>NC_137468.1:59855223-62660645 GCF_964235325.1 Thermobia domestica
GGCTTGTATGTTGATTGTAGTAAAGAAATACACACATTTCTAGTTTCACTTAGTAGTTTTAAAGAAAGATTTTGCTCACATATGTTGCCTAGTTATTTACCACCATTTCTTCTACAATTGTACACATGACTACAGTGGACATCTCTGGACAAAAACTTTGTTTTAACAGAAACCTCAGTAAAAGCATTTTTTAAATCCGTTTAATTAAGATAAGAGATTGGTAAATAAAACATATGAAAGTCTTTATGTAAATGTTTTTTTATTTCTTTTCTTATGACGATGTTAGCATTTTTTTCTTCCAAGATAAATTAAATTCATGATGATTTATTTTGCATTGCCTTAACGGGAGGCAGAGTATCAATCAATAAATTTATTAGCTCCCAGCTCCGAGTAATGATACAGGAAGCTATGGTAAATATATATATATGTGTGTGTCACTTTATTTCTCTGTAACTACTGGCCGGATCTGTACGAAAGTTGGTCAGAAATAGCTCTTTGTCTAAGAATAAAAATCGCTGTTACATTTGCTAGCCGAGCTTCGCAAAGCACACTCTCGGCTCAGCTTGTACATGGTATGCACGAGCTATAAAAACGCGTTGCGAGCGCATTGAATAGCCGTAGACTAACGTAAGATCAATTCTTGTATTAAAAAAAAAAAAGTTCCAACTCTAGAAGGAGAGCTTCCAAATCTCTGTACGGGGATACTCCTATGCCAGTATTGCCACTCAGTTATTTTTTTTAGACCAGAAGAGTCGAAAACTTTAATACTAATATTTTCTGTTCTTATACAATATCAAGATTACAAAAGACGAGACCTACTACCAATGTTGCTCCAAACCACAACCGGGTTAAATACGGTAAGATTAGTGAGTATACTGACTATTACGCACGAACAACCTTTGCAGTACCGTTCCCCATCATACTATTTCGCTTCCATAACAGCTGTATTACAGGACCAAGCCACCGTCCCCGGTCTTAGAAAATTTTGAGGAGTAATTCTATTAGTTCATGTGGAAACAAATAAAATACTATACTGATTAAAATTTAGAAATTAAATTATGCCAAAATTAACAAGGTAAACTCAGCTTAATGGTACGCTTTGCTATGTACACAACAATTAATCGAAGGCTTATCGTCACAGAAATAACACTTCGGCTGATTCAAGTTTTTTTTTCTCATCAGAAGTAACTAAGAAATATCTTTAGAAAAAAAAGGGCACTATATGACTTTAACGCTTATTTCGGGACGGGGACAAATTGTCCTAATGTTGACGTTCCTATCAACCTCCCTAATCATTCAATTTAACGCGAATTTAGGAACGGAGATAAATAATCCTGATGTTGACGTTCCTATCAACCTACCTAAACAATCAATTTAACGCGAATTTACGGACGGAGACAAATAATCCTGATGTTGTCGTTCCTATCAACCTACCTAATCAATCAATTTAACGCGAATTTCGCGACGGGAACGAATAGTCCCAATGTTAACGTTCCTATCAACCTCCCTAATTATTCAATTTAACGCGAACTGCTATAAAACTATATACTAGTTTATCTTTTAACTCATTTAAAAAATTCTCCCAAGTAGTGTTGCAAACGAGGCAAGACGTGAAGAGAAATAAGGTATTTTTGTCTTGTCTCGTCTCGTACTTTTGTTGAATCTTCGTCTCGGAAACTTTTCTCGTGCTGTTTAGTAAATATTCTTCCATGATGCAATGTTCTGATTTTTTTTTCTTAATTTCATCTACAATTGACAGGATCCTTTCGCGTTAGGAGAGGTCCACAAAGGTTGTAATATAAAACGACATTTATACTATATTCATTATTGAAATATATTTTGTAACGGCTTGAACATCTTTAACCGCTGATAAGTGCTCTTCATTGTGTTTGTATAATCTCTTTATCAATTTATAGTTTTTATTTTCTTTTTAATACCGATCATTTAACACTTAAACAGTGTTTGAGATCTAATTACTTGGCTGTACTAGTGCTGCGCATGGGACTCTGAGATATTTCTCGTTTAGTGTACAGGGTGGTCCGGAAGTGGGCGTACCCAATCTTTAGTTTCAACAGTATAGTGTTAGTTTTGATAGAATGTCTGTACATAGTTACCTTGACGTCTTAAGTCTCTTAAGAGTCATAAACATCGGTATGATCACCATCCAATGTCATAACACAGCTGAATTTTGCGCCAAGTTATGCTATTGTTATTACTAGCACAATAAGTTCAGACATTTTAGATGTTGATGTCCACAAAACATCTGCGAGAGCTTGGCGCAGAATTCAGCTGTGTTACGACGTGGATGGTGATCATATCGATGTTTATGACTCTTAAGACTTCAAGGTAACGGTGTATAGACATTCTACTATAACTAACACTATACTGTTCAAACTAAAGGTTTTTTTTTTATTTGAGTTTTTAAGCTGCATGTATTTATTTGTTTGTTTGTGAAGCTGTAGCGAGGAAACGCACTCGAAAGTGAATGTATTTTATTGCTAATAGATGGCGGCAATACTATATATATTGTATTTACAAAAAAAATCATATAATGCAGTCACATAATACACAGGTGTTTTGAAGTTTGCCCAAAGCGAAATTGAATCAGTAATTAGAGGATTATTCATACATTATTGTGGTTCTTCTGTTATTCATTCATACAAAGAGCGTTTCTATTTTACACCCCAGTAACATGCTTCGAATAATTAGTCTGTCTTAATAATGAATGAAACAAATTATCAAGTAAGTAATAGTAACACTAAACTTCTAGGTTCCATTTAAAAAAAAGGAAAAAGGAATCATGAAACATGTCATTACCATACAGCTACGGCTAAAATATTTTATTTAAGAAATATGAACGATTTACCGTAAATATCGTGTAATTTTACTTACTTACTTCCTCTGAAAATAAGTTTTTGAAAAAGGGGGTACATTCTACACACTGATACAAAAAGTTTGGTTATTCTGCGCTGTTTAATGTCTTACTTGATTCCTTACGGAGTGCAACAACATTCCAGCTATGCACAGTTCAGTGACTTCAGTAAATGCAATTTGGGTGCAGTTGTTCCCTTTTATTACTTCAGAGTGTATGTGTTTGTCTGAATGCGAGGCCATATGCGCTGCAGTCACCCTGAGGTGCGTATAAGATTCCACGGTTAGTTACTTTCTTGCTAAAATATGATGTCAAACCTATATATATATATATATATATATATATATATATATATATATATATATATATATATATATATATATATATATATATATATATGTTTGTGTGTGTGTGTGTGTGTATGTATGTATGTATGTATGTTCCAGCCTAACTCTGGTAGGCTGGACCAATTTCAACCAAACTTGGTATACACATCTCAAAAAAAGATACCGTGTGGGTAGCTCACATGTAGCTACCCGTAGAGATGGGGTGGGAAAGGGGTTACGTATCTAGAACAGCTCCTAATATACTAGGCAACACTTCGTAACTTGAAACAATGTTGGTTGCCTATATATTAGGGCTAACATTTTCTTTGACATGGATATTCTACGAGCAGGAAAAGAGTTCGAATATTTTCTATTAGGTTATTCTCCCTGTGTCAAGAACGAGCATATGTACTCAAAATATTCCTCTGAAAATAAGTTTTTTTTTTAAAAAAAATAGGGGGGATGCATTCTACATACTGATATAAAAAGTTTGGTTACTCCGCACTGTTTAATGTCTTACTTGATTCCTTACGGAGTGCAACAACATTCCAGCTACGCACAGTTCAGTGACTTCAGTAAATGCAATTTCGGCGCAGTTGTTTCTTTTATTACTTCAGACTGTATGCATTTTGTAAACACGTAGGTCTTATGCGCTGTAGCCACTACGAGGTGCGTAAAAGATTCCACGGTTAGTTAATTTCTTGCTAAAATTATCACTTGATGTCAAACTTTTACCTTTCTATATATATATATATATATATATATATATGTTCCAGCCGAACTCTGGAATATCTTGACCAATTTCAACCAAACTTGGTATACTTATAACTTAGAAGCTCGAAAAAGATACTGTGTGGGTAAAACACATCTGAGGTGACTCCGAAAAGGAGTTACGTCTTTACAACAGGCCCTAATATATTAGGCAACACTTCGTAACTCAAAACAATGATGGTTGCCTACATATCAGGGATGACATTTTCATTCATGGGTATTCTACGAATAGGAAAGGAGTTCGAATACTTCCCATTAATCTATTCTCTCTGTCAAGAGCAGGCGTATGTACTGAAAATACTTAAAAAAAATGTGTCTTTACGTTGGTACTCTAGTATCTTAAACAGAGGTTAATATGAAAGATCATGCATTTTTATAATCAATCTACCAAATATTAATAAAATAGTGCAGTCGTGTCCACGATCAAGTAGAGCACGAACAAAATCGTGTCCAGTCGTGTCCACGAACAAAATCGTGAAATATGTAAAGATAATATATTCAACAGTAGAATATAGGCTAAATCTTTTAAACGGCAAGCATTGACAAATTTCCGTATAAATGAAGTGTGTGTTGAAACAAGTCTTCCTGACCACGATTTCGTAATTTTTAAAGTACTTTCGAGTTTGGGTACAAAATACATTATGTTTATTTCTAGTTAACATTATCTTAAAATAGCTAATTATGCGTTGCTAGTGGGCGTCATTGTCCATAATATGATCAAATGTAATTAGGAATATTTCTCAGAAGGAATAATTATCAGTACTTTCGTTGAAACATCTTCCTACAGAGCAAGAAACTGTAAATAAAAGAAACCTTGGTGGAACTCGGGAAATAAAGCTTCTGAAGTACTTAATTTGATTGTCTTCTGTTGACGAATTGCAACTATCTAGTTAGTGATCCGCGAGTCACATATCTGAATATTGTATGAAAGTAATTGCCCCAATTAAACGACCACTGAAGTTATCATTTGGTTGTACAGGATAACGCAATAGGGAACGATGTTACTTATAAGCAACAGAGCCAAATAAGAGATTAAACTCAGGTCTAACGGTGCAAATAACCACTTGCACTTAATATATATACATAAGAATAAATTCTTTATTATCACTATCTACAATTATTCCAATTATAGCAGAAACTCTCTTTCCATTTTCCAATGAATCATTGAATACATCTGAGTCATAAACACTTCAATTACTTTGCATTATATATATATATATATATATATATATATATATATATATATATATATATATATATATATATATATATATATATATATATGTGTGTGTGTGTGTGTGTGTGTGTGTGTGTAAAAATTAATTAATTGAATATATTGGTCCCTTAAGTTAAATAAATTTTGCTAGCATCATTATTCCTGTGAAAACCCGAATGTCGAAAAATAAGTTTTTCCCCCTTACTATTTATTTTTATTTACATCAGACTCCAGGTCCCAACGAGTCTTGGACTCACTTTAAGGGGCAATACAGTTATATTGCTTATACCTATTGAAATACAAAATTAAATTGCTTATACATAATAGATATACATATATAAGAATAAAAATAAGACAATATCTGTTGAGTTTATTCTTCCATTTACTTGCTACTTTTTAAAAATGCTATTCCTTATACAATTACACTTCATATTCATAGTTTTTGCCATAATAGCTCTCTTATCCGTTTTTTTTAAAATAATGATTGTGATTTCAACTGTTTGTATTCAGTTGGAATTTCGTTGAAACATTTTATGAGATAGTTCTTAACCCCTCCTGTTTCGTATGTTTTTGAAGAATAAGATTCAGCATGTATTTGTTTTTTTATGTCTTGTCTCATAATTATGAAAGTGACTATTTCTATTTACTATTATATTATGATGTATATTATTTTACGCAACATTAATCATATAATACATAGATTATTCTTTGGCTAGATAATATATTGGTAATACTTTAGACGTTCTAGAAGTATTTAAATTTGGGTTTAAGCGTGGCAGATTCTAGAGGGTACGTAATGCCCTATTCTGCAAAATTTGTAGTGGATGCAGTGCACTTTTGTTCGAACGTCCCCATAATATGTTCATATAAGTTAGATAAGAGTGTATATATGCATAGTAGATATTTTTTTAAGGTTCGGCGATAATATATTTCTAAATCTATTAAGCACCCCTATTATTGGTAAGATTTTTTTAATACAAAAATGCTATGTGTAGTCTCCATTCAAGATGCTGATTAATTATTATTCCTAGGTATTTAGTTTCAGTGACTCTTCTTATTTGTTGATCTTGAAAATAAATATTTATATTATGGTCTACATGGATATCTGTTTTCTTATGGAAACTTATATGTACAGTTGTTTCTTTTTTTTTTACATTTAGTGAAAGTTTATTGCAATTCAACCAATCCTGCAGTAGATTTAGATCCTGCTGTATTATAATTTCTAATGTATTTTTATTTTCCGCTGTGTATGATATATACATATCGTCAGCGAATATACTAAGGTACCGTTTAGTTTGATGTTTGCTACATCATTTATATATATTAAAAATAGGAGAGGCCCCAAACAGAAACCTTGTGGTAGTGATGAGCGCAAGAGTCTTGGTCTTGCAGTTTTTGCAAGAGTCTTGCATGCAAGACCAAGACCAAGACCAAGACCAAGACCAGGAATTCCGATGCAAGACCAAGACCAAGACCAAGGGGTGCAAGACCAAGACCAAGACCAAGACCATACCTGCAAGACCAAGACCAAGACCAAGACTCTTGCGCAAGAGTCTTGCACAAGTATGGTACTACTTGATTTTTTATAGAATGTAAAAAGGAAGGGGAAAAATCATTACATCTTTCACGTGAACTTATTGGTTCCAGTAAAAATACCGCCGGAGTGAATGTGTTCCCAGTAATTTATGCAATACATGTGAGTCGATCTGCTCCTGTAACATATAGCTACAGTATTTCGTTTTTTTAATCGGTTGTTCACGAGACGACCGACAGCATAATTCTATGAATTGTTACAAGCTGCTATAATAACTTCAGTGTCTGATTTACTTTGGTCATCATTTGATCATTCACGACGGCCCATGATTGGATTTTGGGAAATCATACGAAGAATAGTTGTGTCCATAAGAAGTGAATAAGCAAAAATAAACTAGAGCATGTTATGGACGCGGTAGCTCAGTGGCAGAGCATTCACCTCTGGTACATGGGGCCCTGGTTCGATCGCAGCTTGTGCTATGTGAGCTTCTTTGGTGAACAAACACCTTGTGCGTGGGTTTTCCCGTTTTCTCGTACTTTCTTCCTTCCACCATTTCTTATCATCACTGTTTCCCTTAGCCTCAGTGTAATAACGTGGGACGTTAAAGTAGATATTTCATTTCAAGACATTCTATTAATGGTGTTCTTCTTCCAAAACTAAAGAAATGTAGTATTGAACATCGGCAATTCCGTACACCATAGGTGCCGACTACATGGGTATGGCCTTGGCTTTGAGGTTCAAGCATCCGTTGGAAATTTTTAATGTGTACTTATAAAATTAATATTGAAATAACATTTTCATGACATTTACAAAAAGTTAGCGCATGTGACCGCAAGTTTAATTTCATAGGTGGATGCTTATACGTTGAATAATTGTTTATCAATATAACTTATAGCTCCCTTAGGTATACGGCATATCTGGGATTCAACGAAATAACATTATACAACAATAAATAATCTATATTCACAACTGAGAGTGATTTCGTACTTATTTCAAATAACTTGAAGTTTGATGCCGTTATTATGTATTTCTAATGTAGGTCAAAAGTATTTATATAAATTGAGTTTATACAAAAGACATAGACAGTTGAGTCGTTTTCAGTTTTCACTCAAATTATTCTAAAATATTGGGGCCGCGGTGGCTCAGTGGTAGAGCGTTCAGCTCTGGTATTTAGGGTCCCGCGTTCGATCCCAGTCCCAGCTAAGTTAACTTTGTGGTGGACAAACACCGTGTACGTGGGTTTCCTCGGGGTTCTCTCGTTTCCTTCCACTTTTTTCTTTCCACCATTTTCATTCATGTTTCATCATCACTGTTCCTTTAGCCTAGCCGGCATAATCGTGGGACGTAAAACTCACAAATTTAATTTCATTTCGTATTCTAAAATATGAAGAGGTTTAATTATTATTATTTTAATTTTTTCTCTCTTTTTTGGTCAATATTGCAAAACATATCATCATCGTCATAATAATAGCTATTCTGCCATCATTTGTAGGTCACTTGCTGCAGCTGAGAAGCTTCGATGACTGTGGTCCTCAGCTAGTCTCTTCGTCTTAACGTAGCAATTTTCTGTCTTAATATCTTTCTTCAACTACAATCTCCTTCTCTCCCTCCCTCTAGCACGTCCCTCATAATACAGTTCCTCCTCAGCCAATGTCCTCCTCTTAATAACATCTAAAATTCTTCTTTTCTCCCCTACCGCTACTATTTCTAAAACCTTCGCATTCGTTTTCCGTTCAACCCAGCTGATTCTCTCCTTTTTTCTCCATGCCCACATTTTGAAAGTCTAATTGTTTCATCGTTTTTGCGTAATGTCCTTGTTTCTGCCCCATACAGTACGTATTAGAATCAGTAAAACAAAATTTCAATATTTAATTGGGAGTTTGTTCAATACAAAGATGAGCTAATCGTGGTTGGAAAGAAAAAAAATCTGACGCCTTTAGAGTGTAAAAATAATTTTGCAATTTATGGTATTTCAGTAATCTGTGCCGTCTTGATTTTCTTTCATGCGTCTCACTGTCAGGGGTAGCCTCCCCAGTTTGAGAACCAGTGGAGTATTGGATCTGTTAAAACATATAAAGAAATATTACGAAATGTTGTGATTTATCTTATAAGTAGTGAAGCGTGATCACCCATTGAAAAAAAAAAAAAAAGTAAAGGTCATCGCCTATATTTTACAGTATCATCACACTTACACGAAGGTAAAATATATTACATTTAGAAACATACATTGTATTTCCCTCACTATTGACGCAATGTAGGATTTATTATCCCTTATATCCAGAGTAAAATTTACTTATGAAAATCATAGATTTGTTTAAAGCAAAACTTGCAAGACTCTTGCAAGCAAGACCAAGACTGGGTGTGCAAGACCAAGACCAAGACCAAGACTAGGTGTGCAAGACCAAGACCAAGACCAAGACCGAGAGTTCCAGTGCAAGACCAAGACCAAGACCACATGTGCAAGACCAAGACCAAGACCAAGACCACCCGGGTCTTGGTCTTGGTCTTGCATTTGCTCATCACTACCTTGTGGTACCCCACATGTAATTGTCTGTTCTGAACTTGTGAAGTTGTTTACCCCAACATATTGCTTTCGTCCGTTTAAATAACTTTATTATCTCTCAGTTTTGTGCATATAGTTTACCACCCTACCAATTACTTTTCATCCAGTACATACAATATTTTTACGGAAGAAAACTACCCCATCAGAAAATTAATCTAAAATATACTGGTTATATTATATTGTTGAGTTAGTCAAAAAAGAACAAATCGTTATATTTTTTTTAATCGACGAAATAGCGCTCATCTCACAGTAAGCAAACCTTCCCCAGTTTTCTCTTACAGAAATACTACAAGATACTGTAATATGATATTGTTGATTAAGTAAATATTTAAGAAATATGTACAAAATAAACCTTGTCTGCAAAATTTCGTTCTAAAGTAAGTAATCTCCAATAAATTATTTTTTCCTTCGACTTACACCTTTTGCAGAGCTATTAATGAAATATTAGAGCTGTTTTTGAGAAAACTGTCGGAATAAAACTCGTTCTACCAGTAAGGTGGCAAATGCGCAAGATCCAACAAATAAATAACGCCATATCAAAGACGATGTAAACGGAATATGAAGAAATACACCACAAAGAGGCAAAAGTCATACACCAAGATAAAAATGGGAACATAAGGAAATGATGACAGAAGTGCCTTATTCAACTATACTAGAAACAGCAATCCAAACTAGATACAGGCAAATACAAACTTTACTGGAACAGATTAATATTAACCGACAATGTACCGTACATGTCCGTGTAATATCCGCATTTCAGTGTTCCAGGTAGTACAGAACGACCCGTGTAATGTCCGGGCTAGCATTTTCACATTTTAGATTCTGTGTTTTCTACTACCTACTATTTATGAAATTGGGGAACAGAAGTATTTCCCAACAATTACGAAAAAAAAGTTTAAAATTTGCATATGTAAGTATCGTGTGAATTGCGGTATTTTCGTACTTTATATTTGATTTGCTTCAGACAAGGTGTAAGCACTGGTAATCAAACTTACGGATTGAAAGAACTATGTAATGTCCGTACACTGAAATTTAATTTGAAATTTTAGGGTAATGAAATGTGCAGCCAATACACGGGTGTACATGGTACAATTATTGTATATATAATGTATTACAGAAAAGTTGTACACCTAATGGACATCTCGATACGAAATAGGAAATCTGTAACAGCATGAGGGCAAAAATAGAAAAAATATAAACAACTAGCCCAAAACATTAGAGAACAATGGAAGATTTAAAAAAGAAAAATATCAATAATGATAAACAGTATTAGTGAAAAAAAAAGCGTTTAGAACAATAGGAAATGAAAAAATACAGAAAAGCAATGAAATCACGAATGTTCTACGAATCAATGACGTTTTACATCCCAGAATTATGTCCTGTAGGCTTAAGCGGACGGTTGATTAACGGAAATGAGTGATTACGGCATACATTCCAGAATAATGTCCTGTAGGCTTAAGGGGACGGTTGATTAATGGAAATGAGTGTTTATGACATGCTTAGTGTAATGAGAACGTGAGCAAAAACGGGAAAACCTCAGAAAATTCACGGACATGGCATTGTCCACCACAAATTCACATGGTCTGAGATGGAACCAGGGCCCGCTAGCACTGAAGGTGAGCGCTTCACCACTGATCTACACTGTCTCCCTTAAATAAACAAAAAAAAAGTACAGAAGAGTGTAATACTGGCCATACGCAGAGTAGTAAAAAACCTCCTTGCAAAATCAGTATAAAGAAAGAAATACACAAAAATATTGTAGTAAAATACTTTGCACTTGAATGGTCCGTATATTACTACGTCTTCTAGAATATAAGGGTAATCCTAACTATACATAAAATATATGAACTCAGTCATTGACACAAAGTAACGGGCACTTGCGGTTGACTTGAAAAGTTGAAATTTCGGAACTAACCCACAGGAAAATTGCCAAAAGTGAATATTTTTAATTTTTATGGGTCTAAAGGGGAGAAAGAAATTTCCTATGTTATTTAAATGGGCGTTATTTTAGACCTATGATCTCATATAATCTCATATTTAGGTTCTTGGAATTGGAATAAAAACTTGAAATTCGGTATGCTTGTACGCTTTTATGGGATTATTTAACAAAATCACTAAAAATAAAAGTTTCCGACTTTAGAATGGTTTTACGGGGAACTGAAAAATTTTTCCCATGCTGTTTCTATAGAACATCTACACCCCAAAATGTTTAGGCACTTCCGGCACGATTAGAATGATGAACTTTGGTATGATTCTAGCCTTCCGGGACTAATCCTCAGGAAAATTACTAAAAGTGAATGTTTTTAATTTTTAAGGGGTCTAGAGGGGGATGAAGAAATTCCCATGTTATTTAAATGAGCGTTTTCCTAGGATATAAAATCTTATTTATTTATTTATTTTTTAGTTAGTTGAAATAAGAAAAGAAACATGAAATTCGGTAGAACTGTGGGCTTAAGAGGTGCGAGGCCGTAGGCCAAGCAAACGCGTGGGTCTGGAGGCGGTGATTCCAGCTAGCCAAAGCCTAGTTTTTATTATAAAATCAAATACATGTTAGTCTGTGTGTAACGTTAATTTCTATAATGTTATACAAATTTCAAAACACTTAAGAGTTACGAGTTGCATAAACACTTAAGTCACAATATTTATATTATCTTGATCCTTATTATAAAAACAGGATATCTTAGTCTGTCAGTCACGCCAATTCTTAACAGTTCAATAGACTAATAGTTATCGCTAACTGCGCTGCCTCCTAACTAACGTCAAAAAGGCCTCGGGGGAAAACAACAACTATACCCTAATCATAACTGTTGTGTTTATTATTGATATTACTCGTGGAAATAATTTGTCTTCTATAATCTTCTTTCAGCATCAGCAACTTTCTCACTTTCTTACTTAACGTTTACTCTATCTCTTTCTGTCTTCCTGTCTCTCCCTTCCCCCTTTGTGCGAAGACATATTGCAAAGTGTCGTCTCCCTTAACCTCTTCATCTCTCAACGCTCGTCTCATTTCATCTTGTGTGGACAGCAATTACAGCGACAGGTGTTTCAACAAGGCGCTTTCCTTGCTGCTAGCTTGTCTAATAGATAGTGCACACATACAAGAAAACACCAAGAGATGGGAAAGGGAAAGTTAAAAAAAAAAGCTCCTTTCTCGAACCTTGAGGCCTCGTAATTAGCCGCCGATTTCTTTCTTTGCTGTTTAATTAAGCCATTTAATAAAATATTTTTTTTCTTTTTCGTTTCTTTACTACACCCAAAATCACGTTTATAAGTTTAACCAGCATCAGGGTTGCCAGACTTCTTATGTCAAGAATTTTGGGACTTGAGTGGGTTTCGGCTACTACGGATTAAGATCGTCGATTTTAACATAGACCATAAATACTTTTGGTTAAATATCTCTCGGATCTATGAAGTTTTCTAGAAAAAGATGTACAGTACAACAGAGATGGCGTGGGTCAATTAAAACTTGACTCATGAATTACTGACACACCATCCATCATGACTCACTACCCACCGCGACCTACCTACTCTGATCCACTGCTCACCATGACCCACTCTAACCCACTCCGATCCACCATCCACCATGACCCACTCTAACCCACTCTGATCCATCATCCATCATGACCCACTCTAACCCACTCTGATCCATCATCCACCATGACCCACTCTGACCCGCTACCCACCAAAACTCATCATCAACTCTGATCCATGATCCACGTCCTCTTCTCAACTGAATAAAGAGTTTACACTTGTAATAAAACAAGGCTGTGAAATTAGCACTAATCGGAGTTTGAATTTCTACTGTTAATCGTCTCAGAGCGGTGTTTGCTTAATCGGTCAATCGCTCACAGCTCTGTTACAATACCAGTGAATGTGACCTTCACGATATAATATGGTGAAATGTTTGTCATGGGTTATATTACGATGAATTTCAATTTAATTATCATATATCATTATTTCCTTGTTGAATTACAGATACTTTTCAGTGGGAAAATAGGATGAAAGTCTCAAATCAAGGTGAAGTAGGCCACCGTAAAAAAAAAAAAAAAAAAAAAAAAAGAAAAAAAAAGTGTAAAATTGAACTCTCTTGAAAACCTACTAATAAGTCCTAGTGCTACTATTACAATTACAAATATAAATATCCAAAAGCGCCTGATGTTTTTTTTTTTCACTTACATATAACCATCTCAGATAAGTAAATAGAAACAAATGAAAAAGGAAGAAATATGGAGGCCTTGAAAGTAAATCGTAGACAAATTCACTAGTGTTCAGAACATGCTATCTATAATGCACTGAGCAAAGTGGGTCGGTGGATCAGAGTGGGTCACGGTGGGTGGTGGTTGAGAGTAGGGATAGCCAGAACCGATTCCTGGTGAACCGGTTTTCGGGTCTGAACGGATCCGGTTCCGGAACCAGTTCTTCAGATCCAGGTCTGGAACCGGTTCCTATGATCCGGTTCTGGAACCGGGTTTTCAGATCCAGATCTGGAACCGGTTCCTAAGATCCGGTTCTGGAATTGGATTTTCAGATCCAGGTCTGGAACCGGTTCCTAAGATCCTGTTCTGGAACCGGGTTTTCGGATCTAGGTCCGGAACCGGTTCCAGAACCGGTTCTGAAAACCGGATCTCCGAGAACCAGTTCCTCGCGGAACCGGAACTTTGTGGCCATTCCTAGTTCAGAGTGGATCACGTCCTGTTGACCCACTGATCACTCACAAATCCTGACGCACTCACAAATCTGGACCCACTTGACCCATGATCCACAGATCCACTCCATCTCTGCAGTAAAACACTGCCATGTAAAAGACGGATACGTTAAAGCACCTGTGCCATGGAAACTTCAGTAGTTGTAATTTACAAAAGTGTGTGGTTTTCCAAAACTCCTTTTAATGTATTTGTCCCGGCTGTTTACGTGTCCGTCCGAAATCAAATCAGTTCCGCTTTTAACTTCGATCACTGTAGGGAAAAACAGTAACAGATAGCAAAGAGCAGTTTCCTGCAGTTGGTTAATTCATCTCCATTCTTAATTCTCTTCTAAAACCGGAAGTGAAAGAAACCCATTATAACTTCCGGTTTCAATATTGATCTACATGGAGCAAAAATTATAAGAGATAGTTAGAAGCGGTTTTTAAAATCGATTTAGCGATCTAAGTATAGGTACCATCTCACTTAACCATTTATTCAAACTGGAAGTGGCAGAAGGAAATCACTTCCGGTTTTAGTGCTGATTGTTATAGAGTAAGAAATGTAATAACTGGCCAAAAGCTGTTTTCTGCAATCAATTGAGTGTCCCAAGAATATATTCCATCTCTACCCTAAACTTTCTACGTACTAAGATCTGAAGTGGTAGAAATCTACCACTTGTTTCAATATTGAAAAAACCGTACGCCATACAAACCAAACTTCTTCACGTGGTGTACAGTGACACTACTACTTGCATATTTATAATTGATTTGTTTACGCTGAAATTTTCGATGTAATTACATATTATATCGCGATAGTAGATCTATACTGTAGCATCTTGTATACCCTATTATATAGATTCTTTTATAGTCTTATACACGTTATGACTAAATGGATACGGTCACGAAAGAAAGTATTCTGTAGTTGACAAAATTTCTTTTCCTAATAACTCAACAAAAAATAATCTAAAAGAGTATCGATTTTGGCAAGTTATCCAGTTATAATTATTCTAAGGATAGCAGCAAAAAGATCCAAATTAATTCATTTGTTCCCGAGTTGTTGACAAAAGAAAATTTGTCAACTGCCAAATACTTTCTTTGCCGTGTGTACAAGAAAATCAGAAAAAAAAAGTAGATATGCTATATTTTATATTGTCTGTTTAGACACACTAGATTCCCAAGTAGACGACAGTTTGGTGCAGGCTGAGGCGTTAGGCAGATGGACGTGATTATTCGAACTTCAATGGAGAACATGAGTATTTTTTAACTATTTCTCTGATCGTATCCCTGTCAAATACGATCAAGGTAAAGATAAGAGGTAAACAACTAAGGTTTTAGAGAAAATAAGTGAATAAACAGTAAATATCAAGTGATTGATACGGTATATCAGTTAACTTCTTTTTTAACAGTAGCGAAACAAATAGCGTTCGTGTCCACAGTTCCGTTTCGAATGTCGGAGAAGGCACAAAACTTTTAGTGACTGTAATCAATTAAAAAGTAATACGCTCCGATCAACAAGATAAAATATTTATTATTTCGAAGCCAGTGCTGTTAGTATTCATGCAACGTATTTGAAAGTGTACCTTTCGGTCGGCTATACCTTTTGTGAATCTTAATACCAGGAAACTTGGCTCAGTTTTCTAAAATCTTTATTTAAAAAGACACACAGTTAGGCTAAACGGAATGGATAATTAATGATTATGAATTGAATTGGTAGAATGTGAAATTGGAAGAAGATGGGACAACCTCGAGAAAACCCACAGACACGATGTTCTCTGCCACAAATTCACATAGGCTGGGATCGAACCAGGGACTTCCAGGGCCAGAGATGAGCGTTTAATCACTTGTTTTTTTAAACTTTTAATTACTTGCCAGATTTAACACGAACAGTTAAAAATACGTACATGTTCTTCAGAGGAATTCGAACCCAGGTAAGTTTTGGCTCATGATTGTCCGTCTAATACCTGAGACCGCGCAACTACATCACACCGGCTACCAGTGAGCCATAATGGCCCATCTCTCAGTTACAGACAGAAAGTATCGTATTTAAAATATGGGATCGGGACTTCTGGCAACCCTGGAGAGTCCAACACATACATACAGCGGGCAGAGAACAAGGAAGAGATAATTTTCTATATATACATATATTCGCAAAACTTGGCAAAATGTTGTACTTGTTTCAAGCACTCTGTCTAATATACCAATACAAACGCATATTCTGGTCCTCTTTTCAATTAATCTACGTGGGTGAGGGTGGGGACTGGCAATGGTGAACGTCGTAGTTAATTAGTTTTAAGTTCATAATAAAGTAAATGATGTTCCGTTCTTCACAAGCCAAGCTTCTTATACAGTACAACTAGTAACTCAGGTTATCCACAGTTATGAAGTGTTTTACTCTAACCAGACGGGGAGGAAAAAAATAATAAAGAGCTAAAGTGGAGAGAGAGAGAGAGAGAGAGAGAGAGAGAGAGAGAGAGAGAGAGAGAGAGTTGTAACTGAGTTGGCTTATGCACTTGAACTCAGCGAGAAATCAAGAGAGCTTAGTGATTAATGAAGAGAAATCCGTCGAGAAACTAAGATGAAAACGGAGTGGAAAATAAACGCGAAAGACAGACAGGAAAACGGAAAGAAAAGGTGGGAAATATGGCACAAATGTAGCGGGAAACGAAAAGTATATATAAAAAAAGATATACAACATAAAAACATATACAGAAAATCATCAACAAATACACCACGATAAAGCTAGACGAAATAAACAAGAAGCAAACCTTAATAAAGAAAAATATCATGATACTATTAATCAACTTTCTTAATAGGTACTACACGAAGTATTCTCTGCGACAGGTGTCTCAACGCGTACACCATTTTGCTTTGTTTCTACTTTGGTGAAAAAGTGCTTATAACGACAGTGAAGTGCTACTACTTTTACTTCTATGTGTTAACAAGATATGTTATGATTGGTATCTTTCGTAATTGGCAAAATTTTCAATCAGTTGTACAAACTTTAGAGCAATTAGTGGTCACCAGTACTTTACTTGCTCATTGTTCATATATGAAATTAAATTGAAAGTAGAACTTTGGTTAATACTTCTTCTCATCTATTATGGATCCAGCAAATTATTTGGTAAAAGCCCTTTGTTTCGCTAACAACTTATGTTACTTTCTAAGGAAAAAAATAATAATGCGACACCAAAGTAGTAATATACAGTATTTAAAACACATAAAATAATACTAAGTCACAGGTTCCAATAATTGTCATCAAATGTGCTTACAAATTGCTTGTCTTAAAGAACAGATTAAACTATTTAATGGTTTTTATATTTTCGTATTATATTAGGTTATGAGAAACGTTTTGCGAATTATAGAATAAAATTCGCACAGCTTACGCAGACTACATGAATTTACAATAATTGCTGAAAGCAATGTAAACTTTTAAGTATTCAAAATAGATTAAAAAAAAATATCTTTAAATTATTGTTATAAAATATTTAAAGAAAACATATATAGTAGGATAAAGACCATCCATGACCGTTTCAATTTACAACGTGACATGGAAAATATTGCTAACTGGTGTTCTCTTAACAAACTTAATGTAAACATAAACAAATGTAACATTTTATCGTTTACCAGAAACAAAAATCAAATCAACTTTAATTATTCAATGAATCAGATCTTAATAAATTCAGTTAAAAGATCTTGGAGTTACATTTGATACGAAACTGACATTTAATAACCATATAGAGAACATAGTTAATGAATCTCTCAAGATAGGGTTCATAATCAGAACTGGAAAGGAATTAACAATATTACTACTAACAAAAGCATATTATTCCTATGTCCGATCAAAACTGGAATATGATGCTGTGATCTCGAACCCATCACAACAGCAATATCGACACCAACTGAGAAAGGTTCAATCTAAATTTATCAAATACTTGGCGTACAAAGAACTGGAATCTACCCATAATTATTATGAAAATTATCTAACATTAATAGACAGATTCTGTATCCCTACACTTGAACAAAGGCGAAACGTGACAGATCTGATTTTTCTCCATAAAATAATACAAAACGAGTTTAATTGTACGGATCTCATATCAACACGAAATTTTCATGTCCCGGACACTTAAAACTCGTGCTGATAATTCTAGTCTGTTCTATAGCAAAAAAAAAAAAAATATTATATATATATATATATATATATATATATATATATATATATATATATATATATATATATATATTGAAATCACCAATCTGTAGAATATGCTCTTCTTATAACAGAATATGTATCGAACGCAAAGAAATTGAGATCTGTAATATGAACTCTATGTTTAAGAAAACTATTGTAAATTTATTATGTACTACACCAACACTATAATTGGGATTATGCCTGTGGTGTTTATGACAAATATAGAAATAAATAGGATTGATATGCCATAGTAAACGAACATCAACTTAAGTTCCAAATAAATTACCTAAATAATGTTACGTCTTATAAAACTAAGCTCCATTACAACTGAAATGCCTAATAAAGAAACTTAACTTTATATGACTCATTAAAACATCATTTATCTCAACTTAGGTCCCAAATAAAATAACTAAATATCCTTATGTCTCATAAAACGTGAATATTCATCGCAACTTAGATGCCAAATAACCTTATTAAATAAAATTATGCCTCATGAAACCGGAAGTTCCATCTCAACTGAGGTGCCAAATAAACGAACTAAATAACTTCATGGCTCACGAGACCCGAAGCTTTATTGCAACTGTCGTGCCAAATAAACTACCTAAATAACTTTGTGCCTCATGAAACTCAAAACTTCACCATTAACTGAAGTATCAAATAAAGTACGTAAATAGGTTCATGATTCATGAACTCGAAAGTTCATCACAGCCGAATAAACTAATTCGCTTTGTACTTCATGAAATCCGAAGTTTCATCGCAACTGAGGTGCTAAATAAATTAACTTAAATAACTTCATGTTTCATGAAGTTCCAATGTTCATCGGAAATGAACTATGGAAACGGCAATGGAGATGCCAAATAAATTAAGTAGGTTAAACATAAAGGTTTTCATATTTACCTCTTATCCCGTAGTAAGGTACTACAGTTACGTTTGTGATACCAACTTCCCAATGATCCTCTTTTATATAATGATCTTATTTTTCTTATCTATATTACAAAGGCTTCCACGCTCAAGTTTTATATACATCGCACATACTTCTGTAAGAGACGTATCCCAACTATCTTTATAAGTGTCATGATCTTACTATCCACATGAAATTCAGTGATGTATTCTGAAGCTTTTTATTGGGCATTCTCCATGCTTTCCTTATAAGCACGACAATAAAATCTCTTACATTTGTGGTTACGAAAACCATTTTTGATTCAAATAAATTTTTCGGCAATTTTGCCAGGTATCAAACGCAATAAAGATTTCTTAGATTTCCGTACTACTTCGAAAAAGTTGCAATATTATCGATTCAATATTTCTCGTCTTCTCTTTCCAATTCATCTTCATTAACTCTCGTACAGGTATGTTTTATGTCAACCAATCAGAAACAAAACTGTCTCTTTTCCAATAAGTGAGAGCATACTATCTCCAATTATGATTTTTTAAAGTATCCTGCTACGAAAAGCATATTGTTTTTTTTTTCCTTTTCCTATTGCTCAGTGTACTTACAATGAATCTTTTACAAAAACTTATATAGTTGATCCTATGATACTCAATACTGTTTTCTAGGCAAAAGTACTTTATGAATTTTGAATACGTTTTGTTATACGTTAGTAGAATGAAAGGGGGACCTACAATACTGTACTACTGGAGACTAGGTCTTGCAAGAGTAGAATATAAATTAGTGACCATGAATGTCAAGAATTAAAGAAACTAAAAGATCTGTTGAATGAAGCCTAACAATATGAATAATTTCTTACTGATATGATCCATATGCTCAGTGAAATAAAAAACCTAACGGGGAATACACAGCCAAATCAGTCACTGGACTTCGTCTGCCCAGTTTACTTGCCCGTCGATAGAGTAGAGGCGATACACAGAGACAGTAATTGATTTTTTGAAGATTGTTCAGGTGTATTTTTGGATATTGAGTGTTTCTAAACAAGAATATCATCTAGTTGAGCTGTCTATATCTTATGAAAGTTGGAGATATTTTGGTACAGTATGCATACATCAGAATGGAACCATGGTGAATGGTTTTTGGAAGGACAGAAAGTTGCTACTGCTAGATAATAGAATTTTAGGATGGAACAAGGGTGACTTTCCAGTTTTTTTTTCTTTTCGTAGCGGCTTAAGAGTCTTCATTCCGGCGAAATTAAAATACCGCTAATTTTACAGTAATTATGTGATATCTTCAAATAGATAAAAGATAATCGAAATGTGGAACAAGAACGCCCTAGACAATATTATTTTACATGAGAAACCGTTATCACGACTCACTTATCTGCCTTCGATTTCGAACCATTTTGAAAATCGGCATTTATTTTAGCGTTTCTAAACGGCTGAAAACGGAAAGCCACTAGGTGACTTGTGATAACGGTACCTCACGCAAAATAATATTGTCTAGGGCGCTCTTGTTCCATATATTTCGATTATCTTTTATCTATTTGAAGATATCACATAATTACTATAAAATTAGCGGTATTTTAATTTCGCCGGGATGAAGACTCTTAAGGACTGTACAGAAAGTGTATAATTTTATAAGTGCGTATAAGTGGAAGAAAGTAAGTGAAGAAGTTTATGAATGAGTAGTTTAAAACCATTTTTAGAATAATATTTTACAACATAAGTTTGATGTCCTTGTTTCTAGACATTTTGAACGAGGCATGTACGTACGTATGAGAGAAATATATATATTATAAATGCTTGTTTAAAAGAAGCAGGTTGTCTCTTAGTTTTCAGTGGGTAAATATCGGCATAAAATGTCATAAAAAGCAAGTGTTCGTAAAAGACCAATATATCGCATTGATATGAAGTTCAACCATTAAATGTTACATTTGTTTAAGATGCATATGAAACATAATGTAGCAAAGTCACATAAAGAACCCCGCAAACAAACCATGGTTGTTGGTTGATATTCTTCCAGTTTACAAGTTTTTTTTCGAACTTCCAACAATTTTAGTATGAGGCGCTTCATAAACCATTTCACTTCTTGTTTTCGTGAAGACTACAGTTAATAAGCTTATTAACAAGTATTCGTGTAGTGTGGTTCACGATGCGCCTCATAGTCTATAAAATTGTTTTTGCAAATTCGAAAAAGACGTGTAACTGGCAGAATATCAACAACTATGCTTTGTTTGCGAGATTCTTTATGTTTCTTGCTACAATATGTTTCGTACGTATGAATATTACATAGATGCAACATTTAATCCTTGAATTTCATACGATATACTGGCTTCTATGAGACTTTTTTTTATGATTATCATAGCCAGAAAAAGACCTATCTTTACCCGCCTTCTTTATGAATAACTAGCAGAGATGACTACTCTTCACATGAGATGAACGGTATGCAACCTGGAAGACAGCTGAGCCATTCCGGGTTGTCTAACTTGAAGGGTTTCTAGGATAAGCTTTTAAAAATTCTAAATCGACTACAGTCTCTTCCCTATAGTTGCCTAAAAGTTACGCCAATCAAGCTAGAAGTACATATGAACCTAACGGCGTGGATTCGTACAAAGGACAAACAAACAAACTGATGATAATTCTGCTTTTATACTGTAAGACTAGCAAATGTCCCCGCGTCTTAGTGCTGCGATATTTTGCGTCGTACCTTCTGCACCTTTCATATAGAATCCGTCCCAACTCAAAATCTCGCATGAAATTCGAGAGCCTCGCGTATGTGTATCTTAGTGAAACATCACAAAGTCCAAATATAAAATTTCATGTCTATAATGGACGTCATATTCCGAGATATGGACGTTTTATTATAATAATTGTAAACTCCATAACCCTTATCTTAACACCTTTTTTCCTACCCGTCCAGGTCAAATATCGAAGAACGCAAATTTACCTATTAGAAATGCAAAATATAAATACAAAATTTCGTGCCTCTAACTAAAGAGATTCTGATATATGGATATCTGATAATAACTGCAACCCCTATTATCCCCACTCCCACGTCGAATTTCCAAAAAATCCCTCCTTAACGACACATTACGTCATACTATGAATCCAATCATATGAACTGTCCAAATTTTAAGATTCTAGCTTAGGAAGTTTGGCCTAGGTGTTTGGTCAGTCAGTCAATCAGGGAGACTTCTTTTATGTGTAGAGAGATTAGTGTTCGGTTTGCTGAGGTTTATGAGAGATCACATATTGCTTTGTGTATTTTGAAGATTTCTTTGTAAGCAGGTTGTCTCTTAGTTTTCAGTGGTGTTTGAGTTTGGTCATTTATTTATTTATAAATATTCACTGGCTACTAGGTAAAATATTGGTTGCATATTGGTTTTATTCTTCTCCTTTGTTATTTTGTATTATACAGGCTGGCGCCGAGTAGGGATGCGTTCGAGATGAGTCGAGACAGAATTTTTCTGACAAAATTCGAGTAGAGACACAGCTCTTCCAATAGAGAAATATACATTTTTCGAGTCGAGACATAGCTTCTACAGCACATTTTCGAGACGAGACAGCCTCAAAACTTGTCTCGTGCGCATCCCTAGCGCCGAGCCGACTAACACGTTTCAAACTTGAATATTGTGCAGGCGTAGTAACTTATATTGGTTGGTGGAATGGGAGCTTAAAGAGGAAGGACTCTGCATTATATGGTCATTCGCAATGGAACATTAGAGCACAGAACATCGTGTTACCTCAGTTTGTAGTTATTACGAAACTAAGTTTGTACCAGAAATGCAACGTTTTTGTAGACGAAACTTTAATGTTGGTCTCTTCACGTTCTCAGAAGTTCGCATTGTTCTTGGAGCTCCACGTTTCCCATCCAAAACACTACCAGTCTCTTGAAACTTTTTCACCCAGCCAATATGGCATTCCGAGACAGGGCCTTGCCATGTCGACAAACATTAAAGTTTCGCCTAAAAAAGAACAAAAAAAAAAAAAAAAAAAAAAATTGCACTTCTGGCACAGACTTAGTTTCGTAATAACTACGAACTGAGGTAACACTACGTTCTGTGCCCCAATGCTCCATTATGACTGACCATATAAGATGGCATTCTTTCCGCTTTCGGTTCCTACCGTGTGCGTGAGTTTTCTCGGGGTTCTTCCATTTCCTCCCACTTTCTTCACTCCACCATTTTATTCATTTCTTATCACAGTCTCCTTTGGCCTTAGCATAACCGTGAGACGTAAAATTTTTACTCTTTCGGTTTCCACTAATATAAGTTATTACGCCTGCACAATATTATGTTTGAATGTGTCAGTCGGTTCGGCGCCACTCTGTACTTTAATTGTACTTAAGCATTTTGAAAAAAAAAATGAGCTAAGACAAGGAGTTTCATTTCTTAGAGTTTGTTTTATCACCTTCCCATCCCATTTTTATGATTTTCTTCTGTATCATCATAGCTCTGTGAGGCTTGGCATTGTCATGACACAGTTTGATGACTTTACTTTGCAGCTCCAGTCTTCTGATCTGGAGAGCACGTCGTACCTTATTCAATGACAAACAATAACGCTGCTTGTTAAATGTGGAGCCATATTTCAAGTCATCTATGAGAATGACAACGCACTGCAATTCCAGAAAAAGAAAGTTATAATTCTCTGGCCAAAGAGTGAAATCACCATCTTAAATCCGCTACAACCAACGTTGGATACCAGTGTGGTCCAAGATGTGACTCCCATAAACCGGAAGCAACTTCCCATGAATTAATGTGGCTGCTTCATCACAGGTTTTGAACAAGAATTCCATTACTGAGAGTTGTCGAATCCTGATGTGTATTCATTGTGGTTTACCTGTTTACAATAGGAAACAACAACTGACACCATTTTGAAGCCAAAGGATGGCTTCACTTAAAAATGTTATCAACATATTGCAACTAATAAAAATATTTTACCTATCTGTGCAAAACTTATTGCATATTTACTATGTCTGTCCATGCATGTGATCGTGACGGGGACAAATATCCTCGATGTTGACGGCCCCACTAAACCTTAATTAATTAATCAATGTTAATATATGTATCCATTCGTCCCGGAGACAAAAGAATCTGAAGAACTACTTCATGAATCACCATCAATTTTGGCCAGGGTGTACAGGATCAAAAGTTAGAAATTATGTTCGTTGATGGAGATGATATTCAAACCGGAAATGGTACAAATAAACTATTTCCGGTTTCAACCTTGATCATTATAGAGCAAAAACGGCAATAACGAGAAGCGGTTTCCCGCAATGCAATCAATTTTAAGTATCAAGAATATTCAATCTCATCCATAACTCTACAGAAAAATCAGAAGTGATAAACATTCACTACTACTTCCGGTTTCAATATTACTTGGGAATATATTACGTAATACAAACCAAACTCCTCCAAGTGGTGTACACATGACACTGCTACATGCTAAAAAAAATATTATTTTTTGTGTGTATGTGATTTTTAAGTCTAAGCTACGCTACACATACCCATAAGTCTGCAAAAGCCTTTTAAAGCAACTGTATCTGTCGTCAGGTATCAGAAAAACACTGAGGTAAAATTTACCACTTCCGATTTCAATGTTGATTCTCATGAAACAGGAACGGTAAGAGATATCCGTTCTTATCGCTCTATCAAAACTGGAAATAATAGAAAGCTTCCACTTCCGTTTCAATACTGAACATTCAAACAGCAAAAACGATAAGATATGAATAATACGATATATGTGTTACTTACAACAAATGACAATATCACGTGTACAATACATTTAGAATATTGGTATGATGACGTGCTTTTTTTCTCAATTAGTTTTGATAGCGGCAGTGGTACTGGTTGTATGTCATGCTATTTTCTCAGTTTTGATAGCGGCAGTGGTACTGGTTGTATGTCATGCTATTTTCTCAATTAGGTTTGATAGTGTCGGTGGTACTGGTTCTATGCCATGCTATTTTCTCAATTAGTATTAATAGATGGAGCGGTACTAGATTTATACCACTTTTTGTATGGATAGAAGAGTCGAGATATTCTTGGAACGTCTAACTGATTGCAGGCTGTTACCGTTTTTTTTTTTCACTATAAGAATCAACTTTAAAACCAGAAGTGGTTGATTTCTGTCACTTTCGGTTTGAATACAGGGTTAAAATAGAAGATGGTATCTATTCTTAGGGCGCTAAATCGATTCCACGATTCTTACTATTCCTTGTCGTTTCTGCTCTACGTATGTAAGTCAATACTGTAATTGGAAGTTGTAGTGGAATTGTATCATTTCCGGTTTTAGTAGAGAGTTCAGGGTGGACGCTTAATCTTTTCCAGGAAACCACTTCTCACTATTTATTACCTTTATTACTCCATAGTGATCAACGTTAAAGCAGGAGAGGTTTTTTTTTCTACCACTTCTGGTGCATGGAGTACCTCTATCAACAAACTCGGTTCCTAACTCTAGACCCTCTAAATCCTGGCCAACATTAATGGTGATCCATCAAGTAGTTCTTAAAATCTTTTGTCTTTCGGACAGATGAATGGACTGAGACACGGTAAATGCTGTGAGAGACGGTTAGATAGGGTAAATACTGTGAGACATGAGACATGGACAGGTATAGTAAATGCTGTGAGAGACTGGAAGATATAGTAAGTACTGTGAGACAAGGATAGATAAGGTAAATACTGTGAGACACCAACAGATGGGATAAATACTGTGAGACAAGGTCAGATAGAGTAAACATTGTAACACACGGACAGATAGGGTAAATACTATGAGACACGGACGGATAGGGTAAATACTGTGAGACACAGACAGAAACGGTAAATACTGAGACATACACAGAGAGTAAACATCGTGAGACACGGACAGATAGGGTAAATACTATGAGACACGAACAGATAGGGTAAATACTGTGAGACACAAGACATATACGGTAAATACTGAGACATACACAGAGAGTAAACACAGTGAGACACGGACAGATAGGGTAAATACTATGAGACACGAACAGATAGGGTAAATACTGTGAGACACAGACAGATAGGGTAAATGCAGTGAGACACGGACAAATACGGTAATACTGTGAGAGGCAGACAGTGCAAATACTGTGAAATATAGACAGACAGGGTAAATACTGAGAAACACGGACATATAGGGTAAATACTATGAGACACGAATAGATAGGGTAAATACTGCGAGGCACGGACAGATTGGGTAAATACTATGAGGCACGGACAGATTGGGTAAATACTGTGAGGCATGCACAGACAGGGTAAATACTGTGAGGCATGCACAGACAGGGTAAATATTGTGAAACACACAGATAGGGTAAATACTGTGGACACAGACAGATAGGGTAAATACTGTGGACACAGACAGATAGGCTAAATACTGTAAGACAAGGACAGATAGAGTAAATACTGTGGGACAAGGACAGATAGAGTAAATACTGTGGGACAAGGACAGATAGAGTAAATACTGTGAGAGAAGAACAGATAGGGTAAATACAAGACATGGACAGAATACTATGAGACACGGATTGATGGGATAAATACTGTGAGACAAGGACAGTTAGGGTAAATATTAAGACTGGGATAGATAGGGTAAATACTGTATATAATGGAGTTTTTATAAACTCCTTAGAAACTAGATTCGGCGTCACAAGAATGATTTTATCTCCTTGTTTGTTCCATTATTGGACCGAAAATTGTTGTTGTTTGCTGTCTCAATTTTGGAACCCTAGAGTTTGGTGATATACTGTAGTTCTACGTGAAAAGAAATTTAAGTTGTTTAATGACACAATTCTGTTAACATGACTGTACAGAAAAAAGTGGAAAAAGTCAACATTATAATAAATATTATAAAAGAATACGTAATATATGCTTTTTAAGCTGCAAATGCTTGTATATGAGACTCCCTTCCTACAAAATGAATTTAACGTTAGGATGATTTTTTCTCACGGTTTATAAGTGTATGGAGCTTCTGACAGAAAAAAAGGTAGATGCTCAATTGTTCTCTAGCATGACTACTTATGTATCTGTAAGCACACATTATTTATTTTTAAGTTGCCGTAAGAGGTAAGTGTATAAAAATGAAGCTGGGAAAAAGACCAGAATATTCCGCAGATAGAGCAAAACATCAAGGTGGTGAACAAAAAGACTGAAGAGGAAAATAAATAAAGAAAGGAAAGAAAGAAAAAAGAGACAGATAGGATAGCCACCACCTACTATTTTTTATTATGCATTTTCCATTCTTTGTCCCCGTACTTCCTTCTTTCTCTCTCTCTCTCTCTCTCTCTTTGTGTGTGTGTGTGTCGTTATCTGCACGCTCACAATATTAAAACTAAGTCGCTCCGCATAGGGAACTCCACTGGGGAGGAAAGGAGACGAACAAAACACATACATATATAGAGAGAAGGACGCGTGCGCATACACGATGGACAGGAGACGATGAGAATAGGAAAGGATGATGAAGAGGGGTAAAGAGAGGACAAGGAAGACAGATTTCTGTTCCCTTCCCCTCTTATGCTCACCCGCCATCTGTCCCTCTCTCTTTTTCTTTCTCATTCTCTTTCTCTTTCTAGTTCCAGAATCTAATTTCCCGCGAGTTCTCTTTTTTTCCTCTTCTGCCTCCTCTCTCTCTCTCTCTCTTTGCTCCGGCTTGGCATGAAGATGAGGTCTGTTTTTGAAAGTTCAATCAGGGAGCTGTCACAGGGACTATGCACGGTGCGAACTCAACCGGACGTACTGGACACAAGCAAACGACCGCAGAAAGCAACATTTTCTACCAGTCTCTCCTCTCTCTTCGATGTCGTTTTGACTCATCCGTAGTACTTGAAAAAAACTTTTCGTATGCTTCTTTCCCTTCCTGTGTACTGTTAAAACATGCATTTTTGTTAACATTGCTCCTAAAACGAAATTAGAAAGCAACCCAACACTACATTACTATGCGAAGTGTAGTATACGCTGCAGGATACTATAAAAATTGGGTTATAAATTTGTTTTTGCAGATTAAGTTGAACACCAAATACGATTAATACTGTATATTTATTACATAAACTAGTATATTTGTCTAGCAGTTCTTTATTTTATGTCTGATGTGTCTGATGTGAGATATTTTTTTTGGTCTATGTACGCTGATGATATCTCGCGTTCTAAGAAAGATCAAAAACGAATATAATCTTTTCTAGTTGGAGATCACGTATATTTTGATTGTTTCAAAGTTTAATGCCCCACGATTATGTGCTTTAAGAAGCCAACTTAAATGAATTATTAAGAAAAATGAATGATTGTGACATAAAACTTTTGGTGCTCTCCCACCGGGAATCAGGGATTGAGGATTTAGATTTCTGGACTTTCGGCATCTATGGTCATTTAGCCTGTCACGTATGAAGGATGATCCCTCGGCGAGCATATTATCCGGGGAAAGGGAAGGAACAAAGGATTGGGGAAGAAAGAAAGTGGCCTGGGATCTATAACTTAGGTGCCACCCTGACATTTGCCTGGTGTGAATGAGGAAAACCCAGGAAAACCCCATTCAGGATGACGGCCTGAAAACACTTTTTACACTTTTACGACCGAGTGCCCTTACCGGGAATCAGGTCCGGAACCACGTGCATCAAAGACACATGTGCTAGCTACTAGACCAGCGGAGAGGGCCAAGTACTTTTTGAAGAAATGTGTTAACACTATTTTGTTGGATAGAGTAAAAATACAATAAAAAATAAAGGCATTTATTATAGCTTTCTTGGATGAGTTTCAGGTATAAGTTTTCAGTTTTATTTATTTATTTATTTTATTAAGTAAAAGGAAACTTCGGTTAAAAAGAAACATATATTTACTTTTTTACTTACTGTAGGTGAAGAGTTCGCTCTTAGTGAATAAATAATAAGATAGAAAGGAAAATTTTAAAACATTTGTAGAATTCTGACTCGATGACCCGAGTTCGAAGTTCGACCTCGATTACGTCCCTGAAGTTCCCCTTAATGATTTTTAATCAAAGACAAAATTTTAGCTAAATTGCTACTTTATACTCAGAAGATTCCTCATTTGATAAAAGCCATATGAAAAGTCGTCATTTCCTTTCTAGAAAATGACATTTTCTAAGTACGCCCTAAATAACGTTTTCAGAAGTCTATATCTAACTAAATCGCTTTTCCGATCTGGATAATGGTAGATTCAACCCCTTTTATAGGCAATTAAAAAAAATAAAACAAAACGAAATTAACCATTATTTGATATTCATACACCTTGTTCGCTTTTGGTTACTTAGCACCCTGAAATTCTAACGTGGTCATAGGCAACCTATAATCATCACGAGTTTACAGTAAAGACATTGGTGATTTTATTTTTAATTGGTCATTTTGAGTTACATAAAATCAAGCACATGTACATGTGTCATCCATCTGAATTTTAGTTTATTAGTTTGAGCTTCTGTGTTTTGCTCCGTTATGCAAGTCCGAGGTTATGAAAGAGAGGACTTGTATTAACTATTATGACCAGGGCTTGTATCCGGTACTATGGTAGGTAAACAAGTTATCATGCTAGACCAGTCCTTACAGCATAGGCCGTACCTCACCATACTATATCGCCTCCAAAGAGAGCTGCATTATAGGACCATACTACCAGTCTCAGCTATATCAGTAAAGAAGGATATAAAGTATATAATTACATGAAGTAAGACAAGCATTTCCATCCAATTCTCATATTTGTAAGATTAAGATACACACTGACCAGCCAAAACTTTACGACCAGCAGCTACTTTTTGGAACGAAATCATTGGGCTGACGTAATAGACACGACACAGCAGCATCGTTCTCCAGATCTCACTCCATCAGTCAGTGTGATGTTTGTGCGTAACTGCGGAAGGCAGACGATAGCTATATATCCGAGTTTGACAGAGGCCAGCTCGGAAACAGCGCAAACTTGTCGAATGTTTGCAAGCTGTCGTGGTTACTGCCTGTCAAAGGTGGGAAAGGGACGGAGAAACCAGCACCAAACCACAAGACATGGGTCAGTTATACCTCATTACAAATATTGTAGATTGCCGAGACTGGTTCAGCAGGATAGAGCGCAAACCGTAGCACAATTAACAGTATACTTTAACAGACTTTACCAGTGGATAAAGCACGATTATGTCTGATCACACGGTTCATCGTATGCTGCTTGATACTGGCCTCCGCAACCAATGTCCCACACGCAGGGCCGTAACTAGTGGAGGGCAGGAGGGCCAACTGTTCCCCCCCGGGAATCTCCCCGCTGTTTGAGGTGAGCCCATTTTAAGACAAAATTTTCGTACTCCATATACGACACGAACACGAACATTACGTAAACAAAACAGCACACAAAAGATATGTAAAACAAAAATGAGTGATGGGCCTATTTCAGCAAAAAATGTCTACTATTAGGGGCCTAGAAATAATATTTATTCGTATGGTTTTGAGATTTCGTCAATATTGTTCCCTTAATTCGTCATGTATGGAACGGACCCAGGGCGTGACTAACGGCCCCGCAGATTTTGCCGTGCAGGAGAGCCCACAGGCTCCGGGGGACCCACGAAGAGTAAGAGAAAGATGGAAAGAAGTTGCCTACTTTCGAATTTAGGGCAGGGCCCAAGACTACTTTTTCTAGGGAGCCCAAATATTAATGCTTGTCCCTCCCAGAAAAAATCTAAGTTACGGTGCTGCCCACACGTGTACTAATGTAAATTGCAAAGCATCATCAATAACGACTGGAATAGGTGCGTGCTCATTGTCACTGGACCGCAGAGTATAATAACGTTGCATATACTGTCCTCATCACGTCGGTTGAAGAATCAGAACCCATTATCTTCCAGTGGATAAAGCACAGAGATGTGCACAGTAGGACGACGACAGATCGGTGGTGGCTCAATTATGATTGAGAACCTTCACATGGCCATCCAAGGGCTCTGTACTGTGTGTGAAAGGCAGCATGATGACTCCTAGCTTTCGGCAGATCATTGCTAACCACGTTCAAAGAATCATGTCGCTCGTATTTCCTTCTAGGAATGGCATCTTTCAGCAGACGCTCTTTGGCACCCAAGGCCAACGTTGTGCTGCAGTAGTTCGAGCACAATGGTCAATTTCAATTATTGCAATGGCTCCCAAACTCACTCGATCTTAACACAATTGAACGCGTTTGGGATGTCATTGAATATTAGATCCGAACTCATCGACTCCCTACCTCTACCAAGGTCTCATTACTTACATACTAAACCACATTGCTGCTGTCCTGCGAGCCAAAGGTGGACGTAGCAGATATTAAGGTAGGCAGTCATAATATTCTGGATGGTCAGTGTTGTAAAGGAAATGAAATGAAATCTTGGAGTTTTACGTCCCACGGTTATGCCGGTTAGGCTAAAGGAGACGGTGATAATGAGTAATGAATGAAATGGTGGATTGAAGAAAGTGGGAGGAAACGGGAGAACCCCGAGAAAACCCACGCACACGGTGTTTGTCCACCACAAAGTATGGTCAGTGTTGTATTATAACAATATTATAAACCGCTGTTTGGAAAGAAACTGTATTTTGCATGACGTAGTACAAGAAATAGTAAAATAAAAAAGAGGAATGGGGAAACTGTGGAAGCTGATGGATGAGTAAATGGATAAATATTACGTCAAAATAGAGGGAGTACACTATTGTCTAAAAAAAATGGTCATCCATTTCAGTTTGAAAACTTCTATATCCATATTGATGAACTAATTTGTACCAAAAAAGATTTTATTTTCTTTATCTTTTTCAGGTCCGTATTGCAAGTCTCAATAATAAAATATTGTGATTACCGTTGAGAGAAAAAAAAATCTCTGTAAAGAAAGATGGATGCCCAGATTTTTATTGAACAACACTGTACATAATAACTTTCAATTTTCAGCTAGTGATACCAGGATACTTTCGATGATGTTACAAGAAAGCCAGAAAATCTATTTTAGAGGCCAATTTAACTTTACAAAATGACATTCCGTCGAAAAAGCGTAAAAGTTTTTTTTTTTTTTTTTTGACAGCTATCCTGAGAGAAGTTTTCCTGGGTTTACCTCATTCACACCAGGCAAATGCCGGGATAGTACCTAACTACAGGATACAGGCGGCTTTCTTCCTTCTCTTTCTTCGGATAGGTGATCAACAAGGGACGTAATTCTTCATACGTGACGGCTAACATGTCATAAATGTTGAAAGCCAAGAAATCTAATCCTAATCCTAACTATACAAAATTAACGCATCTAGGATCAATTAAAAATATGTCAAGTCAGAGATATCCAGATACTTCGATAATTTCTCTAGTAGCAACTTGTGTCCTTTAAGGAACAAAGCTCCCATTTTTTGGTTGTTATCTGTCGACCTTTGGACCATACATACTTATATTCCCCCCCCCTGTTCTGATTTTCTCCTAGATCTGGAAAAAAGTGCACCCCTCTGCCAGTGGCACAAAATAGATTGGATATAATATTTAAATTGTAATTCAAATCAATATATAAGCAAACATGAACAGATTAAAAATTTGGTTTGTAGACTGTAAAATTTACACTTTTATTTCAGTTATAGAATTTGAAATAATCGCAAGAAAAATAACACGGGATGACGTTTAATGTAAGAAATTGTGATAAACTTCCACTAATTAAGAAAAGACGAAAATTATACGAACTTACATGTACAGCAATGTATCTTTCAGGAACATGTCCTACCTGAAAGCAAACAAAAATAATTAGTAATATCACAACACGAAACAAATTATAAGTTTGTAAAGCTATAGCAACAGAATGTTACGAGAATAGTCAAAAATAAATAAATAAACTGTTTTTTGTCTGTCATAGGGAAGGTTTTTTATTCTACAGATACAGTAAAATGTAGTATGAAAAGTAAGATATTATAGTAGAAAAAGATTCAGTAATATATAAGAGGGGTGACCCTAAAGTAATGATAATTGGACATTTTTAATACACATAAAAATCTAAATAAATAATATTGCTTCTCCATACCCTCAATAGTTCTCTCTAATATATAGATAATCATTTCTGGGAGATACATTGATTTGAATGAACAGTCGAGGTAATAACACGAAAATGAAAACAAAAGTGAGAGCTGTCGTCAAGTACCTTTGCTTGAAACCTTTTGCCGAGTCTTCAAACTGCTCGAGCATCCGCCCTATTCTCCAGATCTAGCCCCCAGTGTTGAGATTTACCTCTTTTCTCGGCTAAAGCTCAGGAGCAAGAAATTTCAAGATGATAGCGAGGCGATGCCCACTGTGGAAGCATTTTACGAGGGCCAAGACAAAGAGATTGTTTTTCTAAGGATATTCTGGATTTTTTTTAAAGATGGACTAAATGGATCGATTTGTTAAAGATAAAGAAAAGTAAATATAATTTTAAATCATAATTGTCGTACTACATATTCGTTATCATTACTTTTGAATCTCCCCTCGTAGCACGAAAAGAAAGGCATTCGAAAGATATAGTAAGATACAATATGAAAAGAAAGGCAGTCTCAAGATACAGTAAGATGTAGTATGAAAAAAATACATTCTAAAGATACACTAGACGTTCTAAAGATATTGGAATCTGATTTACGTGTTCAAATTTTTATACACTCCTACCGGGCGGGAATCGAACCCTGCCAGCCACTAGATCAGCGGGAAAGTGCAGCTAATATGACTTGCATAGAAAGAGAGTTTTCCTAGCATATGTAAATGACCATACCTGAGGTCTATTTTACTCAAAACAAATAGTCTTGTAATATTATTTTGTAACATAGAATTTTTCAGAATCAAACAATTGTACAACATAAAATCAGGACAAATTTGTGGTATCAACATCAGTGGTTAGAAATGATTTCTTCTATTATTCTAGTATTTCTACTTTACGATATTTTACAACTCTTAAAAACATATTACAAGACTAGTAATTTTGTGGAATAGATCCCTGGCCATATATTATATATATCCCTCATTGATACAAGAACTTTAAAGAGACTAAAAGATCGCTGCACTATTTTTTTTTTTTTTTTTTTTTTGTATTATACTTTGTTCTTGAGGAAAAGTCTGGACAAATTGAGAAAGACGACCAACAGGATCGATTCGTAATGTAATTGTAGTGTATTACGTGCATGTGGAATTCCATTCCATAAACATGCCTTTGTTCCCTTTTATTTTGGATTATATGCTACTTAGCATGTAATCAATATCATTTATAAGGTAAATAATAATAGCCAGTCCTTTCATAACGAACGTGTTCAAGGAAATGGTATACAAAGATTATGCACATATGCTGTACATATTATTATGCATTGTTAGTAATAATGCGATGTATATAAAGTACTATATATTGATTAGAACATTATCAATAAAGAAGCCAGAAATGAACTGTTTTATTGCCATTATGGTCGTGTTTTGAGAGACAGAAAAAGTAATTAATATAAGGTTTCAGGTCAGACTGTTGGACGCCATTAAAGTAAGGCTTTGACCATGATTCTTTATTTAGAAGACGAGTAGATTAAAAAAAAAAAGCTTTCATTGTTTCTCTAATACCGTCGTATTGCACATACCATTTACAAAATGAGAATTAATCAGTAATAAGTAAGTGTTTGCTTAGATCAATTGTATAATGTGCTATAGTTCTAGCCAATCAGATGATAAGAAAACGATAATGGGCGACCAGTGATTGTAAAGAGATATGACGTCAAACGTGCAAGGCTGACTATTATTGTGTTGTTTTATTTCTTTATTTTAGCACAAGTTAACTTGATTCAAGTTACTCTCTTTTCTGAGCCCGTTTCAACCAAAAATTATTAATAAACTATTTATTTTTAAATATACAATCTATATTCCAACATTAACACGTATCAATGACAATATAATAATAATAATAATAATAATAATAATAATAATAATAATAATAATAATAATAATAATAATAATAATAATAATAATAATAATTTCGAGCTGAATGCAATTAGAAACTCAAAATGAGTTCACAAAATATTACAACGTATATATTATCCCAACAGTTTATCCAGATTTTCTGCTTGGCACAGACAGGGGAATTATGGACATTTCGGTATGTAAAGTTTACGTGTAGAAAATGCCTTTTTTCCCGCACAGAAGAGAACATATGATTGTTGGAGCGGTTCAGAACTGCTATTCTCTGTTTCCTCTTACTTCTAAATGACAATAAACAAAACTGCTATTCAAAAGATAAACTACTCTCTGTTCTCTCTTACTTCCAAACAGCAATAAACACATATCAGTACGTTAAGCTCTCGTTCATAATTATGAGTGTTCGTATAATCCAGAGAAAATCATCATAAAAAAACATGAAATTAATTACATTTTACAAAACTAAAAAGTAGAGAGAGAGAGAGAAAGAGAGTATATTTCGTACACAATCTACAGAACGCATCTGATCGTGATCAAATTAGGCATGGAAGTAGACCTGAATTTGCTTAGCAGGTATGTGGGCATGTGGAATATTTACTGCGTAGACTTTTGTTTCCCGTTATTGGCCATCCAATTTGAGGTTTGGACTTTACCCAATTTGGACACAAAACTCAACAATTGCTCTTACAGATATACCAAGAATGAGAGGAAAACAAGTGGAACAAACATGCTAAATGTTAATGAACTCTAGTGTATACTGTAGTGTAACAAAGAATTGCTAACATCAACGAAAGACGATTTTTCTTTTCAATCAAGAAACTGATTATTTCGCTAATTAACGTGACACTTGAGTCACAAATAATTAACATACAAATTGTTGTAAACGAGAGTGTTTCGTTATAGGTGTATAGTAACCTTATATTTATTGAAAGAGGCTTAGGCATGTCTGCTCAACCCCTATTCGTTTTGTACGCTTATTTGGCAGTAACAAGAAAGCGAACAGTATTCGCTCCCTTCGTCTTTTGTATTATGCATTCAACACCGATCACAGACTGTCACTGCTGTCTAGGAAAGAGAGCCTTCAGTCCCAGCGAAGAGCTGGGGGGGAAATGAGATAACACGAGAATCTATGGGAAACCTCGAGGAATACAAGACTCCTCCTTATAGATCAGACACGAATCAAAGGGGTAGCGCGTACAATTTAGCTCACTACAAAACCATTTTAGATAAGTCACACGGACAAAATGGTCCAGACAACACCAACGGACTCGAAATGAAGGGTGCATTTAAAAAAATCCTGTTGCGTTTTCCTTTCGAGAGTATGGCGACTGACTTAACTATACCTCAAAGAATGGATGTGGGACACACGAATAAGGGGAAAAACTTACTAACACTAAAAATAAAAGAGGTTTATTTGGTTTTGCTAATACAGTACAAACGGTTTATCCTCATTATCCAGTTCCTAGCCTCTCTTTGTCATTGTTGATCGAGAGAATAAACTACTCTTTGTTCTCCTTTATTTCAAAATGGCATAAACAAAACTGCTATTCAAAAGAGAAACTATTCTCTGTTTCTTCTTACTTTCAAATGGCAATAAACTAAACTATTGCGTATTCTTCCGCTATTCAAAAGATAAACTACTACTCTCTGTTCCCTCTTACTTCTAAACGACAATAAACAAAATTATTTGTATCTTGCTATTCAAAAACGTAATTGGCCAGTGATGCTTTCAGGGAGAGGCACATTGCGTAGTTTTTCGACAAGTTTGGGCCATTACAAGATCATCCAGCAGGACAGTGCTTTGTAAAGTACAGATTTTCTTACGTAAAATGTCTTGAGCAACAAACATCTATACATTTAGCATAAATGCTTTCGATTACTAACAAACATTCCTTTATTTTGGTTTCACCTTCGGACTCGCAGAATCAGGAATCAACCATCTTCCCAACTTAAAGGAGAATACACACCGACATAAATTTGAACTTTCGCCATGAGAAAGTCTAGTATCGCGCATGGGTACACGCTAATACATTTATTGCTTCATCAATTGTATTTGAAATTGCAGTATTTTCCTGTAATTGTTGTCTTATTATTATTACTCGTTATGATGTCTTAGTTCAAGGTGGTTATTTATGAAGGGGTACGGTAGTTCAGTGGTACAGCGTTCACATCTGGTACGAAGGATCCCTGGTTCGATTCCAAATCATGTAAGTTTGTGGTGGACAACATCGTGTCCGTGGGATTTTCCCCTATATTTTCGTTCCACAAATTATTTCACGATCATTCAATTTCCTTAATCACCCGTTTCCTTTAGCCTACAGGACATATCAATGAGACATAAAAAATTGAAATTTATTATTTTCATTTTTTAAAAGTAAAATTATATTTCTAGATAAACTATTTTGAGTAAGAGCATATACGTCATTAAGTAGGAAATCACGTGCTTTTGTTAAACGTAGCTTTGTTTACGTTCGTTTAGAAGTGAGACGAAACTAATACAAATAATAGTAGTATTGTAATGAAGATCTTTGTTACGCTTCTAATATTTCCCCCCCGTCTCAACATCATAAATGCTAAAATGTAGATACTCTGATTTTACTAGAGCCAACATCGTAGAAAATAATCCTGAAACTACACACTGGGGTCTGTAGAGCTCTAATCACATTTTAAATTTGTACTGTGGAATTGTTTTACCCGTGTTGTTGCCTACAAGATGAAAAATTTCTCGTTATGTCTCGAAAAAGTATATTTTCAAAAATGAAATGAAATAAAATGAAATAAAATGAAAATGAAATAAAAGACAACCTTATTTCTCGTCTCGTCTCATCACATGGGCAACACTAACTACACCACTGGGGTTTGTAGAACCCCAAGCACATTTTAAACTTATACTGTGAATTAATCTTATTGCACTGTGATGGACGAGATTTTATGTAAAATCAGTTCCCGGTTTCAGCTTTCGAAATAGGATGATTCATAAATTTCGTATGTGCTAAATCTTTACAAATCCTAGGTTGTTAAGTTGCGAGCGGCACGTCTTCAAGATATGCCTTCCGCAGTAGAGCTGAGTATTTGGAATCGAGAACAAATGCTAGGCCTCCCTATGTTTTAAATTCACATGACAAACTAAAAACGCCATGTTATTATCTTCCTATACTAACTGACTAACTCTATGACATATGGAAGCCGAAGGTTCAATGACGAGTTCACAAAAGCTCTTCGCTGACTTTTGTTCTTAGCCAACTGAATCAATTTTCTACTTTGTACTCCGATTTCTGCGAGATCATCTTAATATGGTCCTCCGATCTGCGCCTAGCTCTTCCTAATGGTCGTTTACCGATTGGACTTCTAGTTAAAAAAACAAACAAACACACAAACATTGAAAGCATTCCTCCTTTCTTCCATTCTGGCTACATGATCTACCCACCTGAGCCTCCTAGATTTGATTACTCTAACTATATTTGGTAAGCGATATAAATTATGTAGTTCCTTGTTCTGAAGTATCTTCCATTTGTCATTCCCGTTTCTCTTGGGTTCGTATATTAGTCCCAGGCTTTATTCTCAGATACTTTCAGTTTGCGTTCTTCCCTCAGAGTAAGCGACCATGTTTCAGTCATATAGTACAACAGGCATAATTATGTTTTTATATCTCTTCTACACATTAAGATATATTTCAATCACACGGTTTTGTCAATTATTTTCAAAATCTTATGTAAAATCGTCCAAGTTCTTTGGGGTCTGCCAGGCCTTAGTTTGTAGTATACAGTGTTAGTCAACGTTTTTGTTTTCTAACTTAAAATTATAGGAAAGTTGAGTGCTTGTTAATATTTCTACTTTGATTTCCAACGAAGCCTATATGATAGGCAACCCACAATACTAAACATCCTTGTTTGGTTGTATAACTACAAAAGATGTTTATACATACATGCTCACACACATGCACACAGACACGTGACCAACGGAAAAAGTTAGGATATAAAAACCTTTTTATCTTTTCTTCTGAACGTTATTACAACTGCCAAGGACTCGAAGCTGTAAGCACATATAAACCTAAACATATATTATGTAGGTCTGTTTGTGTAAAGATTGGTTAAATATATTTGCTGTATCATGCTGCATGCAAATGTGACATTCTGAAATAATTTACGCTTGGCTAACATTAATGCATGCTAATTACTGGTTAAAAGCTTTTTCTATTATCATCCACTGTGAGTTATTACTGATCTTATCATCACAACAGTTGATATCACGACATATGCGTAGAAAGCAATTTTCTAGTCATAAAACGTTTAAAAAAATATCTTTTTATATCATAAAATATATTTTCTTAATATTATTTTCTGTGGAGAAACCAATATAAACAAAATTCTAGGACGAAAAATATAATTTAACATAAATAAAGGTTTAATATAATTAAAGGAACCGTAATATATTTTTATTTCTACTTAACACGTTCATGCATTGTCAATATACAATGCATGTCATTATCATGACAGCATACATAAATCCTAACGTAAGTAAAGTGAGCTCAACTGCTAAACGTTTGTATTGTTCACTATATTGCAACTTGTTTTCAGACTCACATTTGTCAGTAGAATTAAAAACGTTTTGCCATCATCACTAAATTACAACGACGAATAATAGGATAATTACGGAGTCGCGATGGCTCATTGGTAGAGCGTTCACCTTTGGTGTATATGGTCCTTAGTCCGATCCCAGCTCGCGTTCAAGTGAACTTTGTGGTGGATAAAAACAGTCAGCGGGGGTTTTCTAGGGTTTCTCCCGTTTCCTCCCACTTTCTTCATTCCACCTTTTCATTCCTTTCTCATCACAGTCTCCTTTAACCTAGCCGGTATAACTATGGGACGTAAAACTTAAAGATTTCATTTCATTTATTCAATAGCATAATTACAGTCAATACTGTATTACAGCATATTTCTGAATCCAACTTTTTTTTTTGCCGCAATTTCGATATGTGGTCGTCTTGCTTCAGTGACATATGATATAAAGCCCTAACATACATCTTTTCCTTAGCTAACAGCCTTAGCCCTGAATGTTCCGCAGATTCATTGAACTCTTCCAAGGAGGAATACTAAGGAAGGTCTTATCTAATTTGATTTTTAGTGTAATTTAATTTAAAGTCCTGACAATATACCCACTATGTACTGTAGATGTATTTTTTTGACATCATGTGTTTAAAAGAAAAAATGGGAGTTTGTTTTGCAGTCAGAAATATAGGGTAATATCGACTACAATTTTCCTGTTATTTGTCGCTGTAATTGAATGACGATGAATTGCCAGGACGTTTGTAATTCTACAAATAAAAAGTTAACATGAGACTAAGTACAGTGAACAATACCAACAGTAAGCAGTTAAACTCATCTTAGTTGTTAGCTAAGTAAGTGAGTGTAGATTTATACATGCGGAGTACTTTTTGATAAATAATATTCATACAAAAATAAGCACATTATGAAACAACGATAAACTTCTCAACCATGGAGATTCATACTGAAAGCATAATAATTGGTAATCTCTTACTTCAGGTATCAACAGACGAAGAAAGTCGGAGAAGAAACTTATTCCTAATACATCCCATTCATATAAAAATTATTTCTTGTCATCTCTTAGAGTTTTTTTGGTCTACGAAAATGAATATTGAAATCGGAGAATGTAGTACGCCTAATTCCTATTACTTCTGGTTTCAACAGTAGAAGAGCTGAGATGGAATATATTTTTGGGATACTGAATTGATATCAAAACCCGTTTGTTTCTCACAATTTCTCACCATTTTTGCTCTCCGATTTTAATAGAGAGATAAGGGCGGAAATGAAACCTGTTTTTGTAATGCTGAATATACACAAGAAAAAAAAAACTTTTCACTATGCATTATCGTATCCACTCTACGGTGATCAATGTTAAAACCCGAAATTGTATAATTTTATTACTTCCGGTTTGAATCCAGGGTTAAAGTCAAGTTACGATAAGGTATAAGACAAGTGAATCACTGCAATAAATAAATAAATAAATAGATAAATAAATACAAATACAATGGCTTAGAAACAAAATGTTATACTGATTCACACTGTTCACTGTGAATTCAGTATACAAAATGTTCACTGAAATGTTATACCAGTGAACATAAAGGGCCTTATGCATAGTCGTTCTGACGCGTGATTAGTACCATACTAAAGAATTCGACTAACATGTTTCCTGCAGTAGTCAGACCTTTAGTATGACGCTAATCATACGTCGAAACGACTCTGCATAAAGGCGGAAAATATCTAGAATATGTCTCAACACTGATTGATATCAACTGCTTTAAGAGCGTTCAAGCAGACGGGAAGAAACGACTTGTAAATAGTAATACGTAAACTATTCTAACACTGTTCGAAAGTCGTTGCTCTGCTCACACACTCATTGGATTCATCTGAAGTTCAGGCACATTTTGAACACACTTAGGGCAACTCCTCTTAATCACTGCTTAAACGCATTTTAGTCATTTTATGTTCACTTATAGAACAATTCAGGATATTTTCTGTTAATGTTAAACAATGACCAAGTCTTTTTCTAAAAACTGACCAAATCATTTTCAAACACTGATTTATTTATTTATTTATTTTTCGGTGATGAAGAGAGTGGATGAAAGCGATTTTGAAAAGACTCATAGACACTATGTTGTATACTATAAGACCCTCCCAAATTCCATAATGAATAAAAAATCCTTCAGTTCGTATATACATTAAAAAAAAAAAAAAAGAAATGAAACCATGACAATTGAAAGTACAGGTCTCTCCCCTTTAGGGACAGGCCACAAAGGCCCAAGAGCTTTGTGTGGTGTAGAGGCTCCATACTTACTGTACCTTGACACTCTTGAAGGTGATGTAGACAAGCATTAATCTTCGGTCTGCTTTACTTCCTTAGGTTGCTCCAGCTGCCCATTAGACTAGGTGAACTTTTGATGGGCACTGGACGAAGGATAGAACAAAAAATTCCCGCTCCACCGAGAATTGAACCCTGGCCGCTTAATCGGCGTTAAGATGACTGATACTGATTTTTCTTTAATGTAGCAAGTCCTGTGAATGTTCAATAAAATAAACGGGCAATCTTGAATGAAGTAGAAATTTTGATGCTTTATGTTAGCCAAGTAACAGGAGATGAAAAAGTAAAGTTGACTTGAATATGATAGAAGATAAGACTCAATATCAATTCAAGTATACATTCGTGTTCCCTGTAGAGTGTATGTTTCTACTCAACATCACTATCATTATAGGTGTTCTTTCATTATTGGCAGGTCACTTACCGGAATTGAGAAGCTTCCACGCTGCACGGTCTTCTATTAACCCCTTGGTCTTCACGTACGATTTTTCTGTTTCGATATTCCATTAATGGTAGTCTTCTTTGCCCTCTCCCTCTCTTTCCTAGCACCATTCCTCTAGCACGTTTCTCATGGTACAGTTCCTTCATAGCCAATGTCCCAGCCACTTTCTATTAGTGTTGTCCAAATTCGAATAGTTCATTCTTCGAATATTCAAATATTTTTTTCCCCGTATAATTATATACTATAACTAGTAGTTCCAATATCGAACACGAATATTGACAGAAGTAAAATTATCCAAATGTCGAAATATTTTAACAGCACTACAAGTCATATCTTGAACTCTCTATTAGAATAGAATTATTTACTATCTTTTTTCTATTCGTATTATATAACGCCCGCCCCCTATTGTGTATATATGCCCGCCCCCCTTAACACAGACAAATATTCCATAACCTTTAAATAGCAGTTGCAATCTGGTTCTCTTACTGGAGTCATTTTACTCTTTTCTGTCACAGAAAAGAATCAAGTGAACACAGGACAGAAGAGGTCATCAGAAAACCAAAACGCTAGTTTACAGTAACTTTTCCTTTTTCTTCATATTTATATATAATTTGTTTTTTCTAACATATTTTCTGGTAAGGAGAATTTAGTACTATTTCGTTTCCCTCTCCACTTTTTTTCCTCTCTGTGTATACTTGTATGATGTTCGGACTCTTGGCCTGTGATTGGTGCCTGCAGGCGACGGGGTTTTCGCCGACTCGCATGAGCAAACTGAGATGGACTCTGTGTGTTAGAGATTGAGTTCAGAGGCGGACCGTGAGAGAGGGAAAGGGGGAGAATTGAGCGGACGCACTGAGGTGGCGGAGGGACAACCAAGAACGCTCAGGGAGGGTGCAGAAAGGGGGAATGAGAGTGAGTGAGTGAGGAAGAGAGAGAGTAAGAGGTGTCTCCAGCTGGAGCGCTTGGACTGACCTGGGCAGTCCAGTCGCTAGTTTTCATATACCGTTATTGATCTCCACTCGGCTCCACGAGAAAATAAAGACTGGAGTGCGCCTGGACAATGGCCACCGCCCGAAACACACCTCTCAGTATCTCCCTCTTTCTCTCATCCTCTGACTGACTTTATCCCTTAGCATCAGAGGAAGGAGAAAAAGCGAGAGAGGGGAAGAGAGAAACACTACCCTCTCTCATGAATTCCATATGACGTTTGAATATTGACGGATTCTCCCCGTTATTTTCCAAGAACAAAGACACTCAAGAAGGAAGCCGCCTTCTTGGAAGAACTCTAGATTTTACCACGTAACAACAAGAATTTAAATACGTTATGTCTTTAAACATGTTTTGCAGAATTAATTAATGCACTAACAATTGTAATATAACCAATATTTATTTCCTCTGTTCTCCTTTCGAATATTGAATCCCTCTCTCCTTTGACACGAATTCAGAAATTCCATTACAATTCTCTTGATTCGATACATAATTATCCGTTTCACATTAACTGTATAGTTCAATTTTTTTTAAGTGTTGGTGATATGTGTTCAGGCCCATTAACGAACTCCAAAGGTCTTACAAGAAACACTGACCATAAAGCAATATAGCAAACCACAAGTCGTCTTATAAAGATGATATACCTATCCTTATCTTCTGGATAAGTTCTGAAATGATACTATTCTTCCAAGACGATAAACCTACAAATCGATGTAATAGCATTATATTAATGGGGTTGACGAAGGTTATACTTTTCAGTTTTCTCCTTGTAATTATAAAACGATAGAGATTTCATTGAATCGCTGATAGAGCAGATCAACATACTGGTACCATACAAGATGGTACTCGCACAAAAATGTCATTCTTCTCTGTACAGCAAAAGGCTTTCTATAAATACACTGGAGTTACAGTACACATTACTAGCTTACAGAAGAGGTCATTCCACTTTGCTTCTCACAATGAATTCTATATTAAATGCTGGTGCTAAAGCACATGATACTGTCAAAGACGGAGTAAGCCATTCTTCTCTGTTTATCAAAATCAAATTCTATAAATATACTGGTGTTGCAGTACATGATACTATCAATGACATAATAAGTAATTCCTTTCTCTTTGTCAAAAAGAATTATATAAATATATTGGTTTGGCAGCATATATACTGCCAATGGCAGATGTTCGTCGAACAGAATTTTATAAATATATCTTTGTATTGCAGTACATGATCCTATTAATGACAGAATAAGTAATTCCTTTCTGTCAAAAAGAATTCTATAAATATACTGGTGTTGCAGTACATGATACTGTCAATGACATAATAAGTAATTCCTCTCTGTTTGTCAAAAAGAATTATATAAATATACTTGTTTGGCAGTATATAATACTGCCAATGACAGATGTTCGCCAAAAAGAATTTTATAAATATACTGATGTTGCAGTACATGATACTATCAATGATACAATAAGTCATTCTTCTCTGTTTGTCAAAATAATTCTATAAATATATTGGTGTTGCAGTACATGATACGGTCAATAACATAATAAGTAATTCTTCTCTGTTTGTCAAAAAGAATTACATAAATATATTGGTTTGGCAGCATATAATACTGCCAATGGCAGATATTCGTCGAACAGAATTCTATAAATACTGGTATTGCAGTACATGATACTATTAATGACAGAATAAGTAATTCCTTCTGTCAAAAAGAATTTTATAAATATACTGGTGTTGCAGTACATGATACTATCAATGATAGAATAAGTTATTCTTCTCTGTTTGTCAAAAGAATTCTATAAATATACTGATGTTCCAGAACATAATGCTGTCAATGACAGAATTAGCCATTCTTCTCTCTTTATCAAGAAAAATTCTATAAATAACATGACAAAATTGATCATTTCTCTTTGTTCGTTAAAAGGAATACTCCTTCCTTCAGCACAGAAACCCTCTTTTCAAGAATAATATAGGAATATTTTGTTTATTCGTTGAGAGATTGGGTTATATAAATAACTTCTGATATTTTAGAAATATATTGCAAACATTTACGCATTACTGATTTGCACTTACAGACATCAATTACAATTTTCAGTAATCTTTTAGAGTTAACAGAGTTCCATCGTGGCTAAGCGGTTAGCGTACGCGCCTTTGGCGTGGCAGACCCGGCTTCGACTCCCGGCGGGAGCTCATATGATTCGGGTTCCACGTTAATCAGTAGATTCCGTCTCATATAACCTCGCTGCTGAGAGGGACGTTAAACTCAAAATCAATTTAATTCAATTCAATTTAGAGTTAACATTTTGGTTTCTTCTAGGTCGCCTGGTATATCTGTTGGGTCAAACCAGGTCTAAGTAGCCAGACCCGACCTAAGTGATCCGGACAAATCAAATGACCCATGCCATTCCTGGACTACAAGAGAATACTCTCTATGAATACAATCATTATAAAATAAAATAAATTTAATTTACGTACTTAAACACGAGGTTATTAACGTGTTTGAATTTCTCGGCTATTATGTATACTACAGTGTGAAAGGAACGGGATTAAAATTATGTGAAGCTTTGTATCCGCAGTAAAATAAAAGGGAGAAAGAAAGACAAACTGAAAAAAGAGAAAAGAAGGTGATTTACATAATGAAACCACACAATCGCTAATCACATGTATGGCTTCAGGAACAATACAAGAGCCTACTTCTTAATGAGTAAATATGACAATGCGTTTGTAATTCCAGTAAGGTAACAAGAGGGAGAGGAGGAGATAGGTGAAAAATGAATGTGAAGATGAATAGACAGGATGTTACTTACATTTAGGAAATTATATTCAGGTCTTAATGTTTCCAGCGGACTTGTGATATATCCCCCCCCCCTCTTTCCTTCTCTGTTACTCTACACCTCAAGGTTACAAACTAATGTATAAATGCTTTCTTCCATATGAATATACAGTTACTGCATTAATAGAACAACTGAACACATGCTTTCAATTTTAAAAGTAAGTAAGTTTTAAAAACAATAACATTTTCATACAAAACGAACTTATTAATATAAATATGTAAAACACAGCAGGGAATGAAAATGTTTTAAAAACCGAGTCATTCAATTACAGGAAACTGGTAATGTTCCTACGTAAAATTCTCAAGAAATAAGCAACAGGGCAAGATGTTTATTTTAGGCAGCTCGTTCAATAACTACTTTTTAGGATAATTATTTTAATGGTGACTTCATTACCATAACATTAACTAAACCTAATCCAACGTCTAGAACCGAAAAAGGACTACAGGAGATGAGTGACAAAATAGTTGACATTGGGAAACTATATGGAATGGAAATCAACATCGAAAAAACGAAAGTCATGAGAATATCTCGTGGAAATGTGCCCTTGCGGGCCAGAGTAGAACAAAGAGTACTTGAAGAGGTCGATCATTTCAAATATCTGGGAAGTATTTTGACGAAAGACTCATACTGCACCAAAGAAATCAGGTCAAGAAGTGCCATAGCCAAAAATGCATTCAACAAGAAAAGGTCACTCTTAACTATCTGTCTTAATATTGGACTAAGGAAGAAATTGGTCAAGTGCTATATATGAAGTACTGGAATATATGGTTCAGAGACATGGACATTACAGAAGTTAGAGAATAAATATTTAGAGAGCTTCGAAATGTGTTGGAGGAAGATGGAGAAGATAAAATGGGCAGAAAGAGTAACGAACGAAGATGTTTTAAATGGATAAGAGAGAAGAGGGCGCTTCTAGTCACCATCCTTCGTAGAAAGGCCAATTGGATTGGACACATCTCGCGAAACAATTGTCTTCTTTATACTGCCATAGAGGGAAATGGAAGGAAAGAGAGGGAAAGGAAGAAGAACATAAGTGATCGATAATCTGAAAAATAGAAGAAAATATTGTGTTAAAAGAGGAAGCTGAAAATCGAGAAACATGGAAGAAACATTTGCAGGCCTAAACTGAAAATTAAGAAGAAAAGGAAAAAACCCTCACTAGTTCCAGGACCTGCCAAAAGGCATTATTATTACTTAATAATAATAACCCAGCGTACATCACTAAATATTTGTAAAATGACTGCCATGAGCATCATATGTGGTGCTCACCTTATTTCTCTGTGGGGCCATGAGCACCATATATGATGCTCATGTTTGATAGCATAAATTACTAACCTATTCAGGTTCTTGAGCATCATATATGATGCTCACTGTCACAAATTACTGTGAGACCATGAGCATGAAATATGGTGCTCGGCTCCCCATTAGTATATTTTCGGGAGAAGCAAAATATCGCGACAAAAATGTGACATGACTATCCATAATCGAGCCAAAGGTAAGAAGAAAATTATGGCCTCCTGGGACCAGTACTCTCAAATCACCTTGGCAGTCAACCTGTATGGCCATATTGCCTTGCCGACACGACGAAACAAGAATTTTCGTAACGAGACAAGTCGTTTTAAAAAATATAAACATATACACTTTTTGAGAAGAGAAATCATTTTCAAAACACTATTTCGAGACGAGACAGCCTGAACTATTGTCTCATGCGTTCTCCTAGAGGTGATCCACAGATGATGTGACGTAACACCCCACATTTACTTTACGCAGGACATGATGTAATCACCACTAGAGATGCAAGGAATTGAAACAAAGTAGTTTTTTAAATAGTTTTTTTTAAAATTTTCTTTGGGGAAGGGATTTTGGGCTTTTAAAATAATTTCAATTTTAATGAAGATATAACAGTACGTTTCACATTTCCTGTCAAATTGTAACACGAGAAATTATTTGATTACTGCAGTAGCGTTACTTCAGATTTGGCTTTGAGGGGGAGAAGGGTTCACATTTCTTTTTATCAGTATATTAGTATACAACTGATTAAAATATATGCATTTTTCAAACTTAAGGGGAGTTATTGTCCTCTGTCCTCCCCAAATGACGCTCCTGGATTTACTGTATTCTAAAGAGGGAAAACATACAAAATCAGGAATCAAAGGAAATCGGTCATTCAATATGAAAGAATAAGGCAATCCGGTGGACACAGTAGGTTTTCTAATACCAACGAATTATTTTTATTTATAGAAATACCAGCTACTATTCATCGACAGTTTTTATTTTTTAAAAAAAAAAAAAAAATAAGAAGCCTAACCACTGCGAAATGAAAATACCGCTAATTTTATAGTAATTATGTGATATTTTCAAACAGATAAAAGATTATCGAAATGTGGAACACGAACGCGCTAGAGCAATATTATTTTGTATGAGGTACCGTTATCACGAGTCACCTAGTAGCTTTCCGTTTTCGCCATTTATAAACGCGAAAATAAATCCCGATTTTTTTAAATGGCTAGAAATCGAAGGTAGATAAGTGAGTCGTGATAACGGTATCTCATGTCTAGCAAGCTCTTGTTCCACTTTTCGATTATCTTTTATTCATTTGAAGATATCACATAATTACTGTAAAATTAGCGGTATTTTAATTTTCGCCGTGATGGCGTCTCTTAATAGTAGCAACAATTGTTTTAGAAATATTATAATTAGATTTCATGAAACAAAATTACCATTTACAATTTATATATTATATATATATAAAAAAACTAAAATCTCAGTTATGTTTTAGCAGATAAGGACACATTTTTATGTATGGATTATACGTGGAACAAGTATACGTGTGTATAACAGCCAAATTAATTTATTGAGGCCGTTAAGATTTGAGCGGAAGAAAGTTAGAAACGTCATCCACAAGTTTCCTGTTTCAAACATATTTACACGATATAACATCATGCCCAAAAGTGACCGTTCATGGATTTAATTTTACAAACTGGACTCATATAAAATAGAATATCAAATGCATACACAATCAAGTATTTTCCAAATGGAGAACAAAATTTTACACTAAAGCAAAAAAAAAAAAAAAAAAAGATTTTGTATATGTTCCTTCGCTTATGATACTTTCCTTCTCGCCTGCCAGTTTGAATTTAGGTGTAAAACACATTATTACAAAATGTAATTATAATTTTCAGGCACAAGGTTAAGGTGGTTAGGCAATCAAAAGAACGACACGTGTGATATATTGAGGTGCATGACGTACACTTGTAGCAAATTTGAATTTAGGTAACTCGTAAAACACATATTACAATATGTAATTACAATTATCAGGCACATGGTTGAAGGTGGTTAGGCAACCAAAACGGGACGTGTGATATACTGAGGTGCATAACTGACACCTGTACCGACTAATGAAGTCAAGATAGCCAGTCCTGGACTAAACACAGAACTCACAAGTATTGAATGCTGTGAAAATACTTTTTAATTGCAGAAGGCATTACAAGGAAACAAAGGTGGTACTTGCATAGGAAATCATTAAGATCAAGAAAGTGAAGAAAATTTTTTTCCCAAAAGATCTGGCTTTTTTTAATGGGAAAAACTCATTTTTAAAAAACTTCTTTTTTTTTCGCATCTCAGGCAAGCACCACGCTTCAGCCACCTTTATAGTCCAGGCTCTCCCAGGTACCTATTTTACAGATGTTGACTGAACCTCTGAGCAGTCTTGGAACAAGGAGGGACGAAAAATAAACACCGCACCCACCAAAAAGATCGAACTCGGATCGTACAGTTAGTAAGACGACATGTTATTAACTATTACTACAACTCTAAAAATAAAGGAAAAATAAACTTTAAAAAATTTTTTGGAATGTCTCTTTCAAAACTATGTACAAAAATCAAGAACTTGATGTATTGTGGGTTTCCTATTTTTGATATTGATATAGAGTATTAATTTTGCTTTAAGTTATCCATTTAAATAAATAAATAAATAAATAAATAAATAAATAAATAAATAAATAAATAAATATATATATATATATATATATATATATATATATATATATATATATATATATATATATATATATATATATATATACACTGGTACTTTTTTGCTTATTCCCTCTGAAGAATTACGCATTGATATTAACTTATATTAGTTGCGCGATTTTTTTTTTTTAAAAAAAAAGAAAATCCCTTTTATAGCAAAAATAATAGAAATACTTCAAAGACAGCCATAGCTTACCACACAAGTACATATTTCATGTGTTAAGTGGGAAAACGAAGAGTAGTTTAGATTAAATATTAAAAAGAACAATAATGTAAAAGAAATCTCACGTGAACTCAGCTAAATCTTTTGTATATTATTCTTTCCATCAATTTACATAATACTGATTGGTTTTTTTCTTTATCCACCGATGATGACTCAACCATCACGAAAAGTGTTTTCTTTCTCTTTCTTAAGTTGACAGGATGCTTTTCTCCCCACTCCTTTCCTCTGCAGTTTCAAATATAGCCTATCATGTACTTGAGGGAATCAATAGAACAATGCATATTTCTTTCTTTCTTTCTTTCTTTTTTTTTAAAGCAGAGAGCCTTAAAAACAAGATTATGTTTGGTTAATTGACGTCATAGTCAATTGCTGTGGGAAAATTTTTTGAAGATTCAATTTTAAAATAATAATTCTATTTAGCAGTTCCTCCTAGTTTTATAGTATGTTTGCATTGTTTTATAGTATGTTGGGAATGAGTCTTACTTAGATTGAGACGGTTAAGCTACGGAATCGTTGTGTTAGGGAATAGTGGCACATGCCTATGCGTTGATAGGAGATAATCTGTGCAATCTGCAGTTGCCGTTAATTTGATTTTTTTTGGGGGGGGGACAAGCATTAATATGCGTATTTGACCCCCTAGAAAAAGTTGTTTTTCTAATTCTTGGGCGCTCTCTTTCCATCTTTCTCTTACTCTTTATGGGCCCCCAGAGCCTGTGAGCCCTCCCACACGGCAAGATCTGCGGGTCCGTTAGTTACGCCCCTGGGCCCGTTCCATACATGACAAATTAATTAAGAGGACAATATTGAGAAATCTCAAAGCCATACGAATAAATATTATTTCTGGGGTCCCTAATAGTAGACAATGAACCCACGACTCATTTTTGTTTTATTTATCTTTTGTGTGTTGTTTTGTTTATGTAATGTAGTGAACTTGTTTGATGCTTCATTCATAATTTCATGTTCGTATCGTATATGAAGTAAGAAAATTTTGTCTTAAAATGGGCCCCTCTCGAACTGCGGGGAGTTTCCCTGGAGGTTTAGTTTTCTCCTGCCCCCCACATGTTACGGCCCTGGCAATCAGTTAAATTGTAGGTGTAGTAAGATGGTTTGGTGGTTTGGCTTTTATTATATTATTTCATGAAGTTTTACTATGGATCCATCGTATAAGTAGTAGTAGTAACAGGAGTAGGAGTAGAAGTAGTTGTAAGAACGGATTAGAAGCCCCGCAGGGGTTTGTTGGGTTCCGTTCTCGGCACAAAATGGGCAAATTAAAGACTTCCCAAATTTTTCCCTACATTTTACAATCTGTGGATCTACATAGTAAAAACTGCACCTATTATTTTATGAATTTGGGAGAGTTATCACAAATTAGATATTATGTATGTTTGAATCAGTTGATGATTATTGGACATGATAAATGGTACTTGGGAGTTGGAAGTAAACAGCAATAAATATCTGAATCAAAATATGTGATTATGCTTAACTTTATACAATTTGATTAGACCTAATTAAGAGTAATGGTATGTAATCTTGGACATGTGGGGTGATTCAATTATGGATGATATTGTAATGGATATTGAAGGCATAGATTAAGAATACTCGGACCACACATACATACATACATTCATACTTAATCACTTACTCAAATGCCAATCAATATTTTATTACATTATTCTCTTATATGTATAACAAAAATTACGCCTTAAAGTTTAATCGAATACTGAGGAAAGTTGTTCTCTAGTTCATTCTGTTTTATTTTTATCCTTAGTCGTTATAAGTAAAAAATTATAGCATTGTAGATATCAAAATGATTTCACTTTCCCTTTTAAATAGAATATTTCATTAGAGGACCTAGAAGGTTGTTTGTGCCTTCTATATAGCTAATAGATAAACAAGATGGTTCGCTTAAAGGCTGTAATATACTTGTTACACTATAGAGAGTAAGGTATTTTTGGATTGGTAGATAAAGGAGTGTGACGTATTTTAAAGATTGTGGAGGTTGAAATCTGAGTTCGTAGATTATGGGATATAATGTATTTTTTAATTGATGGATTATAGCTTGTAAAGTAGTTTTTGAATGGTGAATTGTAACTGTAATGTATTTTTAAGTCTGTGGATTCTTCTGGATTAAAGATAATGTAAAATTCCACGTGTTATAGTGCTTCTTTCCAGTGTATATTGCAACCAACATGCAGATTCCCGACAATGAAAAAAAAATAATCCCGTGACTTATTTTTTTATTTACGCCACGGGCGTGTAAGATTCCACGGGTTTTCACACCATGTGATTGAACACTCATCAGATGACAACCACGAAGAAGAATGTCATCCACCATCGCCAATATTCGACACGACGCAGAGGCAAACTGTCAGCAACATTTCTGCATAAAAGGAGACTGAACACCACAGAAAATATCAATCTTGCCCGGTTGAGCCAAACCACCAACTCTTTACGACGCCTGGTCATTGAGAGGCACCTATCCAATACGCCCTAAGACGCTTGGTCATTGGGCCCCTCTAAGCTTCATTAACAAACCTCCAAAATAATAGAGGAAACTTGTATTATTTGTAATATATTGTATTCAAGAGGATAACTTTTATTATAAAAAGATGATGGGAAAGTCCAAACTCCCGTGTACCATCTTTTGCTTTAGCCTATAGACAGGAAAACTTTAATATATATATATATATATATATATATATATATATATATATATATAACAAAAAGTGTTAATCTTTTTCCATTGGCTTACCCAGGGTGGCTTGAGACAATCTTAGTACCCCATCAGGAAGGAACCCGAGATACCAACACTAAAGTCACACTAATTTGACGGAAATACTACTACTACTACTACTACTACTACTACTACTACTACTACTACTACTAATAATAATAATAATAATAATAATAATAAAGTGCTTGTTCATTGAAGTCAGTAATCAACCATCTCCTTTTTAATCTAAAGAACAGTCGTGGGACGTTAAACTACACATTTCATGATAATAGTTAAATTTTCTGGCTATTTCTAGAAGAGAGATAACATGAAAGTGTCCAAAATGCTACTCAGAGAAACAGAACAACTGTTATGAATTACCGGCTTTAACACCTTTCATGCACATTATAGCTCTACATACACCATTAAGAGAGAAAGAGCGAGACAGCAAAATACATCACATTTTAAACGCATTTACATTTCCTTCTTGCAATCGGTCGGATAACTCCAGAGTAGGGTGCTTGAGAAGGAGCGTGAGAAAATGGTGAAGTGAGAATTGATATTAGCAAAAGGCGCCCTCAACGTCAGTCATGAGAAATTCATGAAGTGCCTCTTATATTCCTTTTCCGTGCGCTTTGCTTAGCGGAGAGGATAGGGGCAGGGGCATGGATTGGGGAGAGACAACATTGTACTAGAAAAGCGCGGGAAGTAAGCTAGTATTAAGAGTGGCCCCGCGGAATGACGAAAGGGGAAGGAGAGCGGGAATGATGGCGATGAAGAAGATGATACAAAACGCAGGTAAGACTAGCCTTGAGTCTGCAAGGAGTGTGATAAATGAGAGGGGAAAGCGGAGAGGAACAAAAATTGAAGTCTAATTTCCCCTACTACTTACTACCTTGTTCGCGTAAAGTAAACTCCAGCCTGAGGTCTGAAGTGGTAAGAGATGGGGGAAAAAAGGATGAAGAAAAATAAAAGCAATTAACATAAGTACTTCGAAAAAAAATAATGGAAAGAAAAGAAAATACAAAAAATATATAGCAGTAGGAAGAAAATAAAAGGAAAAGTTAAAAAAGTAAATACGCGTATGTAGTGTATCAGAAATATAATGTATTATTCTTTCCTCATAAATAAGCACGCAATGATATGTTTATTGCTTTTAAGAATTACCACTACAAGTTACTGTTTTAATGTGTTCTTCCCTTCCCTCGACACAAGCATGCATCACATATGCATACACGAATAGTGCATTAGTTTCAGAATAAAAAGTAAAAACAAAAATTACCTTCTATAATCATAAAAAGAAATTACCGATCAAAATAAAAATTATGGAAATAAAATGGAATAAAATATTGTTGTAAAATAAGGTAAAGAGACTGATACGAAATGTTTTTTTTTTTTAATTTAACGTTCCACGTTTATGCCTTTTTAGGCTTAAAGGAGACGGACGATTAATGAAAGTCAATGATTATGGAAGAATTGGTGGAATGAGAAAAGTCAATGATTATGAAAAGAATTGGTGGAATGAGAAAAGTCAATGATTATGAAAAGAATTGGTGGAATGAGAAAAGTCAATGATTATGAAAAGAATTGGTGGAATGAGAGAAAGTCAATGATTATGGAAGAATTGATGGAATGAGAGAAAGTCAATGATTATGGAAGAATTGGTGGAATGAGAAAAGTCAATGATTATGAAAAGAATTGATGGAATGAGAGAAAGTCAATGATTATGGAAGAATTGGTGGAATAAGAAAAGTCAATGATTATGAAAAGAATTGGTGGAATGAGAAAAGTCAATGATTATGAAAATAATTGGTGGAATGAGAGAAAGTCAATGATTATGGAAGAATTGATGGAATGAGAGAAAGTCAATGATTATGGAAGAATTGGTGGAATGAGAAAAGTCAATGATTATGAAAAGAATTGATGGAATGAGAGAAAGTCAATGATTATGGAAGAATTGGTGGAATGAGAAAAGTCAATGATTATGAAAAGAATTGGTGGAATGAGAAAAGTCAATGATTATGAAAATAATTGGTGGAATGAGAGAAAGTCAATGATTATGGAAGAATTGATGGAATGAGAGAAAGTCAATGATTATGGAAGAATTGGTGGAATGAGAAAAGTCAATGATTATGAAAAGAATTGATGGAATGAGAGAAAGTCAATGATTATGGAAGAATTGGTGGAATGAGAAAAGTCAATGATTATGAAAAGAATTGGTGGAATGAGAAAAGTCAATGATTATGAAAATAATTGGTGGAATTTGAGAAAGTCAATGATTATGGAAGAATTGATGGAATGAGAGAAAGTCAATGATTATGGAAGAATTGATGGAATGAGAAAAGTCAATGATTATGAAAAGAATTGGTGGAATGAGAAAAGTCAATGATTATGAAAAGAATTGGTGGAATGAGAAAAGTCAATGATTATGAAAGAATTAGTGGAATAAGAATGTGGAAGGGAAACAAAGAACCTCGCGAAAACCCACGGGCATTTCGTTGTCCGGAATGTCCATCACACAGACTCAAGTCTGGGAATTGCGCTAGGAACTCCTTGCACCACAGAAGTGAGCGTTCTACCACTCGGTTATTGAAACATAAACTAGGTTTCGTATTTTGGAAATGGAAAATCTTGTTGTTCGAAAAATTCTGAGTACTGAAAATTCTCTTTTTTAAATGTGCAGTATTCCTATCCATGACCGTCTGCTAAATTTTACAATATGAATAGCGTTAACATAAGAAAAAATCCAAATTAATTTATCTCAAGCTGTACAAAGGGATAGGGGTAACTGAAACGTCATATGTAATTTTTCAATAAAATCGAGGAAAACGAATTTGTTTGAAATCTAAAAATTGATGCTGTTGCAATGAAATTACAAGGATAGAGTGGGGATAACAAAAATTTCATATTTTATTTAAGATATAATTTTAATCCAAGGTGAAAAGGACACTTAAGCAAGTAAAATTATTTTGTTCTGTCTTGAAATGGACCGAAGAGAATTATTCTAGAAAAAAAAATTAATTTGTAAATTTGGTGGTGGATATTGTAATGGACAGAAAATGAGTTTAAAAATATTTTAGTAGATAGATTAAGTATATTTACAATTAATATTCAGGAAGAAGTCTGAAGATGGCCATTAAATCACTTAAGTCATTAGTGTAACTTTTTTTTAAGTAAAGTTATTCTATAACTAAAAGCACCATTTCCTTTTAAAATTTTAATTTCAGTTTAACTGAAATAATGTCCAAGTTGGAACACATACAAATATCTTATATCAATCACTAACTGACATTGAAATGTAAGGTTGTAGTGAAAAGGTATCCCAAAACAATATATTGCATGATACTCTACTAGTTAAATCTCGGACCTCAATCCAAGATGGTAGACTTCAAGATGGCTTCCAGGATGGTACCTCTATCCAAGCTTACGAGGTACCTTCGTCTCATATTGTATACTGTAAATACATTCAGGGAAGCATGGTACCTCAGTGGTACCGTTCATTGTTCCAATTCTTCCATCATCGTTCACTTGCCTTAATCATCGTCTTCCTTAACCTAAAGGGCATAATCCTGGAACATTAAACTGAAATCTTCCACTTGTAAATGCATTCAAAACTTGAGGTTCCTTGGGGTCTTTTTAATATTGTTCAATTCAGCTAGATTTCTGACGGCTTACTTTCGTCTGATACGGAACAATTTTAAGGGGGTGAGACAAAAAAAAAAAAAAAAAAAAAACTGAAAGCCGAAAAATAAGGACCACTCTCGTATTATGTATCTTTTGTACAGCAAATTATTACATCTGTGTCGTTGCATACTGAAAATGGTGTCAAAGCTGCAAAAAATGTTGATACGAGCCCTCAACGCTGGCCTAGTGGCTAGTGAGTTTTCCAGATTGGAATCCTGGTGGGACAGCACAAACAAATTTAATTTTACAATCATTCACTCTCACTAATCATCTGCCTTCCTTAACCTAAAGAACATCACTGTGAGACATTAAGCTTTAAAAAAATATATATTATTTCGTTTCATGTTGATACCAACAAATAGTTGATATTTTCGAGATTTATTATGTAACTATTTAATTGAAGTTTACATGGAAGCCCCCAAAATTTAGAGAGGTTCAGATGTTGGGTTGCCCGTCCGCTACTATCTAAAGGATAGACAGAAAGTTGCTATACAGTTTGCAAAGGATAACATGAATGAAATTCCGAATCCAAAATAGCATATAAACAGGAAGCATATATGTAATATGGAAGAAAAAGGAGAGGAAAACTTGAGCCCCATACTCCTGTAGAGACGTCTACGGATATAAAGCCAAATTGGCGACATTAGTCATAAGAAATGAAAGATGGTTAAGCTAAGTACTCTCCTCATTTTAAGAAACAGGCGACTAATGAACCTAAAATGATCTCGTAATAAACCAACCACACAGGTGCGCGTGCATGTATATATCTATATATACTGTATAAATGCGCCAATATGACCAGTAACTTAACTAATCAAACAAACGAAAGAAACATGGAGGAAAGAAGGGGAGGTCGATAGACATTATATTTCTGTGACGCTTATTTAACTTTTACGTAATCGAGTATTGCGTGTTTTGAAGCAATATTAAGGTAGACGCAACCCAGGCAAAACTTTGACTAAAACAGCGCACAAGGTTTATTTTCCTTCCTTGTTTTTTTCACTTTTCGTTCAAAAACTAATTCGTTTCTGCTCCTACCACCCCGGTGAACACCACTGATAACTTCCCTCTAGTGCACGCAGGGGGTGTATATAAAAAAAGGGGTGGAGGTGTCTCTGTTCTGTCTTTCTCTCCACAAATGATTAAGAGGGCGCCACGTTCTCCACTTTGGCTTCAAATTCCCTTCCCAACCCCCTCCGAACGTCTCTCTACAGCAAACAACCTTCCATAATGTCTGCACCGACTCGGACACCGTTCGGCCAATAATGATGATTTATTTTATGGCTAAAAATTATAGGCCATTGCATGAATAATGTGACTCTAGTATAACAAGTCAGGGCAAGCAAAAGCAGGCGGGTAACGATAAAAATGACGAGCTACACTTAAAAAAAAAAAAAAAAAAAAAAAAAGTGGGGGAAGCTTTGGTAGATCGGTCGGTTGGAAGAACACGATGGGAGACAAGGGGAAGGGGCAATAGGGAGGCAACACACCACAGTGTCGCACGACAATCATACACGAAAACACACACACATATGTTACATATGTATATGTATATATGGATAATAACTACCAAACACACACAAATTTACAATAAAATGTGTACATAGATCATATGTATTTAACACTACCTCTTTCATTTCAACTAATATATAATATCCGTATATATATATATATATATATATATATATATATATATATATATATATATATAAAATTTAAAAATCAACTCAAATCGATTTTACAAAAAGTAAACTTTATGTGCCTTGAGCTCTAATGTTAATAATTCACGACTAGTGCAGTTGTGAATGTTGTTCGCGCAGATCAAAATGTAAGCTGCTGGAGAGAGAGGGGAAAGAAGGCAGAGTTGAAATAGTGTAATATTACGGAAGTTAAAAAGTTTTTCAACATTTCCATACCATATAAAATGAGGGAGAGCAAGGGAAAAGTATAATAGAATCATAGTAATGGAGGGAATTTAAGGGGGGGGAATCTGTCTGTTTGCCTTTAGTATTTATTGATCATTTGTATAATGTATGTTTAAATATATTTTCTTAGGGAAAACTAGCCGTATACATAACAAGAAAAATAATACTATAATTATACACATCGCCTCAATAAAATATTGTCTTTCGTTTAGGAAAATATTAACATTTTTCCATATTTCATTTTTTTTTTCAAGAAAGAAAAATAAAAATAATTTTCTTTTATTCCCTATTTGTTTCCTTCCTTCCAATACGTATTAATGTTATAATGAACACTATTTGTCTTCTGGCGCTTTTTCTTTCAAAAAAACATTGTAAAATGTTTGTTTTCGAGCATGGAAAAGGTAAGAAAATAATATAGCTGACACACCATATAAAACATTGTACATTTTTCAATTGACAAATGTGAATTTTCTCCTATAATTTTTAATGTTTATTTTTGTGCTGTACAAAAACATTTTTTTTAAAAAAAAAAAAAGTAACTCATATTTATGAACCAAAGTAAATCGAAAGCAATATAAATAATACTAATAATACTAATTAAGTGTACCTTAAGGATCTGGGCTTGAACCATTCATTTATATTATAACACATACAGACAGACATATGTTTTCAAAGACGTACAGATGTTTCTTTATCAAGAATAGTAGCGAGACCGAGACTAGTACAGAAAAGAAATAAAGCTATTTGTTTATATTTCAAAAACAAGTTGTTTTATTAATAACTACAATGTAGCATGATTAATTTCTCCTGGAAAGTTCCGCACAAAGTAGTTTACCATTCGGGACAAGTGGTTTTTCGGAAGATTTTCTCAAAAACGAAACAGGCGATTTTGTTGATATTTCACAAATAAATATTTCAATAGTAACTGCAACATCCTAGGAGCTAAACCCTGTTCGGCCTAAGCTCTAAACTGCGATAAACAAAGCCACGTGAAACCAAATCTCGCTGATTTGCTGTTGGCCTACCGACGCTTGTGCTCCTCCGCAAAATAGTTCATATGATTTGATTATTACTTTTACTATAAAGCTCCATATAAAACTGCTACATTATTATAAACGACAAAAATATAATACGAGTTATCTAATAAAGCTGCAATCGAGTGTAGTTAATGAAACAATAGAAATAAACACTAAGCATGCGCAGTAATTATGGCACCAATTCAACTGTGGACGCGTGTTCTGTTTTCAAACCTGAAAGACGGATGGTATGAATCCCGGTTCCGCGAATGTTGTTGTGAAACACAAACAAGGGAAACCTTTACTCACCAAGCAACAATTGTTTACCAGTGAATTTCAATTTTTTCTAATATTTTGACTTTTTTTTTCTGCTGCTGCTGTATCTGGACAACACGAGACAGTATTGTCAAAATGCACGTGTATAATTTGATCCTCCCCATGGGGTGTGGAAGTGATACATAACTAGCCAATCGTATTTGTGACAAGCGGAAGGATACAAATATTTAGTTTAGTGACCACATTTGTCTACTACAGAAGGTGAAAGATAATACTGAAATTTTACAACTACATTTTCAGTATTTATAAAATACTAACTTTAAAATGATTTCTCAGTTTAAAAAAATAACGTTCAAAAATAATTTTACAAAGTGCATGACGTCAAACTTCACTTACAGATATACTGATTGCTCAACAATGAGATGCTTCTTGCAATAGTAACGAACTAAACAAGTAAATTATATTGTAAAATATTATTTTAGATTAAAGAATTTTATAAAGACTAGAGAGCAACGTTGTAAAATTTTATGTTATTGTGTTTTGGAAAGACTAGAGTGTTACATTGTAAAATTTATTTTAGATTATATTACTATTTTATACGGTCTAGAAAGTTAGTTGTAAAATTTTATTTTAGTTTAACATTTTGTAAGCATTAGAAACTTATATAGCAAAGTTTTTATTTGAGATTCTAGAATTTTGCACAGACTAAACAGTAAATTGAAAAATTTTATTATGGATTATAGGATTTTTGTAAAGACCAGGAAATTCCTGTGTAAAATTTTATTTTAAATAATAGTATTTTGTACCATAAAATCAGTTGAAAATATTTAGTTTATGATCTTTGGTAAATTAAATGAAATTATTAAATTTAACGACCCATGGTTATGCCTTTTAGGCTACACGAGACAAATATTTAATGAAAGTGAATGATTCTACTGTTTTGTGTTCTCCCATCAGGAATCGAACTTTAACCTTTTGTGAGCTGAAAAGTTGCAAAATTTTATTTTAGATTATAGATAGAATTTTGTCAAGACTAGGAAGTTATTTTGTAAAATTTTGTTTTAGATAACATTTTGTTCTAGAAATTGTAAAATTTTACCTTAATTTTAAACATTTTATAAACATTAAAAAGTTACGTTGCACGAAATTATTCTAGGTTTTAGGTAATATTTTGTATTTACTGGTAAGTTACGTTCTAAAATTATATTTCAGATAAAAGTATTTTATAAATACTAGAAAGTAAAGTCGTAAAGTATATTTTAAATTTCAGTATTATGTAAGAACTTATATATTGTAAAAATATTGTCATATTGTATAATTTGTTTCCATTTTACAATATTTTCATAGTGTGAAAATTAGTTGTATATTTTTTGAATGGTCTTAAATTTTACAAATTAATTAATTCTGTAAAACTTAAAAAAAAAATCTTGGTATGCATGTGTATGTATATTTAAGGAGTGTATCACAAGTAGTGACAGACTACAAATGTCAGAACGATGAAATATCGTAGCTGAACAACATTGTGCAGATAGTGCAGATGCTGACTGGTGTCTCTAGAGTACGCTATGTAAAGTATCGTGTGACGCGTGAAGATGAAAAAGTTACTGAGCAATATGACTAGGTATCTGCATGCTTCTGGAGAAACATACTAAAATGCAGGTATTACATCATTTTCTCGTCGAAGGTGTCAGTCAGAGAACAATACGTATACAATATGTTTGCGAAATACGAACGGAACATTTCTCCTTAAAATGAGAAGAAACCGCGAAGAACCTTACTTCTGGATCAGTGAAAGTTTCAGGCATTAAAGAAAGAAGTCACACACTCGTAAAGTGAGACCCAAATTTAGGGTATGCCGCGATTTGAAGAGCTTTGGCCTGAAGAGATATCGGCAATGTGAAACTCCAATATACTGCCAAACAACTGCAAGAAATTCCAAGAAAATGTAGTGCATTTGCGGCAAACGGCACTGAAAGATATTTTATTATGGACGATGAATAACATTTTTCGTTTGCAAACAGCAACGATGTCACAAAAGCGAGATTTTACAGTGCGGACAAATTAACCACACCGGTGAGTGTAAAATATATCTGAAATCGAAATTGACCGATGCTGAAATGCGACTTCTTTGTATGTGGCCACATCAAGAGTCAGGAGTACAAGGTGAAGATTAGGGATTTGGCGCACATGCGTGAACGTACAGTAATTCGGCATCGCTGCGTACAACTACCCCAACAATGTTGCAGCGTGTATTCAGGTGCACTGCGGGGAGTTGGCTACTCTGCTTGAATATGGAGGACAGTCATATCGAACTGGTTTGATTTCGGTGACTTACAGGTCTTCTTTGATATTATAAAAAGTTGATTTAAATTCAAGCGCTCCTTTCCAGAAATGGTTAGGGACTTCTCGGGCACCCTGTATACTCAAGTGATATGTTTACCGGCAGAAAGTCAAGAATTTCAATAATAAAAAACGTTGTGCAAAACTGCACTGATATATCGATAGCAATTTCAGATTTGTCAGAAGGTATTCTTTGCTCAATTTTCAAAAAAAAAAAAAAAAAAAAAAAAAAAAAATCTTCAATTTAACGTGTCAATCTCAATTGTACGTTGTACGATTATTTGGGTTAAAGGAGACAGATAATTAATGAAAATGAGTGGTTATGACATAATGGTGTTATGAAAATAAGGGAGGAAACAGGAAAATCCTGAGAAAAAGTACGGACTTGATGCTGTCCATCATTAATTCTCCTAGTCTGAGATCGAACCAGGGTCCTTTAATACCAGAGGTGAGTGCTTTAGCACAGAGTTATCGTACCCCATGGCAGTTTGAGTCGGAGGGGAAGAAAATTTACTGATTAGTGACTATTGTCTCTTTTCAACACTGCACGAAAATCACTTCTTAAAATGACACCCGAAACGTTGCTCGCCTTTGTGTTCGAAGCAAGTATCCGAACTAAGAGTCGAAATCTGGATCACATTCGCATGCAATGAATTTTTCGTCTCGTCTTGGAAGCAACACGAGAATGGTCATGTTTCTAGTCTCGAATTTAAATTTGTACTTCTCGATTTGTGCTATTCGCCAATATTATCATTTGAGTGTTTTGCGTCCTTATGCAGCATCGAAGTTATAAAGGAGTGGTACAACTATTAATGTGGTCTTCGAACCACAACCGGGGCTTGGATTCGGTGCAATTGGTGGATGCAGAGACTATCTCGCCTCCAAAGGAGTTGGATTACCATACTATATACACACACACTGTCATTTGAATTGGCATAATCGGTTATCAGTCTCATGGCTTTTCCTGCAAACTCTCTGATTTTTTTTTTTTTTCGTCTAGGAATAACATTTTAACATTCTTTTTTCGCTTGATTAGCTGGCGTGCGAGTCTTTTTTCTCTCCTTTCTGAAGTATTTCGAAAAGACTCAATAAAAAAGAAATCTTCACAAAACACAAGGTCAAGTGCGAGCTTCTGCTTCCATTTCTCGCTATACCTCAAAGTGCGGACGACGGTGAATTTCCGTGTTACCAGGAGGGAGAGAAAAATTTCTCTTTCATTTCTTGTTCTTTAATCCTCTTCTCCCCTCCCTCTTCTCTTAACATGTTAAAGAAGAACGTTCATTTCGTCCCATAGAAATTATTCTTGAAAACTAAAGGATAGATCGAAAGGACCTTTTTCTGTATACTGGTATTTTTAATAATAAACATGAAATAAAGTATTAATTGCTCTACGTAGAAGATATCCTGGCTGACTGACTGATCAGCACAAAACTGCTGAAGCTAGCAACTTGAAATTTGGACAGTATACAGGATTCGTGACGTACAGTAGCAGTCAGGAAGGATTTTTGAAAACGCCTAGGCAAAGCTGCTGAAGTTAATAGCCTGAAATGTGGATAGTAGATAGTAGTCGGGATTCGTGATGTATGGTACTAGCCAGGAAGGCTTTCTGAAAATATGCCGCAGAAAGATATGAAATGAGATTCAAAATAATTATAAAAAGACATCCATGTCTCAAAATCCCTTAAGAGTCTTCATCCCGGCGAAATTAAAATACTGCTAATTTTACAGTAATTATGTGATATCTTCAAATAGATAAAAGATAATTGAAATATGGAACAAGAGCGCCCTAGACAATATTATTTTGCGTGAGGTACCGTTATCACAAGTCACCTAGTGGCTTTCCGTTTTCAGCTGTTTAGAAACGCAAAAATAAATGCCGATTTTCAAAATGGCTCGAAATCGAAAGCAGATAAGTGAGTCGTGATAACGGTTTCTCATGTAAAATAATATTGTCTAGGGCGCTCTTGTTCCACATTTCGATTATCTTTTATCTATTAGAAGATATCACATAATTATTGTTAAATTAGCGATATTTTAATTTCGCCGGGATGAAGACTCTTAAGGTTAGAAAGATGAAATTTGGCGACTCTTCATTTAAAATAGTAATTAAATATGTGTTTCAGTTTTTTTCCTTTTAAATAATTGACCTAGGAGGGAGGAAAAGAGGTGGAAAGGAAAAGAAATAGATGTTGCAATTATTATAATAAAATGTCTATATCTCGGAATCTCTTAAGGATAGAGACGTGGCATTTGGGGTTTGACTTTTCATTATAATTACAAACGTGTTTCAGTGTCTTTTTATAACCTTGCTGCTGAAAGAGATTCTAAACTCAAAATCAAATTAGCGACTTTTGATGTGTGACCTAGAATGGGAGAAAAGCGGTGAAAGTGATTTACTCAGATGCCCATAAGAGACGTTGATATCCGTGCGAGACTTTTGAATTCAAACGAATTCTGTATGAAAGGTGCAGAAGGGGGGGAAAAACGAAAACTACTGCCCGCAGTAACACGTCGCTAGTATAATAATAATTTTAAATTAATAAAGTTTTAATGAAACATTATACGAGGGTCATCCACAAAATAAACATAGTTTAGTTGTACAAAACGACAAACACAATATTTATTGAAAAAAAATCAATTCTGTTACATGTTTAAACCTTTTTTACTCCTCTACATAATCACCACCTTCATTTAAACATATACCGTATCTGGTGACGAGCTTCAGATTTTTTTTTAAGCCAATTTATTAAGTTAGGTGCTCACTGCATTCTCCATCTCTTCGTCACTTTCAAAACATTCACCGCCCAGAAACTATTTCAGCTTAGAGAGAAATAAGTAGAAATCACTAGGACAAAATCCACCAAAAGAACACCTTTACGATCCCAAAAGATGGTTGCCATTACGTTTCGTGTTGTTGAGAAAGTCTGTTTGAAATTTTCTTGGTTCTTTTGGGTGATGAAGGATGATGCCACTCAAGTGATTGGCGCTTGCTCTCAGGGATGATGTGAGGTCTCATCATCAGTCACAATACGATCAAGAAAGGCATCTCCATTTATGTGATACCGTGTCAAGAATGTCAATGCTAATGTCTTTTGTTTGAATGTTGTAACGGGCTGGCTTAATCAACAGGAAACAAAAGAGTATAACATAGGAATTCTGAAGCACCTTAACAGATACAACAAACAAATGTTTAAATGAAGGTGGTGATCGTGTAGAGAAGTGAAGAAAGCTTCAGGTATGAAAAGATTGTTTTTTTTTTATTTTCAATAAATAATTATTGTGTTTTTCATTTTGTATAATTAAAGGGTCTTTATTTTCTGGATGACCCTCGTATTTCGTTGCTTCAAACTCTCAAAATAAAGCAATGGTTCCCAATCTCGTTTATCTGGTGTCCCCCTTTTGTGAATCCAGCGTATTTCATGTCCCTCTCCTTGCCGCTAATTGGTCTGAACACCATTGCTTTTTCACATTCAGTATTACATTCTGAAAGCAATAATAATAATAATAATAATAATAATAATAATAATAATAATAATAATAATAATAATAATAATAATAATAATAATAATAATAATAATAATAATAATAATAATTCTCACCGATTAATATTATCAGCAAAACTTCTGCAAACGACTCAATGTTATAAAATTCGTAATATTTAAAACTAGCTGAACTGTCCGTCCTGGGAAAACATCTTTAAGAAAATATACAGGGTGGCCCAAAAGTAGGTATATAGTCCCGTACTGCTTGCTCATTGCTTTTTATATCATTTCTTACTGTTATCCATCAGGTAGACTTAGTTTCTTTATTATTTGTTCTTAAAGTTCTTTTTACTTATATCTTAAGCTTGGAACAGCAGAAGTAAATAAACATATAAGCTAGAATGTTATACTTGATCAATGCAGTGGTGTACACCTAATTTTAGGTTACCCTGTATTTGTACACCCCCTTCTTCTCTTATAATACGATATGGATTTCCATAAAAGTGTAAGGATAAAAGCTTGTGAGACTTTTCTATTTTCAGTATATATATTAAACCAAGTATTCCCCTATGAATATGATACGTGTCCCTTTATTTTTAATGAGGGATGTCCTAACTTCTGTAATTCGTGAGATACCCTATTTTTGGGTGAAATGTTAATCTCCTCACCTTCCACTTAGAATACGATCTTGAATCAACGTGAGATTACAAAATCCTAGTCCCAGGTAGGTGCTAATTATGTTTCAGAATTGATTTTATTCCGAAGTTTTCCTGTGATGTTATCAAAAATAGCAAATCTAAAAAAACAGAATATCCAATTTGGTGAGCACCCACAGGGTAGGACATCGGGTCCGGATTCCTCCCCCTCCCTTCAAAAATAATAAATAAATAAAACTTCGTAACTCGATTAACATTTGTACACTTTCTTTACCTAACAATACTTGTTTAACTGACAAATGGTTGATGTAGCCTAAAAATTTGATTTTACACCTCATCTGTGTTCTTCCTTTCCTTATAAAAAAATCTAGTTTTTTTTTTAAAGATTTTCTGAGAATCTAGGTGGTAGTAATCACTGGCGGCGATTGGACGTTAAAAGTGGGGGGGCAAGACATGATCTGAATATTTGTATATCAATGCTAATATACAAATTTCCCTGGTTGATACTATAAACATTAATAGGCCATTTCAGAAAAGTGGGGGGGGGGCAACTGCCCCCCTTTGCCCCCCTAATCGCCGCCCATGGTAGTAATTAACAATTACTTATCGTCTTTTCAGGTGCACAATAACACACGTTTAATACCACATAGATGCATTGGACCCCTCCCAGAAAAAAATGGACCTGTACTAACAAAAAATCTGGGTGCGACCTGTATCCAATGCTGAGAACACGTGTCAGCTTAATTTTAATGAGGAAATTATATACCAAGTTTCATCTTCGTAGCTTTATGAGCTCATAGCTCATATTATTCAAATTATGATCCCCTTCCCTGCTCTCTCTTAGGATATGCAATATATTTTCAAAAAATAACATGTTAAAATCAGAGTTCGAGATTTAAAGGTAACGAAGAAAGTTCTGTCGCTTTTTCACCCACCATCTTCGAACATAGATATGTCACCTAAGATGTATCTGGAAATCAAAAATGGTTCCCATCAGCATCGACAACCTTCTGCCAACATTCTGGAATGCTGTGGATTCCATCGCGGTAGAACTTGGTGGGCCGAGAAGCGAAGAAGGTATCAAATACATGTTGCACCTCTACTAAGGGCTTGAACTGGTGTCCTCGAAGGTGATTGTCCAAGGAGTGGAACAGGTGATAATCGGACGGTTCAATGTCCGGGGATTATGACGGATGCAATAGTGTTTCCCATCCAAGGCGTAGAACGCTGTCCCAGGTTCATCCTAGCCACGTGGGACTTTGCGTTGTCATGTAACAGGAAGACCCTTTACGATTCAGAAGTGCTGGATCCAGAGTTTTGAGTTTTTCTTGAACACGGCTCAACTGCTGACAGAACAAATTGCATTGTTGATCTAACCAGCTTGTAGCAGTTCCCGGTGCATGATGCCGCGAGCAGTCCACCAAACACACAGGAGGACCTTCTTCTGGTGCAGTGCTGGTTTCGGCTGTTTTGGAACCGGTTCATGGGATGCTAGCTAATGATGACGGCGTCATGTAGTTTCGTACAAGACCCACTTCTCACCACATGTCAACATCCTGTCCAGAAATGGCACCTTCCTCAGACGACACAGCAAAGAAATGCAGGTATCTGCTCGCGTTGCCTTCTGCCCGGAGTCAAATCATGTGGGACCCATCGACCCAACTTGTAGTGCTTCCCAATTTAATGGAGGTGCTGTTGAATGGTTTATCCACTCACACTCAATTGTACTCCCAGTTCCTCACATGTTTAGTCACCGTACTCCTCAACTGCTGCTTCAAGATCTTCGTTTTGTACATATGTTGGTCTTCTGGCAAGTGGTGCGTCTTCGAGTGTTTCGTCACAGTCCTTAAACTTGTTAAACTACCGCTGCACTGTCCGCGTAGTCACGACACCCTCACCAAAGGCCTAGCATATATGCCGCCCCGCTGCAGCGGCGTTTGACCCCAGTTTGAACTCGTACATCATACACGCCCTTATGACGCTCTGTGGAGGTTCCATGTTCACTCTGTCCTTACCCAAGTTCCCGGTGTAACTGAACTGCCACAACTAAGTAGTATGTTGGATATACCCACATCAACACCTTCACCTTATCTCCAATCATATTCAACTCACGGTATGAGGGCCAATTGAAGACAGACCTGCCAAAAAGAGACAGAACTTTCTTGATTAACTTCTGAGAATAAGATAAAGATATTCAAACTTCTGATTGAATAAGATAAAGATATTCAAAAATTAATTTCGAACGAGTTCGCCATTCTCCATGATTCTAACACACAAGATCAGTTTGAGTTTTAAATATTAGATTAGCTGAAACTCCCGTTCTTCGCACGGAGAGAATACGTTTGTGGAAAAGTATTTAAACCCTTCTTTCTCCCTTAGAATGCGTATTTCAGTGAAAGTCTAATTATAAAAACCCGTAAACGATATTCAGTTCTTTTGGCATAAAATTTTGAATCTCCTTACTCCTTCAAGATACGACAGCTAGGTACCAACTACATTATAAAATATATTTCAACAGTTCAGCCGTTTCTACCCATGGTGCAATCGCGAACAGACAACGTTAATTTCAATGTAAATGAAATAAAATCTTTAAGTTTTACGTCCCACGGTTACACCGGCTAGGCCAAAGGAGACGGTGATTTTGAGAAATGAATGAAGTGGTGGAATGAATAAAGTGGGAGGAAACGGGAGAATCCAGATAAATCCCACGCACACGGTGTTAGTCCACCAGAAAACTTGGCGCGAGCTGGAATCGAACCAAGGTCCCCATGCACCAGAGGTGAAAGCGCTACCCTTGAGCCCCGTTAATTTCAATGTGGTGGAAAGATAAATAAGAAAGATTAAAAGTGAGAAAGATGAATATGTTATTTTCAGTTTAAAATGGATTTTTTTTTTCAATTGTACCCGTCGTTTGGGCTTCACACTGGTAAGGCGCTCTACGTTAAATGAAAAAAAGTAACGTTTCCACTTCATGCTGCTTGAACGGAACGGTAAGTACATGCAAAAACAACACGGGGAATGTGCACACTGTGTGAGCGAACCTATAAAACCTCGAATCCGTTTCGTCAACAATGCTATACTGTTGATATGGTGAGGGCCCAAGGTGAACAGCGTGCCAATCTGGCAACGTTGCTTTTTCACTTAATCTAATTTCAACAACTTTCCTTTTCTTCCACCTTTACTCATAACGGAGTTGGCCTTTGGGCTCGGAAATAGATTCTAAACCCAAACTACTTTTGTCTTCAACATTGGATCTCCATATTTTACGAGTCTTCTAGCCTATCATAGTTCCACAGTGACATATGAAAATCACTTGTTGCAAAGATATTGCTGTAAATGTCTCATTATGCTCATATTAACTACCCTATTAAGCGTACTTCTATTCTAGTCTTAAGTCTTCATGAAGATTAACTCCCAAGCAAATTACATTTCACATACAAATTGCAATTAGAATTACGTTGAAGGTTACGGCAACCAAAATTCACAAGGGAAGTAGAAAATTACAGTGGAAAGGAATTGAATCAGCATACTTGAAAGGTTAAACAAAAGACATATTTTATTATCATGGTACAATGTTGCAAAACATAATGTTACATGTGGATATTTCTCAGTGGCCAAGATCACTTATTTCCCACATCGTTAATAGCAGTTACGTAAACTCGTACCTAGGTAATTTATGTTTCTAGTCTAGCCTTAGAAAAACTGAATCATAGGCTCCTTATGGATGAAACTCTTGTAGAGTAACTAAAATACCTCTTTTGATGTAAGGAAACTTAAGGCTCATTGCCATAGAACAAGATGTCCCTTGGTCAGAGGTTTAATTTGTGTGTCAGGATGCAACTACCCCTCCCCTCCATTTAAGCTCTCCGCCCTTCGATGGGGCCCACTTGAACAATGAAATTTAATGTGTGTATCCACATATCATTTCCAAGAACCGTCACTAACCCAGACTTTTACGCTAGTATCTCACGAGTATTTCTCATTCTAGAGGACGCGACCCTTTTGTGTAGTTTAGATATCGAGTCTTGAGAGCACAAATGTCATATGTCCAGTTTAAAAAAAAAAAAAAAAATCAGCAGACTGTTTCGAAGTGATAAATGTGCCCTAGCAAAGCAGAGAGTTTGAGCTTTGCGACAACTGTTCACTGTGTATTACCAAGGAGCTATTTATAGTGGACATATGATATTTGTGCACCTTGATAGCAGGTATCGAGCTATCGAAAACGCTGACAAAGCCAATGTTGAGAAAAATTGGACATAGTGTATGACATTTGTGCTCTCAAGACTCGATATATTACTACGTATCACTAACGCAAGTGAAGTCACAAATTTAAAGTCACTCTTGGGATTTCTAGAACCAGATAAATAATAATAATAATAATAATAATAATAATAATAATAATAATAATAATAATAATAATAATAATAATAATAATAATAATAATAATAATAATAATATAAAAGTAGCTAACAGTTCGTTGTAGCTTCCATTATAACATGTGTCGTTTCTGTGATCTATCTTGCGTCGACAGGGACTCTGTGGTACAGCACTCACTTCTGCTGCCTGGTTCGATTCCAAGCTATGTGAATTTGTGGTTGGCAAAATAGTGTCTGAGAGTTTTCTCGGGGTTCTTCCGTTTACTCTCACATTTTCATTCAGTCAGTTCTTTCATAATTATTGACTTAACATGAATCAACTGTCCCTTTTAGCCTGAAGGACATACACTAAGAAAAAAAATCGTATGTGAGAAAAAAAATGTATCGTATATTATAATAGATTTGTAAATCCTGTAGTTTCTGAACTTAACGTACACTAAACGTATAACTGAAAATGCATGTTTTATAATACTTTCTGTATAAGTGTTTCATCTATACGTATGAAACAATATAGGCGGTCAGGATTTCACATACAAATGGACGTATATAACATATAGCTGATGAAGGTAACATACATATATAAGGAAGACTGTTAGATATCAGACATCCTGCAACGGCATGATGTAACATCTCAGGGCAATGTCTATGTAGCATACGGATAACGTATGCTCCGTACTGATTTCTGTAGTAACCAAGAGGATTCCGTATATTTGTACAATATACCGCTATCCGGAGAACGGACTTTTCTCAGTATAGGCGTCCTACTACAGTCCATAGGATTGGCTAAAATGTATAACTCCAACCATGGTTGCGAAACGTAGTGATATATCTAAAATACGTGTCTTAATTATCTTATGAATCTCGATTTAATTATCAACATTAATTATATTCCTGGAGGATTATACACTACAAAGTTTCTCGTTATACGTATCCTAAGTTTCCTAAGTATCCTAAGTCTGAGTATCCTAAGAAGTTTATATCCAACTTTTACACCTACACATACATCATACGTATAGCTAATCATTGAAAATATCTTACTTAGTCTACGGGACATGCATTCAACATTCGGTATAGCCACTAACTCTAGACACTATGTTTTATGAGTACTAAATGGACATTCACTGCATGAAATATCATCTATGTTCTAACTTGAACATTAATTGATAGTCTAATTACGCAGATCCACTTGACATCCATTTTATGTCCCAAATAACCTTAGACATAAAATGGACTAATTCGGCGTAATATTAATCGCTAACTAATTTAAATTTCGCAATTAATAATATAAATCAGCGTTTCTCGGTTATTTTTTTCAAGTGGGGACATTAGGCAGTATGTTCTACAGATTATCCTACAGATTTGTGTCATTCGAAAGTAAAAATAAACAGGGTTGATATGTTTAAAACAAAATGTTTAAAACAAGTGTTTAAAACATGTTTAAAACGAGGGCTGTTGTTTTATTCAGTTTGTTTTAAACGTTTTAAACAAATTGTTTTAAACGTGTTTTTTTTTTCGATGCTGGTTGGACATGTTTAAAACAACTAAAATATCAGATTGAAGAAGCTAATTTAATTTTCTAACAAACAACCCATCCTCCGCAGGGTTTGTGCATGGAGTAAATTACAAGCAGAGTTATATTCTTATTATAACAGCAATTACTGAACGAAATTCTGCACATCAGTGTGCTTATAACTAAACCAACAGAAGTTCAAGTGAAGTATTTGAACATTTCATGAGATATACACCATTGAAAAGCTTATAGACCACAACTTCCAACGAGATAATATGCGTCAAATTCCCGCCGTATTCGTAGAAAAAGAACAGACATAAAAAATCATTAAAAATATGAAAATATTGACTTTGCGGGGCCCTGGCAACCCTTGCAGTTACCTGCGCTGACAAAATGATGCTAATGTGTAGGCCACATACTTGTGACAATAATATAAGAAATGGTAGCCATTGCTGCCATTGCGTAATGAATTCATTTTATGTAGGAAATATTTTTTAAAAAAATATGCGCAGAAAAACATTCATTGAATTAGACATTCTCTCCCCTCCCCCACTATAGTACCACGTCCATATGCAAATCATTTTTGCTGCACACATCATGTATACGAACAAGAATTATGCTTCTAGACCACTTCAGTGAAATATATCTTGTGTTATACGGGACCGTCCCGAAAATAAATGTAAATTAACCAAATTTGACCCCCTCTTCCTCTATAAACAACAAGTACACATACAGGTTACTATCATGTAGGGGACTACTTCATTGCTTCACATACCAATTTTTATGGATGTACCACACAGAGGGGAAGAATGCCCGCCAAAACCTGATGAAAAAAATTGATGAATAAAAAATCATCCTCCCTCTCTCGGCCGTACATACGTACCCCGTATATACATAAAATGCAAGTGACGGAAAGCTTTATCTCTCAAAAATACTTTGGTACCAAATCACCTTTCTAGCTTAATTAAGGACTGAGCTATTGATGTTTGTTGTAAAAATAAATGTAATTTACGTCAAAAAACTGAAACTCCAAAAATTGGCTAACTTTGTCGCCTCCCTGCTCCCCATAATAAGCAAGAAGTACAAATCAGGGTTGTCAAAAACCATGGTTTTTATTGAAAAAAAAAACGTTTTTTTTGGTTTAAACCAGGTTCTTTTGGTTTAAATAATTTGCTCTATATATTCATATCATATATGGACAGAAATAAGTTTGTCTCGCCTTGATGTTATTATGCAACTACCGGGTTATGCTGGAAGGGATCACATAAGCTTAAAGCGGAATAAAAATCGTTTCTCGAGTTACATCCGAGAGAAATTGTCCTCCATTTGAACTCGGAACCAGGACTAATTGGCCACAAATGCGATACGTCTGCCGACTCACTCACGAAGGAATCCTGATAAAAATACGTTGTACTGATCTTTACATGCTTCTTAATATAACTGTCAAGAGTCATTTCAGAAGAACAAAAAGATAAACAGTTGCACAAGTGAAAGCATTATACAGAATTACATATGGACAATTTCAAAGTACTACGGAGTACAGAAGAACTAATTTAGTTCGAGTTAGTTAACAGCAACTTTTATTGGTCCAAATTAAAGAAATACAACGACTTAATTTGCATATTAGTAAGAAAAGTGAATAAAGATACGAATTATTTGAGTCCACTTTGGCTCAGACTCATTTATACATAAATAAATACCAAAGACACTTCTCATTTCACTAAATGTCTCTCGTGGGGCCCGACCCCCCTCCCCCCACACAAAAGTACGGCATTTCGATGTATTTTATCAATAGTAAACATTAAAACGAAACAATATTTAGAATTTTTCTTTGATTGCAATTAAATAAAAACAATAATAACTACTACAAAAAAAATCACAAAACAAACATTTATAAACTTATATATATATATATATATATATATATATAAAGTTGCTTATGCAGTATAATCTTTTTGAGTAATGAATGGGGAATTTAGGTCTGAATATAATACGAATAATATACGGGAGTGAAACGTGATAACCCACAAACGTGTGTTCATCAAGATTTTACAAACACTTACACTTTTAGGAACATTTTTCGTTTTTTGGTTTAAACCAGCCAACCCTGGTACAAAAACACGATATTACCATGTAGTAACCTACTTCATTGCTTCATGTAACAATTTTTATGAATCTATCCCCCAAGAGGGGGAACGGCCCCCAAAAAACTGTTGAAAAAAAAAACACGATATTTACCCTCCTCCCACACACATAAAATGCACACCAGGAAAGTTGCATCTTTGAGGAATAAATTAGTACCAAAACCATCTTCCAGCCTTAATTTGAGGTTTAAGACTGAGCCATTGAAGTTTAAAGCCCTGACACAGCAGTTGCGTCAATGGGATTTAAAGATGAAGAATGCAGACGACCAGTAGAACGTAACACAAAGAAACTAAACTACATATTCTGTGAACGGAGATCGGGAAAATCCCGATTTTTTCTCCGGAATTGAACATTTGGGCGGATCGAGATTAGGGAAGTTCCCGAAATTTGATCTAGCGGTTGAATATCGATGGCAAGCAGTACCTAAGAGTGTAAAAATGTAATATATATGCTTATGTAGATTATTGTTTTAAACAAAATAAACGTTTTAAACATGTTTTTTTCTTGTTTAAAACAAAGTACTTTGTTTTAAACGTTAAAAACGTTTTAAACAAAAAAAACATGTTTTAAACATAAAAAACGTTTTTTATGATTTTTTTAAAAAAAACATGTTTTTTTTCAACCCTGAAAATAAATAAATAAATAAATAAATAAATAAATAAATAAAAAGTTAATTATGAATTTAGCATCCCTTTCCAGCACCGTAGCTATGTGTGTCGTTGATAAACAATTTATGGTGGAATTCGACCCACCTAAAGGGTCGAACTCTGATCCAGAGATGACGTGGGTAAATGAAAACTTGATCCCACTGACTCACCATCAACCGTGACCCATGACCCACTATGACCCACCGTCACCCACCCATGAGATGCTAGATTTTTCGCAAAAATTCGGACTTCCCCTCCCCCTTAGGATATCTATTATAATGAAAACGATATGATAACATCCCACTTGAGATTGGGGCCTAACTATGCACCAAAAGTTATTTCCTTTAGCTTTTACATTTGTTCATGATGATCACGCACACATAGCTACATTCATGTTTTTTTTATACCTAGGTATAATAATTCATATATTAGAAGTGATTCAAAAATATTTTTTTTCCAGTAGTCAGCTCTTCAGAAAACGCACAAGCTGTGTTTTGAAAGTCAAATAGTAAGTCTTATTGCTATTATTACAATTACAAATATCAATATCCAAAAGTGCCTCAAGTTTTTTTTTTTTTCACTTACGTTAGATATACACATTTCGGGTAGGAACAATGCACTGAGTAGAGTGGGTCAAGTGGGTCGTTGGGTCTAAGTGGGTCACGGTGGGTAGTGGGTCGCAGTGGGTCACGGTGGGTAGTGGGTCGCAGTGGGTCACATCCTGTTGACTCATGACCCACTGTCCCACTCCTGTCTGCCTAGATCTAGTGGAACAAAGACGCGATAGTCACTAGACCAGCAGGGAGTCACTAGACATAGCTAGTCACTACTGACTAGTCACTAGACATAGCTGGTCACTACTAACTAGTCTCTAGGCATAAACTTACAGTAGCTTTTAAAGCATATGTTAATACCAGCATACGTATATTTTAAAAACGGTATTAATTAAAAGCACTTAATTTTATTTGGTATAAACAGAACAAAATACATATTAGCTTTTTTTAAATGGAAGGTACCAAAAATAATTTACAATTAATTTAATATTTTACACCTATATAAGTAATAGAATTGATACAATATTTACGTTATTAAATTATATCTATTCGTTTGATATTCTCAGCTGTAATATTTGATATAGAATTCATTTAAATTTTATTTATTTATTTATTTTACTAATGTTCACATCATAGTTTAAGAAATGCTAATGTAGACCATGCCTTGTTCTATAGTGTGAATATGTGAAACATATACCTTAGGGCAACACTATAGTAACGGATTCAAGCTACTTTTATTGGTATACTCAAGGCAAAACATTTTATTTAAACTTTTTATCTATTCTTCTGAATTTAGAATAAAATACATAGGAACTTGTATGTTTAGGTATGCAACAATATAATCACCCACATTCTGTAGCGAAATCTCGAATGTGCTGTTATATGAGTAAAGAAATAAAGAAAGTATACAACACAGCACACAGAGGGAATTGAAGAGAGAAGCAAGTAAGGAACGGGGAAACCGAGAGAGAGAGTGAGAGAGATTTTAAATTCTCGGAGGAGCTGTCGACATTTGATGTAGCCAAAGCTCTCGTGTGGCTAACTTTCAACCACTGCACCAGAGTCCCTCAGGAGTCGCCACTCAAACTGCTCGAAAAGCCACTGAAGCGAAGGAAATCCTCTCGCTCCTAGGTATATACACAGTACAAGAACAGGCGGACGGAATTGATGGTACTGCCACCGTGCGGTGATAAAATAAACTGCGAAAACTCCATTCTGCCCTACGATTTCCATATACATATGTACACATAACTATATTCCAACATACGAAACAAGAGAACAATATAACATGGAAATAAAGAAACAACAACAAGAAGAGAAAGCAACCGCTGTGGTCGAATGAGTTGAGGTTTCCTACATTTGATTTTTCTAAGCTTTGACGTTCTGATTTCGAACCTCAGTTCTTAGAAAACATTACGTTGCAAGCAAATAGATTAAAAGAATTTAAAAAGGTGTCTAATTCTACTGAGAGTCCTTCGTACTCTATGTTTGAGTTTGAGTTTAACGTCCCGTTCAGCAGGAAGGCTATATGAGACGTTGACCTACTGATTAACGTGGAATCCGAACTACTTGAGCTCCATCCGAGAATAGAACCCGGGTCTCCCGCGCCAAAGGTGCGTCCTTAGGTTCGAGTGTCACAGAGAACAGTGTCATTTTAATTGTGGTATTCGTAATGCTGCTTTCATGGTAACAGACAGCACTGTCTGGTATTCCTGTTTTCAAGCATTGTCTGGCATTCATGCGCTTAAGGTCAGGTGAAGCAATTCAGCTGTGAAATAATAGCTGATGTGAATGATTGCAGCTAGGACTGTGCGATATTTCGATTGATTGATATCTTCAAATATCGAAATCAATATTTTTCGATATCGATTATTTCGATTTCTTGTCGATATCGATTTTCGATATTCAAATCCGGATATCGTACAACCCTACCTCCAACTGGGATAGTGGCATATGTGAAGATAGACAAATGACCAAACATAGGGCAAACAAAGACACAGGTAATGATTACCTTTATATATCGCTTTGGTAAGAACCTACCGCAAGAGTGTGGATTAATTCCTTCGAACGATACCTCTTCAGATGCTCTGCAACATGGCAAGAAGAATATGGAGACGCTTATATCTGTGTGTATAGTATAATGGAACACATGCATCTCTACCTGATACATAGTTTATATATGTGAGTACTCAACTATAATAGTATTGAAAAAAACTAAAAATTACACGATATTACTTTTTGTGATAGGAGACTTCTAGTACTCGCTGTATGTAGGAAAGCTTTTCTTTCTATATTACGCTACAGAGATATATTAAGTGAAAACCGAGGAGAATTAAACCTTCTTTTGCGAGGTCACGCCAAACGTCAATTGGGCTGCCGCATAGTTTAATGGTATTTGTAGATATCAACGGCAATGCATTTCTATATGCATACGTAAAGATTATGAACTAGATAATAGATTTAGTTAATAGTAACATTTAAAATTGAAAAATTGTTTTAAAGAACTTACGACCAACTCACAGGAGTACAATTTGTAAATTTTAAACCTACAAGAGAGGAGATTCAGCGCCATCTATCAATAATATAGACCAGTCTATTCTAACTGGTCGATGAATGACGTAGGAGCAGGTTTCTAAGATTAGAGCTAGGTCACGGAGAACAGGTTGAGCAAAGAAGAGGGGGAACGAGGTAGAAATAAAATAGAGTTGGCAATATACGATTACTTATGAGTGCTGTATCTGCAAAGCTATCGACTAGGTGTTGTTTGCTTGTCACCACTGTCTCATATCAACGCAAGGTTTTGGTGTCGTCTCCTTGTTCTCTCTATGTGGTTTACTGAGAATACGAGCAACAAACGGTAACGTCATAGATCATTAATTTGGAAATGACTGCTGTAGGCGAGATTATTTCTTCTCTTGGAGTATACAAAGAACTGTAAGCCTTGCCTATACGATCCGCTGTGTGCGCATTCACTTTACTAAAGGAATTTCCCATCTTTTGAGCTATTAACGGTACATTCGACAAGAATAGATATTTGGACACTTGCTTCGTTTATTATATGTGTTGATATCGTTGTATTGAACTCAGTTTCGCGTTCCTTTCAGCAGTGGGGCTATATGAGATGTGGACATACAGCTTAACGTGGGATCTGAACCACACGAGCTCCGGCCGGGAATTCAACCCGGCTTTCTCATGCCAAAGACGTATGCGTATATTTAAATTCCCCATTAATCTCTGGCCAAGTAAGTTTGTAGTTACAACGTAATGGTATATCTAACCTGTGAATTACTTCAATTTTCTTGTAGTTATTTTGGGCAACGGCGCTTAAAAGTGCACAATTTATTGATAAGAAGAAGAAGAAAAATGTACAACATATGTGTTGATTTTATATAGATAATTTTGTAACATGTAATGTGAGCTATTAAAAAGAGGATAAGTTTTTGTCTGTCGTTGCTATAGCAACAGAATAATATATATTCATAATAATAAGAAGAATAAAAGGAGGATAAGAGATGGCGGTGTAAACCTAAGTATTGAGAAGCATTTGCTCAGTTTTTCTTCAATTTTTTACTATTTACAATTTATTACTTTTGACAATTTTGTTATTTAATACAATTTTAATACAATGTCTTTCTATTTTAAGATCTACATGCGCTGCTTATCCTTCCTTATTACAATGAAATTGTGATAAACTAGTTTATTTAAAACAGGCAACTTCGGCCATTTTGCACGTGCCATTTTAATACAAATATTTAATTCAACTAACTTTTATTCAAAACAAACTTAGTGAAACAGTCCACATGGCTCTACGGCTGAGACTATAAATCTCCCGTAAGGGAGAAAAGTGAAAAAGAGTGAAAAAAAAAGAATAAAAGGTTAATGGTGTCTAATATTTAATGTGCTTGATTTTCCAGGAATTTAATTTACAATTTCAGGTAACAATAAGGGTGTTTAAGCATGTTGATTTTAGTGATTCGAACTGTGAACATATGTAACGCCAAAGATAGGTAAGAAAGAAATACAATAACGTTACATAGTGGACAACATCGATTTTCTAGGGACACTTCCGTTTCCTCCCACATTCTCAATCCATCATTTCTTCCATCATTCACTTGTTTTAATCATCGTCTCCATTAGCCTAAGGGGCAAATCGTGGACGTTAAACTAAAAGATTTCATTTCATTTGTAAAACTAAATATTTCATTTTCTCAAATTCCTCACTGAAGACTGAATATGAAAATACTATCTATTTTATCCATAACAAAATATTTTTGCAATGTCCACGATGTAAAGGTTGGTAAAAGCACGAAGTACATAATTCAGTCGGAAGGTGGCGCTAATAATTAACTACACTAATTCTGTTGTGGCAAAATGCAGAACTAACAGATACGCATGATGACAATTATTACGATTCGCCCGAAGTTTTTTTCCTAATTATAACTAGCTAAAATACTACTTTCCCTGTCTGGAAGTACGTCCAACGATAGCTCGCATTTAATGTGAGCTGCATTAATTTAGCATGACATTTCATTTCACCTGTTGGGACTTGATTAGTAGTAGTAGTAGTACCCGCAAATTAAAGCAAATATTATACTAAAGATGTGTGTTTAGTAGCATAGAAAGATGAGGCCATTTTTGTGATATAGTAAGAAAGTAATAATAATAATAATAATAATAATAATAATAATAATAATAATAATAATAATAATAATAATAATAATAATAATAATAGCTGTCCGTGTGTCCTTCGGGAAATAAAAATCTAAAAATGGATCACCGTCAATTTTGAAAAGCATGTAAAGGTCAAGAGTCAGTAATCGATTTCGTTTAAGGCGGTGATCCATCGAGTTGATCACAAGATACAGATAATCAAAAATTGATTTCTCATGTGTTCCTATGGAATATCAGACTACAAAAGGATTTCCCCTTATGTCTTATGCAACACTCACATCTCATTTGTTAGTGTGGTTGCCTATCAACCAAACATTTTTTTTTAAATTTTTAAGGAGTTTTGTTTACGAAAACCAACTTATAGATACGTATAGTTATTACTTTTTATTTGTGCACAGTGTGGTAAACCAAACTTCTTCGTGTGGTGTATACTGTGACGCTGTTATTTATTTTCTCAATAGGGAAACTTACTAGTAACAGCAATAACTTTCAAGATCTGAATAACAATAAATTATAATTTGAGAGATCAGGAACACATTGTTTAAATAGCAAACAAAGTGTTTTGTGAAAATGTTAAGCTGACTGACTGAAAATGTTAAGCTTAAGATTGCAATACTTGTTTGCCGTGGATTCGAGTCTCATTCACGCCATGGATTCTTATATTGTCTTTCCGCTATTCATTGCTTTGTTACCATTCATTTCTTCTAGTTTCCTTTAACCTGAAGAGCACCAACGCGGGACATAAAACTTAAAAAAATAAAATATTGAAGTACTAGCACCCTCTGTAACCATCTTATGATGTGAACACCAATACTGGGTCGGGTCAGGTTGACCATACTTTGTCAATATACACAAAAATGTATACAAAAAAGTAAACCTTTTGTCTTATTCACTGATTTACTCATAAATAAATCTCGGAACCTATTAGATGTATTATTATTATTATTATTATTATTATTATTATTATTATTATTATTATTATTATTATTAGTAGTAGTAGTAGTAGTAGTAGTAGTAGTAGTAGTAGTAGTAGTAGTGGTGGTGGTAGTAGTAGTGGTGGTGGTGGTAGCAGTAGTAGTAGTAGTAGTAGTAGTAGTGGTGGTAGCAGTAGTAGTAGTAGTAGTAGTAGTAGTGGAGGTGGTGGTAGCAGTAGTAGTAGTAGTAGTAGTAGTAGTATTGGAGGTGGTGGTAGTAGTAGTAGTAGTAGTAGTAGTAAGTATTGTACCTTTTGGCAGGTCCTGAGAGCATTTTTTAAAAGGTTTGGACCTGGAAATGCTTTTCGATGTTTCTCGATCTTTAGCTTCCTCTTTCAACTTCTAATATTTTCTTCGATTTTTCAAATTATCGATCAGTTATGTTCTTCCTCCGACTGCTCGCTTTCCTTCCATCTTTCCTTCTATGGCGGTGTGAAGAAGACAATTTCTTTCCAATCTAGAGATGCAAGGGCTCGGAAAAAAAACCGGCTTTTTTGAAAAAAAAACTCGGTTTTTTCTGCTTCGCTTTTTTGCTTGGGAAATTTTGGGCTTTTTTTGAAAATTCTGCTTTAAATTGATAAACCAGATTTTGTTTCGCTTCTTTACAACACAGAAAGTAATTTAATTATTGGTTGATGCCGATAGATAATAATATAAAACCTCGAAAATAAACCATGAATTTCGAAAAGATATTTCAAACAGTTTTACTTTTCAACATATTTACATTATGAATTCCAAAGGATTAACCAATGTTATAATAAGATTTTTTTAAACCTCCTACATACAAAAGTAAGCAGGGTTGGCAAGAACCATGGCTGTTTTTGAAAATACCAAAAACCCGTTTTTTTGGGGGGGGGGAGTTTAAACTATGCTTTTTTTTGGTTAAAACCAGGTTTTTTGGGTTTAGATATTTTGCTTTATGTATTTATATTACACATTGACAGAAATAAGTTTGTTTCGCCTTGGTGTTATTATGCAACAACGGGGTTATGCTGGAAGATTAAAGAAGTTCGGTCAGTAAATTTCTTAAATTGAGAAACTCCCGCCCTAGCCATCGGGAAAATCCCGTCATTACTCTAAATGTAAAACAATAACGGAAAAATCCTGTTATTGCTTTGCATGTAAAATTTAAAGGTCAACGTATCATAATCAGTACCAGTGGCGGATTTACCATTAGGCACACTAGGCACAGGCCTAGGGGCGCAGCCTATGAGGTTCGGCAGCCGGCAGATTTTTTTTACCAGTAAATTATAATAACATTGATATTTATAGTTGGTCAATGTGACCCCCATTTTAATTTCGTTGGGAGGGTTTATTTTTTAAAATTCATTAATGAAATATTGCATTCCAGCCTTTAATATAATAGGCTATAGCATGGCCTTCTTCTGATATGAAAGCAAGGCATAAATGTTTAATATAAGAAGATATTTTCATAATACCTTAACAGTTAGGTTTTGGTAGTATAAATATTAAACAATACTATATGTTCACTTCAATCAGTAGTATAATAATACACTAACGAAAAAGTGTAATCTACTGTATTTATATTGGAGTATCTTTTCCAATTCACCCACCCACCAAAACAAAATCTGAAATGACGCTGTTGGAATGAGCGTCCACATAACTTCTATGACACGTAATCTGCATCAATAAGTATTTTGAAACTCGAAAGAAATGTCATTTAAATGTTTCCCATAAACCTCATTCTTCCCTACGAAGACCGGACATACCGCTAATTTTATATATCATGTACTAGCTGAACCTGCGCTCTCTACACAGCGCATCATTTACATGTAAGCACGAATATCCTTTTCATTTCTCACAACATCTATACATGTCCCTTTATAGACGCAAGTGAAGGACATGTTGATGACAATCGGCAAGGGGTATCACAAAGAGAAGACTTTTTCGATTATTTTTTTCAATATCTTGCGCCGTTTGCAAGATTTGAGTCTACTTCCGTATGGAGTTTTTAATTCATGTATGATCTGTGTTTTCTTTCTCTTGTATGCAGTATGTAATAAGCAAATACATTACACACAATTAATTATAATGTCAGTGATATATGGTATTCATTGGGCAAAATACTCCAAACAATAAAGATTCATCTTAGACTGGAGAAATGGTTATCCTTCTTTTTTCAATTATCATTTGGCCATGAAACAAACGCCAGAGAGATATACTAACCCTGTACACAAATGTGTGGTGTTGGAATGTATAACTCGTAGGATATGATGCTTGACTTTTTAAAATTTTAATACTTCCAATGTACCCCTAAAAAAAAATAAAGAAATAACGGTGATTTTTTTAAAAAAATAATTAAAACTGAACAATCTACACAAAATTTGCAATCGATCAGTGAAAAAGGCATCTTTCTAAAGGTTGTGATTTTCGAGATATTGTCAAAAGAGTTAGCTACAAGCATATAAACGTCCAAAAAACAAACCTTTCTTGATCACAAACATATAAACCTAGCATTTTAATATACAGATTCTATCCAACTTATGAAATAAGTGAATAGTAGATTCTCACATAAGTAAACTAAATATTTTATGTTGTCACTAATATAACAAAATGTTTCGTATTAAAAATACAATGCATTTCCTTATGTATAATGACACACCTAGTCTATCGAATAATCACCAATATTAATAGGCTTACATTTCGATCACGAGAATACTAGATTTGTGTACTGATATGTTTTGCTTACTGATAGAGCTATTTGTAATGCTTTTTAGCATATTTTATTACACGTCTAATAATACAAAAAAGGAGTGTTATATATACGTGAGAAGAACTAGAGTTATGAAACCATATTGCATTTATCTGATTGCGTGTGTACATGATTTGAATAATAAATTAAGTACATTATTTATACGATAGGTGTCAGGTAAAATGAAGTATGACAGGCGTATCTTCACAATCTCTTAATATGGCCACTTGCAGCTGATAAAAAGTATTTTAATCATGCACCAGTCTTAAAAGTATTTTTAGTTTTCCAGATTTTACTATTTAAAAATTAAAATCAATATTTGTATATAGGATATTACAACTAGTATAGGTATCAGGGTTAGGACTATATATGTCATTGTTAGTACTATTTGTTTCATTGTTAGGACTATGTGTATGATTGTTTAGATTGTATACGTCATTGTTTGGATTACGTCTGTGTCCTGTTAGGACTATGTGTGTCACTACACGTGTCACTGTTTGGATTATATATGCCATTGTTTGGACTATATTTGTCATTGTTTGGACGATATGTGTCACTGGTAGGACTATATGTGTCACTATTAAGACTAAATATTTCACTGATAGACTATGTGTGTCACTGTTTGGACTGTATTTGTCATTGTTTGGACTATATGTGCCACTGTTAGGACTGTATTTGTCACTGTTTGCACTATACGTGTCACTGTTAGGACTATATTTGTCACTGGACTATATGTATCACTGGACTATATGTATCATTTATGTGTTACTTTTGGACTGTATTTGTCACTGTTTGGACTATATGAGTCACTGTTTGGACTATATATGTCACTATATATATACTGTATGTCACTTTTAGGACCATATGTATCACTCTTTGGATTATATTTGTCACTGCAAGGACTATATGTATTACTGTTTGGAATATGTGTGTCACTGTTTGGACTATTTACATTCCAATGTTAGGACACTGTGTGTTACTGTTAGGGTAATGGGTGTAAAGAGTATGTATGTCATTGAGAGAGAGAAAACAACACTAGATGCAATCTGCTAGTAAACAGTATGTATTTTTCATATACAGTTTGTAGTAGAATAAAAATTATCAGCCTGGCAACGAATGATTTATTCTTCCTTATTAACGCCTTACAAATTAGTTTTTGTCTATTTTGTCGAATGAAAACTTACCCTCAAGCATTCGTCTCAATGTGATCTAATAATTAAGTGTCTAATAAATTCATGTAAAGGGGTTTTAATTTTGGTATTCATTACCAGTCATATTCGCTGACGCGAAGAAAACATGAGTGGGATGAGTGGGGCAGCTTAGTTCCTGTAAAGTTTTAATGCATAGTGCAAAATGACCCATAAGACACTTAATGAAACTGCATTTCAAATGGATTATTCATCAAACTACGAACTTACAAAAAAAATTTCAACTTGCATCCCATCTAGTTTTGTCCACGAGACGAGACAAGAAATAAGGTTTGCTCGTCTCACCTCCTTTCGTGATGTCCCTTTTGTAGAACTCTTGTTTCGTCTTGATTTTCGGAAAAGCTTTCGTTCGTCTCATCTCATTTTATAACTTTAAGGTTTGTTTAAAGGGACAAGTTTTGCCGATAGATGGCACTACAGTCTTCGTATCTCTCCCATGTATTTTTTATCTTTCACGAAAATTCACGATTTCTCTTACAAATTTCAACTTACAGACTTCAAATTTTTACAAAAGGAACTTCATAACCTATCGAAGGCAATAATCCGTGCCGATTTTTTATTTAGAATTTTCCTCACTTTTGAAATGGCTTGATTGTTCAAATGGATATCCAAATCGTTAACAATGAAACTGTTTCAACAATGAAGAAAATTCTAAATAAAAATCGGCACAGATTGTTCCTTTAATAGGTTATGAAGTTCCTTCTCTAAAAATGTGAAGTCTCTAGGTTGAAATTTATAAAAGAAATTGTAAATTTTCGTGAAAGGTAAAAAAAAAAAAAAAAAAAAAATTACAAGGGAGAGATAGGAAGACTGTAGTGACATCTATCGGCAAAACTTGTCCCTTTACACTAACCTTAATTAACAACATTTGTACCCCGATTAGTTTTGTTAATTTTACCTAAAAGTTATCAGAAACCTTGTGAATCACGAAAGGTGTGCGAAGAGTGTGATATAACTATATTAACATCACATTTAGTTTTAAATTAATGATTTGCACATCTTTAAGCATCACTAAAAACTCGGGCTCGCTGTTTTCAATGAGGCGAGAACTCTCTTGTGCGTTCATTTATTTATTTATTAAGCTCGATTTCGCGAGTAAGAACTTCCGTGCTCTGCATTAAATGCGATACAAGCATCCTAAACGGGATCATGAACAGAAAAGAAGGCTTATTACACACTTACTCACGAAGACTAGTGATGTCCATGAGACTAGATTAGAGAACTAGTCCGTTTGTCTCGTCTCGCAAATTTTGTAGAAATTTCGTTTAATCTCAATTCACGAAGAATTCCTTTTAGTTTCCTCTTGATTATTGGAAAGTTTTTTTTTCTCGTCTCAAAATTTTCTTAGCTCGTTTTGTAAATTCATGTCATAAACATGTACCCTGCTTATTTCTTTATTTCATCTAGAAGTTACCATAATCCGTCCGCATTAGAGGTGGTCTGGGAGGGAGTGTAATATAACAACATTTAAACCATATTTCTTATTGGAATGTATCGTGTAATTACTTGCATTTCTTTAAACGTTGCTAAATTCTCTTCATTGTGTTCGTACAATTACTCTATCAATTTATAATTTTATACAATGCATTATGTAACACTCCAATAGTGTTTGAGAACTAAGACTTGCGTGAACTACTGTTGTCCACAATTCTCGTGAAATCTCTTGTCTCGTCTAGAATTTTTAAAAAAAGGTACTTCCCGTCTCGTCTTCGTGGCCAATTCTAATAAATATATACCCGTTTTTGAAAGCAGTTTTCGGTAACTCACTGACCAGGAACATACACAGGTATTTATTTTTGGGAGGGGGTCCGAATTCAATATGACGATAAAATTATATTAAAAATTAGTGAAATTACCTCTAAAATTAGACTAAATTTACAAAAAAAAAGTGATTTTTAGGAGTCCGGACCAACCTCTGCTGCGTAATTCTCTGCTACTGACTATTACGTATTTTCTGCATCAATACTTATAACAAAATAGCAGAATACCCGTTTCTCGCACGGGGAAAATACGTTTGATTTTGAACATAAGGGGCAATGAGAGCTGAATTTGGATTTAAACGGCATCGGAAGTGTCACTGTTCGTTTCAGCGACCTCGAAAACTATGGATTCGACACGAATATCTGTCATTTTCGATAATTTTTAAATCGTCAAAGTGAAATGATAAAAAACACTCCCAGGCCCGAACCTCATCTACGTGTCAAATTTGATCGAGATCGGTCAGGTGGTTCAAGAGTTATTACGTCACAAACGTAGTGACTTTCATTTTTATACATATAGATAGATTGATACAGTCTCTTCGGACATTCAGAGACTGCGGATATTGACTTTTGTTGCATGTTGTACAAGTTTGGCGATCCCCTCTGAAGTAGTTTTGTTCATTAGAAATATGGCCAGAATACAGAAGGAATAGATTTTGCATCATACACTTGTTTGCCAATTCTCCGTTTCTCCTTATTAATGCCCCTTTGGGCATTTAATCCCTTATACTGATTCTCCCAACCAAACCCATCCCTTTGTCTGCCTATATTCCTAACTTTTCCCACAAACAAACCCACTTACACATATATACATACATATACATTGAAGGCAAAATGGTAGATGAGTGGGTGGGGTGCTTGGGTGAGTGGAACCGATGGTTATGGCTCTCCTAATTAGAGTAATATCCTTGGACTTGGCTACACAGTCTCCTTCTCCATCTCTCTCTCTCTCTCTTAGATGAAATTGACATTAAGCAATGCACAGAGACGAATGAATGCTCCGCCTTACTCAGTTGTAGGCAAGCATTTTCATGCTAGCACTAAGACTCCCAATATAAAGTAGCTTTACATTACAACAGGATACATAAAAACTACCGGCAATTACTTATTTTTTTTTCTTCTTCCAAATTTAACGACCCATACACATTGTACAAAATTAGTACTGTATTTCTAAAAACTGAGGAGGAAAATGAAATATTAAAACCTTATTTATAGGTATATAACAAGCCTTAACTCTCTGATGTCACAGTCCATAAAGAGGGATATGGCCGACCTAAAGAGCATTTTGGATGGCTGATGTGTGGTCAGTACATCAACTCTCCCAGTACCATTACTTCCGGTTTCGTAGGTTGTAGGCTTAAGGGTTCTCATCTCTTCTCCCTGGCGTACCACCAAAGTCTGTTAGTTACTAAACGGCGTGACAAAAATCTTGGCATTTGAAAGCGGCGCTCCAAGTTCCTTTTAAATGCTGCTAGCAAATGAGAGGCCAGCGGTATTGCCACGTTTATTTCGTACACATCCACGTCTATCCTTTGCCACCTGATCGCGCTGTAGTTCGTCTGTTTAGCCATAGCCACACCCCTCAGCATTCAGCAACATCGCGTCAGAGCTTGCGTTTTATTCGTTTAGCTGAAATGCCAAGATGTTTGTCACAGGCTTTAATATACCACTGTAAGTCGTACGCACCATCAACAGCGGTTGAAGCGCACATTTATGTTATATATATGTGTATTATTTTGCATATCAAAATTTAAATGAACTAATATCTGCATATCAATATGTAAACGTAGGGCTATTTCCCTATCAATGTTTAGATTTTCTTATCGTTTGTGTAATATTTAAATAACAGACACCTGACTACAGATGACTGTAGTTATCCAGAGTGTAATTTCAAATTGTCATTACTTGTAATATAGAGGTATATTTTACGCATTTATTGCCTTTATATATATAACAGGACGTTGATTTATATTTTAATTCATTATCATTTGGAAGCAGCTACATTGATTGTAATTTTCAACATTTATTTCACTTGTAAGTATATAGAAAGAAGAAAAAATGAATTGAAATCTTTGAGTTTTACGTCCTACGGTTATGCCGGTTAGGCTAAAGGAGACTATGATGATGAAAAATGGATGAAATGGTGGAGTGAAGAAAGTGCGAAGAAACGGGAGAACCCCGAGAAAACCCACGCACACGGTGTTTCTTTACTGCAAAGTTCACTTGGCGCGAGCTGGGATCGAATCAGGGATTCTATGCACCAGAGGTGAACGCTCTACCACTGAGCCACCGCGGCCCCCATATAGCAAGAAGAGAACTCCTCAGAAAGATGTTTTTCTAAAGAACCAAGAAACAAAGATGTGCTTAACTTAGATTTAGTAGCCAATCCAGTTATTCTATGTCCACTTAGAGAGATAGAAAAATGAAATGAAATCTGTAAGTTTTACGTCTCACGATTATGCCGGTTAGGCTAAAGGAGACGGTGATGATGAGAGATGAGTGTCTTAGGAAACGGGAGAACCCCGAGAAAACCCACAAGCACGGTGTTTGTCCACCACCTAGACAGATAGAAATAGGTGACTTGTTTCCTTTAATAAGGATACGAGGAATTATATAGTAAGTTGGCAGACTGTTTAGTTGTCGCCGCAGTTTCGAAAGTACACTATTGTTTCAGAACTCCGATTGAAAGAAACTGAAAACAAATTTGAAATTAGTGGGAAAAAATCAATAAAGAACAGATTTTAATTCTCTTGTAACAAACAAAGTTCGCAAATTTGTTCCCTAGTGTAGTTATTCGAACAATTAGTCGGATAACAAATACCAGTACTTATTTGCACAACAAACAATTATTATTCGTTAAATTTAGACAATCATTGGAATAACATAATTGATACCGTGTTGAATATTCGAATAACAGTATAAAAATATTTGAATTATTATTATTCGAATAATTTTATTACCAATTGTTAAAATAAAAAATTATCAACGTCCACTGGTAACTAAACCTAAAATTAAACATACCCGAACACACAGAACCCGAAGGCATTGATATGGCATAAAAATATATGTCAAACTTGTCCGTAATAGGTCACACACACATGTCGTAATGATACTAAACACACTGCCAACAATGTGAATAATATTGTCACTAGACACACTGCAAGAAGACGCTAGAAATATTAATTTTAGTGGAAATAATGCTAGTTTAGTCACTAGACAATATTTAAAAGGTGTTAAATTTCTATTCTAACAATGATAAATGAACCAATTGTTTTTGATAAAAATATCCTTAAAAATTTCTAGATCAAGCAACAAAGTGCTACATTGGTAACACTGATAACAAGAGACAAACAACAACCGCTTCACGTTTCCGTTCATGTGTTTAAAATTTTTGACGTACAATTATATCATCTCAAACAATGATATAATTGACCCAATAATCAAAACATAACATACTAATCTGTCAAAACTAATGAAAACAAGGCAGTAGATCATTTTGACATACTATAGTTGCTCACATTTTTTATGTTCATGGCGGACATATGCGTAATGTCAAAAAATCGACATATTTCTTTATGTCCACCATTAGAAGGCAATTCATTTGTACACATTAAAGTATGTCTAAATTTGAAGACTTGCATTTTTGTGTCGTTTCGGGTTCTGTGTGAAGGCTTTCTCGCTAATCATTCGATAACATAGCATCGCTGCGCCTCGAAGAACCGCCATGTGACATTTTTGTCGAAAATGAGTTATGTTCTGCAAATAAACCTGAAAGCTGTCAGGCAGCGTTCCTTATAATGTACTAAGTGAATACTCAATTGTTTCGCCACAACAATGAAAAAATAATAGGTTGAAATTAAAAGCTTTAGATTCACGTATGTATTGATTAATGCATACAAACCCTCTGTGTGTTTATAAAGGCGCAAAAGATAAACCGATGTGTGCTACGTAAACATAAAAATAGTAATATAATATTGTTGAAGCAAGCTACAACAATGTCCAGTGCACAATATACGCAGAACCAATTTTATTATATGTTTAAGTGTTTGCGTGTATATTTGGCAAAATTTTAAATTGGAATGTTTTTGCTTCTCGTGAAAAGCTACAGTTTTAACACATAGCGAATCTCCGAGGCGCAGCGCTGATAGGTAGTTTCGAACCTTAAACGTTTAAAAGGCTACGAAGGGGACACATACTACTGAAAAACTCTGCTATATATGATTAGAAAATAAAAAAAAATTCTAATTATTCTGTGAATCCCTATTTGGATTCAAACCCGAGTTCAGATGTACTAAAGAAATTGCAATTCCTAGACCAATAAGGATGATGGGGCCCGGGTTTACACGAAAATAAATAAAATTAAAATAAATTTGAAAAGGACAATAATGGATATTAGGAATCAGCGAGCCTGCCTTACTAAAAATAATACAAAATTTACCATTTTCCTTTTGCTTGTTTATTCATCAATGAAAGGAGATAATGAAATGCAAGTCAGCACAATCATAGATAATGCTATTCTACAACAGAAAATATGAACCTGAATAATGTTCAGTGTTGCAATCCATAGAAATTACAGTGTTGCCAGAAAAACAGTTTCCCTAAAATTATAACGAAATACTTTGGATAGAGTAATAATTACCTGTACCGTGGGCAGAAAGTGCTCATACATGTGCACTATACTTAATAGAATGTTAATTTCATATTAACAAAAGAAGAATGTTTTTAAGATATGTAAATTATTATTATGGGATAGTTGTTGCTATGTAAATGTTTATGGATACCTAGTCAGCAAGTTTGTGTGCTTGACAGTTTGAAGGAAAATATATTATAAAGTATATCAGCTAATAAACCATTTTAGCAACGTTCATCGACGTTATCATTCTAATAGAAAAGGTGAGAATAATGGTATATAATTATTAAAGATAATTTTTACATGCAAACAAATACTACCACTCAAGATTTTTATATCATACTAAGCCGAACCAGGTTGACGACTACCCTTGGTGAGTCGTTATAAAAATTTTGGTTTACCTCACCCGGGATTTGCTGTAAATTCATATCCCGAAGCAGAGTAAGGTTGAATTTACTTTTGTCATAAAGTTAATGAGTACAAATTTCACCATATTGAGAAGTGGTAGAATAATTATAAGAAGAATGGACACTGAAACAATGGAGAAAGAATCCACTAATAGTGACAACGGTGAACCTAATGTAACACCAGGATTGACATCAGAAGACCGAATCTTGCTAGTCTTACAGCGGCAATTGATTCAAATGTCTACCGAGTTAAAGCAGACGATGAAGCATAACTCTGAAGAATTAAGTAGACGAATAGAACAGAAGTCTGATGAATCTAACAAGCAATACGAAGAATTGAAGCAGACGTCTACCGAGTTAAAGCAGACGATGGAACAGAACTCCGAAAAATCCAACAAGCAATACGAGGAATTAAGCAGACGAATGGAACAGAAGTCGGATGAAACGAAACAATTAATTATCCAGACGATGAGTGATATCACCTCGCAGTTCGAGGAAAAGTTAAAAGGAATATCGGAGGAATGCCAGGGTAATCACAATCACCTGAGACAAGAAATCAGTGATGTAAAAAAGGATTTAGAAGTAACAGAATCTTCTGTTCAACAACAAAAGATTCAGGTCATCAATAATGCTAACAACATACGTGCGAATACGCAATTGATAGCTACGTTACAGGAAGAAATTAGAATGCTACAGGTTAAGGACAACACACACCGTAATAACATGTGTAGTGATCGCATGGAGTTTCCCCACTCACCAGAGATGAACTCACCTTCGCCGGTGTCTGATGAGGATATTATATTGGAAGAAATACATCCGAAGGGTACAGATGGGCGAAACATAGATGGTGTAACGACACATCACGTCATGGATAGGAACTATCACCCAATAAGTACACGGAATGATAAAAGGAAGGTAAAATTAAGTGTTAAGATGAGTGAAATTCGAGCTATGAGCAAATTCAGTGGTAAGTGTAACGAGAATGCTACTTCTTTCTTAGAGAAATTCCAGAACGAATGCAATATAATGTGTATAGATAGATCACAATATATGAAATTAATCCCTCATGTATTACTCCCACCTTGTTCATTATGGTTTAAAGCAGTACGTGATCACATCAGTACATATGAAGAATTCAAAGCGGCACTGATCGCCAATTATGAAAATGACTTTTTGCTTGCGAATAGAGATGCTACCATTAGAAATCAACATTTCAATCCTCGATTGCATAAATCTGTTGTAGAGTTTGTTGTAAATACATACAACGAATTAAAGGTCGTTAATCCATTGCAATCGGAATCGAGAATAATAGCATCGATTCGAAATTTACTTCCATTTAAATTACAACAGATCTTATTTTCCACACAGTGTATGAGTTTCAACCATTTATTAATGCTTGTCCAATGCTATGAAACTCAATACCACGCTATGAATCAACAAGCAGGAATGAGTAAAAATAAGAATAATTCAGATCATTTTGTGCCTGTTCGGAATTTAAATATCCGAAGTGTGAATAATACGAAACATAACCTAAGCCGAATAAATTCTAGCAATCAAAATGAGCAAAATAGGCAAAGTTATGTAGGGAATCCGCCTAACCTAATTAATCGTAGCAATCCATATGTTAGACCATATAATCAAAATAGGTTTAAAAATAGACGAAATGTATGGCGAAATTCCAGGAATACAGCGAACTACGTGGATAGACGTAATGGGAGGACAAGAGATGGCACTTCGCATCAAGATCCAGGTATTGAAGTAATTTCTGTACAGGACAATAATACGGGACATAATCATGATTGTGCTGTACAATGTACTTTATTAGAATCGTATGCAAGTACGAATGTAACCTGATTACCGTTAATGAAATTAGGTTAAATTCATATCAGCTATAGATTTTCATGAACATTTATTTTATTTTTATTCAATTTAATTTTCTTTAATTCTCATTAATCAATGATAATTCTCAAATGTTTTTAATATATGTAAGAATTATAATTCGATTCATAAATGATTAAAAGCAAAGGTTATTTATATTAGATTGATTTGTGTTGAAAACTTAATTGTCAAAGATTAAGTTAAGAATAAGATCCATTCTATAAAACTAATTATTCGACGACTGTTTTTATGAGCTATCCTATATATTATCCGAACAAGATTCTTCTTTATTATGACATCTTAGTGCTACGATGTATACATTAAAATACAACATCTAACTTATTTGTTATTTAATGCGCCCTGAAAGATCAAACATTATTTGTAACATCACTGTTTTAATAATGATCAAAACTATTAATCATGGTAATTTGTGTTTCACCCTCGTTAATTATATTAATAAGCGACGATGTTTTTGATAATAATGAAATAAATATAATTAATGTAGTAAAAAAAATAAGTATTAACGAAATTAAAGATTTGTTATGAATGTATTCACATATATATGAAATGTAATGAAGATATATACGAGGTGTGATCAAAATATAAAGAACATATGTAATGTAAGAACACTATTGTAAACGGACCAGTGGTTCTTGAAGATAAAAGCCAAGCTCGCTTATGACTTTTATATTCAGTCCAATTGTCGGGCGACATTTTTATATAACGAAATATTTTGGATAGAGTAATAAATACCTGTACCGTGGGCAGAAAGTGCTCATACATGTGCACTATACTTAATAGAATGTTAATTTCATATTAACAAAAGAAGAATGTTTTTAAGATATGTAAATTATTATTATGGGATAGTTGTTGCTATGTAAATGTTTATGGATACCTAGTCAGCAAGTTTGTGTGCTTGACAGTTTGAAGGAAAATATATTATAAAGTATATCAGCTAATAAACCATTTTAGCAACGTTCATCGACGTTATCATTCTAATAGAAAAGGTGAGAATAATGGTATATAATTATTAAAGATAATTTTTACATGCAAACAAATACTACCACTCAAGATTTTTATATCATACTAAGCCGAACCAGGTTGACGACTACCCTTGGTGAGTCGTTATAAAATCTAAGTTAAGGCAGCGAGTAGAGGAACAAACTCAACTGCATTTAGTTACGTATCATATTGTTTTGGTTTCCTGTGAACTACTTTTTAAATAATAGTTGTATTTAGTTTGTAATAAACAAAATAGTTTTAACATACAGTTATTAAAACTAAATAATAATGTTAATTAAAATGCAGTTCACAAGAAACCAAAACAACATGATATGTAATCAAATGCAGTTGAGTTCATTCCTCTACTCGCTGTCTTAACTTAGATTTTAGGGAACTTGTTTTTCTGGCAACACTGTAATTTCTATGGATTGCAACACTGAATATTCTTCAAGTTCATATTTTCTGTTGTAGAATAACATTATCTACGATTGTGGTAATTTGCATTTCATTATCACCTTTCACTGATGAATAATCAAGCAAAAAAAAAAAGGGTACATTTTGTATTAGTTTTAGTAAGGCAGGCTCTTAATAATAAAAAGTTAAGAATGAAAAAGTGATACGTTCATTTTAGCCTTTCAAATTATGCCATGCATAAGTATTAGAAGTCTTGCAGGGCGGCTATGTCTGTCGTCTGTCTGCCAACAGACATTAGAGAAAAAATGTACGTACAATATATCGAAATTTTTAAAAATTATTTATTATTTTTGATTCAACGTCGATTATTGAGCCCAAGTTTATCCACCGAGGCTAAGGGGATGGTAAACTAGAAATTTCAATTCATTTTTTTTTGAAATCGGGAAACTATGGAGTCCATTTCAAAGGCGCTGGATCAAGTGTTTGCGAAAAACGTTATCCAAACCCGTCTCCGACTTCTAACAATGAGGCATTTTCATTGGTTGGAGACTTTATAGAAACCTGCAGTCACAGGTTCCGATCCTGGGGGCCAAGGGGCCCAGTGCTCCTCTAAAAGTTCTTTGGGCTTCCAGGCTCCAGACATCTTTGCTTGAATATCTAACAACGAAACAAACATACTTCAACAGACATCTCCCAAAGCTAGTTGTGATATTCAGAACTATGCTACATTCCAAATATATGTAAATTATTGCAGAGTTAGAATTATTATGGTAAATATAGCTTAACTGCTACTGATATTTTCCCCTTATTCTAGCCCCGATCTTCATTTTAAAAGAAAATCAACTTACAAATTACGTATGTTAATACTCCATATCTTAAGTCACGCCAAACACAGAGAAAGAAGCAGTTTCATTCCTTAATTTATTTATGAATATAATTTCCACACAATTTCTCTGGCGTGGAAGTATAAAAGCGCTTTTATATTGATTATTAAAAACAAAAGAAGGAAAAAATATACCAGCGTTGTTAACAAGAGAGAAACGATTTCCAACAAGCGACCCCTATGTAAGGTCATCATCTCCATAACGATAATATAGTGAGACATAATTTTCCCTGCTAATTAGTAGGTTGGTAACTTATATTACATCTGTACTATCATTTACACTAATAATTTTTTTCTCTCTCTCCTTCGTTCTCCCTGCATAGCGTTGTTTTGCTTCAACTATAATTTTAAATGCTGTTTGAAATTCCAACCGAAAGATGGTGTTATTAGACACAGGAAATGAGAGCTAGTAGAAAACGCCATTATCTGGAAGTTTATTTTCTGATATTTAATTATTATTACTGTCTATTAACATACCATATATAATCATCCGTTTTTACATTTTCTTTTTTTATTATTCAGATGTTAATTTTAATGTGGGTTACGGATATATCACGGATGAAAAAAATACTTTAATAATTTTTTTTGAAAAAATAATATTACTTATATAACCCAGTAAAGCATTTGTGTTTCCCGTCCCCTCCCACTTTACATTTGTATATATTAGCTGGTTCTCTCCTGTATGCCCCCGTCCAACCGCTGACCCCTCCTCCCCCTCTTGCCGTAAGCGGAATGCTTGATTCTTCGAACGATATGCACAGAATTATGGCCGTGGCGTGTTGATCGGGTTCTTAATTAAACCGCTAATTAGCAGCAATAATTTTCATGTCTGGATGCAATATTAATTTAATTTCTCTCTCTCTCTCTCTCTCTCTCTCCCTCCTCACTACACACACATACAAAAACGCTCTTTCTCACTCACAACATACACATATATACTTACAAAACACATACACAAATTATGTTTTTTTTCCCGTATTATCATGGAAATGCCCCACCTACTTAGGGCCTTTATACTATGTACTTTGCTGGCACCTTTTCCTTAAAAGGAATAGCGTGCAATTGTGTACGAAGAAACTATTGGTACAGTACCGAAAAATAAAACTAACGTATGTAAAAGCCGGGAACGATAACGTGGTTTTGTAGTAGAGTTTTCTTACAGGCGAAATTCCGTGGCGGGGAACGGTCTATGAGAATTGTTATTGCAGGACGGTTTGTGCAGTAGCTAACTGTACCAGATTAAAACCCGATCGTGGTTCGGAGATCACATTAATGGTAGTTACCGTCCTTCTTAACTTCGTGTTGTATACGGAAGCAAAAGCCAAATACTCAAATTTAATGTACGAGATCTATGGATTGGGAGCCCAAGAAACATGGTTATGCGTAGAACATTTTCTAGTTAATTATGAAACAACGGATAATCGTTTGAAGTACAGTGACTTCATCAAAATAGTACCCTTACCTAGAATATTCTTTATATCAGGGAAATAGACTTCATACTTCATGTCATTTTATTTGTTTGAGTGAAACATTAACTTCCCTTGGCTATTCCTCTGGGGCTAAAAGGCACGAATGTAAACTGGAAGTAAATGATTATAGTATAACTGGTAGAATGAGAATGCGAAGGAAAATAAGGGGGGAAAACGACAAAATACAGATGCACGTTATTGTGCACCACAACTTCATAAGGCCTTCTGTCAATCACCAGAAGGTAAGCGCTCTATTCCATTACTTCTATTTTTACATAGATTATTTATAACTTTCCATCATATTACTAAAAAATTGAAAACAAAACTGAAATAAGGTTATATAAACGCATTCATATAACAGGCTTCATAACACTCAGATGTCAGTAACCCATACATTTCCTGGATGTCCGACAACCCACATAGCACTATTGCCATGTGTGTTGCATAGAAACCAGACACTATACTTACTTCTTTGCTATTGGTCGTCGCAGGTGTGCTCGAATTTCTTTGTGTTTCGTTTAAGACCATTCACTGCGATCCATCATATCCGTTCCTCCATTGCAAAATACTGTATAGAAATACGTATATCAATGAGACAGTTCTCAAAGCAATATTTGAGCAACGAGATTTCTAAGTGGAAAATGCGTTTTTAAATATTACCATCATCACAGACATTCTCTCATTATTTGCAGGCTACATGCTACAACTGACAAGGCAGGGTACCCAGGTGTAACACGCCGATTGTGATAAGACTGCACAGAAATAAAGAACATCGAAAGAGAACCGACACGTATTTTTTTTATATCGGCCAACAAGCGCACTGAAAGGGTCAAATAGGGGCATAAAAATGGGGTCAAAATGAGATTATGTGGAATATAGCGAGAACGAGAACATATATCGGAAAAGATTAAATGTACGAAATACTAGCCATAGTCGACGCAATTCAATGAGGTAGAACGCACCCATGAGAAGAGAGCAGAACATCCGGAAATGGACCAATCACGTGTACAACATTGTCACAATGTGTTACGGAAATGAGCGAAAAGGGTGATAAGGAGCAGGAAGAAAGAAGAAACAAAAACAGAAAATACATGTTTTTGCTTTGGGTGCATACATTACCCATATGCGAAAAAACGCAGATTTATCTCAATGCACGAAGATGGGATAACACGCAGGAAGGATGAAAACGCCGTTCATATAGACAGCCAGCGAGACAGCACTGCGCGGTGGGTTCCATATATTGCGCAATGAGAACAACGATGAGAGGGATGTTGGAAGCGAAAATGTGTGTAGGCAGTAGTAACACAAAAACAAAATTGTTCTATTACTGTTATGTTGTACGCGTATTTTCGTAGTGACATAATGTTGATATTCATGTGTGGTACTGATATTAATGTTGCTGTTTATCGTACGTATGTGGACCACCTGCTATTACATTCTACTGTGCTATGAATTTTTGTTCCCATTATCCGATATATGCAACCAACTGCGCACTACTGTCTCACTGGCTGCCTATATGAACGGCGTTTGCATCCTTCCTGCGTGTTATCCCATCTTCGTGCATTGAGATAAATCTGCGTTTTTTCGCATATGTGTGATGTATGCACCCAAAGCAAAAACACGTATTTTCTGTTTTCTTTTCTATTTTTGTTCCTGCTCCTTATCACCCTTTTCGCTCATTTCTGTAACACATTGTGACAATGTTGTACATGTGATTGGTCCATTTTCGGATGTTCTGCTCTCTTCTCATGGGTGCGTTCTACCTCATTGAATTGCGTCGACTATGGGTAGTATTTCGTACATTTAATCTTTTCCGATATATCTTCTCATTCTCGCTATATTCCACATAATCTCATTTTGACCCCATTTTTATGCCCCTATTTGACCCTTTCAATGCGCTTGTTGACCGATATATAAAAAAAATACGTGTCGCTTCTTTTCAATGTTCTTTATGTCTGTGCAATCTTATCATAATCGGTGTGTTACACCTGGGCATCCTACCTTGTGAGAAGATTTCATGTTCCACAGTCTTCAGCTAACTTCCTCGTCTTCACGTACGATTTTTTTTTTTTTGATACCGTACATGAACTTCGTCCTTCCCTTTGTTTCCTTCCAATATACCCTCTACCGAGCCTCAAAATGATATAGTTCCTTCTCAGTCAGTCCCAACCAATTTGTACTCCTCTTTTCAACTACCTCTAAAATTGTTCTTCCTCCCCAATATTTCTAATACCATTTCATTCGTTTTCCGCTCGACCCAGCTAATTCTCTATTCTTCTTCACATCCATATTTTAAAAGCTTCCTGTCTTTTTTTTAAAAAATTGCTTTTGCGTAATGTCCATGTTTCTGCCTCATAAAGTACAGTATTCCACACAAAACATTTTACGAGTTTTCTCAATTCTTTATTCAAGAACCCAGAAAATAGACTTTTCTTCTTTCCAAATACTTCTTTCACCATTCCTATCCTTCCATTGATTTCAGGTTCGCACTCCATCACTAATAATACTACTTACGTCACTTGTTCGATTCTTCTTCTATTTCTATATTTGACACCGACTACTTCGTCCGAACCACCATAGTTTTTGCCTAACATTTATTTTCATCCCATATCTTTCACAGCCCTTCCTCAAATTTTCTAACATCTTACTGATTTTCTTTTCAGATTTCGCAACAGCGCCATATTATCTGCAAACCATATACAGTACAACTATTCATTCTACCAAAATACCATCTTCATTATGTAAGTTCTTTTTCACTCTCTCTTCAAGATACGCATTAAATCATGTTGTAACAGAGAGGCAACTTCTCTGCCCCTTCATATTGTACTCTCCTTTGTTACTTCCTTCCCTATTATAACAGCTGCAAATTTGCAACTTTGCAAGCTTACACGAAACATTGGTGATTGACCAAAAATGCAGGAATTGTCAAGTTGGCTGACCTTGGCCTACTGGATGGGTACATCTGAATCGTTCGGATCGGTAAGTTTGCATATTCGTACATATAGCATTAGTAATAATAATAATAATAAAGTATACTCCTTATGATCCAGGCACCATCCTACATCAAAATTTACTTGTAAAACATGCCCATGATGTCAATAACTTATCTATTACATACCATATCTGACGCTTTTAAACCATTCACACAATAGAAACTGTTCAGGTGGCAAAAGAGTTTATGAATAGTTGAGAACAAATCTGGTGAATATGTAGGCGAGGAAGGATTTCATACTTCAACACAGATAGTGTTAGTTGGATTGTTAGGAACTCAGGAAATGAAAAGAAATTAAATCGTTCGGTTTAACGTCCGATCATTATGTCCTTTAGGTTAAGGGAGACGATGATTAAGGCAAGTGAATGATGATAGAAGAAGTGGTGGAATGAGAAAGTGGGAGGAATCGGGAGTAGCCGAGAAAACCCACACACACGATAGAAAGTCAGGAGAATGTTGCGCAAGGCTACTATATTATATATATATATATATATATATATATATATATATATATATATATATATATATATATATATATATATATATATATATATATATATATATTCGAAGCTGGTTTTCTCTTTTGAAAATTATGTTAGGATAGATACGCACTGTAGCCAATAACCGTGAAAATAAGTGCCTCCTACCATGAAAAATATACGGTTTACCGTTTTTCTAAAATAATGGTAGGAGACCGTTTTCCTGTCAGATGCTTGTGTTGGGCATGCGCATTGGAGAGAAAAAGCACATGTTTGAAGCGAGGATTGATGGCGCGTAGGTTCGGATGTGTTGTGCTTTGTTTTGTTTCTTTCTTTTGTTTGTTTGTTTGTTTGTTTAGTGTGTGATTTTCTGGTGTGATATATAGATTAGGTCTACTACTATTGAAGATATCTTGGAAATTCAACATTAAGCAAGGTAATGTATGGGAAAGCACCATGTTAATATTTGAACTATGTTCGGTGACAAACAAAACTTTAGTTGGTTATCATGGCAAGCAGATCGCTCCAAAGTGCAACGATTCGGAACCAAGAAGCTGCTGGATGTATAAACTAAGGCCTTATGATAATGTTGCCAACTACGAGTGGTGAAGCTAGAATTAGAATCACAATGTAGAAATACTTTATTTAAAAAAAAAAAAAATAAGAAAAGTGCTTCGTAGTTTACCATACTTAGTACAGCATTACATAAATTGTGTTGCATCAACTGGAATTTTTCATGTTACAGAAATAAAAGTATACTGTCACTCATGTGTTCCCTAAGAAGGTGCAGGGGGTCGCTCCCCTAGATAATGAAAATTTATTAAATTTCTTAATACAAATAAAAAATATCAAATGTAATAGGGTATATAGTAACCAGGGAGATGAGTCCCCTAGAAAATTTTTATCGGGCGCCCATGCTGTCATTTTTTTTCTGGATAAATGAATTATTAGATTTGAAAAATATTTCTGTAAATGTTTTTATCTTTAATTTTGTTCTGAGTACCTATAATCTGTTCTAGTGTCTTGTTAATACATTTGAGCGTTTAATAAATATACAAAAGTTCGATACTCTGGAAGTTTTTTTTTTTTTAAAAAAAAGCATTGATGTCACTGTTACATAATTATACAAACACGTATTTATTAATTTGGGATAGCGGATACTGGATACTGTAGGCAGTGTTGTGAGAAGCCATATGGTTTTACACTTGTTTATTGGTACTTCTGGTCATTCTAAGCTATGTTGTCGGGTGCCTGCTTCGTTATCTGAAACCGTAATAATGCGACTAATCGAATGAATCGCTGATTAGAATATTTGAGGTCTATTAGTCTACTGGTACTCATAGCGAAAATACATGCAATAAAGCTAGTCTTAACACTGCAACATAATATGGATTTATGAATATCTTAAAAGGACATGTATGTTTGTTCCAACTACATCTTCAAAGCGTGCGAAAACTCAGCTATAAAATTCAAGTAGTAGTTTTTTTTTTTTTTAATGTAATATCGAATCCTCTTCTGGTGTTTTGTTCAATACATGACAAAATTGGTAATTTTGAAAAGAAAAAGCAATGTATGTTCAAGATGATATCAGAACAAGGGTTCGATATTACAAACTAAGAATTAATTTCAACTTTTATTCTTATGGATATTATGCACGTCGTGCAACGCTTCTTTCGTTCACTTTTGTGTTTTCTTTAGTTAAGTAGTCTTTAACACCAGTGGACCAGTGTGCACTCTAGTTGCATCCATCCAGGAAAAAATATTGCTAGCCAGTGTGTGTACTGATACAGTTTCCAGCAACTCAATGAAAATTGGGTCAATATATATTGCCCAGCAAGAATTCTTACTGGATCTCGCAAGAGGGCATGCTGGAATGGCAAGGACCTCTAGACAGAGAATCCGTGTGATAATTACCGTAAATCTTGTACGGTAATAACACACCTGTACTTTTTTTTTTAAAAAAAAAGACCCCTAAATATTACGGTAAATTACCGTAAAATATACGGTACCAAATTTGTTTCTAAACACGGTCAATATTATTTTGCTTCTAAATATACGGTCTGCCGTTTTTACGAAAAAACGGTGGTCCGTAAAATTTAGGGTAATCGGATGGCAGCGAGAGTTGACGGTAATCGGTCAGTAAACTTAAGGCGAAATTGTTTACAGTGCGGCGTAGTTAGTCTAATTGGCGTAGAAGATGCTGAAGTTTCAAAATGGTGTCAGTATTAGAAGAAGAGGGAAAGATTTGGTATATAACTTGAATTATGTGTAAACTGGTTGTTGGAATGTGTGCTGCGGACACGAGAAATAGTATAATGATGTAATGTATTTAACTGGATAATTTTACAATTGATCATCGGAGAATTAATTCAAATAATAAATTAGCTTTTGGGTGTTTATATCAATTGACTATTTAGTGATATAGGTTAAACTGGAAGTTATCGTTGTTGATGTATTTTTACGGTATTGATATATCTGTTACAAGTGTAAGTATTTGTTGGCTGTCAGCATTTTATAATTCCTACTGTAGTTGTTATGGTATACGTATAGATTGCAGCAAAAGGTTATGGTAGAGGTCAGTGGTAGAGCGTTCACCTGTGGTGCCTGGGGTCCCTGGTTCGATCCCAGCTCGCGCCAAGAGGACTTTGTGGTGGACAAACACCATGTACGTGTGTTTTCTCGGGGTTCTTCCGTTTCTTCCCACTTTATTCCTTCCACCACTGCATTCATTTCCCATCATCACCGTCTCCTTTAGCCTAGCCGACATAACCGTGAGACGTAAAACTGAAAAATTTCATTTTTTCAAGAAGCTATGCAACCAATTTCAAGAATATTACATATGACAGTTTATACTCGTCTCGAGTACGTTTCGTAGTTGCTATTTTAGATCTAAGCTATATAAACTTACAATTTTATGTTTAAACCTATTAAGTATCGGAATTTCCGCCGTGAATCCTCTTTCACATCACCCTTATTATTGCTATTATTACTATATTCTAAAACATGTAAGGATACTAAAACTTGAACGTTTGTGTCCAACTTCATTTAGTCAGAGTTAGAGTAATTTTGGTTTTGCTAATGAATGTTCATCCGTAATGTATAAATTGACCCGTTATTATCAATGCTTACTCCATTAGAATGAATATTTAGCACAAAAGACAAGACAGATGCCATATAACGCCAAACCCATGACAATTGTCCCTTATGTAGGAAGAAGAAGAAGAAGAAATATAATTTGGACATCTGTTACAAGAGAAATTGCTTATTTAATCCAAGAGCAGTACTCCCATGTCCGATAAGAAAATATGCCTCGTTGAAAAAAAAAAAAAAAAAACTCATTTGGGGAACAACAGAAAAAATTATCATGCATCTTACTGCTTGAGAAGGACTAAGAACTTCGTATATATAATTTTCCTTCCCATTAGCATGTATACGATTGGCCGCCTGTGGTGACAAGAGTCCTTTTTACGTGGGTTACATTATTTCGTATGCTTAATAGCAGTTGCTGTTAAGAAGGAAGCCACGCATTGTAAACGCGAGAGAACAAGCAAAGAGGGACCAATTCAAAAAGAAAAAGAAAAAAAAGAGTTTTTGACTGAATGACACCGTGAGTCATTTCAACAACAAGGAATTACTCCTAGTTAACAAGGCATTGTCTGCTTGCTAGTAAGGGAAATGAAGAATGGGGTGTAGGCTGCCCTGTTTATAAAAGCAGCAAATGGAGAGGGAAAGGGGGGGGGATGGGAGTAGTAGAATTAATGCATTACATTCAATGAATCCATTCAAGGCCTTTTTCTAATTTCTTTTTTCTCTCTACTAACAAGACCTTCTTATCTCAAAGACATGCTGTGCCTTACATGCATACGAATCTCACTAGATGGTTTTCATAAAGAATTACTATACTACCAACACTACTACCACAATTATGAGACACTTAATGAGATAAAAGAATGATCCAAAGAAGGGCGAAGGGGAGAGAAGACGTGTAATGATTAGAATCAAAAGCGTTTTCATGGGTCCTTTCTCTCTCTCTACGTAACGCTCCCCCTCCCAAGGAAATTCAAAACAAGACACACTCAGTGTTAGACAGTGAAGAATTACAGCTGAGAAAGAGTAGGAGTAGAGAACTAAGTAATAAGACATACACTGACATTTATGCTTCACTGTCACTTTGTATGATTTTTCATTTTTCGTCTCATCTCTCGAAGCCGATAACGAAATTAAGGGTTAAAATTACTGTCCTCTTCTTCATCTTCTCAGCTCAACAATCTTTCAATTGGTTTCACGCAGCTTTCCACTTTTTCTTATCCTGAACCAGACCTTTCACTTCTTTTTTCTTTTCTACGACTTGTATTATTTGGTCCATATATTTCAATCGGGGTTTTTCCTAGATATGTTTTCCTCGGCTACTTCCTCCACAGCTAATAGCATGATTTCTCCATGTCTCATAATGTGTCCAATTATCCTACCTCGTTTTTTACTAGTCTTTAGTATACTTCTTTTTGTCCTGCCTTTTCCAATACTCTTTCATTTGATACCTTATCCTCATCTAATTTTCAACATTCATCTATAGCACCACATTTCCAAGTCTTCCATTCTCCGTTTTTTCCTCTTCTCTTGGAGTTCATACCTCACATCTATACAACACCACACCTCATAGTCATGCTTTCATCAGCCTTTTTCTTCAGTTCTATGTCGATGTTTCCGGTTAGAAGCTTTTGTTTCTCTTCTCCTACATTCCATGCTTCACATCCATACAACATCACACCCCATACACATGGTTTTGTCAGCCTCTTCTCCAGTTCTATGTCGATGTTTCCGGTTAAAACCTTGTTTTTCTTCTTAATAGAGTACATGTCTTACATCTATAATTACAACTCCACACCCCATAGACATGCTTTCATCAACCTTTTCTTCAGTTCTATGTCGGTGTTTCCGGTTAGAAGCTTTTGTCTTTCTTCAAATGTTTTCTTCGTCTCAATTATTACTATCAGTACGGGTACAACAGCTATTAAGTTAATCTTTTACGACTACGTTTCTTCAGTTTTCTGCACCTAAACTGCCGGGGATTTAAAACGATATGATAGGAAATGTTACGGAGACTTGACATACACTGAAATGCCATTCAATTAAGGATAAAGCACGTTATGCATATATAAAAATCGAGGGGCTGCTGTCTAATTTGTGTGTATCCGTGCACGCTGGCTAGGATGTATCATCGTTGAAATAGCCAATGGGTGTATCTCAAAATTTACGAATTTGTGTTAACAGCAGTATCTTGTATGATTTTACGAGACCTAACAATCGCCCCGCCTTCCTATCAACTTGATATCTTAGGAATGAAACTTCCGTTGCCTATCATCTTTACAGATTCTTACAGCAATCGATAGACCTCGTATAATCAGATATACAGTAGTATTGGTGTTAAAAGTGACAACTCAAATTTTGAGATACATTTATTGGTTATTTCAAGATCGGTACATATAGCTAGAATTGTAGCACTCTCAAAATAATTGGTAAAAGAGCCAGATGTAAGACATACGATTGAGACACCTTCCATTAAGGATAAACCAGTTAAGAATGCTCCAAGAGCATTGCCAGAACGAACTTAACAAGAATGGAGAGATGAAGCGGGAAGGATGACTGAGATTGTTTGTACATGTAAAAGCAAATCTTTTTATGCGCACCTTCTTCTGTTTCTCGCAAAAATTCGTAAAATACCATCTCTCTTTGACTTACGGTTCCCGAGACATGACTCCTTAAATCTCCCGAAATTCGAATTTTTTTGGCCAATATCTGGGGAATGGTAGCCAGTTGTCCAGTGGCTACCCTTTACTAATTGGTATCAAAATGTTCAACCTCCTCTTAGGTAATGATCAACACTAATATGATCTCTATGACTTACGGTTTTGGAGATATGGATCCTTAAATCTCCCGAAATCGGTACTATTTTTTGGCCAATATGTTGGAAACGGTAAGCCATAGAGAGATAATGTTGGTGTTGGTCAATACCGAAGAGGATGGTAAACATTTTGGTACCGATATTAACTGGTAGCCAGTGGCTACTATTTGGTACCAAAATGTTCAACATCCTCTTACGTATTGATCAACACCAATATAATCTCTCTATGACTTATGGTTCCAGAGATATGGCTCCTTAAATGTCCGGAAATTGGCCATTTTTTGGCCAATATCTCGGGAACGGTAAGAGTGACGAGAAAGATTCTATCACCTTCTCAGATAGTTTTTGATGTTCTATCGAATGGAGGGCTCAAGATTTTAAAAAATCGCAAATAACAGACAGACGAAGACAGACACACAGACATAGAGAATTCAGTAGCGAACTTTTAAAGTTCGTTGAAAATAAGTGTTCTAGGGAAAAGAGGGACATCAGTTTCAAAAACCGAAGAATTTGAAGCTTAAAATATATAAAACGATCATCATGTCTGGTATGATGTATGGATGCGAAACAAAGTCTGAGGGAAGAACGCAGATTACGTATTTGAGAATAAAGTCCTGAGACGAATATTCGGACCTCAAGAGGAATGGGAATGGGGAATGGCGGAAACTTCATAACGAGGAACTCCATGCATAATTTAAACCGTTTGCCAAACATTCTTTGAGTCATCAAGTCTAGGAGACAGGTGGGCAGGTCATGTAGCCAGAATGTAAGAAACTAGGAATGATTTCAAAGTTTTAACTGGAAATCTAATCAGGAAACGAACATTAGGAAGACCTAGGCGCCGACAGGAAGACAATATTAAGAGTCTTCATCCCGGCGAAATTAAAATACCGCTAATTTTACAGTAATTATATGATATCTTCAAATAGATAAAAGATAATCGAAATGTGGAACAAGAGCGCCCTAGACAATATTATTTTACATGAAAAACCGTTATCACGACTGACTTATCTGCTTTCGATTTCGAGCCATTTTGAAAATCGGTATTTATTTTCGCGTTTCTAAACAGCTGAACACGGAAAGCCACTAGGTGACTTGCGATAACGGTACCTCACGCAAAGTAATATTGTCTAGGGCGCTCTTGTTCCATATTTCAATTATCTTTTATCTATTTGAAGATATCACACAATTACTGTAAAATTAGCGGTAATTTAATTTCGCCGGGTTGAAGACACTTAAGATGGATCCCGCAGAAGTAGAAACGCAAAGCAGAAACTGGATTCAATTGGCTAAGGACAGAAGTCAACGGAGAGCTTTGGTGAACGCAGCATTGAAGTTCCGGGTTCCATAGGCTATAGAGTGAGTTAGTTTGCTAATTCTACTAATTCGTCTATAATCATTCACATATTTTTGTTTATACGTTTAGCTTTTCTTTTCAGTACCACTCTGAGCTATACTTGCGTGTCAAATCCAAGCCACATAAGTTCCTACTAAGGGTTCAACTCAGTTCTCCCCAAAAGAAGATAACCTTTTATAATCGAGGAAATTCTCATTCTTCATATGGATTCACATGGATTCACCACCATCCACCTCCTTTTAAATCAACAGAGCATGATCATGCAACTTTAAAATACAAATTTCATTACGTTTAGTTAGTTAAATTTCGAATTTACAATAAAAATCAAAAGATACCACTATTTTTTCCCTTTTTTTAAAAAAAAAATAAAAAAAAGAACAGACACTTCTATCTTTACACTCTTTCAGTTTAACTTTATAAAGATTTTTTTAATATAAAAATTGGATTTTTGTAAAAAAGAGACTAAAGTAAAAAGACAGAGAAAAAGAGGAAAAACCTAGAGAAATAATTTAATTTCTACCTATATCATATTTTTAATGAAGAAAAATTGTGATTCACTATCTGCGGGTATACGTGAGTTGATTAGATAGCTTGGGGAATATTTAACACAGAGGTCGTTTACCACAACGAGGGTAAATTTCATGAGAAAAATTTTCAACTTGATTATTTATTCAAAATAATAATAATAATAATATTAAAAATCAAAAAAGGGAACAAGTAAGGGGTTAGTACTTTATATATACATATATTTAGTATGACGTCATGCGACGTTATAGGATGAAGCAGAGGACAAGTATCAAACAATCTAGGTGTGTGTGTGTCTATATATATATAAATGTATATGCAGAGGAGAGTATGTACCTCTAAACTCACCCACCCACATCCTCTTACGACCCCCCTTTCCTCACAACAAGGCGCCTCCTTCCCCTACCATTTCATAATCCCCTATACCTCGCCTCTAATTCATCATCAGTCGAGTCATTACGAGACCCATGATAATTAATTACTGCCAGAGCCTGAGCATGTACGATTTTTACTCTAACCCCCCCTTCCTCCTGCACCACACTTCTCGCTCTCTGAAAACCCCTTTCCCTACCATTGCACACGATCTCTCTCTCTCTCTCTCCCAGAATGCTCTGTGCGCGGAAAATTGAAGCGGCTACGTCCTGCGGCTCATTTAGTTGAATCAGGCGTTAATTGAGTGATAGGTGATTCATCGCATCAAATTCAAACACGCCTGTACCAAGGTTTTTTTTAAATGATTTTTTTAACAGAGTGAGTGAGAGAGAGAGAGAGAGAGGAAGTAAAAAAATGTTCCCTGTACCTCTCTCTCTTTATCTTTGTCTTTCTCCTGAAAATGAAATGAGAATTTTTTTTTTCGTGCACGATGGAGACGAAGTATGGTACATACTACGTTTAGTGCACCAGAGTGAGATGTGGTATACAGTACAGTTGTGAGTGTGTGTGTATCTCTGCAGCATAGGGGTGGTGTTTGTCAAAAGGGGTATGGGCATGAAGGGGGTATATATACAGAGAACAGGCAAGAACGGGTTGGTTTGAAGGACAGAGTGAGAAAGAGAGAGGAGAAGCAGTAACTGATTGGAATAACACAAAGCAACCTCATTTCGGTATTGAATGAGTCGGAAAAGGGGGTAGCAACTAGCGACATCTATGTGCTGCTGATTAGAAATAGGCAGAGGGAGAGAAAAAATAATCATAATCACACAGTAGTGGATAGGAAGCTAAGTACGTAGCAGCAGAAGAAGTTGATTATAATAAAGAAAAAAATAAATTAGAAGAGGGAGAAAGAGAAAAGAGGGAAGAAAACGAATGAGTCAGAATAATAATTATGATAATGAGTTTTCTTTTATAGGGGAAAAAAGTTTCATTTGATTGGAAGTAAAGAATACAAAGAAAAAGAAACGGTTGAAGGGTTGAAATCTAAAATAATAGAAAGGGGTAATAATAATATGTTGGGGTTCGCTTTTTTGCACCCTGTCTCTCTGCATAACAACAGCAAATGAAAATTGGTTGCGTTGGAAATGTATTGATTTAACTTCTGAGTATATTAAGATTAAATAAAGAAAATGGGGAGCAATTTCTTTCCCAAGGTCTTCTACAAAGATGTTGGTTTCTTAACTTAAAACTTTATTTTTTTAAAACTGTGTTTTTCCCTCCTTTTCTCTAGCTGTTGAACGTATCAATAATTTAAATATAAATTAAATATTTCGCTCAAGTTTTCCCAAGATCACAAAGAAAATCTCTGATGTGTGTGTGTGTTTCGTCAAGACACAGAAAACCAGACTACAGTTATAACATAAAATTATGAAGAGATTAACAAGATACCGTACGTGCTATGCTACAAATGTTCCCTTGGATTTTAAAAATAGGGCTTAATCATGCGTGGATAGAGTTGCGTACAAGTCTTTGCTTGGATTTTAACACAAGGGCTTTATCAGGCGTGGATAGAGCTACGCATGGTAGGATTAACCCACCTGGAGGCACAGGGTTAGAAAAAATATGTTATCCTTTGCTGACTTCACCTAATACTTTTCTGTGAAAGTACATTAAGAAAGTTAAGGTATTTCATATTTTTGGTCATATTTTATTTTATGATGATAATTGTGTCTTCATGATTCTTTTCAGATAGCGATTTGAGATTTTGATCAGAGTGGAGGTCCCTGTTCATCTGGAGGCCCGGGGCTATAGCCCTCCTAAGCCTCCTTAATCTGGCCCTGGAGTTACATACAAGACAAATGTTTACTTGGATTTTAACACTAAGGCTTTAACAAGCGTGGATAAAGTTGCATACAAGTTTTTGCTTGGATTTTAAGACTAGGGCTTTATCAGGTGTGGACAGAGTTACGTACAAGACAAGTGTTTACTTGGATTTTAACACTAGGGCTTTATCAGGCGTGGATAGAGTTGCGTACAAGATAAGAGACAAGTCTTTGCTTGGATTTTAAGACTAGGGCTTTATCAGGTGTGGATAGAGTTACATACAAGACAAATGTTTACTTGGATTTTAACATTAAGGCCTTATCAGGCGTGGATAGAGTTGCGTACAAGGCAAAAGACGGGTGTTTGTTTGGATTTTAACATTAGGGCTTTATCAGGCGTGATACGAGGGTTGCATACAAGACAAGAGTTTGAGGCTATCTCGTCTCGAAAATTTGTCGTAAAAGTGGTATCTTGGCTTGAAAAGCATATCTGTTGGTATTGAAAGAGCTCTATCTCCTCTCATCTCGTTGGCAAATTAACGTGGGTCCCAACCCACATTATTTGCTCTTATTTGGCATTGAATTTGTGTTTTCGTATCACATTATGAAATATGCAGAGTTAAGTTCGAAAACATATGGGCATGTTTTTTAACGAAAACTTATTACTGTCTTTGACAAAAGTAAATGTTTTCTTTTGAAAGTTTATATTATCTGCATCAGTGTTTCTCAAACTGTGATTCCTGAACCATAAATGGTCTTTTGGATCTGGCCTTGCGATCCTCTTAGATTGAGAGAGAGAGAGAGAGAAATAAAGTTCAAATTAATTGTATATAACACACTGTAGTTGAGAATCCCAAACTGGTACAGATTAGAATATACAAATAACTTACATACAGGTAGATGTATTACGAGAGAGTCGCGCAATGGTGCCGACCTCTCTTCAATGTTCAAAAGACAACTGTTGTGGATTTGGCCAGATTGACTAGACAAAAGTAGGTTGCGATAAAACCAATTTCGCATGAAACAGTAAAATCTTGTGGACAAAAACTACAAGGTAAGTTGACTTAAACTTTCAACTTGAGTTTTGTCATTTTTACAGATATGATGGTAGTATCTGTTCGTTATTTCGTAATTATTACCAGGGGCGGATCCAGAACAACTTCTGGGGGGGCCGTGGGTTGTAATACTGCTACTTAGAACTACTTTTAAGAGCTCCGAGCTCTGCGATGAGCTTTATTTATATATAAAATAAGAGTTTCCTCTTCGTGGGGGGGGGGGGCGATTGCCCCTGATTATTACAAGGGAAACTTTTAATGTTGCTCATAAGAAAGAAAAAAACAACAGAATATAACGTCTATCGAGTAATGACGCTCAGTCTGAGAGGCATTTACTTGTTACTTTATTATCATATCAAGATATTATGTATGAAATGCCAAAGGTAAGTTATATCACACAACAAACTTTTTAAAGCTGACTGTAAAACAGGAATTGACTAGAAAGATAAGACCATCGGATAAGATGTAGGAATTGTTTGTTATGTATACGAAGAGTAAAAACATATAGAGAATACAAAGACACTTCTCGTATTAAGCGTCTAACATTTTGCATTTGTGACCGAACTTTCGTTTATTTTTATCTATATACATGAATACTAATAAATATTAGTGTGAAAAATATTGTTTTTGCACGGTACAAAACTTAATATTGATTTTATTATTACGAAGGTTGCCTTAGTACCATTACCCTACCGGTAGGACAATTGCACTTTAATGTATACAGTTACTTTTTCACGATTCTAGGAATAATTAATAATGACAGCAAAGTAATAGACAAAGAATATTAGAGTGATTCTGCTGCGAGTGCTTCTGAATTTGGTTTCTTGTTGGGAGTCCAGACTTTTCAGTGATAACCTTCTATCATGAAGGTTAATAGATTGGTAATGAAATATAGAAATACTAGTAGATTACGTCAGGAAAGAGTGTGAGGGGAAGTAATTTTAATAGAAGACAAAATACAGATCAAGAGCAGTGGCGGATCTAGGCCAGGGCCGGGGGCCTAGCGCCCCAGTTTTTTAAAAGAAAAAAAAATTAAGCTATTATGTACGGTACATAATTTTGAAAGTTTATAGTAAAGATTATATACCTATCATAGTCTGGGTTCTGACTGGTCCCCACAGTTTTTACCTTCTAGATTCGCCTCTGATCAAGAGTATCATAAATACAGCACTTGAACCCTGAGAGACCTTCATTCTTTATGCTAACAAATCTACCACTCCTGCAGAAACGAAAGCCCGATACTATCCTTGAATTGATATTTGATTCTATTCATGCCAACCCAATGAAGTTAAGAATTGTTACCCCATCTCGCAAGATCCATTTCTACCGGGTGTTCAAAAAGTAACTATGCAGTTCATAACTTGCCGTATTTTATTTTCCATAAACCACTTTAAACAACTTAAATTAACTCGAAGCTAAACTTTGATGTCATGGAAGTTATAAGAGATGCTGAAAGTGATCCACTTGCACTTGAAGGCACAGTTGCACACGTTTCTGCATGTTCTTGAAGACGTTGTGCAGAGAACATTGGGAGTGATGTTCCGAATGTGATGACGTGTCAGTGCAATTTGGAGTTCTTGTATGGTGTGCGGATTGCCTTCATAGGCCTTTCCCTTCAACGTACCCCATAGAAAATAATCCGGTAAATGCAAGAAGTGCAAATGCAGCTTTTACTGCTGAGGTATTGTCTCCATTGCGGAACACATGCTCCAAAAGAAAAGCTCTTTGTTCGATTGTCAGCGTGATGACCTGGATCACAATGATGTCACACAAGACGTTGGTCTTCAATCAAACCAGACATGTGAACAAATACAAATGCCTGGTCAAATAGGGTTCAAATATGTTAAACAATGGAAAATGTTGTATTACTAATTGACAATCATATCAGTCATCACTTAGCACACCACAACATGGCACTGCATAGTTACTTTCTGAACACCCGGTATAAATCCTCCTTATCTTCCTTCTAGTCTACCAAATTGTCTTTTCCTTACAAGTTTAAATTAGACTCGGTACACCGTCGAGTATTTCCAATTGGCTAAAATGGATAAAATGTTTTATGGGGCCGCGGTGGCTTAGTGGTAGAGCGTTCACCTCTGGTGCTTGGGATCCCGGGTTCGATCCCAGCCCCCGCCAAGTGAACTTTGTGGTGGACAAACACCGTGTGCGTGGGTTTTCTCGGGGTTCTCCTTTTCCACCCACTTTCTTCATTCCACCATTTCATTCATTACTCATCATCACCGTCTCCTTTCGCCTAACCGGCATAAACGTGGGACGTAAAACGTAAAGATTTCATTTCATTTCATTTTTCAAAATGTTTTAAGAAATAAAAGAAGAATTTACTGTTTAGCAGTAACCTTGATGGTCAATATTTAGTCTCAAAAGATGGAATCGTGTCAATATTTCCTTCAGAATTTTGTTTTCCGCTTTCCGTTTCAAACATTTCTTTAAACTTTGTTTTGTGCGACAATGATAGATGTTTGCCTTTGGTACGGAAGATCCCTGGTTCCATTTTACGGGAACTCGCTTGGTGGTAGGAAACATCATGTCATTTTTTTTTCGGAGTTCTCCCGTTTTTTCTTTCCACTTTCTTTATTTTAGCAATTTACTTGCATGTATAATGTATCTCGATTATCCATATCCTTACAGAATACAGAATATTCATATTATCTTTATTATTTTTTTTTTAATCGTGAATAACACATTAAAACCCATGCCCAAGTTAGACAGGCGGCGGAATCAACATTATTAATATTGATATTGTTATTTGTTAAGAGATCCTTCAAAAACCTTCTTTCAGAGTATAACAACAAGTGTTTTTACCTATAGTTATTCATACCTAAATGCCCAAAATGATTAGAATATATGTAAAACCTCTGAGATTCTAGAACCGACTACTGAGCAAACACCTGGGTCTAGGGATGCGCACGAGACGAGTCGAGACAGGATTTTCCTGACAATATTCGAGTCGAGACACGGCTCTTCTAATAGAGAAATATACATTTTTCGAGTCGAGACATCACTTTTACAGCACATCTTCGAGACGAGACAGCCACAAATCTTGTCTCGTGCGCATCCCTACCTGGGTCTCAAAGTATTAATAATATCAAAATTGTTAGAGGTTTCGCTCAATTAAATAGAGTTGTTCTGCTAAACATATCTTCATTTCATTAGGCCTAAAAGTTCGAAAGAAAGCTTAGACAAATTAACATAAAGTCAGTACACTTTACGTGTATTGATTAAGCGAGCAATACAAGTTCATTTACATTGTCAACTTTCAGTCTTACGTAAACTGGCTACGATTTTGTGCGGCTACTTCCACGAAGTTATATATACCTGTATAATAAAGTAACTTTTCTTTTTGTTTTAATGTCGTTTTTGCGTGAAAATGAAATTAAATTCACGCATCATCGATCTAATCTTGTGAAACCTAATAATAGATCTAAGTCAGTGAGAAACCTCATAAATGCTCGTTGCTTTATCCCGTTGCTTTCAATATCATTAGGAACTGCATTACAGAGAAAAGTTGTACTTGCTACTTTAGTAACTGAATCAGAATTAAAATTACTTAGTTGTTTGGAAAATGATGTAAAGTCTTTAGTTTAACGTCCGTGCTTATATTTTGCAAGTTATAAACGATAAAAACTTATAAATATGCGACACGGAACGCAGTAGAAAAAAAATATACTACGTTAATGTTAAGTAACTCTATGAATTGAGAAATTCAAAGGTTCATCAGCGCAGAAACAAAATGTCTCCATGAAATAATTATATAATTACTACGTGACTGTAAGTGACTTTATGGAATGGAAAATTCAAATGTTCATCAGTGCAGAAACAAAAATTGCTATTAAATTCTTATATTCCACACAATTGTAAGTAATTCTATGGCTTGGAAAATGACTATATGGTTATCAGTAGCTTTACAGCTTGGGAAATTCAAAAAATTCACAATAACACACTGAGCAAGGCTATGTGATAATATGAAGAAAAAAAACGTAACAGTTTCAATACAATAACTGTGCCTTCATCAGACTATCACTCCTTCTGGCTGCTTGGGAGTTGGTCATCCAATATATAGGGTGAATAAGAATATATAAGAGATGACCAACTCCCAAGCAGCCAGAAGGAGTGAAAGTCTGATGAAGACAGTCATTATGTTGAAACTTGTTTCTTTTTTTTAATTTTTTTAAAACATATCATCACAAAGCTTGCTCAATATGTTATTGTGCTTTAGTACAATATGGAAACAAGGCCTGATAAAATAGTCAAAAATTCATCTGTGCAGTGGCAACGAATCACTATAACCTTCATATATACTACGCGATTCTAAGTAAATCTGCGGCTTGGGAAATTCAAATATTTATCACCACAGAAATAAAAAATCTCCATTCAATTATTATATATAACGATAGAATAAAAAGTAACACTATGGCTTCGGAAATTCAAAAGTTCCTCGGCGCAGAAAAAGTAATTGAATTCACGTCTTTGCCTAGCCAATTTCAGTCTGGATTGTTACTAACCACGTCACTATAATATTCTTCAGTCTACTTCTTGTTCCAACCAAAGGTATCTTTTCCTCAGATTTTAGCACTAGAACTTCATGTACTACGCGAGCGTCCATCTCACCTCAGATATTCCTATTTGAATATTCGTATGATATTCAGTAGTCTCTAGCTATTATTAAATCTTGCGTTGTTTATAACTTCCTAAATTCATCTGCTTGTTAGTATCATTTCAAGTCAATCATTTTCAAATTCTTGTTACCCACTTGTTTCAAATTTTTGTTTTCCGCAATCGTGTTAATATTTCCTTTGAAATCTTGTTTTCTGATTTCGTGCAAATCATTTCCTCAAAACTTTGTTTTCCGCTATCGTGCTAATATTTTTCTCAAGACTTTGTTTTCTGTTTTCCGCACCAAACTTTGTTTTCCTTTTTAAACTATCTAGCTCTAAAATAAATAAATAAATAGCGTATAAAAAGTATATAAGTAGTCTATACAAAAGCCATACGTTTTAATCATAAACGTAGCCTGGGTGATCGAAAGCTTGGCTCACGTGTATTTGACGCAATAGGATACGAGTTTGATACTGGATGAAAGCATAGAAGTTTTGGATTTTGAAGCAAATGAGAAGGCATTTGGATTTAGCACATAATGAACTCCAGTTCTAGAAAGAAGGATAATGAGAACTAGTGTGATGACCACATAATATTCAACTGAAAGCTGTCTCACCTATTATAGCACTTTGTGAACAGTTATATGGCAAGAATTTAGTCATCTTATTTTATTACTAACTCGCGATTTTTTTTACCTTATAAGTCAACGCTCAGTCAAACAAAACGCTTCGTATTTATACAAATAATTTGCCCCCTATTAAAAGCATGGAGCACATATAAATACTTATATACCAATATATTACTGGTCAGTAAACTACACTCTCGTGTTTTTTTTTTTCCTTTTTTAACCTGTAAAAATACGGGGAGAATTAACAAGCGAGAACCCACAATCCTATGAGCACAAACACCAGCAGAATTAATTAACTAATTCCCGGTTTGTGGTTCTAAGCTACGAAAATTGTTTCAACTGACACTGATAAAGCGAACACTTGCAATTAATAGCTATTCAACATTATTATATCAATACGCGTGCTTTCCATATTATGTACCAAACTTATATATATATATATATATATATATATATATATATATATATATATATATATATATATATATATATAATAGCTGCATGAGTCTATTAATAAAGTGGTGCTTATTATTTTATTTTCCGACATACAATTAAATGATGGATATTCTTGTCCCTTGTCCGAGATACAAAATACGTCTTTCTCCAGAAATTCATTTTGATAGATTTGAAGAATTTCCCCATGGCGGAAGCAGGTTCAATATTAAAATAGTCTGAACTGATACATATTCTAGGTAATATATATACGAGTATATATATATATATATAAACGTATCTTACTATTTTAAATGAGAAGTCCATATACCAAATTTCATATCTTTAATATTCAGAGATTCCAAGATATGGACATTTTGAGATAATAATAGTCACTCTTCTTTTCCCTCTATCCGCGGAACTTGCAACAACCCTACTTTACTGGAACCTTATTTTACAAATCCTATGCTCTGTCTAAATTCGAAGTTTCTAGCTTAAGAGTCTTCATCCCGGCGCAATTAAAATACCGCTAATTTTACAGTAATTATGTGATATCTGCAAATAGATAAAAGATAATTGAAATATGGAACAAGAGCACCCTAGACAATATTATTTTGCGTGAGGTACCGTTATCACAAGTCACCTAGTGGCTTTCCGTTTTCTGCTGTTTAGAAACGTGAAAATAAATACCGATTTTCAAAATGTTTCGAAATCGAAAGCAGATAAGTGAGTCGTGATAACGGTTTCTCATGTAAAATAATATTGTCTAGGGCGCTCCTGTTCCACATTTCAATTATCTTTTATCTATTTGAAGATATCACATAATTTCTGTAAAATTAGCGATATTTTAATTTCGCCGGGATGAAGACTCTTAAGCAGTTTGGTCTGGGCCAGATCAGCCGGCCTTTTATGTATAGAAATTAGGCCAAATATTAACAGCCTGCCTCACTCAAAAAAAAAAAAAAAAAAAAAGAAAAAAGTCTTTTGCTTCTTTATTTATAAGTGAAAGAAGATAATGAAATGCAACTTACTACAATTATAGATAATGTTATTCTACAATAGAAAATATAAACCTGAAGAATTTCCAGTGTTGCCATCCACAGAAATTACAGTGTTGCCAGAATAACAATTTTTCCAGAAATCTAAGTTAAGGCAGCGACAAGAGGAACGAATTCAACTGCATTTGATTATATATCATATTGTTTTGGTATCCTGTGAACTACTTTTTAAATAATAGTTGTGTTTAGTTTGTAATAAACAAAATAGTTTTAACATACAGCTATTAAAATTAAATAATAATAATGATATTTAAAATATAGCACACATGATACCAAACCTTCTAGTTGCTGTCTTAACTTAGATTTTGGGTGAATTGTTATTCTGGCAACATTGTAATTTCTATGGATGGCAACACTGAACATTCTTCAGATTCATATTTTCTGTTGTAGAATAACATTATCTATTATTGTGGTACGTAGCATTTCATTATCTTCTTGCATTTATGACCAAACAAAGGAAAAATGGTAAATTTTGCATTATTTTTAGCAACGCAGGCTCTTAAGAATAAAAAATGGTTTAAAAATCAATAGATTTTATCAAATGAGAGAACTGAAATGAGGATATGCACACAAACACAAGAGCACACTACCCACATACCTAGAAACAAACAAAAAGAATAACTATATAAAAAGAATTATACATCACACGCATTTCTAATTACATTCTTTTAATTAATACACCTCATTTATGTATTTCCAAGATATAAATTCCATCTACTATTTAAAAAGAAAAATCAAATTGTTAATTGCAATAAGAAATAATTGCTATTTTTAAGTACAATTAGTAATAATTATAAAAGACAACATCGCAAAATTCAATGCACTCGCCAAGGATTTTTTTTAAATATTATAGTTAGATACCGGATGTTAATGCTGCAACCCACATACCTTTGTTTCTCTCTCTCTCTCTCTTTTTTTTTAATAGGTATAGTGTCTTTTATGTAATTTCGTTCACCGCAATCCACACCATTACCGCAAAATCCACATCATTTCTTAGGAAACTCGAAACCGTCTAAGTTTCCACATAAATCACACTAGATAGAACTTTTATCTCCATGTAAGTTAAGTTGGCTGAATTATTCTGAACGTTATCACTATTTATTACTTATCACTATTACATGGTACGGACGGTTAAAACGCTTTTTTTAAAAAGTTAAAAACAGGACACCGGTTTATAGAAAAAGAAAATTGACACTTCGGTTTCCTCCAAAATGGATTTCAGTTTTTCAAAAACAGTTTTTTTTTAAAAAAAACTGGTACGGTTTTCTCCAAAACTGGTTCCAGCTATTCCAAAAACTGGTTCGGTTTTCTCCAAAACTATTTCCAGTTTTCCAAACAACTGGTTCGAGTTTTTAACAAACGGTTTGGTTTTCTCCAAAATAGGTTCCACTTTTTTAAAAGCCAGTTCGGTTTTCTCCAATACTGGTTCCACTTTTTTAAAAGCCAGTTCGGTTTTCTCCAAAACTGGTTCCTTTTTTTGAAAAACTGGTTCTAGTTTTTCAAAAAGTTTCGGTTTTCTCGAAAACTTGTTCCAGTTTTTTCAGAAACCGTTCAGTTTTATTCAAAACTTGTTCCAGTTTTTCAAAAACCGTTCGGTTTTCACTTTTCTCGATATGGTTTTGGGGCTTTTACTGAAACCAGTGTGATTTTCATTGAAGCCGGTATCCTTTCTTGTCTTGAAGTACTCATCTGCAAACAAGTTAACGAGCAAGCAAAAAGTTCGTTACAAAATCGAACAGGTTTCGAAAAACAAAAACAGTTTTTTGAGTTTCCAAAAACAGGCTTCGGTTTTCCTAGAATCAAAAATCCGGCTTTTTTGCACAACACTAACATAGACAGATAGGAAAGACAGGAAAAATTTGTTATAATCTCTTGGCTAGAGATATTCGATGTCCTGTTGATACTCACTTTAAGATCGCTGTAAAGATCGAATACCGCCAATAGATTGTAATACGTTATCCCCTATTCTCTCCAAAGTATTTTGTAAGGAGCTACAAAATTCACAAATAATCAGCGGTGGATCTAGCCCGGAGCCAGGGAGGCCTAGGCCCTCCTCAGTTTTTTGGATGGCAAAAATAATTTAAGCTATTGTTTCTATATTTTTGAAAGTTTATAGTAAACTCATGATATATATCTATAATAGTCGCAGTTTTGAATGCCCCTCAGTTTTTACCTTCTAAATCCACCATTGCAAATAGTAGAATTCAATCAAATTCAACACATGAATATTTAAACTTTGTCCAAATACAACTTGAATAGTTTGTGGAGTTTTTAATATTTGTGTCTTATTTATTGTTAAGAGTATAATAGCCCACTTTTCAGAAGCATGCTCCCAATAACGAAGTACTCAACAGTGAAAGAGACGGATTATACCCTGATTACTGATCTATTTGTTTTGGGACAAAGTTTAAGAAATCAATCCCTTGATTTTGATCGAATTATTTTCTGAATTTTGTCGCTCCCTTGTAAATACATTGAAAAGGTAGGAGAAACGTGCTGACATCTATCGGTGATTTAACGATTCTGCTCGGATCTGACTTATTTTATCAGTTTCATTGTTGTTACAAACAGGGGTAAAAGTGGATCTGAAAAAGGTAAGAGGACCTATGACGTCACGCTGTCCCCCGTGCCTATCTTTGCCCATCGTTTTTTTTTTTTTTTTTTTTTTAGGAACTGGAGGGACGCCACAGATATTTTCTGGAAGTGGGAGAAAGGCGTCTCCATGCATTTCCACTCACTTTTATCCCTGGTTATAAATACAATTAAAATATGTATTTTTTTCTTCACCTATGTCTTTGCACGAGAAGAAACATTATATATGTACTCATGAAGAAGAAAAATCATTGTTTTAATTCCAATTTAATTGGACCTTGATGAAACATCAGCGAAACGATTTTGCTTGATTTCCTTTCGGGAACGAGCTAAATGTCGTGAATTATAAATTTTATTATAGTTAATAATGTTTAATATTCCTTGAAGGGCAAAAAATTAGTTTTAAAAAAAAAGAGTTCCTCAGGCAACGCTACAACATAACTTTCTTATATATATTCTTTCTCTGATGTTACTTGTTATATAAGTAAACAGTAAAAAAAATCGAAGTCATAAAAAGTCTTTATCATACATTATTTCAGCCAACAAATTATGTTGCAATTCGCGGATTGTAGATTTATTATTATTATTATTATTTCTTTTGGTAATTTAACGCTAATTGCTATAATTTCGCTGTTTAATTAGTTTTCTTATACAGTATATGGTTTCTTTTCTTTTTTTGACATATTTAGAAGCATATTTATTTATTTTATTAAAAATTAAAATTCTTTAAATACAGGGTGATTTTTTTTAAAACTCACGGATTTCATTTGAGTCTAGAATTTCTAACTGAAGTTTGATTTTCAAGCGGTTTGTGGTAAATGATCAAGGAAGGATGGGAGATTTATGGGACTATGTTTACTGTTTGAATTCAGTAATATCGGAGTAATATCGACCACACCTCAGGAAAAACAGGAAATATCCGCCAGTGTACCTTACAATGGAATGAGGTTTTGGGCGAAACCGCAGAATACAAATTAAGTGTTAGAGGTAACACCCATAAATTCCATGTTGAATAGCTATAGCCGGTTTCTTGAGACAAACGACGGCGTGATTTCTTGGGCGACCTAAGTAGTCGATAACTGACGTTCTCTACAACACCAGCCTGCAGGTCCGATGCTTTCCTGTCTCACTCACAGGCGATCCTGTTTCTTCCAATTTATTCACTAGCGACCATATTATGTTCCTGTCTGAGGCAGTACGTGAGGCAAACTTGTTTCTAAATGCTCTTTGCGTTGCGACAACGGATTCCGTTCTCCAAAAACTTAACGATATACTCATGTTGCTACAAAGAGTACACTATTCTTATTGTGTCCTCATCATACTCATACAGTAGCACACAACTGTACAGCATAATTCCCAATAAAACGGCTCAGTTTCCTATTTCTTATTGACCTTGGCGAGGTTACCATTTAACGAAGAAAACTCAATCTTCACACTGCACCGCACCTCATTCCAGTTGTAAGATACACTAACGAATATTTGCTGTTTTTCTTGAGGCGTGGCCGATATTATCCCGGACGGACGAATTTAAACCAGTAAACATAGTTCCATAAATCTCCTATCCTTCCTTGATCATTTGCCACAAACCGCATAATATATATATATATATATATATATATATATATATATATATATATATATATATATATATATATATATATATATATATATATATATAGATAGATAGATAGATAGATAGATAGATAGATAGATACAAAAAGCTTACATATGTAAGTTCTTTTATGGATTGTGTTTTTCGAGTAACGAAATACTACACGTATAATAATAATAATAATAATAATAATAATAATAATAATAATAATAATAATAATAATAATAATAATAATAATAAATTTGCATAGCAATTTATAATATTTACACGTTTTGGATAGCATTTTTGAGGGTAAAGGAAAATAGTTATTTTGTATATTCCACTCTTTTATGTAGGTATAAAAATCATAAAATTAAACAACTACGATAATGGGAAACAAAGTAGAAAACAGTAGTGAAAATACGAGGTTTGTTCAAAAAATATATATATATATTTTTTTTTTTTTTTTGCGTAAACAAATGTAATTAGGGAGGCACATGTTGACGCATGTACGTAAGTGATTCTAATGCGCATCCTTTTTCTTTCCAGTCTGCAGAAGCAGTCAGTCGCCGGTAAACTGCGGATGACAGGAGATGTAAGTAAGTGGCGTCGGAATTTCGTTTTTGACAAAATGACAAAATCTTAGGCTAAACAACGTTACTGCGTTAAATTTTGTGTTAAACTTGGAGAATCCCAAGTGCAAATGATTCACAAGAGTCGACAGGTATTTGGGGCCGATGCAATAAGCACCGCACGGATAAAGGAATGGTGCAACCACAGCACTTTCCAGGCCAAAGCAACATACCTGTGCTTCGTTAGGCTCCCTACGCTTCTAACATGGTTTTACGTGATATCTGACTTTTACCTAAAATAATAATGCCTCTAAAAGAAACGAGATTTCAGTCTAGAGAAGATATGCATAATGAGACGAACCAGCTGCGGACAATCCCAAAAAGGACGTTTCAGGACTGCTTTCAACAATGGGGGAGCCATTGATAGAAATGTGTGTCAGCCCAAGGGAACTAATTTGAAGATTATTGCAGGATTGTGGTATCTGAGTGCACAATCTTTTTATGAATAAGTGGCGGATACTTTTTTTTGAATAAACCACGTACACACACACACACACACAATGTAATGAAACTTGTGAAAATTAGCTACTCTTGCTGCCACTGGAAAAGTCAAACTAATGCTGGACAAGTGTCTGATTCACAAGTTAATAATTACATATACTTGTCATCACGGGCATCTCTGACAGGAGGGACGAGGGGGACGCGTCTCCCCCTATATTTTGAAGTACAAAATAGGCTACTTAATATTCTATTTTAATTTAATTTATTTACTAACGACAGAATAACATATAAATAGGGCCTAATAATAATAATAACTTGGAATATAATGTCAGGTTGTAAGAGGACTATAACAGAGTTCTTAATATGTCTCAGGGGGTCCGTGAAGGTATGCAGAAAGATAACAGATTGAATCGAAGATAGTCAACAGGTTGGGTTACATAGTACCACTTAAGTCACTTTCTTTGATGCCCCCCCCCCCAAATTTTACATGCCAGAGACGCCAGTGCTTGCCATACTATGAAAGGATGGTTTCCAGACGAGACTGTACGCAGTGTCGGCCTCTTCTCGAGTGAAAAATCATTGTATCGTTATCAGTTTCGTCTCGGGGGGCCAAGTCTCGATCTCTCATCACGATAGTCTCGAAATAAACTATGTGAAAATTAAAAATGTATAAGAAGTATCATCTTAGAGCCTGTCGTTTGCTCTTTATATTTTCTTCACTTCATTTTCGACTGGAGAACTAATGTAGAACTAGTTCTTCATAGCAAATAGGCTAATGCCCGTGCTTTTTGTGTGTGTGTTGGCGGGTTCAATCCTTAATAAGTGTATCACGCCTTTGATGAAACTCGAATAAGATCTGCACCCAACTTTGACCGTAAGTTTTTCGAAAATGTCATATTTTGTTAAGATGAAAAATATTTTAAAATAGAAATCAGAATCTGTAGGCAACTTTTCCACGAGTATATGAAAAGTAATCGATTCTGCAATGCATCATCTGCATATTAAAATTCAACCTTTCCTTATTTACTTTTTGTATCTATATAAATTATTTTAAACTCTGGACTAAATATGTATTAATATGTACGAGGCCTGTCTAAAAAGTATCCGACCTTAATTTTTTCCACGCAAACTAGTGATTCTCAGGCGGCGCCACCGTGCACGGTGGAAGGAGCAACCTTATTGCGCATGCTTGAATTTTTTCACCGCGTTCGCGTGTGCCAGTCGTGAGCTGGTGGTCGCGAAGTGAGGTGCTGTTGGTAGTGTTCGTCGGATTTAGTGTTTTTTGCAAGATGACTGAACGAATTGAGCAAAGATACTGCATCAAATTCTGTCAAAGGCTGGGTGATTCTCAAAGCCAAACAATTCGTAAGATTCAGCAGGTGTTTGGAGAAGATGCGATGGGTGTAACACAAATTAAACAATGGTTCAACCGATTCGAAGATGGCCGCACATCAGTCGAGAGTGAGCAGCGTAGCGGCAGGCCCCAAACTGCTCGGAATGCAGCTGTTGTTGAGCGGGTGCGAAATTTGGTGATGGCAGATCGCAGTTTGACAGTGCGGGAGATTGCAGAAGATGTTGGAGTGAGTAAAGATTCTGCACATGCAATTTTGCGTGACGATTTGAACATGAAACGAGTGGCTGCTAAATTTGTACCCAAGTTGTTGTCTCAGGAACAAAGACACCCGTTTTGACGTTGCACAGGACCTTCTGGACACCACCAACACTGATCCTGAGTATCTGAATTCCGTGACAACTGGAGATGAGTCATGGGTGTACGGGTACGACCCAGAAACAAAACAACAATCGTCTCAATGGAAGCATCCCGATTCTCCAAGGCCGAAGAAAGCGCGGCAGGTGCGAAGCAAAATCAAGGTGTTGCTGACTGTTTTCTTCGATGCCCGTGGAATTGTGCATCACGAGTACGCACCGGAAGGACAAACAGTGACAAAGGAGTACTATCAAGATGTTCTCAGGCGACTCCGTGACGCAGTCCGGCGCAAAAGACCAGACATGTGGACAGCGAAGAACTGGCACGTCCATCATGACAACGCCCAAGCACATTCATCCCATTTGATCCACACGTTCTTAGCCAAACATGGAATTACAACCGTTCGCCAACCTCCCTACTCTCCAGACCTGGCTCCTTGTGACTTCTGGTTGTTTCCAAAATTGAAGACGCCTCTGAAGGGATCCCGTTTTGAGAGTAGAGAAGACATAATGCGGACCACGACGACGAGCTGAACAACATTCCAAAAGAAGACTTCCAGCGGTGTTTCCAGCAGTGGAAGGATCGGTGGGCTAAGTGTGTGGAAGCACAAGGGGCTTACTTTGAAGGGGATTAGGGTCCCAAATCTGTCAGGATTTCGCAACTATTTTTCTGGCCAAAGGTCGGATACTTTTTAGACAGCCCTCGTAATTATTGGCTTAAAAGAAACATCATGTACAATACGTAACTAGTTTATACAATCTGTTAAAAATGTTCAGTTTTTGCGAAACTACATGCACCTCTTCAGTGGTGCCCCTCCCCCTTCTTACGTTCATGACGCACCCCCCTCAATTGTCAATCTGTAGGTGTTCTTTCATGAAAAAAATATTTTCGATTAATTTTTACACCCCATCGAACATATTTATATAGATTTTTACCCCCCCCCAAATATTTCAATGACGCAGTTTGCGTCATATCCCCCCCCTTGTGGGCCCCCTGCAGCTCTTTGATAAAATTAAGACCACGATGTTTTACTCAGTAAGGCGTCCAGCTACTAACAGGACAGCAGTTTCGATTCTCGGTTGGGCGGAAATTTATTTGTTCACTTTACCCTAGTTCAACAGGTCTGCTAGGAAATAGAGACTCCCAATATTTCTCGGCCCTCTTTCTCCTGTATATACAGCTGTATATATGCGGCCATGTAAGGGCCATTGTTTCACTACCTTATATGTAACTTAACATCACATGAATTTTGAGTAAAGATAATTTCAGTTTTTTTCTTTTTGTCAATGTTCGAAGCGAGACGGAAACTTTCCATATTGGGCTTAGTTTCGTCTCGATATTTCCTCAAATTAGAAGTGTCTGTCTCGGTCCCGTTTCAAGTAAGTTTCGGCATATAGAGTATCGGTCTCATCTCGAGTAAGTCTCGCCATGTTGAGTCTCAGTCTCATCTCTAGTAAGTACAAGTACATTGAGTCTCGGTTTCCTTTCGAGTAAGTCTTGAAATGGCGAGTCTCGGTCTTGTCTCGAGTAAGTCTCCGCATATTGAGTCTCGGTCTCGTCTCAATTTATAGAAATTCGTCTAGATCTTGATACCGTCTCTAATATGATGTAAGAAAGTATATCAGTGATCACCTCTGTGCATCAATTCCCTAATAGATGCATCTGTGCATCTAAATTTGTGTGCACGCATATCCTACAGATGATTCATTTTTGTATTTTGTAGTACAACAATTTATATTATATTAACTTACATGTATTAAATTAATAGAGGAATATTTATATTACATTAAACTATTGTGACAAATCAATAGCTTTTTTTTAAGCAATAAAATATAGAATTTCGAAAGACAACGTGTTAGTTAGTTAGTTAATGTCAGAAGATTACAATCTTTATTTAAAAAAACAAATGAATTTCAGCATTAGATAATAAACAAACAAATGAAAGGCAAGCTAGTCGGAGGAAATGTTAATGCTTCATTGTCGTTTCTATTCATGCATGAAAATACATACATACATACATTAGACAAAAGGGTTACTTAATAAAAATGAAAAATGGAGCATAAAATATCTGCCATCAAACGGAGAAAAATTTAAATTTAAATACGAAAAAAAAAAATACAAACTTCATCGTGCTATCGCTGCAAGCAATCGATATTTGAAAAAAAAAGAAAGAGGGAAAAAAATGAGTTAGTTACAATAAAATTTTATTGTTGTTATATTATAAATGCATCCATTACATTACATCTTCGATTGCTTTGAATTACGACCTCGCAAAACTTAACAGTTTGGGTCAGTGACTCCCCTACTCCTCATCCCACAAATACCCTTCCCTGCAGATCAACCAATTCTTGGGGTGGGGTTGCAATAGCAGGGCGGAGTCTGGTACAGTTTTTTTTTTATTACTGCTACCTTTATATTATTATTATTACTTCTTAACGTGGCCTTATTATGGTTGATTTTCTAATAACCGGTGGTGTGAGAGGTTAGTTGCTCTTCGCATGCCTATAAGCAGTGTTTATAGAGATAAAGGCGAAGAACAAACAGAGGTGTATAATACTTCCAGTATGTAAACGATTCGTTGTTGTATGCGTGGAGAATGTGAGCGCGAGGCGGGGGGTAAAGGAGGAACGCTAAAAAAAACAAGCTTATTTGAATTCTTCAGATGGGTATCAGTTGACATGACACATACGCTACATACAGTACACATTTATATAAATATATAATTGATCACTTCTTTGAAAGAATAGTGTCACCATGGTTAAAGAACCTTCTTTTTTTTATGCTATGACTTTTGAAAAGTCAACGAGTTTTGTTTAGATAGTAACAAAACGCTGGTTAATATACCGTTATAATAACCTGTATTCTATAACAGCGTTATTATGATTGTCTGACATTTGCTAAGCAATAACAATCATACAGGAAACGCAATTGTTACCAAGAAATAGGCATCTTATGAACAATCAGTAATAATTTAAAGAGAATTGCAAAGAACATACACACAAATCAATTACATTAATATTCATAACAATAACAACTATATAAATGAAATATCTTATCAGGACTATTTGAAAGTTAATTTTGAAACATGATTAGAACTTGCTTCCAGTTTATATATATATATATATATATATATATATATATATATATATATATATATATATAGAGAGAGAGAGAGAGAGAGAGAGAGAGAGAGAGACAGAGAGAGAGAGAGAGAGAGAGATAGATAGATAGATTTTTTTTATTTCCATTCAATAAGGTTACATCGGTAATTCTATCATCAATATTTTATAAACTACACTGTACACTGTTCTACAAATTTTAATTTTCGTATTTATATTCAACGTATAAGTGCATATTATCTTTATACACAAGTTCTTGCTCGTTGAAGGTACAAAGAACATCATTGTATGTCCATATATTTGCGAAGGCTACAATATTATTTTGAGATACAGCTTCTTTATAAGCATTATTTATAGCATACTTTAAACGGAGAATATAGATACTCAAAAAATCCAGAGGACAATTGAAACTGCAATATAAATGATATCTATATACAATGTATGTTGTACTACGTGCTAAAATAATCAAAAAGTTAGAAAGATAGATAGAAGTTGACTTTTTAGAGTTAAAATAGCCTACCATGAGTTTACTATTAGGTATTTCATTTAAGTCCAAAAGTTTACAGATTAAAGTGCTTACAAATTTCCAAACTGGCTGAACAGCATCACATTCATAAATTATATGTAATCCTATACCGACTTGCGGGCAGAAAAGACACTTCGGACCATCTAATTTCTTCCATTGATACAGTCTTTCAGGAGTTATTAGCCTATCATGGAAAAACCTCCATGAATTCTGAGCATCATATTCTGAGCATAAGATCTGAGTATCATAGATAGATAAGATAGATAATTTCACTTTGATGATAAATTACCCACAAGTTGAGATAATATTGGTCTCCATTGCTTGATTTTTTAATAATTATATACTATATATACATTTCGTATATGGTTTTAAACATTAGAATATAAGAAGTGTTTTAACACTTAAAGAAAACACACACACAAAAGCTAGAACTAACAAGTAAGTGTATACTTCATTATATTATACGTCACAAAACTACTTTGTCTTGTGTCGATATGTGAGCTGATTCACATGGTACCCGAACTAACGAAATATTTCTGAGATTCTGACTACGTCATTTATATCGTAGCTGGATCTTGCCAGGTCCGACTTAATCGATCAGCTGAAAGATTTGCTTTGATTTAGTTTAACGTCCCACGGTATTGCCTGCTAGGCTAAAGGAGACGTGGACCTACTGATTATAGTGAAATCCGGACCACTTTGGTCGTTCAACTGTACCCCCAACCATCAGGTGGAAGAGCCTCATATCATTGCCACTATGACGTCAGCAATTTCTGTAACAAGATGTTGCCACATCGATGGACTGGATGTACAGGTAGTAGTGCTCAACAAATACTCTGGCTTCCTAGATCGCCAGATCTTATTCTTGTGACCTCTGGGGTATAACAAGAACATTGTGTACCAACCCAATTCTTTTCCAGCAATTTGCATGAGTTGCAAAATCGCATTCGATTGTTTTGCATTTGTTTTGAGTTTAACCTCCATTTACAGGAACTATATGAGACGTATGCCTACTGATTAACGTCCTGTCAAAATCATATGAGCTCACACCGGAAATCGAATAAACGTCTTCCGCACCCGAGATGTGTATTTAGCTATAAGGGAAATCAAAGATCGCACTCAATTGGTTCAGTGGAGTTAACATCCCTTTCCGGCACTGAGACTATATGAGACGTGGACTTATAGTTTAAAGTAAAACACGAACCACCCTAATGCGTTTAAATTTCAAAACCGTCCCATTGGGAATCGAACCCGGGATCCCGTGCACCTCTGGATAGACCAGCAGAGAAGGCTGATCGTATTCAAGCTGCTGTGTAAGCTATTCATGAAGACACATTTGAAGTGTACTTGACTGACGTTGGATTTAACTGAATGACGTAACAGACTAATGACAGCAGCTCAATGAGACATCGATTATCATAAAACTCTATTTCATAATGATCCACATATATCTCATGAGTTGCTTTTCTTCAGGTTTATGCTGCTTTTTAGTACTCTGATCAATTTTGTTTTGGACTTCAGTATGACATTTTTCAGTGCCACACACATGAAGCACTGATAGTTTACATATTTCTGAAAACACTACTTTAGGTTCAGTAGTTTCTCATTCAAGAACCTGTTTGAAGAACAGTGTTTTATATGTTTCAATATGTAAATTTTGTAATCTTTTAGGCCTACATAAACAATCCCTAACAGTACTAATTAAAAACTTTCAGTTTAACGTCCCACGATTATGTTTTGGAGGCGGATGATTAAGACAAATGAATGATGATGGAAAAATTGATGGAATGAAAATGTGGAAGGAAACGGAAGTACCCTGAGAAAACCCATTCCACGTCTCATATAGCCTCGCTGCTGAACGGGACGTTACACTCAAAATCAATTCAATTCAAAATTTCGTATTATAATGTGCACTTCTTTCGTATCAAACCCCCTATTAAGTCCAAGTAATTCGTGTATAGGGGCGCCGATTTCTGTGTAACTTTGGGTGCTGGAGGATTCGGGTATATAGAGCAAAGATCTTATACTAGTTGGCCCAAGTCAATTTTGGGGGGAAGGGCGGACCCTCTCGGAACCCTAAGATCGAAGCCCATGGTTATACTGTATTTTAATACCAACTGTATTTTTGGCATTATGCGTTACTGTAAATCCAGAACGATAGATAGGTAACTAGACGCATTGCCAGTAACTCGTCTTGATTTTACTATTTTTTTTTTTTTTTTTTTTAATAATCTGTAAATACGGTAGTACCCTCCGAGTTTCCAAAACTCGATAGATCGCTTTGTTCTTCAAATTTTTGAGATCCTTTGATTCTCTTCCCGTTTGAAATTTTTCTTTCTATATTTCGTTCATTCTTTCTTTTTTCTTTTCTTCTTTTTAACGTATGTGCTTTAAACATAAGATAGATACTCCCTATGAAAAAAGGTCTGAAACTTAGCCCTCAATTCATGATTAGAAATCTACTCCTAAAGGCAAAATAACATAAATCAAATCCGACCTCTCATATTATAAGTAATTAATATGTTAATACCATGTTTCTGATTATGTAATAGCAACAAATGTAATAATAATACTAATAAAATTAATATCATAGGAGACACAAGAGTGAGGGAGTTTGTACTTTTAACAATGATCATAATATATTATACATTGATGAGTACTAATCCTTCCCGATGTTTTTTTCCAGGGTTCGTGTACACAGTTGCCACATCGTGCAGACGCGAAGGAGTAGAACTGATTGCTACGGCGCCAGTTCGGGAACGCCCTGATTAAGAACTTGGAGCAGTCACGCTCCGAACTTTGCACGCCATCTTCTTTCATGTAATTTCCTTGAGAACTACCTCCAATCTCAAATGAACAAGAACTTTTAATACAAAAGTTTTTTTTTTTCCGGAACAGGGAGGAGGTGGTGAGGGTTTTTTTTTTTAACGTCTTATTATTTCTATCTACAAGTCTTCAAGCACATTACGGAAACATGGAAGAAAGAAATCAAACAGAACAGAAAAAAAGGAAGACGCAAGGGGTTAAGAGGAGGGGGAGAAAAACTTCTATGTGTTATGCGAGTTGTTAAGCACGGGAAGCTTGCTTAAAATCAAGATAACATTTTTTTTAAAAGAAGAAAGTGAAAGAAAACAGAAGAGAAAGAATCCAACTATCAAGAAACAAATGTAATGCACCATTACAATCTTGCTTGATTTGCCCTCTCTCTCTCTTTCTTTCTTTCTCTTTCTCTCTCTCTCTCTCTCGTTTGATCGATTTCTTTATTCTGCTCTATCACTTTCTCTGTTCCGTAGCATTCAATTTTAACAGGCACTTTTACACTTTTTAAACATTCACGCATTTTTAATCAATGCATTGGCTTCATAGCAAGTTGCAGTAAGTTTATTTTTCTTTTTTCTTCCTTTTTCTTTCTTTTTTCTTTCTCTCTTTTTTGTTTCCAAAATAATAAGAACAAATGACGTTGAATGAAGCTGTTGTTGTTGTATAGTATGTTCGTTTTTTTTATCAATGACTACGTTCTCACTCAGTTCAAAATCTCTCGTCGTCGCGAATTCTGTCGAGAAATTTGAAGCTTAAAATATATAAAACGATAATCATGCCTGTTGTTCTATATGGTTGCGAAACATGGTCGCTTACTCTGAGGGAAGAACATCATAGACTGAAAGTATTTGAGAACAAGATCCTGAGACGAATATTCGGACCCAAGAGGAACGGGAATGGGGAATGGCGGAAAACTTCATAACGAGGAACTACATAATTTTTACGGTTTACCAAACATTGTTAGGGTCATCAAGTCTAGGAGGCTTAGGTGGGCAGGTCATGTAGCTAGGATGGAAGAAAGTAGAAACGCTTTCAAAGTCTTGACTGGAAGACCAATCGGAAAACGACCATTAGGAAGACCTAGGCGCATATGGGAGGACAATATTAAGATGGATCTCGCAGAGATAGGAACACAAAGTAGAAACTGGATTCAGTTGGCTAAGGATAGAAGTCAGTGGAGTGCTTTTGTGAACGCGGCATTGAACCTCCGGGTTCCATAAGCCATAGAGTTAGTTAGTTAGTTCTACGTTCTCACTTTGTAATACGAACCCCGAAAGTCTCATGGCTTTGTTTCAGCGCACAGCCTCAAAGAGCGTTAGCTTCAAACTACATCCCAGTACGTCAACAGTGACAAAGATTCCCGTAGCGCACAGACAAGGAGTACGTAACAGACAATTACTGTACCTTCCTAAATGCACTTGGAGATCTGTTTCGATCGACTAGATGGCGAAGGAACTAACCAACGTTCGATTGAGTCGTAAGTAATTGGCGCTGTCAACAGTTTTCGCATGTGATAGTAAATGGCTTGTTATAGTAAATGTCATGTTTTTGTTCCTTTCCGATTGTCTGTGAGTAGTAAATTCAGTGAGGAAAGAGTAGATACAAAATTACCCGTACAAATGATCTGTCTGGCACTCATTTATTTTTGCTATTGTAGCAACCAGTAACAAATAGAAACAACCATGCATTTAAATTTCTTGGCTTATTGCATCTAGGTTTGTACTTTTTTTATTATTATTATTATTGGGACCTGCCTTGATTCGATTCTCACACCTCAGACAGACACAGATTTATGTCGTTTCATCCGGATAACCAGCATAGGGTAGTAACAGTCTATTTTCGAATATCAAACCATACTGGAAGAAGCAAATTCATGTGTTTCTTGTGTGCTAACAGATTGCAATAAACAGCAGAAATATTTCCTTTTTCTTTAAACTACCGCTTTGTTAGCTTTCCTTAAACAACAACTTTTTGTTGTTGACCTATCTCTGTTACCTTAGCAACTGACATCGACAGCTACAATCAGGAACAAGGAAGAAGCTGGTGGCCAGACCACATCTACGACGCATTTGACAACCATATAAAAACTTGGGACACTGAGGTTAATCATCTCACTTTGGGGCCAGAGCTAGTGCTGGCTTCTCATTCGCAAGATCTTACAGAGAAACAGAAGCAGGTTCTTGACAGCAAGTCCAAAAGCTTGGAGCCTATGGACTTTGGTGCAAGCCAGGCAGCAAGAACTCCAATATCAAACACAGAAGTCTACTGAGTCATAATCTCAATATGGTGTCAGGAAATCCCTTAACCCAGTTGCCTTCTAACCTCACACTTTATGTATTTGCACGCTTAATTTTGGTTTCTGCAACATTTCTATCGAAGTATTGAGTTCTATTTAGATAATTTACTATGGGACATCTCCACCCATTTAGATTTAAGTCTGAGTTATTACAATTGATGAATGCTTGTCCACCTCTCACATCTCCGATAAGATACTCTTAGAGTAAGGTATATCTTTAGTTCGATCCCACTATCCGGTATTGGTTGGAATATGGTATCGAATACTGAAATTTTACTACAGGAAGATATTTTCTTGTCTGTGCTGCACACCATGACTCCTTTGCCATACGCCAGTCGTCGATCAGATTCAAAATTTCCACATCGCTGGCGTCAGATTGGAAGGTAGGCCTAGTTTCGGAGTCGTGATGCAAAAGGCGCTACTGTCTCATCATGTAACTGTTCACGTGAGAGTTCGAGTTTTTTTTTCTTTTGTCTATATATTTATTATCTATACTCGCAGTGCATCATGCACAGGCAATCTGTTCAGTGTTGCAAGTAGGTGCCTTTCGAAAGTAGATAAATTATACACAAAATATGGTTTAAAGAAATGTTAAACTTGAATGTAAGAGAAAACTAGAAATAAAATAGGAACAATATTTTTTTACCATACAAACTTAAATGGCCTGGGGTTGAACCAGGGACCCCTCAACATCAGAGATGAGCTCCTTACTATTGACCTACCGTAGTCCCACTTGTATATTTACAGAAGTCTACAATCTCCCGTCCTCCCCCCTAAAAAAATATGAAAATGTTCAAATGTACAAAAACGCAACAAAAGAACGTTTTAGTCTTCAACGTGCAATCCGGTACGTTTTAGTACATTTAGCCATCTTTGACTCAAATTATCAATTTCGGTCCGGTACTACTCACCAGTGGCAAAGGATTCCAGGTCGGCGGTTTGCACCTCGTTTAGTTGAGTTGATTTTGAGGTTAAAGTCCTTTCAGCACCGAGGCTGTGAGACGGAACCTACTAATTAAGGTGGAATCCGAACCTCATGAGCTCCCGCCGGGAATCGAATCCGGGTCTTCTACGCCAAAGGCGCGTACGCTAACCGCTTAGCCACGAAGAAGCTCTGCACCTCGTTTATGTTCCAAAAGTTTCTGCTGCAGGAAATGTGTACCGTCGATTGGAAAAATAGCAGTTTTAGGATTGCAAGGTTCGGTGAATAAATTGGGCAGGGGAGAAATTCAATTCCTTACAGTTTCAAGATTTTTTTTTTTTTTTTTTTGGTTCGAAGTGGTAATATGAACCAGAGCTTGGTCTGTTCGTTGAAAATAATGGTCGGCGTCGATAACGCAACCACTTGGCAACTAATTCAAAATGGATCGCACGCTCGAAGTTCCACCACTACACACATCAGTTTGAGCTCGAGCCTTTCTCGTTTGACCACCGATTTCAGAATTTCACCCAGAATGTCCAACCACTGGTTTCTGAAGTACATGGCTGCGAAGGAAGCTCTATCTTCTATCGTACGTTTGATATCACGATCACCAAATCTCTGATCAACCAGTTGACGACACAGCAGATGATCGACTCACCACTGAACCCCAGCCTGGTCGGATTATCCGTAAATCACTTTGATAACATACATGATAACTAAGCTAAGAAAAATATTGTCGTGACATAAGCAAAGACTGTAAGGAATCACTAACATGACGATGCAGCTGTAGGCAATGGCGCCGACTATCCAAAATTTATGTGGGCGCATATCAATGCCGGGTAGTATTATCCTATATGTTTCCAGGAAAGTCTCGACGTTTGAGTGATTTATTTTGGAACACTGTCATAAAAGCCTGTGCTGTGATAAAGTAAAATATACCGGTACTATAAGGATAAGTTGGGGCTGCCCTAGCTCTGTCGATAACACGGCTGACTTAAACGCAAGAGAAACGGGTTCAAACCGGTCCAAACTAAAACTCTTGTGGGCGCGTCGCACCCACTAGATTATTTGTGTGGGTGCAAGAGTCCCGGAGCCCCGGAGCCCCGTAGTCGGCGCGCATGGCTGTAGGACATTACGAAGAACAACTTAAAGGCCTGCCTCATGATGCCTTAATGTGTGGTCAGCACATAGACTATTTTCGCGGTTAATAGTCTACTGTTTTCTTGACCGAGGTTCGATATTTCTTTATTTCAATCCACTTCCCAATTGTCCTTACGACACTGAGTGGACGCCACGATACCAACACTATCTGGTGAGTATAAACAGTCACTCATTTATCCTCTGGCCACATCCGTCACTGTTGACTTTGCTGATCTCAAGAGAAGCGATATTTCAGTGCGGCTAGAAAGTTTCAGAAATAGCAGAACTTTATGAAGATTGCAAATTTTTGTTTTGGTAAAAATAAACGCATTTCGGGTACTTTTTGAAGCAACCACGTATAAATTCGAGCACGAAATTTCACGATTTCTTAAGCATAAATATAAGATGAGCTGAAATCAACTGGCAAAATGAGTTAACTAAAGCCTGCATTTCACAAGGAGATACTAAATTTTATGCAAAGGATTTGATATATCTGAAAACTTTACTTTCAGTGTCTGAGAATACTTTTAACAATGTAATGAGTTTCACGATTCGCCACTAGTTTTCTACGCTCTGACAACCGTTTCCTGTTCTCACTGTATTTTCAGAAATGAATGAAGCTTTCTATTTTAGCCACCAGATGGTGCCATGTCGTTCTCTCTCTCTCTCTCTCTCAGTTTCTCGCTCGTAGCTGTGAACCCTTTAATTTCAACGCACGCCACATTCGTCTTCTGCGCCAAACCCTCCCACAAAACATCCTTCACCGGAAGTGCGTTTTGTGACGCTGCACCGTCCATTCGTTTTGGACACTCCTTAGGGACTTTTCACTAGGAGAACGGGAATGGATGGAGAACTACTGATTCCCTTCCATTGTTTTACCCTTCCACCTCCCCCGCGCGGGGCACAGATCCATATGAAGTCCATCTTTGTTTGCTGTATCTGTTAATCAAGTAGTGGTGCGTGCATTTCCGTTGTCCATCCTAAACTTTTTCTCCCAGTGGGCTCTTATATCTAAAATGAAAGTATAATGCATTATCCTATTATATGAAGAATAAAGGCTTGGAAGCATTTTCATATACAGGATACTACTACTTAAAAAAACTTGTGCACTCTAAATATTGATGGTTGAATTTATAGCGTGTTCTTCGGTAGGAGTGACCTTTCCATAGAGCTTTCCCGTAGCTATATGCACCTTAAGCGATCCAGGTTCGATTCCCGATGCGAGCTCGTATGGTTCGGATCGTTGTTAAATCTACGTCAAACATAGGCTCGTTTCCGAAAATGAACGACTCAAAAACCCACCACCACCACCATAACCAGTGTCTTATACACTTTAAGAAAATTGTGGAAGTGCATGCTTTGGAAGTGCATATGGTCCCAAGCTATTGATGGTTGTGATGAGGCAACAATAGGGTGAGTTTGAATTTTTTTAGACGAGAAAACATAAGGTTAATTGGAAATGTTTGATGCATCTAGCAATAAGCATATCATTTTGCGCAGAAATGAGTAAAATGCGCTAAATTGAATTTGTTAATTAAAATTGCAAAATGCGTTAAGCTTTTTTTTCTTTCTTTCTTATTTAAAAGATTCCTTCAACGTTCTGTTTCAGAGGGAACAAAAAATAACTTAGGATGGGTACCGTCCGTTCTAGGCCTTCCCTGGCTGCAGGCCTGCTATTCATGACTTCTTCGAGAGAAGCAAGGATGAAACAATGTATTGCCAGGATGGATAACCAAGGTGAAGGATGGTTATTCATTAACTGTGAAGCTCCTGCTTTTAATGGGAAATTATAAGAATTCTTGAATTATTTTGTACACCAGTAGCTGGAAAATGAAGATATTCTTTTGAATAAATAGATCTACTACCAGCGGAGACACAGGACTAATAATGTGGTAGAAGAATGAAATGATAAAATAAATAGATTATTTCTACCGTAAAACTTGGTAGACCCCATCTGAAGGTTCATGACTTGATTTCCTCCGGAAGCCGGAAGCATGAACGTAATGTTTCTGATAATGGAGCTATACCTCTCTAGGCAGGCACGTAGCCAAGGGGTGGGTCCGGGGGGTCCGGACCCCCCTTCGGAACCAGAAATGTAAAAAATTAAGGAAGAATAAAAACAAAAAGAAACGAGAAAAAAAGAATCAGCGTTAAAAATATAAAGCTATAGCAAGCGTTTGGTTACTCTTTCTTATGAGGAGCTTTGTGTGGAGGAAACTGGGGTGGGGGGCAAGTTGAAAATGGATATTATTGTAACGGAGCATTCCGAATTCCATCTATCTCCATGCAAATCCTATGGATTGCAAATTACGATCGATAAACTGGTTCGATCAGATACTATCAGAAGAACTTAAAAAACTCGGAAGATTATATTTTTTAAAAGTACTTTTTGTTATACTCTTTTACTTGAGATTCTTCATAGTTCGTTATTAAAATACTTACTAATATATACTCATTTTATTGTCCTAAGAAACCAATATGGATATGCTGCCAGTAAAATAGTTTAGATTGATCGAGCCCTTGGTGTATAACCAGAGTATTTCATGTCATGCCTTCCCCCCATCATTACGAAATCCTGGTTAAACGAACCAATATATGTTTCCAGTAAACTAGTTTAGAATGATCGAGCCACTGGTATGATAACCGCAGTATTTCGTCACGGACCCCCCTATTATGAAATCCTGGCTACATGCCTGTCTCTAGGTAGTGTATATAAAAGACTGATGAGACAACTGAGAGATTGGTGTAGATGTATGAAGTTATTGGTAATTTCTGAAAATACCTGAGAACTTTCGCCCATGCTTAGAATCTGGATTTATGCACAATCTCCTGTGAAACTGACAGTGCATAATGATGCTGATACCTCATGCTCATATGCAGTATATAATAATAATAATAATAATAATAATAATAATAATAATAATAATAATAATAATAATAATAATAATAATAATAATAATAATAATAATAATAATAATAATAATAATAGTACTGGATAAGCAACTGTTAAGAAACGGGAAAATACCGCAAAGTGAAGATCAATATTGATCTTAAACAAATCCAAACAGTTGAGTATTCGGCCGGGGTTCAAACTCTTTTGCGAGTCTCAGACTTGTAAAAAAGTGCGAGAGAAATTGGTGTTTAATTACTAATATTAATGTCCAAATAATAATAATAATAATAATAATAAACTGTACCATCTCAACATTTTGACACTTTCACTTGACACTCTGGCATATATATTAATAAACTTTCGTACAATTCAATTTAACTTAAGTTCGCTTATGGCTATGTGATTACCATACTCATGTTCGGCGTGGAAAACCCCAAGTTCGATTCCAGATGAAGTTCCTGTGATTCGGATCCCACGTTAAGTTGTATGTCAATGTCGCTACTGAAAGGGATGCTAAAATCGGACCAATTAATTCGAATTAAAAATCCATTCTATTTTTGATAGAACAAGAAAATAAGAGTTTGACATGTAGAAAAGTGTTAGATGAAGAAAAAAAATATTATGAAATAAAACTGCCGCTTTTCGTAGTCTATTTTGAAGAGGAAAACTCTCGGAAACAGGCAACCCTGAGAATGACGCAGAAGAAAAGAGGTAGCAAGCAACAAGGCAAAGGGAAGAGGCAACCCTTACTTGAAAGCAGCGTTCACAGCACCGTGAAATTACTGCGGCCTGCGTCCACTCCACTCCCTCAGGACACCCCCTGATGTACGACTGTTTGCAATGGCTTAAGGATAAATTCAGATCTTCTCTCTCTCGCTCTCTGTTTCGTCGTAGTGAGTGAGAAAGAGAGAGAGAGAGTTGGTTCGTTTGTTTGCGTCTGTGGACGGCGGCCAAAGGGTAGACCTGGCTACGAATGAACTTTTACCCTCAGAAACAAGTCTTTTTTTTTTCTAAGCCGCTAGAAACAACGAATTTAAAATTCACTACATACAAACACACACAAAGGGAGAGGGAGAGAAGAGAGAGAAAGAGAGAAGAGGATACAGGAAAATAAAACATGAAAGGGACTCAGAAAGAAAGCCTGACTAGAATTCACCTTACAATCAATTGCAGGACTTAATTACATTCTTTTTTTTTTAAAAAAAAAAACAACCAAAACACTGCATTATTTATTAATGTAGTATTCTGAACGATTGGCATGCGTCTTGTGCGTGGGACTAGAGCTTACCATTTTGAGAGACAATCTAATTTCGTAAGAACATTAGAGAACTTATATCAAGGAGATTTATTTATTTTATGGAACTTAGGCTCCCCCAAAAGCCGATATTACATTATAATTGACGAATTCGGTGACGCTGTACTTGAGCTCTCTTGGTGGAGGGATAGTGTGGTGGGAAACGGCGTATACTGTGAGGATTGATCTTGCATGGTGATTTGTGGATCCCTCAACTGCACCGGATTTAAGTCCCAGTCGTGGGTTAGTGTCGACATTAATACTAGTCCCCATTCTTCATAACCTCTGTATTGTATATGGAACCAAAACAACAAGAAAGTATCGAATAGTTATGAAATATGCGGATATTTTACCACGGATAGCATTATGTGTTGTGTATGTATGTATGTATATGGCAAGTATAGGAACCAATATGGCCTATACTACTACTATTAATAATTCATAATTATATGTAATATGTAATGATAATATTAGCGAAATAATACTAATAATAATTATTGTGCTTATCCTACATGTTTCGCTCGAACATAAATGCTACCTGGCCAAACAGAAAGAAAAAATCGATGCAATCTACTTATATTTGAAATAAAGATCTTTCAGTATAACGTCCCGTGATTATGCCTGTTAGACTAAGACAAATGAATGACGATGGAAGAATAGGTGGAATGAGAAAGTGGGAGGAAATTAGAGTACCCGAGAAAACCCATTAATAATTTACTTTTGCCGGGATCGAACCAGGGACCCCGCGCACTAGAGGTAAGCCCTCTACCACAGAGCCACCGTGCCACCTATATTTGAAATAAGCAAACGGAGAGAGAGTCTTCCATTCGACGAATATTGCAATAATGAGTTAATATGAACAGTGATGATTTCAGCTTACTCATTGGTAAGTGGAGAGGGGAAGGATTTGAATAAATGAACAATGCAAATATTACTACGAAAATACCTCTAATAGGTTGACTGCGATCGGAGAAATGTTCCTGGGGGAGGAAGAATTTAGTAGTTTCGGGGATAGTCTTCCCCAGGTTACCCCCTGAAATCATCACTGCATGTAGGCATCTTGTATATGACTCTTGTCTGTTCCACAATAGCTTTTCAATACTCCCGATTCCATTTAAAAAATACAGGGTGACCCAAAAGTAGGTATACACCCCTGCATTGATCAAGTATAACATTCTAGCTTGTCGATTTATTTACTTCGGCTGTTCCGAGCTTAAGACATAAGTAAAAAGACATTAAGAACAAATAATAAAAAAATAAGTCTACCTGATGGATAACAATAAGAAATTATACAAAAAGCAGTGAGTTGATCACTACGGGACTGTATACCTACTTTTGGGCCACCCTGTATTGTGCAGTCCATTTCGAAGTTTCTGAATTATCTCTCTCATTATCAATGAATCGATCAACGATTATAAAGGTAACTAAATTTCAATTTGTTTCACTCACTTTCAATGGCATAACCAGAACTTATGCAGGAATATCTTGTATAAAACGCTTCATTGATTCGAAGAAACGATCACGCTATCCAAACCACGTTATTTGAGACCTACTTATAATGAGTTTAAATTAAATTCGCTCATTACGAAAAAAAAAGGTAGTAAACTGATTTAAATGAATATATACCTAGGTATATAATACCGAAAATTCTTTTAAGTATAAAAGGTATAAAAGTTGGTTCTAAAAAAAATACGTGTGTATTTCGTCAATTCTAAATGAAAAAAAAATACATATTTCAGTTTTATAACTCGTGATTACGACTTGTAAAGCCTGAAGGAGACGAATAATTAACGAAAGGAACGATTATGATGGAATGAGAATGTGGGAGTAAACGGAAACCCCATGAAAATTCACGGACGCGATGTTGTCCACCACAAACCTGGCCTGACAGGAACGTACAGAGGGTTGGGTCCTGGGGATTCGAACCCTTCCCCCTCCAAAAATCCCAACTTTTCTGTGATTTTAGTGTAATTTTAGAGGTAATTTTAAAAATCTTAATATAATTTAGACTCATATTCAATTTCGACTTCCCAAAAACTTTGGACCACTCCCGAAATAAACTCCTGAGTACGTGCCTGAGGCATAAGATCGAACCAGGGACTCATCGACGAGGGATTTGCGTTTAACCACTGATCCACTGTGCCCCATTCTTCAATTGCTGTTAAAAATCACTATTTCAGCAACCAATACTTGTCTTGTCTTGTACAGTAGTTTCAGCTATACATACATACGTCCTCTTTATTGATTTTATTTGATTATTTTTAACCGGATTAATGAAAGGAGTTCAGCAAATCAACCATGATAACCAAAGTATTCTTGTAACAAAAGGAGCAAGTCTGATAACTGTATATGTTGACACACAACTTCAACATAGATACATCGATTTTGAATTTTAATATTTTTTTCGTTTGCTTGAAAGACAATACCTTCTCGGTATTGAAATATACATTTCTTTATCATTTGATGATAATCTTCGGAGCTAAGCTATGAAAAGCATCAATAGATGCTGAGTTAATTACGACAAAGCAACATGCTTATATGCAACCATACATTTTTTAATGTGATTGTGGTTGCATAACAACACAGGCGTTGTGCTGCAAATTTTCAGAACACTTTCACAGTACATTATACTCTCTCTGTCCTTTTGTATAATTTTAAACAAGAGTGTAAAGTCAATTAAGATGATTTTTTAAAAAAATAGTTTTATAATTAATAAAAAATAAACTGACAAAAATACTGTTAACTCGTCAAAATGTGGGTAATAAAAATAGCGTTAGAGCAAAATTCACTTTGTTCCAAACCGTATTACTCAAAGCATTCTTGTAAACAAAAAGGAAGGATGATAGTTTAATAAATACATATCCTGAAATTTCTCTTTTAAGCTCCGAGCATCCTTCGTCGTAAATGAATTCGCCATTGCTTGTTTCAACTGTGCAAGTAACCAGTAAACAACAACAAGAACAATAATAATAATAATAATAATAATAATAATAATAATAATAATAATAATAATAATAATAATAATAAAATAATAATAATAATAATAATAATAACCAGTACTTTTTCCTGGTGGTACACAGTGTCGGTACATATTTTCTATAGTTAAAAAAGAAATTTCTCAGATACTTGTATTTGTTATTTTTGTAATGATTTTTTGATGAAATGATTTTTTTTTAATTAAAGATTTGAAGATAAAAACAAAAGTATATGATATGTATTTAAAAGTAATACAATCCGTAGATGGCAGCACCTACTAATTTCTTCCCTATCCCTTGCTAAGATTGACACTTGTCTTCCCGGCCAATCAGAACGCATAGAATAACATACTCCAGGAAAGTACCGGTTCTTTGGTTTTCCATAAAAGTCAATAATAATAATAATAATAATAATAATAATAATAATAATAATAATAATAATAATAATAAAAACTAAAACCGGTTAACAAATCTATGAAATAATAATACGAAAATAATTTCTACAACACAGTTGTAATATAATATATACGTCTTGACTTTCAGAAATATTATTTTAACTTTAAAAAAAACTAATTGGGAAATTAATTAATAGCTTGTAACCATAGGAACAACTTTATAGGTTTCTTTCATTAGCCGTTTTCTCATAAGTTCAATAAAGATTGCTTGGTTAGTGCTTTTTTTTTTATTTTTCTTAATGGCGAGGAAAACTACCCAAGAACATTTTTCATTTATATATATATATATATATATATATATATATATATATATATATATATATATATATATATATATATATATATATATATATAAAAGTTACAGGTTGCACTTTTGGAGAACGCGACACAACCCAAGAACATTTTAATAATTTATCATTTGTACATGTTTGGTCATCACAGTCGAGAACTTTTTTATTATTATCATTCAGTTTCCTATCCTTTTTCTTCTTTCTTCTTCGCAGTAAGAACGTAATCTATTCACGTAATATATAACTGCAAATACTATACAATAATGAGACATGTAGACATTATAGCAATAACATTATATATCGTATAATATATAAATGTCTTTCATCCATATATAAATGTATATAACTCAACGGCGAATTAATGAAGGAAAAGAAAAGAGAAGGCAAATATAGGCAGGGAACATGGATACGATAATAATAACTATATATATGTATGTGTGTATGTATACTGTTTTAAATATAGTCTTAAAGATCAATAAGTTTTAAAATAAGACGTTATTATGAGCCTAATAACGTTACCTCAAAAGGAAGGTTGTTGAGGACCTTGAAAGAAGGTGTCGCATGCTAAATCTTTTACAACCGGACAATTTGCGTCACCATCGCCTCAGCCTGCATGCCGATACATTATTGTTCTGCAAACTTTCTTATCTAACGTAGACTAATTTGTTTTCTTAATAGCGAGAGAGAGCATTTGTGTACTTTTTATTAAACTGAAAGACTTCGTTTACTTGATGACAGAAATAAATATTTTCGGATAACAAATTATTTAGTTAAAACCATGTCAAATTTAAATTTTTTGGGGTACATTAACAAATGTAATGTCTGGTAAGTTTAGTATAGTCATTAGCAACAATCAGTAGATGCCGATTTCCGAAATAATAAAACAATCTTAAACATACATAAAAATGCATGAACATATGTTTCAGTACAACTGGAACGCCTAGAGCAATTACTGGAACGTAGATGACTTACTATCTGGGAATTGAGTTGATTTTAACTTCCCTTTCAGCAGCGAGGCTATATGAGACGGGACCTACTGATTAACGTGGAATCCAAACCGAATGAGCTCCCGTCCGGCACCGAACCCGGGTCTACCATGCCAATCGCTTAGCCACGAAGGAGCTCTTACTACCTGGGAAAAAATATCATGAGCTAAGAAACTCGTACTACCACTAGAAGTGGGATGCACAAGAGGTTACGTTTAACAGCCTCTAACAGATTAGACAACACTTCATAACTTGGTTGCTTGCACAACAGGAGTAACACTTTTATTGAAATTCGAACTCAAGAGGGAATAGGGATTCGAATAGTTTTCATAAATCTAGTCTCCCCGCGCGGAGAACGGGCAACGCTCAAGGTGTTGCTCGTCATTATTTATTCTACTCGGTTCTTTATTTTCAATATTTTGCACAAGAATTATCCTTTCGTGCGAAAAACGGGCATTTCAGCTAGCTGAAATATGATTTTCAGTATTATACAGGGAACTGGGTTTCCTATACTGAAAAGAAAACCGGATTATAATTTTGGCAAGTCACTCAGAAATTATTAACATCAAAAGGATATGTATGATAGCTTCCGCGTGGCTATATGGTTTGTATACGCGCCTTCGAAGCGGAAGACCACATTTTGATTGTGTGTACGATATTTCGATATATCAATCGATAATTTCAAATTTTCAAATATCGACATCAAAAATATTATTGATCGATATTTTGATATTTTTCGATATTCAGTATATTTCAATGATTCGATATTCTATATTCTTCAATGGTTTCGATACATTTCGGGGTACTATGGTGTACAATAATTTCGGAGATTCAAAATTCAATAATCTATATTTCTTGACGATGCGATTTCGACATTTGTCCAGCTGTTAAAAATTCGATATTTTTCGATATTTTAATATATCGATCAACTTTCAATATTTAATTGATATTGACTTTTAATCTCCACAACCGGATCACCGCGTTGCCCCAATTTTAATTTCTGGTGGATGTTTGAATAAACTAAACTACCACCAACAAAGAAGAAAAGAAATTGTAGGGTGTGTATACCTGTTTTCACTGATATCTGTACATGGTAATTCATTTTCAGGTTATAATAGACTCTGGATGAAACAGTAATAATTGGAAGATGTAGCTGAGGATAAAACAGTGACAGCTGCGCTCTTGAAAATGTACTTTTGTTGATCTTTAGCAATTTTGATAAATTCAGTAACATTTCTTGGCAAGAGTTTCATAATAAAAGCTATATTTAAGGCTATGAGTATTTCGTATATTTGTATGGCTAAATGCTTCTCCAAATATGCTAGATTTAGCCAATAGGCCAAATTGGCATCAGTGCCATCTTGCAAACGATGACATCACTGCGACGGAATAACAAATTCTTTGCGGAATGGAATTGCGCTATGACCGTGTGATCAGCCGTTTGTGAATGCAGTTTATTTTATGAATCAAAACTCAATTAAATCTACTTTCCACGGAATTCAAAAAATAATCTTAATAGAACAGAGAATAGAAGCAGTAAGAGGAAAAATTACCGGACATTTAACGTCCGGTTTTGAGGCCGTACCGGACACAGGACAAGGTGGTCAAAAACCAAACTGTCCGGTAAAATTCCAGACGGTTGACAACTCTAGATATACACTACTGCAGATAAAGTCGGAACGGACAATCAGCAACATCAGACGGCACCCATTTAGTCCGCTAAAGCAAGTGATATGTTTATTTGAACAAAAAAACAAACAAAAAAAAAAAAAAACATTATTTTGTGACACACGAACATTTAAACAAAGAAACATGCAATTAGTAGGTCACATAAAATGCTATATCGACCTCTACGACAGTAACATTTCGTATTCCATTAATGATAAGCGTAGGCGGTTCTACATAATCAAGTAATAATAAACAAACACGAAAACCAGACCGATGTATTTGTTACTTGCTTGCTTCCTTTTCATTTTTTTTAAGCCGCCGCGGCATTGCGAAACTAAAATGTAAATAATGAAGGAAAACTTAGTATTTCTATGAAGCGCCCAGGTTATTAAGCGATTAACAAAAGATAAAATATTCAAACACACTTAACGATTTTTCAGCCAAAGCATGCAAGGTCATTATAAATGACTTAGTATTTCTATTCTACTACCGGATGCTATATTCAAAAAATAAATAAACGTATTGTCATTGGAAACAACTACGTAGCTACATGCATTTTACATTAATAATATACTATGTACAATAAAAATAATACAATAAATTATTATTTTCTCCCTTCATCTGAGCAGGCGACATAATAATATACGGCTCAACCAAACACTGGCGTACACAGAATTCCATCAAAGAGGTGTTTCAAGCATCCAAGCTCATATCATTCAAAGAAACGTTCGATTTTTGTATTCATATCTTAATATAGTCATTTTTCATTTGTCTAAATCTTGTAGAACGGGACGTTTAGACCTGAAACCCCCTTTGTGCATGGTACTGTATCCAGGTATATTACAGTTTGTGTTTCATTAAATTTATTTATTCTAATCTTTGTACGATGATTTCTTACTTTTTCTGCATGTGTCCAGTATTAACGCTCTTCTTCATGTGTTTTCTCGATTCCAATTGTTTTCCAATTCTTTTTCCACATGTTGTGGATCACTATCGGATATTCAGATTTGAGTTTTTTTTTTTTTTTCATATACGTATTTTGGGTTATCACTGGGTCGTAATTATTATAAGATGTCTAATATCTTAGACTTCCTTAAGGTTAGTGACAGGTGAAGTTTGGTGTTTAAACGTTTTAGGTATCAGGTAATATAACTAAACACGTGTTTCTGCGTTTCTTGGTATTTTATATTGAAAAGGAGAGAAAGGGGTCGCTATCTCCTATCACTTGAACCGGCAGAAGTTGGTCGATAATGCAAGAAGTATGCCACGAACTTTTAAACACATTAAGATACAAATGCAATATTCACTAAACCCCCTCCCTTCTTGTGAGAAGAAGGGCTAATACTATTCCTGTTACATAGCGAAACATATTTGGAAGCCATTCATTCAAAAGTATCGTTTCAATCCTCAAGGTAACGAATCAATATGTTTATATAAAATGGAAATAATTGTGACGGATCTTAGTACCATTACTAACACAACATTGATACTGCTAACAGTATATTTTGGTATGAGAGTAGAGATGGTTAATGGGATTCATGAACCTCTTGCACTGTAGATTGAAGATTATCTGTCATTACAAGCTTATGATTATAAGATTTATGGCAAATATTCACAGAGATAGTCGTTCGATATCAAAATGTTCAAATGGTAAAAAAAAAAAAAAACGCTTAACAAAATCAATACGGCAAACCACTAGTGAAAGTGGCCGAATCTGCCACATGATTGAAACTTCTAAAGAAGTTAAGTTTCGCTCTTGGAAGTTGCGTTACTCTCCGGAATGTTGTCATGAAGTATGAGAAGGTGATACTTGCTTGCTATGAAGACTGGTCATGTTTAACAATCCTATGGAGTGATTATTAGGATGCACACGAGACAAGATTTGAGGCTGTATCGTCTCGAAAATGTGCTGTAAAAGTGATGTCTCGACTCGAAAAATACATATTTCTCTATTGGAAGAGCTTTGTCTCGACTCGAATTTTGTCAGGAAAATTCTGTCTCGTCTCGTCTCGTGCGCATCCCTAGTGATTATACTTTCTTTCATGTGGGGGGATTTGTCGATCACTAAAATTTGCCACTCCTGGGCATATCCAGTAAGAAGCCTGACGTCACGCCATGGGATTACTTTGTGTAGGTTAAGCGAAAGGTGATACGCAAGCAACAAACCACAAACGCTCGATAAGCTGAAGGATTGCGTTCTGTATATTGTGACCAATATATCATTGGAGTTCTTACATAAACTAGCCGAGAAGGTTCCTAGATACTACGGAAACTAGTGCCTATGCGGAATTTTAACACTCAACACAATTTCTACCCTTGTAATATATCTACTAACACTTATTTCACCAAATCGGGCAGTAATAAGAGAAGTTTTATTATGGAGTTCATTCTCATCACCCCTTTGCACTTTTTCAGTGTCTCCTACCAAGAAAGTAAGTTAGGTGTTGCTTTCCTAAATATGAATATCTTTATGTTGTCACCGGGGAGTCCACTGGATCTGGACCTTCCAATTTCCTTCCTCAGCATACATTTGTACACTATCTGAATAAAACTATATTTGCTTAACGGAGAAATGATTGATGTGGCATGAAAATAATCTTTCTCTTATAAAAGCAATCTAGTTCTATCGTTTTTTCCCCTGAAATATATAGGTGGAAATATTTTACAATTGCTTATCGTCTTTCCGGGTGCAGAATAATACAGCCTACCCGTTCAATACTACATAGACGTATGGCTTGTACCATTGGATCTCTTCCCCGAAAGCTTGGACCTCTCTCAACAAAAATTTCTGGGTGCGCACCTGGTTCTAAGGAAATCAAAGATTTTAATCTGCCTTTTAAAGTTTCCCCCAATCACGGTAAACTCATACGTACTAGAAAGTTAAATTAACTGTTAAGAGTCTTCATCCCGGCGAAATTAAAATACCGCTAATTTTACAGTAATTATGTGATATCTGCAAATAGATAAAAGATAATTGAAATATGGAACAAGAGCGCCCTAGACAATAATATTGCGTGAGATACCGTTATCACAAGTCACCTAGTGACTTTCCGTTTTCAGCTGTTTAGAAACGCGAAAATAAATGCCGATTTTCAAAATGGCTCGAAATCGAAAGCAGATAAGTGAGTCGTGATAACGGTTTCTTATGTAAAATAATATTGTCTAGGGCTCTCTTGTTCCACATTTCGATTATTTTTTTTTTTATCTATTTGAAGATATCACATAATTACCGTAAAATTAGCGGTATTTTAATTTCGCCGGGAAGAAACAGACGTACATCCTAATAAATGTGAGGGCGAGAGTACATATTAATAAATGTGACAGAGAAAAAAAAATCATTCGAAATACAAAATTATCGAAGCTTACCTCAGTTTTTTGAAGATTGAGTGGCGCTGCTGACTCCTCTGTGATGACCTCCCTCTTAATGGCTGCCCCCGACAGCATCGCCTCTCGTTCCTCCTCTACGCCTCCCTCCGCCATTTCAGAGTCGCATTCCGCCTCCTCGCCTAACATACATACAAAATTATAAAGTTAATATATTCCAACTGCGACAAATTAGTCTTAACAACACTATAACAAATGCAATAACAATACATATATGAGTTAATTAGTATCCACTTACGATCTAGATAACGTATGATAAATATATGAAACATACACATTCATTCTTTGGAGATTGTATACATACACGTTTTAGTATCGAAAATGAAATTTTTTAACGTCCCAAGTTATGCTCTTTAGGCCAAGGAAGACAATGATTAATGCAAGTGAATGATGATGGAAGAATTGGTGGAATGAGAAGGTGGGAGGAAGCGGAAGTACCCAGAGAAAACTCACGGACACGATGTTGTCCACCACAAACTTACTTGGTCGAGATCGAACCATGGACCTAACGCACCAGAAGTAAGCGGTCTACCAGTGAGCCATCGTGCCCTACAATTTCAATATGGATCTGAACCAGAGCTCTTTCTTATGAAACAAAATTGGAACTTATCATTTCGGAAAAGGTGTTGCGGAAAATTGTATCTGGTCAAGGAAAGTATATTTGTTTCTATTAGAAGAACTCTCTCTCGCCTTGGTATTCTATCTCGTCATGAAAATTCTGTCTCGTATCGGAAAGTGCATTTGTTTCTATTGGAAGAATTCTGTCTCGCTATGGTATCTTGTCATGAAAATTCTGTCTCGTATCAGATAGTGTACTTGTTTCTATTGAACCAACTGTCTCGCCTTGGTATTTTACATGAAAATTCTGTCTCGTCTCGGAAAGTATTTTTGTTTCTATTGGAAGAACTCTGTCTCGCTTTGGTATCTTGTCTTGAAAATTCTGTCTCATATCAAAAGTGTATTTGTTTCTATTGGAAGAATTCTGTCTTGTCATGGTATCTTGCCATGAAAATTTTGTCTCACCTCGTCGGTAACCAGTACTGTAATGTATTCGATGCTCTCCCAACGGGAATCAAGTCCGGGACATTTTTCATCAAAGCCATAAGCTCTAGGCATAGAATAGGGAGGGGGCGGAATAACTGCTAGAAATCTAGATGAAAACAATAATATTATTACAAAGATCAGGATTCTATTTTATTCTTTAACCGAAAACAAGAGACCGTCTTTGGTACGTTCGACAGTTGTCTAGGAAAGTCGCTTTTTGCACGTTTCTCAAATTTCATTAAGTTTAAGATATGAAACGACATTTTTCTACCTTCATTCATTAGATTCTTTTTCATTCTTTCTTTCTGCTTATTTTGATTCCCTCTACACAGTGATTGACATATTTTTATAAACAATTTATACATAACGTATTACAGGGGACAAGGTACTACACAAAGTACTACAAGCTAAGGGAGGGGAACTTTCGTAATGTCCTATAATGTTATATATTGCTTTATGAAACTGTATGGAGCTTTCTTCACTCAATTCGTAGCGACAAAATATATATATTTTCATCGACATGATTACCCTCAAAAGCCGCCACTGATCAAAGAGTTTCCTTGTGGCTATATTGTTAGCATATCTGCCTTCAACACAGGCGACTTGGTTTCGATTTCTGGTGGATGCTGTTTATGTAGTTCTGATGTCACGTTAATCTGTGGATCCATGTCTCATATAAATATAAGCATAGCTTCGCTATTACAGCAATTTTCGATTGGGTTAGATGAGTTTTACTGGGAATATATATATCAATGCTGAAAGAATATATTTTACAAATGAGAAAAAATAAGGCATATAAAAGGAAAAGTGAATTGAGATAATTTTTAGCACTTGACTTGCTGAGAGAGTAAAACAAAAAAGAAGCTTCAGAAAAGGGGAAGTGGGAGAAAAAAGGAGAAAATGAGAGGTGCAAAGAAAAGATAGGGAGGAAAATATCTGAGAAAGTTTAAAAAAAAAAAAAACGAAAGCATCTCCAGTGTACACTTCATTGAAAATCGTTTCATCCTTTCAAAGAATAGAAAAAGAAGAACCTGTTGCAACAAGCAGAAAGCAAAACGAAAAATATCTATAAAAAGAAGAAAGAAAAGAAAAATCGAAGAAAGAAAAAAAAGGAATGAAAGAGAACGACGAGACACGGGAATAGTAGTAGTAATAGTAGTAGAAGTAGTAGAAGCAGTAGTAAGCAACAGTAGTAGTGGTAGTAGTACTAGTAGTAATTTGACTGGTAGCAGACATGGATACATGGTAAAAGAGAGAGAGAGAGAGAAGCCCAGTCGCGTGGCAGGAAAACTCTTCGCGTCATAGTAGGGAAAAAAAAGTAAAAGAAAGAAGGAAGAGAGACGATGAGGAGAGAGCAACATGGCAGTTCTCTCTGTCTCCCTCTCTTCCTGATCGTCGTCTGCCCCTTTCTCTCTGCTTCTATTAATCTCTCTCTCTCTCTCTCTTGCCATTTTCTTCTTTCTTTCTTTCTTTTGAGTCACAGAGCAGTACAAACTAAGCTGGCTGCTGCTGCTCGGCTCAAAACGATCCAAATCTTCTTCTTCTCGACCACTTCTTTTTATATTATATATATATATACACCACAACCGTCAGCTGTGTGTGTGTGAACTGCAAAAGCATTTTGTCTCCCTCACACATACAACTTGCGTGTAGTACGATACTGTGCATATGTGGTGCGCTTCCGTCTTCTTCCTTATTTGACGCCACGGAGACAGAAGTTAATTGCTCACCTCAGCCATTGCGGTTGCACTTATACATCGTTTCTCTTCACTCTTGCCAATACCTTTTAATCTTTCTCCCCTTTTCGCATGATTATTATTATTCTGACCTAGTGTCTTTCTAGCAGTAAAGTAAACCCATATATTTTGCTAGATTATCTTTATAAGAAGAACACGTATATGAAATAATAATAATAATAATAATAATAATAATAATAATAATAATAATAATAATAATAATAATAATAATAATAATAATAATAATAAATGTCTTCGCTAAGACCACTCAAACACTTTTTTCTAGCAAAAATTCTAGTGAATAACTAAGAATATCAAAAATGCAGAAAGTGAACTACGATCTACAAAATGTTACTAAACTAATGTCTTTCCAAACTTCTTATAGACAGGAATTATTGCGCTGCAGTTTATGCGATCAAAACTTGTCGCTCAAATATACTTATACCAGTCGTATTAAATTCTTTTAAATCCTTTAAAAGGCTATATTTTTAGAACCCTAAGTAGGAAATTTTAACATGTTGTTTTGAGACATAATTATCTCAGTTAACCAAAGGAAGATTCACACTTGTTTTACTTAATTCTTCCCATACAGTAACTTTCAAAAAAGGCGATCATGATTTCTTGAACAAAATTTTACTTACTCAGCATTGGCTGTTAGTAGTGTTGTAAAAATCTCGTCTCATGGGCAACACTGGCTGTCAGATGATACCCTTATTACAAATTTAAGAGTTACAGATTGCATAAACATCTAGGATACAATATTTAATCTTAATCCTTATAAGGTAACTGCAGGTATATACGCCAGTGCAGCTAAATACGCCAAATGTTCAGTGCTGGGACGTTTCCGACGAAATCCGCTAGAATGCACTTTCAATATGTCAGAGTCTTGGGCAAGTCCGATTTGACTAATACTCCGAGAGACAGAGCTGAGACCGCCATGCCGTGTAGTGTTGTTTGATTCGGGAAGGTTCCGTGGAAGGACGTTATTATTTCAGTAGATGTAAGAATCCGTTATTAATACAGTGCTAACTCATAACATTGCCGATTGTTTACAGCAATGTACGCCTTATTTCGTGTCCGTCTAGGAACACTTTGTTTTGTAAGTGTAATTTCAGTATTTGTGATTTCATTGCTACTAAATCAATACCAAGCATGGTGCAGCGAAATACGACAGGGCCTGTGCAGGACTGACCACAGAAGACAAAGAGGTTTTCATTTGTCCCACATGTTTCATGTAATATTGCTATAGTCTTTTTAAGCCACAATACAGTGACACTGTACTGTTTATCTTCTTATGGACTAAAACTTTCCAGTTTGGAACTTCGTTTCAACTTTGGAGATTATCGTTTTTACATTTTATCTTATTATCTTCATGTTGCATCTTTTTATTCTGTTTTTTCTTCAGCCACGTTGTGTGGTAATATTTGAGTTTGTATAATGTAGACGATATAAGCAGTTGTAAGATTTATTACAGGTTTCTAGTAGTATCCTAGACTTGGCGTAATTACATTCACGTGTTGGTAAATACGCCACTTTGTAACACTTTTTTCTTTTACCTTGAGTACAAAATAGAAGTGAGTAGTATCATTGCCACATTTTTCTCTACACGCGGAAAATGCTACTCTTCAATGCACCTATGTTGCTTGTGTTTCATTAAGGCAATAAAAAATCCAACACTTTTAACATGGTGTATTTACCTGCACCTACCTTATATAAACGCAAGACGCCACAGTCTGTAAGTCCCGCTAGTTTCTAATACTTCACAGTCAAGCTAATACGTGTCGCTAGTTGCGCTATCTCCTATCTGACGCCAAGATATGACACTACTGTGCAGGCAATAACTACTACAAGGACCGCAACGATTCGTAAAGCCTGGGCTCTACACTAATCACAAAACTATTTTTTCCTCACATGTGATGCATTACAAGAATTCGGTACGTTTCGTAGAGCAGCCTTCCGAACGGACACTTGAGAAAAACTGAAACCGTAGAAGTGTGCCAACGACGTTGCCAAACTTAGAGAACACGGCAAAAGAGCGAAAAAGAAAACCCACTTAAAGAACAATTACACGAACACTGACAATTATTAGATTTAAACGGTAATAATAACAGCAGCAAAATATAAAACAACAATAACAAGAAAAATAAATAAAATGAAACTTCGCGACAATCCGACAATACTGTACGCTCGGCGGATATTCTCCGTATAGCGCGACATATGACACTGACAAATATTCATGGATGGGAGGTTGACGGGCAGGACATATCCTCGCGTTCTATGGTGACACTCGCAAATCTAGGTCAAGCCTCACGATTCGTTGCGATCACTATAATATCTAATGCTTGTCAGTTTCTTCAAATTTCGAAAATTCTCTTGAGTAAATTCTTATTCGCGTAGTAGCAAAAAATATTATAAAATTACACGTCTCGGATCGTAATGTTAATTGCATACGTACGTATTACGTCCCGTTAAACCACACAATAACTCTTGAACGAAAGTGATTTTTATAAATTTTATTTTTTTCCAATAGATAAAGCGATTACCTTGGTTGAGTTCGTTTAGTGAAGTCAATTACTTAACATCTCTTCAAGGGTAAGTGATTTTAACGCTGGGTATTCATAACCATTTTCTACAGGGTGTCCAATATACCATATCTGGACAACTACATACAGTGTAGCCAAACCCAAACTATCACTTAACTCAGTATGATTGTGCTTATTCCGTAGAAAATACGAAAACTCGATTTAGGGGCCGTTAAAAAATTTTGTGGCTGCTGATCCAAAAACTAAGTATTGGCCAAGGTCGCAATCTTTTGATCGTTTTTTCTTAGGCATCATTCCTAAAATTCTTGTTTTTAGAATATAAGTTATGGCATATTGTCGGGTTTTTGCTGAATCATTGATTTAAATAGAATTGTTAGCCGTTGGTGTAGAGAAAATAATTTTTTAAAAAAATCTTCACCCTTCAGTAAACTACTCTTATCTTCATGTGTAAAACAATATGCGTAAATTTTGATGCGTAGTTTCCGAGAAAATCGAAAAAACTCATCTTTATGGCACTTAACCCTACAATGCATAGTGTGGCAGATATGGGTCATAGTGGTAATCTGTAGTTGCTAATGCTTTTTGAACCCGATTGGGAACGTTCGAAGCTCTTTTTTAATTCTACAGTTTCCGCTTAGATGGCACTTTAAGCGTACCGTACTTCCATTACTCATTTTTCTTTTCTCTTGCAAGATTTTTTTTTTTTTTTTTTTTTTTACAGAAAATAAAATCATGCATTGTAAGGTTTAAAAAAAAAGTAATTCGTGATCAACAAAATACACTCAAAAAGACGCCACGTAATGTAATACGGTGAAATTGATACTAAAATAGGGGACACAGTGACATAGTGGTACAGGCCTCATCTGTAATGATCCGTGGTTCGATCCCAGGTAATGCGATTTTAAGACTAACAACATCGTGCCCGTCAGTTTTTTTTCTATTGTTCTCCCATTGCATTACGCATTATCATTCCATCAATCCTATCCGCCTTTTTTTTTTTAATCTAAAGGGCGTAATCACGGGACATAAAAGGTAGAAATTTAACTGCATTCTTGATATTAAAAGATATCCGTATTCAAGTATTTCATTGTTTTTTTTTTCAAGAGTTGAACGAATATATTGTAAAGTACATCCGTTATAAATCGATAATATATGTATAGGGGGACAGCAAGTTACTAATACTTATATAGAATGCATACAAAGAAAGATCATAATTTTCAACTTCAATGTTGAGTACTCAACGTCAGTTTTTACGTCGTAACGAACTGTAATATAGAATAAGTACATCTAGCAATTAAGGTAATGCTGTCAGTAGCATTTTCGTCCTTATGTAACTTTTTTTTTTCATGTGTGATAACATTAGCGAATAAAAAGACATGTGGTAGTACTTACTATTTGAAGTAGCATTCAATGTTTTTATTGTTAATAATATGTGTCAAAGAGCAGTTGTACATAATTAAATAAATTGAAACAAAAAAAAAAAATAGACTTGTCTGTTTAACATTTGAAGGCGAACAGGATGGATAGGGTAGAAAGGAGAGCATATGTTAAACATACATACATACACACACACCTACAAAAAAAAAAAAAAAAAAAAATGCTTCCTGGTATCTTTACTGAGCTGTACAGCTGTTTGAATCACGAAATATTAAAGTGTTTAAATGGAAAGAGGTACAAAAACACATTACATAGGCCTCTTTAAGCAAAAACAATAGCAGTTATAAGAAATGCATACGTATGTACAGTAAGAGACTACTACACATACTGCATACTTCATATCTGTGTGACACTTTCACCTAATCAACTTAATTGAAATACAATCTTGGTACTCATTGGTTTCTTTCTTTTAAATCTATAACGTAAATGGTATTACCAAAAGAATGCTCTTAAAACACTGTACTTATCTCTCTCCCGTACAAAAAAAAGAGGAGGAGGAGGAGCTGTAATTTGGTCAATTTGATATACTTACTTAACATTCATATAAGACTACAAGGTGAAAAGGTAATGCAGAATCTTAGTCACATATTTTTCTTTTGTTTTCTTAGGAAAAAGAGAAACTATAAAAAATGAAGAAAAAACAAATAAACTAAAGTAGGATTTTCATATGAGAATGTATAACATAAATGTGTTGACTTGAGCAATTCAATACTTGTTCTTTCTTGAATGGTTTAGTGAATAATAAATATGTAGATGTAATACAACAGAGTCTTAACCTTTCCCAGATTGTGGGTGGCTTCCATAATTGGGACTAAGCATGATGGCTTACTGTTAATGGGCTCACCCCTAATGCGAAGGGCTTCTAGTGCAATCCCAGGTCGTGTGAATTTAAGGTGGACAAGATCGTACTCATGGATTTCTGCGGAGTTGTACTGTTTTCTCCATCATTTTCATCCCACCAATTATTTTAGAATCATTCACTGACATTAACAAACCGTTTCCAAAATACCTTCCTTCAGTTCCCCCCTCCCCAGGGAGTTATACGTGTTTTTGGAATGAATTTTAACATAGTTTACTTAGTTCAATTGATTTTGTTACGTTTTTTCGCTAATATTAAGATATAATTCATAATTGTTGAGTTGATTTTGAGTTTAACCTTTCAGCAGCGAGGTTATATGAGACAGGACCTACTGATTAACGTGGAATCCGAACCACATGAGCAGAATTCATAATTATCACAAACAAATGGTTTAGACAGGTTAACAGCGATATTAATTGTAATACTTATATTATATTGGAATGTAATTTTACAAGAAAAATGCTGACAAGGAATTCAAATAATTCGTTGTGCTTTTACAGAAAACAATTACATCCCAAGTCCTACCCAAAATAAAATTTCTCTTTTATCTTGAAATACCATAAATTAATATATTGTCTTACGGAATATTTCTGTTAGACATACAAACATGTTTTGCGTTCCAAACCAACTTAGTAATCAATTTATGTGATCTTTCGACAGAAGTAAAAGAGAGGGGAAACGAAAAAACACATCCTAATCCATCTGAAAAACTAGAGTAAATGGAGGAAAGGTGGCAAACGGTTAAATTACATAGGAAAATAAGTGTATAGATAAAAAGTAAATATAAACCACATACATTATATTGCATAAATGTAATTCGCATGGAGTCACCCAGACCTATAACACACTTATCGATTCACATGTGAATACACGTGGATCATAAAAAGCATTTTTATGTTTGCAGTAAAGTTAGAAACACATCTGTATGTGAATGTGTCTGTGTGCGTCTATATATATATATATATATATATATATATATATATATATATATATATATATATATATATATATATATATATATATATATATATATATATATATATATATATATATATATATATATACACTGTATATACCCAATCAACCTTAATCATATTTTCAGAATATCCCCTCTCCTTCCCAACAAAGTAATAAACAAATAAAAGAGTAACTATTGAATTCTAGGTATAAAATAGTTCCCTTTCCCCTACGTCATAAATTTTCCAGAATAGGAGCAATTTAGGCTTATTTGGAAGAACAAAATTTAATGATTTATATCAACTAATTTCTAATTTTCAACCGTTGAGTTTTTAAATTAGGCTAATTTTATTAAAACAAATAAATAAAAGATATGAAATAATAATAATAATAATAATAATAATAATAATAATAATAATAATAATAATAAAATGGGCGCTGAAATATAGAAAGCAGCGTCCGGCAAGATGACGCCTGTTGAATTACAGATGTGGTCAGCACATTGAGTCGTTCTTTCTGAATTTCTTGAATCGCTATGATTTTCTATTTAATTAATGTCACACTTGTCCTCATAACGTCTGATGGACACCAAGAAAATCTGGAGTTCCTAGCAAAAACTGATGCCAGACTACACACATTTCCAGTGGCGTATTTACGATTTTGTTTCGGGGGGCTTTGCTAACTATAGTCCTGGAAATGTGAAAATTTTGCAAGATATTTCATTTACTTTAATATAGTAAATAAAATTTCGAAGGGGCGCTTAAGTCCGGAACTCCCCTAAATACGCTACTGCACATTGCAGTAGAAGATAGTAGAATGAAGCAAATAAAAAAAAAAAGTCCACTTCTAATTTCTCATTAAAAGCATCGATTATAATTTCAATAATTATTAATGTTCTTTTAATCTATAAACGAATTGGGACCAGCGATAATTGCAATTATGTGAAAAACCAAGACAATTGCAATCACTTTCTAGTCCGAAATCGATTCCCACTACCGCTTTATTATAAAAATCTTCTAATAAAACACAACAGCATTTACAGAAATATTGCAATATAACTTTCTGTAATGCGAGGTAGAGAAAAGGTAGCCCCAAGACCTTACAGCCTTAGGATCTCTACAGAGCTCTGGGCAAACTAAGTAGAGTGGCATAGGAAACCCCAATGCTCCGAAGCAAGCAGTGAGGGAGTTAAGAGTCACATAGCCCTGAAGCAGGCTAAACAACTGAGGTTGGAATCCCAACAGAGCTCCAAGCAAGCTAAGGCGGGTGGAAGGGAAGCCTAGTGTTCCGCAGCAAACTAGAGGCATTGAGGTCGAGTTTCTCCTAGAGCTCTAGGCAAGCTAGAGGAGAGGTGACAATCGCAGACTGGTGACTGACCGTTCAATCCTCTTCGTTATATAGGCGTTTCGGGCGACGGTGGCGCTGCTTCTCCCTTGTCATGTCACTTGTAGGTGGTGCTGGTGGTCCGGACGGATAGCGTATACTCCTTATACGGAATCCTCTGTGGTTAGCAATAGGATTCCATATATTTGTGCAATATAGCGCTGTCCGGATTTTTCTCAGTGTGCTACCTTGGGTAACTTTAAAAATTTACTTTTTGGATGAACCTCGTATATTGGTGTTTCTGAAAACTGCATAACCAATAATGATATGTGTTAGTGCTTATACTTGATACCACAGATTCGTTGCATTACTATTCATATATGATTACGATTTTAGAGTTATGATAAATAAACAATCTATCTCTATACGTCGTGACATCAAATCAATCAGTTATATGACGTACTGTTGAAAAATCGCCTGCCACGCTGGTTGTACTTGTGTTCATCAACACTGTCTGCTGTAGGGCCGTAATGAACAAGGTGCGACCAATCATGTCTCACATGTTTGATGGGCGACATGTTAGGCGACGATGCAGGCCAGAAAAGCAGCAGTACTTATAGTTCCTCGAAGAAGGCTTACACATTATAGGATAAATTGGCTGGACATTGCTCTGCTGAAATATGATGTCCGGAGTTATCTGAAGAATGTGACCTTGGCTTCTAGAAACTTCTTGTTGAAGTTGTAGCCGCCGAGCTTGTGTATTGTGATTATCACATCTGCTGTTCGGCCAATATGAGCGGTCGTTACGATAGCATCAAAACGTATATGTCGAAATCACTGGGGGATGAGCTGAAGTGGCACTCGTCCGAAAACAGAACTATTTGTCACTGAGTACACCAGCAACGATGTTCCGTTGCTGCCTGAGGCACTTAGTGTTCTTGATTATTGGAGTACTCAATGAGAAATGTAGAGAGTGGTTATCTTGGCGTGACAATCACTCTCGCAGCGCGTAGAATCGGCTTTTTTCTTCGCTTCTTCTGGATCTATGCTCCTGGTTCTTTCTGCCAAGATTTACTATACTAATGTTTCGGTAGCATACCCTTATACTTAAATATTTAAATGGTTACATCAACGCACATCGGGGAACTATATTTTATTATGTGTATTATTATTATTATTATTATATACTTCTCCTCATTGTGGATTGAGCAAAGACCTCCTCTGCTTATATTACATTGATTATGTTCATTTGACAAGCAGCGTAAATCTAAATAGTGCAATTGAGAAACCTGCCCCCGTTATGCAGCAAGTATCTCAATTGATTAATATATGCTCTATTTCTAGTTGCTATAACTGTTGTTTTAGCTACTCCGATATAATTACATGTTACTAATAATAATCAGCTGGAACATCTAATGCAAATAGTAATTATTTTGCCTTGCACACACGCTCGAGGTTAAAAATTTGGTTGGCTACTTTATTAATTGCGTTTGCAACAGGAATATAAACTTACCGTACACGTAAGATATGGTTATAACAAACAATCCGAACTTTTCTTGTTCATTTTACACCATAATCTTTTACAAGACGACAAGATAATAAGGAAATTATCTTTGATTCACTAATTAATGACAACTAATAGAAGCAGATATAACAAGTTCCAGATCACAAATGCCTTCCCCGCTGGTGAAGTAGCGAGAGCAGATTTGGTGATGGGAGAACATTAGACATCTTTGAACGCATTACAATACTAAATAGGAACGCTAACCTTCAAAAAACAAAGTGTACAGGAAATTAGATAATCACTTCTCGAAATACTTAATGATGATTCCAATATAGAAAGATTTTTAATTATATTTTTAAAATAATGTTAATTTAAAATGCTCTTAATTTTGTATTGGTATTAGTAGAAAACATTTTTTTTTAAATAATAGAAGGCTATCAGGAATATTTTATAATAAGTGGTACCTATATAAGCTATTACAATTTGTAGAGGATGTCTCAAAAGAAAGCAATTTCTAAAATGCCCACCATTTCTGTTCTTGAAAGTTGGCAGCACTGGACGTTCATGATTTTCATCTGTTGTGTTTGTGGTTAGTAGTTACTGAGCGCCGAATAGCGCATGACCGTAATCTGTTTTCTGTACGGGTAGGAATGGAGTACTTCACAACGAACAGCGTGAAGGAATGGAGTGCTTCACAACGAACAGCGTAAAGCAATGGAGTGCTTCACAACGAACAGCGTAAATCAATGGAGTGCTTCACAACGAACAGCGTAAAGCAATGGAGTGCTTCACAACGAACAGCGTAAATCAATGGAGTGCTTCACAACGAACAGCGTGAAGGAATGGAGTGCTTCACAACGAACAGCGTAAAGCAATGGAGTACTTCACAACGAACAGCGCGAAGGAATGGAGTGCTTCACAACGAACAGCGTAAAGCAATGGAGTGCTTCACAACGAACACCGTGAAGGAATGGAGTGCTTCACAACGAACAACGTGTTTGTCGTAGTGAAAACTTGCAACGATGATGTGAATTAGCCACCCAGATCTTGTGATTTGTTTCTGTGAGGGTATTTGAAATCTCGTGTGTACGCCAACAAATCACGCTCAATTCCCGAGCTGAAGGCCTAACTTCAATGTATAATCTCAGAACTATAGGTACAAGAATACCGAGAAGTTAAGGAAAATTTCATAGAAAGGAGATTGTGCATGCAGGTCGTGGAGAGTAGCATACACTGCAAAAATATGTAAATATGTAATTAGTAAACTACTTAATTTTATCAATAAATTTGTGTTATTATGCACTCAAAATTTGCGTTCTTTGTGGGACACCCTTTATAAACTTTACCATTGTATCATTTACACCTTTTTGAGGTTCTCAAGCATCGTATGTACTGTGCATTTCACTTAATTTTCTCTATCTTTTTTCGAACAATATTCGATCTAAGAGAACCACGGGGTTCCGAGGACACAATTTGAGAAACGCTGATTTTAGACAACACGATATTTTGAAACTTATAATTACATTCTTACACATAGATTATTTTAATTGCAACGTACTATTTTAAATAAATAAATATACGTATATGTAAGTTTATTTTATAATAGATATAAGCATATACTTTCCAATAGATTATCTTAAAAGTATATAAATCTGAATCGGTAATAACCAGTAATTTCTAACAATAGCGAATATGTTGTTAGTAACTAAAATGCTTTTCGAAGTAAATATTTATCATCAATTAAGCTCTAATGAACATAGCTAATTGAATTAATACTAACTAATTACGTCTTACTCAAATTTAGTTATACCGATGATCATTATTGAATGATAGTAAGGAAAAGACATTTCATTACTTCTACATTTTTCTTTCTAATAATAGAAGTAAAACTTTCTACCGTACACTTTCATAACCTAAAATCTGAAAGGAATTTACGCTCTAGAATGCATAGAGAAGAATAAGTAAAAAACAAAACGTAATCACAAAGTCGACAGAATTATTTCGCTCATTATCCTGAGAGATATACAACCGTGATTACTCCGGAGCTTTTCTAGGATGCATACAGATAAAGCAACATGCAAGTTAACTGCTGATGCTCGTAGCATGTAAATAGAGCAGATTGACTGGACTGGAACTCAGCGGACAATTTCGTTCAGTATTGTGGTTATATGATAAGAGAATTTGTAGATTAATGTGGGATCCGAATCACAAGTAGATTACGCAATTTATTTGAAGATATTTAAACTAGAGTTTATATTTGTAAAGAATCTAAGAGAAAGTTTCATACATTTAAATATTAATTTTACATATATATATATATATATATATATATATATATATATATATATATATAATATATATATATATATATATATATATATATATATATAGTTTCTAGTGAAACGTCATTTATATGTCTGTCCTTGTAAAGTATTGCTCAAACTTAGGTTCCAGCCTACTTATCCTAACTAGGTAAGGTAGTGGAACAGGAAGAGAGGGCCCAATACGCTAGCGGAATGCTAGCAACGTTCATTTACGAATATGTTCATGAATTTGTTGTGTTAATCGAACATGTTTTTAGATTCCCTAATAATCATAATTTGTTAAAAATGAATATGCATTTTTGGATAAATACAATATTTATTTTTATTTCTCTTCATTCAATTTTAGTAAATTAACGAAATATAAACTCAATCTCTCTCTATATAAAAATATATGTATGTTTCAGGATAAATTTGGAAAGCCTGGAGCAATTTTAATCAAACTTGGTACACACATATTATTTATAGTTTGGAAAAGAATACTGTAGGGGTAAGAACCCACTAACACACCTAAGGAAGAAGTAGAAGGAGGACATAATAATGATCGAAACGGCCGATATTAGTGTCGAATTCGTAGTTTTCGGAGTCCCTAAGTTGACTGATTACTGACTGATTGGTCCTTCCGCTGCCCTTTGAGTTCAAGATCAGCTTAGTTGGAGTAAGGCTCCCAGCGCCGTAACTTAGATTTTTTCCGAGAGGGCAAGTATTAATACACGCATTTGGGCCCCCTAGAAAAAGTTGTTTTTCTAATTCTTAGGCCCCCTCTTTCCATCTTTATCTTACTCTTTATGAGCCCCCCGGAGTCTGTGAGCCCTCCCGTACGGCAAGGTCTGCAGGGCCGTTAGTTACGCCCCTGGGCCCGTTCCATACATAACAAATTATATTAAGGGGACAATATTGACAAATCTCAAAGCCATACGAACAAATATTATTTCTAGGGCCCCTAATAGTAAACCTTTTTTACTGAAATGGGCCCACGACTCGTTTTTGTTTTATTTACCTTTTGTGTGCTGTTTTGTTTTATATGGAGTAAGAAAATTTTGTCTTAAAGTGGACCCATAGAACAGTAAGGAGCTTCCATGGGGGCAGTTGCCCCTAATGCTCCCCTACAAGTTACGACCCTGAAGGCTTCCTTAGTGCTCCTAGAGGAGGAAGACGTGAAGGCATATAAACATGATCGAAAACGACCCATATTAGTGTCCAATCCATAGCTTTCGGGGCCATTTAGATAAATAATGGCAATCTAGATTCCATTTAAGTCCAGATTTAGCCCCCATTAACATTGAGGGGGAGTAAAATGAAGGCATGTAAAAATAACTTAAAATGACCGATGTTAGTGCCGAATGTAGAATTTTCATGATCTCTAAGTTGATTGTCGACATTTCCTATACCATTTAAGTTTACGTTTAACCCCTATTGGTATCCCTAAAGTGGTAAGAGGGAGTTGATATGTAAAAATAATCGAAAACTACTGATATTAGTGTCGAATTGATGGTTGTCGGTGTCTCTGAGATTAATAGTCACTCCCAATAGCGTTAGAATCTAAGTCCAGCCCCAATCGGCATAAGAGAGGGGTGAGAAGGGCCGAAAAATAAAATGTCTCAAAAGACCGGGGTTAGTCTTGAATCCATAGTTTTCGGTTCCCTAAGCTTTTAGGTTACAACAACCGCGATGATATTGAATCTCAAGTTTAGGAACGAACGGGCACGTCAGCTGGATTGGGAGTTTACATAGACGTCAAAGGCGTTGCTTGTACATCATATTTTATATATATAAACCCCATTCTTATTAACATTTGCTAATCTCTTACGCCAGTACTTTATAAATGTTCATTTTGTACTGTACTGAACGTTTTAGTGCTTTATAAATGTTTGTTATGTACTGTACTGTACGTTCTAGTGCTTTATAAATGTTTGTTATGTATTGTACTGTAGGTTTCAGTCCTTTATAAGTGTTTGTTATGTTCTGTACTGTACATATTAGTATTTTATAAGTGTTATGTACTATACTGTACGTTTTAACTAGTGCTTTATAAATGTTTGTTATCTACTATACTATACGTTTTAGTGCTTTATAAATGTTTACTATGTACTGTACTATACCTTTTAGTGCTTTATAAATGTTTGTTATGTATTGTGCTATACGTTCTAGTGCTTTATAAATGTTGGTTATGTATTGTACTATAGGTTTTAGTGCTTTATAAATGTTTGTTATGTGTTGTACTGTGCATTTTAGTGCTTTATAAATGTTTGTTATGTACTATAGTGTACATTCTAGTGCTTTATAAGTGTTATGTACTATACTGTACGTTTTAATTAGTGCTTTATAAATGTTTGTTATGTATTGTACTATACATTTTCTGTACATATATATTCCAGTGAAACTTCAACAAAACTTGATAGACACGATTTCCACTCTAAAATAATAATAATAATAATAATACTATGATAGTAAGACACCCAAAGAGGTGGGAATTGGAAGCAGTTAAATATAAAAGCAATGCAAAACGAACTGATATTAAAAAATATATATCAGTGCGCAATAAATAGTTTTCGAGGTCACTGAAACGAATAGTGACGCATCTAACGCCGTGCCAAGTTCAGTCCCATCAACACGGGGTGAGAGGAAGGTGAAAAATCAAATGTCAAAAATGACTAAGATTTGTGTCGAATTCATAGTTTTCGCGGTCGAGAAAACGGTTGACCCGTTTGAAATAATTATTGGAAGGTAAATAGTGCCCATTTCACATATCAAATTGATTAACGGGCGTATTCTGTGGGGTAGGGTGTTTCAATATTTATGCAAAAAAAAAAAAAAAAAAAAAAAAAGAGTATCTTCTGTATTTTTGTCATTACACTTTATTTGAAATAAATATTCTATGGGGAAGGTGATTCTAATATTTCCTATAGATAGGTCTACATCCATTCTCCCCATGCGAAGAACAGGCATTTCAGATAGTATAATAATAAAATTTCCTGATGTTACAGATCAAAAGATTATTGTTTATCATGACAATGTATGACATCAGAAAGGTTTTGTATTTGTCTCCTGGGGCTAGCACATGCTATCACTAGTGAAAGAGTGTAATAGGTTTTATTTTGGCTTCATTAAAACGGGTTATCCAGTGCAATTAAATGTATGCTAATTAAATGATAGGTAAAAGTAGTAACAAATAAGTATCAGCAATACTCACATTACTCAAATAACTTCACCCTAGGATTCTCTTGGTCTCTATTTACGTTCAACTTAGGCTTGATTGCAACCGGACACTTAAGCTTGATCACAACTTTCACCAACATGTAAATGACAAGCTTAACTTTACTCTTAAACTTGGATTTCATTACAACCCCATAACTTTCGAGTCGAATTTCAATTTAGCGTCCCTTTCAGCAGCGAGGCTATGTGAGACGTGGACCTACTGATTAACGTGGAATCCGAACCACATGAGCTCCCGCCAGGAATCGAACCCGGGTCTCCCGCGCCAAGAGCGCGTACGCTAACCGCTTAGCCATGGAGGAGCTCCCGATTAACTTTCATCAATAGGCATACATTCTGATAAGCTACAACTTGGAACTCCGAAACCTGGATTTGATAACAACCCGACAACTTTAACCAATACATAAGTGACAAGCTGCAACAGTTCTCTCTGAAACTTGAATTTGATCGCATCCTAACAACTTTCACCAATACATAAGTGACAAGCTCAACTACACTCTCAAACTTGGATTTGATCGCAACCCGATGACTTTCACCAATACATTCTGATAAACCTGGATTTAATCGCAACTCGACAACGTTCATCAATATGTTGGTGACAAGTTACATCAACTACTCTCTGAAACTTGGGTCTAATGGCAACCCGTTAATACATAGTGACAAGCTAAAACAAGTTCTCTGAAACTTAGGTTTAACTGCAACCCGACAAATATTTTACTCCCTTGTTTATTTAAACTTAACTCTCAACAGTTTACTCACTGCGTTTTTAATTTATACGATTGAGTACGTACCTAAGTCCCACGATACTTTCTGTACTAGTGGGGGACATGGTTGTTCAGTGGTAAAACACTCATCTCTGGTACGAAGAGTACCTGGTTCGATACCTATCACACGAGTTTATAGTAAACAACATTGTGTCCGTGGGTTTTCTCGGGGTTCTCCCGTTTCCTCATACATTTTCAACCCGATAACTATTTTACGATCATTTGCATTCATTAATCATCCGTCTCATTTAGTCTAAAGATAATAAACGTGTAACGTAAAACCATAGATTTCATTTCATTTCAGTTTTCGTACTACTAATTAGTAGCGTCTCCATACTCCCGACTCAAGAGGGACGGGAATGGAGAATGGCGGAAACTTCATAACGATGAACTACACAATTTATAACGTTCATCAAACACTGTTAGGGTCATCAAGTCTAGGAGGCTCAAGTGGGCAGGTCATGTAGCCTGGATGGGACAAAGTAGGAACGCTTTCAAAGTCTTAACTGGAAGATCAATCGGAACACGACCATTAGGAAGACCTAGGCGTAGATGGGAGGACAATATTAAGATGGATCTCGCAGAAATAGGTAGGGATGCGCATGAGACAAGATTTGTGGCTGTAAAAGTGATGTCTCGACTCGAAAAATGTATATTTTTCTATTGGAAGAGCCATGTCTCGACTCGAATTTTGTCAGGAAAATCCTGTCTCGACTCGTCTCGTGCGCAACCCTAGAAATAGGGATAAAAAGTAGAAACTAGATCCAACTGGCTAAGGATAGAAGTCAGTGGAGAGCTTATATGAGCGCGGCATTGAACCTCCGGGTTCCATAGGCCATAGATCTAGTTAAACGGCGTGACAAACATCTTGGCATTTGAAGGCGGCGCTCCAAGTTCCCTTTAAATGCTGCTAACAAATGAGAGACCAGCGGTATTGCCATGTTTATTTTGTACACATCCACGTCTATCCTCTGCCACCTGATCGCTCTGTATTTCGTCTGCTTAGCGATAGTCACACCCCTTAGCACTCGGCAACGTCGCGTCAGAGCTTGCGTTTTATTCGTTTAGCTGAAATGCCAAGATGTTTGTCACAGGCTTTAGTTAGCGCCTCCCTACAATAACAGAGCCTCACACAAAATTTGGGTCTTTCGGCTTACGATGCCAGTGCACTACCTGCTGTGCTAATCAATCCTTTCCAGCCACACAATTTCAACTTTTGATCTCCGACCCAGTTGTAATTTTTCACTCTTCCGTTTTTATTACATCTATACCTACAGAGGATTTTATGATTTTAAAACATTGGTTGTTTCCTCTCTTACGCATTGGTACATAAATAATATATTACTAATAAACGTAACATACAGTATTATCCTTTTTTAAAAAAATGAAAAGTGATTACTGTCATTGATTTCTGAATACACACCCTGTATCTGTGACACAAACAGTCACTATGTATGTACGAGATAGAAATATATAACGATAGATGGTATTCGAACATGAAACGTGCTTTCTCATTGCAAGAGCGTTATGCAATTCAGCATCATTACACTCAATCAGCTCATACTGCGACGCTAATGACGTAAATTAAAGTGTTCCCAATTCGTCACGCCCATCCATTTCCCAATCCAAGAGAGCAGAGCAAGATATTCATTCCACTAGGGCTACAGCATAAATCAACTTATTTCTTTTTTTTATCTTCCTGTTTCTCTTTTTCTTTCTTTCTAAAAATGTATTAGACTGCGTACTCGAATTAAATACGCAGTACTTATTACTTTCTCTCTCTCTCTTCCTCTCTCCATCTCTCTGAGCAGTAAATTATTTATTTTTTGCTCAACAGCGTAATGAGATGAGGAAATTAATTCTAATTGCAAACTACTATTTGGTATACTTCTTGATAGGCCTTATTACCGAATGAACTAATCTAATGAACACTGAAAAAAAAAAGCAATCAGCTATATATAAAGGGTGTTCATAAAAGGATAGAGGTGTTTCGTAAGTATATTTAGCAATTGTCTACTATCTTACACAGATTATAGAGAGTTCTGCACGAGACCAAGAGAAATCCACATATTGAGATATTTTGTAGTAAATTTGAAGTATACATCGCCATCTTTCGGAGTTTCTAGCTGGCATGTAAGAGTTTAAATTCTGAATGTATCAACTACCCAAAACAATTTATATAAGTTTATCATACGAAGTAAAAATAAAACACGCTTCCCATGGTGACAATGCTTGATTAATTCATTAGAAGTAATTCCCTAAGCACTCCAGAACGTTTTAAATACCCTCCCCGATAGAGTGAAGCATCTTTGGAGGTGCAGAAGGCAGAAATCATCATCTCTATGTCATTCGTGTGTCTGTACCTTTTGCTCCTCAAATGGTCATCCAGGGACAGGAAAAGGTAATAGTCAATTGGTGAGATACCTGGAGAATATGGAGAATGAAATAAGAGTTACCAGCCAAGAGACTTAATACTTTCTTCTCCAAGGTCACTTGCGCAGCGTAAGGACGAGTTTTATTGACCAATGAAGACTGCTTTTGCCAAAGAATATCTAAATCTCACTATAGCTGAGCACAGTATCCAGCCACGTTGACTGTTCGTCATCGAATAGCAGGTTATAATGGACAATTCCTGCGTCTGTCCACCAAACATAACACAACTTTAAGTGCAACGGGATCCATGCTGCGTGCGATGCCGGTTCATCTAGTATTAACTACGCATTAAGGGCGTCATTTGGGGGGAAGCAGGGGTGAAGTTATACCCCTGCGTTTGATATATTTAATTAATAGTACAGTAAGGAAAAACGATAACTATATTTATCTCAGTCAAGAATCATGCTGCTACCCCAAAGCAAAATTTCAAATGACACTGACACACTCCTTGGGAATTTGTGTGCATATATATAATACTTCGGTTCGCTTCTATCCTGGCTCCGTTGACCGAAATAGTTTTCTCGTTTAATCGTTGAGTTCGAAAGAGAAGAAGAAGAAGTAAGGAAAGAATGTAAGTTAAAATACAATACACATTCCGGTGCCCTTGTTAAAGGGATGTTGTCATTCTTTCTCTGAAGATAATATTAGACAATAATCATTAACAGCATTGACAAAACTTCACCTCGACACAACACAACATGGGTATCCTTGTACCCGCAAGTACCATTATACCGCCCCCTCCCCCTAGAGACTCGACAAACACATCCTGCGAGAAAAACATGGCCCCCTCTTCACCCCCTTCTCCCGTCTGTTCCTTGCGTTCTTTTTCCTCCCATTAAACCATCTCGTCTTTTATGGCGGTTCTAAATCACTGAGGTACTCGCTCTGCAAGCAACGGCGGGAATGTTAATGTTAGCTTTTGCTTGTTTCGGCAGAGTTTGGTGGATTTACCTCCTTCGTGTGGGCTCCACTGCACGGTACATCCTATGCTTTCTTTCTTTTCTTGTCTCTCTCTCTCGCTTACTCTCTTGGCTACTGAGCTGGCCATCTCCCATGCATTTGTGAGAAACTACGGGTTATGTTCGTAGAAACATATACACACACATAACATTGTAGTACTTGGGTATGTGTTATTTTAAGCATTTTTATCTTTTGGTTTGAGGAACAAAAGGCAAAATTACATCTCACTCCCCTCCTTATCCAGCCCTCCCAAAGTCTCCCTTTTTCCTCTCACACAGATAGAGGGAGCACGTTTCAGAGATAATTATTGTATGGGTGACTAGCAGAATGATTTGTACATAATATTATTACCACTAATTTCAGCAGATGGAGACGCATAGATATCCAGAACAACACTTTCATCTAATTAGTTTATTTAAATCTAATATATTTGAGGTAATTACTAGATGCAGTGCATAGTTGAAACAAGCTTTTTTTCAATGTGTTCAGCAGGCTGAATGTTAATGATTACGATCACTGCGTGTACAGTTGAAGTTGGGGTCAAGCATATAGTTGAGTTCAAAGTTGGGGTTGGCATTACCCCGTTATCCTTGAAGAACCTCAACACAAACTACAATAATTATCTTTTTGGTTAAATACATACCATGTTTCATCAAACTTTGCATTACTTATTTAAAAAAAAAATGTTTACCTATTGTGAAAGGGACGAGAATAAATCGACAGCTTGGTAATGCAGTAAGTACGAATTTTCAAGCTGGGTTGAATTCAATCTCTTGTATCGGAAACTGAAGTAATTCGGTGGTTGAGCGTTCTCTTCTTGTGCATGGGGTCGCTGGTTTGATCCCAGCTCACGCCAAGTATGCTTTGTGGTGCACAAACATAATGTAAGTGAGATTTTTCGGAGTTCTTCCGTTTCCTCCCACATTCTTAACTCCACTCCTTCTCACCATCACCGTCTCCTTTAGCCTACTTGACCTGAAATATATAATTTATTTTCCAATCTCTTATATCCTTTGGCCACCTTGAATTAAGGCAATAGGCATGATTAAGAGTCTTCATCCCGGCGAAATTAAAATACCGCTAATTTTACAGTAATTATGTGATATCTTCAAATAGATAAAAGATAATTGAAATATGGAACAAGAGCGCCCTAGACAATATTATTTTACGTGAGGTACCGTTATCACAAGTCACCTAGCGGCTTTCTGTTTTCAGCTGTTTAGAAACGCGAAAATAAATGCCGATTTTCAAAATGGCTCGAAATCGAAAGCAGATAAGTGAGTCGTGATAATGGTTTCTCATGTGAAATAATATTGTCTAGGGCGCTCTTGTTCCACGTTTCGATTATCTTTTATCTATTTGAAGATATCACATAATTACTGTAAAATTAGCGGTTTTTTAATTTCGCCGGGATGAAGACTCTTAATAAGGTTTTAAAAAAACGACAAGTTTCATCAAACTAAGACACTTTTAGATACTTGCAGTATTATAGAACAAACTGCAATAAATCATTTGGTTGTCGTTTTAGCATGCGTAAACGTTCACATCAGGTTTGAATTCGGCTTTAATCTCGACAGACTTGACTCTTTGCTTTCCCCTAAAAGAGCGTTGTTTGATAAACGTGAAGGAAAAGTAGGTCATATCGGATATATTATATGTATATATAATATATCCGATATATATACAATTACTTTACACATCAATGTGTGAACACTTCCGTATATATAAGTACATTAAATTCGCATCCTCATTTTCGAGAGGTATAGTAGCTCGGTGTTAAAGCGTTCAGCTCTAGTGTGAGAGGTCCCTAGTTCGATTCGAGACCATGTGAGTTTGTGGTGGACAACATCATGTCCGCGAGTTTTTCGAGGTTATTCCAATCGCTCCCACATTTTCATTTCACTCATCCTTTAATAATAATATTCTTTCTCCTTATTTTTTGGCAGATTTGAACCCTCAGTAATAGTCATAACTGGTAGTTGTGAAAAACAATTACACCATATCGGATATTTTCTAAAAATAATCATTTATCATAGAGAACAGATAGCATAAGTGAACTTGCTCAAGGCTTTAGTGTATAGACGAATTTTCAAGTTCAACGTGATCTTTGACGTGCAGTATTTACTTAGGAAAATCAATTTCCTGGAGATTCATCATTCAATTTCATACAAAACTTGAGCTTCTCCTTCATGAAATGGATATTCCTACAGTCGCTCCTAAGTGATTTTTTTTTCAAAGACACCCCGGAAACCATAGACTCACGCAATTTCATGCCTTATGCCACTTTTCAAGATAAATTTGCACCTAATTTTTGGTCCCTTTGTAATGCCAACACGTATATCTACCTACATATATAAAATTGAAAGTGACTATGTCTGCGACTCTCAAACTCTTGAACCACCTGACCGATCAAGATCAAATTTTCAACATAGATGAGATTCGGGCCTTGGATGGTTTTTATCACTTCACTTTGATGGTGCAACTTCTGGGAAGGAGAGGTGTAGATATTTAAAAATGATTGAAAATGACCCATATTAGTGTCGAATCCATAATTTCCTGAGTCCCTGAGACGAAATATGACATTTTCGATACTGTTTAAATCCAAATTCAGCCCTTTATATCCAAAATGAAACATATTCTTTCCGTGCGGAGAACAGGTATTCTGATAATAATAATAATAATAATAATAATAATAATAATAATAATAATAGTAATAGTAATAGTAATAGTAATAGTAATAATAATAATAATAATAATAATAATAATAATAATAATAATTATTATTATTATTATTATTATTATTATTATTATTACTATTACCATTAGTAATAGTGGTAGTGGTAGTAGTAGAAGAAGAAGAAGAAATGTTTTAGTTGAATAATTGAAGTTTTTCGCCACAGAGGATATATGAAGTAATGCTAAGGATGCACATAAGACAAGTATTGAAGTTGTCTCGTCTGAAAAGTGTCTCGTGAAAAGAAGTCTCGTCTCGTAAAAGTGTCTGCTTCTACTGGAAGAGAATCCGTCTTGCCTCGACTCTCGTTACGAAAATTATGTCTTGTCTTGTCTCGTACCAATTCTTAAAGTGGCATCGGAATCACAACTTGTGTTTGTAAGGCAAGCACCGCTAATGAAACTACGCACAGCAGAAAGCGCATGTGTTAGTCCCTTCGCCAGGGAAGAGTAGTAGTAGTTAATGTAGTAGTAGTACAAGTAATCATAGATAATATAGTAGAACCAAACCTTCAGATTTTTACGAAAATGCAATAAATTTTAGCAAAGCCTTAATATCTTTAAAATTTTGCTAGAAAACGCAAAAGTAAAGCTTTATATACATATATATAATACCAGTGTATGCTCCAGTAGAAATGCCTGCATTATTTACAAAACAAGAACAGGATTCACGAATGCAGGGAAACCAACAATCCCAAGTGAAAAGGCGCATTTTAAATACGCTACGCGAGAGTCGTGTGTGGAAAAAGAAAAGGACAGGAAAGGAGAGAGAACCGTGGGGAGATCATGTTGTACAGGGGGGGAGGAGTAGGAAGAAAGAGAGTGAAAGAGAATGACGAGAAAGGAGCGTGGAGGACTCTTGTGTAATTATACAGCTTCGTCGCCAGTAATCATCCACTTTCAACCGACTTATGCATGTAAAATAACCTTCTACCCTCCATCTTTTGCTCATTCAAGATTATGGGTAACTGCTGAGGATGTGTCCTTGGGTTGACCTCTGGGCTATGCAGAGAGAGGGAGAGAGAGAGAGAGAGAGAGAGAGAGAGAGAGAGAGAGAGAGAGAGAGAGAGAAACAAGATCTTTACTTGTACAATATTATAGAGATTTCTTCGTTCTTTATTACGTCTGCATTTCAGTTCGTAAAAAGAACACTTTTCAATACAATTTGGAACCAATACAATACAATTCTACGCGTTTAAAACAAAAAGAATGCTCAAAGATGATAAAGATACCCATTCATACATTTTATTGAAGTGAACAAAATTATGTGTGAGAGTGTAAAATCTCGTGTGTGGTTTTTGAGAAAGACTATTTTTTTTAAATCTCAAAAACTGATGTTGTGCGGAAGTCATGTTACCTATTGAGGTGAAACTAATGCTAAAATAAATCCCCATTATGTTCTTCATTATAACACTACGAAGTAGGCAGTACATACACCGTGTAGTATAGTATCTTTAACAATAAATGCCCAAAAATTATCACTAACACTTGCATTTTGTCATCTAACTGATTTATACGATAAATTTTAGTCTCGTCTCTAAAACTGCATAAATCGAGACGAGAAGTGTGCTTTTAAAAAAAATCGAGACGAGAAGCAAAGAATTTTCGTCTCTTATCAAGACGAACCGAGTCTCATGGCCAACACTAGTTTTCACTCAAGTGTTAGATCTCAAACAATATTTTAGTGTTACATGGTTCACGGTATAAAAACTATAAAATTGATAAAGTATTTGTACAGTCCGCAGCAAAAAAACCCGAAACATGAGCATGTAAGTTTATTGTGAAACGACAAAGTCTTTAGCTCCAAAATAAGTGTGCAGGGGAGAACGCCGAGGTTTCTCCTGGCGTGATTCGTGCCACTTAGATGTTATTTTGATTCCCTGCGCTGTTAGGCGTAGTTTTACAATAAACTTAACATGCTCATGTTGCATTTTTTTTTTTTTTTTTTTTTTGCTGCGGACTGTACGAACACGATGAACAACATTTATAAACGTTTAAAGATAATAGGCCTTATGCAAAGTCATTCTGAAGCGTGATTAGAGCCATAATAAAGAGCTCAACTAACATATCTTTCCAGCAGTAGTCAGGGCTTTAGTATGACGCTAATCATACGTCAAAACGACTCTGCATAAGGCCCATTGTTACTTATGCAGGAGTATGTAGAGCTTTCATCATCATCATCATCATAGGTATTCTGCCTTTATTGGCTGGTCACTTGCCGCAGCTGAGAATCTTCCATGTTCCACGGTCCTCCGCTAACCTCTTTGTCTTCGCGTATGATCTTTCTGTTTTAATATAATCCATTAATTGTAGTCTCCTTCGCCCCCACCCTCTCTTTACCGCCACCATACCTTCTAGGACGTCCCTCATGATACAATCTCTTCCTAGGCAATGTCCCAACCAGTTTCTCTTCCTCTTCCTAATAATATCTAAAAGTGTTCTTTTCTCACCCACCATTTCTAACACTCTCTCATTCGTTTTCCGCTCGACCCAACTAATTCTTTCCATTCTTCTCCACACCCACATTTCGAAGTCTTCCAGTCGATTTTCGTCACCTTTACGTAATGTCCACGTTTCCGCCCCATGCAGTACAGCACTCCACAAGAAGCATTTTATGAGTCTTTTTCTCAACTCTTTATTCAAGGTCCCACAAAACAATTGTAGAGCTTTGGTAGAGTAAATTATAGTTTGGAATTGACTCCCACTATCGGTTTGTATTATAAAAATTTCTGTAAACAATATTTTACAAAAGTAGTACAATAATATAATTTCTTAAATACAAAATTAAAAAAGGTGGCCCAAGGTCCGAGCAGCCTATTGTAGGATATCCACAGAGCTCTACAGCAAGCTAGGTGAAGTAAAATTAAAAGACCCAAATGCTCCAAAGCAAGCAAAGAGGGGGTTTAAAAAGCCATAAAACTCCAAAGCAAGTTACATAACTGAAGTTAAGAGTCCCGACAGAGCTCTAAAGCAAGCTATAAGGGGGAAAAGCCTAGCGTTTTAAAGCAAACTAGAGGCTTCGGTTGGGTATCTCGTTGTTGTCTTGTCTGCAATGATGATCGCGTATAACAACATTTTCTCCCTGATCCTTAAAATGTTATTGAGCCATTATGAATAAATCAAATAATTCACTTATTTTTTTCACGCAATATATATGTCGTCTATTTCAAATATTTGACGTAGAACAACTTAAAGCAGTATAACTTACGTCTTTATCAGAAGAATCAACAAGTAATTCGTCGTCATGGATACCAAAAACATTCCATTATCTATATTACAAAAATATTTTTATCCTCTTCTTCTTCTATCGGAATAGCAGGCTAGTGCATATAAAAATCAAATATCGCCCAAGAAAATTTACAAGCTTATTACAAGAAAATGATACAACGAAATGCTCACATTTTGTTGTACGCGGTCGTTGTTTATAAATAACAACACGTGTAAAACTTTTGTAAACACAAGCACATGTTGAGTGTTCGTAAACACAGGCATTAAAATATCCAAGTCATTACACTATAGGCCTATACTCCAATAATAAGTACGGTTTAAGTGTTGTTATATCACATTCTTCGTGGCCCTCTCGTGGCGCGTAAAGATTCTAATAAAAGAAAACTAAGGGCATAAATTTGTACATAAACTTTTGAGACGAGACGTGAAAAACTTTTCGAGAATCGAGACGAGATTACACAAATTCTGAGTTGAGACGACAAAACCTCTTCTCGTCTCGTCTCGTGTCGTGGCCAACATTAGCATATATATATATATATTTCACACCGTTGACTAAAGGTTCAATTTCTGATTTAAACAATATTTTCAGTATTAATAAAATAATGCAACACAATAGGGGAACATTCCTAAATTAAGATATAGCATGCTCTGATCTGGAAAACTAGAAATAACAAAAAAAAAAAAAATATAAGCTGGTGACCGGGCCATCGGAAACTGTTTGGGTGGTCATAGTCCTTTATGTGCTGTAGCACCAAGAAGTAAAAAGTGAAGTTTAGCTAGTGTAACATTAACCCTCCAACTACATATAGAAGTTTGTAGAAGCTCGACCATACTCTTAACATATACCGCGGATTAATTTTACCAGATTTATGAACGGAACTTAATGTAAACTTAGTTTCCAGCATTCTGTACTTGTTATTATTATTTTTTTTCAAATATATGTTGTAATGTTGCGAGCGGCGGTCTGTTTACATTTGCCTACTGCACTCAGTGGCGGCAAAGAGTTCTATAAGAAAGGATGTACATCGGCAATGGCGGCGAAACCAACTTTGCAGCCCTCTGCCTGCAAAATCAACCCCCGGCTTTGGGAGATTCAGTGACTTCTCATTTCTAAGCATTCTTTACATCTTTATGTGAAGTACAGACCGTTCCACAAAAAATTTACAAGACTGACATTGAAATTGTTTCAACACGTTGTTTTGCAGGTGGATAGGCAACCCAACTTACATCCTCGAATTATTAGTTATGTCTGTTTTCAAATCTTCCCGCTCCTCTTGCCTTATCTAAAGCAGTCTTCATCAACTCATTGCTGCTGTGATCTAATACACTTATTTCATTAAGAGAAATTCGCCTGAAGAGATTCTTCAATCGAGCGTTACAATGTGTTTATCATATATATATATATAGGTTAACTAAATGTAAAGTGATTTTCTCACGTTTGAGAAACTGTTTTCGAACAAAGCAGGTTTGTTCTCAAAAAGACGATGTTATCTGGAGTATAAACTCAAGAAACATAAGTTATATCGTTTACAGTTACTAAACGTATGTACCTAATCAGAGTTCGTATCGGATGACATTTTTTGGAGCAGCAGATGATATCACAGGGAGAGAAAGATTTTAATATTTGGACAATGAAGAATTTTTAAAAATTACAGCTTTCGTAGATTGGTTTAGGTCCAGAAACCTCTTGAGTTATGTAGCCAGGACATTAATCACTCACCCATGGAGAATTCTATTTGTTGAATAATGTTCTCAAATATTCCAATACATTCGATGCATTGAAAATTGGAAATTACTTTTATTTCTATTAGAAATAGTTATTTATTATAAATACTCAAACATGCGTTGCGGTGTTTTGCCGAAAAGAAATGGTTTAAGTAACAAACATAATGTACGTCCTTATCTTATAATACATGAGATACCTGCTTATTTGTCTGCCCGATTTTCGTAGACTTCATGAGGCTTTTGTAACCTTTATAACAAAAATGTTTCTTATGCTTACTTGTATATTAGCTGATATAATAACAAAAATTATGATTGTTATGAAAGAAATAATTAAAATTTTAATAAGTGGTTTTAAATCACCTGGCATAGAATGGCAAACCGGGTGAATGGCGAGTGTGAACTACCAACATACACAAAGCATATCTAGAGAAGGTAATATTCGAGTCTAGTGAAAACAAATCGATGTAAACATGTTATATTTTAGGATTTAAAAAAAGGAGAAAAAGCTACTCGACGTACGCATAATCGTCTCACTTGGATGCGAAGATTGAACTTTCAATAATTTAAAAAAAAAAAAAAAAAGGAATGTGTACATCATGATCTGTTGGATTAATGGTTACCGCAGGGTAGTTCTACGCTGGTAGTCATAGGTTAGTTTCCCGGGGGAGTATATATTTGTTTCAGCAACATGCATTTTGAGCGTTCCACAAGTTTATCTTTCAATTAAATGAAGTCGCAGCCAGTTTAAGCCGGAATTATTTTCAAATATGAGATTTTTTAGATCTATTTTTTAAAGTGTGCCATCTTCGAAAAACACATTAATACATAATTATTTGTCTAAAAGCACGAAAAAAGATTACTTTTCAGCCTATTGTTAATACATAAATGTGCTGCATAGCTTCCTGGCCGGAAGTGCCCAGTTTCAATACTATGGATGTATTAAATTTGGTATTACCGAATAGCAAAATCACTTTATTTTGAACAGAGTTGGACTAAGGATCAATGAAAATAAATTTTTTAGTCTATCAATTATTTTACAAATGTTCTTGTAATGTTGCTATATGTTAAGGAAGTTGCACATTTTGGAAATAAAAATAACACAGAACAAAAATAATTGGTTAGAATGTCAGTGATATTTTGCATAGAAAAATATTGTATTTAGAAACTTATTGATAATAGTAGCTAATTAATGTGTCATATAGGTTTAAAGTCCATTACTGTTAAAGTGCGAGTGACGACAAGCGCTTCGTTTCCATGTGTTATATCTTTATTTTTACAATATATCTTTAAGCGATACATAACTGAACTTTAACTTAATATATATGTAACAGATTTTATAATTATGAATAAATTGTAGTCTATCATTGTATTCAGAAAAAAAAAGTTTAAAAAACGTTTGTACGAACAATTAACATAAAAACGTCTGAATAATTTCACATTGCATGTATATTTTAATTGTTCTTTATATCCAATATATAATGATTGTGAAATTAAATTTCTGTGCTTTCCTATCGGGAATCGAACCAGAGGCCACGTGTATCAAAGGCACACGCGCAGGTCACTAGATAAGTAAGGAGGACTTCTAAAAGTTCGAGACTAATGTGTAAAAAGATTTTCCATAAATTAACTTTGCTTTAGCTTTCCATAAATTAGCTTTGGGCCATTCTCACTCCTATACCTCCTTTGATATATGCCGCTCAAATTTTGTATTTTCACTAATCTCGGTTAATATTTTACGATATATATATATATATATATATATATATATATATATATATATATATATATATATATATATATATATATATATATATATATATATCATATCTAGATTTTCAGTTGCTGGCTGAGAACGTTTACTTGTGAGACCTTGGAATACGAACTTTCTCGCATACCATGCAATTTAAACTTTTTCGAAACATTGTAAAGCTTGTTTGAGTATTTATACTCGTAATGAATAATTATTTTTAATAGAAGTAAAATTATATTTGCAATTTTCATGCATCGAACTTGTTGGCGTTCTTAATATATGCGAGAAGAAAACGATTTATTAAATAGCATTCTCAGTGGGTTAAATAACCAAACGCGTGGCTTCATAACCAAAAAAAATTCTTGGTTTGAACCCCGTCTACAAGAGCTCTGAAATCTTTAATTCTTCATTCTCCAAATGTTACGATCTTTCTCTGAGCAACCATCTGATGCTTAAAAAAAAAAAAAAAAAAAAAAAAATCTTCACCTCAAATCCGGTGTGTGATACTCCCAGACTCAACTGAGGAAAGTTGCTTCTTCCGCTTTCGAAAATCACAATTTTCCTCAGAATATGGACGCCGTCTGATCACTTGTTTCTCTAGTTCTAACCTTGCATATGTGAACATATTCCTCACCGTCCCTATATTTGGATCTCTCTCCCTCCTCTCTCTTTCTCTCAATGTCATCCGATACGAACTTTGATTAGGTACATAGGTTAAGTAACTGTTGACTGTAACTTAACGTTTCTTCTTGAGCTTTTACTCCAGGTAATATTCTATTTTTGAGAACAAATCTACTTTGTTCGAAAAATAGCTTCTCAAACGCGATCAAATTATTTTACATTTACTTAACCTGTTACTCTGATAAACAAGTTGTAACGCTCAATTGAAGAATCTCTCCATGCGAATTTATCTCTTAGTGGAAGGAGTATATTATGCCGCAGCAGCAATGAGTTGACGAAGACTGCTTTAGATCAGGCAACAGGAGCGGGAGGAATTGAAAACCACACGTAACTAATCACCCGAGGAAGTAAGTTGGGTTGCCTATATACCTGCAAAACACTATGTTGCAGCAATTTTAGTGGAAGGTCTTTTATCATTTTCTGTAGCGCAGTCTGTACAAATATAACAGGGGAAAAATAATGAATTTACGATTGCATAATCATACAGAATTGTCCTGCATACAGAATTATTTAACATTTTACTCAACACAAAGAATTAGCTATTCAAAAAAATGGAAAATAATTTATGTTGTCAACTATTTCTTCAATTTTAATTTCTCAATTGATTCTGTAAAAGTCATTTGGTTACATATTCATGAACGTACATAATTATTAGCAGTATAATTTGAAACCGATACAAAAGGAAACTAAAAACCAAGAAATGATTAAAAGTTAAGTAGCTTTGTTTCTCGTATATTTATAAACTTGTAAAATAGGGACACCACAATATTTTCATGATGCAATTAAATTCAAGCGTGGATTCGACTTTGATCATTTCAAAAGCAAATGAAATTTCATTCGACCGTTCATTGTCGAATGAAATCATTTCACAATGATTTCCTAAGTCATTTTGTTCTTAGCACATAAAAGGTTTCGCTGACCACTGAGGAGTGGTAGTTATGAATATGAGTATCTCAATGGCCTAGATTCACATTACTTCCTGGGATGATGCCATTAACACATGATGTATATTAGGGATGGCCAAAATTTCCCAAAATCCGGATTCCGGAAAATTTATTTTCCGGGATCGGAAATTTTACCTTCCGGATTTCGGAATTCTTCTGAAATCTGGAATTTATCTGAATTTAAGAATTTTCTAAATTCCGGAACTTCTCCGAAATCCGAACTTTTCTAAATTCTGGAATTTTTCCAATTTTACTTTCCGGATTCCAGAAAGTAAGACTTCCGGAATTGGCCATCGCAATTATATATATAGAAAGATCACCGAGGTGCTGCTCCTATTTCCTGTTCCTTCGTTCATTCACAGTTTAGCAATATCATTGCTGTGTTACTTTCACACTGCTCAACACCGTTTCTGTGACAAACCGGTAACACCAGGCAAGTGTTAGCCACAATACTGGACCTTAAGTATTGAAATAACACGCTAAAGTTGCAGTTGTGCTGAGACTACTGACCTGTTTTAACCAGTGGTGGAAGTGAGGAGGAATGTGAGCGATGCCGTTCCTCCATTTCCAAAAATTATCTATGGCGTCCCTCCACTTTCTAAAAATACAATAGACAAAGATAGACACGGGGACGGCGTAACGTCATGCGTTCCCCTACCTTTTCAGATCCACTTTTACCCTTGGTTTTAACACTCTCATTTGCTGTGTTGAGTGACCTGAACGCAAGTTAAACGTCAAAGAGAGAAGATCAAAGTCCATTTTGTTTCTTTAGAGGGACAAGATATACTGAGACGTGTAGCGTGCTCAGCAACAATTTTGGTTGTTGACTGTTATAATTTTAGTATGTAGTAAGACATGCACGAGAGATTTCTTAAAAGAAAATAATAACACAGATTAAATTTTCCGCCGTTCTTATTATCTTCAGTTTCTCTCATAACCGTTTCAAACCAATTACATTTTGTTGCTTATTATATACAGTATATAAATAAATATTATAAGATTAAATGTACCATTTCTGCCAATATTCTTCCTTATGGCTATCTCTCTGCACAGCTACGGTAATTTTGTCCTTTAATTACTCTTACATATGCTTTTATACACTTGATGTATTTCTTTTAAGGCAATCATGTGGCATTAAATCAAAAGATAAGCAAAAAAAAAAAAAATTGTAATATGTTTTATGCACATATAGGTCGTTTCTTAACACAAAACTGCATACGATGACCATCGATAGAAAATGCCTTTCAATCATACGTAGAACCAGTAAAAAATTTTATTATTATTAAGTTATGATTTTCTTATTTTTAAAAAAAGTAAAGGCCTATATATGCACGCAAAGTATGAATAATTTAATCCTATAAAGTACATTGTTCCAGTTATACTCTAGTATTAAAAATCTAGTATATTTGTGTTATTATTAATAGCTATATCTTCTCTCCTCTCTTAGGATATACTAATTTCAATCAAAGAATAATGATACGAATCCAGTCGACCTATTTCCAAAAATTCATTTTAGGGGCTATTTTCACAAGACCTCAGACAACTACCTTCAAACGCCAGCAACACATTCTTCAATATATTTTGAATAAATGAATGCGTAGACGCCTGCAAATCTGTCGACTTTTAACGATCACGCTTACCATTGGTGTCGCGACAATTGTGGTTATCCGAACAGCGGTATATTGTACAAATACATTGAATCCATATGTTTACTACGGATATTTTTACGGAGGATACGTTATCAACATGCCACATACGTACTGCTTTTTTCCCCGCTTAGATGTTACATCATGCCACTATAGAATATCTTACATCTAATAATAGTCTTCCGTATATTACATACTATATACGTATGTTACATACGACAGCTATATGTTATATACGTTCATCTGTATGTGAGATCTTGACCGCCTATATACAGTTCTTTATTTCATACGGAAAACACGTCGTATAGATGGAACACTTATATAGATGGAATACTTTTCTGTTTTTTTAACAGTTGCTTGTCCAATGCTATTATTATTATTATTATTATTATTATTATTATTATTATTATTATTATTATTATTATTATTATTATTATTATTATTATTATTATATACGACATATGAGCATAAGGTATCAGCATCATTATGCACTGTCAGTTTCACAAGATATTGAGCATAAATCCAGATTCTACGCATGAACAAAAGTTCTCAGGCATTTTCAGAAATCACACTTTCAGTAACTTCGTACTTCTGCACGACTCTCTAAGTTGTCTCATCAGTCTCTACGTAGATATGTATAGTTTCCTTCTCTTGATCTGTTTCAGGATACGTTCAATTCTCAGAAACATTACGTTCATGATTTCTGCTTCCGAAGAAAATCAAGTCTTGAACCTTCGAATGGGGTCTACCGAGCATTCATTTGTTTTATTCCTGTGTCTCAGCTAGTAGCAGATCATATTTATTCAAAGGAATATATTTGTTTGCAAGCTACTGGTACACAAAATAATTCAAAAATTCTTATAACTTCCCAGTAGCAGGAGCTTCACTGTTGATGAATAAGCATCCTTTACTTTGGTTATCCAGCCTGAAAATACACTCGTTTCATCCTTGGTTCTCTCGAAGAAGTCATGAATAGCGAGCCTACAGCCAATGAAGGCCTAGAAAGGACAGTACCCACCCTAAGTTATTCTCTGCTTCCTCTAAAACTGGATGTCATAGGAACTCTTTTAAATTAAAGTAAAATTAGTTTAGCGCATTTTGAATTATTTACCAAATTCAATTTAGCGCATTTCACTGATTTATGTGTTCCATTGCTAGATACAGCAAACACTTTCCATTAGCTTAAGGATTTCGAACTCAAATTATTTCACTACAAGGATTAAAAAAAACAAAAAAACCATGGGACTAGAATCACTTCCAAAGCATAGTTGCATCGAGACACAACGTTAGAGGGGAAATAAATAAATAGCATAGCTAAGGAGTGCACAAGGACACTTAGCAGCCCCTAAGTCCGAACTTCAAGCCCCACTGCATGCTACCTTCAACCACCTGAAATTTTCATATGTTTATTTTTAGATAAATACAACACACAAGCAGTCAAGACTGTAAAGTGAAAAGTATCTACAGCTGTTATAGATTGGATAAATAAATAAATACGATAAGCTTGAGTACATTGTTTACTGCAGCTCTTAAATGCGTTGTAAACCGTTTGACGATTCTATTGGCCACCGATTGACGGCTTTCTACAAGATATAATCATTTGATTTTGTCAGCAGAACACACAACAAATATTATGCTTTCGCAATTTTCTTAGCAATGTATCAACTAGTCATATCATTTTCATGTGAATATACATATATATTAATCTTCGTGTGAGACAGACTTAACACGTCTCGTAGACAACGGTAGGTATTTTTTTTTTTTTTTTTTTTTACTACTATTAAAATCACGCAGTGAGACTTGTAAGATCGTAAAGTTCGTACGTCCTTCGTTATTTCACACGATAAGTCTTGAACGGAAACTAATTTTTAATTAATTAATTAATTAATTTTATTATTAATATTATTTTCTTTTTGCAATAGACAGAACGATTATCTCGGCCAGGTTTGTTAGTGGAGTCCAGCCGTTAACATCTTCACGGCTAACGTACTGCGTAGTTTTTTTTAATGCATGTTTCCTAGTTTATATGCAACCCATCCAGAAGCAACGCATTGTTGGTTGCCTATGATACAATGGTATATTACTTTTCATACTGTAAAAAGTTCATTAGTCTTCAGTTTCGCGTTAGTCTCTTTTACTGGCAGTTCCACAGTTTATTTTATTATTACTGATTTCTTGAAGACAAGAAGCCATAACCTGCTAATAATTTTCTTCTTGAAAATGCATATAATCACCTTCACCATACTATTACATGTTACGAATGCTTAATGGAGGACAGTCTTTTGAAGTTTCTCTGGACCAATAGCGCATTCCTATAATCCAGATCTTTGGAGGCGAGATAATGAGGTGGGAAAAGCCTATTCTATGATGGTTGATCTTACATGATGGTGTGCACACCTACCAACCGTACCAGACTCAAGCCGTTGTTAATAATATGTAAAAACCACGTTAATAGTATGTTCTATCTATCATAACCTTGACGTTGTATAATCACATAAAATACAAAAATTCAAAGCTTTGTGTTACGATAGTACGTTTTGTATTTTGTATGAGAATGAAATGAAATCTTTAAGTTTTACGTCCCATGATTATGCCGGCTAGGTTAAAGGAGACAGTGATCATAAGAAATGAAGGAAATGATGGAATATAGAAGATGGGAGGAAACGAAGGAACCCCGAGAAAATCCACGCACATGGTGTTTGTCCACCACAAAGTTCACTTGGCGCGAGCTGGGATCGAACAAAAGACCCAATGCAACCGAGATGAACGCTCTACCACTGAGCCACAGCGGCCCCTGTATTTTGTATAAGAATGTTTCTCTCGTGAAATGCAAATGTTTCGTATTTCGTAAGACACAGTATGTGTCTCTTACGGATTTTTCATATCTTGTAGATGCAATTCCTTCTAGGTTCTAGAGCGCAATATTTTATATGTGGGGTATAATATTTATTTATCATGAAAGACATTCTGTGGACGTGGGGTACATGTATCATGGGGTACAATATTTTTACATGAAGAACAACAATTTTTACTGAAGAATGTAATATTTTTATATCCTTTGTATAATTTTAATTAGTTGTACATTCACTAAATATCAAAATTAGATTGACAGAAAAATATTACTTTATGTGCTCTTCTAGTACAAAAAGAACTTTAGAACTTATAATAATTATTAAAGACCGGATGACTAGGCATTAAAAGCCTGTAAAATAGGCAGCAAATATAGTCAAAATTAAAAAAAAATAGACAGTTAAATAGGCACTTAAATGTAACTCGAAATAATGAAGATAAATATTCAATACAATTAAAAAATACACTCAAGTCATATACAATGTTCAATACCTGTTTCTTAATATCTTGTTTTATTATTCCATGTATATTTGGTAAATACATTCTATACAGCACTTCATCACTACACATAACAGTCCAAATTTTATACACTTTATTAATACACACAGCAGTCCAGTTTTGCAGCACTTTTTCAGTACACATATCAGTTCAAAGTTTTACAGCTTCTCATCACTACAAACCACCACTTATATTTTTCAGAAGAGGCAGAATCCTTTCTTGAAATACTAAATTTTATATTTTTCCCAATAAAGTCTTATTTTGAAGAAAATGCATAGAATAGACAATATTAATCACTAAAACAATTATTTAGGCAGGAAGGGACGAAATAGGCAAAATAAAATTGGCTTAAATTGAAACTCTAACCCCCTTGTACACTGTATAAACTTTAAAACATTATTTTTTGATCATATCTTTAATATCGAAGAATAATCATTTTGACTAACATCCGATCTCTTATGATTATACTCGTCCGTAAACATAAAATAAACACTAAAATAAATGTTACTAAAGAAAAGAAACATTAGTCCACAAAAGAGTCATGTAACAATATATTTAACAAATATTAATCAGTACAGTACCAAAATATATATTGTGCGTATATTTAGTTAACAAATACAATGACAGAAAAGTAAATTGTATATAAACAATTTAGATTGTTTATTATATATATTTTTTAAATCAAAATAATATATATATTTTATTATTTTTTAAAAAATATAATATATAATAATAAATCAGGCAGCACAATAAAATGGTGGGGGCAAATAAAGGACGTACTCCATCTCTCTTTCTCCTCTCTTGACCAACACGTTTCAGAGAACTGGCGAACAAAAGAGGCGGGCAATGCAATGCAGAGAGAGAGGACATTATTAGAATTGGTAATATTAGTCATAAGTTATGAAACAGTTGTTTGCGAAACATGAATTTGGCGTCAGAAGTTGTCCAGCAAAGGAGGGGAGGGAAGAGGGAGAAAAGAAGGGGGGAAAAGAGAGAACAAAATTCAGGATGTCCCCCTTTTACCCCCTCCCACCCTACATAGTAAATATACAATTTGAATATATATACATACATACATATTGTTCGTCCACTAAATACAATGCTTTTGTGCGAATGGCCGAATTGTAATCTCTTTTTATAGCTTTTTTCTTTCTCTGTATACTGGCCGTAAGGTAGTTCGTTAGTTCCATCATTGAAAATACATACGGAATATTTTACGATAGAGCAAAATGGATAGATAGTATTTATCCTTCGGAAATACATTTACGACAGCGTTGACCTATAGATTTATGTGCAATCAAATCTACTTTGTAATAATAATTAGAGATTAGAATTTATGAGTTCAATACGTATACATATTCTATCCTTTTTTCGTTTTTCCACCAATACTATCAGAGGTACATAATACAAACACACACAACACAGATGTTGTCCGCAGTTTAAAACATTCTTTACGTTTCAATAAATCAAAAGTTCAATTCTAAATTTGCTTAATTAAACATATTTAAGTTCGATGAAAGTTGTGTCAACATGAAAAAAAAAATCCCCAATGACTATTAGCTGTAACTACGTGGGATCAAGTTATAATGGTAAAACTGAGGAAAATTGTTTCAGCTGAAGCTACACGTGTACTTATATCAATATCTCAGCAACTGGTAGCTGCATAACTAGTTAGGGTGAAGTTATATCATGGAAATTGTGGCTAGTTCTGCCATTACCTCGAGAACTGATGGAAAGAAAGTTACGTCAAATCTAGTTATATAGATACAGCTGTGAGACACTTTTGTTAGGTGGAACGCTTTACAGCAATGTCTCGGAAACATTAATAGTAGCCATACAAGTAAGTTGGATCCAACTGCACAGCCATAGCTGTGAGTATGTTCCAGGGGCGGATCCAGGACGGACTTCTGGGGGGAGCGGTCGGCGGTAATACAGCTACTTTTAAGAGCTCCAAACTTGTTATGGATGGGTTTATTTATATATAAAATAAGAAAGTTTCCCCTTGTGGCGGGGGGCGATCGCCCCGATCGCCCCCCTGTGGATCCGCCCCTGGTATGTTCTGTCAGTCGGGAAGGTTTATATAAATAACTCGAGAACTAATAGCTACGATTGATCAAGTTTTACTTAGATACAGCTGTAAGACACTTTTGTTAGACGGAACTCTTTATATCAATGTCTCGGAAACTATTAATAGTAGCCGTACAACTAAGTTGGATCTGACTGCACAGCTACAAGTGTGGAAATGTTGTGTCATTTGGAAAGATTTATATAAATAGTTCGGGAACTAATAGTACGGCTGATCGAGTCAGGTAGATACAGCTGTGAGATAGTTTTGGTAGATGGAACGCTTTATACTCGTATCAATGTCTCGGAAACTATTAATAGTACCAGTACAAGTAATTTGGATTCGGTTGCACAGCCATGGTTCAATCGGAGGATTTATATAAACAGCTCGGGAACTAATAGCTACAACTGATCAAGTTACGTAGATACAGCTGTGAGACACTTTTGTTATACGGAACGCTTTACATGAATGCCTCGGAAACAATAAAACCGGTACAAGTAAGTTGGATCCGGCTGCACAGCCATAGCTATGGGAATGTTGTATCAATCGGAAAAATTTATATAAATAGCTAGGAAACTAACAGCTACGACTGATTAAGTTACGTAACTAAAGCTGTGGGGAAAATTGTGTCAGCCGGAACTATTTATATAAATATTTCGGAAATTGGCAGCTGCAGAACTATATCAGATGAAGTTTTAACGCTGTAGTTGTGGGAAGTTGTGTCATCACATGTTATAAATATTTCTGGAGCTAATAGCAATAAAGTTACGTTGGATTCACCTACGTAGAACAGCTGTATTTGCCGGAACGCTATATCTCGGAAGTCTCAATAGGACTCGGGCTCACTATCATCAGTTGGACTTGGGTTCAATGAAGTTAGTGAGGCTTGTACTCATTTGTGCTCGGGTTTACCTTCAGTGGGGCAAGAGGTCACTATTCTCATTGAGGTTCGTGTTTACTCGGGCTCGGCCTCACACTTTTCATTGAGGTTCACACTTGGTAGTCAGCTTGGAGCTCGCACCTCTTCCGGGCACGCGCTTACTTGGGCTCGGGATCACTACACTAGTGGGGCTCGAGCTTACTGGTTGACAGTGAGGCGTGTACTTATTTGTGCTCGGATTCATTACTTTCAGTGGGGCTCGCGCTTACTATTCTCGTTGAAGTTTAGGTTTACTATTCTTGCTGAGGTTCTCACAACTGGGAGCTTTCGAAATGTGAGCGTGGAGAAGAATGAAAAAATTAGTTGGATCAAAGGGAAAACAAATGAGAGGGTGTTAGAAATGGTGGGGAGAAAAGAACAATTTTAGATAGTATTAAGAAGAGGGAGAGAAACTGGTTGGCACATTGGCTAAGAAGGAACTGTATTATGAGGGACGTGCTAGAGGATATGGTGGCAGGGAAGAGAAGGAGAGGGCGAAGGCGATTACATTGATGGACGATATCAAAATATAAAAATCGTACGTCAAGACAAAGCGGTTAACGAAAGACCGTGGAGCACGGAAACTTCTCAGTTGCGGCAAGTTGTCTGCCAATAATGGCAGAATACCCCATGGTAATGATGAATCAAAAACTGTTTGATTTTATTACCGCTTTTGTTCTATAATTATCAACATAAAACTAAGTTGTAGAAGATTTCAATCACTTCTGGCTTTAGCAACGTGATACGACCAGAGAAATGGTCTGTTCTTGAGACGTTTAATACACATTAAAAAAAGTTACTAGCTATCTTTTCCCATTTTTACTCTACGATGATTAACACTGAAACCAGAATTTGGCATTTGTTGCAATTCCTCTGACACGCCCCATTCATAGCTTTAACATCAATTCAGCAGAGCGCTATCTCCTACAATTTCTTTTCTCACGTCTGTTAGCACACAGATGGACGGACGTAGCTCTTTTACATTTACTAGCTGAACCTGTGCTCTCTACACAGAGCATCATTCACATATGAGCATGAATCTTTGTCATTCCTCACAACATCTGTACATGTCCTTTATAGACACAAGTCAAAGACGTCTTGATAAAAATCGGCCAGGGGTACCATAAAGGGGAGATATTTTTCTATTATTTTTTCAATATCCCAAACCGTTTACAATATTTGAGCCTCCTTTCGGATTGGAGTTTGTGATTAGTGTTTTCTTCTTGCATGCAATATGTAATAAACAAATACATTACATGCACAATCAATTATAATGTCAGTGGTATATGATGTTCATTGGGCAAAGCACTCCAAACAATATTCATCTTAGATTGGAGAAATGGTTATGCTTCGTTTTTCATTATCATTTGGCCATGAAACAAACGCCTGAGAGATATACAACCTCTGTACACAAATATGTAGTGTTGGAATGTATAACTCTTAGGATATGATGCTTTACTTTTCTTTTAAAAAAAATTCAACACTTCCAGTGTATCCTTAAAAATAGAATAAAGAAATAACGGTCATGTTTTCTAAATATTCAATTAGAGCTAGACAATCGACACGAAATTTGGAATCGACCAGCGAAAACGACACGTTTCTAGCACTTGCGGTTTTCGATATCTCATTCTCGGAAGGATTGGAGACAAACATATAAACATTTCTCGACCACAAACATATAAACTTTTCTAACATTTTAATGTATAGATAAACGTCCCATACTTACGCATAGCAGAATTTGAGACTTAAAAGAAAGCAACAAATTTTCTTAACTAAGAAATAAAAAAAAAATAATAAGTAAGTTCTGTCAATGTTGGAAGATGAAAGTCGAAAACAGAAAAAAAGAGGAAGAAGGAAACGTCAAAGTGAATCTAAATTTACGTAGCTTCACGGTTGAGCGCGGTAAACCGGTTGAAGGGTTCCCTTTTTTGTTCTTTCTTTGTCTTATCACTTTCCCCTCTCTTATTATTAAGTACTTGTCGCCTGTTTATGTTGTTTGCTTTAAAACCTTTGATGAGTTTTTAAGATTTGATCTCCTTTGTCATCGCTATTTTTTCTTCTTTTTTTTTAAACTTCAAGTTGTTGCATGAGGAAGATCGTTACATCTTTCCCCCCTTTTTTTCTGACTGCTTTTATTTTCCAAATGAATGTTTACGTGAGAAAATCTGGAGTTTATAGGGAAGTACTAGTAACAGACGAAGAGTAGAAGGAGAGAGAGAGAGAAAAAAAAAAGGCTGTAAAGTTAGCAAGCAACGTTTTTGTTTTTTGGTCCGATTTTGCATTCTCTCTCACTCCTTTGCCTGTCTGCCAGTGCTTTTTTAAGGTTTTGTTTTTTTGTTTTGATGTTTTATTTTTTGTCGTTTTGTTAACCACACATACAGACACTAGCGCCACCAAAAGTCTATCTTGGGTAACTGTGCTTTGTTTCCGAGGGCTTGGACATTAATAATGAACAGCGTGAGGGCTGATGCTTTCCATGAGCCGTTAACAAAGGTTTTATGGCGCGAGATAAGAGCACAGAGAGAGGAATACAACAGGAAGATAGCGTAGGTCGTGATGAGAAACACCTGGAACAGAATCTAATCCATCCGTGATAGTGCACACACACATACACATACACATGTCTGCATATACACACATACAAATATAATACTGCTTCCTCTTTGTCTCTTTGCAACAAAGCTTCCCCTTATAGTCACACATTCACTGCCTCCTGGGCAATACTAAAAGTTAAACTGATTTTCAGCCCGTCTTCCTTCCTTGTTAAGTTTCGTAAGTCTCCTATCTGTCATAATTTATTCAGAGCAAACATAATATTACTGCCTCCGCAACCAATAAAGTTTAGAGTTTAATGCCGGCGGAAGTTCCGACGATGGGAAAAAAAATATATGTACACCCCTTCCCCATCTTCGCCATCACTGCCACAAACTACAAGCAAAACATTTACAAGTCCTCCCCCTTAACAACAACTTAGTAAGAAAAAAAGAATTTTTAGCTTCAGCTACAAATTTTTCTTTGTGGCACTTTATGGTGTAAAATGATAACTCGTACATTTTATGTTGCGAAGTGATAAGTGCTTATTTAATAACGGATTTTCGTTAAAAATCAGATCCCCTATCTTATATTATCCTCTTCTCTCTTTGTAGTTGTTGTTATACAGAAGTGCGTGTGAAAAGCAAAGTAAATGAAAGAGATACAAACATGATATGATTTCAAAAGTGTAGATACACGTAGAGAAGGAATTTCTTCTGAACTTTTTTTTCCAACGTACATATTATGATAAAATTTACTTTTCCTTATGGGCTATTTCAACAAAATGGGGCTATATAAATAGTCTATACGACCTATTATTCCAGTTGTTTGATACTCTCTAAACTTTAAAGACTGGAAATATCCCGAGCTGAACTTTGATGCCCCAGTTGGGAATCGTATTTTAGGAAACGCTTGTGGAAGACTTTTAACAAACGACATAATATACTGTTATTCATGTTATGTGAAGTTGAATGCTTCGTGCCAATAAGCGTATTGAAGTGCCAATTTTACCTACGATAAACTTCAGTCTTTAAATAATAATAATAATAATAATAATAATAATAATAATAATATATATATATATATATATATATATATATATATATATATATATATATATATATATATCCAAACACATTACTTTTCCTGGGGGCATGACACACAAACGAAGTCACAAATATGTACACCTTGATGTGTGAAGAAGGAAAAGGAATGAAGACGTACTAAAGGAAGCTAATGAAGGACGACAGATCATGAAGATAATAGGAAAAAAGAAGAAACAGTATACTTGGCCATCTTATTCGGCACTCTGAATGGATCACCGTATTGATATATACTTGGCCATCTTATTCGGCACTCTGAATGGATCACCGTGTTGATAGAGGGAAAGACAGAAGGAAAACCAGGAAAAGGAAGACCAAGGATAGAATATCTAGAAGCAGTTACGAAGAAGAGACCTTATCAAAGTATAAAACAGCTCTCCCAAGGGAGAAAAAGTTTCAAAATTTTCATGTTGCCCACCAACTTATGGCTGAGATGAACAAGATTATGATTGACATGTATTTCGACGAAGCTAGTTCCTTTCGAAAACCCAGGAGAAGGAAGGCCCCCGCTGTGGGCATCCATGAGTACGTAAGTAAGTGTATGTGGAACTATGTATTTCAAATCAAAGATACAATCCTTATATACGAGGATCATCCAGAAATAAAGAACTTTTGGTGTGAAACACAAACATGAAATGAAGAATGTGTAGGATTTGTGGAATATAAACCAATTTATCTTACTTTTATTTGTCAACACGTTCAGCATACACATCTAATTACTTATCATAACGTGACACGACTATCTCTGTACCATCATTGTAATCTGTCACTACCCGAAAGTATTCAACCACGTATGACAGCATTATTATTATTATTATTATTATTATTATTATTATTATTATTATTATTATTATTATTATTTAAGTAGCTGTGCTTTCTGGAAAGAAGAAATATTCGACTATAGCACGCAACACGCAACATTCCTCAGTTTACGCCAAACAGTATGAAGGTGCAGACGTAAACGTGAATATTATCAAGTTGCGAATCCTTAATATGTGCAACAAAATTGAGAATCCTGCCAACTGTGGTGGTGTGAAGTGTAATAAGTTTGTTGATTTCCACCTGTTCCGGAGTTTCAAAGACAGAGATTACACCGCAGACCATGACTGAAGTAGGATGCTTCACGGTTTATTAAAGACATTTCAACTTGAATTCCTCCCAGGTCAACGTCGCACATATTGTGAACATTCATCAGACACAAAGATACATGATTCATCACTGAAGCACACTATTCTCCAATCGTCAGCAGTACAATATCCTAGGCCTTGTGCCCATTCGAGACGCTTCTTTGCCATGATTGGACTGGATGGCCCATAATTATATGATGTTTGACTCTGTAGTATTTGTAATTCTGGACAAAAAGTTTCGATATTGCAACACTGTGTAGCCTGAGAGTAGGGATAACGGTCAGTGGACTTAGAACCGTTAGTGTATACCAGACAGGATGGTGGAACAGTTGTCTCTGGAACAGCGTATGCGTGCATTTGTATTCTGTGGAATGGCCAGCTGGATCTCCCGATCTGTCCTAACTTTTTCTTATGGGATGTTTGAAAGGACATTTGGTTAAACTATAGGAAGCTACCATAGAAGAGTTCAACAGGATCCTAGTACGGGATTGTCAAGCTGCTTGTGGTAACGTAGCTCTTCGTCTCCAGGCGTGTATCGAGTTGGATGTTGTATTGGTAAACCATGCAATGCAGAACAGAGATTAAAATTCTTGTAAGGAACGGTATGAGGTAGTAATGTATTTATATTCAACTTATGTTGCTAGTTGTTTTACAGTAATCTTTGAAGAATCACATACATAATTATGGACCACCCTATTATATATATATATATATATATATATATATATATATATATATATATATATATATATATGTAAAGTAATTCCGAAATTAAATCAAACTACTAACCTACAAACCATTTGACGAAGTGTTTAGTTCTGAACAACGACTACATACTGACAGTTTAAATATTCCCAAGATTATGTATTTGTAATTATCATAAAAGATTTTTACATGCAAATGAGGTTGTGAAATTTCTTTTTTTTTTTAAAAAAAAACATTTCTCACAAGAATGCATATTACGTCAAATAACTTAATACAAACATATGATTATGTAACATGCACAGTGCACATTCTTCACAATAAGCGCAGAAAATCTGGATTTGTTTAGATTTAGCATGAGGAAGAGAGAGACAAATAAACTTTATGAGAACAAAGAGAGGAGTGTCCTTGAGGAAATTATTAATTTACTGTTAAGCAAAAATGCACAGGAAATTGGTACAAGACAAATATTTCAAGTACATTCTGAAATTAATAGGAACATTACTCAAATGAACAATTAACGGTATTGTACGAATAAATATTTCTTTTCTTTCTTTTTTCTTTTTTCTTCTTTTTTTTTTTTGAAACAAAAATATTGATATACAGTATATTGCAGTCAAATTCATTAATTAAGCAAGTAAAAATTACTGCATATGAAGAAAAGTAATTAATCCAGTAATAAAACTCATTTCATGCTAGCCTACCGAAACTAAGTACATAAAGTACATTGCCATACTTTACATTGAAGAGAAATTAGGCTAAACTTACATATAATAATAATAATAATAATAATAATAATAATAATAATAATAATAATAATAATAATAATAATAATAATAGTAGTAGTAGTAGTAGTAGTAGTAGCAGCAGTAATCACGCATATAAACATTGTAGTTGTCACTTTTAGCCAGTCGATTTATTTCTCACTGTTGTTTGTACCTTCTTCATTACAAAAAGCAAGTAATCACTATCATAATTAAAATAGTTCAATTTTTGGTATTCCATCTGTTTTATTTAATTTGTTTTAACGTACCTTTCAACACACCGATTGTGCTCATCATCAGAGTTGATCGAATTTCAGAATTGTTCAACAATTATTGTGGTACAATTATAATTGTAACATTTTATAATTTTATATTTTAATATGAAACAATCAAGTATTGTTATAATTTACGGTTTCAATCAAATATATAATACCCCTCTTTTTTTAATTATTAACTAACTAATTCTGTGGTCTATGGAACCCGGATGTTGAATGCCGCGTTCACGAAAGTCTTCTCTGATTTCTGTCTTTAGCCAACCGGGCCCAGTTTCTACTTTGTATTCCTATTTCTGCAAGATTCATCTTAATATTCTCCTCCCATCTGCGCCTAAGTCTTCCTAATGGTCGTTTTCCGATTGGATTTCCAGTTAAGACTTTGAAAGCGTTCGTACTGTCTTCCATTCTGGCTACATAACCTGCCCACCTAAGCCTCCTAGACTTGATGACCCCTAACAATGTTTGGTAAACATTATGAATTATGTAGTTCCTCGTTAGAAAGTTTCTGCCATTCCCTATTTCCGTTCCTCTTGGGTCCGAATATCTGTTTCAGAATTTTATTTTCAAACACTTTTACCCTGCACATTGTTCCCTTAGAATAAGCGACCATGTATCACAACCGTACAGAACAATACGCATGGTTATCGTTTTTTTAAAGTTTAAGATTCAATCCTCGACAGAATTTGCGAAGACAAAAGATTTTGAACTGAATACTACTACGAATTTCCCGCTTTCAGTCGACATTTCATTTCTTCGTGGTTATAGTTTTGGTTTGTTAACACTGATCCCAGATATTTGAAAGTATCTACAGAAATTTTACTCCTGTAATATCAGGTCGCCACGAGGAGTCTCGGTAACTTCAGTTTAAGTTATTCTTTCTGTAATAAAGTGCTATATTTGTTCTAATCACGCGTTTCTTACTTTCGTTCTGTATCACTCTGTAGCACTATTTTCTATATATGGTCCAAGTTTCACTAGTGTATGGCACTTAGAAGTGACACAGCATGCGAAACTTACTTTCGTCATTGAGTTTTGCACACCAGTGTGTATGCTTTATATCTATACGAAGAAAATCTAAACACAAAATTCAATACTACTACCATACAATTTATTCTTTTGCTGTGGTTCAGTGGTAGAGCGTTCACCGCTTTTTGGTTCGATACCAGCTCGCGCAGTGAGCTTTGCGGTGGACAAACACGGTGTGCGTGGGGTTTTCTCGGGGTTCTCCCATTGCCTCCCACTTTCTTCATTCCATCATTTCATTCATTTCTCATAATCGCTGTCTCCTTTAGCCTAGCCGGCATAACATAGCCATGAGACGTAAAACCACGTGGTCCTGGGATCGATTCCCGGCTGGTGCTTCCCAATTTTCGGCGTCTACCCAGTGTTGTGAGGCAAACTGGGGAGTCATTGTGAATGAAATGCGTGACAGCCACTAGGTCTAGAAAGCTCCCGATACGCTGGGTAGTGACGGGGCGATGCAGTGCGCTCACCACATGCTCGTGGCTAGGCTGGGCGTAGTTCAGCCGGTTGCTGAGAGATGGCGTTGGAGCGGCTCAGTTCCTTAAATGGGCTGTTACGTCAAATGTTTCTGTTTGTTTGTTTGTTTTCTATCCAATTGTATGTTCTTTCTCTGATTTAACAACCAATACTCAACTTCCATTTTAATAAACGAATATAAGTCAATGATCTTCGTTTCTTACTAACAAACGGAGTACCTGTGGCACTATTTCAAACTCTAATTTTCATTTTTTTTAAATAAATTTTCTTAATCTTAAGATACAACCATAATGGCGCAGACTTTAGTCCAAACAGCTTGTATTAAATTGCAAATTGTATCAATAGTAATTATTATTTTGGCAAAGAATGTGTTCCATACGATCAATACATATCTTAAGTACTCACTTAATGTTATAAATCGTACACGTTTCTAATTGTATCAAATGTTATGGTGCATAATCATGGGACGTTAAAATAAAATTTAATAAATAAATAAATAAAAGTTTCTTTCAATATAAAGAATTTACGAGCAGAAATTTTATACTCATAATACATTGTATATTCGAAACGAAGGCAATAATATCAAAGAGGATTTTTTTCTGTCACGTTCTCTACAAAGCCAGTAATATTTAAGTTTTACCATATTTGATGTATACATATATTTATTCCTATCAAAACACATACATACACAGACATACATACATAAGATAATGAATCATTGAAAAATGTTTATTGTATACGACAAAATACCATTTGACAAAGGAAAGGAAAAAAAAGGGCATTTGGCTGATATACATAAAACAACACTTTATTATATGACTCACTGATTGTATCACTAAATGGCTATTATTTATTAAGCACAACCACATATGGAACGCAGGAAGAATGCCGCTGACATTAAAGCAAAAGACATTAAAATGGCATATCTCATTCCATCTTGAAGAACTTTATGTAGGCCTACGTATATGAGGGTAGAAAGAAACTCAGTTTGATAGAATTATATATATATATATATATATATATATATATATATATATATATATATATATAATGCATTATTAGCTTTATACGTATATTAATTAGCTTTTATCTTAGATCTGCTTCACTAATGGAAATATTATCAGGTTTCTTTTGACGTGAGTTGACACTAGGATGGTATTAAATGTGAATATTGCTTTGAAATTCCTCATCTGTACATTCATCCGTAACAATGTCTAACCGTAATAAGTAACTTCAATAAATACAGGAACACAAAAGTTTATATACCCATATGAGCGTCATATCATTAGTGATTAACACTGGGATTGTAGACGCAAAGTAGATAGGAATGAATGTTATTTGCAAAGACAATAGAACTTTTTGTAGCGAGTTCCGATTTGTTTATTATATTCTAAGATTTACTAACAAAGAATTCGGTCAGTAGAAATATAATTCTAGCAAACTGTAATATTTCCAGACTACCAGAAGATGTATTTGGAAGTCTCATACGATTATTGAAAACTCTGGACACGAATAGAACTGATATTTGTAAACTGTTTTATAGTTGATGGAAATATACTTTGAAACGGTACTTACAGACTATAATTATTGCGGAAAGGAGGGTTTTATAAGGTTTAATCGTCTCCTTTTTCTAAAAAGCCCTTAACGGAATAAAATATACATAAACAAAATGCTCACATCTTTGTTAATATTTAACTGATCAATTGGCGATTTATGGTCAATTCACCGACTTTGACGCTAGATTTCTTGACTGGAGTCCATTACCTCTTTCTGTCAGATAGATCCCATATTTTCCTCACGACGCTGGGCGAGCGCCCACAATGTCAATGTCATCTGTTTCACCCCACTGGTCACCGTTATAGGTAATTACTAAACTCAGAATTGCTTTACTTTAATGATTCACAAGAACTGGTAGACCAGCGTGGCTAGGCTATTCGCTCATGAACAAGTCACACACAAACGGATTGTCCTCTTGTCGAATTTGTGTGTGTATTGCGTACATGCGTACATTGGCTGAGCAGGTGATCTTTCTTATCAAACAATTTTTGTACGAACCGGATCATATAAGATCTTATGTATCAGGCTTCTCCAGTGAAATCACTATCACTTATATCAAATTTCGCGTGAACACGCAATGATGTATTAACATATCAAAACGCCTACCCTCTTGTCTGCTTACGTTTGAACCAAATCATATTATGAAAAGGATCTCTATTATCAAACTTCAGTGTGTATAAATTATAATAGTAAAATTGAATCGGGTTTCTATTTAGTGCGAATCAAATCGTATCTATAAAACGTATCCCTCTTATCGATCTTATGCGTGAACGAAATCACGTCGTGCAACAGACATTCTTCTTACCAAACTTCTGCGTCAACCAAATTATACTGAGATTTGAAACGAATCGCTGTTATCAATATCTAACTTCTGCGTGAACACGCTATATTATTTTATCAAATAAATCCTTTCTTGCGAATCTTTTGTCGTGAATTAAATAGATCAAACAATAAATTTATCAAATTTTCTCGCGAATCACATTTTATAGTACTTGAGATTCCGAACGGACACACGGACTGACATTGTAAGTATATAAAGAAGATTTTGGTAAACCAAACTCGTTTTGTTTTTAAATAATGTACAAATATGAAATAAATATCAATCAATTGATCTGATTGAAGTAAACAAAACAATATACGATAATCGTAAATTCTCAGGAGTAATGATGATTTTTTTTTCGAAACTTAAAAATTAATCCATACGACAACCACGCCATCTATTATAATGAAACTCATACTTAATTACGCCCTCATCAAGTTTATTATTATTATTATTATTATTATTATTATTATTATTATTATTATTATTATTATTATAGCACTTGAAAGACGACAGTACACAGTATGATGAATGAGCTATAGCCCGCAAAACTGTGATACATATGTGAATCGATAAATAAAAGAGTGTCCCACAAAGACCACAACTTTTGAAATTCCTGCCATTTCTAGTAAGTTGGCAGAACTGCACATTACATGATTTTAATTTGTTGTCTTTTATGAGTAGTAATAACAGAGCACAGAATAGTGTCATGATTGTCATCTATTTTCTGTACGGGTAGAAATAGAGTCTTCACTACATTTGTAATAAGTTTTTATTATGGCAACATGCTGTTCCATCATTAAGAGCTCGATTCGTATCCATATCGAAATAGTGGTGTGCACAAAAACAGTTTTTTCGGTTTTTACAAAAACCGAAACCGGTTTCTGAAAATTTAAAAAAAAGGTTTCGGTTTTCGTCAAAACCGGTTCGGTTTTCTCCGAAACCGGTTATCGGTTTTCTCCAAAACCGGTTCGGTTTTTCACCTGATCCGGTTTCGGTTTACTTCAAAACCGATTCCGTTTTTTTTTTCAAAATTTGTTCTATTTCTGACCAGAATGGTGTTTCGTTGTTCTCCGGAAACCGAATCCATTTCCACAGAAATAGTCTTATGTGTTTTCGAAAAGTTTTCACCGAAACCAGCTTCGGTGAAAACCGAACCGGTTTTGGAGGAAACCGAAACCGGTTTCGGTAAAAAACAACCGGTTTTGGAGTAAACCGAAACCGGTTTCGGTTAAAAACAGAACCGGTTTTGAAGAAAACCGAAATGTCGGTTTTTCGGGTTCCGGTTTTTATAGAAACCGGTTTTCGGTTTTTTATAAAAACCGGTTTTGCCCATCCCTAATCGAAAACCGATGACAATCATGCGCTATTTGGCGCTCTGTGACTACTAAACACAAAGACAAACAGATGAAAACGTAACGTAACGTTCAATGCTGCCAACTTACTAGAAGAGAAATGGCGGGAATTTCAAAAGTTTGCTTCTTTATGGGATTTTTTTTTACCATCGAGTTTAAAACAAAATTACATGCTTTGAGGGTAAATTCTCATAAGCCGTTCTCCAGAAAATCGAAAAAAACATGACACCAAAAGATACGGCGTTCGTTGCCAATAATAATAAGTCATAATCTTATTCTGCTGGAACAAAATGTTCATTTATTTATACACTGTATATATATATATATATATATATATATATATATATATATATATATATATATATATATATATATATATATATATATATATATATGTGTGTGTGTGTGTGTGTGTGTGTGTGTGTGTGGGTGGGTGGGTGTGGGTGTAAAAAAATTAATACACTTTTAAGTAGCAGATTTATCTATTAATGTTTGTTCTTTCATGGTGATGCATATCCTCCTAACAGTCTCGCATACCTGTAATCGAATTTTGACATAAATAACTTGTTGGTCACGAGAGGATATGTATACATACTTCCCATGTATATATGTATATATAAATATATGAACTTTCCAAATTCGAGAGAAAACTAAAGAAAGATGACAATTCTTCTCTCATTTTCAAGACGGGAAATTGCTTGTCTCTCTATGCAACACTAGTTCACACAAGTCTTGAATCTTATATTTAAAAAAAAAAAAAACTGTTTCCGTGTTACATGAATCATAGTTTGTAAAAACAAAGAAATTATAAATTGATAAAGTGATTGTACGAACACAAAGATGATGATTTATCAAATTTAAAAGATACGCACGTCAGTACACAATATACTTCCATAACAAAAATGGTGTAAATGTTACACAACACGGTCTTCGTCGACCTGTTGTTTACGTGAAAGGATTCTGATAACTTTTAAGATGAAATTAAGAAAAGAAAAAAACAAACAAACAATGCACACATTTTGTACATGAATTTACAAAACGAGACAAAAAAAGAGAGAATCGAGACGCGACGAGAAAACGTTATTTTCTAGTCTCGTCTCTGTCTTGAACAACACTAGAGAAGAACTTGAAATAGAAGGAAAATGAAATGAAATCTTTTAAACGTATCACGATTATGCCCTTTGTGCTAAGGAAGATGATGGTTAAAACAAATGAATGATGATGGAATAATTGGTGGAATGAAAAAGTGGGAGGAAACGAGATTAACCCTACGGACTCGATGTTGTCCATTACAAAATTACTTAGCCGGGAATCGAACCAGGGGCCCCACGCACTAGAGGTAAGCCCTCTACCACTGAGCTACCATGCCTTCCTCTTGTTATTAGAGATATGAGCATTCTAGAAAAAAAAAGATTCAGATGCATTGTAAAGAGTGAGAAATTGATTGTTGACTGAGACCTAAACAGCGAAGATTAATAGAATTAAGTCTGGAAAAGGAAAAGAAACAATTATTAATGATTTGGATTAGCCAAGAAAATGTTTTCATGCAACGGCAATGAAAAAAAAAACTAATTATGTACATATAACGAATATTCGTAGCTCTGTTAAAAAGCAATGTTGTGTTGTAATAACAAAACATTAATATAAACTTTCGATTAAATAGCTAGTAATAGTAATAAGATTTCTTTTCCTTTCCTGTTACTTCGCTTCCATTTTGACAAAAATAAAACCTCATTAATCTTGTCTCGTTTCTTTAAAAAAAAAAAAAAAGAAAAAGGAAAAAAGATTTCAACATTATTTCACCTGCAGCGTCTTGATTAATGTAATATGTATTTAAATTGTATTGTTTCCATTACCTTGAAGATTTTATACATATATATATATGCAGACAGAAACAACAGTGACGAAGTACAATTAACAGAATTATTTTAAATTTTCTTCCACAGGATATTACATAACATTATAACAGATAATCAGCCGTAATTATATGATGATGGAAAAAAATGAAAGAAAAAAGCAGTATAATGAGTGTTACTTATTCCCCGTCAATGCTTTTTATTATTACTTTTTTCTTTTCTTCACCTTTTTTTTATTATTTATTACAGGATCTGTTAGATTAAGAGCTCATTACATCATTATAACCGAAAGACGAATCAGAAAGACAAGACAATAATAACAATAAGAAAAGAACGTCTATCTCTCTCTCTCTGTCCTTTTTTCCTTTCATTGTTAAGTTTTAAAAGGCTTATTTGAGGAAGTAGTGAATCTTGCTAATTTTAAAGAGAGAAATGATGTGGAGGGAGACAATCAGAGGAATAAGGGGGATACATGAGGGGGGGCATTGGAAGAAATCTGTTTCATAATAATCAACAGAATAGATTAGCTATAAAAATTGAGGTCTCCACCCCTCTGTCACTTCCGGGTGATCTTTTCTCTCTCTCCTCACCTTTGATACTTGTTAAACCTTTTTCCTTTTTAATTGTCTCTCATTTTTTTGTAACCCTTCAATACTCAATATTGTTTTTAACTGGCGCAAATCCCGGGAGGAGGAGGGGGAAATGTCCCCTCCAATCTTGGAACTGGGGGGACTGTCCCACCAATAATCCGATTTGAAATGTGTTTTTTGGGGAAGAAATGTAATAATTTGTGTCCGATTGCCACAAAGGAAAGCGAGATGAAATTGATGTCCCCCCAGAATAAGCCTCAAATCTGCCAGCCTCCCAATGTTAAAGACAACTCTACTCCCTGATCCTCCACGTCCACAGCATTATTTTTCAACTTCATAAATATTTTGAGCATCGCTTAGGGTATAACAAAATAAATAAATAAATAAATAAATAAATAAAAGAAAGAAAAGAAAGAAAAAGAAAAGAAAAGGTTTTACTTGACTTGACATGTTGAAGACAGAATTGTGCCACTATTGGTTTCCAATAATATACAAAGTTTGCCTCCCAAAAAATGTATACGAACACAGTTTAAAAGATACTGTAGTTATCACAGTATTATTTTCGAAGTTGAATTACCATTACAATATGAATTGTTTCCTCAACAGATGTCGGTACTCAAACATGTGACTACACTATGACGTATGATAGCGAAACAAAATGGTCGATGCACGTTTTACACTTTAGGAACGAAAAGTCTATTTTAATGTCTGGTCCTATAATTAGTCTGAAAAAATTCACTGAAGCTCAATGTCAGTTGAGGAGTGAGTTTAAAATAGAATCTCATACATGCTTGATATCGAAATGGTTTTGTCACAAGTTTGAGAAATTACAGTGGCATGTGTAGAAATTTCCACGATTGCATTGATTGTTGTTACACAGGCAACCGCTCGTCACTGTGCTATGTATCTGGCCGCTAACGGCAATCACTTTAAGCTTCTTCCAGGTAGAATTGTTTGATATTTCGATATATCGATCGATCAATCGATCCTTTCAAACCAAACATCGAAATATCGATACTGAAAAAAATCCCTACCAATATATCGATATTTTATCGATTGTCGATATTTCTCAATATATTGGCCAAGGTTCGATATTTTGTAGCTATCGATTTTTGATATTCAAATCCGAATACCGCACAGTCTAACTTTCAGTAACTGTGCAGGTGAGCTGTGCTTTATGCTTTGCTATAAATATGTATTGAACTTGTATGTATAAGTTTAACATCAACTAACAATTATAGTGTTTACTTTCATTAAACTATGAGGACTCTATATATTTGGTGCTGACAGTGAGTTTACATAAATTACACATTTCACATTAATAGTTATCTTCTATAATTGAGATAATTGTTCAACATCTCAATCGTAGATTTCAGAGATACAAAAGAAATATCTTTTTTGTATGAATTTAGGCACCCCAAGTTTCATAAAAACACTTCTAGCAATCTGCGTACTTCCTCTATGACTAGGGAAGAAGCTTACAGGGTTCCGCGCTGGGGAAATTTTATTATAATAAACCCCAAATTATCTCCGCCCCTGAGGCCGCGGTGGCTCAGTGCTAGAGCGTTCTCCTTTGGCGCATGGGTTCCCTGGTCCGATCCCAGCTCGCACTAAGTGAACTTTGTGGCGGACAAACACCGTGGGCGTGGGTTTCCTCAAGTTTCTCCCGTTTTCTCCCACTTTTTTCATTCCACCATTTCATTCATTTCTCATCGTCATCGTCTCTTTTAGCTTAGCCATGGGACGTAAAACTCAAAAGATTTCATTTCATTTAATTTTATTCCCGCCTCTCTCCTTTCCAAAAACCCTTTCTTAGGGGTACAGAATCTTACGTTACAAATTCTATGTATTATCCAAAATTTCAAGTTTCTAGTTTAAGCAGTCACTCAATCACAATGGCGCCCGAAGAAAATTTTCTAAGGGGGAACCATCTCCATGGTTGCTACATTAAGTCTGGTATTTCTGGTATTTAATATACGTGGTTTGCTATATTACGTATACATTTTCGTGAGCCAGGGGGTCCTCCCCTTCGGACGCCATGGCTCAATCAAGACTTCTTTAACACATTGACTTAATGTAGAATTGAAGTGCAGGAAATACATAAGATTATTCAGTTTTAAACCGTATTTAGAAAAAAAACGAAAGAAAAAAATAGTTTTAATTTGTTTCACATGGTAGTTTAGTGATTAATTTCTTTGTAGACAGACAGACAGACGGGAACGAGGAAAAGAAAGAAATGAAAACTAAGGCAAATAATACATTTTCTTCCGGCGACCTTGAAGTAAATAGTTTAAAGAATTTTTTTTTTAAAAATGCGTCCTCAGAGACAGAGGCAAAGAAAGGGAGAGAGAGGGGGGAGGAGGAAACATTACGATGGAACTAATGAATCTAGCTGAGAACTAAAAAGTGGAGAATTGCTGGAAGAACGGAATCATTTAACCTTTACCTGTCAATTATATACGTACTAAACACAATACATACATGAAAGCTTAAAAGCATAATACAGACAGAATAATGGAAAAGTCACGCAATTCCATTTGCCAAACGATACGAACAATACATAAATGGCAATAAGTGACTTACTGCATTATGCACTCTACTTTTATATGTAAACACATACACATATACACATATATGTTGTAGCCATTAAGCGAAATGAATATGCAAGATTAAAAAAAATAATAATAATTTTCTAGAAATATAAATATTTTGACGTACTATATAAATACATTATGACGCATGCTCTTTACTTTTATTGACCATTGTGACTAATAAGATGTTTGCAGCATTTATTTTAATATATTACTCAGACTATTTTAAGACTTACCTTCCCGTCATGTGTGCGAGAGATAACGTTCTATAACCAGCTGTGTTCTGAGAACTCACGAGACCTTTCCGAAAATCCCTTTACAGCACCGAAGCTATGACAGTTGTAGATCTATATTTCTTAAGCTGTTTTTAGTTTAACGACCCATGATTATCCAAAGAAATCAAGGGAGATGGTGATTATGAAAATGAATGAAATTGAGGAATGAAGAAAGTGGACGAAAATGGGAAAACATCGAAAAAACCCACACATACAGTGTTGGTCCACCATAAAACCCAGTTGGAGCGAGCAGGGATTGAACCAGGGACATGAACGCTCTACCACTGAGCCATCGAGGCTCCCTATCTATATATTATTATGAGACGAGAACCACATGAGTTAGACACCACAGCCATTATGAGTCCTTTTACTAGGGATGCGCACACGAGACAACACTTGAGGATATCTCATTTCGTGCGTAACCCTAGATTTCTTTGAGATTCCCATCACTTTTCGATTTCCAAACTATGCTATACATAAGTGTCCGAAGTCTTATAGAACGGCTACGTCCGTCCATTTCTCTGTCTGCCTATTGACAAATATCACAGTAAAAACTTTAAGACATACTGAGATACGGATTTCCCTAATCAATTCAGCGTCCCGGAAGTGGTAAAAATCAATGGCTTCCGATTTCAACATTGACCACCATAAAATTAAAAAAAAAAAAAAAAAAAACTAACAGTTAGCGACAAGTGGTTTTCTGGAATCGATTCAATGTCTCAATAAACACATACCACAACCACTAGTAACACACTACCGAAACCGTAAGTGGTTGAAATTGCCTAGCAGGCCTACTTTCGGTTTCGATATTGATTTACACAGACCAAGACGATAAGATATCGTGAAGCGATCTTTTCAAATCGATTCAGTGTCCTATAAATAGGTTTAATCTCCTTTATTAACAATTCTACTAAAAATGGAACAATTTCTAGTATTAAAATTTTCAATTCTTTATTCAAAGAATGTGTAATATGAGGATTCATGATTCACCAAGTTGGAGGTGTGAAATTCGATATATAAAACTCATCAAACATAAATGAACCAGTGCTGCAGCATTTTTTTTTTTGTTTTGTTTTGTTTTTTTGTTTACAGCATTCAAATTTCCAGTTTTATATTGATTAAACCTTCTTTCCGTGCGAACAACGGGCATTTCTACTTCTTGTATGATAAACATTGTTCATTTGCTATAGTAAACACATTTAAATAAACACTTAACAGATGATGTCTATTTGGGGATTCATTCCCCCCACACACACACATTTGCTTCTCCGTAGTTACACCATTTGCTCCTGGGTATAGGCGAAACAGAAATTCTTGTTTAGCCTATTCCTACCTAATCTTCCGGAAGGGGGAAATTTATTATTCTTGGTAATTTTTAGATATATTCCCCTAACTTACAACATTCAATTTCCAAATAAAAATAAAATATATCATAACAAATTGAAACCGAAATGAAACCAGGTTACTTTGCAGAACGAAAAAAATAAGCACAATAAAGGGAGAAAAATTACTGTATTTTACGATGTATAGAAACGCAAACAAATTTTTGAGGCCAAAATTTTCGCACCAATATTTTGGTATTAATGTCTTTTGATATTTAAATGTTTAGCTTTCTAATTTTGTCTCTTTCTTTCTTTCTTTCCTTATTTAGTATTTAAAAAAATATATGGCACAATATTTGTACATTTTGTGTAACAAACATTTCCAAGACTCAACAGATACGAAGTATTATGATACTACCGGTAATTTGTATAAGGTCGTCTTTATAGTTTTCGAAAATGACATTTTGAACACATACACACCAGGAGAACACCCACTGGGCGTCTACCGGGTTCGAACCCTCTCCGTAAACACTTTCTTAATAAAACTGTATTTGTTTAACAAGGAAATGAATGATACAGCATGAACATTTGGTTTTACGCTTCGTCTGTACTCTTCATCTTATGAAAACTATTTAGTTCAATCATTTTTATCTGAAAATATAGGTGGATGTCAGTAGCGTACGCAGGAATTTATTTCGGGAGGGGTCCAAACTCAATACGAGGGTATTTTATATTAAAATTCCTAAAATTGTCCCTATAATTAGACTAAATTTACACAAAAGTCGAAATTTCGGGGGAAGGGGTCCGGACCTCCAACACCCACTCTCTGTGTACGTCCCTGGTGGATATATTTTACAATTACTTTTTGAGTACAGAATAATACTCGTTCAGTATTACATAGAAGTAGTGGCTTGTAGTATTGGACGCCCCCCCAAAAAAAAGCTTGGACCCCCCAACAAAAATGTCCGGGTGCGCGCCTGATACAACATGAGCATTGAAATTATTGATATAGATACGGAATTTGAACTACCCATACATAACGCACATCCTTATATACAAGGGGTTATATAGAGTAAACATGGAACCGAAGATTTTCATAAGTTTGGACGTGGAATTTCTTAGTAAAATAGAAATAGAAGAGAAATAATGTAGTTAAGAAAATTCTAAGATCACTGTTATTTAAGTCTTTGTTGCGCCATTGACAGCAGAAAGACGGAGAAATTTCTAAAAGATTGGGCAGAACAGAAATCCCCGTTTTACCTACACCTATGAGACAGATAAAAAGAATGATATAAATAGGTAGCAAGGGAGTAGGAGAAACAAGAATAGGCCAAATAGGGAGGGATAGCAGTAGCAGTGTGAAAAACGATCTGACTCATCAAAGTAACAATTTAAGAATATCACTTAAACCCAGGAGGCCAATAAAATATCATCGGCAGTATTATAAAATATGCATTCCACAATAGCCATAATATACTGAAGTTTCTATAATAATCAATTAATTTCAAGAATTTCGATTTGCAAGTTAAAACACACACACACACACAAAAGTTATGATAGTCTGAAATGTGTATGTACGGTACTTTGAAATGTTTCCTCGGAGGACAAATAGTATGCACATTAATTTTGAAACTTTATCTACAACCATCTATTATTGAACACATTTTTTTATATATTACACTGCCGTAAATGTATAAAAGAAACAGTAATTTTATATCTGATCTAATAGTACAGTCATAATAAATAATATAGGCATTATTGTGGCATTCCATAATACCACTAGACAAAAGACATTAAGGCTGGATCAAATTCAGGTCATTTAAGACCAATTTCATTACTTTTTTGAATTTGTATGCATATAATCGATTATCAGGACAAGGAAATTGATCATACATCATATCAAAAATTTAACAAGGTTTCTGCATCTTATGATCGCCTGTCAAACACATGGACTTTAAGTGTGATCAATCACTCTCTCAGATCCTGACTGGATAATAGTAATGATGTCTTCCGTAATTTGTCTATATAACATTACCAACTGAAATAACTAAATGATCTGTATCTTTGAGGGCCAGTTCAAACAACAAAAGTATTCTGTTAGAGCTAATTACGTTGGAATCTACTTTGGAATTTGCAGCAAACAGGCTCGGAGTAAATATCCCCTTTTTTTTATTTTGGACAATAAGCTTGGTTTGCATTCTCTTGTAAGTCCGGATGAGTAAAAATTAATGAGCACAATATAACCAGAGCCGGATTTAATGTTTTGTCGTCCCTCAACCTGACGTACAAAATGTTAACACAATAGCAAATAACACAACAGATTCAAAGACGGCTGACACCAGTGAAAAGTGAACCATGTCCAGGTAGGCTCTTACGAACAAGCCGAAATAAGTCTGTTATAGAAAAGTGAGGACTTTGATATGCAAAATAATCGTATCACGGTTCGAAAACTTCGGATTGAGGTGGCGGTAAGCACTGGGACCATTACATTTTACTTTGATCGAGAATTTAGAGTGTCCGCGAAATTCGTGCCGTAGCTGATAACGAAGGACCAGAGGAAACTCCAGCTGGAAACCATACGCACAAAATGACCTCAACTTTCTTAACGCCGTGATTTATAAGTAAGACCCGAAAACAAAGAAACAATTTTCATGATGGAAATATTCATCCTCTCCGAGAGCAAAACAGCACGGTAGATCTACAGTAAAGTGAAAGTGATGCTGTTGTTTTCTCTGACTCCCACAGGATGCTGCATCATGAGTATATACCACAAGGCACAACGATTACCAGCGAACACTGCCACGAGGTACATCATCATCTTTGTGATGCTGTACGACGCATGGCAAATTCATCACAATACCTCGCTTATACTTTGTACATGATTGATCCACTTTGGCCACAGACAGTTTTCCTGTAGTTTGTCAGGCTCTACTCTCGCAACATAGCACCAGGTAACCTTTGGCTTTTTCCTGAATTGAAAATGGTGTTGAAAGAGGCTAGATTTGATTCCAAAGAAGACTTTATGCGAAATAGTACGGACCAGCTCAACACCATTCCAAAAAATGCGTTCCAGAAATTTCCAATAATACAGGACCGCTGATAAGTATGTGCATTCTCAAAGTATTGCGAAGTTTTCTGGATCTGGTTTTCAGAACCGGTTCTGGATCCGAAAACCCGGTTCCAGAACCGGATCTTAGGAACCGGTCTCAGACCTGGATCCGAACACACGGTTCCAAAACCGGATCTTAGGAACCCGTTTCAGATCTGGATCTCAAAACCCGGTTCCAGAACCGGTTCCAGATCTGGATCCGAAAGCCCCCAAAGACCCGTAAAGGAGGCACAAAGTTCACCTTCAAAAAATGGAAAGAGGACCATGCGCTTGTGCCCCCAGAAAAAATGTTGGTCCACCAGTGGGTGTTTAGCCAAATGAGTTGGCTAGTTTGCCTGTTTAGCCAATGAGTTTGCCAGTTACCCAGTTTATTTAGCCAAATGAGACAAGCGGCCACCGCCTGGGCGCCTGCTTGTCGCTTCCACCATTTCATCTAGCACACTATTAACAGCCTGCCAGCAGCTCGGGTTTAGCGTAGGGATAGTCACAAAGCTTCGGTTCCAGACATGGGTCCGAAAACCCGATTCCAGAACCAGATCTTGGGAACCGGTTCCAGACCTGGGTCCGAAAACCCGGTTCCAGACCTGGATCCGAAAACCGGTTCCGGAACCGTATCTTCTAGAACCGGATCCGTTCAGACCCGAAAACCGGTTCCACTAGGAACCGGTTCTGGCCATCCCTAGTTTGCATACCAAAGGTTCGATATATATATATATATATATATATTTTTTTTTAACACGCCTTGCATGGTCCTCACCGCAGGTGTGCTTTTATTACTGCGCGATGAACATTTGCCTTTCTCAATCAATTGAATTAGATACTTTTACCAATCTTCTGGAAATTTCAAAATTCTGTATACACCATTGAAATTCTGTATACATAGTTCTTTTTTGTTGTTGTTGTTGTTTTAGTTAGTTTGTTTGTTCATAACCTTGAAACATATACTGAAATATAATAATTACTATTTCTTTTCCTATTCCAATTATAGAAAAACTAAGCAATCTCTCACATTAATTTACAAAGTCTGAAATAAGGTTGTTTTGTCTAAAATTTACTCACAACACTTGCGACAATGAATGCTAATGCATTACCTTTAATTGCAAGCTTCCGTGCATATTAGCAAGGTGAATTATGTAAAACACAATACTTACCTTGAGACTCAGGAGAAGAAAAACAAGCGAAAAAACGGAATTCTTGTTACGTAAGCAATAATGCGCTTTATGCATAATATGTGTAAAGATGTATGCTCGCTAACATGTTATTGTTACTTTTATTTTTTATTATCATTAAATCAAAGAAGCTTGACTACGGTTCCCTGTTGTAATAAGGCGGAAGTTCATCTCGTCTTATCTGAATAATGAGTAGTTGCATCCGTGGAAGATATTTCTAATATCTTGGAACTAATGAGTGCACCTATGTTTATTTTAATCTGCAATAGCTTCGTGATTAATCAGTGGGAAATCTGAGCCCATAAAAAAATAGCTACATAAATAACCAGGATATTTAAAGTTATAACTATGTCACTAGGGATAACATTAGTGTTGCCTGCTAGACGAGACGAAACGAAAGGAGAAATAAGGTATTCTCGATTCCTCCCGTAAAATTTGTAGAGTCTCGTTTCGTCTAGATTCCCGAACAGCTAGATTCTCGTCTCGTTTCGTAAGTTTTTGTAGAAGTCTCGTCTCGATTATCTCAAAGCTTTTCTCGTCTCGTTTCGTAAGTTAATGTACAAAATTTACGCCCTTATTTTCTCCCTCTTAATTTCATCTAGAAATTATCTGAATCCTTTCGCGTCACGAAAGGTACACGAAAGGTACACATCATCATTTAGACCAGTAATTCTCAAACTTTCCGATAACGATGACCCACTGTTCATTCGGAAAGTGATCTACGGACCCCTTGCAACTATCAGAAATTTCACATGGTATTAAAAAAAAATACCAATTAGAATTACACTGACAAGAAAAAGATCAAGAAAAATAATGCAATAATTTAGTCTATAAAGATACATGCTTGTTTCCTAGTGAACGAAATTTTAATTGAAAATACAGTAACTTTCAAGACTGAAAATCAATGTCTTTTTTTTTTAAATCCACTTGATAAACAATGTTCTTAAATGTGGGGAATCTAAAAAAATTCTTGTTTTTTTCACAATTGCATTGGAATCTGGAATAAGTTTTGTCACCATAAATGTTAGGTCCGATTCCACATTAAGACTATTTCGCTTTGAGATTTTAATACTGCAAAGAACGTAGAAGGTCATAAGTAAGTGATAGTGAAAGGCATCAAATGTTGCAATGCTTTTTTTTTTTTTTTTTTTTTTTAGAAAACTCTTCATATTCACAAACAGAAATTTAGTAAAGGTAGGAAAACATTTAAATTTACAAACATAGGTATAATTTCTAATCCTGTTTACTAACTAAAAAAAATATTTCTTGCATAACAGCTATGAGTTCCATTTTATTACAACACATTTCAATTTTTAGGCGTCGCGGACCCAACTTTGAGAACTACTGATTTGGATCAGTGGTCGCCAAATTTATGAAACTTCTGAGTTGCCGAACCGTTTTTAAATCCTTTTTTTTTAAATCTTATATTTGTTTATGGAGGAATCAGTGAGGAATCAAGGTTAGCCAACCGGAGTGTTAACGCGATCTACCGAAAATGTTCCCGCGAGCTACTAGTAGCTCGCGAGCGACGAGTTGGCGAGCACCGATTTAAACCATATTTATTATTAGAGCATATTGTGTAATAGCTTGCGTATCTTTAAATGTTGATACACACTCTCTCTCTCCTGCTCTTCCTTTACACCTATAATCCACTTTAGCAGTTTATCGTTTCATACTGCGCCTTGCGTAATATTAAACAGGGTCTGAGTCTTTTCAGGTTAGCCATCCTGAGTAAGGTTTTCCTTATTAATATGAGGTAAATATCGGGATGATACCTAATATCTGCTACCTTCTTTCCCTTGCCTCAGATAGTGTGATCGCCGAGAGACATCATCCCTCATACGTAACGGGCTAACATGGCCATAGATGCCGGAAGCCCAGAAATCTAATTTCTAATTCTAAAACAGTGTTTGAGAAGTATACTAAGACTTGGGTGATCTAATGTTGCCCAAGGGACTCCTGAAACTGCTCGTCTCAATTTCGAATTTAGAAAGGTACATCTAGTCTCATAGGCAACATTAGATAAAATAGTGTAATTCTGCTCGCAGCAATGCTATATTCTTTAAAAAATTTAGAGTTGGCGACGTGACCAAGAATTGAAGACGTGTTCGTCTGGAAAACGTGTCGGGAACAAAGCATCTCATCTCGTCTCAAAACATGTACAGTAGAGCGTCGATTATCCGAACGACCGCTTAAGGGAACTGTGTACTCGCTCGCACCTATTACTCTCCCACCCTACCGTCCATCATCTCCCTCGCTCCCAAACCAAGTTTCCCACAGTAGTCGCCGCACTGAGCCACCGCTGGCGGAACATTGCTTCTAATGGGGCCTTCATAAGGCGCTGCTGACCGGCCAAGCCGCCAGTCGCTGTGTTTCAACAATCAGCACACTTCTGTCGGTTTGGCACTGGCTGTAGAAGTAGCGGCAGTATCAAAGCTGTTCACAGCAACAGCTGCGCCAGCTTAGAGTTGAGGCGTGCCGCTCCGCGCATGGCAAATAAACATGTACAGTTCGATTATCCGAACACCCATGTCCCCCAATTACTTCGGATAATCGACGCTCTACTGTTTTGTGGTCTTATACACTCGTTACGGAAATTCTGTCTCGTTCCGTGAACAACTCTATTCAACGTGAATTAAATGTTTAGTTTCACATTCCTTCCACAATCCGCCTCCCCCTTCCGATAAAAAGTAATAGAGAATACCGGAGCTTAATTATGACATTTTGCATGAAAAATTATGTTCCGTCGCAATCTGCGCCCTACAATCTGCCTGTGAACACCCTTGATTATGGCAGAAATTGTGGTATGAAAAGCTGTGAGGATGTGGAAGAACCCCGAGAAAATAAACAAAATGTTAGTTTTTTGCTGAATGTTGTGTGGTCAGTAATACGTCGTTTTTTCGCTAACATTATTTCTAAAGTTACGAATCTCTTAATTTAAGAAGTTTCTCAAATTACCTCACGGGGGCTCAATGGTATAGCGTTTACCTCTGGTACGTGGGGTCCCTGGTTTGATCTCCGATCAAGTAAGTTTGTGGTGGACAACACCGTGCTCCTGGGTTACTCCCACTTCCTCCCATTTTCTCATTCCACCAATTTTTCCATCATCATTAACTTGCTTTAAGCATCGTTCTCCTTAGCCTAACAGACATAAATGTGGAACGTTAGACTCAAAGATTTCATTTTCAAATTACCTCACAATGTCTGGTCAAAACCAAATATTCTGTAACTCCATTGGGAATCGAACCCAGCACTCACATATATTCGAGGCTACAATGGAAGAATTTATCTTTATCTCTAAATGGGGTGCACAGTATCTCAATGGTAGAGCGCACAGCCCCTGGGGTGAGGGGGCCATATTTGACCTTAGGCCATGTGAGTTTGTATATTGGGCAACACCGTGTCCGCGGATTGTCTTGAGATTCTTCCGTTTCTTCGCACATGTTCTTTCCAAAAATTATTTCATAATAATTCGCTTTCACTCATCATCCGTCCCCTTTAGCCTAAAGGACATAATTTTGGGACATAAAAGTAATGTTTTAATGTTTTATCTCTGGAAATACATAAATAATAATACCAAGAACTAATGTAAACCTCATATTTTTTTTCTTCCATGTTTGTACCGCGGGAATGGCGGAAACTATATAACGAGGAATTATATAATTTACCCATTCGCCAAACATTGTTAACGAGGAACTATATAATTTACACCATTCGCCAAACATTGTTAACGAGGAACTATATAATTTACACCATTCGCCAAACATTGTTAACGAGGAACTATATAATTTACACCATTCGCCAAACATTGTTAACGAGGAACTATATAATTTACACCATTCGCCAAACATTGTTAACGAGGAACTATATAATTTACACCATTCGCCAAACATTGTTAACGAGGAACTATATGATTTACACCATTCGCCAAACATTGTTAACGAGGAACTATATAATTTACACCATTTGCTAAACATTGTTAGGGGCCATCATATCTAGGAGGCTCAGACGAGTACGTCAGGTAGCCAGAATGGAAGAAAGTAGGAACGCTTTCAAAGTTTTAACTGGAAGTCCATTCGAAAAACGACCATTAGGAAGACCTAGATGCAGATGAGAAAACAATATTAAGTTGAATCTTGCAGAAATAGGAATACAAAGTAGAAACTGGATTCAGTTGGCTAAGGATTGAATCCAGTGGAAAACTTTTGTGAACACGGCATTGAACCTTAGGGTTCCATAGGCCATAAGAGTTAGAGTTAGTTAGCTTGTAACGAAAATTACATGACTACGCGTGGCTTTCCGTCGCTCAGAGTTGTATGACAGTTACTAATTTCGTTTACACGTAGGATTAAAACCGAAAAATACTTAGATGACTCAATAATTGTGCCTTTTATACTTACGTACTTTTGATGACTCACACATAATCAGATTTCTCTTTATGCTTTGATTAAGGGCTAAGGACTCTTATTGAAACTTTAAAGAGAGAGAGAATAATAGACGCAGCTGAAAACTCATATATGATAATGATGAAAAAAAAGAAGAAGAAAAGATATGGAAACGCGTCATCGTAATATCCAATAACGTTGTCCACACCCTTCTTTTCTCCCTTATTAATACTGAAGAAGGCATGGAAGGGGGGTTGAAAAAAATTAAGGTCAGTGAGGGAAAACAGATAAAGAGGGAGAGTAGCGGAGAGAAGGAGGAGCAAAGATGGCTGAGTCATCCCCCAACAAAGCTGTTTTCGGAAGAAAGCAACAAGGGATAAAAGTAGAAAGAGGCAGAAGCACGAGAAACTAAACTATAAAAACAGTGAGAATTCTTGTAAAAACTTCGAATAAAAAGGTGCTGATTGGAACACTGAGAACAGTATATCAGCCTACATTTACATTTGTAACTATTGTATTTACTCTTAACTGACTACCAACTACAACATTGAGTTGTGAGTAATCTAAATTTGAGTAATCTCTTTATAACAGACACTTCTTATTTACAGACAAATAATCATATCCCATTGGTGGATTACACTCTAAATTTGTGTAATCCTTGTGCGGACACTTCTCATTTACGGACAAATAATCATATCCCATTGGTGGCCGTAATTCAGATGTTTCACTCTAAATTTGTGTAGTCTTTGCGTAACGGACACTTCCCATTTACGGACAAATAATCATATCCCATTGGTGTCCGTTATTCAGAGGTTTCACTGTATAGTAATAAGAGTAACAGACAGACGAATCACTTGAAAATTCACTCTGACAAAATTAATGACTTGCAAATGACGAGTATGGTGACGGGTCGTATTGATCAGTTACTTTGAGAGCGACACACTCTCCCACTCCCTTTTCTCAGTCTCTTGAACAGACGGACAAGACACAGAGACGACGACGATCATTCTTGTCTCCTCTTCCTTCTGGCTACACGCAAAGGAAGAAAAAAAAAGAGCAAAAAAGATATAACAAAAGCTTCCCGTAGTGGCGCTAAAGTGGGTAAACTTCACTTAGAAGAAGGATCAAGATTTTATCAACAAAGAAAAGATACAAGGAAGAATTCTAACTAAAGGACTCTATTGGGCATTTAGTCCAAGAGTGATGGATTGCGATTGACTCTGAAAAGTGGCTTTTTCAGGGTGAAGATATGAATAGTAGTTGTGCACCTCAATTATCTGCAGCCTCCATAGCTTAACATATCATTCCTCAAAAGGTAGTCCTGAACTTCTACGTGGCTATACGGTTAGCCGTACGTGTCTTCTGAGACTCGGACTCGATTCCCGGTGGGAGCTCATCTGGTTCGGATCCACGTTAAACTATATGTCCTCATCTCATATGGCCTCGTCCAGGGGCGCGCCCAGAAATTCTTGTTGGGAGGAGGTGCAAACTTGAGAAGATCGGAGGAGTCCAGACTGGATGGACTCCGCGTATATGCGCCCATAGTGCAATAGAAACGCAATAATATAGGGCCTATTCATTCAAAAAGATATACGTTTTTTTTAATTTATTTTCTTAGGGACCCAGTGGATCCCAGGGGGATGTGCCCTCCTCGTTGCTGAGAGGGACGCTAAATTCCAAATCGATAATCAAACGGTGCTCCGTGAATCACAAGTGGTTCTCTAGACCAGTGGTTCTCAACCGTAGTGTCGCGACACACTGGTGTGTGATGTAGTCCCAGTGTTCTGATTTTATTAGCCATTTATTATTTTCTGCTTTTTGGCACTTCTGTTGAATTCAGTTAATATTATTGTTTCTTAGGTTTATTGCTATTTTCTGCTTTTAGAGCTTTTATTATTTTCTGCGTCTCAGTGCTTTTGTTGAAAGGTGTTATTTTATTTTTACTATTATTATTTTTACTATTATTATTATTATTATTATTATTATTTCTACTTTTTAATTCAGTTTTGAAATCGGTGTGTTTAATCGTTCCACTTTTTTCTATCCTTTTAAGTTTAGTTAGATATCTAAACTTAAAAGTAGAACACTAACTTTCAATAAAATGAGTTGGCCTACGAAACCTGTGTGAACAAATACACATATTTTTGTTTTTAAAATAGGTTTACCTGTTACAGAATTATATACGAACATACACACGGTAATTAACACTATCAGCTATTCAGAAGTTTTATGGCCTAGCTTCAAAGACTGTCGTCAGATTCTAATAAAATTTATATGGAACCAGCGAGAAAGAATACTCTTTGAAACTAAATAATAATAATAATAATAATAATAATAATAATAATAATAATAATAATAATAATAATAATAATAATAATAATAATAATTGGTACATGTATGCTGAAGTCGAATAATTAGAGTAGTGTCAGCAGTTGAGGAGTTTCATCGTCTAACTCCAAAGAGTATCACTAGATCCTAATGGAATTTAATAGGGATGGCCACAAAGTTCCGGTTCCGGTCACTGGATGGCCACAAAGTTCCGAAAACTGGATCCGGTTCTGGAACTGGTTCCAGAGCTGGATCCGAAAGCCCAAAAAAAACCGTAAAGGAGGCACAAATTTCACCTTCAAAACACTGTAAAGAGGACCATGCGCTTGTGCCCTCCCCGCCCAGACTCTCTTGTGCCCCCAGAAAAAATTTTGGGTCACCAGTGTGTTTTTTTTTTTTTTTATTTTCGTCCACCAGTGGGTGTTTAGCCAAATGAGTTGGCCAGTTTGCCTGTTTAACCATTGAGTTTGCCAGTTACCCAGTTTATTTAGCCGAATGAGACAAGCGGCCGGCGCCTGCCTGTCGCTTCCACCATTTCATCTAGCACACTGTTCACAGCCTTCCAGCAGCTCGGGTTTAGCGTAGGGATCGTCACAAAGTTTCGGTTCCAGACCTGAATCCGAAAACCCGGTTCCAGAACCGGATCTTGAGAACAGGTTCCAGATTTGGATCCGAAGAACCGGTTCTAGACCTGGATCCGAAGAACCGGTTTCAGACCTGGATCCGAAAAACCGGTTCCGGAAACGGATCTTCTAGAACCGGATCTGTTCAGACCCGAAAACCGGTTCTGGCCATCCCTAGAATTTAAATGGACCACCGGTAAAATATACTCTCTCTTAAACCAAAAATAAATAAATCAACAAAATTAGTGTACCTATATCAATGTTATGCATGATCATACACACAATTATAGTTTTAACACTGTCAGTTGTTGAGACCGGTGTAGCTGAAAAGAATATTGTTACATCCTCCGAGGAAGAACCAAAGCGCAATCATTAAAATCCTCCCATCGATGTCAAAGTTATGCGTGAACATGCACATATTGAAGCCAGTTATTTACGGTTTTCACACTACGCCCATTGAACTGTTTCATTAACCAGCTCGAAAACCATAATTACATTCTGATGAAATGTGTGTGGGACTGTCAGGAAAGTATACTCATTTAAACAAAAAATAAATCAACAATATTAGTGCACCTATGTCAAAGGATGCATGATCATACATACAACTATGGTATTAACACTTTCAGTTGTTGAGGAGCAGTTACATAGTCTAGCTCAACAGAATACTGTTATATCCTCATGAAATCTACATGGGGCCATACCATGCATGGGGCTATCAAGCAAGAACCAAAGCACAATCATTAAAATCGGCTCATCTATCTCAAAGTTATGCGTGAACATGCACATATGTTTGAAGCCGGTTTCATGATTCAGCTCCTTGAAGTGTTTTATGATTCACCTCCGAAGACCATCATTACATTATGATGAAATTTATGTGGGATTACCAAGAAAGCAAACTCTTTCAAACAAAATAAATAAATTAAGAAATAAATCAACAAAATTAGTGCACCTATATCGAAGTTATGCATGATCATACATACAATTATGGTATTAATACAGTCAGTTGTTGAGAAGAAGTTACATGGGGCCTCCGAGCAAGAACCAAAGCACGATCATTAAAATCGGCCCATCTATGTCAAAAGTTATGCTTGAACATGCACATATTTTTGAAACCGGTTTATTTACGGTTTTCACACTTCGCTCGTTGAAGTGTTTCATGATCCAGCTCGAAGACCATCATTACATTCTGATTAAATTTATGTGGGATTACCGGGAAAGTATACTTTTTTAAACAAAATAAATAAATCAACAAAATTAGTGCACCTATGTCAAAGGATGCATGATCATACATACAACTATGGTATTAACACTTTCAGTCGTTGAGGAGCAGTTGCGTAGTCTAGCTCAACAGAATACTGTTACATCCTCATGAAATCTACATGGGGTTATCGAGCAAGAACCAAAGCACAATCATTAAAATCGGCCCATCTATCTCAAAGTTATGCGTGAACATGCACATATTTTTGAAGCCGGTTTTCACACTGCACTCCTTGAGGTGTTTCATGGTTCAGCTCCGAAGACCATTATTACATTCTGATTAAATTTATGTGGGATTCCCGGGAAAGTATACTCTTTTAAACAAACAATAAATAAATAAATAAACAAAATAATCTTTAAAAATCGGTGCTATGTGGAAGTTATGCCAGAACAGACCTCAACATATATGTATCGAAATAAGAGTCATCTCCTTTTGGGAAGTTCGTTAAAAAATGTACAAAACGTTAAAAATAACAGAAAGCGTCTCTATAAAATAACCATACAGGTTATATGAAATATAAACTGGGCTGTTTACTGTAAGACATTACGCATCTCGTGACGGGAACAAATAGCCTCATTGCTAACACCGCTCCTATTAGACTCCCGCACTCAAGCAATCAAAAGCTTTCTGAATAAATTATAAATGTTCGTTATTTGAATAAAATTTCCTGTCATTTATTCTAATAGCTTTAGGAAATCCATGATTGTGACGTCGCACACTTACAATTTACTCATGCAATCGACATGAAATAGGCTTATATCTGTAAATAAATAAAGATACATTATAGTATGAATTATTATTATTATTATTATTATTATTATTATTATTATTATTATTATTATTATTATTATTATTATTATTATTATTATTATTATTATTAAGTGTTGTCTTTTGGCTTAAGGTTTGGGTCTAGAAATGTTTCTTCCACGTTTCTCGATCTTCAGTTTTCTCTTTTAGCTCTCAGTATTTTCTTCGATTTTTCAAATCATCGATCGGTTATGTTCTTCTTCCTACCCCTCCTTTTCTTTCCATCTTTCCTTGTATGGCAGTGTGAGGAAGACAATTTCTTTGCAAGATGTGTCCAATCCAATCGGTCTTTCTACGAAGGATACTAGCTGAAAGTGTCCTCTTCCCTCCTGTCCGTTTTAAAACATCTTACTTTATTTCTCTCTGTGTCCATTTTATCTTACCCGTCTTTCTCCAACACCATATTTCGAAGCTCTCTAAATATTTCTTCTCCGTAATGTCTGAGTCTCTGAACCATACATTCCAATACTCCATATATAGCACTTGATCAACTTCTTCCTTAGTCCGGTATTAAGTCTGCTAAGTTAAGAGTGATTTTAGGCAGTGTTACCAATGTTCTCATATCTCGGAAACGGTTTGAGATTTCAACTTACTGTAAGCAGAATTTTAATCTCTTGAGATCCATTTACGTGATCATATGTGATATTTGTTTAAGCAGTTTTTCGACCATCTTTATTCAAATAATTATACGCTATTCGGGTATTGAATTATTATTATTATAACATTACTAATCCGAACAACTACTCGACTTAAGGTTCTGCACGAAAAGGAGAAGGGACAGAAATTTTTGAGACAAGACAGCTATTTCGATAATCATTTTTCGTGACAGAATTGTCACAACACATTCTGGTGCGCACTTCTAATCCGATACAAGCTATGGGGCCACTGTGGCTCAGTGGTAGACCGTTCACTTCTGGTGCTTGGGGTCCCGGGTTCGAGCCCAGCCCCCGCCAAGTGAGCTTTGTGGTGGACAAACACCGTGTGCGTGGGTTTCCTCGGGGTTCTCCCGTTTCCTCACACTTTCTTCATTCCACCATTTCATTCATTACTCATCATCACCGTCTTCTTTAGCCTAACCGGCAAAATCGTGGGACGTAAAACTCAAAGACTTCAATTTATTTTTCCGATACAAGCTCTATTACCATGAAACGAACTCGGGACTTCACAGATAGAAAGCACAACGCTAGCTACTAGACCACGAAGTGACATATATGATTTTTGTGAAGAAGAGTATCAAAAACAATTACTCTTAAAAGTGTATCTCGTTCGGTTTACGATTACGAAAGCTTGATTTTTTTTTTTTTTTTTACCCCTTCAAACAAATTCCATTTCTGTTTTAACTCGTACACAACAAAAAACGTAAGTACAATAATTGTGTAGATACCTACGTGACAGATACAAAGTTATTCCAGTTTACCCTACAACATAAAAAAAAATACAGAAGAAAAGTGGGTTGAAATTAATTATTCATAACGTAATTAATGCATGGTGAAAAGCGTCTCATAATATTAAACTCTAAAGGCGTAGATGTCTAAATTCCAAACCACAAACAGACAAAGAAAAAGAGGCTTACATATATATATATATATATATATATATATATATATATATATATATATATATATTAGTAATTTTCAAACACAAAGTGGAAACCCGAACAAGAAACATAACTGAGTTGCTCTAACAATGTTTCCCTTCGGATCTTATTTGATGTTACACCTTTCGCAGCAGACCACAACAGAGACGAAGCTAGAGCTGTATCTCTCCTGCTGTGAACCTAATTACGGATGATTGATTACTCGGGACCATTAATAGAGGCAAATGTAACTAAACAATGTAGGGCGAAACTCGAGGTTCGATTACCACTGCCGCAACTCATTTTCCAGAATGCGGTGTCAGAGAACATTGTTATTAGTACATGGATTCAAATCTTCTAACTTTATCCCCCTTTCTAATTCAAAAATTCCAACAGTGTTTGTTTCAAACTTTGTACTATGTTAATTATACTGTGCTTTATATACAAGATTTTGTCTCAAAACATTTCTTCACGTAATATTTGTTCCAAATATTACAGTGTTCTGTGTTTATTTGTATTACTTGTAGTGTTTTAATGTATTAGAGATAGTAAGACTTTGTGTGTCACTGTTAAGAGTGTGTTTGTCATTGTTAGAAGACAACAATATAAGTTGGGCCTTAAGAATGTATTCTTTTTTACATACAGGTCGACAGAGCGGTGATAGGATCCTGGCCACAACTCAGTGTCGGATTTACTTATAAGCTAAGCAAGCTATAGCTTAGGGCCCCATTCTCTTGGGGGTCCCAGAAAATATAAAAACGGATTTTCATTTAGAAAATATAAGAGAAACAGTAAATAAGATAAATCTACATATAGCAACAGTGCTTCGTGTTGTTTAAGTCCTATGATGTAATAATGGACCCCCTTTTGCTACCCTATTATTTTAAAATATCACTAGTTTCTTTATTTCTGTATATAAGACGCCTACGTTCATCAGAACATATAAAGGGCCCCATTACCTTCAATAGCTTAGGGCCCCACCAAACCTAAATCCAGCTCTACCACAAGTGAAACTAACACCAAAACGTCCCTTGGCAGCAGAGTTACCAACTATTTCTAAAATAATAATTCTTTCTGTTGTTCGTAAGCCGATCGTTTAAGATAAGATAAGATACCGAGCACTAACAACCTGTATTATTATCTGCTACCGCTACCTGTCTCTCCCTCTTGATTACTTTCTGGTTTTGTCTCTAGAACTTTTAAATTCCTAACGCTTTAAGCCGTTGGCAACTCTGTAAAAACACCGTCTTTTACCATGTAAACAAGCGATACTAGCGGCCTTAGGAAAAGAGCCAGAGCTTATAGTGCATAAATAAATTAGAATACCCAAACCGTACTCGTATACAGCTTCTCATGAGATCAGCGAAGTCAAGCAGCGTCTGGTCTGGACAGACGAAAGATAGGTGTCCATTTGTCCTCACCAGATGGTACTAACCATGCGAAGACTACAGCAGCGTCGTGAGGACAATTGGCGAGCTACTTGAAAAAAAGTGAACTCCAGTCTAGAAAACTAGCATTAACGGCATGGGAAGTTGATGTGCGCTGAGTACACATCACCCCCAAAGACATGATGAGTGCAACAAACTGGCTTGTAAAATCTGCTCTGTAAGAGTTGTTCCGCCATATTTCTAAAGTTTAGAACATAAAGAAATAAATAATCTTCAGGAGAATAAAAAATAATCACTTATTAATGGCAACGAACGGCATATTTTTAGTTACATTACTACCCTTGTTTCTAGGAACAGAAAGAAAATTCGAAAACTTCTGGAGAGCCCCGTAAAACCCTTAAGTTAAAACCCATAAAAAAAAATTTAGTCTCGATTCGTTGAACAGTATGGCCTCTAGGTAAGTATACATCAGGACGAACAGACATCGAAAAATCCCTTTTTCGGTTATCTATGGGCCATGGAACGTGTAAATCCTTTTTTTTTTTTTTACGATCACCAAACTTTCTTCTCTGCTTTCGTCACTCGAAAGTAAGAATTGACATTTTAACCCTTCCGAGTACAATTCAAGAAAGATATGCACTCACACTCGCTCCGTTTTATTGTAATTTCATTGATAGTGAAAGGAATATATTAACTTAGAGATATGGTGATTCTTAATTAATGTTAAGTTATATACGTATCCATAAACTTTCACAGGATTATTATTATTACAAATGGGTGGGGGAGAAGACCGACACACAAACAAAGTCGCGAATATACATACATAAATGAACATACCCGTAATACTTCATGTAAAAGAATTACTATTGATGCACATTGTGTAACTTTATTAACTACAGTGAAGGAATAAGTAAATATGTTTTGACATGTACTTCGAAAAACTGAACCTCATTCGAAAAACCAAGGGAAGCAATTACCCTTCCTTGCCCCCGCTGCGAGCGCCCATGCTCGTATCTTTCCAAATACGTAATAAAAGACAACGTTTAAGTCTGTGCGTCAAGTTAATTCCTAATGGTAAACTGTCACGCTTATAGATGTCGCTACCTGCGCTATCGCTTGCCACTCTGTCTGACAAAAATAGATATCGCTCGCCTCAGTGTCTGATGGTAATATACAGGATGTCTCAAAAGTCCCCCGACATAGGGTACCTGTGTTATTATCAGAGTTACAACAAAATGTAAGAGAAGAAACCGTCTCCAAATATGATGTTTTCAATCTAAAGTGAAGGAGTTTTTTTAATCGGACGAGCCGCATGGGCTGTATACGCTTTATGTGGCCAATGTTAAATGAAAATGCAATGTTGCCATTTACCTGGAGCCACAACATAAGTGAATGAAGTTACTGTCTTTCGAGCTAACATATCGATGGCCAGCCCCCATTTCAAAGAGTAACTTCATTTACTTATGTTGTGGCTCCAGGTAAATGGCAACGTTGCATTTTCATTTAACATTGGCCACATAAAGAGTGTACAGTCCAAACGGTTCGTCCGATTAAAAAAACTCGTTCACTTTAGATTGAAAACATCATATTTGAAGATGTTTTTTTTCCTCTTACATTTTGTTGTAACTCTGATAACAGAGTTATGCTATGTCAGGGGACTTTTGAGACACCCTTTATATCGCTACCTGTATTATCGCTTACCTTCCTGTCTGATACTAATAGATGACGCTACCTGCACTATCAGTTGCCTCCCTGCCTGACTCGAATAGACATTGGCTACCTAGGCTATCGCTTGCCCCCGCGTGTCTGACGCTATCAATATCGCTAGCTGTGCTAACTTTTGCCTCCCTGTCTGACGCCAATACAAGTCGCCACCTGCACAACTTCTTGCTACTCAATGACTTAAATCAACGCAATGTTGTGTATAACGAAGTCCATAACTAGTTGCATTAATATGATATTGACATGATTGGTGGGAAAACTCAATAAATAAATAAATAAATAAATAACCTTGTTAAATGTAAGAATTAGAGATTTAATTAAGCATGGTTTTAACTTATAGCGTACAACGGGCCGAAGACTCGAACAGCAACTAATTTGAATAAGAACGAATAAATTAATACTAAACAATTTTGTGAACATTTTGGTACACGAATTCTTAAGCGTTGACGAAACGTTTGACACTGTTACGTATATAGGATACTTGGGCTACGATCTATATTGATTGCTGAGTCTCATTTCAACCAGCCAGCCAACAACTTAGGAAAGGTTTGTCTTTCTGTCTTCTCACCACCCTTCATTTCTTTGATAAAAATCTTTCTCTCTCTCTCTCTCTCTCCTCGACAAGCAAACTGTCATGGAAGGTTGATTAAAACAGAACGCAATAGGAAGCTAACTTCAACACAACAGATGTTCTTCTCTCCATACACACACACACACACACACACACACACATATATATATATATATATATATATATATATATATATATATATATATATATATATATATATATATATATATATATATATATACGAACGTACAAATATTGGAAGTGTCTTGGTAATAATAAGTACCTGTGTAATGATCGGGTGAATCATTAATCATTTTAAACTGTCACAAAAGGAATTGCTTCTTCTTCTTTAATGAACTATACTTAAAGACTGTAAGTAATAGCTGTAAACACTTCGATTCAAACACATGTCGAGATAAGTACAATATTTTGATACACGTTAAGGAAATTAGGTCATCAAATTTGGAGATCTCATAACAATTGGATCTCGCTTTGTTTTTAAAACTCAAAATTATTTTTATGAAACAGTGGTGACTGGAACAACGGTAGTTGTGTGACATATGAGTATTTTGTATTGGGGGCTCATTTTGTTTTACGTTCATTATCCTCAATATTGAGGTCGTGCTCAATTTTTAGGCTCATGCTAGCTCACACTCGCACTAGCTCGATTTCCCGCTCATTAGCGTCATTGTGCTCGTGCTCACCAAGGGATCGGGCTTGCTATCTTCAATAAGGTTCTTGTGAGGCTCGCACTCATTCCACATCGTTATCCTTCACAAAGCTCGCACAACTACGATTAAGCGGTCATTAACCTCATTAGGTCCGCATTGATTAAAGATTCAGGCTTTATATACTCGAATTAGCTCGACCTCACTAATCTCAATTAGACTACGATAACTTAGGCCCGCATTTGCTCGAGCTCAAACTCGTTATTCTCCATAAGACTCGCACAAACTTGTTTTGATGCTCATTAACCTCATTGAGGTCGCTTTCACTAGATATCTCGAAAAAAACAAAAACAAAAAAACAGTCGATGTCAGTTCTTTAGATCGTTTCATTTGCATCTTCCGCCAGTATTTCTTCCTTGCCACTCATTGATGTCCTAAAACGATGGTTGCGATCGCTTTGGGAAAACAACACAAAACAGTATGCAATTTCGAAGAATTACGACTGATAAATTAAACAACCGTATAAAATATTGTTACGGTACTACATTTTTTAAATACTTTGATTTGTTGGCGAAGAAGCACTACAAATATATTCAAAATACAAGCATTTTGTGATAAAAAGTTTTACTATTAAAAATAACTCCTAAAATAAGCAAAATTGGCGAAAAAAATCTAAAATCAAAAAGTGTTACGTAACAAATGGGGGAGAGACTTGCCTTGCGTTACGATGTGTGACAAGGGGAAAGGAAGGAGTAAAAATTAGTCAAAAATAGCGTTACGCAATATATGAACGACCCCTAATTTTAACACAGAAAATGAGATATTTTCAACTTAGAAACTGAGAAAATTTCGATGTAGAAATTCAGAAAATACAAACGGACAAGTTCAATTTAGAAACATATAATTTCATATAGACACAAAGGTAACTTTAAATTAGATACTGATATTATTTATTGTATATAATATCAGTATTTAAATTGAAATTACCTCTGTTTCTATATAAAAAAATAAAATGTTTCTAAATTGAAATTGTCCGTTTGTATTTTCTGAATTTCTACATCGAAATTTTCTCAGTTTCTAAGTTGAAAATATCTCATTTTTTGTGTTTAATATAATGTGGAAACAAATAATTTCAGTGTCCTTCTAAGTATTTCTTAGCACACTCTGACAAATGTAAAACTTAAGCTAATTAACACATACTAATCATATATCTGAGAAGAAAAAATAATATTCTCATTAACTAATTTATAGAAAATATCACTCTAAGAAAATTTTACACTCATTGGTCAATTCACAGCAACAAAGATACGAGATACGAAGGTAAGTTCACTCCATTATTAACTCATTCAAAAGATAACTCTCAAAGAAGGAAAATTAACTCTTTAATTTCAATATAGAGATATAATTTGAATAAATACACTGAAAATTTCAGTGCATAAACAGATAACTTCGATGCAGAAATTTCACGAAGAAACAGATAATTTCTGTGTGGAAACCGAGGTAGTTTCAATGTAGAAACTGAAAAGAATTTCAGTATAGAAAACTAGATAATTTCATTTGTACAAACTAAAAGAATTTTAGTATAGAAACCAAGATAATTTCATTTGTAGAAACTCAAAGAATTTCAGTATAGAAACCGAGATAATTTCATTTGTAGAAACTAAAAGAATTTCAGTATAGAAACCAAGATAATTTCATTTGTACAAACTAAAACAATTTCAGTATAGAAACTGAGATAATTTCAATTGTAGAAACTAAAAGAATTTCAGTACAGAAACCAAGATAATTTCATTTGTACAAACTAAAGAATTTCAGTATAGAAACCGAGATAATTTCATTTGTACAAACTAAAAGAATTTCAGTATAGAAACCAAGATAATTTCATTGTATAAACTAAAAGAGTTTCACGAAACTTGGGAAACAAATCAACTGTATATTGTAACAAATAGATAGTGTATATGCTTAATACGAAGTCAGGACAAATGACTAGCTATACATTAAAAACAATTTGATTTGGTTAAAATTGAAAAAGAAATACAATAGGCCTCTGCACTAGTCTTGGAGAGAGATGCTTATGTTAAAATCAAACATAAGTTTTATAACTTGCCTTAATCCTTCATAACTCAAACTAGCTTAAATTTTATTTCAATACTTAAATGCCTGGAAAATGTTTCTTTCGAAACCCTTCAAGCTCCTCATTGAAAATCGGTTAGGTGATGTTATACGCGGTACTAACAGCGGGTAATTATAAAAATGTTGTAGTTACATACATGAAGAACTATTTTGAAGTAGGCCTAAATAAATAAACTGGAAATATTAAAATGTAACATGTAAAATATTGTAATTTTATGAATAATTTTTTTTAGAACTTACTCGTATTCCATTTCTAATTCTTAAGAACTTACGAGATTAGTTTAATTTGAAAATCAATTAAAAATTAACGTAACAAACTATATTTATTAACTAGGAATTCTGATAATGTATATAATTATACTAAAAAAATCAAATATACCAGCAATTCTGAGAATACGTTAATACAAATACAAAATGCTGTTAATATAAATTGGCTTCATGGCTTCTTTATATTTTATGAAGTGTTAGACCAATCACATGGCTTTCCGCCAGGTGATATGTGATTAGTACATCGGATTCCCCTCGTTATTTTAAAAATACACGAGACTTTGCTACCTCTTAATTTACAAGATTCCAATCTTTTCATGATGCTAATTCAAATGTGAAAAATTATTAATCTCCTGTGAAGAAAGGAGAAATGCTCACTCTAATTAACTCATACAAAATCTAAGATCGAAAATAAACTCTTATCGATTAACTCATAAAATATCACTAAAGAGAGTAAACCTTGATTGACCGACCCATACAAAAATGACTCTGGGAAAGGGAAATACATACTAAGTAACTCATACAAAATATAATTCTGAAAAGGAAGGGAAATTACTTCTTACTATTAATTAATATAAAATACCATCCAGAAATAATTACTTTGGTTGATAAACTAATACAAAACTTACTGAGAAAAGTGGACTAACTCACACAAAAGAAAGAAAATTAATTCTAATTGATTAACTCACACAAAATATTACCATAATGCAAGTTTACTCCGATTAATCTTCCCATACAAACTTAACGAGAAAGAGAGAAAAAATATCATCTGATTAACTCATACAAAAGATAACTCTGTGAAGGAGAATTAATTCTCATTGATTTACTCAGATTAAGCATTACTCTGAGAAAGGTCACTCTGACTAGTCAAACACTAAGGGAGAAAAAATATTTTTATTTAATATTTTACCGTCATGTTGCCCAAACAACATTAATGTTGTGTTGGTGGCATCAAGATAATTTATTTCATTAAAAGATTAAAATTATATTAACTAATTTAATATCACACACACACACAGTGACTACGAAAAGAAGAAAAGTACCCTCTGATTGACTGATGTAGAACATAACTCTGAAAGAAGACAAATTAATTCTACTTAATTGAATCAAATAAAAAATAGTTTTCAAAAATGTTTATTTTGATTATCAACCGATATAAAAATGGCTGAGAAAATGAGAAAAGATATTCTGATGAACTCACACAAAAGATAGTAATGAGAAGAAGATTAACTCATTGACTGGCTCATATAAAATGATATTTATAGAAATGCTCACTGTAACCCTTATAGAGATGACTGAGAAAATAAGGAAAGCTTAAATTGATTAACTCATACAAAAGATAACTCTGAGAAAGAAAATTGATTTTCATTGATCAGCTCATACAAGTATACGTAAAATATCATTCGAAGAAAGTTTTTACTCTGATTTACTTATGCAAAATATAACTCTGAGAACAGAAATTAAATCACAATTTTTAAGTCACATAATATACATTACTGTAAGAAAACTTCACTCTGACTGATCAACTTATTCAAAGATGACACTGAGAAAAGCAAAAAAGAAAAAAAAAGTTCTAAGTAATTCACTTATACAAGAGATAATTCAGAAAAGCAAAAGGTAATTAATTCTCATGATTAATCCATATACAATATCACGCAGAAAAGTTCGCTGTAATTAATCAACACATACCAAGATAATTGATAAAAGAAGAAAAAAGTTTATTCGAATAAATTAGCTCGTACAAAAGATACAATTCTGAGATCAACCGATTATAAAGATAACTGGCTAAAGGAGAAAAGTTTAAACGGATTAACTCGTCAAAAGAAAAGATGGAAACTTTAACTTCACTGGCTCATATAGGGCAGGTATACTGAATATCGCGCTAAGAATTTTGTTTTGATTGTCAATTAGAAAATTAGAAAATATCAACAGACCAGATTATTTAATATATCCATTTTTATTTGAACAGATACATATATGTTGTCATCCGTTTTGGTATTACAAATTTAGTAATTTCGTCTTGAAGCTCAGACTACAATTGTTCGCAGTTGTTTCTCCTTATTTTGAAGTAGGGTTGCCTAATTTTGCAATATTACCTTTTCTTATTATTGATTAATAATGAATTTATTGTTGTAGAAGGGTAGGGTTCCCAAATGTCTCGGTTTAGCCGGGACAGTCCTAGATTTATATTATTTGTTCCCAAAAGTTGTTCAAAACTCTAAGTGTATCAGTTTTCCTACCGCTTTCAATAGAGATTGATACTCAACTAATTAGATTATTTTCCTCTCCGTCACTCACTTTTGGAGAGTATTTACTTGTTATTTAATCAATTCTGATATTTCTTCAAAATTAAATGCATAATTATGACTACTCTAAATTTTCATACGGTGTTCCGACTTTTAGTATAAAATTTTCATAGATGGATTTCTAGTCTGAAGGTATGAAAAAATTAAACATTTTCTACATCCTATATTTCTATCATTATTAAATGAGCATAACTTTCCTATCTTTTCAATTAAATTGACAAATGAAAACAAAATGTAGCTATAGAAGATACATTATTCAAAAATAATAAGCCTCATGAAATACACATTAAACAATAGGACATAGAAGAGAATTGTATACAGTTAATGAAATGAATAATGCAAGTCTAATAAAAACAATAGCTAGTCTACATGACAGATCAAGTCAGGAATGAACAAATTCTCTGACATGTCTATCTGTCTTCTCCATCGTCCCTTATCACCTTCAACTCACTAAACTCAACTGTCATAAGTTATAGCTGTAAGTAGACTACATATAGGCCTACGTATAAGATCTACACTATAAATCCAAGAATTGCTTGAACTCTCGGCCAAGTGAGCATTCAATGGTTGAACTGGGTTCCCCAGACTGCACTCTCTTCTTTACGTAACAGAACTGTACAAGGTTATAATAATAATAATTTTAAATGTTTACAAGCGTTTATTGAGTTCATATTTTCACAACAAAAGATCCAACAATGACATGTGTTATATCTGAAAACGCTACTTGTGAAAGCGGTTTTTCATCTGCATTTCATTTTACTTGTACCACACCTTTAAAATAAATAAATAATAGTAATAATAATAATAAAGCGAAATTAAGCCTGTAACTGGCTTTCATTATGAATATGGAAATTTTGAATATACCATTAAGCTACAACTCTTCTCATTTATCTTCTACATTTAGATACAGATGATTCTGTAACTCTAAAATCTATATAAATTAGACCAGGTGAGATGGGGAACTCCGCTTCAGGTCTTGACACATCGGAAAACTCATAACACTTGTTACATTTCATACAGTTCCTTAGAAATCCAGATGACAGAAGAAAAATATTCTTTCGTATAACGGAATTGCTCTCCTCAATTATCAGTGATGAACAGTACTTCCACATTCTTCCACAAGTTTGTACTATTTGATGATGTGTTTCGAAATTAGGGATGAGCGAAATTGTGTATGCTTACTCTATCACTCTAAGTAAAATTCACTCTGGTTGATCAGCTCATACTAAGATGACTAAGGAAATTATACATACATACATACATACATATTATATATATATATATATATATATATATATATATATATATATATATATATATATATATATATATATATAATGATTCTCATACGAAAGATAGTTTCCAGAAAGAAAATTAATTCTTATTGATTAATTCATACAAAATAAGTTCCGAGAAAAGAGCATTTAAATTGATCAACGCATACAGAAAGGAGTATGGAAAGGTGAAAAGTTTACTCTGATTAATCATTCAAAAGATAATGGTGAGAAGAATATTTAATTCTTATCAATTAACTCATAGAAAGTGTCACTCTGCGGAAAGGAGAAAAGTTTACTCTGATCGATCAAAAAACATCACTCTAATGTAAGAAGAACGTTTGATTAGCTCACCCAAGAGTAGAAATTTTGAACACACAATTAGACTACAACCATTCTTGTTTCTTTTCTACATTTACATACAGATCATTATGTACATCTAAAACATATACTATAAAATATATATTTATAAAATGGGGAGCCCTACAGGTCCTGATACACCGGCAAACTCATACCACTTGTTACATTTTATACATTTTCTTAGAAATCCTCTAGAGGACAGAGAAGGAAAATATTCCTTAGCATAACGGTATATCTCTCAATTATCGGTGATGAAAAATACTTACACATCCTTTCACAAGTTTGTGCTATTTCAGATTATGATGTACTGCGAAATTAGGGATGATGCGAAATTGTTCATGCTTGTCCTATCACTCTAAGCAAAGTTTACTCTGGTTGATCAACTCATACCAAGATGACTAAAAAATGATTTTTTTAAAACGTGCTCTGATTCTCATTCAAAAGATAATTCCGAGAAAGAAAATTAATTCTTATTAATTAGCTCATATAAAATACATTCAGAGAAAAGTTCACTGTAATTGATCAACTCATACAGAGATGAGTAAGGAAAAGTGAAAAGTTTACTCTGATTAATCATTCAAAAGATAACGATGAAAAGAATATTTAAATCTCATTAATTAACTCAGAGAAAGTGTCACTCTGAGGAAAGGAGAAATGTTTACAGTGATTGATCAACTCATACAAAACAGCACTCTAACGTAAGAAAAACATTTGATTAGTGGAAATTTTGAATATACCATCAGACTACAACCCTTCTAATTTCTCTTCTACATTTACATACAGGATTATGTAACTCTAAAATCTATACTTTAAATTATATCAGGTGAGATGGGGGAGCTTCAGGTATTGACACACCGAAAAATTCATACCATTTGTTACATTTCATACAGTTTCTTAAAAACCCTCTAGCTGACAGAGAAGGAAAATATTTCTTAGCACAACGGAATATCTCTCAATTATCAGTGATGAAAAGCACTTACTTACACATCCTTTCACAAGTTTGTACTATTTCAGTTTACGATATACCGCGAAATTAGGGATGATGCGAAATTATTCATGCTTGTCCTATCACTCTAAGCAAAGGATTAAAAAAAAAAAAACTCTGATTCACATACGAAAGATAATCCCGAGAAAGAAAATTAATTCTTATTTATTAGCACATATAAAATACATTCAGATTAAAGTTCACTGGTTAACTCATACAGAGATGAGTAAGGAAAATTGAAAAGTTTACTCTGATTAATCATTCAAAAGATAACGATGAAAAGAATATTTAATTCTCATTAATTAACTCATGAGAAAAGGAGAAAAATTTACTCTGAACGATCAACTTATACAAAACAGCACTCTAAGATAAGAAGAACGTTTGATTAGTTCACACAAGAGTGAAGATTTTGAATATACCATCAGACTACAACTCTTCTCATTCTCTTCTACACTTACATACAGATGATTATGTAACTCTAAAATTTATACCATACATTATACCAGGTGAGACGGGGGTGTTGACACACCGAAAAATTCATACCATTTGTTACATTTCATACATTTTCTTAGAAATCCTTCAGATGACAAAGGAAAATATTCCTTAGCATAACGGAATATCTCTCAATTATCAGTGATGAAAAGTACTTACACATCCTTTCACAAGTTTGTACTATTTCATTTTATGATGTACTGCGAAATTGTTCATGCTTGTCCTATCACTCTAAGCAAGAGATTAAAAAAAAAACTCTGATTCACATACGAAAGATAATTCCGAGAAAGAAAATTAATTCTTATTGATTAGCCCATATAAAATACATTCAAAGGAAAAGTTCACTGTAATTGATCAATCCATACGGAGATGAATAGGGAAAGGTAAAAAAAAATGTATTCTGATTAATCATTCAAAAGATAACGATGGGAAGAATATTTAATTCCCATTAATTAACTCATAGAAAGTGTCACTCTGAGGAAAGGAGAAAAAGTTTACTCTGATCGATCAACTCACATAAAATAGCATTCTAACATAAGAGGAAAGGTTTGATTAGCTCATACAAGACAGTACCTTTCTGAATACTAGAAAAATGTGCTAAACATGCAACAAGATATTGAGTCCTAGGAAATGAAATCCTATGAATTATATTACTAAGAAGAAATAAAACTACTATTAAATAATTTATTTGAAGTAGATTTTGATAAGGAATTTATTTTGTTTTGAGGTTCGCTGGGAAAAAATTCCAGTGTAGTCCAGCAAGAAACAGTCTATTTCCAATGCAAGGATTAGACGTGTAATACTTTATTCATTAATTTAGATGGAATTCATTGATGGATGTAGGTACTTTTCTAACTTATATGAAACCTTAGTACCCAATATACTGACTGAAGCATTCTATTTCTAAATGAGTGCTTCAATTATAAAAATAACATTGAAATAATGAGTCCAAAAAAGTAATATCCTGTTCTCAAACGTTATAATCTTTCATAGTAATAGTAAATAAATACCGGTATTACTTGATATTTTTCGGCAATAATTAATAATTGTTCACAATTGACTACCTCATAACTTTTAGAGTCAACTTATCGGCCCGCACAATAATTTTGTGAACGCGCTTCTTTTAACTGTTAGCAAGGTAAGTACAATACGCGGAACTTGGCAGTGTACACTCAGAATAATATATTGTTTTAATGTACAACTTAATACTCATACATAAATGAAATAAATTAATTCTGATTTACATAACATTTCTGAATTAAATCGTAAGATACATTTGTAGTATTTGAATAGTTTCCTTAGCTGAGCTTTATCCTACCTAAATGCGATACTGGATTGTTTATTTTTAAGTTAGTTCAACAAGTTAGTAACCAAGGTTATATTTAATCATTAGGGCTAATGCAAAAACATGACAATAATAATATGTGGTGTTTGAAACTTTGTTCCCCTAAAAGTTGGTTTCCTGGCAACACCAGTGACCACAACACACACAAACAGACCAATAAAATGACAATGGAAGAAACCATAAAGTTCGTCTAATGAATGTAAGTGTTCGACACCTTCTGTAATTGTAGTGTACCTTCAAGAGTGCCACAAAATTCCTTTCCTAATTAATACTCATTATCAAAAACCGTATTAAAATTTCTGGTTTTCTAAAAACCCTTAATTTCTGAACATTTGCTACTATTGAAAAGAGAAGATTATTGATTACAAACAAGTACGAACAAATGTGAATTAATATCATTGTTTCTCCGGTTTTCACGAGAAGTACGATGATCTGAATATAATTGCACCTTGAAGTTATAAGATTTATTCTTAAACCTCAACCTTTTTTTAACCACGAGAATGTCTGCTATATTGTTGAGATTTTCAGCAGTATAAGTATAATAATGCAGCGGTGCAAATCTGTCTTCAACATTAGGGAAGGGGAGGACGAGTAGTTCCGTTGCCATAATTTTTCAAGCGATGTTCGAAATATTTATGAAGTTGAAAAACAGTGCAGTGGAGGGTCAGGGGAGCAGAGTTGTCTTCAACATTGGGAGGCGGGCAGATTTGAGGCTTATTCTGGGAAGACATCAATTTCACCTCACTTTCCTTTGTGGCAATCGGCCACAAATCATCACATTTCTCCCCAAAAGCACATTTCAAATCGCATTATTGGGGAGGACAGTTCCTCCAGTTCCAATCCCCTCATCCCCCCTGGATTTGCACCAATGTAATAATGAAAAAGATGTTCTGCTATAACAAATATCGAATCATCAAAATGAAAGCTAGTTCGGAAATTTTGAATGAAGGAATGCATATAATTTTCATGCAGGTCGGTCCGACATACCGTATCGAGCTATTTGTGATGACTGGTAAAAAAAAAAAAAAAAAAAAAAAAACTGGAATCACTCAACTCGACTTGAAATGAGTTTAAACGTTTTATTTTGAATTTAACGTCCCACTTCACTATCGAAACTATATGAGACACTGACTTATAGTTTAACGTGGAATTCGAATGACACGAACTTCCACCAAGAATCGAACCCGCGTATGTGTCTTGTTTAAATATTTCTCAATTTATTAGATAATTTTTTTAGAAATAAAAAAGGGCGTGCAATTGTATAAATTCTTATTTATTTTATCATGTGATCACTACGTGTGGATGTAATTTCCACTAAGATACCATCGGCTAGCTGACATAGTGACGTATCTTTTTTCCTTTTTTCTTTTTGGTTGTTCGAAATCTAGTTGAGATACGTCGCTATCTCGATTTAAGATAAAGTATATTTTGAGATATCCAAAGTCTTATACAAGTCTGATGCTACTGAGTTTTGAGGTGATAAATAGGATCATAAACTCATTTTCGAAAACAACTAGACACATCAGTACCTTTGCCAGCCAACTATACGCTAACTTGTGTTGTGATGGAAAAAAAAAAGTTCGGACAGCTTGTCTGTAGTTCAGTAAGCATGAAAGGCCAGTAAGTAAAAGGTAGAGACTAAAAGATAAACTGTATGTAGAGATCGTAAGAAAACATTTAATACGCCTATCGGAAATCGAACCAGAGATCACAGTGTCACAAGCACAAATGACACTAGTCCACCGACGCGGAGACCATGAAGTTTAAACAGTTTATAAAGAGGAGTACCAGGTATTTTCAATCATAGGCATTCCACGGAAAGAGGATCTTTCACCCCCTAGTAACATAGGCACCAATGCTGCAAAAGCCCGATGAGAGAGAAAACAGTATTTTTCACCGCCCTCCTCGGAGTCCGTCCTGGATTTGCCCATGTTTCCAATGGACTATACTGCATAGTCTAGCTTGATTTTATCTCCGGTTTGAGTGTATGTGGATTCTTATCCCATGTCAAAGTGTTGAACCACGAAACGTACAACTTCGGAGTTGGTGTAGGGTTTCACAAGTGATGATGGCTTTCCCGCAACAATGGTTTTAACAATGAAGATATCAGACGCATATCTCAAAATTTATCTTTACTAACAGCCACCGTATTTATTTATTTATTTATTTTATTTGCATTTATTTGCAGTTGTCGACCATCACACAAATTCGACATAAAAATTCCTTGTCTACAATCAGCGATGAACTATGACAGCTAGATTCTTCTTTATTGTTGTGGAATGAGTATTCATTACATTGGCTCTCATAACTGTGTTTCTTAGATCAGAGTCCGCTACATTTTAATTCAAGTAACTCCCGAACTTACTCACGACGCTGGAAACTCTGCAATTCATCGGGAATCCATGCTGAATTACAGTATATCACTCAAATATTGAACATTTTTTAAAATCAAATTATATGAAAACTATAAGAAAGCAAATTAATAAGGAAAGATTTTCGTCTTTCTTTTAATAAACGTGTTAAGAAACGTTAACCGAAGTGTTCCTTTGTATCATTCAGACGAAATCAGAATACATACCAGTCAATTGCAAAGAAGGAAAAACCAAATAACATCTCAAGAGAAGACGAGAAAGAAATGAGACGTAGAGAATGAGTGGGCGGGAAGGAACTTAGATTACGAAGACCATCCGAAAAAAAGAGGGAAAAAAAACAGAAGGGGGAGTCAGCGAGAGAGATCGAGAAGGGAAAGAGAACCGCGACCTTGGTTCAAGCGATGGCCACACCACGTCGCCCGCCAATCTTTAAGAAGACAACAGTAGCGACGGGCACGCTTAGTGGCGGAAATCTTAAAAAACGCACCTTGTAAACAAACAAATAACTATCGCGGCGGAAAGTTCTCTGCTCATTCGTCGGTTAGTTGACTCATGTTATCATCACACATACTCCCAACACCATCAGCGATAACGAGGCGAAAAAGCACGTGCTGAGCTGGAAACAAAATTGCTTGGCGTTTCATTGTTGTCAATTACTACTAACAACAGCACAGAGAACAAGACCGTGCATGTTTTACACGTATTACAATTCCAGCTATTATTACTATAGAAGAGGAACGTGTAAATTTCACAAGTACTTACCCACTTGGCTGATCTTCTGGGGGCTCCCCTCCGTGGCGGATGGCTGAGAGGATTTGCTAGACAGATCCAGTACTGCCGGTTGAATTTTGTCCGCTTAAATCGAAAATTTCTACTTTTAAAAAAAATCTAATATAAATAATTTTGGATGGGTGGCAAAAAAGATACTAAATCTCCTTTGAATGTCACCCTTTACATGTACTAGTCATAAACACTGTCACACGCATCAATGTACGTATATAAACAAATAAACACAGTGATAAAAAAGTATATTACTGTTTCAGGCACACAAAAACACTTTATTTTCTCGATTTGTTGTGTTTATTTTTCCTCACACTGAACAATTCTTGAATTAAAAGATTGCAAAAATCACACTTTTTTTTCTTCAAAAGCACATGTTCGTCATTTTTGTTTGTATTCAAAATTTTCACGTGTCAATATTTACTAAACACTTTTCTGTTTGTTCACGAGTGGAGTATATCATTCATTTGTTTATGTTCTGCTGCATATTATTGACGGATCTTATGTTTGGGCACCACAATGTTTCTTTTTATACTATAGAATTACTGTTACTACATAAATACGCTAACATATAATACACTAACACTGATATTGTCCCATGTAAATCTTTGTCTCTTTTATGTTGAACTAAATAATCAGTAACTTAACGTTTAAAACGTAACTTCTAACATGAACAATTCAGCGCGCGTTAAATTGGTGATTCACAAGACAAATATTTTTTTCGTTTTTTAATTCACAAAAGGGTTCGCATTTATTTAATACTTATGTGTTCGATTACACATGTCACACATAACACACTATTTATAGCTGCAGTAGAGACAGAGTACTTGTGTTGTCCTGTGCGTCCAATCCCAATCTTGATTCTATTTCTTTGGATCTACCACCAGTGCGAAGCGTCCCCTACTGCTCGGTTTTCCTCGCGTCTATAACACAACTCTCCGTTTCTGACTGTTGTCTGCAGCAGTTGTCAAGACATACAGAATCCTCTAGCGGCGCCTCGAGAAACTACGCGGACGTAATCTCTCTCTTGTATACCTCTGTCCCCGCTAGCCCCCTGCTCGTAGTGCTAGCGGCGCCCGCCCTCCCGCACTTTCAAAGTACTTTATACAGCGAAAAACGCATGCGCTAAACAAAAACTTCTATACGTTCATACGTTCTGATATATTTGTATATGCCTCTGTGTGTGTGTATATGTGTGTGTGAGTGATACAGTCAATTTCAAATGTCCGGTTTGTTGTAAAGTGCGTGTTTTAGTTCACTCAACTGAACTGCACGGAAATTCTCGTTTGATGCATGCTGACTTGCGCGCGGGGAGAAAGAAAGAGTGAGGGAGATTCAGCGTTGGGGGAAGGGGATAGTACAAGGAAGGAAGGAAGAACGCGAAAGAGAGAGAAGAGATAGATAGAAGATAGATAAAGAGAGGCAATAAACAGTAAGAGAAAGGCCAAGGAAGCGTTGAAGGGTGGACCTCTTAGTTGGTCTTAACATGCATTGTTCCTAATCACGCAGTTAAATAACAGAAAGAAAAGGATTTTTCAAAACACCAGTATATAAGAATGAGTTAAGGTGATTTTAATTTATTATAAGATTTCTTTTATTTTGTTATTGATAAGTCTTGATTTAAGCCCCTCTCCACCCAGAAAGAAAGGAGAAAGAGCAAATATTGCAGAAAAACGAAGTTCTAATATCCATCATAAAAACACGATTCTTCTCTTTTCGTTTTTTTATCCGTCTTACTTTCACTTACCACGTACTCTCATGTCCAAAATTATTGTCGCATGTCTATAAATATGTTGTCGTAGGAACATAATTTGATAACGAATTCGCCCGGTATTTTTTTTTATAATGTTAGTATGTGTATAATCGGCAAAAACATGTATGTGGCAAATTTCATGTCAAAAGAGCAGTAAATAAGAACAATAAAACGAAAATAAAACTTTCTTGCCCATTTAGCAACATTTTGTTTGACTCATTCTAATTTTCGTATTTATAATTCTTATCCCATGAAATTTACCGCAAATACACATTTTCCGATTATTCACATAGTATCAGTATTAAAAAATACCCTGCAAAATCATTATCAAATGATATTCTTACAAGAAGGCAGTTATAGATATGCGACAATCATTTTGGACATGAGTGTACATACTGTATATTGAAGAATTGAAATGTCCCCACTTGAAATTTAACCTTGAACCCCGTGCAAAATATGCTCAGTAATATGAAGTTTTACTCATGAAGTTATATAATTTCCTTTTGGTTTTCTTACGTTTCTTGACACTTTTTTTTTTTAAATTATTATTATTTTATCAAGGGATGCATATATATATAGGGAAGGTAAGAGTATTGGGTAACATCTAAGAAGTAGTTCTCAAACTTTTTTGGTCATGGCAAGGGGTCACGATGGCTCAGTGCCGCCCTCCCCGCTGGTCTAGTGGCTAGCACGTGCGCCTTTGGTGTACGGGGTCCCGAGTTCGATTCCCAGTGCGAGAACCTTTGGAATTTTAACTGTCCTCAATGTTTCTGTGTTCGGGTTCCTGTCGTTCCAGGTAAATAGAAGAAGAAAAGAGTTAAGCGAGTAAAAACAAGTAAAACCTAGTAATAAGTGGTTAGGCCAGTTAATGAGGCACGTTTGGTGACTCCAGTTAACTTTAAAGAAAAGGGGGTAGAGCGTTCAACACTGGTGATTTGGGTCCTTGATTCGATCCCAGCTCACGCCAAGTAAATTTTGTGGTGGACACACACTGTGCGTGGGTTTTTTCGGGATTCTTCCGTTTCCCCCAATTTCTTCATTCATTTCTCACCATCACCGTCTCCTTTAGTCTAGACGACATAACCATGGGACCTAAAACTTAAATATTTCATTTCATTTTTGGTCATTGCAAATCCTTCTTTGTCGATTGTACAGGCGGTACACTAACGTACGAGTCGGAAACACAAGCACCCCAGATTTAGTCGAACATTCAAATCATCATAGAGGATACATCCATTGTTAAGGAAGAGTTCCTTCGTGGCTAAGCGGTTAGCGTACGCGCCTTTGGCGTGGAAGACCCGGATTCGATTCCCAGCGTGAGCTCATGTGGTTCGGATTCCACGTTAATCAGTAGGTCCACGTCTCATATAGTCTCGCTGCTGAACGGGATGTTAAACTCAACATCGACTCAACCATTATTAAGAAAGAGAGGTGAGTAAAAATTGGGATAAACGGAAAATACACTTATGGGCTATGAGTAGTGTGGCGAGAACAGAGAGATAATTAATTTATCTATTAATCTTTATTAAGCATTAATTTAGGTTTACATTTAACATGTAAAGGGGGGTACATCAATGGGCACCTACAGCAGGTGCAAGAGAGATAACTGTTTCCCGTGGATTTCTGAAGGAAGTTCGGTTCTTCCGAATACTTGTCAAAACAGATTTGCTTACTCGTCCACTATAGAATTTAATATACGAGGTGCAGCCAAAATATTCCTGGAAGGTTGTGGTTTTGGCATTTCTGAAGCAATCACAATAAATCTTGTATAGTGCAGTCCTTAAGTTGCCTAATTATGAATCTAACAAGTGTGAACAGGTCATAACAGTGAGTGTACGAATACGGAGTAGTTGATCAGTTACCGCAACTTCACAGATCGATGCAACGCTCAACCATCAAGTTTATGTGAAAATGGGGGGAAATCGGCTTCAAAGACTCCGATAGCCTTAAAAATAGTTCAGAACCAAGGGATGTTTGGCTCTTCTCAAAGTTTAAAAGTGGGTCTCTAAGGTACCGGTCAAAGAAGAGATCAAAACGAACGCGACGGATGAACTTCGGAAGATAGCAAAAGAGAATTTTCATTGGTACTTCCAACAATGGCAGGAGGGGAGGAGCAAGTGTGTGTGTGTGTGTGTGTGTGTGTATGTATGTATTCCAAAATTCCGGGAACTTTTTGATTGCTCCTCGTATTTGTTATAGTAAGTAAAATTATGCTATGTGCGTCAACAATAATTGGTTTACATGAAGTATTATGTGCATCAAGGTGTATATATTCGAGACTTCGTTTGTGTGACGTGCTCTCCCACCCCTCACTCCTTGGAGAAAACCGTGCCGGCGTTTCTGCACACACCTTTTCTTGGGAAGAGAGATGAGTGAAAATTGGAATAAGCGGAAAAGGTATTTATGAAAACAATCTCAAATTTTTCATCAATTTTTCATCACCATTCTTGAACATTTATGGAAAATAAATTTTTTTGTGGGGGGGGGGGCTTTTGGAATCCTTTTTCTTTTTCCTTTTTGTTAAAATTGTAATGAAATTATATTATTTTGTGAGTTTATTTCTCGCCTTCACTGTCACATTGCTTCTCTAAAAATTTTGCGGTACACACAGTGAAAACCACTGATCTAAGGAAAACTGTTAAACATGAAGTCAACTACTGCATAGTGTATTACTCTTAGGAATCTTTTTTTTTTTTTTTTCGTTCTTTCTTGGATACGAAAAGATACGATTTAGTTTTACCAGGGACAACTACATTGATTACTGTTTTACGTATCTTGAAGTCATTGGAATCATTTATTAAACTGATAATAATGACATAATGATTAAAGAAAAACACAAATGGTCAGTTTCACTTTAACTGGAGGAATCATCATTCATCGTAGTCTATGCTATTATATTAAAGAGTAGAAGTGGATGACTCTCATCATCGCCCAGACAATACTATAGTACTAAAGATAGAAACGTAAAATTTGGAGAAAATACTCGCTTACTCACGAAGCTAAGGGATAAGGAAGGACTTTTGAAATATCCAGTTTAAAGGTGGATTCAAAATAGTATATCTCGTTAATCCCTAGCGTTAGAAAAATTAAATTCAGTAGGCCTATATGAACTCTTCATTGAAAATAAAGGATCTCGTGTTTCAGTATTTTCGAAAGTCCACTCCAAAGAGGGAAAAGAGGGACATTTATAAAATAATAAAATTTCCCTTTGTGTAATCAGAAAATGCCGAATTTCCGGATTCACTAAAGTTGAAGATCTGAAATTCGGTATATAAACTTTTAATTAAATATTAACGAAACGTGTATTTCAAGATTTCCGATAATTCCGCTCCAAAGGCAGAAAAAGAGAGCAATTTCAATCATATTGAAATTTCCCTTTAATTATTTACAAAGTGCCAAATGTAGTTATTCGTTTAGAGTATTTGGGGATGGAAAAACGTTTGAGATGCTCTCTATTATTATATGATTAAGAGGGTCAATTCCAAAATTCCTAGTGAGCCGCAGTGGGTCAGTGGTAGATCGCTCACATCTGGTGTATGGGACCCTTGGTTCGATCCCAGCTCGCGCCAACTGAACTTTGTGATGGACAGATACCGTGTGGGTGGGGTTTCTCGGGATTTTCCTGTTTTCTCCCACTTTCTTCATTCCACCATTTCATTCATTTCTCATCATCACCGTCTTCTTTAGCCTAGCCGGCATAATCGTAGGACATAAAACTTAAAGATTTCACTTCATTTTTTCCAAAACCCCTGGCTTCTATATATAGCAGTTTAGTGTTCCACATTTTTTACAGAATAGGATAACTAACTATACGATTAAATTTTCCATAGAAATTTTTAATATGCATTTGGATTATTTTAGTTAGATATGTTGTTGGGTATTTAACACCAGTATATTGTTGTTTTGTGGGTTAATTTACTTTTTTAAAATCATAATTAGGGTCTATTATATATATATATTAATATTTTTATGTTATACGTTAGGCCTGCATACTTTAGCAAAGTGGGAAGAAAGAAAATAAAGAAAATAAAGAGGATATGAGAATAAAATGAAGAATAAAAATAAAGAAAAGAAAGGGAAAAGAATAAAAGAAAAATAATAATAATAGAGAACAGGTTTTAAAATGTTCAAAATAAGATTATATTAAGAAATTAACTATAAAAGTTAATCTGATTGGGATCTGTAATACTAAATTTTTATATTAAGTTTAAAGTATTGATATGATATATAACTTTCAGGGCTAGCTGTAGGGGATGTTTATTTTTGTTAACAACTCTTTTCATGAGCATGTAATTTTTTCATTCAGTTTCAAATTTTCAGATAGTGAAAAAAATTAAATAAAATTTTCAAACCAAAGTTTTTTTTTAGGAAATTAAATAAATGCAAAGAATTTTCAAACTAAAATATTTCATTACAAAAATCTTAAAAAAAAATTCAATGAGTGCAAAAGTTTTCAAACGAAAAATTTTGACCAGAGATGTTGAAATAAAATTTTTAAAAACTGCTCAAAAATATTAAATAAAAGTTTTCAAAAAGTTTCTTAAAAAAATAAATTTAAATATGAAAATGACAATTAAAAACTTTAAATGAGTGCAAGAACATCTTAAAACAGAAAATTTAATCATTTTTTTTCAAAAACTTTCAATAAGGGCAACTTTTTTTAAACCTAGAATTTAAAACAAAGATGATCAAACAAAAAAATTTCAAACAGTGATCAAAAATTTTCGAAACAAAATATCAAATACTTTTGAAATGCTCAATATCAGTCAATCAAATTGCACTAGAAGACCTTCTCACGAATGAGCTTAGATTATGACTTGTGATTAAGATTATGACTCTTTTATATATCAAAAGGTATTAATAATTAGCTATTACGTTTCAAGTGATATTTTTTTCACCAATGACCTTAGACCATAACTCGTAATTATAATCCTAAGGATCAATAAATTTTTCAAACTAAAATGTAAGAATCTCATCTGAAATTTTTTCTATAATGCTAATTTTTTAAATATTATCATGTTTTGTTGGAAATATATATTAATAATATTTATTCAATTTTTCCAAGTTTTTGTTTTTACATCAACTAATTATATTATTACTTTTCTAACTTATATGTGGGCGCATTGATACTAATGATCAAGTTTGATACACATTGAAATCCATATATCAGAAAAATTCTTCTAAATTCTGTGAGTTTATATTATTTTAGGTTAAACATATACAAAAAGTTCATGATTATATTTTTACAATGGTAACATTTTCCTGTAATATTTATCGTAATTTAAAGAATGTATTCAGAGTAAACCAGAGTGAAGGTTCCACAACCAGAGGATGATTTTGTGATGAGTAGGAGTGGGGGGAAAGCAAAGTCAGTTTCACAACTATTGCCGGTATGACTTTCCCGTTGTCGAATTCCAGAGCTGCCACTGTTTGTAAAACACTATATTGGAAGGTGGGTGTTGTACGAAGTGTTAATTTTGTCATTGTGGTCCTTTTAAAAAAGAAGTTTATATTTGCATTTGAGACGATAGAGACATTCATCCATGCCTTCATTCAGCTATGCAATATATCTTGGTACTCTTAATAGATAACATTCTTAATAAAACTTAAAGGTATGACATGAGTCAAAGTCACACCCTTGCCCACTATAAATTTGATTTAAATACCTACAATATCAATTTACTTTTTTTTCTAAATATCGTACAATATTTTTTGAAGTGTGGTTTAAGATGATTTTATCATAGCAAATTATAGATCCAGCAATATGTGGAAACCAATTAACATTATTGTTAATTAAGTTGCACACAACATAGGAGATGCTAGTAATGTATTTGTAGTAAGAAACTTTGACGCAGCGCATAATAATAAGTTAACTATCTAATCCAATTAACTATCTTGTGAAGAATTTTAAGGGAATATATTATTGTAATGCAAATGTAATGCAGCATGTAATCTAACTTAAGAACGGTTTAAAATAAGAAAAAATGGAAAATGCAATTAACTTGTGTTCCTATAAACATTAGGAGATAATAATAATAATAATAATAATAATAATAATAATAATAATAATAATAATAATAATAATAATAATTATTATTATTATTATTATTATTATTATTATTATTATTATTATTATTATTATTATTATTATTATTATTATTATTATAGAGTATCTCAGAAACTCATTTACTAATTACTTTTTGTAAGTAATAAGAATAATAATAAAGTTAGCCTATGGAGGAATTTTGATTTAGCGGTAGAGTGCTTAGCTTTGATGGTGGGGTCACTGCTTCGATCTCTGGCAAAGTAAGTTTGTGGTGGATAACATTGGGTCTGTAGCTTTTCTCGGGTACTCATTCCACCAAATTCTTCCATCATTAGTCACTTGCTTTAATCACCGTCTCCCTTAGCCTAAAGGGTATAATCGTGAGACGTTAAACCGTAATATTTTATTCCAAAAATCAAATTTATGTTGAAGGAAAACCATCTATTAATTTTGTTTGAAACATTATTGAAGTCTACCATTACTTTCCAATTCATTTAAGTATAATAGACAATATTAGCTGGATGCTGGATTATTCATTAGGACCAGGTCCGTAGCCAGAACACAGAGATAGGGGGTAGAGATTATTTTTTAAAGATTTTGTTGTTACTTGTTTTCTTCGGGCCGGAAGGGACTAACTTGATTTAACCTTACATTCATGATTTCTCATTATATAAATGCTACTATTATGAAATACAGTTTTCCCTAACGAGCTGTGTGCCATAGAAACAAAAAATCTTGACATGCATTGAACAATTTGCACAGTTTATAATAAGTTTAGCAGCTTCTGAAAATTTAAGATTGATTACAATATGAATTCATAATTTTATGAAGGGAAGCATGCTTGTCTGCAAAAGGAAAAAACATTTGGAACTTTCGTGAGGGAAAAAAAGGAATACTGAAGCAACCATATTAGCACATTAAATGAAATACTGCTTCCGACAAAACACTTTAATTTCCGAAAGCATGAAATGACTAAATCCATCCCTCATTTAGCGATGAAAGAAATCCTCAATAAAAAGTGTGTTTCGTTTCATAGTGCGAAACTACGATAGACTTCCAAACTCTGCGAGTTGAATACTCAAATTTGAAGTTGTATTTCTATACTACTGGTCGGGGTTGATTTTTTTTTTAAAGAAAAGAACAAAACATTATTGTTCGAACAAAACATGTTTAATACATAAAAAGATGTTTAAAATATATTAAACATATTTTAAAACACACAGGAAAAAACATGTTTTTTTACATATTTTGAACAGTTTAAAACAACATGATTTTAAATATATAATTGGAAATCGTGTAATAACTTATTTGTTAAGACTTTTTGCATTTTACTTGCAACCAGTGATGTTATTCTAATTTTTTAACAACCATTTCTGTATATTTCCATACATATCATTATATATAACCAGGCCGGTATACAGCCGGTAGCCAGCCCAAAAATGTAGAGAGAGCCCGGTAGAAGTTGGGGGGCCCGTCCAAACACATTATATTTCATCACCTATTATAGTTCATGGGCCAGGAAAATTTTAAGGGGGCCCGCCCCCCCTAGACCTCCGTGGATACGGGTCTGGATATATATATATATATATATATATATATATATATATATATATATATATATATATATATATATATATATATATATATATATATAGAGAGAGAGAGAGAGAGAGAGAGAGAGAGAGGTGGTAGACGGATAGGTATATAAACAGATATCTCTCTTAGGAAACAAACTGTACAAGGTAGACAAAAGCAAATTTTTTACTGGATACCACAAGTGACAAGAGGGACCTACACAGCATCCTAATACAAGGTGGTGTGACGAAATTGGGTAGCACTGCTAATATTCTGGAAACGAATTATCCAAGATAGATGGCCGTCAAAAAGTATTGAAAAGACCTTAATCCAGCAATGGATCGACAATTGTTGCTAATGATATGATTGCGTTTCAAATATCGATAACCCTCACCGCTACACTCTTGTGATCCCAGTTCTCATTCTTGGTGTCTGAGCATTTGACATTAAGAAAGCAACCGCTTATACTTTGTTCTGCGGAATCGTATGTTTAATCCTGTAGCTGTAAGAATTTCTATGAATAAGAAGTTTGAGGTCCTTACACCGTTGCTAAAGCCCAATTTCACGAATTTTAAGCAGGCCCTAAACTCGAAAGTAAAGCCACCTTTGGAATCCTTGAGGTAAAAAAAATATACATGAGAGCAATATAGGCCTATAGGTCCTTACGGCCAATAGAAATGGATTATAAATTGTCAGAGTCCGTATTTATTCAGTGTAAGGACTTCAATTTTTTTTTTCTGTAGACTTTACTCAGCAAAGGGGTTCTAAATCTGCATTACTGTTCCCAAAATCTGAAATTCAGGCAAGGGGACGGATGACCTCTAAACGGACTCCCCTCTCTAGCGGCAATCATATAAAACTCTAGATTGCACCTTGTCATGTAGTTTTTTTTTTATTCTTTCTTTCATTTCGGATTCTTTCTTTCTCTAAAGTATGGAGGTATGTATGCAGACTGAGAAACAACATGTGCTGAATCAACGATTACCTGCGATATTTTAATTTGAGAACCGCAATTTAGCAAAGAACCCTTTGTTTCTTTTCTGAACACAACGCAAAAACTTGTTTCCATGATAATTGTTTTATTTATTTTCTAATAAATCAGTTCTACAAGTAGTCCAACCTTCGACTACGACACTTTCTCGCAAGTTAACTGAGAAGCATTTAAACAACACAATAAACGTCAAAGGCAAGGGGCAGAAAGAGACAAAATAAATTGTAGATCACTACATTGACCTGCTGTAGCCACGAGAAATCAAAACATTCGCATGGGAAGAAAATTATCTTCTGAATAATGAAAAGCACTTTTTGCCAATATTTTTTTTCTCTGCAGTGTTTTCTTTTTACGAAAATGAAATAAAAAATAAACATATGTTTAAAACAAGTCTTAAAAAATACACATGTTTAAAACAAAATGTTTAAAACGTATATAAAATTTGTTTTAAATAAAATCAATTGTTTGAAACAAGTTTTAATCATTTGTTTTAAACATTTTGTTTTAAACAAAATAACCCTGCTACTGGTTGCAATAGAGGAATAGCATCAAAGATACAAATTGCTCCTCGGACACTGAATCCACATCAAGAAACAATTACTCGCCATATCTTACTGTTTTCGCTCTATGGTGATTAATACTGAAACCGGAAGTGTTAGTTGATGTCTATCAGTTCCAGTTGCAATAGAGCCTCGTTATCACTGCTGCTATAACTTCGTTATCACTGCTAAATTTTTTACCTTTCAGAACCGTTTTAGCTGGGAAAAGATAACAATCATAGGGCGAAAGTTCTTACGAATAAAGTGGGTGGTAAATGAACGGAAACCTGGGTGTTTCACGGGAGCATTCTCTTGTAGAAACAACACATCTCTTCTCAACTCCCCCCCCCCCCTTTTTTAATATACAGAGTTCTTTAATTTAGCCAGAAGACTGCAATATTACTCTGATGTTATGGTTCGTTCCTTTGAAAGGTAGTCTGATAACAGAACACTATCCTTATCTATGATATTGAGGCAAACACCTTGCCTACGAACCTCTGTACTTTGTATTTGTTTCACCTTGGAGATCCTTATTGGCACCGCTCTCATGACTACTGTTTGGTCTCAGGATCAAAGGATTCCTGAACTGTTCGCCTTTTCCCGTTTCGCCTTATGCCCTCTAGCAATGACATTTCCATGTAAAACCTATTATCACTTTCCATCTTGATTTAAGGCAGAACTGGAAATTTCGATGTACATATTCCCGTTTCGTCTTACGAACTTTATGTTGATAGGCTTGTAATCCATTCATAGATTTGCTTATTCATATAACAAAATAAGTACAGTAACTACAAGAAGTACAGAACATCTATACAAGATGCTACTTATCTTCCATATACATACAATGAGCAACAGCATCTAAGTATGCTTTCAACATCTTTTAGTGCTGGATTCTTTAAAATATTTGACTTTGCGTTTTTTTTATGGATATAAATGAAAGGAAAAAAGCTCGAAGAAAATATAAGATTAAACTCAGACACCATTATACAATATGAAATATAGCAATAAATTTGCAACTATGCGTCCAGTTAGGCAAATCAGAATATCGATGATTAATTTCATTTTTTTAAAAAATTATTTTAACATATTAGCATTGTTCACTTAAAAAATACTTCATTTTATATTAGAAACATTTTACATGGAAGAAAGAACTTCATGACACCTTGTAACTCCTTCTTGGTAAATTCCACATTTGAAAATGAAATGAAATGAAATCTTTGAGTTTTACGTCCCACGCTTATGCCGGTTAGGCTAAAGGAGACGGTGATTATGAGAAATGAATGAAATGGTGGAATGAAGAAAGTGGGAGGAAACGGGAGAACCCCGAGAAAACCCACGCACACGGTGTTTGTCCATCACAAGGTTCACTTAGCGGGGGCTGGGATCGAACCCGGGACCCCAAGCACCAGAGGTGAACGCTCTACCACTGAGCCACCGCGGCCCAAATTCCACATTTGAGTGCGTCATGGTTCAATCAGTGAGCTGCAAAGAAAAAGTCGTTAGTGTTTCGAGTATCCTATCTGGCACTTAAACTTACAAAAGTTCAAGTTTCAAACACAATTAATGATTTCCTTGTACTCTTGTTGTAATGAATTCATACCAAAAACTGCTTGTTACTGTCACTATCTATTTCCGACTTACCAATTATGCGATAAGTATTGTAAACGGAAATTGCAAATTTTAACCATTTCCGGTTTAAAGGATACATGAAATTCGAGACAAAACTCATTCTTGGGACGCAGAATCTGTGTCACGAAAACCGCTTTTCGATGTATCTTACCGGTTTTGCTTTATGAAAATAAGTATTGAAACCAGAAGTTTTAGTAAATTTCAACCACTTCTAGTATTGGTATACTTTTTGCGAGTGATAGTGGTATGTTCTTTCAAGACGCAGAATCAATTGAGAAAACTGCTTGTTGTTATCTGTTACAACTTTCGTTCTGAAAAAAAAAAATGAAGCCGAAAATGATTCATCTCTACGAGTACCACTTCTGGTTTGAATAATGGTTTAAAGGAGGAAATGGTGCCTGCTCTTGGGATGGTGAATCGTATGAAAAAAAATTGCTTCTCAATATCTCTTATTGTTTTTGCTCTGTGAAAACCAGTATTGAAACCGGAAGGAATATTAAATTTGAACCACTTCCAGCTTTGGTAGATTGTTCGGGATAGTCTGGTACATTATCTTGAGACGCTGAAACCTTTTCAAAAAATTGTTTCTCGCTATCTAGTATCATTTTTATTCTTTGGCAATAAATGTTGAAACCGGAAATGACTAATTTGAACCACTTCCTGTTTGAATAGAAAGTTAATGGAGGAGATAGAACCTATGCTTAAGACATTGAATCGATTGCAGGAAGAAGGATCTCGACATCTCCCACCGTTTTTGCTCTGATACCTGTCAACAGATGGACGAAAAAAAAAAAAACGTTCTATAAGATCCTTATAGAATACCATAGTTTGGAAGTCTAAGAAACTGATAAGAAGTGTATGATTGTGTCTCATTCGGAAATTTCTATTACTACTTTAAACAGTTCAGTCTCATATAATCTTGGAGCTGAAGCAGAACATTAATATCAAATCATGCCAATGCAAACGTGTTACAATGACTTGAGAGTTTGTCGTCGATAAATTACTACCAGGAAAGTCGTAGATACCAAGTAGGTCTAAAAGAAGTAGACAATGAGTGTAAAGCATGGTGCAAAAATGTAGTAATAAGGTCTGGGGAAAATCGTATTAATTGGCATGGGAACTTAGTTTAAAGCATGATCAGAGTAGCTTTAACAGTTGGAACATTGCGGTGTGGAAAGCAACAGGAAACTACAACATCATTTTCGCTAGTTTACTAAGAATAGAATGAGGAACAATAACTGTATAAAAGAATTTTTTAACGGGGAGAAAATTTTGACGTAGTAAAATGAAGACTAAAAGCATTGGGCTCTCTAAACTGTTCCTAAAGTTGAAGACTCAAGTTTCTCTGGATAATAAAGAAGTGGTTTGCTTTATTCAATTATAATAATTATATTTACTGTCTGTCCGTGTCCACCGGGAGACCAAAAAAAAAAAAAAAAAAAAAACTACTTGATGGATCACCAATTTTGGTGAGGTTATAGAGGATAAAAAGTTTGGAATCAAGCTCGTCGATGGAGGTGATCCATTCGCCAAAGGTGGCAGAAATCGACCGTTTTCGGTTTTAATTCTGATCACTATTAAGAGCAAAATAGGAACAAAATCGGCAATAGTTAGCGAGAAGCGGCTTTCTGTAATCGCTTAAGCGTATCAAAAATACATTTCAATTCTATCCTTAACTCTCTACTAGCCTGGGGGGGGGGGAGATAACTGTGGCTCAATGGTAGAGCGATTACTTCTGGTGCGTGAGGTCCCTGGTTCGATCCCCAGCCACGTAAGCTTGTGGTGGGCAACATTGTGTCCGTGGGCTTTCTCAGGGTATTCCCGTTTCCTTCCATATCTCATTGCACTAGTTCTTCCATCATCATTCACTTGCCTTAATCATCCGTCCCCTAAAGGTCATACCGTGGGACGTTAAACTGAAAGATTTTATTTTATTACATTTAGGGATAAAAGTGAGGGGGAACGCGGAGGGACGCCGTGTCCTCACCTCGACAAAATATGTACGGCGTCCCCCAGTTTCTAAAAAAAATTACAATGGGCAAAGATAGGCAGAGGGAACGGCATGTCATCATGCCGCTACCTACTGTCCCCCACCTTTTCAGATCCACTTTTAACCCTGATTTCATTTTTTAACTCTACTAAAATCGGAAGTGCTAGAAATTAATTATAACTTCCGGGTTCAATATTGATCTGGAATAGAAAGAAGAGAGAGAGCGAGAAACAGTTTTTTTTTTAATTACTTTAGCATTCTGAGAACATGTATATACGTACCATATTTTTGTTAACCCACTGTTTAAACCGGAAGTGGTTTACTTTTACCATTTCCGATTTTAACATTGATCGCTATACAGTGAAAATGGTAACAGATACCGAGTTGTTGTTTTCTGCAATCAATTAAGAGCCCGAAAACTATGTTCCATCTCCACTCTAATATTTCTACTAAAATCGGAAGTAGTTCACACTTGTTGAAAAAATATCTCTCGCCATATATATATTAAATTTCTTTCCAAGTAAATTGAAAACTGGTTTTATACATACATACATATATATATATATATATATATATATATTCAGAGACAGAGTGTAGATGGAAAGGTAGATAGATAGATATAACTCTCTTAAGAATCAAACCATACAAAGTAGACATAAGCGAATCTTTTATTGGATACCATAAGTGACAAGTAGAGAACTACTCAGCATCTTAAAATAAGGTAGTGTGACGAAAGTAGGTAAAATGCGAATACATTGGAAACGAATTATCCAAGATAGATAGTTGTCAAAAAGTATTGGAGAGACCTTAATCCAGCAATGGGTCAACAGTTGTTAGTAATGCTATGTGTATATATAAATAACCCTCAACACTACGCTCATGTGATCCCAGTTCTCATTCTTGATATCTGAACATTTAAGATCAAGAAATAAACACTTATACCTTGTTCTTAGATATCATATTTTAACCCTGTAACAGTAAGAATTTTCTAAAACAAAGATAGTTAAACTAAAATTTACTGTTCCTGGGTATAACCGCGTAAAATTTGCTGTTAAGTCTGAATATAACAAACGGTTCTGCGAACTGGAAATATCTTAACAACCGGTTCTAGCGAACCGGCTGAATAATACCACTGCAATCAGTGCTTGACTGAATCTTAGGAGGGAGATGTTGGGTAAGTATCCTACTGTATAATTATATTAAAATATAATTAATAAATCCATGTTATTTGTTTTGTGATTTTTGAAATTTTTTGAGTTTTACGTCCCACGATTATGCCGGTTAGGCTAAAGGAGACGGCGATGATGAGAGATAAATGAAATGGAAGAATGAAGAAAGGGGGAGGAAACGGGAGAAACTCAAGAAAACCCACGCACCCGGGACCCCAAGCACCAGAGATGAACGCTCTACCGCGGCCCCGCGCCAAATAAAAGTTTTGAACCAGCACTACACTTCTATGTTGTCAATAGAAATAATACTTAAATATATTATTTGGTAAATCTTTTGAATACTCACCAGGCTTGCTAACCATACGATAATTTACCGTAATATACGATAATTTAAGCCTTAATGCTATATATGATAATGCCCTTGCGATAATTTTAGAACGTTCACTTTTTTGCAGTTTTTGAATGTCCAAGTAAATTGTATATTTGCAAAAAATAATTATAAAAGGACGCACACTGAGGGTTTCCAACTCATATTTTCACTAAATCAAAGCAATAACGATTTGAGATTTGGCAAATGGCAACCCTGCATCCATTCTCTAAATTCAAATACGTTTACGAGGAGATGGAAACTTGTTGTTGTTCAGAGTGGTCTTACAGGATAAAAGATGATGAGGACAGTGAAGCCGGTTTGAAGTTCGAAAGTGAATATTACTAGATAATTTTATTATATATTATTGCTATTGTTAGTAGTATTAGACTTGTTTCAAAAATTATCATATGCATAACAAACATAATAATTTTTTAACGTAATATACGATAATTTTAAAGACCAAAATTGATAATTTTGTTCTCTGAGGTTGGCAACTCTGATATTCAGAAACTTGTTGATATGAAATCTGTCATCTGTAACGAATCAAATTTCTTCGTCCGTTTGGGTTGAATAATAAGCAGCAGCCAGTCGATAATTATTTCTAAATAATTAATTTTGTCAAAAGTTTATAGTAAAGATGATAAGCTAAAGCGAAAATTATGTGAAAAATCGAGTGAATTTTTATCAGGTTTGCGTATTTGTACAAAATTACAGACCTCTAATTGGTATAGAGGAATGGAAAATTTAGGTTGCACGATTTGACTCAAACAAACAGTTAGAAAAGTAACTTATGACAAATATTTTTAGAAATATACATAGAACTATCGTACACGAGGAGAATGACAAAGGAACGAAGTGAAAATAGGTTCTCATTTGTATGGAGTCAGCTTTCAGTACCAGCAGCATCACTAATACTGGTGATAGTGTTTGGGTTTCCCATCAATCAAATATAAGTCGATATTCGAATGTTCAACTTGAACACGAGACAAATTAATTTTCAACCTCAAGTTATTTATCACAGGACGACTAACAAATAAATCAAAAAAAACTATGTTTTATGTTTCGTTTCTTACATACGTGGCACTCGAAAAAGAAATATAAATACGTAGCAATCGAGAAATTACATACACACAATGTGTAATCCACATGACAGCCCGTTCATTATGTAAGACATAGTGAGTTCGTATCCTAGAATAGAATAGAAGGCGAACGGGGAAATGGGGGGGGGAGAAACTGTATTAAAACTTAAGTATACGATTCTCCCGTGAGTGCTGCCAACGTTATCAATAAAGCCTTACGGATTTAATGGCGGTTGTGTTAGCGAAGCCTTCATCTCCCTTTGTCTGCATTGTGTAATTTAGTGTCCATGCGATAGGAATCGATGGGCATCAGAATTGCTTTACAGCGCAATAACATACTGAGTTCTGAGTCATTATCCACGTCATTTTCCTAATATCAAAGTAGCCAATAATGAGCTGACTTACGTATTCTCTCTATTTCCCCTTCTTCTCCCTGTCTCGTTTTCTTCCGTTCGCTGCACGCCTAATCTCTCTCTCTCTCTCTCTCTCTCTCTCTCTTTCTTTCTTTCATTCTCTCTGGAAGATACGGTATGCTTCTTGTATCCACACCCTTCAGTTTTACTTGTCCTAGAACTCCCTTCCTTCGTATTATAATATTTTGATCTCCACGCCGTACTTTTCGTGGTAACCAATATTTAGTTTCTTTCTTTTCTCTCTCTCTCTTTTTCTTGCCGCATATGCCCATCACTAGAACAAAGAAATATACAATAAATTGCAATAAAAGGGGAACGGATTGATTGTTTTTGCACGTGGCGGTGTCGAAAACCCGAATTAGTCTGCACATCATCATATGTCCTCTTGAACATAAGTATTCTTCTCAATCGTGATGCTAATTTTAGTGGTAATGTGTCTTCCACGTAATTGGAACATCGTGGCTTTCAAATCTCTTTCAGTGCCTAACGAACTAAACGCCCATTGGATGGTGCACCCAAACAAAAGAAATTATATATATATATATATATATATATATATATATATATATATATATATATATATATAGGTATAGGTATTGCCGAGTTTCACAACCGATGTCCCGCAAGATTTTTAAAGCACACAACAAAACAAAAAACCCACTAACAACAAAGTGCAAGTCCCCTCTGGCAAGAAATCTACTAAAATAAATCGGGAATTCTTTGCTCTGTTGTAGTTTGTTTAGATGTTAACAAAGTGTAGAATAGCGTAACAAAAACCTAACCAGAATAGACCTTGGTAGCGGCGTATGTAACAGAGATGGAGTGGGTCAGTGGGTCAAGTTTTCTGAGTGGGTCAGCGGGTCGTGGGTCAACAGCATGTGACCCACTGTGACCCACCACCCACTATGACCCATTGCGTTCCACCACCCACCATGACCCACTGTGACCCACCACCCACCATGACCCATTGCGACCACCACCCACCATGACTCACTGCGACCCACCGACTCAGTATGATCTACCGACCCTCTCTGCTCACTGCATTGTAGACAGTATCTTCTGAAGACTGGTAAATTAGTCTTCGTTTTACTTTCAAGACCTTCATTTCCCTTCCTTTTCCACTTGTTTCTGTCTACTTACCTGAGGTGAGTATATCTAACCAAGTGAAAAAAGAACTTCAGGACTTTTGGATATTGATATTTATAATTGTAATAATAGCAATGGGACTTCTACTACTTCTTGGTTTTCGAGAACTGTGAGTTTTTAGAGGAGCTAACTACTGGAAAAAATACATTTTTGAATCACTGTAATATACAAATTATTATATAAAGAATTGAATGTAATTATGTGTGCCTGATCATCACGGTCAAATTGCAAAGTCAAATGAAATGACTTTTGGTATATAGTTAGGCCTTAATCGAAACTGGGGTGTTATATTGCTTTCATTATAATGCATAATATCCTAAGGAGGTAGTGAGGATCCGAAATTTTGCGAAAAAAATAAGTATCTCGCAAACCGTTAAATTTACTGAGCTGAAATTCAGTGTATTAACTCTTTATTGAAAATAAACAATGTGTCCTAGCATTTTGTCAAATTCTCCTTTATGTGTGTGTGGGAGAGGGGGCACTTTCTATATATGGAAAATTGGTAGTGAGTTGGTTTGTAAAAATGATCGAAAACGATCGATGTTATTTAAGACAAAAAATAGAAACAAAAAATACAGTGCTTGGCTTCATATATCTATTGCTTTCTACTATAATAATTGCTGAAGCTTATGTTTATTATATGGAGCGCTTATAGCACAGGGCAATCAACCCAAAAACTTGTGACTAAAATAGGCATAAAATTTTTAGTGTAAGCTTAATTACACAGAAATTTTAAATTTGGATTTTACGCATAATTACATGGAAAATTTTACACTTTTTTCCCTTGACGTTGATCTACTTACCTTGATTTGGAACTTTCAAATTTCATCCTTTTTTCCACTGAAAAGTATTGATAATTCAACAAGGAAATAATTATACTATGATAATTTAATTTAAATTAATCGTAATTTGGCACATGGCAAACAGCAGTGTGGTAATTGAAGGGTAAGGAGGGAAATTCCCATTTACCTCTAAACACTTTCCAGGAACCTCGTTCCCTTTCGCTTTCTAGACGGGGGAGGGAACTTGGTAATGGCATCAGACCTTCATGTGTAATTACAAAAATTAAATTTATAAACAAATAAAAAATCATCAGTTTTATCAAACTTTAATTGATAATTTATTCACAAGATTCCCTATCGAAGGCGTGGTAGATGAAGTTTCTGTTCTGTGAGTCGACATTGCCAACTGACATGGTCGATATGGAAAAGATGTTGTATGATGATAGAGAGATTATACTTCTTGCTGAGTATTTCAAAACTGACTAAGAAAAATTGTTATCAGACTTAAGTCTAACAAGCAGATTGTCGATGAGGAGTTGCAGAAATCGGGTAGAAGTATTATCAATTGCACGACAGAGTGCGAACGGGGATTTCCCGTTATGAATTTACAGATGACTGATATTAGAAATAGACTAAGTGCTCAAACATTGTCTGACTTGTTGTTCATCAATGTTAATGGCCCACCGCTAGACAAGCTCAAAGTACAGGAGGTAGTTATTTCTTGGCTGAAGGATGGACATCATTCCGCTGTGGATGATTTACCACGAAAAAGTTACCAACAGGAAATTAACCCGATTTCAGATTTGTTTTAAGGTGGAAAATTACGAGTTATAGAAAATGTATACTTTTATTAGTAATGGCTTATTTGTGTTATTCAATTTTGTACCTATTCTTTAGTAAGTCACTTCTATGCTTTAGGTAAACTACTTTGAACAAATATTCATAATAATTGCAATTATGCATATTTGTAACTTAAATTTAACGTGGTGTTTTAGTGATTACACAAATTACAATTATGAGCATAGTTTATGGAGGTGCTCTCAAATAGGGTACCCGAGCACCTTTATAAACTATGAAAAACTGATTTTTCAAGTTTTTTGTGAGAAAAATGCTGTGAACTGAGAAACCATTTCCATATTGTACAGGGGTATTTTCCTGCGAATAGAAGTTCCTTTTGGAATGCGTTGAGAAATTAACACTTGCAAGAATACTCTCTTAGTACAATTATATTTTAGGCACACACTAATTTCCCCCCACCTCGAACTGTTTCAATTTCCTCACTGACAAACACTTTACCATTTTATATCGTAAAGGTCAGATCCACCGTTATTCTAACAGAGTGGTGCTTGAGCGATTGACTAGAAATTCAAACTCCGATTAGTGAAAATTTCACAGTCTTGTTTTATTACAAGTGTAAACTGTTTAGTCAGTACAGAAGAGGCCGTGGATCGCGTTCAGAGTTGATGACGATGGATTTTGGTTAGTCAGAATAGGTCACAGTGGATGAGAGTGGTTCGTGGTGGGTGGTGGGTCACGGTGGGTCAGAGTGGGTCGTGGTGGGTCAGTGGGTCGTGGGTCACGGTGGGTGGTGGGTCACGGTGGGTGGTGGGTCAGTGGGTCGTGGGTCAAGTTTTCATTGACCCACGCCAACTCTGGTATGTAACATGTTGTTTTGGTCTAGTTGTAAATATCACTTATTTTCAACATTCGGAAAAAAAATAATAATAAACATAGCGTCTTGACTAGCAGTCACTGTTCTACTCCACTACCAAGGGCGCCCATCAGGGGGGGCAAGGTGGGGCGGTTGCCTCCCTAGAGGAAATTGTATTTCGGAATATCGAAAACACAATAGAATTTTTACATTAGTTACAGCAAAATTTGAATCTATATTTGAAAAGTCGCGTATACTTGCCCTCCTTGGAAACTACAATATGGGCGTCCTTGTCCACTACTGAGGAAGAAATGGATCTTTCTTTATTGAAGTGCATACTTTCTCTGCTTTTTCCTTTTTCTTTTGCTTTAAATATATAATGAGTATATCACAAGCTTGTTATTGCAGATATTTATTGCCTGCCCCTCATATGTTTATTGTTAGACACTATCTCAACCTCATGTTAGCTGTTGTTCGTCATATGGTTTTTTGAGTTTGATAGATCAAGTAACGAAGCTACCATGAACCAGCAGACGTGTCACTTCAGATTTTTCTTCAGGATAAGAGAGGGCAAAACCTTAGACGTCAGTAGATTTATTTAGGTTTTTCATTGCTATATTATTATCTAATGGATTAAAATATATACAAGTATCTCAAGGAGGGGCAATTGCCTCTCCCTGAAGCCCCAAATGACTCCCCTGTCATGAACACTTAATATACCATCACACAATACTCCTCACAAATAAACAAACAAACAAAAAAGCTAATGATTTTCTTCATGAAACAGTAAGATTATTATTATTATTATTATTATTATTATTATTATTATTATTATTATTATTATTATTATTATTATTATTATTATTATTATTATTATTATTATTATTATTATTATTATTATTATTATCCCTAACTTAATGCGCATGTTTCAAGTGGATAACATAGACCAACTGGAAATATATTACTATTACTACTATTACTACTACTACTACTACTACTACTACTACTACTACTACTACTACTAATAATAATAATAATAATAATAATAATAATAATAATAATAATAATATGTATTAATACTGCCATATTCTGAAAGATTTTTGTTTTCTTTTAGCATTTATGACATCGTAAATGCCCGACTCACCTGAAAAAAATCGTGACTTTCCCTAGAACAACTTGCTGGCTACACTACTGGGTGACACACACACTCCTACTAATGAAGGGGCAGGGCACGTAGCTCACAAGTAAACCTTACGTTTGGGTGAATCGAGTTGCTGACTGAGACACATATGAGAAAGTAGTACTAAATGTGGTCAGTATTTCAGTGAAGTTGTAGGTGCGAAGCTCCAGGGGTTTAGGAGATACAGCTACCAGAACATCACATGGAAGTACAGAATAGTCTTCATACAGTTGGAGGTAAAAACTCTGTAAGACCTCTTGTAACGACAAAAGGTGAATAACAAATATATGGGTACATATTAGGACTAGGGGGAAGTCATATAGTAAGGGTATACCTGACGGCGGTCATCTTGAAATCCGCCATTTTGAATTAAGGTTAAGTTTTTAAAATAGGAATAGGGTCATGTGATACATGATTTAAGGCGCAAATTTAATCAGAAGAACAACGGTGACGTTAATTTTGATTTACGCACAATTGGTAAAAAGTTACAGGGAAATTAAATATTGTTGCAGCATATGTATTAGTCCTTTACCCCACCTTGTAAATTTTGTGTTAATGATAATAATTAAATAAAAAGCAGGTGGATAAATATTAGGTCTATGGTAAGAGTTGCCTTGATGGCCATTTTGAATAAGACAAAAGTTTTAAACAAAACGCATAACATTGACACCTTATTAATAGCATATTTTACCATAAATCCAACGGTATAACAATTTTTGCTTTATCATTAACCAGCATTTGTTATCGCATAAACAAGTTGCTACTTTAAGGAAAAATGGCCAAAGTGGAATTGAGTCATAATTGAAATTGGGTCTTTCTTCCAGAAAAGTCCTCAATTAGTACAATCAATATGTAGTTCAGAAAAGAATGCATGACTTTACAAGGTGGGGTAAAGGACTAATACACATGCTGCAAACAATAATTAATTTCCCTGTAACTTTTTACCAATTGTGCGTAAATCAAAATTAACGTCACCATTGTTCTTCTGATTAAATTTGCGCCTTAAATCATGTATCACATGACCCTATTCCTATTTTAAAAACTTAACCTTAATTCAAAATGGCGGATTTCAAGATGGCCGCCGTCAGGTATACCCTTACTATATGACTTCCCCCTAGTCCTAATATGTACCCATATATTTGTTATTCACCTTTTGTCGTTACAAGAGGTCTTACAGAGCTTTTACCTCCAACTGTATGAAGACTATTCTGTACTTCCATGTGATGTTCTGGTAGCTGTATCTCCTAAACCCCTGGAGCTTCGCACCTACAACTTCACTGAAATACTGACCACATTTAGTACTACTTTCTCATATGTGTCTCAGTCAGCAACTCGATTCACCCAAACGTAAGGTTTACTTGTCAGTAGCAGAGCGCTTACCCTAAAGGACATAAACCTTTAAATTTTACGTCCCACGGTTATGCCAACTCATCTAAAGAAGACGATGATAATGATAAATGAGTGAAATGGTGGAATGAAGAAAGTGGAAGGAAACGGGAGAACCCCGAGAAAACTCACGCACACGGTATTTGTCCACCACAAAGTGGGGATCGAACCCAGGACACCACGCACCAGAGGTGAATGCTCTTAAGGACATAACCCAAGCAGCATTTTTGGTTGGCAAATGATTGGACCAACCGACCATTGTTGGTTGACCAACGGTGATTTTGGCGGTAATGCAAATCATTATACTAACAATTATTTGCAACGTTGGGCAAACATAATATTGTGTACAGCTGGCCAACCAACCAATGGATGACAGTGTGCCAACCATGGAGGAGTTGGGCCAACGAAATTCCAACTAAATGCCAACGACAAAATCACAGTTGGCCAACGATCGTTATCCTACAATCTACCAACTATAGTGTGGTTTGGCCAATGGAATGCCAATAAATACCAACGTGAAAAAAACTGTTGGCCAACGATCCTTATCCTACGGGACGCCAACATTATGACAACAAAATAGAACATCGTCTTTCGATGCGTTGCCGAAACAACGATGCACCTACGTTGAACCACTGTTTTGTTTTCGCTTGTTGGCATCGATGGTTGATGGATTGTCGAATTTGCCGTTGGCATTTTGATAGTGGCTGTGCCAGCGATGCCTACAAATAAACAACGGTTGGCACACCGTTTGACAACGAAAGTGTTACTTGGGAATCGTAGGACGTTAAGCTGAAAGATTTTTTCCTAATAATGTTGCACATTCTACTGTACTTATGACATGTATGCAATCTAAAGTTGTATCTAGAAGCCAATACATCTATATTTATACACCTTATGTAATGCGTAGGTTGATCATATGTTACCCTACTTTGTACTTATTTATAAGAGCAACATCTACATACTCACAAGCCATTCGATGTTTAGAGGACGGCTAAAGAGGTGAATAGAGAGAGAGAGCGGGGAGTACGAAGAAGTCTGTCTCGTCGTCTATAGTTTCTTCTCTCTTTCTCTCTCTCTCTCTCTCTCTCTGTTCTTTTCGACCGTAAACGTCTTTTGGGCTCGCCGTGCGATTTATGGCCAAGAAGTTTGTGGATGTCTCGAGAGAGACTACTGGAAGCAATTACCCGAGCGATTCTCACCAACTGCAACATGCATGCGGGATGAACGGAAGAAGCTAAAAGTGAGTGGAATATAAGAAAAGGGGGGAGAACAACAACAACAACAAGAAACGAATCAGAAAAAAAGATAGAGGATAGATCTGAAATTGAAAGTAACACAGGTGGCATTCGAAGAACTTCCACTTCGTAAAATAACGCATTTTCATAATATGTTATTCAATTCACATGTATATGCACAGTGTACCTCAGAAGAAGTAGTATTTTGGGACACATAGTCCGATCGATTATCTCAAGTAGTAAAAAAGTATCTACATTGCAGTATTCTTACTTCTCAGTAGAGTCAAAATATACTTTTTTTTTCGCATTAAGACCTATTATGGTGACAGATGTTAACATTGATGATTATTCAGTTTCATAATTTATTTTCAAGTTTACAAAATACTGCAAAAATATAAACATAATAGTACAATTCGAGAACGTAACAATTGAGTGATGACAGACCCACAAACTGAAGGCACACTAACAACTCCGTACAGGTAGATACGAATATGATAAAAATGTTCCACATTTGCGAAATTCCGGCACCTAGAGAAGGTGAGGTGATTAGTATGCCATTCCGGCCTCCTTTATCCCCTTCCCAGGCACTTACTATCCAGTGGGGGATCTAACCCGGGGCAGGGGGGCCTAGGCCCCCAGTTCTTTGAGTGACAAAAATAATTGAAGCTATTATTTACATATTTTTGAAAGTTTATATTAAACTCATGATATACCTATCACAGTCTGGGTTCTGGCTGCCCCCTCTCCAGCTCTTACCTTCTAGATCCGCCACTGTCACTATCAATTTTAATAAATTCTCGTAATTCTGCCTACAGTAAGAACAGGTATTTCTGTTACCTTAAGATTCATCGTTTCTTCTTCTTTGGAGTATTAAGACTCACTTCCATCTGAAATCGAACCCAGGATCTCAAGCACTAAAGACTTGTATGGTATTTGGTCAACAAGGAATTCACGAAGTTTTTAGAATTTAGAAAGGGGCCTACAATTGAAAAGGTTGAAGGATCAGTGAATCACTGATATACAGGCAAAAGCAAGACTCGTCGATACACAATACACGCTTCTGTCTAGTGTATGTTATCGAGCCCATTGAGGACGTACTGCTGTGACATGTGCCTTCGTACATGGGTGCTCGATTCCAAATGCCCATTGGAAGACGTTTCTTTCGTAATGTTCTTTTTGATATTGGTTGCAATTGATATTGATTGATATTGGTTGCAGCAATTCCTGTTCGGGCTTGAGAAACGATTTTCTTTGATCAGACATGAAACAACTCCTTGGTTATGATTTTTTGCGACTAATTCTTACGACCTCACGTGTGTTAGACCATTCCTTTGTAGACATGTTGAACAGTTAGCTACATTGAGAAAAATAAGCGGCGGGGGTTAATAGAGGTTAATGGACAATTTGGCTGCTAGAACCAGTTAATAATTTGCAACAACCCTTCTGAGACAAAAATGGTTAATTTTACGAGGTCACCGGTAATCAATCGAAAAAGATTACTGAAAAATGCGTAGAAACAATCCAGTGTTTGATTGTTATTAACCTATAAAGTAGGTTAGAAGAAGGTAACTAATTCAAGAAGGTTAATTTAATTCAGGGCCGTGCCATGGGGGGGGCGAGCGGAGCGACGGCCCCGGGCGCCGAAGTAAGGGGGGCGAAAAATTCGGGAGAGAAAAGGAAAAAATTGCTTGGAATATATGTATGGGGGCGCCATCGTATACTCTCGCCCCGGGCGCTGATTTTCCACGGCATGGCCCTGATTTAATTTACAACAATTTGTTGTTATCAACCGATTTTCACACAAGGTATATTTAACCCTCCAGAACTTGTTTACTGGTAACACTGCATTACTAGAAGCACAAACAGCAACGTCGACATTTGAATTTTAAAGACGAAAAGTTTTCACAAGTGTGAATACATCTACAGGAATGAGAAAACAGTTATTAAAATATGTATTCTACATGAATTAACAGAGAAATGTGAAGGAAAGTTTAAATACGGACATTATGCATTTTCTGACATTTAAATAAAAATAATTTTGAGAAACATCTTTCTAGTACAAATAATCACACTAGATGGTAGCACTACTAACATTGAAACTGCCATCAAATAATTCATACACTCGTAACAATAATTTCGTGATGTTTACTGAAAACATATAAATGCCAGAAACCTTTTACAGCTTTGCTTATAGGAAAGAGCAGTGGCGTATTTACGATTTTCTTTCGGGGGGGCTTTGCTAACTTTCGGGGAGGGCTTTGCCTGAAAATGTGAAAATTCTGCAAGATATTTCATATACTTTACTATAGTAAGTAAGATTTCGGGGGGAGAGATTAAGCCCGGAAGCCCCCCCCCTAAATACGCCACTGGGAAAGAGTAACATCCAAACAAATTCTCACCGTTAGTTGTTAAATACTTTGGTATGGGTTGCTGATAGGGTTGCTTACAAGGATATCACGTAAGTACAACTGAGTAATCAACTTAGGTAGTTGTTAGCTATTTTAACATTGTATTTTTTTAATGTTATCACATCATCGGAGATGTGTTTGAAAGAATAATACTAATTATTGTAACTATTTAAAAATATGTTATATTAATCAATATACGCGGTTAGAAAGTTGATGCATCCTGTTTCGTTAACCGAGCAGTCGGTTGTTTTAACATGCTAACTAGATTACCGATTACAGTCTATGATTGGTAGTGGTAACTACGTGATCCGTTAGCGTGCCCCTGTGAGCTGTTGCATTGTAACCAGTGCATTTTTTAAGAAATCGCTACTGGGTATCCAGGCACAAAAGGGCCCTTGACAATAATAACAAAATTAAACCAGAGTTTTTAAAGTACATTTTTGTATAATGTACACGTTTGAAATAATGACATATAAAATGAAGTATTCGTCAGACCTCTGCTAACCGTTTCATTTCCAATTCAACACATCGCCATCAATACAGGAGCATTACATGTAGCCCTACTTTTCCTATGAAAATAGAATGTATGCGGTGTATTAGAGATTTCGGCATTAGATACTATTAGGACTGTCCATCAATTATGTAACGCTACAGAGCATGAAAAAGGTTTACAATTTGTTATGCTTTGTGACATAAGGGATTCTTTTTAAGAATTTAACTGTCGCCATTTTGTAGCATCTCACTGATCGTAAAATTACCAAAGAAAAAGAAACATTTCTGGCAAATATTTAAGAAAACTCGCGCTGAAGAAAAAACGGAAAAATACCCAGTGATTATAATCTGAGTATTAGAGGTTCTAATATCTGGAAATAAGGGTAAAAAGGGAGGTGCACAAAGGTAACCTGCGACAAATTTAGAAAAAATATTTTAGTAGGGGCTTCTCTTAGGAATACTTCGTGTTTAGAAATCCCAAAATTTTAAAGGAGGTACTTGAAGGTAATAAGTTACAATTGATTCGTTTTCTATAGAAATCCCAAAATTTTGGAAGAGGTCAGCCCCTTCCCCGCCGGCGTAAATCTGCCACTGAAGCTAACTGTGCAACAAATTGGTTCAAAAATTGTTAAAAATAGCGCTTTATACTTAATGGACAATCTGACTTTCTTACAAGTTTGTGCCACTATTAATTGTCATAAAATTTGCCTGAACAAATCTCAATTACCGATATTGCCCATAACAGACATGAAATGTTTGGTTGCCAGGAAATGTTAGGCCCGGATAAAACAGGTTAGGTTTGCTGAACAATCTTTGAGCAGACTGGTATTGGGCGATAATGAGAATTGGGAATCTCTGGAAAACGAACTATATTACGAATGCACAAGCGTAGCTCAGGAATAGCTGAAAGCTAGTCTCAAGAGGCCTCTAAAATAGCAACTTCAAAATTATGTATGCGTAGTCAATGCACTCAATATAACCCAACCTAAACAAAAAATCAAAAGTTGTTTTATCAAAGTTTATAACTTAATATGCGTCACATCAAATGAATATCAATAATATAGTGCGTAGTAGATCGGTGTGATGGTAGGATGTATGAAAAAATCACGTTATGGTAAAGAATAAAATACAATCTGACTTTAAAGGAAAAGTCGTCCGTGATCGCTTCTTCTCAATAAAACGGAAATGGATTCTAGGAAACTCAATATTCAATTGTCGCCAGAAAACCTACAAGCAGCAAAACAAAACATACATGGCAAGCCTAACTAATTCTGTCGCTCTAGATCCTTCCTATTTACAATAACCTCCTCTTTAATAGACAGGTTAGCTTAGCCTCAAATATGTTCTAATACGTGGACCTACCTTATAGACGACAGACAATCCTGGCTTTGACTTCACGTAGCTACATTAATTATTCGGCATGATAGATTTTCAATAAAAACCATCGGCGCCGGCACTCTGAATCAGCAGCTCCTTCTTATTCTACATGTTGCTGTGTTTCTTATGTAAGTGGCTATCGTCGCTACGCAAAGTGTTCCCCAAAAGTGTTGTACAGGTTCTTTTCTCAATATTTTATCAGAAATAGTGATCCTTAATTGTAGCAAAGCAAAACAGTATTGTAAGCTAAATTCCCTCTCATAAAAATTAAATATCCAAATAGCAAAGTTGTTTTCTTTTGTTATTTTTTCTCAGAGACTATTCGAAAGATATATAATCCAAACGTCATTTGGACCGATACTCATGTGAGAGTTTGGCTTCAACCTTTCTACCTCTTTAATCAGTCTATTAACTTCCTCTGTATTAGTATTAGAATGAAAGTGCTAGCATCTCGAGACAGACAAATGACTACGCGAAACGAAGGAAAGAGAAATTTCAAGAATGAAGCTCTCAAATTTTATACCTATCCACAGAATACAAGCTAATACATATAGTCACAAAACCAAAGTATATTCAAGTAATTTTAAATTTACAGTAATTCAAGTCACTTATTGTTAAGTACTCTTCCAGTAATTTAAAGATTTATGAAGTTCACTAGGTATCCAAACTCCTGGGCCTGGGTATCCAAGTGCTGGGCCTAGGTATCCATTTGGATACAAAAAGGTAGCTTAAAAAATGCCCTGATTGTAACCTAGCAATATTAACCTTTAACGCAAGGTTTCGTAACCTTTTTCGCTTGGTTGCTGGAACACACGACTTTGTTGTCCCTATATTGACAAACTAACTTGGTTACTGTCCACCTTTTCTTGTTTACTAGTAACCTTTCTTTCTTTTTCTTTTTCTTTTTCTTTTTCTTTTTTTTTTGCGTGTATAATACACCAAAAGTAAACCAATTTCATTATAGTGAGGCCATGACATGAGCAGGTCAAAACACAATATCTTTATTTTTTTTTTCAGTTCACATCTCTCGATCCATCTTGATAAGCTGTTACTTATTTCAATTAACTGCAGAGGGCATGAGGGATTAGTAGTGCCCTCGCTGTTGGTTTAGTGGCTACCACGTGCGCCTTTGGTGTACGGGTTCTCGGGTTCGATTCCTGGTGTGAAAGCCTTTGGAATTTTAACTGTCCTTGATATTTCTGGGTTCGTGTTCCTGTCGTTATAGGTTACTGGAAAAGTGCTGGAGTGGTAGAGTGCTGATCTCGGGTACGTAGGGTTCCTGGTTAGATCCCCGTCCAGGTAAGGTTGTGGTAGACAACATTGTGTCTGTGAGTTTTCTCGGGGTACTCTTGTTTCCTCCCAACTTTTCATTCCACCAATTTTTCTATTATCATTCACTTATGCCTTAATCATCCGTCTCCCTTAATCAAACGGGCATAACCGTGGGACGTTAAACTGAAAGATTGAAAATTAAATCTTTGAGTTTTACGTCCCACGATTATGCCGGTTAGGCTAAAGGAGACGGTGATGATGAGTAATGAATGAATTGGTGGAATGAAGAAAGTGGGAGGAAACGGGAGAACCCCGAGAAAACCCACGCACACGGTGTTAACTGAAAAGATTGAATTTCATTTTCAATTAACTGCACTATTATGCGTTAGTGGTGGTGAATCCTTTAGTATCTTGTTCTAGTGGATAGAGTTGCCCATGAGACCAGATATTTCTCATCTCGTCCTAAAAATGAGACACCAATCGAGACAAAAAGTAACTTTTCAAATTTCAGACGAGAAATATGACAATTATCGTCTTGTTTTTGGTATGTGAATCGAGACGAGACGATACGAGATAATTTCACGAGTCCCATGGGCGATGCTAGTTCATCCACACTTTAGATCTCAAACACTGTTTTAGTGTTATATAATAGTATAAAAAAATAATAAATCAATAAAATGATTATATAAGCACAATGAAGAGCACTTTTCCAACGTTTAAAGGTACGCAAATCATTACACAATACACTCCAATAATAAATATTTAAATTTAAATGTTACATCAGACCCTTCCTGAACCTCTCATGGCCCAGATGGATTTGATAACTTATAGATGAAATTAAGATTTAAAAAAAAAATCAGAGCATAAATTTCTGTACTTTAATTTACAGAAAGAGACGAGAAAAAAAATCGAGACGAAACGAGTAAAGCTTTACTAGAATCGAGACAAGATAAGTTTTCTACAAAGGACATTTGATCATGGCGCTAGTAAAAAGTGCTCACGCTTGGATACATTTCAAAGTTTGTGCTTTTTATACTAAATTTGATGATGATGAATCCAGTGCAAATATTTTTAAAAACTTACCCATTTCTGACACCACAAGACTGATGTCTTCAAAGTTCGAGTCTTTGAAGTATCGCTTACGTCAACAGTGAAAGTGCACACATTAGCATACGCTTGTAATTGTACTTTTTGAACAGTGAGACCCCGATTACTCGAAGCTGACGGGAATAGACAAAGATTCGAGTTATCGAGTTTTGCGACTAATCAACGTTTGAGTTATCAAGGTAGCCATAACAAAAAATCTAGATACCGAGGTTCCGAGTTTTTCATTAAAAGTGACTATATAACCTCGATAACTCGAAGTTTAATTCGTTCAACCTCTAGAACTCGAAGTTGTGAAAGTTCCTTAAATTAATGACTAGTAAAAATAAAATACTATACATGTATTGCTTTGGAGGGGGGGGAGGGGTTTCATGTCCAAACATGAATAAAATACAATTACAGTATACATTACCTACAATGGCAATTACGTTAAAGCATGTGACCTTGAGTTATCAAGTTTACGCGAAGAGAAATTCGAATTATAAAGGTAAACTTCGATCTTATATCGTAAATAAATTTTGAATTCCCACGCTCTGCGATATTTACCACTACTCTGACCTCGCGGGATCATTATGAGCACTAAGCCCCGCTTGCACCTAATAGGGTCCATACACTATCAGTTTTAACTGGTCAGTCCAACTGAGCTAGAAACTGACTTAAGTACCGTCAGTTAATCGAGTTTAGTCCTTAAGTTCCTTCAGTTCAGATGCTTCAGTTTCATCAGATGTTCTGTGGAGTGCACTTCTAAGTTCCTTGAGATACCAAAGCTTTGGAACGTACATTTCTTCACCTCCAGTCCGCGATTTCTCGGATTCGTTCACTTTCCGCAGTTCCTTCCTAAATGCTAACCATTGGTTCCTTATTTTATTTTTTTAATAACAGTATCGTGTGTCGCCTGAGGTTCAAACTGTTTTAATTTTCTACGTAACACATCATACGCCTCCCCTCTTTTACCTATTCGCATAATGCACATGTTGTATTTCCCAAAGTTTGGGATGAGCACGGTAGGCTTCAATAAAAGCCAACAATGCCTCACTTTTACTACCTGCCATGATGACAGAACCTGTAGTGAGACAACTGTGTGTTTCTTTCAGTTAATAGTACAGTTATCGTAGCAAAAGACTGTTTGTTCAGTCCAAAATAACCGTTCTTCAGCCCAAATAACTGCATGAAGAACTGACTGAACTGAACGAATTTCTTCAGTTCTGACGTCACGGTCAGTTTTTCCTTCAGTTAAACTATTAGTGTACGGGCCTCTTAACGCCACTTCTGTTTACAGATACGAAAGTTTGAATAACCGAGGTTTTTAAATATGATTATGAAACCCTTAAAATTCGACTTATCGAGGTTGTAGTTTACGACTTACAGAGATTATTTAACATTGAATGTTATGGAGAGTTCAACGGAATGTAAATAAATAAATAAATAAATAAATAAAAAATCGAGTTATTAAGGAATTCAACTTATCGAGGTCCAATCGTACTAATTTGAGGGTGTTAAATCCAATGGAACTACGTATTCGTTCATGGGGTCATCATGGGGGCGTCATCAAATAAATATAGAAAGCAATTAGAATTTTTTTCAAGCGTGATCACTTTTTTTTTTTTTTTTTTTTTTTTTTTTTTTTTACTAGTGACATGGTCAAATGTTCTTTACGAGACAAGACGGGAAAATCTTATTTCTCATGTCATCGGCAATTCTAAACTGCAATGCCATGCGTCAGTTCTGATGAGTTATTTAATCACTTATTACGAGTGGAACGCAATCTACATGACAAAAGCGGAATAATTAGTTGCAGACAGGTTACTAAAGCTTTGTCGCTCAGTGGTATAGAGTGCTCACCTTTAATATTACGGGTCCCTCATTCAATCCCAGGCCATGTGACTTTCTGGTGAACAACATTGTATTCGTGAGTTTTCTTGGAGTTCTCTTCTTTCCTACCCGTTTTCGTTCTACCAATTTGTTCGTGATCATTCATTAACCTTTATACATCGGGCGGGGGGTTTGAATGAAATCGTAGATTTTCACGTTGGGAGCCTGGTAACCCCGCTAATTATCACAGGGTAATGATTGATACCTTGTTGCAAAGCTTGGTAACAGTGATTGCAACAACGTAACCCTTTGCAAGAAGAAGAAACTAAAAAATTATTAAAAAAATATATAAAAAAATAGAATTTGGGGGTCCTGGCAACCCTTACAGCCACTCTACGCTGATAAAATGAATTAATGTTTAGGCAATACCCTTGTGACAATAATACAAAAATTGGTAGCCATTGCTGCAACACAGTGAGATAAAATTTAGAAAAAAAAAAATCCTATAAAAACGCCTTGTATGTGATTTTCTAAGGGTTATTGTGGCCTTCACGTTGTGACCTCCACAAATATCACAGAGTTACGATTCATACATCGTTGCAAAGCTTATAGATCACAGATGTAGAAACAAGTATTATGATTCTAGCCCAATTCAGTGAAAAGATGACTTGTATGAAACTGTCCAGAAAATAAATGTAATTTACGTCAAAAAAACGGAGATACAAAAAATTAGCCAATTTTGCCCCTTCCCTACTCCCTCATAGAAGCAACAATTACTTTTGCAGGGTGTTAGTGTGTAGTGGACTACTACATTGTTTCACATACAATCTTTATGACTGTACCTTCAAGGGGGAATGGATTCCCAAAACCTTGATAAAAAAAAAAACGACGAATTTTACCCTTCCCCTTTCCACAGTGTTATTTCTACATACATAAAATGAATATCGACGACAAGCTTCATTCCTCAGGAACATATTGATATAAAAATTGTCTTTCTAGCTTAATATGGGGCTGAGCTATTAAGGTTTAAACCTTGACGCAGCAGTTGAGTCCTTCGGCGTTTAAAGGTTAAGCATCTGGCCCATTTACCCTAAAAAGGCATGGAATGTAAAACTAAATATTTAATTTTATTTAATTTTAGTTCTGAAATTTATATTCTTTTGTATTTTTATATATCTTACTAAAATAATGTAAATCAGTATGTAAATACTTTTTACTTTTTGAAAACTGTCAAATTTTATTAATTGTATTTTACATTTCGAATATAAGGAAGTGATATATGAAGAACAGTGAGGTCTAAAGAAGTTGGCCGGTATAACTATTGAAAATGCAAATAAAATATTATTTCAACACAAAATTAAAACAGGTTAACTTGTTTGTATTCACCACAAATTCTAATAATAATAATAATAAAAATAGAAAAACAGCATCATCAAATTGTAAAGAAAATAGACAAGTACAAAAATCAGAATACTGATGTATTAATTAGCGAACCTAAAAATCGTAATCTTTATTTGGCTTACTTTCACGTCCACATGTTTTACATAAGGCTGTATGAAACAGCTACACAGCAAATTGTAAAAAAAATCGCCAAGCACCAAAATCAGAATATTGATGTAATAATCAGCGAACCTGAAAATCGTAATCTTCATTTGGCTTAATTTCACGTCCACTTGTTTTATTATTATTATTATTTTATTTTATTTTACATAAGTTTATGCGGAGCAGTTGTATCATGCAATGTAAAGAAACATCACCAAATTGTAAAGAGAATCGCCAAGTATCAAAATCAGAATATTGATATAATAATCAGCGAACCTGAAAATCGTAATCTTTATTTGGCTTACTTTCACGTTCAGATGTTTTACATAAGGCTATATGGAGCAGCTGCATCTTACAATATAAAGAAACATAATCAAATTGTAAAGAAAATCGCCAGGTACCAAAAATCAGAATATTGATGTAATAATCAGCGAACCTGAAAATCGTAATCTTTATTTGACTTACTTTCACGTCCACGTGTTTTACATAAGACTATATGGGGCAGCTGCATCATGAGTAAGTAACTTTTTGACTTTAGGATTCGTCATCTACTCTGCTAGTTTTCTACATCTTTCTCTTCACTGCTTTACTTTCCTTCGTTATTTTTTTCACTCACACCATTTTTTTCCACTTCTTTGCTCCCCTACTTCTTCCTCCTCTACTTAATTCTCGAGCTCAATCTTCACCCCCGTTAAAGAAAATAAAGAAAAGAAAGAAACAGCATGCCGAACCGGATTAAAGTTTTCTGTATACGATGACCAAAGAAAGAAAAAAAAAACGCGTGAATATTGTTCTTAAGAAACGTAGGTTTGGGTTTAAGATGGTTAGCTCCATATATATCTGTGTGGGTGGGTGTACAAAAAAAAAAAAAAAAAAAAAGTAATATTATCCCTGATCCTCAATGCGAGACCAGAGGTCTCATCATCATCTCACAAAGTGACACACAATGGTTTACCGTGACGTCATCAGTCTTTTATCCGGATGCATTTCGAACTAACAAAAAAAAATCTTTAAAAAAAAACTTTTCCCTGGTAATTTTTTTCTTTCGTTGCTGAATTCCATAGAATGATTGCTTGTCACGTGATTTGTTTCGTTTTTTTCCCTTGTTCTTCACCTTCTTGGTTAATCCTTGACCTTGAAATAAACTATTTCATTTTCCCCCTTGCACAGCTTGAATGCTTTCCGCTTATTATATTATGATAATTAAACTCTAAGAACGGCCAGGTGAGGTGATTGCAAGAAATATTTCTCCCTACACCATTAAGTCGTTGAAATTTTAATAGGAACAGCAGTAGTTGAGCTGTGTTGGTTGGGAGAGAAAAATATATATGTAGTATGTATATAATAAAAGAAGAAAAAAAGATGGTTTATGTTACGTTTTTCACTGTTCTTTACCTGACTTTTGCTGAGTAACTTATGCTGTTAATTTATTTTCCTTTTTCATTCCCTTGTGCTCATATACAATATCAATTTTTGCTTTCCCCGCTGGTCGAGTGGCTAGTAAGCCTAGGCACACTTTGGTGCACGTAGTTACGAGTTCGATTCTCGGTGCAAGAGTTTAAAACGCATTAAGGGTTCGATTCCCGGAGGGAGCTCATGTGGTTCGGATTCCACGTTAAGTTGTAGATTCACTTCTCATATATTCGCGATGCAAAAAAAAAAAAGGGGGGGCGCTAAACTTCAAACAAAACAACATACAAGTGCAAATAAATCTTGTTTTGTATGTTCTTGGAAGTGGCTGAAAAAGCAATCATTCGACTTTGGCTAGCGTTTTTGGATCAAAAGATTCAAAATATTTCAATCAAAAATGTTCTTGTACTTCTTGTCTGTCTGGAGAACTACATACAGTGTTGCCAAACCCAAACTATCACTTAACTCAGTATAATGTGCTTATTCCGTAGAAAATACGAAAACTCGATTTAGGGCAGTTCAAAAATTCTGTGGCTCCTGATCCAAAAATTCAATATATTTCATTCAATCAAACATTTTCTTGTACGCTTTATATCTCGAGAACTACATATAATGTAGCCAAACTCAAACTATCACGTAACTCAATATGATGTGCTTATTCCGTAGAACATCCGAAAATGCGATTTAGGGGCCGTTCAAAGATTTGGTGGCTCTCATCCAAAAACTAATTATAGGCCAAGACTGCAATCTTTTGATCCATTTCTTGGATCATTCCTAAAATTCTTTTTATGTGTTAGATTTTTTTTATGGCTGATCAAAGATCTCAAAACTTGAAGAAAGAAAGAAAAGATTTGTTACACGTCTTCCTGTTAATAGTATGAGTTAACTAGTTAGTGTTGTTTCCGCATGTTTGACCGACAATCTTCTTCGGCTTTTGCAAACGATCGGGATTTTTAATAGTAAGCACTATACCAGTAGCATTTTTCAAACTTCTTTCGAGTGAGGTTACTTTCATTAGGCAGAATGTTATATATATCACCCTTCTTTTGTTCCTTTTGTAATCATATATATATATAATATTATATATTATATATTTTGAGCAATTTCAGTATCTTAAGGATGCTATAATGCTATATTTCAGAGGGGAAAAACCAGATGCTATGCTTACATCTTGAAAATGTTTGAAATTTTAAAGGAGACCTTGCACTGGTATAGTAAATGTAAAAACCCAAAACGAAGTATTTATTTCCCTCCCTCAAAAGAAAACTTCTAACATAAATGTAATTTATAACTTTTCCTTTGAATTGTCGCGTACAGTGGCTCCAGAAATACAAAGGAAATTACTGGAAGGCGATGGTTTGACAACAACAACAACGAAGAAAGTTTTCAATATCGACTATTGATCTCTATAAATGGATGCATAGACAAATATCGGCAACCTATATAGTATATAAAAATGAAAGTCACTATGTTTGTGATTTAATAATTCTTCAACCAGCTGACCGATCTCTATCAAATTTTCAACATAGATGAGGTGTGGGCCTGGGAAAGTTTTTATCTTTTTACTTTGACGGTATATCGTAGGGGAGGGGGAAGGAGAGAGATATAGAAATATAAATAAAACTTAATAACTCTTGAACCACGAGATCGTTCTTGATCAAATTTGCCGCACAGATGAGTTTCAAGCCTGGGTTATTTTTTTATAATTTCACTTTGACGGTGCAACTTAAGGGACGGGGTAGAAATTTAAAAAAAATGATCAAAAATGACCTATATTAGTGTCGAATCCATAGTTTTCTTTGTCGCTAAAACGAACAGTGACACTTCTGATGTCGTTTAAATCCAAACTCATCCCTTTATGTACAAAATGAAACGTATTTTCCCCATGCGGAGAACGGTTATTCTGTTAGTATTAAATAAATGTTTTTAGGGTTCAGAAAATTGAGGGGGAGTAAGTTATTTGTGCACCGTGAAGAGTGGCAATTCACCTAAATACCTTGTGTTTATTAGTTTAGTTTAACCCCTCTGTGTTTTGAGCTGCTTTATCCATAAACTGAAGAGAATTTTAAGAATCATTGAGAAACAACTATTTTTTTCTTATTTGCCGAACACTATGCATCCCAATATTTATTTTCTGGATACCAGGACACAGATACTGATTTCGGCGATCCTAGAAATTTAAGGACTGTAGGCCAACTAGTCCTAAAGCACATGGACCGCTTGAATATCAAATGTTCTAACTCCATAAAATGAAAAAAAAATGGACTAATAATTTCATTGACTTCTATAGGGTTTCTGGGTATCTTTTCTAAAAAGACTTTCATATAAACAGTAAATAATAAAACTAAAAACTGCAAAGTTTGTGTTATTTGTATCTAACATAACAGAAACTTAGATTGTTTATGAGATATTGAGTTTCAAATTTCACTTCTAGAAAATTTCAATTTTGGAGTTAAGCAAATTGGCATCCAAGTGGTTCACATGTACTTATACTTTAAAATTAGTATTAATTAAAATGTTCTTGATTTTATATTGGTATCAATACAAGAAATTCACACTAGTTTTTTTTTAAAAAAATAAAGTGTAAAGAATATCTTAATAATAATAATAATAATAATAATAATAATAATAATAATAATAATAATAATAATAATAATAACTTATATAAGCTATTAGAGTTATATAATCTTTATCATACTCAATTGTATGTCTATACCTGTTTGAAATATTTTTAACTATAGTATGTAATACTGAATTCAGGTGAATATATATATATATATATATATATATATATATATATATATATATATATATATATATATATATATATATATATATTGGACTCATATTCAATCTAAGAGGATCACAAGGACATACGTCGAGGGTCACAGTTTGAGTAATGCTGCAACGACGCTGATATTAAGTAGTTATAGATTTAATACAGGATTTGAGATGCCTTGACTTGAACGCATCATAAAGCATGTTACTTATACAATGTGAACCTGAAAGATATACACAAACTCTGGGAGGTGATTCGTCACATCAAAAGAAGACAAAGTGTGCTCTTGCATTTTGTCGAATTCTGCGTCGTGTACGAGTGACAGGGGTGCCAACTTGGAATCGAAACTCCAATCCTGACAATTGGAACGGAATAAAAACATGTGCACAACGTATATGACGCGGAATTTGACAACATGCAGAGACTTTTTGTCTTCTTTTGATGTTACGAATCACCTCCCAGTATGTGCACATCTTCGACTGTACCGACTGACTGTAAAGGGTGATCCCTTACACCAAAATAAGAAAATTAAAAAAAAAGGTAATATAATCCTGTGGTAAGTGCATAGATTCAGAGCAGACAAACTGAACGAAAGAAGAAAAAATTATAGAGTAATCAACAAAGTGAATAACATGCTTCAAGCTAAAGCAGAGAACTGCAAAGACAAGAATAGACACACAATAATCGGGGAAAGGAAAGCACTGAAGAGATGGGAAGAATATTTTAAGGAACTGCTAAACAGTGAACAGGAAAGGAATTTAGAAGAGGAATCGAATCAAGTAGGAGATGGGAGAGGACAACAGGAAGATGAAGGTGGGAACATCCTCTCACCTACACGGGACGAAGTAGTAAAATCCATACAGAGAATGAAGAATAACAAATCTCCTGGGGAAGATAACATTGCAATCGAATTGATAAAGACTGGAGGAGAAAGAAAAATAGAAGCAATAACTAAGCTGATTTAACAAATATGAGAAAAGGAAATGATGCCAGGTAACTGGAAGGCTGGGATTTTTGGCGCAATATGAAAGAAAGGGGAATGAAGGAGAAGGAATAATAGAAGCAATAATTAAGCTGATACAAGAAATAAGAGAAAAAGAAATATTGCAAGATAGCTGGAAGGCTGGGATTATTTGTCCAATATATGAGATTGCTCGATTTACAGAGACATCACTCTCCTGAATAGAGCCTATAGGATTTTCTCCAATATATTATACATAGAATGACATAATTAAGAATATGGCGGAAGAAATAATAGGAGAATATCAGTACGAATTCCGAACAAATAAAAGTACAGCACATCAAATTTTTGTAATCAGCCTAATAATAGAGAAGCACATTGAACATGGATCGGAATTACACACTCTGTTCATTGATTTCAAACGAGCATTTGATAGCATAGTCAGTCGAGAACTACAATAAATATTATATTGTATGGGTATCCCACTGAAATTAAGTAGCTTAATGAAAATGACCATGGATTGCACACAAGCTAGGGTGAAAATCAACAGCAAATTAATTGACATCTTCATCTTTAATTAAGGAGTGAAACAAGGAGATAACTTATCAACTACGCCATTCTTCTTGGCTTTGCACCAGACTGTTAAGTGCATCGATCAGAGAGGTACCATTTTTACAAAATCTTGTCAAATATGCGCACATGTAAATGATATAGCCATTATAACCAGAATGAGAGAGAGAGAGAGAGAGATTAATCCAAGTGTATCAAGAACTTAAAACAAATACCAAAATAACTGAACTTGAAATAAATAGATCGAAAACAAAATATATGGAAATAGTAGCTCCAGGAAGGGAAATCGAAAAACAAGAAACTTAAACATCGGAGAAAAGGAATTTGAGGGAATAAAGAAGTTCAAATATTTAGGAACAGGGCAGAATACAGTCGGGAAATAAAGCTTACTATGCCAACATGAAAAATTAGTCGGAAGTAAGCTAAAATCCAAAAGAGCAAAAATATTGATATATAAAACACTGGTTAGACCAGCAGTGACATATGGGTCAGAAACGTGTGTACTATCAACGAAAGATGAAGAGAACCTAAGGACATTTGAGCCGAATATACCAAGAAAGATCTATGGGTCGGTGAAGGTAGATGGCAAATAGAGAATAAGATTCAACGATGAACTCGACCATATTAACTAAGAAAGAAGACACAGTAAGATTCATCAAAGCAGATAATACAGTGGCTAGGTCATGTGGAAAGGATAGCAGACACGGCAATGCCCAAGAAAATATCTAAACGGAGACTCTATTTAAGAAGGAGAAGAGGACACCCTAGACTGAGATGGGCAGATAACGTAATGAATGACTTAAAGAGTACGAAAGTGAAAGGATGGCGAGATAAAATAAGAAATAAAAAGGAATAAAGGCAGATTTTTCAGGAGACCAAAGTCCACACATGCAGAGTTGTAGCGTCGAGGAGTAAGTAAGTAAATAAGGCTATTGTTTAATTTTCTTCTTAATGGTTGAAGCCAATGTACTGATACCTAGGCGAGTAGAATCACCCAAATAGAACATTAAGAAACTGTAGAGCGAAATGTTTCCGGAGTCAAGATGACAGTGAATTCTTAATATGAGGGCTTAGTATAAAAATCCGCCACATCCATTCCGCTTAGTTTCGAGTAATCTCGCAAAACGTGCAGTGAATCTCAATATACACACGTACGAAATCCCATATTTGAATTAGTTTTTTAAATATGAAATATTGAGCTTTTAAACAAAATACTGTTTCCATGGAATTCCATGAATGAACATGAAATATAAGCTATTAGAATTTGTGAAGTTTTTGTTATTATTTATATATTCTATAGCTTACCTGTTAATTAGATTAATTAAGATATGTTTAAATGAATCCCAAAGTAAAGTCCGGGTAGGAAAATTTTTGTCCACGAGCTTTCACGTCGAAAATGGCCTGAAACAAGGAGATGCGTTATCGCCATTATTATTTAACTTTGTTCTGGAATACGCTATAAGGAAACCAGGGCCTAGAGTTGAACGGTATTCACCAGGTTATGGCATATGCTGATGATGTAAATTTAATAGGGGATGATAAGAGAACAATAGAAAGAAATGCAGAGATCGCTTATCAAACGCTTGCAGGGACATGGGTTTAGAAGTAAATGCAGAGAAAACTAAATACGTGGAAGTGCGTCGGGACCGTAACACAGCAAATTATGGATGCGTTAAAATATTAAATAATACTTTTGATAAAGTGGATAGTTTCAAATATCTAGGATCAATATTAACAGAGGAAAATCATATTCACGAAGAAATTAAATACCGACTAAAAGCTGGGAATTCGTGTTACTATTCGGTTCAAAATCTCTTGTCGTCGCGAATTCTGTCGAGGAATTTGAAGCTTAAAATATACAAAACTATAATCATGCCTGTGGTTCTGTTTGGTTGCGAAACATGGTCGCTTACTCTGAGGGAAGAACATAGACCGAAAGTATTTGAGAACAAGATCCTGAGACGAATATTCGGACCCAAGAGGAACAGGAATGGGGAATGGCGGAAACTTCATAACGAGGAACTACATAATTTATACGGTTTACCCAACATTGTTAGGGTCGTCAAGTCTAGGAGGCTTAGGTGGGCGGGTCATGTAGCTAGAGTGGAAGAAAGTAGAAACGCTTTCAAAGTCTTGACTGGAAAACCAATCGGAAAACGACCATTAGGAAGACCTAGGCGCGGGTGGGAGGACAATATTAAGATGGATCTCGCAGAGATTGGAATACAAAGTAGAAACTGGATGCAGTTAGCTAAGGATAGATGTCAGTGGAGAGCTTTTGTGAACGCGGCATTGAACCTCCGGGTTTCATAGGCGATAGAGTTAGTTTAGTTAGTTATAGCTTACCTGTTTTAGATTTTTAATTATATAGTCTGATATGAAATCCGTTTTAATTTTATTTCTTCTATCTGTTTTAGACAAAAGTTCAATATAAGATGGGCCATCTGTAGTCTGCGAATCACAGTTTGAGAAACACTGGTAACAATTAATTCAATTGCCTACACAGTGACGGAGGTACTGTTCCCCGCAACCTCCACAGCTGCATGAGAGAGGCACAAGAGACTTTGCTTAAGAAGTGTTCATTTTTTCTTTCATAAATTGTGTAATTCCTAACCAATTTCAAATATTTTACCTAATTTTTTGTTGATCCTCCAGTAATCTTAGCTGCTCACTTTGGGACCTTTGCGTCATGAACCTCCTTATGGGGACCTCTGAAATACGTTTTGAAATTCTAAAGATTTTGAAATGCCTTCATCATATCCTATTAATATATACTGTTAAAAATAAGAGATGATCAAGGGATTTAAGGGGAAACCTCATTGTATTTTACCGTCGGACGCAAAAGCAAAAAGAGCCTCAAATTCGAAGATTTATTATATGAAATTTATATATTATTGCAAATAAAAGATATATATACATGTATGAAATGTACTATACACGGCGTATAATCTAATCTTCTAAAACCATAAAATTTCCTATGCATGTATGCAATGTGAGAATTAAAGGACATTTTACAGGGGGGATAAAGTGCACATCCAAGAAATTTAACAAAAGGAAATTCAAAACAATCTTCCAATTCTTCAGAAGTAATTTCCCCCTCATCTTTCCTGGTAAGTCGCACACTGCATGTATGTATGCATATATGTGTGTTTATGTATGCACGTATGTTCTAGCATAACTCTGGTACGATTGGAGCAATTTTAAGGCAACTTAATAAACGTATTACTCACAATTTGGGAAAAAGTACTATTGGGAAAGACACCCCTAGCACCCTTATGTGAGTGGGTGACATGTAAAAATAGTCGAAAACTACCGATATTAGTCTTGAATACATAGTTTTCGAGGTCGCTGAGATAAATAGTGACACTTCCGATGCTGTTTAAGACCAAATTTAGCACCCATCGACAATAGGATGAAAAATAAAACTATCCGAAATGACTGAGATTAATGTCGAATCCATAGGTTTCTGGCTTACTAAGCTGATTGCTGGCAACTCCAATAGCAATCCGTAATAATGGATTCGATTATTTCTCTAATACTGCTAGAGAATATATTTTAATTTGAACTGCTAGCAAACAAAAAACAAAATTAGTTGACTTCACATTTATAGAAAGGATACTTCACAATCGCTGTAATTAAGATTATCCTATATATAAACATGGAATTAAAAGTTTCAATATAGTATAGTACAAGGCTAAAATGTTATTCAACCGAGTAACAAGGAACATGTTTTAATGTTTAGACATGTAACATACAACAATTGCATATCTTAGAATGGGACTTTATTTCAGAATTTATAATGAACTTAATTTTTTTTCATTAATTTTTTTTTTTTTTTTCATAATTACGTGCCTTTATTTATATATATATATATATATATATATATATATATATATATATATATATATTTTTTTTTTTTTTCACATTTCCAACATTATATTTGTATTTTAGTGGTTCGGATTCTATATTTTACTATAGGTTTTCGTCACATGTAGCCTCGGTGCTAAAAAGAACAATAGACTTTAACAAAGAAACAAACATACATATTGGAAAGGTACTTAAAATTCAAATATAATTTTGATAACATAAGCCTCGCAACAGCATCCTCAAACTTCGCCGAGATTACAGACAAAAGATCTCCTCCAGTTCCTTACCAGAGGGTAGCGTTCCCAAAACTGATGCAACGTTCCCTCTTTGTACTGCCATGCTGATGCGTTGCAGTAGAAAAGAGGTTGCTCTAGCATCTCCTGACGATAAAAAAATGCGGTGACCAACTTCTTTTATAAAGTTAAGGCCTTCGAGACCCCATGAACCACCCGATTCAATAGCTATAGCGACAAAATTATATTTGTCGAGTAAATTGCTATACTTCCTGCGTTTTTCTGTTTCTCGGCGAGCAGCCACGTTGCCAGCTTGTGCTGAGGAAGAATGTAAATTTGAAGGGGCGAAGGTGTCGGAACAAGTAAAATCCCATAGAAGTGCTTTTCCTTTCTTCCACGGTATTAGGGTCATACCATCTGGCCTCTTGCCGTCTGCACGACTGCATCCCAACGGTTCACATATAGAAGGAACGCCTGCTGAAATTAGTGCCCTCATGATAATGTCGTTGACGCTGGAGTGGCGTGAATATCTGCCCGCACTATTGGCACTTATGAACTTAATAGTAATTTTATTTTTATTTTTCATTCCTCAATTTTTTTTCGAAATAACAGACTATATTTTCAGAGTTGCTCTTTTATTCCATTTTAAAAGTAATTTGGATAGTATTTAATTTTCATTCGTTGGATCAAAAGATCCAATATATTTCAATCAAAGATTTTCTTGTACGCCTTATATCTGGAGAATTATATATAATGTAGCCAAACCCAAACTATTCCTTAACTCAGTATGATGTGCTTATTCCGTAGAAAATACGAAAACTATTTGGGAGCCGTCCAAAAATTTCGTGGCCCCTGATCCAAGATCCATATATTTCAATCAAAAATTTTCTTGTGAACCTTATATCTGGAAAACTGCATATAATGTAGCCTACCCAAACTATCATTTAACTCAGTATGATGGGCTGATTCCGTAGAAAATACTATAACTTAATTTAGGCGCCGTTGGAAAATGTTGTGGCCCCTGATCCAAAAACTAATTCTTGGCCAAGATCCCAATCTTTTGATCCATTTTTTTAAAAGTTATTCCTAAAATTCTTGTTTTGTCTTTTCTTCTAGGAGTACTTTATAGGGTTACAATAATAAAATTGAATTTTATGCTGTGTGCTCTCAGCAATTCTCAGCATATTAATAAAGTTTATTATTATTATTATTATTATTATTATTATTATTATTATTATTATTATTATTATTATTATTATTATTATTATTATAAGAGTTTCAGTGTGGATTAAGAAAAGAAGATCTCTTGTTAGAGAACACGTTAACCTTAATCTTGTACGTGCATCAGTATCTTGGGTATAACTTAATTTCACTTGATACATATATTAGTATACACTTCGTAAGCTCGTAAAAGGACGATATAAATGTATGGCAATTTATCTACCATTTGTTCAGGGTGATAGGTTTGTGCAGGAGCAACCAGGGAATACGAACTTCAAAGCGACGCCTTTCTCGTAGTTCATCATCAGAAGAACCTTTATAGATGAGATGTGATTAAGAGGCCACACCTCCGCCAAGTGATGGCTTTTACATCTTACGAACAATGAATCATGGATGTTTCTCAAGAACAACATATTGCTAAAACGAGACTCGCATCTCGAACGATGGAAGAGGTATTGTGCCACAGAGAGAGAGAAAGAGAGAGAGGGAAGGTACGGTGAAAAAACCTCCTTTGGGGGTTCCTCAACCTCTCCCTCCTCCTGTCTCTTGTTCTGGCCCATATAAGCCGCCTGAAAAACGCTGCTTAATCAAACATGAAGTTAATTTTGAAAAATTCACGACCACTTAAAGAGGATGATTTTTTAAAAGTTTCTTTCTGGTAATAATCACGTTGAAGATATTCACGCGACGATAATTACTACTTATATGTGTATACACATAGTTCAAATAACTTAAACAAAATATTAATTTCTTACATTCAGCCAGTGGTGTATTGCAGACAACATAGCTGCCTGCAAGTTAAGTAACGTAAATAATGAAAATTAGAATTTGATGAGGTCTGTTATTTACACTAAGTCCTCTTGGTTTTCTGTGAAACCTATACTGATACATAAAGCTCTGAAATTGTAACGTTAAGACGCAGGGCCTGAATTGGGAGGAGACAGGGTGGGCAAGAGTCCTGGACGTCATATTTTGAAAGGGCGCCAAGCCTATGGGAGACGTAAAGCTATAGTTCGAGGTGGAATCCGAATCACTGTAATGCGTTCACACCATGACTCTAACCCGGGACTCCGTACAGCAAAGATGTCTGCAGGGAAGGCTGGAAAGCTGACGAGCAAACCTAAATTAAACGAGGAAGCATTAAGAGAAATAATCTAATTTTAAATTTTTTTGAAAAGTAATACATAATTGTATTTGTTTCAGGTAGGCAGTTATTATTATTATTATTATTATTATTATTATTATTATTATTATTATTATTATTATTATTATTATTATTATTATTATTATTATTAATGAATTAATATTATTACTCATCACATCCAGCATGTTTGTACCTTAAATCTACCATGCTCGCACTACATAAATGAACTCCAGCAATTTTCTCTATTTGGAAATTAGAGAGGTCGCTCATTTTACACTATCACTGTCTGTTCAGCTCACTACACACTGCCGCTCTACTACTCGTCACATAGTACGAGATTTTCTCTAACACACCATCAGCAACATGCCGGAGCTGCAGTCGCCACCTGATCGTAATCAACCTAGATATCTGACGTGTTTTCAGTTTCAGTATTTTTATTAAATTGATATGTCTAAATGTAATATAGAAATACGAGTAACTGCTTATATATATATATATATATATATATATATATATATATATATATATATATATATATATATATATATATATATATATATATATATATATATATGTTAATTTCTATTGATATTTATTAAATAAGTCAATTAATTAATATAGTAACAACAAGGTAAACACACGAAAGAAATCAAGATATTAACTCTCCATTTGTAACTAAACTTTTTTAAAACATACAAAACATATCAGAAGTTTTTTTTTTAAATATGCATATTTACTGAAACAAATAAATTAAAAAGATAAATATTAAAAAATATTAGTATGATACTGGGTGAATTATTCTTATTTAAATATTTGCCTACAGGATTAACAATACAATTACTTTACTTGATAACAAAATGGAAATGTATACAAAAGAAATATTTATTATATTCAAGTGAATAAATAATAAGGAACTTTGGTTGATATATATATATATTAGATGGATACAAATATGTGATCAGAATAATTTGAAGGCTGTACCTGGCAACCAACTTGGACTATGTAGAACTGTTCTGTAAGAAAATACAAAATGAAAACAAATGTTTGTTTGTTGACATTGTAATGTGTTCTCCACTTTTACAAGAAGAAAGTGAATTGACACATGTGCACATTACACAACAGTAAACCAATCATGTGTAACGAAAGATCTCAGGATAGGAAAATAAACGGACAATAGCATTTCTGTTTTATACTGCAATTAATCTAGAATAAACCTTCCGTTCAGTTTTGTAAGTTAAAGAACAGAAACAATAACATTGGCGTGTAATACTGTTTCAGACTGTGGAACAGGTCACAAATGGCAAAACACCTTTCGGCTTTGACAAACATTAAATGAATATTAGCAGGCGATAGTAACATATACATCATAGTCTTCATGAGAGGTGTTCTCGAGATTCTTCTGTTTCCTCCTACATTATCATTCCACGTATTATTTCATAATCATCAATCACCTTTTGCCTAATAACTTAATCGTATGGCGCTAAAGATTTCATTTCATGTTTACATGTCCTCAACCAATGCTGCAACTAATCGTTTTCCAGCAACGTTTGTTATAGATATACCATATTGACTTGACACCTAGTCTTCCGTTCCGAGCGCTGCTATCGGCTGAAAGAATTCCACTCCCTTTGGCTAAGGCTCTCTCGCTTAGCAACAGCTGAACCCTTATTGGCTCAACCGTGGATGTGTCGAGGGTATGAGCTTTAGTTCGCATATTTGCCAAGGCTCAAGACATTTTGGCAGCACTATAGTAATCGAAATCATTTTTCCACTTTGCTACCAAGGACTCGATCTTGAGGGACCCAGAGGCCCATGCTCCTCAGAATCTGAATATATTTGTTTGGATCTTTGTTTGGATACATGACAAGAAAACAGAAAAGTACCTTGACCCCCGAAAGTTACACAGAAATCGACGCCCCTGCTGTAAGAGTATTCAAAGTTGCTAAGCTTGTTATTTTTTCAAGTAACACCATAACAAGGGGAGAACTAAAAATTTCATGCCACTTCATTAGATATGTCCTCTGCTATAGAACTGTTTACTTCCTTCTGAATTGTATTATAAGTTTTATTAAACGTTGTTTATTTCATAAAAGGGTTTGCACTTTTCATATAATACTTTGTAAATTCAACAGTTCAATGTAGTTGCTTTTGTTCATTGACTTGCTGCCGTCTTCATGTCTTCTAAGTTCCAATTTCTGCTTTGCTAAAGAAAACCTCTGGCATTACTCACACGGGAGGGTATTACAAGTTGTCGCTAAAATCTGATTGCCACATAGCACATCTGATAGAGCATCATAAGAAATGAAAATAAGCAAAATTTAAGGTGCAATGGACCAGAAGGATAGGAGCTACGGGGCGTTAAAATTTCAATAACCAAAAAATTATATCATGGAATTATGTACGTTTAAAGTAAATATCTTGAAAACTGTTAAAAATTCAAAACAAAAGTTGCACAATATAATGAGAACACAATGCCCTATTGAAAACCATAAACAGTGTTGCCATAGGTGAAGCAGTGTTGTCAACTCAACATCAAAATATTTTGTTTCAAGTAGTACCATGTACAAGTGTGCAGATTTGAAATTCACTATTATCACTAAACAAAACAGTGAAGTGTAGAGGTACAGTGTCACACACAATTGGAGCTACGTGTGCTGAAAATGGAGAAGTATGATATGTGGCAACAGATGGTAATAAAGGAATCTGTGTCTCATCCTACGAATTTAGTTCAAATGCATAACACAGATAGTATAACACAGCAAAATGTCAGCAGCGTCACAAAATATTGATGCATTTGGAAAACGAAATTGAGTCATGCCATTTTTACATCCTGTATCAGCTCCGAATCTATGTAGGAGTGTAAAGTGGGATCCGAATCACTATGAAACAGAAAGATTACAATGAAATGTAAGGTGAAAAGTACAACAAAAAATGTCCGAGGCGGCATTGGAACCCGCGATGCCTAATATGTTGTAGCCTTCAAGACCACACGGCTACCCTGGCCGACTAGAAACGAAATGAGGTAGTAATAAAATAATTATATTTCCAATGTGAATATGGTAATATTACAGTGTACAAACATAATTATATGGTATGTAGGAGAGGAAGTAAAAGAGTATGTCACTTAACACGAAAGACAGAAAACGAGAAAGTACTGTTCCAAATATTGTTAAGATAATCGAGAACCAGTTTACAGAATTAGAAAACACGTGTTTCTTTCCTCGAGTCTATCATTTTGTTTTCGCGAGTTGTCTACTTATTCATCGGGGATTTTGCAGAAGTATAATGGAAAATCCTCACTTGTTTCTAGTACATTTCTTTATTACCCTCTGTTGCCACATATCAGACTTCTTTATTGTACATTTTCAGCACATGTAGCTCCAATTGTGTGCAATACTGTACCCTACATTTCACGGTTATGTTTAGCAGGGGTGGACTGGCTATGTAACAAGGGCGCGGTCACATACTCTGGGAGGGCGCCGTCCATCTGAGGCTTTCGCTTGTATGGAATACCCCCTTCTAATAAAAGAAAGTGCCGGGGGGCTTCCCCCGGAAAATTAGTGCACAAAAAACAACAAAAGATTAAGTAGCTATTGCAGTTAATCACGATAGAATTATAAAAATTCAATATTTTCATAAACAAACAAAGAGACTTTGAGTGCTAAATACGAGGCGTGTTTTTTAAGTAAGGTCCGTTTTGTTGTAGACATTAGTAGTTAGCGCGCATACCGCAACTAGCGTGTGCGTCGTGTACCAGCATGCCTCGGGAACAACTGTGCTCAGTTTCAACTCTGTAGCTGACCTGTACGGTTGTGTTCTGTGCTTTCACAATGTTTAAGACTATCAAGTCGCCCGCCGCGTGTGAGGTTCGCTCAGTGATACGGTTTTTGTCAGCAAATAACCTATCTGCTGCAGAAATTCATCGACAGATTTGCGAAGTGTATGGTGATACTGTTATGAGTGCAAGCTAAGTGCGTAATTGGGTACGAGAATTCAAAAATGGCCTTGACAACGTCCATGATGAGAACCGCTCCGATCGCCCTTCTTCGATTACAGACGATTTGGTGGCTTCAGTTGAAGCGAGGGTTCGTGAGAACATGCGCTTCACAATAACAGGTCTCTCAAACGAATTTCCTGAAGTTTCGAGATCAGTGCTTTACAAAATTGTTTCTGAACACCTAAAGTTTAGGAAACTGTGCTCCCGTTGAGTCCCGAAACTCCTAAAGAGGACCACAAAACCCAAAGATTTGAGTGTGCCATAAAGTTCTTGACTCGTTATCACGAAAAAGGTGACGGCTTCTTGAGTCAGATCGTAACTGGAGACGAAACATGGGTTTCGCATATCACGCCCGAATCGAAGCAACAGAGCATGGAATGGAGAAACACACACTCGCCTGTAAAGGTGAAGGCCAAACAGACTCTTTCCCAGCGCAAAATCATGGAGTCGGTGTTTTGGGATAGGCTTGGTGTTTTGTTGGTCGACTTCATGCAACGAGGAACCACTATCAATGCAGAAGCATATTGCCAAATCCTGTAAAAGCTACGCAGAGCGATTCAAAACAAACGACGCCGCATGCTGACAAAGGGCATTGTTCTTCTCCATGACAATTCAAGACCTCACATTGCAGGTCAGACCCGCGATTTGTTGGACAGTTTTGGCTGGGAAGTTTTAGACAACCCACCCTACAGTCCTGATCTTGCGCCGAGCGATTACCATCTGTTCCTCCACCTCAAACAATACCTCAGTGGCAACCGTTACAATGATGACGACGATGTGAAAACGGCAGTGAACTTTTGGTTATCTGAGCAGGCGGCAAGTTTTTATGAAGAGGGTATTTTGAAATTGGATGAGAGGTATGGTAAGTGTTTGAATAAACTTGGCAACTATGTCGAAAAATAGAGTAAAGTATGTACTTTCTGAAAATACATTTACTTTTTTGAAATAACCTTTCGTTGTGTACTTATGTTCAAACGGCCTTACTTAAAAAACACGCCTCGTATATTAGGCCTATATAAATCTACACACTTTAACTATGACTACAAAAAACACACCAGTTGTTTAAATTCTTCGGCTACATTTGTTAACAGCCTAATTATAACTGAAGATTTGAGTTAAGTTTGCGGCTTATGCTATTTTTCATACTTCTGTCCTTTTAAAGCTAAGTTCATCATAACATTAACTTACTTTTCATCTATTTTTAAAACCGTTAATAAAATGTATACATGAAACATTTCCTACAAATTAACAAAAGTAAATTTAGAATTATATACCTACCTAGCGAAAAAAGAAAATCAAAAACAAAACTGGAAAATGAAAGTAAAGTCACTGCTTTGTGCTTGAAGGAGCCTTCGCATCTCCTTGCTTTTTTCATACATTTTGTCAATAATAAGATTGTTGTCTATTTTGGTCAGAATGTCTCTTTCTGAGTTCATCAAGAACAATGATTCCAGATGTTCATCTGTAAGTCTTGAACGGAGTCTTGTTTTTATGTAACGCCACTAGCGCCTCTAACGGAGGGAATGGGAGGAAGAGACATGTAAAAATGATCCAAAATGACCGAGATTAGAGTCAAATCAATATATCTCGAAGTCGCTGAGATCATTAATGGCACCACCAAAGCCTAAAACAGAAAGGGCAAGGACGTAGGCCAAGTAAAGACGGGATCTGGGGGCGAAGCAGTGGGGGTTGGGAGGGTTGATATATAAAAATCATCTAAAATGACCGATATTAGAGTCAAATCTATAAATTTCAGGGTCCCTAAGATCATTATAATGACATTCCCAAAGCCAAAAACAGAAAGAGCGAGGCCGCAGGCCGAGCAAATACTGGGATTTAGGGCGGAGCGTGGGGTTGGTAAGGGCAATATGTAAAAATCGTCCAAAATGACCGATATTAGAGTCAAATCTATATATTTAGGGGCAAATCTAATATCATTAATAGCATTCCCACGCCGAAAACAGAAAGAGCAAGGCCGCAGGCCGAGCAAATACCGGGGTTAGGGGTGGAGCCCTAGCTGACCAAAGGCTAGCGAATTTATAAAATAATTATGTAGCTTTGTTTTTTTTAAAGAAAAAAAAAAGATTGTGTTCAGAGAGGAAACTGCGCCTTCCCGAGGCTAAGACAGGTCTTAGCCCCTCCCGAGGAGGGCGCAAAGGCATTGATGTGAGGAGGGCGCAGCGGCCATCGGGCCGGTACTTGATTATGGCCAGTCCACCCCTGATGTTTAGTGATTTCAAATCTGTGCACACTTGTATATGGTGCTATTTCAAACAAAATATTTTTATGCTGAGTTGGCAACACTGCTTCACCTATGGCAACACTGTTTCCGGTTTTCGCTAGGGCGGTTGTGTTCTCATTATCTTGTGTAACTTTTGTTTTGATTGCTTTAACGGTTTTCAAGATATTTACTTTAAACGCACATAATTCCATGATATGTTTTGGATATTGAAATTTTGAAGCCCCGTAGCTCCTATCCTTCTGGTCCATAGCATCTTAAATTTTGCTCATTTTCATTTCTCATGATGCTTTATCAGACATGCTATGTGGCAATCAAATTTTAGCGACAACTTCTGGGACCCTCCCGTGTCAGACGTTCTTTTTTTTTTCTTTCGTTTTTACATTTTCATTATGTTTAATCATGTCACATTGATTGTCTATCCTTGTGTAATCAAATGTATTTAACACAATACTTGAATGGATATAGTTCTGGGAGTGCAGTCATATGCAACAGCCTGCTGCTGGACTGATCTCAGCCCAGTGAACCCTTTCATCCGGCTCGCTTGGCCTGTTATTAAAAATGTATTTCTTGCTTAATCTCTTAAACTGAACTGATTTTTTTTTTTTTTCAGGACAACTGATTTCCACCTTGAAAATGTACTTCGGGTTAGAACATTCTGTGTACCTCCGACCATTGTGAGACTACTTCAGAACATGAAGGGTCAAGTTTCCCATTAAAATGGCAAATAAATAGATTTCTCTGATTTTCTTTAGTTAGCAAATATTGTGGCTATCGTGGGCTCCTGTGATGTTAGTGTATGATTAATGAGTTTCTCCATGAACAATATGACTACTAAATTCTTGTAAAAATGTTATACATTGTCACATACGGCCTCAACGCCGTAAGTCATCTGTGATTAATTCACCTACCCACCAATCCCTCTTCCAACTTCCACATGCTTGTATTACAGACTATTCAGTTTTGCTTGAAACTATGCACGCAGGTGAACTTAAGTTAGACCAAGCCCCTAAAATAATCTCGGACCTGTCTGTTTTAGCATTCTGACTATAGTTGATTTGGAATATAGGATCTCTCGGTAAACACCGCACGTGAACCTTCAGTCAACATGGAAACTGAACCACAGAAGCTCTCACTAAGGGTCTACCACGCTGAAGGCACGTATATTAATCATATAGCTGTGGAGGAGGTTAAGAATCTTTTGTTGGATAGCATGCTGTAATAAAAGATGAATTATAATTATGTTTTGTCTAAGAACTGGTGAAAATATTAACTATTAAATACAAGTAGAAATGTCAGACTGTATACCACGTGAAAAAGTTTGTTTTGTCGCAGTGTACACAATATAAAGATTGAATTTTTTGACGGATCAACAATAGAAGTTCCCTTGCCGAAGTGTGTTCGTCAATAAATCTCCTCATTGCTTTGTCATTCCCATTGAGAAAAAAAACTATGACGTAATTGAAAAAAAAAGATATGAAATCTTTCAGTTTAACGTCCCACGATTTATTCTTTTTAGACTAAGGAAGACGGATGATTAAGGGAAATGAATGATGATGGAAGAATTAGTGGAATGAGAAAGTGGGAGGAAAGGGAGTAAACCGAAAAAAACATGGACGTGTTGTCCATCATAAATGTACTTGGCCGGGGATCGAAACAGGAGCTCCACGAACTAGAGGTGAGCACTCTACCACTGAACTACCATGCTGTGAGGTGCTAGGTAGCCAGAGCCGAAACTACTGTTTACCTAAGAACACCAACACAAAATAAATAAAAAAATAAAGGAGAGTGGCTGGGAATATTTAATTAACTGAAATATTTGCATAGAATGCTAATACAAATTATGAAAAGATTTATTCCCTCTTGGAGATAAGTTTCTCTCCTGTAAGGGCCGCCACTCCCTTATGAAGTCGGTAGAGCAATATTATTTATGTTTGTGGAACAGCAGATCTCAGGGCAATCTGCATAACAGCCATGCTCAAAGATGCTAAAATAGTGAGTTAGTTATATATTTCAAATAAGGTTAAAAAAAAAAATTAATCTGACATTAAAATTTACAGGTAGCAGCCTGTATGTGATCTCACTATTTCATGGCTGTTATTTGGTTCCTTGGGCAGAATTCTCTCTGAGCCCCATACAGAGAGGTGGTCAAACATACACCATCAAGGGGAAAATGCCTCCTTGAATCACACTCCTGAAAACAAACATATCATTAGCACAGGTACTCACCATACAGCAAATTGAATAGACAGTTGTTCAGGTAAGAGCTGGCAGTTTATTTTTCACAACGGAATCAGGAACATAAAATAGGATGAATGTGTTGATATCCAAACTTTGATACACTAATAATTAACACCATTTCGTAGTGCACTACACACACACTTTTTAGAAATATTGATATGCTTGATAATATTTTTTAAACACTATTTCATCACTCTAAAAATAACAAAAAGGAGAAGGTAGGATGAATCTGAAGTTAGAAAGGTCTGTCTGACCTTTAAAAAAAAAGAAAGAAAAAAAATATATATAGAGATATTTACAACATTCTTTTTATCTCCTCATAATTTTGAGTTTCTTGTCTCTAACAGTTTTTAGAGGAGAGAGGTATTCCACTGAAACATATTTCAAGATGTGTGTATATAAATACACAGATTGAAGATAAAAATAAACACAATTTAATATACTGGTTCACTGTTCCGCTATTTACTCACTGTTCCCAAGTTCTATGTTGTATGCCACAGTGTCCTCCTAGATTCCCATTCCACTGAAATGTAAAATGTTCTGTAGGAGATATGGAAAGCTGGATTTCACATGTTCAATGAAGGAACTTTAGTAGCTCCTATTAACAAGCAAAAAATAATTGCTGAAACCTTGTACTAAATGTCCAAGGACAGGCACGGCTTAGAGACGTTACCGGCCTAGGTTTTATATCTCTAACTGAGATATCGTAAAGTATGTATTTCTTCCATGTCTGAAAAACTGGGTTTTCCCATATTAAAAATGGGAGGTGCAATGAGATTCAAAGTATGGTGTCTCTATTGAGCGTCCATAGCACTCAGAGAATGAACAATTATAAACTGTTGATCTCAAATTTTATCTTCCATTGTCACTATATGTAATAAGCACCACTGACGACAAACTGCAGATATGTGTAGATCTTACACATTTTTGGTAATATGATTATAGCTTCATATAAAAAACTGACAAGTAAACCTTACGTTTGGGTGAATCGAGTTGCTGTCTGAGACACATATGAGAAAGTAGTACTAAATGTGGTTAGTATTTCAGTGAAGTTGTAGGTGCGAAGCTCCAGGGGTTTAGGAGATACAGCTACCAGAACATCACATGGAAGTACAGAATAGTCTTCATACAGTTGGAGGTAAAAGCTCTGTAAGACCTCTTGTAACGACAAAAAGGTTAATAACAAATATATGGGTACATATTAGGACTACGGAGAAGTCATATAGTAAAAGTATACCTGACGGCGGCCATCTTGAAATCCGCCATTTTGAATTAAGGTTAAGTTTTTAAAATAGGAATAGGGTCATGTGATACATGATTTAAGGCGCAAATTTAACCAGAAGAACAATGGTGACGTTAATTTTTATTTACGCGCAATTGGTAAAAAGTTACAGGGAAATTAAATATTGTTACAGCATATGTTAGTCCTTTAGCCCACCTTGTAAATTTTGTGTTACTGATAATAATTAAATAAAAAGCAGGTGGATAAATATTAGGTCTATGGTAAGAGTTGCCTTGATGGCGGCCATGTTCAAATCCGCCATTTTGAATCAGACAAAAGTTTTAAACAAAACGCATAACAGTGACACCTTATTAATAGCAAATTTTACCATAAATCCAACGCTATAACCATTTTTGCTTTATCATTAACCAGCACAAAATTAAATGGGAATAGAGTAATGCAAAGGATGACCTGGGCTAGAAGTTAATCAGAAATACAATGGTGGCGTAACAAAAGCTGGTTAATAATAAAGCAAAAATGGTTACACCGTTGGATTTATGGTAAAATTTGCTATTAATAAGGTGTCACTGTTATGCGTTTTGTTTAAAACTTTTGTCTGATTCAAAATGGCGGATTTGAACATGGCCGCCATCAAGGCAACTCTTACCATAGACCTAATATTTATCCACCTGCTTTTTATTTAATTATTATCATTAACACAAAATTTACAAGGTAGGCTAAAGGACTAATACATATGCTGTAACAATATTTAATTTCCCTGTAACTTTTTACTAATTGCGTGTAAATAAAAATTAACGTCACCATTGTTCTTCTGGTTAAATTTGCGCCTTAAATCATGTATTACATGACCCTATTCCTATTTTAAAAACTTAACCTTAATTCAAAATGGCGGATTTCAAGATGGCCGTCGTCAGGTATACTTTTACTATATGACTTCTCCCTAGTCCTAATATGTACCCATATATTTGTTATTCACCTTTTGTCGTTACAAGAGGTCTTACAGAGCTTTTACCTCCAACTGTATGAAGACTATTCTGTACTTCCATGTGATGTTCTGGTAGCTGTATCTCCTAAACCCCTGGAGCTTCGCACCTACAACTTCACTGAAATACTAACCACATTTAGTACTACTTTTTCATATGTGTCTCAGTCAGCAACTCGATTCACCCAAACGTAAGGTTTACTTGTGAGTTCTAAACACTCGCGTATTCAGTTGTTCACAGGACAAATCCAGGGGAGCCGGAAACAAATTGCTCACACCTCGTCCCGGGTATCGAACACTCTGTAAGAGAAGTCAGGTGACTTCCTTTGAACCGAAAAACTATATGTTGTTGCTTCACGAATCTGACTTGAACTACCTCGTTCTCTCAGGAAAACGAGTATATGTTTCTGCCAAAAACAAGGAAACGAAGAAACTCGCTTCCTCCAGCAACCTTTGACAAAAGGTTCTCTGCCCTGAGGCGATTTGCGTGTGGTCCGACCTGCACAATGCACTTGTTCAGCTACCATCCGTAGCCAAATTCACCCTTTCTTGGCTGACACGTGCTGCCCCTTCACTGAGGAACGGCCAACACTGAACTTTTTGCTCACAGCAGAAACTATGAAAGTTTTTCGCACACTTTTGTTTTCTTCACTTGTTACATACAAATAAAATTTAGAAACATATGATATTATACATCAAAATAAAGGTAAACATACAAAGAATACATATATATACATTTTATGAACTGTCATCTCTCTCAGAAGCAGCAGTACACCCAATTTCTGTGGCTGTCGTTCAAAACTGTCTGCTACCAATGCAGCCATGTTTTCGTGGAGAGAGATTGAAGGAAACATCTTTGTTAATTATTTATTTTTCACAAATACAAGATCCAAGTGTCTTGTTCGATAAGGGAAACACGCTGATAAAATAAATCAGAATTTTGTGCGGTATTTCCAAGAACGTGTTTAGCTTAGTACGTAAATATTAATATTAAACACAGAAAATAAGTCAAATCAGAGTATACATTTTCAAATTGGTGTTGCATTTTGGGAAGTAACAAAAAGGCTCGCTGGCCAGGTTACTGGTCTCTGGTGAGAAGGGGGGGAGGAAATGACGCTTGAACTCGGTGCATTGGAAATCACACCTATTGAAAGCTAAAATTTCGCATGTAGAAGTGAAAAAGTTTATGGCTTTTGAAACAATACAAACGCTCTGCTTCAACACACTGTATCAAACTCAGTGTAGATTCACCAAGGAAGTTCGTAGGCTACTTCCTGTGTATTGAGATACTTATTTAGCTCCTATTCTGGTAATTTCTTTCCATGTTGAGTTGTGAGAGACCTCACATCTTGTAGTATAGGCGACAGCAAGTCGGGAAAGAAAAAAAACTTCTCTCAGCGCTAGCTCTCTTCCAAGCGTTCTGAAAACTCATGTATGATTCCTATAGAAGCTTCTCATTTCCTATGTAATTAATCCTTCATCTATGCTTGTAATATCATTCCTTCCATCATCCCCTGTAAATTATACATTATGCAACGACGCAGTAATTATATGCAACCCATTAATACACTATATAATGCCTATAAAAGAAATAAACACAAATGAAATAAATACAATATAATACAATATTGTATTAATATTTACGTACTATGCTGGTGTTTCACACTTTATTACTAATAATATCAAATAAATATGCACTGAATATGCTAATGTTAAGCAAATAATGATACCACAAATTTATCATATTTACATATTCATATGCAAATGTGCCCCTCATCTGCATTTTGATATGCAGATGATGGAGAAGGGCATCTGCCTTCTACAGTAATTTCCCCCTTATGATTCTAGGTGCTTTACTTTCTAGTACAGGACGTAGATCATACGGAGGGCACATTTTCGTTCCTGAAATATTATTTCACAAAACATCCAAAGTTAAAAAAAGAAATCAAAGTTAAACACACAGTAAACATAATAAATGAAAATAAATAGGCAAAAGCTAAATAAAGAGAATTCAGTGTTCCCTAAGTTACATAAACATAAATGACATCGGTTCCCTATACATACACTTACACTAATACACTAGATCACTGAAATATACACTAACACTAACACTAACACTATATACACATGTTGTCAAATTCGGTTAGGTGATGCTTAGATGTGTGATCTGTGTCTTCTCTATTGACCAGTACCACTATGATCCTTCTCTTTTCTAGAAACATATGGTTTCAATAGAAAAGCATTTCTTGTCATCTTGACTTCTTTAGTCGCTGGATCCCCTAGTGTGTACATGTTACGACCAGTGGCGGCGACAATCTGCCATGGTCCCGAGTACAAGAGCAAGAGCTTCTTTGACACACCTGCTAGAGCATCCGACTTGGGGAAAACTCTAGTTAGCACAAGATCACCCACTTTGTACTCTACAGTACGGTGTGACTTGTCGAAGTTACGTTTTCGTGCAGCAGCATTCCTTTTATGGTTCTTTCTTGCAATTTCTACATAGTACTGCACGTCATGGCGCTGATCCACTTCTGGGATTTCAAACAGCCTGGCTATGTCTCTTGACATAGACTGCCCAAAGTGACACTCAAAGGCTGACACGCCAGTGGTCAGGTGTTTGGCCGAATTTAAGCACTTCTCTATTTTCTCCAAGTATTTGGGCCACAATCTCTGGTTATCATGGCACAATTTACGTAGCAAACGTACTGTCGCCTTGACAGCTACCTCTGCCATTTCACCTTGCGGATAATATGGCGTCGACGTGATGTGCCTGATACCAAGATCTGCTAACTCTGTTTTCCAGCGGTTAGACTGGAAAGGTGACCCTCTGTCTGTCAAGACTAGTTCCACACTAGGGTTAACTTTCAGATACTCCTTCAGTTTCCTTATTGCAGTGGTTGTGTTTGCCTTTCTACATGCGTACAAGCCAATTAGCTTGGAAAATGCATCATAAAATACCAATATGTAATGGACTCCCCCAATTCCCTTGGTTAGAGGCCCTAACCAGTCAGCACAGACCAAATAGCCTGGCTTCTCTACTACCACGGGATTCAGTGGTCCCGGACGATAACATTGGGGTGGGTTGCTCTTTTGGCATAAATCGCAGGAAGCACAAAAACGCCTCACACTTGCCCTCATCTTTGGCCATACGAAAAATTCTGATAGAAGCGGAAGTAGTTTGCTAGCCGACATGTGCCCTCGATCTGAATGGTAATAATCGAGCAGTGGAACTACTAACACTTCTGGGATGCAAATTCGGACTCCTTCCCGGTCACGCTTGCATAAGCGCCCGTTCAAAACTTCAAAACGGTGACAAGCACCATTCACCTTTGGTGAGTCCGTCTTCTCTTCGACATCTTTCATGATCTTGCCGTAGACAGGATCTGAAGACTGCATCTCCGGTAGTATGGCTATCATCTTCCTCAACTCACATGGGATTTCCGTCAGGATGGACATCAGCGACTCCTGGAGGATAGGCTTCCGTGCAACACTGAGGTCTTCTTCTGTGTGAGGAGGGTACCTAGAGTGATAATCACTCAGATTCTCATTGGACTTGACAAACTGGAATTCGAAATTGAAATTGGAGAGCAACATCGCCCACCGGGTGATGCGCTGGTTTGTAAGTCTACAATAGAGAATAAACTTAAGAGCAAGGTGGTCACTGCGTACTATGAATTTAGTACCAACTAAGTACTGTTTAAACTTAACAACGCCATCTATGAGTCCATAAAATTCCTTCTCCGTTATCGAATAATTTTGTTGTGCGGCATTGAACACACGTGATGTAAAAGCAATGACACGGATGTCATCATTGTCATCACGCTGGTACAACAGAGAAGAACACGCAATATCACACGCATCACATTCAAGAATCAATTGCTTGTCAGGCAGGACGGTTTTCAGTACTACTTCCTTCTGGAAGATTTGCTTGATCCTGTCCATCGCTGCCTGATGTACTGGTTCCCATTTGAACCTAACATTCTTCTTTAGCAGTTGGAACAACGGATGGAGAACTTCCGAGTACTTCCTACTAAAGCAACGATAGTACTGGCAGTAGCCAATGAAGGAACGCAGTTCCTTTACGTTCCGTGGTGTCCTAAAATCTAACACCGCCTTCACTTTCGCCGGATCTTTGCCGATACCGGATTGCGAAAGATGGAAACCAAGTATGTTCAGTGATTTTCTCGCAAAATTGCACTTTTTCAGCCTGAGAGTTAGGCCGCCCGCAGTGAGTAAACCCAACACTCTGTCGAGGTGTACTAAGTGATCATCGAAGCTCCTGTCGGCTAGAATTAAATCATCTACATAAGCGCCGCAGTACTCTCTAGCTTCTGATCCAATCAGCATATCTAATGCTCTTACGCAAGAAGCAAGGCTTTGTTTTGTTCCAAACGGGAGTTTTTGAAAAACATACGAAATGCCTTCATGTAGGAACCCAAGATATTTCTGGTCACTTTCTTTCACTTTAATCTGTAAAAACATCTCGGTTGCATCTACGCAACTGAACCAAGAGTTGTCGCAAATGTCTTGGAGAACAGATAGGGGTGGCATAGGTCTGTCAGAGAGATCCCCTGAAATTTTGGCCAGAGCTCTTCCATCTATACAAACTCGAATGCGTCCGTCACTCTTCGGTGTCACTACCAGAGGGTTTATATAAGCTGTAGGCATCTTCTTAATCACACCCCAGGCTTCCCAACGCGAAATTTCATTCGATACTAAATTCCTGAATTTCTTTGGGTAAGGATACAATTTAGTTTTTATGGGACGTTCGTCCGTTACTCCAACCTCGTGCTCGTAGTTAGCTATGCAACCTGGCTTGATATCAAAAAGCGCCTGGTGCTTTAAAAGAACAGCTTTCAAACTCTCTCTTTGGGAGGCTGAGAGATCTGAGTAGTTCGAGACAAACTCCTCTATATCTGAATGGGAGGCACGTGTGTTCACTTTCAACCACTCTTCTGGTGGGAATACATGAACTGCCATTTCTTGGGCACTTGGGAATCTACCATCATCCAAGTTCGGGGCACGAGCAGCCTTTTCTCTGCAGGTCTTATGCTCATTCTGTGCGCTAACCCGTATGGCCTTCCGTCTTTCATCTGACGGGGAAAAATTACACTCAACAGTATCTACTTCCTCTATGAAACTATATGGTTTCTCGCACTCACCATTCAATTCTAAACAACGAACTACTAGATCCTCAGTCTCGCAAGCTACTGATCTAAATTTCACTTCTACATCATGAGGATGTTTGAGATGTAGAAGGCCGGTGTCATAGTCTAACACGGCACGAGATTCTGTAAAGAAGTTGGAACCTAAAATCAAAGATCTGTTCAGACCTGAAATAATGATGCCTAGTGTATGAAATTCCTTCCCATGTATCTGAATGACTAACAGCGTCTGGCCTATGATCGTCGCTGATTTACTTCCGAAAGCAGACGTAACCCGTATATTCTTAGCACTCAAAAATGCGGGTGTGGGGTGGCTATTTGAGACGGAGTCCCAAATTTCTTTAGAAATGGCGGAGCAAGTAGCCCCTGTATCTAATAAAGAATTAATTTCCTTTCCAAACAAAAGTACATTAATCTCTGGCAGTGAAATGACGTTATTACTGGGTAGTTCTTCATTACTTGAATCAAATAAATTCTTAAAAATGCCATTAGCCTCTTCATATACAGCCCTATCTAAATCGATGTGTTCTCCAGTCCTACTTAACAAGGTTAACTTATTTTTGAACATGCCTTCACTGAAATGCTTCTTTGCCTTAATTTCTAAACAAATTTTACAATTTTCTTCTTCTTTTCCTTCTACATTTTCAAAAATTTCCTTAACTGCGGTTTCACATGTATTTTCGTATAAATGTCTATTTTCTATATTTTCTTCTAAATGACGCACATACTTGGAATTTTCATTTGTCAACTCAGATGTACTCGTATTCTCCATAGTCACCTTACCGTTGTTCCAAGCACATGCGGACAATCCTCATTCTCTGGGAGCAGAAGAAGAGGATTGGTTACTCCTGGTAATGTTATGATTTTGGCTGGTAGGAGGAGGCGCCCGGTCATAGTGTTCCAACAGCTGGATTTCCTGGTCCTCGTGACGGAAGGAATTTCCCTGCGGTCTATCCGTTTGGCGCATCCCTCCCCTCCTACCGCGGGCTCCACGAACGTTGTTGTTGTTGTGAGAGGAGTGGGAGTTCCCCCCACGTGACCAGCCAGACGACCCACTTCCGCTGCTCTGGTGACGAGGCGGGGATTGCTTGTGGTTGTTTTGATTCGTGTTTTGATGTCTCTTTCTCTGATAAGGACGCTGGTTTTCTCTCGTTCTATTCTTTTTACGAGCAGCGTGCTTACCACTGTGGCCAGAGGGGTTATTGTCCTCGTTTTCCATGCTCACTTGGAGCATGTTGACCCCTTTCCTCTGGTTACTCTGGAAAAACTGGTCGCGATTCGTCATCGACGACTGCAGTTCCTGTACTAGATTTAAAAGTTCTGCTATTGTCTTTGGGCGAGAAGAGACTATCGCCCTAAATAGCCAGTTCGGGAAATGACGCGGAAGTACCTTCAGTAGTGTAGCATCTGACATTCTAGGCTCTAATATGCTATTTTTGTGTAACAAATCCAGCAGGTACTCTGCGGGGGATTTGTGTACACGATTGTCGAAGTGGGAGGTGAGAATGGTTGCCCTTAGGTTCGCCAGCCGCTCTTCGCTAAGGTAACACTGTTTGAAGTTTTGCACAAAATCTTCGTAAGTGTGGATTTTGTTCCTGTTAACTTGAAACCACTGGTAACAAGTATTCCGAATTGCTCGCGGTATGAAGCTGAGTCTCATCTCGTCCGGCACTCCAGTGACCTCAAAGTACCGGTCGAGATCTTGGAGAAAGTTATATGTTTCGGTCTCAGATTCATTTCCAGCATACACAGGTAGGGTAACGTCCCTGTGTATGAGACCAAAAGCTGTTGCGAGATGCTGTCTCGTCTCATGATTACATGAGCGAGACGTCGACGGGACAGGTTCTGTCTCGCGGGAAGTAGCGAGGTTCCCAGGTTGAGAACCAGGCAGATCGCGACTCGAGATGTCGTTCGGAGATGGCGGTCTTTCTTGTGTGCCGGAGACAGAGATGTTAGCGAGTCTCCCCTCTATCACCTCGCTTGTCTCCTTCTGGATGGAGCTCTTCCACTCCTCCATTTTCTTCTCGAGTTGTGCACACACGTCTTGAACGGTGTCTTGCATCTGTTGGATGCTACCGTTACATTCCGACCTGATCTCATCGAGTGGCGTTTCCTGCTCTAGTTCCCCCCGGATCCTTGCTAGTTGGGAAGCGAAACTCACTTCCACTCGCCTGACCTGATTATTCAGAGTAAGTGTGGTCTGTTCTACACGAGACGAGACCTGTCTAACACTCTCAGAAAGCTCTGAGTAATTCTCTTCTAATCTCTTAGTGGTTTCCGTGACACGAGAATTGAGATCTTCCCGAGCGCCTTCAATCTCCCCCCTCAGCTCTACAGTGGTGATCTCCAGTCGCTCAGTCAATTCCCGTTCACTCTGCTCAAGTCTTGACGTCATGGATTCTAACCGCATTTCAAGACGAGCATTAACCGTCTCTATAGCTTGTTCAAGTCGTTCGCTATTTTGTCTGGTTTCATTATGAACCTGTTCAAGTCTCTTATCTACTTTCTCTAGGCCCCTGGAGCTTTCTCCTAATTTCAAATTCAACTCTTCCTTTAAACTTCGATTATTTTCTTCTAATTTCTTTTCTAACGTTTTCGCATTCTCCTCTTGTTTTCTCGTACTTTCCTCTAATTTTGCTTCTAACTGAGTTGCTTTTTCTTCTTGTCTCCTCGTACTTTCGTCAAGTTTTTTAACAAGTTCACCCAAAATGGAAGCTAACTGCATGGTACTAATATTTTCAAAAGAGCTACCTACTTTTACGGCTGGGCTAACACTTTGTTCTGTAATTTCTGTGGTTACCTCCCTTTCCTCCCGCAATGGTACTTCCTGTTCCTTCTGGGGACTGGCGGAACGGTATCCACCACATCAGCGTCTCCCACTACGCTGACCGGACGCTCGCTAGCGCTCTGCGCGTCACCAACACTATTCTCCTCTGAGAGCTCCCCAGCTCTCTGAGCGAACTCTTCAAATACAAAAACTGTGTCCATATTTCTTACGCTTCGAGACTGTGCTCGCGTTAACACCATTTGCAAATACAAACGGAAAAACAAAGTTTCTTCCCCCCAAAGTTCTAAAAAAAACTGAATTCTCTAAACACAGTAATGGTTAAACAAAATTATTCAAGACACAAATAAATTTCAAAACACAAGACACCTACGTTCTTGGAAATTTTTCGGGAAGAGAAAACAAAACATATACCGAAATTTTAACACAAACTGTATGTTGACCAGCTAGTATTTTAAAATATACTTCATGCCCTTTACGCTGATGGCGCCAAGATTTTGTTGGCGCAAAAGCGTGAAGTATCGTGCCCTGCAGCTGGGTAGCCACTTTTTTTTGTGAGGTGCTAGGTAGCCAGAGCCGAAACTACTGTTTACCTAAGAACACCAACACAAAATAAATAAAAAAATAAAGGAGAGTGGCTGGGAATATTTAATTAACTGAAATATTTGCATAGAATGCTAATACAAATTATGAAAAGATTTATTCCCTCTTGGAGATAAGTTTCTCTCCTGTAAGGGCCGCCACTCCCTTATGAAGTCGGTAGAGCAATATTATTTATGTTTGTGGAACAGCAGATCTCAGGGCAATCTGCATAACAGCCATGCTCAAAGATGCTAAAATAGTGAGTTAGTTATATATTTCAAATAAGGTTAAAAAAAAATTTTTAATCTGACATTAAAATTTACAGGTAGCAGCCTGTATGTGATCTCACTATTTCATGGCTGTTATTTGGTTCCTTGGGCAGAATTCTCTCTGAGCCCCATACAGAGAGGTGGTCAAACATACACCATCAAGGGGAAAATGCCTCCTTGAATCACACTCCTGAAAACAAACATATCATTAGCACAGGTACTCACCATACAGCAAATTGAATAGACAGTTGTTCAGGTAAGAGCTGGCAGTTTATTTTTCACAACGGAATCAGGAACATAAAATAGGATGAATGTGTTGATATCCAAACTTTGATACACTAATAATTAACACCATTTCGTAGTGCACTACACACACACTTTTTAGAAATATTGATATGCTTGATAATATTTTTTAAACACTATTTCATCACTCTAAAAATAACAAAAAGGAGAAGGTAGGATGAATCTGAAGTTAGAAAGGTCTGTCTGACCTTTAAAAAAAAGAAAGAAAAAAATATATATAGAGATATTTACAACATTCTTTTTATCTCCTCATAATTTTGAGTTTCTTGTCTCTAACAGTTTTTAGAGGAGAGAGGTATTCCACTGAAACATATTTCAAGATGTGTGTATATAAATACACAGATTGAAGATAAAAATAAACACAATTTAATATACTGGTTCACTGTTCCGCTATTTACTCACTGTTCCCAAGTTCTATGTTGTATGCCACAGTGTCCTCCTAGATTCCCATTCCACTGAAATGTAAAATGTTCTGTAGGAGATATGGAAAGCTGGATTTCACATGTTCAATGAAGGAACTTTAGTAGCTCCTATTAACAAGCAAAAAATAATTGCTGAAACCTTGTACTAAATGTCCAAGGACAGGCACGGCTTAGAGACGTTACCGGCCTAGGTTTTATATCTCTAACTGAGATATCGTAAAGTATGTATTTCTTCCATGTCTGAAAAACTGGGTTTTCCCATATTAAAAATGGGAGGTGCAATGAGATTCAAAGTATGGTGTCTCTATTGAGCGTCCATAGCACTCAGAGAATGAACAATTATAAACTGTTGATCTCAAATTTTATCTTCCATTGTCACTATATGTAATAAGCACCACTGACGACAAACTGCAGATATGTGTAGATCTTACACATTTTTGGTAATATGATTATAGCTTCATATAAAAAACTGAGTTCTACACACTCGCGTATTCAGTTGTTCACAGGACAAATCCAGGGGAGCCGGAAACAAATTGCTCACACCTCGTCCCGGGTATCGAACACTCTGTAAGAGAAGTCAGGTGACTTCCTTTGAACCGAAAAACTATATGTTGTTGCTTCACGAATCTGACTTGAACTACCTCGTTCTCTCAGGAAAACGAGTATATGTTTCTGCCAAAAACAAGGAAACGAAGAAACTCGCTTCCTCCAGCAACCTTTGACAAAAGGTTCTCTGCCCTGAGGCGATTTGCGTGTGGTCCGACCTGCACAATGCACTTGTTCAGCTACCATCCGTAGCCAAATTCACCCTTTCTTGGCTGACACGTGCTGCCCCTTCACTGAGGAACGGCCAACACTGAACTTTTTGCTCACAGCAGAAACTATGAAAGTTTTTCGCACACTTTTGTTTTCTTCACTTGTTACATACAAATAAAATTTAGAAACATATGATATTATACATCAAAATAAAGGTAAACATACAAAGAATACATATATATACATTTTATGAACTGTCATCTCTCTCAGAAGCAGCAGTACACCCAATTTCTGTGGCTGTCGTTCAAAACTGTCTGCTACCAATGCAGCCATGTTTTCGTGGAGAGAGATTGAAGGAAACATCTTTGTTAATTATTTATTTTTCACAAATACAAGATCCAAGTGTCTTGTTCGATAAGGGAAACACGCTGATAAAATAAATCAGAATTTTGTGCGGTATTTCCAAGAACGTGTTTAGCTTAGTACGTAAATATTAATATTAAACACAGAAAATAAGTCAAATCAGAGTATACATTTTCAAATTGGTGTTGCATTTTGGGAAGTAACAAAAAGGCTCGCTGGCCAGGTTACTGGTCTCTGGTGAGAAGGGGGGGAGGAAATGACGCTTGAACTCGGTGCATTGGAAATCACACCTATTGAAAGCTAAAATTTCGCATGTAGAAGTGAAAAAGTTTATGGCTTTTGAAACAATACAAACGCTCTGCTTCAACACACTGTATCAAACTCAGTGTAGATTCACCAAGGAAGTTCGTAGGCTACTTCCTGTGTATTGAGATACTTATTTAGCTCCTATTCTGGTAATTTCTTTCCATGTTGAGTTGTGAGAGACCTCACATCTTGTAGTATAGGCGACAGCAAGCCGGGAAAGAAAAAAAAACTTCTCTCAGCGCTAGCTCTCTTCCAAGCGTTCTGAAAACTCATGTATGATTCCTATAGAAGCTTCTCATTTCCTATGTAATTAATCCTTCATCTATGCTTGTAATATCATTCCTTCCATCATCCCCTGTAAATTATACATTATGCAACGACGCAGTAATTATATGCAACCCATTAATACACTATATAATGCCTATAAAAGAAATAAACACAAATGAAATAAATACAATATAATACAATATTGTATTAATATTTACGTACTATGCTGGTGTTTCACACTTTATTACTAATAATATCAAATAAATATGCACTGAATATGCTAATGTTAAGCAAATAATGATACCACAAATTTATCATATTTACATATTCATATGCAAATGTGCCCCTCATCTGCATTTTGATATGCAGATGATGGAGAAGGGCATCTGCCTTCTACAATGCCCACTATATTACATAATGAAAAGGAAACCGGAGACGGCAGTACAGATTAAAATTACACGCTGCCTCAAGTCTTCTCTCAACAATGGGGGGAGGCACGGAGATAATGGTAGAGCGCTTACCTATGGTGTGTGGGATCTATGGTTAGATTCCCGGCGAAGTAATTTTGTGGTGAACAACATCGGGTCCATGGGTTTTCTCCAAGTACTCCCGATTTCTCCCACTTTCTCATTCCACCAATTCTTCTGTCATCATTCACTTGCCTTAATCATCGTCCCCCTTCCGTATGCCTTAAAGGCATAATCGTGGAACGTTAAACTGAAAGATTTCATTTTTTTCTCTCAACATTGCATTCTCCCTCAACCTCTCTTTCCCTATTTTCCAATCAAATAAACTTTAGTATTGTCATGGCAATCAATTTTTATTATATTTAAGGTTTACTAATGGCGTGATATTTTCTCAAATAATATTGAAACCGGAAATGGTGATAAATTTCTAGCACTTACGGTTTCAATAAAGAGATTAGATTGGAAATGAAATATATTCTCAAGACACTTAACAACTAAACAAACCGCTTCTCACTTTCTATTGCCATCAGTGGCATATTTAAGGGGAGCTTAAACCCCCCGAAATTGTTTTTACCATTTTAAAGTAAATGAAATATCTTGCAGAATTTTCACATTTGTAGGAACAAAGTTAGCAAAGACCCGCCCCGAAACAAAATCGTAAATACGCCACTCATTACCATTATTGCTCTATAGCAGTGGTTCTCAACCTAATTCCTACCACGACCCCCCATTTTATCACATCCTTTTGCCAGCGATTCCTTTATAATTTCTGGTTTGTACAAAGCTTATATGTACGATTTTTAATATACCTATTGCGGAGACCTCATGATATCCATCTATTTCTATAATAGTAGAATCCATTTCTTGTATATACTGGATACAGTAACTTCCCTAAAAGCGAATGGATTAAAATTAAATTTGGTCAGTTCATTCATATTACAAATATAGAGTCCGATTTGTCATACTGTTTCAAAATGGAGGCCGTTTGAAAATTTTAAAACTTCATAACTCACTTCATTTTTGGGTCATACAATAAGAAAAATAAAGTGAATTCTAATTTTGGTTAAAAACACTTGGACAGTTGTTTAAAAAGTTATTGAGTATTTCAATTTTCGAGAGGCCACCATTTTGAGGTACTAGTGCAGCGTTTCCCAACCTTTTTCAACTTGCTTCACACTACAGGTATAACTTGAATTCTCGCGGCACATTCGTATATATAGATATTATTATTATTATTATTATTATTATTATTATTATTATTATTTGTATATATGAAATACCGTGATATTTTTTCTTTGATTAGGCCTACTGATCTTCTCACAGAGAAGAAAGCTCGATGACTGGTTTTCCTTTCTGGTAAATCATTATGCTTATTGTTCATTTTAATTTAAAAATAGTAGGCCTAAACAATTGCAGTGAAATATAGGACTCGGGTTTTTTAAAAATCCACTTTCACTTTCGAAAACTGTATCCAAAAGGAAGATCACTAAATAACGAACGAATAAACAAATCTCTTGTACTTTTAAAACACAAATGTAGGTAATTTTTACGCATGTTTGCTTTGTCAAAAGGATTAAATGATAAGTACAAGTACAAGTATTTTAAAATTTCAAGTTACGAAATAAACTGCAACAACAATGAAGCAATAATGGTCATGACAATGATAACAAATACTTTTCTCAACATTAAAAACGTATAGAAAACTAACACAGTATGAAACTTTTGTAGATTCAGAGTAGAGGTTCATAGTAATGTGAAATACAAATATACATTTTTCCCTATGTGTTGCAATTTGATTCCTGTAGAATTAACAATTTTGTTTCGATTTCCTCGCGGCACACCAGTGTGCCGCGACACACCGGTTGGGAAACGCAGTACTAGTGAAATCAGACCATGCTTAGGTATCTCATTAGCTTTCAATTTTAATTGTATTTCAATATGCACATTTTGTTCTGGTATTTCAATATGCAGTTCTCATTAGTTTTATATCGTACCTCTTTCATTTAAATTGATTTTTTTAACAACTCTGCACTGTTGAAAATGTTTAGTAGATCTAATTTTTTTGTTCTTCTTAACAGTATGTATAAAAAATAAAAATATGCCTATCGGAAGAAAATTCAAAATAATATTGAATATGTTTTTCGGAATTAGATCCTAATTGTATTCATTTCTTCCGCTTATTTTCGCAACAACCATTAAATCCTCTCGCACCCCCCCCCTACCGCTGGGGATATTGAAAAACCCTGTTCTATAGCGATCAACATTAAAACTGGAAATGGCTGATATCTACCTCTTCTACTTTGGATATCTCCGTGAGTGGATAAAATTCCTAACTTTTGATTCTCTCTATATATTCTGAACAAACTTGATGGTCAGTGGCGTATTTAGGAGGGGCTTCCGGGCTTAAGCCCCCCCCCGAAATCTTACTTACTATAGTAAAGTATATGAAATATCTTGCCGAATTTTCACATTTTCAGGCAAAGCCCCCCCCCCTGAAAGTTAGCAAAGCCCTGCCCGAAACAAAATCGTAAATACGCCACTGTTGATCGAGATCCATCAAGTTGTTCATAAGATTTTGAGTTTCCAACACGGACACACAGATAGACAGAGTAAATACAACAGAATGAAGATGATTATGGTAAGCCAAACTCTTTAGCAAAATGAATAATAAACTTCCAGCTAACAAGTAGGCAATTAAATGTCAGAATCTTGACATACCACCGATGTCCAGGGTGTTAGTTAACAAGTTTTTTCTCGACGTCTTTTAAGTTCCACTCTAAAAACACTACAAACTGTTAATGAGAATTTAATTTTTAACATAAAAAGAAAAAAAAGAAGAATCATAATGAGACGAGTATAAGAAGAAAAAGAAAAAAAACTTTGATATTTTATCCTGCTTTGTCAAAATATCGTATTGACTTTTCTCATGGTGAGAAAAATCTTCTGCTTGCCCTCTGTTATCTATCATGTACACCACCACGACAGTTGGTAAGCACTTCGTGAGAGACAGAGAGACTTTAAAGGTGGTGCTCGCGAAGATTATTATTTATTTTCATGTCAAATTTAGTTAAGACATATAAAAATTGTCGTAACTGTTACAAATTAAACACTTATACAAAAGAGGTTTGAACAGGTTTAAAGATGTCAATCTATATGGCGTAAGTAACTATTATGATAAATCAATGTTTAATTACTTTTTTTCTTTCTTTCTTTCTTCATAAGCTTGGGAAATTATGTTTCTCGCTGTACGTACTGGTAGTTGGTCTCTTTGTTCGTTCTTTATACAGTCTAAAGTATTGTTAAAGTATTCGATGGGAAGAAGACACATGTCACAACATTTTTTTTTCTTTCTTTCGAGAGATACGAAAGAGTCTTCACATTAAAAGTATAGGAATATATGTTCAAAAGGTATATTCACCAAACTTGACATTCTGCTTATTTCAAATTGGTTTTAGCTTATTTGGTATGTAGCTAGTGGAAATTTCAGTGTGTTAGGCCTGCTATACACTATGAGATAAATCCTAAGAAATATCTAGGATTTATCTTAGGAAAAATGTTACGACATAACTCGTAGGAAATTTTACCCTTTTGTGCCATACACGGGAAGATTTTTCTTGTCTGACCGAATTTCAAATTTGCGATATCTAAAATAGGATAGCACCAGGATAACTATGCCCATACTTTTCAATCTCATGAGATAGTTCTATTTAATAAAAGCACAAAATTGATGAATTCCTATGCTAACTACACTGCACATCCTACTGATATTGATAACAGGCACTATATTGTTAAATTGCACACCTTTAATAAAAAAAAGCATAAAATCTGAAGATAAATTAGCAAACCATTCCTCATCAGTCCCTGCACCACTCTTCATTTTATCGAATATTTTTGCTCTTTTACCCACATAGATTACCGAAGATGATTAAACTTTTGTTTCACATCCTCCGAAGAGTTGCCAGGTCTCAAATTTGTTTTCACTTTCTCGCACCTGCTGTCGCTTAAAATCGAAATCTTACGAATTTTCTTTCCTATATAGAGTGCTCTAAACAAGAATCCTATTTCAGAAATCTGGTGGTATCCTATTTTAAAAATCTCATAGGATCGTTCAGAACATAGGAAAAGAAATGTGATCTGATGCCATACACGTTGAGATTTTGACTCTAGGAAAAATCGTAAGAGATTTCCTATTATCTATCCCATAGTGCATAGTAGGCCTTACAGTATACTACACGAAATATCAAGCGACCAAACTCATATTGTAAATAACAATAATAACATTTAAATGTGTTATGTTGTCCTTTATATTATAAAGTGCTGCTTGTACAGGAATAGATAGAGCAAATTATAGTCTTGAATCATTCTCTCCCATTACCAAATTATTATTACAAAACTCCGTTCTGAAACAGTATAATGCAAAATAATTACAAATTCTCTAATGTTTGGGTTGAAGTAGGTGTACCCTCGACCTGATGATCTCGGGAAGGATTCCTCGCGAAGCAAGCTAAATGAGGAGGGGTAGGACACTCAATGCTCCACCGCGAGCAGAGAGGGGTTAAAGTCCCAGCAAAGCTCCACTACAAATTAAGCGGGAAGGACTACAAGCACTTCTACTATAGTGCTTCACTGTGCTCTAGAAGAGAGAGAGGTAAAAACCCCGGCAATGTTCCACTGTATGCCAAGTGACGAAGAAGGCCTAAAGTTCCACTGCAAGCTAAAGGCTTGAGTTGGGTAAGGTTCTTCCAAAGCTCCCCTGCAAAATGAAGGCTTGGGTTGGATAAGGTTCTTCCAAAGCTCTACTGCAAGCTGAAGGCTTGGGTTGGGTAAGGTCCTTAAAAGCTCCACTGCAAAATGAAGGCTTGGGTTGGATAAGGTTCTTCCAAAGCTCCACTGCAAAATGAAGGCTTGGGTTGGATAAGGTTCTTCCAAAGCTTCACTGCAAGCTGAAGGCTTGGGTTGGATAAGGTTCTTCCAAAGCTTCACTGCAAGCTGAAGGCTTGGATTGGGTAAGGTTCTTCCAAAGTTCCACTGCAAGCTGAAGGCTTGGGCTAGATAAGGTTTTTCTAAAGCTCCACTGCAAGCTGAAAGCTTGGGCTAGGTAAGGTTCTTACAAAGCTCCACTGCAAGTTGAGAAAGGGGATTTGACCAGTAAGAGACTGATACTTGTCGCTGAAATCCTCTTGGTTAAATAGGTACTCCAGTGTGTTGGTGATCCTTCGTCGTCACATGACCAGTGGTGTTTGTTGCTGGTGTTCCTGCTGTCTGCCACCATAGTAATCAGCAGTAAGGCACACATGGTTTCTGTTTATAAATATAAGCACGTGTCGCTTGTTTTTAAGAAATCTGGCTCACAAAAAACTTCTTTATATATTTGATCTGTCCGTGTGTTCGTCCGGGAGACACAAATCTCAAGAACTACGTGATGGATCACCATCAATTTTAGCCAGTTTGCAGAGGGTCGGGAGTTAGGAATCGAGTTGAGTTGATTTTAGTTTAGCGTCCCTTTGAGCAGCGGGGCTATATGAGACATAGACCTACTGATTAACGTGGAATCCGAACCACATGAGCTCCCGCTGGGAATCGAACCCGGGTCTTCTACGCCAAAGGCGCGTATGCTAACCGCTTAGCCTCGAGGGAGTTCAGTTAGAAATCGAGTTTATAGATAAGGAGTCACAATGGCTCAGTGGTAGAGAGATTACCTTTGGTCGTGGAGTCCCTGTTTCGGTCCCCGTCCAATTAAGTTTGTGGTTGACAACATTGTGTCCGTGGGTTTTCTCGAGGTACTCTTGTTTCTTCCTATTTCTTCATTCCACCAATTCTTCCATCATCATTCACATGCTTTAATCATCTTCTTCTTTAGCCTAAAGGGTATAATCGTGAGACGTTAAACTGAAACATTTCATTTTATTTTTTCGAGTTTGTTGATGAGTTGATCAATCAGTTGATTCCAAAACATGGACAATCAAAAATCGTTTCCTCATGTATTCCTATGGGATTAATTATGGATATCATCCTTACTAGATAGACTACCTAGAGTGTTGTTTATGTTAGGAGGTTAGTATAATGTTCAGGATATAGAATGTAAATACTCAGGATGCTGAGGACAGGATGCTAATCTGCCCGTGGAATACAGTGCTAAAATAAAGCTAAATAACTTTCTCCTCGACAAATCCTAAATATTTTCTATTTCCAAATATTAACTGGTCTAAAAGTATACTTCATTGAGGTCAAGTGCTATGTTTAAGTCTACACTTGGTAAAACTTAGCTTCTTAAGGAGTTTGGTTTACTTGAAACCAAACCAAACTCTTTCACGTAGTGTACACTCTGACAGTGCTATTTGTCAATAATAATCATGGCCTTCATTTGCTTACTTGTAAAACACAAAAAGTGCTCAAACTTGAAAAAAAAAGTTCAAAACTTAGCAGTTACATAAGACTTGAATTAATCCAGGTATTAAACTCCGTAAGAAGATGAAGGTACCATGATATAAAGTTCACATACTAGCCACTAATAGAACTATTATATATTTTACTCGTTCCAGCGTTACCACACTATTATGACGGAAAATAACTACCTACAAGTATATATATAAACCTGTTAATACCGTACACATCTTTGGAGGGACAAGAAAGGGGGCCCAGGAATACTCGCTTGCCTTGTAATTCAGGTTTGAGTTTATCATCCCTTTCAGCAGCGAGGCTATATGAGACGTGGACATAAGTTTAATGTGGGATACGAACCAGTCTCCCACGCCAAAGACGCGTACTATAACCACGGATCTTGTCTCTTTTTGTCGTGTTTCCTGTTTAACATTATTAGAATCATGTCAGAATAGCAATTACGTGCACTTTAGGAAAGGCGCGATTCTCGTATTCATATCTTAACGTGTGGAGTACCTACACCATGTTTATTGTTTAGCCCATTGATTTATGGGAAATTATTTCTGTTTTCTTTCTAATGAACTGGGATATCAATGATGTGGTTTTCACGCTTTCTTTTTCGAGTATAGTTAAACAACTCGTGCCTTTTCAAAATAAATTGTAGAAACAAGTATAATACAGTGAAACCTCTGAATAACGGACACCAATGGGACGGGAACTTTTGTCCGTTACTGAGAGATGTCCGTTACAGAGAGGTTACAAAAAATTAATTTTCTCAACGGTAATTGTATGCAGTAATATACAGTAAATACATTATGTATGAGCGTAAATACGTAAAATTCAATATGAAAATACTCTATTTAGTACGTATTTGAATTACTGGGACGGATGAAGGAGAAATTTATTTCTGTTAAATAATATTATTGTTTGGGAATGTGTTAATATGTTCGTATACTGCAAATGATAATGCGTGTATGGTAATTTTCTTAAGGACATGTCATCACCCTGTAAAAATCCATTAATTCACTTACCGCCTATATTAAAAGTAAAAATAGCTTTAAAAAGTATGCAATATTATTATTAAATACTGAAAATGTGGAGAAGAAACTCACCAAATTTCTTGGGGAAAAGTCTGCAGTAGTTGTCTGCCGTGTACATCCTACGGAGACTAGTTTCTGTTCGAAATTTGCTTGCAACTGTTGGATCAATTGGAGAACTATTTCACCGCTATTAATGGCAAATTTCTTTAATTGTTCAACTGTTTGACACCCTAATTTGTACAAAAGAAAAAAAAATTGCTTTTCCAAAAAAGTAAGATAGAAAACATTGCTCGTTGAAAAATGTTATCGCAAAATAAACAATGTTTCTTTTGTTATCTATGAAATTGTCGGGAAAGATGCAAGGCCCAGAGGAAAAAGCACTAAATTTGTTAGAGAAGGGGAGATCCGCATAGAATTCTTGACCATACGACTAATCCAGCATGTTAGTGCTTATTGAAGATTTTCTAGGATTTCCACTAGAAAGCAGTTTATTGCGGGCAGAAAAAAAGAAACATTTCAAGTTCAGCTTAAAGTTGTTCTGTTTGATGGTAGATACACTTGTGGGGAAAAAGACTCTTCTGTCTACTGTCAAATATCGCAGAACCAAGAACAATTCCTGTCCATTATGAAGAGGTTATTGAAACGTTTGGGGGTAAAAAAGGACTGTCCGCGTCCGTATCTGAGAGTGTCCGTAAAAGGGAGGGTTTTTTCCCGTAAGAGAACATATTTTTGCCGGGACAAAAAAAAAAATCTGTCCGTATTATAGAGGTGTCCGTTAAGGGTGGTTTCACTGTATTACTAATAATAGCAATAATATATAATAAACTTAACTAGTAAGCTTAAATTCCGAACTCCAAATCGGCACTATTGTCCTCACCATTTTAAGTCCAAATCCTTATTAATACTACCCTGAGCAACAACGATATTTCCACTCCTTTGTAAATGTACCGGTAATTGAAGAATGGATGCAGGGTTACCACTTGCCTATTCTTAAATCATTATTTTTTTATTTTAGCAGGAATGACTGTTAAAAAAATTCACTGTGTGTGTTTTATAATTATTTAATGCAAATCTTATTAACTATATATAAAACTACATGAGCTGACAAATTATTGAGCACTTCCTGTAGGACTACAATGATTAAATTTGGCAAGCTTGTAGCTTTCCGGAACTAACCCACAGGAAAATTGCCAAAATTGAATATTTTTAATTTTTAGAGGGTCTAAAGAGGGGATGAAAAAATTTCCCATGTTATTTAAATGGGTCTTTTTTTTTTTGAACATATAATCTCATGTTTTAGGTGCTTAGAACTGGAATAAAAACTTTAAATTCGGTATACTTGTATGTCTTCGTTAACATTACCTAAGTAAATCAGTAAAAATAAAAAAATCAACTTTAGAGTGGTTTTTAATTTTTAAGGGGTCTAAAGGGGGATGAAGAAATTCCCATGCTATTTAAATGGGCGTTTTCTTCGGATACAAAACATTATCTTTTAGATACAGTAGAGCGTCGATTATCCGAAGTAATTGGGGGATATGGGTGTTCGGAAAACTGGATTGTTCGGATAATCGAACTGTACATGTTTATTTACCATGCGCGGAGCGGCACGCCTCAACTCTAAGCTGGCGCAGCTGTTGCTGTGAACAGCTTTGATACTGCCGCTACTTCTACAGCCAGTGCCAAACCGACAGAAGTGTGCTGATTGTTGAAACACAGCGACTGGCGGCTTGGCCGGTCAGCAGCGCCTTATGAAGGCCCCATTAGAAGCAATGTTCCGCCAGCGGTGGCTCAGTGCGGCGACTACTGTGGGAAACTTGGTTTGGGAGTGAGGGGGATGATGGACGGTAGGGTGGGAGAGTAACAGGTGCGAGCGAGTACACAGTTCGGTTAAGCGGTCGTTCGGCTGACCGACGTTCGGATAATCGACGCTCTACTGTAGTTGAAAAAGGAAAAGAAACGATAGAATTGTGGGTTGAAGGGATGCGAGGCCGTAGGCGAGCAAGGACAGTGTGTGGGGGCGAAACTCCCGGATGGACAGATTCAGGAAATATGAAGAGCAAGTTTACGAAATTCACTGTTGATACAATGGCCGATAGATAAGAAATGCGAGGCCGTAGGCCGAGTAGACTCGGGGGTCTGGGGGCGGAGCCCCCAAGTAGCCAAAGGATAGTCTACAATTATATACTTGCACATACAGAAAGTGCAAGAAAGTGTGCGTTCTAAAATTTACGCGTATTCACTTATTATCTCAAGGGCATTATCGTATTAAGTTGGTGGTCCCGTGTAGCGTAGTCGTTAAAGTTCTCGCCTTCGGTGCGAGCGGTTCTGGGTTCGATTCCTTATGAGAACACTCAGTCAAAAAAGTGTAAAATGCTTTTTCAGGGCTGCCATCCTGAATGAGGTTTTCATGGGGTTTTCCTCATTCACACCATGCCTCTTCCTTATTAAGTCCCAGGCCGCTTCCTTCCTTCCCCAATCCTTTCTTCCTTCCCTTTCCCCGGATTGTGTGCTCGCCGAAGGATGTCATCCTTCACAAGTGACGGACTAAAAGGCCATAGATGCCGAAAGCCCAGAAATCTAAATCCTAATAGTAATCCCGTATTAAGGCTTAACCTTTTGATTACGGAGCTTTTTTAAAAAATAAAGCCTGAGATACGGCGCCAATTTCTGCAGTTGCCTAGTCTCCTGAATAAAACACATGCAAGTGCATATATGAGATACCCAGAAAGTTAAAAAACAATTAGGTTTAGTGGGCAAACTGCAAGGTATCTATAAATAGTTACTTCGTATCCCAAGCCTTATTTTTAGGTAACTAAATATAGTTACTTCGTGTCCTAAAGGTTAAATTATCGTATATCACGATAAATTATGGTACGGTTGGCAAGCCTGAAGAAGGCTGACCTGCTCTTATCTTGAATAATGTCACTCACAGCTTATGATCTTCATGTAAACTAGCTGAACCTGCGCTCTCTACACAGTACATCATTCGCATATGAGCATAAATCTCCTTCTCATTCCTCACAACATATGTACATGTCCCTTTACAGACACAAGTGAAAGACGTCTTGATTTTTAAAAAAAATCGGCAAGGGGTATCATAAAGGGGAGACTTTTTCGATTATTTTCTCTCAATATCTCGCACCGTTTGCAAGATTTGAGCCTACTTCCAGTTGGAGTTTCTAATTCATGTATGACCAGTGTTTTCTTGCTTCTTGCATGCAGTATGTAATAAGCAAATACATTACATATACAATTAATTATAATGTCAGTTATATGTGGTGTTCATTCGGCAAAACACTCAAAAAAATAAAGATTTATCTTAAGACTCGAGAAATGGTTATCCTTCCTTTTCCACTATTATTTGGCCATGGAACAAACGCCTGAGACATATACAACCCCAATATACAACGTTGTGGTGTTGGAATGTATAATTCATAGGATATGATGCTTTAGTTTTTTAAAATTTCAACGCTTCCAGCGTACCCTAAAGATATGTAATAAAGAAATAATGGCCATGTGTTTTTTTTAATATTCAATTAAAACTGGACAATCTACGCAACATTTCCAATCGACTAGTGAAAGCGTCATCTTTATAGAGCCTGTAGTTTCCGAGATCTCATTGTCGAAAGGATTGACCACAAACATATAAACATAGTTTAAAAGAACTCGGAAGACGGAAGCACAACTCACATGCATTGATTTTAGAGAAGGCTTATTAAAATACAAATATTTTGAACAATAATTTTATATTATGAACTTTATGAAATAGATATAGTTAACTAATTTAGACTATTTAAAGTACAAATACTTAAAATGTTTGTCTCTGTTAAACGTGAAATCACACATAACCGTAAATGAAAGATTTGAAAGCTAAAATTATAGGTTGGAGCTCAGGCGCTTTTAACACTTACTACGAACCTAACTCCTCTTGTTAGGTTCGTAGTAAGTGTTAAAGCTGTAATACAGTACTGTACTAAGCAGTGATCTAGAATTGCAAACGTACTTGTGAGATCAGTGCAGATACCCTACATAGAAGATTGACAGAGGAACTTCATCTTCTGGAGGGTTTAACTTAAATTTTAAGGTCATTGTTTGTGATCACACTTTGACCAACTCTTTTGTCGCTTTGTTAGGGCTACCTGTAGCACTATCTGACAGGGGTGCTGTTTGCATCAGTTTATGCGGTGCATATTTTTTATTGCACCATGCATAAGCTACCGGGATTAGTTCAAGATCCCACACATAAAACAGTGGTTGATGCCAAACGCGGTCCTCGAACCAATCGACGTACCCGTCAGCTCTCGGAGGGTAGTTTAGAGTCGGCTGATAAGCGTTCCAGATCTCGCTCTCCTACCTACATTCGCAAGCCGGAAGAATCGGAACCAATGCAGACGGCCGCTGGGAATCTTAGCACATCTACTGTTCGATTACAACCGTCATATGCAGCCACCCTTGCTCGTCCTAAATTGCATTCTTTTCTTCTTGCTAACTTCGACCCAAAGTACAGTAACACCCGCCATATCTTAAATCAGATTATTAAATATCTTACAAGGGCCAGTATCCAACAGATAGTTTTCACCAGGGGCGGTGTTATTATTAAATCTCAGGACGAACATTTTCGCATTACTCTCCGTAATAAGGCCAGTTGCGAAATTTTTGACAAAGCAGGGACCGGAAATAATAACGGTCCAACATATATGGTGAGAGTTCTGACTACTTCTCAATCCTCCATCGATGCGTTGTTACAAGATGGCGCATACATATTTAAGAAACGTCATAGGGTGGAACCATCCCGAATAAGCCTCCCTCTTCCAATTAGATGTGAAAGGTGCCAGGTGTATAACCAACATATAACGGCTAAGTGTCAAAACGTCGTAAAATGCGGCTACTGTGCTGGCAACCATGATACTAAAGAGTGTCTGAATACGGGAAAACCACCTCTATGCTCGACCTGTTTCAGTGACAAGCACCCAACGTATAGTTATAAATGTAAAGGCAAACCGACTCCAACTCCTGACCACCCGGAGATGACGGTACCGCTACGTACCATAGATTCTAACGTGTCTCTGTCACAGTCTATCACCTCTCCTCTTATTGTGGAAAACTTTCTCCGCTACATAACACTCATATTACAAAATATTTTCCCATTCCGACGTCAACTTATACTAGATCATGTTATTGCAGCAGCCTGCGCTGTATTTCAAGTTAACTTGTATACTACATATTCTGGACCATACGTTCATTTCAATATTGCTCCCCGAGACACAGCAGTTTAACTCCGTAATTTTGTGTATGAATATGGCTCTTACACTTCTTTTCCTGAACATTCGTTCTTTAGCACAACACCGAATACTATTTGAGCAGTTACTGTTGGAGGAAAATATCGATTTATTTGTACTCAATGAGACTGCACTCAAACCTATTACTTATGTCCGATTTCATCGATATCAATTTCTTCGCTGCGATTACGCAGACAATAACGTACGAGCCCAAGGCGGCGCTGCAATTGGAGTTCGAAATAAACTCACTTATAGATGCAACTCTGTTCCGCAGCATATGCAGTTACCGGAACACCTAGTGACAACAGTTTACGTTCCTCACCTTATATTAACAGTGGCTACAATATACGTTCGACCAGGTCATATCATTCCTCTAGCCTTCTTCACCTATTTGTTTCACCACTTTAAACATCTTGTCATATTAGCCGACGTTAATATTCACAGTCGCTCTGCCCGTGATAAAGCTGAGTTTTTCGATCATATAACTCTTAATTTAAATGGGCATGTCCATCAATTGCCCAAACATAGGCGACCAAGCAGTCAGGCTACACCCGATGTTGTTCTTAGCACTGCCTCTATGGTCGATAAATGTAATATACATGTACTAGATTGTATCGGCAGCAACCATCTTCCGGCGAAAGTCGTTATCAACCATCAGAGACGACAATTATCTGAATCAACCATGAGAACTATCATGTTATACGACAAGGCGAAATGGGATCAGTTTCGTACTAATACAGATGTTGCTCTTGCCCCCTTTGTACCACCGACACCAGAGACCGACCTTAATAATACCGTCCATAGTATTAGCACAGCTATCACCAGTAGCGCCAACAAAAACATATCTTCATATCGAGGCAAAACATACCAACCTATGCTACCTCCGCAGTACATGGCTCTCGTCAAAAAGTCTCGCACTTACTTTCGAAAATACGAACTAACACGGAATCCAGAGTATTTGACTCAAGCAAGACGATGGCAAAGGGCAGTTCATAACTATATTGTTGCTCATAAACAGCTTGCCTGGAGCAAAGCATGCAATCAATTGAATACAGAGTCACATCCCACGAAATACTGGAAAAAAATTCATCTTCTAACTGGACAGACAGTTAGTTCATCTTATCCTCTCATACAGGATAATCAATCTCTAGATACAGATCAAGATAAAGCAGACGCTTTAGCCACACATCTTCAGTCAGTATTTACACCTCCGCCTTGCACACAAATAAGCCCTAGAGTTTCTGAAGAGGCAATTGCACAATTACTTCAACCTTCCATCCAGCACACTTTAGAAGCGGATAATCCTTTGACTCGTGAAATCACTTCCGCGGAGATACAGTCCATCATCAAGCGGAAACGTAGTACTGCCCCAGACTTTGACCAAATAACTTACAGATTACTTAAGGAATGTTCGGTATTTTTTAAAAATATTTTTAGCATCAATATATACATTTATGCTTAGAAATGGGGTTCTATCCTCTCGACTGGAAGGTATCTAAAGTCTGTATGTTTCTGAAACCCAACAAACCACCGCATTCCGTACAGTCCTATCGTTCAATCCAGTTAACTTCCACGTTGGATAAAGTCTTTGAAAAAATACTCGTATCTCGTTTACACCAATACATTATGGATCTACAACTTCTACCTCTCCATCAAACTGGATTTCGACCTCATTATAGCATAAATGATCAACTACTTCGTCTAACTACCATTATTACCAATCATTATAATAAGTCTCTTCCGTCCTGTCTTGTTTTAATGGATCTGGAAAAAGCTTTTGATCGGATTTGGCATTATGGATTATTTTATAAACTTCTTAAACTGGGTCTTCTTGTTACATACCTCCGAGTCATATTTTCTTTTATACTCAACCGAATAGCCTATGTCAGCATAAACAACTCATTATCACATCCAGTCTTCCCATATACAAGAGTACCGCAAGGCTCTAGTCTATCTCCTTTTTTGTACATATTCTATGCTTCCGGTTTACCATCTCCATCACCGAAAACTTATCTCTTTCAATATGCTGATGATACAGCTTTTCTTACACTGGGAAACACGATACAGCAGATTAATACAAACTTACAGACAACAATTACTAGCTTTCTGAATTGGTGTAGTAAATGGAGACTTTCAGTTAATGAAGAAAAAACACAATCACTTGTTATTTTACCTCATAAATGCCGCAGCAAAGTTAGACGAAATCCAAATTTACTACAGATACGTGTGGGAGATCACTTTCTTCAGCCAGCTAAAACTGTAACATACTTAGGAATCATTTTTGACAATAAGTTGCGATGGACACCCTACCTTCAGAAACTTGTTATTAAAGCAAAGAACCGCTTACAACTTCTTCGTCGTCTTGTTGGCCAGACCTGGGGTCTAAATTCCAAATTATTGCTTAACACATACAAAGCATTTATGCGGAGTATACTTACATTTGGACACATAGCCTGTTCATGGGATGTTCAGCGCCTCCGAAATTTTACAATAGACTTGAAATTCTAGAGAGACATGCCATTCGTCTTGCATTTAAGATCAAACTTCCGTATCATAATACTGACTTGTATGAAAAAAAAAAAAAACTTTCCTCCGCTTGTTCAACACATAGCACAATTGCGTCATAAGTTCATAACTACCATTCTCCATGATCGTAAAGATATCTTTCTTGACACCATATTTACTGATTTACAACAAGAATCTCAATCTAAGTACTGCTATACACCACTCATAGTTTTGCTTTCCATATACCTCCACATTCTCCCAGCAGATCTCCACCATGCCACCTTTTTCCCTCACCAACTCATCCGTCAACATCTTCCACATCTTTTTCCATCATAGCACTTGTCTCTCTACGACACTAATCTGGGCTTACCCCATGTTTTTCATCAGTGCTGAGACGCCCCAGGACAGAAGATTAATCTGCATTTCTTTGTACTAACATCTATATGTTGTGTTGTGGCGTTACGAGCACCTCACTCATAATCATTTATCCATTTATACATTTTCTACGTTATTCATTAATTTGAGTTTTTTCCCGCACCTTTTTGTTATCTTTTTCTATGTGCACCTTTCATTACTAGTTTATTATTATTGATATATTATTTAATGTTATTGTTGTTTAATATCTTTATTTTTGATTTTTTGTTAGTGTATAATAACAATGATTGTTTCACAGCTCCTTAACTAACTATAAGTTTAATAAAGAATAATTGATGCTCCTACACCCTTAGCCAAAAGAGAGGGCGAAACCCTGTAGTGGCCGTTTCTTTACACCCATTGATTCCAAGTTCTTCAGCAATCAACAAATGTTTTATTAAATTGATGCCCATCACTTTCCAATTCAATAAGTAAAGTACTGTTACTACCCACCACTCTAAAAAAGAAAGCGCTTTTAAATACTATTATAGCATTTTAATAGATAGATAAGTTGGTTTTGTTTCTGTGCCAACTATACAGTATATATATTATAGATATTACTAAATTACACTAAGCATTACTATAGTAATAAAAAGGATTTTTAAATAATTTGATTGACACAACTCGGTATAACATATTTGTTTTAACCAAATTAGGGATTATTGACATTGTGCAATTTGGGAGTACAGAAAAGTGCAAAGAATGAGTACAGAAAGTTTTTTAGTGAGAGAGTTTTATTTATTTATTTTTTACTATTTTTTTTAATATCTCAAAACTGTACAGTAATAACTTTTAAACTTACTGCAATCATTGTTGAGTTGAGTTGATTTTGAGTTTATCGTCCCGTTCAGCAGCGAGGCTATATGAGACGTGGACCTACTGATTAACGTGAAATCCGAACCACATGAGGTCCCGCCAGGAATCGAACTCGGGTTCCCACGCCAAAGGCGCGTACGCTAACCGCTTAGCCACGAAGGGGCTCCTGCGATCATTGTCTTTGGTTTACAACACAAGCAGGCGTGTAACGAAACAACTAAGGAATGGGGACGGGCGAGATAACTTTTTGGGAAGGCTAACTTTAGTTCACCTTACGTTATATACCAACAAACAACATTAGGGAGGGTTAAGATGATTAGAGATGGCCACGAGCGAGTTCGAGCGAGTTTTCATTGAAACTCGACTCGACTCGAAAGAGAAATCTGAGCTCGACTCGAGAACTCGGCTCGAAAAATTTCATCCAACTCGACTCGAGTTTCGAGTCGAGTCGAGCCAAATCGAGCTAAATGCTGTGTGTAGTTTCAAGTACTTTCTTCAAGTATCCTACATAGACAATATAATTATTACCAATGACACTACTATTATTATAACATTATTATTATTATTATTATTATAACAACAACAACACCGTGTATAAACATGAAAGATAAGTGGTTTGTAACTGAATACTAAAAACTAGTTGACTGCTGACCTGTCGTGAAGTCTAGGAGGCAAGGATATCGTTTACGAGGTTCTGGGTTTGAGTTCCGGAGGAGCAAGTATCCGGGCTCGAATCAAAAATCGTTAAAAGTTAGAGGGCACCGGCCACACATATTAAAAACTGCTTGGTCCGGGTTTAGGGTTCTCAACGGCTTGAGCAGCTCGGCTCACAGCTCATTCCCTATCGAGCCGAGCCAACAGGTTACCCACCCAAACCGACACGAGCCGAAACAAACCGAGCTGATGGCTTACCCCAACCAAGCCGGCTCGAGATGGCTCACCTGAGCCGAGTCGGTGCCTCATCTCAACCAAGCTGGCTCGAGCTGTTCGCTCAGTTGAACCGAGCTAAGCCGGTTAACATCCCTACATGGGTTGGGTTTTTGCTTCGGCCCAAAACTTTCACCGTGCAGGTCTCAGTCTTGGTGGTGAGAACTACAGTATATACTTATGTTAGTGCTCACGACATTTGAGGCTGTCTCGTTATAAAAACCCATTGTCGTTTTGTTAATCGAGACTAGGCGAAATGCGAGCAGTGTCTCACCTCGTGAGCAACACTAAACATATTCCACATTACTGCTTACATTTCTCAATCAGGCAATGATTTCAAAATGATTTAAAACGAGCTAAACGAGCGAGCCATTTTTCAAACTTGACTCGACTCGAAACTCGACCTCAAAACAACAACTCGGCTTGGAACTCGACTAGAGAAAATTACCTTTGACTCGACTCGAATTCGCTTCGAGTTTCGAGCCGAGTCGAGTTTTAGTTCGACTCGTGCCCACCCCTAAAGGTGATCGCAGGCGGGCTCAGAATTTACTCTGCCAACTCCTACCTACGAACCTGAACACATATTTGAACCACTGATTGGAAAAAGGGAATAAGTACAATTTTTTGCGATTTTAACCTGAGATAGCAGATGTGTTCCTTTAAGATAGTTGCATCGTTGAGTAGAAAATTGGAATGTTTGGGCAACTCTATGTGACCAATGTAGAAGGCAAAATCTCTTGCTGATTAGAAAAAGGGAATAACTACGTTTCTTATTTCCTTCTTACAGTCACTACAGGACACGACCACAACTGTGAGACTGTGTGTAAGTAGACAACCACCAGAGCCCTCTGCTTTCGTTACGATACTTCGCCTTCTTTTTGCATTGCACAATCTATGGACAACTTTTTGCCTCAATCAGTTACAGATTTACATGTTTGCAGTGATACAAGTGGTGGTCAAAACTGCAATCATTCAATGACATGAATGCTTTTCAGCCTGACCGTATCATAACGGTTCCCACTATACACCAATATTTGCCTGTCAGAGGTCACAGTTTTTATCATGTGACCGAAATTTTGCTGTAATCAAACCAGAACTCAAACGACACAATCGCATTTATTTACCAGCACAGTATAACCACATGATTACGAATGCAACAAATACTGATCCTCCATTTCAGGTTTACGAAGCTGTCAATGAAGAAATCTTAGATTTTAAACATTGGTGGTAACCGCTTTAGAAATCTTCAGGTAGCATTGTGGACAAAACAGTGAAATTTCAAGTAAGTAAATAGATACACTGTTTACAAAGCAGAATCTCCAGGTTATGTCCAAGCTCATAAGTTTGTCAATGGACTAAGAACTGATATTTTTCGATTACTCAAAAGTAATGTCACAAACGTTGCACTGCCAACGTCAAAGGCATACGATTGGCAAGTCTTGATCAATCAGAAAAAGATCAACGATTCTTCACAAATCATCAAGTACATACCTGACCAATACAAACAGTTTTATAGGATGATTTGTTCATGGAAAACCACTGATCAAGAAACTGTAGAAGAAGAAGATGCAATACGGATAGGACCCTATGTAAACCCATTCTACTGTGACAAGGTATTTTGCTACGTATTTTGTTCAGTTGTCTATTGTATTACTTTTCTTGCTGTACGAATAACATGTGCTGTACAGAAAAACGAACGGTGACAATAAAAGTGTTAGAAGCCTAATATGCGTGATAGTTCGAATACATATATCCAAGATTAACGTACAATATTGCATTCAACATGTACATTTTCATAACTTTCTATCAAACTGCACATTACATACCCTACAAACAATTACAATTGCACCCAACTTTAATTGATTGGAAAAAGGGAATATTTTTTCCATTTTTAAGCTTATCTAACCAATTCCAGGGCTGCAATACAAGATTCTTCTTGTTGTCTTAGTGTTAGTTAGTTATTTTGCTACAAGTTATCAATTATACACTTTTTGCAACAAATACAAACAACGCCTCTAGAAGGTTTTTTAGCGTTATTGAAAACTTAGGTCTGATGCACTTATTCCCTTTTTCCAATCAGTGATTCATTTCTTGTATGATGGTAAATGAAACCTACTTGTTAGAGAACATCCATGTTTTTTTTTTCTTTCTTTATAATACAAGTAGAGAGCTTGTAAAAGAATCGGTTGGAAACTGTTTACCTATGTATTCGCACTAATCGTGAAGAATGCTCTGATTCTCTCCACATGGACGAGATCGACCAATCATATTTGTCATGGACCAGCAACTTATATGCTGTGAGATTTGGATGGAAAGAAAGAGAACCCTTAGAACAATCGAGTGTTGAACTGCACGACGAAAAAGATCTGCTACAGATGCTACGCATGTAACAATAGAAATGAATGTCTTTCTGTACTCGTGGTGGAATTTTTTGTGTCTTTGACGCCCCTTTTTTCTTTATCTATATAACAATAACATCAATACCAAGAGAGAGAGAAAGGAATTAACCGATTTAAATCATAGAACAATCCGTAACTAATATTTTAGAAGTTAAGAGAAGCCTAACGCAAGGTGGTGTTCTGATAAACAAGAGACGGTAAAAAATTGACGAACAAAATAAGGATCACGTTCAGTCATTCTTTCTCTTTCATTCTTTCTTCTTTCTCTCTCTCTTTTCTTTCGTTGTATTCATGTGTATCATGTATTTACTATACTTTGTTTTTGAGCTGTATAAAGGAAGGATAGCTAAAATCTTATACTTGTCAGAGTTATATTTTTTGGACACATTTTATTCTTTTTTTATTAAGTGGAAAAGGATTCGTTACGTATCACAAAGCAATTATTTACAAATGTATTTTTATAATGTTTTTATGAGGTTGTTTTTGAGGTTGTCCATTTTAGACGAGACAAGACGTGTCAGAACTTTCGTGTTGAAATTCAAGATATGTCACAGACATTATCCAACAGAAATAGATATATTTTTTTCGAGAAGAGACATCACTTTTGAGATGAGACAGATTCAGAGCTAAAATTCTTTTCTCTGTTTTTCTTTTGTTTGAGTCAAATCTTGCAACTTACATTTCATCGCACTTCTATACTAACGAAAAGGTATGAAATTTGGAACAGATACTTAAATTCAACTACAATACAATATTTTCACATAATTTTCGTTCTACCTTATCGTTCTAATATAAAATTAATTAAATTATTACGAAGCTACTTAGATAGAGTATATCGTCTATGGAACAACCAATAGGTGTATCTTAAAATTTGCAATTTTGAGTTAACTCATTCGCGATTTATGGTGTACATACCATAAGTGTGTATTGTATTAAAACGCTAATATAACATCTATTACTAGTGGATTATTTTTATTGTTCAGTCATACATGTATTGTGAAATAGGTCACATGTACTTTTGAGAAAGAGCTCTTCAAGTTAATGGGGGTCATGACGTCATCTTTTTGATCTTCAAGAGTACAACGCTAAAGACTTATTTTGTTCTCTCACAAATGCTGTCTAGAAGGTTTTATGGGATCCAAGAACACATATATATGTCGTCGATTGACCACCAAACAGAATGCATGTGTTATGACAGTATTTTTCAAGTGATTTTGAGATCTGTACGTTAACACAGGGCCGGTCCAGAGGGGTCTATAATTGAGAAAGTGGTTTTTCAGAAAAATCCCCATTTTCCTCGAATTTCCCTTTTCAGGTATATGATATGGACATGCGAAGTGGTATGTTTGGAAGGTTGCTTTATTCTAAAGAGAAAGATGTACGAACCATCATCCTAGGATAGATAGTGATGATGCACTAGTTACTTGACTGGAAGTCTAAAGTTTACATAAAAAATCCCAAAATTCTAAAAGGGCTAACACCGGTACCTGATATGATTTTACGAGATCTACCGATCGTTCCCCTTTCTAATCAACTCGAAAACTCAGGCATGAAGTCTTCGTCGCTTATAATTCTTACAGCGATCCGTAGATCTCGTAGAATCAAATAACGTAACGATATTAACGTTACAACGCATATTTGAGATAGACTACTCCAATGACGATACGTGTAGGCAACGTAGATTAATGAAACATTATTTGAAAAGGTGCCCGCAGCTAATTTGTTACCTAGACTTCTTATTTAAAATTAAAAATGTGATTCAGCTTCTTTAGATAGGTTTATATCACCTGAAAGGAAACGGTGGGATATATATCGAAATCCTTTAAGATTACAAATATGACATTAGTATAAACACTTCCATTCATAATAAATAAAGACCTTTTTGAGATTTTTAAAAAGATATTTCACCTGAAAAGTAAGTAAAATAGAGAGGGTTGGAATTCTTATAATAAAATGGACATATCTTGAAATCCTTGCGGCTAAAGTCATGAAATTTGACGTTTAGCAATTTCATTTGAAACAATTAATGACGTGTCTTCGTGTTTTTCGATATTTCATCTAGAAGGAAAGAAAAAAAAGGCAAGAATAAAAATGGCAGAGATTCCAATGTTATATTAAGATGACCGTATCTCAAAATTCCCGCCATATCTCGAATCTATTTATAAAATTGGAAGTGACTATGTTTGTGACTATTAATTTCTTGAGTTTTACTTTGACGGTGCAACTTAGGGGAGGAGATATATGTAAAAAATAAAAATGAAGGTGACTGTCTTTGTGACTTCATCACTCTTGAACCATCCGAGCGATCTGGACTAAATTTTCAACATAGGTTAGGTTCGGTCCTGAGATGGTTTTGTCGTATCACTTTGATAATAGAACTTAGGGGGAGGGGAAGGGAGATATATAAAAATAAATAAAACTTAACTCTTGAACTACCCGACCGACCTCGATCAAAGGGCGTGAGTAAGTAAGTATAGTGAAATGGCCTCAGATGAATCTTGGGACTACAAGTGGGTGGTATGTAGGTACTCCTAAAATACATTAACCCCTCACGTTTCAAACCTCAACTCTGGCGCAAAATCCCAACTCAAACCCTATGGTTCAAAATCGGAAAAGTGGGATTAATTTATTTCTCAAAAATGACTCTATCGATTTTGTTCAAACCTGGATGTATATGTAGGTGTATACATGGGCTTTCTCTGAAAAAAAAACAAAAAAAACAGCTCCTTTCGACCATTTCCCCCCTCAAAAAAGAAAAACCGATTCAATATTTTGAGTCCCTTTTGACCTATGATGGTCTGCAAGCACAATTATGAAAAAATAAATTTTAGATGTCGCTTTAACCCTACAAATTCCAAAATTGTATCACGGGTATGCCATGGTCAAAATTAGCCAAAACCAATAATACCAAACCCATAAGGGGACAAATGCAAAAATTACAGCTATTGATGTAACTTTAGCATATTTGCTATGTAAATGAATGAGAAATCACACTTGAAAAGCGCCAAACTCATTGAGGCCCCATTTGATGGCTTGCGGCATCCCCATCCCCATTTTGAGAAAAAGTGAAATTGTTGATATTGTTGTGTTTCATATGAACCAATCAGCCTGAACATGAATATGAGGTTAAAATTGCCATTAGACCCCCCCGTAAGTATCCCATTTGATGATTCAGTGTAAGTTTCAGTGTAATTGTTCATATAAAAAAATCAACGTTACCTATACCTACAGTGTCCAATCAAAGTGAAACAATCTCAGCTGGAAAGAGAATAACCATTAACAACAACACAATCTAATGCAACCTTTGTTGTAGTGTCTCCTATAGGTCCTGAGAGGGGGGATGGCAATAAGAAGTAGAGTAGTGGAAAACTGCAACATTTGAATTAAAGGTACATTTCATCCAAGAAATAGATGAAAATATAATTAATGCAAACGGAAAGTAAGTTACATGTAAGAAGTACAAGTATTTCAAAGTGTGAAACAAATAAGAATGAGTGGAACATTGTAGTACGAACTTCAGTCCTTGTATCTGTTTTCATTTATGACCATACAAATGTGATTGAACATTTTGCTCAATATTTGTGCTGCGTTTAGGATACTCGACAATTATTTTCCATAACTTACGTAATAAATTATGGCTGAAACATGGAAGCGAGAGCCAACTGTTCGCAATCCTTTGCACAGTCGCAATAATACCAAATGACACTTTCGTAACCTTCTGTATTTGGGTTTAAATGAAGCATTTGTATGTCTTGCTTTACATATATCTTGAATACTCTGTCGTTTTCAATATCTTGTAGTTGTCTGCAGATGTATATTAATATTACCTCTTTCATTCAGCATTTCAGCAAATAACGTATTGCCTGTTTATATTGGAAGGATCCACAAAACCATCTTTTCAAATATTTTTCGGTCTTTCGATGGAAATCCTCAAAATCCTGTGAAGAAATAGATGTAAACGGAAGTTCTCTTTTCCTCAATTTCTTCTGTTCAACAAAGGCTGCCAAGGTATTTTCGTTTCATGAAGTTTTCGCAAAATTTCATGATTGCGGTGTGGTTTTCATCTGGTGTCACACATATGGAGAATTTATTGTGTAGAGAACTAGCCATTCTACAATACGGCCGGATACTAGCTATCATTTCATTGTCAAATATTTCATCCAACAAACGATACTTTTCTTTCAGCATTCCATGTGTAGCTTCAATTGCCCAACGAATTCTTGTAACAAACCTGTTTCATTTGCTTCTGGAGTGGACAATTGTGATTTCCCCCCTTTAAATGCAGGCATAGGAACTTCATAACCTTTGTCCTCAATATAAGTTTTACAAGGTCTATATTTTAATCCATTGACTACTGATTTAAAAACGTACAATTCTTATATAGATGGGGAGGGGTCTTGCCCCCAAGAAAAATCGCAACAGACGCTCCTCGCTGCCAGTATTCCTTTTTTCGCGACAAATTCACACAATCACAAAGATTCATTGCTTCGTGTTTGCTCTAAAGTGACAAGGGTGTTCATTCCCAAATAAGTTGTTAAATATCAGCAGTTTCACTATATCCCAAACTAGGGATGGGAGCGCCACAGACCATCAAATGGGGCCTCAGTGAATTTATCACTTCAGGTGTAATTTCTCATTTATTCACTTAGCAAATATGCAAAAGCTACTCAATAGCTGTTCGTTTTGCAATTGCCCCCTTATAGGTGCGATATGGTTGGTTCTGGCTAATTTTGACCATGGCGTACCCGTGATACAATTTTGGAAAAAGTATACGTGATTATAGGGTTAAAGCGACATCTAAAATTTATTTTTTCATAATTGTGCTCGCAGACCATCATGGATCAAAAGGGGCTCAAACTATTGGATCGAATTTTTTGAGGGGGGAAAACGGTCAGAGGGAGCTGTTATTTTTTCAGACAAAGCCCTTGTACACACCTATACATACATCCAAGTTTGAACAAAATCGATCGAACCATTCTTGAGAAATAAATTAATCCAACTTTTCCGATTTTACGCCATTTCTCTTGAACAAATCAGAGTTAAGGTTTGAAACGTGAGGGATTAATGTATCTTAAGGTACATACATACCACCCACTTGTCGTCCTAAGATTCATCTGGGGCCATTCCACTATACTTTTCCACCCACATACTTTTCAATATAGATGATGTTCGGGCCTGGGATAACTTTTATCATTTTACTTTGACGGTGCAATGTAGGGGAAGGTGAGGAGGGGTGTATATATATATAAATGAAAGTAACTGTCTTTCTGACTTCATCATTCTTCAACCACCGATCAATCTTGATGAAATTTTTATCATAGATGATGTTCAGACCTGAGATGGATTTGTCATATCACTTTGACAGTGCACCTTAGAGGGGGAAGAAGAGGAAAATGATCATAAACGACCGATATTAGTGAGATGCACAGTGGCATTTCTGATGCTGATTAAATCCAAATTCAGCACCGCAACTTGGGGGAGGGGGATATATATATAATGATCGAAACTGACCAATATTAGTGCCCAATCCGTAGTTTTCCGAATCGCTGATATGAACAGTGATATTTCCGGTCCCGTTTACATTCAAATTCAGCTCCGCATCTTCGGGGAGGGGGAAAGGAGAATACATAAAACTGATCAAAAATAACCCATATCAGTGTCGAATCCATAGATTTCGGGGTCAGTGAGATGGACAATGATCTTTCAGATGTCATTTAAATCGATGCAACTAAACACGAAAACAACATATTTCACGGGTACCAAACACATGAGATATGGAGCTGTGCATTTAAATTTTCATTTTAACCCAGCGAAGCGGGTAATCGATGCTAGTGTATATATATATATATATATATATATATATATATATATATATATATATATATATATATATATATATATATATATATATATATATATATAGACTATATATATATATATATATACAGTGGCGGATCCAGGATATGATCAAGGGAGGGGCTAAACCATAATTTGCCGTTTTATCCGGTGTAAAGCTGAATTGAAGCCCATTTTATCCAGTGTAAACCTGAGCGTCAAGGGGGGGGCTATAGCCCCTTAGCCCCCCCCTTGGATCCGCCCTTGTATATATATATATATATATATATAACCTCTTCTTCTTTTAATGTCCCTGTTTTCAAACCTTTCAAATTTCTGTTGTGGGTGAATGTGGATGTGACCGATAATTTATTAGAGATCCGAGTTCCATATACAGAATTGTTAGGAATCATTTCGGTCTCACGAGGAAATCCTATGCACAACCACTGCATGACCTTGAAAAGTGTATCTTTAGATAGAGCAGGTTACGAGTCTAGAATGCATATTTTGGCATTATTCAGCTTGAAACTTTATTTCACACGATTTTCAACGTCTATGACTCTTACACTACTCATTACCAGACATGGACTGGTAAAGTCTTATTTTCACTTATAGAATTACCTCCTGAAACTTATCCACATAGTTCGTAAACACTCCGTATTTAGACTATTCCTGTTTCAGCAAAAATCTGTCCTGTTTCGTCTAATTTTGTGGAAGAAGGATACTTAATGTCCTAGAGAGACATTTTTTCCTTATATTTTCTCCAACCTCTATCATTCAGCCCGCAAGGGAAAAGAAACGCACTACAAACTGTATCCTTCTGTATTTCTATCTTCCAATATGACTTCCGTGCATCATGTCTATACTAATTTGGTGCATCGTAAATAACCTTCATAAGCAAGTAATCCTCCTCCACGGTTTGAATTTAATAACAACTGAACAGCACCATTTCTATCTTTAAGGCTCCTCCCATTTGATCTCAGATGAAGAAAGTATAAATTTAATTCTATTTTAATCAAACCCGCTTTGTTAGTTTATGGGACTTTATTTTATCATTATTGTTATTGGCCAGGTTTCTTCCTGACAGCCAATCACCCTATAGGGACAGAGAAGGCAAAACATGAAATCGTAACAGGAAATAATTTTTTTTAAACATCTTCATAATAAGCTTAATTTATTTATTTTCATTTTCTCAGAAACGCTGAATTTTAACATGTTACAGTATTATTTCTGAGCGAATAGAAATATATATATTTTTTTTCGTTAAAGAAAATTTTAATAAGAACCCTGTTACTTGGATCTTCACTCCATTATTGATCATAGAAAGACGAGATAAATTTCTGAAACAATGGTCCCTAGAACAATGAATATTTCTCTCCCGGAAGATTATGCGAACGGGAATATTGTACAAGATAGGAAAAGTTGTAAAACAAGGATCCCTAGAGAATGGAATATCCCTGTTCCAGAAGATTAGGCAGAACAGGAATAGGTCGAAAAGGAAATTAAACAGAATCGAATTAAACGGGAAGAAATCATAAATACTATAAAGAAATGTACGGCCCACCAACTTTTTCGCTTTCATTTCTCAAGTATGAGTAGGCCCTATGTTATGCAACAGCTATTATTGGAATATTGAAGATACTGTAAGGATTCTCACCTTTCAATGTGTATTACTTCTTCAATCACATGTTATAACTGTAAACACGATTCGTGCTATTGTTTATAAACACGATTACAAGCAGACGATAGACGGAAGAAACAGGAAGACACGAAACCGACACGGTGAAATCCAAAGGTGGACTAATCACTCAGAAGTTTCCCATAAACAGAGGCGGACTGGGCCGCCCGGATACCCGGAAATTTCCGGGTGAGCCCTGCCTTCTGCAAAATCACTTAAGATATTGCTCGATTAGTTATAACTAATTCAGAACTTCGTTCTCGTTCATAGTAACCAGTGGCGTAACTAACGGGCCCGTTGTACTAGCGATGGGGGTCATTAGGAAAAGGTGGGCCCTGCCCAACCCGTAGCCTTTTTGTTGAAGAATCAATAAGACAATAAAAAAAGTCTCAAAAATACATAATGTATTCAATAATGTAATGTGCAATCGATACCATATAAAGAGAATGGAGCTGATTCTCCTACAGTAAGGAAACCGTGCTAGACATGAAGTTGTTGGACGCGAGAGTTGGCGATAAATCCGATGAACATAGCGGCGATGTCAGAAAACGGATCAAGCTTTCGAAGACTCTCGAATTGTTCAAGACACTCGAAGTGTTCGAGATTCTCGAAACGTTTGAGACACTCGAAGTGTTCGAAACTCTCGAAGCGTTTGAGATACTCGAAGTTTTAGAAACATTCGACGAGTTTGACACATGATTCGAATGTTAGTCAGGCATGTATATTTTTAGTTCTCATTAGCGTCGCCCATGAGAGGTGGGCCTGAAACCAGTTCAAAAAAAGAAATTATGGTTGACAAAATTTGGTGACATTCGAAAACTTTTGAATACTCGAAGAATGAAGTTTCGTAATGGTTTGACAATAACCGAAATGTCAGTAATACTGAAAATTTGGATAATGCTCGAAATTTCAATAACATCCGAAGTTTCGACAACAACAGAAATTTTGTTAATATTTGAAGTTTCGAATACCTGAAATTTCTGTAATAATCAAATTTTCAAAATTACTTGAAATTTTGATAACACTAGAACTTTCAGATACTTGAAACTTCTATAATACCAGAAATTTCGATAATTTTGAATACTCGAACGGTTTCGAGTAACCGACGACAACTCGACAAATTTTCACTCTTGAAATTCGATAGGTCCTCAGCCTTATCGAACTCCCCTAAGCATTTTTGTGAAAATGGTCCAATAATAACATACTCCCAACAGTAGAGTACAGGTCTCACTTCTGAATTTCTTATTTGTAGAGCTATTAATGAAATATGTAGTGGTTAACGCATCGGCACTGTATGTCGGAGATCCCGGGTTCGAGTCTCGGTGCAGTCGGATCACTTTTTCACTCTTTGTAAATTATTGAATTCACACTACAGGGGATTGTGGTGTGTAAAAGTAAGTTTAAGTCTTTTTTAAAACTCTTTTCGTTAATATACAAGCTACTAATGAAATATTTATTAATGGAACTTGAAGAAAATAACCTGAATCTTCATTAAAAGAAAAGAAGATAAACAATTACTTTGACGAGTAAAGCCTGCGAATACAAAGTTGTTCATTACAGTTCGACTTGCCTGACTCAAACATTTGATCAGTGGTACTCTTGAGCCACCATACTCTCCCTGATGTATGTCAGTCATACTTTGTGTGTTGTTATTGAGCAAAGATCATCAGAATCAGCTGTTTGAAGTTAGTTTTGCTTCTGAAGTAAATTTTATTTTCTGACCTCTCTCTCTCATCTTCTTCCTACACATCTCTCATGTGGTTTCTTTCTACGTGAGAGAAGAAAACGCAGTATAAAGAAAAGAAAGAAAAAGATAGACGGCAGTGAAGCTGGAATAGGAAATACGAATTCTGAATGAAGAAGATTCCTACAACAGGTTGTTAGGAGTCCTCTAATGGGCCATTTGCCTCTGAACTAACAGTGTACAAACTGCAGCAGGTAACGAGACACATCCCATATAAAGTAGCATGATGCTCTTGACAGCCACTATATTGGAAATCGGTTGTTAGTTTGCTAAGATCTGACAACGTTTGTGTAAATGTTGAGTAGTAGTTTAAGATCAGCAGTGGCAAAGTAGAGCGCTGATCGTGTAACCTTTTACGAGTTATACTGCCACAAATATATTAAATAACTCTTACCGATGATCCAGTGATTATGTCGCACGGCTTTGGTGCACGGAATACTTGGTTTGATTCCCGGTGGGAGAGCATTGGACGCATTACAATGGTTCGGATTTCACCTTACATTGTAGGTCAACATCTTTTATAACCTCAATGCTGTAAAGGGAAGCTAAACTTAAAAAAGGTGAATTTGAGGGAGTGGTAACAACCAACACGTGGCAGTATATATCCTCTATCTTTTCAATGCATTTTGTAGACAGCGAGAATATTCACAATAATTCAATGAAGTTCAAGAGATGGATTTAGAAACTTTCAAAAAAAAAAAAAAAAAAAAATCATGGAAGAATACGCTGTGCAGTGTGTGTAGTTCTTTGGCACATATCAAAACACCAAAATTGATCATGAAAGACGAGAGATTAAATTATGGGTTAAATATGTATCTGTATGCGGGAATTTCAGCATACTTTTACATCGTCGTAAGGACAGAGATTGAACTTGTAGTTTGACCTGTCGTAACTATTGAGCCTTTTGGTATATCGATATGGGATGCATGTTGCTAGTCGTTGTTTTTTACAAGCTTTCGAATGCTATCCAATTTGACATACCTTTTCATTTGAAATTTTTCAGTTATCTCCTGCCTTTCGATCCCCAGCTATCACCCACTTATCACGAACACTTCAAACAGCGAGCCCTTATAATACATTTACTACGTGTTAGCAGAAATTTCCAACTCCGAATCATTTCTGAGAAAATAGTACGGGGTCAGATTTTGTGGACACTTCATTTATATATCAGTGATAGAATGGGTTACGGAAGACCCATAAGTAGTCTAACCCTTGAATCATCAGGTCCGGTGTCCCGAACAGCCCATGACTCAGACTGACCCGGATAGACTCATGACCAGTGAGTGACCCGAAGAGACACGTTACGACCGAGAACAGACGAAACTACGTCATACATATGGAAAATATTGGACAGGCTGCTGACGTAGTTGTAATAACAAGGTTCTCTACTCTCTTTGTCTCTTCTCACCAGGTTCATAATTTTCCTTCCTGTTTGCTGCGTGCGGCTACATGTATGTCAAACACATTGCACTAAAAGATAACTACAAGGTTGACCAGAGCATAACGTATGAGAATTACAGAAAATATAAGCTATATGTTTTTCTTATCGTTGCTCGTCAAAGTGAAATGAAACGAATCTGTAAATTCTGTCGTTTAGAATATCATATAAAAATATGCCGCTGAGCTCAAATAATATTTTTATAGATTATGTTCAAAAGCCACTGTATTATTATTATTATTATTATTATTATTATTATTAGTATTATTATTATTATTATTATTATTATTATTATTATTATTATTAATTAAATATGGGAATACGAATAAACATGAAATTATATTTGAAATATTCAACATATGGTTCTTGATTACGAAATGTCACACTGTAAATCAAACAAAAGAACATTTGAGCTCGAGTTGTAGATGCCATTAATCCAGTATAAAATTCTTGCAGTAAGCTTGGTTGCTTCCGCATCTCTGGGTTTGTTCGCGTCACTAAGTATGTTTGGGTCACCGGGTCTGGGTAAGTGAGATTCAGGCCCGGATGATCGAGAGAAAACCCGTGACTTAAGCGACCCGGTGATTAATGACTTGTTCCACCCAGATAATCGAGAGAATAGTCGTCATCCAAGTGACCCGGTGATCAATTACTCGTTCTAACTTGACGACAGAGAAAAAAGTCGTGACCCAAGTAACCCGGTGATCAATTACTCGCACCACCCGGATGACCGATAGAAAAGTCGTGTTCCAAGTGATCCGGTGATCATTGTCTCTTTCCACCGGATGACTCCGAGAGAAATGTTATACTCCGGGGCTATAGGTTGTTTCATTATGAGTAAAGAAATGAAAAATGGAAAGAATTGTGGGAAATTGTGATTTTTCAATCTAAAACGATGGAATTTTTCCAATTTCGCCAACCGTTTCGATTTTACACTGGCAATGTGATCACTGTTAAACGAAAATGGAACGTTGCCAGTTCACCAGGCTGGTCGGAAATGATACGGTGAACGTACGCATTGTTGTGTGAGGGAATCTAGAACACATCACATATTCCGAACAATTCTGTGTGGTTGGTATGGTGAGAATCCAAGAGAGCAATCTGCTAAACTGGCAACATTGCGTTTTCATTTAACATTTGGCAAATTACCAGTATGGGTCCCAAACGGCAGGTACAATTGAAAAAATCCACCATTTTAGATTGAAAACCATCTTTTCAGCAACTTGCCCTTTCTTTAATTTTTTCTAATCCTTACTCATAGTGAAGATAGCCTATGGTCTCGGATTTTCGGTTCTACAAATCAAAATAAGGCGAAAAAATAATTGTATACCTTTCGGGTTGTCATCTGGGGACGCGAATTGGACTGTGTGGCAACTTCGCAGATAAAGGAACATGGAGTAGATATACAAATCCATCAAATAGTTACATCGATTCTCTCGAGATGGCACTTAAAGCCGATAGAACGTCACACTAGCACCACTTATTAGAACAACACACGATATCACTGTTTGATGGATTCGTAGAGCAATGCGATGCCGCGGTAGCTCAGTGGTAGAGCGTTCACCTCTGGTGCTTGGGGTCTCGGGTTCGAGCCCAACCCCCGCCAAGTGAACTTTGTGATGGACAAACACCGTTTGCATGGGTTTTCCCGGGGATCTCCCGTTTCATCCCACTTTCTTCATTCCACCATTTCATTCATTACTTATCATCACCGTCTCCTTTAGCCTAACTGGCAATAACTGTGCTATGTAAAACTCAAAGATTTTATTTCATTTTTCGTAGAGCAATGCTAATAGTTTCAAGTTAATCTACGACGTTACCACATAGTCAAACTCTTGATTCCCCACAGAGGCTGAAGGAGGCTCCGGAGAATATACCATTATATAATATTTTTGCTTTATTTTCACCTATTAAATAGTGCTCTATTGTCCGTGGGCGACATTTTAAGAATACCCAATATATCGTAGAATGCAAAATTTAAAAATCCCGAATTATTGTAAGTTTTTTTAAACTTTTGTAAGATTCTTTGTAAACAATTCAAGGCTGGCTTGAGTACATTGAATGAAGTAAGTCAGGGTTACTTCCAAAATCTAATCCGGTTTATTGAAATAAGCCCAAAACTTATTTTACTCTATCAGACATACGCGTGGTTCCAGACAAGGAAATATGAAAGCCATGTGGATTGCATATGAGGACCAACTACTTTCACTCAACATACTTCAAGTCCAGTGGCGTATTTAGAGGGGGGGAGGCTTCCGGGCTTAAGCCCTCCCGAAATCTTACTTACTATAGTAAAGTATATGAAATATCTTGCAGAATTATTACATTTTCAGCCCCCCCGAAAGTTAGCAAAGCCCTCCCCGAAACAAAATCGTAAATACGCCACTGTTCAAGTCTATACCTCAGCTTTAGACTTGTCATTCACTTAGAAGCCAAATAAGTTATGTAAATCAAGAAGAGTCAGAACCTTCGAGGTTATCTTCAGCTTGGACAAGGATCACTATGTAAGTGCCTTTTCTTATTAACTTTTGCTGATAGTTTCAGATTCGTTGCATTGTATCTCAAGCGCAGTATTTATACACGTTATGAGAAAAAGTAATGAAATTAAAACCTCTTTATCACTCAATTATTAGTTTCCTATTTTCTTCAATAATTCATGTTTGTCTCTATCTCTTGCAATATTCTAAAAGAACTTAGCTTAAGATTTCTAGACTAAGTCAGCCTAAGATATTTATAGACCGAGAACCTACAATCAAGAGTTCGATTCTCAGTTTACACTTCAGTATTTAGTATTCTTCACAGAATGACAATATAGAGTTCCTTCCACTGTTGAGAAGACTTCAATATTAGAAGCATGTTTCTAAATAGTATAATTAATTGCTCTCAACAATCAATTAAATTTAAAAAAATTAAAAATTACACGAATTATTCTTTGATTATGCAATTTGTTTTTGGACAACATTTCTAAATTCATCCCTTCAATTCGATTACGCGAAAAGGAGTAGGTGAGTCACTGTTACACAAAAACTGACAATAATAGATACAATCCGCTAGTGTGTTGCTACATACCATATACAGTACATAAAGAACAATTTCTTGAAGAAATCAAAAAACCTTAGTTATTACTGGCAACGGATGACACTCATTTTGACGCCATGAAATTTAATTCATTTAAAAAAAATCTCGAAAACTACTCATGAGAGTTTACCCATAAGCATGTCGTTTTGTGCAATTTGATGCATGGTTTATCGACTGATATATGAGAAGCTTGTTTCCAAAACCTGCTAAATGACATTTTTTTTTTTTCGAAAACGAGTAAAGCACGCCACTTTGTTCTTCATTGGTTCTAGATTTAGTTTTCAACACTTTTTTGCTTCCAGAACATATTTTTAAGGATGGAAATAGCATGTAAAATCCGTGTTTATTTCCAAAAACTTCTATTTCCATGTACTGTTTATTCCACAAAAATGCTAAAATTATATTTAAAAGGAATAGCGTTTTACTTATGGTGAGTAATTTTAACTAATTTCATTCCTACTTATAATATCTTTGTTTGCAGACTGGTAGCACTGTGATTTCTTTATTATGCGTTTATTTGCTTCCACTCTTGATATTGTGAAACACGTCAAAGTTCGAGATCAATTCATTTGTTGGTGTGTTGTCATACATACGTAGCGTATTCAAGTTAGGTACCCAATTAAAAAAAAAAAAGTTATTAATCAATTTCTAAAAAGCTTGTGAGCTGCCAGAATGCCGGACAAGAGTGATTTTGAAGCTTCTTAGCAACTTATGAAAGTTGAATATAAATAAAGGAAACGCAAACGGTGCCTAGAGAATTGGAAGAGAACTCAGAATAAGATAAGAAAGCGCAACTCTAAAGACAAAGGATATCATAAATGCACCCACAAGAGCGAGGGTAGTTTTTATGATAGATATGGTATTAGAAAATGATATACAAGCGTTCCATGCTAAATTTTGGGGTCTTGGTAGTGCAGTTAAGGAAAAAAAGTTTTTGCAAAGGAACATTGTAGTGAAATCGGTATTTCGAAGAAACAGAAGTGAATCAGCGAATGTAAATATCAGGAAGCTACAATGGTCTACAAACTATACCATCCCAACAAGTAATGGCACAGTAAAAACATGCAAAGAATCATTCATGAGTATTCTCAGTGTGGCAAGAACATAAGTTGAAAAGGCTGCTAGAGACATAATGCTATCTGATGAGACTATAAAAGAGACAAGAGATGGAGGTAGATACACTGAAGTAAAAAGCGTTTTAAATGAAGAGATCTATCACACATTAAATGATTTAAATGCAGAGAAAAACACTATGATAGAAACAACACTTCTGGTCGGTGTTATCACTCAAAAAAAAAAAAAAAATGACTGTAAAAAATGAAGATCCTTTTCGAACTTTGTCCTTAACTATAATATTACAGTGTATTTTTTTTAATACAGTATAACCCAAAGGAGGCTTGAAATTTATATTTCGGATGAAAAGCCTATATTTTGTAAAAGTTCTGAAATGAAAAATAATTTTGAATTTGTTAAATAAAAAGGATTATACCCCAACATGAAAGAAGTTTTATTTCTTTATTAACTATAATTTACTGTTATTAACAATACATTAATGTATTGTGACAGTTTTATCCTCCTTTGAAAGTAAATAGTAGTGGTTTGGAATATAATTATTCCGCTCAAAAAATCTAAAATTGTTATATTTATTTAAAAAAATGCTAAAGGTCAATTTTATTTCCAAAACATGCTATGACGAATTTTGAACATAAAAATAAATAGATAAATGAGTAGATATATGCTTGAAGATAACAACACTAACAAATAACGTTACGTAGATTAAAGAAATCAAAGGATTTTTATTAGTTTGTGTACTCAGAAAAGAGCAGAGAATTTATGCTCTTCTGTAAAATCGCAACGAATGGAAATAGCACGTTTTGGAAACAAGCTTCTCATATATTGTCTTTAAGATTTAAAGAGTTAATGGTCATTTTATTTTACTAATGACACTATGCACCGTGATACCTTGCTACCAGGGGCGGGTCCAGGACCAACTTCTGGGGGGGGCTGTGGGTTGTCATACTGCTACTTTTAAGGGCTCCAAACTTTGGGATGAGTTTTATTTATATATATAAAACAAGAAAGATTCCTCTTCTGGGGGGGGGGCGATTGCCCCGATCGCCCCCTGGATCCGCCCCTGCTTGCTATAGTCATGAACGGCGGATTTAGAATGTAAAATCTGTGTGGACCAGCCAGAACTCAGACCATGATAAGTATATAATAAACTTTCAAAAATATATAAATAATAGCTTAAATTAATTTTGTTCCTGAAAAAACTGGGGACCCAAACCTCCCGGCCCGAGGTAGATCCGCCACTGCTCTCATAATGAAGAACTTAATGAAATTATATTTCGATATTCAGTTTTAGTTTAACCTCAATAAGTAGAATAGTTCCCGTAGAGCACCAATTTTTAGTTTGAATTTTAGTGCAGTTGAATGGGTTTTGGCCTTTCTTCTGCAAAGAAATTTGTTTTTCCCCCATCCATTTTCTCGAAAACTACGCATGACTTAGTTCAACTCAAAGAGACCTAGACATTGATATATGTCATGCTTTTGTATGATACTTTGTTTTAAAAAGTTGAGTAGTAATAAAATAGTGAAAAAGTGAATTCGAGTTCCCAACTGTTCCGGTATGGGCGAGATTAACCAAGGATTCTACATCTTGTCCCTATTTTCTTTTTTTCTTTTTCTTTTATTTTTACTAGGGCGTTAAGATCTTCAACCTTCTGTTCCTTTACTAATCATTAGAGCAACCCACATTATGCTTTATTTTTTGTGTAATTATGCTTTTTTTCAAATTATCCTTTATTATGCTTTATTGTTAATTTCAGTCATTGTTTTATGTTAATTGTGTATAATGTAAAATATTTACTACACATTAAATAGTCTAAATATCTTGATCTATTTATTAATATTTTACGCAACCAGTTTCTTTCATATTTAATGAAATTTCTACTTAATGCATTGTAGAGATATGCTTTACTCGAGTCAGTTTTTGTTTCACTTGTGTGCGCCTTAGAGGTGCATCGTATATATAGAAAGGGAAAGTAAAAGATATCACCAAAAAATACAGAAAATTGTTCAAGTTCAAGAGATACACATAACAATATAGTGTGGAGTTCTTGTGTACTATTCGTTGTTGGAGGAAAGTTTTATTCATTTCCTTTTTTCCCTCCACATCAAAGGATTACACCGAAAAGTTTACAGAAATAAAAATTAGCTTTTCATTGTTGCATTGTTATGTTCTCAATGATTTTGCTGTGTAAATATTGGTTTTAAAAATATTAATATAGTATGTTAAACTTGCAGTTAAACAGAATTTTCCAAGAATTGTGCTATATATTTTAAATTATGCTTTATGCTTTATTTTTTTAAAATTATGCTTTTAAAATTAGTTTCTTATGGACCCTTAAATAACCACAACCATGTTCAAGGTACCAACCATATGTCTAAATTGCTATTATGCTTTTTATGATTTTGGGTTGCTCTAATAATCATTATACGGGGACATTAGTTACAATAATAATACTAACAAAATAACTGTTTAAAAATATACTTCGGCTTTTTTAAAAGTAAGGCCCGATTATCAATAGAAACAAAACTAGTAAACACAATGACATACGTTTTTGGTTATTTCTTCTGTGTACCTTGAGCGTTTTTTTCTTTTTTTTCTTTTTTCTTTTTTTCTTTCTTTTTTTGCATAGTTACAGTGTTCGTTTAAACATTTCTCATAGTGTTCGAACACATGTCGTAGAAATCACCCGCATGTCACCGAATCCAATCTTCAATCACTGTTTTAATTTCTTCATCGACATCAAACCGATGACCGACGACAAACTGCTTCAGGTATGAAAACAGATTATAATTGCTCGGTACAAAGTACAACGACTCACCAAAGGTAGTCATCAACCTGGTTCGGCTAATAATATAAGTAGATTTCGAGTGGTAGTAATTGTTTACACATTAAAATATCTTCTGTGATTACATTTACTAGTATTCTCACCTTTTATATTGAAATCACAAAACGATGATACGTATTAAACAATTTTATTCGTTGATTTTATTTGAACGAATATGCACATAGACTGTATTGCAATCGTACATGTTTGTTAGGTATCTATCAACAACTACATAGCAACTAATTATACAATAATGTATATATCTTATATATTTTGAAAACATTCTTCTTTGGTTATTTTTAAATTAACATTATATTTGGTATAGTGCTTATGTAGAAGCACTTTCTGCCCAAAAATACAAGTAATTATCAATTTATACAAAGTATCTCGTTGTATAAAAATGTCGCCCGACGATGGGACTGAATATAAAAGTTACAAGGGAGCTTGGTTTTTATATTTAAGAACCACTGGTCCGTTTATAAGAACAATATTCCATAATTACGTCCTTTATATTTTGATCGACCCTCGCATATATATAACATTATTTATTTTCATTCATATAAATATATTTATAATAAATCTTTCATTTCATTATCATTTATCTTTTATTACATTAATATATATTTTATTATTAAAACGTCGTCGCTTATTTATATAATTAACGAAGGGTACGAATTCAAAATAGTAAGAAGCAATTACATTTTAAAACATGAGTCACCATGATCAAGGGCGCATTATATAGTAGTTACTTTAGATGATATTCTACAGTATGCATTGTATCAATTAGGCGTCAGAATATAGAAGAATCTTATTCAAGTAACATATAAGATTGTGCATGAAGACAGTCGTTGAATAATTAGCTTAATAGAATGAATCATATACTTAACATAATCTTTTGACAATTAAGTTTCAACACAAATCAAATATACTATAAATAACCTTTGCTTTTAATGAATCGAACTATAATTCTTCATATTAACAAGAAAGAGTTAAAATCATTTGAAAATTATCATTTGTTGAAACAAATGTGATAAAATATTTATGAGTCCATTAACCAATCCTATCAAGTATAGTGCTTGTATATCGAAGTCATAAGAATTGTTTTCATTATTGATATTAACACATAAACTTAAAAATAAATATTCACAAGAATCTATAGCTGGTATGGGTTTAACCCTTACTTCATTAACTAGAGTCAGTTTAAATTTGTACTAGCATATGATTCTAATAAAGTACATTGTACTGCACTATCATGATTAGGTTCCGCAATATTTTGTACATGTATTGCGTCGTGATTCTGATTTTGATACGACATGCCATCTCTTGAACAACGATTATGTCTATACATAGAATTTGTAGCATTTCTAGAATTTCGCCATGTATTTCGATTGTTTTTGTCTATTTTTGAACCTATTTTGGGTATATGGTCTTACATAAGGATTGCCACGACTAGTTAGGTTAGGCGGATTCCCTACATAGCTCTGCCTATTTTGCTCGTTCTGATTGCTTGAATTTACTCGGTTTAGGTTGTGTTCCGTATCGTTCACACTACGGATATTTAGATTCCGAACAGGTACAAAATGATCTGAATTATTTTTACTTTTACCTATTCCTGCTTGTTGATTCAAAGCATGGTATTGAGTTTCATAACATTGAACAAGCATTAATAAATGGTTAAAACTCATACACTGGGTAGAAAACAGGATCTGTTGTAGTTTAAACGGTAGCAAATTTCGAATTGAGGCTATGATTCTAGATTCCGATTGCAATGGATTTACAACTTTTAATTCGTTGTATGTATTTACAACAAACTCGACAACAGATTTGTGCAAACGAGGATTGAAATGTTGGTTTCTAATCGTGGCATCTCTATTTGCAAGCAAAAAGTCATTTTCGTAATTTGCGATTAGCGCTGCTTTGAATTCCTCATACGTACTAACGTGATCTCGTACTGCTTTAAACCATAAAGAACATGGTGGGAGTAATAAATGAGGGATTAGTTTCATATATTGTGATCTATCTATACACATTATATTGCACTTGTCCTGAAATTTTTCTAGGAAAGAAGTAGCATTCTCATTACATTTACCACTGAACTTACTCATAGCACGTATTTCACTCATCTTTACGCTTAACTTTACCTTCCTTTTATCATTCCGTGTTCTTGTTGTGTGACAATTCCTACCTATGGCGTGATGTGTAGTTGCACCATCTCTTTTCCGCCCATCTGTACTTCTCGGATGAATTTCTTCCAAAATAATGTCCTCATCAGATACGGGTGAAGGCGAAGTCATCTCTTGTGAACAAGGGAATTCTACACGATCATTATCCATGTTGTTGTGGTATGTGTTGTCCTTGATCTGTAGTGTCCTGATTTTCTCTTGTAAGGTAGCTATCAACTGTGTATTCACACGTATCTGGTTGGAGTTATCCGTGACCTGAATCTTTTGTTGCTGTACAGAAGTTTCTATTACTTCCAAATCCCTTTTTACACCACTGACTTCTTGGATTAGATGGTTTTGATTATCCTGGCAATCCTCAGATATTCTTTTTAATTTTTCATCAAACTGCGAAGTGATGTCATTCATTGCCTGGATAATAAATTGTTTCGTCTCATCTGACTTCTGCTCCAATCGTCTGTTGGATTCCTCGGACTTCTGCTCCATCGTCTGCTTTAATTCTTCATATTGTCTGTTGGATTCCTCGGACTTCTGCTCTATCGTTCGCTTTAATTCCTGCTTCATGGCTTCCATATCGTCTTTTCGGCTTTGTTCTTGCCGCTGTAAGACTAGTAAAATTCGGTCTTCTAATGTCATTCCTGGTGCTGCACTTTGCTCACCGTTATTACTATCACTGGTTCCTTTCTCCATTGCCTCACCGTTCATTTCTCTTGTGATTATTCTACCACTTCTAAGTCTTGTCAAGTTCGTAGTCATTAACCCTATTACAGAAGTAAATTCACCCTTACTTTACTTCGGGATATGAATTTACAAGAATCCCGGGTGAGGTAAACCAAAATTTTTACAACGACTCACCAAAGGTAGTCATCAACCTGGTTCGGCTAATAATATAAGTAGATTTCGAGTGGTAGTAATTGTTTACACATTAAAATATCTTCTGTGATTACATTTACTAGTATTCTCACCTTTTATATTGAAATCACAAAACGATGATACGTATTAAACAATTTTATTCGTTGATTTTATTTGAACGAATATGCACATAGACTGTATTGCAATCGTACATGTTTGTTAGGTATCTATCAACAACTACATAGCAACTAATTATACAATAATGTATATATCTTATATATTTTGAAAACATTCTTCTTTGGTTATTTTTAAATTAACATTATATTTGGTATAGTGCTTATGTAGAAGCACTTTCTGCCCAAAAATACAAGTAATTATCAATTTATACAAAGTATCTCGTTGTAAAAGTTAGAGTTGTACGGTGAATGGTTCAGTAACTCCTATCCAAAAGATTTGGCTGCAGGGAAGCAAACTGGTTCACACTGGTTTCTCATGACTCTAGTAAATTAGACCACGAGAAACATGAATTTGAAGGAATTGTGACGATTCGAATTTCGGAACTCGAGATATTCGAATTTGAAGTCACCAGGGAAGCAAACTGGTTGACACTGTTTTCTCATGAATCTAGTAAATTAGACCACGAGAAACATGAATTTGAAGGAATTGTGACGATTCGAATTTTGGAACTCGAGATATTCGAATTTGAAGTCACCAGGGAAGCAAACTGGTTCACACTGGTTTTTCATGAATCTAGTAAATTGGACCACGAGAAACATGAATCTGAAGGAATTTTGACGATTCGAATTTCGGAACTCGAGATATTCGAGTTTGAAGTCACCAGGGAAGCAAACTGGTTCACACTGGTTTTTCATGAATCTAGTAAATTAGACCACGAGAAACGTGAATTTGAAGGAATTTTGACGATTCGAATTTCGGAACTCGAGATATTCGAATTTGAAGTCACGAGGGAAGTAAACTGGTTCACACTGTTTTTTCATGATTCGAGTAAATTACACCACGAGATACATGAATTTGAAGGAATTTTGACGTTTCGAATTTCGCAACTGGAAATATTCGAATTTGAAGTCACAAGCGAAGCAAGCTGATTCACATCGGTTATTGACAATTATCGTAAATTAAACTGAGAAACATTGATTCGAAATAAATTTGACGATCACACTTTTGAAACTGAAGATACTTGATTTTGAAATATGGATGCCGTTGCGACGGTTTCCTGCATAATTTTGATATGAACCTTTCTGTGGACTCCGATACATGAAAATTTGTTTCCCTTTTCCTTTCGTATGTAGTAATTAGGACTTTCCGAATCGTAATAGTTTGTTTGATTTATTGATAAATAGTAGTGTATATAACAAATAACTCTTGTTTATCGAATATTCTACTTTTTAGTTTTTGGCACGTAGCCTACTATATATTTTTCTACTAGCCTACTATATTTAAAGTACTCCTTTATATTTTATTGACTGAGCGGCACGCTGAAGCAACATAAGTAGAAACGTAGAAAATAGGAAATGGCACTACCTAAGCATAATATACTTAAAAAGATCGAAGTATTTACAAGTGAATAAAACGAGTGACGATCAATCAGAAGTAATCATGTTCATCTGCTTTGGATATATTGGAGTAAAAGTTCTCTTCTTCCTCCTACTCCTCCTCCTCCTCCTTCTTCTTCTTATTATTATTATTACAGTAAAACTTGGATGAAACTGAATGTATTGGATTCAACATTTTCTTACGTTTGGGTCAGATTTCCGTTTTGCACAAATTTGGGAAGAAATAAAATTAACCATTGGGACTTTAAAAGGTTTCCGATATAGATAAATTTTCGCCTTATTTAAGTTTTGATTAATACAAATTTCACTGTGTATGAAAATAATTTGTTTTACTCTTATGTTATGTGGAGTTCAAGAAACTAGTGGAAAATATTAACTATAGGAGCATTTTATATATGATGCCGTATAGATGGCAGAAAAGAAATAATGTTTCCGGTACATAAAGTTTCAGCTTCATGTTTGATGTAATTTGTAACTAACTTACAGGTTATTTTGTAATAATTAGTTATTTCCTGGAAATTAATATTTAAATACAAATTGCATGAATTGTGAAGTTTATGTGAACTACTTTAAAACAAACTGTTATATTTACAGTATCCTGGTAGTATATAATTTCTGTTGTTTAAATCTTGTCTCTGTTCCTGTTGTTGAGAGTGCATGCCAATTTTTGGTGATTGATTTCAGGCAGCAGTTTGGTTTTTCAACAAACTCATACTATGTTAAACAAAAAAGAACAGATGAAGCAGTGGCGAAAGCCAATGATTACAACAGAAAAGAACGACGAGGGCATATGGCCCGAACTGGTAAACTTGACAAAGGACAACTTTCTTAGCATATTCAATTCTGAAGAGTTCGCAATTAAATTTCTGCAGAAATACCAGTTAGTTCATCGTCCAGAAGATGAGTACAGGGAGGAGTTCACCTGCTTTGTGTGCCACAGTCACTTACGGGTCATAAATCAGAAAGATCTGAAATTGGGTTGGGGCTTTCGCTGCTCGAACCAAGGATGCAGATCACGAAATTGTTCAGAATGTAAGCGTCTCAAGCGAAAGTGCAAACCACCATGTGGACACACACAACACAGTTTTTGAGAACACCCATTTGAAATTTACGGAGATCCTTCATCTCATTTACATTTGGCTACAAGGAGACGAATCACGACGAATGGATGCTTTTGAAAGAACTAACGTTACCCCACGTGTTATTTCAGAGTGGACAGAAGTGTTCCGAGAAATATGTCATTATGCTGTCGGTAAGCGGCGAAAACTCACCGGAGAAATCGAGATGGATGAATGTCATCTGTATACTCGTAAAAATCATCAAGGCCGGAAACTGAGAGGAGATTCTCTGTGGGCCGTTGGTGCTGTTGAAAAAGACACTGGATACTGCTTCGTGGAAATTACAGAAACGAGAAATGCAGAAATCCTGGAGCAAATAATCCGTGATAATATTGAAGAAGGATCAACAGTGACAACAGATCATTGGTCTGGATATAATAATATATCCAAAAATTGCAATGTTAACCACAAAAGAGTAAATCATTCACAGTGCTTTACAAAACTTAATGTAAAAATCATGAGGGAAGGGGATTCATATAAGTCCGACCTTGTAAAAGTAACAACAAATCACTGCGAAAATATGTGGGGGAAAATGAGACCTCACATCAAATGTGTCCGCGTATACAGAAATAAAGAAGGAGAGCTCATCGAATTCGCATCCACGTATTGCGATCAATTTGTGTACTTCCAGAATATTCTCAGGCCTTTCAAATACAATCATAAAGGCTATACATTAAAAGATTGGCGGCGAATGTTTCAACAGTTCTTGATCGACATTCGGAACTTTTACCCTGGCATTGGTGGAGTGCGATATGAACACCCTAAAGATGTAGAAGAAGAACTTGATGTCTATTTGGTCGAGGAGCCTCGTCGACACAACCCTTCCTTACTTGAGATGGATCTTTCTGAAGCTCATTTAGAGTCACTAGGAACGCAAGTACAACGTAAGGAGGTGAACACTAGCCAAGCCAGATCAACATTCATCTTCCCAGCCATTGGGTCAGTTTCTGGAAGAGCTGAACACCCGATCTTGTGATGCTCTCACATAGATACGCTTTCATCACGCAGCTGAAGATCTCAATGCTTTTCTCCCAACTCTTCATTGGGTTAGTGAAGTTTTCCAAACTGTTCAACATCAAGAACAGATCTGCGGCTGGCAAATTCCACCAAATCATCCCTCAAGAGATACACATCATATGCAGCGACACCCTCAGTTGGCTTTCTTACTTAGTGATTTCACAATTTCACATATAAATGGTTTGGGTAACTGTTTGTTCAACGCAATTAGCTTTGCTCTCTTTGGTCATGAGTTTTACGCCTATTTTTTACGACTCTACACCGTCAAATATATGTGGGAAAATCGAAACTGGATACTCACTCCTCGAGCAGATCCTCAAGATGAACTTCAACGCGTCCAATTCTTTATTGACAACGAAGGAGATCTCCTAAACTATATATATCATAGCTCTGAGGTAGTTACTAACGAAAATATGAATGAAGGAGGTATAGCTCGAGAAGGCTGGGGAGCAAATATCCATATGGCCATTCTGGCAAGAGCACTTTGCAGACCAATACACTGTTATAGTCCGAGTAGAAGAACAGGATTACCAGCAATTGATCAATGTCAAACTATTCAAGAAAAAGTAGAAGAATTATTGAGGTGCGGGAACCGATATACACTTGATGTTAACAATGAACATGAGCCCTTAAGAATTTGGGTTCTTGACGCACATATTGAACCTCTAATCAAGATTCGAGAAGATTTGAATCCTCATTTTCTTGAGTTGTAAACATTTTGAGACTGGTACTTACTATACATTAAACCTAGCCTATATAGTGTAATTTGTTATTCTGTATATTATATCTATGTTGTACCTGCATGCCATTCATCTAATTAAAATGCATAAATTTAGAATACAGAGAGGATGTATGAGCATTTAAACAAGTGCCATTCGTAATTTTCAAATCTATATGTAGGAACATGTGAAGCAACCTATCAAGAACCGCAAAATTATCATTAGTTTACAAAGTGACTGAATGTCTTGCATTAAAAACTGTTGACTCAACGAAAGTTAATACCCATACCCTAAACAAACAACATGCCCGAAAGTAGAATAAATACACGATTGAGTCACAAATTGCTAATCCTAGAATGCCTGTAGTTGTTCAAAAAATGTAAATCAAAAGCAATAATACAGTACTCTGGTAGTGATATACAACAACAACAACAATAGCAATAATAATAATAATAACTTTGAGCCTCCCGAGGAGTTATGGTACTTTCAGATATGTTGTTTGTTCACAGTATAATTTCAGTCGACGACTACTCAAAATGTGTCAATTTAAAAAGACATAAAGAGGCACTTTGTTCACAACTAGCAGCCTCTAGTTATAGCTCCGAAAATTGAAAAAAAAATCCCCAAATGTTAAAAAAAAACCCTCAAAATTAATTCACTTGCGACCCTCGGTCCATGTAGGCAAAAATGTTCCAAATTAGTTGTAGAATACACCCTCTAATTAATACATCGAATTTCCAGTTACTCTGCATACGAACAGTGAAACCTTTTATGAATCAGAAACAGGAAAAGAACTTCTTTCAAATATTATGCTGAAAATCATCTCCATTATGTCATATTAAATTTCAATTTTGAAAGTATTCAACTTCAAAAGTCTTATCGACAGAGAGTATTGGAATCAATATTCATCGTAGTGTAATTTACGATAATCAAGAAGAAAAAACAAATAAAAAAAAAACAGTGTGAACCAGTTTGCTACCCTGGTGACTTCAAATTCGAATATCTCGAGTTCCGAAATTCGAATCGTCAAAATTCCTTCAAATTCATGTTTCTCGTGGTCTAATTTACTAGATTCATGAAAAACCAGTGTGAACCAGTTTGCTTCCCTGGTGACTTTAAATTCGAATATCTCGAGTTCCGAAATTCGAATCGTCAAAATTCCTTCAGATTCATGTTTCTCGTGGTCTAATTTACTAGATTCATGAAAAAACAGTGTGAACCAGTTTGCTTCCCTGGTGACTTCAAATTCGAATATCTCGAGTTCCGAAATTCGAATCGTCAAAATTCCTTCAGATTAATGTTTCTCGTGGTCTAATTTACTAGATTCATGAAAAACCAGTGTGAACCAGTTTGCTTCCCTGGTGACTTCAAATTCGAATATCTCGAGTTCCGAAATTCGAATCGTCAAAATTCCTTCAGAGTCATGTTTCTCGTGGTCCAATTTACTAGATTCATGAAAAACCAGTGTGAACTAGTTTGCTTCCCTGCAGCCAAAGATTTGACTAACTCTTGAGTTCCAGCTGCAGAATGAGGGCGTATATCGCGCCACATTGTGACTACGTGTTCTTTGTCCATTTCTGCCGCAAGGGCGTCAGCTTTAGCCACTAGTGCGACCTTGGAACACTTTCGGAACTAACTCTTCGGATGCGTCTCGTACATGAGATATGAAGACAAAAGAACAGATTCATTCTTAGGGATTGAAGACTTCATCAAGGTTGCAAAGAAGCAGAGGTGAAGGTTTTTTTGTGAAAGAAAACGGCAGCCTTTATCAGAAATGAATGCGCTAAAAGAGAACATTTATTGCTGCAGAAAGAAAACTCTTCATTATATACTATTTCAAGTCAATTGACTCAGAGGGTGAGGTGGCTCAGTGGTAGAGCGTTCACATTTGCTGCATCGGGTTATTGGTTCGGTCCCAGCTCGCGCCAAATATATTCTGTGGTAGACACCCACCGTGTGCATGGGTTTTCTTGGGGTTCTATCGTTTCCACCCAATTTCTTTATTCCACCATTTCCTTCAATCGTCATCATCACCGTTTCTTTTAGCCTAACCAGCATATGTGTGAGACGTAAAAGTTAAAGATTTTTTTCAATTGAATTACTATACACTTCTCTAAGATCGCTCTTTATAATATCTTCCCGTCTTTTTAGTTTAGTCCAAAGCTCTATTTGTCACATGCAACTCAATTGAAACTATACACACCATGTGAACAAGTCTCATCATTTTAGATACATATAAAAAAACAATCCACTTGGCGTAACAACCCTCTCTGTAGGCCTGACCCGCTCCAACGCCATCTATTAGCGAGTGGCTGAACTACGTCCAGTGTAGCGACGAATAAATAGTCAGCACGTTGCGTTGTCCAGTCTCTAAGCGGAGTATCAGGATCTTTCTAGACCTAATGGCCGTCACGCTTTTTATTTACGTGACTCACCAGCTTGCCTCACGACACCGGGTGGACGCCAGAAATTGGGAAGCAACGGCTGGGAATCGAACCTAGGATCACGTGGATGTGAATCTAACGCTCTATCTACGGTATCCCCTTCTTATACATACAAAAATAACGAAATAAATAAATAAATAGATACACTTAATTAAACCCATTTATAGCCTAATTTCCCCAATTATAAATATCAATCAGAAAAATGATTTAATAGAATTTATGAACAAAAATTTCTTTTATTATACGAACGGAAGAAAAAAATATGCATGATTTGTAAATGAAAAAAGTATAAAACAAAAATCTTGAAGAAAGAGAAGAAGAAAACTGTTCGAAAGAAGTGTTTTTTTTTTTAACGAAGAAGATAAAGTCTATAAATTCTTAATTATCTAGCTAATTAATACCATTTGCCATTGAAGTGAGGACCGATTAATTTTCTGTGTGGGGGAAGGGGTAAAAGGAAAGTAAGGAGTAAAGAAAGATGGATAGACATCAGCGTGAAGAAAAAGGGGGTATGATTGTAATGTTGCAAAATAAAGAAAGGAAAAAAAAAGTTCGTACAGTTTTACTGGAAGAAGAAAATATCAATTGAGACAGGGAAGATTTATTTGTAGCAATAATGATAGTGACAATAAAAAAAAAATTAGAATTATTTGAAAAAGAAAATAAATTATGAAGTTCAAGAGCTCAATGACACAGAAACTTAAGTTCATCACCTTATTCCAGATTTAGTTAGGTTCAATCTTTTGAATGCATTTACCATTGCCGCTTTTCTCAGGGTGGGCGGAGGGGATACATTGCCTAGCAAAAGTGTTAAAACCCATTCCACAATTTCCTTATCTTCTTCTAACTTCTTAACATAGAGTTCCCTTTTCATACATTTTCTACTACCTCTCTTCCCCTACCTCACGTTAACCCATACCACTTGGCTTTTTACAACACCCCTTCAGGGAGCGCGCGCTCTTTTTTTTTTTTAAACGGATTTTTCTTCTTACTTTCTCTTTTGGAGAACAACCACCCTCTCAATTTTAGGCCGATCTTTCTCGCTCTTGTGTAATTAGCAACTCGAAGCGGCGCAAATTAGCATCGTAATTAGCTTAACTGTTCCATAAATTAACATAATTTTCAAGTTACTCGATGAACGCGGAGACGAAAAGAGGAGACTTTTGCAATACAGTTTCATCACCGTAAGGGGTTGTAGAGCATGCGTGTTCGAGGAAGAGAAGGGTTGTAGAACAAATAGAGAACCACTTTTTTCTCCCTAGTATTGACTATGCTTTCCATATACCAAAAAGAGCTATACATATATTAAAAAGTCCACAGTTACCATCAAATTTGTGTTCACTGCAGATGTATATATTATAAGGATATAAGGATAGAGATATAAATAGAAAAAACATTTGTGAGTCCTGTCAGATCTTCTTTTTTTTTAAGATTTAAATGCGTTTCTTAGTTCGAAATTTTCAAGTTTGCACAGGATAAAAATAATTTAAGATGTTTACAAAATCCTATTTATATATTACAAGAACATGCCAGTATATGTGCGTAACGCTAATTCCTAACAGTACATAGTCAAGCTGATAGGCGGCGGTAGCTGCGTTACCTGCCCACCTGATATCAATAGATGTCACTAAGGTGTAGGCAAGTTGTAGATTTAAATCTGTAGTAATGATTTAATAGAAACTTAAAAATTTAGAGTCTTTAAATTTAGAGAAAGCTCTTAACGGGAAGTGCAGATCCATTTTAAATTTCTTATATGCACATGACACAATAGGAGCAGATGAATATTCGAGAACAAAAATTAAAAGGACGCTGTGTGTCGCCTTCTTACAAGAAAATAGATGGGACAATTGAAACGAAATTTTGAACATATTTGTATTCGGCTCCAGCCGAGTTTATATGATGTTTATTATTATTATTCAAATCTGTATTCTAAGGCAGAACAAAGAGAGTTCAAATTCTATGCCAAAAATAGAGTATTTCACCGCACTCCAAGTTAGGAAATTGAAACTTGGTGTACAAATTTCTGATTAGAAGTTAGTTAACATAGAATTCAGAGAGATGAGAAGAGAAGAAGCAAGTTAATACGATTTCTTCAGATCCGTGTGATCTGACACTTGATGCAAACTATACCTGCTTAATCTGTCAGGGTAAACATTCAACCGCTCATTATCGAGCGTATTATGGTAATACTGTCAAATTATCACAACAACAAGATTCCGAAAAACAGAAAGTGTTAACCTTGACTACCTCGACACTTGTCTCTAATCAGGATTCCATGCACGAAGACTCTTTTCGACCTGCAAAACGCACTAGACGACTCACTACTTCGCCAACGCCAGAGCCTGCTTCTACTACCAATAAATTTACGGCCCTGTCAAGTGCCACTCAAGAAGAGACGACCATGGATATAGTAGAAAATTCTCCATCTACTAAAGAACCTCATAAGGAATCGTCACGCAGACGAATCAAGACTTTATATATATACGATTACCCAAAGGACAAAGCTTGTAAACTTAGTCATGGTGCTTCGTCTATAAGGATATACCTTATTGTGCTATAATGAAAACAGTAATGAATTTCAATGTCAAAATCAGGAAGATTACCAAGCCCTAGAGAACTTTTGTCAAGAATATAAATTGTCCTATTCAATGGAAACTTTTCCTTCAGTACCACACTTCAAAGTGGTGATACGGAACCTACCTTTAGACACTCAACTGGATAACATTAGAATCGACTTAACTAACAGAGGATACGAAGTACTTAATGTTCAGCAACTGACTGGAAGAAATAAAATTCCATTACCGTTATTTCTTATAACTCTCACCAAGACCAAGACGTCCAAGGACATTTTCATGCTAACGTACCTTGAATTCTCAAAGTTACTGTAGAGCCATACAAACCGAAGGCCTTTATTCAGTGCTTATAGTGTCAACGACTCGGACATACCCAGTCCTTCTGTCTTGCCGCTCCAAAATGCATGAAGTGTATCAAAGACCATATTACTTATCAGTGTCCAACTAGTAAAGAAAATCAATACTATCAATGTTCTAATTGTGGTCAAGATCACCGGGCCAACTTTCATGGTTGCCCAGTCATTCAACGTTACACAGCAAGGTGCATCAAAGATAAACCAGCTAAGTTAACAGAAGAAGATTTTCCACCATTAAATCCTTCTCAACAACCATCTGTACCATCGACTCCATTAAAGGAATCTACATATGCGAAGCAAGTTACATCTAAGGACCCCCCAGCCAGGTCCAGCGTCCGGCCCCCGGAGCCTACCACTGGAGATTTCAGTTCAACTCTAAAGGAACTGTTCCAACTATTTAGAGATCAAAGCCTAACAGCGTTTTTACAAGCAGTTAAGAAGAAATTGCCAGAAATTCTCAAGCCAGTGATATATTTATGAAATCTATGATTCTCATCAAAATTCTTGCTGACTTCATTTAAATTAGCATATAGTTAATTAGGACCACACCCTTATGAGGGCCACTCCAGACCTCTTCTTATTCGTCTTCCCAAGAACCAATCACGACACTCGTTCAGCTAGTGATGACCAATCCTGTATTAATAGCCATCTAAATTAGATGGCCTCATCACACATACTTAGTAGAAGCTGCGACAGTTGCGCTTCGATATGTACTCATATGCTGTACACTTGAATTGCTTTTACAGCACAAATAGGAGGCAAGGAATCCAAAAGGGAACCCGATACTCGCTACATGTAAACCGTCAGATACAAGAGAGAGAGAGAGAGAGAGAGAGAGAGAGAGAGAGAGAGAGAGAGAGAGAAGGAGAGAGTTAACATGGTTGGGTCTTTCCTCCTTTAGAAGTGGTATTTTCGCAAATGTTGAATTTGAATACAATTTTTCTTTCTGATTTGTAATTACAAAATGTGTGGAAACGGTTTTGGAAATATTGTATTTGGCTCTTAGGTTGATTTCTGTATTTATCGTTCTCTTTAAAATACATAGCCAAAGGAGTTTGAAATAATTTTCATAAACATTATTCTTCCTGAGCAAAAAAACTAACGTATTGATAAGCGAACTTTTTAAGTATGAGCGGGAAAGTTCTTGGTTTTCGCAATTCGAGCGAGCTATTGAAGTTCTTCTTATCAAAATAATAATAATAATAATAATAATAATAATAATAATAATAATAATAATAATAATAATAATAATAATAATAATAATAATAATAATAATAATAATAATAATAATAATAGTAATAATAATAATAATAGTAATATAGGATTATTTCGAAGATTAAGTGCTAATGTCTTGGTATTTTAGTTTTCTCATTGGTGTTCTATTGTATATGGGTTTTGTATACTTGTGTGGGTGTTACATACTGTGTTTAGGTCGAATTTAATCAAGTTTTTTGTGTGTATTGCTCCGTATTGTAAGTGTACACTAAAAATTAATATTACAAAATATGTCTCACTGCGTGGTTGGCAGGTGTGCTAAGTATAGGAGAAAAAACTTATAGTGCAAACGTAGTTGTCGTAAGGGAGTTTTGTGTCCCTTTAGCAGCGAGGCCATATGAGACGTGCACATACTGCTCAACGTGGAATCCGAATACCATGGGCTCTCAGCTGGAATCGGATCCCGATCTAACGCGCCGAAAGTACTTACGCTAAACCATATCTACAAGGGAGCTTCGGTGCAATCATAATGTGTTATTCTTTTACATAGAACCACTTTTACAAACAAAAGCATGAAATCCTTCAGATTTGCTTGCGATTTCCATGCCCTATAGGCTTCAGGAGATAGATAATTAATTAAACTGAATAGTTCTGACAGAATTGGTGGAATGAAGATGTGGGAGGACATGGGAGAACCGCAACAGAAAACCCCTCAGACATTATTTGTCCACCACAAAATTATAGGCCTGGGATCGAACCAGGGATCCCTTCCACTAGGAGTGAATGCTATGCCACTGAGGCACTGTATCTCCCATTTTCACATAAAGTGTTGTCCTGTGTCAAAAAAAAAAAAAAAAAAACACTTCAACGTTTCAAGTACCACTGTGTGTTTCCAGCATATAAAACCAGTGAAAAGGTTTCCATTAGTGATGGTCAAAAAAATCCGGTTCCGGAGGAACTGGTTCCGCGAGGAACCGGTTCTCGGAGATCCGGTTTTCAGAATCGGTTCTCTTAACCGGTTCCGGACCTGGATCCGAAAACCCGGTTCCAGAACCGGATCTTAGGAGCCGGTTCCAGACCTGGATCCGAAAACCGGTTCCAGAACCGGATCTTAGGAACCGGTTCCAAACCTGGATCCGAAAAACCGGTTCCGAAACCGGATCTTCTAGAATCGGATTCGTTCAAACCCGAAAACCTGTTCCATCAGGAACCGGTTCTGGCCATCCCTAGTTTCCATATCTTGCTGGATACATCACTCACTGAAGAAAAAAATATGACAAGTTAATGAGAACTATTTATAATGTATTACCTCCCAATTAGGTAAAGCATTTGAGAGTTGGGTATAGTTTCTATGTCACTTGGTGATCTTTATGGGGGCCGATCGTGGAGACTGCGGAATCCCGCCCCGAGAAAGTTTGATTGGACCCTTCCAGAATGTGGATATACTATATTTGCTTGAATCTTTGCTTGTTTATATGACAATGAAACATTTGTATATACTTGAAGCTTCCTACCCCGTTATACAGCTATCGGCGCAGCTGGTGGTCTTCACGTTCGATCAGAGAAACGAGTAACAAAAACAAAAGGATTCGATCTGATTTTCAATTATGTAAATGGCAGTAAGATAATGTTCAGTAAAAAGAAATGAAAATAAAATCATCACAGTAACAAGTGGAAAAATATCTTAATGTGCATGAACTGTTAGGTGTACATGAATAGGGGGAATTACATTCAGAAAACAACTTCAGAATAAAACAGAAAATTCGTCAGGTAAGATCAAGCCCAAAACAAACAATTAATCAAAAAGAAAAGGTAAGCAGCGATTAAAATCATTATTTCTTCTACGAACGCCGAACATCGTCTGTCTGTGGCTGCGGGCTTCTTCCTCTTTGCTCCTGTAGTGACGTAATATCACCAGCCAATCAGCGTCTCATTTTCGATGTGACCCAACCTTACTATTCTATTAAATTTGGTTTCTATTTAATTATTTGAAAATTGATAATGATCATATTGAACACGAACATGCTTTGCTGTTTAGGACTGTTATTAGGATAAGTAAATGAATAAGACTTTTAATTAAATATGGTTTTGAATTGAACATTGTAACATGAACATTGCTACATATTATCTAGCATAAGAAACAACACGTCCTCGCAACCACAAGGCTTCCAATTCTCCTCAGCAATCTGATACTTCTCGAGATCGAGACTGTTCACGGTCACGTGCTCGTCCATCGTGTACAGTAGCTGTAAAAAGTCCACCTAAACGAGTTACATCAATTCAGTCACCTGCTATAGTGCTGCCAAAATGTCTTGAGCCGTGGCAAAAATGCGAACTAAGGTTTACACCCTCGACACACCCACGCTTTGAGCCAATGAGGGTTCAGCTGTTGCTAAGCGAGAGAGCCTTGGAGAAAGGAAGTGGAATTCCTTCAGCCGATAGCAGCGCTCGAAACGGAAGACCAGGTGTCAAGTCAATATGGTATATCTTTAATACATCATCAGCTCCTACGAACGTTTCAGCCTCAAACTCTGGTATCATTCCCATTCTACTCAATCAGCTTGATGATTCATTGCATCACGTACAATCTTTTAACTTAAAGCTCATGCGATATTATACCCTATTAGATTTGCACCAATTAATAAAAAAGCACAAAACGGAATCATAGATAAAGTCGATCGATCAATATTCGGCATAAATGCAAAAATTTAATTGTTGAAGTATCTTGATCAGAAAACACTATCTCCGCCTAAGCGAGCACCATTACTGTCAGTCTTGATACTAGAATTACAGAGAAAGAAGTTTTGGATGAACTTAAAGCTGATGTCATACATCCTAGCCAAGCCCTTCGGATTAAAAATGCTACAATGCGACATACATGATTCGATTGCTTACTGACGATAAGACTCTGATCGATGACTTACTTCAAAATGGAGTATATATCAATTGGTGTCATCATAGACTTAAACCATCTCTCACACCACCGCTTCTCTCCTTGTGTTGCGAAAATGGTCTTACCTGCAATTCGCATCCAATCAACAAGTGCACTCTACCATCAATTTGTCCTCATTGCAAAATACCTCACAAAATCAATAATTACACGCTCTTAAATCAATCTTCTATCTGCAATGGAAACCATCCCACTTATTCCTATCAATGTAAGGGTAAACCCAAACCTTTGCCTGGCAAACCAGAAACTGTCGTTCCACTGCAACCTTCATGTCTCTTCCACAGCAATCAATGTTTCTACAGGCACTGAAACATCGTTACTTAAAGGTCCAACTTTGGAACATGTTTTTCAATTCATTATTTTAGTTCTCCAAAATATTTATTTTTCTATTTCAACGTACTCTATACTATTTAATGCCATAAAAGCTGCGTACGATATCTGTAATATAAATACTACCTGTATGAACTCCAACGCAAGAAGTCTGTCGCCATGGGCGCCCAAAGGGGAGGACAGGGTGGGGCCCGGCCCCCCTCTGGCTCACGAAAATGTATGAGTAATATAGCAAACCACGTATATTAAATACTAGAAACACCAGACGCAATATATAACCATGTAGATGACCCCCTCTAGGAAAATTTCTTCGGGCGCCTCTGTCTGTCGCCGTACAACTATCCTACTCTTTTACAGCATCTTCACGGCCTCCGTTGTAGCTGTGTTCAACACTGCATCAACGCATTCACCCGATCCTTCATAAGCTGTTAGATCAGATCCCGCTATGTCACGTTACGCATATTCACTAGTCGATCATCTTCTTGCACTCCATGAACGTGATTAGGCCACTTCTTTCTACAACCCAGATCATCAGATTTACCATCACAATCCGCATATCTATTGCGCATAATTTCATTGTTGCACTTCTTTGTTCTCACTAACAGTGCTCCCATTGTCTCAACCCGCCCTGAGTAGACCCAGAGCAGAAGATTAACATTCTGGTCTCAGACTAACACCCAATAATAACAATCACATGTCTTTATGTTATGTTAACAACACTTCATTGCTACTATCACGTCATCTCTCATCGCAGGCGTTACCTTCTATGGCCTGTCCATCTATTGATCGGAACGAAATTTCATTTTTTTTAAAAAATTATGATTTTAGCCTATATTGTACGGACGGCTGAAGACTTGGGCGCAGCAGCGAGTATTAGGTCTATATAAAGGATGAACGTTAAACTTTCAAATTTGATAAATTGTACACTATAAGTGATAGTGAAATTTATATTTGTTATTATTGTGAAAAGCCATCGATGACATATTATGGTTTGAAGATAATGTTTACACGTTCTCCTCTGCCTTGGCGGCGGAAGAGGGAAAAGGACAGCGTTACAACTGCCCCGAACCCTGCCGCTAGCTAACGCATAATGATCAATTGCTCCTTTAATCAATGAAACACTTCGATAGGGTTGATGATGCAGTAATTGTGCTTGTCTTATTTGTACGCTTGGCTGTATTTATTAGAAGGAAGACTTCTTCCAGTAGGGTGAAAGTAAAAACAATGATTTTTAAAAATTTCTAATAGTGCTGGAAAGGCCAAAAATAATCTTTTTAGAGTAACTGGAGGATGCCTTGAGATGCCGCAAATACGATAAAGTTTGAAATTTCTTGTTCTGTTTCAGGTCCTCTTTTATTTGTACTTTAAAAACTTGATTATACTTCTTTTTTTATTGATGAAAAAAAAACTTTTGCGGGTGGGGTAGGGATTTAAATTAATGGTGAGGTTAATAAAATTAAATCAAATACAAAGATAGAATTACTACTCTGTTATTCCTCCTCCCGTCGAAAAAAAGTTTGTTTCTTCAATAAAAAGACATAAGTATAATTTCGTCTACTTTCGAATCTCGTCTCCAAAACGAGACAAGAACTATACATTTTCAAATTTGAGACGAGATACATGACAACTCTCGTCTCGTTTTCAAGATGAAGTGAGAAATTTATTGAGTCTTGTAAGTAACACTAATGCCCACAAGTCTTCGATCTTTAACACTGTTTTACTGGTACATGATTCATAGTATATACAGGGTGTTTCAAAACAACACCGACAACGTTTGGGAGGTGATTCCTGACACCAAGATAAGATGAAAAGTATAGAGCAACCGGGTGCACAAATGCTTTCTTTCGGAGTTATAAACTATCGAAAACATGAAAATATGAACTTTAAAGTCCATAGCTCCAAAACTGTGGGACCTACCGTAGAAAATAATATGTGCCCTATCCAAAACTCCATGTTTCAGAATCCTGCGGTACTTCCGCAACAATTTTTTAGAGAGGGAGTTTTGCTACGATCATATAATTTGAAGTACTCACAAACTACTTCTATAAAAATTGCTGAGGAAGTACCACAGGAGGATTCTGAAACGTGGATATTTGGATTGTGTATTTGGATTGTGCACGTACTAGCTCCTAAGTGCACTCTTGACACGACTATGGTAGATCCGGCAGTTTTGGAGCTATGGGCCTTTAAAGTATATGTTTTCTTGTTGTCGGCAGCCTACAATTCCGAAAAGAAGTATTTGTGCACTCAGGTTAGTCTATACTTTTTGGCTTATCTTGGTGTCTAAAACCACCTCTCATACATTGTTGTTGTTTTGAAACACCCTGTATATACACACTGTAGTTTGATAATGTGATTACATAATCATAACGAAAAGTATTTATTAATGGTTACAAATACGCAAATCATACTTCAATAGTAAATTTGGTTTAAATGTCGTTATATCAAGCCCTTCGTAGCTTCTATGTGAACTTAAGAAATAAATACAGTATTCTTAGGGAATACATTTTGAACGTAGATTTTTAAAACGAGATGAGAAAAGTTCTTCGAGAATTGAAACGAGACAAAAATTTGTCAAGAATCGAGATGAGACGAGACCTCTACAAAATTGTATATACGGAAACCTTGTCTCGTCTCGTTGCCATAATCAATTACTATCTTTTCGGCTATCTCAAAAAATACGAGGATGATTCAGAAAGTAATGCCTCCAAGCGCACTACTTGACCAATGGCACTGAAAATATTCTGAGCTGATTATTGTTAATGCTGATGTTTAAGCTATAAAATGTCATTTGTTTCACCTCCCCATCTCTTCTCATTCCAGAATAATCGATGACATCCAGTGGTGACGTCTGGTTGAAACAGTGGGCTATCATTGAATTTTAGACTGCGGAAGGTTGTGCGCCCAGAACATTCATCGCCGGCGACTAGTCGTGAATACACCATTACGATCCTGAAATGAAGCGTTAGTTGATGGAGTACCGGTACACCTCCTCTCCTTTACGAAAAAAAATTCAAAGTTGTCTCATCTGGTGGCAAAGTGTTGTTGATATTCTGTCTCATCCACCTATATTCCGGATCTTGCGCCATGCGACTTTTATTCTTCCCCACACTTAAGGATCATCTTAAGGGTCAACGCTACAGTTGTGACGCAGAGGTTGAAGCAGCAATTCGGCGTTGGTGTCGCCAGCAGCTACCACAATTATTATATATGCCGATGGCATGAAAAACCTTGTTTCGCGTTAGCGCAAGTATGTTACCCGTAATGGGAGACTATGTTGAAAAATGATGCCACCATTTGTAACTCATATTGCAAGCTTTCCACTGATACCTGTATCGGAGCTACCTGTCAAACACAAATAAAGGTATCACCTTCGGGAACATTACTTTCTGAATCACCCTCGTACTTAGTACGAAAGTATTTTCTTTCTTCTCGAGCATGAGGGCACGGTGGCTCAGTGATAGAGCGTTTACCTCTAGTGCGTGGAAGTCCCTGTTTCGATCCCAGCTTGCGCCAAGTGGGATTTATGGTGGACAAACACTGTGTTCTTGAATTTCCTCCGGGTACTTCCGCGTTTCCTTGCACTTAATTCATTCCACCATTGCATTCATTTCTCATCATCACAGTCTCCTTTCGCCTAGCCGGCAAAAACGTGTGACATAAAATTTAAAGATTTATCTTCTTCTTGAATATGAGTGTGCACACTAACCATTTTCCTACAAATAATTAAACCAGGAATACACATTTTTCTTCAGAATTTACAAATGTGAAACATTGTAGTTTCTACTATACTACAATAACTAGCGCTTATTTGGTATCGTAAGCTATTATCATGAGCACGTTTGTATTAGAAACTAGAGATTGTAACCTATACGAGAATGTCTCCCGACAATAGAGGTTAATTTGGAATATTGTTAATGTTTGGCTCGCGTACATCTATATATTAACATGAATCAACGATTAGCATTTACATTGACACAAAGGAGGAATTGATATAAACATGAATTATGAATCATATACGGTTCTACATATAGAACAACTTAAAGCTATTCTCTAGTACTAAATACACAATGGGAACGATAGAACATGAAAAATAATGTTGCATCATGATTATTCCTTGAGGAACATACATTTCAATGAGGATTTGGGTTAATGACTAATTACTGAATCGAAGGGTACTGAAGTTATATCCGTGTTTGTTATGTAGATTCAATAAGATTGTTTTTAATGTGTCAGAAATGAATTTCACAAGGCCATAGTCACACTAACCAATTGTTCAGCGGCGGAGACCAGCAGTCTCAATTCCATGCACTACAGTACTCACTTACACAGCGCAACATGTCCACGGGAGATATTCTTTGGATGTCCCATATCTGTCTTAAGACATTCAGGCTCACAGTAGAAACTAACAGTGGAATATCTGCACTATTTTTGTTTTTAGCCCATCGATTTATTTGAGTACTGCTAGAATTTTCATATAAATTTGCAATTTTCAAAATTTTCCCGTGATAAGTATAAAAAATAACAATTCATCAGTGCCATGTAACAAAGTTAAAACACACGTAAAGGAAATGAAATAAGAAAAAAAAATATCAGAGTAAATCTCTAAAATAGTCTCCATTGGCTGTTTACCCTACATCTTCAGAACACTTTTCTTCTTAACAGGGGAGGTGGGGACGGAGGCTTAGCGGTAAACCACTTACCTCTGGAGCATGGGTTCCTGATTTGATGCCGGTCAAGTAGGTTTGTTGTGGACAACATCGTGTCCGTGGGTTTTCTCGGGGTACTCCCGTTTCCTCCCACTTTCTAATTTCACCAATTCTTCCATTTGGCCTAAAGGGCATAATCGAGAGACGTTAAACCGAAATTTTCTTCTTAACAGGTACACTGAGAAAAATCCGTTCCCCCGGACAGTGGTATATTGTACTCATGTACGGAATCCTCTTGCTTACTATAGAAATCAGTACAGAGCATACTTTATCCGTATGTTTCATAGGCACTGCCCTTAGATGTTACATCATGTCATTGCAGGAAGTCTGACATCTAACAGTTTTCCGTATATCACATGCATATACTTATGTTACCTTCGTCAGCTATATATTATATACGTCCATTTGTATGTGAGATCCTGACCACCTATATTGTTTCATACGGAAAGTACGTATAGATGAAACACTTATACAGAAAGTATTATAAAACAAGTGTTTTCAGTTATACGTTTGCTGTACATTAAGTTCAAAAAATTACAGGATTTACAAATGTAACATACGATTTTAAGCACGTTATATACATTTTTTTCTCAGTGTAGCGTGGCTATCCATCATGCGTCAACATCAATCTTTTAGGTATAAAAAGAGAAAAGATTGATCTATTTTCTGCAAAGCTACGCATCAGGATTTACCATATTACTCATATCATTTTGTTCGGCTTACTGGGATCTACCGTATGACATATCTCATCTATGAACATTTTCTCCGTTTAAATTTTAATAATATATTAGAATAGCTATTGGACTTACTGTGCGATAGTTTTGCGTATACAAAATTTTCTTTAGGAGTCTTAAGTTCCATTTTGTCCTTATCAGAACAGTCGCGCACCCAGAAATTTTTGTGGGGTTGAGTCCAATCTTTGGAGTTGATGGGGTCCAGTGGTACAAGCCAAGGGCGCCGATTTCTCTGTAAATTTCGGGGGGGGGGGCATTCAGGTGCAGAAGGTATGTATATATAGATTTTAAAACAAATTGGACTGAAATTATGCCAAATAGTATATATTAATAAATACAATAGGGGGCCCACATGAGCTTTGAGGGGGGGCTCGGTCCCCCTCGGTCCCCAGGATCGGCGCCCTTGGTACAAGTTACTACATCTATGTAGTATTGAACGAGTATTATTGTGCACTCGAAAAGATGATAAAAACACTTTCACCTATACTTTCAGAAAAAAAAAAATATAAAACTAGATGGTTTTTATAAGAGAAAAAGTACAGAAAAAGTGTAAGATCAAATTTTCTTGCTAAATCAATCATTTACCTGTTAAACAAGTATAATTTTATGGAAATTGTATACAAATCTATATTGAGGTAGGAAGTTTTTTTTTTTTTTTTTTTTTTTTGTGGAGAGGAGAGTCCGAATCTGGTGGATTGCTCCCCACCCCCACCCGTATATGAGCCTCTGATCCAGAAAAGACACTCACATCTTAGAAGCTCACTTCATCATTACCGTAACTTTCGTCGTGAATCACATTCCTGAAAATAAAATAAAATTTCTCCAGTGCATCTCAGAAATAAGGATAAACTGAGGGGAAAAAATGCACCATGAAGCATCCAATTTCTTACTTTTATACAAAACTTTAGTAATTTTTGTGAACTGTTATCAGAAGCAAGAAAATCTAAATATTCCTGTGTAAATGCCCGTTCCATTACAGAAGCTTTCTTCCTGAGATACTACCTCCTTGCTGTTATATATATTTTCTGTGGCATATATTTATTTGTGTTTAACTGTATTATTCTGTAGGTAGTTCTACGTAATAATTTATTCCCCTGAATACACAGTTTATGTATTTATGTTGTCGCATTTATAATATATGCACTGAAAAAAATCCGTTCTCCGGACAACGGTATATTGTACAAATACACGATATTCTCTTGCTTACTACAGAATTCAGTACGGAGCATACGTTACCCGTATGCTATATAGGCTTTGCCCTTAGATGTTACATCATGCCGAGGCAGAATGTCTGACATCAAACAGTTTTCCGTATATCACATGCATATACTTCTGTTACATTCCTCAGCTATGTTATATACGTCCATTTGTATGTGAGATCCTGACCGCCTATATTGTTTCATACGGAAAGTACGTATAGATGGAACACTTATACAGAAAGTATTATAAAACATCCATTTTCAGTTATACGTCTGCTGTACGTTAAGTCCAAAAACTACATGAATATTGGTGAAAATCGAATAAAAGTGGCCAAATGCTGCAAGACATTAAAGTAATAAGTTCGTTAACTGTTAGAAGTATTTGTGTCACTGCAAAACGTCTGTATCATTGTTAGGGGGAGCAGTACCGTGCCGTGGGGGAAGACAAGTGGGGCACGGTCGCAGACGTCGAAGTAAGGGGAGCAAAATTCAGGAGGGAAAAGAAAAGAAGGAAAGAAAAAAAGAGAGAAAAATTACTTGGAATATTTTAGATCAACAACCGTATTCTTCAATCTAATAAGTTATTTAATGTTACTCATATTAGGAAAATGGATGCGCACATATATAAAATGGAAGAAAAAAAGTAATAAAAAATGCCGAAAATCAAGGGAAAGCAGGGTTTATTTTTGAAAATTTTCTTACGCTTCACGCCTACAATGGTGGCGCTTCGCGGCTGATCTGTTGACCTCACTCATATGTATGAGGGCACCGTCATATAATCTCGGCCCGGGCGCTGATTTCCCATGGCACGGCACTGAGGAGGAGACTATTCTTTGTGGATATTGTCAGAAGTAACGACTTGGTCTACATTATAGAGCTGTTAATAAAACAGTATATTTATTTCTGAAATGTAAACAAAATGGCAAGCACGTAAGTTACATGCGTAAATCCTGTAGCTTTTCTATTTAACGTGCAACCCCATGTAACATCCTGCAGAAAATGTAAAACTGAAAATATATGTTTAATATGTACTTTCCGTATAAGTGTTTCGAATAAACATACTTTCCGTATGAAACAAAGCAGTCAGGATCTCGCATACAAATGGACGTATATAACATATAGCTGACGTATGTAACATACGTATACATATGTAATATACGGAAGACTATTAGATATCAGACATCCTACAGCACCATGATGTGACATCTAATCAGGAAAAAGGCAGTACGTTTATAGCATATGGATAATGTATGCTCCATACAGATTTTCGTAGTAAACTTATTGATGCTCTATATTTATACAATATACCACTGTCCAAAAAAAAAAAAACGGATTTTTTCTCACTGTTTACCCCATGTCGATCTTTTCAGAAGAAATAGGTTGTGAGACATTATATAGCGTTGTTCACGAAATAGTAATTTATCAAAATGAACAAAAATCACGTGAGAAATACTTGGGAATATCGCCCGAAAAAAAATCCCTAAGAATAAACCATCCCTGTTCAAAACATTTAAAAGGAAACGTGTTGAAGTTTATTAGTGAAATATTCTAACATAAAATATGAACATAATTGTCTGAGTCGTATTTAAGAACTGTGGTAAAAAAAAAAAAAAAGTCCAAGAGCAAATTACCCGGCCATGTGGATCTTTTAATGAGATACTATTGGTGCAACTACATTGTAGTTTTATTAACAAAACATGTATTTATGAAATATGAATAAAATTACCTGAGATACATACTTTATAAATCGTACGAAAAAAAAAAAACCTCATCTCTAATAGTAAACTACTATTTGTAGTTGTAACAAAATCGCTTCGGTACTTTTTGACAAAATCGTCCAAAGAAAATTCATAAGTAAGAATAAATTCTCTCTTTTGGAGTTTTTCTAGAAAAAACGACTTATACAAAACGATGAAATATGAACAAAATTACTAGAGGCGTTTTCGAGAAAATCGTAAATTCAGTTTCCTTCCTTCAGTAAACTAGCTCTACCCTTATTTTTTAAAAGTAGAAAGATAATTCGAAACACGCCTAGAAAATTTTATAAAAAATCTTAAGTTAAAATTTAGTCTGGATACTTTGAACGGTATGACCTCTTAGTTTATGTACTTATATAGGAGAAACAGACGGACATAAATCCAGAAGTTTCCTTTTTCGGCATGTAGGGACCACTAAACATGAAAATCTCGAATTCGATTTTTTAAAACGATCTGTACTTACATAGGGACAAACAGACGGACATAAATCCAAAAATCCTCTTTCTCGCCATGCAGGGTCCATTAAACGTGTGGAAATCTCAAATTCGATTTTTTTAAAACGATCTGTACTTACATAGTGACAAACGAATGGACGAATACACGGACATAAATCCAAATGTCCCCGTTTTTGGCATTGAGGGGCCATTAAACGAGTAAATCTGTTGAAATCTCGAATACGTTTTTTTAAAAAATAATCTGTACTTACATATGGAAAAACGAACGGACGAACTGACGGACATAAATTCAAAAACCTCTTTTTCGGCTTGAAATCTGGAATTCGACTTATTTTACGACTGCCATACTTTCTTCTTCACTATGGTTGCTCGAAAACAATGATAATGAAATAAATGCTGGTATGACATGACAACGAATACTGCCTCATATTAAGCGTTGATTATGACTAAAAATAGGTAATCAAATAATTTGAACAATATTTAAAAAAAAAAAAATTAATGATATAATATCCAGCTAAAGTAGTTAAAAAATGTCAATTATTGCGGGGGGGAGGGGAAGAAGAGGCTCTTGAATGCGTGGTTATACAGTAGTCGTGATTTGACAAAAACTATTCCGTACTTGAACAATGTTGCACTATTCAACTGAAGAGCGCATAAAGCAGTGAAAGGTAAACTCTCTGCCGTATACAGTCATTCAAAGGGGTTAAAAAAAAAAAAAGCTGGTCTTGTTGCAAACAGTTAACGCACAAAATCCACTATCGGTATCTGCTGTACCGTTGTCTATTTGTATGTAATTTCTCCATACACGGCGAAAAACAAGTGCGCGCTTACTATATGTCGGTGCGAGACGGGAGGAGAGAGAGAGGCAAAGGGTACAAAGGTAAGAGTCGAAACGGTGCAGATGTTAGCCCATTAAAACCCATAACAATGCAATGTTCAAAATAGTAATCGGACTGAAATTGAAAAGCATTGCTTTGCATATAGCTTGTGCTGCTTGCTGTATATAGCTTCCTCCCTCCCTCCCTCCATCTCCGCCCCTGTTCATTTTTTTTTTTTGTTCTTTGATAGCATAATTATAAACCTACAAAAGAGCGTAAGAAAATTTCATACATGAATTTTGTGTATATGAAAAAAAGCTTCCTGTTGTGTAACTCTGCCGTAATGAAAGATGATAATTAATGCCATTTCCACTGTTTTGTATTTGCTAATTCTCTTCGTTTAGTCTTTGTTATTATGTTTTTTTTTTTTTTTTTTTTTTTTTAATATACGTTGATTACATCTAGGGGAAGTACCGTATACCCTTTGTTTTCATCGGGACTGCCTGAAGGGCAAAATTCTCTTCTATATACAATAACAGCAATAATAATAATAATAATAATAATAATTGAAGGATAATTTTTCTAAACAGAAATGAAAACAGAATCTTTCCCAATAATTATGAAATAATTCAACAAGTTTAGTTTATTATTTTTTTCAAGTGTAATATGATATTAGTAAGTCAAATTAGTATTCATTTCAGAAAAGTCATAGACTGCAACTAATACATCTCATTTATATATATATATATCAGTGTATTTTTTTTTCAGTGATGGAAAAATCAGGAATTGCTTAATAAATGTCTATGTACGGTAATATAGATATGTAATTAAATCTTCAATACGTTCACCGCTACTTTTTGAATAACTGAATATAACATTAGTGGAATGAGTTTCCCGATCGCGGAAAACATCGTTCCCCATCAATCTTTTTTCTTATTATTTTTATTATAAATGTTCTTTATACTAAGTAAATTCTTTCGGATTTAACAGCATTATTCCATTGATTTTCCTCCTGGTTCTTGTTCTAAACAGTAATAAATGATTTGCTTTAACGAAAATTTGACTAATAAGTCCAAATCTCAAATTTGAAAGCCCAAAACTAGGACATCACATGTCTGCTTTCATCACAGGAAAATATTTCACATGCATCATAAGTAAGTGAAGTTCTATCTCCATGACAAATTTAGTCAGGTCCTGAAGCCAGCAACTGAAGTAAGGGGTACACAAGTCATTAAAGATTCTAAATTTTTCTTCACCGATAACACTAGTTAACAAATTTAAACTTTTTGTTTGTTACATGAGAAAAATCACCTGATCTTAAAGGAACTTTTTGCGCTGAATTCGAATATGCACTCGGTTTCTCTCCATCACGTACAGTTTTCCCGTAACAGAGGGATTTTCGGGAAATTCCCTAAAAAATTTCCCCTTTTCAGATATTTTATTCCCCTAGCTCCTGTCCCCTTACATAGAGTAACATAGAAATTATACCTAAGTATACCTTGATTTATATTTGATAAACCCTAAAAGTTTCGTAAAAATCGCTTTGTTCTTTCTAGAGAAATAAATATATTTGTATGTATACTGTGTGCACTGTTTATTGCACCTGATAGTAATGCTTTCAGATCTCCTGAGTTGGGGTAAAAACGATTTGCTTTATTACTACAAACACAGATATGGCCAAAAGACTCTGATGATGATCATGACCTTGATGAACCATCGACATCAACATGTACATCCAAGGATCCAACGTTCATCCCTGACTGTGTTCGCGAGCCACATTTCATCCGGCAATGTGAACTTAATGACCTAGTCCGTGATTTGCACCTGACAAAACAAGAGGCGGAACTTCTGGGATCAAGGCTCCAGCAGTGGAACTTATTGGATGCAGAAACGAACATATCAGTGTACAGGAAAAGGCATGTTCAATTTTCAAGCTATTTCTCAATGCAAGATAATGTGTGCGTATGTATTGATATAAATGGGTTGATGGCGGAGCTAGGAATTCCTTACGTTCCAGAAGAATGGAGGTTATTTATCGACGCGTTAAAGGTCAGCCTTAAAGCTGTCCTTTTACATAATGGAAATAAAAAACCTTCTATACCACTTGCGCACTCAGTGAAGATTTAGGAATCCTATGACACCATGTCAACTTTGCTAAATCTTATAAATTACAAGGACCATTGTTGGCAAATATGTTGTGATCTCAAGGTAGTTGGTATTTTATTAGGACTGCAGTGCGGTTACACGAAGTACCAATGTTTTTTATGTTTATGGGATAGCCGAGCTGATGACAAACATTATGAAGTGAAGGAATGGGAACCTGGAGTGAATTACGTACCTGGAGAATGCGACGTCAAATACGCTCCTTTGGTAGATCCTAATAAGATATTACTACCGCCACTTCATATCAAGTTAGGACTTATGAAAAACTTTGTCAAAGCCATGGACACATCTGGTGAAGGTTTCAAGTATTTGCGAGATAAGTTCCCTAACCTGAGTGATGCTAAGATTTCAGCGGGAGTGTTTATTGGTCCCCAAATTAGGAAATTAATGCTTGATGATAGCTTTGACAGCAAGTTAAACAGTGCTGAGCTAGCTGCCTGGACAGCATTTAAGTGTGTTGTGCGCAAATTTCTGGGCAATAACAAAGCTGAGAGTTACACAGAAATCGTACAGGACATGATACAGAAATACAAAGAGTTGGGTTGTAGGATGTCTTTAAAAATCCACTTTTTGCACTCCCACCTCAGCTTCTTTCCTGCTAACCTAGGCGCTCTCAGCGACGAACAGGGGGAAAGATTCCACCAAGATATAATGGCAATGGAGAAAAGGTACCAGGGACGATGGGATCCTTCAATGATGGGGGACTATTGTTGGGGTCTTGTTAGAGAATGCAATATTTCTTACAAAAGAAGGAAGTAGTGTACGTTTTTGTAATCCAATGGAAGTTTCATATATTGTGATAGTTTTGATTGTCTTTTCATGACCTTTTGGTACATTTGTGTTATTGTTTATTGTAAATTCTCACACTTGTAAATTATATTGTATTATATTTTATATATGTGTTTGTAGTAATAAAGCAAAACGTTTTACCTCAACTTAAGAGATCTGAAAGCATTACTATAAGGTGCAATAAACAGTACACACAGTATGCATACAAACATTTATTTCTCTAGAAAGAATAAAGCGATTATTACGAAACTTGGAGGGTTTGTTAAATATGAATCAAAGTATACTTAGGTATAATTTCTATGTTAGTATATGCAAGGGGACAAGATCTTGGGGTGTAAAATAAACGAAAAGGGAATTTTTGAGGGATTTTCCTGAAAATCCCTCTGTTACGGGAAAATCGTACGTGATGGAGAGAAACCGAGTGCATATTCTAATTCAGCGCCAAAAGTTCCTTTAAGAACAGGTATTTCCTTTTATGTAACAAAACCTTTGTTAACTAGTGTAATTACTCATATCTCGTATGCGTAAGTATAATTTTCATTATATCCCTTCATTCTATCTCTCTACTATTTAATAATAATAATAATAATAATAATAATAATAATAATAATAATAATAATAATAATAATAATAATAATAATAATAATAATAATAATAATAATAATAATAATGGATATTTCAAAAAGTTTTTATTAACCCATTATACAGTAGCGAGCATAGGAATTTATTTCGGAGGATTCAAACTCAACGTTAGGGTATTTTATATTAAAATTCCTAAAATTGCCCCTAAAATTAGGCTAAATTTACATAAAAGTCGAAATTTCGGGGGGCGGGTCTGGACCCCCAAAACCCACCTCCTGCATACGTCCCTGCTATTATACATGTAAAATATACAAAGACTAACAGTCCTATTGAATGTTTGAAAGACTTTCTATAATAAAGCTCTATGTACTAAACATGTAGTAAGCAGCTCAGCATTTTACTCGCGTAGTGAAAGTATTAATCCTTTTAATTCCCAGCTGTTTAAAGTTTTTATTGAGACAATTTATTTCGCATCATCAAACTGTTTTTAACGAACTTAAAAAGTTGGTTACTGAATTCTCTATGTATGTGTGTGTTGTGTGTGCCTGGGAATGTTTGAATTTTAAGCCCTCCATTCGATAGAACATCAAAAACTATCTAAGGAAGTGATGGAATTTTTCGCGTCACTATTACCATTCCAGAGATATTGGCCAAAAAAGTTCCGATTTCGGGAGATTTAAGGAACCATATCTCGGGATCAAATTGGTGTTGATCAATACCTAAGAGGATGATGAACAGTTTGGTACCATATGGTAACTAGTGGCCACTGGTCAACTAACCACCGTTCCCCAGATATTGGTCAAAAAAGTTCGAATTTCAGGAAATTTAAGGAGCCATATCTCGGGAACTGTAAGTCATAGAGAGATGATATTGTGCGATATTTTTTTCTAATTTTTCGCCGTCTATTTTGAGTATGTGTCTTCGTAAAGCAACGTATCGTAGAACGTTTTAACAGAACTCTTAAACAAAACATTTGGAAAAAAAATTACTACTCAAGGAAATTATTAGTGGATAGATAAATATTACAAGAATTGTTTAATGAGTATAATAATAAAGCACATAAAATAATTGGTATAAAGCCTGTAGAAGTTAATAAGAAAAATTAATTCTTTTTAAGTTCGTTCTAGGAATGTTCTAGGAACATTCTCAACTGTTTCTTTTCTATAACCAAGAAAAAGTGAGTGTGGGGACTCTTAATACAACTCGTATTAATGTAGAGCTCCCTCGTGACTAAGCGGTTAGCGTACGCGCCTTTGGCGTGGGAGACCCGGGTTCGATTCCCGGCGGGAGCTCATGTGGTTCGGATTCCACGTTAATCAGTAGGTCTCATATAGCCTCGCTGCTGAAAGGGACGCTAAACTAAAATCAACTCAACTCGTATTAATGTAGTGATAATAGTGATACACTTTTCTATTAAAACTATTTCAATAATATAATAATAGCTGAAAATCTATTAAAAGCATATTTAAAAATAAATTAAATAATATGTACAGACCACCGACCTAAAATTTCTCGTATCCATTTACTAAGTTAACTCATACTGCAGTTGTAACTAAAAAAAAAAAAAAAAAAAAAAAAAAAAAGACTAGGCTATATTTTTAGAGAAATGTGAAAAATGTCTCTAAAAACAAATATAAAACAAGAGCTTTGAATGTGCTGAAATTAGCTTCCTAATACAGAACATTTACAGAAAAAGAAATTGAGCTTACTGCTCTAAATATTTTGTTTAATCAAATTAATGAACAACTTATTGTTTACAGTGGATTTTTTTCTCTTAAATTTCAGTTATATTAAAAATTTGGAGCTCTTAAAACTAATAAAAGCATATTTGAAACACAAAAGCACATTATTATTTTGAAGTAGTTTAATTTTTTTCAAAAATTATTATTATATCACAAAAATTATGACGTTTCAAAAATTATTATAGAGTGAAGAAAACAAGATTTCCATTTTTTTTAAAGTTTTAAAAATTCAAATTACAAATGAAACACAATAATTCAACATTATATCTAGGTTCGTTTTCTAGAAATTATGCAACTGAAATAAAATGATAATATAAGAAAGGAACTTACCGTTCTAAGTGTTAGAAAAAAAAATTGACAGTAAATAACGACCGGATTCATATTACAAAGTGCTAAAAAGAAAGAAAAATAAAATAACAGGATAGTTCTCTTTCTTTCCACAGCTGGCCAATACACATTAACAGGTGTTTCCAAATGCATAACAGAGCCACGGTGTTTCACTATTAAGAGGAGAGACAAAATGGATTATCATACTCGTCTGAAAGTACTGCTATGCCTTCTATGTTGCTCTGATCGGACCCAAGCGCGAAATGATATACACTTCGTAGGCCCGAGCCCGTACAGACCTCTAGTCAGAGGTCCAACTATTTTTGTAGCTGGCTGTACCTTCATTCTACCCAGGCCCGTATCCAAAGGGGTCTAGGGAGTGCTGGGCCCCCATAAATTTTTGCTGGCCCCCTAAAATTTTCACGGTAGGCTTGCAAATGAACTATAATATAGTGATGAACTATAATATGGTTGGACAGGCCCTCCCTAACTTTAGCCGGGCCCCCCTACATTTTTGGGCTGGCTACCGGCCTGATTCTACCTATCCTTTATTATGTTATTGAATTACTTAGGGAAATTTATTCCAAATCCAAACTAAACCTTTACTGGATATTTACAATTAAATTTGCTTAAATTGAAAATTAGACAATTGAAGAAGGTTTTCCAATATTTAAAGTTTTAACATATTTCATTGTTATTTTTTCGGTAAAAGATCAACAATCAAACAGTTGCTAAGAATTAGTTACTTTTCTATTTGTGTGGCGTGGTCAAACGCAGTGTGTTCGGGCGATTCGGGTAAATATTTTTAATTTCCCCATTTTTTTTCTAGTGACGTTGAGACGGATGCGCACGAGACAAGATTTGTGTCTGTCTCGTCTCGAAAATGTGCTGTAAAAGTAATGTCTCGACTCGAAAAATGTATATTTCTCTATTGGAAAAGCCGTGTCTCGACTCTAATTTTGTCAGGAAAATCCTTTTTCGACTCGTCTCGTGCGCATCCCTACGTTGAGACCAAAAACGTTACTAGCAATGAATACTCTGAACAGTACATGAGAACTAGCATGAATTTACGTAATATGCTAGTTTGTAACTTGGCTGTTAAGATTACTTAGAAGCAACAGAGGGAAGGGGGAACAGCGCCCTGGAAGAAGACCCTCTATGAAAAGGAAGCTTCGACGGTTGTTTACCTTAATGGTATCTTCCTCAGGTTCCTTTCCTCTTTGTAATTTGCAGGCCATGGGCGCTGAGGGCCTATATAAATATCATTTGGCATCTTTTCAGACCCGGCAAATTCCCGATAGATGCCTAGATAGTTAATAGAAATACGAAGATCAACTGTGAATCCAGTTCCTTATAGGAGCTTTCACATTCTAAAATAGGCCTACTACAAAAATACGAGAGAAAATTGATATTTTACTTTTAGTCTAAAGTTGAACAAAATGCTAAAACCAATAATAGTAATAACAATAATCTATTTATAAGTCACAACTTTCAGTACATCACGCTAATTCCCACTGATGTTAATGATGTCACTACCTTCGCTATCCTTTGCTTAACTGATACTGGTAGATTTCGCTTCATGTAGGAAATTTGCGAATATAAAACTATTGTGACGTTTTAATTCCGTGTAATTCCGTTAAACATCACCGCGATTCTTTACATCAAAGTAAACTAAAGATGGCCTAACCGTAACATAACCTAACGTGATTTTATAAGCTGGCGAGAGCAGTGTCGTAGCCGGTTGCCAAACCCTTCTCAAACTTCCCCAATCCATCTGCCTTTTGTACCTTTAGTACAATAATACCGAAAAGGTTTACATGCAGTTTGTTCCATTTGTAATTTTGCTGTTAAAGAGTTGTTTTTTTTTAAATTATATATCATAAAAAGCAAGTATTGTACCATTATGCTCAGAGAACTTACAAAAGCTCCATATGTTCTACCCGACATGACAGTTCAGTAAATTAGTTACATGCCATATCCTTCATGTTTTCGAGTTCTTTCTCCGTAGCATGTCATTCATATCTAAAATGATTGTCGCATATCTATAACTGTTTTCTTGTAAGAATATAATTTGATAATGATTTTGCAGGGTACTTTTAATACTTATACTATGTGTATAATCGGGAAATGTATATTTGTGGTAAATTTCATAGGAAAAGAATTATAAATACGAAAATGGGAATGAGTAAAACAAAATGTTGCTAAATGGACAAGAAAGCTTTATTTTCGCTTTATTCTTATTTACTGTTCTTTTGACATGAAATTTTCCACATACGTGCATACTAACTTATAAGAAATATCTGGCGAATTCGTTATCAAATTATATTCCTACAACAACATATTTATAGACATAATTTGCCATATTATTGAGCGAATAGAAAACATTACAAAAAAGAAAGGAAGTATATTTTAAGTAGATTTAATTTAATTTTTTACTATAAATTTTCACGGAACTCCTATTCAGTCTAGTTCTTAACACGCACGACGTCGGTGTGCGTGGTATCTTACCCCGGTAGGAGCACATAGGCTACATTTTCTGGCATCATGTATAACGTGAATATTATTTATCTATATATTTTAATTAACTAATAATATTATGAACAGCAAGACTTTGTATAATATATTAACAGCTTACACTTCTTTTATTCTAAAAGATGACTGCTGTAAACCAATACATCACACACATATCTCAAATATATTTCCTCTTGACATCAACTATCTATCTTTTTAACAATTCTGTCATCTTGACAACCATATCAAAACCTAATCAACAAACCTTTTCTTTTTTTCAATATACCTATTTCTGTTCAATTATTGCGCCTCTGATCATATACATAAAACAGGTACAGATTGATAATATTATTTACATCGTTATATAAATTGTCGCTCGAACGGGAATTACGTAACAGTAATACTGTGAAGGAAAGAACCCTGGATTAAATGTTTCCAACTATTGACCTTTTGAATAGCCCTCGTATGAATTTAAAATTGCGTTAATACAATTATTTTTCTTCTCTTATCCTTATATATATATATATTCATACTAAAATATTATATTCTTTTATATGTAGTCTTAATCATACATTCATATATTAATAACATCAAAAAAATATCGTCGATAGGACTATTCAGTTGGCTATTCCTTCCCGTATTAAATAATATAATATCATCTTTATCTACAGTTAACATATTTATCCATGTTCCAGCAACATTATTTATAAATAACGACTATCGTCCTATTAGATGTTAACAAAATCAGAAGGCAATATAATATGCAAAGATCTTAGCAATCACAACACATAAAACAGGTACAGATTGTATAATAGCGAATTATGATCTGCAATTAATATAAAATTGAAACAAATATTTAAGGTTAATGTCATGAACTTCATAATCGGCCCTCCTTTTGGAACGAACAAATAAATGAAGATAAACATAGCGCTTTAGAATTATCATAATGACATACAAATTAACAACAACAAAAAAATATTTAAGACAATAGATACACTACATAAATATTTCATAACGAATCAATTATAGATGAGCTGTTAGAGAAACAAATAAATTATCTATAATTGTTACCCAACATCACGTAACATGCTCCTCCTGGCCTGCTTCTTAACGGACAAAGGAATAGTAGCGAGAAATCGTTTTTGGTGAGAATTCAGCTTCCGATAAACAGGTTGCATGTCTCAGATTATCACTCTATTCCTTCCGAAAGTTATAGACATATTTTCAGTTTCAATATTGAATCTGCATAATTTGGAAATCTACAGTAACTTAACAATGTGAAAAGAAACTCACATATTTTGAATATAAAATTAAGTAATAGTATATTTCATATAAACAAGGAGTTTGCATTACACTGAGAAAAAAATTGTATGTGGCGTACGTAAAATTGTATGTTACATTTGTAAATCCTGTAGTTTTTAGACAACGTACAGCAAACGTATAACTGAAAACGCATATTTTATAATACTTTCTCTATGTGTTCCATCTGTACGTATTTTCCGTATGAAACAATTTAGGCGGCCAGAATTTCACATACAAATGGATGTATATAACATATAGCTGACGAAGGTAACATACATACATATATGTAATATAAGGAAAACTGGTAGATATCAGACATCATGTAACGGCATGATGTAACATTTAAGGTTAGTGTTTGTATGTATCAGTACGAAGCGGATAACGTATGTTTCGTACTGATTTCTGTAGTAAGCAAGAGGATTCCATATATTTTTACAATATACCGCTGTCCGAAAAACGGATTTTTCTCAGTGTAACATTTTATATAATGTGTAACTGAATAACTGATATAACGCATGACTAAGGAAACGACAATTCTTAGAAAACAATATTACAAATTTGGTCTATTGCAATGTTGGAAATAAAATATTGTATTTTATTTATTTAATTTCATGTATGTATGCCATTATAAGTGAAAAGTGAATTTCGGGTACCAGCCACAATAAGAGAACAAAGTATAAATATTTTCATAACTTTGCCTACTGCACCGGACACCAGCAAACCTTAGCCCAGGTACCCTCTCAACTGAATAAGGGGTTCAGTTGGATAGTTAGTAGACAATGTCTTCAATGTATGGTCTTCAGAAGCCGATAACACACGAAATTACCACTTGTCATTACATGTCACTGCTGTTCATGTCTTACATTGGCAACAGAATGCCTTGACTAGACCATAAAAACGAGTAACATGGTATGATGAGTCTCGATTTCAATCTGATCACGCTGATAGTGATGTACAATTTGGCGCCACATGGATTCATCACGTCAGGTTGAAACTGTACAAGATAATGGCGACTCCATGTTGATTTGAAGTGTTTTCCTGTAAGCAATATTTTGGACCTTTGGTACATGTACTATGAACCCCTGTTGTATCGAAGTATGAATATCTCCAGAGTTAACTTTATCTATTTCCGTCAATCGAGTGGAAATGGAGTGTATATATTTTAAATTTTTTAATAAAATATATACAATACGAAATATTACAAAAAGTATATTATAAACAGATAAGACATTTAATATGAAATTTAAATATTTATTGAAATTTGAATATTGAAATTTAAATATATATAGTGGCGGATCCAAAGGGGGGCGTTTCTTGAAGTCCAGGTATACACTGGATAAAATGGACTTCAATCCTGCTTTACACTGGATAGAGCGGCAAAATATGTTTTAGCCCCTCCCTTGATCATATCCTCCCCACTGTATACATACTATATATATATATATATATATATATATATATATATATATATATATATATATACGTGTGTGAATGTGTGTTAGGGTATTTTTAATATGTTAATTAATAATAAGTAACCTTAAATTTAGAATTTTCATTCATTAGGAAATCAAGTCATTACTATAATTTCAAACACATGTAGTAACCAAAGTATATTTTGGACTTTAAATACAAACATTGAATATATTCTTCAGCTCCATTCATCGCTATTAAGAAATTCGCACAGAAGACTCCTTCTGAACTTTCGTTTATTTACCTTAAAATAATCGAAATTAAAATCCTATTTGTGATGTCGTATACAGAATAAAATTACAAAAGTTTACAATTATTTCAAAAGCACATAGTTTCTAATGTATTGAAGTTTTATTTCTTAAAGTCCAAAAGAGGTCTCTTGAAAACAGTTAAAGATAATGATCCCTTTTGGTTGTTGCAATGGCAAAAGCTGCTTCTCTCAGTTGTTAAAAAAAAAGCTTGGTAAGGTGACTGTAAGCAGGCACGTAGCCAAGGGGGGTCCGCCCCCCCCTTCGAGACCAGAAATAAAAAAAATTAAGGAAGGATGAAACAAAATGAAATGAGAAAAATAAGGATCAGCGTTAAAAATAAACTACAGCAAGCTTTTGGTTACTCTTTCTTATATGGAAATTTGTATTACTTGCAATACATGGTTGCAAGGTGAGCGATATGTATACTGGAAGAGTCAGGGAATTTGAAATTTCTAGAAAAGTTGCGGAATTCTCAGAATTTCTGCTACTAGTCAGGGAGATTTCAAGCTTCCGAAAGCATAGTGCCTTCGTGTAACAGCATGGACATTTTTTTATCATAATTTTTCGTCATTGCATCCTTGCAATATCAAACATGTTATTTCAAAAACAATTTCCTACTGCTCCTTTAACCTGCCATTTGAAACAGACAGTAGTTGACGGAGTAATAAAAACAAAAATATATGTGGAAAGTAAGTTCTGTTAACATTTGATTCAACAGAAAAAGGAACGCAGATATTGCAAAATATTTTACAAGACATTATTATGTACTTTTTATAATAGTGAATATGTACTTTTTATAATACTTGAGGTCTAATGAAAGGAAAATTGTTATATTTGGATAAACAGAGAAAGGATGTAAATATTGTATAATCTTTTTCAATACTTTTTTTAAAAAAAATTCACTCGAGATTTCTTCATAGTTTATTACAATACTTCCAACATATCCTCACAAACCAATATATGTTAATAGTAAAGTAGTTTAGATTGATCCAGTTTCTGGGCCTTCAGAATTTCATGTCACGTCCCCCTCCCCCACGTTACGAAATCCTGGCTAAACGAACCAATATGTGTTCCAGTAAAATTGTTTAGAATGATCGAGCCCCTGGTGTGATGACCAAGGGCACCAATCCTCGGACCCCTCCCCTTCACGCAATCCTAGCTACGTGCCTGCTTTAAGGGGCGCCGAATTCTGCTTCGCCCCGGGTACAGAAATCTCTAGGCACGGCTCTGCTCACCAACACATGATATTTCATTTTGAATAGTTTTGTTTACAAGGTTTTCTCCTGCTGTTTCTAAATGCTTTTACAGAATTTTGTCTCCAGCATTAAATCTGAATACTAACCCGCACCTGAATGTACTAGGGATGGTACCGAGACCGAGACGGACTTTTATATACCGAGACGAGACCGAGACCGAGACAGACCTCTATAAATCGAGACGAGACCGAGACGAGACTTAGGTCAGTCTCGAAAGTCTCGGTCTCGTCTCGAATATTGATATTGATATATACTAAAATGCCTTCACTCAAAATTTGTTTCGTTGCTGTGTTAGGTAATATGAGAACGGTTGACTGATGTACAGTGGCGTATTTAGGGGATGGTTATCAGGCTCAAACCCCTCCCGAAATAAATTTGTGATAATTTTTTTGCATTGCACGTACAACGCAAATGTTCCTTACTCGTTCCTCAAGCCTCTTCCGAAACAAAATCCATTGCTGATGCAAATATAATTCTCTCTCTCTCTCTCTCTCTCTCTCTCTCTCTCTATATATATATATATATATATATATATATATATATATATATATATATATATATATAGATAGATAGATAGATAGATAGATAGATAGATATATGGTCGCGGTGTCATCCAGGGCCGCCCTGTATGGGTTCCCGGGGACCAACTTTAATTTTCAATGAAAGCAAGGGGTGAGTGGTACCTCGTTCGATACATCTTTAAAAACTAAAAAGCGTTCTGGCAAAAGATCTCTCATATCGGGTACCGTATTTAAAATGGCCGCCAAGACATGTTGTCTCTACCAGATACAGTAAAACATGCAGTACCACTAATACGAAAACGATTGAACATAAATGAACCGAACAACAACTCAACTCATGTGGCACATCGATTGATATTGTCGCGGAGGCTCCCAGAGTCACCCTTCATGGGGGCCAAGGGCGCAACTTCAAAATTGTAAATGGAAACATGGGGTGAGTGATACCTCGTCCGACATATCTTTAAAAACTAAAGAGTGCTGTCACAAAAGATTGTTCATATGGGTCACCGTTTTCAAAATGACCAAGACATGGTACCTGCATCAGATAAAACGTCCAGTATCACTAATATGAAAACACCAGAACAAATATTCGAATAGAAAATCACAGAGGGTATTTATCATTCTATATCTCGGGAATGTTGCAACAATCAAAAAAAATGATTAGAGTGAAAGTACCATAATGGAAAGGAAGAAATCTAACTCCTAGAAAATGATTGCTCCAACCTCACTCTGTAAGTGAGTGAAGCGGGAAGGATCCGTAGAATTGCAAATGAGAGCCTTAGTTTTTGCAAATTGTATCTACGAAACAAAGTTATTTGAAATATGTTTTTATAAGAAATAAATATGTCTGTAATGCGATAAAATATGTAAAATTCTTGTTAAATGGTACCTTCCATTTTGATTGCAGGCAAAGGTTTGATGCAAAAATGAATCAACTGAAATGCGTAAAAAAATTGTCGAACAATACAATTTTAGAACAATATTTACAAACATTGGTTTTGTTCAACAGTCGTCTGCATGATATTGGTTCGCTTCTTTTCCTTCTATGTCTTCTTGCATGTGATAGAATATGAGTTTCACTGAGATGTTGTCCACAGTTACATTCCGAACAACTTGGTAATTTCAGTTGTGATCCTTAGTAACGACAAAAATCTTGCACGCATTGCGTTAAATTATCAGGGGCGGGAAAAATGTTGTTAAACTTGAATTTCACCTTATTTTTATTCACCTTGTTTCACTTTATTTTTATTCATTATAGTACCAGTCATTTGTACACACAAGTGTTTCAGACAAACCATATTTATTGCAAATAAAAATGAGGTTCTCATTTGAGATTTTACCATTCATTCCCGCTTCACCTACTTACGGACAGAGATCGGAAAAATAATTTTCTATCATTTCCTCTTTTGCATCATATCAATTATCTATATATATAAAAGAGAACGTACAAATCCTTTGTCCGCTCATCACGCTAATACGGCTGAACCAATTTCTTTTATTTTTGGGGGGTTATTAGGATTTGGACCCTAGATGGTTTTTATCATATCACTTTAATTTTCAATTACCAGTGTCTTGAGATAATTGACCATTCAGGTGTCCATTACGTACAAATCCTTTGTTAGTTCATCATAGGTATAAAAATAAACGTATTTATATGCAACCCGCATGACCGTGTCACTCGGCGGGTTAACATACATGACAGGCGTTATAATGGTTTTTATCATATCACTTGAAAGCGAAAAAGTAAAAATTATCTAAGTAACAAAGTTTATTGCGTTCGGGGGTGACCGCAGCGAAGCGGGGCGGGTTAACATAAATGACAGGCGATATAATGTTAACATTTAGTGCAATCTTCTATGGTTTTTATCATATCACTTGAAAGCGAAAAAGTAAAAATTATCTAAGTAACATAGTTTATTGCGTTCCGGGGTGACCGCAGCGAAGCGGGGTGAACGCTGCTAGTACTTTATAATCTTTTTCTCCGTTGCATTTAACTTGAGCTGTGGAATGATAAATACACTTTGTGCTTTCCTATGCGAGTTTTATTCTGTTCATTTATCTCCAACTATTTTCATATTAGGGGTCTAGTGGTACTGGACAGAGATGGAGTGGGTCAGTAGGTCAAGTGGGTCAAGTTTTCTGAGTGGGTCAGTGGGTCGTGGGTCAACAGCATGTGACCCACTGTGACCCACCACCCACCGTGACCCACTGCGACCCACCACCCACCATGACCAACTGCGACCCACCGACTCATTATGATCTACAAACCCACTCTGCTCACTGCATTGTAGACAGTATCTTCTGAAGACTGGTAAATTTGTCTTCGTTTTACTTTCAAGACCTTCATTTCCCTTCCTTTTCCATTTGTTTCTGTCTACTTACCTGAGGTGAGTATATTTAACCAAGTGAAAAAAAGAACTTCAGGCACTTTTGGATATTGATATTTGTAATTATAATAATAGCACAGGACTTATACTACTACTTGGCTTTCGAGACCTGTGAGTTTTTAGAGGAGCTAACTACTGGAAAAAATACATTTTTGAATCACTATAATATATAAATTATTATATAAAAATTGAATGTAACTATGTGAATGTATCAGCACGGTCAAATTGCAAAGTCAAATGAAATTACTTTTGGTATATAGTTAGGCCTTAATCCAAACTGGGATGTTATATTGCTTTCATTATAATGCATAATATCCTAAGGATGTAGTGAGGATCCGAATTTTTTTGCGAAAAAATAAAATTAGTATCTCGCACGTCGTTAAACTTACGGAGCTGAAATTCAGTGTATTAACTCTTTATTGAAAATAAACAGAATGTGTCCTAGCATTTGTTAAATTCTCCTTTAAGGGGGGCTGGGGGCACTTTCTATATATGGAAAATTGGTAGTAAGTTGGTTTGTAAAAATGATCGAAAACGATCGATGTTATTTAAGAAAAAAAATCAGAAACAAAAAATACAGTGCTTGGCTTCATATATCCATTGCTTTCTACTATAATAATTGCTGAAGCTTATGTTTATTATATGGAGCGCTTACAGCACAGAACAATCAACCCATAAAGTTGTGAGAAAAATAGGCATAAAATTTGTACTGTAAGTTTAATTACACGGAAATTTTAAGTTTGGATTGTACGCATAATTATATGGAAAATTTTACACTTTTTTCCCTTTATGTTGGACTACTTACCTTGATTTGAAACTTTCAAATTTCGTCCTTTCTTCCACCGAAAAGTATCGATAATGGAACAAGGAAATAATTATACTATGATATTTAATTGAAATTCATCGTAATTTGGCACATGGCAAACAGAAGTGTGGTAATTGAAGGGGAAGAAGGAAAGAAATTCCCATTCACCTCTGAACACTTTCCAGGAACCTCGTTCCCTTTCGCTTTCTAAACGGGGGAGGGAACTTGGTAATGGCATCAAACCTTCATGTGTAATTATAAAAAATAAATTTATAAACAAATAAGAAATCATCAGTTTATCAGGCTTTAATTGATAATTTATTCACAAGATTCCCTATCGAAGGCGTGGTAGATGAAGTTTCTGTTCTCCATGAGTTGACATTGCCAACTGATATGGTCAATATGGAAAAGATGTTGTGTAGTGATAGAGAGATGATACTTCTTGCTGAGTATTTCAAAACTGACAAAGAAAACTCGTTGTCACTCTTAAGTCTAACAAGCAGATTGTCGATGAGGAGTTGCAGAAATCGGGTAGAAGTATTATCAATTTCCACGACAGAGTGCGAACGGGGATTTCCCCTTATGAATTTACAGATGACTGCAATTAGAAATACACCAAGTGCTCAAACATTGTCTAACTTGTTGTTCATCAATGTTAATGGCTTACCGCTAGACAAGCTGAAAGTAGACGAGCTAGTTATTTCTTGGCTGAAGGATGGACATCATTTTGCTACAGATGATTTACCACGAAAAAGTTACCAACAGGAAATAAACCCGATTTCAGATTTGTTTTAAGGAGGATAATTACGAGTTATGGAATATGTATACTTGTATTACTAATGGCTTATTTGTGTTATTCAACTTTGTACCTAACTTTTAGTAAGTCTCTTCTTTGCTTTAGATAAACTACTTTGAATAAATATTCATAATAATTGCAATTATGCATATTTGTTAAATTTAACGTGGTGTTTTAATGATTACACAAATTACAATTATGAGTATACTTTATGGAGATGCTCTCACAGAGGGTACCCGAACACCTTTATACACTATGAAAAACTGATTTTTCAAGTCTTTTGTGAGAAAAATACTGTGAACTGAGAAACCATAACCTTTTCCATATTGTACAGGGGTATTTTCCTGCGAATAGAAGTTTCTTGTGGAATGCGTTCAGAAATTAACAATTGCAAGAATACTCTCTTAGTACAAGTATATTTTAGGCACACACTAAATTCCCTTCATCTCTAAGTGCTTCAATTTCTTCACTGACAAACAATTTACCATTTGATATTGTAAAGATTAGATCCACCGTTATTGTAACAGAGTGGTGCTTGAGCGATTGACTAGAAATTCAAACTCTGATTAGTGATAATTTCACAGTCTTGTTTCATTACAAGTTTAAACTGTTTAGTCAGTACAGAAGAGGCCGTGGGTCGTGTTCAGAGCTGATGACGATGGTTTTTGGTGAGTCAGAGTAGGTCAAAGTGGATGAGAGTGGTTCATAGTGGGTGGTGTGTCACGGTGAGTCAGAGTGGGTCACGGTGGGTGGTGTGTCACGGTGAGTCAGAGTGGGTCACGGTGGGTGGTGGGTCAGAGTGGGTCACGGTTGGTGGTGGGTCACAGTGAGTCATGGTGGATGGTGGGTCAGAGTGGGTGGTTGGTCATGGTGGATGGTGGGTCAGAGTGGGTGGTGGGTCATGGTGGGTCATGGGTCAGAGTGGGCCACGGTGGGTGGTGGGTCAAGTTTTCACTGACCCACGCCAACTCTGGTACTGGACTTTTATCTGATACAGGCACCATGTCTTGGCGGCCATTTTGAAAACGATGACCCATATGAAAAATCTTTTGCAACAACACTGTTTAGTGTTTCAAGATTTATTAAAGACGTATGACTTAACCCATATTTCGGTTTCAAATTTCTAAGTCTGGCCCCCTTGAAAGTCATCCCTGAGAGCACTGCGAGAACATTACTAGACGCGCCCCATGCCTTTCCTGTTTCACTTTTTGATTGTTCGTTTATCTCCAACTGCTTTCATATTAGTGGTACTGGACGTTTTATCAGATACGGGCACCACGTCTCGGCGACCATCTTGAATACGGTGACCGATATGAAAAATCTTTTGTCACAACGCTTTTTACTTTTTAAAGATCTATGGAACGAGGTATTACTCGTCCCATGTTTCCATTTAGAATTTTAAAGTTTGGTCCTGGGACCCCATGAAGTTCAGCCCCGAGAGGCACCGCGACAACACCGTTCGGTGTGCCCCATGGCATTTTCTATTTGAGTTTTTGTTCGGTTCATTAATGTTCAATCGTTTTCGAGATATCTTCGTGGAAAGATTAAAATGGGCCATCCTCTCTCTCTATATATATATACAGCCACGGATCCAGTATATGATCAAGGGAGGAGCTAAACCATGGTTTACCACTTTATTCAGTGTAAAGAAAGTAGAATTGAAGCCCATTTTATCCAGTGTATACCTAAGCGTTAAGGGGGACTATAGTCCCTATAGCCCTCCCCTAGGATCTGCGATATATATATATATATATATATATATATATATATATATATATATATATATATATATACAGTGACGGATTCAAGGGGGCAATAGGGGCTATAGCCCCCCTTTGACGCTCAGATATACACGGGATAAAATGGGCTTCAATCCTGCTTTACACTGGATAAAACGGCAAAATATGGTTCAGCCCCTCCCTTGATCATATCCTGGATCCGCCCCTGTATATATATATATATAAAACTTTTTCTAGGTAAAGTAGGGCAAAAATGGATCCAAAATTTAATGGAAGTCGTATAGGCAGTATTGAGGCTATCTGAGACAAAGTCTATTGCTGAAAGTGAAATATGGGTTACTATTAGGGTTTTAGGGTGATATACCCACTATAACGAGATACTTTGTATCGATTCATAATTGTATGATTCATAATTGTTTATCTTTCGGGCAGAAAGTGCTTTTACACAAGCACTATACATATTATAACGTTAATTAAAATAATAGAAGAAGAATGTTTTTAATATAAGAAATATATATTATTGTCTTGTTGGTTGCTATGTCGTTGTTTATATATACTTACGTAACATGTTTGGTTGCAAGACAGTTTGTGCGAATATACGTTAAAGGGGAATCAAAGAATAAATTATTTAATATTTATCATGAACTTGTAATTTCGTTAAAAGGTGATCATCTTAGTGAATATAACATCAGAAGATATTTTAAGGTATAAATGAGTATTGCCACTAGAGATATACTTATATTAACTGAACCAGGGTTAACGGCTACCTTTGGTGAGTCGTTGTACCACTCATCATTGAACCTGGAATACACGCATGGAAAACATTAGCACTAGCAAATTAGCTACGAAGAGGTTCACCATGCCATAATTCTGTCAAAAATGAAAGGAAAAAATAAGCGGAAACGACAGACTGTACGAGAATAATACTTTCACTATTTTAATTTCACACCATTTATTTCGAGACTTTCGAGACTTTCGAGACGAGACCGAGACTTGGTACTCGAGACCGAGACCGAGATCGAGACAAGCATCTGTTGACCGAGACGAGACCGAGACCGAGACGGTGATTTTTTACTCGAGACGAGACCGAGATCGAGACCGCTATTTATCAACCAAGACGAGACCGAGACTGTACAGAGTCTCGTCTCGTCTCGTCTCGATACCATCCCTAGAATGTACACTCATGTCCAAAATTATTGTCACATGTCTATAAATATGTTGTCGTAGGAATAGGCCTATAATTTGATAATGAATTCGCCAGGTATTTCTTACAATGTTAGTATGTGTATAATCGCCAAAGACATGTATGTGGCAAATTTAATGTCAAAAGAAAAACGAAAATAAAATTTTCGTGTCCATTTACAACATTTTGTTTTACTCATTCTAATTTTCGTATTTATAATTATTTTCCTATGAAATTTACCACAAATATACATTTCCCGATTATACACAAAATAAGGTAAACGCGCCGGATTTCGACAGGTTAAGGACCTTTTTCAAAATCAATTGCCTATTGTGGCCATAATATTGGTCGGTGTTGGCCCATTTTTTTCCTTAAAATGTACAGTCTCTACTAATACTAAAAGTCACTTCAAGGCTCATGCTAATGTTAAAATTTTTTATGAAACTGGAACTCGCCAATGGAACCCGAATTCGACACACTTCACCTGATTTCGACGGTTGCGGTACCTGAATTCGACACCTTCAATTATATCCATGTAAAACATTAAGTCGGCATTATTAGTAGTAGTAATCTCTTCTCAGCTTCAAATATTGTTTTATTATTATGCAGAAATTATCAGACGGGCAAAAGAACACAACTTAAATTTTCTGAACTGAGTAGTTACTTGGATGATCCTCAATTCGACATGCAGAAACCTGATTTCGACATTCCATATCGAACTGAGGTTACAACTATCGGAGAATTATGCAACAAATAGCTTTATGAAAGACTTTGAACATACTTGTACGTTTAGATATTCAGTTAAAATTATATTTGCACTACTGAGCATGAATTCGACAACCTTGTCGAAATCCGGTTCACAATACAAATAAAGGCTCGTGTTTTCGACAACCCCCCGTTCATTTTACATCACAACCTTTGTCCTCACAGAAGAAAACAAAACGCACTGATTGAAACTGCTTTACAACATTAAAGTACCACTATTTGCTTGAAGCAAACCTAGCTTTAACAAGTCTTACGAAAATAATTTGCCGTCTTATGGTTTTCTTAAGATTATGTGTTTTTTCTCGAAGAGTGTATCACACACACAACAATGTACTTCTTTTCTCCATGCGTATGACTCATCTACTCTAACCGCACTTTTGACACGAGAAAAGACACTCCCATAATGTTGCCACTTCTATTCACGATCGCAGGGATGACATCTTACGCTTATTTCACAACATTTAAGCACAGGTATGTTGAATTCGAGTACCTGTCGAATTCAGGCGCGTTTACCTTATCAGTACTAAAAATACCCTGAAAATCATTATCAAATTATATTCTTACAAGAAGACAGTTATAGATATGAAACAATCATTTTGGACATGAGTGTACGTTCTTTAGCAACGTGTGTTTTTACATACAGTATATAAATGTCCTATCATCTCATCGCCTACCTTATGATAAGTTATTCGTAGCACAATATGGAATTGTCTTAATAATGGGTTTCAATCGACATCTATTTGATGCTAATGTTTCCATCTTTTTCCTATCCAGAATAGCACTGACTGATCTTTTTTTTTTTTTTTTTTTTTTGATATGGATAAGCAACAATCAGTAGCGATTCATGTCCTTTCCCTCCTTGTTGTTTGAAACTCATGTCACCTTTATGACTGCCGAAGTTGGTAGTTTACAAGGAACACCTCAATAACAATATTTTAATATTTCTTCGTTCTTGTCCGGGCAACATCATAGCAGTGGGTTGTAAGATGGAAACAAAAGAGATTCAAACAATACTTAAAAGAACGTTGCGCCGAAAATTCTTTAAAATATTTCAATACAGTAAGACATTATTATGCATTGACATTAGTAATTTTAATGTCTATGAAAATGTAATTTTGAGAGACATTGACAATTTTGAACTAACAAAATCTGTGAGAGTGCATGAGCTTGATTGACATTACTTGGCCTATTTGGCTTTGGCAGATGCTAATTTTATTCAGTGAAAAGTTAAGCCTCAATCAGAAGGGATGATATCTGCTATTTTTCTCATATGTAATAGACCCTATGTTAAATTGTCCATTAAAATTACCTTCTGATCGTACTTTTATTTACCGTAATAGCTACATTTCGCCTTCTTATATAGTACAAAGCACACCCACGTGCCATTTTATCCAGTGTAAACTACAATTAATGGCCATTTTATACAGTGTATACCCGGACATAAAGGGGGCGATATAGCCCCTACAGCCTCCGCCATGGATCCGCGCCTTTATATTGATATATAAAGTTTGTCGCCTCTTATTACAGTTTTCATTTTATGGGAATCAATATTGGAGCCGGAAATGAGTATATTTTTACCACTTCCGCTTTCAATAAGGAAATAAAGTAAGAATTGGAATCTATTCTTGCGGGAGTAGGAATTGGAGTTTATTCAGGAATCTATTTTATACTGAAAGCTGATCAAAAGCCGTTTCTTGATATCTACGACCATTTTTACACTATACCAATCAGCATTGGAACTGGAAATTGTAAATTTTCACTATTTTCGGTATGAATAGAGAGATAAAGATTGAAGGGGACGCTAAATCCATAACAAAACATCATTTGTTGTTCCTTTTTTTTTTTTTTTTTTTTTTACTCTATGGAGATCAATATTGAAACCTAAAGTAGTAGTAAGTTTATACTACTTTTGTTTTAGTAGAAACAAAGTTGAAGAAGGAATCTATTTTTGAGACGCTGAATTGATGACAGAAAATCACTTCTAGCTGTCTATTATCGCTTTTCTGTACAGCCGCCAACGTTGAAAATGAAAATGGTGGATATCTGCCACTTCTGGCTTGAATGGAGTGCTAATGGAGGAAATGGAATCGATTTTTTGAACGCTGAATTGATTCCAAAAGTCATATTCTCGTTATCTCTTTTGCTCTATTTGCCAACCTGGTTTGAATAGAGGGCTAATGGAGGAGACAGAATCTATTTTTGGGAAGCTGAATTGATTCCAAAAGTCATATTCTCGTTATCTCTTTTGCTCTAATTGCCAACCTGGTTTGAATAGAGGGCTAATGGAGGAGACAGAATCTATTTTTGGGACGCTGAATTGATTCTCAAGGTCATGTTCTTGTTATCTATTATGGTTTTGGCTCTGACACCTGTCGACCTGGTTTGAATAGAGGGCTAATGGAGGAGACAGAATCTATTTTTGGGACGCTGAATTGATTCTCAAGGTCATGTTCTTGTTATCTATTATGGTTTTGGCTCTAATACCTGACGATCTGGTTTGAATAGAGGCCTAATGGAGTAGACGGAATCTATTTTTGGGACGCTGAATTGATTCTCAAGGTCATGTTCTTGTTATCTATTATGGTTTTGGCTCTAATACCTGACGACCTGGTTTGAATAGAGGCCTAATGGAGTAGACGGAATCTATTTTTGGGACGCTGAATTGATTCTCAAGGTCATGTTCTTGTTATCTATTATGGTTTTGGCTCTAATACCTGACGACCTGGTTTGAATAGAGGCCTAATGGAGTAGACGGAATCTATTTTTGGGACGCTGAATTGATTCTCAAGGTCATGTTCTTGTTATCTATTATGGTTTTGGCTCTAATACCTGACGACCTGGTTTGAATAGAGGCCTAATGGAGGAGACGGAATCTATTTTTGGGACGCTGAATTGATTCCAAAAGTCATGTCCTTGTTTTTTATTATGGTTTTGGCTCTGATATATGTCAACAGACGAACAAATGAACAGACGTAGCTGTTTTACAACACTTCCCATAAGTATACATAGCATAGTTTTGAAGTCCAAACCTAAAAATTTAAACAGTGCACTATTCGAGTTGAGTATACATATACTTATGATGTATTCTAATGCAAAACGAAAAATTTTACTGGTTAATTGAATCAAAGCAACTGTCCCATCCTTTATTTAACATCCACCATGACACATGGATTCTGTTCCAACCCTCATAGCAACCTTGTTTAATCTAGAGACAAAGTCTTGTACGGAGAGTGACATAAGCTGACTTGAAAATCAAATGCATAATAACAATACGGAAATCAATTCATGCTAGAATTAATATTAGGAATTGTATTCGCTCATTAATGCAAGCACGTGACTGTCTTTGAATCGTATATGAAGGTAAGTCATCAAGAGTGTAAGGGGAAAAAAAGGTGGAATAACAAGTCCTCTTACCCCGTTGTACACATTGTGTATATGTTTGATATCCCCCTTCCCACGCACGCTAGAGCGCTTGGAGTTTTAATTATAATTTGGGAAGCTTATCAGATGTATTGCAACGAACTAGCGGAGAGGGGAGTGTGTATTATATGTATTTTTATTTCTAGAGAAGCCCGTGGTTACAAGCGGTGCCGAATATAATCTGGTTCTTTCCTCCCCTTGCGCCGCATCCACCCTATTACCCGTACACAATGACTTCAACCCACGTTCTCTGAAGGCGGCCAAACAAGAGAGGGAACGAACACGGAACACGGGGTTAGGGATGGAGTGGGGGGAGCAAATTTAAACAACCAACGCCGAGAGAGACGAAAAAAAAATTATAAAAAGAGTGTGGTTCGACGAAAAGGGGGTTGGTGGGTGGGTTGATATACAAAAGGGGTATCGAGATAGGAATAAGGGACTGGGGGCAGATGGGATTTCTACTTAGTTTCCACCCTGAGTTAATCATTCTAATAATGCAAAGAAGGGCTCATTTGCATAAATAATATGAAACTTTGCTTGTGGCTTAATTTCCTCTTGAATTAAATACCTTCCCTTCTTCTCTTTAGCCCCTTTTCCTCCTCCCTTGCACCGTTTGTACCCCTCTTTTCCTCCTCGTTCTTCTCCTCCGAAAAGCCTTCTACAAACATGAGTAGAATGAGGAACAGTGGCGTCACGGAGAGGTGGTGACTAGCTTCATGGAGAGGACGATCAAACGAAAATTAAGAAAAAAGAAAGAAGAGAGAAGGAATAGAAGTGACTTTGTCTTGTAGTATCTGAACAGAGAGTTGACCAATAGTGAGAATCAATTGAATTTAAGTCCTTAAAGTATGAAAGAATTGCAAAACAAAAGGAGGGAGAAGAAGTATTAAGAGGTGGAGGTGACGCATTGATTGAATACGCGTATTTGGACTAAATTTTGGTGAGAAGAAATTTTGATGAGACCTCAACAGATTCTCCCATTTTCTTACTACTTTCGAAAATCGCGAAGTCTGAGGGTGAACAAAATTTTGTAACGTTAAAAACTAATGACCTCAAGATTTCAATAGAATTTCATGACCTCCTACATGTGACTCGTTCAGTGCACAAGGGAATCCAGTCCTTGTTTCGGTCATTTTGTACATATTTCCGCTTTCAGAAATTCATGAAAGATTCATGTTCAGATATTGCAAGTTAATCTTGTAATGTAAAAACACAGTGTTCCGTACAAATTTATGTCTCTTTTTCTCACAACGTTAGTAATATGGCTTGATTTCCATGTACTTAAACGTTCCATACAACTTTTATGTCTCTTTTTCTTACAACGTTAGTAATATGACTTGATTTCTATGTACTTCAGTGTTCCATACAAACTTTATGTCTCTTTTTCTCACAATGTTAGTAATATGACTTGTTTTCCATGTATTTAAGCGTTTCATACAAACTTTATGCCTCCTTTCCTCATAACATTTGGAACCTAACGACACAGTTCAAAATAAATAAGAAGGAGTGAGCCCTTCCTCGAAAATGTCCATTAACCTTGAATAAAATGTAAATTTAAGGCTCTCAAATATATTTCCGTTTATGAAAATTGCAACACCCAGAACGAATGGTGCGAATGAATCCAAACCTTGCGAATACGTGTAAGAATGTTGTAGGAGAAAGTGATTAAAATTTCAGATAGATGACGTCCACGTATGGTCGGCAGCACCCTCTGGTCTGTGATCGGAGTGGTACCACACAAGATAAATGCATGTCGCAGGGAGGCAGTAGATCAGTGGCGTCTTCTGACGTGTATATTAAGGCGTTGGCAAGAAAGGAAAATTATATTAATCCTCACAATCACAGGCAAAACTAGATTGGACCCCCTCTCCCCAGGAGCAAAGATGGCCCCTCCCACATTTTTTACTGGTCGAAAATAATGTGATAAGTTTACCTCAATTTACACATAACTATTTTAGTGGTATTTGCTTTCGACATACGAGTATTTAATAGTGACTATACTTTGCCCACCCATCGATTTCTTGAATATAGTCTGTGCCTGGAAGTTCTCGCAATTTCCGGAAATAAGGGACCATGGCCGTCCCCAGGTAATGTCCTAGTCACGCCAAACTACAAATGGCAATTTTCTTCTAACAATTTAGTTTGCAAATTATAAAGATGAATCAAGGAGGATGTTATTATGTAAGAAATACGTATTTAATTACAATAATTATATAAGTAATTATACCCTCAAAATGTGAAACTGAAAATAAAAAACAAGCAATTATTTACTTACAATTATTTAAATTCCAGCTGGGGCCGCGGTGGCTCAGTGGTAGAGCGTTCACCTCTGGTGCTTGGGGTCACGGGTTCGATCCCAGCCCCCGCCAAGTGAACTTTGTGGTGGACAAACACCGTGTGCGTGGGTTTTCTCGGGGTTCTCCCGTTTCCTCCCACTTTCTTCATTCCACCATTTCATTCATCACTCATCATCACCGTCTCCTTTAGCCTAACCGGCATAACCGTGGGACGTAAAACTCAAAGATTTCATTTTTAAATTCCAGCTAAAGTCGTCTTTCTTTGCGTAGTAACCTTTGAATTACTATTTTATAAACAGTAATTGGGGGCCTGAAACCGTAAGTGTTCAAGATGACCCACTAACGACAAAGTAAATGTAAATTAGGGAAAGAAAAAGGCAGAATGGAAAAACGTTCTGTAGCTTAACGTCCAGTCTTTTTTTTTTTTTCATCAACTGGCCCTTCGAACACAACTTTATTGGATGGAGAAAAAATAATTGTTTCTTTTCACCATGTTCCTTACATGCAATTTAGCAAGAAGTCGATTGTACCCTTAACTTATAAATTGAACGACATGTTTAACAACAAAAAAAAAGTACGTAGATCATATCGCCTCCTCCAAAAAAATGTATTCCGTATTGCTATCAAAAATGTGTCATCCACAGACAAATCTACAGACATGGCAACACTTGAGACAAGCAGACAACTTAAGACGTTGACTTTTTAAACAACGCCTTGGATTACAGAAGCACAAGATGAGAAACAGGAAGCGCATGCGCAATATGAATCTTCTAAGCAGTGAAAATTCAGCCAAAGCGTTGCCAACGACTTACTCGCAGAGGTGCCTCAAAACATGACGTACATCACACAGCACTTCTTGTTCTTGTGCACTTCAACAGTTGATTCTGTCTCGTTAAAAATTAAAGAAATCCTAGTTCTGACGATAAGTTTAATTAAATAAAAATATTCTCTTTTTTTTTCATTTTTCGTTGGGCGTTAACACACGACTTGCACACCAGTGGCAAGTGCCAGTATGGCTCATCGACGTAAAAGAGCGCAATATACCCAGTTGAATGAGTTCTAATGGGACAGAATAATCGGTCAGCCGGAAGCGGGTTTGTTGTACCGTGAAATTGCTGCTCGTGCAGAATATGCTGTGACGACAATGATGCGTGTGTAGAAGCAGTGGACAGAAGAGATGACGAGCAGTGACTGGACCACGCAATGTAAGCACAGTATCGGATGATAGACACAGTGTCTAGATGGCCATAACGGACCGGACAGTGGCATCCACAGTGCTGGTCAACGCTGGATCACTGTCGTGTTGCCATGTCTGCGTCGACTGGTCAATGTCGTTTGCTGAAGCTGGAATGGTGCTCGCATATCGTTGCGACGGCTTTCCTTGAAAATAAACACAAACGCCAAAAGACTGATATGGGCACGCGAACACTGTCACTGGCGTGGTGAATGGCAAAATGTGGTATTTTCGAACGAATCCCATTTCAAACTGTGTTGCAGTAATGGCCACATACGCGTACGATGCTATCGTGGTGAGTGCAATTTGCAGGTTTGTATTGTTGAGAATCATAGCGGACAAACAGCCTGTAGTGGGACCGCAAATTCGCCATTTCTTTTTGCGAATTAATATTCTTTTTTTTTTCATTTTTTAAAAACCTGCAACAGAATTCGTATTCATTTACTTCTTTAAAAATACAAATTCGTGTTGAGTGTTCTTTTTTTTCCCTAGCTGGAAACCAGACATTCTGTCTGCCTTCACGAGTTCCCCCTGTCTGACCTGTAGGTCAACAGCAGTTAAGATAAACATTCTCCCCTTCTGGTTCGATACAGAAGCTTGGTTCTTTTTCTATATTTATGTAGTCTTTTAACAAGTTAGATTATTATTATTATTATTATTATTATTAGTGGTAGAATACTGTTAAGGAAATCCATATAGATTGTGTATCTTTTTAAATGTCAGATTCTTTTTCGTTCTTCGAAGCATTAAATATATATGTATGTCTTTGGTCTAAAACAAGTAAGATAAACTGTCGAAGGGTCTTGAGTTCATTATGTATAAAACCTTTCAAGTTTATTACTTGAAATCTTTTATGTTTTAATATATGTTTATAGTATAAGATACTATTTGTACAATTCTCTGTAATATCTCGATGTAACCTCATTCTTCCAGAGAAAGGGGCTCACACACATAAATTCAAGGACTACACATCACACGCACACGCATGCGCACACACACAATCTTATTTTTTTGCCTGGCTCCGCCCAAGGCACCTTGTTCTAGCCAATCTAGATGTTAATGGCATGGCTCGTTCCAATAGCTAGCGTCTCCGCCCCTCAGAGTGGAACTCTTCCGAGCTCCTTGTGCACCCGAACCGTGTGCAAAGCCAATAATCTTTCTTTTCAGGATACGGGTCCCCTTCGGGCTCCGCCCTAGGTACTTTTTAGATCTCCACGCATGCTCAACCTCTGACCTTACGGTCCTAGTGCAACGTTTGCTCACGTTACTATTTTGCACACAGACCGTAAATTGGTGCCGTTTGCACCTCCGACCGAGGCCCTTAAAAACGCGTGTTTTGGCCTCTCTCGTCGGACAACGTCCCTCTCCTGAACCCCTCAGAGACGTGCAGGCTACGAGGAGTACGCAATTCGTTAGGCACGTTTCAGTTCAGGAACTTATCACGAAGAAGTCTCTAGTTGTCCATCCCTCTGCCTTCAAACCTCTCTGCCTCTACGGAGGCCTGCCTACTCATTCTCTTGGTTACCTACCTCACTACCTTGGTTTACCCAGTACTTGGCAATCTGTTTCCGAAAGCTCGATGGCTCAGCCAGGGTTCTCCCATAATTGCTGGTCGGCTTAGGAAACTGACGGTCAAAGTACTACCCTACCTAATCCTCACAGTAACTTGGCAATCTGTTTCTGAAAGCAAGATGGCTCAGCCAGGGTTCTCCCATAATTGCTGGTCTGCTTAGGAAACTGACGGCTAAAGTTACCTCCTTCCGAACTTGGCAATCTACTTCCGAAAGCTTCGCTTCAGCCCGGACTCGCTCCAGAAACTGCTGGCAAGCTTAGGAAAGTTGACGGCTAAAGTTCTGTCGCACCCCTATTTGATGTGTGTTTTGACAGACTCTAAGTTTATTGCTTAGCTGGCCTAAAACGCACCGGTAAATCAAATAGTTACTCCCTGTTTGATGTCTGTTCGCAGACCGGTAGATCAAACGGTAAACCCTTACACCTTCCTTGTTTGATGTCTGTTCGCAGACCGGTAGATCAAACGGTAACCTTAATTCCTTCTGGTAACCAACTTTGTTCAGACGGTAACCTTTACACCTACCCTGTTTGATGTCTGTTCGCAGACCGGTAGATCAAACGGTAACCTGTTCCTAACCTCTGGTAGCCTACCCTATTTGATGTCTGTTCGCAGACCGGTAGATCAAATAGTATACCTCTTACCTACCTACCCACTAGGACTGATTCGTGCCCTCCCAGTCTAGTGCAGTTTTGTTTTATTTGTGAAAAGTGCTACAGTCAAGTTTGTTTGTTTATCAGTGATTTTAGTGAGTTATATTTACTACCTATTGGAACGTCGCCACGTAAGTTAAAACTCTTTTATATAAATAGACAAAGTACTTACACTATCGCCCCGGCTCTGGTTCTTGTAATTTGTTTAGAGCCAATAAACTGCAGGCTTACTGCAAGGAACATATTTCTCGAGTTTTGTTTCAAGAGATATCCCAAAGGATTGTTTGGTTATCAAACCTTAATCAGGATAACGATTCCATTGTTTCCATTAGAAGTTAAGTCTTGGCCACGGCCAACGCTACCGTGTAATACTAAGATTCTTCGAACTGTTTTGTTAGCTGAGTTCCTGTTTCCATTATAACTTTGCCGCTCGAGTTATAGTTGGTGTTTTGCAGAAACTTTGGTTGACTAAATAGAAGTATTTTGGTAAATTACAAAACTCTCTTGTGTGGGTGCCGATCTACGCAAACGCATACCGCCGGCCCGCCACAAAATTTGGTGGCAGCGGTGGGATATCTTGAACAACCTAGGATATCTTGAACAACTTAGGATATCTTGAACAACCTAGGATATCTTGAACAATCTAGGATATCTTGAACAACCTAGGATATCGTGAACTTTTTGCACAGCCTTAGGATATTAGGAATAATCGTGACATCGTAAACTTTGATACCAGTTTAAGTTATTTAAGTGAACTGTGTTTTGTGCATGTGCATTTTTGCATGTGTGATATTTATTGTGTGCTGAAAGTTTTTTCCATCTGTTTAACTTTCATTCCATCCTCCTTGGCGGAAGCGAAAAAGGGAAAAGGACGCTTTTGTTGTTTGACTGGCCATCAATCAGCAAAACATCCTGCTCACTGTATCGTGACGCCAAACGCACATTAGTGATTTCAGTTCATTAGTGTTTAAATAAGTGCAGTGCATTTTAGTGTTGAAATTAGGCATTTAAAGCCCCATACAGGTGATAAACTCATCGTGAATTTAGATTTAGTTAGGTTAAGTGAGAAATTCCTCTCAGAAACCATTATTGCTCAAACCTTCGAGTTTTCGCAAATCTAAGAGGTTCATTCATTTATTTAATTTGTTGTTTCCACGTTGAAACGTAATTTGAATTTTTAATCATGGCAGAAGCTGACGGAAGTAACGTACAGCCAGAATATGTTAAAGTTTCTCAGGCAATTCAAGTTATTGCAGAACCATTTACAGGAGATCGTTCTAAGTTGAGGCAATTTATTGATAGTTGTGAAATTGCTCAAGGGTTAGTTAACCCCCGTGATAAGCCTGTATTATTGAAGTTTATTAAGTCGAAAATTTTAGGAGAACCTAGAAATCGTATTTTAGTTAGATTGAACGTAGATACTTGGGAAGCAGTTAAGACGATTTTAGAAGAGAATTATGCTACACATAGATCTATTGATTATTATGCTTGTTTATTGTTTTCTGCCAGGCAAGGCAAAAATGAGGGTATTAGCTCATGGGCTAGCAAGTTAGATACAATTCGAGCTGATCTGAAAGCTGCTGCTTCGAAAATATGTCGTGAAACTGAAAGAGCTGGTGCTCATTCACTTATTGATCATTTGACAAAAGCATCTTTTGTCCAGGGAATTAGCGATCCCCGCATTCAAAATGTAATTCGTGGTAAAAGTACAGAAGATGATAGTTTCGCTCAATTAGTAGATTTCGCTCTAGTTGAAGAATCGCACATATTGTCTCAGAGACGAAAGCCATTAGATTCCAAGAATGAAGATAGGACAAATTCTTCAAATCATAACCATAATTCAGAAAAGAAAGGAAATAGGAAATTTTCCCAGAAAAAGCATTCTGAAAGTAAATCTAGAGATTCCCATAACTTTTCTCATTCCCGTAAGGATAGGAAAAATTTTAGGAAAAAGGTTCATTGTTTAGAAGATTGTGATCATTCAGTAGACTCGCATGAAGAACCGCATGATAAACATTGTAGTGAAAATAGTGACAAATTAGAGGATTCCAATTCTTGTTGTGCTTTACGTTGTTGTAAGAAAAGTAACCATACTTGTGCGAAGAAGCGTATCCATGTTTGTACCCGAAAGAACACAAGTTCTCCGCGTTGTTCTCATCACCGGCAAACGCGCAGTCCTTCTCCGCGTAGTTCTCGTTGCCGCAAAACGCGAAGCCGTTCTCCGCGTCGCATTCAGCGTCGCCCAGCGCGAGATCCTTCTCCGCGCCGTTCTCAATGTCATCGCACAGCGTGTGCTCATTCTCCGCGTCGCACTCAGCGTCGCCGATTGCATAGTCATTCTCCGCGTCGCAATCAGCAACGCCCAGCACATAGTTCTCCGCGTCGCCCAGTGTATGTGTGTCCTCAGCGCCGTACACCGCGCAAACCTTCTCCGCGACCAAAACCGAATAATGTCTCACCGCGTCGTCATCCCGCCTTTGACACGCATGATTGTGAATTGAAAGAGAAATGCCGTGCTGACCACAGCACCAAGCCAAATTCTTGTAGCAAGAATAAGTCTTTATGTTGTTTATCGAGACACAACTCCTCCAGAGTTAAATTAGAGAAACGTGTTGATAGTAATAGAAATCAAAATGAAAATGTTAAGAAGATTTTCCTTTGTTCCACTGAACAAACGAGTAATAATTGTACGAAGGTGTCCCCACCTCAGAAACCTGATCGAAATTCTGTTAAGTCTGATACAATTGGACGTTACGCCCAATTATGCGAATGTTCCACTAAGAGTATAATCGATGAAAAGGAAAAAATTAAAGTACGAATGATGGATTTAAATAAGAATCACGAAATGTTATTAGATTCAGGCTCAGATCTATCGCTTATTAAGTATAGCCATTTACGTGAGTCAATGTTGAGAAAGATACATAGATGTGACTCCACTCCGGTGCATGGATTCAATAATTTTCATGCCCATACGTTAGGTACATTAGATCTTAAACTAGAAATAGGCAAGAATAGAGTGACTCATACTTTTCATGTAATGCGTAGTGATTTATTACCTCCTAATGTAGCCGGTATAATAGGCAGAGATTTTCTTCTTGAACATCATTGTGTAATTTCGTATGACGGACAAGCTGAATTGAAAATTGATGTAGGAACTAAAGTAAAGATCCCAGCACGTACCGAAAAGCTAATTGAAGTTAAAACTGAAAATAATGGGATAGGATTTTTGTCCAAACGTAGTTTGGCAGACGGTGTATTCCTGCCAGACGCTATAGTTAAAGCATCCGATAACAAATGTGTTACTAGCATTTTAAATTTGACTGAAAATGAGGTAGACGTACAAATTCCTCCAATCTCTTTAGATTTTGAACCACTTCTTGATATGACAAAATCTCATAGTGTTTATGCATTGAGCAAATCTGACAATGCAAGTCAAACTAAAGGATTAAAATCGCGTTTAGAATTACTTAGGCAGAACTTGCGATTAGACCATTTGAATTCAGAAGAGAAAGCGTTAATACTATCGCATTGTGAAGAATATCATGATTTATTTTATTTAGAGGGAGACAAACTCTCCTATACTGATGTGATTGAACATAGCATCCCCATTCATCCCGACAAACGAGGTACAGTCGTGACTCAGAAACCGTACCGTATTCCCGAAGTACATAAGGCAGAAGTACAAAATCAAATCGATAAGATGTTAGATGAAGGTATAATTTCCCCAAGCAAGAGTCCTTGGAATTTTCCGATATTAATAGTGCCGAAAAAGATGGATGCATCAGGCAAACCTAAGATACGTATATGTTTAGATTTTCGTAGGCTTAATCAGATTACTATTGGAGATAGCTTTCCTTTACCGAATATTACAGAAATACTAGATCAGTTAGGGCAATCGAAATACTTTACGACCTTGGATTTAGCCAGTTCGTACCAACAGATTAGAATTAAACCTGAAGACCGTAGTAAGACCGCCTTCAGTACACCATATGGTCATTACGAGTATAATCGCATGAGCTTTGGATTATGCGGTGCCCCCGCAACATTTCAGAGAATGATGAATATTGTTCTGTCCGGATTGCAAGGATTAAAGTGTTTTTCGTATTTAGACGATTGTTGTATCTATAGTAGAGACTTAAAGGAACATATGTCAAGATTGAAACTTGTATTTGATAGGTTTCGAACCTACAACCTCAAACTTCAGCCTGATAAGTGTGAATTTCTTAGAAAAGAAGTAACATATTTAGGACATCAAATAACAGATCAAGGTCTGAAGCCAGACCCTCGCTTAATTGAGAAAGTGTTACATTTTCCGCATCCGAAAAATGTCAAGCAATTGCGTGGATTTTTAGGATTAAGTTCTTATTACCGTAGATTTATTGAAGGCTATAGCAATTTAGCCAAACCTCTCAGTCTTTTGTTAAAGAAAGATGTTCCATTCAAGTGGGAAACTAAACAAGAACTAGCGTTCCAAACTTTGAAAGAAAAATTGACATCACCACCTCTCCTTCAATATCCTGACATGAGCCGTCCCTTTATTATTACCTGTGACGCCTCAGAAGTCGCAATTGGAGCTATCTTGTCTCAGGGCCAAATTGGCCAAGACAAACCAATCGCTTACGCTAGTCGTACACTTAATAATGCTGAAAGAAATTACTCCACAACCGAACGTGAATTACTTGCGATAGTTTGGGCTGCCAAACTATTCCGCCCATACATCTTTGGAAAGGAAACCACCTTTGTGACTGACCATAAACCTTTACTTTGGGTGTTTAGTGTAAAAGATCCTAGTAGTAGACTTTTAAAATGGAGAATTAAGTTAGAAGAATACAATTATAAGATTGTTTATAAAGCAGGTGTCCGTAATACCAATGCTGATGCATTGAGTCGTATTGCATATTTAGACCCCGATCCAGAAGGTCAACCTTCTACCCTTGACGAAGAAACAAAGAGTAGGATTCTGAAAGAGTTTCACAACCTTCCTGCCGGTGGACACCAAGGTATTCATCGAACTATAGCTAAAATCAAATCGTACTTAGAATTGAACAATATCGATCCGAAATCTTGGAAAAGACTAAACACCGATGTCGAAGAATACATAAAGAAATGTGAGTCGTGTCAAAAGAACAAACTCACCCAACCTAATGTCAAACTTCCCATGGTTTTGACCACCACTCCTGAAGTAGTATTTGAGAAATGTGCTTTAGATCTTGTAGGGCCGTTTCCTGAGAGTTCTCTCGGAAACAAATACATCTTAACATGCCAAGACGAATTATCGAAATATTTAGTGACCATTCCCCTACAGCAACAAGATGCAGAAACCGTAGCTCAAGCCTTTGTGACTAAATTTGTTTGTGTTTTCGGTATACCTCAAACCATTTTAACCGATCAAGGTACTAATTTTATGAGCGATACCTTTAAGAAAATGTGTCGCATGTTCCAGATTAGGAAACTACATACTAGTGCATTCCACCCTCAGACTAACTTCGTTGAAAGAGTTCATAGATCTCTTGCTGAGTATCTGAGGCATTATGTGTCTGAAAATCAACTGGACTGGGACGTCTGGTTGCCATACGCTGCATTTGCTTACAATACAACTCCGCATTCAGTAACTAACTATACTCCACACGAGTTGATGTTTGGCCGGATGGCTAACATCCCTGGTATATTACAGAAACAAAGTACCGACATTAATTACGCGTATGATGATTACATCAAAACCCTAAAGCAGAAGCTTCAGAACAGTTACGAGTTAGCTAGATCAAAGCTGAAACAAGCTAAGGTTAAAAACAAAGAACAATATGATAAGACCGCCTCTCATAAAGAACAATTGTTTAAAGTAGGCGATCAAGTGTTACTTAAAGATGAATCTGTTAGAAGAGGACGATCCAAGAAATTGGGTTCACAGTGGATCGGTCCATACAAAGTAGTTAAAGTTAAAGGTGTTAATTGTACTATTGCTAATCGAAGAAAAACATTTGTAGTTCATGCTAATAGGTTAAAGTTATATTATTAGTAGATTATATTAGTAGACTTTATTAGTAGGTAGTGTAGTTTCCATTTTTGTTCGCAGCCATCATGAGACGTCCTCTCTCCTTGTCTGCTTGCTTGATTATATATATATATATATATATATAAAAAACTTTTGGTTATATGTTCTGTTTATTCTCATCTAGAACTTTAAATAAGTGTAATCACCCGAAAACTCCACAAGGTTGAGCAAATAAAAAAAATACATACATGGTGAAAAACCAAAGAGGAATATTTAATTAACTTCATAAATTTAATTTGGTTGTTTGAAATCTCAAAATTCTCATTTTTGTTATTTCCGATTTTAATTATCAATGACTCTTATTTAATTATTTACGATAATTAAATCAGATGTCATTTCATATGTTAAATTATTATTAAATAGTCTTTTAAAAACTATTCGTGACACTGTGTTGTCTATTAAACGTAGTCAATACTCGTAGTCAGACATATATGAATTTGCATGTCATACATTAATAAATACATCTATATCAATTGTCTTCATCAATCAGAAAATTCTTGGTTATGTTATACAGCCTCAAAATCCGTATTTGGTTCTTGAAGTATCAAAGCAATCTTACCATAGTATTGTAAAATCGATGAACATATGTTTAATACTTGTAAGGAATTAACTTCATTTTCAAGGGTTTGTAAACAAACATTTCCGCTAAAACCTACACACAGTAATGAAGACTGTGAAGTAAAACTTATTGATTTTGTTAAATCAATTCCAGCAGATTGTAATAAACGTATAGTAGAATTAAGAAATATTTTATGGATTTCATTAGATAATAACGAATGGCTATTTGCTTCGCCATTCCCAGAAAAATTAACAATAGTTTGTGGAAATGATGTGTCGAAAACTGTTTTGATTCATAAAACTGGAAAATTAACTTTAGATAAAAACTAAAGCTTATGGTCCAAATTCCTTAATCAGTTCTCAGGAATTATATATAAGTAACAGTACAAGTAAAGATTTGCTTCCACTACTAAATGATAGCATTGATTGTTGTATATTCTCAAACTCAAAGATCAATATTAAGAATATGGAATTTACTTTGCCATTAAATCATATCATACACAAAGTTACAGATTTACAATATGCCAGCCATCGTGTTGAGGATGTTGAAAAATTAATTAATGAACAAGAATGGCAGATAAGACAAAGTAATCATGTATTTTCTTATTCTATTTTGACTTATATAATCATGTTCACTATTTTGATATTTCTTTGTGTGTATTGTAGTTTTAAGTTTAATTGTTGTAGACATAGGAATAAATGGTGTAATTCAGACTGTATCAGAACCATATGTTTTAAGTCAACAATCACTGCAGGTGTACAATCAAATAGTCCAGCTCTTAATGCTACTTATCGAGCTGCTTCTGGTGAAATAACTTTTAACGAGGAATCACAAGATGATGATTCACCTCATCTCAATCAGAGAGTTACTAGGTCTAGGAACTATCGTTAAAATTTAATTTTGAAAATTTTTTTTTCTCAAATTTTGATTGTAGTTAGTACGAAAAATTTTTGCCTTACAGTTAAAACTTAAATTTTGCCTTCCAGTTAAAATTTTTCTTTCCCTAGGAGGAAGGACTGTAGTGGGACCGCAAATTCGCCATTTCTTTTTGCGAATTAATATTCTTTTTTTTTTCATTTTTTAAAAACCTGCAACAGAATTCGTATTCATTTACTTCTTTAAAAATACAAATTCGTGTTGAGTGTTCTTTTTTTTCCCTAGCTGGAAACCAGACATTCTGTCTGCCTTCACGAGTTCCCCCTGTCTGACCTGTAGGTCAACAGCAGTTAAGATAAACATTCTCCCCTTCTGGTTCGATACAGAAGCTTGGTTCTTTTTCTATATTTATGTAGTCTTTTAACAAGTTAGATTATTATTATTATTATTATTATTATTAGTGGTAGAATACTGTTAAGGAAATCCATATAGATTGTGTATCTTTTTAAATGTCAGATTCTTTTTCGTTCTTCGAAGCATTAAATATATATGTATGTCTTTGGTCTAAAACAAGTAAGATAAACTGTCGAAGGGTCTTGAGTTCATTATGTATAAAACCTTTCAAGTTTATTACTTGAAATCTTTTATGTTTTAATATATGTTTATAGTATAAGATACTATTTGTACAATTCTCTGTAATATCTCGATGTAACCTCATTCTTCCAGAGAAAGGGGCTCACACACATAAATTCAAGGACTACACATCACACGCACACGCATGCGCACACACACAATCTTATTTTTTTGCCTGGCTCCGCCCAAGGCACCTTGTTCTAGCCAATCTAGATGTTAATGGCATGGCTCGTTCCAATAGCTAGCGTCTCCGCCCCTCAGAGTGGAACTCTTCCGAGCTCCTTGTGCACCCGAACCGTGTGCAAAGCCAATAATCTTTCTTTTCAGGATACGGGTCCCCTTCGGGCTCCGCCCTAGGTACTTTTTAGATCTCCACGCATGCTCAACCTCTGACCTTACGGTCCTAGTGCAACGTTTGCTCACGTTACTATTTTGCACACAGACCGTAAATTGGTGCCGTTTGCACCTCCGACCGAGGCCCTTAAAAACGCGTGTTTTGGCCTCTCTCGTCGGACAACGTCCCTCTCCTGAACCCCTCAGAGACGTGCAGGCTACGAGGAGTACGCAATTCGTTAGGCACGTTTCAGTTCAGGAACTTATCACGAAGAAGTCTCTAGTTGTCCATCCCTCTGCCTTCAAACCTCTCTGCCTCTACGGAGGCCTGCCTACTCATTCTCTTGGTTACCTACCTCACTACCTTGGTTTACCCAGTACTTGGCAATCTGTTTCCGAAAGCTCGATGGCTCAGCCAGGGTTCTCCCATAATTGCTGGTCGGCTTAGGAAACTGACGGTCAAAGTACTACCCTACCTAATCCTCACAGTAACTTGGCAATCTGTTTCTGAAAGCAAGATGGCTCAGCCAGGGTTCTCCCATAATTGCTGGTCTGCTTAGGAAACTGACGGCTAAAGTTACCTCCTTCCGAACTTGGCAATCTACTTCCGAAAGCTTCGCTTCAGCCCGGACTCGCTCCAGAAACTGCTGGCAAGCTTAGGAAAGTTGACGGCTAAAGTTCTGTCGCACCCCTATTTGATGTGTGTTTTGACAGACTCTAAGTTTATTGCTTAGCTGGCCTAAAACGCACCGGTAAATCAAATAGTTACTCCCTGTTTGATGTCTGTTCGCAGACCGGTAGATCAAACGGTAAACCCTTACACCTTCCTTGTTTGATGTCTGTTCGCAGACCGGTAGATCAAACGGTAACCTTAATTCCTTCTGGTAACCAACTTTGTTCAGACGGTAACCTTTACACCTACCCTGTTTGATGTCTGTTCGCAGACCGGTAGATCAAACGGTAACCTGTTCCTAACCTCTGGTAGCCTACCCTATTTGATGTCTGTTCGCAGACCGGTAGATCAAATAGTATACCTCTTACCTACCTACCCACTAGGACTGATTCGTGCCCTCCCAGTCTAGTGCAGTTTTGTTTTATTTGTGAAAAGTGCTACAGTCAAGTTTGTTTGTTTATCAGTGATTTTAGTGAGTTATATTTACTACCTATTGGAACGTCGCCACGTAAGTTAAAACTCTTTTATATAAATAGACAAAGTACTTACACTATCGCCCCGGCTCTGGTTCTTGTAATTTGTTTAGAGCCAATAAACTGCAGGCTTACTGCAAGGAACATATTTCTCGAGTTTTGTTTCAAGAGATATCCCAAAGGATTGTTTGGTTATCAAACCTTAATCAGGATAACGATTCCATTGTTTCCATTAGAAGTTAAGTCTTGGCCACGGCCAACGCTACCGTGTAATACTAAGATTCTTCGAACTGTTTTGTTAGCTGAGTTCCTGTTTCCATTATAACTTTGCCGCTCGAGTTATAGTTGGTGTTTTGCAGAAACTTTGGTTGACTAAATAGAAGTATTTTGGTAAATTACAAAACTCTCTTGTGTGGGTGCCGGTCTACGCAAACGCATACCGCCGGCCCGCCACAAGCCATTGTGATGGTGTGAGGCGCCATTGATTACAACATGTGATCGCAACTCATCCGTATTCAGGCCAATCTGAACAGCAACCGGCATATTGGTGAGGTTTTAAAGCCCGGGGTGATTCCCTACCTACAGGAAACTCCAGACGCCATATTTCAGCAGGACAGTGCCAAACCAAATGTGGCGAGGAGTGTGCAAGCTTTCTTTGCAGAACGCCAGGTATCACTACTTCCCTGTCCTGCCCGATCGCCTGACATGTCATTCATCGAGTATGTTAAGAATATGGATAGGCGCAAACTTCTTCATCACAGTTCGCCAGAGGCAAATGTGAATGTTTTGTGGACTCGCGTACAAAACACGTTGCAGAATATCCCCCAGAAAGATATCCAGTACTTATCTTCTTGATTTCATCCCAGGACGTATAGAGGTTTTGATCTCAGAACATAATGGATTCACAGAATACTGATTTTTCAAGGTCACAAGTGATGTACAGATTCTAATGATTTGTGTCTTGTCATGTGCCTAATCTCTGGAATAAATTTCATTGTTCTAGCATAGGTCTTTCTGGATGTTGCAATTGTCATAAACGACAGTGTATATATTTTTGCTCTTCTTTCTTTCCGTTTTTAAAGGTGAACTCCTATTCCCAGTTTTTCTTCTGATTATGGCCTACGTAGTATTGCAGTATATATATATATATATACATATACATATATATATATATATATATATATATATATATATATATATATATATATATACCTTATATATATATATACCTTACTTACAGTGTTGGCTGATTACATCGTGAAACGTATAGAGAACAGCCTTTTTTTTTCTATCCGCAGAAGTAGAAGAAACACAACTTCAATGCCTTGAACAGGCTTTAAACGATACTTAGTATGTGCTTAAAAGAAGGGGAGATTGCTGCTTAATAGTACCGATTTCCTAAAGTTATTTGCTTTGATACGAACTGAAACACAAACTAATTTGAATTCAGGAGCTGCTGTTTAATAGTCAAACTACGAGAGATTATAAGCAAACGGACTTTAAAAGCAATTTCTAAGAGAAGAAAAAAAGTGTACTAACTAAACACACACACACACACAAAAAAAAAAAAAAAAAAAAACGCTAAAGTGACATACAGCGAATGGTACCAAACATCGGGAAATTAGTCCTCATTACAAGTAAAACAAAATATTTTTTGTAATAAAAAATATTCGTTTAGGAGCTTATTGACTTCATTTGTCAAAGTAAAGGGTTTACAATTTTTTTAACCACTTAATCAGCTCATAGTTGGATTCATGTTTCTTTTGAGCAGTGGTGTATTCGGGGGATTTGTTTCGGGGGGCATTTTGTTTCGGGAGGCCTTTTCTAACTTTATTCCTGGAAATGTGAAAATTCTGCAAGATATTTCACTTATTTAAAATAGTAAATAAAATTTGGGGGGAGTCTTAAGGCCAGAAACCACCCTTAAATACGCCACTGATTTTTAGGTAAGTGTCAAGCCTCGAATACCACTAACAGATGGCAGCACGTGCCTCCATATTTTTCGATGTACTTTATCGGGAGCGACAAAATTCAAAATAATTCGATTAAGGCCAAGAGATGAATATTCGAACTTTTCCAAAGACAAACTGAGTAAAATTAATCAGATAATAAAGTGGATCATTTTCCGGTATATTACAGTATTTCTTTCATTGTTGACAGCATTTCACTTTTTTTTTTACATTGCTAGCTGAGGCTAGCTGCCTTTGAGAGGGTTACGCCCTCTTTTAGGGAAGTGATGTGAAGGGATTGAGGATTGTGAATCTCTGGTTGGTCTAAGTGCTTTATTGAATTTCTTCCATAGTAGGTATGGACTTAAGGAACTTTGCGTTCCTTAACATTAGGTGAAGAAAGAGACAAATACATATAGACAACATAAACATACATACATAGCTGTTATGAAAGATGAATATGAACAAAGATCAACAGTACAATACCTGAGGAACACTAATTAGGTAACATATACAATAAACATAATCAGGAGAATAGAAACTAGGTGATAATAACGCAGTAGTAGAGTAATATAATTAATGAGGATGAAGTATGAGATGAGGTGCAAGCACAGGACAACACATAGGAACATATTAGTGGACGAATGCAGTTATCTTCTTGCCTAGGGGGACTCTAGGCTATGATGAGAGACATGATGAACCCAAGTTAGTATGAGAAAATTACTGTGCATGAAATGATGGAAAAATGAGAGGTAAATGAACATGAGTGACGTAATCGTTCAGAAGCAAGAGTGAGAGATCATCAGGAGGAAGCTTGTAATGGTATAATGTAAATAGAAGAGATAATGACGTGTGAAGATACCGTGTGGGTGTGGGATGTAGGGCTATGTAGTGCATTGTATCGAAAAGTAGTGGATGGTGGGTTTGGAATCGGCGTCGTATGTAGGAGAGTCGAAGGGACTCAAGATGGTATTGCAAGGTAGGAAAAGTAGTGCGTTGATACAAGTCTTGTGTGGGGCTAGGTAAGTTTATGCGAAATGCAATGCGGAGAGCATGACGTTCGAGAATAAGAAGTTTGTTGTAGAATCTGTCTGATGCTGCAATCCAAGCTGTGAAACCATAGGTGAGACTAGGACGGAGAAATACTTTATAGGTGTTTAAGACTGTGTGTGATTTGAGACCCCATGTCGTTCCTACGAGACGTTTAAGTAAGTTCAGACGATTATGCGCTTTGGTCACAACTGTTTTAAGATGTTGCGTCCAGGTAAGGTGTGTGTCGAATGTGATGCCTAGATAGGTGACTGCCTTAGTAGCCCGTAGTGGAACCTGGTCCACGTGAAGAGATAGGCAACGGCGATTGCGGCGAACCTTAGTTGTTTTCTTTGGCGGTAGAAAGATGATAGCCTGTGTTTTTGTAGCGTTGATGGTGAGTTTCCATTTCCGGCACCAAAAGCTGAAATCTGTGATGGCTGTTTGTAGGATATTATTTATATGCTGGATGGATGTTCCTAGGGCGAGAAAGGCAGTATCATCTGCGTACTGGAAAGAATAGACTTGTTCGGGGAGACGTGGCATGTCAGCAACAAACAGAATGTACAACAGCGGGGAGAGGGCAGAACCCTGTGGAACTCCGGATAGTAAGAATATGGGATGAGAGAGATGTTCGTTGATGGCAACATAAGTAAGACGACCTGAGAGAAAGTTAAAGATAAGCCGGATGTATGGTGTAGGAAGCTGGAGCCTGATTAGTTTATGAATAAGTCCGAGATGCCACACTTTGTCGAACGCTTTCTCGAGATCGAATAGGACGAGACATGATGGTTTCACTCTGTTATAGTGTGTGGTGATAAGGCTTGTGAGTCGTAAGAGTTGATCGTTTATAGAGAAAGAAGGACGGAAACCTGCTTGAGTGAGAGGAATGATATTTCTTGTGTTGAGGTAGATATGAAGGCGTTTCACGAGAATGCGTTCAAGGATTTTACTGAATGTGCTTGTGAGTTGGATTGGCCTATAGGAAGAGATCTCATGAGGAGGCTTATGTGGTTTTGGAAACATGAGTGTTTTAGATGTTTTCCAAGACATAGGAAAGTAGCCTGTACGGAGTATAAAGGTGAAGAGATTGGCGATGAGGATGAGTAGTGTAGGGGGACACTCCCTGATCTGACGATAGGTGATATTATCGAAGCCTGGCGCTGTGTTCCGTTTACATTTGATGGTATCTGTGACCTCCTGGACAGTGATGGGTGCAGTAACATGTTGATCGACACTGAGTTCATGCATGGTATTGGGTTGCAAGAATGGAGAAGTGTTAGCTTTGTCTGCAACATGGGGTGTCATTCCAGGGAGTGGTGGTGTGAAAATGTTCTGCAGATGATCTGCAAAGGCATTTGCTTTCTCCGTATCTGTGTGAGCTGCGGAGTTGCCGATCAGAATGGGGTAAGGAGTTTTTGTGAACTTGCCGCATAAACCGTTGAACTTTTTCCAAAATTTGGTAGGATGACTGGTGGTAGAAAGATTATTACAGGTTTTCACCCAACACCGAAGTTTATAGGCCCTGATGTAGTTGTGCACAGTTCTCTGCAATTGTTGATGATGGTGTAAGGCATCAGGATTTCGTGTGCGAATGTAATCGCGATAAAGTTGGCGAGAACGTGAGATCATAGTCAGGTAATGTGGTGGCAGTCGAGGTTGATATGGAATATTTTTGGTGGTAGGAATTTAAAGAGTGCTAGCTTCCTGTATAGTAGAAGTGAGTGTATCGACAGTGCTGTAGAGGTCGTCTTCGGAAGTGGGCGATGAAAGATGTTGAGTGCGTTTAGTAAGATAAGAGCGATAGGAGTTCCAGTTAGCTTTATCAAAGCGAAAAGAGATGCGTGAAGGCAATGGAGGACGAGGTGAAGCAGAAGAGTGAAGATTTATTGAGAGTTTAACAGGAGCATGGTCACTTCCCAGGGTATCAAGTACGGAAATAGTGCTATGAGTTATTAGATTGCTAGACGTAATAACGATGTCTGGTGTTGTGTCAGAGATTGGCCGAGTGGGTTTTGGTAACTGATGAATGGTTCCAGTGGTGTGTGTGGCGATGAAAGCTGCGAAATTGGTACGATCGTGATCTGAGCGACTGTGCATATTAAAATCTGCCATGATGATATAGTGGCTATAGGTGTTTGAAATATGTTGTACAAATTGTATTGGGAGAGGATGGCCAGGCCGGATGTAGATGGTTGCTATGGTAATGATAATAGATTTGAAATATACAGTGGAAATTATATATTCGGGTAATGGTGTATGAGTATAATAGAACTGACGGTAAGGCAAGTAAGGGGAGAAACCAACCGCTACGCCCCCATTAGCGCGCTGTGCGGGCTGTAAATTGTCTGCACGTAAAATGGTATATCCTGGTAGGCGACATGGAGTTGCTTTGGTTAAGAATGTTTCGTTTAAGAGGAAAACTGTTATATGTTCCTCGAGTAGCAGGGTTTGAAACAAAGGTTTGTTTTTAGTAAAGGATCGGATGTTCAAATAAAGAAAGTTTAGAGCCATGATGAAATTAAATTCAACCGGTTTGAGGTGTTGGAGAAGCATGAAAATGCACTGAGTTTCCAGAGTATGTTGCTGTGAAGTGAATATGAAATGTTGCTTTGGCTGCAAGGGTGATTTGCTGTAAGATGTGTGGCCGGATGAAAGGATGGATATTTTGCAGTGAAAGAGTAAGAAAAGTAAGGAGTTGATTTATTGTGACTGGGGTATCTACTGTGGGCGGAGGGGTGGTAACAAGCGATGTGGTACGCAAGGGTACAACCAGTTCCGGATGTTGCGGCGTTGGGTCCGGTTTTGCTTTACATTTATAGCTATAAGTAGGGTGGCTGTCCGGACATGTAGAACATTTCGCTGGTTGGTGCAAATTAGTGCATAAACGAGTTGAGTGTGGTCCTGCACAGTAACCGCATTTGAAGTCATTCTTACAGTCAGCTGTATTATGCGTAGGTTGGACTACCCGTTTGGATAGTAGTCCAGGTAAGGCAGTTCCCCTATTAATGCAGTGACACTGTACACCCTTGGCTGAGATAAGTCTGATGAACAGTGTCCTGAAAAAACGCGGAGAAAAGCCCGGGATCAGGAGTAGGAAGGTTTTCAAAAACCGTCACCGTTCTAAGTAGGTGGCGCTTCAGAGGCAAACCTCTGGAAAGTATGATCGCATTTCACTTTACTCTCAGAAACATGCCCTGAATAACTAAACTCTTTCGACAGTGAAAGAAACAAAATATCAAAAATAATATACCTGCTATTTTCTAAATTACTTATTCAACATCCTTTTGGACAAAGTTTGAATATTTACGTACCTATCTGTTCAATTTGATTGAATTATTTTGAATTTTGTCGCTCGCTACAAAATACGTTGGAAAGATAAAAACACGTGCTGCCATCTGTTGTTTACTAACGTTCCTTTAAACAAAATCATATAAGATTTATGATATCTAAAGACTAAGTGCTCTTACGCTTAACTGGAAAGATTCCTGGAGAAGGAATAACTGAATATACAATACTTAGCTGTGGTAACGAATTTACAGGAATAGTTCTATTGTAATTCATCTAAAATTTGACCAAATGATATAATGCCAGTAATATCTCAGGAATTATTTAACTTCTTTCCTTTTGTTTGTTTGTTTCCTTTTTTATTAAACCGTCTATAATATATCTATTAATTTTGAGGTTATAGTCCAAAATCTTGGCTACCAAATTTTAACAACACATTACTAGCATCTTATACTACCTACACCTAGGAAATTCCAGCATAAGATGGCCTCTAATTTATAAACTTTCATACACTATGATCCTATAAACATTATCACTTAAATCATACACCGAAAACAATAAAGAATTTGTTGTATGACATTCTAAAATACACTCTGTAACGTTACAGTTTGTGGCTCCCCTTTCAAGGAAATCACAAGAATAGGAAAAGGAGCAAACATGAAACCTGGTGTTGAGAAACAGCAATGGTGATAGATAAACAAGAACATCAATAGTATGATCGATAGTTTTTCATGCATACTACTCGTGGATTCATGACACAGTTTATACTGTCAACCCGTTCTCATACCTCATGCCCTTTACTTTCTCTGCTATAATATTTTTCATTGCTGTTTCTCAGATTTCAGAAAGAGCTCTTACGTCTTAAATCGGATAGTTGGAAATGACTGTTCTATTCTGTAATTCGCAAAATTCGTGGGAAAGACCTATCATCCATTAAAAAGAAAAGAAAAAACTGTATTCTGCACTGCTGTCCAACAGTATGGCATGCAAGGAAAGCCGGGTAGTCATTCACAGAACAGGTTGCAATTACTGTCAATTTAACAGTGCAACAATCTCGGAACGCATTGCAATTCCTTTCTAAATGTCTCATGGGGAATATGGCGTACACTGTCCTCATAACAGGATACTTTACGTGATTTGAGAGTGCTTGTGTGGAGTGTAGAATGTTTCCTGTGGTGTGAGTGAGTGTTATTGCTCCGAGAAACATGATACAATTTGGATCCTGTATTAAATTTGTCGGGCAACTGGAAGTACGTCGAATACAAACAGAGGTCTCTGAGGTGCTCAATGAGCCTCAAAGTTTCATCTCTATGCTGTAGCTCAAGTTTAAATTAAGGGGATTTTCTGACATAAACCCATACCAGCCAATCTACGGGCCACCTCTCAACAAAACCGTTATTTGTCACTGACTGCAAGACGCAATCGACGGATGTCTCCCTAGCTAGTGACACAAGAGTTCGCAGCAGCACCAGGGCCCACGGAACGCATAGCAAATAGTTTACCATCGGATATATACAAATTGTCTCCAGCCAGACGACCCTAGTATATCACTCACTCACCCCTGCGTAAGTTGAGCCTGCTTTCACTGGAGTGAGGAACATCGTTACTGCACCAGGAACCAATAGTGTTATGTGTAATTCTCCAACTTTTCGCGATTCAGTTTAGAAGATTATTCGAGACATACGCTGATTTACATAGGACCGGGACCTGTCACAATAGCCATAAGATCTTGGAAAGGGTCCAATATGTTTTGGTGGTGTACTGATGTCTGCAGGCAGGGTGTTGAATAGACGCATAGAGCTACACACTTCGAATAGGTTTCTACCACTGGACACTGGTACAGATCACCGACTGTTTCAAGGTGCAATAAATCCATCATTCATTTTTATGGATGATAACAAAGGATATAAGCAAGCAAACGTAGTAAATATTGAGGAGGGAAATAAAAACATGGAGTGGGTAACGCTGTCACCAGACTTGAACCCCATGGAACATGAGTGAAATGGATTGCGAAGGTGAAATCAGACACGCCTCCAAGAGCGATTTCAGAGCTCGGCACTGCCCTTCGAGGCTGGGAATATTTCTAGCTGACTTCACCAATTCCCTCACTTTAAGCATGCCATATCGCTGTGAGGTTTGTGTATCTGATAGGAGTGACCACATGCCATATTGATCGTTAGCACCCATCGTACCAGTGGCGCAGAATTTTATAAAGAGGATTCAAGTATTTAACCCCATATTCTTTCAGGGCAAGCGTGATATATATATACACACAGTAAATGTTCATTTTTATATAATATCTTGTTTAAGGGAGGTTTAAATCACGAACTCCCTCTTGTGTACCGCATACTCGATTTTGTTCATTTCCTTGTGTTCGAGGTAATGTTCAAACAAGGTCATTTCTCATTAAATTCTATTCCCTTGCTCTGGAGCTGCTTCGTAACGTTTGTGTTTTATCCGATGCATTTTCATACTTGTAAAAACATTAATAGTGCCTGGAAGCGGTCAGGTCTGCATTTATTGTACGAACTGAAATTATACTACTTTTTGGGGGGGTACACCAGTGTAGGTGTTTCGCATTATCAAATTTAATTATCTTTGTAATCATAAATCATAAAGAGAAAAGTACATTTAATTGTTTTGTATTGTTCTATGCATGAAATCGTATTTCAAAATAGTCCAAAGAAGAAAAATAGAATATTGAAAAATGTATGGTGAACAATTGACCAAAGATTGTTTCGGATATAGTTTCTGCAATCGATTGAGTGTTTCACGTAAAATATTTCTTTTATTTTTCAACAAACTTCTTAACCGATTTCAGCACATCAGTTCATTGAGATGTTTGATACTCTAGCTCTAAAGATTACCATCACATCCTACAGAAATTTTTATCGAACATAACAATTATTTTTAAAAAATCATCAAAATCGGTGCAACCATATCGAAGCTATACGTGAGTATACGGTACCCAACATATACTTAAAATACTATCGAACAAGACAATTATATAAAAAAAGATAATCAAAATTGGTGCCATAATATCAAAGTTGAGCTTGCCCATCAGATCCTAAATAAATATCCAACAAAACAATCATTGAACAAAAAAATTATCAAAATCGGTGCCACTATATCAAAGTTATACGTGATCATACCCATCATATAAAAATTAAGATCGAACAAGACAACTATCAAACAAAAAATCATCAAAATCGGTGCAACCATATCGAAGTTATTTCTGAATATACTCACAACACACACATATATATATATATAGTGTTCGAAGTGGAAAAAAAGCAGAGGCGGTATATTTCATTATGATTTTGACTCCACATACCGGCTATCTAAACGTTTTGTGGTAGAAAGCTTTACTTTATTGGTTCCACATGGCTCGGCGTGTGCTATTTGCTAATGTACACATTTTAAGAATATCATTATCATTATTATTGTTATTGTTTCACTATAATGCCAATTGGTATCAAAATGCCTTTTAGGGTTAAGTTATATATATATATATATATATCCCCCTCCATTTCATTATGCCGTCAAAGGGAAATTACAAAAGACATCCCAGGCCAGACCCTCATCTATGTTGAAAATTTGATCGAGATCGGTCGGGTGGCTCAAGAGGTATGATGTCACAAACATATTCATTTTTATTTTTATATATACATATTTTCAAAGCACGCGTTAGAATATTTTATTGTCATTATTTTAATGTAATTATGTGTTATTACAAAATATATACATATTGCAATATATAGAGCATTTACATCGAAGAAATCGTCGTGATGAGGTTTTATACTGACGACATTTCTTCCCAGGCAAGATTACGTCCCACATAGTTTAGGCTGGGCGAGATTCTGTGTCCAGAGATCAGGACCGCGAGGTTTTGGCAGGCGAGAGTTTGGGACGCGAGGTTTTGGCAAGGCGAGGTTTCGGCCAGGCGAGGCACTGGCCGCCAGGTTTTGTACTCATACCTCAACATATACTTTATCAACGAACGCCCGCGATATTTTAATTTCAGAACCGCATTTAGCAAAGAACCCTTTGGTTGATTTCTAAATACAACACAGAAACTTGTTTCCATGATTTTTTAAAAAAATATTTTTAATATCAGTTCAACAAGTAGTCCAACCTTCGACTACGACACTTTCTCTCAAATTAACCGATAAGCATTCAAACAATACAGTAAACGTTAAAAATGAGGAGGAGAAAGAGACAAAATAAATTGTAGATCACCACATTGACCTGCTGTAGCCACGAGAAATCAAAACATTCACGTGGGAAGAAAATAGTCTTCTGAATGAGAAGCTAAAAATAAACGTACGTTTAAAACAAGTCTTAAAAATAAAGGTGTTGAAAACAAAATGTTTAAAACGTATATAATATTTGTTTAAAACAAGTTTTAATCATTTGTTTTAAATATTTTGTTTTAAACAAAACAACCCTGATATATACATAACAAAGAAACAATTCAATACGGTACATAAAAATATACTAGGTGGACTTCTTTAAAGACACCTCATTTTAAAAACAAAAGGTAAGAAAAAGATAACAAAAATGTCGATGTTGTCAATTTGGAAATTATTTCAACATAAGAAATAAAATCTGTTTAGGTGCAAAGCTCGTTGTCAAATACTGTATACAAAATGGATTTGTTAAATGTATTTAGCATCTACTTTCCATCAGTGTTTTAACCATTGAAAAACCAGAGATGGTATGCCCTCATCACTGAAAAATCAGAAGCGGTATGGCATACCAACGCATATTGTCTCACTTCGACCAGTGCATTTATCTATCTATCTATCTATCTATCTATCTATCTATCTATCTATCTATATATATATATATATATATATATATATATATATATATATATATATATATACATATATATATATATATATATATATATATATGTGTGTGTGTGTGTGTGTGTGTGTGTGTGCGTGTGCAACGTGATCTCCTATTCAAAATCTCAGACCAAAAGATAATATGCTTAAAAATTAAACATTTCATATTGTTAATTATCTGGTTAAAATCGTAATAATAGCTATAAATACAGTTTGTGATAATATTGTTATTTATTACTTGGAAATCTGGATATTTCTGGTAATTATTAACAAATTTCTGAACGAAATAACGAGTACGGTAATTAATCATTATAAGCTTCGTATTTCAATAATATAAAAAGTTAAAGATTTTAAATATTAATACTAATAAAAAAAAGAACAGGCACATATGCACATGCAGAGAGAAGGCTAGTTAGTTTAAAAAAATGACAGTATGAAAATAAACATTGTAGCAGCTAAACATAGTATAAGTACATATAGTAGAAAGCAATAAAAGTAATAATTTGAGATATAATACGTTAATTTGCTCTTAACTACCAGATATAATCGGTGCATTGATACAAAAGGGTGAGATAAATTGAAAATAGGAAATTACATGAAACCTGTTTTTATCCTATATACTTTCAGAAGTTCGTAATTATGGTCATTTAGAGAGTTTTTGCCCACGAATACAGCAGCAGAGCTTTAGGCCATATTAAATTATATGCTTCATACAAAAGATTTATACCCTATTCGAGGCACTAATAAAATCAAAGGAAGTATGCAGTGGTGACTAATGTGTGACCTATATCTAAACAATATTTAAAAAAAACTTTTAATAGGAATTTACGATTATTATTAAAGTTCATTAAGTGTCGCTCGTAGTCAACTGATAAAGAATGTTTATAACATCGAAGCATGTCTTATCACGAAGGTAAAGGAGCTTTTTGATTGCTATAGGTAATAATGTGTATGATTCAGAATTTCTGATGACATCAAGTTTTCCTTTCTTTTTTCTTTTTCTTTTTTGAAAACATTAACGAAACTTCACTGTAGAAGTTCATGGCATATATACATGAATGTCAATTAAAGCTAGACCAAACCATATAATAATAATCTAGTTATTTAGTACTTGTTATAGTTGTAATTAATACATTTTAATAACGGATATTTGAAGTGCTTTAGCTATAAAACTTTGTTTCAAACTTTTGAGTTTCTGAAATGAAGATTTTTGTGATATACTCACTTTTTGCTTGGACTTTCATGTTTCTTTTTCAAAAAATGTCTTAACAAGATCACTGCAAATTCTACAATGATATTCACGTATATAACGAATAATAATAATAATAATAATAATAATAATAATAATAATAATAATAATAATAATAATAATAATAATAATAATAATAATAATAATAATAATAATAATAATAGTAATAATAGCATAAGCATTTACTTTTAAGTCACGACCGTAACCACGTGTTTTATGAAGATCCGTAGAATTAAATATCCCTATGTTCGGAACCATAGAGTCGAGCGAAGATAATCTGCGCTAAACGTGTATATATATTTCCTCCAATCAAGTATTTTACAATATAACCCGTAGAAGTAAATAATCCTTATCTTTGGGATCATGGAAGAAGATGGAAGTGTGATATTCTAGGAGGTTCCTGACAATTGTTATTATTTTTAGTGTTGTATATTTTACACATAAGTTGTGGAAGACGTGCTTCACCTTAGCGTCATATCAAGCTATCGGAAAACGGGATTGTCTTGAAGAATCAAGTGTTGCATGCAGAACATTGTGTTGTTGTTAAATGCACGTAGTGAATAATAAACGTAATACAGTATATTAGCCTACATATTCGGAACCTTAACTTCTTATACATGGTGTTTGGACAATTTGAATTTGCATCAACAAGCACTAAAAGTTTAGCCTAACTACAATCACCTATGCTTAATTCTCAAATCATGCACTAAACAAAGAATGAGATAAAGTATTTTATGTGCGCGGTCAATGTAGTTAGATATATATTTTTCTTTAGAATCACATATGATAGAGAAGATAACATGTGGTATCGATGGAATTTTGAATAATATGTTTATTATTTTCAAAATGTTAGACCAAAGCATACTATTAAGTAATATTTTATAATGTGATGTGCGGTCAGTTTATGGGAAACACTACAAGTAACACTGATTTATAGAGGGCTTTGCTACTTCTTAACACAAGTAGCTCCCCAATTACTTCACGATGGAAGCTCTACACTAGTAATTTTGTATCTCAATCAATTCTAGGATCAGTAGCTCTGTAGACGGTGGTTTCACGAACCCTGATTTGAAATCTAAGATTGTTAATTCAAATCCTGTATGTGCTTAGGCTACGATCTGTTGGTTTATAGCTACAGTTTGTTCTAGAGATGCTTGAGAATTCTTCATCATTATCGCGAATCGAACCGTGGATTATCGGTACCAAAACCTTTAGATCATCCAGATCCTAACCAAGTCTTTCAGTGTGATGTATCCCGAAGTCCATAAGTCGTCGGAACTTATTCTCTTTCTCAAAGTATACCTTTCCGATATTACTACCACTGTTGTCCCTGTCTGTTTTTAACACTTCCAGTTATAACTCATAGCGAAAGATGTATCAATCACACAGAGCAATATCTACAAAAGATACAAGTGGGAATATAATTATAACCCTCTCTCTCTCTCTCTCTTTTTTTTTCTCTCTGTGTCTGTGTGTTCTAGTGGAGGATATATATGTATACGCGATTGTATGTGTATGTGCCTAAAAAAGGGGAGGTAAGGGATAAGAGGTGAATACATTCACACAATTGTCCAGTTCGTTATGTTTCGCACTAATCAATAAGTCTAGCGGCGTTAATTGGCCCCCGTCAGGCGACAAAGTATGCCCTTTTCTCCCCTTTCCATACTTAGCAAAGCGAGTGAGGCGCTTTTACCTCCCAACCTCCCTTTCACTTTATATATATACCTAACTGATATATGTAATTCAAACAGGAAATGTAATTCGTTGATGAATGTTCAGTAATAGTGTGGCATGTTATTTCCGTTCACGTTTATTTTTTTCTTTTTGTATTTTTTTAATTTTTTATGGCTGTTAGAAATTACTGGAATAATACTAACTAGTTTCTCAATTTCTCAACTGGGTAGAGTCTAACACACAATACAAAACACTGATGAAAATAATGGATTTCATTTAAACAACTGCACTGTTTTCCCTGGATCAATAAAATTGATCATGAGGGGGTGGGGTAGAAAGTAGTGATGAATTCAACCACAAAAATAGAATCATTGTAAGATTTTCTAAGAAAAATATTGACAAATTTACTACCATTCTATTGTTCTTACGTCGTCCTTAAATAGCAGTCAGTAGTAAGCATAGATGTTTATTTTACTCCGACTTCACTCACCCTGGCCATCGCAGTGGCGTTGGCCCTCGTCCTCGTTCCCCGTTGCTTTAGAGAAGGGAATTATCCATCGCCCTCGCAGTGACAGTTGGCCCTCGCCCTCGTTCACTATCGTCCTCGCGAAGCGAGTTGTCCATCGCCCTCGCTAGCCCTCGTCCTCGCGCACCTTCGCCCTTGCTGTCGAATCTTGTCCTCGCCCTCGCGCACCTTCACCCTCGCGTCATTGTGGGCGAGGGAATTTGAGGGTGAGGATACCCTCGAGAGGGCCACCCTCGCGAGGGTGAACATCTGTGATGGTGAGTAACTAAAGAATTCAAGTTGGTATTAAAACAAAATAAACTGACGTTAAATTAACATCGTTTACATTATGTAAGTACGGTAGATTCCTACACTATAGAAACTTTCAATATTAAACAAGAAGTTTCAGATATTTCACTTCTGGCAATAGAGAGATATTCTTTGAACGCTGAATGAGAGTTGTTATTTGAGACTATAGGAGGAGACAATTGGCCCTCTTGAATTTGAGAAGTACGAGGCGCTACCCAAAATATCCGAGAATGTTATTGTAAAAATCAGAAAACTAGATATACTTACGTCCTAATATCTCCGTCACCTTCAAAGTAGTCCCCTCTGGCATGTACGCAACGATCCCAGCGATGTTCCCACTTTTGGAAGCACCCCTGGAAGTCAGCAGGGTGAAAGGTGTTCATCACCCGTTGCGATTCCACTTGAATATCTTCAACTCGGGAAGCAATATTCCCTCCACAATTCTTGGTTTTCCAATTCTGTTGCGTGTAACCTTTTTTGATCCATCCTCGTATTAATAATGGTATACAAGACTTAAGGAAGAGATAGATAAAGTGACATAAAATATTGCGTAGTCGGTGGAAATGAATGAAAACTCAGCAGCATGTCACCAGTGACTTCGTACATGTACGTACAAAGCAAGACGTTGCATGGCGTGACATCAATGCAACCGTAGCGCCGAATGAGTTTGCTTTCCCAACACGAAACAGTTGAATGAAAGGGACAAGACAGCGTGAGTCAGTCAGAGCTGTTAAAATGCATTGTGGTGGTGCTATTCATAACAACACGGCTCGGAGACAACTTTTGGATGACTTCATCCCACAGGGAAGAATCATCGGGAAGCTGGAAGAAGGGCGATGTATGACGACTGGCATCCAGGAGTTTGGTATTCCCCTCAGCATTATTTTACGTGTATGAAGAGTATTCCGCAATGTAGGCAATTCTATGCGGAGAAGAGGTGATAGTTGATCACGGTCAACTACAGCAGCGGACAACTGCTACATTGTGCAACAGACAAAAAGGGATTGACATCAAAGAGTAGGTACAATTGGAAACACATTTAACAAGACTGCAAGGCACTTAATCTCACACTTTACAGTGGCGTGTCGACTGCTTGGGGGTAGTACGTTTGATCGACAGCTATTACGTTGTATTCTGTTGCCATCCGTACATTGGCAACACAGTTTTTGGTTGTGCCAAGAACATCAAGTCTGGATGGACAAGGAGTGGGGTGGCGTTCTTTTCTCAATTGAAAGTAGATTCAGTTGAGTGGTGATTCTGAAATTATAACATCTTGTGAGAGGTGAGAACAAGTAATGAAGCTAGGAATATTATCGAACTTGATCGTTTTGGTGATTCAGGTGTTCTTGTGTAGGGAGGAACTGAAAAGAAAAATCTATCATAGTCAGCAACATGTAACGTACAATAACGATGATAATTCAGTGTGGTTTTCCACGAGTTTTCCCATTATTTTGTCCATTCCCTATCATACGAACATTTGTATTTATAAACCACTAAGAGTGGTTGGTTTAGGTAAGCTTATTCCCCAGATAATTATGAAGTAATCTAATCTTGAACTATTTTGTATAACAACTCCTAGGAAGTTAAAAAGAACGAAATTTTGAAAGTAAAAATAATAATTTCCGAGCTTTCCGGATAGGTAAGAAACAGGACTTCACAAACAATTTCATGGAACGTTACAATTTGGAATCACTTCGTGATGGCTGACATGGGATAACTGACTATTAGTATTCAAAGACTACCTAAACACTGAATTTGTTACTCATCGAAGCACCGAAATCATATAGTTCACGTACACTCTTCTACAAAAAAAATCCGGGTGACCCATCTTTCTTTGAAAAGTCCTGCACTCTTACACACAAACCAAACAAATATGGATTTTTTAGCCAGTTGAAACCGTTATTTATAAGTAGAATATCCTATGTACGGTTGCAAGAATATAGCCTTGTAAAGTAAGATGAGTGGGCAAGATGTTTTGAACAAGACTATATATCCATATTTTCGGTGTGAGACGAATATTCTTGTTTTCTCCTCCAAACTTCATAGTTATATTACAGATTTTCTCTTTATAATACAAGATGATCCCAGATTTTCTCCTTATAATACATGGCCACACTTTTTCTCTTTACAATGCAACATAACTTCAAAATTTCTCCTTACTATGTCAATATTGCTCCAGACTTATTAGACTTTTTCTTTTTCCCCTCTAGTAAAATATTTTGATTACTGTTTTTTGTGTTCCTGTGATGTTAGTGTACGATGAATGAGTTTCTTCATTAATATGGTTATTTAATTCTTGTGAAAATGTTATACATTGTGTTGTACGGACCTCGTCGCCAGTAAGTTCTCTCTGACTGGTCCACATCCTGTTCCAACTTGCACATGCCTGGGTATACTGTAGAAGGTACTGTATAATCTGAGAAGGCTGAAATTTAAACCACAGAAGTTGCAAGTTTTGAGTGAAGCAACACTGAAGATTGAGTTAAATTTTTGAGGAAGTGGTGAATAGATTTGAGACTGATGAGAATTTTCTTAACAGAATTACGTTTGGTGATAAAACAACATTCCACAATTGCAGTAAAATTCATACATTTGGTATTTGAATATGGGGGTGACCAGAATCCGCATCAGATGATGGAACGTGTACGGAAGTCACCAAAAGCAAATGTGTTTTGTGCTTCAGGTGTGAATAAAATTGTATGATTCTTCCTTCGATTCCGTGCATTTTGACACGGTGCTATTATCGAGCAATTTCGCACGGTCCTGTTTATCGGATTAATCATTCTGTATCATATTATCTACCTGTCAATCACGTGATTCATCACGTCAAACATGTTTTTACCCCAGTATTTTCGGAAATTGATATCGTTTCTTTAGGTCGACTTTCAAGACATTCCGTGGCTAAGTTGCTCAAGGGCAGTATTTTCGGAAATTAATGTATGTTAACAATAAAGTCGTTCTCATCAATAAATAATAAAATAAGCTCTTTATTAATCAAATCGGAGCCCATTGTTCAAAAAAATAGGAAGATGAATTAAATAAACTTTTAATTTATTATTGTTCATTTCCTGTTCTTGCTTAGTTAACTCAGCAGGTTCGTAGCAAGGATTCTATGTTTTGGTTACGAGTGTGTGAAAGCAGTATTGATGGACAGCCAGCAGTGATTTTTTGACGGAAGGTTTGAGTTGCTGTGAGATTTTTTCTCCAACTGTACACCATACCTGCACATATAGGAAGTACACGTGATAAGACGTTAGTTATACCAGTCTTGTATGCATTGCTGCTAGATAAAACAGAGCGAACATACAAGCAACTATTTACATTTCTTAAAATTAGTCTGAGCAGAACGAATCTCGAGTGTTGAAAGTGGATTTTAAGCTCGCTGCAATTAATGCATTGCGTGCGGTGTTTCCGCCTGCCATTGCCATTTCAACCAGAGAATCTGGCGAAAGATTCAGAGTATAGGTCTCGTCGAAGAATACATCCATAATGAAGATGTATACCATCATGTTCATATGTGTATACCATCATGTTCATGCTGGCATTAGCATTAATACCAGCAGGATGGTATCAAGCAGGATCGATGAAGGTTGGCTCATCGTCATGGAAGACTGTCCATTTGACCAGAAAATCGAAGAGTTCAACGATTATTTCAGTGAACAATGAATAGTCAATCCAAATATTCCAAGAGAAATATTTAACTATAATGGTCAAAAGTACAGAACAAACAACCCAGTGAAGAGTTGACTAAGTTAAACTGCAGCATGTCTAAGAGTACACCACATATCTGGAAGCTTGCAAATGTACTAAAAGCAGATACGACATCTAGTTTTCATGCTGTTGCGAGCACGGATTACATTGCAATCCTGAGAAGCACAGAAAATCAACTTACATCCGTCTTGACGAACGATTGCAATTAGTCCTGGAGAAGCTACAAAATGGTGGAGACCGTAAAAATGCTTAAGAAGCTTGAGCTATCCCCAAAAGTTGGAATAATGTACTACGAATTGTACAAAATGCATTGACGATGTGCAGAAGTATGAAGGTTTCACCGTAACTACGTGCTATTCGCTCGTAAAATAACAAGATGACAAGGTTCTTCTTAGAACCGCCTTAAAGTACGGAGCTAATGTTATGTGTTTCACAAATAACGTTTTTCTATGGTCTGAAACGGGTGCATTTTTCTTTGATTTTTGAAGTCCCTGATTGAATTCTCTGACGTGTTGCTTATTTTATTCTTTATTTATTTTAAGTTGTGATTATTTTACATTCTATTCATAATTATTTTAATTTTTGATTATTTTTTCTGTCCTTGTTCATTTTCATTTGCTATTTTGTTTGCTTTTATCTATTTCAGTTTGAAATAGTTTTTGTTGTTATGTTTCTCTCATTTATTTTAGTTTCCTATTGTTTATTTTCTTTTTTTACCCTAACTTTTGTTTGCTTATTTTTTGTCTGTATCGTGTTCTTAGTTCACATTTGTTCTGTATCCTTCCTCCCCTTAGAGTGAAAACGGTTTCGGGATGAATAATATGATTGGCAGGTGGACCGTGTGAAATAGCACGACACCTGCAAAATGATTAATCTGATAAAGAAGACCGTTCGAAATTGCTCGGTAATGGGCACCGTCTGAAATTGCGCCGTGCAAAAATGCACGACACCCTTCCTTCTTGCTGAACCCATTTTCACTGACAATCATTCCTGGTCATGCTTGGGACTTACCTAGTACCTCAATTTCTTCAAAATATGAGTCCAGATTTTATTTTCTAGTAAAATGTAATACCTCTGCAATTTCATCACAAAATTACTGCCGTTGTGGACTGGTCGTGGTGAAATGATTCTGTAGCCAATTCGTTTACCTCACTTGAATCTCATTGGTTTCCCTATATAGGCTTACACTAAAGAACGTGTGTTTATTCTCCCACTTCCCAGCAACGGTGACGAACTGAGGGACCAGACAATACGTGCAGTTGTTAGCGTCAATGCAGATATAGTTCATTCAATTTGTCAGGATTTCGATTGCCGCTGAAACATTTTGAGTGTGATGATAGGCGCTCAAATTGAATACTTTGTAAAAAAGAAAGGAAAGAAAAGAAAGAAAGAAAACATGTAAGTTTTAGTGTTGTAGGTAATATTTCTGTATGTGATACATTTTCTTCACTATTAGAGGTTATTTTTGTATAATTTTATATAGACCACTTGCATGGCGTGGGAGACCCAGGTTCAATTTCTGGCAGGAGCTCACGTGGTTCGGATTCCGCGTTAATCAGTAGGTCCACGTCTCATATAGCCTCGCTGCTGAAAGGGAGCTTAAACTCAAAATCAACTCAATTCAAAAGTTTGTGCTCAACATATAAAAAAATCCTGTACAAATCTTCAAATCTTGAATCCTGAGAAGCAGGCAACTAATCGCTTTTTTTTTTTTTTTGCAAAGTTTATTAACTTCATGAATAATCGAGACTTTTGAAGATCTTATCACATAATGACAAAATAATATATAATGTTCATGCATATGCTTCGGTCGATTCAATGAAACTTTAATCACACCTCTTATTGACTACAGTTAATTTGTCATGTTTACAATGACATTTCACGAGAATTGCTTAGTCATTTCCGTGATACTAAAATGATCGCTAATTACAACTTGATGTACAGTAGATATATATATAATTGTCCATATTTTGTATTCAATTAGAATTATGGATTACCTTCCAAAGTAGCGTATGATGTTCTTAGTTGTAACTTCCGTAATACAGTAGATATAAAGTGAAGTTTGTATAGCCTTACGCGTATGATTTTTGGTTTGCATGGTTCTGGTTCAGTTCACAGTATAACTAGGACTTTTTTTAACCCTGGAAATTTTGATCCCCTTGTCGGTTTCCGATTATTTCAAAGACAAAGTCAAAAGTTTTTTATATATATATCGATTAATACAATTTTATGTACACAGTATTTTAGGAAATGTAACCACTTGGATCTCGATTCCTTTCTACGCAAACACTTGAAAGGATATTATCTCCTTGTCGATTCTCTGTTGCTTAAAACAAAAGTTCCAATGAAGTGATGTTAATGTGATTTTCTTTTTTGATCAAAAGATCCAATATATTTCAATCAAAATTTTTCTTGTAGGCTTTATATCTGGAAAACTATATATAGTGTAACCAAACCCAAATTATCACTTAACTCAGTATGATATGCTTATTCCGAAAAAAGAAAAGATAAAAGAAAAGAAAACGATAAAGAAAACTCGATTTAGGGGCCATTCAAAACTTTTGTGACTCCTGATCCAAACACTAATTATTGGTCAAGATCGCAATTTTTTATGCATTTTTTGATCATTCTTAAAGTTCTTGTTTATGTAACCTCTTTAGAGATCGCAATCTTTTGATGTATTTTTTTGATCATTCTTAAAGTTTTTGTTTATGTAACCTCTTTGGAGATCGCAATCTTTTGATGCATTTTTTGATCATTCTTAAAGTTCTTGTTTATGTAACCTTTTTAGAGATCGCAATCTTTTGATGTATTTTTTGATCATTCTTAAAGTTCTTGTTTATGTAACCTCTTTGGAGATCACGATCTTTTGATGCATTTTTTTGGGATCATTCTTAAAGTTCGTGTTTATGTAACCTCTTTGGAGATCGCAATCTTTTGATGCACTTTTTGGATCATTCTTAAAGTTCTTGTTTATGTAACTTCTTTGGAGATCGCAATCTTTTGATGCATTTTTTGGATCATTCTTAAAGTTCTTGTTTATGTAACCTCTTTGGAGACAGGCTTGCTTTATTATTGTTTAACTTTCTGCCAAACAAAATTGATGGGAAGTGAACATTATAGGCATCCATCTCAATATACATGACAAAAACATTGTGCTGTTATAATAATGAATAAAATCAAACTTTGAAAATAGCATGCAGTGAGCAACTAAAACTGAAGACTAAATTAGAAATTAGTTAGAAATGAAGAAATGTTTCAAACTAACATAAGATGTTACTTTTTTCCTTGTTACATTTCCAAGTTAAATATTACATAAAATCATTGCAAGTAACTTTTCTCTTTCTAGAGAACGAATTCATTAACAAAACACAATATGTAATTATAATTCATGGTCCAAACTATAGACTATCTATACATAATATGACAATGTTTTCTGTACAACAGAAAATGTAATTAAACATACACGTAATTCAAAACACTCAATTAAATCAAAGAAGAAAAATGACGGAAATTAATTATTGTATTCTGTGTTTAATTATTAAAGTTTGATTTGCTTAGTCTTTTTTTATATCATCATTTTATGCGAGATCGTCTTCTAATTAATTAGACCGGTAAATACACAATATTGGATACTATCAACTCCTAACTGTAAATGATTTCTTGTTGTTGTAGATATTAATTAATATTACTTGAATGAGTTGTTTCTTATTACGGATACCTGCATTTAAAAAAATCAGATTCCAATTAATTTATTTACAAGGGCACAAGAAATATTTTCTTTCTTCCACAGAAATCGTTAATATTTTAATTATATATACAAGTACATACGCATATGTATGAAAGCGAAATGAAATGCAGCTATTTCCGAACTCCAATCACATAATAAAATCTTTTCTTGATTATGAGTCCACAACATCACCCCTGTATGTTTCGTATTCCTACATATAATATAAATGGATATACTATGCAAATCATGTAATGAGGGTCTATATATAAATGAAGGTGAGCATGTTTGTGACTTCAGATCTCTTGAACTACCCAACCGATCTCGATCAAATTTTCAGCATAGATGAGGTTCGAGCCTGGGATGGTTCTTATTATTTCACTTTGACGGTAGAACTTAGTGGAGGGGAGGGGGAGATATATAAATATAAATAAAACTTAATAACTCTTGAACCACGAGACGGCTCTCGTTCAAATTTGGCACATAGATGAGGTTCGGGCTTGGGATGGTTTTTTGTCATTTCATTTTGACGGTGCAACTTAGGGGAGAACATAAAAATGGAAGTGACTATGTTTGAGACATAATAATTCTTGGACCACTCAACCGATCTCAATCAAATTTTGAACATAGATCAGGTTCGGACCTACCGTGATTTTTATCATTTCACTTTGACGGTGCAACTTGAGGAAGGGGGAAGAGGAAGGGAAATATATATAAAAATGATCGAAAATAACCTATGTTAATGCCGAATCCATAATTTTTATGAGTCGCTGAGAGGAACGGTGACACTTCCGATGTCGTTTAAATCCAAATTCAGCACCGCAAAGGGAGGAGGAGATATATATATATATAAATAATTAAAACTTAATAACTCTTGAACCACGAGACCGATCTCGACCAAATTTGCCAACTCTTGAACCACCCGACCGATCTTGATCAAATTTTCAACATAGATGAGGTTCAGGCCTAGGATGATTTTAATCATTTCACTTTCACGGTGTAACTTATGGGAAGGGGAGGAAGAGATATATAAAAATGATCGAAAATGACCGGTATTAGTGTCGAATCCATAGTTTTTGGCGTCACTGAGACGAACAGTGACACTTCCGATGTCGTTTAAATCCAAATGTAGCCCTTTGTGTCTAAAATGAAACGTGTTCTATCCGTGCGAAGAATGGGTTTTCTGCTTGTATAAATTAAGTATAGAATAAGTATAGAATAAATACTTATTCTACAATATATAATATATAATATATTCTATAATATATAATATACAATAGATATAGAATATAATATATGCTATAATATATAATAAGTATAGAATAAATTAAGTATAGAATTTAAAAAGAAAATCAAACTTTTGATATTAAGGAAATTCAGACAACACTTCTATGTATAAAAGTTGAAATATGAAGAATAATAGTTACATAATTATGCAAATTGGAATAATTGGACCTAACAAACTACATTCAATATTACATAATCAATCATGGAGAAACATTCTTTTACTGTATGGTTAATCTATCGATCGACATTGCCTTGAATATACTTTTCTTTCATAAGAATAACTTCTAAAACAATATGAAACAAATCTATAAGCGCGTTTCGTATAGGGTGTTTTAGTTTCAAATTTTGTTCGATAGATATTCACGCTTCAATAATGACATATATTCATATATTCATATAACCTTCTAACGACCTAGTTCAAACCAAATATCCCAATTGGAGGAGAAGTCATTCTTCTAGTCAACTACAGACCACTATTTGCTTACTTTTTCGGAAAGTTCCTGGCCAATGGAAAAAGTGAAATTTCTGTTACTCCACACAGAGAAAAATCCGTTCTCCGGACAGCGGTATATTGTACAAATATACTGTATCCTCTTGCTTACTATAGAAATCAGTACGGAGCATACGTTATTCGTATGCTACATAGACACTGCCCTTAGATGTTACATCATACCGTTGTAGGATGTCTGACATCTAACAGTTTTCCGTATATCACATGCATATACTTATGTTACCTTCGTCAGTTATATGTTATATACGTCCATTTGTATGTGAGATCCTGACCGCCTACATTGTTTCATTCGGAAAGTACGTAGATGGAACACTTATACAGAAAATATTATAAAACATGCGTTTTCAGTTATACGTCTGCTGTACGTTAAGTCCAAAAACTACAGGAATTACGCATGTAACCTATCTTTTTAAGTACGCTACCTACAATTTTTTTTTCTCAGTGCAAGTGAAAAATGCAATTGCGTGATACGACGTACAAATTGATATGGGAAAATCAAGAGTCCCTGCAACTGGAATTGTTGGGAAAATAATTACAATCAAATTTCACTGAAATAAAAAAAAAAAAATCTCATTTTTGCAAAGATTAGGCAGAACATGCATTCCTCTTTTGCCTAAAGATACAGTAAGGTAAAGAAAAATGTGTTACAAAGTTCTGCAGGGTCATTAGGCAGAACAGGAAGGAATCGCTGCGTTGTTTGAAATTAATTTGTGAACACAACTCTTTAGTGATCCTGGTTTTTTTTTTTATCACTACGTTTTCATTGAAAAGCGTATCCTATGGAAAGAGCAGGAGATTCAAGTGCACCATTCAAATATACGTCTTGAAGCATGATGTATGCTCTAATGACTAAGATTAAGCAGCGAGTGTACGGGGTATACCCTCGGCTAAAGTAATGGTCACAAATCTTTTATTCAGATCAACCAAGCCTGGATCACGTTTCTTAGAATCCAGACACATGCAGAGAAATAACCAAAATCATATGATCTCTACTACTGCTGTCGAATTTTTGTGACATTTGCGATTTTCGGTTTTTAAGAAAACCGCTTTCCTGGAAATGCGGTTTTCAAAACCGAGACCGCAAAAGCGGTTTTCAAAACCGAAACCGCAAAAGCGGTTTTCAAAACTGAGACCGCAAAAGCGGTTTTCAAAACCGAGACCGCAAAAGCGGTTTTGAAAACCGAAACCGCAAAAACGGTTTTTAAAACCAAAACCGCAAAACGAATTTTCAAAACCGAAACCGCAAAAACGGTTTTCAAAGCCGACATTTCGGTTTTATGAAATTTCACTTTTTTCAAAAACCGGTTTTCGATTTTTTCAAAAACCGATTTCGACAGCACTAATGTCTACCAGGCCTGGATTAAGGAGAGACCTTAGGGGGCTATAGCCTCGGGCCTCCACTCTGATCAAAAACTCAACTGGCTATTTAAAAAGAATCATGAAGATACAATCATCATCATAAAATAAAATATGACCAAAAATATGAAACATATTCCCTTAACTTTCCTACTGTACATTCACAGAAATGTATTACTTGAAGTCAGCAGAGGGCACATATTTTTCTAGCTCTGGGCCTCCAGATGAGTTAATCCAGCCCTGGTCTCTACATCATAGCTTTTTAGATCCGGTGTGACATGCATAGTGCGAACAATCCCTGGGAAATAGCCAAAATTATATGAGCTCTATATCATAGTTTCTTACTGTTAGAACGGATGCCACTTTCGTCTCCAGATAAATCCAAGACATAGTCAAAATGTTGTGAGCTCTACATCATTAAAACAAAATTTTATAATGAGTTAGTCATGTCTATTACTTGAGCTCGAATATTAACGTCACACACTCCGGAATTTATATTTTTCAATTGCGATAAATTTAATCGTGATATTTGGAGTTTGCATACTGCAGAAGTGATCTCATTAAAATGCGGACAACTTAATGTGGCTTGCATTCTTACCAGGAATTGAATCTTGGTCTGTTAAGTCGAAAGCGAGACATTTTCTGTCCTATTTATATTCCATCAGTTCGTTAAGATAAATTGTAAAGTTAACCCAGATTTGTTCAGTTATGCACACTGAGATAGCTTTATTGAAAAAAGAGAGAAAGAGAAAAATAAAAAAAATCATAGTTTTGGTGAGATGAGAGATAAAGAGGGAGAGAAAAAGATGATAGCTTGGTGAGAAGAGAGAGAGAGAGAGAAAGAACATTAGAGCTTTAGTGAGAAGAGAAAGAAGGTGATAGCTTTAGTGAGAAGAGAGAAAGAAAGAAGATGACGTCTTTAATGAGAAGAGAGAGAAACAGGATGCTAGCTTTAGTGGCTTTACTGAGAAGAGCGAGACACACACAGAACGAGAGAGAGAGAGAAAGAGAGAGAAGATAACAGCTTTACTGAGAAGATTGAGAAAGAGGAAGAGAAAGGAGACGATAGTTTTAGTGAGAAGAGAAGAGAAACAGCGAAATGGAAAGAAGGTGATAGTTCTAGTGAGAAGAAAGGAAGAAAGACGGAGAAAATAATCCTTGTTAGAAATACGTTAGTATACCCAAGGTTCTTGGTGTGTACGACGAAATTAAGTCACCACACGGTCTTCGTGGGTCACAGAATCACAGTAAGTCACGGTCTGTCTGAATCACGAGTCAAACTGGATCACTAGGTCTGATGGCTCATAAGCTTTCGGGATCACGGATCATCAACTTCGTGATCCGTTTCTATCCTGTTTACTACATGCCAAATGATAATTAAATTATCTTTTTCTGGATACCTGGGAAAGATTTAACTTTTCTTTCTTTCTGTGTGATTAATTAGTAAACGCAAAGACGTGGGAGACATAATGCTTATAAATAACTACCAAATTTGTACACGAAATACAATTTTTCATTTGGTACATGTAGCATTAAATTTTATTACATTCAGTAAAGCGATTGACTGTGGTAAGGCGAAATGCTTCGATCTCCAATCGAGGAGGCAGTTTTCCAGCGCACCGTCAAGATGTCTCTTTAATGAATGAGCTCCAATTTAGGTATGGAACTTGCATGCACCTAGCCTATATAAACTGATCGTTATATACAGTAGGAGTAACTTTTTTAAGCAGGACACATTCATCCTATATTTACGGTAAATGAAAAAGTGCGCGCTCTCACTTTTAAGTCATTTATGTTCACAGAGTATTTCCCTTGTTGATAATCACAGTTTAGAATCCCTTTCAGCAGTGAGGCTATATGAGATGTGAATCTACAGCTTAATGTGAGATCTGAACGACATGAGCACCCACCGTCTCTTGTGCAAAAGACGAGTATGCTAATTATATAGTCAAGAGAGAACTCCAAAACAATTTTCTGTACTAGTTCTAATAGGTGTATATTTTATGTGAGATAATTTGAGCTTCCATTGACAACAACACTGTTTTGAGTTTAAGACTAGAACTACCAGGAAATTAATTATAGAAGAACTACCAAAGGGGTCATTTTGACCCCTTGTCTTTTAGAGTTTTTCTAGGTTAAAATTGTGCGTTCCTTTGTCAACCAAGACTTGATGTGACTTGATATAAAAATTAATATGCTTTAGAATGCACACTAGCTTTAACCAGGTATCAAGTCATGGTCTCCCAGTCCCAAAATGTTGCACAATATGTGAATAAATGTACCCTTGAAATCTGTTTAAAGATAAAGTCAAGAACATTTATTACACAAATAGATTTCGCATTTATTTAAAAATATGAGATGTGAGCATATAAACGAGTACACGTTTCAAGAGTAAATCAAAATTTAAAAAATAGTACTGTATTATATTGAGGCATATAGTTATAAATTACAATGCACTGTTTCCACCACATGTCCCGATTTGGCAATTCTTAGTTTTACCGGTAGCAGTTGATGCTGCTGGCAAATCTTTTGAAATACGCTTTTGTTACACTTTCTCAGAATGCTCCTTTGCCAACTTGAGAAAACATAACTTTTTCAATTTTCTGTCTAGTAATATGCTTATTTGTAATACACTTGTATAAGATATGATAGATTTTGGTGGCCAAACCAAGTAGGTTATAAAAAGAGCTATACCGGCCATTTTATTCTAACAACCTTGACAGAATATTTACTATCCATGTGGTCTACAATGTCTACAACAATTTTCTGCTGGTTGTAAAACAAAACTTTCAGTTTTCTTATTTTCGTGACAACTCATTATATGTACGTTAGTGTAAATGGTGCTCAATATCACTACTCTTTTATTTTTCTTGCATTCGTATATGAGTGTGATATCCTTCATGGTTTTGAGTAGTCTGCGGTATTCAAATCTTTAGTATGGAAACGTTCGGAAGCTTGAACTTTTCTCATGTGGTTTCGGATAGTACCAAGCAAATTTGTTCCGTTAATTTTTAGTTCTCTTGCAAGATATAGAGACACATTTATGTTGTCTCAACTTACGTGCACTCCCGAGCATAGGAAGGGTTTCAAAAGATGTAAAACTACATGTTCAGTAAGAGGGATCTTTGTTGGCCTCTTTTTATCTTTTCCTAGATATGGAAAACTATTTACTATATATTTGTTCTTCACTTCAACAAGCATTCCAATTTTGTCACCATATTTATCCGGCTTGCTACCGCGAGATTTCATTGGACAGAGCCGTTCACAGATAGTGCAATAAGTATGGGGATTGTAGAATCTTCGGGAATTTTCAATCAACTGATACCAAATATCAGAAAATAAGCAAAACCTGTTGGTTGTACGTCTTTAGCTACTCTTAGATTTGAGATAGACCTTATAAATCTCATTATTTCCTCAAATCTCTTTCTGGGCATGACACTCCGAAAGAAGCAACAACCAAGCTTTCGAGACCAGAAACACTTGACACTTAACGCTCTTCATCCTCATTGCTCCACGGAAATAAAGCAAGACAATAATTGCATCAAACTCATCGAGAGAAACTGACCAGTTTGGATCATCTATAACTGGACGGGCCTCAACTTCTGTACACTTCTTTATATTTTGCAGTAGAGTATCGGTTACAATCAGTCTGAATGCACTTGCACAAGCATCACCCATATTACGCGTAACGAGTGATGTGGGTTACTGTTTGAGAAGAACTATATTATGTTTTTTAGTCTTCCGCATTCTTGTTTTTTACATCCATCCGTCCACACAGTCTGATCCGGAAGTCACTAAGTCTACCAGTAATTTCAATAGAATTCCCTTGCTCAGATTCTTCACTCGAATCAGAATGAGGATCGGTATATTTGGTTTCTTTGTCATCACTACTGGAAAAATCTTATTTTTCAAGGTCTGTAACATCTTCCTTTTCAATCCAGCTGTGACTGCCCTCATCACCAGAAGCACTATCGTCAATATCCTGTAGCTGTTCTAGAAACTCTGCTGCTGTTAGGCGTTCACTACTTGAACACTCCATCATTCTCAAACAGTGAAACACACACCACCACAAGAATCAAAAAGGCACTTTTTTATCCAGGGTAAAATAAATAGGAAGTGAACTTTGTGGTGGACAACCACCGTCTGCGTGGGTTTTCTCGAGGCTCTCCCACGTTGTTCGTTCCACACTTTAATTCATTTCTCATCATCACCATTTCCTTTAGTCTAGCCGGCATAACAGTGATACGTAAAACTTCATTTTCCAATTTTCATTTTCCAATTTCGTATTCATTTTCCAATTAAATAGGTAGGTGTCAAAATGACCCCCGTGGTAGTTCTAGGTAAATCAATGTTTTTAAAGAAAACCAAAAATAATTGAAATATGAAATTTAGGATATCATCACACTGGTTAGAGAGAATGAAAGTGGTGCCATATGTTTTGCATATTTTAATTAATGTTCAAATTAAAGGCTGATGAATGACGATGAGGGGTCAAAATGACCCCTTTGGTAGTTTGTGTGTTAAACCTCTTTTTGATGAGTATATCTATAATGAAATGTGAAATCCAAACCAGGGGCGGATCCAAGAGGGGGCGATCGGGGCGATTGCCCCCCCATCCCAAGGTTTGGAGCTCTTAAAAGTAGCAGTATGACAACCAACCGCCTCCCCCAGAAGTTGGTCCTGGATCCGCCCCTGATCCAAACCATATGCCACTGAAGATCAAATCTGGGCCTCTCGCATGAGTAGTTAGTTAGGTGACAGAGGTACGCTCATAGAGTGATTGTGAAACTTAAATTCAATCTGTGATAAGACTGTGAGGGCAGTTTAACAATTCCTGTCGTTTGTATTAAAATAAAAAGACAAATGTAAGTAACAAACATTTTTGTTACAATTTGTATTGAAAAACCTGGCAAAATTACAAGTTTGGCTGCATATTGTATTTACTTTGTCGTATTGGCAGACAAAACTGCGAGACATATCATGTAAGCTGAATGGGAATTAAAGGAATTGTTATTAATTCAACATATATTTCTATATCATACACATCTAAAATAAACAAGAGAAATCAGTGATATTTTAATAATAACTGAAGCAAATTACTGTATACAATTCACTATTGACAGTGACTACAAGGGCGGAATACAGTGAATTAAACAAACGAGATCTTTCGTTCAGAATAATGATGTTTATTTATCTTGCTTACATATATAAAACTAACTATGACAAAACAGTGCTCAAAAAAATATCTGACCAACTTGGGAGAATTAAAAAAACACACACATATACGGAAGTGAAAAAAAAATTGTAATATGATCTTTTGATTTGATGTGGAAATTATCTACCTACCTACCATAAGGAAAATTTTTTAAAAAAACAACAACTTTGATTTGATCGGAAAGGAAAATCATTATTTTGTTCTAAAAAATAATTGATCTTGTTATGTATTTTTTCTTGTTCGTCGTTTAGACTCATGTAACCTATGTCATTCGGTTTGATGGGCTCTCATCAAATGTACGCATTCATTTCTCCTATTTTTCTTTTTTTTGCCACTTCCTCTTGCATACTTTGAATTAGCGTTTTTGTAGTTGATTTTTTTTTTTTTTTTTTGGAAAAAAAGAAGGTAAACAAGTAATGCTAGTAGGTTTGCTTGGAATTAATTAGAGTGTTTCCGCAACTTTATACGCTACGTTAGATAGTATGTGATCTCTAAACCAATCTTGTGTATTATTTACTTGATATGTTAGTATCGCGTTACTAACTATCCACATAAAATTCAGCAAGTGTGTTACATATAAATACACACACACACACACACACATATATATATATATATATATATATATATATATATATATATATATATATATATATATATATATATATATATATATATACACTTCTCAATCCTTACAATTTCAGAATTTGTGGAGAGAAAAAATAATAATCATACAATATACAAATATTATTGAGTATTATATTATATTTATTTTTTTTATTGGAAGGATCCTAATTGAAAACTGATATATAAAAGTTGAACTAAAAGGTTAACTAAAATCATACACAAAATTGGTCGATATCTATATGAAACTTTTTTTTTTTTTTTGAAAAAGAAAATGGAAAATGAATGAAATTTTAGATGTATATAGCAGTGAACTTTTCTATTTTAATTTCCACCAGTAAGTATATCTTAGTTATTGGGAACAATTGCATGGAAGGAAATCATTTGAAAAAAAAAAAAAAAAAATGGAATCTTTAATCCTTCCGTAACTGTAGAGTCTAGAAATTTGATATGTACTTTATATATATATTGTGTAGATAATTATAGGAAACTGTTAGTTTAATATTCCTAAAAGAGATATTAAACCTATTATTAATAAGCATATATGTTTTAGATCAGATTCCACTTGGTCTATAAAATGGAATGTAAAGCCAAGATATGAATCATATCACTCAACAAGAAAAAAAAAAATGTTTTTTTTTTTTTTTTAGTTTAATGTGCCACGTTTATGCCCGTTTAGGCTGAAGGAGATGGATAAATAGTGAAAGTCAATAATTGCGAAATTAAATTTTTGCTCTCCCACCGGGAATAGAACCCGTAATCACGAACCACTAAGAAAGTATGGACACTGAAAAGAAATGTGTAAATACGGTGAATGATCGTAATATCACTACCAAAAATAATTAGTGTTCGTAGTTTATTTTGAGTGCTGTGGAGAGGCCTTGGGCAAAAATACTAGCCCGCGTACAGTACTTTGTAAAAAAAAAAAAAAAATCAATATTTAACTCAGTACAGTAGGCCCAGTACTTAAAACTTAGGCCCAGTACTTAATTTTTAACTCAGTACTTAAAAATAAAATAAGTAATGAATTACCATATAATATCAACTGAGCTGCTTAAGACTCTTGTCAGAATGCTAAAATTTACAAATTTGTTAAAATGCAAAATTATGTTAAAATCAAGATTCTAATAAAAAAAAAATAGTCAATTTTCTATAATAAATTTTCAACTAACATAATTGAAATATCAATTAAAAGTAAATTGTCAAACTTCTTAAAAAATTTCACACTCACCAAGCTAAAATATATTAAACTTTGTTGTCATGTTGATTAAATATACCAGATATGATATATAGTAACAATAACAAAGATTTGCAGATACAGTAGTTCCTTGTTGTAAAATTAATATCTATATATACATTCTGTGAGTTTCTTTTTTTTTTCATACGATCTTTATAAATTATAAGATTTTATATAACTCTGTTTGGTTTATTTCACATTTAGAATTTAATGGTACCAATATCGGTGACAATATTGAAGTGTAATTCGCAGAAATAGGAATACAAAGTAGGAACTGGGTCCAGTTGGTTAAGGATAGAAGTCAATGGAGAGCTTTTGAACGCGGCATTGAACCTCCGAGTTTCATACAAAATAGAGTTAGTTAGTTAGTTAATATCGATCGATTCCTCATCCTATAATTTAACACTCTTATATTTATGCTTTCTCAACAGTACTTATTGTATAATTCCATTTGAATAAACGATTTATCTATGAATTTTACTCTTTCAAATAAAATTTGGGTTTTTTAATAACTTGTCCAATAAATTATGAGAATAATGCTTGTATCATTTTGTTGACCAGGGAAAGTAAACTGGAAAAAGCACATAAATTTACCAAAATCTTTTGCGGCACGAGAAAGATAAAGAGCAATGGAATACAGAAAGAAGACGGAATATTAGTGTATGAGCATAAGAATATTATAGAAAGGTGGAAACAATACTTCGAGAAAAACTATACTGAGCATGAGGGAAAACCCAAGCTTTGCTGGAAGATGATGATGATGTAGTTGAGTCGCAAGAAAGAGGCAATACCTTTACAAGAGACGAGTTTGACTTTGCCTTAAATACCTTGAAGAAAAGAAAACTCCAGGAATCGTTGATTGATCAGCTGGACAGTAAAAGCTGCTGGTACGAAAGCACGTGATGAGTTTTTTCGGCCTATATGCAAGATCCATGATACTGGGTAGTTTCTTTCAGATTAAAAAAAAAGTATTATGGTCCCTCTTCCAAAGAAACCTTCAGCGACCAAGTGCAAACAGTACAGAACCTAAACTCACGCATCAAAACTTATCACTACTACTGCGGAAGATTGAGAGAAGAATAGACGCGTTACTTTTGGTGAGGTTCAGTAAAGACGTTAGCACAAGGGAAGTAATATTAGGGTTGAGAAAAAGGCTTAAAAAAAAAGAAAAACGGACATACCACATTCATTGCCTTTGTAGATCTGGAAAAGGCATTTGACCGAGTCAGTTGTGACTTTTGACACGTTTCCAAATACTGAAGGAGACAAGAGTAAAGTACAAGGACAGGAAAATAGTGCCTGCTACAATGAAGAGGTGACAGCTGTAAGGTGTGGCGACCATCAAGAGAAGGCTAGTACCAAACAAGAAGTGTGACAACGATGTTCACTCTTTCCTGAACTTTTTAACGGATACATACAAAGGGTGCTGCAGAGAGAAAAATATCGTGGAAAATGTGGAATAAAGAAGAATGGAGAGTGGATAGACATGCTTCATTTTGCTGACGATATTGCTGTACTCACAAAGAACAGAGACGGTATTACGCCAAATCATCGATACCAAAATATTGACTCATAAACATCGACGGTACATTTTATCGATAACCAAAACATCGATACCCAAATCATCGACAACAAATTCATTGATACCAAAAATACTGCCGACATAATCTTTGACAGCCAATTCATCAGCAACCAATTAATCGACAATCAAATTATCAATAATCATTTCATCGACAGTCAAATTATCGACAACCAAATAATCCATATTCAAATAATCGACAACCATACCATTGGCAATCAAAACTTCGACAATACATTACATTGGCACCCAAAGTAGATAACCAAAAAATCAATACCTATAAATTAGCAACTAAAACATAGACGACACATGACATCGTCAGCTAAAACTTCGATGACAAATAAAATTGACAATTAAAATATGGATAGCATAAACATATACAAAATCAGAAAACCAAAGGTATATACGTAAAATAAGAAGCCAAAATATCTACGATGCAAAACATTCAGAATATTGCAGGAATATCAATAACCAAAATATTGACAATAAGGAATTTTCAATTTTTAAAGATGATAAAATGTTATTAACAATTACGTGGGAAGAATACTTTCTCCATTTTTACTAATATGTAACCTACGAATTAGAAAAGGTTGCCAACTGATATTTACATATATGGTACCAATGTTCCTTCCGGAGGGTTTTGTTACCCAGAAATGGTCAACTGCATCTCCCACAACTAAGAATAATTACTATTACATGTCAAGGTTGAGCAGCGCACGTCCTTTAGCAAATTCTGTCTCATTGTATAGCATTTTGCAGTTTGATTATCCGTACCGGATAAAGTTGTCTGAAAGCAACTGTTTCTATTAGTATCGGCGAGCTCTAGCTCTTCGTCGCTCACCTTATATGGCAGGCCTAAAATTTAGCCAGAATAATGCGAACTCATTGATACGGTCCTTTCCCCGGAAAGAACAAAATCTCTACCTGTAGTTTCTTTGAAATCTGACATGGTAGAAGACAACCTGATGGATACTGAGTAGACGATACCTGGCTTAAGTAGAAAGATTCGCCTGAAACGTTGATTTATGATTTTTTGATATTTTTTCAAATATATTTTCTTTATTATTACTATTATTAGTATTTATTGTTATTGTTATATATTTTCTCTACTGTTACTATTAATATTTATTGTTACTATTATACATTTCTTATTATCATATATTTATTATTTTATCATTCCTCTTAGATTTTTACTTCTTTCTGCAGCAGTATTTTGTTATAATTTGATATGTTAGTTTTTTAACTTTTATTGACGGCATGCGTTTTGATCGTGACGGGGATAAATAGCGACAAATAGTCGTGGCTGACGACCCCATTAATCCCCAACCAACCAATCATCCAACCAACCAACCAACCAACCAACCAATCAACCAACCAACCAACCAACCAATCAATCAATCAATCAATCAATCAATCAATCAATCAATCAACTTTCCTTAATAATCCTTCTTCTATAGCCTAAAGAGCATAATCATGAGGCGTAAAATTGCAAGTTCCATTTTGTACTTACGGCCTTCGTCAGAAGCGAGGCTTTACAGGACAAGACCTATAATTTAAAAGAGGTTTATATCCATTGCAGTGAGTTTGATCCTCTCCCACCGGGAAACGAACTCGGTACCTCGTACATCATAGACACCCAAAATAACATTAAACTAGGGTAGAGGACGGAGTATGGAAATAAGAGTCTAATATTGTTTTTTTCAGGCTGGTTGAGATTTATTTATATTAAAAGAACATTAAAAAAACTAAGCGTTTAGTTATATATGAAAAAAAATTAGGAAAAGTGTATCAACATTGAAAAGAAAAGTGTTTTGTAGAAATGAAAAAAAAAAAAACTAACTACGTTTGAAATATATTATACTTTTATCAGTTATGAAAATATTTCAGTTTGATTTCCATTATGAAACCCAAATACTTAGTTTTTATGGGAAAAATTCCTTTTTTGTTAAAACAACATTAACAATTTATGTATTCTTACGCTTCGTTTCTCCTGAAAATAGCATTATAAATGGATGCATTAGATATTTTTTTGTATTAAATCTGCATTTTAATTTATTTCTTTTTTCTGTTTTGTTTCTCTAGAAGTAACTATCATCTTAGTTTAAAATTAAAATACCAGTTTGAGATATTAAAAAAAATAAGACAGGGTATTTGTTTTTATTCAAAGTAACTTCTTATCCAATAATTAAAAAAAAAACGTTAAATCTTACAGCAGAAAAAGATTATTTTAAAAGTCAGGTAAAGCTATAGGTAACTTATTTAATACAAATGTGGAAAAGCATTGTAAACTTTTACAAATTATTTTCTTCAGTAGATTAATTTTTTCTCATTTCACATGTTTTTGGATCAAAAGATCCGTTATATTTCAATCAAAAATTTTCTTGTAGGCCTTATATCTGGAGAACTACATATAGTGCAGCCAAACTGAAACTATCATTTAACTTAGCATGAAAAACTCGATTTAGGGGCCGTACAAAACTTTTGTAGCCCCTGATCCAAAAACTAAGTATTGGTCAAGATCGTAATCTTTTGATCATTCCTATAATTCTTGGCCAAAGTCGCAATCTTTTGGTCATTCCTAAAATTCTTGGCCAAAATCGCAATCTTTTCGTCATTCCTAAAATTCTTGGCCAAAATCACAATCTTTTCGTCATTCCTAAAATTCTTGGCCAAAATCGCAATCTTTTGGTCATTCCTAAAATTCTTGGGTAAAATCGCAATTTTTTCGTCATTCCTAAAATTCTTGGCCAAAATCGCAATCTTTTGGTCATTCCTAAAATTCTTGGGTAAAATCGCAATTTTTTCGTCATTCCTAAAATTCTTGGCCAAAATCGCAATCTTTTGGTCATTCCTAAAATTCTTGGCCAAAAATCGCAATCTTTTGGTCATTCCTAAAATTCTTGGCCAAAATCGCAAACTTTTCGTCATTCCTAAAGTTCGTGTTGATCGATTTCGTGAAAAAGAGCGGATATTGACTTCGACTCATATGCATACGGTGATATGAATATATTCACCGAGAACTTCGACGTAAGTACCGTACGAGGGCAGTGCTCGAAAAAAATTTCTTCTAATCTAGGCACCAGTTCTGAAAACCAGGCTCTACAATAATACCAATCCAACTTGATTAATGTACCTACATGTTTTGGTCTCAAATGAGCTAAGCGTCAGACTCCCATTTTCAATCGCGATGGTGGCCTGGCGCCAGCGTTTTTTCAATCCTGGGTATAACGATTATCATTATTATTATTATTTTGTTTGAAAGTGTATGCTATGACGATGACCTCGTGTACATTTTGTTATTATCCTATGGTAATCTTTGCAATTTGATCTTATATATAGTTTCATCAAACTGATATTCATCACCACTTGATCTAGGTGCACCTACCGACGTGTGTAACTGCTAGGAAACTTTAAGGTTCTTTCTTTCGGTTTAACTTCCCCACAATTTTGCCCTTTAGGCTAAAAAAGGCGGATGATTAAGGCTAATGATTGATGATGGAAGAATAGGTAGAATGAGACTGTGGAAGGAAATGGGAGTACCTCGAGAAAACCCACGAACCAAGCGCTCTACCACTGAGCCACAGTGCCTCCTACCTTATGGTTTTGTAGCTCCAGAATGAGGCATTAACGATATGGGTTTAGTCTAGGCCTATAAGCAATTTTTTTTTCATTTGACACTTCTCCAAGTTTAGCACAAGATCACCTGAACACCATTTATAGTCAAGGGCGCCGATCCTTGGGGGCCGAGGAGGCCCGGCCCCCCGAAAGTTCATGTGGGTCCCCTTAATTGTATTTAAGAATATACAATACTAAGCATAATTTGAATGCAATTTGTCTTTAAATTCTCATATATGCCTTCTGCATCTGAATGGACCCCCCAAATTTACAGGGAAATTGGCGCCCTTGTTTATAATTAATACATTGGTGCATTAAATGAGACCCGGGTTCGATTCTCGGTGGGAACTCGTGCATCAGATTCCACGTTAAGTTGTAGGTCCACGTCTCAAATAGTTGAAAGGCACGATAAACTTAAATACAACCAACCAACCTAAAGACTAATTGTAGTTGAAAACAAAAATAAAGTTTTTCTCTTTTTATTTTCCTTTTTGGTAATTGGGTGTTAAATAAACTTTGGCCAGCATTTATAAGGGGTGGTTTTAGTTCTAAATTATTGGACATTTTTCATGCATGTTCGTCGTTTATATAATATTTTACTATTCGGAGAGTCTGTCGATACGCATGTGCAGGTACAACGTCTCGGGTTCATAAATAACCTTTGTATTCATGGCAGTAGATTTTAATTAAAATTTTATACTGTATATTCTGGAGGTAATTGTGAACAGGAATGAGTTATGATGTTAATGGTTTCGAAGTGGATGATTCTCACGTGATTGGCAGGTGTAAATTCACAAATGATCAAAATTCATAAGCACTGTTTTCAACAGGATTTTTATTTTCCTACTCGTAGAATCGCTCGGCGTTGCAAAGGAAGAATGATGTTTATGCAAAACATTTGACAGTAAAGAAGTTCGCGAAATACAAATAACGATGACTAATGCCTTTGATATTGTCCCTATAGATTCTCGGACTAGCTCAGATCCGTTCTTAGTACGGAAAGAATAAGGTTAATGTCAAAGAACTCAATGATGTGAATAGCATGCAACTTGCAACTCAGGCAAAATGGTTGAGTTATCTACCTTCGTAATTCTTGTCAACCTCTTTTGGTATGTATGTATTTATGTATGTATGTGTATTTATTCTCCATTTTCTTTTCAGATTTCTGACACAAGTACCTACAATGTGGAAGAATGTGCTCAGGGAAGTGCATGGACTTATGAACGTCCATGCACCGTGAAAAGCTCTGAAAGATGTGCAACAGGACTTGGCAACACGATTCAATAAAGAAACTGCCGATAGCGAACACTACTGTGATGTCAAGAGAAACTCTTCCGAACTGGATTCATTTTGGATAAGAAGAGGACAGGCCGATCATTAACAAGAAAATAAACATGTGCAGCAGTGGCAGATTTTGTAATGAGATCTCCCAAAAATTCATTGCTGAAAAGATCCTGTGAGTTTGGAGTTTGGACTATGATGACAAACAAGAAAAAAGATCTTGAATTAAAGTCTTTCAGGTCATCATTTGTAAATGAATTGAGTGATGCGGACATGTGACGAATACATTAAGCTTGCTCGAATTTAGTGTTTATAACGCTCCCACAGCAGAACAAAGTTTTCTTCTCACATGAGTATGCAATTAATCGAAAATGTCAGAATACGGAAGTGTTTTTCTGAAATAAAGAAAACCCGTATTATTACGAAGAGTTAGCGCACAATGCCCTACATGTTATATGGGCTGCAATGTCCAGGAGGCATCTCATAGGGCCGTACGTTTTGACAGTAGAGTCAATCAATATTCTTACTTCCAAATCTTGGGAGATTTGTTTATACCAGAGCTCCAGAGACTGATCATTGTTGTTGACATTTGGCTCCAACAGGATGGAGCTCAAACCCACTACGATCTCCTTGTCCGCGAAGTCTTGGATGAGGGGTTACCTGAGAGAGGAATGAAGAGAAGATCAGTGAATATGCCAGCATTGATTGAGAGACCCATATCTCAAATCATGCCCCAATTTCCTGTGGAGAATAGTTAAGCAATATATCTCGAAACAGCGATACCAGACAACTGAAGATTTAAAGCAAGCTGTTAGGGAGGCATTCAAGGAAATCACACCGTCCATGCTGCGGAAAAAATTCCAGACAGGACATGATGCTGCCTCATATTATGTCGCGATAATGATGGCGCCCATACTGATGTTCTGGATCACTAAACAAGTTGGAACACGAATGTTGAAAAGACTTTCGGATCGTACTGTACATATATATACTTTAAATTTTGACACCCCAAATTCCCGCTCGAATCAAAAATCGAAAAAAAAACTTCGTGCGCGCCTAGATTTAGTCAGGGCACATGTCTGTATAAAATTTTGGTGGCTGTAGATGACTCCTGTCTGTGTGAAATCCTGACGTCAGACAGACAGACAGACAGCCATGATCACATAACTTCAATTTCAATCTATATTTAGGATGATGTGCAGAATGTTGGGGAAGGGAAGAGATGTTGGAATGACGAGGAATTGGAGTAGGTCCATGAATGAAGAATATATCTATAAAATTATTTCCTTCAATTGTTGGTGGCCCCGCGTAGCGTAGCCACTAACGCTGTCGTATTTGGTGACAGCGGTCTGTGGTTCGATTTCCGGTGGAAACACATAGCCGAAAAAATGTAAAAGCTTTTTCAGAGCAGCCATTTTATCTTGAATGACTACGCACACCAGGCGAATGCTGGGATGATACCTAACATACAGAACCCAGGTCGCTTCCTTTCTTCTCCTTCCTCGTATAATATAATCGCCGTCATTCCTCATACGTGACGAGCTAACATGGTTATAAATGCCTAAATCTCAGAAATCCTAATCCTTCGATTGTTCCGAAATTGATGTTTTTAGTTTATTTTAACCATTTCTTAACTGATGTATGATCACTGTTTTTTTCTTACACCTCATAATTGTGCAGTATGTAGCGAAATAACATATGTACCATACTAATACACATAATAAGTTATAATGTCTTTGATATATAGCACTGATTGGACAACACACTCCAAACAATCTGGAAATGGAGATTTTTTCGTGCTCCAACTTCACAGCAAAATCCTGTTTTAGTGAACCACGGTCTTACCGGCTTGAAGTTTTACGTGTAAGTTGGGTTGCATCTATTTTGTAGTTTCTGATACCAACAAAAGCACTGGACTTGACGTGATGGAGTTAATAGCAATCAGGAGCACAATTACTTCTGTGGCTGACTGCACTATTGCATAAGTAAAAAAATATACTGTTCACTAGTAGATTGTCCCAAGGGGTCTCCCACAGTTCTAAAAGTGATAAATACATTCTGAACAATAACGCATATAGCACTTGTAAAGATTTCCCAAAACGAATATGAAGGACGCATATTTTTCGCACTTTTGAAACTTATGGTTTGTATGTCTATATTTGGCATGTGATGTTATCCTATTGTAAGTCCACATAAATTTGTAAAATTTACGGAGTAAATATAAAATATTTTTCACAAGAGAAATGCATACGTAAAATGAAAATATATATGAGAATCTTACCTGTGACTTGCATGAAAATGTTACAAAACGGAATGCATGTGTGTACTTGTAGCCACGTAATACATCATATGGAAGCCAATGAATCTAAGTGCTGTGTGAAGGTAATGTTCCACACAAGGTAACGTCTTAATTTCTTCTTATATGCGATAGTAGGTTTTTAAAATATACAAAAGAAATAAGTAAAGTTCTTTGGGGGGGGGGGACATAATCATTTACACCTATACCCACCCAAACATTCTGGCATGTGCCCACCTGTTTTGCCCTTGCACTGCCTCGGATATATATACGTATATCGTGCTTTTAAGGGAAACCTAGCATAGGTTGGTTTTGGTTTGTGAACTGTAAAAAAATGAAATCTTTAGGATTTACGTCCCACAGTTATACTGGCCAGGCTAAAGGAGACGGTGATGATGAGAAATGAATAAAATGATGGAATGAAGAAAGTGGAAGAAAAAATGGGAGAACTCTGAGAAAATCCAAGCACACGGTGTTTGTCCACGACAAATTTCACTTTTCACGAGCTGGGATCAAACCAAGGACACCATGCACAAGATGTGACCACTCTAACATTGAGCCACCACTGCCCCCTTTTGAACTGTAGGCCTGTTTATGGTATATGTCCGGATGCTGTATTTATGCTCCATAATTGTTAAGCTCTCCTAAAGTGAATCGGCACGTAACGCACCCAGCAATGCAACTCCTGCCACAAGACATAATTTACAAAGTACTAGGAGTTCATTTTCAGAAGAAAAAAATACAAAAATAATGAAATCATGTTTGCAGAATTAAAGCATGATCTATGGAATTTTCATATTGACAATGGTGAGAAGATTGATATGACTTTTATGATGTTATTCATATACTAACAAAAAAAGTAAATATGGTCAACTTGAACGACAAAATTATACTTAACAGAAAATGGGCACACGCAATTAAATAATAACAAATTATGCTGTCAAATTGAAGATACTCCTTACATTAGCGATCAACTGACTTTATCTTTTATCCGTCCCGAAGACATTCAAGTATCAAAATCTTCTAGTGCAAATGTTGTTTTATTCTGCTTCGTGTGGAAAGAATAGCCAATCATTACATTAAGTTTTTAGAGCAGAAAAGATTAAGACCATTGCCCGCCATCTATCTTTCCCACCAGAAAGAAAATGATATTTTGTATTTGAATTGCTGCTCCTGTTACATCAAAATCAACAAAGGAAGACAATCAGAAGAAGAAAGACTAGAAATATGTAAAACACAGATCTTTTATTAAAGAGTTTTGATAACATTGAAAGATTGATATAATACCTATCATGTAATATAAACAAAAGAAATACCTTTTTCAAACAGGGAAAGTGACTCACAAATAAGTTAATATGCCTTATATACCTACCATTTTTTTTCGAAGTGAGTATATAAAAATTGTGGAAGACAATGTATTTCGATATGTTTTTTCAAGTTCGTTTTAGCAATTAATTTTTTCTTTCCGTTCTTGTCTTTTTCTAAAACTAACATATCGACATTGTCTTTCTTTATAAAGTATAAGAGTGCTTCTATATATTTTATAGTTTTGACTGTTGATTTTATATTGAGAAGATACTGATTAAACTAATAGGTTTAATTAAAGCCTGTAAGATAAAATCTTTAAAAGGAAATGTTGGTATTTCCAAAGTTTTAAAAGGGAATTTTTGGTAAATCTCTCTCAAAATTTGTAATAATATTTTAACCCCAGTTTTATGTCGTGGGGTCTCACAGACCCCAAGGAATCATGCGGCTCGATTATTTCCTTATTTTGATAGTTAAAACACAGTACGTTTTTGACATCTTCAGAAATTCAATTTTACAGTATATTTTATGACTATAACAAATTTTCTTTCGTCTAAGCCACAATTATCTGACTTATTTGTAAACAACCCTGCTTTTTTTGTCGTGGGGTCTGTGTGACCCAAACAGGGAGTCAGTTTGCTAAAAGTTATGAAGAAATTTTAAAAATATTACTGTGACTTTCTGACAATTAACCTAATGTAAAATGATTTCAAAATAATTCGTGCTTGTTTATTGATGGCAGTGGCGTATCTAGCCGGGGCTGGGTGGCCCAGGCCTCTTCAAATTTTTGAACATCAAAAACAATTGAAGCTACTATTTATATATATTTTTCAAATTAAAATGGTTTGCTTAAACTCATGATATACCTATCATAGACTGGAATCTGGTTTCCCCCCCAATTTTACCCCATAGATCCGTTACTGGTTGATGGTGCTAAGGGACTAGAGCGAATTGTCTGTTGCAAGGGTGAAAGTACTAGGAAAAGACAATTTATAAATTTGAGATTTTAACTTTTCTTTTAGTCTAATAATCACAGAATGTTTCCAAATAAGGCTGATGGGAGATCGTTTGTCTTCTTTCAGCGTATTTATGTAAATGGTAACAGTAAATTGTTAGTCGTGAGTTTCAATATAGATACAATCTACGATATTAGGCTAGGTTAAGTTAGTTGTGATTGTAAATTGTAATAGTAAATTGTTAGAAGTCATTTTCAATATAGACACAGTCTAAGATGGTCATTATAAATTGTAATATTAAATTGTTAGTGGTAATTTTCAATATAGATACAGTCGACGATATTGGGGTCTGTGAGACCCCACGACAAAAGAATACGAAAAAATTTAGGACAAAAAATAGGGGTTAATAGAACATAGTCCATTATATTTCTTTGTACTTTCAAGACAGATGTCACACTATTACTCAAAGTTTTAATTATCAAGTAGACAATTCTCATGTCCAGCAAAATGGAGAGATGATGCGATGGATTAAAAAAAAAAAAAAAAAAAAGTGGAAGTTCGAGTATGACTTTTCGTTTCTCAAGCTGACAAGTAAACGATTGAATGGTAAAACACACACACACACACACACAAACACAAACACACATATGTATATATATATATACGCAAAATTATTTTTCTTATTTGATTGAATTCAGTATGGCAAAATAAGTGCTCATGCAAATATTCATAACTCGACCATCATTGGTTTGGCAGAGGAATATGTATAAGCATGGGCGGCGATTAGGGGGGGCAAAGGGGGGCAGTTGCCCCCCCACTTTTTTGAAGTAACCTTTAATGTATATAGTTAGAAATGTAAAGTTTTTGTATGTATTACTGGTTCATAGAAAAAATGGTGCCATATATTTCCCATTATGTGAGTAGGTATTGGTTGTCTTCCCGTGGAGTAAAGAAAACTACAGGAATTGCATTTTAATTGACACAGAAAATACGTAACCCTAAAATTAACCTATAGGAGCACAACAATTTCAGCATACTTTCACTTCTTTTTTTACAAGGGCTTGATATATTAGTCAGTCGGTTTGAAAGTAATTCAGAGAGCATTTCGCAAAAGAAAAAAAGTCTTTCACAAGTTATTTTTTAATTGCACAAAAATTGAATGTTCCTAAAATGTATTTTCTTTCTAAAGTAAAGGGAGCAAGCGTAATAAGAAGCAACTTCTATCTTTTCCATTGTTTTGTAGTGTAATGTATGAATGAAGTGGTGTGTTAGAGATGTACGAGTGTATATACAATTAAATTTAGTGAATTCAACATAATTCTAGGTTTTAGTGTTATTTTGTATAACTGGAGTATGGAGTGATTCTAAGTAGTGTTGTGTTTTGATGTGCTCCAAGAAAATTAAAACCATCTAATGGCAACGAACATGTTTCGGGAAGTTGCAAAAGCAAATATTTCTTTAAATGTCGTATCATATGCTTGCAGTATTTACTGTCTTTCATTTTCTAAGAGTAATAATATACATTTAATAGGATGTGTGGAATTAAAAATTAAGTTGTTCATTAATCCCTGTTTCAATATGACTTTTGCAACCAAACATCATTATTAGAGGCACGAGTTTTTCGCATTGCGCGACAAAATGAAATGCGTCAGAATTAACTTAAGTAATCTTCAGTTTCTTGACGTTTTGTGATATTCTGTCTGTATTTTCATTGTTTTCTGTTGCGCGATAAAACGCGAAATTGGCAGTTTTGCACGAAATTTCTAACAATTCGCGATATAATGCGAAATTTTAAACATTCGTTTTCATTAATTTGAAAACGCCAGTTTTCCGCTGTCGAAACGGTAGAACGTGGCATGAACTGTGCATTTTGGGTAATTCGGATAGAGAACATATTGCAGGGCCTCTTTGGTGGATAAACTAAAGCACACTTACGTTTGTTACAAAGTGAAAAAGGGCTAGTGTTGAATGTGACATTTTTAAAATGTGCATAAAGATCATCCTTGAAGCTTTCTTCGCAAAGAGAAGACTCCAAAACTATAGAAGTATATGATGCTTTGGGAAAGCTATTTAATCCTTCTGTAATTGTGGCAGTGAGCCAGACATTGTTACGTTAAGGAAGTTTTTCTTAAAGCTTAGCCTTCATTTTAAAAAATGAAAGCATTTGATTATGAAGTACCGCATTTGGAGTTTTGCAAAGCACCCTATGAACTCTTGACAAGTGATTCGTCTGGAAAGTACAGTGTAATGAATATTTTGAATGGACAAAAGTTCTGAAGTGATGATTGTTTGAAGTTTGTTGTAAACGCACTTACATATGTGTGGCTTCCAACAAGCAATGCCATTTGTGAGAGTTTTCTTTCCCCAAGTATGGACTGCTGATAAATGGCAAACGTATAACAATGAAGGAAAATGTGGAAATGTGTAACATGCTTATGTTTAATGCTTAAATGTAAGTTGTCCCTATATGTTTCATAAGACAGCAAAATTTCCCTACTCATAGTAAGTTTAGATACTGATTTTCTTTAATCTGATTTTTAAAAAATATAATTTTCTATAAATGAAATTTACAATGTCAAGTGCAATATTCAGTGTATTTTGTTTTTAGGTTATTAATGGTTTATTTCTGTAGTGATCTATGAATAGAAGGAACAATTATTAAAATGTCGGGGAATATCTTTTTTACAAGAGCTAAAAAATGCAGAAGTTATTTGGAAAATGCGACAAAACGCGAAATATGAAAAACGAAACGCGAAATTTTCAAATTCTTAGTGCGAAAAACTCGTGCCCCTAATCATTATTTATTGCTATGATTAATATTATCCTTTCTATTTATTTGTTTTGCAAATTTGTTATTCAATAATCTGATCACTCAGTTTTCCAGACAGAATTTTAAGATGTTCATGAGCAAGAAATCTCTTCTTGCACTTTCGTTGTTTAAGAGTACAAAGGGCTACTACCTACTGACGTTGTTCTTGTCAATTTACTTAATAAAATATGAAATATTATGTACAGTATTTTATCTGAAAAAGATAGTATCCTATTAGTTATACAACCTTTCGTCAAATAAAATATTAGAAACAAGCAGGGAAACTAACATTTATATGCAAATATTCAGCTCATGTCTTGCCCCCCCACTTTTAACGCCCAACCGCCGCCACTGTGTATAAGATATTCCTTTAAGCTCTAATCCAAGCAAAAATATGAGTTGTATCCAGAAGCAGATTTTGGGGTTAGCCAATGGGACAACCGCCCCAGGCCCCGCGCTTAAAGAGCCTCAACGCACACCGCACACACCAACTCTCTCTCTCTCTCACACACACACACACACACACACACATACATACATATATATATATATATATATATATATAGGGGTAAAAGTGCATCTGAAAAGGTAGGGGACGCATGACGTCACTCTATCCTCCGTACCTAACTTTGACTATTGTAATTCTTTTAGAAAGTGGGGGGGCAGAGATGGAGTGGGTCAGTGGGTCGTGGGTCAACAGCATGTGACCCACTGTGACCCACCACCCACTGTGACCCACTGCGACCCACCGACTCAGTAAGATCTACCAACCCTATCTGCTCACTGCATTGTAGTGAGTATCTTCTGAACACTGGTAAATTTGTCTCCGTTTTACTTTCAAGACCTTCATTTCCCTTCCTTTTCCACTTGTTTCTGTCCACTTACCTGAGGTGAGTATATCTAACCAAGTGAAAAAAGAACTTCAGGCACTTTTGGATATTGATATTTTTAATAGTAATAATAGCAATAGGACTTACACTACAACTTGGCTTTCGAGACCTGTGGGTTTTTAGAGCTAACGACTGGAAAAAATACATTTTTGAATCACTGTAATATATAAATTATTTATAAAAAATTGAATGTAACTATGTGTGCCTGATAATCACGGTCAAATTGCAAAGTCAAATGAAATTACTTTTGGTATATAGTTAGGCCTCAATCCAAACTGGGATGTTATATTGCTTTTATTATAATGCATAATATCCTAAGGAGGTAGTGAGGATCCGAATTTTTGCGAAAAAAAATGAGTAGTATCTCGCAAGCCGTTAAACTTATGGAGCTGAAATTTAGTGTATTAACTCTTTATTGAAGATAAACAGAATGTGTTCTAGCATTTTTTAGAATTCTCCTTTATGTGCGGGGGGGGGGGGCACTTTCTATATATGAAACATTGGTAGTGAGTTGGTTTGTAAAAATGATCGAAAACGATCGATGTTATAAGAAAAAAAATCAGAAACAAAAAATACAGTGCTTGGCTTCATATATTCATTGCTTTTTGCTATAATAATTGCTGAAGCTTATATGGAGCGCTGTTTAGTATATGGAGCGCTCACAGCACAGGGCAATCAACCATAAAGTTGTGACAAAAATAGGCATAAAATTTATACTGTAAGCTTAATTACACGGAAATTTGAAATTTGGGTTGTACGCATAATTGTATGGAAAATTGTACACTTTTTTCCCTTTACGTTGGTCTACTCACTTTGATTTGGAACTTTTTCATCCTTTTTTCCACTGAAAAGTATCGATAGTTCAACAAGGAAATAATTATACTATGATAATTTAATTGAAATTCATCGTAATTTGGCAAACAGCAGTGTGGTAATTGAAGTTGAAGAAGGAGGGAAATTCCCATTCACCTCTGAATATTTTCCAGGAACCTCCTTCCTTTTCGCTTTCTAGACGGGGTAGGGAACTTGGTAATAGCATCAAACCTTCATGTTTAAAAATTAAATTTATAAACAAATAAGAAATCATCAGTTTATTAGGCTTTAATTGATAATTTATTCACAAGATTCCCTAACAAAGGCTTGGCAGATGAAGTTTCTGTTCTACATGGGTCAACATTGCCAACTGACATGGTCGATATGGAAAAGATGTTGTATGGTGATAGAGAGATGATACTTCTTGCTGAGTATTTCAAACCTGACCAAGAAAAATCGTTATCAGACTTAAGTCTAACAAGCAGATTGTCGATGAGAAGTTGCAGAAATCAGGTAGAAGTAATATCAATTTCCACGACAGAGTGCGAACGGGGATTTCCCCTTATGAATTTACAGATGACTGATATTAGAAATAAATTAAGTGCTCAAACATGGTCTAACTTGTTGCTCATCAATGTTAATGGACCACCGCTAGACAAGCTCAAAGCAGACGAGCTAGTTATTTCTTGGCTGAAGGATGGACATCATTCCACTGCGGATGATTTACCGCCAATAAGTTACCAACAGGAAATAAATCCGATTTCAGATTTGTTTTAAGGTGGAAAATTGAGTTACGGAAAATGTATACTTGTATTACTAATGGCTTATTTGTGTTATTCAACTTTGTACCTACATTTTAGTAAGTCTCTTTTTTTGCTTTAAGTAAACTACTTTTGAATAAATATTCATAATAATTGCAATTATGCATATTTGTAACTTAAATTTAACGTGGTGTTTTAGTGATTACACAAATTACAATTATGAGCATACTTTATGGAGATGCTCTCACATAGGGTACTCGAACACCTTTATACCCTATGAACAACTGATTTTTCAAGTCTTTTGTGAGAAAAATACTGTGAACTGAGAAACCATAACCTTTTCCATATTGTACAGGGGTATTTTCCTGCGAATAGAAGTTTCTTGTGGAATGCGTTTAGAAATTAACACTTGCAAGAAGACTCTCTTAATATAAGCATATTTTAGGCACACACTAATTTCCCCCCACCTCGAACTGTTTCAATTTCCTCAATGACAAACACTTTACCATTTTATATCGTAAAGGTCAGATCCACCATTATTGTAACAGAGTGGTGCTTGAGCGATTGACTAGAAATTCAAACTTTGATTAGTGACAATTTCACAGTCTTGTTTTATTACAAGTGTAAACTCTTTAGTCAGTTCAGAAGGGGCCGTGGATAGTGTTCAGAGTTGATGACAATGGATTTTGGTGAGTCAGAGTAGGTAAAAGTGAATGAAAGTGGTTCATGGTGAGTGGTGGGTCATAGTGGGTGGTGGGTCAGAGTGGGTCACCGTGGGTGGTGGGTCATGGTGGGTCACAGTGCGTCATGGTGGGTGGTGGGTCAGTGGGTCGTGGGTCACGGTTGGTGGTGGGTCAGTGGGTCGTGGGTCAAGTTTTCATTGACCCACGCCAACTCTGGTGGGGGGCGCCACAGATATTTTCTGGAAGTGGAGTGACGACATTCGCCTGCGTTCCCCCTAATTTTTATCCCCATATATATGCGTATATATATACACGTATATCGTAGATAAATTTTTAATTATGCTCGGTGATTTTTACCAATAATCTGGTTCCGCGGGGTTATTATTGGCACTAGACCCCGCGCGCACCTAACGTCGCCTCTGGTTGTACCCCCACTTGAATTGCAATTAAATGACCTTTGTCTTGGTATAAAACTATTTTGAATGCTCACCCAAAACAGGGAAAATACAAAGGAACTTTTGAAAATTTCCCAACAAAATCTTCATTTATTAATTTTGTTCGTTCATACAGGTAAGTTGTTATTTTTTAATACATGTATTAAAAGTCTAATAGTTGTATCAACAACAGTGTAAATATTACATTTTATATATTGTTGATGCAATAAATCATACTACCATCCGCTGCCTGTCCCTTACTCTAATCGAAGAATTTGCACGAAAAGAGGCAATGCAGTACAAAAAAATATATATTCTACGTGTTTCCTCAGATCCTGTTAGAGCTATCAAGGTAAAACTAATAGGATACCTTTGTATCATAAAAAGGTACGCTCAACGATTTTACGTGTCACTGAGGCATGGGTGTCACGTGAGAATTTTAATAGAAAATGTTCAAATTATCCCTTTAATACTTTGTTTTCGTAAAATGAAATCTTTAAGTTTTACGTCCCACGCTTATGCCAGTTAGGCTAAAGGTGACGGTAATGATGAGAAATGAATGAAAAGGTGGAATGCAGAAAGTGGAAGGAAATGGGAGAATCCCAAGTAAACCCATGCACAGGATATTTGTCCACCTCGAAGTTCACTTGGCGCGAGCTGGGATCGAACCAAGGACTTCATGCACCAGAGGTAAAAGCTACGTATATGAATAAACATTATCTTTCACTAAATTCAATTTTCTACTATTTCATTAAATACTGAGGTAAACAAATGATATTTTTTTCTCAGGTGTGTTGTATTAATTAATTCTACTTTAAACAGTAGTTACATTTGAAATATAATGTGGTATGTCTCAATTTATTTATGTATTTATTTATTTTCTTTTGGTAACCAAAGTAATGTTGCCAAATTATAAGTGACCAAAATCAGGAGATGAACAATTTTGCCAGGAAATGTTTTGAAACTTTTCTCTGTTACTTCATTGTTTTTAGGAGTATTCAAACTAAATTTATACTGAACCAGCCACTTGATTGTAATTCAAATGGAATATAACTCGCATTTCTGATTTAATTAGGGTTTGAGTTATGCATACTTTATGGTTATACCAGAAGATGAAAACCTTATAAAGGGTTGAAGAATTAAATATATTTTTCTGCCGAACGAATGGAGGTCGAATTTCAAAAATATACATGAGTACTTATATTTTGAAATGCTGAGTAACATCAAACAAGAAGAAAAATTTTCTTTTGTCAAAATCAATCAAGACAAAGTTTTCTTTTGTCAAAATCAATCAAGACAAAGTTTTCTTTTGTCAAATTCAATCAAGACAAAGATTTCTTTTGTCAAAATCAATCAAGACAAAGTTTTTTTTGTCAAAATCAATCAAGACAGTTTTGTTTTGTCAAAATCAATCAAGACAAAGTTTTCTTTGGTCAAAATCAATCAAGACAAAGTTTTCTTTTGTCAAAATCAATCAAGACAAAGTTTTCTTTGGTCGAAATCAATCAAGACAAGGTTTTCTTTGGTCAAAATCAATCAAGACAAAGTTTTCTTTTGTCCCCATTTAAAGTCAGTACAGGATGGATTTACACAACAATGAAGAAAACAATAATGGATGTATGAGTATATGCTTACATTCACAGTAATATGTCGACCAGATATTCTCAAAGGGGTTTCTGTTTAAGGGTAACGTAACTCTCAAATGCAATATCTAAAATCCGAACGTGTCCTAAAATCTCACTCCTGATAGAAAGTAAATTACCCTCGCAAGCTAACTGGCTTTTGGCTAGTAGCGACGTGATTGTGATTTATACGCTTAAACTCCATTCCCAAAAATACCACATATTGCTAAAATTTTACTTTTTCATTCATTTTTTTTAAATAAACTTGAATTCCTTTCCAACATAGGACTTGCTACATAATAATAATAATAATAATAATAATAATAATAATAATAATAATAATAATAATAATAATAATAATAATAATAATAATAATAATAATAATAGTGTGTTAAATACCGAAAGTCATACGATGTTATTCTTTTAAAAAATTCTCAAAAATTAAAGTTTTTAAAAAAATTTTCATTGTTTTATCCTAAAGTGTTTTATTCTAACTTTAAAAAGAGGTTTCGTGCTGTGTACCTATCAACAATCCCGCCAGGATGGGGGCCAGCATCACCATAGTTGTGATATCTTCTATTTGGTGAGAGTTTTCCACTTGGAGATGGTTGAATTTCTTTAGGTTTATCAGTGACCTTATTTTCTCTTTCATTCATCTACTTCTTGTGGATGAGATTGGTAAATTTACTGTTTTCTCTCTAGTTTTGCCAATAGATGTTACTACAGTCTTCGTATCTCTCTCATGTGTTTTTTTACCTTTCATGAAAATTTACAATTTCTCTTACAAATTTCAACCTTGAGACTTCAAATTTTTGGAGAAGGAACTTCATAATACATCGAAGGCAACAATCCGTGCCGATTTCTTATTTAGAATTTTCTTCATTATTGAAAGAGTTATATTGTTAAAGGTTTGGATATCCCTTTCAACAAACAAGCCACTTCAACAATGAAGAAAATTCTAAATAAAAAATTCGCACGGATTGTTGTCTTCGATGGGTTATGAACTTTTTTCTCGAAAAATTTGAAATCTCTAGGCTGAAATTTGTAAGAGAAATCGTGAATTTTCTTGAAAGGTAAAGAATACGTGCAAGAGATACGAAAACTGTAGTGACATCTATCAGTAAAGCTTGTCTTTTTAAACTAACCTTAATTGGTCAATTCATTTGGAACTTATAAGCAAAACACCAAGTAAGATTTTATATTCACGTCTATATTCATAAGATCTATTTTATATTCATAAGATTTTATATTCAAGTCTATGTTTATGATAACAATTTCTGTCGCTAGGTAGCAGTCCGCATGAATATGCTCGGCAAGTTAATACAGGCAGCTCAAAAGTGATGTGATGATTTGCAGCGAAGATGGTTGTTGAGTGTGTCAATTTTTTATATGACTTCGAAATTTATGGCATTTTGAAAGGGCTACCTTGGTAACCTTTTCCATATTGGTTATATTTAAAGCAAAATAAGTAAACAGAGTATGATAAAAGTTAACGCGGGTCCGAGAAGTCGATCAACCCTGTGATGAATCATAACGAAAGGAACACCCACGCTGTTATAGGACCCTCTAAAGTTGGACACGGTAAAAGTGAGTTTCTTGATGCGACCAACAGTCTCAAAAAAAAAAAAAAAAAAAAAAAAAAAGTAGCAAAGGAGTATGTTTCGTCGTTGTGCAAAATATTGATTGATCCGTGTTAGAAAGGAATAAGGCTTCGCTTCTCACAGATGGAGAGGAAGACGGACAGTCGAAATATATGTACGAACACATCTGGCAGAGGACAGGATTGGTCGCAGGGAGTTTGTAGTGACCCTGGACGAAGCATGAATGTATCTATCGCAATAACAAATCTGATAAAAAAAAAAAAAAAAAAAAAAAAAAGACGGCTGATCTATCTTTTCCAAAATTCCAGAGGTCGTTTTGACAGGCGTATGTGAATGTACGGGAAGTTTCTGTGCAGCTTTATAGTTATTGGTATTTACTATGAAAAACTTATGCTACCCAGAGTGGACGAAAAAGGCTAAAATCAACGCAGCTAATTACAAGACCAACATTTTGGAGGCACTATACCGTCATTATATTCCATCTCTGTATGGCAGCTACACATCTCCTATTGCCATTAACTAGGACAAGGCGTCCACTTATACAGTGAAGTCGACGGTGATGTACGTGCAGCAGACGATACGTAAAACGGGAATTTATGCAATTCCTTTCATGAACATTCCTATCAAATCATCTGATGAGTTTTCCCAAAAGAGACACTGACCAAAGCAAAGAGGATGTGCTGAAGGCCTCGGTAAATAAGAAAAATAAATAAATAAATAAAAATAAAAAAGTACAACAATGACTCTATATATGACTGTTAAAAGAATTTAAAAATTTTTTCTAATTATAATAGAAAAAAGAATAATAAAAATTAAATGACTGGGTTAAAGAATTTAAACTCTGTTATAACAACATTTATATATATGTCTGTATTTTCATTAATTTCCATCGTGTCTGAAGAAGGATATGCTAGATATCCGAAACAGTTACAAATTATAATTTAAAATAAAGTAAAGTTTTAAGCTTTGGTCAGTGTCTCTTTTGTTAAAACAATTAATCCAAAGCCATGAATAGTCTTACTAATGAGTTTTCCATGGAATTTTGTGAGATCCCACTTGAACCAACAAAGGAACTGAAGCGCATACTTGAACTATGTAAATAAATCATTAGAAGTAAAATTTAATATTCTTCTGAAATACTATTTTGAAAAAAAAATTGAGCTTTTGCACATTCGGTCTTTATGCAATACAGAGGTAATGAAGGACGGAACCTACTACTAACTTGAATTCCAACCACTACCTCAATCAAAATTCGGTAAAATTTGTGGGTGTACGAAAGCTTGCGGGTATTTTGCCACGGTATTTTTATTGAGTGCATTTATCAGATTTCAGAATTGCGAAGATTGACATATAGCTGAGGTAATAGCAAAGGTTTGCCAGGCATATATATATATATATACACCAGGCATATATATATATAAAATTTTTATTTCCTGTGAATAAGTGGTAAGTATTTCTGTTTTCGGAATGAATCTCGCTGGTGAGAAAAGAACATTAAACTCCAAACAAATGCAATAGACATAATTGTATTTTTCCTTCTAACACAATTCTTAATATTATACCTCCTGTTACATAATGTTCTATTTTTTTCATTACGCCATGCAATTAAAGAACCATCATTTATATGTTTAAGAAATTCGCAGATAAGTTCTGGGTACTGCAAGAATAAGAAAATTTACAATATCGCTTGTGGTGCCTTCCATTTCAATTCAGGCAGAGCATGTACCATCACCATCTCAGAAATTGTTGAAACTTTTTTTTATAGCAACTAGACATGTTTTTAAGAGACCCATATTTTTTTGTTTTGTCGAAAAAAAATTTCCCGCAAAGTAATGGGCCATCAAAGACGGGGAGTACAATTTATGAATTGTAGAAGACATGGAAAATGGTCAATTTCGGAGCCTCACCATTCGGCTATGGAGACAGGTAGAGTTATAATTCTTGTTGTGGTATGTACATAGGGATATAAATAAACTATATTTTATTATAGTTTGGTTTGCGCATGCGTATCTTTTTGTACATAAATTAACAAATGAACGTCAATTTATCTGAAAAGTCGAAGTTTGCAAATTTTTTTCGAGCACTTCCGGTTCGAATTTTAAAATTCTGTTTTCACGGTTGGTAAGACCTAGTTACCCGCTTTCCGAAAAAAATTTTGTATCGCTTCTGTGGTCAACCATTTTGTCGCAAAAAATTCGAGAAATTGTAAAATTTTCAAAAATCGCCATTTTTGGGCGCCATTTTCTCGAAAACACCATCTTTTAAAATTCTGAAATTTTGTCAGATGGTTCAACCTTACCTGAATAATAAACACACCAAGTACCATTCTCGACCAATGCTTCGTGGATTAACTGCAGCCTTTTGAAGTTAGCGAAGTTTCGCTAATTTTGATGTCACAGTTAGCAACACTGGGAACAATAAAAGTGCAATGATTTGATGATGTTTGTGGTTCATATTCATTAAATGAAGAATAAATGGTTTTCTTGGCTGTTTTTTTTTTATTATTATTTTGAACAAAGAGGCTCTCTGAAATAGTAAAATGAGCCTCCCCCTCCTCCGTTTTCTTAAACTGAAGTAATCTGAGGTGGAAATTACGATTACGAAACACACAAATTTTAAGTTTACTTGAAATGTCTATCCAATGAATTCTGATGATCTATAAAAGGCCTAAACTATTACCTCAGTATGATTTGGAATTCTCCAGACAAAGTCTCAATTAAGTGCGATGTCATAACAGTGATCGAAAAATGACAAAAAGTTTAAAAAAATCGAAACGTTTTCTTACGCGTTCCAAAGAAATTTACTGAATTTTTAAACAGAACAATCCCAGCATAAAAATGGGTCACTCGGAATTTTATAGTATTCGACTAAAGTGTGTCAGTCCGCAACCTGAGAGGGAAGTGTGTGTGTGTGTGTGTGTGTATTGTGCAAATTAAGTTAGCTGCTACTGCGTTGCTACAAATCAAAGGTGCAACCTGTATTGAAGCTGTCATGAGTGACCTATTTCCTTTAGTAGTATGATCCGTAGAAAATGACAGCTGTCTTCTTCAAGAATGTGGTGAATGTCCTGGAGTGGAAGAAATAAGTGTGGTGTCTTTAATTATTGATCCTGATGAAAATTATAGTGGTTACTAATGCCATATGGGAGAATAATGATCTCGTTAAAAAAAAAAAAAAAAAACTGTTCCACTTTCTGTTTTCGTATCGTACATTGCCGGTTTAACTGTAAGAATTGTAATTCATGACTACACCAAGAAAATCTAAAGAGAATCAATTGGTACCGAAAACCACCGTATAAAATTTCAAGATACAAATTCTATTTTACTTCATGTGGACTTCGTTGAAAAATGGACTGTTATTCTGCAAAGTGAAATTCAGAGTTATTACCGAAATATGAAACAATTGACAGTTTTGTTGTAATAAACGACGATAAAACACACGATTCGGCTCATGAACTCAGTCATAGACAAGATTCTAAACATACTCGAAGAAAAGCGAAAATATATTTTATAGAAAAAGGTTTGAATACGTGAAAATAGGTGTCTACAATTTCCCAAACCGTGTCAGTGATTTCTGATGGTGCTGCATCCCACTTTAAAAATCGCTTTCAGATGTTCGAGATGCAGACAGGTCCGATAAAGCAGTGTTTTTGCAGTGAAACCGGCCATGCAAGGGTCTCTGCGACGGTAGTGGGGAAGGGGGGGGGGCAAAGAATGTGGCAACGCGCCATAGCCTTAGGCTAAAACAGATACACAGTATTAAAACCGCACAAGAAAAAAATGAAATGAAATCTTTAAGTTTTACGTTCCACGGTTATGCCGGTTAGGCTGAAGGAGACTGTGATTATGAGAAATGAATGAAATGGTGGAATGCAGAAAGTGTGAGGAAACGGGATAACCCCAAGAAAACCCACGAGCACGGTAGTTGTCCTCCACAAAGCCCATACGGCTCGAGCTGGGATTAAACCAGGTACCCCAAGCACCGGAAGTGAACGCTCTACCACTGAGCCACCGCGTCCCCACTAAAACTGCAGAATTCGTGAGTATAGTGCAAGTACAAACTCCGGGTATTACTCTCGTTTTGTTACCTGGAACTGAATTCGACGACTTCCGGAAGAAAAAAGGAAAAGTATGCGACCGGTAACTGGTATTCAACGAAGTTATCTTTGGCTTTCGGAAAATTGCGAAGTTTTTATGGCAGTAACGGGTCACCATGAACTAACTTCATACTTCCGCCAAAATCGAACTTTTGCAATTCAAAGTGTAGATTTAAGAAATCTGCAAAAAGGAACTTTTGTTATATACATATATGTATGATAACCAGTGGTGCGTAGCAGAAATATTATGAATAAATCATGAATTACGTGAAGTTTAAGTGTTGTTTAAACTTCCACATGAACCTTCAGCAGGGTACAGGTTTCCAGAAGAGCATAAGAGAAGTGAAAATAAGTGTTTTGTGACTATCGACAATGTGCTACGCAGGGGCGGATCCAGGACGGACTTCTGGGGGGGGGGGAATGTAATACTGCTACTTAGAGCTACTTTTAAGAGCTCCAAACTCTGGGATGGGTTTTATTTATATATAAATAAGAAAGTTTCTTCTTCTGGGGGGGGGGGAAATCGTCTCCCTAGATCCACTCCTGGATGAGTTATGAATGAACCAACATCTATTGGATCATCTGCACGGTTACATGCTATTAGCAAAGAAGACAACAACCAAGCAAATGATCGGCCCATGTAAAAAAAAAAAAAAAAAAAAAAAAAAAACAGTGAAATTTTGTTTCCGAAGACCATTTTAAGTAAGTGAACTTGAAATTTGTGTGTTTCGTAATCGTAATTTCCACCTCAGATTACTTCAGTTTAAGAAAACGGAGGAGTAGAGGGAGGCTCATTTTACTATTTCAGAGCCTTTTTAATCAAAATAATAATAAAAAAAAACAGCCAAGAAAACCATTTATTCTTCATTTAATGAATGTGAACCACAAACATAATCAAATCATTGCACTTTTATTGTTCCCAGTGTTGCTAACTGTGACATCAAAATTAGCGAAACTTCGCTAACTTTAAAAGACTGCAGTTAATCCACGAAGCATTGGTCGAGAATGATATTTGGTGTGTTTATTATTCAGGTAAGGTTGAACCATCTGACAAAATTTCAGAATTTTAAAAAATGGTGTTTTCGAGAAAATGGCGCCCAAAAATGGCGATTTTTGAAAATTTTACAATTTCTCGAATTTTTTGCGACAAAACGGTTGACCACAGAAGCGATACAAAAATTTTTTCGGAAAGCGGGTAACTAGGTCTTACCAACCGTGAAAACAGAATTTTAAAATTCGAACCGGAAGTGCTCAAAAAAAATTTGCAAACTTCGACTTTTCAGATAAATTGACGTTCATTTGTTAATTTATGTACAAAAAGATACGCATGCGCAAACCAAACTATAATAAAACATAGTTTATTTATATCCCTATGTACATACCACAACAAGAATTATAACTCTATCTGTCTCCATAGCCGAATGGTGAGGCTCCGAAGTTGACCATTTTCCATGTCTTCTACAATTCATAAATTGTACTCCCCGTCTTTGATGGCCCATTACTTTGCGGGAAAATTTTTTTCGACAAAACAAAAAAATATGGGTCTCTTAAAAACATGTCTAGTTGCTATAAAAAAAAGTTTCAAAAATATCTGAGATGGTGATGGTACAATTTTATATTTTTTTGCCTGAGTTGAAATGGAAGGCACCTTGTACAGTAGTACACATGTTAAGAAAGCTCAAGGCTGATCTAATGTTGCCTTTCTGCAGTATATTCTAGAGCGTTTCTAAACCTTGGATCATTTCTAATTGTGCTTTTCACACTAATTTGAGGATGCTGAATCTAATGGACGTAATTTAGACATATTTGTTCATGGTATCACGACAAAACATGACCTCAAAGCTTAACTCTGATATTAAATGATTTCTGATTAAAGATGTTTTACTAAACTGGGGGTGATCTTTTCTTGGAGAATTTTCTCCAAGTCTCAGTCGGTTTTGTTGAAATTTCATAAATAATTGTTTCATTAAAAACTCCACAATACGGGACAAAACAATCCACGTTGGTTAGTTTATTCTTAGGGATGAGTTCCTTTCTGGAGAAAGCATTCAGGCGATTTTCTTCCCTCACAAGAATCAGAACGTTACGTAAGTTTTCTTTCCCTTGGTATGTAGCGATAAGTAAGTTATTTTTCCGGAAACCAAAACTGAAAGCTTTCAAAAACTATTTAAAAAAAAAAAAAAACGATTTGATGGAACTACCTTCTATCAAGAAGCAGTTTCGGTTTTAAAATTGGTTCGTTTTTCTATCAAAATCTTTCACTTTTAGAATTGGATCGATTTTCAACTTTCAAAAACACGGTTTCGGTATGTATAAAACTTTTTGCATAACTGCAGCATAACATGATTTAGTTTAAGAAATTGCAGCGAGAAAGTTTAGCTTGGTGGTCCCTATTTTTTATTTTATTTTTGCTGTACATAAAAAGAGAAAATTCTTCTGCAGGTTATATAGTGGAGTAGTTACTGTGATTTGAAACACATACTTTTCTTTTTCCATGACAAAATTCCCCTTCCACACCTCACGAAGAGCAAAGACTATTGTGACTTGCATCTCACACAATCGGTCACGCCATATCAACACACACATTCACGTCTCCTCATCTCGTCTCTTCTCCGGCCTCTTTTCTCCTTCACAACCAGCGTGACGAATGTGCTAACAAGTCCTCTTCACAATGCTCACTTCTGCCAACAGTGAAGGAAGGAATGCCACAAGTATTTAAGCATCACACGCCTTCTTTCCCTTGGAAAGGGCTACTTTTCTTCCTCAGTGCAACAGACAAGGTGGGAGAGTACATCATACATGGAAGAAGAAACAAACAGACACTACGCCCTTCACTTCTTCTTCTTCTTTTTAGATATAACAATATTAACACCAAATAAAATATGTGAAAAATTAAATAAGTTAGTACTCCCAAATGACTGAATTTCTCGGCAATCTGGTCTCGAGTGTAATTTTCATTGGGATCTCTGAGGTTTAATGGGCTCATTTCTTCCTGAAGTTTGGGTGAGTATTTGCAAGGTAGCAGGCTGAACCATTTCGCCCTCGATAAAAATCATATTTAATTAATGTTCAGTATGATCATAATCCATTTTGAAATAGTTAAATTAAAACAATCTAGTTTTTAAATGCAACTAAATTGTGATCACACCTTTAAATCTGCAACTTGCTTGCACCCTAGTGACATCTAGTGACATTTGGTGGTCAGGTAACGCAGTTACTGCCACCTATTAGCTTGACTATGTACTATTAGGAATTAGAGTTTCTCGCAGATGATTAAGCATTTGTCTTTACAAATTAGCTGAAATGTCCCTTCTTTACCCAAAGAAAATAGGTTTGTGGAAAGTAGTTGAACGAATTTCCCTTATTATGATACGCATTTCAATGATAAATCCCCAAATATATTATGTGTTCGGTATAAATTTTGAACTCATAATTCTCTAGTGGTACGATAAAATCCTGTTTGATGTAGAGCTACTGTGTTCCAAACGAGTTACCCGTTTTCTCGTGATGCGATTACGCACAACAGACAACGTCGATTTCAAATTTGACGAAAACAATTTGTAATAATTGACTCCCTGCTCCCTTCGGGACACGTGTGTGGGGAATTGACTGTCTCATCGGCATCCTTCTCTCTCTATGGCAATGGGGGTAGACTTAAACGGAATCGGGTATGTCACTATTCATCTCAGCGACCATCAAAACAATGAGTTCGACATTAATATCAGTCGTTTTCGATTATTTTTTCATGTCATTCTCTCCCCACCCTCACCCAGGGGCGTATTACATCACAGTATTTAGTTTCAGATTGTCCATATGTATACCAAGTTCAGTTGAAATTGATCCAGGGTTTCCGGAGTTATGCTAGAACATACATTCACATGCATTGAATATACAGTACATATATATATTACTAGCTGAAATACACGTTCTTCGCAGGGAGGGAATAGGTGTAGGAGAAACATTTAAATTTTCTTTCCCGTTAGAATACACATTTCAATTAAAGTGTAATGATAATAAACCATAAGATACTGTACTTTTGGCATACATTTTGAAACAACCTATCTCCAACCTTTCTTGGAAGTGACATGATAAAAACCCACCTTGAAGTAGGCATTATGTTCCAAAAGACATTTTCAACGCTTCAGCCGTTCTCCCAACCCCGAAAACAGTACATTATACACTATTTTTCGATCATTTTGGGTAGAGACTTTTTATTCCAAGTGTGCCCTCGGAAAACATGTGAAACATACTTCGGCCCCACCCCAGCCGCTCTCTTACGGAGGAAACCATCCTTTTGCTTCGGGGGAAAATATGAATGGCCTCGGCTGCTTTGCTAATTTCTCATTCTGTCGTTTGGTATTAAAGAGTGATGATTGTAGGCTACTTAGAATGGCTAACAAAACAGCACACAGCAAAGTTCGTAAAATAATTTATTGTGATAACGTTTCCGCACCAACAATTGAAAGATTTTGCCCGCAGCAATTTGTCCTTCTTCTTTCAAGGGAGGTACCCGGAAACGTACATGGACAGGAGCGCCAACAGGGGCACACTTGAAATAGAAATGCTATATTTTATTTTTCATCCTTTCTTATCTACCATGCCGAAGGGAGTTAAACATCATCGGGGGTGTCAGTACTCATCTTAGTGATACAGAAAACTATGGATTTGACATTAATAAAAGTGATTTTCGATGGGTTTTTTAAAGATACCAGCCGATTCTGACCCTACTCTGGGGTGCTAGGGGTGTCTTCCCCACACTTGAGTATGAACTTGGACATAATGATGTTGGGAATATCAGTACCTAGGTATTTATACATGTGGTCCCGAAAACTACTTTTTCGACGTTATTATCTGTCATTTTTGATTATTTTTACGTCACCCCTATCTACACCCACTGCTAATAAAGTTAAGAATCTGTTACTCCACAGTAACATTTTTTCAAAATTTACGTGTATCAAGTTTTGTTGAAATAACCCCATGCGTTTCAGTAACACACACACGCAACACACACACACACACACACACACACACACACACACACACATATATCTATCTATCTATCTATCTATCTATCTATCTATCTATCTATCTATATATATATATATATATATATATATATATATATATATATATATATATATATATATATATATATCTTTACATATACACAGATACATAAAAGTAAATTAAGAATAGCAACGGTCGCTCTTGTCACAAAATAAGGAACTAAGTAAATTAAATAACGACAAGTATCGTGTTCAGCACTGCTCCCGTAAATTCCCGAGCAAGCTAACATATAGGTTCCTGCCTGACATCCAACGGCTAAACAACCTCGAAAACATAGTAATCGAAGATGGACTCTGATGAATTCAACAATAATCTCGGTTATCTTATAAGGAGACTTATGGAAGTGTAACTCACTAATTTAAAAGAAACTTTGCTCACATGTAGAACATCGAAAAATAATCGACTTCGACTAATGAGAGGCGAGAGGACTCACTATAAGAGATAAGCACCCCGAATAGTGAGAGGTGCAGAGACTCACTTTAATCAAACATCCTGTTAAAATAAGTACAGAAAGGGGTTTCAAATCGGTCTGCAACTGTCTCGCAGTAACTTCCCCCCATTTATAATTGTTCTTTCTAACTTGAGAGCATTTCAAACCAGAAGATTGTTTGTAATTTTATTCACCATATAGAATCCGCCATTTTAAATTTTATGATTTTGAAGTCAGATTCTGAATTAATTTTCCTAAAATCCCTCTGGCAGTATGTGTACATGCTTGGAGACAACCCATTATGTTCAAAGGGTGGTTTCTATCCTTAAACCGGCACCATTGCCGAAAAAAATACGTATCGATTATTTATCGATGTTCTATAAGTATGCGAAGTTTCATTCAAATCGATGAGTTACACTTCCGTAAGTATCCTTGTTAGACATTTTATTTTTTTACTCTTCTCAGCCCCCACATCAATAGGAACTGAATGTGAACTTTAACGGTTTTGAAGTGTTGCTATTCATCTCTCCGACCCTCAAAAGTATGAATTTAATATTAATATCGATCGTTTTCGCTTATTTTTGTATATCACTCCCTTCCCTCTCCCTAGGGGTTATAATGGAGGTTGAACGTGAACTTAAAGGACATCAGAAGCGTCACTATCCATCTCAAAGACCCCGAAAACTAAAAATTAAACACTAATATCGATCATTTTTATATTATTTTTATACCTTTCCACACCCCTTAAGAGAGGTAGTGGGTTTTACCCACACTGTGAGCTAAATTTGAACTTAAACGCCATCGGGACTGTCACCAATTAACATAACGATCCCGAAAACGATTGATTTGACACTAATACCAGCTTTTCGATTATTTTACATGTCACCTTTCCTCTCTTCCCAGGGTGCTCATGAAATCTGAACTTGAACTTAAGGTTGATGTAAAGGGACAAGTTTGGCCAATAGATGTCACTACAGTCTTCGTATCTCTGTCATGTATTTTTTACCTTTCACGCAAATTCACAATTTCTCTTACAAATTTCAGCTTTGAGACTTCAAATTTTTAGAGAAGGAACTTCATAACCTATCGAAGGCATCAATCCGTGCCGATTTTTTATTTAGAATTTTCTTCATTGTTGAAGCAGTTATATTGATAATGGTTTGGATATCCATTTCAACAATCAAGTCATTTCAACAATGAAGGAAATTCTAAATAAAAATCGGCACGGCAAAAATCGGATTGTTGCCTACGACAGGTTATGGAGTTCCTTCTCTAAAAATTTGAAGCCTCTAGGTTGAAATTTGTAAGAGAAATTGTTAATTTTCGTGAAAGGTAAAAAATACATCAGAGATATATCAAGACTGTTATGACATCTATCGACTAAGCTTGTCCCTTTAAACCAACCTTAAGCGGCACGTTTAAGCTCAGTGATCTCGAAAACTATGGATTCGAAATTAAGCCAGTCGTCCCACTCCTCCTAGGAGTGTTAAGGGGTCTTACCCCCAGTAGGAGCTAAACTTGGACTTAAAGAGCACCGTACTACTACTAATCAATTTAGAAATCTCGAAAACTATGAATTCGACACTAATATAGGTTGCTTTTGATTATTTTTACATGTCAAAATTTCATCTTCCGGGTATTACTGGGGGCTGAAATTGGGCTTAAACGGCATCGGAGGTGCCACTGACTAATTTCAACAACATCGAAAACTATTAATTCGACATAATAATAGGTGAGTCGGACATTTTCGATAAATTTTACATATCACTCCCCTCCCCTCGAGGTGGGCTAGGTGATCTTATCTCTCATAGTGCCTGTTTCTAGACTGTAAGTAATATGTCTGCCAAGTTTTGTTAAAATTGCTCCAAGCACTCCATAGTTATGCTGCAACTATAAAGATATAGAAGATACGGCAAGACAAATTGTTACAATAGTTTCAAATATACAAATTGCCTGCACGCTAGCATCTATTGGAATCAAGCATGAAAATAGCTCACGTGGCGACATCTGTTAGCTTGGCTGTGTACTATTAGAAATTACCATTAGTCACAGACTAAGATGTTTTTTTAAAATTATAATATTATAAATAGGATTAGAGACTTATTTGTGTATTTTTGTATAGAAATATATCTAAATATACTTTTATTAAATATGAACTTTTTAATATCGACTGAATACTGTATAAACATGAACATGGACATATTGAATACAACGACTCCAAATGTCTTATGATAAGTTCCCGTATCGATATAATATCTCCACGCACTACATATTATTTGATCATTTTTTTTTAAAAAAGTTCTAAAACAATTGCATGCAATGACGCATGTTTGGTTCCAACCACATTAAAACACAGGAACGAAATATATATGTATACTTAACGTAGTTTCTTTTTTTAGTTTGTTTGCGTTTTGTACAGCAGAAAGAAGAGAAAGAAATTTACTTACATTATTGCATGTTAATTGCTGTTAAAAAGTTTTTCTAATGTTCTTTTCTAGTTATAGAACATGAACCACCATTTCTTAATTGATGTTACGTTTAACGATGATAATCAGCAGGCAAAGAAGAAGAAGAAAGGTCCAATCAATAGTTTCTGAGGAGAATTGCGAAACGATATATCACGCGAACAAACATGTTTTCCGAAGGAAATATCATATAGTAGCTTATATGTACATGTATACCTTACACTGTGTTTTCCTGTAACATGAACTCCATACATTATACACGTAATGTTATGTTCAAATTGTCTTTACTTAAATTCGTACAGCTAAATGATGTACGTATCTCTAAATGCTATTTGTTAATATACACGTTACTTTTTCCAAAAGGAAAAAAAAATACATGAAATCTTTAAGATTTACGTCCCACTGTTATACTGGCCAAGGCTAAAGTGGACGGTGATGATGAGAAATGAATGAAGTTGTGAATGAAGAAAGTGAGAGGAAATGGAAGAACCCAGAGAAAATCTACGGACATGGTGTTTTTCCACCATAAAGTTTGCTTGGCGCGAGTTAGGATCGAGCGAAGGACTCCGTGCACCAGAGGTGAACGCTCTACCACTGAGGGAACGCGGCCCCTTTTTTCAAAAGAAAGGAGAAGATTAGGTTTCTGAGCTTTCGGTATTTATGGCCATTTAGCCCGTCACGTATCAAAGATGACTTCCTTCGGCGATCACACTATCCGAGAAAACAGGAAGGAAGAAAGGATTGGGGAAGGATGGAAGCGGCCTGGGACCTCTATGTTAGGTACTCTCCCGACATTTGCATCGTGTTAACGACTAAAAACCTTACTCAGGATGGATGGCCAAAAAAAAGCTTTCACACTTTCTTTCGACCGTGTGTCTCCACTGGAAATCGAACCTGGGACCGCTCGCATCAAAGGCGAAAGCAAGGAAGAAGAAAAAAAATGAAATCCGCTCCGCTTTGTGCAACCCCGGATTTTCTCGGAATTCTTTCGTTCTCCCCCATTTTCTCCATTACGTCATTTTATTCATTACACTGTTCAACACCAAATTTCTTTCCTGGAAACTAATAGGCGATTTTGAAAGGTTTTGTCCCACTGAATTCGAAAATAATAATAGCTTTTGCGTATCAAGTCTCAATTTGTGGCAAACCCGGAAAATGTAATTACAAATTTCTACATTCTGGCACTAATTTGGACTTATTATTAAACATATCCTTTTTATAATATATATATATATATATATATATATATATATATATTGTTTTTCTGTGTGTTATAGTCTGTCTATTCCACTTGTACCCTCTGAAAATATGTGAAACATACTTCAGCCCAATCCCCGCCGCACTCTGGCGGATGAAACCCTCCCTTTTTCGTTATATACAGCTAACACAATTTAAAACCTGTGTATTATACTGCGCACAGCATGCGCAGCAAACGATCATTAATGGAAAATATTGTACATTAGCTTTCTTGAGATCCTCTATTCAGCTCGTCCAACACGTGACGAGCGTACTACGCTTGCGCGAGTACACAGACACCCTTCTTTTAGCAGTAGTACTAGCTCAGGGATTATAACACCACGTTGTTTTGGGGAGGAATGAAAATAGTACTGACAAAATACTGACATTAATACGGTCTAAGTACGGTCGGAGATATTCACCGAGGAAAATTTTGTAGCTTCGTGAGAGATAGTAATCTCCTCGGACCTTGACATCATCACGAGTTCAATCAACTTCGAAAATATAAACTAGGGAATCTAATATCACAATTGTACCTGAACCATTGCTCACTTCTTTCCAAAGGTGTGTGTTCCACACGAGATTGAACCTGATATCACGTGTACTGGAACTATGTTCAGCATTCTGCTATAAAAAGAAAACTTCATTGTTTAAATAAAGCTGTACCAGATTTTAAATTGTGTTAGCTGTATATAACGAAAAAGGGAGGGTTTCATCCGCCAGAGGCCGGCGGGGGTGGGGCTGAAGTATGTTTCACATAATTTCAGAGGGTACAAGTGGAATAGACACGCTCTAACACACAGAAAAAAATATATATTTTACTTCAAAAGCAAACTGAGTGGTTTATGAACATCAAATACATGCACTCAGCACTCACTATCTTCATAAAAATCGCTTCATAAACAATACAAAAGTGGGAGAATTCTTATGCGCTCCTACACACTGACGGCCATCTTCTTGTACTATTTGGGGTGTACGCGTGTCAAGGGAGCGACACGTGGTGTTCGGTTTAAGCCGGTGGCCTTCGGAACCATCGGAAGGCGAACTTTCTTCCAGGTTACTAAATAGTGTCATTTCCACTGCATGATGGCGTTGCCGATAAGGGTCAGGAGTACAATGGCTCTGTGTGGTGCTCTCCGCAATGCCATTGGGAGTATTCTATTCGGTTCAGCAGCATGTCTATTCTGGAACTTCTGTAAAACTTGTATTTCTCGTAAAGTTGCTAGGTCCTCTGGTAGAAAGGGTGCGTCTTCCTGAATGGTGCTATGTGAAGTGTCTCCTCCGTTACTGCATCTGGTGAGTGTTTTTTTAAAATTGACTTTCACTACCATTATAGATGGGCGGGCCACAGAAGGTAATGCCTTCTCTATGGTCAGTGAATACACACTATTAGTGATGATGATGATATAAGATATGGATGCCAGGTGTTAATTTAAGTGTGATGAAGTCGATGCCCTAATGAAGTTGGGAGGTGATATTGCCTATACAGATATAAAGATATTGTTAAATTTTAAGCAGAGCAGATTGAGACACAGAAACTTGTAAGTCAACTAAAGAATGTGAAATCTTTAAATAAAAGATTCACAGATGAAGGAAAATGATAGCGTTTGAGTTATGTTTTTATCGTACTTTCAACCTGCTGTGATAACTTAGCTCCTCAAAAGCTAAGCACTATCTTCATTTGCACTATTTTGAGAAATCCAAAGAAACATTGAAGCAAGGGCTTAAATTACCCAATACCAATACCAATACTTTTTTGACGGTTTTTCTTTGTTGCTTTAAGTACCGGGCCGGAGCCCTTGCCTTACATTTGTTTTGTTGATTGTCGTGTGGTTTTGCGTGCGTATTTGTTCTGAGAGGACGCAACTGTCGCGCTCCTCTTTTGTTGTTCCTATGTCATGTTATTTGTTGTGCGCTTTAGGGTTGCGGCATCTTGTAGATTTGTCTTCTTGGATTTGCCGTTCCTATGGTGGCTATATGTTGGTGTGGCGAGGCTCTGATTGTCCTCCAGAAGTTGGCTGTTCGGTGGACTCGGTAGTCATGTAGAAATGGGAGTTCCAGATCTTCATGTAATTGTTCCAGGCGAGTGTCTCTCGAGTGTCCTGTGATGGCCCTGGCTACTCTGTTCTGGATGACTTGTAATTGTCTGAGATGCGTGTTTGCTGCGTGTTGCCATGCAGGGTGGGCATACATCATAACGGGACGAATGCTCATCTGATAGATGTGGCGTTTGGTTTTCAGGGTGAGGGATGGGGAGAGGAGTAGCGGTAGGAAGGCTTGATGGCGTTGGCTGGCTTTCTTGGCGATGGTATGTATGTGTGATGCAAATGTTAGGTTCCTGTCCAGGACTATTCCAAGATATTTGGCATCTTCTCTATTGTGGAGTTGTATTCCAGCCATGGTGATCCTGACGTGAACCCTTCTTCTGTTTCTCGTGAAGTTTACCACGGAGGTCTTCTGTTGGCTGATTTTAATCTTCCATTCTTCAGTCCATCGTTGGAGAAGTTCGGCGTGTCGGCTAAGGTATAGTTGAGCGTATCTGATGTTTCCATGGCTGGCAAAGATTGCCGTGTCGTCTGCAAATGTTGCTACCGCTGTGTTGGGGGTTGTGGGAATGTCCGCCGTGTACATGGCGTAGAGGGTTGGGGATAGGCAAGATCCTTGGGGGACTCCTGCTAGGATAGGTCTGGGGGTGTTAGGTGTCCTGCATGGGCGACACGAAAGGTTCTTCCCTGTAGAAAGGATTTGATGGTCCTCAGAAGGTAGTGGGGAGTTCCCTGGAGCATCATCTTGTGGATGAGTCCTTCGTGCCACACCTTGTCGAATGCTTTCTCTATGTCGAGAAAAAGTTCCAAGGTGTGGCCTCCCTCGTTGAATCTGTCACATATCTTCTCTACCACCCGTACCAGCTGCTGTTCCGCGCAGTGCCCTTTCCGGAAGCCGAACTGGTGGTCCGGGATGGTGTAGTGATCTTCGTTGAACTGCTGTAGTCTGCTCTGCAGTACTCTTTCAAACACCTTGCTGGTATGTGAGAGCAGGCTGATAGGGCGGTAGTTGGCCGGGTTTGTTCTTGTCGTTCCTGGTTTGGCCAGCATTATGACTTTTGCTTCTTTCCAGGCTTCTGGGTAGTGTCCGGTTCTCATTATGGCGTTGCACAATTTACAGAGTAGGACCAGGGCCTTTCGCGAGAGGTGCTTCAGTGCCTGCGGCGTCACTCGGTCTAGACCTGGAGCCCGGTGTGCGTTGATCCTTTTGATGATTGCTTGTATCTCCCTCGGTGTGGTGAGGGCTTCTGGAGGAAGTGGGTCTTCTGTTCGGATGTGGTGATAAGATCTGAATACTGCTGCAGAAGTGGTTACTGAGGTATTGGTAGCGTTGATCTGGAAGGTGGTTTCCAGGGTATGGGCGAAAAGTTCTGCCTGTTCTTCCGGTTCATGTATTATTCCTTGTGGAGTTTGAAGTGTGAGTGTTCTAGAGTTAGCTGCTGGTCTTGTGATGTTTTTCACTAACTTCCAGAATTGCCTGCTGGGTGCCTCTAGCTCCTGGAGGTGGAGATTCCAGTCTCTGATTTTTATTCGAAGAAGCCTTTTCCTGACCCTGGAAACAAGATGGTTCCAAAGTGTTTTGTACTGGGGAATTCTGGTATGTTGCCACTGCTTTCGGGCCCAACGCTTCAGGTGGATCAAGGCTGTGGTGCGTCGTTCTTCCGGAGTGGTCTGGTGTGTTGGATGGGTCGTTGTTGAGGTGGTAGATGCGATGGCAAAGGCTGAGTTGATTGCTGCTGTGAGGGACGCAGTGGTGGCCTCTATGTCTTCAGCTGTTTCCATTATCCGGCGTGGATCTAACATGTCGCTGAGCAAGGATCTGTAGTGGTCCCAGTCTGTTGTGCGCAGGGTTGGAAGAGTTCGAGCTGTGAAGTGGTAGCTTATTGCGATTGTTTGTAGTACAGGTAGATGATCCGAGTCGAGTCCCTGGATAACCTGGGGTACATCTAGGATTGCCAGGTTCGCCGTCAGTACCATGTCCAGTATGTCAGGCATCCCGCCGTTCCTTGGATAGTGGGTGGGTTCCGTTGGAGCCGTGGGAGTAAAATCTATAGTGTTGAGGGCTTGATGTAGGATCCTTCCGTTTGCATTTGAGACGTTGGAGTTTCACGCCGGATGCTTGCTATTGAGGTCTCCTCCTAGCAGAATCTTTTGTCCCAGTTGACGCAGAGCTTGCAGATCCAAAGGGTTGAGGTTATTGTAGTGTGGTTTGTAGGCTGATATTATTATGATCGGTCCTTTTGCTGAGTGGAGGGTGATGCCAGTGGCTTCCAGAGATTGTAGGGAAGGGAGAGGGAGGGGGTCATACGGGATACTATTTTTGATTAGGATTGCGGTTCCTCCGAGGGGTCTGTCTGGGCGGTCGGTTCGGATGGTGGAGTAGTTGCGGATTTTAAGGGTGAGGTGTGGCTTAAGGTGAGTTTCTGACAAGAGTGCTATGTCCACTTCTTCTCTGCGTAGGAAGTCCTCCAGGCTGATTTTCTTTTTGTGTATTCCTTCTGCATTCCAGTGCAGCACTTTGACATGTCTGTTAATTCTTCTTTTAGTCTGTGCCATCGTCAAGGATGGATGCCACAACCTCAAACATGACGGTGATTTTGCTCAGTGGGTCTGTTGTGTCTTTCACCTTCCGGAGTCCTACTCGCAGGTTTTCTAGCATTGAACGGAGATTGAGGCCCGAGAAGAGTTCTCGGATCTCTTTGAATGTGTCTGCCAGCGATGGTTCTGTGCGTTTGTCCTCTGTGTCTTCTGCTCTGGGTTGGGAGTTGTTCTTCTGGGTTTCTTCATTTTGCTTGGTTTCTTGGATAGAGGGTCTCTTGTTTCTCTGGTTGGTGTTGTTCTTGTCTTCAGGTGTAACTGCTCCTGCGTAAGATGTAGTGTTGTTACTTCTGCGTCTGGGTTCAGGTTTTGAAGGAGGGTCCGACTTAGTTGGTGGTTGGGTTGGCTGTTTCCTTTTGGCTTTAGCGGCCTTGAGCGTGGGACAGCCCATGTAATTGGCGGGATGTTCGCCTCTGCAGTTGCAGCATTTGGCCGGGGTGTCCCTCGTTTTCTTCGGACATTCAGTGGAGAGATGAGAGTCTTCGCACTTGATACAGCGAGGGGTTGCCCTGCACGTTTGCGAGGTATGCCCTACTCGTTGGCATCGGTAACATTGTAAAATTGACTGTCCTGTGTATGGTTCCACCGCCACTCTGTAGCTCAGGAGATACTTGAGGTCATCCCATGCCCGTGTAAATTCTTATAGCCAAACCAGGAATATTCCCCCTGTAAAAGCTGAAGTAGATAATTGTAAAAGTGAAACAAACCTCGATATTTTTCTTCTATACTTCAAGTGTTTGAATTTCATCAAGTGTGAAAGATACGTATTCTGTTTTGCTTGTTGTACGTGAAACAATGTGTAACAATTTACTTTTAAAGTGTATTAAAACTCATGCTGTTATCTATGGAGCTACAAGTGAACTAATTTCAACATTATTAAAGTAGAGTGCATCAGAAAACATAGTTCGAGTTTGGGTTCTTCGGTATTGGTTATAGGCTGAAAATTCAAAAATTAACTATTATATCTCATTATACGTCCAAAAACAACCTTTATGTAAATATTAGGGGTTGCCTTGATGGAGTTCCGGGGTACCGCGAAATGAGAAACTTTAATAAATTCACTTAGTGAAATGTCTCTTACCTTGCATAAAAAGGTCTCTCTAAAGATGGATAATTCAGTGAAAATCCTATGTTAATATTCAAAATGGCTAATTAGAAATAACCTTAGTTATATTCCGGTCACGTCATCATTCTACGTGTCGTTTGGACTCCTAGGGATTCGGTATCTGAAAGTGAAAAATGGAAAATTTATCTATAGTAACCAAGGGCGCCCATCAGGGGGGCAAGGTGGGGCGATCTCCCCCCCGCCTTTAGAGGAAATTTTGCTTCCTAAGATCGAAAACCCAATAGATATTTTAGAATAGTTACCGCAAATTTTGAGACTACATTTGAAACGTCGTTTATACTTGCCCCCCCTTGGAAACCACAACATGGGCGCCCTTGATAGTAACTTATGAAGTTCCAAAGTAAATTTCACCTAAAAGTTGAAAAATGTGAGGTATAGGAATCTACAATTAATACAATGAGAGAAATTACTCTCATCTTATTAGTTACAGAGATATGCGTTTGGTATAAGCTTGTGATGACATCATCATGACCGAGAAATGAAGCTTAATTTGGACTCTTGGGTTTTCGGTAGGATTATAAGTAGGGAAGGCAAGCGGGGCCCATCCTGGCTATGTGGTTGGTGAGGCATCTAAAAGAGTAATATCTATATACTGAGGTAGGGGGCTCGGTGGCTCAGTGGGGCTCGTTCACCTCCGGTACTTGGGGTCCCTGGTTCGATCCCAGCTCGTGCCGTGTGGACTTTGAGGTGGACAAACATCGTACTCGTGGGTTTTCTCGGGGTTCTCCCGTTTCCTCCCACTTTCTTCATTCCAACATTTCATTCATCTCTCATCATCACCTCTCCTTTAGCCTAACCGGCATAACCGTGGGACGTAAAATTTAAAAATTTCATTTCTATATACTGAGGGACGCCTGTGTGTCCCAGGTAACAAAAACTTCGGTTGCGTGCCTGGTCTTGGGTATAAGAACATGAAATTTAAAACAAATAAATTATTGAACTTCATTGCATGTTCAAAAATAAATTTTATATAGCAGATCTCAAGAGCTGTAACGATGGGGTACGGGAATGTCATAGGATGGAAAGTCTACAATTGATGTGCTCAGAGGAAAAACTATTATGTAGTGACGAGACTTGAGAGGAGACAGTATACACAACATCTATCTTTTAGAATTGTACAGATGGTGATCAGAAAAATTGAAACACCTAAACGAAATTGCAACTTACCAGATTAATATGATGTCGGGCCACCTTTCGCCTTCAGAACAGTCTTGATGCGACGTGGGATGGAGGTATAGAGGTCGTGAATGGTAGCAAGTGGAATTTTACACCATTCCTCGTGCAGGACATCGGCCAGTTCTGTAAGAGAGGATGGAGGTGGAAATCGTCGCCGAAGTCGTGTTTCCAAGACGGACCACAGATGTTCAATTATGTTGAGATCTGGGGATTAGACGGGCCAGGGGAGGTGTTGAACTTCATCCCGATGTTCCTCAAACCACGCCGCAACAACGCCAGCTGTGTTAATGGGTGCATTATCATCCTGGAAGATGGCGTCATTGTCCGGGAACAACATCCGGATCATAGGATGCAAGTGGTCTCCTAAAATTGCGACATAATCGTTGGCAGTGATTCGTCCGCTAAGTGTGACCACAGGACCCAATGAAAACCATGATATGGCGGCCCACAGCATCACCGAGCCGCCGCCATGTTTCACAGTTGGGGGGAGACACTGTAGATCATAAGCTTCTTTGGGCGTTCTCCACACATAAACATGGCCCGTGGTTGGGAATAGGGTGAAGAATGACTCATCCGACCATATCACACGTTTCCAGTCCTCAACGGTCCAAATTGCATGGTCGCGGCACCATTTGCGGCGTGCGAAAGCGTTATGGACGCTGATGAGCGGTTTGGTCCGTGCAACACGACCCCGTAAGTTCATGTCATGTAATTGGCGGCGGACTGTGATTGTCGAAACAGGATGGGGGAGGTGCTGATTGAGTTCCTCCGTCACTTCCTCCGCAGTGGCACGACGGTTCTGCGTGACAATGCGCTTTAATACCCGGCGTGACCTATCACTCATGATTTTCTTCCGCCCACTATTCCGTTCCCCCGATGTGGTTTTCCCGTGTGTTGTGTAGGCCGTCATCACCTTCGACACTGTCCCACGAGACACACCTAACACAGTAGCCACTGCCGTCCCACTCACTCCACATAACCGCGCACCAACAATTTGCCCTCTTTGAAACTCTGAGAGGTCTCCCATTTTACACTACCTCCGTCTGCTGCAGCCACTGGACACTGCTGTTCCACTGCGCCTGACGTAGTATGGAGACCGACCTAACACACCACCACCAGCGGTCTGGCGCTGCAGGCGCTACGACACCACTGCCAACCCATACATCTGACGTGTTGCCAACTACAGGTGTTTCCATTTTTCTGATCACCATCTATATATGTATTAAGTTTAGGCCTGTGAATAGATACTTTTCTAGAACCTGTTTCCATATAATTAGACAGACAGGTTGAAGTGTAATGAAACCTTGAACATTTTTCCTGTGTTGGATCCATATTCCTTGTTTCAACCATAAAAACGAAGGAGCATAGTCTTGTGGTGAGTGAAAAATCTAACACAAACTGTGTAAAATCCTCAAGAGACGTTCGCTACTCTGTCTATTACCAGGTTGCTAATCTAATTCATTTGTAAATGCCAGAATCGGGCCACTACTTTCTTCTTGTTGCGTTTTGCTTTAAATCTCCTTTTGAGCTCCATTTATAAAATGTTAAATCGTTATAACATGCCTTTGAAGAACAATTCTTTACACATTTGGTCGTTTTGCGTATAAAACATCCGAAGGAAAAGAAATAGAAGAAATATTTCCTTAGTGAAATATTTAGATGATATGTATTCAACCATTCCTCTATTTTGTATTTAGTGAGAATGAAAGTGGAAGTGACTGTGAATTTTTCTTTGGAATAGCAATTACAATAGGTGTGTCTGGGTGGTAAACAAGAGAACTAGCTCTATAGCCTATGGAACCCGAAGATTCAATGCCACGTTCACAAAAGTTCTCCATTAACTTCTATCCCTAGCCAGCTGGATCCAGTTTCCACTTTGTATTCTTATTTCTGCGAGATCCATCTTAATACTGTCCTCCTATCTACGCTTAGGTTTTCCTAATGGCCGTGTTCCGATTGACCTTCCAGTTAAGACTTTGAAAGCGTTTCTTCCATCTTAGCTACATAACCTGCCCACTTGGGCCTCCTAAATTTGATGACCCTAACAATGTTTGCTAAACCGTATAAATTATATAGTTCCTCGTTATGAAGTTTACGCCATTCCCCATTCCCGTTCCTCTTGGGTCCGAATATTTGTCTCAGGATTTGTTCTCAAATACTTTCAGTCTATGTTCTTCCCTCAGAGTAAGCGACCATGTTTCGCAACCATACAGAACAACAGGCATGATTATCGTTTTATATATTTTAAGCTTCAAATTCCTCGACAGGATTCGCGACCACAAGAGATCTTGAACTGAATAATAACACAAATTCCCTGCTTTTAGTCGACATTTAATTTCTTTGTGAATATGGTTTTGATCTTTTAATATTGATCCTAGATATTTAAAAGTATCCATTTTATCCAAAGTATTATTTGATATTTCAATGCATCCATAATTTGTCGTATTGCGATCCCGATGGACTTCCATGCATTTAGTTTTCTCTACATTTACTTCTAAACCAATGCCCCTGCAATCATTTAATCAGACCTCTGCATTTCTCTTTATTGTTCTCCTGTCATCTCCTATTAAATTTACATCATCAGCATACGCCATAACCTGGTGAATACCATTCAAGTCTAGGCCCTGGTTGATGTCTTTGATTTCCTTATAGGGTATTCCAGGATAAAGATTAATAAAGGCGACAACACATCTCCTTGTTTCAGGCCATTCTCAACGTGGACAAAAAATTTCCTACCCGGAATTTGCTGTGGGATTCATTTAAACATATCTTAATTAATCTAGTTGTTTTTTTTTTCAGTATTTAAAATTCTGTAAGAATGTTATACAATGTTTCTCTCCTAACCGAGTCGTACGCCTTTCTAAAATCAATAATAGTTGATGTACTGGAGTATTGTATTCCAAGTTCTTTTCAAATATTTGTCGAATGCAGTGTTTCTTTCAGAAACAATGTTCTGGGGGAGAGGCACTGCTGATACTATTCTATTTATTATTATATTATAAACGTATTATTTTGGTCTCCTCCGTGGGGGTCACTCTCAGAGCTCCAGGGGGCAGTGGCCTCCAAAAACAAGCCTGGAAGAAACGCTGGTCGAACAATTAATATTTGGTTGATAGATAATCGATTTCGTCTAAATCCGCATTGGTAATCTCCAATAATTTCATCTGCGTATGGGGTTAATCTTGCTAATAGAATATTTGAAAGGATTTTATAGGATGTTGACACGAGAGAAATGCCTCGATAATTATTACACTCAGTTTTATCGTCTTTCTTGTGAATTGGAACAATGATTGATTCTTTCCACTTTTCTGGCAATTTTTCCTTGTTCCAGATAAGGAAAATGAGCTTGTGTATCTTGTTCCACAAGTTTTCGCCTCCAGCTAAAATTAACTCAGCCGGAATTTTGTCTACACTCGGAGATTTGCGTTTCTTTAATTTCTTCATAGCGATTTCTACTTCTATTCGGTTAGATTCTGATATACACGGTTCTGCGGTGTGTATTTCCCTTTCTCTACGAACATTAGTTTTTGGCTGTGTGTTAAGCAAATCTTCAAAGAAATCTTTCAATCTATTTAAGATGCTATTTATTTCAGTGAAAACTGTTCCGTCAGCTTTCTTTAATATGTAAGCACGAGGTTGATAGCCTTTCTTAAATTCGTTGATCCCGTTATACATGTCCCGAGTGTTTTGTATTTTTACTATTATCTTCAAATTCCTTAATTTTAGCTTTCAAAAAATCGCGTTTCTTTGTTCTGGTTTTGCAAGTTTCCCGCCTGATGTCTACGAAATTTTGTGTAGTTATTTCACTCGGATTTTGTAGCTAAGAACATTTTATATAGAAGATAAAATAGTTTCAAGCTGAAAGCACTTGCAAAGAACGAGAAAAGAAGTGAGAAGAGCAAATGGATGACATACCTATTGTAAAGTGTATCACCACCTGAAACCTTGAAGGTAAGATGCAACAGAATTATGATATTCCGCTAATCTACAAATTTTTATTGCATTTTCTGTTTTCTTTAAAAATATTGAAATGATTTTAAGGTAGAGACAAAATAACGGTCCGGTCACCAATTTATTATAAAAAGTCCTTTCCCCTTCACCAATTTATTATAAAAATTCCTAAGTACAATGTCTTTAATTTACAAAGAATAAATAGTGTCTTTTCTTCTTATTGATCAGATGAAGGAGATTGGGGTTTTGCACGTGTTCCTTCTCTCAAAGCAGTCTTCAAGGCACCTGGAAGGTTTTGGTGAATCTTGAAGGAAAACCCCCTCAGCCCATGTAGCTTCGCGAGGTTTTGGTTGTGGTGAGGATCCCTAGTCCAATGCGACCTTGGGTTAAGGAAAGGTGTACTCCTAGTCCAATGCGACCTCGGAGCATATGTTGGTTAGTTGATCAGTAGTCAGACTGATACCAGGTCCTCAGGCTGCGCTTTTATAGAAGACCTCTTGGTGGTTCGTTCTTCCTCGGTCTCCGTTGTCTCGATTTCGTGTCTTTCGTGTTAACTTCTCGTCTGCTTCATTGTTTGTAATCAATAACACGTGTCGTATTGACATGTGCTTTTGTTGTGATGTGGGAATCCTTACAATATACTTTTTTTTTTATTCTTTCTTTCTTTCGTAACCTCGGTTTAGATATTTTTACATTCAAGTGCAGATCTAGGTTCCATTTACCTATATCACTAAGTAATGTTATTAATAACTGTGTTATTTATCACTGTAAATTCATTGCAAAAATGATGAAAATGATTTTTTCATTTTCAAGTTAATTCGAGTTAATTCAAGTCGAATTTCGAGTTAAGTCGAGCCAAAACGAGCCAATTCGAGCTTAATCCTGTGTGTAGTTTCAAGTATCCATCTAGACAATATAATTATCAATGATACTACTACTACTACTACTACAACTTATAATAATAATAACGTATTATTATTATTATTATTATTATTATTATTATTATTATTATTATTATTATTATTATTATTATTATTATTATTATTATTATTATTATTATAACACCGTATATAACTACTAGTTCACTACTGATCTTGGTCATCAAGAAAGCTTCAGCAGGTAAGGACATGGTTACGAGATTGTGGGTTTGATTTCCGGAGGAGCAAGTATTCGAGTTATAACCAAAAATTGTTAAAAGGGATAGGGCGCCGGCCAACCATGTTCAAAACTGCTCGGCCCGGGTTTAGGGTCGTCAACTGCTCGAGCACCTTGGCTCAAAGCTCATTTACAATCAAGTGAACCGAGAAGAGAGCCCAGACAACAGATCACCCAACAAAGCCGACTAGAGCCAAAACGAACTGAGTTGATTGCACACCCCAACTGAACCGGTTTGAGTCATTGGCTAAGTTCAGCTGAGTCAAACTGAGTCGATGGACTCGTTTCAACGGAGCTGATATGAGCCGATGGCTCACATGAGCCGAGTCGATGGCTCGTCCTAACTCCATCGGCACAATTGAGCAGAGCCGATGGGTAATCCCAACCGAGCCGGCTCGAGCTATTCACTCAGTTGAACCGAGTCGAGCCCGTTGACATCACTACTCGGGTTAGGCTTCTGCTTGGGCTCAAAAATTCGACCATACAGGTCTCAGCCTTGATAGTAGAACTACAGTATTACACTTATATTGGTCATCACGGCATTCGAGGCTTCTCGTTATAAAAATCTATTGTCATATCGGTATTGAGACAAGACGAGATGCGAGTACTATCCCCTGTTGTGAGCAAAACTAAAAGTATTCCACATTACTGCTTACAATTTTCGTAATTTTCGCTTTCCAGTCTCATCAGGCCATGATTCCGAATGAGTTAAAACGAGCTGAACGGGCGAGCCATTTATCAAACTCGACCTCAAAAACAGTGACTCGGCACTGAACTCGACTCGAAAAAATTACCTTTGACTCGACTTGGCAGTCTAAAGGAGTATTCAGCTTTATCCTAATGTTCCTCAAACATGCTGCAATGAATGGTCGCATCATCATCCTGAAATATGGCATCATTGGCATAACACACTATTTCTAGGAAACCATGGTGGCTGATCACGTTGTTGCCAGTAGTTGAATGTTGAATTTTTTTTTGTCAAATATTTCTACTATTAATTTTTGATATTTGGAAACCAGGCGCTAAAAACCATCTCATCATTTTATTGTTTTTATAGAGTTATGGCTTGTTAAACGTTTTAAGTTACTGTAGTAGCCAGAGCTGTTGTTCCTATTTATGCAGAGCCTTTGACAATAACGTTTATAACATACTACATGTTGTCTATCAGACGCCAGCTTTTCTTAATCGCACACTAGAGTGAATCCAGTATAATAGATTTACCCAGGCTGACAAGACGTCTCAGAATGTACCGGGATACTTCGGTGTTTCCGCTAGCTTTCCCGGTGTCCGGAGGATGTTTTCCGGGACATCTAAGTGTTCCCCTTCTTTTTAATGGCTACTTTGTTCGAAAAACTTAAATATTTCAACAATGTTAGGACTTACTATCATTATTGACATCATCTGCCAAATGGTAGAACTTGTTTTGTTTTTCGGAAACAAAGGATCCTCCCATCTTTAGTTTTATACAGTATGTCGGAAAAATAACAGAACTTTTTAAATGATTGGTTATTATACCAACCGTAGTTCTTTTTATTCCAAAATACATCCCTTCTGCATCAATACACCGCTGGGCACGTTTAACCAATGTTCTATTCAATGTCCTTTTTCGGAATCGTCTCAATGACCCTTTTCACGGCAGACTGGAAGTGAGTAACATTGTCTTAAAATGTTCCTTTCATAGCCAATTTTAATTTTGAGAATAGGAAATAGTCACACGGAGATAAGTCAATCGAATACGGAGGATGTGAAAGCACACAGACTTTCTTTTTAGCGAAAAAGTCACGAACTGCGACGGTTCTGTGACATGGTGCATTGTCGGGCAATAAAGACCAACTACCTGGCGCTTAATACTTGGGCCTTACGCGAACAATTCGCTTCCACAAACGCTTCATAACATCTAGATATTATTCACCATTTACAGTTTGACCTTATGGAACGAATTCCCGAAGTATAATCCCTTTGTCTTCTCGCGTGAGTTTTGAAAACGTACATTTTTCGCTTTCGGAGAACCTGGGGAATTCCACGTAGCACTTTAGCGTTTTGTTTACGAGTCGTACTTGAAGCACCACATCTCACCACTAGTTACAGTCGGTTCTAGAAATATTCTGTTCCGTCTGGCACCTTTAATCAGGTCCTTGCAATGTTCAACGCGAACAATTTTTTTTTGGTTGTCAGTTAAGGTGTGCGGAACAAATCGAGCTCAGATTTTCGTTTCTTTCACTCTTTTGTCAAAATTTCGTGAATCATGTCTTTAGTCGTACTTGATTCCTCTACCAATCATCTCACAGTCGAATTCGCATTGTGGGCAATCATTTCACGCATTTGTTCTACCAACTCACCGCGATTTTTGTTTTTCGGTCTGCCTGGCTTTGGGTCGTCTTCCAAGGACTCCCAACTGTCCTGGAATCGTGTATACCGCTCGAACACACGTGTATGAGATAAGCTCTCATCACCATACACTTGTTTCATTATTTCCAATATTTGCGTAAATGTTTTTACTTAGCTTGAAATAAAAATTAATATTGGCTCTTTGCTCCAACGTGTTTTTGTGACGAGGTGATACCAATTACACTCACGTTTCTTGCTATAACTTGACACTCCGTCAATCAATTCTCATGATTCTGATTTCGTTTTGTTGAGCAGATATCCAGCTTTTCGGTGATATATTGCTTCAATAGACGGCACTAGTAGCTATCTGTAAAGTAAAAAATTTCCGTTACTTTTCCGATATACTATGTATGCACATGAATTGGATTGAAGAATAAAGTCACTTTAATGTGGAAACACTAAAAGCCGTTCTCATAGTGAAAACGCACTTTCACAACTGCTACGCAGAATTTTATGATTAGCTCATATAGAAATATTCATTTCATTCTTCTGAGAAATACAAAGGGTGAGTGTCTTTGACATCCTATCCTACAAGTTGCAGCCCATCTTTACTACTACTTCCCGTTAACAGATTTTACACTTTCCTCCAGACTTTCAAAATAAAAGGGTATTTGAAGGTTTCTGACTCGCCCTGTATATATATAAATTGTAACGTGAATCAAACATTCTTCATTTGTATTTTATATTACGTTAAATTAGCAATACAGGAAGTATTAGTACTATAATTTAATTTATATTCATGTTACATTAATTAAATTCCCATATTCTTAGATGTTATGTTTTAAATACCAAATCTTGAAACATATAAATGTAACCAATTACTTTCGCAGTGTTTAGAGGACATAAAAAAACACCTTAAAATTGAAATCTAATTGCATAATATAAGGGGCCCTGGTTTCTCAGATTGATTATCTGACCAAACTGGACTTTCCTTTAATAATAATTACCTGCATTACTTCAATTGACATCAAATATTTTTTAAGGTCATCAAAGTGTTTCGTTCAAACTTCTGAGTGTGTTCAACATATAGCAAATTCATCGAGCTACGCATTAAAAAAGAAGAAGAAGAAGAAACAAATTCATGGTCTCCAGAGAATATGAGCATCATATACTTTATACAGTCCCACATCATAATGCAGGTTCTTAACAAGCGCTACTAACAACCCGGAGATTGAGCTCTTGGATTCATTTTCCTCAACTTAAACTGAATACCTACTACTTTCTCACATATATACTACATACATATACACTCGTTTCCTTTCTCACACACACACTCACGCACTCAGCCATATTTTCTAAAACGATGTTTGTAACTTTTGTGTAGGAGCAGTTAGTTGCAGGACACGATTTATGGAACGATTATCCTTAATGCACGCCTCTTCTTCTTAATTAGGCGAGGCATTATCACCCCTTGTGAGGCTACAACGACCAAGATCTCGTAAACTGGATCGGTAATGAGGTGCCCTGGGGACCTCTTCCAGGCGTTACCACTGTCCGAGGCTCACCAACGGCGTCACGAATTATTTCTCCTTATACGAGCCACAGTTATCTTCCCTTGCATGTGAGCGCCTTACATAAGGAATATCCTTGCAGAGCACCAGTCATTGACGTTGGGGTTCTTTTTTTTTAACTTCTAAGGTTGCAGATTCTTTCTGCTGTATTATTTTAGTATCGTCTTGCAAGGTTTTTTCTAATGTCTTATTCATGTGTTTTACTAGTAAGCAGTTACTCTTAAAACTGAATGGTATAGAATGATGGCAAGTAGCTAGGGAATTTGTCCCTTTTAAGTGTATATTTAAATCCTATAATTACGGCGTTCTAAACTATAAATGTATGAAGATAGGGTCGCCAACCCGAAGGAATAGGTGTATAACGAGTCTTCCATTGAAATAAAACGCTGATAGACGATGTCTAATACATTTTTGAAAATATCTAATTTATAATGGTAATCTTTTGTACTTTCAACTCTCTCTTTCCCCTCTGTCTAATGTTATACATCCTGCAATGACACGTGAGCAAAATCTTAACGTTGGAACAATTTAGTTTATGAATAGATATTTGTCTGTAAAGTAAAATAAAACAGACAAAATAGAAAATATTTTGAACATTTACATTTCGTCCTCGTGTCCGGTAGAGTGAATTTGGATATTGAAAATCGACATTCATAAAAAATATCGATATATTGAAATATCGACAATTGTATATCAATCAGTAATACTTTTTGATTTCGATATTTGAAAATATTGGTTGGTCTATCCATCAGGGAAGTACCGTTGGGGCTGTGGAAGCCTTGCTTCCCTCGAAATAGAATAATAAATTTTAAATAAACAACGCAATAACGATGATTTAATAATAACGTGAATGTTCAGAATAATGCATCAAACGTAACAGCTTTCCCTAAGTAGAAAGTCACGCTATGCCAGTGCTGTTGATCTATCGAAATATCTTATACCTCTAATATCGGGATACTTAGTTATTATCAGGGGCGGATCTAGCCCGGGACTGGGGGGGCTAGACTCCCCCAGTTTTTTGGGTGACAAAAATAAGTTAAGGTATTATTTACATATTTTTGAAAGTTTATAGTAAACTCATGTTATACCTATCATAGTCTGGAATTTGGCTGCACCCATAGTTTTTACCTTTTAGATTAGCCACTGGTGATTCTGATCATTTTTAACAGATCTACTAGATCCCACCAGGCTAGTGCTAGGATAATAGCTTTTCAATCTTTTTTAAAAAAATGTCCTTTGTGACCATTATTATTATTATCACCATTTCGAAATGAAATGAATCTTATTGTTTCACGTCCCACGCAGATGTCCTTTACGTTAAAAAGACGGGTGACTAATGAAAGGTAAATAACATTATGAATTAATAAGAGGAATGAGGAAGCTCACGGACATACTATAGTCTGCCACAAATTCACGTATCTTGGTCTCGAACTAAGGGCCCTTCTCATCACATATGAGTGCTCTACTACAAAGCCACCGTATATCTTGTTACTATTTCCAGTTTGAATATGTTTTTAGTATTTGTATCCGTAATTTCACTTAGAACAGAAAGGCTTTGAACCATGTTAGAAGCAGCGGTGCAAATCTGTCTTCAACATTCGGGTGGGGGGTGGGACAAGTAAGACCGTTCCCTTAATTTTTTCTTTTTCTTTTCTTTTTCTTTTTTTCTTTTTTTTTAACGATGTTGAAAATATTTATGAAGTTGAAAAACAATGCGGTGGAGGATCAGGGAAGCAGAGTTGTCTCCAACATTGGGGGACGAGCAGATTTGAGTCTTATTCGGGAGGCGGACATCAATTTCATCTCATTTTCCTTTGTGGCAATCGGACACAAATCATCACACTTCTCCCCAAAAACGTATTTCAAATCGGCTCATTGGGGGGTGGGGTGGACAGTCCCCTCCAGTTCCAAGATTGGAGTGGACATGTGCCCCTCATTCCCTCGGGATTTGAGCCAATGGTTAGAAGAATTCCGAATTTCCAAGAAGTTCGTTAGACCCTTTCGTTTTTATTACCACCATTACCATCACTTTACTACCATTATCCTTTTAATTTTTCGCTCTTTTCTTGTCTAGGGACTAGTGTTCTTTGGTAAACGTGATCCCGGGTTCAGTTCGCGGTGGAAAAGTGTCGACAGTACTACAGTGCTTCAGGTCCCATTTTAAACTTTAGGTCTCGTTCTAGTATACCGTCTCACTGCTTACAAAAAATGCACTGTACTTACATTAATCTACAGTATTTTTAATGTTTCTAAACTCGATACCCATGACTAGGAAAATCAAATGTAGTAAGAAAACATTAACATAGATTGATCTTAGCCAGTATCTTAAGCGAAAAAAAAAAAAATAGTAGGAAATGATCTAAGAGCAGTGCAAGAAAATCTGAATATTCTTTTCACGTAATAGAATGCCAGTAGTAGATCTATTGTCCAGGAGATAAAACGAGATGAGAAATAAGGTTTTTCCCGTCTCGTCTCGTAAAATTTTGTAGAAGTCTCGTCTCGATTACCGCAAAGCTTTTCTCGTCTCGTTTTGTTAATTTATGTACCAAATTTATGCCCTGATCTTTTTTCTTAATTTCATCTAGAAATTATTAGAATCCTTTCACGTCACGAGAGGTCTACGAAGGGTGCAATATAACAGTATTTAAACTATATACAGGGGGTTTCAAAACAACATCGACAACGCTTGGGAGGTGATTCCTGACACCACGATAAGATAAATAGTATAGATCAACCTGGGTGCACAAATGCTTCCTTTCGGATTTATAAGCTGCCGAAAACATGAAAAACTGAACTTTAAAGGTTCATAGCTCCAAAACTATGGGACTTACCGTAGTCGGATCAAGACTTTACTTAGGAACTAGTATGTGCTCTATCCAAATATCCAAGTTTCACAATCCTGCGGTACTTCCATAGCAATCTTTATAGAGGTAGTTGGTGAATATTTCAAATTATATGCCGGTAGCCAAACTCCCTCTATAAAAATTGTTGCGTGAGTATAGCAGGAGTCTGAAACATATATTTTTGGATAGGGTACATATTACTTCCTATGTGAAGTCTTGAGCCGACTACGGTAGGTCCCATAGTTATGGAGCTATGATGGACCTTTAAAGTTCATTTTTTCATGTTTTCAACAGCATACAACTCCGAAAGAAAGCATTTGTGCACTCAGGTTGGTATATACTTATTGTTTTGTCTTGGTGTCAGGAATCACCTCCCACACGTTGTCGGCGTTGTTTTGAAACACCCTGTATATTATTGGACTATATTGTGTAATGACTTACATGTCTTCAAACGTTGACAAATGCTGTTCAGTGTTCCTACAATTTATAGTCTTTATACTAAAGAATAATGCAACACTAAAATAGTGTTTGAGATTTAGGACTTGGATGAACTAGTATTATTCACAAGACTCGAGAAATTTCTCATCTTGTCTTGAAAACAAGACGAGAATTGTCGTGTTTCTCGCCTCGTCCCGAATTTGAAAATGAGTCGAAAACGAGACGACACGAGGAATTTGTCGAGAATAATACTACGTGTAAGAACATCGGTCTGGAGGTAACCGCCGAAAATACAAGGAATACTATGTGCTGACAAGGGGAAATCTTATTAGTGAAGAGGAAGAAAACATTGTAAAGGATGGTAGAAACGTGGACGAAGTAAACAAATTTAAATAGGCCTACTTGGTTGCAATTAAAACAGGTATGAATAAAGATAGCAATGAAATTAAAAGTGTCCTAGATTAATTACCTAAGAAATGCATGCTATTACTTAGCATAAAAACTATTACCATCGTGGTTATTTTGTATTAATAGCTGTGAGGAAGTTAAAAATTAAGGGACTTGTGCAGAGTCGTTCTGACGCGTGATTAGCACCATACTAAAGAGTTCGACTAACATATGTTTCCTGCAGTAGTCAGGCCTTTAGTATGACGTTAATTATACATCAAAAAGACTCTGCATAAGGCGGTAAAAGTAGAAAGAAGTATTGTATTGCCAAAGTCGTAGTGAATTATTACCCCCCAAGAATTATTACCAGAGTAAAGAGCACTAAGGAATTATTACCATTCGTAATACGGGCCTTTTTTCTCATTTGAAAGCATTTTCCTTTGATGAATATTTTAATCAAAAGTGGTTGTTCCTTGATACATTTCAAATAAACAAGATTCGGAAGAAGATAATTTCAGTTTATGATTTCAAACATTCCAATAGATTTCCGGGAAACCAGATGATTCTTTGCGCTCATTGAATACACCATTCACAAAAACAACATGAGAAAATGAAAAAATCTATTGCTGAGACAGAAAAGGGAGTTAGGGTGCGCCGGGGGTAATTTTTTAAGTTTTCTTTATACTGTATTCTGTGTGCACTGAACTACTGTAGTAAGATCAACACTACCAAGAGAGAAGCTGTTCACTTCTTCAAAGGACGTCATTATCCTTCCATAACGTCTCGCTTCATCATTAAGGTCTCCCATTGCAATCTGAAGCCAAGTATCTTGTAATCTTTTTCAACTATAAATTACGACAAATATAAAGCACAATTCACACAGCACCCTTAAGAGTCTTCATCCCGGCGAAATTAAAATACCGCTAATTTTACAGTAATTATGTGATATCTTCAAATAGATAAAAGATAATAGAAATATGGAACAAAAGCGCCCTAAACAATATTATTTTGCGTGAGGTACCGTTATCACAAGTCACCTAGTGGCTTTCCGTTTTCAGCTGTTTAGAAACGCGAAAATAAATGCCGATTTTCAAAATGGCTCGAAATCGAAAGCAGATAAATGAGTTGTGATAACGGTATCTCATGTAAAATAATATTGTCTAGGGCGCTCTTGTTCCACATTTCGATTATCTTTTATCTATTTGAAGATATCACATAATTACTGTAAAATTAGCGGTATTTTAATTTCGCCGGGATGAAGACTCGTAAGATACCACAAGGAAAGCCACATTGAAGATGCTGCTATTCTACAGTCTTCTGAATTCTTCCAAACTTAGCACATGTCTCCGTCTCTACTTCATGTTCATCAGATCTGTTATGCTTTGCGCACACCCAGTTTGAGAACAAACATCACTTACCTATCAACCACCCATACAGAGGGTATAGAATCACACAAGACGTGTATGATTTCGGGACACTCATGAAACTTCCGAAACACAACTTCACGAAGACCCGAATCTTCAGTATATATAAGAAATTATAATGAACCAATCTTTACTAGTCATTACTAGTTTCTCTTCTGCAAGACATCGGACATCACCTCCACAAAACACTCACTCCATAATGGAACCACATTAAGAACATCTACTGCTTACCATCATATCTTTACCTAACACCAATCAAGACAAGAAAGCGACAACCTCTATCATCCAGTACTCTTTTTTTTCTTTTTCTAAGAACTCAAGATTTGCAATCACTACAAAATATGATTCTAGACTACCAATCCCAGATTCAACCAACTATCCTCTCCAAATACCAGTCAGTCTTCAAACCATTCATCCGTACACCAAACTGTGTCGTTATCTAAATCGTCCTCCAATCACATAGCACTACCGTCTAAAGCAGAAGACAGCATGCCTATCATTGGCTAGTGATGACTCTATGTCCTTGAAACCACTCGGCTGTTGTCACGTCGAGAGTCTTTCTATTTCAAGTGTGACTCTGCTGGTGCTGCTGTCAATGTATGCTTTCCCGTACCTCCCTCAAAAGAGGAACGACAAGTTGCTGTGGCCGAGGTTCTTCAATACTTTGATGCGGACAGAGTTGCCAGATTGAATTATTTCACTGTTCACTGTCTTGTTACTCATTCTATGTAGCCTACGATCTCCACTCACCAAGACCGAACAACTCAACGACGACAAATTGGCAACAGAGCTGACGTTTTTCAGTTCTTTTCCCAAAGCAAAGGGATGCTTTCCTCCCTGAAAGAGCAGCGGGGGTGAGGCCGTTTCACGTATTTTCCGAGGGTACACTTAAAATAGAAAGCCTCTAAAAGAAAGCCATGTGTAGTAATTTGTAACAGAGCATTAACTCTATGTGCTTTCAAGTCAACGCGAGTCTAAACAAGTGGGCGGGACCAGGACACGAGTAGGCCTAACAGCTTCGGGACTTCAGATTTTTTCCTTAGGCATCTAAAATGTTGTCTTCACTAGTATTTAATTCATTTAAAAAAAGTTTCTGAACTTTATATTCAACCACGTAAAATGCAGTTTTAAAATATTTTAAATAATCTCCAGATTTTAATGCTAAGAGAAGACTTTGTTGAATTATATGCTTTTTTTTTTTTTAAGAGAGAGAGAGAGCTTATGTTTTCAGTTTCAACCACGTAAAATAATAAAGGATGGGAAGAAAAACTAAAATAGGAAAAAAAGTGAAAATACAGAGAAAGAGACGAAAAGAAAAGACAATATTAAGTAGAGTTTCATCCTTTCTCTCTCTCTTTCTCTCTTTCTCTCAATTCCTCTTGTCTGCTTCCCCACTTCGTAGACACAACAAAATTCTGCACTTAAGTGAAATTCGAACTCTTACACTTTTAAGTGAAACATGTATAAATATTTAGTTATACAGAAACAAACAACAGGGAAAAAAAGTTACGTAAAGTTTTTAAAATAAGGACAAGAGAGAGAGAAAGGAATAGTGAAAAAAAAAATACAAATTAAAAAGTGTAATATTGTGGTATGGAAGTTTGCGGGTTGAGATAAAACGATTATTCACGCTTATAACGACTCTCTCACTCACATACGACTACACAGAGGAAGGTGCACTACCCAAGCTATTCTGCATATTGTTATTATTATTATTCCAGTTATTGTTGCTATGTTTTCTACACAGCAGGGTCCCTATGGGTGAGGGGGAGGGTTAGAAGAGATGCAAAGCACTCGCAAAAATGACCGTAACAACAATTGCATTGAAAAAGGTTGAAAAAGCGGGGAGAAGTATAAAATCATGTATATATATGTGTACATTCTTGCATATGTGTAATATATGAATGAGAGCGTTGCGTGTGTGTATGTGTAACACGGGGAGGAGGAGGAGGGGGGAGGTGTCCGTCGGAGCACTTCCGGGGCGGAAGGCGGGGTGGTGGGGGGTAGGTATGGGAAGTAAATGTAACGGCTGGCGTTGAAATGACAACACTGGAATGAAATTAAGCCTTGACAGATGCGTCAGGTAAACATGTAGAGAAATATTACGGGTGCTACAGCTGCAAGTGGAATAAACAGGAAATGAATAAGGGTGACGGATGTAACGGGCCAAATAAACACACTTTGTTCGGTCACCGGTTTGAAGCCCGTCCTATTCATTAGTCGACCCTCTCTCTCTCTCTCTCTGTATCTCGCTTCTGTATGATTATTTTGAGATATGATTGGATGGAGTGTGCAGTGACAACAACTCCTATTAGCAGACACAACAACAATAATAGTCATGTGCAAACTCGGGCAATTACCATGAAATCTGCTTTTAAAGAACGTTACATTTATCTTCTGCTCAATTTAATAAATTAAAAACACATGAAACATATGATACATTTAGAAGCGGGATACATTTGATTCACATGACTTCGCTATTGATACAAATAACTCGACATCATCCAAAAGTGGCCCCTATCTCACGAAAAAAAAAAGTTTTTCAACACTTTGCATATATATGGTTCAACAGCCACTTTGGATTATGTATATACAATTCATCCTGTATATATATTTCGTTCGTATATGTGGGTCTACAATTATACAAAGGTATGGCTATACCTTGTAGGCCTGTATTTCACGTAATAATAAAATATAAATCAACAACGACTTTTAGGACTCTTTACTCATGGAATGAATGCCAGTTCATTCCTATGACAGATGCTTCTGAATTCAATTCCCGGTAATGCGTTTCATTTTACATGTATATGAAAATACGAGGTGCGACAGTTTAATTCCCGAAATGGCTTGTCAAAGGCACATAAGCTACGTTTTATGACACTTGCCTTGCTTTCTTACTTTCTGCGCCTAATGGCACTTGAGGGCGTGTTTCAGAGCTTTAAAAAAAAATTGGAAGGGTATTATATTTGTAAAAAGTTCATATGCATATGTTCTTCGAGAAGTGTGACGGAATTAGCCATAGAGTAACTTGTATTAGGCATATAATATTGAAACTGGTTGTACTTTTATCGCCATCCCATTGTGCTTTTGTAACTACCTTTGCAGGATTAGAAGAATTATTTGATAAACCTCGTATCGAGAAGGGTCAATATGTCTACATATAGTAAGTAGTGCACACACTCACACATACAGTAACTAACTAATTAACTCTATGGCCTATGGAGCCTGGAGGTTCAATTCTGTGTTCACAAAAGCTTTCCATCGAATTCTATCCTTGGCAGTAGTGTAGCGTTTACTTTCGCAATGGGTAGACAACACAAGCGCACCCACGGGGGGGGGGGGGAGAGGGAGAAGTCAACCGAAATTCCGACATCCCCAAAACTTCTTAAGTCAATATACTTTTATTCACTTTCTTAATAAAACTATCCTTGTTTAGTAGAGAAATTATTGATGTAGCATGAAAATTTGATCTTACATATCATCTGTACTATTTCTCTTATAAAAACAATGTAGTTCCATATTTTTTTTTCTAAAAATATAGATGAAGGTACTTTACAATTACTTGTCTTGTCGAGTGCAGAATAATATCCGTTCAATACTACATAGACGTATGGCTTGGATCCCCCCAAACCCTGGACCCCTCCAGTTAGAAATTGTCTGCTGGGCAGACCTTTTGGTTAGTTTCTCACCTGTGGAACACTTTCTAGATAAATGTGGAGTTAGGCTATAGGTGGTATTTTATTTACACGAGTTCAAAGAAGGGCGAATGAGTGTATGGACGTCCAAAAAGAGTACCAACTGATGCTCACATTGCTTGTGTTGAAAATTTCATCATGGAAGATAGGCGTAGGAAATTGGTGATACACTGGGACTAACAATGGGAACAGTTCAACAATAATTACAAACGTACTGCACCTAAGGAAACCCTCTTCTCGCTGTGTTTCACGAATGCTGAATGACGATCAAAAAGACACAAAGGTTTGATGAAGTGTTTCAAATTTGAAACGCTTCGGAAGAGAGTGGCGCAATTTCTTGAAAAGTGTTTTGACAATGAATGAATCACAGATTCTATTATTATTCAACCCAGGGACAAAAAAGCAGTCGATTCAATGGAAACACACAGACTCATCTCCCCGCCCCCCCCCCCCAAAAAAAAACGCATCAGGTGACATCCAGTGAGAAGGTACTTACGCTGTTTTCTGGTATTCCCAGTGAATGATATTGTCCCATCCTATTCCGGAAGGTCGTATAATCACGACGAATATTTTCTACACTATTGGATACTGAATTTTTGCCAAAATTGACTGAAAAACGACCACAAATAGCAAATGGAAATTTCATCCACCCCATGGACAATGTAACGCACATAGGCGGTGCATCTTTTGTCTCATTCTTGGCTGACAACGGCTTTCTGCCACGCCCACCATACTCACCAGGTTTAGCTCCGAGTAACTTGTGGTTGTTTCTAAACCTGAAGTTGGACGTTATACAGCGCATATTCATCGCTAATTGGAGGGTATGTGTGGTAATAGTGCTTTTGCAGAAAACACTATTAGAAAGTGCATGCGTGAGTTGAAAGTACGCCGAACGAGTGTCTGGACGTCCAAAAACAGCATCAACTGATTGCCCGTGCAGAAAATTTCATTACGGAAGATAGGCGTGTTACCATGCACTGGGGCTAACAATTGAAAGAGTAGAACAATAATTACAAACAAACTGCGCCTAAGGAAAGCTTCTTTCTGGGTTCAACGAATGCTTAATGACAATCAAAAAGAATTCTCCTTGTGGCCGCCATTTTGCCAGTAGATCATCCCTGGGAAGTGCTACTTTCCGGTATGTGAAACATACCCGCCAAAGATGACTTTGCCACATGCTAACCAAAATGGACGGAGCGATGGTAACCGTATATCAACAAAGAAGGAGAATTTGTTGAGTAATAGAGTCTAGTCAAAGAAGCTATGGGAGGCAAGCATTTCAATAGTGATGAAGATGTTAACAATGCGGTATACGAGTGGCTACAGTCTCGACCCCCCCCCCCAAAAAAAAAAATCTAACGTGGTCCAATCTATTCATGCACTTCCGAAGCGGTAGAATACTTGCATTCAACGTTAAGGGGCTACGTTGAAAAATAAGACGTAACATTTCATATTCATTGTTACATTCTAAAATGTATTGCACTTTTAAGGATTTCATTTGATCCTCCCTCGTATATATAAAAGCCATATACAGTATATATAACTGTAATCCTTCGGGTAAAACAAGAAATTAGGGAATAAAATTAAAGAATATTTCACTGAGCTGGGTTTTATTGGGTTGACTTTTATTTATTTATTTTAACAGGAATGAATTTTTAAGTTTCATAAGTTGTACTAGCTGAACGTGCGCTCTCTACACACCGCATTATTCACTTATGAGCATGAATCTCCTTGTCATTCATCACAACATTTATACATGTCCCTTTACAGATACAAGTGAAAGCGTCTTCATAAAAATCGGCAAAGGTACAATAAAGGGGAGATTTTTTTTCGGTTATTATTTTTCAATATCTCGCACCGTGTGCAAGATTGACCCTACTTCCGATTGGAGTTTCTAATTCATGTATTATCAGTGTTTTCTTGCGTCTTGCATGCAGTATGTAATAAGCAAATATATTACACACACAATTAACTATAATGTCAGTGATATCCGGCGTTCATTGGTCGAAACATTTCAAACAATAAAAATTCATCTTAGACTGGAGAAATAGTTATCCTTCGTTTTTCATTATCATTTGGACATGAAACAAATGCCTGAGAGATATACTACTCCCATATACAATGATGTGGTGTTGAAATGTATAACTCGTAGAATATGATGCTTTACTTTTTAAAAATTTTAACACTTCCAGTGTATCCCTAAAAATTGTAATAAAGAAATAACAGTCATGTTATATATATCTGGACAATCTTCACAAAATTTGAAATCGGCCAGTGAAAAGGGCACGTTTCTAGCACTTGTGGTTTTCGAGATCTCATTATCGAAAGGATTGGAGGCAACCATATAAACTTTTTTTTTGGAGACGAACATAGCATTTTAATATATAGAATAGCTGGATAGTAAAAGTCAATTCTTTGAGACTCGAAGTAAATTGTTAGTGTACTTACTAAAAAAAAAAAAAAGAAAGAAAGAAAGAAAATACGAGTCAATAACAAGCAGCGAATTAAGCTTACTGTAAATGATTGCTAAATAGGTAATTGCAAGCATACATATTTACTATTTTTTTTAATTAAGGTGTTCTTGTTACACAGTGTAGTCTTAATGTATAATATTCAGATCTGTTAATGTATTTGTTCACACGAAGTTCCGTTGTTTCAATGCCTACGTCATAATTTTACCGAAAAGCGAAAAAGTGAATTCAACAAAAATGTGAAAACATCATTCATCTCATAGAGAACTTATATGGAATTTTCCCCTCTTTTTAGTATTAGTTGTCTCATGTATGTGTATATAAATCTTCTTCCATAGATGCCAGTAACCTAACAAGAAGAGACTCGAAAAAAAATAAAATAATGGCTTCTAAAAAAATATCCAGTAAAGTAAAAAAAAAAAAAAAAATAGGAAGATATATGTGTATTCTGCTACCGGATAGTTGTATAGAGAAAATTCTCTCTTAAAATCTCTTTTTTTAAAAAAGCATGAACTTACTTGCGATTGTGTTTTGTTCGAAAATTCGAACAGATTATACGTCAGCGGAACGGAGGATAGGGGCAAGGCGAAACAGGAAACCACAAAAAATAATAATAAAAAAATAGGTAAAGGTAAGGTTAATATAGGAATATATATACATATTCTACTGGGAATACATTTCTGTGTAGCCATACATGTCAGCCATGGACAAGATTTGGTGCTTCGAAGTTCATTCTTGCAACACGTAGTAATGCTTGTGTTCTGTAATTAATATACAATTTATTACTCCTGTGATTGTCCGCAAAACCTCGTATATGAGTTCCTTATCAACCGTTTTCCCCAACCCTAGCGTAAGGGAAGGGAAGGTTACCGATAAGCATTGCATGGTCTCTTGTTTTTTTTTTCGCCTTCTTTTATTATATTCTCAGTTGGGTGTTTGCATACATCTAAATATACATACGTAGATACACATACATTGGGTGTAAGTTTGTGTGTGTGTGTGTGTTTGTACGTGAAAACACATACATACCCATACAAACATAGCACCTCAACTGATTCATTGCACTATAAACTCGTAGCGTTATAATGGACGGACCGTGTACGCATCAACCAATAACATGGTTTCGTCGGGTGCTGATTTCCTTTATGTCTTTCAGTTATGCAAATATATGGCCCAACGTATTACATCGCACTCCGGGACATTAACTTGTTACGAAAATCTCTCCAATACGATTTCACACCTAACCCCCCACTCTATCATAACCTCCCCAACCTCTTCTCATCCATGCCACATTTTGTCAACGATCCTCATTCATTCCATCTCCTGCTTTCTAGTCTCAATTTCCAATTTTCATCATCATTTACACACACACACTTACACATACAAATATTATTTAGAATATCACGTTATATGTTGCCCTAGAATCTTTTGTTCAAAAGCTGTTTTTCTTCTTAGATCCAGACACTATTAGCCCTTTTGTCATTTCATATCACGAAAACAACAATTTGTGTTTGTTTGTATGTTTTACAGTCTCTTTAACCATGTGTTACATCAATTCCTTCGCTTTCCGACTGTATATTTTATTTATGCTAGTATTTTTTAAAAAAATGAAAGCTGTAGAAAGATAAAATCATCATTCCTTACATAGTAGATATGAGTAAAAATAGCACCCGGAGTAGGTAGAGACACTCAAAGATGATATTTGAATGCCTCTAGGTAGTAGGTACACACACACACACACACACACACACACATATATATATATATATATATATATATATATATATATATATATATATATATATATATATATATATATATATATATATATATATATATATATATATATACAGGGTGGTAGATAACTCCACTGACAAACTTTGGGAGGTGATTCTTTGTAGGAAATGAAAGAAAAAAGTTCTTATAAACATAGGTCGAGAAACGTCTCCTCTCAGAGTTATGAACCGCCGAAAATTCGAAAAATCACGTTTCGAAACGCCCTGCCTTAGAAACTATAGGACCTATCCCAAGTGGTTTAAGGAATTACACAGGAAGTAGTATGCAAACTATCTAAATATCTACGTTTTACCATCCTCCGTTATCGGCGAAATGAACGCGTTATTTGTACGTATAGGACTATCCCTATACCTCAATTTTCTTTCTACAGTTAGTTTCGCCGATAACGGACCACGGTAGAACATACATATTTAGATAGAGCGCATGCTAGTTCCTTTGTAATTTCTAATACTGCTTGCGATCGGTTCTGTAGTTTCTAAGGCAGAGCGTTTCGAAATGTGAATTTTCGAGTTTTCGGCGGTTCATAACTCTGAAGGGAGACTTGTTCGTCCCATGCTTATTAGAACTTTTTTCTTTCATTTCATATAAAGAATCACCTCCCAAAGTTTATCGGCGGAGTTACCTACCACTTTATATATATATATTCAATCTGTTCTAAATCATAACATCACAACGGATCCTGATGGTTGCTTTAGAATAGTTGTAAATAATATCTAATCAATCTTTAAGCATGCTACGAATAAACATGGTTGTGAAATAATCGTACTCAATTTGTGCAGGTTAACAGCATTTCAGAAAGAACTATATGGTTAAATAAAGTTGGCGTCTAACAAGCTGTAACCAAAGGAAAGAGAGAGTTGTTTGCCAATCACTGCATAATATTTTCACGCTGTTTTTAGACAATCAAAATCACTCACTGACCGCGGTGTTGCCGATATTGAATATTGAATATTGCTTTAAATTTTCCAAGTACTTTTATGTTTTGTTATTTAGGAATCATACATTACTAATCACAGTATATTACAATTATAGAATTATGACTTATTAAACGTTCCATTTTTTTTTTTTTTTTGCCAGAGCTACTGTCTCTACTATTGCAACAACGCCCCGAATGTACGTGTTCTATCCAACTGTCAAACACCAGCTTTCTTTAACCGTACAGTAAGGTGAGGCTACATAAACCTAGATATGACCATTTGGTCAAATTGCAGAAAGGGATGATGGTATGTAATTTGTATATTGATATTAATGTGCAAGGCTATGACAAGAAGTGGAGAGATGTTCACTAGGGGGGGCTGAAAAAACTTCTTTTTTAAAATTTCGTTTGACAGAATTGCGAAAAAGTTGCCTCGTGTTAGTGGTACTGAACACATAAAATTTAAATCTTGTTGGCCAACCCCTTCTTTTGCCTCATGGGACTTGAATATTTTTAATGCTGCGGCTATGCAACCGGCAAGACACTATGAAGAAAATTGTGCTGCACAGCCATAACCTTTGGTTCTAGCATTAGTAATCAATTAGGATTATTGCTCCTCAGTAGATACAAATATAAACCAAGATTACTTTACAAATCTTGAATCCGATCAAACCCAGACTGGATGCATATCTCTAGCAATAGTGTCCCTCACTGGTAACAATGCAACTACCGTGTTCTACACAGAATCCTTGTCCTTATTCCCACCTCCGAACCTGCATAACCAGCTGTAGGACAATTAGCCTCGTTGTTCAGTATTCATTTCGCTCCGCAGTGTTACCAAATGTTAGAATCTATACGTAGGATGGATTCCAATTTGCTAGGTTTTATCCATCTACACCGTCCCACCTCTAATGCTATTAGTCGCCATCTCTTCACCTTTTGTTTCTGACAACCTGGTAACTAGCTTTCTCCCAGTTGATAAGAGCTGAGAACTAATATATCCAAAACTTTTGCATGCATTTATTATATTCCAGTTGTATGTACACCAGGGAGATAGATTGGGGTCTGTGCAGTGGACCTAGTGCTATAAAGTTTGCAAATCAGTATTTAAACACAGACATCCAGAAATCAGTTCAGAATTCGTTTACAATTATTCCTCAGCATGAAAGAGATGCACATTTCGAGTCAATGTGTGCTGTGTAATGACGTCAAATCATCATTCATTCATTCATAAGAGTTCATCATCTCACGAATTATAGTAAGCTTACATATGTTGTTTGTCGTATGCCATACGGGAACTTTGTTTTGGTCAGTTTCTACGGCCTGTTTTTGAAGAATTTGGAAACTTAATGTAGCAGGCTACTCAAGTGCATGATTTTCAAATGATATTATGATCTATACATAAACTCGCAAACTAGCAATAAATATTTCGCTCATTAAGAACATCACCGAAGTCACAATTCTAAGTATATTTTTCAGTGTGGTCTGTGCAATTTGAGTATTACTCCGGGAAATGAGTGAGATAAAGTACTATTCTTTCAGGTATTGTTTTTTGTCTCTGTATATCTGCTCTCTTAAACACTCAACTATACTAAGATGGTGTTAATGGCGTGAACACCAATACGAGAGTTAAACATAAATATACGAAAGTCAATTGTGCAATGAAGTTCAAAAAGTTTTTACATTTAAGAATAGGAGCATACGAACCATGAAATATTACGAGTCTTCATCCCAGCGAAATTAAAATACCGCTAATTTTACAGTAATTATGTGATATCTTGAAATAGATAAAAGATAATCGAAATGTGGAACAAGAGCGCCCTAGACAATATTATTTTACATGAGAAACCGTTGTCACGACTCACTTATCTGCTTTCGATTTCGAGCCATTTTGAAAATCGGCATTTATTTTCGCGTTTCTAAACGGCTGAAAACGGAAAGCCACTAGGTGACTTGTGATAACGGTACCCCACGCAAAATAATATTGTCTAGGGCGCTCTTGTTCCATGATTAAATTATCTTTTATCTATTTGAAGATATCACATAATTACTGTAAAATTAGCGGTATTTTAATTTCGCCTGGATGAAGACTCTTAAGTCAATTATTGCTGATCAGATAGCGTTCATAAAGAGGGATCTCCAAGTTATACCCACTCTATTTTCCACAAAACATTATTAATAATGGAAACTTGTCATATCCTAAGACCATATGAATTAGGAGTTTGAACCATCTTCCCTTGATAAAATTCCACGCCGCTGCTAATGATAAACAATATCTCGAAAGTATTGTCCACAATTACAAAGTTACTTTCTCCATATTAAACCACTGCAAAGCCGAAATTTTTGATATTATTGTGAATTATTTTCTTGTTACTTTAGACTATGAAACATTTCAGAAAACAACTCATATCCTCAGTTAACCACTGAACATGAGAAGCGTATGTAAAGGAGAATACGTGTAAAATCACATCAAAATCAAGTATTGTCTCGTTAAATGCACACAAGTAAAGATTCTCCCAATCACGAGTGAAAAAAATAAAAATCTCATATACATTATTCCATTTTTCCAACATAACCGAAGCACTTCAACATGTTTCCACATGTGTTTATATATATAGTAATGAATTTGTATAGCAAACAGCTGTGGACATGAATTCTCTCATACAGATACATACGGCACATAACACAACTATTCACACGTTCATCCCTCTGTAAATGTGTCTTTACCCACGTGTATGTACGCTATCATGCTACTCTTATATGTTTGTCTCTAGTGGTCACATGTACGTACTATGTATGCCTGTAGAGATGTACAAATATATACATAGATTGTGCATATGTGTACTAGGAAATGCGTATGAATATATTTCTGTCACCTTCTTTCTTGTTTTATCCTGGACACAAACACACACATATATGCACATATGGGTATATATATATGCATATACTACCGTATGTGAAAATTATTATGCTTATGTTATATCTGTATATGCATGGATCTCGTATATACGAGGAGGTAGGAAAAGTGAATACAATTTACAACACAAATACATGTCCATGCTTGCCTAAAACCACTTCCCAGTAACTATGTGTGTGTGTGGAAAGAGAGAGAGAGAGAGAGAGAGAACATGTAAAATATGTTAATGAAACTTAATGAGAAGAGAGTAGCATGTTAGCCTGGTCTGGCCTGCTGCTACAATCTGTAATTAGTAATTAAAATTAGATTTGAGAAGTCAATTAGCAGTTACATTTTCTCATTACGATCTGTACTAGCTAATTAGCTTCCGGGTTGGAAAACTTTCCATCACACTTTGCCCCCTCCTCTCCTTCCCCAACCACTTGCCTGTATTTCTCTCGTGTGCGCACCCCCCTTCTGAATGATAGGCTATGTATTTCCACAGAAAAAGAGGGGGTCCTTCGCGTATTCTCCCTCCTGCCTTCAACAGCTTCATTTTCCAATAATAAATCCCTTGGCCTTTATATATATATATATATATATATATATATATATATATATATATATATATATATATATATATATATATATATATATATATATATATAGTATATTTTTTCGAGGTAGGAATAGCTATATACATAAGCATAAGCTTTTATCGAAATATTACCTGGTAAAGTTGAAATCATTGACCTCTGTAACCTTTTCGTCCAATCTTTTTTTTTCTAATTTTTTAAAAATGCGTGTAACACCCTCCTGTTTCTATATATGAAGCCCTTATATAAACAGTCCACCTCCTACACTTGCCTTTCTATGTAGCGCCTATCTTGTTCGCTCACTCATGTCAGTTTGAACTCCCTCTGCTAGCTTACAATATACATCGTATGAAAAGTAGCCAATCATTAGTGAGATTACAGTCGCCGTTATTGAGGCATATCAACGACGGTGTACATATATATCCAGTAATTGCTTCTTACTCACACAGACATGATGTTGTTTCATATAGATACGAATATGTGTGTATGGGATTCTCAAAATCATTTATATTTTTTTAAAATTTATTTCTTTAAAAAGGAAACAAAAATATACAGAAAGTTAGCAAGTACTCATTCACTCTTAACAAGAATTTGATTTCGGAAAACTATACTAACACGAATATACTATAACCTGCAATTTTATGTAAATGGGTAATAGACTGAAATAGTGTGACGTCACATCCTCTGTGTATCCATAGTGATCTCCATTTTATTTTCTAAACCACAAGTAGCCTAAATACCTAAAAGTCCTGAATACAAAGCGAAAACAGTGATGAAATATTTCGGAAATGCAAACATTAGAGTGAAAAAATATTTATGTTTCTTTTTAAATATTTCTAATCAATGAAACTAAACACACAGAGATATAGAAAAAAAAGAAGAGAAAACAAATGTACTCATCTTGTTCATAATTAGATATTAACTTTAAATAATTCTGGAAAATTTTTGATTCATTAACTTAAGTATCATAACATTGCATACGTGAACAAAATTAATGTTTAACAGTTGTTTGGAATATATACTGAACCATTTATAGTGGGATGTGTTCTAATTTTACTATTTCTAAATCCTTTGTTTTTTAAAAAATAATTTTGGTAGGGAATATAAAAAAATATCTGACCTATATCCACTGATGGTCCGGTTTGAAAATTTCAAAAGGCTTGCTTTTTCTCCCCTTTCTTTCGTAATACTGTAGACATTACTATTGTGCACTTCCATTATCAAGAGTGGACATAAGAAAAGTAAATATCCCAATAGAATTAACATTGTTCTAAAAGAGTTTTTTTCTTTTTAAAAATGGTATCTTTTTAGGGTCTTCCTTGTGCTGACAATTTGTCAATCTGCACGTTAGGGAGTTTATATTGTGTCTAATCGCTTCTTAAGGTTGATTACATGATTATGACGTTTACTTTCATTATTCGATTTCTACCTTATCAGTTAGAGATGTGGCGCTTTTAGAAATAACCTCCTTAGATATTAGTCTTTCTTTATGAATTTTCTTGATTTTATTCGTAGTTTCCTAAACCCATTTCCAAATTATAAATTGTACCTTTTCCCACCAACTTTATTAGTCGTTAAAACATTTCATAATTTTAAATAAATTTACAGCCGTTGTCCTAGTTTGTACTAGATTTTAAAATACACCATTCGCTTCACGCGTTTATATCTATCTATCTATCTATCTATCTATCTATCTATCTATCTATCTATCTATCTATCTATCTATCTATCTATCTATCTATCTATCTATCTATCTATCTATCTATCTATCTATCTATCTATCTATCTATATCTATCTATCTATCTATCTATCTATATCTATATCTATCTATCTATCTATCTATCTATCTATATATATATATATATATATATATATATATATATATATATATATATATATATATATATATATATATATATGACGACATCACTAATTCCGTCTGTAACATTAAAAAAAAAGATTGAAGAAACAATAGGTAAGAATTTATTTAAGACTAGATATAGGGGCCTATTCAAAGGTCGCTATCACGAATCGCACAAATTAATATGAATACGAACGCTTCACCTACAATTTTAATAGGTTCAGTTAAGTTGATTTTGAGTTTGACGTCCTTTTCAGCAGCGAGGCTATATAAGACGGGACCTACTGATTAACGTGGAATCCGAACTACATGAGCTCCTGCCAGAATCAAACCCGGGTCTCCCACGTCAAAGGCGCGTACGCTTACCGCTTAGCCATGACCCAGAACCAAGAGGATCGGACTAACAACACAGTCCAATCGGGCTACCTCACGAAAATATAAACCTAGAGAAGCCGGGTCCGAAGCAAATTTTCGTGGGGAACCGGATTAAAGAGTTCCACTGCGCATTTCAAACAAACTAACACTCAAGCTATTTAGGCACCTTTTTTAACACTTCAGTAAAATAATAAGTCATGATCGAAATTTCGTACAAAAACTTCATTTTTTTTAGAGTATTTCAAAACCATCTTGATCTAGATTTAGGCTGTTTCGTGATTTTAACTACTTTGTTGGGAACCGGCGTCCTTAGGTTCGAAGAGGGAACAAAACAGAGAATAAAACGAAACGTTCTTCCTATGTCCTCATCTTAATCTGATTATAATTACTTTTTTCCTTTTTCTTTCTTTCTTTCTTTCTTTCTTTCTTTCTTTCTTGAACGTTTACTAAGGGGACCTTGTTCCCCGACGTTCCTCCTCATTCTCACTGCTGATAGGGGAAAATATCAGAGTATACATATTTTAGAAAAATTGGTGATTTATTTTATGGTAATGATTTCATATTTTACTTTGATTTTTGAGGAGTAAAAATACAACATATTTCATAATTTCGAAGTCAATAATAATAATAATAATAATAATAATAATAATAATAATAATAATAATAATAATAATAATAATAATAATAATAATAATAATAATAAAGGAATGAAAATCAAAACAAATATTTAGAAACGGTCATATAATTTGATACAAAAACTCATCAAGTTCAGTGGCGGATGTAGCCTGTGGCCAGGTGGGCCTATGCCCAAGTTTTTTGAGTGACAAAAGTAATTTAAGCTACTATTTATATATTTTTGAAAGTTTATAGTAAACTCATGATATAACTATCATATACTGGATTCTGGCTGGCTCCCCAGTTTTTAAGTTCTGGATCCGCCACTGGTTACGTTTTTGTAGAACTTTAGTGTACTGCGTTGTGGCATAGTTACGTCTACTACTGGCTCTACGAGTGAATTATGGCGTGTACAGGTTATCAGAAAACGTTCTAGATGACTGAATTTGCAATCAAAATCAGTTAATAGTGCGATGGCGCAGCGAAGTTTTCGTGGAAAGTACAACAAAGAGACAGCCACAGATACAGCAATTAGTGAGTAGTATGTAAAACTTTCTCAGACGGAGCTCCTCCGTGGCTAAGCGGTTAGCGTACGCGCCTTTGGCGCGGGAGACCCGGGTTCGATTCCCGGCGGGAGCTCATGTGGTTCGGATTCCACGTTAATCAGTAGGTCCACGTCTCATATAGCCTCGCTGCTGAACGGGACGTTAAACTCAAAATCAACTCAACTCAACTTTCTCAGACGTTATCTTCCTGCTGTTAAATGATCAGGCATCTGACTCATTCGGAAGACAAGTTAACAGATCGTCGTGTCTGCAAGGAACATCCACTGAAGTGTTCTACAAACACCTGATGAGATTTTGCAACAAATGATATATTATTCTGCTTTGTCTTGCGGTTTATATTATAAGGTTTCATACCCTCAGGCACAATATCCACATGTTTTCACTACGAACACGTGTTATTACGTTCAAACATAAACAATAGTTGACGACGGAAGGAGACGACTAGGAAGACAAGAAGAATAATCGGAAAATCTGTGAAGTAATCTGACTTTCTCATGACCTTCTCTTCTAGAAGAAGCCTATAAAAGAAACCCTCAAGAAGCCATTAGTTTACTGCTTATCATTTACCTACCAACGCCTTCTCCTGGGGCCGCCATGGGCTACAGAGAATTTCTTTAAAATCATCTCCTGAGGCCGCCATGGGCTACGGAGAATTCCTTTAAAACCATCTCCGAGGCTGCTATGAGCAAAAGGAGAATTTCTTTAATCACCTTCTCCCGGAGCTGCCATGAGTAAAGGAGATATTCCTTAGTCATCCACTCCTGAGGGTGCATTGAGCGAATGAATTATCCTCAGTACCTATCTAAGGCGGTAATGTCAACCGGCTCGGATGCGATGAGCCATCGGCTCGGTTCAGCTCGGCTCAGGTGAGCCATCGGATCGAACCGGCTCGGTTGGGGTGAGCCATCGTCTTGGCTCGGTTCGGTCCAATTGAGCCGAGGGCTCGAGCCTGCTCGGTTCAGTGAGCTGTTGGCTCGGCTCGGCTCGGCTCGGTGGTGACTAAGCCGTGAGCCGAGCCGCCTGAGCTGTTGACACTAGTCTAAGGTCATTACGAGCTAAAGACAATCGAACCTTTATTCTGAGGTCATTTTCGTGTGCTGAGAATCTTATTGAACTCTGAAAACATTCAGAGACTTACAAAAACTTTGTAAAATCTTTTATAAGACTTTATTTTTATAACAAAAGGTAATGGATTTAAATCCCGGTTCATTATTTAAGACTATAAAACGAAACATTGTAATATACAGACTTTCTTAATAGCATTATTCAGCTTGTGCTCAAGAGAACACTAGTACAGAACAATAATAGAATGCAATAACAGCTTAAACTTTTATGTGATATATTCACATTCACGAGTGTGAACACTATATTTGTCCGAGGATGTCTGTATTACTTTGTGTCACAGTTGCCCGAATACATTCGTGCAATTCAGGTATGTTTTCAGAAAACTGAGGTGTGCACACAGAGAACCTTTGATAAATTCTAAACAAGAGTAATTCGTAGGGATGAGTTTGATAATCTAAAAGACCATATTTCATCACCTTGTCAGCTGATTCACGACAGATCCATCGCTGTGGAAGCATACCATCAAGGAAAATATGAACCAAAGAAGGAATGGTAAAGTGAGGTGACAGTGGTATAGTTAAATGAAATTATATATAGGTTCTTTTGTAACTGTGGAATTAGCTACAATTGAAACATATCTCATTAGGTATTTCCACTGACTGATGTTGATAGCCTTGTCTCTTTAAATTTACTTATCTAACTGCAAATGGATTACCATTATCACACAATGGAAGAGTCTTTTTAAATTCAATCCTAAATTTGTAAGTCACTGGCGTAGTGTGTTAGTATATTCGAACAACAACACTACCTAGGTAGTTACAATTATTTCGAGATGTCAATTTCTTTTGCAACAATATTAGAGTAATTCCTTTAAGGTCTGCTCTACTCATTTTGAGTTTAACATCAAATTTAACATGAAGATCAAGAAGAGAAAGACTTGCTCAAGGAAAGAAGCAATAAGAAAAATGAAGGTTAATATAGATCACCTGGTGGAATATGTGCAAGAGTTGTATTATTTCTGAAGTAAAGCAAGAAGCGATACGAGTAATAGTTACAAGCAAGACGTTAAATCCAGAATAGTTGATGTGAAGAAGGTTTAGAAGAGAAACAAAGATTTCTGACTGGAAATATAGCAATAAAGGGAAAAAAAGGCTGATGAAAGGACATTTAAGAAATGTGGCCTCTAGGAGAAGAGGCAATTCAGCGATGGAGTTTTCGAAATGAGGTACTATAGAAGAATGTTGAGAAGTAGATTGATGCATGAGGTATCAAATGAAAGTGTTTTCAATTTTAGGAGAAAAGAAAATTATACTAAAGACTACGTCAAAGAAACTAAGAAAGAATTAGGATGGTTATGCACATTATGGAGATATGGAGGAATAACGCCATTAGCTTAGGAGGGAACAACAGAAGAAAGAATAACTAGAGGAAAACCGTGATTGGAATGTATAGACTAAGTAGTACAACATATAGGGGGAAATACAAAGGAAACGGAAAGTCTGTCTCGACATAGGGAACAATGAAAAGTTGTGTGAAAGTAATCGAGACATTTTCAACGAAGAACAAGAAGACGAAGAATTACTTTTACGCGAAACGATGGTATCCATTAATCACGCAAAGTTGGATACACAAATGATATTATATGCAGACTTCAGTATGTAATCTATTTTGCAATGCAAAAACATTACTTACAATGAACTCCATAGGAACACATTCTGTAGTAGTTATTTTTCGCAAGTACATTCTTGAAGAAACAACAAAAATGGCAGAACGTTCTCTGTAAAACATCTGATTTGAAATACTTTAGGTGGCACAAATTTAAAGGAGTCTACCAGTAAAGAAACAACATTTCTCTGTGGTGGAATCGCGGCTCAGTGGTCCCGAGTAGTCTCGGGCGCCCAACTATGGATCACGAAGCACAATCTATCGGTTGTTCTAGACGCTCTGAACAGTACGGAGTTTTAAAAAGTTTTCAGTGTTTGTGTGTTCGTGTCTCGGTTGAGTTTGATGGTTATGAAAAGATAGAGAAAGTGAAAGTATAGTAAGAAGAATGGTTAATAACAATTAAAAGTGATAGAGTGCTCACTTATGTTGAAAAGGTTCCCTGGTTCAAATCAAGACTGCACGTGTTTGTGGTGGATAACAGCGTGTCTGTGGATTTCTTCGGGATTTTCCCGTTCCCTTCCCCTTTCTCATTCCACCAATTCTTCCATAATCATTCTTATTCAATATTCGCCCGTCTAGGTTTATCTAAAGGTTATAATCTTTGGATGTACAACTAGAATTTTTATTTCACCATTCTTTTGTGTTCCAATATGCTGCATATAATTGTACTCTAAACAAAGAACAGTGGCGGCTCTTGATGGAAGTCACATTGTTAAAAAATAGAATTTTATCGCTGCAAACTACAGGAGAAAGCTTGTCTAATGTACTAAATCTTGTTTACAGGAAGTAGAACGTTAGAGAAGTTTTTTCTCGTTAGTATGTAACGACAAAAGTTTGAATTTTAGCAATGAAACTTCCCGCAAGAGCCTTACTTGAAGGAACGCTAAATACGATACAGCACAACACATTTTCAATTTAGCTTAATTCTCAGCAAAATACGTCTTATATTTGTTCTTCAATTAGTTTTTGTCCCCTGATTAGAAAAAAAAGTGCATGGTAGTTGGCGTTGCGGGGTTTTACATAAGTTATGGAGGTGTTTCAATTAATATCTTTGTAAAAAATCGTTTGAAAGGGGTAAAAAAATGAAATTTAACTAGAACTTCTGAAAATTGACCCCTGTGTATTAGATAGTCCCGCTTCACGTGAAAGTAGGTATGGTTACATACAATAAAACCCTCCATCAAAATTATTTCTCTCTCTCTCTCTTAAGCTGTGACGCTGGCAAATATTTTACGTTAGAACTCAACAACCTACCAGGCAAATTTTAAAATCGAATTTGTTGTTTAAGACTCTTTTAAATTCAAAATTTATCTTAGATAGTACTAGAAGCAACAGCAGTACTGACGCAGAAAAACTAAAAATAAACTTACAGGTCTACTGAAAGTGAGATTTCAGTCTTGCTTAAAAAAACGAAAAATATGAGACCAGCGCTGAGGACTTCGCCACCAGACTCCAGCTTTTTTTCTGCTTATGGCCTTGCAGCTTTAATATCTGTACCATGTCCACTATTCTTAAGGGATTTTATGATATGGTCATATTATTTTAACAATTACAACTCGTCACCTTTTTCTTCCCTTTTCAAGCAAATAAATAATAATAATAATAATAATAATAAACAGTGAAACACGTCTTTAATTGTTTTACGAAATTCGGTCTCGTAAATTGAAAAACCGAAACACCACTTTTCATGCCTCTAATCTTAAGAAATTTCGAGATATGGTCATCTCATTATAGCAATTTCACCCCTATCCTTTTTTACTTCCCTTCTGACGAACACATCCAAAAACGCTCAAACATGTTGTTGATTAATATGCTCTACTTTTAAGGGATTTTGAGGTATGATCATCTTATCTTAACAATTACAACTTTTAGCCTTTTTCTTCCTGCCTTTTTCTTCCCTTTTAACGGAAATGTCAAATAATGCTGAACCAGACCTTTAATTATTTGAAGTTAAAAGCCGAAACCCCAGTTTTCGTCCCTTGAATTTCTAGATATGGCCATCTTATTTTAATAATTGCAACCCCGACTCTTTTTTACCCGTATTTTTTTCCTTCTATGTTGAAGTGTCAAAGAAAAAACATTAAAAAACATTTTTTATTGTTTTAGATGAAACATGGAAATACTAATTTTCATGTCTCTGACGTTAACGAACTTCGTGATACGGCCATCCAATTATAACAATTGTAACCCCATTCTTTTTCTGTTCTTTTCTAATAAAAATTATCAAAACCGCAGTCGTGTCTAATTACTTCAAATGAGAAGTCCAAATACCGATTTTCATGTTTCTAACATTCAGAGATTCCGTGATATAGACATTTTAATATGATGATTCTCAACTCTCGCCCCATTTCCCGTCGAATATCCAAACATCCTTCCTTAGTGGTTTCTCACACCGCAATCCTATGATCTGTCCAAATTCCAAGTTTATACCTCAAGCGGTTGGCATAGATATTGATTAAGGGATTTGACTGGGCGAATCAGGACTTCTTGTTTTATATAAAGATTAGTCAAAATAAGCAATTTGGCAATGAAGGTTAGAAAGCTATGGACAGTATTAACAGAAAATGATTTGAGCTACTACAGAAATGACATACGTTCAGGAACAAAAAAAAAAAAAAGTTTATAATGTACTTTTCGAAAACACTACCTTGATGCTACTAAAAGTACTATCATAAAGTTTGATGGTGGGCAACTTTATACCTAAGCCGGGGGCCGATGTGGCTTAGTGGTAAGGGGTTCACCTCTGGTGCATGAGTCCCTGATTCGATCCCAGCTCGCGCAAAGTGAACTTTATGGTGGACAAATACCGTATGCATGGGTTCCCTAGCGATTCTCCCGTTACCTCCCACTTTCTTCATTATACCATTTCATTCATTTCTCATCATCACCGTCTCCTTTAGCCTAGCCGGCATAACCGTGGGACGTAAAACTCAAAGATTTCATTTCATTTCTATACCTAATCCAGGGGGTCAATATTAGCCAGTCTTCCCCTGAAAACAATGATTACTTATTTAAAAAAAGAATATGTTTTTAAAAAAGTCGGAAAGCTTTAACTTTTTCGTTAATTCAGCAGTGAGATGTTTGTGTTATGTGTTTACTGGTAGCTAGTAGTAAATCGGTTGTCACTCATTTTACGGCGTGCTACTGAGGTTAGTGTATAGTTACGCTACATTTATCTAAATGGTGAGATTGTTTTCCCTTGGTTGATCGTGGCCAGCCAGACTATCACAACGGGCGATGTCGTTTCGACATTTCCCGCGCTTCAATCCCAGCTAATCCAACCTCATTCAGGTGGGACCAGGGTCCCCTAATAGCAGGCTTCCTCCCGTTTGTTTCCCTCACACATTATGAATATCCCAGAGCCTGGCCTCCGACTAATAGCGCATAACAACACGTAATATGCTTTTACTGCTGCATTAAGCTAAAGCTGCTCAATTCAGGCAAATTAGGATAGCGGGAGGAGGGGGAGAGGTGTCCTGTGTTCAACAACTTCGCCGCACTCTCCAACCCCCCTTCTCCCTGTTGTTCCTTTCTGTAGCACTATGCGTTCACTCATCCACACACCTACGCAAATACCTCTTTAGTCCTTTCGATTATATTATTGCCTTTGGTTTTGGCTTTCTGCATATATAGGATTATATATTTGCAGTATACCTTCTTGTTTTTCCTTTTAAAAACAAAACAGTATATAAACGGAGCAGTTTAACAATTTCCTTCTTCGGAATTTTCGATGACAACGTTACCTTCAGCTATCGAACTCACTTACATGGAAATTTTGACCTAAATAGTATTTTATCAGAGTAATTTGAAGCATTTATATATATTTTTGGGTCAAAGATTTTTCGTTTGACGGCCTTTATACGATGCTCTCATATAGTTAGCTTTTCTATTTATTTCCTTGTTTGTTAGAATCAAATCGTGGAACTTAAACTTCATGCACTTTCACAGTAACTAGAGCTCTGAAAATTTTGTACATGTAGATAAACTCACTAAAATACAATGTTTCCACACGTTTTTCTGTGTAGGTTATCGTTCTGCGGTGCTTTAAAATAAATTAGTAATAATATCTAGCGCCTGTACCTTATACAACCTAAATCATCACGTAAGTTTGGTTGGTTGCAGACAACTAGGCGTTCTGTTTACTTCATATCAAGAACTTCTAGCATTCATACGAGATTTATCTAGGAAGTTGAAAAATTATTTTCCTTGATTTTTCCTTCTTTTTTTTTTTTTCTTATTTTTATCTAGAAGTGATCACAATCCTTCCGCGTCACAAAAGGTCCACGAAGTGTGTGATACAATAATATTTAAACCATATCTTTGGATATAATGGACGTAAATAATTAACATTTATCATTTCATTCTATCTTTCTTCTTGTAGCCTCACTTCCTAATTTCCTTCTCCGTTGATCTCCAGATATTTCGTTCTCTCTCCACTAAAGATCTCAATCTTCTGAAGATTTCATCCAACTTTATTTTCCTTTAAACTTCTTTCCTATTTGTATTGCATAGTACAATATAGTCAGCAAACATCACATCGTTCATCTCTCACACCTTGAGTTATAACATCCATGAATAGTTGAAGAGATAAGAGCTTAAGGCTGAATCCTTTTATAATCCAACGCTATCAGGAATTTGGTGTGTTAATCTCACACTACTTCTTACACTTATTTAAATAATCTATAGTATCGTCTTAAGCAATGATTCTGTGGTGTTAAAATACTTTTCTTTTATTTCTATATTCTCGAGTCTCTAAAATTTCCCTGTGCAAAATGGCCTCCGTTCAAAATGTCAGTGAAGACGTCATTATGAAATCTATGGTCACCCCAAGAAAACCTGAAACGCTGAGACAGATGTCAAAACAGGAAAACACATGTGTCATCATTTCAAAAGCAAAATGATTGAAAGTAAAAATATTTGCCCCAGACGGGGTCCTACTCAAAATTTTCAAATGGCAAGGGAGGTCAATTAGGATATCGTTGGAAAGCTGTTGGGAAATGAAAGAAGACGGAACAAGTCCCGACTCTCTAAAATTACTCTGCGTAAAATGCCGACCGCTCACAATGTAAATCTTCATTTCGATTCTCTGAGCGCATTCACTTTCCATTTCGCAATCGGCACTTGTTTTCATTCTGAGACATTTGCACATATTCACTGTTTCTGTTGCAAGATTTTTTTTTGTTTGAATCATTTTATAGTTGATAATCTAGACAAAAAAAGCATAAGTATCACTATTGAGCATTCATAAACATAAATAAGTAGAGGTAAGAGTCTTTATTTCTTATGGCTCCAACATCTACTTATCAATGAAAAAAAAATGAAATGAAATCTTTAAATTTTACGTCGCACGTATATGTCGGTTAGGCTAAAGGAGACGGTGATGATAAGAAATGAGTGAAATGAAGAAAGTGCGAGGAAACGGGAGTACCCCGAGAAAACCCACGAGCACGGTGTTTGTTCACCACAAAGTCCACACGGAGCGAGCAGGGATCGAACCAGGGACCCCAACTACTTATTTTTGTTCGTGGTTGTACATTATATGTTAACTAGTCAGTTCTATACTCAAAGATGTCAAATGTTATGTCTTTTCTTTTCTTTTCTTTTCTTTATTTCTTAATATGCTTTTATTTTATTATGTTTTTTTTATTTATTTAGACATTACTGGGCCCAAAGAGCAGAATCTCACAGTAGGGGCATTTCCTTTTTTTCCGTTGAGTACAATAATTAAAGTGAAAATGAGCTAAAACCCGGCTACAGAAAGAAGAACTAAAACGAAAGATGTTTGCACAGTGTTATCGTAGAGCGTCCAGATTTGTTAAATCTGCTTGCATTTAACAACAGCTTTAAACGATATGCTACTTGATCCCCCTTGCCATTTGAAAATTTTGAGTAGGACCCCATCTGGGATACTGTGGAGAACTCTGGGACAAATATTTTTACTTTCAATCATTGTACTTTTGAAATGATGTCACACGTATTTCCCTGTTTTGATATATGTCAACATTTCAGTTTTTTCTTTTTTTTTTGGAGGGGGGGTGCCATAGACTTTACAATGACGTTTTCGCTGACATTTTGAACGGAGGCCATATTGCACAGAATAATTTTAGACTCGAGAGTTGTTCCGTCTTCTTTCATTTCCCAACAAGTTTACAACGATATGCTACTTGACCCCCTTACATTTTGCAATTTTTGAGTTGGACCCGCCTGGGCCCCTGCGGGTGGCCCTGGGACAACACTTTTTGCTTTGATACGTTGTGCTTTTAAAATGATCAAACACATATTTTCCTGTTTTGGCATCTGTCTCATCGATTGCGATTTCTGGGGGTGGGAAACGGATTTTCTGAACACCCTGTATATTCATATAACTCGCACAGTATATGCATTCGGAAAATTTTTATTACAGTTTCGTAATAGGCGTCATTAGTGCTTTCGATTGGTGTATAAACCATCTTTCACTCCGATATATAATCTCCCTCTCTTCCCTTGTTAAGATTATATTGACAACAAGGTTTTGCGAGTGGCCATTGTACCACTTCAGTAAAATACTATTCATGCTGGCTCCGAAATGACTTGACAATAGTAATTAGGGGTTAAATATATCTGTCAATGAGGTAGTGACAAAAATAACCTGAAAGTAGGAGGAATATTTGAGTTACCATGCCAATAATAAAAGTACACTCACTTGGATACACTTCTAACTGCACTTTTTAAATGCTAATTTAGGGATGCTGAATCCAAGAACTATTTCTAAACATATTCATTCACCGAACTACGAGAAAGTAGAGATGGTTTCAAAATTAAGATACTTTTATATTTATGTCCTAAATTTGATATAATTTTCTTTGTAATGTCAGGCGGGTATGTTTATTAACAGTTTCATTGATTCAGCGTACTCAACGTAGTATAAACAGAGCAACAAGCAATTTGTCAAAATTTGGGCATTTTCTGCAGGTGGCACTATACTCCATTCAACGAACCTTCTGATCCAAAAGTAAACATTGCAGAATGGTATTACTCCGCCAGTCATCGGATGATTGGCTATCGGTCAGCGCTTCTTTCGAGAAGCACGTGCTTGTATCCTGTCCGTGTTTTACATACTTCCATATTGTAAACTGTGATTCGCGCGTAAGGTGGGTCAAAGCCATCTTCTACGCATGCGTATTCTCTTTAATTGCATTAATTCAATTTAGTTCTTAGATACAATGTTGTTTCTGTTATTTAACTGTAAGGACATTGCATTTCTGATAATGAGCCTTACAAGCAACAAAAACATTGAAAAACAGCTTACTTAACAATGGACTATTTTCTTCTACCGCATGGATGTTCCAAGACTCTTTAACTAATAAAATGAAACAATCACCACGTGTATTTGTTTACATGAGGTACTGGACGTTCCTTGAATAAACTTTAGCAGGAATTCTTTGTCATTATTTGCATTCGGGAATATCAAAGTTTCTACAATATTATGACATTTCGATGGGTTGTATAACGGGGAAAAATGATCAAACTTAACCTTATATATCAACCAATAGATTTCATCACGTTTAGCAAATGATGTACTTGAGGGTAAGTTTTCATGCGTAGTTTTCGAGAAAATTAGACAAAACTTTTTTTCATTAACAAAAAAAAAAAAAAAAAAAAAAAAAACAATACGAGAGTCATGACATCGAGTAAGGTAAGATGATACTAAAATATACACATATCAAGCATTTTATTTTGACATTATAACTTTAATACCATGCATGATTGTCTCAATGAATACTCGTAACATGATTCAAAAGTAAAAGTCCTGAAATTTGCCTTTCCAAAATTTAAATTGAATTCCATTCTTCTTAACATGTACGATCTTCTTAGAGTAAAGTGAATATGAGACTGGTGCGAATGAAATTTCCGGTTGGACGTCTGGTGGGAAGCTCACCTCAGCAACACAACAGAGGGACGGACTATGATCACTCATCTAACATAAACTCAGAGAAAGTTCACAAAATATGCTGGGTACCCAGATAGCCAGGACGCCGTATGTTGTTGAACAGAGTCGTATGAAAGTGTACAATTGAGAACACATAATTACGAGTGATGTTTCTTTTCGATTTTAAAGTGGCACTTCTGCACACCAAGCAGGAAAAACAATTAACAGTGCATTTGGGCCAGAAGTGGTGAATAAACACATCATTCACCTGGGTATTTCTTTCAGCTGGCACAGCACTGCAAAACGAAACCTGTTTACACCGACTAAGAATATGTTTGGATGAACTTCTCAGGAATACCGTGGAAGCATACACTCGAAAAAATATGCATACCATTGCTGACGAGTTAGGCATATACCATGCCACTGGTTTTCGACGGCCCCATGTAATCGGTAAGATGAAAAACTTGGACTTGCGGGTCCTACATAAGTTGACACCCGCCAACAAGAACGCCGACTGGAAATGTGCAGTTTCTCAATGTACGAAATACCTTGGACGATTTCCTACAACGGATTTATAATTTTTGATAAAATATGGATCTCCTACGAGAATTCTAAATGGTCTGGATAGTCACTGGGTCGTGATCAGTGTCCCGAAAAGTGTCCCAAACTATCCTTCTAGTCGAAAAACATGTTGCTGTTGTTATGCTGGATGTGATTAATTTGTCTTTCTCCGTAGAGAGAAAACCACTACTGCGGATCGTTATGGTTCTAAACTCCCAAAACTTATCCTCAAGCATCCATGAATGTTCAACAAACATGATGTCTTCGTGTCACACAACAATTCATGCGCACATGTTGTTCAAAGGATAATCTAAACTCTGGAAGAATTACAATTTGAGACTCATACTCATCCATCCTGTTTTGCCGACTACCATCTTTTCCGGCATATAGATCACTCCTTGGGAGAGATCTTTGATAATCAAGCGGTGCAACATGCAGTCGAGGATGTCCTCTTATCGTAGACTCATTTCATCATGGATTCCAATCGTTGTTTGAGCGATGACAAATGTGAGTAACTGCAGACAGATTCTATTTTAATTAACTACAATACAACAATTTGAATGTTTCTTTTCCTTTTTGTTTGTAAATAACTCAACAGGGCAGGGCATTTCATTGACAAATACCTAATGATATTCACAGGTTAATATTGATACTTGTAAACTTGTAAGTATTGTGTCATAATTTTGTTTGTTTCCATGAGCAGTGGGCAACATTTGCTTTTAAAAAAAATCTTCAAGAGTTTTGCGAACTCCACTTTTCAGACTTTCAAAAGCCCATTTTTAAAAAGTATTTCAGTCAGTGGAATAGTTTCTGTTGTCAATGTATTCCCCATTGACAAAAAGTTTGTCTGCTAATTAATTATGACAGATTTTTTCTGTCTTGAATTTAGACCAGTGGTTCCCAAACGGTGGGTCGCAATCCCATAAGATGAGCCGAGAAGTTTTAGAATTAAAAAATAATGAAGCATTTCATAATTAGTTAAAATCAATTTTGAGATAGACTACCAGTCAATGGCCACAGCGACAACAACACTATTTACTAGTTTATAGAAACTTATAAGCTTACACTCTTATGATTTATATTGTCATTAATAAAATCCAAACAAGTGTGTTGCAATGTTCAGTAAAGTGTGAGGTCAATCAAAAAAAAGGTTGGGAACCATTAGTTTAGACAACAAAGTGATCAAAAAGGAAAATCACATCGAAAGAAACTAATTTACTCACAAATATCTTGTTCTTACTAAGAAATTGAAGGTTATTCTTTCATTTCAGGAATACTTTAACAAATAGATGTGTGACTTGTACACAATGTGAAAGAGTTTATTTTGTATGACATAATATTTTTTCAATTAATATTGGAACATGTATATATCTTACTACGCTCAACACCGTGAATTGTTTGTTATGAGCGGGAATCGATCTCATGACGCGTGGAGCAAAGGTGCACCAGCTAACCATCAGCTGTATGTGGGCATAATGCAATTAACAATATTCAGGATAATATTCTTATTATTATTCTCAAATATCACTCAAATGCACTCTCAAATACAAGAGAACTGTAGAATCATGAGTAACCAGGGAATTATAAATCCTAGATTTAAATGTTGAAGATGGAATCGTATTGATATTGACCCATTTTATATTATCCATTAGATGGGGATCATTTTTCTTTTATTATATTTCTTTTGTTTTCTTCTTTTTTGTTTAACGTCCCGTGATTATGCTTCGAGTCTAAAAGAGGTGGTGATGACTGAAATTGTGGAATGAGGAAATTGGGAGAACACTGACGAAACCTACACACACGGTTTTTGTCCACTACAAAACCCATTTGGCCCAAACTAGGATCAAACCAAACATCACACACACCGAAAGTGAGTTTATAGTATTTCTGCAGTTGAGTACCGAAACTTATGAAGCATAGATCTGTTTGGAACATGTGATTCTAACTACATGTGTACCTACTGGAAACAGGGGCCGGATTGCTGAGGTCCATATGGCCTGGACCACATTTGAAATTTAAGCTGTGAATTAAACTTATAATTCCTGTGTGTGTTATATCTTTCCAAATCTATCCTGGAATGTTGCCAGTAGCATGAGTCTGTTTATATATGTCTTCGGCGGTACAGTTGGTTTAAGAGACGTCCATTCCCCCAAGGACTTGAACGCAACCCTCCCTCAAGATTTGCCATTTCCTCACATTTACCATTCTTCTAATCCAAATGTGCCACCTTCCCCTCAAACGAACTTTTCTCGTCTCCCTCTCAAATTACAATTCTTCAGTTTGATTGCACTATTGTCAATGAAAAATTATATTCCGCCCTCAAATATTCTAATAGGCGCAACCTACGTCCTAAAACTCACTTGTGGGGATGTGAAAAAGGCGTATATTTATGGGGAAAACTCATACCCAAGAGTAAACTAACCCTTCTGGACTTTTTCTAGAAATTACTTATACCACACAATAGGACGGCTAATGAAATATTTGAAATATAAACAAAATCGTTAGTGCCATTTTCGAGTAATAGCCATTTCTTAATTTTCAACCTTCAGTAAACCACCTTTGATTTTGAGGGTAGTAAGAGGGATTTGAGAAATCCCCTAGGGAATCTTATAAAAAAATCAACTTTAAAATCTCATGCGGATGCTTTGAACCGTATGGCCTTTAAGCGAGGGAACACATTTACATCTAGGGACGGGTGGACGAATAGACGGACTGGTATCCAGAAATCGCTTATTGGGGTCATGAAACGTTTAAATCCATGGAAAACGCGAAGTCGATATTTTTAACGATCACCATTCTTTGTTCTGTTCTGTAGTCGCTCGAATGTAAAATATCTCAATCAACTATTTGATGCATCATCATCAATTTTGGTCAGGAAGGATGTTGAGGGTCAAAAATTTGGAACCAAGTTCATTAATGGAGATTATATTTAAGCCAAATGTTGTAGAAATCAACCATTTTCGGTGTTGAAATTGATATAGCAAAAACTAAACAGCAAAACGGTAATAGATAGCGAGAAGCGGTTGTTGTAACCGGTTAATGCGCTAAGAATACATTTCAAGTCTGTCCTTAACACTTTACTAAAACCGGAATTGATTGAAATCCACTACAAATTCCGGTTTCGATAATGATCCATAGAATGTTAAGAGATAGTGAGAATTTTTGTTTAAATGGACTCATCGCTCTGAGAATAGTACATCTTCTCTTTCAACACTTTATCCAATCCTGAAGTGGCAAAAATTTAAAACTTCTGATTTTAACATTAATTGCTGTAAAGTAAACATGGCAATAGGTAGCGAGAAACAGTATTCTGAAATCAATCAAAAGCCAAAGAATATATCCCATCCTCACTCTAATCTCTCTACTGAAATCGGAAGTAGGACTCTACCACTTCCTGTTTCAATATCAATTGAAAAATATCGCTATATAAACCAAACTCCTTCTCGTGGTGTACACATAACATTGCTGATTTTTTTTATTACTTCTTAAATTATTTCCTACTTCTGTACAATCTAAAGAGAGTAAGTTGTAAGGCACGTTAAAGTGTGACTAGCACGTTGGTTGGTTGGCAAAAACTTATTCTGGCTTTTCAGAGAGTAGTTCACTACTTCTAAATTCTAGGAGTGGCCCTGCATAGCGTTGTCACTAACGCTCTCGCCTTTGGTGAGAGCGGTCCTGGGTTCGATTCCTGGTGGGGACACTCAGTCAAAAAAGTGTAAAAGCATTTTTTGGACAGCTATCCTGAGTGGGGTTTTCCTCATTTACACCAGGCAAACGCCGAGATGGTACTTATCATACAGGTTCCAGGACACTTCCTTCCTTCCTCAATCCTTTCTTCTTTCCCTTTCTTCGGATAGTGGTAGAGATGATCACCGAGGGTAGAGATGATCAAATGCAAGGCCCTAGACCAAGACTTCGGTGGTCTTGGTCTTGTTATTGGTCTTGTGCACCCAGTCTTGGTCTTGGTCTTGCACTGGTACCCTTGATCTTGGTCTTGGTCTCACTTGCAAGAGTCTTGCAAGTCTTCCTTTTAAGAAATCTTATGCTTTTCATAGGTAAATTTTACTCTGTATATTAGGGATAATAAATTCTACAATACACCAATAGTAACCGAAATACAATTTATGTTTCTAAATGTAATATGGTTTTCCTTCGCATATGTAAGTATGATGATAGTGTACAACGTAAGTGATGAAATTTATTTTTTTAACGGGTACCCATGCTTCATTACTTATAAGATAAATCCAAACGTTACGTAATCGTTTTATATTTTTTAACACATCCAATATTCCACTGGTTCCCAAACTGAGGTGGCTACCCCTAAAACGTATGAAAGAAAATGAAGATGGCAAAGATTACTGAAATACCATGAATTGCAAAAGTATTTTTACACTGTAAAGACGTCTGATTTTTTTTCTCTTCAACCACGATTAGCTAATCTTTGTATCGAACAAACTTCCAATTAAATATTGAAATTTTGTTTTACTGATTCCAATATGTACTCCATGGGGCAGAAACATGGACATTACGCAAAAGCGATGGAAAAGTTGAAGGCTTTAGAAATGTGGGCATAAGGAAAAAAAGGAGAGAATTAGCTGGGTTGAACAAAAAACGAATTAGAAGGTGTTAGAAATAGCAGTAGTAGGGGAAAAAGAAGAATATTAAGAAAAGAAAGAGGAACTCGTTGAGACATTAGCTGAGGAGGAACTGTATTATGAGGGACATGCTAAAGTGTATGGTGGAAGAAAAGAAAGGGAGGGGGCGAAGGAGACTAGTTGAAGGAAGGTATTAAAATAGAAAATTGCTACGTCAAGACGAAGAGACTAGCTGAGAACCACCGTACATCGAAAATTCTCAGTTGCAGCAAGTGACCTGCCAATAATGGCAGAATAAGTACGATGATGATGATGATGATATGTTTAGCAATATTGACCAAAAAAGGGAGAGAAAAAAATTAAAATAATAATGATTATAATCAAACCTCTTGATATTTTAGAACAATTTCAGTGAAAACTGAAAACGACTAAAGTGTCTATACCTATTGTGTAAACTCACTTTATATAAATACTTTTGACCTATATTAGAAATACAAAATAAGTTAATCAAACTTCAAATTACTTGAAATAACTGTACAAAATTACTCTTACTTCTGAAAATGAATTATTAATTTTTGTATAATGTTATATCGTTCAATCCTCGATGTGCCATATACTACCCAAAGAGGCTAAAAAATTATATTGATAAACAATTATTCAACCAATAAGCATCCGTCCATGAAATCAAACTTGCGGTCACATGTACTTTTTTTTTTTTTTTTTTTTTTTGTCAATGTCACGAAAATGTTATTTCGATATTAATTTTATGAGCACACATTAAAAATTTCCCAACAGATGCTTGAGCCTCGCAGCCAATGCCATACCCATGTAGTTGACACCTATGGTGTACAGAATTACCGATGTTCAATACTACATTTCCCTTTAGTTTTGCAAGAAGAACACCATTAATGTTTTGAAATGAAATGAAATTACTAGTTTAACGTCCCACGGTATTAATTTGGGTAGGCCCGCTCCCTTGCTTATGGATACATATACACATTTCATTGATTAAGGATGATTTAAAGGGACAAGTTTTGCCGATAGATGTCACTACAGTCTTCGTATTTTTTACCTTCCACGAAAATTCACGATTTCTCTTACAGATTTCAACCTAGATACCCCAAATTTTTACAGAAGGAACTTCATAGCCTATCGAAGTCAACAATCCGTGCCGATTTTTTTATTTAGAATTTTCTTCATTCTTGAAACAGTTATATTGTTAAAGGTTTGGATGTCCATTTCAAGGATCAAGCCATTTCAACAATAAAGAAAATTATAAACAAAAAATCGCACGGATTCTTGCCTTCGACAGGTTATGAAGTTCATTTTGTAAAAAATTGGAGTTTCTAGGTTGAAATTTGTAAAAGAAATAATGAATTTTCGTGAAAGGTAAAAAATACATGAGAGAGATACGAAGACTGTAGTGACATCTATCGGCAAAACTTGTCCCTTTACACGAACCTTAATGACAGCAACAAATTACTTTTACAGTAGTGGTTGATGCTATTTGTTAAATAATTATCTACCATTAGCATAGATATTGGAAGATATATTTACTCTTTATTGTATCTTTTAGCACTTATAGGGTACAGCGGGGTAATTTGAATAATTTCAGACATTTTCTCATATATCTCGGAAACTGTAATTGTTATTCAAATATAAAATTGTGAACAAAAACTTTGAACCTTACTATTACTTAACAATTTTTCTTAAGATAGTATCTGAGATACATCGTTGTGAAATTTGGGTATTCAATTTCCCCGCTGAAATTTCGAAAAACGTAAATGTGAGGGGCAATTTGAATAGCGAGTGGGGCAATATGAATAACCAACAAAATAAACAAATCTTATAGAAATAATGTATAAACTATTTAATAGTTAGATTGCAATTCCTACGGTAGTTGAAATATGCTAGTTTTGAATGAAAAGAAGCAGGCCTACATAAATTGTAAATATGCGTCGCCTATAGCTATCTTTTTGAATGTAGGCTTACACTAAAAAAAAAAAAAATGTTCATAACACTGTTTAAGGCAAAGAGCCGTAATTGGTTAATTCATCTTCCATCGTTCGTATTTAACGACAACGACAACAGATAAACTGTTTTCGACCTTCTGCACCGATACAGACTTCGTAGAACTGTCTTACAACGCTGGCAACGAATCCAGTCTCCCTTTCTAGCAGAACGTTCTGAATAGTAATTAAGAAGGCAAAACAGCAATTCCTTGTTTGACTTTCATTGTCTGCAGCCATCTTTAGACTTAGGCCTACATTTTCGTCACTGGAAGGGGTAGAGGATATCAGTTTCTTTCGAGCATTCATTTTGTTTTTTTTCTTGGCAGGTTCTGTATTAGCACTCTTCTTTCTTGTAGTGTCTTTGGATTTTGTTGCACCCGATTCTTGCGTCTTTCCTCGGAGGTGTTTTATTCTCATTGCCCGAATATTTTCAGAAGTTGAGTGGCATGATTTTCCTGCGACACGACGTCTATTCTGCACACAAACTTTTTTTCTGGGCTGGGAAGCACTTTTTGTATGGGTTCATCTATAGGCTTCGTTGGGACCAAGTTTTGAGAGCCATGACCGGAAGAAGGTGCGTTGTTAAGATCTTCTTCCCGAGAACACTGCTCCTCAAAATATATAATAAGGGCATACGTTTCCGAAGGGGCGAATCGAAATTCTTCAATAGCTTGTGGACTAAACGGGTAGATACCAGTACATGAAAATCCATTAACTGCCAGTCCAACAGAAGCTGTCCACTTCTAGGTTTCAGTGAACAAAATGCAGAACTGAGATTTACTAATCACTGACCTCGGGTTTTAGTGAATCCTGGTAGTTGCCTCTTGGTCGTAATTGGCCTTCTGGCATTGCAGCATGCTATCACCGTTAAATTTTCCCCTCGCTCAACAGATGTTAAACTTACCTCCTCTTTTCTACCCTTTTCTGCAAAAATTTTAGGGGTCTGTTATTTAGAGGAAGATTACTTTCGTCCATATTATAAATACGGTTACGATGGTTTATGGAGATCATACTTATTCATTAATTTTCCCAGTAAGTCAAAATAAGAATTCACAGTTTCCTTGTTAACACTAGAAGCTTTCGCTTTTGACAAACAAATATAAAATAGTAAACCTATAGTTCTAATTTCACTGCTATTCAAATTGCCCCGTTTTGAATTATCTAAATTGCCCCGCAGTCGACGAATATTCAATTCAGAACGTAGTATGAAAACTGCTGATTAGTTGACGCCAGTGTACAGTATATCAATGCCCCACATGCTACTGATACGATTATAATCCAGAGCGATTTCATTTTATCCAGTTAATAATAAGGAAAGCTTAAGGAAACAACGTTGAAAATTATAACTACCTAAAAACACACACATTCGTACTTACCATGCAGCAAACAAAAAATCGTATAAGCCTTCAGAACCGAAGGAATAGTTTGTATTTCTGAGAGCGACTTCTGCAAACCACCACGTACAAATCCACCACAGGTTCACTATCATGGCGAGCCGCGTTTCCACTTCAGCTGGCAAAACGCTTAACATTATTCAAATTCCCCACCTATTCGAATTATCCCGCTGTACCCTATATTTTTCAAAAATTTTGGGTTACCCGCTGAAGCCGCCACTGCATACTGTATTTTTGTGGTGTTCCGTCAGCAGACTGGCTGAAACAACTGAACGGTGAAAAACAAATCACTATTTTGCTATATTTATCCCAGGATGAGTCGATAAACTTGACCAGCTCGAAAGTCAAAGGTTTAAGTTTACCCCAGATAACACACACCCGTAGAATAGTGTCTAATTTTCCGATAAGTAATCCTCATTGTGTAGAAACGCAGGAATCCAGCACCAACGACACATTTCTTAGATTAGAATGACACCTGTGTGGCTTGAAAATGAGTAATAACTACAGGAAACGCAAACAACCGATTCAGAAAACGACATACTGTAGCTATATGGTACAAGGACAGATCGACTCACATGGATTGCATAAACTATGTATTGGAGACCCAGCGGCATTTTTACTGAAGTCAAGAAATTCAAGTGAAAGATGTAATAATTTTTCCCCTTCCTTTTTACATTCTATAAAAAATTCAAGTAGTACCGGTACTTGTGCAAGACTCTTGCGCAAAAGTCTTGGTCTTGGTCTTGCAGGTATGGTCTTGGTCTTGTTCTTGCACCCGTTGGTCTTGGTCTTGCATCGGTATTCCTGGTCTTGGTCTTGGTCTTGGTCTTGCATGCAAAACTCTTGTAAAAACTGCAAGAACAAGACTCTTGCGCTCATCACGAGCCGAGGGACGTCATCCTTCATACGTGAAGGGTTAACACAGGGCCGGATTAAGGGAGGGGATTAATGGGGCTATAGCCCTGGGCCTCCAGGTATACAGCGGTTTCCACTCAGATCAAAATCTCAACTAGCTATCTAAAAAGAATAATGAAGATACAATCACCATCTTAAAATAAAATATGACCAAAAATATGAAACATATTCCCTTAACTTTCCTACTGTACTTTCACAGAAATGTATTAGGTTAAGTCAGCAAAGACCACATTTTTGTTCTAGCCCCGGGCCTCCAGCTGAGTTAATCCATCCCTGGGTTAACATAGCCATACGTGCCAGAAGCCCAGAAATCTAATTCCTAATCTTAAATTCTAGGAGTCACACCATTAAGTCAGGATGCCGAGTAAGTTCTATACCTCTATCTTAAATAGAATATATAATATTGTGGCTTAAATGGGCTTTCTTCTTCTTCTTCTTCTTCTTCTTCTTCTTCTTCTTCTTCTTCTTCTTATTCTTCTTCTTCTTCTTCTTCTTCTTATTATTATTATTATTAGTAGTAGTAGTAGTAGTAGTAGTATAGTAGCAGTAGTATAGTAGTAGTAGTAGTAATAGTAGTAGTAGTAGTTACAGGGGCGTCATTTAGGGACGGCAGGGGGGGAATTGTTCCTCCTGAGTTAGAGAAACACATACGTTTTAATAAATTGTAAACTAATAAAAAATTGAGAAACTCTAATGTTTGTGGACAATTTTCCCCCTCCCCTGGCAAAACTTGAAATGGCGCTACAAACTAGCAGTAGTAATAGTAGTAGTACTAGTAGCGGCAGGCCTATATTAATGTTGAAATTTCATCCTTAAAAATGGCAGGTTTCTTACAACAAAATATAGCTATATGGCGAAACATGTTTGAATGTTTATGATTTATTCGAATCTGTTTTAAATAGAACTTGATTTTAATTTTGTAAATGGAAAATGGAAAGAGCGAACAATTAACCGTTGTTTGACACGCAACATTGTGGATTTTAACACAAAGCTACACCACATTCTCAACACCACATGATATCGTTACATACAGAGTCAAATATCACCGATTAACTTGTTAATACCTGCGACTAATTAACAAACAACAAAAAGTGATTGATTGCCTCTTGCTTATGATTGAGCAAATATTGTTGCGATATTTGATAAATATAAACAAACCATCTAAACGGAAAATGATCTCTCTTTTTTCATTTTCGACTCAATATAAATTTGTAACCATAGTTACAATACGTGCAAAACCATATTTGACTTCAGAGAGCCATTTTATCTGCATATAATTATGAAAATGTATTGTTATGTGCTAAATCACGCGTTTAAATTTATTCATTTGGGGGGAGGGCTGAATTTGAATAGTTTTAAGTTGTACAGACACTCAATGTGTCATTGAGTACACAAGGCATATATACACTGTAAAGTGTTCCAATATTGTCATACTGTATACATATGTCACTAACAATGCATCTCAACATTATCATTATCATAAATATTTTGTCAATCTTGGCAGGTCACTTATTTTGAGTTAGGATTCTGGCAATCCTGGCAGCTCACTTGCCTTCAGTAATGATTAGGGTCGTTAACCGTCCAGTATTTTACCGGATAGTTCAGGTTTTGACCTCTTGTCCGGTGTCCAGTATGACCTAAGTATTTAAATTAATTCTATACCTCAGTCAGTATTTAAATTAATTCTATACCTCAGTCATTTTTAAACGGTGTACCGCGACGGAACCACTGGTGTACCGGAAGACAGACAACGCCTTATAGAAAAAGTTTATTATTTTTATGTTTCAGAACGTAATCTATATTTATATCTTTAGTAATAACAATAATAAAAAATAATGTGTATGTATTTACCCTACAAATTCGCACATATTTCTGGTGCACAAACTTCATACTGGGGTCTGGCAGATTCTAAAGTACTTGAATGATTTTACATAAGATTTTTAAAGTAGTAAGTACAATTGTGTGACTTGTCTTAATGTAGAAATGTAGTAGGCAGTGAGAGGTAAGAGGGGATGGAAAAATTCAGAATGATACATTTCGATTGGAAGAATTGTAAATTTGAGAGAATAGATTTTTTTTCAGTTGCGCTCAATCCCTTGGCGGGATAGACATCTCTGAATCCAACTATACTGCCGGAGACAGTGGCGTATTAAGGGGGGCTTCCGAGCTACCCCCCCCCGAATTCTTACTTACACTTTCTAAAGTATATGAAATATGTAAGCAGACTCATGGCACTGGCAACATTGAAGTATACATTTGGAAAGATATAACACATACAGAAATTATGAATGGTGTTTTCGAAATCTAAAAATAAGAGCTGAAATTACATTAAAGTTCATCGTACATTAGATTCATCAGTCTAGTAAGCTTAATTGATATTAAATTTAAAACGTGGCGAGAGCCCTATGAATCCCTGCTCTCGGTCCCTGTCTCCAGTAAGTAAGTGTATATGTAATTGGAATCACATGTTCCAGACAGATCCACGTTTCATAAATTTCAGTTCTCAACTACAGAAATACTATACACTCATTTAAGGTTTGTGACATGCCTGGTTCGATCCTAGCTTGGGTCAAATGGTTTCTTTTTGTTGGCAGGAGTTCAGAATTTGGGGGAGTTCAGTACTACACACGAAAAGACGATAGTAATTGTTAAGTACTGTCAGCTATATTCTCAGAAAAAGGTATAGAGCTCGATTTAAAAAAAAAAGAAAGAGTACAGATGAAGTGTAAGATCAAATCTTTATGTTACATCAATCATTCTTCGCCAAACAAGTATAGTTTTATTAACAAAGTACACAAAGGTAAGTCGAATTAGTATCTTCGAGGGAGGGAAGTTCAGACACGGTGGACCCTGGGCGTGAGTATACTGTACTCCTGTGAGTAAATTCGTTTCTTTCGATGCCATTTTCCTTTTTGTTCAGTTCATTGCCTAAGCCAGTGACACTTTACTGGACGCCAGCCCAAAAATGTAGGGGGGGGACGCTGAAGTTAGGGGGGACCGATCCAACCATATTATAGTTCATCGCCATATTGTAGTTAATTTGCAAGCCTACCGTGAAAATTTTAGAAGGGGCGGCCAAAATTTAGGGGGCGGCCCCCTAGACCCCCCTGGATATGGGCCTGCTGGACACCCAAAACATCGCAATCCACTTGCTTGATTTTTATTACTAAAATAAATTATAATAGTGTAACCGTATAAGTTTCTAGAAAGTACTGAATCTATGTAGTACTGAACATTGTTGCTGCCACTGGGGACTTTGACTAGTATACTCTGTCTCAAAAATTGATTTTAACTAATTATTATTAAATCCTTCATCATTTTGAAATTCTAAAAATTTCGCGACTCATCTTATGAGATTGAGCGACACACTGTTTGAGAACCGCTGGTCTAAACCCAAGACAGGAAACTTGTTATAATTGAGTATCAGACGAAGTCTTTGTCAGTGGGGAAATGCATCGACAACAGAAACTAATCCGCTGACTGAAATGCTTCCCAATTATAAAATGTGCTTTTGAAAGTCTGAAAAGTGTGGTTCGTAAATCTCTTGAATATATATATATATATATATATATATATATATATATATATATATATATATATATATATATATATATATTTAAGGAATGGCCAAACGATCAGTGATTGGCGGTTATGCCTATTAAGACTTTCTCAGGACCGAAATATCTGCAACATGTTACAGTTTTATTCATTTTTACCGAAATCCAGAATGTCATCATCTTTGGCTGTTTTCAAAAAAGTGACCCTGTAGTGACCAAACGGTCAGTGATTTGTGGTTGTGCCCCTTGAGATTTTTTCTCAGAAACAACATATCTACAACATATCACGGTTTCAAGCAATTCCACCGAAATGCAATTTCCGTCAGGAGTGTGCAGTCCTTTCTCAATTCGAAGGGGGCCATTGCCCCTATAACCCTTTTCTCGCAAAAACAAAAAAAACACTTATTTCCTACTTTGAAGCCACCTTTGCATCGACAGAATTTAGTCTCCTTAATGTGAAGCTTTTAGTTAAGAGGGCCCATTTTTGAAAAGGAGGCCTTTTCACCCTTAACCTATTTTCCGAAAGAAACAAAAAAAAAATACGTGTCGATTTATTTTCGGTTTACTATATATGTGCCAAGTTTGAAGAAAATCGGGTGAGTGGAAACCGTTGTGAAGCTATCTTCTTTTATATTTTCATTTTTTGGACTTAACCTGTTTTTGCCCTAAAGTCTTCAATTTTACTTTTGAATCATATTATTCATTGAGACAATCATCGATGTTATGCAAGTTATAGTATCAACATGAAATGTTTGATATGATTATATATATTAGTCTTAATGTTATGGTTCTCAAATAGTATTAACCTTTTTGTTAAACAAAAAATAATTTTGTCGGATTTTCTCGAGATCTACGCATAAGAATTTACCCTCAAGTATGTCATTTTCTTCAACTCGATGAAATATATTGTTGATATATAAGCTCATGTTTGATCAGTTTTCTCTTATTATACGAAGAATACACATGAACAAAATGAAGATCTTCAGGCTGCAATTGAGGCGAATAATGACCAGACATGTGAGGAACTGGGACTACAATTCAGTGTGAGTGGAGAAACTATTCGGCAGCACCTCCATCAACTTGGGAAGCATTACAAGTTGGGTCGATGGGTCCCACATAATTTGACTCCGAACCAGAATTCAACGTGACCAGATATCTGTGTTTGTTTGCTGTCTAGTCTAAGGAAAGAGCCATTTCTGAACAGGGTGTTGACATGTTATGAGAAGTGGGTCTTGTACGAAGCTCAACGGAGCCGTCATCATTGGTTAGCATCCCATGAACCGGTTCCAAAGCAACCGAAACCAGCACTTCACCAGAAGAAGGCTCTCCAGTGTTTTTAGTAGACTGCTCGCGATATTGTAAATCGGGAACTGCTACCAGTGGATCAGAGCATCAATGCAACTGTGTACTATCAGCAGTTGAACCGTGTTCAAAATAAACTCAAAACTCTGGAGCCACCACTTCTGAATCGCAAAGGAGTTCTCCTGTTACAGGACAACGCTAAACCCCACATGGCTAGGATAACCCGGAACGCCATTCTAGGCCTTGCATGTGAGATACTATTACATCTGCTATACTTCTCGTACATTGCACCATCCGATTATTACCTGTTCCATTCCTTGGACAATCACCTTAGAGGATGCCAGTTCAAATCCCTAGTAGAGTTCAAAATGCACTTGATACTTTCTTCGCTTCACGGCCCACCAAGTTCTACTGCCATGGTATCCATGGCCTTCCAGGACGTTGTCAGAAAGTCATCTATGCTGATGGGGACTATTTTTGATCTTCTAGGTGCGCCTTAGGTGACATATCGATGTTCGAAGGTGGTGGTTGAAAAAACTACAGAAATTTCGTGATTATCTTTATAGTACGCAAGGGTGATAAAAATTTAACATTTTTCGGGATGACTTTTAAAAAGCTATATATCTTAGATTATGGATGGAAAGACAATCGAGATAGATAATATATCCATTAAATTCATTAAGAATATGGGAGACAAGGGCAAGATAGAATTGTTCCGATTACATAATGAAATATATGAAACAGGAGAATGACTAACATATTTCCTTAAGACGATTATCATGCCATTGGATAAAAAGTCGAACCCAGAGAGTCTCATATCACATGCAGCAAAAAAAAAAAAAAAAAGCTTCGAACACTAGACACAATGATGTAAGGAACAACAAATAAAGAAGTTGATGAAGAATAATTCGACTTTAGGAGAAGAAACGGCACAACAGATGCAATTAGTTTATTAAGGATAATCGGGGAAAGATCTGTAGAAAAAGAGAAACAGGTGCATCTTGTATTTATTGATATAGAAAAGATTTCTTGTCCGGGTGAACTGGGAATTGTGGATTAGAGCTCTAAAGAATGTTGGGTTATAATGGAAAGATCGAAGACTCATCAGAAACTTATATAAGAAACAACAAGCATTAAGTATTAGAATAGAGTAAAAAAAATCGGAGAAGAGTACAATTGAAAAGGAAGTTCAACATGGATATTTTGTCTTGCCAATATTATTTAATATGTATCTAGAAGAGATAGTGAAAAAGAACCTACGTAATGAAAACGGCCTTTTGGTACGAGATAGAGTGATTAGTTGTATATGGTTTGCAGATGATATAGCGCTTCTAAGGGAATCTGGAAAGGAAATCAATTAGATGTTTAAAAAATCTTGAGGAAGGGCTATGAAGAATATGGAATGAAAGTAAATATTAAAAAGATAAAAGCTATGATGACTGAAACGAAGTGATCGGTGTCAAATATAGAAGCAAGAAGAGAGAAAATAATATAGGTCACTAGTTTTCGATATCTTGGTAGTATTAATAGTAATATGAAGTGCGAACGTGAAATAAATGCAAGGATAAGAATGTTCTACTCTGATCCGTAAGGGCGTGTTTCCACGGGATATTCTCATGACTTTTGACTTTTCGATGTTAATTTCCATTCCATAAAGTTTTCCAGTGTCAACTATTTTGTCAATCATCCTTCGGTTTTAGCTGTTATAACCATATCATCTGCATACCTGATCTTGTTAATGATCTGCTCTTCAATCTTGAAATCTCCAACTCCCATTTATGCTTCTTTCATTAAACATTCACTGTAAATGTTGAATAATTGGGGCGACAAACTACATCCTTGTCTGACTCCTCTTCCAATTTCCACACTATTGATTTCTCCTTCATTCAAGCGCAGCTTCCCTTGTTGTCCTGTGTACAGGTTTTGAATGAGTCGTCGATCTCTCAAGTTGACTCCGATTTCTTTAAGTATTTTCAGAAGTTTCATTCAATTGACTCGGTCGAAAGCTTTTCGCCAGTCGATGAAGCACAAACACAACTCTTCCTTTACATCAAGAATTCTTTTTGATATAATTCTCATCAATCCAATAGCATCTCTGGTGCCTTTTCCTTTCCGGAATCCAAATTGATCTTCTTCTAACCTCTCATCTATCTTACTTTCCAGCCGCCTATTCAGTATGCGTGCAATGATCTTTCCAGAACGGGAAATCAGACTAATGGTTCTGTGATCGCTGCACTTCGTTGCTTGCTTTTTCTTGGGCAATGCAATCATTGTAACATCAAGAAAATCCTTTGGCCATTCTCCACTCAGGTAGATCTTGTCAATAAGTGAAGTCAGTGCTTTCATTGCATGGTCTCCTAATCTCTTGAGAAAAGCTACTGGTATGTCGTCTTCTCCAGTGGCCTTTCTCCTTCGCATGTTTTCGATTGCTTCTACTACTTCACTTTTCAATATACTGGGTCCTTTTTCATCATCATCCACCTCTTCCTCTTCTTCGCTCGCAATATATTTGGGGTGATTCTTTTGATCATACAGATCTTTTATGTATTCCTCCCAAATTCTAAGGATTCTTTGATGGTCAGTGGTTACATTACCTTCTTGATCTTCGATGCCGAACGTTCGTATACTTTTGTTAGCTTTCCCTCCTAATTCTTGTGCTTTCTAGTACATCAGATCATATCTGCCGTGCCGTTGAAGTTCCATTATTTCTTCACATATCTGTTCCATGTACTTTTCTTTGGCTTTGTATGTCTCTCTTCTTAATTCATTATTCAGTCTTCTATATTCCTTGATGTCCGTGTTTTTCGCCCTTCTGCGTTCTTCCATCTTCTTAAGCATTGCTTCAGTTATCCATGTTTTTTTCGGTGCTCTTTCCATCCTGCCAATGTTATTGTGTCGTGTGTCAAGTAGAATCTGTTTGACTTTTCCCATACTATTCTCTATATTGTCAACCACATCGCCCATTGGACAGAATTTTTCTTCAATTTCTTCTTTCACATCATCGTTGATATTTCTTAGTCGCTCCAAGTTCCATTTTTGATTTCTCTTCCCATTTTTCTTGATCGACTTTAACCAGGTTTGCACTTCCGCCACCAGGAGATTGTGATCCAAATCAATGTCCGCTCCTAGCAGTGTCTTCACGTCTCGTACACTATTCCTGAAACGTTGCTTCACAAGAATGTAATCGATTTGGTAGCCTTTCGTATCTCCTGGACTTTTCCACGTGTACAGCTTGTTTTTTCTTTTCTTAAACCACGTGTTCATGACCACCAGATCATGTTGCCTACAGAAATCGATAAGCATTTGAGCTCGTTCGTTTCTTCTACCTAGTCCAAACGGTCCCACTACTTTATTCTCAGGTCCTTGTCCTACTATGCTGTTGAAGTGTCCCATTACTACGGCGTTGACCTTACCTCTTTCCTCCTGATGCAATATGTCACTAATCTGATAATACATTACTTCTACTTCATTATCATCATAGCCGGTTGTTGGCATATACACTTGTATTATCACAATATCCACTGGGTTTGCATGTAGTTTTACAAACATCAAGCGGTCACTGCAGTATTCCACTTTGGTTACACTTCTTGCTACTTCGTTCTTCATTGCTATTGTGACACCATTCTCGCCCTTATCGCCATCCGAATAGTATATTCTGTAATTTCCCGATATTATCACATATTTTCCGTGACCATCTCACTTCACTCAAGCCCACTATGTCCACTTTACATTTGTCCATTTCCACTTTTACATTTTCAAGTTTTCCCTCACGTCGTAGAGCCCGTACGTTCCAGGTTCCTATGCTGAAATTAAAGTTATTATTATTTTCTCCTCTGATGATTCTTCCCGGAAATCCGAATCTCCGGAATTTTTTACCTCAGGAAGAATCATCATATTTATTTATTCTCCTCCTTCGTCCCTTCTGGGAAAAAGATAATGTTGTAGTATTCCCATTTCCTTTTCACATCTCCATGCCGTTGGCCACCTAGTGGCTCATCCGCCTTTTAGGACAGTTTCCCCTCCTAAGGACAAGAAGGTGCCCTGACCTCCACCCGTTCATCCACCCTCCGAGAAGGCCGTTGGCACTTCGTAGAAGCTGACTCCTTATCCCGGACCCACCTACGTTAGCCGCCAAAGACGTTGCCCGCTTTTTCCCGCGAGGAGGTGTAGGTTGGGATTTTCCCTTCGTTTAGGATGAGACCCGAAGGCTTTTCTCAAACCTCTCCAGTACTTTTAGAAAACTTCAAAAAGGTAACAAACTGAAAATATAATAATAATAATAATAATAATAATAATAATAATAATAATAATAATAATAATAATAATAATAATAATAATAATAATAATATATGCATTTATGTACGTGTGTTATATGTATATATTTATTGTCTTATTGAAGCTTTCGTAATTTCGAAATATACTTTTGGTTTACTTTTAATATGAAAAAGCCTGTTCCCCTGGAAAAGTTTGCAGGCTACATCCCTAAATGACTATGGATTGGCTTTTTCAAACGTAGTGTGTTGCGTATTACATTAGTAATTTAGCGTTATTTGTTGATTTTTCTTGCTTATACATATCAACTCTATCAGAACACACTGCAAAATATAGTAACTGTCTGCGTTCTTAATATATATAGTTGGTATTTAATGTTTACTTGTGAAATATCCAAAGGATTTTTGCCCTAATTAAGCAGACTTTAAAGGGCTTTTGTCCTACCTTTGGAAAGATAGTGGCTTTTGTCCTACTCTTAATAAAATACACTCCACAGAGTATATACTATATTGCAATTCTGAATGCTTACTTGGTTTCAGAAAAGTCTGGTAAAATATGCTGTTTAAACATTTTTATTAAATTCTTTTTTAGAAATTTGTTGTGGTATTCTCGTATCTCTATTTGAAAGAAACGAATTTCTTAACAAATTATATAATTAATTCTTATAATGAAATAGAGTATACCTATATAATGTAATTCATGTATAACAGTAGAACAGATAATAATAATTTTAGTAGTACAAATACAGCTGTTACCATTGGAATTAGCTACGTTCGTAACATTATTGGCAACTAGTTACTGCATCATCGCAATTTCGTGTGGTGGTGGCGAATTTCAGAACTAAAGCTGGTGAATGAAGAAGGTACAAGACCTAAACGGCACAAGACCTAAAAACCATTTCGCGGCACTAGTCTTAAACGGCACAAGTCCTAAATTGTATAAGATCTAAATGGCACAAGACCTAAAAATCATTTCGCGACCCAAGACTTAAACGGCACTAGTCCTGAAAGGCACAAGACCTAAAATTTAGGACTAGTGCCTATATTTTTAGGATTATGCCGTTTAGGACTTATGAATATTACCCTCTTCCGATAAATCTAGTCCACTATCCGTAGTCAGTTCATCAAATATTTCTTTGCTAACCTTTTGCGACCACCTAAGAGCACTAGAATTTAAAAAGAACTTAAAGAACATTAAAAAAGTGGAAACGTGTGTCGTTTTTGTAACAGTAACAAGATTCAGATTATGCGCACAGCAATCAACGTACGGAGCATTTTGAATAGTATTATTAATTCTTGTTTGTAAGCAACTATAAACTTCTCTCATTACTGATGCTCCATCATATCCCTGCCCTCTGCACCGTTGTATGTTGATTTAGTTGCTGAGTAAAATTTCACGAACGAGGTGATCATAGTTCTCGGCATCAATGCTTGTCTAATGCATAAAATCCTATGAAACTTCTTTTAATTTCTAATGTCACTTATTCATAGTTCACATCAACGTAGCGAAAAATGACTCTTACCTATTCTTTTGTTATGTGCAATATTGAAAATGAAATGAAATCTTTAAGTTTAACGTCCCACGGTTTTGCCGGTTAGGCTAAAGGAGACGGTGATAATGAGAAATGAGTGAAATGGTGGAATGAAGAAAGTGGGAGGAAACGGGAGAACCCCGAGAAAACCCACGAGCACGGTGTTTGTCCATCACAAAGTCCACACGGCGCGAGCTGGGATCGAACCAAGGACCCCAAGCACCGGAGGTGAACGCTCTACCACTGAGCCACCGCGCCCCCTATGTGCAATATTGAGTCCACGATTACTTTAAAAAAAAAAAGAAAGAAAGAAAGAAAAGAAAAAACGGAGATTTTTCGAACATCTTCAAAAGAAATGTTTCTCAAATTGCTAGATAAAATGTCAATGAGTTCGTTCTGAACTTGTGGGGCTCAGATATTTAACTATACTTTTTATTTGTGTGTGTGTGTATGTGTAGCAGCGTGTTCAAAACCGGATCAAACTCTGCGACGAACTTCACTGTTCGTATAAAATTTCCTTCTGCAAACTCATTTTCACATTTTTTTACGTTCGTTTCCTCTCAGAGCTATATTTCCAGATGTTAAAGAAAGTATTATTTTAATGAGACGCACCAAAACTTTTCTCCAAACTGTGGAAGGAGAAGGAGACCTCAGTCAGTATTTACAATCGGCTGTTACGTTATTTTCCTCTTTATCATGAACACAATGCAAATCAGCGAAATCAGGTTTACTTTTCAACATAATTTGTAATTTTACATAGAAAGGGATTCCCAAAAGAGAAAAAAATCCTATATCAAAGTTGCAATAGTATCCTAAAATTTCACAATGAATACTTCTTCCACATAGGAAATAAATAACAGAATACAAGTATTCTGTAGGTAAACAGGTTAGCAGGGGCCACTGGGCTTGGCGCCCCCAAAACCGAAGAAAATGCTACCAAAATTGCCAGTAATCTAGTATTTCACAATGATTATTTCTCTCACATAAGAATGGAATAAAAGAATATAAGTACCTATTCAATACTGAGTAATAAACGGGTTAAGTGGCTCCCTTGGCTTGGGGGGGGGGGCAAACACAGAGAATATGTTACCAAAATTACTCATAATCTAAAATTTCACAATGATTACTTCTTGCACATAAGAATAAATAACAAGGAATAAGTATTGACTACCGAGTAATAAACATGTTTAGTGGGGCCCATAGTGCTTGGGGACTTCAAAAATAAAATAAATATTACGAAAGTTACTAGCAATCTAGAATTACACCACAATGATTATTTCTCACACATAAGAAATGACTCTATAGGCTTGGTGTTGGGGGGGGGGGGTGGCAAAACAAAAAAAAAAGTTACTAAAATTGCTGCCAATTTTAACATTGACAATGATTTTTTTCCACACATAAGAAGTGAATAACAACATAAGTATTCAGTACTGAGTAATAAAAGGGTTCAGCGAGGTCTCTAGGCTTGAGAACCCCAAAAACAGAGAAAGATATTACTAAAATAATAATATTACTGATAATATTAAAATTGACAATAATTTTCTCTCACAAATAAGAAATGAATAATAAAATATATAAGTATTCAGTTGCCTACTGAGTAATTAACAGGCTCGACGAGGTCTCCTAGGCTTGGGGGCCGCGTTGCATTGCTCGCTTGCATAGTCCCCTAAATGCCAATGTAACCACTGGTAATGACAGACTGGTAGGTGTCGGTGTGGGAATCACTGAAAAACAAGTTATTTCAGCTTATAGGCTCACAGATCCACCCCATTTCTCTCTGTTGGGAGGAGACATTGTGGATCATACTCTTCTTTTGGCGTCTGCCACTTATAAATACAGCCCGTGGTTTAAAATAAGGTGAACAATCACTTATTCGATCCTATAACACGTTTCCAGTCATTAGTAGTCCATGTTGCATATTCGTGGCACCATTAGTGTAACGGTGTTTTTCAAAGACTTCTTATAGGCAAACCAGTGCCATACATTTGGTGTCGTTATACAATTTTCAAGTGGCGGTATGCTTTCCACTGTATAAAACCAGAGCCAGAGAGACATACCATCTCAGTTCTATTACTGTGCTGGTACAAATCAATTGGCACTGCTGTTTAACTTAACCGTCCAATGGCACTAAAGATTGGCACAAGGAACAAACTGTGATATATTTCGTAAATGATTTGAAGACAGCTACTTACAATTGCTCCTTCATATTAACTCTATAAGTATACTGGCTAAAGTATGAATTAAGAGAAATCAATAAAACCTCAGTTTCAAATTTCAGAAAATTCAACATAGATTTAGCAAATACATGTTTACGTGTAAATTTTAAAATCAAGTCTGTATAGGATTATGGCTGTAAAGAAAACACAGCTTCGGCAATAAAAAATAGATACAATACTGAAAGTAGGGCAATATTCTATAATTCGTCTGAACCCATACTATTGGAATATGAATGCAAGCTATAAACTCATTTGATGGACAAAATAACATATTAACTTAAGATGCGCGTTGAATTGGACATTAAGAACATTGATACTCTTTTCGTCGTAAATCATTTATCGGATTACTTTCAACTACTAGACAATTAACTGTAAGAAAAAAGAACATGCATTTGAAAATACCTGTAAGTCGTGTTTCTAGTACGATTGATTGCTGATATATGCTATAGCAGGAATAATACTTGTATTACTAATTAATTAGCAAGCAAAAGCGAATCATTAGATCATGGCCGCTGTTTACAGTTTACCACTATTAATTTGTGGAAGTTGCCCTGTTAGTTCATATGTTTCTGTAAACGTATCTTGCTTTCGAAACGTGGCAGCACTGAAGTGCCCTCATTTGCTAGCAACGAACTGCCACCTTCGAAACGATTAACATGCTAAATGTATAGTCTAATTGGGTAAATCATATTTTAGCAAGTTGCTAATAAATGTGGATATCCTATCATAATTACATTTATCTATGTCATTAATCGTAAACGTCAACTAATTCAATCATAAACTATTTCAAAATATTAGAAACAAAATACTTGGCTTTTGTTTGGGTATTTTCTTATGATATTAACCTCTCACATGTCTGATATCAAGTAATATAGTGATCAATGCATTTTTGGAAGGATAAAGACCAGTGGCGTCTCGTGATATAATTTTTCAGTGGTTCACAGTCGTTAGAAAATTCTATTCTACAGTAGAATTCGTTCAGTATTCTAAATAAAAACTACAAAAAATCAATGAAAGTAACTATATATATATTTACATATAATAAGAACCCATTCATAAACAAACGATCCATTTCATTGGTATATGAAATCACTTCTGATGTTCAATAACTTGTCAATAACTCAGCAAGTTAGATTTTACATTTTTTTCTCTGTTGATACTATAGCTAATGAAGTGAGACTATTTTGAGCTACGGTACTCCTTTAAATGCTTTAATATTCTTTGACATGGTAAAAACAACTTTCAGTTTCTGAAGTCAACGTCGGATTATTTACTATGATTTTCACGAATTTTGTTGAATGTCATTCATTCTCTTTCTACAGACTCATCATCAATTTCACAATATACTGAATGGAATATCCATTAGACTGGAACGTCTGCTATCTCGTATATTTGAATTGCCATGTATGCTGTTTTGTGAAATGTTAACAGCATACACGAAACATGCAATGTATCAAATTATTATGATAGTGGTAGAGGCACTTTTAATTACGAACACTTTGTCCATGTACTTTTGTATTGTTGTTTCAAGACACTTTATGGCTGTTTATTTTGTATTTATGTTCTCTTTAGAGGTTAGCCTATGTAAAACGAGATTTACAGTTTAAAAAGGAGATTACTGTAATATTTTTTATGCTCTCATACCTGGGATTGAATTTGGGGCCAGTCCACCAAAGATATACACTAGTCACTATACAAATGAGGATGACACGACACTTCATGAAGCCAACCAAGTCACGGAAAACATCAGAGCTACTAGAATCTTCAGACTCCTAATGGAGACTACAGCATATTTAAATACCCCAAAATCTGATACAATCCATCAAAAGTGAGCGAATATGACTTCTTTTTCTACAAGATTATTACGAGTCCTAATAGAAATAAACATGCGAACGAATCGTGAAAGAATATTTGAAATACTTACTAGGCGCGCACCCAGAAAATTTTGTTGGATGAGTCCAACGTTTGGGAGGGGATCCATTACTATAAGATACTACATCTATGTATGATTGATCCGATATAATTGTAGAGCCGAGAAACGATCTCTAATTGTTCAGTTCCGCCATCTATATTCTACAAAAATATAGAATTAGAATTTTTAAAAAGAAAAGCAAGAGTACAGATGAAGTGTAACATCAGACCTTTAGGCTACGTCGAGTTAAGAAGTTTTGAGGGGAATCCGAATCCGTAGATTCTCCGTGTAGGTGCAAACCTGGCTTTCACACTAGTTAAATTCAGTATAATTATAATGTGATTATTACAGGCCTCATACTTCTTTACTTTTTCAATCAGACGTTCAAATATATTACACAATTCAGGTCTACTGCTAATTCCCTTCATATAAGACACGAGAAAAGCAAAACAACCATATTTTCATTCCATAATTTATCAGCCATTTATTAATTTAAATTAACTTGAAAATTTCGACACAGTATAGTTTTCACCTCTAGATGATAGTTATCTTTGGTCGATTATGTTCGTGTTGAAGTTGACAGTTGATATTTCAACACAACTAATAATTTCTTTGTTGTAGAGCGTTCACTCCTGGTGTGCGGAGTCCTTGGTTCTATCCCAGCTCACTCCAAGTGGACTTTGTGATAAACAAACACTATGTGTTGGAGTTTTTCCTGGTTCTCCCATTTTCTTTATTCCCCTATTTCGTTTTATTATCATCATTACCATCTCTCTTATCATAGGTGATCACGAAACTTTAAACTATAACTTTAATTTCATAATCTTTGTTTGCAGTTTGTGATTTGAAATCATTAAATTCATTTTGTTTGAGTCATTATCTTCTTTCATCTTAATAACGTCAAGACATAACTTGTACTATGGTTAAAATATCCTAACCAATCGTCTAATTAAAATTTAATGCATTATAATTATACCTCATTCTAACAACGAAAACACTGAAAAGCCTTTGATATATCATAACCTTAGCTTGCGATGAAGGTGATTTTTCCGCTGAAGACGAATAGCATATTTCATGAAAAGTATTCACATGTCTATAGAATCTTAAAAATTTGGTTAATAACAATGAAGAAATTCGAATTTGGTTTACCTTTTCTCAGTCCACATGAATCCATTATTTTAATGCTTCAAATATTTTACCTACTTTTGCCTCCTATGTCTGAGGTGCTGTCTTTATTTACTGTACAAGAAGAACGTACAAATCACTGTTAAAAGTCAATTGAAGCCAGACTCTAGCATTTAATATATAGAGTTAAAAGGTATTTTTCTAGATATGTGTCAATTCCATGATATTTTTTGTAAAAATTTCTGATGTTGATGAATCATGGGGTATGATATGTTTGAGACTGAATTCTACCCCAGAGATGATTCTTAAATGTTTGCACTACGTTCTCACCACTTTTGGGGGAGGGATGGTAATGAATGTCTTAAATACAGTAAATAATATTAAAAATGTGTCGAATAAACCAGGTAGGATGTACAGAATACTACTAAATAAGCTAATAAATTGTTTCCAGGGACCTTGTTACATATCCGTTTCAGGCTCACTAAAAATGAAACATGCTAATTTAATCACCTCTCTAAGTTGGGCACTTGGCCAACTTGACTTCATTTTTAGTGAACCTGTACTTTCCCATTAGATACGTATTAGTTGTTACTGTGTAAGTTGGTCACCTGTATAAATTGGAACTGAGTTCCCCGGATTGCAGCAACGTTAGTCATATGCTGTAAATTCACCTCTGTACGTTGGACTTTTAGGTGGTCTTTCTTTCTTAGGAATGTTTTCAAAACACAAAGGAAAAATTGGAGAAAACTTGTCCATTGAAACCGATTTCTTCAAAAATACAGCAGAAGGTGTTACTATTTATTGTTATTAGTCTATTTCCAGCAAGAGTACTCATATTGAAAATTACACGACTTCTGACTGTCCAGTTCAAACGGAACTACAGTATGGATTTTCTCACGTGCTCGAATTCTTTCTCTTTCTTTGGAGCTTGCAGAAAATTTACAAGTGATGACAGATTTATATTCCAAAGAGTAAGAAAAGAAAACGATAACAGGAGATATGTTTGTCCTCTACTTGCTGGTCAACACCCAGTAAGTTTCGAAATATTTCTCCGAAAAAGTTATCAAAATTCTTTAGGAAAGTGGTCAATATTATTCTATGTGTGTGGAGGGGTGGGGGTGGGTATTATTACTGGAGAGAAGACAACACGATGAATGCTTCATCTGTACAGTAAGATTTAAGTTGAAGTAAATGTGTCATACTATGAAAAGGGTAGAGAATCTTCCTCGAAACAACAGCTAAGATCATAAGCCGCGGATCCAAGATATCATCAAGGAAGGGAATAAACCATAGTTTGCCGCTTTATCCAATGTAAAGAAAGTAGGATTAAAGCCATTTTATCCGGTGTATACCTGAGCGTCAAGGGGGAAGGCTATAGCCCCTATAGCCCTTCCCTTGGATCCGCGCCTAAATATATATATATAGTCTTGACACTGGCACTTGCCGCGAACGGAGATACGTCCATGTACCGCGGTTCTCAGATAACCTCTTTGTGTACACGTAGTAACTTTCTGTTTTAATACAGTTCATCAATTCTAACACCTTTAGCGTATTCTCTCTCTTTTTCCATGGTTCCGGTGGGGATACTTGCCTCTGATAAAACCCAAGGAGCGGTTCGGATCAAACTATAAACAGAGGTCCTTTCTTGTGTAACCTATATGGGGAAAATACGTAGTAAACCACAATCAATCAATCAATCAATCGAAAGTCCACTATTAGATCATCAAGACAACCTTTTCAGGATTGTAGCTACCCATCTACCAAAGGTCTTGTTTATGGTGCTCTCTCATCTTGGTTTACTTATGACCATGAATCAGCAAACAAGTAATAGAATCAACTATGGACTTAACTACGTGTTAAACTGGTAATTACAATTATCACTACAAATACTAAGCCAGAAGAATGAATAAGCCTCCGCAACGATATAGTGAAGTCTCCAATACATCCTTAAATTCCTACATGTTCATCTAATTTCCAGAGTTGGCATCTACTTCCAAATGCTAAATGCCTAACATCAACCACAAGAAAACACATAATATGCGAACTATTCAATGGTATCCAAAGAAAAGGACACAGCGCTCACATCAGCACCAACATCCAGAGCAAAAAGCGGTCCTTATCAGGATCAATTTGTAACAACTTGAAGAAGAGAGGAGAATGGTCACTTGAAATATAGAAAGAAGTTGACGTGAAGAACAAAAACAACATAAAATCGTTCTGTTGTGCCGCTTGTGATCTTTGACATTTATAAAGATATTTCTTCAATTGAATGGACAAAATTGTCAACAGTTACCTGGTTCAAGGAGTAAACTTATGTTCTTGGTCGGTATTGGTTTACTCAGAGTAATATTTTTCACAAGTCTTCCTTATAGAGAACTCTACATAATCATATGTATTTCTATTTGAGCGTGCTTCGTCCACTTTAGAAACCATTAATAGTAGTTGTATGTTTTTCGGTGACCTAATAATTACCAAGTTTGTTACTGTGTAGTTTCGTATATTTTTCCTTTATTATTGTTATGAGTATTAAGTATCCTGCCTGTTGGCAGGTCTTGGGACTAAAATGTTTCTTCCTTGTCTCTCTATCCTTAGCTTCCTTTCTTAACTCTCAATATTTTCTCCTATTTTTCAAATAATCAATCTGTGGTGCTCTTCATCTTTTTACTACTCGCTCTCCTTCCATCTTTCCCTCTAAGGCTGTATAAGGAAGTGGCTAAAAGCGCCCTTTTCTCTTCCATACCTATTTACCTGTGTGTATGAAGAGAGAGAGGTCACTTTGTCTATCTAAATCAACCAGATATATATAGTATCGATATACGTATAACCAAAATATCAGCAGATATAGCTACATAGGTCCTAGTTACACGTTTAAGTCCAGAAATATTCTCAGTTAGCACAATATTTAGATATCATTTTTTTTTAACGTAAAGTGCAAATGACTGTGTACTTAAACGAGTATATAAACATTTTATTAGTTTATTAGTGAAACTAAGCACAGAAATATAGCGTTGTATAATACACAGATAAATATGAAGATTTCTACGTAGCTAGAGCGATCAGCTCTTCTTAAAATTTGAAATAACCAATACCACACATCACAACACATAACGGCGGGAGAAAGAAAATCCAATTATTAGCGGATGGTCTGTTAAAAATGGAGAAGTTTTTTTTTTTTAAAAAAAAAAACTCTATGTATATCCGATGCTTCATTTGACTAAAAATTCAGTTACATTCAACGGGAATGGAAATGAAAAATAATGTAATGAGCGAACATACATCACTTTTCCACGCAATCCGATTCCGTAATTAGAAAAAAAAGGGGGGCCTGTTCTATCTCGTTACTAATTAGTGGCCGTTCTTCATAATTAATCCGATTACACGACGACCATCAATATAATCGAAATATTACCGGCATAGCTACGGCTCTCTCTCGCTCTCTCTCTCTCTTTTATATATATATATATACACTCACACACACGAACACACATATATATATTCTCCTCTTTTCTGGATAATTTTTCCCCTCACCGTTTTCGGTCTCTCTCTTTTTTATATAATAACCAAGGATATCATCATATAGCTTATTGGTTAAAAAATATAACCAAAAAATCATATTGCAAGCATACAAAAGGAAACGAGGATCATTGTTATTTAGTTGTATATTGATGTAAAATTACAGCGGTTATCAAATTTCTAGGACAAAGCCAATTATATTATTCTTTCCCCATACTTGTTTTCTCTCCCCCTTCCCCCTATCATCCTCTGTTGTTTCGTAGTATTTGCTGAAAAATAAAGATATTAAAATACTTAGAATGGTTTTATTGGACTTTACTACATATATATATGTATATATATATATATATATATATATATATATATATATATATATATATATATATATATATATATATATATATATATATATATATATTATACCCATACACACGGGCAATTACTTACTCGTACATACATATATAAATTGTTATTTCTATTTTGCTATAAAATGTTAAAGAAAAAAATAGTTATGTTACTATTAGCAGTGAGTTCATGGTAGAAGAATGTTATTTAGATTTTCAATAGGATTCGACTGATCTCTTTTATCCCTAACCGATTTCTATCCTAAGAAACAGCCATAAAGATCTTTACACTATATTTAAAGTAACTCGTGTTATTATTCAGTTCAGAATCTTTTGTCGTCGCGAATTCTATCCAAGAATTTGAAGCTTAAGATACAGTATATAAAACGATAATCATGTCTGTTGTGCTGTTTGGTTGCGAAATGTAGTCACTTACTTTAAGGAAAGAACGTAGACTGAAAATATTTGAGAATAAAATACTGTAATGAATATTCGGACCCAAGAGGAACGGGAATGGCGAATGGCGGAAACTTTATAACGAGGAACTACATAATTTATACCATTTACCAAACATTGTTAGAGTCATCAAATCTAGGAGGCTCAGGTGGGCAGGTCATGTAGCCAGAATGGAAGAAAGTAGGAACGCTTTCAAAGTCTTAACTGGAAATCCAATCGAGAAACGATTATCAGGAAAACCAAAACCCAAATGGGAGGACAATATTAGGATGGATCTCGCAGAAATAGGAATCCAAAGTAGAAACTGGATCCAGTTGGCTAAGGAGAGAGAAGTCAATGGAGAACCTTTAAGTTTCATAGGCTATAGTTAGTTAGTTAGTTAGTTAGTTATATTTAAACATGCAAATACTTTCTGTAAGAATTTCTAAAATATTATTGAGAATTGAATGAAACAAAATGTACAAGGAACAGGCACATACCAATCGAACTTATGAACAAAGTGATATATGAGTGAGTGTTAACAGCTCATGTTTAGTTTTTGAGAAAAACAAATTATTTTTGTAAAATTCAAAATTGATGCTGAACGAAAATTACATTATCTGTTAAGGTAAGAGTAATCCTGAAATACACCCACATATTAAGCTCTTCATTATATGACGAGCAAGACAACAGTACAGACTATGGTTTATAAGACCTAGTTTACTATTAACACTTAAATTTTAATCTCTCTTTATTTTAAAATATCGTTTAATATCAGTTTATATATATATATATATATATATATATATATATATATATATATATATATATATATATATATATATATATAGTGGCGGATCCAGGATATGATCAAAGGAGGGGCTGAACAGTAGTTTGCCGCTTTATCCAGTGTAAAGCAGGATTGAAGCCCATTTTATCCAATGTATACCTGAACGTTAAGGGGGGGGGGCTATAGGCCCCCTTGGATCCTCCACTATATATATATATATATATATATATATATATATATATATGCGTTTTTTCATATTTGTGGGGCGCGGTGGTAGAGCGTTCACCTCCGGTGCTTGGGATCCCTGGTTCGATCCCACCTCGCGCCGTGTTGAATTTGTAGTGAACAAACACTGTGCTCGTGAGTTTTTTCGGGTTCTTCCGTTTCCTCCCACTTTCTTCATTCTACCATTTCATTCATTTCTCATAATCACCGTCTCTTTTAGCCTAACCGGCATAACCCTGGGACGTAAAACTTAAAGATTTCATTTCATTTCATTTTTTTCATATTTTGACTTTTGCGTAGCAAAATGCGAAATAAATGTAAATTTGCATCGCAATTTGTAAGTTTTGTGTCGCACTTCCGACATCCAAGAAAAACATTATTATTATTATTATTATTTCATACTGTGAAATAGTAAACCTTTTCTATGCATCACAAACGACCATGATACTGAAAAGCAAAGTAAGGAAAAAGTAACAGCAATTACACTATTTTTTAAAAAAAAAAAGTTTTAACGTTAACATTCTACAGATTGATCTGATAATTTTTCTTAATTCCATCTAGAAGTTATCAAAATCTTTCCGCGTTCCTATAGGTCCACAAAGTACGTGATATAACAAGTTTTAAACCATATTTCTCGGGTGCTTGTGCAAAAGGTGTTAAGTCACAAAACTCCATTTTCCAGTCATTTAAGAAACGTATCACTGGAAAGAGACAGAGAGAAAAAGTTTTCTAGACGTGTGTAAGGCGGATAAGTCAAATTCAAACTTATACCGAAGTTATAAACTTGTGTATTCTGAGAGATATATTAGGAAATCATTAATACCCTTATACTTTTAATTCAATTTTACCAAAACGCTATTCTGACTTAACACCTTTTGCATAAGCCAGATTTATCATTGAAATAGATTGTAATGATTTGTATATCTTTAAACATCAATAAATTCTCTTCTTCTGTTCTTAGAATTACTTTATCTATCTATCTATCTATCTATCTATCTATCTATCTATCTATCTATCTATATATATATATATATATATATATATATATATGAATGAAGTTACACTAAAATAATGTTTGATATCAAACGTAAGACTTGGTGAACTAGCGTTGTCCCTCGTGAAATTTCTCCTAATCTTCCGAAAATGAGACGACAATTCTCAGGTACCTGATCTCGTATCGTTTATAACAAAATGTATACTCTTCGTCCCGTTTTCGAGGCCAACAGTATATGTAAGTACGTGGAAAATGTCGAAACATATCTCTTAAGCCAAGATATGAGATAACATATGTCCAAGCAAAGTTAAAAGTTTTTTTTTTTTTTTTTTTTTTTTTAATGTTGACCATACATTTTAGGTTTGCTAACTTTTTATTTACACAATGTACGGTGAGGAACAGTTGATTGGTTGATATTACTTTTTCGTGGTATTTGTATTAGTTAAGACAAACAAAATAGAATTCACACATCAATCTTTCTTCTATACTAGCACAAACATATACCTCAAATGTTTGTCAGCATTAATTTTGTCGCCGCCGAACCAGCTTCCTCTCTTTTTGCATGCATCTTTCTATAAATTTCCACCTTTCGATTACCATTTCTGTTTTCTTTCAGGTTTATGCATCAATAGTTACACAGCATACACATTGCATATCGTACATACGAATATACGTATATGTGCACAAACAATCAATCGTCTTTCGCCCTGCCCCTGGTAACCCTTCCCCTTTGTGTCTCACATACAAATCTATGACAGAAAATTAATAGAAAAAAATATATATATATCCAGAAAAAGAGTGGTGTGATTCTTTCAATTTTCCAATTCTCCTATAAAAATGTCCCATTCCATTATACAGAACCGTTCTCTTCGAACCGTGCGTTATAAATACACACGCCTATACACATGCACAATAAGCATTTTTGTATGTAAAGAAAGAAGGAATGATTACAATATATGTACGTATGAACGCACACCCTTTCCTGGATGGATATCGAATAATTACCATTTGCTCTTAAGTAAATGTTGACACTGTAAATTTTTTTAACATTAAAACGAGCCACACAAGACGAATATAATAACGATTCGGAAAAAGAAGGAAAAAAAAAGAAATTACACGAAAAAGAAATAACACCCTTGCTTCTAATTAACCAATTCTTCATTTGACCATATGGAGTAGAACGTATTTTTATATCTTGTTTTTGTAATGTGCGTGGGTGATCTTTCGTGTCACGGATGCAGAGTGGACTTATTTTAATGTTATGTTTCTCTTGTTTATATTCAATAATATTGATGCTTCATTTGTTTGTCTTCTGTACATTGAAAAAGTTATCAATAACCTAAGTTACTAATTAGCAAGAAATGCGGTTCCTCACACACAAATAAAAAATGTATAATGTAAACTTTTTCTTTCTTTCTTTATATATATCCAGGATATGATAAAGGGAGGGGCTAAACCATAGTTTGCAGTTTTATCCAGTGTAAAGCAGGATTGAAGCAGATTTTATCCAGTGTATACCTGAGCGTCAAGGGAGGGGGCTATAGCCCCTTTAGCCCCCCTGAATCCACCTCTGTATATATATATATATATATATATATATATATATATATAAAACAACAACGAATGACGAGAAGATATACTATCATGTATATGTACTACCATACGCAGGATCATCAGAAGGTAAGAGCAATATAAAATATCAATTCTGTCTTCCTCTTCATTACTAATTACAACAACTTACTTAGAACAAATTTGTATCAATACAGAAAGTATCTTTACAGTCTCAATTAGGCCAAGTAAAAAAAAAAAAAAAAAAAACTGTGAAACACATAGCTAATTATTTTAAATCAGAAGTCTAAATACTGAATTATTTATCTACAACCTTTACAGATCCCGAGATCTAGACATATTATTATAATAATTGTAATTCCCACCCGTTTTTTTTCTTTCTCATCATATTTTTCTTTCCTTCTAGATCAAATATCAAAAATTGCTAGGAATACGTATCTAAGTATTTTAAACGAAAAGTCCATATAGCAAATTTCATGTCTGTTTCAAAGAGATTCCGAGATATGGACATCTTTAAGATAAAAATTGTCACCCCTCTTTCCACCCCTTTCTTGTCGCATTTCCAAAAGCGTTTCCTTAGTTGGATCTTACATTACAAACCTGACCAAATTTGAAGTTTCTACCTTAAACGGTTTGGACTGAGCGTTGATCAAGTCAGTCAGACACTCAAGAATTCTTTCTATATATAATTTATAAAGAAATAATCACATTACTTTTGATTAAGTTAATAAATGCTTTGCTACTGTTGATCTTAAAATGATTCATGTTATTCTTGCAAATGCTTTATCGAATATTTAAGTCTGTAGTTTATAGCAGGGTGGCCATAGAAGTTAATGGCTTATAGCCCATAGTGGTTCACTGAAATTAGAGGATCTTTGAAAAGCAACTTAATTGAAATGAATGAGAAAGATATATTTAAAATAAATTTATTTAATACAAGAACATTACGTTTAATCAATTCCGCAACCATGGTTGAGGAAGGTATGTATTAAAGTACGAACCATTCAAATAGTGCAGAAGCAATAGCTGAGTTTTTTATAAACATATATATAAATGAAAGTATACTAGAATGTAACTAACTAGACTAGAAATGAAAGAATGTAACTATATATATATATATATATATATATATATATATATATATATATATATATATCAATGAAAGTAACTATATTTGTAACTTAACAACACTTGAACCACCAGACTGATCTCGACAAAAACTTTCAACATAGATGAGGTTCGGGCCTGAGATGGTTTTATCATTTCACTTTGAAGGTGCAACTTGGAGGAAGGAAGTGCGGATATGTATTAAAAATTATCGATCTTAGTGTCGAACCCATAGTTTTCGGGGTTGCTGAGATGAACACTGACATTTCCGATGAAACTTAAATTCTAATTCAGCACTGCAACTTGGGGGAAGGAGAGGAAGATGTATAAAATGACCGCTATAAGTGTCGAATCCATAGTTTTTGCGGTCGCTGAGGTGAACATTTACACTTTCGATGCCGTTTAAATTCAAATTTACTCCCACAAATTGAGGGAGGTACATAAAAATGATGCAAAATAATTGATATTAGTGTGAATCCATAGTTTTCAGGGCCACTGAGGTGAACAGTAACATTTCCGATGCAGTTTAAATCCAAATTCAACGCCGAAACTTTAATGACTATGTAGTAATTTCTGCAAAAATGGCACAGGACCTAAAATTTAGGTCTAGTGCCTATATTTTTAGGACTTGTGCCGTTTAGGACTTATGAATGTCACCCACTGTATTGCATAATAAATGTTCTTTGTTCAATTTTAAAATTACTGCGTTCTTTATGTATACAGTTGGTATTTAATGTTCACTCGTGAAATGTCTAGTGAGCTTTTGTCCTAATTAAGTAAACTTTAATGGATTTTTGTCCTACTCTTAATAAAATACGCTCCGCACAGTATACATTGCAATTCTGAATGTTTGCTTGGTTTCAGAAGTCTGGTAAAATATGCTTTTTAAACATTTTTTAAATTTTTTATTTATTTATTTTTGTTTTAGGAATTTGACTTGGGATTCTCGTATCTCCATTCGAAAGAAACGAATTTCTTAACTAATTCTTAGAATGAAATAGGTTGTATTATGTAATTTGTGTATAAGTGCAAAACAGATAGTGATAATAATAACCATAGTAGTACAAATATAGCTGTTACTGTTGCTAGTAGCTACGTTCGTAACATTATTGCCAACTAGTTGTTGTATCTTTCCAATTTCGTGTGGTGGTGGCGAATTTCAGAACTAAAGCAAGTGAATGAAAAAGGCACAAGACCTAAACGGCACAAGTCCTAAAAGGCAGAAGTCCTAAAAATCATATCGCGGCATAAGTCCTAAACAGCACAAGTCCTAAATGGCACAAGTCCTAAAATTTAGGTCTAGTGCCTATATTTTTAGAACTTCTGCCGTTTAGGACTTCTGGATGTCACCCGAACCACATAGATAGTAAAGCCAATTGTGTCTCTAGTGGTTATTTTATAACTATATGGTTATAATCATTTCTTAAAAAGTCAACTCAAAAAAACAAAACAGCCTGCTACTAGAAGAACTATCCTTTCTTGATTTTTTCCATAGAAACTGGTTATGCTAGATGTATGTGCGTCACTGTTAGGAGTATGTGAGTTACTGGTAGAAGACAAGCAACATGTTAACAGTACATAAATAAAGGCAGAAGGTCATTTCAAGTTTGTGGTAACGAATTTGATTGCTAGTTAGCTGCATACTGGCGAAGTTACTGCGGGTAGTTTGAAAGTGTTGTGTGTTGAGTTTCAGGGCAGTGATGCTAACTCGTTGGAAAAACCCATTTTGTGGGATTTTTTAAATATAAATTTCTCTAATAGGGATAAAGAGAATTTTCGTAAAAATCGCCATGTATATGGGATTTTTCATGTACTGAATTTATCAAAAGAAACACTGATCAAAGCTTAAACACATACTGCATTTTAAATTATAATGTGTAACGGTTTCGGATGTCTAACATATCCTTCATCAGACACTATAGAATAGCGTAGACAAGATGAAATTGAGAAAGAACCTTATAAGGATAAAAAATGGCGGAAAGTGAACATGGGGACCTACGGGATTAGCTGAAGGCTTCAGCCAATAGAATTTAGTCTTTTTCATAAGAATGACTATATATATATATATATATATATATATATATACAGTGGCGGATCCAAGGGGTAGGCTATAGGGGCTATAGCCCCCCCTTGACGCTCAGATATACACTGGATAAAATGGGCTTCAATCCTGCTTTACACTGGATAAAACGGCAAAATATGGTTTAGTCCCTCCCTTGATCATATCCTGGATCCGCCCCTGTATATATACACTGTATCTGTGTAATATATACACTGTAATATATATGTCTGTATCTTCACGTATGTTCTATAGTGTCTGATGAAGGGTATGTTAGATATCCGAAACCGTTACACATTATAGTTTAAAATACAGTGGGTTTTAAGCTTTGGTCAATGTTTCTTTTGTTAAAATAATCAATCCAAAGCCATAGATAGTGTTGTGATACTGTATTTACTTCATCAGCACTAACAAAAATTAATGGGCGGAAACTAGACTAATGAATCTTTAGCAGGCACGAAATCAGTGCTAATTGACAAATTTTGTTACCTTAGAATGGATGCTACTAGGGAAGTGATTTACTCAGTGGCTTAAGAATCTCAAGAAACAAGTGCCAAGGAACGTAAATTGTAATCTAATATTTAAGAACAAAATAGAAGAAAGTAAACTACTAAGCGAGAAACAATCAACCCAAAAAGTTCGATACACAAGGACTTGAGACGGAAGTTTCGTTACGTTTCTTACAAGACTACAGCCCAAAAGCGTGCTTATGGTTAGAATATGGAGTTCTGACAGCAAAAATGTACTTGTCTTCCGCAACATATTCAATTGTTTCTTTCAGTTAAGGAAAGTATTTTTTCATAAGCTATTTGATAAGCGTAGAAGATCGAAATTTACGAATAATTCACTCATATATTGAAGAAGTGAGTGAAGTACAACAGTTTCACTTTTCAAATTTTATAAGTTTTGAATTTTTGTAATTAATTTTGTATAGCAAGGGAAATTCACGAGCAAAATGAAAATTTCTCCCTCTCGAGAAGGTATTTCGTAACGTTTGAAGTTGGCGTCACTGCTTCAGGGAGAATGGCTGTCGTTTATGTGTAAATAGTCATATAGCTTCGAAAATTACACCCTTTTTATGGGAAGACTACCGTTGTATCCTTTCTGACATATAATTAAAGTTATAGCTAAATTAGTAAATAGTGTATGACAAAAGGTTTACATGTGTCAAAGAAAGGAACAATGTTGTGTAGAATAGTATCGAAACGGGCACCTCTTGCCAATATTTTTTACTTCAATATGGGCATCATTGATACCCGATGTGATGTAGAAAGTACGGTCTGTGATGTGACACAAAAACCCACTATCTTTAAGAATAATAGCAAGGTCAGTTCAACGTTCCGCAACAGCCGTAAATTACATCATTATTCAATATTTACAACTGATAAAGAAGCATAAGACTTGAGCTCATGCGCGTCATGCCTCACAGGTCTCTGTTACCAAGTTTGCAAATATGTTGCATTTCTTCTCCGAGTTCTAAAATTCCTTATTAACCATGAAAAATACAGTATACTTAAGGTATAACTCTGAATTGGTGAGTGAAGTTTGTCGAATTATCAAAGAAAATTTGTTTATAACTTTTCAGAGGTGGGTGGGTAATAGAAGATTATGCCTTCTCCATTAGTTAATGCTGTAGGAATTGATTTGAATACCACAGAGGGAAAAAGGAGGTAAGTCAAAAAATGGTCGAAAATGAGTTAACACCAGAATTATGTAGCCTGAAAGGTGTAGTTTGCATGGACTAAACCCCACAGTAAGAAGAAGGTTAGTCATTAACAAACGAGGGGCACCGATAAGGTCCGATTTTGACCCCCCTTGGAATGAGCTGATTCTCAGCTATTTTGTAGTTGACTATATGTAGTTTATGGAAACCAGCATAACTTGGCCCTTGCACTCTTCTATAGGTACGTAACTATGGCGCAAACTTGGGGTTATGGCCGATTTTCGCGAAACCGACATTTGAGTGCTTATTTCATACAGAGCGCATGTGAGTGGCATGATTTCCACTGAATGTATGTTGTGAAGGGATATAAGAGGCTCATGTTGGGCTAGGTTTCATTAGGTTGCTGCCTTGTGCTTATAGTAAGAAAAAACGTTTTCTGTAATATCGGGAGTGTTTCGAGAATATGGTAAAAGCCAAAGAAAGATGGTTCAAGGCGGGTAATCTGTACCAAACGAGAACAGTTATTTCGTAGGGCAAGAGAAGAGGATTAAGGAACCTTTGACAGCTCATGGTGATACATGTTAAACATGGAGAAAGCCCTCTTGAAATGCAAAATCTGGAAAACAATGCTTTTATATTTAGTATATGGATGAGTGTAGACCGAACTTGTGTCGAAAAAATAAGTGATTGCGAGTAGGTAGCTTAGTGAGATTGCAGATAAACACGCTGATTTGGTTTGGTTGTTTTCCTACGTTTCTATTGCATGAAACATAAACAAACAAAGCAAACAAACGGACTTCTCGATAAGACGAGACTGATTGTGAACCTAGTTATCAGCAGATGGATTCTACTATTTGTCTGAATATCGGATGACTCATATCGCTTGTGCGATACATTGCAGACTGTATTTAATCCTCAGTTGTGCTATTACGTCTTTCGAGCTCCTTTCTCTGTCTCTGAAAAGTGAATTCTTTGGAGTGCTTGTAGATGTTGTTTTGTGTTTGTGTGTTTTGTTTGTACATTTGCCTGTGCTGTCACTGCAGTGTTGTTTTGTGTTTACTGCTACTATTGCTCGAAAATAACAAGTTCATTTGCTTCAAATACGAACTCTACTGCATTCGGCTTACATTTTTTTGTGGTGGAATATGCCTAAGCAGGTATGCTGTGACGCGTGCGGTGCTCGTGTACGTAAATCGAAATTAATTCGAATTGATAGTGACGCAATTCTGAGATGTTTGAAGGGAAAAAACGCAACCTTAGTAATAGGTAGCCGGATATGCCCCAAATGTCACTTAGAACCATCAAAGAAAGGGTTAACTCTCAAGTATTCTCGAGTGGTGATCTCTGCGAGAACTACTCTCAGTGATAAAAATGCACAGCCTCATTGTGCCGAAGCATCCTCTAGCAAAACTGCCCCTACATGTGACGATTTAGAAACTGTCACGCCTGCGGTGAAACTCAAGCTGAACATTGGACGAGCTTTCCTGTCTTACAAAAAGTGTATTGTTTGTAACAAATCTCAGACGTGTCTGGCATTAATACCTGCAAAAGCTAGATGCCAGTTTTATGTTGACAACGGCTTTATTATTCCCAAAGGTGCGCGTTGTTGTCACGATCGTTTGGACTCACACTATTTGAAACCTGGGACTGTGATTGAAAAAATATAAAACGGATGCCTCGTTAATGCTAGAGAAGTACGGGAGTTGCTGGATGGCTTGAGATCAGTTGCATCCCGCAAAGGAATGGATTTTGACACGCCCGGTGTTTTAACTAGTGCAGACTACTGGAATTTAACAGTAGTGATAATTGAGCAGTTCGGTGTGGTATTGAACATCGTGGACTGCCATTTGAGAAATACCTCAAATCGGAGTTCTAGGACGTCTCTTGCTGTTTTCCTCTTGAAACTTAGAACTGGGATGTCCTACCATGTCCTCTCGATGCTGTTTTCCCTCCCGAAATGTGTGCCAAAGGTGTGTGTGCATTCTGTTCGTAAAGCCCTCGTGTTAGCACTTGTTCCATAACATATAGGACTTCAACATCTTTCCAGGGACGATTTAATTAAGTAGCATACCAGGGACTTTGCCAAGACTGTTTTTGTGGACGGGAACGACAAGGCAATCCTCGTTCTAGATGGGGCATATATTTATATTGAAAAGAGTTTAAACTATAAGTTCCAGAGAAGAACTTTCTCATTGCACAAAGCTCGCCCGCTGGTCAAACCCTTCCTCATTGTAAGCACAACAGGGCATATACTTGATGTGTTAGGGCCGTTTTATGCAGATGATAAAAACAATGAGTCGTCTATTATAACAGGACACATGAAGTCATCTGCCGAGGGTTTGAGATCCTGGTTGAGAACAGGTGACGTTTTGATTGCTGACAGGGGGTTCAGAGATGCTGTGCAACTCTTAGAAGACATGGATCTCATTATTAAAATGCCACATTTTATGCAAAACAAAAGCCAGCATACCAGCCATGAAGTCAACGAGTCCAGTTTAGTAACGTCCGTTAGATGGGTTGTTGAAGCTGCTAACGGGCTCATAAAAACATTTAAAGCATTGTCGAATGTACTGCCCAACTCACACATACCATTTATTGGGGATTATGTGAGAATAGTGTGCAGCATAATTAATGCCTTCAGACCTCCAAGGACCCTGGAAAATGCAGAAAACGCCAACATAGTCCCACAGAGAATGTTACGGCTCTCGCAATTCCCGAATAAGTTGCAGGAAAGAGTGCTCCGTGAAAACTGGTCAAGGTGCAGAGCAATTGCAAAAATGCAGGCAAGCAATGTCAATGATTTTCCCATTTTACTATTGACGAGCTTTGAAATATCACTATGGTCGTTTATCAACTGAAGCAAACTCAATCCTACACTGCAAAACACGAGGCGAACGATGGAAAGTACAAGCTGTACACATACAAGGAGTGCGATGGTGTTCTATGGGTATTACTTCAAAGTCGCCATGTGACATCCAAGAAATATTTCCTGTGGATCGAGTACCATAACTGGCATAAGTGGGTGGTACTGTCAGTGCAAGGTTGGAGCTCGCGTAGTTGGCTGCTGCGCGCATGTTGCCTCCGTGTTGTAGTGCCTTGGGTACTACAAGCACATCACCGAGAGAGCAACAATAACACGGTACTCCGACACCTATGTTGCGTTTCTACAGAACTCATCGAGGGTGGTCACGAACGACTAATACGATGATGGTGAGGAAGCGGAGGACGACGTCTAATAACGGTACGAATAATGCTTGCACGTTTGGCGTTGTGTTTAACGCTTTTTTCGTTTTAAAGGTTTATTGTTCCTTGTTTAAATCTACTTACAGTACAAGCGATGCCATCTTGATTCACATATAACATGGAAGGATGAAGCGTAGATGACAGAAAAGGACAATACTCGCGTCCATGGCTTTTGTAATCCTACAAAGTAGTAAATATGCTTTCGTTTTGTATTCAAACACGTACTTTTTTCTTCAACCAATCAGCCCATGTGTGTCTGCGATCTCAATCGGCAATATAATCAAGGGCGATTATTTTCCCGGCACGAGTTCGGGATACAATCACATATCAACTACATACCTTCATATGTTTCTCATGGCTATGGACTTTAAAGGGGGCCTTCTCCGTGTTTAACATGTATCAGAATGGGCTGTCAAAGACTCCCTAATCTTCTTCTGTCCTACAGAATAACTGTTCTCGTTTGGTACTGATTACCCGCCTTGCACCATCTTTCTTCGGCTTTTACCATATTCTCGAAACACTCCCGATATTACAGAAAACGTTTCTTATTACTATGAGCGCAAGGCAGCAACCTAATCAAACTTAGCCCAACATGAACCTCTTATATTCCTTCACAACATATTCAGTGGAAATCATGTCATTCGCGTGCGCTCTGTATGAAATAAGCCCTCAAATGTGGAAAAACATGCAATTTTCGCGAAAATCGGCCATAATTACGTACCTATAGAAGAGTGCAAGGGCCAAGTTATGTTGGTTTCCATAAACTACATATAGTCAACTACAAAATAGCTGAGAATCAGCTCATTCCAAGGGGGGAATTGGCCCTTATCGAAATCCCTCCTTTAATGCTAAACATTTCGCCTACAGGGGAAGAAGTAGGTAAGTCGGTGGAAAACAGGGCAATTGTGTAAAATTATAAAAAAAAAAAAAACTGACTTGCCTCCTTTCCCCCTCCCCTCCGTAGTCTTCATTTATTATGGATAGGGTTGACTCCAACCTTTGTAGAGGTTGAACAAAATGTATATACTGTTTTTTTTATTCTTAAATGTTTTTATTTCTCTCAATTCTCCACCAGAGTTATGGATGTTATTTTTGGAGTTCACCGTACATCCTAAGTTGAGAATACTCTATAGAATTATAGAAAATGCATAAGAAGTTATTACTGAAGTTCAGCATACACCATAAACTGAGGATAATCTATAGAATTATAGAAAATGTATAATATTTAACATATGCTCTTATTGATTGTTGATACAATGAATTATTATGAAAACACACATATTAATAGGTTCTCTAATAATCTTAGTCCCGTTAGCAAGTCAATTTAGGAACACACACACTCACTCACAATTAGTAACAAAGCTATAGGATATCTCTTAGCTTCGAGCTGTTGATTCAATCATATGGTAGATGATGGAATATAATTTTCTTAATAAAAAATAAGTGTGTTTAACATTACTTTTAAAAAAATATAACATGGAATAACAGTTTCTATGAGGTAATTTAATTTTCTCATGAAAAAAAAGGTTGCAACACAAGAAAACAAAACACAATCCGTTTTCTTGTTCTTGCTTCTAAACAAAACCCTCAGCATTGTCCTTTGACTGCCAAAAGCTAGGGAAAACACATGATTTTTCAGGTGTTTGCTTCCCCACAACACAACCAGGACAGTTTATTGAAAAGAAAATGACAATTATAGTCCTTGTTTGAGAAAACAATGTACAGTTTTCTTTGCCTTCCGGGAGCCAATGGCTACTATATGTGTGTAGCTATTTGAAATAATATGAAATGTTTGAATATCTTGCAGCTACAGTTCTCCCTTCTCATTTCTAAAGGAAACAAAAGTGTGAGGCGTATATATACACAAACATACACACACATATACACACTACAAGTGGCGGAAGATAGAACAATTATTATAACATTTGTCATGTAATTTGGAAATTTAAATACAAGAGCCAACTATTCAGAATGAAAATATGGCTACCTTTCCGAAAGACAAAATTCAATGTATCTTTAGTATCATTCAGTTCAGGTAGGCTTGCTACTAAAAAAGAGATACTAATAAGAAATAAAGTATACACATTGAACGTTATATGAGTGGCTAAACTAACACATACTATGTTTAGTCAGTAAACATGAACTCTCACCGTGTAAAGGGTTCCATGTTCCGTGGATTGGATGAGCTTTACGTTTACTGTGTAACCCAAAGTGCAAATAACATCTACATATCCTACCAGGCAACCTTCTTTTGGCCATCATAAAAATCCAAAAATATTTATTAGTTCAAAATGAAATTTATTGAGTAGTAGAGAAGGCGCCTTTTGACACACTGATATAGTAACTCAACAAAAATGCATTATACGTAGGTAGAAATCGTATGAGCTCAATGGCATATCATTAAATTAAGTATTCCCATATGTCTGATCAAAAATGTGTGGTCATGCATTATTTTGCTTTGGGTGTTTATAAATGTGTAAGAAGAACACATGAATCTGTATAAGACCAATAGTAGCAAAGCATTTATTAACTTCAAGAAAGATAAAGTTGTTAATATTTCCTTATAAATTCCATCACGAAATGGTAGGTAATATAATTTATTGACCAGTGAATTTAGTTGCGTGAAACATAGAAAATCGATCCAATGACAGAAATTTACACATCTATCTCTCTATATAAAAGAAGAAATCCTGACTACTTCACTGATTTGATTAACACCTAGGCCAAACCGCTTACGTTAGAAATTTCAATTTGGCCGGGGTATAGGATTTGTAATGTAAGATCCAATTAAGGGGAAAAATTGGAAATTCGACGGGGGAAGATGTCACTTTGGAAAAGACATGGCTTCTCATTTAAAGGAATTAGACACTTATTTCAGAATTTTTAAAAATATTTACCTTGGAAAGAAAAAAGAAAAGAAGAAAAACGGAATAGGAATTATAATTATTATGATAAGATGCCCATATCTCAGAATCTCTTACGGTTAGAAACATGAAATTCGGTATTTTGACTTCCGATTTAAAATAATTAGACGTTTCACCATTTTTTTGAATATTTGTCGTAGAAAGAAAAAAACGGGCGGGAAGAAAAATGGTTGGTGTTACAATTGTTACAATTTGATGACCATATCTCGAAATCCGTTAACCTTACAAGCATGAAATTTGGTACTTAGATTTTTCAATTAAAGACATATTTCAGCATTTCGTTATTTCGTCTACAAGAGAAGAAAAAGAAAGGAAAAAAATAAACAGAGTCGGGGTTGTAATTGTTAAAATAAAATGGCTATATTTCGAAATCTCATAAGATTAGATGCATGACAATTGGTGTTTAGGTTTTTAATTTAAAATAATTACAGACTTATTTCCGTTTTGTTTGATGTTTTCCTTAGAAAGTAAGAGAAAGATGGGAAGAAATGAGTTTTTGTGTTGTAATTGTTAAAATATCATGGTTGTATGTTCAAAAATCTCTTACGAGTAGAGACATATTAATTAAAGACGTGTTTCAGTGTTTCCCTTATAAAGGAAGAAAAAAGCGGGACGGGAAAAGGGTGTGGTTTGCAATTAATATAATAAGATGACCACTTACTAGACGAGACAATACAGGGTTTTCATAAAGTATGGATGGATTTAATTCCCTTATAATTTACATAAAAATGCTCATATTGAAATCAAATAAAGTGCAAACGGTAGCGGAAGGATTAAATTTTTACCTGTAATCTGCACCAGCTCAGTTCATTCACCGCCACACCTCCAACTGGGCGCCACTAGGAATCGACTTCTGTGGGCTGTTGATGATGCTTTCCCTTACCCTGCTCACTGTTGCAGGCGATGTTGGCGGCCTCCCACTTCGAGGACGGTCCAGGACGCTTCCTGTCTCCAAGAACTTAGCATGCCACTTTCGGATTGCACTCTCAGTCGGTGCCGGCGTTTTGAACTCTTTGGTGAACTTTCGACACACCAGAATTGGTGATTTTAGCTCTGCATAGCACAGAACACATTGCGCTTTCTCTTTCACCGACGCCATCTTTGATACGGTAACAGTGTTGCCAACTAAAAATTTAATCCTTCCGCTACCGTTTGCACTTTATTTGATTTCATTATGAGCATTTTTATGAAAATTATAAGCAAATTAAATCCGTCCAGACTTTATGAAAACCATGTATTTTTACAATATCTTTTCGACGTTGCTCGACTTTTGACCTTCGTGGAGTTTCTCCATTGTGGCTTTTGCTCTTAATTATCTGTCCCAACGCGTTTCTATTCCCCTAAAATTATAAATCAGGATATAAAGATGACGAGATGTGACTCTGTCCGAATCGAGAACGGAAACAACACGAAACAATAAAACATTTTACAATGCGAAAATCCTTTCATTGCTGATAATGTAAGTTGAAAATTTCAAGCCTGAATTAATAGAAAAGACGCTATTTAAGCGAGGACTTTTTTAATTTTTATAAAATGATAGACTTACTTAACAGTATCCAATAATAATAATAATAATAATAATAATAATAATAATAATAATAATAATAATAATAATAATAATAATAATAATAATAATAATAATAATAATAATAATACCGAATTTACTCAACTAAAGTACGGGCATCTTATTTCAGCTGACAACACTGATTTGAACAAGTAGCTGATGCCAGTGATGAACCGTTAGTTTGGTAGATAAGTTAATTTTCTTTGTAATCTTATAACGGGAGTTTGTATTCGTTCAGTATACGGAATCTCGAAACCGACACAAATTTTTAGGAGGGCATTTATATTCGAGCAGTGTTGATATTCAAGTAAATACTATGACATCTATTGGCAGGGCTGTAGTCGAGGGTACACGGCGGTACATGTCGTGTACTCTCTGCTTAATTTTAGTCATTAGAGTGTACCTTCTGCTTCAAAGCGTATAGTACTTTCTGCTTTTCTTTTTTTTAGATTTATAGTACTTTCTTTAAATTTATTTATTTATTTACTTATTTAATTGGGCCGTAACTTCAATGATAACCCGACGTCGGGATGTGGCGCCTCCATTGCCCAGTTTTTCGGAACTGCAATCAGCCACTGGTCCTTCAGATTGGGGTTTGTCCGGACCGGTCACCCGGCATTTGAAACCTGTGATCGAGTACATTAGAAAGATAAGCCTCAGCTGTTGATTGCTTTCTTGGGTGCCAACCTTGCTATGGCCTGTTTATGATGAATTGATTTGTGGTTTTAAGACGCGTGGACCGGAGGCCATGGGACGGAGGAATGAAGCGCATGCACACCTAGCAGGAATGCATGAATGGTGCTGTGAATAGTTGGTGGGGTCTTGGGAAGAGGTGATTTTAAGCAAGAAGTGCCGTCAAGAAAATAGCATGAAATACTTTTAGACTATAACCTCCTCGGTCCCAGCAATTATTTTGGTTAGAAATGTTATGTTCTAATATTATAGTTACCTTCGGTTGTATACCCTGTTAGCCAATTTTCAGTTATTCTTTCTTATGTCTTTGTCGTTTGTCCGCTGAGTGCATGTCGCCTATAGGCAACATGGGGACTCAGTGTATACATCATGTATAATTCACGTGTCGCCTATTGGCGACACGGGGTCTGAGAAGGATAAAACAGTGATGCATCCTTTATATTTTAATTGAATTAATACATACGTTTTACATTGTTCTTTTTTTTAAAAAATCGTTCTATGTCTTGTATGACTATCATAAATGATCACAAAACAGCGTGTACCATCTGAAAATTTTAGGACTACAGCACTGCTTATTGGTAAGTGTAAAAGAGAACACTCTCGCTGAAACTGTGGAGACTGGGGCGCCGCCACTCAGGGAATTTGGATACTACGAACTACTAAAAGCAAGAACGAATCAAATCGTTCAGAGCGCGTAAGTCTGATAGAATTAGCCAATAATACACTTAGCTACTGCCGGTATCAGACGATGCAGTTAGTTACAACTCTAGCCGGTAGTGTCGCAGAGTCACTTTTGTTGCATTGTGGGAATGATTTGAATTTCCATTAGAAATATAGAGAGTGGTTCATCAAGGTAATCAGTGACACAGAACGTGTGCAGATAACTGGTTCCTCATACTCAAATTTATACATGAAACAATTTATTAAGCAAAATAGAAAAAAAAATGAAATCTTTCAGTTCAACGCCCAATGATTATGCCGATAGGCTAAGGACAGACGGATGATTAAGCTAAATGAGTGGTGATGGAAGAATTGATGATATAAGATTGTGGAAAGAAACGAGAGTAGCCGAGAAAACATTCGGACACGATGTTGTCCACCACAAACTTACTTGACCTGGGATCGAACCAGTGATTCCGATATCAGAGGTAAGCAATAATAGAAAGAAGTGTATATTCACGAATGAAAAAAATGAGTACACGGTTACTTAATGGTAGATCACTTATTCCTTCTGTGGTACGTATCTCTCCCAGTGAGTTTGTGCTGGATAATGCCGTGCCAATGGGTTTTCCCGAGATTCTCCCGTTTCCTTTCACATTCTAATTCCACCTATTATTTTTGTAATCATTCACTAATTAATCATCCATATCTTATTAGCCTAATTGTGGGAAGCAAAACGAGAAAGTTCATTTCAAGAATGGGTTATAATTATAACGAAAATTTAAACCAACAACATACCAAACATAAAAGTCATAGCGTAAGCTTGCTGGCGGGTAGAGTTGAACCGAATTTATGAACCATTGAACCAGTTAAAGAGTAACATCATTGCCTGTGATTTCACTGCTGCTAACACGAAAAATTTTAGCGATAGAACCATATCGGTATCCCGATAGCTAGGTACAAATCGTGGAAAATTTAGAAATGTCGGTAAAAGGGTTTATGTTGTATACCGTAGTTTTGTAAGTATTTTACATAATTTGGCTCCCACCCAACTCGAGACAGGTTACAACCCTAGTAAATACAGCAATAATAATAATAATAATAATAATAATAATAATAATAATAATAATAATAATAATAATAATAATAATAATAATAGGCATGACTTTTGAAATTTCAAGTTCAACATTTCTTTCATTTTTAAGTGAAGAATTGAATATCCAAAAGTAAGTGTATAACACTTCTTTCCAAGTAAAATGAGTTTGAAATTGACTGATCCTATAACTTTCTTAAGACTTGTGAGATTATAAATAACTTTATCTCTGGCAAACATCATTATTCTGGTTAGATCTCTTTGTCACATGAAGTGAATAGTTGTCACTTAAGAACTTACTCGTATTTCAATTGTGACCAAAGTGTTACTTTTATAGTTATTCAGAGGATGACCGACAGTTGGGGAATACCGACACTTCTAAGCTTAAAGCGCTGTCAATTTTTTCTGGAATTGAAGGAGTTGGCATAATCAGTACTAAGTGAGGTTGCGGGAATTTGCGCCCGGTAAATTTGGGCCCTATCCCAAAAAGCGGGGAAAATGTGCCCGCTATATATTTGCATCGGGATGTATGCGCCCTACAATTCGTTTTATACCGTGTAAAGTAGCTTCCCCTCATACATGAACCAGACTTGGGTCTATCAGAAAAGTGAACCAAACCTGTTGTTCGTTTTTCTGGCATGTTTACAAGCTCAAGCAGGAAACTCTTTCCCTTGTCATTTCTTTATTATTATTATTATTATTATTATTATTATTATTATTATTATTATTATTATTATTATTATTATTATTATTATTATTATTATTATTATTATTATTATTATTATTATTATGCCTTGATAAAATTACGTAGGAAACTCTGTCCTTTATCATCGTTTGTTATTCTTTATTTAATTATTTCCCTTTTCATCCTTGTTACTGTGTGTTTGTATTGCTTCCTCATTTTCACTCCAATTCTTTGGATGTAGGATAGACTTCTCAGACATTGAACAATATCTTTGTGCAAACTTGTTTTATATCTGTGCAGTTTTTTTTCAACTCTGTTGTCTAGTTATACATATACCTTTTTTCTCTTCCCCCTCTTCCAAACTGAGAAAAATCCTATCATAATGAAAAATCCAAACATACATATCAGTGGCGTATTTACGATTTAGTTTCGTGGGGGGCTTTGCTAACTTTAGTCCTGGAAATGTGAAAATACTGCAAGATATTTCATTCACTTTAATATAGTAAATATGATTTCGGGGGGCTTAAGCCCGGAAGCCCCCTTAAATATGCCACTGTTATAAATTAATATACGTATATCAATATAATTAACTAAACTAACCATATGAGTGTAATTTAATCTACACAAGGCTGTTTGGCACTTCCCAGATATTTGTCTACAATCCTTGCGAGTTGTTTGGCTTTTTAAGACACAAAATATAGAAAAGTAAATGTAAAGTGAATGTAAAATTATGTCAGTAATATTATCAAGAAAATCGACCTATATACAATGGAGTTATTAACTTCAAACACACCGTTGCATTAATCCGTTGTGTTCATTGGGCTTATAATTGAGGTTTATTCTCCTCTTATATAATCCCAAGCTATCACAATCAGCCAATGAAAATAAATCACAGGTGGCACGGCTGTGGGGGAGGATTCTTTACTCTGTAATGTCCGCCCCTCCGGGCATTGCGTGAGCTCGAACAGGTTCTTTCATCTCGTGGGGCGCAAACTTCCCGGTGCAGGTATATCACGGGCGCATTTTCCCCTCTTTTTGGGGTAGGGCGCAAATTTCCCGGGAGCAAAATTCTCGACACCCTAAGTGAAACTGTGGGGTGTGTGGAATGTATATCTGTAAAAGTTTAAAAATGAGTACAATAATTTGACGAGATAGGTCTAAGTTTATGAGGTAAGGTGTGAGAGATATGTGAGAAGTGAAGGGTCACTGTAAAATTTGAGTATGTTTTGTTAAGCTCTTGTTTAGAAGTAAAAGTTGTATTGCTCAGCACTCATGGTGGACAACATACAGCTGAAAGTTGTGCAATCACAGGTAGTAGGTTCATCAGTGTGCAGTGTTTTTAAGTTGCAAAAAAAAAAAAAAAAAAATATATATAGTTAAGTGCAACATATACGTTCGAGGTATTTTTAACACTCACATTTGGGGCACTTTCGATAGATGCTCCCCCCACTTTTGTTTGATTTTTAATAACTGTATATCAAAAATACTACATTAGTATTAACATATATGAAATAAAATATCTGCATCCTTTTTCCATTGCATGAGATGCTCCTGGAATTTGAACAAAATGTCAGTAGCTATAGAGGCTGTAAAGAATGCAATGCTACTTGCTACTGCTTCAAGGGCTTTTAAAGTCCTTCGGATACATTACGTGACAGTTTATTGAAAGTTAACTGCAAGAAACATTTTGGTGAACATACAACATTTACTGAAGAAGATGAACACGCAACGGGTATGGGTTCATGCAAGAAAATAAGATGTGGTACTGTAAAGCGAAAGACAATAGTGCCAAACTTTTAACATCTGCACAGAAAAATAGTAAGATAGAAAAATCAAATGGCAGTGGCACATAAACGAATGTACAGACATAAAAATATTGCAAAACACAGTAACAAAAATGAAAAAACTCAAAAAGAAAATTATTCTGCTATCTGCCGAGGTTAGTTTACGGCAAAAACAATTCCACTGATTGAGTTCAATGCACAAAATATTGTCATCGGTTTAACGAGGACTGTATTCTTCATCCAGACGATTCCTTCTTTGTGTGTGAACAAAGTAAAATCTCAGACAAATATGAGTACAATGTTTGTTCTTTCCTGTATATGAAGCTAACACTAATATTTTAATCTATAACCACACTTTTGGTAACATATGATTAACATAAATTAACAGACACTTTATCATGAAGTACAGAATTTTTCTGCTCTCTGCACTAGCTCACATTTAGTACATTATTTTTTAAAAGAAATTCTTGTTTCATATATTTCTTGTAACTGAACAAATTTTGAGATTATTCTTTCTCTCATTTGTAACTCAGTGACATTTTTTAAATATTTTCCGGAGCTGTAAATAAAGGTAATCTACATTCCTAAACTTATAAATTCCCTTGTTTGTTTAAAGTCCATGAACTACTTTACGAACAGTAATGTGCGTTGTAGAATTATTACTGACATTATCATAGTACGTTAGGTTTTAATGTTGATGTCGGTATTACCCCAACAACCTGCCAGTCTTCCCCATAGAGTTGGGGAAGACCGACACTTCTTGATCGCTCATTTCAATTGTGCCTCCACAGCCACACATTGCTTTTGTGTAACATGTATTGTATCTGTCAACTAGCTGAAATAATATATTTAATCATGGGCTATAATTCGTTTCTTTAATAATTCATTACAATCTTGTAGTAGCGTTAATGTCCTTATTGTGTCGGCATTGCCCCAAATGACCATACACAACGTTATGGTTTTGAGCTATTCAATTGTACGTTTAATTCTTAGCGGCTGATACTTTGAGCTACGGAATATCTCTTTCCGGATCCGGGGTTTTGGGGCTATTTTTTAGACTTTCAGTCAAGCAGTTACTGCATCGTCACTATTTATCCTAGGATCATGGTTCATACCTCATTCTCTTCAGAATGGAGCTGGCTTTCAAATGGTACCACTTGAAACCAATGGTACCATTCACTCAGAAACAGCCTTGAAACCAATTCCAGCTTTTATTCCTTCAGAAAGGTACAGAACGCATAAAATTAATAGTTAATCTTTAAAGATCAAGATTTAATTTTCAGCTCAATTCAGTTAATTAGAACTAATAGTTAATGTCGTTGTATTTGGTGGTACTGCAAATATAATGATAATAATAATAATAATTGATTATCTAGTTTGTATAAAACTATTATCCGTAGTCTAAATCCAGTTTGTATAAAACTATTGCGATAAAGTGAACTTCATAAATTCTCTGAATGAGCAGTTGGTAGTCTATAGTAATTTAGCATAGTTATAATTATTGTGTTTTCGTTCCCATGAACGCAATAGGGTTACGTAACTTCTGGATTATTCGCTTGCCCAACTATTCTGAGGCTTTAATACGTTGCAGCATATCACGAGCTACGGATAATATATAATGTAACATTTGTTGTACATCACATATTATGATACGAGACTATTTTACATAGTATATCTTATCTAATATAAATAAAATAAAGAGTTTGTTTGTGTGTTTGTCTGTCTGTCTGTGTGCGACCTGGGGACCAGACGAGTGGACCGAGAGTTCCCAAAATTTGGTCACGGGAACCTTAGTCCAGGCCCCAGATCAAGACGAAGCGTTTTTGTTAATTTCGAACCAGGGGGTCTCGGGGGGGGGACGTTTACTGGGACCGACCTGGGGACCAGACAAGTTGACCGAGAGTTACCAAATTTTGGTCACAGATACCTTGGTCCAGGTCCCAGTCTAAGGCGAAGCGTTTTTGTCAAAATTGGAACCAGGGGGTCTCAGGGTGGCGTTTAGCGAGACATGTAGTAAAAGTAATCCAAATTGATCGACATTAGTGTCAAATCCATAGTTTTCACGGTCGCTGAGAACAATGGTGACTCTTCCATCAGCGATGACTTGCAAATTCAGCTACTACTGTATGCGGGCCGGGTGTCAGCGGGTGAGGAATACCGAGACATGTATAAATAGCCCATATTGATTGATACTAGTGTCAAATCCATAGTTTTCGCGGTCGCTGAAATGAATGGTGATACTTCCACAGGTGTTGACTTCCAAATACAGCCCCCATGCGAAGAATGGGTATATTAAGCTAGTATTACAATAAATGGACTGCTTGGATGCCAAGAACTAGTACAGAGAAGTACCATTCACTTCTATGAATAGGTATTTTTTTAAAGGATTTTTGTAAACACTAAGTTATAAAACAATGAACTACATACAGTAGTTAGTGTTTTGGTTCCCAACATAAAAGAAATATGGATTGTTCATGGGATATTGAACTTCAACTTTCACTCCTGGAAAATTTCAATTTTGGAGTTAGGCCACTTGGCATCAAAGCAGTTCACTGTGAGATAAATACATTCCGCACATTAGTAACATAGTTGTTCAGGGGCCTTCGATTTCCATCCTCTCAAATGAAAGCTGAACGATTGCTTGATACATGCTGACTATATAGGAGAAATAGTGTATTAAGTTTTCGAGCTTTCGTGCGTATCCGTATTTACACTCTGATATAACTTTAAGTTCACACTCAAATCGAGCTAATTGTTTAATGCATTTCGAAAGCTTTTGTTTTATGCAGCTCATTAAGGAAAATATATTTCATAATCATAACATTTATGTACTAAGAAACTATGAACGTAAAGTGGACTCGACCTAGCCCCGTGGCCGCTGTGACTCAGTGGCACAGCTCTCACCCTTGGTGTGTGAAGACTCTGATTCTGTGTGTGTGTGTGTGAACTCCGCGGCTAGTGTACGCGTCTTTGCCGTGGAAGACTCGGGTTCAATTCCCGGCGCGAACTCATGTAGTTCGGATTCCACGTTAATCAGTAGGTCTACATTTCATATTTCCTCGCTGCTGAAAGAGACGGTAAAGTCAAAATCAACTCAACAATATATATGTGTGTGTGCTTATGTGAATTTCCTCGTGGCTGTATGGTTAACACATACGCCTTGATCGGGGAGACTCTGGTTCGATTTACGGTGGAAGCTCATGAAGTTGTTACCGGTATCCCACGGTCACCGGTAAACTGTAGATCCATGCCTCATATAACCATAGATATAATATATATGCCTTTGATACACTTATTTTCCGACTTGGAAGCCGTCGAAAATTTCCGGACACAGAGTCCCGTAGACCGAAAATGAGAAACATGGCTACAGAGTAAAACAGCCAAAGAAATTTAAGCTTTTTAGGCTAACTTAATCCTTACATATAATGCAACTAGCTTGGCCAAGTTATAATGGAGGATATGCTATCATTGCAACACTCTGAGAATAGAAAATGTTCGTCAGGTATTACTATCCCTCCCTCTCCTGCAGAATGAAAACCCTGACTAAAACTCAATATATATATATATATATATATATATATATATATATATATATATATATATATATATATATATATATATATATATATATATATATATAAAACTATTTTGTGTAATGTAACAAACAGTGGCGGATAGTATTCATGTTTCCTTGCAGAGGTCCTTACGAGGGTTCGCTTCCATCTTCCTCTCCCCAAGAACTAAAATAAATTAAAAAATTGCTATTACTTGTTAATCTTGTACAAAGGACGCAATTAAAGTCCCAGTGTAACACCCCTTCACATTTAGATTTTTCCCCTGGAAGAAAACCAGTTATTATTGTTTCTTGATTTCTCAGTCTCACCTACATAAACATACGAATAGAATTACAGGATAGGACATGTTTAGAGTGCTTGCACGTGATATCTAACTATATTTCTCATCAAATGTGTCACAGATGAAAATTTCCGTTTGTACTGCCTCTATTTTCTGGTACATATGTTTCATTTATGTTATGTTGCTAAAATTCGTTAGGAAATAATTACAGACTGCGCCTGTGTGCCTGACAAAACGTAAATGTACTGGATAATTATTTCTTCACTTTCTTCCAGAAAAAAAAGTAACCCATCTCATGTCGGCTAACAAAAGGAGGTAGCGGACCAAAGATAGCCGTTGTTTACCTAAGGTCGTTACACAGCAGGGGTTTCATTCAGTCAGAGGGAAAATAAAAAATAATTTAAGGTTTCTACATTTGTTTTGAAGTGCAATATACTTCTTCCTTTTATTTTAAGAACCATTTCCTTCTCATTTGTCTGCATCAGAAAAAAATGTAAAAAAATCACTAGAATGTGCCTATTTACCGAAAGTACGTACTAGATCACTAGTTCAATAGTAAAATCACTAAATCTAGTACGGAATCATAAATGTGGCATCCCTGGGTTGGAGCGAAAGTAATGGTTGGAGTAAAAACTAGTCCGTATTTCTACTGCGTTCTGTTGTTGAATTCACAGAAATGTTCAAAAATAAATTCAAGAAGTAAAACACGATCCTACAAAAGACTGTTTACTTGCTCACTGGTTTTAGTATTGTGAACTGAAACTCAAGTGCGCAGTCATGTTGAATACTTCTGTCCCTTTCTATTTTACAACTTGAGGTCGGATGAGGGTCAGAATAGATCTAGTGATATACCGCTAAAGGAAGTGCTTCAGTACAGAGTCGGAAGCGGTATGTATTGTTTATACTACTTACAACGTTACCCCCCACATAAAATATAAATTCACCCTTTCTCCCTTTCCTTTTTCGAATACAATGAACCGACTCTTTTGCTGAAGAAAGATGCTAAAAGAAAATTGAAACATCTGTGTCTAAACTTTCTTTGAAGCGCAGTCTTTTGTATTTGTAAGGTTTTGCGAGTGTTTTCGAGATAGTCAAATCTTTTACCATGGACTCCTCCTGCGAACTGACCGTGAGTAAACACCCGATCTCGCTGTGCTCAATTTCTCTCGCACACGTGAAGTGGGTTTGTTGTTTCCAAAACAAATATGAAGTTACCTTGTGCTTTTGCATTTCTGCACGCACACAGGTATCATTGTTGTTTTATCAATGATCAGAAGAAATATCAAAACCATCCGATATATATGATACAAAACAGCTAACAGAGGGAGGCAAAGATAAAAGTAGGCCTATAAAAAGTTTTCCGAGTGGTACCATTATGGAGAATAAATATTTGATAAAGTCACGTAGATGCTCTTAAACCTATTCCATCTGCCCTTATAATTTTTCTGGTCTCTTCAATTTCTCAGGAGAATACGTACAACATATGTCCAAATTCTATATATACTCTTTCTAAACTAATGAGTAAACTCATTAAGAACACCAACTGATATCAATAAACAGGAAAGAAAAAATACTTTATACTTCTATCATTTGGTACACATCTCTATGAAGTACAGCTTGTTTCTTTTCGAAATAGCTCCTTCGTGTCACAGCTGTGGTTAGTTTTGTTTTGTGTTAGGATGAAAGAGAGAAATGCAACATTTGCTTCGCGGTGAAGTTATATATATTATTAAGATGAGCGGTGATGAGCGCGGTTTAACAAAGAGTGCCTTTCGGATGCACAATTTAACGGGTAGTTGCAGTCCGTGTTGAGAATCGAACCAAAGCTATGTAAGACATGTTAATATTGAGCTCTTTTGTGGTAAAAGTGAACTTCAGAAACACACAAAAGACTTGAAACATCAAGCTAATGTAAAGCAATTGAAAAATAGCCTACCTATCGCTGCATCTTTTCTGTGGCTAGGAACATGCAGTGTGTAGCAACAAGAATCGTGTTAAGGACTTTATTTTCGAACATAACATTCCCTTCTACACCATAAGACAATATAATGTTTGTTAAAAGAAAGTGCACATAATATTTTTAAATTTTGTTTGTGATCCTATCATGCATAATTATAAATAATGTCTTTCATACTACGAGAATGAGTTCAACTATACGTCATGGCCCCTCTAAAGCGGGGCTGCGGTGGCTCAGTGGTAGATCGTTCACCTCTGGTGCTTGGGGACCCTAGTTCGATCCCAGCTCGCACCAAGTGAACTTTGTGGTGGACAAACACCGTGTGCGTGGGTTTCCTCGGGGTTCTTCCGTTTCTCCCACTTTCTTCATTCCACGATTTCACTAATTTCTCATCATCACCCCTCTCCTTTAGCCTAACCGGCATAACCGTGGGTTCATTTTTTCCCTCGAAAGCGATATGTTTCAAAATTATTTATTGTTAGATATTGTAAATTTACGGTATCTATTTTAGTGGACGGGAAATTTTGCATCTAATCGGATAATTTCATGGCTTCTAACAGGAATTCGCAGTTACGAAATTTGCATCACTGTCTTTTGAAAGGATGCCAGAAAAAATACTACTAGAAAATAACTGAAAACACAAAATAGATTTGATAGCCAAATTCACGTCATCTTGGTGCGTCATCATTTTTCTTTAAATATTTGTATTTAGTATTAGATTAGAGTTTAGTGTCCCTTTCAGCATCAAGGCTATATGAGACGTGAACTTACAGTTAACGTGGGTTCAGAACCACAGGAGTTCCCATCGGAAATCGAACCTAGGTCTCCCGCACCAAAGACGCGTACGCTAATCATATCGACAAGGGTGTTCGATATTTAGTAATGTGTACATAAAGTTGTGAAATTGCGCTTGTATAATGGAATGCAATTCCTTCTACTGACATAAATCTTCACAATACTTAGCTGGACAAAGTATCTTTAAAAAGAAAATGTCACTCTTTATGTTTCAGTTCCTGGTTCGACTGAAGGATGGAACAAATTGCAATGAGCGTTTTTGGATCCTACTTTGTGTAGTTGATTCTCCATCATAAACTTGGTATTTGATACGGATATGAACTATTACACTTATTTGGTGTTTATTTCTAAATAATAAGTCCTAATACAACTTCATAAAGTTGTAATTCTTCTTTAGTTTGTATCACTTTACACAATGACAAATCCAAAAGGTGTGTTGTATCGGTGCAGTACCAGTTTTTCACGTTTTTCAAAATGTTCCAAAACCCAAAGAATGATCTTTAATTTCTGATATTTTAGTCGTCACAAATTACAATTTTATAATTTAGTCAATGTTTATAATTACTGGGCAGTTGGGCGTTTAAACTAATGACATCATAATAAAGTCAAAACCATAATTTTGAGTTGAATTGATTCTGAGTTTAACGTCCTGTTCAGCAGCGAGGCTATGTGAGACGTGGACCTACTGATTAACGTGGAATCCGAACCACATGAACTCCCACCGGGAATCAAGCCCAGGTTTCCCACGCCAAAGGCAAGTATGCTAACCGTTAGCCACGAAGGAGCTCCACCATAATTTTAGTGGGCGATAAGAAATATCTCGCCAGTGCTTTTACAATAAATAAAATTTTATAAGTATTAAAGAATAGTGGTAAGAGATTTTATAATAGCTCTTTTATTTATGACATATGAGTATTTAAAAAAAAAACAACTAAAGAATAGGTTGGTGGAACCACAAAAGACTCGTAAAATAAACTTTCTTATAAATACATACGCACCTTACTCACCTTTTATAATTGCTATGCTTACGTTCTCCATAAAACCAGAAATTCTCTTTTAGTGATACTTTACACAAGATCATGAAGTGCGTTCAAATTTAATTAAAGGCAAAATACAATACAATAATCTCAAATATTGCCTCAAGTGAGATTTCTAAACACTAGTGCGAAACCGGGCTCTGCCGTTGCGATCGATTTACAGGTCTTGAGACGAAAGTAAGAAGGGACTTACGCACACAGTAAGTAAAAACAATTAATATGCCTGTAACTTTCCCCCAAATGGGTGTATCTTAAAACTAACCTCACCATTATTTTTCTAATTAAATTCTAGCCTGAAATTATGTATCATATTACCCTATTCCCATTTTGAAAACTTGACCTTAATTCAAAATGGCGGATTTCAAGATGGCTGCCATCAAGGTCATATCTACCATACGACTTCCCCCCAGGACTTATATGTATCCACATGGTTTTTCTACACTTTTCTTCATTAACGCTCCGTTTACAAAGGGTAGTAAGGGATTTCTGTAGTAATCTCTAATAACCACATCACAACTCTTAAAAGTTAATAAAAAAATAGAAAACATGCACCATGGCAAAAATTTCTCATCACAAGTAATGATGCATACATGCCTTCTATCAGCAAAAAAAGTTTCATTGAAATTGGAGCCGGACATTTGAGTGATGTCCCTTGTGGGATGTGATTGAACGTCACGTCAGAACACATCGCCCCCCTTCCCGGAATTTACGGGAATTAGGTGAGCTGAGTGAGCACATGTGGTGCCAGCTCTCTCCAGCGACCTATCAAGGATCATTGCGTGTATGCCAAGACGTGTCGCCGTTTTTATCCATGCCAAAAGTCGACATACTGAAAATTAGGTAGGTAGCCATGATGGTCTGGCTGATGTGTGCGTATATTTTAACTCGTACATTTTGTCTCGACTCGAATTTCGAGACGTCTCGACTCGAATTCGAGTCGAGTTGAGACAGAGACTGTCGAGTCGAGACACGAGTCGAGACAGAAACATATTTTCGAGTCGAGACACGAGTCGAGACAACATTTTCTCGAGACGAGTGGAGACAGGCTTAAATCTCGACTCGACTCGACTCGAATGCATCCCTAGTTCAAGTTTCTATCCTGAATACTAAGGGTGGGAGAAATTTTATCAGGAATTCCCACCATGCCCCAAATTACCGTAAAACACCATGATCTCAGGTAAAAAATTTCCTGAGACAACCCTAATTACCCTAGGGTCATGTTTTGCCCATCATTCTCTTCAGAATAGAACTGCCTTTCAGGCGGTATGACTCACGTGTCTCCATCATGTATCTAAGGTGGGAAAATGAGGAAAAACGGGATTTTTTGGGTAAAAATATTTTTTTTTCAAATTTTAGCCCCTCTGGTTCCACCCTGTTTTAACGCAGAAATCTGGAAAAAATGTGGTAAATACTACTCGGTGGACTGAATGTTTGTGCAAAATTTCAATCTTCTACGTGCAAAAATAAGCCCGCCAAAAGTACTTTACATAACCCCCCCCCCAAAGAATATTACACGAAAATATATATTTTAGAATTATGACGTCATCTCCTCCTATGTCTCGACGCAGGAAGGTGTGAAACCATACGTAATGTCTTCTACAATGCCTCTGGACTTAAAAAAAAAAAACGGACGAAAAAGCTCAAATAGGAGAGTTATAACGCAATGTACCATGAAACACCCCGTATGGTACAGATTGTACCATGGGATCCCCAAAGGGATATATAGTATTTCAAAGGAAACTTTGATTTGATCGGAGGTTGAATTACAACGTGAAAAAAAAAATATTAAGAACTTAATAGACCTGGTAAGAGAAGATGAACTAGGAATGAGATGGGTGAGTGGGACAATGCGCTACCACCCCTGATCATCAGCTATAGCGACACCACTGAGAAGATTGGAAACATTTTGATGATATTTTATCACAATCTAATGTGAGCGTTATTGCATTTTCTCCTCAACTTGGCTTCGTCTATAAAAGACGAAAATAATCAAACGGGAAATAACAATTCAATAAATAGCAAAGAAAGTATGTAAAACCAATTTTATTATCTTCTCTAGTATTTATTAGAGAATAAAATTCACCGTGAATATATATATTACGTCTACCTATTTATGTATTCGGCAACTTCTTGCCCAGTAGTTCGAATAAATTTTTCTGTCCAATTCGCTAGTATTAAAAGATACCCTCTTTCGTTCGCCAGCTGTGTCCTCATTGTGCAGCGAACTGCTTTTCTTTCCATGCAAGAGTAGCCACTTCATGCCTACAAAAAGTAACCAAATTTTATTAAAAAAAAAAAAATCATATCATAACTCTAAACTAACATTGTAATAATACGCCAACGGTAGTGAGATACACAGTTAAAAAAAAAGACAAGAAATGATTTGAATGATTTCAACTCTGTGTAATTTTTTTTAAAAAATATTATTTATTGTGTAAATTACTTAAAATTATACACTTAAGTACAATAACTGATCAGGGGAGCACTCATGAGAGCATTGATTTCATAAATAAATGTTCCGTTAGAAAATCTACAATATTATGTATATATACTCTTGAAGGTGTTTTTCCCGGACGATTTAGTCGAAAATTATTCTAACAATTTTCTATATATTTCATTAAGAAACCTACAATATGACATAAATCATTTTTCATTTTAAAGTTTCATAAATGATAGTTTACTCTTAGGATGAGTTATTCCCGTACAATTTTCTCGATACAGGCAGTTTTGATCATATTTCATAAATAAATATTTTTCTAACAATCCTACAAATGACATGAATAATTTTTCATGAAAAAATCCACAAGGGGTAGTTTATTTTTGGAGATGTTTTCTTGATACAATTTTCCAAAGTGTATATAATTTTGTTTTTATATTTCATAAATAAACGTTTTCATAATAACTACAACATAATATGATTCAATCTTAGAGATGGGAGTGAGAGAGTTTAATGAGGTGGCCTGTATCTCTTATTTTTCTCTGAAAAAAAAAAAAAAAACAACAACCTGGGAAACTTAGTATAGTAGTATGCCACCATCTGACTGACTTACAACCAAATCAATTTACAACCGAATAATCGTAGTCGAAAACTAACTGTACTAGAATTAGACAGTGATAGCAACCGGAGGGAATGAATGTTTCGAATAGGGATACAGGGAATTTTCGTCAAAATTGGCAGCATATATGGGATTTTTCATATGTTTATTTCATTACCGTCAATAAAATTCTCAATGAGAGGGAAGTAAGCTAATGATATTTGAATAAATGTGACATCAGTATTAATTGTCAAAGTTTATGATTTAAAAGTGTATATTAGTGTAAAAGTGATTTATACAGGAACTTGTAAATCTCAAAAAACGAGCAACAAGGAAAGCAAATTGTACTCGGGAGTTTAAAAAAAAATCATAAACGGTAGAAAGTAAATTACCATACAAGAAACTGCCAATTTCTGAAACATTCCACTTGAAAATAACTATTGAATGAAGTTTTTCTAGTTTCATTACTTGCAGTAGAATATTATAGCACAAGAGCGTGATAAAAAAAATACTAAATTCTGAAAACAAAATGTGCTTGTTTTTATCAACAATTTCAATAGCCTCTTATAATTAAGGAAAATATTTATTAGGATTTTTTTTAAATATAAGATCGGAATTTACGAATAATCCACTCAAATATCGAATAAAAGTAAGTAACGTATAGTAATTTCAATTTTCATATTTTTATAAAGTTTGAAAATTTTGTAATTACGGTACGTAGTATAGCACATGGGAAATTTAAGACCCAAATAGGATTTTTTGCCTTTTAAGATTGGATTTTATCAGATTTCAGGTTGTCTTCGCTGGAATTAGAAAATTAGATAAAGTTTCTTCCTTTAGGTAATGTTTCTTTCTTAGAATGGTAAAGATTTAATTTTTAGCGATTTTTTGCCTTTCAAGATGGAATTTTAAAAGGTTCCAGGTTGACATCTCTGGAATTAAAAAGTTAGGTAAATTTTCTTCCTTCAGGTAAAATTTCTTTCTTAGAGTAGTAAATATTTCATTTTTAGCGAGTGACTTCTTTCAAGAGCTAACATACAGTGATGAAAATTTTCCGGGAAATTTTGAAACGGAAAATTTTCCGATTCATAAAAACATACTCCACTTATTCCTACATCGTTGTATAGCCGTGATGTGAGGTGGAAAATTTTCTTCTATATTTTCCGGAAAATTTTCCGTTATTAACAAATATCAGTGATCAAGTAACAGTTCCTCAGTATTCATAAATTGATTAAATTCATGTATAGAAATGTTAAAAATTGAGTTGAGTTGATTTTAGTTTAGCGTCCCTTTCATCAGCGAGGCTATATGAGACGTGGACCTACTGCTTAACGTGGAATCCGAACCACATGAGCTCCCGCCGGGAATCGAACCCGGGTCTCCCACGCCATAGGCGCGTATGCTAACCGCTTAGCCACGGAGGAGCTCTGTTAAAAATTGAAAGATTGTTTAAAGAATCTGAAAATTTTCATGGGTCAAACAATTTTCAGTACTATGTAGGAACAAGTGAAACAATTTTTCATGAATCGAAGAATTGTATGTCCTGTTACACTACTTACCGCGTCTTTGGGAAGAAACTAGATGTGTAATTCATCAGAATGCTAGACAAACACACAAACTGATAAATGTTTTACTTTTAACAGGAAGCTAAGCACAAATTAGTTACAAAAACTATTAGTTATGAAAACTCATTACACAAAAAGAAAAAAGAAAAAGGAAAGACAGAAAGAAAAAGAAAGCAAAACAAATAATAAAATGCATAAAATCACAATAATCATTAACATTAATTATACATTTAACCTCGACTATTTCATGCTATAAATATTCCATTTCTTCTTTTTTTTAGATAAAAAAGAACGTTAATTAGCCATTGTCTTAATTGTAGTTTACTTGTCTATTCCAGACAAACCAATTATCTGCAATGTATTAACAAGATTGTTGTTTGGTTATGTATATACTGTATAACAAGATGTCAGAATTTTGTTCTTTCATTAAGAATGATAAGCTAATTAATTGTGCTTTTTTTTTTTTTACTAAAGAATGAAAAGAGTTTACATTAAGAATGAAAATTATAGACAGACTAAACAAATTAAATTAAATATAGTGGAAGTTAACAAGGCTGAATATGTACAAAACTTCTAAGCAAGAACACAATTAAAGAATGACCATCCTAATTAAAAATTATTCAATTTTTTTGTCCCCGGTGAGAGTTGCAAGGAAATAATGTGCATTTGTTAAACAGACGGAAATAACAAGAATATAAAGGATACTCAGTGGCGGTTCTAGCCCGAGGCCACTTTTTTTTAGTACTTAAAATTATTTAAGGCATTATTTATATATTTTTGAAAGTTTATAGTAAACTCATGATATACCTATCACAGTCTGGGTTTTGGCTGGACTCCCAGGTTTTTTACCTTTTAGAACCGCTACTGATGATACTATTATAATCGTGCGGAATATTTTAAGCAACACAAGTCAACAGCATTTTGAGATAAAAGAACTGATGAAGAAATATTATCTTAGAGATATTATAATTAAAAAAATAGTATTAAAATCTTTTACTTCTGCAACTCGATATAAGCTTATTAAGGATATAGCATGTTACATTTGTACTTACATTCTTATTATTTGGAATGCTAAATACTTCATGATATGACGCGAAACTTGCCAGTTCATTTTTTCCCTAACGATTCACTTTTACATCATGAATAATCGCAACCATGAAACACTTTATTTGTCAAATAACGGGACACCTGATTTTTTTAAAAGTTTAACGTCCCATAATTATGTACCGAGACTCAGAGAGGTGACAATAGCTGAACATAATGTTGAAATGAAGGAAGTGGGAGGAAACCAGAGAAGCTCGAGAAAACCCAAGCTCGCTCGCAACCAAGGCGGGGACTAGGAGAGCCTTCCCCCCTCCCCCCAGACCACAATGTGATATTATGTACTACATAATGCAAAAGATACAGTTTAGATATTTGTAAGAGATGCTTTATTTTAAATTCATTATATTCCCTTTAAGAAAATATGAGATGAAGTAATGTAGAAAAAAGGTAGGAATAAGTGATAGAAGGGGAGAATACATTTTCACACATAATACTTGGTAATTTCTCAATGACATCCTAGATAAAATGTAGTCAATGGAATTGAATGATGGTAAGCTGAATGGAGCAAAACACATACGTATTTCGAAAAGACCGATGTGAAAAGGGATATAAAACAAGTGCTAAAACAAACTGATTTCGACTGGAATTGGAATGTACTTTATACCTGTATGTCCGGTAGACGTCTAGGAGCTAGCAGGAGAAAATAAGAAGCAATTCAATGAGAAACAATGGTAATTTTTAACCAAGAAATTGTTTCTTTAAACGTCCCATGGTTATGCACCGAGACTAGGAAGATAGATAAATGAAATGGTAGAATGAAAAAAAAAATGGGCGGAAAAGGGATAATCCCGAGAAAACACACACATACGGTGCTTGTGCACCACAAAATTCATTCGACGCGAGCTGGAAAGCCATGCACCAGTGGTGAGCGCTCTACCATTGAGTCACCACGACCCCCGAAACAACGTTGATGTAAGTATTTTTGTTCTTCAGTTGCTAGAGGATAGAGGAATGGGTATTGTTTAGTTATAGTCGATGATACTGTCTAAGATAGATCCATAAATTCACAACATTTCGAAAAAATATTTGTTATTTTGCCAAGAAAAAGTGTTACAGAATTGTATTTATGCAGGTTGGTATGATGAAGAAAAGTTCGGAAAGTCTCTATAATATTGTGCATTTAAAAAATATAATAGAAAAATATAAATAGGATTCGAGTTTTTACATATCCTTTGTACGTCAGATATTCTTTTATAAGTTATTTTATTTTTGTGTATTTTTACTTGACAATGGGTGAGAAGTACGGTAATCATGAAAATAATGAAATTCGAGATTTCAATGGCATTATACATTTCATGACTCCTACATGCCGAAAAAGTGTGTGTTTTTTAAATCTGTTTGTTCGCCAGCTCTTCGTTCGTTGTGATATATGTAAACGCAAATAGAAGGCATTCTGTTCAACGTATTCAGACCGAACCTTAAACTTAAAGGGCCTTATGCAGAGTCGTTTTGACGTATGATTAGTGTCATACTAAAGGCTTGGCTACTGCAGGAAACATATGTTAGTCTAATTCTTTAGTATAGCACTAATCACGCGTCAGAACGACTCTGCATAATGCCCCAAGTTTTTGTAAGATTTTCCAAAGGCTTTTTTTTCTTCCGTTCTCCAAAAATAAGAGTAGTCTACTGAAGGGTCAAAATCAAAATTTGCTGTTTTGAAAAAAATGATTCTAACAATTTTGTGTATCTATACTCATAGACTAAAAGGGCGTGTGTATCTGTCGTCTGTAATCAGCCTTTCCCATAAAAATGATTCACCTAGAATCACCGGATTTGGTAACACTGATATATCTTTACCACATAATAATTCTGTACGAAACTCTTTCCTCGAATTTCGGCACGTAAGAGAAAATCATGGGGGTCACAATGTATGCACAAAGGGAGATGATAAATATTTGGACCGCTGGATATTAATTTCAATTTCGTAACATTCTTAGGTCGTTAAAGTCCAACTTTAGCCCCCACCGTCATGGGGGTTGGTGGATAAAAGAATAACATATCCAAAATGCTCAATATTAGCGTCAAATTTATAGTTTTTCGCGGTCGCTGAATTACAGTCGGGGGAGGCAAATAGTAACAGTCTCTACGTTGTTCAAGTCCAACTTTAGCTCTCATCATCATGGGGGATTAGGAGGAGGCGTGAAAAAATAACAAGTCCAAAATGACCGACATTTGTGTCACACTCATATTTTTCGAAGTTGCTGAGATGAATAGTAACAATACCGATGGCGTTTCAGTCCAACTTTAGCCCCTATCCTCATGGAGATTGGAGGTCGTGAGAAACGGAATGTTGAAAATAATCAATATTAGTGTAGAATCCATAGAATCCAAATCGCAGGAACACAGCGGGTCAATCTTAACAATGACAGCTGACTGCTGAAGCTAGTGGGTGTGGAAAAAGCGCTAGAATTATTCTAGTCAGAGAAAAGATATTGTGCCGTGAAGATAAGTAAACATTTTGCAAAACTGTGGTATATTTTTATAATTTTATTTAGATAAAAGCGAAAATGTTGTGCAGGCTCTTAAAGAAAATGTTGCTGTTTATGAACAAGGTACATTATCAAAAGCAACAGAACAAAGATTGTACGGTCGCTTTCGTTCTGGAGATACCGATGTCCAAGATGGTCGTCGCAGAGGACGACTAATCACAGTAAAAATGAATGATATTCTTGGAAAAGTAGGCAGTCCAAACCGGCATGTAGGCAGTCTCAACATCGCAAGTGACCTAAAGATTTGCCACAAAACTTTTGTGACCTATACATTTACTCTATCGAAGTTCTAGCTTCAAATCTCTACTGAAACGTAGCGAAGTCGAGCCATTTAAAAAAATGGTTAACCTGCTATTACAATGCGAAAAAAGATAGTGGTCGGAGCAAGGAAAAGCTCCAAAGTCTGTGAGAAACTCACATTGACATCCAGGAAGGTTATCTGTGGGTTTGGTAGGATTGAAAGGGCATCGTGCAGCACAAGCTGCTGCCGCCGGGACAATTAGCGCGAGTTCACCTAACAAGTGAAAATAATAAACGAAGAGAACTGGTCAATAGCAGATTGTCATATACCATCCCGACAGCATCAGGCTGCTAACATCTTTAACAACCCGTCAGTTCCGTTTGGCTGGGAGGTTTTAACACACCCACCGTATAGACCTGAACTGGCACCATCAGATCATCTTTTCTGTCGGTGTCTGCAGAACTCCCTGAATGGTGTTAGGTTAGTTTCAAAATAGGCCTGTGAAGATCACGTGTCACAACTTTTTGACTAGAAACCACAGAAGATCCACAATTACAAGATTATGATGTTCCCAGAAAAAAAATGACCAAAGTTCAGCAACTTAGAGAAGCTGTTGTAAATGTTGGACAGTATTGATGTAGTTTTGTCGGCTGTTGTGTGATTATGAGTTACCGGCAGCCTATATAATGTATATTGAAATACAATAAAGTGGAGGATTTTCCAGAACCAGATCTACACAAAATCCCAGCCATCAGAAGAATCGCAAATAAAGTAAATAAAAAAACTAAATTAAATAAATCTTATTTATTTATATATACTACGTATACTTTTTTAATTTTTAGATTTGATACAATACTGAATTTTATGAAATTGATTTAATAAAATTTGATATTTCATATAATATTGGTAGATTTGTATTTCTCTTTTCCTTCCTCCTCTCTCCCCCTATTCTCTCTCTCACACACAGACACACACATGAACGGTATGAAAAATATATGTAATCCGACCTTTCTTGTGTCATATTATAAATTATTGGCATTAATATTTTTGTATCTGCTTGTGCCAATGTGGCTTCATAATTGAAAACAGAAAAATTCTAAAGGGATACTTTTTTTTTCATGAGGTCAGTAGAGAGTTTGATATTTTTTTTAAAAAAAAATAAAAAAAAACAACTGAAAGAGGGAGCATATAACTAGCATGTTTTTAATGAAGCGGAGAGATTAGGAATGGTTTTTATTTGATAATTCTAGATTGGTGGACCACCAGAAATAAATCGATAAATATTGCTTCTTCCCTGGTACATTTAAATTGCATTTTTGTGTTTGGGAAACTTGTCATGGTTACGAATATACAGTTTTCATTTCCCTATGATTTTATCCTATTCCCCCCCGCTCAGCTCCTCTCACATGCTAATACTATATATATACTCTACATATATTCATATATATCTACTTCTCCCTCTACTACAATCCAATTTTCTCCTCCCTCAATCAGGAATATTCGTCATTACATTTTTAATGAACCGCCAGAAGAATATTTACCCCCGAAAAGTTTTTTTTTTCAAAATAAAAAAAAATAAATATATCACTGAAAGGAATGTCCTCATGTTTTTATTGCATTTTGTTTATCAATTAAAGCAGTCAAAAATATGAAAAGGTTTTATTATAACCCTCTGAGTGGTTGGATATTTTTCCTGCTAAATTATACATTTTTTGTTCTGTTGGAAGGATTTTATTTAATTGACAGGTTTTCATTTTAGCTGTTGTCTCCCTCTCTCTCTTAATTCAGGTTCAGTTTACATACTGTACGGTGCATTGGTATCAAATTATGTTGTTTTTTTAAAACTTATTATTATTATCCAGAACCAGTGTCTAGAAATGACACTATGCTTTCTGTCTTAGTATTATTTTGTTTTAATAAATCAGTGCTTTATACAGGCACTACTTATGCTGATGATCCACTACTGATCCGACATTCCAGTGATCCATTTCAGTTTTTAAATGGATTTTAAATATCAACATCTTAAAGTCAAGCTTACAATTATTTCTCATTAGAAATATCTCAACAAAATGGATAAATTTAAGATATTATCTTTATATAATACTTCATTTCGTCTTTAACGAAAACTTAATAACTTCAGTTAGAAAACCCACTTCTGAATCCTGCACAAGATATGGGTGTTAGTAGGATTAAGATATGTTTAAATGAATCCCAAAGTAAAGTCCGGGTAGGAAAATTTTTGTCCACGAGCTTTCACGTCGAAAATGGCCTGAAACAAGGAGATGCGTTGTCGTCATTATTATTTAACTTCGTTCTGGAATACGCTATAAGGAAAATCAAAGATAGCAACCAGGGCCTAGAGTTGAACAGTATTCACCAGGTTATGGCATATGCTGATGATGTAAATTTAATAGGAGATGATAGGAGAACAATAGAAAGAAATGCAGAGATCTTATTAAACGCTTACAGGGACATGAGTTTAGAAGTAAATGCAGAGAAAACTAAATACATGGAAGTGTGTCGGGACCGGAAAATTGTGGATGCGTGAAAATATTAAATAATACTTTGATAAAGTGGATACTTTCAAATATCTAGGATCAATATTAGCAGACGAAAATCATATTCACGAAGAAATTAAATGTCGACTAAAAGTAGGGAATTCGTGTTACTATTCGGTTCAAAATCTCTTGTCGTCGCGAATTCTGTCGATAAATTTGAAACCTAAAATATACAAAACGATAATCATGGCTGTTGTTCTATATGGTTGCGAAACATGGTCGCTTAGTCTGAGGGAAGAACATAGACTGAAAGTATTTGAGAACAAGATTCTTAGACGAATATTCGGACCCAAGAGGAACGGGAATGGGGAATGGCGGAAACTTCATAACGAGGAACTACATAATTTATATGGTTTACCCAACATTGTTAGGGTCGTCAAGTCTAGGAGGCTTAGGTAGGCGGGTCATGTAGCTAGAATGGAAGAAAGTAGAAACGCTTTCAAAGTCTTGACTGGAAGACCAATCGGAAAACGGCCATTAGGAAGACCTAGGCGCAGATGGGAGGACAATATTAAGATGGATCTCGCAGAGATTGGAATACAAAGTAGAAACTGGATCCAATTGGCTAAGGATAGAAGTCAGTGGAGAGCTTTTGTGAACGCGGCATTGAACCTCCGGGTTCCATAGGCCCTATATATATATATATATATATATATATATATATATATATATATATATATATATATATATATATATATATATATATATATATAATCGTCAGCGACAAATACCCAAATTTCTCATGGATTTGCGATAGTAAGCTTTTCATGCTGCTGCAGGACCACGGAGCAGTTTCCAAGATGACACGGAAGTATGACAAAGTTTTTTACGTGCTCTGTTTCAAGGTGTTGAAATCTGTAACTACAGTAAAGAGCAGGCCCGCAGCCTGAAAGTTTTGTTGGGAGGGGTACTAGCTTTGGGGGCTCTAATACTACAAGCTACTACGTGATGTAATATTGAACGGGTATTATTCTGCACCCGAAAGACAATAAGTAATTATAAAATATTTCCACTTATATTTTCAGGGAAAAGAATGATGGAACAAAATTGCTTTTATAAGAGAAGGACTACAGATGAAGTGTAAGATTTAATTTTCATGTAACATCAGTAATTTCCCTTTTAAACAAATGTAGTTTTATTGAGAAAATGTACAAGTGTATATTGAGGTAGGAAGTTTTTGTGGGAGGGGTCTGGACTTGGTGGACCCCTTTCCTTGTGGGTGCGCCTCTAGTGCAGCGTGAGTTTCGTGCATGATTCAATAAAAACGCGACACAAAATAACAAAATAACAAACCGGTAGTATCAATAGTTGTAAAATCTGGATAACTGTGCAATGCAAAAGTTCTAGTCGACTTCGTGTGTTTGCTGAGAACGTTGAAAGAGAACGTAAGGCGTTTAAGCGAAAGTACATTGGAGCAGGAAACTGGACATGCTGAAAAGTACAGTATGGAAAGCGTTGCGTATGAACTACAGTTGTGAGAATGTACAGTTAAATAGAAGATAGTTTCATGGGAAGATAAATCTTTTTCCGGTGAGAGACACTCCACATCAGTGGCAAGATAATCAAGTTCAATATATTCTTTCCTGGTAATCGAGCGCCCTCATGCATGGATAGAACATTTTTGTTGACCGTGTATTAAACTTACACTACACTGTAATTACATATCTTTACACCTCAGAACAAGGCACATAGAAAGCTTTCCGCTGCGACGACGTGGTCTTGGAAACGGGTTCAGTAGTAAGCATGAAAAAACTACTAATGTACTCGTAAACGCTTCAGAAACTTGGAAAGTTACCAGTGCTGAGAAAAATTTTTGTCTCGACTTCTGTGTCCTTAAGGGCACAGCAGTGGGATGTAAAACTCAAAAATGACTTTAAAAAATCAAAAATGTATAGAATAAGCTAAGCACTGGCTGAGTGGACATGAACTTGGGTGAATTCTCTCAGTTGCCATTGAGGTGAATCAATCGCAGCACATTCCCCACCTAACATCTATACGGTTAATCGTCAACTCCACTTCGATTACAACTACTTAACTGTACAGTACAGTATAAAATAGTACTTTCGTTAATCGTTGGAAGACGATTGAAGTGCAGTTACACAATCAGAATTCGTACAAAATTTGATCGTGCGAACTCTCACGAATTAAACAAATTAATTGGTATTCATAGACGCAATTAGTCACTTCCGTCCTATTCGTGAATATGTTATTATTATGATGTTATAACTGCTACTATTTCTCTTATTATAGGCTACCGATAGTAATAACTAAAGCATGAAACACATTTGATGGCGTGTAGTCTAAGCGAATGAAACTGAAACTGTAACGCAGTATTGAATGTGGTGTAAAGGGATGTGGCTAAACAGACGGACTACAGCGCAAACAGGTGGCAGATAGACTGATGTGAATATATACAAAGAGGTGGTAACATTGCAGCCGTCTCAGTGTTAAAGAGAAGCTCGGAGCGCCACTTTCAAACGCGACCAAGTTTATCTGACGCATTACCTAACTTACCCTTTACAACTGGTCGTAAGTGTGGGTGGTTGTAAATCAATGCATAAATGTGCAATAAACTTCTTACGAAAGTGTAGGTCATGCAGAGCACGTTGTATCGCGTGGTGTCGCTACTGTCGATTGGAAGCAAGTGCAAGATTATATATATATCAATTTTTTAATTGTTGTAATTTTGTGATTTCCCTATTTGTATTTAAGCCCTCAGTCTCAACATACTTACGTAACTTCTTTTTCTTCACATGCTTCCGAACTACCTTCGTGGTAGTGACATATCCTTATTTCACATGTTTCCAACAATTACTACGTCTCAATGACCTTTCCGGTATGACTTTTGAAATGGCATAATATCTAACTTATTTCACTTATTGACATCCGAGCTTTTTCATCTTAGGAAAGATGCTTTGGGAATGTGAGTTAAGAATACAAAATTTAAATGATCTTTGATCCGTACAGTCAAACGATAATTTAAACCCTGTGCTCTTAGAATTCACAAGAACTCCAGCCACTAAAATCACTCTGATCATTTCAGGGACTAATGTCAAACTTGCCTTTCCAATTGCTATGGCTTCTTTCGACTTTACTTGTAGAAGAACTACTGCCTTCTCTCATCAGACTATTCGTCTGGTTACTCCATTTAGATCAATTCGATAGAGATTGGCCTTCTGGTAGTGAATTATCGCCGACGTAGCTCTAAATTTCACTGTAGTACGCAATCCTCTCCACCCGACACATATTTGTCTTCGTAAAGGTAGTGTTTATCGGAGAGGAGAAACAGACAAGGCATGTTAAATAAATAAATTAATGTAAACTTATATTTTATAAGTACAAAACCCTTCGTTTTATAAACAATTTCATTTAATCATTACAGATTAATGGTAGTGGATAAAAAAATTCTGAACCACTTTGAACATGAATTGTATGAAAGTATTGGCGATAAAACGGGGATGGAGTACACAATATGTAGGGAATATGGAACTAAAATGTACTTTCAGTCAGAAGAGAGAAGACTGCACGTTTTCGAAGCCACTTCCGTAGTAGTTCAGCTCTCACTCACACTAATTGGAGTGAAGCTCCTGTTTAATCGTCTTACGCGTTCGTTTATTCGGATACTCCTCCTCCTGATGCGTGAACCATTATTAACCAAATTTGACTTGGTGATTCGAGAACGCGCGCTGAGCGTTGTAAGGGATTGCATGTTCCAAACGGACATACCATAGAGGAATAATCACCGATAAACGGGACACCCATAGACTTAGCATTGAAAAAGCATTTGACGCGTGAATTCTTATTGTAAACAATTGAAAATAGAATTTTCAGTATTAGAAGTATGGCAAAGCCCTTTTTGTTTTGTTCTACAGCTCACATGAAACCTGCACGCTAGCATCATCTATTGGCGCCAAATAGGGGCAGCTTTAGAATTTTAATTTGGGGGTAGGTCCACTTCTTCGCTTATGGATACATATACACTTTTGATTGATTAATGACAGCACGAAAATACTTTTACAGTAGTGGTTGATGCTATTTGTTAAATAATTATCTACCATTAATATAAATAGTGGAAAATATATTTACTCTTTCTTGTATTTTTTTTTAGCTTTTTATATTTTCATTGTTTTGGGGGTAGACCCGTACCTACCCGGCCTACCCGCTGAAGCCACCACTGATGTCAGGCAAGTAATACAGCTAGTGATACCTATTGGGGAGATTGTGAATATCGATTACACAATGACTAAGACGTTTTGTGTTTTTAAAATAAGGATTAGGGATAATGATTGATAATAATAGAAAGTCATGCAAACATTAAATTTTCCGCAATACTTTTAGTAATTCCATTTCTTCATTTTACCAACCATAATAAATAAATAGATAAATAAACATAAAATCTCCTTTTAGTGTATTTTTATAAAAATGATGTTCTCAATATTTTTACGGCTATTATTTCTTTTAATCTTTATTAAAAATTTCGCAATCAATTCTTTACACTCCTATAGATGAGCGTTTTATTTTACAGTAGATAACAGCTTTAAGTCCATATAAACTCAAACCCGTATTATTCAGCCATAGTATACATAAACGTTGGCTTCAAATTGGTAAAAAAGGCATGTGGAAGGCAACAGTTTATAACTTTTCTGTTAACTCCGCCACGTAAAGGTCATGAACTAACACTAAATCACTTGTCATCTATTAAAGGAATTCTTAATTCTGAAGCGTTGCCTATGTATGGATCCATTCTAAATACATTTGTTAATAAACAATTTTAGAATAAAACGATAACTGGAATGAAAATTAGGTAAAAATATTATATTAATATTGGAATTATACTTGTATACCTAATATTTCAGAAATCTAGATTGTATGCAAGTGCGTGGAGTTTAAGTCGTAATCTTTAACTCTAACAAAAACCAGATTACTTCATATTCTTTTCATTGTTGAAGCGAGCAACCCTCTTCCTAATTAATTTCACCCCCAAACTATAGGAGTAAGTCTCTAGTGTGTGACAAAACTTATACAATATTCTATAAAAGCCTGTCAGAAAATTAGGTTGTATAAAACTGGCGAGAACGCGCTCCCTCATTATTGGCCCACTTCAACTGCAAGCAATTGAGACTATTAGAAATTCTCAGAAAATATTAGACCACATTCAACAAAATTGTATGTAAACGAAAGTTATCATAGGATTTTTATGTAAATCTTCAGGAAGGGGAGGAAGAAAATGGATCTTGAAATTTGCTTGACCTCAACTGCGAGAGTAGGTATTATGTGAAAACTTCAATGAACACATACATCATATTGTGTTAAAATCGACTAATATTTACAAAGATATTATAAAATATGTTTTTTCTTTTTGTTTTTAATCTGGAGGGGGAGTGTACTCTTTAGTTCTAGATAGATTTTAAATCCAAGTAGTGAGAATGATTGGTGACAATAATTTATGTAAATTTGGCAGCTGTTAGAAATATATCTACAAAATGTTGAAAACGAAATTTTACTTAAAATGAATATTTATTATTCTTTGGCAATTGCAATGGCAATCTGACTTATCGTAAACCTGTAAAAATGCGATCTAACTGTTCGTAAACCTGTAAAAATTATAATTCGGAAGATATATTTTACGTTCGTCTTTGAATGCTTGATAACTTTATTGTTAGATACTTCATTCTTGAATTATTATTAAATAATTAATACTTATTTTTAATTTCTTATTTATTAAAATTAAAATAAGTCATAACAATTTCAATAATTTAACGTTATCTTCACCAGACATTGACTAGCAGAAATATCTTTATAACATTAAATTAATATCGTTGTGTAATTTCAATTGTTTCATTTTATCAACTTTAAATTTCTAATATGTAACAATCAGGTATTGTTATAATTTGCTGTTTCATTTTAAATTTTTAATAGGCCTATAAATAAGCAATAAAAATAAAATTATATGATAGAACATTGACTTGAGAGGAAACTTCAAAATTAACTGTTATTTGGAATAATTTCTTAAAATAATAATAAAAGAGAAAAGTGAAAAATAATAATGATTATAATGAATATAATTATCAGCGCCGCAACTTCGATTTTTTCTGGGAGGGGGGAAAGCATTAATACACGTATTTGGGCCCCTACAAGAAGTTGTTTTCTAATTCTTGGGCCCCTCTTTCCATTTTCTCTTACTCTTTATGGGCCCCTGCAGCCCGTGGGCCCTCACGCACGGCAAAGTCTGTGGGGCCGTTAGTTGCGCTTCTGGGCCAGTTCCATACATGACAAATTAATTAAGGGGACAATATTGACAAATCTCAATTATTGTGCTGTTTTGTGTATAGGTAATGTAGTGAAACTGTTTGATGCTTCATTTATAATTTCACCTGGGTATCGTACATTGAGTAAGAAAAATTTTGTCTTACAATGGGACTCCCTCGTACGACGGGGAGGTTCCCTTGGAGGGGGCAGTTGCCCCCAGCCCCCACACGTTACGGCCCTGGTGATTATAAAAAAGCAGTTATACTAAAATTTTCAAATGAAACAGTAAATTATAATAATACCTGATGGTTAAATATTAAAAATTTAGAATCTATAAAATGAAATAATTGAAATTATACAACAGTATTAATTTAATGTTATGAAGATAACTTTAAGTTATTGAAACTGTTACGACTTATTTTAATTTTAATAAATAACTATATATACTCTGGTCAGAACAGTATTAATTATTTATGATATTGATATTTTTTTTAAATCTCATAATTGGAAGTACACTCACGATTACTTACAAAATAGTTTTCAAAATAAAAAAAATAACTAAAAACTTAAACATTCATCCTTGACTGGCTTTATTCCCAAGCACTGAGATTTTCAACAAGAGTCAGAGAAAATGTATACATTGTATTATATTATATTGTATCAAAATTGGATACATTTTTAGAAAATTTATCGTTTAATTATAAAAAAAATCGAGAGGAGGGGGAGTTAGGAGGGTAAATTCACTACACTTATCTTTACTAGTTTAACTTCCTTCAGAGGGAATGACCAAGAAGCCACAAAGAAAATGTACGGTATTTTACTTTAAAATCGAAACTTATTGTGGAACATACATTTGAAATTAAGAGGGATGGCGAATTCACACTTTCATTTTTGGTAGATTTTAACCCCAAGTTAGAGAATATTCAAAATACCATAAAAATATACAGTAGAACCCCTCTTGTCCGCCCTCGGCTGGTCCGCCACTCCGGTTGATCCGACCGTGCTCGAGCCGAACTTGTCCCGACTCGTCGGTGGCTCACGAGGCCCACTGTCGTTTACTGCCGTCGCGGCATTGTTGTTTACTTGCTGTTACCGCATATCCGCTTTGGTGCTCCGTCATATCTTGTATCGTTAGTTTCTTTAGTTGTGTGTGTTTTCTGTACTGTACTGTGCAGTTTTTAGTCCTTGCTGTTCGTTTGCTTTTGCTGTAGAGAACAATACAGTGATTTTTGAGTTTAGAAATTGTTTATTTTACTGGAAATTCGTATTTTCCTGCATTTTCTAATAATCCGACTTCTTTTGCGATCCGATCATACACGCAATCCCAAAGGTGATGGATTAGAGGGAATCTATTGTAATTAAATTTTGTCATATTCGAATTTTTTACGTGGATTATATTGGAAAATTGCCTTGCAAGCATGTACGTAAACTTAAATCATGGGGATCCTTCTACTCTCTTATGCTTCATGGATTGCAATCCCAAACAACATAGGGGTCTATTTATTTCTGCAAGTGGAAAAAAAAAAAAAATACGAAAACGGGATTTCGTCAAAATAGAATAAATTTTACGAGAGTTATCGTGGAACAGACGGGCGTATAGACGAACAATCATACAAATGTTAATCGAATCGAAAAGTAGAAGCTTTGCTAACACTTGCTTCAATATAAGTATTGTATTGTAATAATAATAATAATAATAATAATAATAATAATAATAATAATAATAATAATAATAATAATAATAATAATAATAATAATAATAATAATAATAATAATAATAATGAAATTTTGCATTGAATTGAGCACACTGATTTTTTGCCAAACTGACGCCAACTGTATTGAGTTCTGGAGTAACTATTCTAACTTTGGCCAAGCATCCTTGTGCGAAAGAAGCCGTCCCGGCGCTAGGAAACAGACGCACAGCGAAAGAGAAAGAGAGAGAGAGAGAGGAAAGAAGAAGGTTATTCCATCTGGATGCTCCAGTTGACATCGCATCTAAATCTGCTGGACCAGAGAGGAAATAAATCTCCCTGCAAACACCAACAGCCTGCATAAGAAGGATCTCATCTATCTCCTGCACCTAACACGAGAATCTGTTGCTTACTGCTTCCACACGGGACAAAAGACTCCTGAAAATTACCCTTGTTCTTAAGGTAACTTTGAACATATACAAATGAAAGGTACACAAGAGTCTGTTAATTGAATATCTGAATAGTGGTTAAGAAAATAACTGAAAAAAGTAAACATGAATGAGAAAACACTCAACTTTTTAAGGAGTTTTGTTTACCGAAACTCCTTTATATAGTTACAAATGTCCGCGTTGTCCGTCTGTCCATCCGACCGTCCTGAAGACAGAAGAAGTCTCAAGGATTACTTAATGGAATACGACGAAATTTGGTCAGGATTTACTTATATATATATATATATATATATATATATATATATATATATATATATATATATATATATATATATATATATATATATATATATATATATATATATATATATATATATATATTCTATATAAATAAAAATCAAAGTGATTATGTTTGTGACTTAAAACCTCTTGAACCACGAGACCGATCTCGATCAAATTTTCAACATAGATGAGGTTCGGGCCTGGGATAGTTTTCATCATTTTACTTTGATTGAGCAACGTAGGTAAGAGGGAGGAGGGATATATATATATATATATATATATATATATATATATATATATATATATATATATATATATATATATATATATATATATAAATGATCGAAATGGCCGATATTAGTATTGGATCCAAAGTTTTAGGGGTCTCTGAGATGAACAGTGACACTTCCGATGCCATTTAAATCCAAATTCAACCCCGCACCTTGAGAGAGGGGCAGGGGTAGATATAAAAATGATCGAAAATGATCGATATCAGAGACTACTTCAGTAATAGTAAAGAGTGACTGGCTAAGGGAACATGTTACTAATTTTATTATTTTAAATAAGCGATACGGGTAATTGACGCTAGTAGTGAAAAATGAAATGAAATTTTGAGTTTTACGTCCCACGGTTATGCCGGTTAGGCTAAAGGAGACGGTGATAATGAGTAATGAATGAAATGGTGGAATGAAGAAAGTGGGAGGAAACGGGAGAACCCCGAGAAAACTTACGCACACGGTGTTTGTCCACCACAAAGTTCACTTGGCGGGAGCAGGGTTTGAACCCGAGACCCCTAGCACCAGAGGTGAACGCTCTGCCACTGAGCCACCGCGGCCACGACGCTAGTAGTGTATGACGATTGTTGATACCAGTGATATTCAAACCGGAAGCGGTAGAAATCAACCATTTCCGGTTTTTTGTTGATCACTACAGAGAAAAACGGTAATAGATAGCGACAATCGGCTTCCTCCATTCAATTAAGCGTCTCAAGAATACGTTTCATCTCCATCCTTAACTTCCTACTAAAACTGCAAGTGGTAGAAATATACTACAACAACTTCCGCTTTCAGTATTACTCTACAAAGAACAAAAAGGATAAGGGATAGCGAGAACTATGTTTTCATTTCTCTCGAATGGGTTTAGTTTTGTATGAATAGATACCATCTTCTCTCTTAATCCTCTATTTAAACCCGAAGTTGCAGAAATCGACCATTTCCGGTCTTGATTTCCATACAGTACAAACGGTAATGGCTGAGAAGAAGAAGTGTTCTACAATTAATGAAGCGCCCCAAAAGTGTACTCCATTTTCACTTTAATATCTGAGGCAAAACCGGAAGTGTTAGAAATCTATAGGGTGCCAAAAAGTAGGTATACATCATTGCATTGATCAAGTATAAAATTCTAGTTTATGGGTTTATTTGGTTCGGCTCTTCCGAGCTTAAAATGTAAGTACACACACATTAACAACAAATAATAGAGAAACTAAGTCTACCTGATGGATAATAGTAAGAAATGATATAAAATGTAGTACGGTACTGTGTACCTACTTTTGGGCCACCCTGTACTATTACCTCCGGTTTCAGTGTTAATTGTGAAATTATCACACCATACAAACCAAATTCCCTCACGTGGTGTACATATGACTCTGCAGTTTGTTTTCTTTTTAAGTACACATTTCTATTTTGGTTTGAATTTTTGTTTGGCGTCCCTTTGAGCAGCGAGGCTATATGAGACATGGATCTACATTGACCACATGAGCTTCCGCCGGTGGGAATCGAACCCGGTTTCCCACACCAAAGGCGTGTACGCTAACTACTTAGCCACGATGAAGCTCAACACATTTGTTGAAGTTAGGCTCCTTTCGCACCAGAGGTAAGCTGTTTAATTATGCATGACTCTACGACTGATTTATTATACAGTACCGTACTGCATTTTATATTATTTTATATCATGTTATATCATTATACTGATTTGTGTCCTTTGTAAGCTGCTAGGCTTGAGTTTGATTGTCTCCCAACAGGACTCGAACGGTGGACCTCGTGCACGAAAGGCAAATGTACTAGCTACCACTCCAGCAAGGAAAAATTTTGGTTATAACAGAACTCTTACATAATGCGAGTTATATTCAGGGCAGATTGCCATCTCACTGTACATTACATGCAACTATTTATGTGCAGAATCATGAATGCGATATTCCAACCTAAGACTTCTCGTTAAACTTATTTCCGTTTTTTTTTTTAATTTTTATGAATAACTTAACGACAAAGGAGAATGTCACAAATGTAGAAAGTGAGTATTTACAAAACGCTACTCAATAAACTAATGACCATTGAGCCTAGTACCTGTAGTATCCACAAAATGCTATTAAATAAACTAATAACCATTGAACCTGATAGCATTTATAAAATGCTAGTAAATAAACTAATAACCATTGAACCTAGTAGTATCTAGAAAACGCTATTAAATAAACTAATAACCGTTGAGCCTGGTAGTATCTGCAAATCGCTATTAAAGAAACTAATAAATGTTGAACCTGATAGCATCTATAAAATGCTAGTAAATAAACTAATAACGTTGAACCTGGTAGTATTTATAAAATGCTAGTAAATAAACTAATAGCGGTTGAACCTGGTAGTATCTGCAAATGCTATTAAATAAAATAATAATAGTTTCCAAATCTTTTCTTTTAGACCAGAAATTTGGGTGCGCAATTTATGACGCCATAATCCTTGGGCACACAAATTAAACTTAAATGAAATTGAAATGAAATCTTTCAGTTTAACGTCCCACAGTACGCCATTTAAGCTAAGGGAGAAGTTGATTAAGACACTTGAATGATGAATGGAAGATTTGGTGGACTTATAATCTGGAAGGAATTTGAAGTACCCCGAGAAAACCCGATGTTGTCCGCCGCAACACACCACGGATCCCACGCACCAGAGGTAAGCATTCCACTACTGAGCTACCGTGACTCCTCAAATTAAAATATATAAAACGATTATGTACCTGTTCTGATTTTTGATTCTGAAACATTGTTTCTTACTTTGAAAGAAGAATTCGGACAAAGTATTTGAGGATAACGTCCTAAAGGAAATTATTCGAACCAAATAGTGACGCAATGGGGAATGGTGGAAACTTCATAACGAGAACTGCATTGTTTATACCGTTTATCCAACATTGTTCGAGTTAATAACTCTAGAATGCTCAGATGGGAAGATTATGTAGCCAGAATGGAAGAAAGTAAGAGCGTTTTCAACATTTTAACTGGAAACCAAATCGGAAAAAAAGACCATTACCAAGATGTAGACGCAGATGGGAGGGCAATATTAAGATGGATCTCGCAAAAATAGAAGTACAAAGTAGAAACTGGATCCCGTTTCTCTAAACGCAGAAGCCAATGGAGAGCTTTTGTGCACGCAATATTGAACCTTCTGGTCCCATAAGCCATAGAGTTGAGTTGATTTTAGTTTAGCGTCCCTTTCAGCAGCGAGGCTATATGAGACGTGGACCTACTGATTAACGTGGAATCCGAACCACATGAGCTCCCGCCGCGAATCGAACCCGGGTCTCCCACGCCAAAGGCGCGTAGGCTAACCGCTTAGCCACAAGGGAGCTCCCATAAGCCATAGAGTTAGTTAGTTAGTTAATAAGAAAAGTCTTGAAAATAGTTATTTGTAACTTAGCAATTCTTCAAAGACTATCTGGCTCATTTTCTAAATTTTAAACTTAATTCATTGTCTTTTGGTATTCACAAACTTAAGAGCTTAGCAAAAACCTCAATGTAGTTCTGTTTCATATGAGCGTTTGATTTTATATGAGAAAACTAACAATATTTTGAATTCATTTTTCTTTTTAAGTGTATATTGAAAGGGTCTCCGGGAGTGTAAGGGGCCTTAACTCAAGAACAAAAAGGGGAAATGAACAAAACATGAATGATCTTCTGTTACTAAAAGCGGCAGCAGTACGTACATTCAATGATATTTCTACTGTGTGTAATAAATACATGACACTTTTTGTAATATTTTGTGTCAAAATCCTGATTCTTTTTCCGTTTGTCGTCCTCAATTTGCTTTTATCCTGGAAAACTCATCCGAACAGGGTCAAACTTGACTTAATACTAGAACTGACCTGCTTTATAAGAATATGGAATAAAATGTTGTGATGGCTTTTAGTTTTTAAGTTGTGCGCGGCTGAATTTTGAGTCATATTTTCGAAAACGAGAAGTTATACATTGAACTCATGCGATCGGGAACAAGTTTGGTAGGTAAGTCTTGAGTTGCTATACAAGCTATACAAGCGTTCTATATTTTAAAATACAGAAAAAAAAGTCAAGCAAATTCATCCGATCTGGTATGAGGGGAAGCTGTTATTTATAATGAATTAGTCTTAATACTATGTATTTTTTTAAAATCATTATTACATTACTTACCTCCACCCTTCTAGTATTCTCCACAAGACGAAACATTTCTCGAGTCTTGTGGACAGCACTAGTTCACATAAGTCTTATTGCCACATTGTTTTAATATTACACGATTTATAATATAAAAACTATAAATTTATGAAGTAATTGTACAAACTTTATCAACTTTTAAAGATATGCAAATAATTGCACAATACTTTATTCACCAATACAAAATGTTGTTTATACGTTGTTACATCACATCATTGAATGGACCTCTCGCGAAGCGGAAAGATTCTGATAACTTCGAGATGAAATTAAGAAAAGAATCATGACATAACATTTGAACATAAATTTTCCAAAATGAGATGAGACGAGACCTACAAAATTTAAGAGACGCCACGAGTATACTTTATTTCTTGTATGCACATATAAGGTAACTAATTTAACTAACTAACTCTATGGCCTATGGAACTCGGAGGTTCAAAGCCACGTTAACAAAAGCTCTCCACTAAGTTCTATCCTTAGCTATCTGGATCCAGTTTCTACTTTGTATTCCTATCTTCGCGAGATCTATCTTAATATTGTCCTCCCATCTGCACTTAGATGTTCCTAAGGGTCGTTTTCCGATTGGACTTCCAGTTAAACCTTTGAAAGCGTTCCTACTTTCTTCCATTCTGGCTACACGACCTGCCCACCTGAGCCTCAAAGATTTGATGACTCTAACAATGTTTGGTAAATGGCATAAATTATGTAGCTCCTCGTTATAAAGTTTCAGCCATTTTCGTTCCCCTTGGTCCGAATATTCGTCTCAGTATCTTGTTCTCAAATATTTTCAGTCTACGTTCTTCCCTCAGAATTAGCGATTATGTTTCGCAACCATACAGCACAACTGGCATGATCATCGTTTAATAAATTTTAAGGTTCAAATTGCTCCAGAGAATTCGCAATGACAAAATATTTTGAATTGAATAATAACACGAGTTTCTTGCTTTTAGTCGACATTTAAGTACATATGAGCTACAGACATTAAAATCACTTCAGAAACAACAAATTAATAGGAAATGAAATTAATAATTAAAAATCACATATCCATAACTGCATAGTAAGTAAAAGCTGATATAATTCACAAGAATATATAAAAAAAGAGCAAATATTAATATTTAGATGAAATTTGTAAGACTCAATTTCGCAGAGCGAAAAATAGGAAAGAATTTTTAGCCCAATCATAATTAACAGAAACCAAACACAAAAATAATGGCTAAGAGAGATAGAGAGAGAGAAGAGGGGAGCGAGCGAGAGAGAGAGAGAAGTGAAATCGAGCGTAGAAAACGCTTTACTCGTTAATGACATATGTCCCGTTCCGTCAATCAAATTTTCATCCAGCAATAACGCTCTCTACTCAAACTCTGCTACCCGAATATGGCGATTGCACTTTTCCATCTTTCTTTTCGATTTGAAACACTACTAATATTATTACCTAATGCATTTGCATTATAAATATTTTCTCCTCTTTTTTTTATGTGTGTGTGTGTGTTTTAAGTAAGTTAACTAAATTATATTTCTTTTTTCGTATCAAAAAATTAAAAAAAGAGGGAGAGAAATGAATGGTAATAAAAGAGAAAATGGTAAAAAATATCAAAGTAATGTGTATATATATCAATAGGAAAAAAATGTAATTATTGAGAGGACGGAAACACATTAAAAGGATATCTGTCATACAATGCAATGTATTACAATCGATAACTTTTGACGTAAATATTCCTGTGGGTTGCTCTTGGTTTATTACTACGTAGTTATGTATATATTAAGTGAGTAGCTGAACTGCCCGTTCTTCGCACGGGGACAATGGGTTCACGGCAGGCCCGTATCCACGGGGTGCAAGGGGACCGGCCTCCCCTAAACTTTGGCTGGCCCCCATAAAATTTCACTGTAGGCTTGCAAATGAACTATAATGTGGTGATGAAGTATAATATGATTGGGTCGGCCCCCCTAACTTCTACCGGCTCCCCTAAATCTTTGGGCTGACTACGGGCCTGGTTCATGGAAGGTATTTGAACTCCTTTTCCTCTTAGGGTACTGTTTAAATGAAAGGGTAATGTTAAGAAACTGTAAGATAATCTGTGTTTGGCATAAATTTTTAATTCTCTAACCACCTTAATCAAAGTGATGTAAAAGAATCCTAGCTTGAAGTAGATACTATGTTCAAATATTAATTTCAAAGTTTCCAGGCATTTTACCATGATGCGACCACAAACCACAGACAACGTCACATTCAATGCAGCAAAAAATATAGAAAATGGTCGCCCTCCCCCTTGAAAAGAGGATGTTCAAAACTGCTGGAATTCGTATCCATTAATGAGAAATTTATATGCCGGGAGCCATCTCCCTAGCATGAGAAGCTCGTCAAATACTGCCTTTTTGGCATGCATTGAAAAAACCGTCGCTTTCCCTTAGGATATGCTTTTTAAAGAAGGATTAAATGTCAATGGAATTTCCAAAACGTAAATAGTTGTAATATGTACCGATTACGAAATTTGAGCGGGTAGGCCAACATACTCATTGCCAAATTTTTTAGGGGTGATCCTAGGTATCCTAGACCAATGACTCTGGTCTAGAGACCATGACCCCTGTGCCAGGAAATAGGGAAAGAAGAGTGTTATGAAGCGTTGTTAGTACTATTATTGCCTAAAAATTAGCAATATTATTGTTATACATTTGTATTTGTAAAGCTTGTACGGATAATATTACGAGGGGTGATTAGCAATTATTATCACTGATATAGCAGACATTATGCGAAATAAATGAAATTGTACATGCTTAGAGATAAAGTTTCAGGCAAGTCGGGTGTACAATGTTAATGTTCTGCTTTGTTTTTCAATGTCAAGGTAAGCTATTATTGTGAAAATGAACAAATATGAACAAATACCTGTCATTAAGTACCTCCAGAGGAAGTGATAGCACCTAAGGAGATTTGAGAAGATATGGTGAATATATTAGGTGATGGTTCCGTACATACAGATCAAGAACTGGTCACGTGACTTCCGATGCGGCAGAGGAAACGGTGAACATGCATCATGTGCAGGACCACCCTAACAGTGTGTACATCAGAAAACATTAACATGGTTCTCGACCTGATAATGACTGACAGACGATTTACTGTGCGGTTACTAGCTTGTTATTCGGTTCAATATACACAATTTTATACAAACACTTGGAGATGTACAAGGTACCAGCCTCATGGGTACTACGAAAGTTAATCATTGATCAAAAGCGTGAACGAGTTTATTCTTCAGAGACAAATTTGGCCTTGTTTAAGAAACACCTGGGTAACTTTCTTTTTAGATGAGTAACCGTAGATGAAACCTGGGTACATCATTATGATCCAGAGTCTAAGCAACAGAGTATGCAGTGGCAGCACCATGATTCTCCGAGTTTTTTGGGGGGAAAAGTAAGGGCGCAGTGTTTATTGATTATCTCCAGGGCCAAAAGACAATTACAGATGCCTATTATTCACAATTGATTCCAAAAGTTAGGAAGGCAATCAAGGAGAAACGCAGAAGGATGCTACATAATAAAATGCTTTTGCTGCAGGACAATGTTCCTGCTCATTGCTGCTGGGTTTGAAATACTCGAGCAGTCTCCCTACTATCCAGATCTTGCTCCAAGTGACTTTCAATTGTCTATCAAGCTTAAACAGCACCTGCGAGAGACAAAGTTTGCCAACGATAAGATGTTATGCATTCTATCGAAGAATGGCTTCTAGCACAGACATCGTTTTTTTTAAACTGGTATTTATACTCTAGAACAAAGGTAGAAGAAGTACATTATAATGAGGGGGGACTATGTGGAAAATGACAGATCTCCTATGTCAGGGACAATAATTGTTGAACATCTCTTGTATGTTTAGTATGTATAATAAAATTTCGACAACTTCAGCAGATTTGAGAACCCCTACACATAACGGGTATTACACATACCATATATCAAGTCATGAGGTTTCCTTTACATTAGTATTCAGCTAGTAAATATAGAAATTGATGTCACAAATACTGTTTTCACACAAATCATCACTCACACGTAAATTCCAGATATATAGAATAACAAGCAGCCCCGTTCCTAGATGTCTTTTGTTTGGATCCCACTGTAACATGAAATATGATATGATGTAAAACTCTCTGTGAAGTTGTTGGAGAAATCGAGACCAAGGATATCAGAAAATTCAATTGTTTTTGGTACCCTTACGTTACAGCTTTCTTGCCTCTATTTCCTCCATTTTAGTATGCTCAACTTATAGTAGTAATCTGCAATACTTTTACTGGTATTTCTTTAAACGTACATGGCAGGCACGTAGCCAGGATTTCGTGAAGGAAGGGGGGGGGGCGTGACATGAAATACTGTGGTCATCACAACAGGGGCTCGATCATTCTAAACTATTTTACTGGAACATATATTGGTTCGTTCAACCACGATTTCGTAACGGGGGGGGGGGGGAGTGACATGAAATTCTGAATGCCCAGGAGCTCGATCAATCTAAAATTTAAAAAAAAAGTTCTAAAAAGGATTTTACAATATTTACATCCTTCCTCTGTTTATTCTAATATAAAAATTTTTCTTTCATTATGACCCTGGTGGAACCGGTTTTCGGGCCTGAACGGATCCGGTTCTAGAAGATCCGGTTCTGGAACCGGTTTTTCGGATTTAGATCTGGAACCGGTTCTTCGGATCCAGGTCAGGAACCGGTTCCCAAGATCCGGTTTTGGAACCGGGTTCTCGGATCCAGGTCTGAAACCGGTTCCAGAACCAGTTCTGAAAACCAGATCTCCAAGAACCGGAACCGGTTCTGAAAACCAGATTTTCAAGAACCGGAACCGGTTCAGCTGGAACCGAAACTTTGTAACCATCCCTACGCTAAACCCGAGCTGTTGGCAGGCTATGAACAGTGTGCTAGATGAAATGGTGGAAGCGACAGGCAGGCGCCCAGGCGGCGGCCGCATGTCTTATTTGGCTAAATAAACTGGGTAACTGGCAAACTCATTGGCTAAACAGGCAAACTGGCCAACTCATTTTGCTAAACACCCACTGGTGGACTAAAATTTTTTTCTGGGGGCACAAACGGGTCTGGGCGGGGAGGGCACAAGCGCATGGTCCTTTTTGCAGTGTTTTGAAGGTGAACTTTGTGCCACCTTTACGGGTCTTTAGGGACTTTCGGATCCAGGTCTGGAACCGGTTCCTAAGATCCGGTTCTGGAAGCGGGTTTTCGGATCAAATCCGGAACCGGTTCCAGAACCTGTTCTGAAAACCGGATCTCCGAGAACGGAACCGGAACTTTGTGGCCATCCCTACTTAAAAGTTATAAAGCATTTAATATAACAAGTTAAAATGAATTTTGAGGCAGACTTTCCTTTCCATGCCTACAGTGGCAGCAACAATGCTGAGTACTACATAGAGTCACTACTTTGTAGAAACGAATAGGTTTACATAGTAGTATAACTTATATTTTTGTTAATAAAAAATCAAAGAAATGATCCCGATGCCATGGGCGTTCAGCATATTGTGGTCAGTCACGAAAAATTGGCAACCACTGGACTACACAGTGGTTGGCTGGTTGATTAATATTGGATCTAAGAAGAGTTACAACGAGCATGATGGAAGTGTATGGTTGACCTAGTGTAGTTTATACAATGTTCGGCAGCGATCCGCACGTGACCCACCAAGCCCTTTAACAATTCGCCGCATTTTTCAAAAGTTTGTGGAAACTGAATCGGTAGCTAACAACTATCGAGGAAATATTGGACACCCAACATCAGGAAGATGTGATTTAAACATTGTTGTTGTGCAACAAGCCCTATTGCAGAATCGTTCGACGTCAGCCAGATAGTACAGTCTTGAAACAGAGATTCTTCCCAAAACAGTGTGGTGTATCTTAAAAAACGACATTGGGATTGCGACCATGCCATATTCAAGTCTCTAACGTTTAACAACGACTTAAAAATGTGTTACTGTCAGTGGAATGCTGATAGATTCTAGTTGAGATGCAGTAGTGTCTATATCCCAGGAAGACATTCGAATTCAATGGCGTTCAGCAATGAAGCCGATTTACTCACAAGTGGATTTGTCAACTGACGTAGAACAATTTTCTGGGTAACAGAAAATCCTACAGTCATTCAGGAGTATGAAAGTGTCTCTGTAAAGTTAAATATTTATTGCGTTGTGACCATCACTGGAGTAACTGGGCCCTAGTTCTTTATACCCCTACAGTGGCTCCAGACATAACGATGTTGTAGCAGTACGCCAGGCGCACCACCGCATTATGTTCTCAATGTTCGTCGTCCCTGACTCGACTACACATTTACTGGTCGATTGATTGGTCGACGTAGGCAACTGCGCTGGACTCCACAATCCCCAGACTTGCTGCCCTACTGGTTATGGTGTATGACAAAGGAACGCGGGAAAGCAGGAAAGTTCGCACCATCAATATTCTAGAGACGCTGAGTATTCTTCAGAAAAACACTTCGCACAATCTATTACCGCATTTCATATTCACTGTTATCTCTCTACTGAAACCGAAAAATCTACTGTTACTTCCGGTTCCAATATTGGTCTTCATTGAACAAAAACAGGAGACGATAGCAAACGAATTGCTTATTGACATCAATGTCAAGGTCCCAAGACTAGATTTCGTCTCCATCCCATCTTTTCTTTTTACTCGTATTAAAACCAGAATATAGATTGGGAATGGGTTCTGTCTTCGCCCTTATCTCTCTAGAAAAACCGCTCTTATCTTTCTATCATTGCAGAGATCTTGTACAACTTCTGGTTGTGAATCTGATTTCCTTGACTGAAAACGGTATTAAGTACCGAGAAGTGTTTGATATATATATACAAGCTTAGGGAGACATTCTCCTTATAAACGCTCTGATGCATAGGCGCCGACTTGAAGAAAATATTGGGGGGCCAAAACAATGAATAAATATATCATCATATTCAGCCGTTTTCTATCAACTGCTTGATGAAGTTCTCGGTAAGCTGCATCCACTCCGCTGTATCCAAATTCACGACCTAATGCAAATTTGCCTAAAGTTTTTAAAACAAATTCAAGTTCAAAATTTGGGAACTTCACTGCAAGTTTGCGTCCACATTGATCTCCATTTGTCATATCAGTGCTGCCTGAGTGTTGATTGAAGCTTCAGTGCTCCATTAAACACGTTTTTGAAAATGGCGTTTGCTATCGAATAAATAGGATCTTCCTATATTGAATTAAAAGCACGTCGAAGTTTACAACAGAAATTCTTGCTCCTGTTTGGTAATTCTTCCTCGACTGATATTGGTGAAGCGAGTACCCTACCTATACATATTGGGGGGGGGGGAAGTGTCTTACTTTCCAAAGTCGGCGCCTATGCTCTGATGCAAAATTGTACTAGAAATATGTATTGCAATTTGTATATATATTAAAATCTCAAATTAATTATTGAGATTTTTAAAATGCTGTACAACCTTGCAACTTTCAGCTTTAGAAACAAGAAGTAATTCACCGAAGCCAAATCATTTAAATAGAATAAGCATTTCAAGGTTGTAACTCCTCCTTTGGACAAGTAATTACTAAACGGTTCCAGTGGTACAGTATAAGGTGATGCGTTATCGTATTATTACGTGGTGCTTATAGCTCGTTCTTCAACGCAAGCTAAAACAAACAAAATTTATGATAAGCTAACAATACATTGAAATATGTTAGTTTAAACCTTTGAATTATATCACGTAAGTTATTACATATTTATCTAAAACACTCATCAAAAGTTACAATCCCATCCACCGAAGTTTTGTTTTCTCTGACAAGCATCGTATTTTAAAACTCTTTACTTTGATTAGCTAAGAAATATCAGTAACACATTAATTACGCACTGCAACCCCCGCATGTTGGAGATAAGTGAATCATTTTCAGAGAATTTGTACTATTTTAATGGTAACATTACATCTCGAAGCTTGCACCCCCAACAATCATAGACCATTTTGTATTGTGAAACGAAGAATCGCTACTCCCATCGTGTGCTACGTATGATGTGCTACTGTAAGTGTGGAGCAACAAACATAAAGGCATGTGGGAATGAGAGGAAGGGGAATCGTGTTTGGTGCTATACAAAAGCATACACGATAGGAAATGGAAGGAAATAAGTTTCATTACACCGTAAAATAGTCGCAAACCCATGAAATTCAGAAACGTATGTGTGTATGTGTAGGAGGGAAGGGAGGAGGATGATTTTTGCTGTTGATGTGATTGAATCCCTGCCAGGCTAAACTTTATTGAGTGCATCAGCTTCGGGCCATATCACTACATGCTGTGGCGTGCCTCAGTAACTAACCCCCTTCCTCACCTCCCGATAACCTCTATACGCTGTCTCCAAACCACTTCGAATTGAGAACCCCTGTTCTTCCCCCTCGCCAAAAATCCTCTACTGTACAGATATACTCGATTATAGCCTTTTCACATTTTTTTACTTGATTTTTTGCCCTTTCTGATTTGACTTTTTTTTTTTTACATGTGGAAAATATAAATAAATTTGGTTGAAAATGAATGAACAATCTGATATGTATATTTTGAACCGAATGCTCCAATACTGCTCAACACACACACACTCATATATATGAGCATCAACTATGAATATACGTATGTGGCGCCTGCGATTATGTGTAGGCATGCCTAAAAAAACAAAATTTTTAAAAAAAGCACTTTATGTTCTCACGATTTGCCAATTTAGCAAAGTGATTACACTAAAAACTTATAAACTCAGATCTTTTCTTGTTTTTTTTTTCCTTACTGCTTTTGAAAAATATCCAAGGGATATTTGTTTGACAGAAATGGTAAATTTACGTTTGTATATATATATATATATATATATATATATATATATATATATATATATATATATATATATATATATATATATATATATATATATATATAATGCACTTACATATTTTGATGGGTAAAGTGGTGTTATGCATAATAATATATGATTCATTAAAAAAATCACTTCAAATAAAAACAAATCTAAAAGTGCCTGTTTATATATACACATGCGAGTACATGTATATATCTACGTATGCAGATAAAGCAGCCGGAAATGACAGGCATTAAAATTAAAATCCATACGCATGTGAATTTAAAAAGAGAAGAAAAGGGTTTAATAAGTGTAACTGAAATAAGCAATAAGCTACAAATTACCATAACGGCTATAAAACACTTTTTTTTTTTTTTTTTAATCATTCGGGTAAAATCATAGAAGAAAAATTTCTAAAAGTTGCTGAGAATGGATCATATACGTACAAGCCAAAAAAAGAAGATAGAGAATTTTATTTCTATATTTTATGGCTAAAATATCCTGATAAGTAAATGAATATGTTTTTCGCCTAACGTTACCTTAAAATGGACTGTTTTAAGGCGATATAATTGCTTTTGAGAACAACAAACTATGGACTTGAAATATCTCGTAACATCTGGCTTTCTCAATTAGATATATTATTATTATTTTAATAATAATACAGTGGAGTAATGATTATCCGAGTTTTGATTAACCGAGGTTCCGTGTTATCCGAGCTTAATCCAAACAAACAAAAAAAAAGGTAAAATAAAAACTATAGTGCTGCCAAAATGTCTTGAGCAGTGGCAAAAATGCGAACTAAAGCTCACACCCACGCGTTGAGCCAATAAGGGTTCAGCTGTTGCTAAGCGAGAGAAAGCGAGTGAAATTCCTTCAGTCGATAGCAGCGCTTGCAACGGAAGACTAGGGATCAAGTCAATGTGGTATATCTTTAGTCTGGTTACAACGATGAAGATGTGAGTGATTGGATGAAAGATGAACAGTATGAACAGTCTGATGAAGCTATTGTAAATTTGGTCACAGAAGATAACAGTTCGGAAGAAGAAAATGATAATGAAATGGTACATGTTGAAAGAATTAGTCACACAGATGGTTTGAGTGCGATCGAGAAGGCAGTGCTCTACGTCGAACAGCAAGACAACACGGCACCAGCTGACATTAGGATGTTGCGACGCCTGCGCAATATAGCGGCCGAAAAACGAGGTAGCTTTATGTATCATTAAACTGAAATACTTTCTTTTAATGATATGTGTATGCTAATTACTCTTTATTTGTATTGTGTTTTACTTCTCGATATGAAATCTTCATTTCGTTCACTATATTATGGCTAATACCTTAAGTACTGTACTGTATGTCCAATAAGAATAACAAATACAATAATAGTAAATAATCTAATAAAGAGAAATAATCAATAAACAACAATAATAAATACTGTACAAAATTATTTAGATATATTCATCCGTGTTAACCGAGTTTTTGCTGTCTGAGTTAGATCCTGTCCACATTAGCTCGGATAATCGGAGCTCTACTGTAATTTTATTTTAAGTGCTATGAACACCTCACAGACAAAAATACGGCACTATGTTAAAATCATTATATAACGTGGGTGTGTTACAATTGTTACCTTTATAAAAACCATGTTGCGTATCACTTAAAATATCCTTTTGCATTAAAATATAAAAGTGTTTGTACAATTAATTCAAAAATCTTAAAGAATATACTTACTAAACTTATAGGCTATAATTTTTAACATCATCTCGATCGCCAGATTTGTATATTGCCAAGACGTATAATTGCTTCCATTTGGAGGGAAATACTTGAGTCTTTAACGATGCGTTATATATGATTGCTAAAATTTTAGGGTATTTCATTACTACAGGCTTTAATTACTTAATACGGAATGTTATCAGATCCAGGTGTAGTACTCTCCTTAATTTTACTGACTGTTTTTCAATTACATGATTTTGCGTGATAGATTGTGTCAGTTTCATAACCTTACATTTTTATCTTGGTTGGAGTCAACATTAAAAGAATTAGGTATAAAATACAATTAAAACGTTATATTATGTCAATAATTTCTAAAACTGATGTATTATTATATTTTATCTGTTTTGGTGTTTGTTTGTTATGTGATTTTCTGAATGTTATCCAGAAGTACATAATGTGTTTACAAGTACTGTTCTGCAATACTAAGAAGTAAACTTTTCTAGCCTCTAGATAATTATTTCTTTTTGATCACCTTTCTTTACTCGGAATACCTCTGATACCTACTTTATTATTTGATTGTTTGACCTTTACAAAATAAAATATAATACTGGATTGTGCATATTTTTCATGTACAGTACTTTAAGAAATAAGTGATTTGTTCTACTTGAATAAAATAGTTATAACTTACTATTGGCAACGAGTGACAGTTTTTCCAGTGTCATTGATTTTCGTTTCTTGATTTTCTCGAAAACTACGCATGATAATTTACCCTCAAGAATGCCATTCTGTTCCGCTTGACGTCACTTATAGATTGATATACATTTTAGTTTTGAGCACTATTATAGTTAACAAAAAATTAAAGTTTAAAGGCCTTATGCAAAGTCGTTCTGACACGTGATTAGTGCCATACTAAAGAGTTGGACTAACATACGTTTCCTGCACTAGTCAGGCTTTTAGTATGATGCTAATCATATATCAAAACAACTCTATATAAGGCCCTAAAAGTTTATCATAATCTTGTTTGGGCTATAGTTCCTTTAACATTACGTGTTCTGTCGTCTTGCTACAGTGGTCTACTGTAAAGCTTGATGAGAATACACTTAAATGTATCCGTTTTATGTTAATAGATGGCGTCGATTATCGTTAAGCATAAATATTTAAATTTACGAAATTGGATTTTCTCCTAAGAACTATATACGAGAATTTACCAAATTTACATTCACCGCACATCATTAACATTATAATTAGCGTTTAATGAAGCAAAATGTCCAAGGATGGGGCATATGGGGCGTTCAGAGCATAAAAGGATTTAAGACAAATTAACAAAGTTGTCAGAAAATAAGATGTAAAATTCCTACATTCCATTTAACTACATGAAAAGTGAACACTATTTTCATCATCATCATCATCATCATCATATTATTATTATTATTATTATTATTATTATTATTATTATTATTATTATTATTATTATTACTATTATTATTATTAAGAATTCTGCCTATTGAAAGGTTCTGGGACTAATTAGTTTTTTTTCTTCTTCTAATTTTAGGTTTGGATCTGAAAATGTTTCTTCCACATTTCTCGATCTTCAGTTTCTTCTTTTAATTCCCAATATTTTCTTCTATTTTTCAAATCATCGATCAGTTGTGTTCTTCTTTTTCCTATTCCTCGCTTTCCTTCCATCTTTCCTTCTATGGCGGAATGAAGAAGACAATTTCTTTTCAAGATATATCCAATCCAATTGGCCTTTCTGTGAAGAATGCTGGTTAAAAGAATCCTCTTCTTCTCAATCAGTTTTGAAACATTCAGGTTGTTACTCTTTCTGTCCATTTTCCCTTCTTCATCTTCCTTCAACACCACATTTCGAAGCTCTCTAAATATTTCTTCTCTAATTTCCGTAACGTCCAAGTCTATGAGCCACAAAGTTCAATACTCAATATACAGCACTTGACCACTTCTTCCTTAGTCGAACGTTAAGCCTGCGTGTTAAGAGTAATATTTCTTTGTTGAATGCTTTTTTGGCTATGGCAATTTTTAACTTGCTCTCTTTGGTGCAGCAAGCATCTCTCGTTAAAATACTTTCCAAAATACCTGAAATTCTCGACCTCTTCAAGTTCTCTTTCTTCTACTCTGACTCGTAAGGGCGCGTTTCCACGGGATATTTTCATGACTTTTGATTTTTCGACAATATCTTGACATGAATCTTTTTGGCATTCAAACGAGCTTCTGGTAGGGATGTATTTCCAAAATGACCGTAAATAGACTTGAATTCTTTGTGCATTGAGCGCTCCCGTGTATATCAATCAATAGATATATAAACCTGTCAACTTGGCCTGTTCGTCTTGAACCTGCATTTTCCCATAAGACATTCGTTACTTATTACTCTGTAAGTTGGCCACCTGTCTATCTTGAAAGTTTGCCGCATTGAAGCAATGTTTATCCTATGATGATAATGATAAATTTACCTGCGTATCTTGGCCACTCAAAATACCGTTTTGTTATTTCTCTTAACTCTTTCGTATTCCCATATGAGAGGCAGAAGTTCTATATTTGTGATTGGAGACAAAGAAGCAAGCATTCCCACGATTTGTTCTTGGAGGTCACTGCCCAAAACATTACTCTGATTAAGGGGTGGTGAAGGAAGATGTGAATAAAAAAAGCACATACGGGAATACAGGAAATGGTAGTACGTATTTATTTTGGTAAAACCATTAGCTATATCGTCTCCTTTCATCCGTAGGAAGCTTTAGTTATTCCGGAAAATCCTCAACGTTAAAGTTAACGTCTCAATTCTCAACTATTGGTACCTGACGGCTTGTCGAAAGATTGCGGAGGTTTTAAGATATAAATTTGCTTAAGATTATCTGAAAACGCCTTTTGCTACAGACAATTCAAATTTTCATGGCTGGTTATACTGATTAGAAATGCGGGCCACAGAATGATAGAATGATTCTGATCAATGTACCGGATTTAGAAGATATATGTAAGAAGTAGTTTTGAGAGTGTTGCTCATTACATTTAGATATCAAGATATTGTTTAGTCTAACTTTGATTTACAAGTTAAGTTTAAATATCTACTATATTCTATACAGTCTAATCCTTAATATTGAACTTTTTAGTACTGTTACATTAATTATTAAGACATTATCATTCCATGTATACGTTCCTAAGATAAATAAACATTCAGTAGGACACTTTGTTCATGTCCAAACATCAACAATGTTTTTACCAATGATTTCTGAATCGCTCTCAGCAGTAAAGACATTGATTATATTAAAATCCTTTTGGCTTAGAACATTTTGTAATTTAAATTTAATTCAAAATAAATTACCTATCTTTACGGAATGTATGTGATTCAAAATAGCGTCAAAAAGTATCTAAACACAGATTAATACGTTACAGGTTACATGTCACTTGAGAAACACTTCTAACTCGCTTCTCTCTCATTCTTCAACAGAAGATCAGTGTTTGAGATTTTTGTGTACAGGAGTGAAGAGCACAAATAAAATGGAAATTATCTTTGACATTAAAGAATTTGTATTTGTATATAATGGATTAGACTAGTTATTAATTTGGAAACCCTAGTATTTTCACTGAAATTGTATAGTAATTTAGTTGTTAATAATTGGCTCATATGTAATGTACAGTGTTATTCAAAGACTTAGCCATTCTATCATCGGATGGATGGTGGTAGCTTCATAATTCATAAGGTTTATACCATAATAAACCCCGCGGCCAACCCAGAAGAAAAACTTGTCCTGTTTCACTCATTCACTCACAGAGTATTGTTGGAATTGCTTTTTGTGGGCAATTAAGATTTTCATCTAATGGCAAATTTTAATGGCACCGTAGCAGCATTGACCTAAGGTTGGATTCCTCCTCAATAGTTACGAATTACACGTTTTTTACTCGCTTAATGAACTTAACAAACTTGTGATTTAATTATTTAGGAAGTCTGTGACATAGATTGTAGGACGAGGTAGTCAGCACCAGGCGGACGAGGAAGCTGTAAACTGAAGCTGTTGCTGAAGATGGATGATACAATTTCAGTGACTGCAGTCATATTACCCCAAAATTTAAGCTTATTGTTATATCTTGTAGTGTTTTACAGTCTGCCCCTTTTCTCGTCACAAGCTGGTTTACGGTCGTTTTGAGGCTCAGAAGAATAAGATTATAGGAGGAACTTCTAAAGACAGGAGTCTTTAGGTAGCTCGTTGGTGGATGCTAACTGACTTGTAGTTAGGTGCTAGCTCGCTTCTGAAGGAGGATACTGGACTGATACGAGGAATCCAAGCTGTTGGATGGCTGGCAAGGCTAATGAATGCTACCTGATCGACGTGTAACAAAGGGGATGTAAATCCACATCAGAGCCTACAGTCATAATTTCCTTGAAGCTAGTGTAGCCCTGTTGAAGAGCAGAAAATTTCGAAAGTGCTGCTTATGCTACTACAAGACAAGGCTTACCTGGGTAACTAATTAACAATAAGTGTGTAAATAATACTAACACTTGAGGCATTGGATGACGGGTTCGAGACATTGTGTGATTCTGAGACTTTCTATGAGAATCGATAAAGAAAAAGCGGACAAAACCGGTTCTTTATGGTGCCATCGTTTGGCTTACGGCCTGGTTTTATTTTAACTCTGAGATACGCAACGTTGCCATTCAACAGATTATGGTTTCAAGTTCACGGACATGATTTAATCTGATTTTTTTAATGACTTACACCACTTTGCCATCCGACTTTTCTTATTTTGAACTATAAAACTTAGAAAACATTTTGGACTGATTCTAACCTTCTTCAAGGTTCGGGACACAAAATCTTGTCCTTTATTGGATTAATTTTTAACCCTGCATATATCAACAACAGTTCCTTTCCTTGTTACGTCTTCAAGTAGGTTTCGCAGTTTCATAAATTGCTAGAGCCTAGACGTGGGATGTATTTTTTTTTCAGCTTGCTGGTTTTATCAATCAGTTTCGTAACTTTAAAATAGAGTGATTAGTTACTAATTGAATAATGATTACGGGATATTTCTTAGTGTTATCCTCGGTAGAAGGACAAAACTATTTCAGATGCATCTTTTATTATTGAGTAAGTGAAGAAGGTTACAAAATAAATATAGACGTTATAAATTTTACAATATTATGCCTGTCAAGGAGGAAGACCTCCATGCACGAACTTCTTATGTTGTGCTTCTTAGCATATTAACGAGGTACTTACAAGAAGGTTGGATAAATCAGATTGAGGTCCATTACTGCCAAGGTTCTAATGGTCGACTCTGTGCTGTTCTGACTGCCTGCCAATGAACGACCAATAACTGACCCATTGTTTACAATTTCTTACGTTTTTGGCTTTTCACCTGTATGCAGTTCCTTATTTTGTTTTTATTTATTGACAATTTCACTCTCAATTTTTAAATTTCACTTCCTTGAAAGTGAGTTTACGGAACCTCAGCCTGTTTGTTTCTTTTATCTTTAATTTTAGAAGTTTTAAATAAACACTGAAGATTAAATCTTCTACTTTTAACATCATTAGCTGTAGTTTCTCTTTTGCTCCTGACTCCCCGGCAGATAATCTCTTGCGAGCACTGTTGCCTATGCATGTACTGTTCTTTACTAACAGTAAGTATGGTCCTGGAAGCTATAAATATACTACATTGATTTGACACCTAGTCTTCCGTTTCAGGCGCTGCTATCGACTGAAGGAATTCTACTCTCTTTCGCTAAAGCTCTCTCGCTTAGCAGCTGCTGCACCCTTATTGGCTCAACGCGTGGGTGTGAGCTTTAGTTCGCATTTTTGCCACGGCTCAAGACATTTTGGCAGCACAATAGATTGACATATGTGCTGTGGCCAGGAACTGGTGCTGCCATTCAATACCAATTCTGTTTGTTTCAGGTGCTGTGCTCTGAGCTTGCACATAGGCTTAAACTGGTCCCACTCTTAAGACAATTCCGTTTCTGTATCTCTTCTGATTTACTTATACTTTCTTGAACGCTATATTTCCGCATGCCCTCCAAGTTGTCGGTTAGCAAGTAAGTTTTACATGAAGTAGTTTAACAGGTAAAATTATAGATTTGGGTGTTATTTTATTATGAATATCCTCAAATTCTTCTTATGTTTAGAAAAGGGTATTTTTTTAAAAAAAGAAAAGAAACAAGCAAACCATATTATTTTGATCGATGCACGAGAATTGAAAAATAAGAACACTAGGTTGACTGTCGAGATGAAATTAAAAGAAAAATACATATGAAAAGCTTATTTATGTTTTAACTTTCGCTACACTTCATCCATATCTTTATTATTAAAAATATACATATTTAAAACGGTTCAGGGAGGAAAACAGAATGGGGGAAGAGTTTTTTTTTTATCGCTTATGGGCAATTCTTCCATTCACTGGCATGAGGAAGTTTTGGATGCGCAAAAATTGTTTTTATTTCCTGCCGCTCAGGTGGCAGCACTACCGACGCTAAGCTGTGAAAATGATGGAGAGGGCGAGAGAAAGAGAGATGTACAAGAGAGGAAAAGCTAGAAAAGGAGAGAGAGAGAGAGAGATGAGATCCAATATATACCTCTCGCGCCGCATGTCCAGTGCTCGCCCGTTATCAGCTGTGGGCCGAACACCCAGCAAATGCAGACGGGCGCATAAAACGGAATTGAAGTGTAACACATCATCCTGTAGGTTGGGGCCTTTAATGCATACAACTGGGGCGTTAATATTGAGTGGAATGGTTAGAAGAGGGGGAAGGGCAAGCAGGGGCGAAAACGAGTGAAGCGATTGAGCTTCAGGAACTACTGCTCGAGCGCTCTCTCCCTCACACTCAAACTCACACTCACAGAGAATCTCCCTCCAATCCTCCCTCCAGCCACCCTCTTTCCCAATTCTCATCTATTCGAAAACGACAGACTCATTCCGATGTTCTGTCGCTATAAAGTACAGCCGCGTAATGCAGTTACATTGCAAAGCGGTAAAGGAAATATATATATGTATATATACACATTTGAACATATACTATTTTCTCCGTTCCCTTTCTCCTAGCTGGGTTGCCTACTAAAACTGTGAGAGTCCAGACTGGTCTACTGTCTCTGGCATCTCAATTCTTACGGAAAACTTATTCGCAAAATCAGATACATAACTCATCTACTGATCTCCATGGACTCACAATATCCTTGAGATATTTTGTTTTTTGAAATACGAATATACAAAGAGTGTCATTTGAACAATATATACAGCTACACAAGGAACTTTATATCACTATATGTTATTGGTTGAAAATTTAGACAAACGTATTACGTATAGATGTACAAAAGACAAAGAAATCATTTGCAAATGTATAAAGAAGGATTCAAGAAAAGCGTAAAATGAAATGAACTAAATGAAATTTCTAATTTTATGCCCCACGTTATGTCCTTCAAGCTGGTCGAAACTGGTGATTATGACATAACTAGTACAGTGTGAATGGGAGGAAACGGAAGAATCTCCAGAAAATCCAAGATTACGATGTTATCCACCACAAATTAATTTGGTCTGGAAGTGAGTCAGGAAGCGCTAGCACCAGAGATTAGCAAACTGCCACTGAGCCATCTTCCTTAACCATGGGCGCCCGAAGGAGAGGACAGGGCTTCCTTGACTCACGAAAATGTATACGTAATATAGCAAACCACGTGTATTAAATACCAGAAATAGCAACCATAATATAGCAACCATGGAGATGGCCCCCCCCTAAAAAAAAAATTTCTTCGAGCTCCGCTGCCCTTAACATATTTGAAGAATTACATTCTTCACGACTTACCATTAAGAATCAAATAAAAATCAACTTTCTACTTTGGTGAAATATATCTACCTTAGGTGTCAGCTCAGAAAAATAACTTCTTACACAACTACAAAAAGCAATCAATAAGAAACGCTTACGTGGTACGAAAACATCATTGTAAGTTTACAGGTTAGAAAATAACAGTAGAACAAAGATCGCCATCGAAATTTGAACTTCCAGAAAATATTATGGAACAAAGTAGCCAGTAAGTTAGATACATCCATTACTCTGCCACAATTTGGCCATTCTTCAATTGAAGCGGTTAGAGAATAAAAGTAGTATGTAACAAATTGTGCATTTCGGGAAAATAGGCTTTCACAACTATGTCCATTAACATACACCCTTCACCGTTTCCAAATCTCTTCACTGGGATGAGTACTCACTAAATGATGTGTTATGTAGCATGACTAACATGTAACACGTGCACACAAACCACCAGAATTCAACGTTTCGAAAAATATAACATAACACCGTTATCCTGTAAGCGCTTCAATTAGATTGGTATGAAATGGGCGGACAAATTGACTCAAAGTCAGGAAAGGCCTCTTTTAACTTTTCCCTCCCTTCATATTTCTGTTTGTGATAGTGATGAGCGCAAGAATCTTGATCTTTCAGTTTATGCAAGAGCCTTGCATGAAAGACCAAGATCAAGAATAGGAGGTGCAAGACCAAGAAAATACCTGCAAGACCAAGACCAAGACCAAGACTCTTGCGCATAGTCTTGCACAAGTATTGACTCAGTGGTAAAACTTTCATCTGTGGAGCATGGGGTTCCTGGTTCAATCCGAGCTTGCGCCATGTGAACCTTTTGGTGGGTAAACACTGTGTGCGTGGGTTTTCTGGAGGCTTTCCTGTTTCCTCCTATTTTCTTCAATCCACCATTTCAACCTTTTCTCATCATCACCGTCTCCCTTAGCCTCGGTGCATAATTGCAGGACGTTAAACTAGATATTTCATTTCATTTCCAAACATATTAGTGGTGATCTTCTTCCAAAACCAAAGGAAATGTAGTATTGAACATCGGTAATACCGTACACTATAGGTGTCGACTACATAGGTATGGCCTTGGCGCCGAGGCTCAAGCATCCGTTAGAAATTTTTAATTTGTGCTCATAAAGTTAATATCGAAATAACAAAAACCTAGTGTATGAAGTTTGATTTCATGGTCAGATGCTTATATGTCGAATATTTCTTATCAATATAACTTTTAGCCTCCTTAGGTATACATCACATCGAGGATTGAACGATATAACATTATACAACAATAAATAATCCATATTCACAAGTGAGACTGATTTTGTACAGTTATTTCAAATAACTTGGAGTTCGATGCCATTATTTTGAATTTCTAATATAAATCAAAAGTATTTGTATAAATTGAGTTTACACAAAAACATAGACAGTTGAGTCGTTTTCAGTTTTCACTGAAATTATTCTAAACTATTAAGAGGTTTGATTATAATCATTATTATTTTATTTTTTTCTCTCTCTTTTTGGCCAATATTGCTAAACATATCATCATAATCATCATCATCATAACTATTCTGCCATTATTGACAGGTCACTTGCTGCAATTGAGAAGCTTCGAGGTACGGTGCTCCCTCAGCTAACTCTTCGTCTTGACGTAGCAACTCTTTGCTTAAATATCTTCCTTCAACTAGTCTCCTTCGTCCCCTCCTTCTCTTTACTTCCACCATACTCTCTAGCGCAGTGCTGTCCAAATCGTCCGCCAAACCGTTTTCTGCGGACCACAAAGTTCTCAGAATTACCATTGTTGTTACTGATACTATTTTCATTTATATTTATTCATTCATTTAATGTTTGCACTTTTCTTTCGAAATAAGGCATCCATTTAGTGCTTCTGTACTACAAAAAGGCGCAGTTCGTTTCCTTAACTTCTGTGAGTTTGGTCGGAAAAGAATGTCAACGTTTGGTAGGACTTATTTGTGTGAAAGTGCATTTAACACCATGAAAATTGAGAAGAATCGCTTCAGAACCTGCCTTGGAGATTCTTCTCTATTACATCTCGTGCGGCTCCCAACAACAGGAATGGATGTAGATTTCCCAGCGCTTGTAATCGCTGTTAGTCACTCTCATTTGTCACATTGAGTAGGTATGCAATATTTCAAATATATGTTTTTCTTTTGAATAATAATAATAATAATAATAATAATAATAATAATAATAATAATAATAATAATAATAATAATAATAATAATAATAATAATAATAATAATATTATTATTATTATTATTATTATTATTATTATTATTATTATTATTATTAACAGTGTAATTATAACTAATTATTTTGTAACTGAAAGCGTCACTAATTGTACCCGCGTACCTACGAAACAAAATAAAGAAATTAATTCTAGAATATATGACAAAATCATTTTAGAACCAAACTCAAGTAGACTGATTTGTTTTCTTAGAGAAGATGCACAACATACTTCAAAAATTCCAGAATTCACACTGATTTGTGACACAACTGAGATGAACAATTGCATCTTCCTCCCGACCATCTTCCTTCTTTCGACCTCATTTATTTATTTATTTGACATCTAAAGATATATATATATATATATATATATATATATATATATATATATATATATATATATATATATATATATATATATCTTCCTCACTTAAAATCTACCAAAGGCTCAGTACTCAAAACAACAACGAAAATTTAACTTTGGTTACGGATTCCACACATTTTCAGAATACACTTAGTTTAAAAAAGACAGTGGGTAAAGTGCATATAAAACGTCAACAAATTAAGGTAATCAACTGTACTTTTCTTTTCATCGAAAGGACAGGAAAAATCCATTCAAAACGGCGATGAAATAGAGAAACCAATTCTCTCAGCTTGCAGAAGCTGTTCCAGTTTTAACTCTATTTGTTCGGTATCCCTGAAAAAAATTTTGGGACACCAAAATTAAACTAGACTTTATCAACGATCAAAGTATGTAAAGAAGAATATAACATTCATCATAGGAGAAAATGTATATGTTTTCTATTAAGCCAACGTTTATTTAATAATAATGCTAATTATTGTATCAATATTCCTGTTTTGTTCTTGAAGAGATGTATTTGTAAAAGGAGAAGCAAAATTATAGAGTAGAATGCTTCTAAGGTAAAGATGTCCCACTTTTTCATTATTACCTATTTTCAACTCCTGCAACTGAGATGAGGTTGTTGAATTTATGATCAATTAGAAGATTGTTTGTAATATTTCGAAATACAATTTTATTTCAGTAAATTTAACAACTTAAAATAAACCATTTACAAAAACCTTCAAGTGGGGGCATCTTCGGCATACATGTGGGGGAAAGTTACCCCAATTTCACAATTTTTCAAAATATGTTCATAAACATCATAGAAACAGGCAATTATGCTTTTGTACCGTTAATATTACTAACTTTAATTTCTATTATCTATCTATCTAATTATAAAGAAAATTTTCAACAAAATGACAAATATTCTCCATGTATATTTTCTAAATCTGTTTGTAAACAATAGATAAAAAGAAAAAAAGAAAAAGAAGTTGTGGACCTTACATATTATTATCATTTGTTCATTGTTTTCAAACTTGGATTTTTATGACCACAATTAATGCAATGACATGCAGTGAAGCTACTGTTTAAATTCTAACCACCGTAATCATTCAAGTCCAAGGCGTTCACACCGGGAATCGAACAAGGGACTTCGTACACCAAAGGGACATGTACTAGCCAACTAGGCTAGAGGGAAGAATGGCTTTCTTTTAATATGTTAAAAAATGCTCCTTGAAAAAGTAATGCCTACCCTTATAACAACTTGCTAGCTATAACACTGTTACATCTATGATGATGTCTGATTTATTAGTGGAAATGCTCTTTATTTTGCAATGAAGGTATATTTGAGTCACCCAAAGATTTACCTTTTCAAGATAATTCAACCAGATAAAGGAAGTTGTGACAAACCAAGTATGCCGCAGGATCCCTCCCCCAAGGATATTTTTTTAGTATTTTGAGCAACCCTCATACATATTCAGCTCGCACAAATGGCTTAAAACTCGATCCATGTACATTCTTTTGATTCAGTTTGCTAGCTAAATAGTCATATATGTTATGTGAAATGTTTCAATCCAGTATTGATCACGTAAGGAGCGAAAAAAAAGTTTATAAATAGAATATTATATCATTAAAAGCAGCAATCGAGCCAGGAAAGCAAGCCACTACTCCAAACGGGAATTTCCCGTTTTCTTCTAAGTGAACAATTAATTACAGCTTATTACAAAACAATTAGTTTTCATACTGAAACCGAACATTGTTTAAAACATAGCGAATGTACAAATTCTTGCAACACGTCATAAACTGGATGGACGGGAACAGGAATCTTATAACTTTAGTGTTATAAAGTGAGTCATCTTTGCTTCGATTTCACTGGGACAACTTCCCCAATTTTGAAGCAGACGCCCCAGTCTATCACGTAACATACTCATGGACGAAGAAACACAACAAAGCATATTAGTTTTTGTAAAAGACTGAAGTTCTTAAGTAATTATGTTTTATTCATGTACTTCTATTTAACTACCGTCAAGAGCATTACTACGTTCCACTTTATAAAATTATAGACATTGAAATAAGAGTACCTTAGCTTTGTGAACAGGCCTGAACAAAAAAGCAGCTTCTTTCTCCGATGCAACTTCCACATATATTTACTCAAGACTGTGTACCCTTTCACGTGCATGGCAGGTGCGATGACCATGCGTTACAGGCCTTGAGCAATTCGAGCAGGGGCGTCTTCACTCAGTGGGGCATCTTTACCCAAGATACTTTCAATCTAAATGTTTTCTTATATTTGCTTTTATTTATTTGTTTATGGAGTTCAACCCTTTTCAGCACTGAGACCAAGTAAGACATGAGCCTACATATTTATGTGGAATCTGAAGCACGTTAGACTCCACTGAAAACTGATCCCAGATCCAGGAGTAAAAGTGGGTCTGTAAAAGTTGGGGATGATAGGTAGCGGCATGATGTCACGCCGTCCCCCTGCCTATTTTTGCCTATTGCATTTTTTTTAGGAATTTGGGGACGCCGTACATACTTTTTGGAGGTAGGGGACGGCGTTCCTTCGCGTCCCCCTCACTTTTACCCCTGCCCAGATCTCCTTGTAACATAAATTTGGTTCAATAAATGAATATTCCGCAAGTGTTGTTCGTCGTACTGTACGAATGTGAAAGTCTTTTGATAATTCGCAGGAATTAACACAAGTACAATTATCGAGACATCGAATATAGGCGGACAAATTGTTCGCATGGAAAATGTACACACATGGTGCGTAGGGTTCCTTCCAATTCTGAAATCTAGAAGTGAAAAGAGATCTTTCCTTAATCCAAGAAGAAAGTAGAACGATAGTGTAAAGCAAGTCTTGACTGAATCTCAACGGGACAGAAATGTATCAAGGGATCAAAAGACGAGCATTAATCTATGTGACAATTAACATTCAGTCTTTGAACATACAAATCCTTAAATAATAGCGCATAGGATACTTACGATCACAGACTAGAAATATACATGCGCATTTCTTCCTGATATTCTCTGTTGAAATATGAGTTCTATAGGCTGGATAAGTATCAGCTCCCATTAAGTTCGGGCAATGTCAAGAAATAGTGGTGCTGCCGTCATTATTTCTCTTCACGTCAGAAGCAGAGAAGGGAGGAAATCGGCTGCTTATCAGGCTTAGCAGAGGATAAAAATAAAGAAGAAACTACAAGAATGTAATAAATGTATTGACTTAAATTAATAAACCACCACTGTATGTTGAAAATGTAAAATTCCTTTCTCTAATATGATTCAAGGACATCGTTTTTGCCCTTTATACGTAATTCTGCTTTCTTTACATTTATGATAATTGTTGGATGGCTGCATGCCCTGCACAACGCTGCCCTTTTACTATACGTCAGGAACCCCTTGTTAAGTCCAATCCCGTGATGTCAAGTTTTTGTCTATGTATTCTTTGTCTATGCATATGGCGTTTTTACGGTGCTTTGGTCATGTGTCTTGGATTAGCTTTGTTGAAGGTTGCTCATCATACAATGAATACATCGAGTAAGTTACACTTATAGACTACATCATGAAACCCATGAACACCAAAGTTAGATATCTGCAATAAAAGTTTTTTTTGGGGGGGGGGTCAGGAAAGAGGTGTTATTTACGAATCAAGTACTAGAACCCTTATGTACCTCTAAAAGATTTTGATTAATGGATAGATGAGTATCCATGCTAAAATATAATTTTAACTATGCATCTTTGTTTAATTGACGTTCCCAAACATTGTTTCTCAGCAATTAAGCCTTGTGAACAGGCCTCATACCTTTCATTTACAAGAAATATGCAATGTATATACAATGTTATGTTATTTCAAATAGTAGCAATGTTCATATAGAGGCGGTGGTATTTTAATTTTTCAATACTATGAAGAGGGATAACATGCTGTCATATGCAAAATAATTACAATTCTGATTTGAAAGTTCAAATTTTGATTTGAAAATAATATTAATTTGAAGAAAGCCAAAGTTTTGTTTTCAACTTAATATCTAATGACAAGATGTTTATTCTACTATCTATATTTAAGGCGAAATCCTTATTATTTGAATAATAATAATAATTTAAAATATAATAATCACATAGATGAAATCTGAAGAGATTACCTCCAGTTTTTGGAAGTCATATGCTATACTGTTCATTAAATTCTTAGATTCTGTTTATCATATGTCAATGTTCCAATTGAAAGCCACAATCAGAATTTTAATTTAGTAGATCCACACCGACACTCACATAAAAAGAATGAAATAAGATTCTGAAGCATGCAGGAGTACAACAGGTAAATGACAGCATGTGACACACTTCAATGTGATTCGGTATCTGGCAGAAATAGAAAGGTAAAAAGCTACATATTTGGATGTTTCATAACCTAGTTCAGTGAACTCAGTGCCTCAGTCATCCTGAGAAATCGGGAAGAGATTTTGTTTCAATTTTTTCATTCTGGTACGACAACCATCGATAATCATCAAGGTGATTGGGTGGTGTTAAGCATCCGATGGTATTCAAAACTACCTCTGCAATCTTAAAGCACTCATGCTAGTTTAAAACATTCTCTGTAAACAGATAGTAAACAAGGCGTATAACCATACATAAGAAAGATCAACAGAAAAGTACACAAAATAGAGATAAAGCCTTACACCATACCCAGTAGACTTGTACTCAGATTGTTATCTCTTCCTCACTTGGACTACTTTGGATAGGCAACACATGTACGCGTTATAAAGTGAATAATTTAGTGTTTCATAAGTATTGTAGTTTTTAAAGTATGGGATTCAAACTTAGGAAAATGTTCGCGATAACCTCTGATTATCCAAGGGTCTTTTCTTTAATTAAGTAAATACTACATTTGATTGGGCGAATATTGTTGTTATGACTGTTATGTAAATGTAAACATTTCGGCCAGTTAACAAGCATTTGTAATTCATCAATCTAACAAACACCATAAAATATCATTAGGAAGATGTCAGGAAATGCCTGAAATTCATAATTTTTTCACTGAAAATTAAGCAGCCTTTTTCCAAACTTCAATAATAATAATAATAATAATAATAATAATAATAATAATAATAATAATAATAATAATAATAATAATAATAATAATAATAATAATTTTAAAGTCTTCTTTAAAGGCCTGGTATAAAACTTCCACGAACTCACAGAATAAATACTGGATTACTTTCATTAGAGTATTAGCAAATAGTAAAATCCCCGTTACTGTTTCACATTATGCGGAACACGTTACATTACATTAAGAATGTACATATATTTTTGTTAACCATTGGAATGAAACTCACATTCTAATTCGTACGAGAAGTAATATAAAATAAGCAAAACATACTACTGCGTTTATTCCCATACATTCTTTTTTTTATCGCTATTCGACTTTTTCCCAGTATATGCATTTTTTCGACTATTTTCCCCGTATATTAAGGTTAGCCAGCAATTAATAATAAATGACATTTGTCGACCCGCTTTCATATGAGCAGGAAATTAATGATTGTTTATTCACTTGCATTCTATCCACATTTTCATTTACAATGCGTTCTGGCTTTTTTTCGCCTTCGCCTTTACGTATTTATATATATTTTTGTTTCTGTTTTGGGGCAATTTAATCTTACAATTCTTTCATATGTTCCGATCGCGATTAGATTAATGATATGTCTTTTTTATTTATTTATTTATTTATTTTCAATGATGGTAAATTGACAACTATAGCTTTAATTTTTTCTTGCATTTATATGTGCTCTATATTACTATATTTAACATTAATATAGAATATTTTGGCATTATTGGTAGGTCGCTACCGATTTCTATATAATTTTCTGAGGAGGAATCCGTTTACAAGATGCAATAGTCATGTAGTATCAACTATACATCGTTGCACATTTAGAAGCTTTTTACATCGTCTCTACTGAACTGTGCTAGTTACATCACGTCAAGAACTAAATGTACTCCCGAAAGAAACAGTTGATACATATCATTCATCATCCATTAAAACGTAGGAGTTGTATTCCGAAAATATTGTTTGAGGTTATTTAATTATAAGATTATTTGAATGTTTTAGATATGGAACATTTTTTTATTAATCAAATGTGTTTTTTTGTCAACAATCTGGAAATCATTCATAATTTAATATACATTATCAAATTACAAAACTTTCTATAAAATATCAAATGATTGTAGATATTCAATGTTTCAAATATTCAAACATTGTTTCTTTGTTTGACTATGTTCAAATTTAATAAGTATCATTCATACCTTATTGTTCGACATTAGTTTCACTATAACATCAGTATGAAGTTACATATATTCTTGGAGGATTTAATACTGATTAAAAATTATTATACTGTATTAGTATATTTCAGCGTAATTTATTTCTTCAATATGACTGTATTCAATACATATAAATTGTTCAATAGTTACAGAATAAAATGGTTACAATGTGTAGCTTGTTTAAAATCCAGCTAAAAGTGTTGAATTGGTTTACTATAAAGAAGTTCTAGACATTTGTAGTAAAAATCAGGGTTTTAATGTTCTCATTAGCCTGTATTTCTGTTTGTAATGTTTGTTTTAGTAGTGCTTCTCGTTTTAATTATTTGATGTAAACACTTCTTAAAATGCACTGAAAACTGTTACAAGAATAATAATTAAAAAGTGCACTACATTCAAGCACTTTTGTTATTATTCGCTATCTTAATCACTTCCTTAGGAATACAAGAATCATCTATGAAAAGGAACTATAATGCAAGTTCCTAATTTTTTTTATTCATGTGTGCACATTTTCAAATTATTTCGTTCCTAAATTGACTACATTCGTTTCTTCCTCATAATCAATAACTTAACCATCATTTAAAAAATTATGATAATCACAATATTAACATGAAAGAGTCGTTTTTCGCCGATACAAGAGGATCAAAAATATTTTTAACAACGGTAGCGTCAAAAATATCATTTTTAACAACAATAACATAAAAAACATTATGATAATCACTACAGTAACATGAAAAACTCATTTTTTTGCCGGTACAACAGGATCAAAAATATTTTTAACAAATGGATCAAAAATATTTTTAACATATCATTTTTAACAACAACAACAACATCATCAAAAACATTATGATAATCACAATAGTAATTTCAAAGAATCATTTTTTGCCGATACAACAGGATCAAACATATTTTCAACAATGGTAGCGTCAAAAATATCATTTTGAGCAACAGAAATATCAAAAACATTATGATAATCTCGATAATAACATCAAATAATTATTTTTTGCCGATATAACAGGATCAAAAATATTTTCAACAACGGTAGCGTCAAAAATATCATTTTGAGCAACAACAACATCAAAAACATTATGATAATCTCGATAGTAACATCAAATAATTATTATTTGCCGATACAACAGGATCAAAAATATTTTCAACAACGGTAGCGTCAAAAATATCATTTTGAGCAACAACAACTTCAAAACATCTTCAATAACAATAACAACAGCATCAGAAACACAATCTTCAGCAACATCAAAAGATTATCTTTAGCAACAGCAACATCACCTAAAACATCTTGATATTATCATCATTAAAATACGTCAACAACATCAAGAGATTGTCTTCAGCATCAGCGGCATCATCATCAAATATATCTTTATCATCATCATTAAAACATCTTTAAAAGATTTTCAAGAGCAACTTAAAAAATACGATTTTCAAGTACAACAGAATCAAAAATATCACCGTCAACTACAATAACAATAGTGACGGAAACATAATCTTGCACAACAACAGCATCAAAAATATAGTTTTCAACAACAACAGTAGGATCAGAAACTTAATCTTCAGAAACCACAACAAAGGGATTGAAGACTAGAAAGAACGTCATCGTCATAAACAAGAACAATAACAAGATTGGCAACGTCATAAAAATAATCGAAAGAACAAAAACGTCAACAATAGCAAGAAATAAAGGTTTGGTTGTGATTGATGAGGATATGTTAGAAAGAGATAACTACTAAGTAATAACCTTCTGTATTATGTAAACTGAAGTATTTCTTGATTTTATTTTTCATGATAACTGTTATTGCTAGCTCTTAAAACTTACTGACAACTATAATTCGTAACGGGAGGAACAAGACATTTGAGCTAACAACATATCTTGGCCATATTCTATTATTGACTTACTTTCAACAAAAGAAGTGCAACGAATACAAACACTTTGAAAACAAAAGCATGTCGGAAAGAAGACTTTTTCTGCTGTTTTATTATTTAAAAAAAAAGATACAAGAAGAAAAATGACGTGAGAGAGAGAGAGAGAGAGAGAATGAAGATGAAACAAATTGAGTGTTACTGAAGAATGGCGAATATTTCGTTCCCATCCTGGTTCCTTAACTGTATATGTGACTATGAGATCTAAGCCACTTAGCTGTCACATAAAATATTTGCCACCCTACGTTATTTGCCCTTTTTCTACATTCACTCCCTAGGACATAAAATTATATAGAAGTCTGAGTTGTCCGGACTTCCAAGCAAAGAAAAAATCAGCAAGCAACAAACGCATGCACGTACAAAAATATTTCCTATTCAACATTTTTTATTATGGATCATTTTTTTTTAAAGAGGAGAAAGTATAGAGGGCTGTTTAGCAATCGCTTTCAAATCACACCCTTCGCATATTTTTTCCTACATTTTTTTCTTTCTTTCCCTTTAGCAAGTCTAATATCTGTAACGCCCTTTCCTCTCAATTTTTCCCGTCCACCCTATCATTCTACTTTACCCTACCCTAAGTTAGTCCATGGTCATTCCATTTCTATATTTTTCCTCTTTTATCTCGGCTGCGTCCCTACTTTTCTCTTTTTCGGACATTTGCAATTTTCAATATCATACTCCTCTTCCCTTCTTTCGGCTCTAGAAATCATGCAAAAAGGAGATGGAGGTAAAAGGTCAGGGGGATGAATGAAATAACCTGAGAGAAATATAGAGAGAGTGTGTATGTGAGTAGAGAACCGAAGGTAGATTCTTTATAAGCTTTCTTTCCATGTTTTTAAGTTGCGCACAGACTGATATGGTAGTAATCGGTATACTGCAACTGTTACTTAGAAGAATCTACTATTACAATGTTATTATTATTATTATTATTAAGTATTCCGCCTTTTGGAAGGATCTGGAACTAATGAGAGTTTTAATTCTTTTTCCTTTTTTTTTTAGGTTTGGGATTGAAAATGTTTCTTCCATGTTTCTTGATCTTCAACTTCCTCTTTTAACTTCTAATATTATCTTCTATTTTTCAAATCATCGATCAATTGTGTTCTTCTTCTTCCTATTCCTTGCTTTCCTCCCATCTTTCCTTCTATGGCGGTATGAAGAAGACAACTTCTTTGCAAGCTGTGTCCAATTCAATTGGCCTTTCTAAAAAGAATGCTTGCTAAAAGTCTTCTTCTCTCCTGTCCGTTTTTAAACATCTTCGTTTGTTATTCTCTCTTTCCATTTTATCTTCTCCATCTTCCTCCACTACCACATTTCAAAGCTCTTTAAATATTTCTTCCCTAATTTCTGTAGGTTCAAGTCTGTGAACCATAGAGTCTAATGCTCCATATATGGGTCCTTGGCCAATTTCTTCCTTAGTCCAGTATTGAGCCTGCTACTTAAGAATAATCTTTTGTTGTTGAATGCTTCTTTGGCTATGGCAATTCTTGACATGATTTCTTTGGTGCAGTAAGCATCTCTTGTCAAAATATTTCCCAGATACTTGAAATGATCGAGCTCTTCAAGTTCCCTTTGTTCTACTCTGCAGCGTAAGGTCGCACTTCCACGAGTTTATTCTCATGTCTTTCAATTTTTCGATGTTGATTTCCATTTCATACCGACTAGATTATGTTTCGTTCATTTATTTAATTTTAAACAAGTGAGTTGCTTTCTATATTTTGAAACTACGGTAGACTTCCAGATTACGATAAATTAATTTTGAAAACGAATGTGTTGTCTCTATGACTTCAGATTACAACAGGAGGATAACGTCCAGGACAGCACCCGTTCTTGAGATGCTGAATTCATTGAAAATTTCTGCAACTTCGGGGTTTTTCCAGAAAGATAAGGGCGGAAGTAGAACCTGTTCTTGAGACACTAATTCGATACAATAAAATAAAATCCCATTATCTATTGCTATTTTTTTCTTTATGGTGATTAATGTTGAAACGAGAAATAGTTGATTTCTACCACTTTTAATCTGAATAGGAGAATAGGGGTGAACAAAACAAAAACGGTTAGAAAACAATTCTTTGAACGCTGAAGTAGTATCAGAAAGAATTTTCTAGTTATTTCGAACCGTTTTTGTTCTATGAAGATCATTTTTAATACCAAAAAATCGTAGTAGATTTCTACAACTTCTGGTTTGACTAGAAGCAGAACATTGGAAATGGAATTTATTCTTGAAGCGCCGAATTCATTTATAAAAAGAAAAACTGCTTTTCGCTGGATATTACTGTTGTTATACTAGACCAATATCGATACTGAAAATAATTGATTTCTACCTCTTCCGATATGAATAGACGGTTGAAAGAGAAGATTAGAAACTCTATTCTTGTAACACTGAATCGATATATATATATATATATATATATATATATATATATATATATATATAAACTGCTTTTAACTATCTATTACAGTTTTTATTCTGTCGTAATCAGAACTGAAATCAGAAATCGTATGAAATCAGAAAGGCAAGTGAATGATGAAGGAAGAATTGGTGGATTGAGATTGTGGAAGGAAACGAGAGTACCCATAGAAAACTCACGGACACGATGATCTTCATCACCAACTTGCTTAGCCAGGGATCGAACCAAGAACCCCACTCAAAAGGTGTAAGGGCTCTACCACTGAGCCACAGTACCTCCTGGATGGAAGTGGAGATTATTGAACCTACCCTTGGGACACTATAATATATGTATGGAGTTTGTGACGTCGTGCGCCTGAACTCAATTCATCCATTGGTTGCGTTTCCACCAGAATTAAGATCGGATATTTCGATTGCATTAACCCAATATTTCAACATTTGAATTGTATTCCTAAATATATACCAGTATATACACGTCCATGTATATCTTTCGATATATCTGACCGTTTCTGATTAAATATCGGTAGACAGACGAACCGACAAAACCGGCCTTAAAAAAAAAGGAACTTCCATACTTCTGGAAATCTAAAAGCGTTAAATCAAAGAATTATTGAACTTGGAGAGGAAATATAACTTAAATGTAAATTCACTTAAGTTCATTGTTACAACAGAGTATCACACTTCAAAGAATTCTGTATTGTGCTGCTTTCCATTCGATATGTTCATCATATTTTCCGATCACGGCATCCTAACATGCCTGAAGCAATTTTTTATTTCCTATTCTGCCAAAAACAAAAGCACATCAACACAGGTTATTGATAAGTTTTGAGATTTTTTTAAAAAAAATTCTAGATTTGTGTAACCAGGAAATGCAAATCATTTAGAGACTAAAACTGCTTGGTGGCTCCTCAATCTCATTAGCTTCCACCTTTAACTTAGGCGAAATGATGTTAGAAATATAGTGAACATAAGAACTGTGACATATGCTCGGATATACAACCTTCTATTTATAATTGGTCATTTGATCAGAAATATTTTTACCCACATACATACCAAAGAAGAAAGTTATTCAACATCTCAACTATATATAAAACTACATGAGCTGACATAAATTGTTGAGCACTTCCTGTAGGGCTACAATGATTAAATTTGGCATGATTGTAGCTTTTCGGGTCAAACCCACAGAAAAATTGTCAAAAGTGAATATTTTTAATTTTTAGGGGGTGTAAAGAGGGGGATGAAGAATTTTCCCATGCTATTTCAATGGGACTTTTTTTTAACCTATAATTTCATGTTTTAGGTACTTAGAATAAAAACTTGAAATTCGGTATGCTTGTACGTTTTCGTTAGCGTTACTTAAGTGAATCATCAGAGATAAAAATTCCAACCATAGAGTGATTTTATGGGGAACTAAAAAATCTTTCCCATGCTACTTATATGGGACGTCTTCTACACCCCAAAATGTTTAGGCACTTCCGGCAGGATTAGAATGATGAGATTTGGCATGATTGTAGCCTTCCAGGACTAACCAAAGGAAAATTGCCAAAAGTGAATATTTTTAATTTTTTAGGGGTTAAAGGGGATTGAAGAAACTTCCATGCTATTTAAATGAGTGTTTTCTTGGGATACAAAATTTTATCTTTTGGATAGTTGAAACAGCAAAAGAAACGATAGAATTGTCGGTTCAAGAGATGCGAGACCGTAGGCCGAGCAAAGACAGTGTGTGGGGGCGAAGCCCCCAAATGGGCAAATTCAAGAATTATGTAAAGCAAGTTCACGAAATTCAATGTTGATACAAATGCCGATAGATAAGAAATGCGAGGCCGTAGGCCGAGCAAACTCGGGGGTCTGGGGCCGGAGCCCCAGCTAGTCAAAGGCTAGTATTAATATAAAATAACACACACAATCGTTGATATTCTGAACATGCTTGTTACGATGACCTTGGTGTTGTCTATTTATGCTCGTTTGTAAGTTGATAAACACTAGGAAATATAGTTCATTACAACAAAACAAACCAGGATATCAGTGTTGTAAAATATGTAATCGTTTTAACTTTTTAAATTTAAGTATTGCCAGTGCTTGTGTCGTCATGGATCTACGAGCAGAATGACCGCAAAAAAACATCGGCTAGTTATCGATTACTTTGTTTTCCTGTCGTCACTGTTTATTATTATTATTATTATTATTATTATTATTATTATTATTATTATTATTATTATTATTATTATTATTATTATTATTATTATTATTATTATTAACTTCAAGTTTCTTGCATGTTTCCTCCTCTCTCTCTCTCTTCGTATAGTCTACTACAGTAGTTCTCAAACTAATTCCTATCACGACCCCCATTTTATCACATCCTCTCATTAGTGATTTCCTTATAATTTCTGTTTTTTTAATTATTTTGTGTGGGATTTTTAATATACCTATTGCGGAGATCTCATGATATCTATCTATTTCTGTAACAGTAGAATCAATTTCTTGTGTATAGTGGATACAGTGACTTCCCTAAAAGCGAATGGATTAAAACCAAATTTGGTCACTTCATTCATACTACAAATATGGAATCCGATCCGTCATACTGTTTCAAAATGGAGGCCGTTTGAAAATTTTCAAACTTCATAACTCTCTTAATTTTGGGTCATATGATAAAAAAATGGTGGTTGCTAATTTTGGTTAAAAAAAACTTGGACAGTTGCTAAAAAAATATTAGTATATTAAATGACTTGATAATGTACACTCATGTCCAAAATTATTGTCGCATGTCTATAAATATGTTGTTGTAGGAATATAATTTGCTAACAAATACGCCCGGTATTTCTTGCAATGTTAGTATGTGTATAATCGTCAAAGACGTATGTGGCAAATTTCATGTCAAAAGAGCAGTAAATAAGAACAATACAACGAAAATAAAGCTTTCTTGTCCATTTAGCAACATTTTGTTTTACTCATCCTAATTTTCGTATTTATAACACTTTTCCTATGAAATTTACCACACATATACATTTCTCGATTATACACATAGTATCAGTATTAAAAGTACCCTGCAAAATCATTATCAAATTATATTCTTACAAGAAGGCAGTTATAGATATGCGACAATCATTTTGGACATGAGTGTACGTCACTTACATTGAACCAGACATTACCGCACTAGTGAAATCACACAATGCTCAGGCATTTCATTAGCTTTCAATTTTAAATGTATTTCGAAATGCAGGTTTTGTTGAATTTGTATTTTTCTGGTATTTCAATATGCAGCTCTCATTAGTTTCATATCGTATCTCTTTCATTTAAATTGATTTTTAAACAACTTTGCTTGTTGAAAATGTTTAGTAGTTCAACTTTTTTTTTTTTGTTCTTAACAGTATGTATATAAAATATGTCGATCAGAACGAACTTAAAAACACTATTTTAAGATATTTTCCGATATTAGACTATTATTATATTTATCTCTTTCGCTTATCATCGCGATACCCATGAAACCCTCTAGGGATCGCGAACCCGATTGAAAAACCATGGTCTATTATAAAGGGAAACAACAATAACTGTGACGTCACAGAGTATTCAGTTGGTATTGATTGATGTAGATGACCTTGGAAGAAAGAATTAAGAAGAAACATCAATATGTATACAGAAATATGATCAAATGAATCTCTTCCGCTGCAAAACTAATGGAAATAAAACCACCATTTGGCACAACCATGAATGGAGTTCACTTAGTACACTTTGATTTGGGTAAGATGAGGCAGATCTAAAAAAGCAAACACATTCTGTTATGTTCATGTACATCTCATAATTTTGTGGAAGAAAGAGTGAGTTCTATGTTTCTGTTATGAACTTTTTCTTTTCTTTCTTTCTATTAAACATATATTAGTTAACATGAATATTTTAAAACTTTCGCATGATTGTTTTAGATTTATTTCATTTTATATTTAATGGAAAACGAGTCGTAATTATACAGGATGATCACAAAGTCCCGTTACTCTCTATCGTGTATCCACATAAACACACATTGTTGCATTGTATGAATGTGGGATCATGGTAGTGAACAACTTTGAGGTAGTGTGCCTCTACTATTTATTCTAGTATATATATATTGCAAGAGATATTTTTGATTTGGATAATCTATAGGTAATTTTAGATTAACTGAATCATTACTTTTCTTATAACAGAGACATGTTTTCTCTTGATTGGTTTTGGACTTAAATTTCATTATTATTTTAGATGAGCAATGAAATTCCATTTGTTTGACGCTCCAGGAATAACAGGATAGCAGATATTATCCTGGAAATGCATTAACCACTAAGTTAAATTTTGATGGTTGTACGGGAACGCATTGTACGGAAAATGTGGTTGTAGCAATCACAGAGATTTTGTCATCATCGATAGTGGATAATCAAATTAAGAAAAATAGAGAAAATAATGAAATCCAAAAACGGATATTCTTCCTATCTCTACGTCGCTATGCCATCCTACCTATGTTCTGATACTCAATTTCATAACCAATCACGAACAAACATGTCAAAGGAATCACCATAAACTTCCTCCTAATCATACTATTCATCCTCCCCCCCTTTCTTACAATTTACGTCAATTAACATTGTATGACTGTATGTTCCGGCCAACACCCTATCTGAAAAATATATAACAAAAATTTACAAAATTCGAGGGCCATTCTCCGACTATCAGCAGCCGAGGTTGATCCTCGTGGGACGTCACCTTATAGGAGGTAAATATGTCTTTGACTTTGTTATTGACTAAGTTGTTATAATCGTAACTTCATTTCCACTAGACAACATTAATCTTGTCATGGCTCAAGTAATAGTTTAAAATTTTTCAGAGCCATGGCCTACAAAATTTCAAGATACAAAGACTGGAACAGGTGCCACTTGGCATACACATATTGCTTTAGAGGATCTTTTGAATTATAAAGAATGAGCTATACTATATCCTTTTTATAACAGAATATGATTCTCCTCCATGTACGATGTGAAATTCTCCTCAACATTGCCGGCATGATGGCAGTAAATGCATGTCGAACAGCATCCTTAAGTTCGTCAACTGTGTCGTAACGTGTGGCAGCAACCTTCTGTTTCATGAACCCCTATAATGCACTGTCGCAAGATGGCAAATCGGACATCAGGGTGACCACTCAAAGATGCAGGCAAATTTGACAGAACCACATCCAATCTATTTATCACATCATTGAGATATTCTCTAACGGCAATAGCATAATGGGCTGAACAACAGTTCATTAACGTCTACGTAATAAATTAGTGGTAACGGAACTTTGTGATCACTCTGTATTGTACAAAAATGAAGTGGTTTGCAATCATTTTTATCTAGCGTTCATCTTTGTAAACTCTATTAACGTTCGTCCCTAATCTTGTTGTTTACATATCGTAAGTGCCTTGAATGTATTATATAATCCAGAGTTCTATTTTTGGTGGATACGTATTGAAAATTATATCTTCTAATCTCTTTTAACCTATTTGATACAGTTTTTAGTAGTCTGCATGACAAGGCTGGCTTCTTACGTCCCTAGTTGGACGTATAGCTAGTAACTATAACCACTAACCAATATATCATGCACTCTGTGATGAAGACTGGGCGTGAGTTCAAGCCTTTTATCATTTGTTAAAAAAACAATGGCGTGTAGTCAACTATGTGATGCAAAAAGACACCTAACTAATTTCTGCAACGTGGCGCAGATATTGTGTGTTCCAGTGCTGACAAGGGATGTTCGGGAGAAAGCACTCACCTGCAGAAAAACTAAGCATGCCATTGGAAGAGCTAATTTTTGCTGATTACAACAAGCTAATAAAATTCCTGTACGATTGAGAACTGTTCGAGAGATTCAACTTGGAAGTGTATATGAAAATATGAGTATATGCACATTTGAACGCGCTAAGTACATTATTAACAACGATTACTGACATACGAATTAAAGTCTATCGGAAGTTACAGAAAAAGAAACTCTTTCGCAATAACTAATTGGTTTGTTAGATAAAACTAGTCATTATACTGTTCACAATAATGATAGGTCAGAGATGAAAAGTGATCTCTGTTGTTCTTCTGTTCTACGAAGAAATCACGCAGGCAAAAGATTTCCTTGCACCATGAACATTTTATATGTGGAATTGCGTTGCATCTATCAAGGGAACAGTTCGCATAACCTAAACGAAAAGCAAATTGATTCAAAAGGTATATAATTTGTTCGGTAACTTGGCATGTGAAACTCAAACTAAACAATCCAATTTTTCGCTGTGATCGGAATTGATTCATTAGCACGGACACGAACTATATTTGATTATTTCGTTGGTACATCATAACGTTCGGATGAAGAAGTTTCATACTATGTACAAATCTCCTGCTGTAATCATTGATTGATCGGAATCCAAACACATCAAATGGTAGTACAAATCGTGTGCAGTTAATGGGTATATTCTCAACCGTTACGTTTTTGCAATCCATCATCCAACTTGCAATGGACAATTTGTCTGTGAATGGACCCCAGTGTTCAAGCAGGAGAGAGTACAAACCATTAGGCTTCGTCATCGGAGAGAATATAATACTTCGGTTATATACTTCTGGTGCAATCGTGAATCTCTCGAAAAGTTCTCAACCGGACTGGAATTTTATTACTTTGTTGTAATCAGCATTAATTGGTCTTTCAAATGGAATGTTTAGTTTCTGTGCATTGCGAGTACTTTCTCCCGAACTTCCCTTGTGAGTGAATTCGAAGCAGTTATCAGCTGCCAAGAACCTTTGTAGCCCCCTTCTCAATCATGTCATTTAGTAGAAATCGGAACCTCTGGTTTCCCAGATAATACTAGATTGGGGGACTGGAGTTATAGAATGGACGCAATAGTTATTTAATATCAATTGCAAAAATTTGCCCTGTGGAGAATTTTGAAAAATGGTGTGCTGTGAAAATCCATGATGTAGATCATCTCCGGAAGAAAAAGGCTAGTCTGGGTATACACTCACGTTAAAAAGAATCCGAGAAAGGAGAAAAATAAAAAGAAAGAAACATGTTAACACATTTTAGGAAGAATATTGAGAATGGTAGCTCTTGACAATATTATTTTACATGAGAAACCGTTATCACGACTCACTTATCTGCTTTCGATTTCAAGCCATTTTGAAAATCGGCATTTATTTTCGCGTTTCTAAACAGCTGAAAACGGAAAGCCACTAGGTGACTTGTGATAACGGTACCTCACGCAAAATAATATTGTCTAGGGCGCTCTTGTTCCATATTTCATTATCTTTTATCTATTTGAAGATATCACATAATTACTGTAAAATTAGCGGTATTTTAATTTCGCCGGGATGAAGACTTAAGCTACACGAAACTAAAGTTCTAATATAAAATAGCATAAAACAAGTTCAGCCTTCAAGCACAAATATAGATTTTTAAAACTAAGGTGTGTTACTTTGTCATCCTGAGCCTATTTACTGTATGTTTATAAGGAAATTAACTTATTATGAAACAAAACAGTAACAAACAATAAGAAAAAAACTTGTGGAGTTCTCCTCTTAATCATAAACTATTTCTAAAACTACACACAAACATATTATTCACATGCTCCGTATATTTATTGAACCATTATACATGCACTTAATTTATATAAGCTTGTTAGTTCTATAACTTTTGATGGAAGTTACCTGATGAAATTTCAACTTTATAATATCTTTCGTAACAACTCATTGCTTTACCTAATAAATACTTTAAAAGACTTGCGGAGGGAGGGCGGCACTTATAGAAATTAACGTAACAATTAGAAGGTTGAAGTGGTCGTGCGGTTGTTGGTGTTTGTTGATCGATCTTTCCTATCCATCTAACAGGTTTAACTGCTCCAGTAAAGATGCAATAATTCGTGACAGCCTTACGTTCTGGTCTTAATTACAGCAAGCAGAAAATTACGTTAGACTTAAATAATTTCATCGCATAGAGCTACTATAGACTTAAATTGAAAAGAAAATAGAAGGAGAAAGGATTAAAGTGGAGAAGACAATAAAGAATTTAATTCAGAGCTGGAAATGATCAATATAAGATCAGTTAACTTTAAGTTAATTCACTATCGTCTTCTTCCATATCATCCGTCCGTATATAAAATTCTTGTTTGTGAAATTTTGTCCGAGAATTTCTTGTCCGTGAACGCTTTATCTGTGCAATTCCTTTCCGTAAACTACCTCTTCGTGGACATTTTGCCTGTGAGAAACTTGTCCGTAAACTTTTTATTTTTGAACAATAGCTCTACTGATCAGTAGATTATTAAACCATTTGATGTTAGCTCTTTAAGACTCTTCACTAAACCCAGCGCCGTAACTTAGATTTTTCTGGGGGGGAGGGCAAACATTAGTGTTTGGGCCCCCTAGAAAAAGTTCTTTCGGGCCTTATTGGAAAATTCGAAAATAGACCCCTTCTTTCCATATTTATCTTACTCTTTGTAGGCCTCCGGAACCTGTGGGTCCTCCCGCAGGCCCTGGGCCCGTTCCATACATGACAAATTAATTAAGGGGACAATATTGACAAATCTTAAAGCCATACGAATAAATACTATTTCTAAGGCCCCTAATAGAAGACATTTTTTTTTTTTTTTTTTTTTTTTTACTGAAATAGGCCCACGACTCATTTTTCTTTTATTTACCTTTTGTGTGCTGTTTTGTTTATATAATGTATTGAAACTGTTTGATTTCATCTTCATATCGTATATAGAGCAATAAAAGTTTGTCTTAAATGGGCCCCCTTCAAACGGCGGGGAGCTTCCACGGAAGGGCAGTTGCCCTCTCTGTCCTCCCCACAAGTTAAGGCCCTGACTAAACCCATCTCTATTTTTTTGTTAATATGAGTAAATGACTTAAAATACAATAAACAAAATAAAATTCAGTATTAAGAAAGTGAGTCTGAAACTATGTACTAAATGCTATTATACGAACAAATAATTGAATCGGTCATTGGAGAAAGGGCACATGTTACAAAACCATGTTTTCGAGAAAAAGGCACAAAACCGTTTAGTTTGTGTGTGTGTGCTGTTACCGAAATGACATGCCACGTGATTTGATAGTGAATGTATGCTACTATATTGTGCGAAATAATAGTTCAGGTTCGTTGTTCACTTTTTCTAATAAGCAAGCTTGAAAATTTTGCACATGTGCCCTTTCTGCACTGACTAAACTGAGAATGAAGCAATAAACCATTATTAGTTAGTAACCTACGAATATTGTATGGTCTACGAAGAGTACAAACAATATATACTGTTGCGCGAATAGCTTTGAGAAATAAATACAGACTAACTTAACGTAACCTAAGGCAATTTAGTTGAGGTTTGAAAGAAGATATCCTAATAAATCTTTAACGTAGAAATGCCTTTATAGATTACTCTCTAATACAATGACCAATCTAAGTTATTGTAGGACCAACAATACTGTAGGTTATTATTAATAATAAACGCGGAGCTTTTTGTTTTACATGGGTTCATTAATCATGTAATTTACAGTAGAAGACTTTGGAAGTTGACTGAGTAAACACGGTAATACAGCCACGTGAAAAAAAGTCAAAAGAACAGACTCGAAACACACAACGAGTAAAATAAACAAAACTCGTTTGGCGTATAAGATGAAAATTATATATATATTGTATATCAGTGTTTTTCTTCATTCCGCTTCATCCTTACTGTCGTCATTCATGCATTGCTGTACATCTTCATGAGTTCTCGGTCACTGCTGCAATCGATGATAAAACTCGGAATATCTGACTTTGGAGATAGCCATCCTGGGAATCTTTGGTTTCTAATGAAAGAAAATAAGCCAGTAAACTGCATCGCTCACTTTCGGCAATTTTTGAAAAAAACACTTTAATCTACACCAGCAATCGTCATCTGTTCTTACAGCTGGAATACACTTGCCAGAATGTGATGTATGTGGCAGTCTTATAACTCTAGCTTGTTTCATGGCATTTCTCTGGTACTTCTCAGTATGCCGAATTTCTTTCCGTTTCTTGGCCTGCAGAGATTCATCGTCACTACTTCCGGACATTGCAAAGTCAACACTACTAATCACAACACAAGATGAACATGTTCAACAGAGAACCAACCAAGGATATTATAAATAGAGGATCTGCCCTTACAACAAAATCTTGAAGCCATACGTCACATTTTCACCACCCCTACTCTGCCCACTATGCCCAATAAGATCGAAAATGTTTTGAGCCAATAATCATGGAGGAAACAAAAGCAGCCAATCAGACGATGGTGGGAACGAGAGTAGCCAATCAGACGTGCCGATGCTCGGTTGTTTTTTGGCTTCATTGATTTAATAGGATGAAAGTACATACGAGCAGATCCTCTATTATATAACATCCTTGGAACCAACATCCACGACGAACGAACGGTGTAATTATTAAGATGTACTGTGTCGTACTAGGCATCTAATCACAAGAACGTATTTTAGCGGGAAAAAACGTAACAAATGACTATCTAAAGCGGGTTCAATATAAGAGTTTCCTTCAGTAGTAGTATATGTTACAAACTGCGTTCAGTACAGAAAGGGCACATGTGTTACATATGTGCCCTTGCTGCACTCAAAGCCATTTTTAATATTCAAAATAATTGCTTTTAGTAAGCGATACCTGAGATCTCTTTGTGGCAAATAATGAGCCTACCTATGTGGAAAATGAATCTAGTGTTACCACAATTTCGACCAAAATGTTACATGTGCCCTTCGTGCAATGACCGATTCAATTGTTTCGAAACCTTTCATATTATGTAGAAATTTGAGTATCCAACAAATATGACGTCATAAACTATCCACTCAAATTTGTGGTTTATAAAGGAAGGTTTGGAAAGAATTATTAGCTTATTTAATAGTGTTTTGTAGATGTTACTAGGTTCAACGATTAATAGTTTATTTAATAGTGTTTTGTACATGTTATTAGATTCAATGATTATTAGTTTATTTAATAGTGTTTTGTAGATACTAGCAGGTTTAACGATTATTAATTTATTTAATAGCGTTCTGTAGATACTACCAGGTTCAACCGTTATTAGTTTATTTAATAGCATTTTATAAAAACTACCAGGTTCAACCGTTTTTAGTTTATTTAATAGCGTTTTGTAGGTGCTATGTGTATTAACGGTTTAACGGCTATTAATTTATTTAATAGCGTTCTGTGGATACTACCAGGTTCAACCGTTATTAGTTTACTTAATAGCATTTTGTAGAAACTACCAGGTTCAACCGTTATTAGTTCATTTAATAGCGTTTTGTAGATACCAGCAGGTTTAAGAGTTATTAATTTATTTATTAGCGTTTTATAGATACTACCAGATTCAACCGTTATTAGTTTGTTTAATAGTGTTTTATGGATACTACCTGACTTACCTTTCACATTTGTGATACTTTTCATTCTCTTTAAGTTAACGAATATTTTTTTTAAAGTAGGACTGAGTAGAGTCTTAACTTTAACTTCCTTGAATCACGTAGATTAGTCAAATGCAAAATTAAAACGTTAGAAATTGATAGGAATTCCGAACAGATCATATGCTTTTTGTTTATTCGCATTTATAACTTTATTATTATTATTATTATTATTATTATTATTATTATTATTATTATTATTAGTATTAGTATTAGTATTAGTATTATTATTATTATTATGTTCTTTGTACGTTCGCTTGTTTGTGAGCTATCTATTAAACAGAACATTTAAAGTGAAAATTGACCAAAGATCCTCTACAGTAATGGTTGTATAAAGAATGGTATACCTCAGGGATCTCCTCTGGAACCCCTTCTTTTTTTTTCATATAATGATCTGCTTGAGAAAATTAAATACTCAAATATTTTTTTGTATGCCGATGATCTATAAATTATTTAGAATAGTAAATAGTGAGTATGACAGCTACTTACTACAGGAAGATCTAGATATTGTTAGTACATGGTGTAGAAATAACTTTCTGAAAGCAAATTGTGAGAAAGAAAACTCAATACTACGTGAGCAAATATGTAGTTAATGGAGTAACATTGCATAACGCCGAACAGATTAAAGATTTGGGTATAGTGTTTGACAGAAATATGAAATTTACCTATCATATTAATGACATAGTCAAAAGGACAAGAAGAATTAAAACGTTTATTTTCAGACAATGGCCTCAGTTTAAAAATGCCAGTTCTTATGTATATTTATACAAGATGCTTGCAAGATTAAGAATCTGGTGTAGGTATTTGGAACACTATAGGTATAACATTGGCAAACAAAATTGAGTCAGTCCAATAATATTTTATTAGGTTACTATGCCATAAAATGAATAGAAATTACACGTAGTTATGAATACCGGAATCAGTTTCTGGGATTACAGGCATTAAGTGACAGGAAAATTTTAATGAAAGGGAGATATTGTTAAGAAAATACTTGACAATAGATATCATAGTGAATATTGCTTGCATAATATGCATATAAGGGTACTAATGTATAATACGAGAAATGGATCAACATTTGTTCCATTGAATCCAAAATCTGTAATTTTAAGAAGAATTACCAAGTCTTTTAATTTAGTTTAATTTGTTTTTTTATCAGTACATGAATTTTAGAGTTTGACAAATATTACTTTTAGTATTTTTGACGATGTATCTATTTTGAGACTAACAATATTAGGTATTAATTTGACAAGAAAATTCGATACTATTTATTTTATCATTATGTTTTATTGTTTCAGTAGAGAGATTATATTGTATGTAATATGTGTTTATTTTTATCTGATGAAGTGTTGTATTTTTGCCGTTAGGCTGTTCATAGCACAGAAATAAACATTATTATTATTAGTAGTAGTAGTAGTAGCAGTAGTATTAGTATTAGTATTAGTATAAGACATTCCTTCTGCCTTCAACCATCTTTCAAGATCTTTGGAATTGCAAATATTCTAATATCTGTATCTATCTATATCTATATCTATATCTATATCTATATCTATATCTATATCTATATCTATATCTATATCTATATCTATCTATCTATCTATCTGATTCAATTAGAGAACTATACTATCATATTCCTGTTTTTTTTTCTAACACTTCATCGAATACTTATCTATTACATATGAAGTCACTAGAAATAGCTCCGGTTAATTCATTTACATATAAACAGTGATGTACGTAGAAGTTCGACAAGGAGGGGGTTCAAATTCTCAACTTCATAAAATTACAAGCGTTTGTATACATTGTCTTAAAATGGAAAATATTTATTTTTGTATAATACCTTGTTCAAATGGGGCTAAAATCCCGAAACTCCCCTCTTGAGTATACCATTGCATATAAATATAATATTATAGGATATTGCTAACAATAATAAGTTATCGTAATAATGTAAATGTATTAAACCTCTTTAGGTGAGGAAATTAGATTTTGGATTTTGTTTCTCACTTAATTTGATATTCATATTATTATTATTATTATTATGCTAAACGAAAAATATTTCCTGCTGAAATATTAATGCGTATGTAATATATACTTATTATATATAAGTAAGTATCGTGTTGAAAGTTTGAAAATATCATGATTGTTAACGATTTAAAAAAATAAAAATGAGAAAATAATTAATTTTTATTAGGTATTTTAGACGAAAAAAATAGCCTATTATTTATTTTATGACTTCTATTACCGGATTGATATTGTGATATGAGTATTTACGATATTCACTCGCAACACACTAACTTCTTTTTTTAAATAATATATTAGACGGTAACTTTTTGAAATGTTAATTATATTTTATTTCATGCTCCAAATGAACTTGTGTATGCAACTATCAGATCGTCATATAGATTTAGCAGCGTGCATTCTCTCTCTCTCTCTCTGGCTGTGAGTGTCTGGGTGTGAAACATGCACACAGACACATACGCACACACATATGTATGTATAGTATGTACATGCAAGCATTAAAGCTCTTTTCATGTAATGGAATGAACGTACGCTGGAGGGTAGCACTTTACCATGATTTTCTATATTTGTAACGCATTAAAACCAGACAACACAGCTTTTAATCTTCTCTTGCCTTTTTTTAATGTTCTATAAATTCCAGATCTAAAATGATTTCTCTTCAAGTTTTGTTATTTTCATTTTCCCATCGTAAGTACATGCAAAGAATGTTTCTTTCTACTATAATACTAATAAAAATAATAATAATAAGGCAAATGTGTTTTTAAAGTAAACATTTAGAGATAAATAAATATGAATTTGAAAGTGGAGTTAGTTGTGAATAATTCAAGCAAATTTCCAAGTGCTTGGGTTTTTATGTTTATATTATTCACAGTTGAACAGTTGGTTTACAATATAAAACCAACCAAAGAATTAACCTTATGATAACAAAGCAAAAAGATCGATAAATAATAGTGAAATAAAATGTTTCACTTTAACGTCCCACAATTATGTCCTGTACACAGTAAAAAATGGTTGTGTTAATTCAACTCAATTTTAACACAGAGCAGTGGTTCCAGCGTGACTACCACTATACAGTGTTAGTTCAACACAGATCCCACGGTGTTCGCGTTTAACACAGGGGATGTGTTAAATTCTTAGCACACAACCGGTGTTGAGTGGTGTTAAATTCGAATCCGTGTTTGCATTTTCGGTGTTGATTCGACACCATGTCGGAAAAGTGTGAGTAGTGTGCAGAAAAGTGTTGAGTGTTACTTGTGGCGATGTTATATCAACACGAAGAAAGTAACACAGTGTGTAATGTGTTAATTATTTTGTGTTAATATTACACCATCTTAAGTATCAATATAACACAGTCCCTGTGTTACTTCAACATCATTTTCTTATTATTTCAACACACAATCTGTGTCATAATTCAAGGTCAAACCGTGTAACACCGTTTTGGTGTTAATTCAACACTTCCTGTGTTAAATTCAAGGTCAGACCATCAGATTAACACCATTTTTGGTGTTAGTTCGACTCTACTGCTGTGTTACTACGACACCTATTTCGGTGTTGAAATAACCGTGTGTGGTGTTGACGTAACCATTTTTCTATGTTGGAAAACCTTGTGCTGTGCATGCTTACGCTTACCGAAGATTCTAATTTTAAAATAAGAATAGTAAACTACAGAACACTTCATTTAGAAAAGCTTCACAAAATTTTTTGTCGTCCTCCCTAACATTTATTGTACGAAACACAACCTTCATCAACATCTTATTCAAGAATGATAGGAAACTCTTACCTATATCCTTATAGTGTGTTTGCCTCTTAATCGTAATTCTACTTGTTTTCCGCCATTTTTGAAGCACAGACCCTTGTGTTGACTAGTGAGCTCTAGTGCAGTGTAAAGTGACACAGTAATACGGTATTGTTTCTCGCTGTTGACATATTTCTTTAGAATCGTTATGTAAAACAATTGAAAACACAACGCGCGGTTCGCATGTTGAAATTTTGCGTATACCTGGATTTATTTAAGTATTTTTTCTACTGCTTGTCTGTAGATTCAATTCATAAGCCTTTATAATTAGATACCCAACATATTTGACAATCACGAAGAAAACAACACCGAAGATTCAACAGTTGTGATAATTTTAACACACAGCCTGTGTGTCATTTCAACTACCGGTATTTGACACACAACTCCAAATGGAGAGTGAGTTGTTCTAACCACCTATTTGTGTTATATTTTAACACAATCGTGTTAACACATAGGCATATCGTTGAAACAACACCGATTTTTTACATTGTAGTCTAACGGGAACGATGATTGAGGCAAGTAAATGGTGGAAGATTTGGTGGAATGAGAGCATGGGATGAAACGGGAGTATCCCAAGAAAATCCACAGACACGATGTTGTCTACCACAAACATACTTAGCCAGGAATTGAACCAGGAATCACAGGCACCGGAGGTAAGCCACTGTATATAATAATAGGATATATTCTACATTGAAACCACTCTTATTACAGGATGTCTATCTTGACGTATTTATATTTTCAGTATTGATGAAATGAAATGAATGACTTTTTTTCTTTCTTATTAGCGATTAGCGAAATATATATATATATTGTTCAAAGATAAGAGATATATATCAATTGATACATCTTATTGAGCTGAACAAAATGACATGCATGAGTGTAAATCTTCATGCGTAATTTCCGAGAAAATTTTTAAAAACTATTTGTTTGTAAACTTTAAAAATTGATGCTGTGCGACAACCACGTCATCTATTACGATAAAACAGATTTTGAAATATACACTAATCAAGCTTTTTGTTATAACACTACTATAACCACGCCGAAAATTACGATGAAACTGATTCTGAAGTATACACTAATAAAGCTTATCGTTATAACACTATGATAACCACGCCATTTATTATAATAAAACTGATCCTGAAGTATACACTAATCAAGCTTTTCGTTATAACACTACGATAACCACGCCATTTATTATGATAAAACTGATCCTGAAGTATACATTAATCAAGCTTTTCGTTATAACACTACGATAACCACGCCATTTATTATGATAAAACTGATCCCGAAGTATACGCTAATCAAGATTTTCGTTATAACACTACGATAACTATGCCACTTATTACGATAAAACTGATCCTGAAGTATACACTAAGCTTTTCGCTATAACACTGCGATAGCCACGCCACCTATTACGATAAAACTGATCCTGAACTATAGACTAATCAGGCTTTTCGTTATGATACTAGCGAGACGACAGTACGCTGTTCAGGTAATGGAATGTGGCGCAAAATTACTCTTAACTCTTAAAGGTTAAGCGTTATTCAACTATGGTGTTGTCTAAAGGTGAGACATGTACGTATCAATCGGTTAACTTCATTTGAGTTGGGCAAAATGAGTTGCTCTAAGGGGTAAATTCTGAAGTGTACTTTAAAAAAAAAAAAAAAAACCGAGGTAAACTGAACTCATAAACTCCCAGCGTGCAAAATTGTGGAACATAGGCTCTATTGCCGAGGAGAGCCAAACCTGTCACTGGCCGATCTCGACTACCAAATATATTGATCATTATTTATCGAACAATGAAGTATTTGCTCTCCAAATTTCGTTTATATTCGGCCAGTAGTTTTCGAGTTAGTTCGGTGTCTTGTGTGCGTTTTCGAATGACAGATTACAAGAAAAACCACTTGTCTTATATTCGGATAAATACGGCAGGTCTCTTGCAACAAGGAATAATGAACAATTTATTATATACAATGGATTAATCTCGACTAACAAGTAAGGCAATTTTTAAGCTTATGACAAACGGAATTTTTTAATCAACTACGAATAAGATATTCGGATAAACTATTAATTTATATTCTTACAAAATAATTATTATTATATTAGTAATATTAAGTGATATCGGTGACTTAGGACTTAAGTCTGCATCTAAATATAGGGTTACCATATTCTGAAATGCCAAAATGTGGAATACTATATTTAGAATGTTTTATCCTCATTATCTCGCTGATAAGGTAGCTTGAGAGCATATGACAAGTATAATAATACAATCATGGTGTTTCCAAATTTAACTATTTAAATATTTTAAATGTGGCCACATGTTCACAAACTAGTAGCATAGTAAAGTATGCAGCCATTCAGTAGCGTCATTTCAAATTTTGCCAGGAGCGAGAAGATTGTCCATGCGATGTAATATTTCATGTTTCTTACTAGTATATTGTTATACGCTTTATGAAATCGCATGTGTTTCTCAAACGTAGGGGGGAGGTAAATTGTCTTGTCTCGAAATTATAAATCTCGTCTCGGTTTGTAAATTTATGTACAGAAATTTATGTCCTTATACTTTTTCATAATAATCTCCAGAAGTTTTCAGAATCCTTCCATGTCACGAGAAGTCCACGAAGGGTATAATATAACAACATTTAAACAGTATTTATTATTGTATGAGTATATTGTGAAATGACTTGTGTATCGAAAGACTGGAACCACTTAAGGACTCCCACGGTGCTTTGGAACACCTCTATGATAGATGTAAATGTTGTGTGGAATTACAAGGAGATTACTTTAAATCTGTATGGACGAGAAATCTAAATACAGTCCATTGTTTTCGTATAACGGTTGTTGTTTCATTATTTATCGGTCACACTATATATGTTTGATGGTTCATCTCCTTTTCAAATAATTGGCGTTAATGTGTCATCCGGACCAATTTATTCATTATTTATTATATCAAAAGGTAAATGTTCATGATTTTGTGTTGAAAAGGTACGTGTTCTTGATAAACGTTCTTCAGGGGAACGACGGTGGCACAGTGGTAGAGCGTTCACTTCTGTTACATGGACTCTTTGGATCGATCCCCACTTGGAGTGAGCTTTGTGGTGGGCAAACATCATGTGCATGGGTTTTTTCGGGGTTTTCCTGTTTACTCCCATTTCTTCATTCCACTATTTCATTCATTTCTCATCATCACTGTCTTCTTTAGCCTAGCCGGCATAATCGTGGGAAGTAAAACTAATATTTCATTTAATTTCATTTCAAATGTTTTTCATTTTGTCTGTACAACTTTGATTAATTTATAGTTTTTTTTTCCTTTACTATGAATCAAGTAACACTAAAACGGTGTTTGAGATCTTAAGACTTAAATAAATTATTGTTGCTCACGAGAACTTCTGAAATTTGTCGTCTTATCTCAAACTTAAAACGGCAGCTCTCGTCTCGATTCTTATCCCGTTTTGAACACTAAAATCGAGACGACGAGACATTTATCATCTTCTGGAGAACACGAGGGGGCCGGTTGAGTTGTTCTTCAATACATTTCTCATGGAGGGCGAGTAAGTTGGATAGGGAACGGCCAATACTATGAAGATTGGACTTGTATAATGGCGAGGACAGTGTGCATTCGCCAAGCTCTGATTATAGTTTGGAGTAGGGATGTCCGGAACCGGTTTCTGGAGGAACCGGTGTTTGGTTCTGAACGGATCTGGTTCTAGAAGATCCGGTTCCGGAACCGGACTTTCGGATCCACACTGAGAAAAAATGTATGTGGCGTACGTAAAACCGTATGTTACGTTTGCAAATCTTGTAGTTTTTGGACTTAACTTACAGCTAACGTATAACTGAAAACGCATGTTTTGTAATACTTTCTGTATAAGTGTTCCATCTGTACGTACTTTCCGTATGAAACAACATAGGCGGTCAGGATCTCACATACAAATAGACGTATATAACATATAGCTGACGAAGGTAACATACATATGTTTGAAATGTTTAAAATATAAGGAAATATGTACATGTTTGAAATATAAGGAAGACTGTTAGATATCAGACATCCTGCAATGGGATGATGTACGGTAATATCTAAAGGCAATGCCTATGTAGCATACGGATAACGTATTCTCCATATTGATTTCTGAAGTAAACAAGAGGATTCCGCATATTTGTACAATATACCGCTGTCTGGAGAACGGATTTGCTCAATGCAGGTCTGGAACAGGTTCCTAAAAACCGGATTTTTCGGATCCAGGTCTGGAGCCTACATTACTAGAAGGCATGGGCGCATGAAGGGGGCAGGGAGGGGCCCGGATTCCCTTCCCTGAAAATGTATAGGTAATGTAGGAAACCATGTATATTAAATACCAGAATACCAGACGTAATATAACCATGGAGATGACCCCCATTGAAAATTTTCTTAGGGCGCCCCTGCTAGAAGGCCTTGTTCTTCATAACCTCAGAGTGTTACATAAAGTGCAAAGCAAAAACTCGAACGTATTAATTACACACCTTCAAGAAACTCGCCCTCCTTGTACTAACAAAAACAAGTATTATTGCTTTAACATTTTCCTTTTTCAGATACTTCTCATTCACACAAGAGGAGAAAAAATGTTTTCATACCACTATATATGTTAATGTGTTTACATGTGGAAAGATGGTAATCACGTTTTCGAGCGATAGTGTTATGTATTATACCTTAGTCAATTTTGTGTTACACTTCGTTAGCGTGAAATACAAGTATGTGCGAAAATTAAAGGGGGAAGGGAATGTTAATGTCTTTTCCAGTTCTAAACACAGGTACTTTTGATGCAATAAATTGTTATTATTATTATCAATAAATTGGCTCGGATGACATATTAACGCCAATTATTTGAAAAAAATGAACCATCAAATATACAGTATATATAAAGCGACCGATAGTAATGAAATAACAACCCTTATACGAAAAGCAAAGAAGTGTATTTAGATTACTTGTTCTCACAGATTTAAAGTAATCTCCTTTTAATTCCACAGAACGTTTACATCTATCATGGAGGTGTTCAGAAACGCTGTGGGAGTCCTGAATGGATTTCGGTCTCTTGATCACAGCACGTTGAATACCAGAAGGAGTGATTTCATCGGAAACAGGGGCGCATTTCAATACACTGGGAGTGAAAGTAGTACCACAACAATGCTGAGAATCCTCATTGAGGACAGTAGAGAGATGGCTCGGGGGATGACTTCGTAATTTTGGGGGAGGGAATTTCTCCGGGCAGCCCCTGAATTCAACACTACCTAAATATTACCAAATCATTCCTCTTTCAAGACATACTTAGTCTTTGGGGGGGGAGGGGTCTGTGGGAGTTAACTCTGCTGAATAGGATAGACATTCAAGCACAGAAATAAATTTTGAAGCTGAGCTAAGTTTACGGGATGGTTGTCATGCAACAGTTGCCAGTTTTTCTTTTGGAATAGATCTTTCTTGATGTAGGCCAAAAAGGCGTTGCATCATAGCTAGGCACACACTTCGTTGAATATGATGTCCTCAGCAAGAGATTCAGTAAAATTTTATTCATGATGTTCCATCATGATCCAATATTTTACCGTGATGCAACGTTTGACGCGCTTTACTCATACAGGAGCCATATACACTCTTAATTTTACAGTGCCACTCAGAAATTACTGTCACATATCCCAAAGTTGCAAAGGAGATTAGAGCACACTCAAGCCGTCAAAATCATAGCAACACTAGGAGCTTTGATTCAAAGAGCTGCTCATAATAAATAAATAAATAAATAATAAAACCTCAATCGGGTGCACTGTATATAACACAACGTTATAAACTGAACTCTCTGAATCTCAGGATAAAATGTTCTCCGAACAAAGACTGATATGCAAAGAAGAAAGTTTTTTTTTTTAATATAAAAAAGATTTTGTATCTGTTTCTTGGTTTATGCTACTTTTTCTTGCATGTCAGGTTGCATTTAGACAGCCAGTAAAATATATATCAATATCAAGATGTATACCTTCCAGGAACTTGATCAGATGGTTAGGCAACCGAAACGTTGTTTGGGATATGGTGGTTGCATAACATGAACTGGCTGAGGGGGAAAAATTGCAAATGCCAATTTGAAAACAATCATGACAGTCAATCATAACTGAACATAGGAGTCACAAATACTGGATGTGTAAACGCACGAATTGTGGAATTCAATATAGAGAAACGAAATTGGTGAACAAGAAAATCATAAAGTCAAAAGAGCGAACATTTCCTTTAATTTTTTTAAATAGCTGGTCCAAAAAGTCCTCTTTTGCATCTCTCTGGTATGAGAGGCTGAATATTTGTTTGTTTCTATTCTAGGCCTTTATTCAAATCCAGACCGTTGCGTCGACTTGACATACTTCTAAGAAAGTGTAGAGAAGATACGGTGGGCTATTTAGAATGTTTAAAGTATATCCTAAAGGGGATTCAAAATTTAGAGAGGAACTCAGAATTCCCTCAACTTAGTATATAAAATATAGAATATAGAGAACCTCAGAATATAGAGGAACTCAGATAACCCAAACATCTCTTCCGTGTTCCAGATCTTGTGATCTTGTGAAGAACGAGCACTTCTGCCTGAAACATGAAAAGAATCAATAAATGAAAAAAATTAAACAAAAGAATCTAAAAAAAAGTTTGAAAAATTTTGATCCGGAATTTGAGAGTTGGGGGAGGGTTACCTTTTTTCTAATCGTGTCGATTTGTTTGATGAAGTTTCGCACGGGTATTTACCGACATATACGTACTTGTCATGCTTCGCTCATTGTCACCTCCTGAACTGTATATAGCAAGTACAAACATCCGCTTGGGCGCACGCCCTTTGCCCCGTCGCCCACTGTTTCTTTCTCTCTCATATACATAAACATACACTTACATATATATGAAGGTATATGTATACACACACACATACACATTTTCTACCAAAAAGGAAAAAAAAAGTAAAAGCGAGAGAAAAAAATCACGGTAGCAGGCCAGTTAATTTTAGTAGGCGGTTCGACCTGTACCACTCGGAACACGGAAAACACGCACGTGATATAATTCAACAGCCCGACGAAAGCAAACACACGTTTTGCTCATCCAATTCACTTTACATTTTCACAGACTCCCAACACCGGCTTCAGAAGAGTTTTTGGAATGAGATGGTGAGTGGGTAACAGGCGGGTGTGATAGAAGGGTATATATAGGAGACCCAATTGCAATATTCGTGCAATGTTGAAATATATATACACATACACACATATACGCACACATACACACACACATACATTCAACAATGTACATACATGAAATACATAGGCTCTTACTTAGAACAAGTTAGAATGAGAGGGGAAACGGTGCGATCATCCACACAATGTATCTACTGTACACATGAAACCTCAATGAGAAACGAGAATCTTGTAATAAAAAAAGAAAGAAAGAAAAGTTCTATATAAACAGTGTTTCCATTCTAGAACAAATATTATTATACAGGAGCACCAATATTATATATATATGTTATGTCATAGATAATTACAATCCAAGAACCAACATCATTACATAGTAAAATAATTGTAAACTTTTAGATTTCATTATTTACATCAGAAATTGCTTAACCTTTATAAGGTTTCCAAGTATTCTTTGTAATCAAGGTGAAACAAGGCGTACTAGGTCTCACGTCTGGAAAAACCTGAGGTGGCACTTACCTCTTTACTCTGACTTCATGTGAATGTAAAATACCCGAGTATGAACAATAGAGGGCCACATTCTCTCCTATCTTTTCAAGCCAAAAAAGACAAGTTATTTCAATGCTGAGAGGATAATCGGTGAACTTCTTTGATTATTTTGTTTATGTATTATTGATAAACCTGCCATATTTTTTTTTTCATGAGAATACAGGACACCTTCGATCTCTCCCCCCGCCAAGCAAACTTTTCAACATAATCCAATGAACTGAATCTCTGGTTTTGAACAACAGTATAATAGGCGAAAGTTTCCTAAGATGCAGCTACTTTTCTCTCTTCGTTCACTGCAATTAATTGTACGGAGTGAAGATTTTTGCAATTCAACTACAAAAGAATTGCCTTAAAAACTTAAGATGATATCTTATAAAAATGCTTTCCGGGAAACCAATATGCAAATACTCTCATTTAATTTAAATCAGGGATACAATCTACCTTCAATATTCTTGGTGCGTTTAGAAATATTTATTTACGTCGCTGTATTTGCAAAAATTACGTTTGTCAGTTTAATCTGAGGAAAACTTCTGAGGATTTTTCTCCTTGCGTCGTGCGTACTTGTCATGACCGGATTTACATATTTCTAACCCCTTGACCAAAGCATAATTCTGTGTCTCCGACCTTTCAAAAAGACTATTTATAATTCTGTGTTAACTTACCTAATGTCTGACTGAAAAAAATGTTACCAATATTTCCTATGCTTGAAGAAGAATCGAAGCATCTTTTTTTTTTATGTTGAAGAGTGTTCGAGTTTCCACAAGGTGCAATGGAAAAAATAGCATTGCAAATTTTGCAGTCAACTTCGTATTTGAACTTCGTTGCTTCCAGAAACGGGTACTTCTCCTTCAAATTGAAAGAAAACGTGTACGTCAATTTAGACATTCCTCCTGATACATAATTGAAACACTTCATTTGTAATGTATTTTCAACTACAGCTCAACTCGTGCACTTTATCAAAGATTGCAAAGAGACAACTGCAACTCTGCACTGTGAGTCAATTGGCTTTGCACGCTATCAAATCGGAGAGAGTGGTGTGATAACTTGATCGAAGCTGTTACATGTTTCACCTTATTGTTTATTCACTAATTATAGGATTTCCAGGCAGTCCGAATTTTTGATTTTTCACTTTTCGAATAAGCTTATATTAACAGAAGAAATGGGACATTATTAAAATAAGAAACATTTGCCTGTCCTGACTAAATTTACGGAAACGCGGGACACCCGGGCCCAAAATCAGAACTATCTCGTTTTTTACGGGACGTATGACAGGCTTAATTATTGAGAGCACTAATTTTACTTTTCACGGTGAAATTCTGTCAAGAATGAAAGACAGAATCATATAATAATTCTTTGATTATTGTTTCAATTTCTATTTGGCCAAAGTTTCAATATCTATATCGTGATTTGGACTAAACTGTTGACAATTTTGTTGCTTCCTACAATTTTGTTGCAAACGTTGTTATGCTTTGGAAAGGTAGGGAAATTCTGCTGTTATCTATTAATTAATAACGCCTCTTTAACATCTCCTTCAGAAATTCTTTTCTAGAAATTGCGTCTGAATTTTTAGATAAAGAGCCCTTTGTAGAAACACTGTCTTCCAAAATTCTGTTCATGTCACACCCAGACAATAATAAAGATAATTAATTATTTTGAACTTTTTAAACTTTGAATTGAATGAACATTGAATTGAGTTCCAAACGTTTTCTAACACTTATATGCTGACCAGTCAAAATATTACGGTCATCTATCCAATATCTGGTATATCTAATTTTGACTCGCAGGACATCACCAATGAGGTTTGGCATAGAAGCAACGAGGCCTTAGTAAGTGGCTGAAGTAGTTGCGATTCACCTGTGCACAACAAATTATTTAATTCTGTAAATTCTGCGGAAAGGGGCAATGAGCTCGGATCTAAATGACATCCTAAAGCTCGGACATTCAATGACATCCTAAAGGCATTCAATTGGATTATTCCAGATTACAATTCAATGTAATCCCCGAATCACTGCATCACAACGTTGGTTTTGTGACAAGAAACGTTGTTCTGCTGGAAAAATGTCATTGGAAGCAGAAAATATGGCATATGTGAATGGGTACATGTGATCAACAATGACTTACTGATAGCTAGGTGTTGTTATGGTACCCTCTACACACATTACTAGGGCCATGAATGACCACGTGAAGGTTTCCCAAACCATAATCTAACAACTAACAGCCTCTCGTCGTCTTACTGTGCACGTCTCGAGCAGCTGTTCTCGTGAAAGATGACGGATTCTGACCCTGCCATCGATATTATGAAAAAGTATCGTGATTCATCGAACCATGCAACTTTGTGCCACTGTTCAATGGTGATAAGCATGTGCCCATTCCACTCGTAATCAACGATGCCATGCAGTTAACATTGGTGCACGATGTGGGACGCCGACTGTAGATGCCTATATACAGGCAGGTATGCAAGAATTTATTTCGAGGAGGGTTCAAAACTTTTCATGAAGAACAAAATTGAGATGGGAGTATGAGGATAAATTATATTAAAATTTGTAAAAATCATCCTTAAAATTAGACTCAATTTACAGGAAAGTCGGTATTTTGGGTGAATCTGGGCAATGAATCCATCCCTCCATACCTCCCTGCTCATATCTAACAACATACGGTGCAGTTATGAAATAGGTCATGAGTCACTTGAGCCGCGATTTTTGTCCGGGTCATCTGGGTCTAGGTCTGTTTGACCTGAAGACCTGCACAGATCTAGAGATCAGGTTGAATCGTAATCCGAACAGAGCAGGGCGACTCAGAAGTAGTTGAAATATCGTCTTTCTGACATTACTACAGAAATTTGAAGTTGATTAATAATGTTCAATGCTTCAGCTCGGACTTCCACTTGTTAGATTCTCAGTGTGACTGTTTTCAACAAGGTTTCAATATTTCAATGTTTCAATATTTCTAGTTTTCAATATTTCATGTTTCCACATACGTGGTTTTTCAACATAGCCTATACAAAAAAAAAAAAAAAAAGTATCTTAAATATATTCTAAACGTCAAGTTTTATGGATCGATTAAACTTTGACGATTCCTTATAAGAGAAACATGTAGCTTAGGTTTTCTGTGATTTAGACGCGTTTGTGTTCGCTAACACTCGAAGGTTACCTTAAGTAAAAGCGCAATTTCGTTTCAATAACGTAATATATATATATATATATATATATATATATATATATATATATATATATATATATATATATATATATATATATATATATATATATACAAGTAGATCGGAAGCAACTGCTTTGTGTTTATTTACCTTAAAAAATAAATAAAATATGTACCTAGGTATCGATTGCAGTGAATGAGTTTAAGACAGTTTTTATCCGCGAATGAAGAAATTAATTACAATTATTTTCTTTACGAATGTTGAAATCGTGAATAAAAAGCTTAACCTGTATACCTCATAACTTGCCTATCATCATATACCTTGTGTTATGATTAATTCTATAATCAGTAACAATTCAAGATTTTAGGATTATTAAAGCCACAAAAAAAAAAAAAAAAAAAAAAAAAAAATTAAGAGAAACGAAATTTCTAGTCTGAACTCCAATAGTTATGCCCTTTAGGCTAAGGAAATGAATAATTAATGAAAATGAATAATGCTGAAATAATTGATGGAATGAGAAAGTAGGAGGAAACGAGAAAAATCCCGGGAAATCCCATTGTCCATCACTCTGACATGGGATCGAACCAGAGACCTACAGCCAAAAAATAAATAGTGAAGAAAATTACATACGACATATTGATAGGTAAGAGAGTCCAAGTCGTATTAGACTGTAGTATTTTCTACTGAATTGTTTTTTAGAACTTGAAAGATTAACGTAATTACATTTATTGTAGATTGTCCTTTTCAAATCGTGCTAGTTTTTATAGTAATGGTCATGATAGTGGGAAAATAATCGCGATAAAAATTATTAACAAGTTCTTACACACTTATTGTGACATTGATACTTAAATCATTTGGAAAAGGAAATGAAAGTTCAATAATCAATAGTGATAAGAGCAGAAACTACGACTAATTAACTTATTAACAAATTAATTTTCCTTGATTGGATTTCAATTTAAAAGAGTTAATAGAATAACCGATAACTTTAACCATGATACGGATAGACTCTTATACTACGTGGCATCTGATTTGAAGTTTAGCGTGAACCAATGGGAGCTCAATGCGCTATTGCCAAATCTCCGCTAGCAAACTATTTTTCGGCGAACGCGAATGTTGTGATATGTTGATGTACAGGGTGCGGCACGTAAAACCGGCCCGTCGTAATATTCTGGTATATTGTGTTTTTGGTAACACTTAAATAATCTACCTTCCTACCAAGAGATGGCGTGTCGAGGTCGGGTCGACTTACGTGACCTGTAGCAGTCACGTGCAGCCGCAGCCAGTGAAACTTGTCGAAACCAGTTGAGAAAAAGGCCTCGATGTGTTAAGCCGGGTGAGTGTCAGTGTGGGATAATGCCGTATTCGATACCCGAGCGTGTTGCCATTGTTGAAGGGTTCATTCTCACTGGATCTTTTGTGAAAACAAAGAATTTGTTTCGGGAGAAATTTCCAGGACGTTCTGTGCCAGCAAAAAGCACCATTCAGGAATTGATTGAAAAATGGCGGCGTACAGGATCGGTTCAAAATGCTCCCAGGAACAGACGACCATCTGTCTGCACACCTGAATTAAAGATGCAGGTGGAGGAGATAATGACAAGAAGTCCTCGAAAGTCAACCAGGAGATTGAGTCAACAGATTCATGCGAGTGAGAGAAGTTGCAGACGTGTTTTAAGAGGCCTGAAGTTAAAACCGTACCGGATAAGAGCTGTGCAAGAACTGAAGGAGCCTGACCTGCAGAAGAGGGTGCATTTCTGTTCATGGCTGTTGAGCAATGTTGCCAATGGTTTCTTGGATCCACTAATGCTCATCATAAGTGACGAGGCGTGGTTCCACCTGTCTGGGTACGTAAAATCCCAAAACAACCGGTATTGGTAGACAGAAAATCCACACGCAATCCACCAGGTGCCCTTGTATAATGAGAAGATTGGTGTTTGGTGTGCCATTTCCGCCACACGCGTTATTGGGCCCATATTCTTTGAGACGACAGTGAACAGTGACGTGTATATGGGAATCCTGGAGGAGTTTTATACACACTTGACCGAAGAGGAGCGTCAGTTATGTTACTTTCAGCAGGACGGTGCAACATGCCACACATCAGCTGCATCATTGTCCCTTGTGCATGAGATGTTTACACCAGAGAGGACAATCAGAAAAGGCTTGTGGCCTCCTCGGTCACCAGACTTGTCCACGTGTGACTTTTACTTATGGGGACTGTTAAAGGGAAGAGTATACGAAACAAATCCACACACAATTGAAGAACTCAATACCAGGATCCAGGATGTCACCAATAGTATTACAACACAAGAACTGACAAGGGTATGTATGAATCTCCTCAATCGTGCTCACATGTGTGTTGAAGTGGGCGGAGGACACTTTCAGCACCTGCTGTGAAGGTGAGTAGTCATATTCAATACATTACATTTCATTTATGTGTTGTAGTTAATCATATTCAATACATTACATTTCATTTTATGTGTTCACTTTACGGGCCGGTTTTACGTGCCACACCCTGTAGTACTCATCTCATTTAAGAACGTATAACTTGTCTACCGCTATTCTACTGTACATTATAGCGTTGGCAACGTTGCAATAAGTGGATTGTTTAACGTGAAAGCAATTCTCTTAGGATCAAACATTAATTCTGATGTCAATAGTACAATAGTTTCTAATTTTTTACGCGCAATATAGTTAATCCGAACCATGTTTCTCAATTAATCCAATATATTTTTTAAAATTATTTTTAGTTAGCGTGCAAATAATTCTTAAAAAAAAAAAAAAAAAAAAAAAGACTGGACTTTAGGAAAAACTTCATGTTACATGTTAATAATTTAAGCGAATTGCTAGAATAACTTTAGGAAAAACTTCATGTTACATGTTAATTTAAGCGAATTGCTAGAATAACTTTTAGTGTAAATCTATGTCTGATATAGGAAATAGCGTAAACTAATATATGGTTCTATATCCGTAATAGAAAGGAGAGAGACAGAGAGATAAGAGAAACATTTTCCGAAATAGAGAATCCATATAAATGATCAGCATGATGCAGCATTTAAAAAAAAAATGGTGGAATATCAACAGAAAAAAAAAGATAAAAATGGGAAAAAATTAGGAAGATCTAGAGCAAGTTAAGAGAGAGTGGAGAAGTTAGTAGTATGGTAAATAGGGGTAAAACGGGGCAGGGGACACTTTATTTCCGAACTGAGCATATTAATTTCGTTTATCCATGAATTCATTACAAAGACTTCCCAAAACCAGTTCACTGCTATCGAGAGAGACAAAACTATTTTTTTGATCACGTATTTTTTTTTATCATACCCTTTTTTTCAATACTTTTATTTTTTCTTTTCTTTTCGTAAACCACTAACGTATCTATATTGCGCATGTTACATGATATATGGAGACACGGTACCCAACGAGGTTCACTTCCATGACAAGTCTGATAGAATGCTAGGAAGCAAAACAGCGTGTAGAAACGTGAGGCATGACCATGTAGAAGGGAAACAAGGGGAAAACGGGTGGTATTTTAGGGATGAGGATCCGGTCTGAATCCAATACCACTTTGTTTCAGGAAAAAAAGTTAGTTTTTTTAAGACCTAACCACTATTTCTCTTCTCTACCTCTCCCCCCTGTATTCTATACAAAATTCAAAGCTGAAAAAGAACTGAAATTTATTTCAGTAGAAGTACCTATTGGCAGACGCTTTCCGAAGTGGATAAGTTATACACATACATCGTACATACACATTATCATGAAGTAAAAAAAAAAAAAAAATGGACTAAATTAAAGCACACACACACACATACATAGATATATTCACACATACATATATTCACAAAATACGTATACACTACAGAGGATGTTGGTATTGCGACAAGAGATGCGACATAATAGCTTTCATGGTCAATCATCTTGAAAGTTTTTTTTTTCCTTGTTTTATCTGTGACTTCAATATCGAACCATTCTACTAATTAACATGCTTGTCTGTATTCTAAAAGCATCTTAAATTTTACTACTCAGATTTGTTTTTGCAACATTATTACTGTTATTACTGGAGACAAAACCGGAATGTGGAAACAGGATTTCGTCAAGGGAGAAGTATACATGTCAATATGTCTTTCTCTCTATTGTAAAATGTGGTCAACTACCGTAAGAGTTTTTTTTTTTTTTTTTTTTATCCAGTGCAAACAACAAGGGAAATAGACAGAATCTGTTCTCCTGAATTTGATTCAAATTTTACAGTACTGTGTGATATGACGTATTCTGATTGCAGTGCAATCAACTCAGCCGCTATCACTTTATACCGCTCTCCAAACCGGGTATAACGTTAATGCACTGGAGGAGGGTTTAGTGCAAGTGTCGTTCAACTGCAACAAAACAACGACGAATACACTAGCATGCTGATCTTCCACTGGCATGTAAATCACTCATACAGCACAGGAACAAAGTTAGGTAAAAACGGATTTCAGATTTATATTTTTTCAATTCATCACACGATCCTATTTGAAAGAATTCAGCTCCATTCAAGATGACGGACTTCAAGATGGCTGCCACGATGGTTATTTGCCCTCATAGGTAGAACATCTTCCTCAATTGCATAGTGCAAATTTCGTCCGAATTCCCGTAAGTCACTTCCATCTTTCAACGGTGGAAATGAAACACCAGCTAAGAAAATGAATTACTCAGAAGGAATAGATGGAACGAAATGAAACTTCATGGGTTGCAAGGCCATACAATTTTATTACAATAATCACAATATCAGATCAATCCGACACTGGGTTTGGTTGTACGTGCTTAATATGTGTTGCATATCAATAAGTTGTAGCATCCCCTCAAGAGCAGATATACATGCATTGATGTAGCTTGGAAATGATCGTAGGGTCATTGTCTCGTTGCCTGAGGCAAGTCAGTTAACAGCTGCAGTAACTGTGCCTCTAGCTCTTGCAAAGCGGCAATGGCGTGTGGTTAACGTCCGAACAGGTCTCTAGTGTGTTCAATTGGGAGAGATCAGGTGACCTTCCTGGCCAGGGAGGAACCTCAACATAACGTAGACAGTCCATAAACATGTGTCATGTGTAGATGAGCGTTGTGTTGTTGAAAGATTGCACCAGCGTGCTTTCGCAGGAGGAGTAACACATATGGTCACAAAATCTCACTCACGTATCGCCAGGCCCGATGTTGGGGCAACGATGTCACGTGCTTTCAGGCTACCGCGAGTTACTACGAGAAGTGACCGAAAGTCATACACTATAGCTTCTCATAAAATGATACCAGGGGTAACTCCGGTGTGGCGTTCCACAATATTGGCTGGATGTAACCTCTCCCCCCCGGGACCGACACGATGCTCATTTGTCGCAATGCAGGATCGAGACTAATCACTGAACACGATTTGTTGTCATTAATGAGGATTGCATCTGTCCGACTGCATCACCACTCCAAAGCTGTCGTTTATTCACTGGTATTAATAGCAACCTGCACGGGGACAGTGCACCCGCATTCTAGCATTCTAGCCAGTAGTCGAGACACAATGCGGGATGACACAGGATATTCTACAGAGTCTACTACTTATGTAGGATGTCAGGCGCAGTCGTCAAAGAATTATGCACGCACAGTCCTCTTGTGTTGTAACCTGTCGTTGTCGACCAGAACCTTCACGTCGTAAATTGGTACTTTCACGCATCCACTGGCCCCAACATCGGGCCACAGTGACATCGGAATGCCTCACATTCGTGGCAATCGCACGAAATGACCAGCCGACCTCGTGCCAATACTACACCCACGATGTGACCCCATGATGTGACACCTTTCGATCGCCATCAAATGCTGACAATGCCGTCTAATGCAGCGACAAGGCATTACGTATAAGTGTCTCTAAACTTGCTGCATTGCTCTGACTCACTCTCTTACAATTCACAACTGACTGACACGACCAGGGCTAATTTGTTACTGCTGACATTACCGCTCTCTGGTGGCAATTCTCGATGTTTCCGATCTTTGAAACGGAACGAAACAGAGGCTGTGTGGCGATAAGAGTTCACGACTTAACATTAATTCAACTTCGACACTATCGGCACTAAGCTTCGGCCTACAAGTTCCCCCAGATACCCATATTATAGAAGCTGAGTCAATCCTTAAGCCACATTGGTAAAGCAACAAATACATTTTTACTCCATTAAAGTTTCAAATTGGTTTCATCTGTTAGTAGGACGATGCTTTACTGATTATGGAAACGCGTCTCTACATAAATATTGTGCAATTCTCACTTTATGTTCTTCTCTGTTGCCTTATTGTTATACTTATGTGGTAAGTAAACCTACATAGAAGAATTTCAACACACGTTCTCCATTTTCTGCCCTGTTGGTCTTCATATTATTGGAGACTGTTTTACACTCAAGTAAGATCAGGATAGAAAACCGTATCTAAGAAGGGCAAGATTAAAGAAAAATGAAGTTAATGAAACAAAAGGGAAATTATCTCGCAAGCAAGAAGAAAACACAACAACTACACAGAATTAAATTTAAAGAACAATAATAAAGATGAAATTGAAGGCAAAGCTTCTCCATCAACTACAGAAGATGACTCTTATATGAGCGCATTCAGCTATCTTATGCCTTATGTAGGAAAGAAGGTGCCCGAATACAATAGGAAAGTGTACATGATAGATAAAATATGCTATTTCGATCCATTCCTAGACAAATTCAGATAATATGAATTTGGTCCACGTGCCTAATTCACCGATGACTAAGATCTACCTCTTAGACAGAAGGTATTCCAGGAATAAAAAGAAACATTAACTTGCATCATAGAAGGAACGTCACTACAAGAACTCAAAATCAACTAGTTTAGGTCGTACCCACGCACAGAAAACATAATATTCCACAATTTGACAAAAATTGTGTGAGTTGACGAAAAAATCATCACAACACTTAATCAGTTGTTTATAAGAGATCCAAATCAGATATGAAACAATTTGTAATGAACTCATCCTTGAAGGTGAAAAATTATCGTCAGGATTTAAAAGTTATCTCATAATTACATCTTGTTGAACATGCTGCAGTATGAATACGATTCACACTAATGTGACAGCAAACTAGTTTGCTACAGATGCAGAGAAATTCAGCACTCCCCCTGCCGAAAACTGCTAAAACTGCGAAGATTTCTTGTGCGGTTGTATCTTAGAACACGGCAAGGAAGCAAGCACATTCTTACAACGTACAACGTCCGCTCTATAATCAGCTTACATGAACTTTGCAAAATCTTTCGCTTTAATTAGTTAATCACGGTTCTACCTAATATTTGCTCTAAACAACCATACTAACATTAGTAGTCCATCAATTTAGAATTCCCGTATAGAAGAACAATAGTGAGAGAGAAGGAAATCATCGCAAGATAATAAGAAATTCACCGACAAGAAGAAACAAACTCCTTCGTGGATAAGCAGTTAGCGTACGCGCCTTAGGCGTGGGAAACTCGGGTTCCATTCCCGGTACGAGATCATGTGGTTCGGATTCCACTTTAATCAGTAGGTCCACATCTCATAATCTCGCTGCTGAACGTGACGTTAAACTCAAATTCACTTCACCTCATTTCAATAAGAAACTGAATGAGAGAGAAAATAATTACAAGATTTAAAGGAATCAACCACCACTACTCGGGTTCGCAATATCTTTCCTCGGCCTGTCTGCACAATGCGAAGTGTTTCAGTAGCCTATTACCGGCTATCATTTGTGGATACGCTACAAGTGGCAAAAATGGAAACTATCTTGAACAATATTTCCCTTGGTTATGTCCTTTCTTCCTTTCAGAACAAATGAATAACGACTCGAGTGCACTGTATTTACAGACCTCTTGCCATAGTAATGGATGTCGCTTCAGTTTAATTTTTGTTGTAGTATTACTTAACTTTCCATTAACAAGCTTGGGCTGTCCAGGGGAGGAGGGCAGGGATCCCTGCAGGGGCCCTCTCGATATATATATATATATATATATATATATATATATATATATATATATATATATATATATATATATATATATATATATATATATATATATATATATATATATATATATATAATATATATGGAATAGCATGGAAAGTAAGATAAAACATATCTGCTGTGTTGGAGCATAGTTACTCGTTGTAGTTTGTTCCGTTCCGAGAGTTCGGTTATTATTGGCTCCACTATTACATTGAAGGCGTGCGAGGGAGCCCCAGAATTGAATGCAATCTTGGGGTTCCATTATTAGAATGGAACTAACAATAGTATAAAATCCTGTTTTGAGCCCTTTGTTTCTGGCTTAGTAAGAATATATTTCAAAAATATGAAGAATTGGGCCCTAGCGTCATATTGTATCATTGTTTATTGGGGCCCCATGAATGCTGTAATGAGACTGACTTATATACGTACTGCTGGGGTCCCCTGTTAGTCGTTTGACAAGTTATTACAGATCAGGTCCCCACTCTGGAGTCCCATTACAACTCTGGGCCATAAATGAAGTTGTCAACTTTATGAAGAAAAACCCACTCCCATCGTAATGGTTTTACAAGACTGTTTAACTTGTACTAATAAGAATTACTTAGGTTACTTTGTGGGGCTCCTACATGCTACATGGGTAGAGAAGATGGAGACCTAAAAGTGAGGCTCCTGCCGGGGTCCTATACCCCCCAGTCCGAGACTGTCCATTAATGTACTTGTTTTTATTATATTTTCAAATACGTTTAGTCAGTTTGTTGATGTAATTAGCTTCTAAAAGACTATGATGAGCTCATATAACATGTACTTCAGAGGGTAATGAAATTATTGTATATAGTAAATAGAACTAGCAATAAGAACGCATTATAATAATAGCTGTAGCAATAAGAACGCATTATAATTTTAATACGTTTACGAATGAAGAAATAGTTAAATTTTTAAAACTTCCAAATCATATAGTTAATATTCCTGCTTAAAATTACATTTCAAAATTAATTTTAAAAAATACATGTGACTTGTGATCTTATTTAAAGAAATATTAAACGCAAATTGTCCCTACGATTTCAGAAAATTTTATTTTTTATTGTAATTGTAAACAATACAAATACCATTGTACCCAGTTAAACAAGACTTGTTACTTTTAATTAGAATGAAGGGGTAACGCAGTGGTTTATAGAAAAGTCCCGGTTCCAAATTTTTTTAAAGAATTCAAGATAATTCTCCAACTTGGTATTCAGCGGAAAGTATAAAACAATGACATACAGATATTTAATTTCTATTTTATGTGCGGAAAGAAGGGAAGTTGAAGCATAAAAAGAGTATTATTGGTTAAAAGATAGAAACTAATTAATGTAATATACAATAGATGAACTTGATAGTATAAATCTTGGTTTGGTTTTTATGTGTAACTTCATATAGTTAATACTGGAACGTTATACGTTTCTTCAAATCATACTAATTCCTCTCTTCCTTTCGTGCATGTAGCAGAATCAGGTCCTTATGTTGTCAAATAATAATTTAAGAATCTGTAACGGTACAATTATGAATGCTTATCTTTCTCGTATGACTTATGAATATTATTACTTATACGGACATTAACGTATAGTGGAATCAGTGTACAATAATATAATACAATCAAACTTTTGCTATGAAGCTGATAATGACAAGCTTAGTCCTTTAAATAGCAAACTTCCTTTTCCATGCATACAGCTTATTTATTTGTTGCTAAATTATTACAAGAAAAGAACATTCCCATTTACAATAGGCTTACATACTTCTAATTACAAGCTGTGTAAATATTAAGACTCACAGCAAAACAAAAGACTGAAAGTTAAAAAATAAACAGACATTTAACAGTACAAACATGCGAAAACACAAGTAAGAGATGTACATGTCTGTCATTCCACCACTAATACATGCAAATATACAAGTAGAACCTTGGAAAGGCTGTAAACCCAGCAATTCACGACATAAATGAAACAAAAACAAATAGAATATCTGTATATCCAGAATATTAATTCCAAAATGAAAATACCTAAATAAGATTTCAGACAAAAAGCCTTAAAACATAGGCACAAATGATTTAATATAATTTAAATACTTCCTTATTTAAAACACCACAATTAACGTCCGCTTGGAATTAAAAATATCTTATAACACAGGCCTACAGAAAAAAATTTTTTTCTTGGTGCCTAAAATTTTAGAGCTGATTTTAACTATGTGTGGGGCGCTGAATCCAATAATGTAAGCAGTTTTTTTCTATCAGCTCTACTTTGGTAGATACAGGCTACTGTACCAGTAGTGTTATTTACGTTACAATGTATGTGGAAGAAATATTACAATCCAAAATAAATATGTAAATTATAAATGATGTAACCACTATTTCTGCATGCTTCTTGCAATAGTATACAAAATAAGCAAAAGAAATACAAATATTCTCGTAATAACAAGTTTGAATATGATCTTATAAACTCTGCAACTCAAATAAATCCTACTGTGCTCTATAGAGATTTCTATTTGGAAGAACGGCGCTCTTTTCTCATTAGTGCTGCTATCTGTCGGTACTAAACGGAAACTAGTCATATAGTAGTTTCAGGAACGTCCACTAGATTGCATTGGTATTCTACTTGGCTAGTGGATCGTAGTTGTTGTCTTGCAGGTGGAGTGACATGTTGGAACATGTGAGTTTTGTTCTGAAATCATAACTTGTATCGCGTATACTAAGGCTTTATATTTAACATCCGTGTTAGTGGCCTGAACATAAAATGAGTTCAAGTCGAAGAAGTTGTGTTAACCATCCTGATGTGTTTTGCTACATATGTGGTGAGTACACATTTAAGACAATAGAAAACATATCAGTGACTTTGTAAAAAAAGCATATCATGCATATTTTGGTGTACGCCTAGGGGACCAAGATAAAACGTGGGCTCCACATATTGTGTGTAAAATGTGTACTGAACACTTGCGACAGTGGACAACTGGAAAAAGAAAAAGTCTTAAGTTTGGTGTTCCAATGGTTTGGAGGGAACCCACAAACCATGTTGATGACTGTTATTTCTGCCTGGTAAATGTTACGGGTATGAATAGAAATAACCGGAACAAGTGGACATATCCTGATCTGCCTTCAGCAAGACGTCCAGTTGTTCATTCCGATGAAATACCAATCCCAACGTTTCACCACTTGCCAGAGCTTTGTGAGACTGAAAACGAACGTAGTGAACATTCTTGTGACATGGATGATGGAAGTGACAGTGATTATGAGGGAATGTTAACAATTCCTCAACAGTTTAATCAAGATGAGCTAAATGATCTAGTTAGGGACCTTAATCTTTCAAAAGAATCGTCTGAATTACTTGCTTCCAGATTGAAGGAGAAAAACGTACTAGAACAAGGAACTAAAATCACATTCTACCGAACAAGGGAAAAGGAGTTTTTACCATTTTTCACTGAAGACACAAATCTCGTATTCTGTCACGATGTTAGAGGTCTCCTAGAACACATGGGTCTTCCAGAATACAATCCAGATGATTGGCGCCTGTTTATTGATAGCTCCAAGCGAAGTTTAAAATGCGTCCTTCTACACAATGGCAATAAATATGGCTCAATTCCAATCGCTCATTCAACACGACTGAAAGAAGAATATGAAGCAATTGCTTTGGTTATGGAAAAAATTAAATATCAGGACCATCAGTGGGTGATTTGTGTGGATTTAAAGATGGTGAACTTTCTTCTTGGACAGCAAAGTGGCTACACAAAATATCCTTGTTTTCTATGTCTGTGGGATAGCAGAGACAAAGCAAACCATTGGTCAAAAAAAGAGTGGCCGCAGAGAGACGACATGGTTGTTGGTAAGAAAAATATTATTAACATGCCTATTGTTGAGTGTGACAAAATCATTTTGCCACCTCTACATCTCAAGCTCGGTTTGATGAAGCAGTTTGTAAAGGCGCTAAATAAGGACGGGCCGTGCTTTGCTTACATGGGAAACAAGCTACCTCAGATCAGCACAGAAAAATTAAAAGCTGGAATATTTTATGGTCCCCAAATAAGACAACTCATGAAAGATCCGGCTTTCGTGGAGTCCATGAATGAGACTGAACGTAGAGCTTGGACCTCATTTGTAGAAGTTATCAAGAATTTCCTTGGCAATAATAAAGCTGATAACTATGTTGAGCTAGTGAACCAGATGCTTAATGCATTCCAAAAACTTGGATGTAATATGAGTATCAAAATTCATTACCTGCACAGCCATTTGGACCGTTTCCCAGACAACGTAGGCAGTCTGAGTGAAGAACAAGGTGAAAGATTTCACCAAGATATTAAAACAATGGAGGACCGCTACCAAGGAAGATGGGATGCCCATATGATGGCAGATTACTGCTGGAACCTAAAAAGAGACTGTGCAAAGAAACATTCAAGGATGTCACGAAAACGAAGCTTCCGAAGTGTTGAATAGATCGTTTTGAACAAATTATTTGATTTTTTATTCATAAAAACTATTATAAAATGTAGTTACAGAGTTATTATGTACTTGATGTTTGTGTTTATATGGTTTTCATTATTTTCAAAGTGTTCCAAATAACAGATTTAAATGTCATAGTTTTCTTTTCACTTACAGTAAAACAGCACCTATGCAATTTTCAACGTTGTAGCAGGTCAGTCTTGCAATTCCTATATCTCAAAAACTAAAGCTGTTAGGGGAAAACTAACGCCATATTTGGATTCAGCGTCCCAATTCTACTTCAAATCAGCTAAGAAACACCCGGCACCAAAACCACTGTAAGCCAGTGATAATCAATGGTTATTTTAAAGAGTATTTATATAAATTGAATAAGACATAACAAAATCTAAATGAACATTTTCCTGTACCAATCAGTTATATAATCGACAAGCTCTTATAACAGGCGAATTTTAATGTGTCATAGTTCTAGATCTGTTGCAAATAAAAGCTAATCGATTTCTTAATTTTTTGAGGGGGGGGGGTTGTATTAAAATTCAATAATCTTAGACGCTCTGAACTATCGACAATTCCATTCACTAATTTGTAAAGGAAAACTAACTGTGTGTGCTCGTAAATAAAAAATAAAAAATAAAATAAAAAATGAAATGAAATCTTTCAGTTTAATGACTAACGATTATGCCCTTTAGGCTAGGGCAGACGAATGACTAAGGCAAGTGAATAATGATGGTATGATTAATGAAATGAGAATGTGGGAGAAGGCGAGAATGCTCCGAGAAATTTCACGGACATGATGTTGTCTACCACAAATTTACTTGCCCGGGAAGCGAACGAAGAATCCCACACACCACATGTAAGTTCACTTCCACTGTCTCACCGTGACGATGTTCAGCGGGGTAACGATGCTTATTGAATATTTTCTTCTTGGGCACATTACTAACGATAATGTCATTTAAAATATTATAAAAGTAATTCTCTAGTAGATTAACATCCTTTATCTCAGTCAGTTCTGTTATATTAAGGAACTACTGTATATAAATTGAGGAAATTAACTTTACCAAAATTATATTGAATATTAGTAGTATGCTGAATACGGTAAATAGTGTTAAGAAACAACTGACCATTTAATGACGGACGATGATTATCTTCTTCCAACAAAGGACACGTAGATTCTTAAATACTCTAATTTCCAGTTCTACACTAAAGAGAATTAAGACAAGAGTTTTACCATACATATTCTTTGCAGATTTCAATGAACCCAAAGTGTGAAACAAAGTTTGCCACGGTCTTACAGATAAAGTGACCATGTAACAAACCAAACAAGAGGAAATATTAATACCAACAACCAGGACCGGATCCAGGATTTTCTGAGGGGAGGTGCACCAAGTAATTGCCAGTACATTTGAATTATATTTGAGTTTTTTTTTTTTTTTTTTTTTTTTTAGATACCTTTATGCATCTGTGGTGTGAATGAGAAATTGCCCTGGAAATGCTAAGTGTCTGCTCTTGATGAATCCTGTTCCTTCAATCTTCAGAAAATTGACTGAAACTATTGCTTTTGCAAAACTCACTGCTAGCTTCTCACTTTAGGTAGTGTATATTTACAACGAAGGGGGATGCACGTGCACTTTTTCACACACACCCTAAATCCGGCCCTGCCAACAACCATAATGATATTATGAAATTGTTTATAGCCTAGTTCTTCAAGTTTTTGAAAGAATTCAAGATAATTCTCCAACTTCTTATTCGGCGGAAAACAACAATAACATAAAGATATTTAGTTGCTATTTTAAGTTTTATACATAATGCTCTAATATAAGTTACTAGCAGCGTTCACCCCGCTTCGCTGCGGTCACCCCGGAACGCAATAAACTTTGTTACTTAGATAATTTTTACTTTTTAGCTTTCAAGTGATATGATAAAAACCATAGTAGATTGCAGTAAATGTTAACATTATAGCGCCTGTCATTTATGTTAACCCGCCGAGTGACACGGTCATGCGGGTTGCATATAAATACGTTTATTTTTATACCTATGATGAACTAAGAAAGGATTTGTACGTTATGGACACTTGAATGGTCAATTATCTCAAGACACTGGTAATTAAAAATTAAAGTGATATGATAAAAACCATCTAGGGTCCAAATCCTAATAACCCCCCAAAAATGAAAGAAATTGGTTCAGCCGTATTAGCGTGATGAGCTAACAAAGGATTTGTGCGTTCTCTTTTATATAATAGACTAGCATATATTACCCGCTTCGCTGGGTTGAAATGAAAATTTAAATGCACAACTCCATATCTCATGTGTTTAATACCCGTGAAATATGCTTGCAGTAAATGTTAACATTATATCGCCTGTCATTTATGTTAACCCGCCGAGTGACACGGTCATGCGGGTTGCATATAAATACGTTTATTTTTACCTATGATGAACTAACAAAGGATTTGTACGTTATGGACACTTGAATCGTCAATTATCTCAAGACACTGGTAATTAAAAATTAAAGTGATATGATAAAAACAATCTAGGGTCCAAATCCTAATAACCCCCCAAAAATGAAAGAAATTGGTTCAGCCGTATTAGCGTGATGAGGGAACAAAGGATTTGTACGTTCTCTTTTATATATATAGATAGCTTTTGGGATTTCAGTAACACAATAGTCCTTCAAAATATAAGTGCACCTCCTCCATCTTTTTGCATTCTATCTTGTCTAAATAGGTTATATCTTTCATCAAATAAATTCATTATTATATATACTATCACACAACCAAAGTTAGGTTAAAAATATTGTCTAAATTAGCGATGCAATGCTTGTGTATAGTTTATGTAATTTTTGCAATAGAGTAGAATTAATGTAATTCAACCTCTCCCAGAAAAGAAAAAGAGTGCAATTAACTAAAATGTTTTATTTGTAATCCTTGATAAGGATTATGAAAACTATGAAAGGTAAAATGAAAACCAAAAAGAAGTATCAGTGTCACGTAAACACCATGTAAAGAAATTTGGTTAGAATATTGATAGTAATTAAATAGTACGTAACCAACCTGACTTCAAATACAGTTAAGTTGCATACTAAGACGGCGAAAATTAATCTATAATAATATTGGGGGACAGATCTACGCCTCCAACAACACACTCATTACTTAACTTTTGACTTTCTACATCTTGACTAAAATTAATATGATCCAACAAGTAGTTCCTGAGATATATGTCTTCCCGACAGACGAACAGACGGATAGTTAGGCTAAATATATAATAGGGCCTTGGATCGTAAGCCAAACTCCTTAATAAAATAAAATCTAGTGACATACAGATCTGCTGCATCTATTGAAACTTGACAGCCGGCAGAATGAGATTGCATCATTGTTCGTAATGTACCACATCAAACGTGTTTCGAGTAGCACCTCTTGTTACAGGATGAAATGTACTTTGTATTGTGTGAATTTTAAGCCAATTTCGCCCTGATAGAAAAAGTGTGTTGAAATTTGTTATGTTTACGATATTAAAAACAAAAAAAAATCCACTTTACTGAAGTTTCTGATACGAGTTACAACGCAAATTTTTAAGAGGCTGCCATTGTCTCGCTCTAAACATTTTGGATAACTGTCTTTTGTTCTGCAAGAAAAAATCATAGGCCGAGCAACAATTGGACAAACTGTCCCTCAGATCGCTATGGATCTAGGCTGCGACAAGAAACCAGTCAAGAAATGGATTAAATGACACGAAGAAGGTGACGAATGGCTCAAGGATCGGTCAAGAAATGGTAGGCTTAAAGTGATAATGCCCCTCAAGATCAAGCGTTAGTTACAGGAGTAAGAAACAGACCTCTACGCCATACATCTATCCTCTTGGACAAAACCAGGAATATGATTGCTCTCACGAAACAATAAAGAAAAGATTGTTGGCAGTTGTTCTAAACTGTCCAAGGCCCGTTACGAAGACTCTTCTTACTGAATCTCCAGAGGCCAGATGAATGAAATGGCCATAGAAGAAGATATCCCAACCTCAATCATATTGGGACTTAGTTATCTGGACCGATGAGAAGATTTTCCAGTCTAACAACCAACATATTGTAAATACCATGCGGAATCAGGCATGCCGAAGAAAATATTATCAGGACTTCTTGTTCAGGACGAATACCTGAAGATTTGGTTGCAGTGACTAGAGGAACGAACAGCAGTCTTTACGTTAGTACCCTCGAAAATACGTTGTTGCTTTTCTTAGAAAGAAACTTCGGGAAGAGTACGTATTTATGCAGTGCTGTTGAGCTCCTTCGTGACTAAGCAGTTAGAGTATGCACCTTTGGCGTGGGAGATCCGGTTTTTTTTCCTGGCGGGAGGTCATGTAGTTCGGATTGCATCTTAATTAGTAGGTCCCGTCTCTTATGGTCTCGCTGCTGAAAGAGGCGTTAAACTCAAGATTAACTTAACAGCAGTGTTCACACTTTTCGGCAAACACAAGAGTGGATAAGTAAATATCCAGAGCTAATTTGTATAGAATAAGCTCCTCTATCCCCAAATTTGAACCCAATTGAACATCTTTGGGTTTATATGATACAAGAATGAAAAGAGAGGCGTCAGGACAGAGACCAAACGTTTATTCAAACCATGTTATGAAACTGTGACAATATTTCCGTGACACACCGTCTTATTGCTCGAGGCTTATTTCTAGTATTCCCTCTAGACTCCAAGAAGTTGTTAACTCTGGAGGTGACTTCGCGAAGTACTTAGAGTGTTACTTTTGTGTAAACATTTGGTTAAGCTCTATTTATTTGTTATATTTTGTCAAGAGTTGGACACTCGTTCTTCATCATTTTTTCGTTTACTTACTCATTAGTTACATTAAAACGTAAGGAAAGAGTAGTATATATTCAACGCGTATTTGTGAATTTATTTTGAGCGTTTTTGAGAACGTTTATTCATTTTTCTTACTCGTATATCACTCTCAATATTACTTTTATTAAGAGCAAAGAAACAAAGGAACTTCGTAAACACTACAACTTCCGCTCCCTCTTTCCAACACGTTGGTCATATCTGCTTTTTATTACGGATAGGGTACGGCATGGGATCGGTACATTGTGTGCGAATTAACCTTCATTGTCAGTGGCGCCTTGCAGAGAAACCACCCCGGTCAGGACTCGACGGCGGTAATACTTAGGATTTCCTCGGTGTACTCAAAGCGGCACGAAGCTGATTCACCTTACAATCCATCTTGGGAAGTGGTGTAGGGAGTAGTAGCGGAACAGCACTTCACGGCACGGTATGGTTGAAAAGGGGGGCCGTTGCCACAGCAACCACTGTTGCCATAACAACGAATCCTGTCACTGCTTGTCAGTCTAAAACTGTTTGAAGAAAAGAATAAGTCGTAAGTGGGAATCCTTCACCCCTGGTGGGGATGTTCATGAAGCTATCAGCTTATGTCTAATTACGTTGGAATATATTAGCCGTTTCTTAATTTTGAACATACTAGATTCGATCGAAACGAAAAAACTTTTTATCGGACTTCTAAAGAGAATGAAATAAAATAACTAAATACATGACCGTGTTTATTATCTCTAGGATTCCCAGTCACGACCCCCTTTTCAGTTTTATTAAAAAAAATAGAAGAAGAAGATGAAAAAGGAAAAGGAAAATAGAAGAGGAAAGAGGTAAAGTAAGAAGGTAATAAAAAGGAAACTGTTACTGCATATTTTGAAAAATATGGTAAAGAAAGTGAATAATTATCGAATTCCAATAGCTATTGGGTTAATATTTGGTATTCAGGTGATTAAGGGTAGACACATGTTAACCCATACATCCCCGATCTAGATCCATTTAACCCCAACTACCAAATTATCCCGATCTAGATCCGAGATAGATGAGAAAGTTTAAGTTTACAGTTTATTCAATATTTCCAGAAGTTCTAGACTAATATCCAATACTTGAAAAATAAAGGACGAAGTTGATGGCATGTTAGAATCGACCACAAAGAAAAAAAAAAAATCAGAGTATTACATATTCGTAGAAGATTTTGACTTTCACAGTTCTCCCATGCTGATCATTCGTTCAGGCTACTTCAGTCCTTTTTACTTCCTTCATAGAGCCAACTTAAGTTAGTATTAACATTCAATGAGTTTAATTGATAACTACCATTAATTATAATAAATCACACATATATGTCAAAATAATGGATGCTCTTAATACTAAACCTACATTTCACTCACACACACATTCATACAGGACAATGTATACTTCGGGTTGTATTTAGTTAAATTAAACTAACCTAACTACATTACTATATACATTTATTACATTTCAATAGAAGAAAAATTAGTTGGACATAACATGGAAAAATTTAATACATGGAAAGAATGTTTCATTAACATGCATAGAAATTCGCTAATTTTATCAAGACCAAATAACACATTTCTCTTCCTATATATATATTAAAAGTTGAATTACATGAAAGAGAATTTGACAAAAAAAAAAAAAAAATGAAAAAAAACAAAATTAAGGAAATTCACAGATCAATACATTTAGGATTCAGTGTAATGAATATATATATATCATTGCGGAAAACGAAAGAAAAAAAATAAATTAAAAAAAATATATATATATATAATTGGTTAATCATTCTAAAAAAAAAATACTTTAATAGCATTTTATTAGGTCTCTGTCCCAAGAGGAGACATTTCGACGATTTTATGAGTCTCTGTTCTCACATCGATAATAGCTCCTTTTTCCAACTCTCTTTTGCACTGTGGTTTGTGTCCATGAGAGTGTTTAATTGTTTTTGTTTTAGCTATAGACAAATAGTCGCTTCATATCACATATATATTTATATTTCTCATTTTGTCACTCGACGCACTCAATATAACATTTCAAAGTTTATCAAGGTTAAAAAATTTTGAATCCAGTCACAGACATTGAGAACATATTTCCATATTCCGGTATTCACATTAAGTTATCAACTAAACTTCTCTTCATTAAATTTAAGACTAGTAATTTTCTTTATAGTATAGATCTTGTAGTCAAAAGATTCTAGACACTGAATAGTTAAATTTCTGATCGTAGGGGAAGGATTTGTTTCAGAGTCTACTGATAGAAGATTCGTTGGTGGGGCACACTGTTTCGTAGGTTATTAATTTCACTTTGATCTTGCGAATAAATTTGGATGAGGATTAGGGTTATTTTACTTATCTTACGACCTGCTACTCGTTTTACTTACATGCGGTATTTAACATTATATTCAACTTTAATAGTTACAGACATCAATAACCACTCAACAAAATGTAATTTATTACAATATACGCGGTAACGCTATATATCACAATTAGTTGGTAAAGGTCGGGTGTCAAAAACCTATGGCAACCTAAACAAAACCAGGGTAAATACCGAGCCCATTACATACATACTCATATATATATATATTCATATTATTCAATACAATAAATTTCACTTTAATATCCATCGTAGTATTTCGTCGACGTTTAAATTCTACATAACCGTTCATATTCGACAAGTATTCATATTTTATAAATATTTATATTTTATTGGCTCAAAGACAAAAACAAAAAACCCTGACTATCAAAAATTCACTTTTTTTTTCCTCATAAGGTTGCAACATTGTAATTTATATGTATAAACCCGATAATCAATAATCATTTTCAACTTACTAAAGATCCGCGTAGATATATATAAAAAATAGTTGGTGTTATTTAATGACATAAGAGGTGGAAATGCAACAAAATGAGCAGGCACGTAACTTTTAAAACTATGTAAGCACATATATAGATATATATAAAAAAAATCAATGTTATTGGAAACTAGTGGGCCCAGACTACTAATACATACACACTATATGACCAATCAATAGAAATAAAAACCAGAAATCAGTTGTCAATGGATATAATTTGTATGATCAATGAATAACCAAGGTTTCTAGGAATCTGAAAGCATAGTGTACCTTCCCATCAATTTCTCCAGTGGTGGATTGAATATCGCGAAAATGGTCCTGAGATGTGCTGCAATACCTCCACGAATTGCATCCCTTGATGTCTCAGTTAGTACATACGATCGAAATAAGTAATATGGAATATTGTACATTTTCATGAGTTTCAGAAACCAGGGGGGGGGGAAGGTTGAAAAAATAAAAAAAAATCTCGAAGTAATGAAGACAGAGAGATATAGAGAAGAAGGAAGACGAAGAATAGTGGCGCCAAAGACTTAAGTGAGAAATAACTAACGCTACAAAGACAAAAGTCGAATTTCTATCTCAACAAATCCATAGCCAAAATATTCTTAACATGCCAAAAGGGTGGTCTACTCAAATACGTAGACTCAAGGAACGCCCTGCTGCCAAGGATGCAAGTTCTGTGTCCATCAGATCCCAATCCCACAAGAGTTTGGTTGTAAGATTGAAATCCGATCCCCGTATCCGGCCCAAACCAGCAGGTTCCCGGAAATCGTCCGGAAGGTTAGAGAAGGCGCTAATTTAGAATTTCAAGAAAAGAAAAAAAAATCATCCGACCTCTTGGAAACTAGAAGATTCCAGAATAGGTATGAAATTAGAGTAATAGCTAAGGTATCCCTAATTAGTAATTCGCCAAAATTAAAAAAAAATTAAATAAATAAACTGAATTTTGGATCGGTGATTTCAATTACCAAAACATCACCGATGGCTACCCAGCGCAGACATGCCACCGTCTGGGACGTCGTTAATTTCCCTCATCTAATTAAACTAAGAAAAGACATGAAAATACTTAAGGGGACTAGGGGTCGACGTCCGGGTACGCTATCCATGAATATTAATTTAGTAGCAGTTAATTTAATCGGATAGTCCGAACTGAGTTATATGAACACTGCACAATAAATAAATAAGGTAAGCAACAAAAAAAAATCTCGGAGAGGCAATGAATGCTAAAGGTACAAATGACCGAAACCTGTACTTTTCGATGATCACAGGATATAGCAGTTGGTTTTCTTAATTATCATTTCTGTCAACCTTTAGAAGTAATTCCCACATGATGCTACTCTATCTATTGAAAGGCTTAAGATCTGGGGCTGTTGTTAGGAGGTACATAAATGCAAAGTAACACACAATTCCCAACTATAATTTACTATCCAAGTAGCAAACTCGGTTGGATGAATGCACTGGTGTGGAAGTCAAAACGCGAGAGATTTTTTTTTCTCTTTCTTTCTTCGTAAACATATTCATATTTTCACTATATAAAATTCACTAGGCCTATCCATTTAAATATAGGGGTCATCATTTCATTCATATTATATATCATATTATTAACATATCATTACATTCATTCATTATCTACTAATTTTCGCACGAAGTAATATTTTATAAACACCCTATTTCGTACATTTTACACGCAGGCCATACACATATTTACATTACGCAGTAATAAATATATATATATATATATATATATATAACTATCACAATCTATCACGCTCAAACCACCACACGATCACATTCATCGAACCACGTACTCTTTATTTCGAAGCACCCAAATTGTATTTACCTTGCAGGTTTAAAAAAAAATCATACATGGATTTACGGAAAGTTAAATTGTCAACGATTAATCTATTTCTGATTTGTTGATAAAACTGAAGCAACAATGGAATTTCCTACAGCCACGGGAAAAGAGAAATTTAATACTACATTTTCAAACAAACAGTAACAGCATATGGGCTTTACTTCTATTAAGAAAATAGGTGTTCTTTATTTCAGCGGATTATTCATTAACTACTGGACCTAGCAAGCTGAAATTTTCAGTACAGTAAGATCTCATGCTATTTTATACGAAGGTATACTCATCCGAACCGAAAACCATGTCCAATGAAAGTAATTTTTGAATAAATGACTAAAATCCAACAACCTAGATCACTAAGTTATGCGATGTCATATTGTCAACAAACAATTGAGTACCGAAACCGGACGCTGTGGCGCTGTAGTGGAGGCATAATTTACCGTGTACTGAAATCTATACTTGTACTCATTAATCAGAAATTTAATATTTACTCTGGTTTATTTCTGTTAGGAAAATGGTACCAAATTAACACATATTTATACACTGTCCTAACCGAAATTTCACACACTCACACAAGACTACTAACTACATACACCACTGTTAGTACTATACATAAAGACAACTAACTAAACCAAACATGCACCATTTAATTACATGCATGTTGACGAAAATAACCTAACACATTAGATTTAAAATACATTACTCCCTCGTCGATATATACAGTCGGCTCTATTTAATTTAAAGGGGGTCAAAAATGAGAAAAGTAACACTAGGTCTAATTGACCTGACCAATTGTTTACATAATGATTGCCAAAATTGATGCCCTGGGGGCACCTTAACGAGGTTTGTGGAGGGACCCTTCCCCTGAAAGGGGAAAAGGCCCTAAAACGAACAATAACTAACCCATTCCCCCGCTAGAACTGGTTCAATTTGGAAAAGGGGATAGGAGCCCTTTTAAGCTAACTTAAGCTGCCATTATGATTATTTACAGTACTATCAAACCTACTACATACATGCAATTACGAAATAAATAATGATAAATCACATTTACTGTATACACGACCAACATGCACTAATCAGGTCGTAATTTCCCTAATCCGTAACTGAGTTTTTTTTAAAAAGGTCAGACAATCACTCTCATAAACTGTCTATGCTTTGGCTTGGATGATGAGCAATATGGCGTCAGAAAAGCTGGTTCCTATTTCTGCTTTATTTTACAGTTCACTTGACGAAAAATGGAAGTTTGTCAGCTCCTAAATCATTGTCAGTCTTTAAATATTAAGTTACATTAAATGTTACCTTAGTTTTCCTTGAAAATTTGAGACCTTCCCGAAAAATATGTGGCAAGAAAATCACAAGCTGCTCCTACTAGTGTGTCTTCAATTATTCTAATAACATTGCGCCGAAAAAGCCAGAGGTAGGAGAATTCCTCCAATCAGAACGAAAACTTTAGCCGCGGAAATTACAAAGCGAATGGAAATTTGGTAAATCCAGATATAACCGGATCTGAGAGTGACTATGGACTAGTGAGAGGGGGTGAGGGAAAAATTAGGTACCTGACTAAATTCTACATTGGTCTGAAATTAAGAAAATTTATATCCAATGACAGAACTATGTTTCGGTATGACGTCAGAATGGTAAACCTGGAAACTTTTCAACTTATATATCAGAAAATGGGATTTACACTTAATCAAAATGTAAATAAATATATTATACAGTGGGAAATATAGTTATTAATGAAATCTTTCGATTCATTGTATTTAATTCGAAGTAAAGGGAGTAAATAAATTGTGTAGCTAAACCGAAATTGAATAAGAAAAAAAAATTACTAGGTACAGGGTGTGTAAAAAAAAATTACCATTACTTTCAACTGTAATGGTACATTACAGTTTTCCCCGGCCCATTAACAAAATTTTGTTAGAATAACAAAATTTTTCTAATTGGGAATACTAACTACTGATGCTTGTTAAATTAACACACTCATTCATCTCATTCAAACATTACCAGTCACACTAGGACAGTATATTATATCTACTTGGGGTATTGCGCGAGTAATTCATTACGTTTATCTTCTGTACAATTGAAAATCTTTAAATTTCGAAAATTGTGAGTTCCGATACTTTTTTTTTTTTTTTCAGTAGTGTTCATATAGCAATAGAACGGACAGAAGTTCTAACTGAGAAATCGACAGAGACAATTCGTAAGGCTTCAGCCGTCGACTAGCATATCTGATGACATTAGGCCGCAGTTTCCCGTCTATCACTGCCATTTGATATTGTTCTAGGCTCACCGTTACCACGCGCTTGCGAAGGGACTGAATTCTGGGGTCGATTTGCATTATTGTTACTATTATTCTGACTATTACCGTTCTCCCTTCTTCCGTACGCCCTGTTAAAATTCCTCCTGGTGTTATCGCCCCTACCCGGGTTCGATTCCATGTCGGTACGGTCATAGGGACGATAACTCCGGCGATTGTTGAACATGGGCCGATTCCTAAACAGTCGCCGGCCATTATTGTTGTTTTCTGAGCCATACCCACTAGGATAACGAGATCCAGCTTGGGTATAACTCAGGAAATCTGTCTGGCAACTTGCCGTTACCTTCGTCTTCGTCGGTTTTAGAATCTTTGCCTGTCGGGCGAAGTATCGTTTTGGTGGACCACCAACTTCCTTACCGCACAAGGCAGCTAAACGTGAGGTGACTTCTCGCACCGTTTGGCACAAGTGGGACGCTATGGCCCGGGACTCATCGGGTGGAAGAGCGTTAACTATAATATCTACCAGTTCGGCCTGAGAGGGATGTTCAGCTATCTGATAATATAGTTCGATAATTTTCCAAGCATAGTCCAAGAGGGATCCATACTTGGAGCGATCATACCGGAGTGATTGTAAGTTTCTTTTTTGGAGTCGTTCGATGTGCTCATTACAATATTCTTCTTTGAAAAGAATCAAAAAATCACCGAACGTCCGGATTTGGTATTTAACCGAGGCAAACCATGCGCCCGAAGCGGCGATCAAACATTTTTCAACTATTTGTAGGCGTTCTCCATCAGTAAGTTTGTACATGTCTAGATATTGCTGCAATCTTCGCAGAAAAACTCTAGGTAACCCGTTAGTAATGTTCCCATCGAAAGTGGGAAAACGTTCAATATCCCGGAGGGAAACTTTAGAGCTCATACTATACGGGGCAGGAAAAGAATCTAGTGGAATCAACGCATTATCCTGAGCGGTTGGGGTTGTCACCGGATTTGCCACCGACGAAGTGGTCACTGAACTGAACGCTCCCATATGACCAAGAGAGGTTTTATAATTAGTATTGACCATGTAAGGTTCGAATTTAGGACCCACCACTGCAGTAACTGACGGTCCGGCACATCTCCTTTCCCCTCCTGGCAGCACGCTGTAAGATTGTACCATTCCAAAAGTAGAGTGAGCATTTACGCTAGTGACTGTTGTAGTCACAACACTCGACTGCATCGGTACATCGAAATTACTCAACCATGATTTCGAGGTTGGCTGATGCGGGGGACAATACATGGTTGTGTCCCGTGCATCAGGCAACACTTGACTCTTTCCCGGGAGGACGTTACTCGTTTCTGGGAAATTTTTCCCTATAGAATCGCTATCAGGAAAAGGATAGGAGATGTCAGACTTGACGATTTCCAGTTTAGTAATCTTCCCCTTAATACTGTCTACCTCAGTTTGAATTCGACTAATTCTTTGATCAACCGACTCTAATTTAGTTTCTATTGATAGGTCGGATATTACAACATTCAATTTACTTATTTCAGCCTGCTGCTGTTCAACCTTTCGTTCGATGTCACCAAATCTTTTGTTTGTACCCTCAAACCTTACATCTATTTCGTTTAGTTTCTCATTTGTTTCGTCTCTGAGCTGCTCGGTAGACTGTTGGGCCTGGTATCTAACCTGCTCCAATTCAGTAGACGTTTGCTCTTTCAGATTACTAATCGAAGAGGCAAAGTCTAAACAAATCTGGTCGAATTTATTGTTTAATACCTCGAATCGAGCGTCGGTCTCTCGTTTCGAGGTATCAAACTTCTCATTTATCTCACGCCTTAAGTTTTCACTATTCTGATCTATTTTCTGATTTATCTCACGCCTTAAGTTTTCACTATTCTGATCTATTTTCTGATTTATTTCACGCCTCATTTCTGTATTATTTTGTTCCATGTTAGAAAATTTTTCATGCATCATTTCCATCATCTGGCGAATTAATGCAGACGTGTCAGACCCTCCAGATGACATTCCTTCCTTCGGGTTTGCCGTCTGATCCCGAGAATCACTGTGATTTTCATTTTTTTCTTCATCGTCGAGGTCAGATATCTCCGCTGGAGATATTTGGCCTCGGTCCTTTTCACAGTCCTCACAATATTTTTCTATTTCGCCGGTTTGCACCTTTTCTGCATTTTCAGCAGTGTCATCTAAATTGGAACAAGCAAAGTGGATCCATTTTTGTCCACAACCGGTGCATCTAATTAATCTTCGCGGGGCGCGAGATCTTTTCTCTTTTTCATTTAATGCGCATTGAGTGCACGTGATTTCACACTCGCCCTGTGACACCACAACCTTTTTTGTTGCCATAGTTTCGAGACACTTTACACTTTACAAAAGACAAGATATATATAGCAAAAATACACATATACTATAAAATACTTATTTGCTATCCAGACAAGTATTATTCATGACTTAAAGGACTCCCATTCTCTTTCCTTCCTTGAAACCCTTCTAGCGTTTAATTCTAATTTTAGAAAAATTTGGACACTCCTTCTCTTTCTCCCCCTTTGAAAAGGAAACAAAAATGACAAAGTAGCCAACGACTTTACTTATTTCATTTGACTATAAAATTTCTCTTATTAATTTCAATGTTGTAATCAATTCAACATGCCTTCAACCTCACTCTTTGACATTCTTAAAAAAAATTCAGATCTATCGGTCGCCATTTAAACTGAGATCCGTTGCCATGGGAACAAACGTTGCCATGACAAACATTCTTGTCGCGGTTCACCAATTCAAACTAATTGGCATGATAACTGGTATTATTCAATAAGCATTTTCAGATCCGTTACCACAGCAAACATGCGTTACCATGGCAACAGTCTTGTCACGTGTCGCCACTCTAAAACTGAAAAAGGGGGGCCGTTGCCACAGCAACCACTGTTGCCATAACAACGAATCCTGTCACTGCTTGTCAGTCTAAAACTGTTTGAAGAAAAGAATAAGTCGTAAGTGGGAATCCTTCACCCCTGGTGGGGATGTTCATGAAGCTATCAGCTTATGTCTAATTACGTTGGAATATATTAGCCGTTTCTTAATTTTGAACATACTAGATTCGATCGAAACGAAAAAACTTTTTATCGGACTTCTAAAGAGAATGAAATAAAATAACTAAATACATGACCGTGTTTATTATCTCTAGGATTCCCAGTCACGACCCCCTTTTCAGTTTTATTAAAAAAAATAGAAGAAGAAGATGAAAAAGGAAAAGGAAAATAGAAGAGGAAAGAGGTAAAGTAAGAAGGTAATAAAAAGGAAACTGTTACTGCATATTTTGAAAAATATGGTAAAGAAAGTGAATAATTATCGAATTCCAATAGCTATTGGGTTAATATTTGGTATTCAGGTGATTAAGGGTAGACACATGTTAACCCATACATCCCCGATCTAGATCCATTTAACCCCAACTACCAAATTATCCCGATCTAGATCCGAGATAGATGAGAAAGTTTAAGTTTACAGTTTATTCAATATTTCCAGAAGTTCTAGACTAATATCCAATACTTGAAAAATAAAGGACGAAGTTGATGGCATGTTAGAATCGACCACAAAGAAAAAAAAAAAAATCAGAGTATTACATATTCGTAGAAGATTTTGACTTTCACAGTTCTCCCATGCTGATCATTCGTTCAGGCTACTTCAGTCCTTTTTACTTCCTTCATAGAGCCAACTTAAGTTAGTATTAACATTCAATGAGTTTAATTGATAACTACCATTAATTATAATAAATCACACATATATGTCAAAATAATGGATGCTCTTAATACTAAACCTACATTTCACTCACACACACATTCATACAGGACAATGTATACTTCGGGTTGTATTTAGTTAAATTAAACTAACCTAACTACATTACTATATACATTTATTACATTTCAATAGAAGAAAAATTAGTTGGACATAACATGGAAAAATTTAATACATGGAAAGAATGTTTCATTAACATGCATAGAAATTCGCTAATTTTATCAAGACCAAATAACACATTTCTCTTCCTATATATATATTAAAAGTTGAATTACATGAAAGAGAATTTGACAAAAAAAAAAAAAATGAAAAAAAACAAAATTAAGGAGATTCACAGATCAATACATTTAGGATTCAGTGTAATGAATATATATATATCATTGCGGAAAACGAAAGAAAAAAAATAAATTAAAAAAAAAAATATATATATATATAATTGGTTAATCATTCTAAAAAAAAAAATACTTTAATAGCATTTTATTAGGTCTCTGTCCCAAGAGGAGACATTTCGACGATTTTATGAGTCTCTGTTCTCACATCGATAATAGCTCCTTTTTCCAACTCTCTTTTGCACTGTGGTTTGTGTCCATGAGAGTGTTTAATTGTTTTTGTTTTAGCTATAGACAAATAGTCGCTTCATATCACATATATATTTATATTTCTCATTTTGTCACTCGACGCACTCAATATAACATTTCAAAGTTTATCAAGGTTAAAAAATTTTGAATCCAGTCACAGACATTGAGAACATATTTCCATATTCCGGTATTCACATTAAGTTATCAACTAAACTTCTCTTCATTAAATTTAAGACTAGTAATTTTCTTTATAGTATAGATCTTGTAGTCAAAAGATTCTAGACACTGAATAGTTAAATTTCTGATCGTAGGGGAAGGATTTGTTTCAGAGTCTACTGATAGAAGATTCGTTGGTGGGGCACACTGTTTCGTAGGTTATTAATTTCACTTTGATCTTGCGAATAAATTTGGATGAGGATTAGGGTTATTTTACTTATCTTACGACCTGCTACTCGTTTTACTTACATGCGGTATTTAACATTATATTCAACTTTAATAGTTACAGACATCAATAACCACTCAACAAAATGTAATTTATTACAATATACGCGGTAACGCTATATATCACAATTAGTTGGTAAAGGTCGGGTGTCAAAAACCTATGGCAACCTAAACAAAACCAGGGTAAATACCGAGCCCATTACATACATACTCATATATATATATATATTCATATTATTCAATACAATAAATTTCACTTTAATATCCATCGTAGTATTTCGTCGACGTTTAAATTCTACATAACCGTTCATATTCGACAAGTATTCATATTTTATAAATATTTATATTTTATTGGCTCAAAGACAAAAACAAAAAACCCTGACTATCAAAAATTCACTTTTTTTTTTCCTCATAAGGTTGCAACATTGTAATTTATATGTATAAACCCGATAATCAATAATCATTTTCAACTTACTAAAGATCCGCGTAGATATATATAAAAAATAGTTGGTGTTATTTAATGACATAAGAGGTGGAAATGCAACAAAATGAGCAGGCACGTAACTTTTAAAACTATGTAAGCACATATATAGATATATATAAAAAAAAATCAATGTTATTGGAAACTAGTGGGCCCAGACTACTAATACATACACACTATATGACCAATCAATAGAAATAAAAACCAGAAATCAGTTGTCAATGGATATAATTTGTATGATCAATGAATAACCAAGGTTTCTAGGAATCTGAAAGCATAGTGTACCTTCCCATCAATTTCTCCAGTGGTGGATTGAATATCGCGAAAATGGTCCTGAGATGTGCTGCAATACCTCCACGAATTGCATCCCTTGATGTCTCAGTTAGTACATACGATCGAAATAAGTAATATGGAATATTGTACATTTTCATGAGTTTCAGAAACCAGGGGGGGGGGAAGGTTGAAAAAATAAAAAAAAATCTCGAAGTAATGAAGACAGAGAGATATAGAGAAGAAGGAAGACGAAGAATAGTGGCGCCAAAGACTTAAGTGAGAAATAACTAACGCTACAAAGACAAAAGTCGAATTTCTATCTCAACAAATCCATAGCCAAAATATTCTTAACATGCCAAAAGGGTGGTCTACTCAAATACGTAGACTCAAGGAACGCCCTGCTGCCAAGGATGCAAGTTCTGTGTCCATCAGATCCCAATCCCACAAGAGTTTGGTTGTAAGATTGAAATCCGATCCCCGTATCCGGCCCAAACCAGCAGGTTCCCGGAAATCGTCCGGAAGGTTAGAGAAGGCGCTAATTTAGAATTTCAAGAAAAGAAAAAAAAATCATCCGACCTCTTGGAAACTAGAAGATTCCAGAATAGGTATGAAATTAGAGTAATAGCTAAGGTATCCCTAATTAGTAATTCGCCAAAATTAAAAAAAAATTAAATAAATAAACTGAATTTTGGATCGGTGATTTCAATTACCAAAACATCACCGATGGCTACCCAGCGCAGACATGCCACCGTCTGGGACGTCGTTAATTTCCCTCATCTAATTAAACTAAGAAAAGACATGAAAATACTTAAGGGGACTAGGGGTCGACGTCCGGGTACGCTATCCATGAATATTAATTTAGTAGCAGTTAATTTAATCGGATAGTCCGAACTGAGTTATATGAACACTGCACAATAAATAAATAAGGTAAGCAACAAAAAAAAAATCTCGGAGAGGCAATGAATGCTAAAGGTACAAATGACCGAAACCTGTACTTTTCGATGATCACAGGATATAGCAGTTGGTTTTCTTAATTATCATTTCTGTCAACCTTTAGAAGTAATTCCCACATGATGCTACTCTATCTATTGAAAGGCTTAAGATCTGGGGCTGTTGTTAGGAGGTACATAAATGCAAAGTAACACACAATTCCCAACTATAATTTACTATCCAAGTAGCAAACTCGGTTGGATGAATGCACTGGTGTGGAAGTCAAAACGCGAGAGATTTTTTTTTTTCTCTTTCTTTCTTCGTAAACATATTCATATTTTCACTATATAAAATTCACTAGGCCTATCCATTTAAATATAGGGGTCATCATTTCATTCATATTATATATCATATTATTAACATATCATTACATTCATTCATTATCTACTAATTTTCGCACGAAGTAATATTTTATAAACACCCTATTTCGTACATTTTACACGCAGGCCATACACATATTTACATTACGCAGTAATAAATATATATATATATATATATATAACTATCACAATCTATCACGCTCAAACCACCACACGATCACATTCATCGAACCACGTACTCTTTATTTCGAAGCACCCAAATTGTATTTACCTTGCAGGTTTAAAAAAAAATCATACATGGATTTACGGAAAGTTAAATTGTCAACGATTAATCTATTTCTGATTTGTTGATAAAACTGAAGCAACAATGGAATTTCCTACAGCCACGGGAAAAGAGAAATTTAATACTACATTTTCAAACAAACAGTAACAGCATATGGGCTTTACTTCTATTAAGAAAATAGGTGTTCTTTATTTCAGCGGATTATTCATTAACTACTGGACCTAGCAAGCTGAAATTTTCAGTACAGTAAGATCTCATGCTATTTTATACGAAGGTATACTCATCCGAACCGAAAACCATGTCCAATGAAAGTAATTTTTGAATAAATGACTAAAATCCAACAACCTAGATCACTAAGTTATGCGATGTCATATTGTCAACAAACAATTGAGTACCGAAACCGGACGCTGTGGCGCTGTAGTGGAGGCATAATTTACCGTGTACTGAAATCTATACTTGTACTCATTAATCAGAAATTTAATATTTACTCTGGTTTATTTCTGTTAGGAAAATGGTACCAAATTAACACATATTTATACACTGTCCTAACCGAAATTTCACACACTCACACAAGACTACTAACTACATACACCACTGTTAGTACTATACATAAAGACAACTAACTAAACCAAACATGCACCATTTAATTACATGCATGTTGACGAAAATAACCTAACACATTAGATTTAAAATACATTACTCCCTCGTCGATATATACAGTCGGCTCTATTTAATTTAAAGGGGGTCAAAAATGAGAAAAGTAACACTAGGTCTAATTGACCTGACCAATTGTTTACATAATGATTGCCAAAATTGATGCCCTGGGGGCACCTTAACGAGGTTTGTGGAGGGACCCTTCCCCTGAAAGGGGAAAAGGCCCTAAAACGAACAATAACTAACCCATTCCCCCGCTAGAACTGGTTCAATTTGGAAAAGGGGATAGGAGCCCTTTTAAGCTAACTTAAGCTGCCATTATGATTATTTACAGTACTATCAAACCTACTACATACATGCAATTACGAAATAAATAATGATAAATCACATTTACTGTATACACGACCAACATGCACTAATCAGGTCGTAATTTCCCTAATCCGTAACTGAGTTTTTTTTAAAAAGGTCAGACAATCACTCTCATAAACTGTCTATGCTTTGGCTTGGATGATGAGCAATATGGCGTCAGAAAAGCTGGTTCCTATTTCTGCTTTATTTTACAGTTCACTTGACGAAAAATGGAAGTTTGTCAGCTCCTAAATCATTGTCAGTCTTTAAATATTAAGTTACATTAAATGTTACCTTAGTTTTCCTTGAAAATTTGAGACCTTCCCGAAAAATATGTGGCAAGAAAATCACAAGCTGCTCCTACTAGTGTGTCTTCAATTATTCTAATAACATTGCGCCGAAAAAGCCAGAGGTAGGAGAATTCCTCCAATCAGAACGAAAACTTTAGCCGCGGAAATTACAAAGCGAATGGAAATTTGGTAAATCCAGATATAACCGGATCTGAGAGTGACTATGGACTAGTGAGAGGGGGTGAGGGAAAAATTAGGTACCTGACTAAATTCTACATTGGTCTGAAATTAAGAAAATTTATATCCAATGACAGAACTATGTTTCGGTATGACGTCAGAATGGTAAACCTGGAAACTTTTCAACTTATATATCAGAAAATGGGATTTACACTTAATCAAAATGTAAATAAATATATTATACAGTGGGAAATATAGTTATTAATGAAATCTTTCGATTCATTGTATTTAATTCGAAGTAAAGGGAGTAAATAAATTGTGTAGCTAAACCGAAATTGAATAAGAAAAAAAAAATTACTAGGTACAGGGTGTGTAAAAAAAAATTACCATTACTTTCAACTGTAATGGTACATTACATGGTATGTGTGAATGCCTACGGCTGTGTCACGGATGAAGCATGGCAGGGACACGGCACCCTATGTGTGAATCAGCCTTAAGCCTATTTTAGAAAAGTGCTCATAAGTTTAAGAAATTACTAATACGAGAAAATAAGATCGTTTCAAAAGAGTACTAATAAGTCTGTATAAGCTCATTCTTTTTAGTGGATTTAGTAATAAGAGAAGCTTAAGTTCGGTTCAGAACGATAATAATACGAGAAAAATTAGGTCATTTCAGAAGAATAATTGTAAGAAAGTTTAAGCTTATTATGGGAGAATAAGCTTATTGTGCATCCGCTAATTAGGAATAGGAAAGTTTAAGCACATTGTAGAAAAGCATCAATAAAAGAAGATTAAGGTTGTTTCGGAGGTACTAGTAAGAGATTACGATCTCATTTTGGGACAGTGCATTTCATAAAGTCACTTCTGGGACACAAGCACTCCCATAATTCATTTCTCTTGTACTCTTTTGTTCCAAAGCGAGTCAGGCACTCACCTAGTCTTTGTAAACTGGATAATTGGAGAATAAAGATGATCGGAATGTGGTGATGATTACGTAACTTAATGTAGTCGAGTAAGTGTGCTTTATGTACTTTCACACCACTTCATGACCTCAATGGCCTACCCGAATGGGATCGTAATAGGAAAATTATACGGTACATACATACATTTCTTTTTAAAGATTTTATATATGGGCCTATCACATTTTACATTCACCTCCAACTAAGTGCTTTGTGACGTCATTGTTTGCTGCTTCCTTTCTCAGAAAATTACACGGAGAGCGCAAAGAACTGCGATGTAACCGGGCGTTGATGTAAGATACAGGGAGATGAGAGAGAAAGAAGAACATAGAAAGTGTAGTCGATAATTCTGCAGGTATCCGACTCGTACACTGCCAACACTCGCTTATTAGAATCGCACAGTGGGACTAGCGATTACCTCGGCAGAATTCTTTAATGAAATCAATCCGTTAAGATCTTCACGAGTAACAATGACATAACTATTCATACTCTGTAACATCCCCTTGCTTGTATTCAACCTGCACGGTAGTAAAGAAATGTGGTTGCTTATAGTAAAAGGATATGGGACTACGTGATCATCTTAACAGTATTTTATCAGAGGTAATTCCATTCTCTTACCTCATCCCCTTCTATCATTATTATTGAAATGAATTTTTTTAAACTGTAAAAGTACGCTTCTACGTCATACATCGGCCAGTTGGAAATTACTGTTGTGTTGTGTATCTTTTAAAATACTTGCTTATTCAAAGAAAACAAAAACCGTTATCGCTTCTCACTTGATCTAGGTACAATAAAAAGTACATCAGTGTTGCTGCTTCCGAAATAGTTCTTAACAGTTGTCAACTACAAAACGGATTTAAAAAATGGCAAAATGAGATACTTGCAGTCGGTCATGATTTCAAGGGCTGGTCTGGTGGGGAAATTTCCACTCGCCATTGGCCGGTTGTATATTGACCAGGTGATAGGACATCTGAGCCGATGTTCAGTACTGTGGTCAATGTAATAAAGATTTTATCGCATATTAACTCGAGCAAGTCTTAGACAAAGACTTCTCTAACATTTTGACTAAGACACACACATACTCTCTCTCCATATCATCTCCTGCTTTCTCTCTTGGGCTTGACTGGCCCTCATCTGGTAAATATGTGACGAGCCAGGACCAGACTTAAGATGGTTGGGCCGATTTGTCCCTATTGAGCCCCACGCTAGACGCGCTAGACTGTAATATACTCTAAGATTGTCAAGGATTGTCAAACATTGTAAGTTGACTTGGAACCAAAGTCCGACCAAAATTGTTTCCAATTGGGTCCCGCGTTAAAATGTAATAAACTTTAGGATTGTCAAACAAGGTAAGTTGACTTGAAACCTAGGTCCGACCAAAATTGTTCCCAATTGGGCCCCGTGCTGCAGTGTAATATACCCTATGATTGTCAAGAATTGTCAAACAATGTAAGTTGTCTTGGAACCTAGGTCCGACTAAAATTGTTTCCAATTGGGTTCCTCTTTAGAATGTAATATATTCTTAAATTGTCAAGGATTGTCAAACAATGCTGGATGACTTGAAACCTAGGTTCGACCAAAATTGTTCCCAATTGGGCCCCGTTCTAGAGTGTAATATACTCTAGGATTGTCAAATAATATTAGTTGACTTGAAACCTAGGTCCGACCAAAATTGTTCCAATTGGGCCTCGTGCTGCAGTGTAATATACCCTATGATTGTCAAGAACTGTCAAACAATGTAAATTGACTTGGAACCTAGATCTGACTAAAATTGTTTCAATTGGGCCCCTCGTTAGAATGTAATATATTCTAGGATTGTCAAGGATTGTCAAACAATGTAAGTTGGCTTGGAACCTAAATCAGACTAAAAAAAATTTCTCGATTTGGCCTCGCGCTAGAGTGTAAAATACTCAAGGATCGTCAAGGATTGTCAACAATGTAAGTTGACTTGAATCTAAGTTCGACCAAAATTGTTCCCAATTGGGCCCCGCTCTAGAGTGAAATATACTCTAGGATTGTCAAATAATGTTAGTTGACTTGTAACCTAGATCCGACCAAAATTGTTCCCAATTTGGCCCCGTATTTTCTAAGCCTGGCACTGTGAGCGGACTTAAGGACATTCTCCAACGGAGTAAATCTCTTATCATACTCAACAGGAGTCACTAGTATTTCTCAGTACTGCTTTTATCTCCTCGAATATTAAAATATTCCCGGGGGAAAATCTAAAATCACTACTGCTTGGTGTGGCCACTAAGACTAGCTGACAACTCTGTTTTTTTTTATTATTATTTTTTAATATATGTAGATTCGCGTTTAGTAAAGTAACCATTTGATAGTTGTTTTCTTTGGTTAAAAATGTTCGTGTTTCAAGCTGAATATACTGCACGAGTACTACACACATACAGAAAGTAGAAATATACGGGATACTCGAGTATTCACGAAGTGGTGCAATACTTAACAGTGTACAAAACTCTTATTTTGTTCCCCCCCCTTTTTTTGTTCTATTTTATTTTCGCGCTCGACACGAAATGAGAGAAAGAGAGAGAGAGACTTTGAAGTGTTAGAATTGGGAGGAGCGGCGAAAAAAAAGTGGGAATGTCAGAGTCGAGGAGAGAGGAAAGAGAATCTATGCTTCGGAAACGACACACGCTCACACATACACACATGCAAACACATAGAGACAGAGCTCAACGAACAGTGGAGTGGGCCTCTTATCATTCAAACGCGCTAAAGGATTGGAATGGGACTGTAGAAGTGAAGTGAAGGGGGGGCAGGGGGATACACTGCTAGAATTAATTAATTATGGCGACTCCCCATATCTATCGTGGACAGTCGAAGAGGATGAGAGGTCCGCAACAAGCACAAGTAAGGCATGTACGTAACTACACACGTGTGCCAACAGTAAGTATATATATATATATATATATATATTACATGTGAGTGCGAGAAAGACAAAAACATTCACGGAATTGATACGATATTTTTTTTTGTTTTTAATCGAAAAGCAATATATATATATATATATATATATATATATATATATATATATATATATATATATATATATATATATATGATGTCATGTTCCGAGGATATATACAAGAGTTATTATAAAGATATAGAGGGATTTTTCTCCCTAAAATATATATTCTCACGACCCACTCTTATTTTCTTTTTATAACATTAATTTATTTTTTGAGGAAATCGAAACCAAACTTTTAACTAAAAAAAATGGTAAAAACAAAAGGAAAAGAAATGAATATATGTCTGTATATTATATGATATGATTTTTCTAAACAATTGAATAACTAATAAATTTAATTTCATGGCGTCATATTCTTATCTACAGAAACGCTGCAACATATAGTATACATATATATAAAGTGCTACGAAAACTGGCTCATAATCTATTCTTTTTAATTAAACAAATTTATTTTCGAAATGAAGAAAGATATCTACCGAAAACGTCTGACTAACGTGTATGTGAGTCCACACTGTGAAAGAAGGAAAAAACAAAGAAAGTGTTGACAGTGTCTTTACTTTGATGCAAATATATCCAAGCTCTCGGGGGTATTCGACCTCGACTTAGTAAATGAATGAACGAACGTTGTATAAGTGAATGGCGTGTCCGAGCTAGTGGAATCCCTAATGAAATTGATGAATGCAAGCACGAACGAGTACAAGTCCGAATCACCCCATTGGAACAGGGGTCCTGTATAAGTGGATACCGAGTCAGTAGCTTAGTCTGAACCAGAACAAACCCCAACGAGGCTAGTAGGCGCAAGCACGACTGAACGTGAGCATCATAGAAGATAGTGAGCTCGAGCCCTTGTTGAACTCTACCACGTATATGCAAGGGTTCAATAAGTTGATAATGAAACAGAAACAGAAATGTGTTCTTTGGTACTGCTCCGTAAATTTTTATATTTTGATCTCCAGTTTTGTGTCTCCCCTATATCTCAAGTAAGTGGATGACTACCAAAAAAGCAGGAAGGTTCGAAACTATTTTTAAAAGGTAGCTCCATCTCTATTCATCGATGGTGAATAGTTTTTCTGCTCCAAAAAACGGGATGAAAGTTTCTCAGCGTGTTGCAGGTGAAGTTGCTACAGGTGAAGTTTATCTTTTCTTTGCAATCACAGGATAAAAATATTTTCTTTAAGGGAACTTATATTTAACTTAGGGGTAATTGAATATAAGATTGTTACGAAATCATACGTACAAAGACGATGTAATTTGTTTGCATTGCATCAAAAGAAAATTCAGTTAAAAGATAATTTTTATTAGAGTTTGCAAGTAAGGAAAGTCAAGGTAAAAATATCAATTACTTTAGAATAGTTCTATATGTAATAATTTTTCATCTGAAGACATTCTCCCTGACAATCGCTTCATTAATGTTTTGGAGATGAGGACTGATACATACGAAGTGCGCGTATCTCTTGCTAGAGCTATACTGGAGATACCATATAATCATAACAACAATACGATCATCACCCCAGGTGTGGTGGGAAAGTACACGAAGCAAATTCAGAGCACAGAGACAAGAATATTTAAGATTATAAATGTGTGTTTCCAGTAGTAAGCCACAATCGAGTCAAACTTCAAAACATGATCGTGTCAACAAATGTAAGACAAGTACCACCAAGATACGAGTCAGAATCAAGAAAGCAAGTTTGTAGGCAGCAGAAGTGCATATGGTACACTGTTTTTTGGCCAGAAAACTAAAAGCCAGTCTAGTTCAACTGGCGAACAGGACGATTCAACGTCAGTCGAAGTTCTCGAGTAATTCCGTGAAGCTATCTTGAGAGGCAACAAATATCAATATGGTTAACGTAAAGCAGACTATATATCAGAATCTGAAACTACAACAGAACATTGTTGACGACAACAGCGAGCAGTGTAAAGCTGAGAACATTGTCTTTTGGAACATCATTTTCCTGCAGAAATCATTGTGAGAGAGTAGTGCGAACATGCACCTTAAAGTTACGTTTATCCATGAAGTTCTTTGAGAACTTCGCCATATAGCCAAAAATGTCCTAGTCATATAGCTGTTTTAACATTTCGTAACGCCAAGTAGTGCCATTAGCCAAGTAGTTTCCAAGTGAAAAATTACAGCAACAAACTGACGATGGAAGGAGTTTTCTTGAATCTGGCTTTCGAGATTAGCAAGATTCTTTGTAGTGGACCAGAAAGAGCTAAAGACACACTAATACTCGCTCAACAGAAAATTTGATTCTAAATTCCAATAAGATATTTGTTATCCATGCGCTCAAGGAGCTTAAAGACGTAACTCGTATGAGCAATAGGTCTGTACTTCATTGCTGTTGTTGGTGCTTTCTCTGGTTTCAAGATGGGAAGAACCAAAATTTCACGCCAACGTGGTGGAAACGTCTCCACCATTCAGATGCAATTAAACAGTTCAATAACTCAATTTGTGATTCACACGAGATACTGTAAAATATACTATCAATCCCTTAGAGCAGTATTTCACGACTCACGTAAGGCAGAATCGAATTTAAGAGCAGTATGCCATTATTCTTCGAATTGGCGCTACAGCAATTTAAATAGTTTCTCTCGATACAAGTACGAAAGCAATTAAATTGACTTACTCCGAATAGTATGGAGAGTCAGAGATAGATGAAATGTACCGCCCAATATGTTGGCTATTTCTATGAGGTTAGTCTCCAGAATCCCCTTTGGTGATAGAGCAGGAACATTAATATCGGAACAGTGGACCTTTATGACGCGAATCAGACACCAAACTGTAGTCATAGGAGTTCGATTACTGAGAGGCGTTACGTTATCTTTCCAACTTTGACAATTCGAAGATTTAATCGTATATCTAACACGGGCACGGAGGATGCAAAATCGTTGAAGATTCTTAGCAATTGGGTGCAGAGCACACCATCGAGCAGGCTGTAAGAGCACACCATCGAGCCAGAATATCTTCACGGACTTCCGCAGACTATTATGGAACTTTATTAATGGGCAGACTGAGGAATTGATCGCAGAGAATAGATCACTACCACAGAGATATGTATGCACTCTGTATGTGATGGGACTTGCAAAAGAAACTACACAGGAAGAGTTACAATGCACGAGTAGGTACCGGTCCAGTAGAAAAATAAACCGTCATTAAGGATGACTATCTCATTCTCATCAAGGAATTCCGTCACCTGAAATCCCGTAAACTATGGTACGCATTCAGGTCAACTGTATCACTTTGGTAACGAGCGATGTGTATATACATTTTAGCGCCATAGAATTTTCTCGGAAATTACAGATGAGAGTTTACCCTCAAGTAAGTCAATTTGATCAGTTTGATGTAATCTGTCGATTGACATATGTGTTAGGGGATCTGTAATCAATGTTTGGTTAATCAATAGTTGATCAATATTGTTATAGTTAATCAATAATTAAAGTTTAATATTGATCATAATTTTGGGCTACCATACCCTATGTTGTAATCATACAGTACATTCATAGTACCGTAATCTCATTAATCACACAGTACACTATGTTGTAACGTTATAATGGGAAGATTGATTCGGTATTAGTTTTGTCTTAATATGTGGTGAGGTTAAAATACGGCATCGATTGTAATTGTACGGTAAGCTTACAAAAAAACAACCATTTCCGGTGATTTTTACGATAAGGATTTACAATCACTCATATCATTTTGTTCAGCTTAGTGAGAACTATCGATTGACATAGTCTCATCTATGGATTTTTTTGCGTTAATATGGTTCCGGATTCGATCCCCGACCGGTGTTTCCCAATTTTCGTCGTCCACCCAGTGTCGTGAGGCAGACTGGGAAGTAACGTGAAAACAAGACGTGATGGTCACTAGGTCTAGAAAGCTTCTGATGTAACTGTTAGGGACAGAGACCACGTGCTCGCCGTTAGGTTGGACTTTGTTCTGCTGGTCGCTAGCGGATGGCGCTGGAACAGACTTAGTCCCCGGCTATTTGTAGCGTTTGCAAAGCGTTTTTATTGCTCATGCGTACGCTTGGAATACGCTGACCATGTATTTAAATATGGATGGCTAATCATAAACGCGAAAGCAATAAAAAAACGCGGAGAAAACGTCAGCTCGAGCGTATTTGGTGCATTTCGGAACAATAGACCGCCTGCTGTTTAAAAGATGTCAAAAGGAAGGAAAAAATGAAAGAGTGTTGCCAGGCAAGGGGATTTTTAGCAAGAAATCTTGAAGATGCTTTGTGCAGAGTACTGGCACTCTGCTATTATAGACCTGGACTTGGCAAAAAAGACCTGGAAACCCTGACTGGCTTACAGTATGATCTATAACTCTGGCGAAAGTAAAGTTACCAAATAGCCACCTTGGTCGAGTTCGCTCTAGGGGGTAACGCTTCGAAAACGCATTCTCAAATAGCCATAGACTTAGGCTCACAAATAGGCCGCTACCCCAAGTGGTTTGGTTACTGTAGGATTTATATCATCGTCATTCCTTGTCCCTGCTATTTTCCTACAAGCACAACCGCGCGAACACCTATTTACATCTCACATGGTCAGCCGAGAAATATGTACAGAAAGTACAAAATGCGCTATCAGTTGAGTACAGAGTCTGTACTACAAAAGAAATGCGTCGAATAGACTCTGATCGCGGCCCAGACATACCTGTGACCTGGTACGGCCCGGACAGACCTCTGACCCGGCTAGATGCGGAAACCACGACATTTCCTACACACGCTGAACAACGAGTCTGTTAGCGTAACTCAAAGAAACACAATTCTTTCTCTCACCATTCTCATTAAATTTGTCATTTTCCTTCTCTCTTCTCTGAATATATATACAGGTATATGAGCAAGTTTGACTCACTTTATGATTTACCAACTTTTCACACGATAAGACTATGTTCTCCCTTCGGAGACCGGACAGGAGACTCAGATTCGATCCCTCGTCTGATTGCATGCCATGTTAAGTTCTTCTAGTCCGCATCTTAATCCAACGAATTTTGCAATATGAAACTCCGATCAACTCGGTTAAATGTATCGTGATTTAGAATAAAACAATGTCAAATCGAGAATTGAACATGTGAATATTTGAGCTTGAGTAACAGACAAGATATCATTATTACAGCTTAAACCTTTGCAATAATTCTCTAGGAATTGATACGATTTTTGGTTTGTCGGGTTTGCCCTAGTAACCAGCTCTATCTGGATCATCAGTTACATGGGTGTATTTAGGGGGGCTTCCGGGCTTAAGCCCTTCCGAAATCTTGCTTACTATAGTAAAGTATAAGAAATATCTTGCAGAATTTTCACATTTTCAGGCAAAGCCCCCCCACCTCGAAAGTTAGCAAAGCTCCCCCCGAAACAAAATCGTAAATACGTCACTGCCAATTGAGATCGGGTCCGAGAAGCAAGATCCAAACTCGAACAGAAACTAAGACCCTAGTAACACCGGCGACTCAGTCAGTGATCCGTACCATCTAAAGACTAAACTAAACTAAACTCTTTGATCAACAGCCCTTAGGGACCAGAGCCTACTAGCTTTGAGACGATGTGTGGTCAGCACATTGACTTCCGCCGAATTTAATCTGGCTTCCTAGATCAGAAAACACTACTTCTTTCTTTCGAATATCTCCCTAGTTGTTCTTTCGACATTAGACGGACGTCACAGTGCCAACACCACTTAGTGAATACAAACGGATGTTTATCTTTCCTCAGACCAAATTTGGCACTGCCTGACTTCGTTAACCCCACGAAAAGCGATCCGAGCCATGGGCGCTCGATGATGGGGGCAGAGTGGGGCCAGCCCACCCCTCTGGCTCACGAAAATGTATACGTAATATAGCAAACCACGTATATTAAATACCAGACGTAATATAGCAACCATGGAGATGCCTCCCCCCTAGAATATTTTCTTCGGGAGCCCCTAATCCATACCGTCACTGCATCGAATTTAGTTAAGTATCCTTGAAATTGTAATGCATGGAATTTCGTAAAGAGTTGCATTTCCTTAATTCCTTGAGGAAATCGTAGGTCCCAACTGATCATTTGTTGAACTCATAGTTGAACTCTTTAACACTACAAACAATTTGCTATGTAAATACAGGCATTCAAGAAAACGACAGCAAAATCACTATACCATAGATAGAAGTGGCAACATAACCCTATTACTTGCAACAGAATGTCTGCGTTTGAGGGGACGGTGTGGAAGCTAGACAGAGGAAGAAAGGTACATAAAAATAAGTACCATTCCATCCATTAGCTGAAACACATCTCATAATATCGTTGTTCTGAGTAAAACAGCATAAAAGTAGTAAACCTGGGGGGAAACTGACGCTTTTGACTGAGAAGGAAAAAAAAAAGAGAAGAGGAGAGGACAAGGAACTTTTGCACACATGTGACTATTTTTTTTTAACGTGATATCACACACACAGAACACACACCACACTCATAGACATACATTTTTTTCTTCTTGTATTGTCATTAAACACATTATCATGAAGCGAGGGACAAACTGGAAAAATGGTCCATATTATGACTCCATATGCAATTGCTTTTGAAGGCGGCGGGCTTTCGTTTATAAGGGTACCAGAAAACGAAAAGTATCGAAAAATAAAGCAAAAAACCTAAGGGTGAGATACCCTCATCACTCTAATATTTATATCGTCACATACACACACTTATATATATATATATATATATATATATATATATATATATATATATATATATATATATATATATATATATATATATATATATATATATATGTGTGTGTGTGTGTGTGTGTGTGTGTGTGTGACAGGGGGGAGAGATGGTGAGGGTAAGTAAATCGTACAGACTTCTGATACGTGGACATTGTAGTTAGCTGGGAACGCAGCAGGAATAGGTTTACTGGTGCCCTGCAGATTATATGGTCCTATTTGCCATCATTCTGGTACTATCTTTCTTTCTCCTCTGCTCTCTTGCTTTTTGTCTTTCTTTATATACATATATATGTACACAGTAATATGATTCCGGCCTCGCAGTAGTATCTTACCATCAGCAATGTCCATATAATCCTCGATGGTTTCGTCTCCCTTCAATCCCTCATTTTCTCCCCAACATCACTTTGTAATGTCTGATGAGAGAATAATAATGATCTGAGTGCAAAAACACCGTAAGTACGTATGTTAAAGAAATATTCGATTGCTAGCAAAAGTCAGAGATGCCACATTGTATTTTCATGATCTGTTTCTTTCATTACAAACTTCTACATTCATGTTCAATTTAATTTTAGTTATAACTGTAAGTTACGAGAAATTTAAACTTCTTGAAACTCACAACCGATTTTATCACTAAATATGTGTTTACAGTAATTTTTCTCATTAATAATTATGTTTAGAAAAAAACAATGCCCTGAACTATATAAAATAAGCCCAAACTTGTCCTCATGCATCCATTCATACCTACTAATCGCTCAATATACAGTATGAACCTTCCTCAACCACCGTATTCTACCGACATCCCTCCCTCCAATTATCACCTCTTGCGGCATCTCGATCACTTCTTGGGAAGAAAGACTTTCCCTAATGATTGGACGATGCAATATCCGGTTGAGGACTTCTTCCCGCATCGCAGACTTCAGATTTCCTTCGCCGCAGCGACTATTTTGATTGACCGGGTATTGGTTATGCAGTTCCCTCAGTAGTGATTTTATTATATTGTATACTTTTTATATTTACATGAATTATTCACTGGATTATAATTCTAATTTAAAAAGAAAAATAATAAAGAAAATTAAAACAGAAATAATATAAAGATGAATCCATAAAATGGGAGAAAAATATGAGTTGCTTGCATTTCGATAATTTTCAAGGAATTTAAAAATTTAGTTACTGAATTCTGTGTGTGTAGTGTCTTATTTGCGAATTTTTCAATTTTGAGCCCTCCATTCGATAGAACATCAAACACTATTTGAAAGAAGTTATGGAATTTTTCGCGTCACTATTACGGTTCCCGAGATATTGGTCAAAAAAGTTCCGATTTCGAGAGATTTAAGGAGGCATATCTCTGGAACCGTAAAACAAAGAGAGATGATATTTTGTTAATTTCCCAATTTTGAGCCCTCCATTTTAAGCTCGTGTCTACGTGAAACAACATATCGTAGAATGTTTTAAAAGAACTCTTAAACAGAACATGTGAAAAAAAAACAGTACTCAAGGAAATTATAAATGGATAGATATATTACAAGATTCGTTTAATGAGTATAATAATAAAGTACATAAAACAATATTGGTTTAAAGCCTGTATAAGTTAGTATAAGAAAAATTAATACTTGTTTAAGTTCCTTCTGGTAATGCTCTTGAAGCATTCTCATCTATTTTTTTTTCTAATTTTCATCCTTCAGGAAATTATTCTTATTTGCAGCTCCTTTCCTGGAGAATCCTGGAAAACTGACACATTTCCTATATCCATTGCTTATTTCTATTGCAATAAATAAATAAATAAATAAAAGTGTAACTCTTACAACGGAACATTCCGATTTGGTGAATTCACTTGCTGAAAATGATTGCTACCACTAAATTCAGCATCAAAAGAAACAGAGAAAACGAGGGTGTTTAGTGTCAGACTGTATACAGTGTGGGAGATAAATGAGGGCAAATTGAGAAGATAGAACGTAGAAAATGATTAGAAATTCCATATTAATTTTGAAACAAGTAGAGGGATTGAGGTCAAATGTTGGATATGAAAATTGTCTGTAGAGCTCCTCTGATTGGGCGTAATGTGAATCATGGGGGACATCTGAAAAGCTGCCATGTTGGTATTATCGCAAGAAGAATATACGCGAAAGGAGTCATGTGATATATGGTTCTTGACGCACTATTCTTGAAATGAATAGTGGCCAATACGGTTTGAGACCTCTGTATAATTGCAACTGTTATGGACCTTAAGAATGATTGTATGGTTGATACAGAAATGGAGACAACAGTGGGCACATTTGAAAAACGATAAAGATGGTCAATGGGGCTCGTCACAGGTGTCGCCGGTATTGAAATTGAAGCAGAAGTCGACAGGTATCATGAATGCGCCAGTTGCTGTTTGCAAATATCCAATTTTGTAGAAAGCACATCTAATCATACCTTGGTACTGTAAACTGGAAGTGGGTGAGTGATTGCAAGTTAATGAAGTTATCCCGTAGTCATATTTTGAAATCAGATGACAGAAAAATGGTAACTTGGGCGGAAGAACACATCCAACGGTACTATGAGTGACGTGTAACCATCAGAGATAAGGAGTCGGGTAAGTTCAACATTATTCGGTTTCTGCACCAACTCTTCATCTTTATTGGTTCTCCATGAATCAACGAGGAACAGTACAGTAGTTTTATCTGCCCTATAGAAGGTAAGAAAACGTCAGTCATGAACTCTTTCGGATTGTCCTTCAAATTTGCACTTTTATCAGCATGTGAACGAATATAGGGTGGATCGGGACGTTTATTGGCTGGAAAGTGGCCTCATTCATGTTTGTGGTTGTTCCTTATTTACGTCAATTTTACGGCCGTATTGCTACATTGCCATAGCGTGGAACACTTCCTGTTATAGAGGTCTCAAACTGTATAGGCCACTATTGACTTCAATAGACGGTGTGCGTCAAGAACCGTGTGTCACATGACCACTTTTCCGTATATTCTTCTTGCGGTAATTCCAATATGGCAGCTTTCCAGATGCCCCCCATGATTCACATTACGCCTATTCAGTGGAGCTCTACAGGCATTCCTCATATCCAACATTTGATCTCAATCTATCTACTCTTTCATAATTAACATGGTATTTCTAGACATTTTCTACGTTCCATCTACTCTCTTTGCCCTCACTTATCTACGCACTTTGTCCTCACGTATCTCCCACCCTGTGTATATGGTCTGCCACTAAACACTCTCTTTTACTCTGTTTCTTTTGGTCTTGAATCCAGTGCTAGCAATCATTTTCAGCAAGTGAATTCACCAAATCGGAATGTTCCCTTGTTAGATTCACGGACATTCATAAAACAACTGTAGTCGGTGGGCTTATCTTGTAATTCAGTTTCTTGAAAGCGATATAGTGTGGTAGGGAACACTCTAATATTCGTTCAAGTTCCGGTCGTCGTTTCGTATTTATAAGATTGTAATGTTATTATGATAACGCAAGTAGGTTATATAATATTGTAGAGTTATTAGGATAACGCTAGTGGGTTCTATGAGATTGTAATGTTATTAGGATAACGCTAGTGGCCCTTATAAAATTGTAATGTTACTAGGATAACGCTCCCCTGGTGGGGCTTATAAGCTTGTAATTTTAGTCTGTCTATGCATTAGTTTACACTTTAACTGTTGAATTAAATCATTTTTTTTGAATAGACACCTTGAGCGAGTTCGTTAATGGAGTCAATCAACACCTTTACGGGTACCAGCAGTGAGGTATATTGTATGTTAATACTGGTATAACACATATAAACTGATTCACATTGATAAGTGTATAGTTTATCTTTCTTTTAATGATACAAATTCCTCTAAATTTTTCGCAAACGTGAATACTTACTAAGATACACCTATTACCAGCTTTGAATGTATTTCGTCTCGCTTTCTTACGAGATTCGGCACGTAACAATGTAGAAGCCGATGGTTCGTATCCGGAGGAAGAGTCGTGTCACTTTTACGTATTCACCTTTACTTCCGTAGTAAAAATTGTACTGGCTGCCGCCAGTTCCAGTTAATTCTGAGCTCCATCGGTTTCCATGGATGTAGGTAATATATTTTTCTTCCTTTCTCTTCGGAAATGGATTTGAATGACAGAGTGTACCAATGTGGAATACCATCTAAGGAGAAAATACTGCGAAGAAAAGTGCCTTTATTATTATTATTATTATTATTATTATTATTATTATTATTATTATTATTATTATTATTATTATTATTATTATTATTATTATTATTATTATTATTATTATTATTATTTTGCGAGCATTTTTTAAGATACGTTTGTAAGCCTAAAATCCAGAAAAACAAGTGTGAATTAACGGTTAAATAACAGAGAGGTTCATTCCGTATCAACCTTTACAAAATTTGCAGAACGCAACGCAAACTAATTTTTAAACATTTGTTAGTTGGTTGATTAGAGTGTAGAGTTAACTTTCAGCACACGGCTATATGATACGTGAATCTACAGCTTAACCTAGCATCCGAACATAAGCTTCCACCCAGAATCAAACCCAGGTCTCTTGCGCTAAAAACGTATGTTCCAACTGTATAATTATAAGAAACTCCTTTTTAAAGAAATACGCTTATCAGTCTGTGATACAAGTTGCGGAGGATAAATGACTAAAAAACGCTAAATTTACGTTACTAACAGCACATCGCGAAATCAGTATGCAATATCTGTTACTGCAAGCTGGAACGCTATGTGATATCTGTTGCTGCAAGCTAGAACGCAAACTTTGTGTAGCGTTGACGCAAACTGCTACTGAATGAGGTACAAAACCGGAGAAGGTTTCTTGAATCAGTGTTGCAATATGATTAATGAAAAACTACTAATTTGTTAACACAGAAAAATCTTGCATGATACGTCAACAAGAAAGGCGGCTCTAGAGGGAAGTTCCGTCGGTAAAAACTAAGGGCGGTATTCAAAGAGAATTCGTTAATCAATGGTTAGTCACAGACTAGTTAGTGAAATACTAGCTGTTTACTAAGGAAACTGTACTCTTTGGTGTTCAGAGTCTACTTTGAGTACAACTAAAAAGTTGATTTGTGTATGATTAACTAATATAATCCCAATACAGCGGGTAAGAAAAATAAATGTGGTAACTGCAGAATGTAGATGTGCGCATGCGTATTCTGTAGGGATGGTATCGAGACGAGACGAGACGAGACTTTGTACAGTCTCGGTCTCGTCTCGGTTGAAAAATAGCTGTCTCGGTCTCGGTCTCGATCTCGTCTCGAGTCAAAAATCGTCGTCTCGGTCAGGTCTCGGTCAACAAATGCTTGTCTCGATCTCGGTCTCGGTCTCGAGGGCCAAATCTCGGTCTCGTCTCGAAAGTCTCGAAATAAATAGGTGAAATTAAAATTGTAAAAGTATTATTATCGTAAAGTCTGTCGTTTCTGCTTCTTATTTTTGGCCTTATTCTTGACTTCGAATTATAGTATGGTGTACTTCTTGAGAGCTAACTTGCTTGCGCTAATGCCTTCCATGCGTGTGTTCCAGGTTCAATCATCAGTGGGTATATCTTGCCTGGGATAAAACCCTAATAGTAACCCATATTTCACTTTCACCAAAAGACTTTCTCATATGGCCTCAGTACTGCATATACTATTAAAGCCTATTAAATTAACTCCAGTACTATACAGTAGTTTATTTCCTTCCTTTGAATCAGAATTGTTCAATATCTCCTAACGGATAACGCAACACATAGCAGGGCGAATGTATTTAATCTTACCGAAATTGAAATTTTACAATTTCTCATTTATTATCCAATACATTCTGCTTTGACTGTCATTTTAAAAACAGAATATAACGTTAATTATCTTAACAAATAGGGTAAATTATTACTACAATATATTTTGTTTAAAATTGATCAAATGCTTTATTACCGTTTCACATCTACGTGTTTAATTGACACCTTATAACAAGAACTTCGTGAACTTTGTGGTGGGAGCTACGACATTCATCTTTGCTATGTGTGGTCTCGGGTTACATCACGAAATAAAAGTTAGATTCAAAGTCAGATGTTTCGCATAGTTCGCGTCTAAATTTAAGTACATTCTGTTTCTTATACAAATTCCTAAAGTTGTAATGCATTACATACGAATATATCCAATACCGTAACATAGATTAAGCTTATTCCTGAGCTCTTAGCAGTGCATGTGATCTTTATTCGAGAAAACCAATCGTGCGTTCATTACGTTGAAATTTTATGTTGATTGGAAATTACTTGCGAAACATGAACATACATATTATATAAGTATATAGGTAATTCGAGCTATCAGTATCTATTTTCTCTCTCTCGCCAAAACAAGTGATTCTTAAGTTTCTAGTTTTCTTTTGTATTCATTTTCGTAGTTTTGCAGCAACATGAAGTATTAAATAGTCAAAAATATATTATTTTTTTTTCGCTGTACGACTTTCGTTAAATTTTGACCCCAATTTTACCCTACCTTACCTAGTAAAAGTTATACAATCTGAACATTAGTGGTAGACTATGCTAAGTCACTTTTTAGTCAAATTGAGTTAGAATACTTTTTTAATAGACTATGTTCTTTCTAGTGGGGTAATAATGTGTCTAAAAGCATACTACTACTTTGTAACTACTTAGTATAGTTTGAAAAACAGTACTATAGATCTTAGTTAAGGAACCGGTTTTTCGCTTCTCCTGTGAAATTACGAAATTATGACTTGGTTTAGTTTACCTCTTAGATCTCGATATAAAATCATCACATCATCATAATCAACCATTATCAATCCACTGCTGGATGAAGTCTTCCCAAGTTTTCTCTACAAATATCTAACTTGGGTAATTCTTTTCCAGGTTACTCCCCAGTGGTTCCTGATTTTGTCACAATTTCTTGTATGCTTACTTTTCCTAGGCTGTTTTTGTCACGTAGTATCCAGTCTAGAATTGTTTTCGTCTATCGATCATAATTTCGTCTTGCAATATGTCCATCACATTTTCCAGCCTATTTTAAAAATTATTTCATTAGTACCAGTCATTAGTAGCCAAATAATTCATTTCTATATATTTGGCCTACAAATACTTCATATCCTCTACTTTTGGAGCACAGACACGCTATTTTTCGATCTTCGGATCTGCCAACACTGACTCAATTACTTAAATCAACACAATGTAAGGACCCCCATTTGCTCCAGTGGCTAGCACGCTTGATTTTGGTTCACATGCTCCCGAGTTCGATTCCCGGTGGCGGTAATGTTCAACGACCGAAGTTTTTCGGATTCCACTGTGATCAGTAACTCCACGTTTCCTTTAGCCGCCTAGCATAACCATGAGACGTTAAACTAAAACAAACCAAAACAAAAACCAACACAATGTGTATTACTAACTGTAAGTCCTTGAATACTTGCATATAGTTATATGGTATGGATCGAGTTTGAGGTGGTCAGTGGTCAAACTATAACAAATGAAATGCAGTTAGGGTGTAATTAAAATTTTAATAAAGCACTGTTTTAATCTAAAATATACCCCAGGCCTAAGGCTTAGGGAGAACAACTAGTGTTACTGAAAAGTTATCAGTTTCATTTAATTTCAGTTACAATTTGTTTTTACATGTATTGCTGGAACGAAAACTTTGATATTAACATTATAAATAGCCCAAAGACTATGAAAAACATCGTGTTTGGAAAACATTCTTGCACCATAAAACAAATTACGAGTAATTGTAAAATATTTTGCAGTTTAGCTACGTTATTTGCACTATATTTATAATAATATTTAGCAATTTATTTAAGTTCGCAACACTGCTTAAAATAAAGTAACTGCGACTTGTTGTAATTAAAACTACTGAACACTAATGTTACAATGTTCCTGCCATGTGAGTTATTAGAGATCTCCAAAATGTTGATGTTAGTGATATGTATTGTCCTTTGTTATACTGAATAATATATGTGCTATTGTGCTTTTATTTAATATCTAAATTAGAAATATGTAGAGCTCTTTCGTGGCTAAGTGGTTAGCCTTTGGCGTGAGAGATCCGGATTCAATTCCCGGCGGGAACTCATGTGGTTTGGTTCCACGTTAATCAGTAGGTTCAGTCTCATATAGCCTCGCTGCTGAAAGAGACGTTGAACTCAATTAACTGAACAGAAATATGTAATATCATACGTAGTGCAATTTGAGAAATTACAACTTTATGTTGCGTTGGCAACACTGCTTGTTTATCTAGTGGTATTGCAAATTATCTAGAAGAATTTCCCCTTCCATATTTCACACAGCATGTAAAAAAATTCAGAATTTTAATATATATAGTATATAACTAGATGAAATACCCATTTTTCGCATGGGCATATTTGGAAGCCAAGGTCTGTCGGAGTATCACTATCTCAGCAACCGCGAAAACTATGTATTTGACACTAATATCGGTCATTTTGTATTATTTTTACATGTCCCGAGAAACACCCCCGCCCCCTTAAGACACCCTGGGTCCAAAATTTAAAAAAAAACGCTTCTTCTTGGTCTGATTACTGGGCCATGATACCCGTCACCCAAATTTGGTAACTCCTGGACTCTCGTCTGGTCCCCAGGCCGCACACAGGCAGTCAGAAAGACAGGCACACAGACACACAAAAAAACCAACTCTTCCTTTTACTTATATGAGATAAGATGGACAGGGGAGGGTTCAAGGGGTTATAGCTCCCCTTGACGCTCAGCTATACACTGTATAAAATGGGCTTCAGTCCTACTTCTTTCTTTACACTTGATAAAATGTCAAACTATGGTTTAGCCCCTCCCTCGATCATATCCTGGATCCACTGGTATATATATATATATATATATATATATATATATATATATACTAGTGGATAAAGGATATGATCGAGGAGGGTCTGTATATATATATATATATATATATATATATATATATATATATATATATATATATATATATGTGTGTGTGTGTGTGTGTGTGTGTGTGTTTTGAGAGAGGGAGAGAGAGACAGAGAAAGGTATATACATCAGCAGTAGATTTTGTTTCGGGAGAGGCTTGAGAACGAGTAAGAAACATTTGTGTTGTACGTGCAATGCGAAAAAATGATCACAAATTTATTTCGGGAGGGGCCTAAGTCCGTTAGCCACCCCCTAAATACGCCACTGAATATTAGTCAACCGTTCCCATATTATCTAACACAGCAACAAAATAAATTTTGAGAAAGGACAATCTTAATAGGTATCTATATCAATATTCTAGACGAGACCGAGACTTTCGAGACTGACCTAAGTCTCGTCTCGGTCTCGTCTCGATTTATAGAGCTCCGTCTCGGTCTCGGTCTCGTCTCGGTATATAAAAGGCCGTCTCGTTCTCGGTCTCGTCTCGGTATATAAAAGACCGTCTCGGTCTCGTCTCGATAATTCGAGACGATACCGAGACGAGACCGAGACTAGTCTCGGTCTCGGTACCATCCCTAGTATTCTGTAAAAATGAAAGTCCGAAATGTTGTGTCACACAAGCTAAACCTTGCCTAAAAAGGTATCCTCTGCTCTAGATTAATTAGTCACATGTGATTAACTTCGTCAAACTATTACGTCCTAATCAGAGTCTCTGAACACACTTTTGATAAGCATCCGTTAGTCAAACTCGTAGTAAGGCATTAATCAGGTTTCAAAACGATTCTGCATAAGGCCCTAACATTTTATCGTTACAAGCTAGAACAAGCTAAGTGCGCAGAGGTGTAATGGAGCTTCAGTTATGGCAATAAATATTATTCGCCTGCCTGGGTCGCGATTTCTCAGAGGTAGACGCTCACGTCTGTCATGGGGGTTCCTAGTTGGATTCCAGCTTCCACCAATTGAATTTGTGGTGGATAAACATCATGTGAATGGGTTCTTCCGTTTTCTCCCAGTTTCGTCATTCCACCATTATTATGCATCTCATCAGAACCGTCTCCCTTAGCCTCAGTGCATATTCGTGTGATGTTAAACTAAATAATAATAATAATAATAAATGAAATATTTGAGTTTGACGACCCACGCTTATGGAGACGAGCTAAGGCGACAGCTAGGCTAAAGAAGACGGTGATGATGAGAAATTAATGAACTGGGGAACCCCGAGGAAACCCACCCACACAGTGTTTGTCACCACAATGTTCACTTGGCCCAAGCTGAGATCGAACCAGGGACCCCATGCACCAGAGGTGAGCGACGGCGGCCCCATAATAATAATAATAATAATAATAATAATAATAATAATAATAATAATAATAATAATAATAATAATAATAATAATAATAATAATAATATATCAAGGTCAGTGATAGCCCGAGCCATCAAACCAATATACGCCAACAGCGAATTACGTCCGTCTCTTACTCCATGCTGTAACTCTTGAACAAAAGAGATTTTGACGGTTTATTGCAATGATAGATCGCTAGTAGTGATGAGCACAAAAATCTTATTCTTCGTCTTGCGTGCAATACCAAGACCAAGACCTAGGGTTGCGAGACCAAAACCAATCTTGCACACATACAGATTGAAAGATGGAAAGAAAAGGAAAATATTATTGTATCTTCCACTTCAATTTTTTGGCTTCAGTAACTCTCAACTACAAATTATGTAATAAAATTGTTTTGTTAAGGGAAATGCATGTGTATTTACTGAAATTAGTGGTTGGCATTTAAAACATATATAATTCTTTGCTTTGTACTCACTAAACAAAGTCCATAAAAAACAAGTTCTATATGCTGTGTCACTCCCAAGTGACATAGAACTGTGACACTGGAATCATACATAGAAAGAAAGTTGTGCTACAGTATGCTACAGGAAACAACAGGAAGAAACACATGATTAGAGCAAAAATTGCAAATTGCTGAGCAAAGCAACATTTATTATGTTGGCGAATAGAAGTCATGGTGGAGAATAGAAAGTGTAGAGAAGATACTGAGATAATCAAGATAGGTCTACAGAAAATAGGGAACGTTTCAACATACAGGAAAGGGAGCAGGAGACTATTAGAGGTGTTAAGAATGAAGAAAAAGAAGAAAGAAGAAAAAGAGAAAAGCCGAGAGGAGCTCATGAAAAGAAGAGGAGTGGTTTATAAGATAAGGTGCGGTGATTGTAATAATTGTTATATTGGTGAAATGGGGGAAAAAACTAAAGGAAAGATTAAAACAACACCAAGATGATGTGAGATTGGAAAGAGAAAGAAATGCCGTTTTTAAACATGTAAGGAACACGGGGTACATTATTAATTGGTGCGAGATTGGAGTGTTAGCAAGGGAACAAAGGACGTTAATAAGAAAGTGAAAGGAGGCCAGATTCATTGAAAAAGAGGAAAGCTGTATTATGGATTGGAATACAGGACTTAAAATCGACGAGCAGTGGGGCAAGTTATTGGAAAGTCTTCATTTGTAGCTTAGTTTTCCACTGGATCAGGGAGCGAAATGGATCTTCGGTGTTTAATTTCATTTTTGCCAATTTCTGTTATGATTGGCTGAATCTGTTTTGATCAGCCAATCAGCGAAAGAAATCATTTTCTGTGTTTCTTTTATATTTAGATGCAACTTTCTCTCTTGTTTTTACAGTGTCTGGTGAAGCCAATATGTTCAGTAAGTTGGCGAAACTGTCACACATTCATTATTTTATGATGAACGCTGCTTATCTCAGCAATTTGTAATTTATTGTAAGTTAAAAAAATGCAGTTTATTACAGAAACAATAACTTACATTCAAGTCACTGAGACTCCTGATGGCCTTCTGACACTACAGAAGGAGTGAAATAGTTCTCAGAAGGATGCGTGATCACCATGCACAGCAATGCTTCTGCAATGTGCTGTCATGCTACTCACAAAGTTAGTAACGAGTCGTTGTGATATGACATCCCATTGTTCCACTAGTGCTATTGACAACAGCTGGATGATCCTTGGTACATTTACACATGCTGCAAGACGTCTCTCTATAGCACCGTATTCTTGCCCGGTGGGACTTAAGTCATGGAAACGGACAGGCCAGTCTATTCTTCGAAAATCCTCTTTCCAAGGGCTCTGCCACCTGCACTGTTCTATTCAATTGCGCATTATAATCCATAAAAATGAAGTTGGAACTGAGTGCACTTCCGAAAGACACATGTAGGAAAGGAGTACAGTGTTACGGTAACATTGACCGTGAGTGTACCGAGTTTAAAAATTTGGAGGTTGGTATGCTCATGCAACATTATGTATCCTACACACGTTAGACAATGTTCTTGTGTACGTCCAGAATCGCTACTGAATCTGAATCTGCACTCATCAGAGAAGAGAACACCTTACTTCCTCTCGATCCAGTCCTGATATTCTTGACACCAGTGGAAACGGGGACGCTGATAATTTTAGGTGAATGTCAATAGAACACAACGCAATGTCATCGAGCAGAAACCATTCCCATACAGTGGGCATGTTACTGTAAAGTGGAGATTCAGCGTCTTGTACTCCTGTCAAATGTGTCTCCAATTGTAACCTGCCCCTGATGTCGGCCCCTTCTTGCCTGCCGCACAATGTAGCGGTCGTCTGCCGCTGTAGTTGACCGTGGTCGACTTCCATCTCTCCTTCGCATCGCACAGCATTGACTGTGGTTAGAAACGTTCCTCATGCACGTGAAGCAATGGTGTGGGTATTATCAAACTCCTGTGTCACAATTCAGCCTTCTTCCAGTTTCCTGACGATTCTTCCACATATGAGACATCCAAATGTTGCTTCCGGGCCATGTTGTTGTGAATAACGTCACCACAATGCACCTTAGCAGCTTTCTGACTGACGCACACTGTATTGTTCCTTTTCATTCAAGTACTTCGTGTTGGATAAGCCATTTGGCGCTATGGTCACACTGTCCTCACACCATCCAAGGTCTCGCTCCATATGTATGTATAGAACACTTCTGATAACGTGATGACAGGCTTTCATTTATTTCCACCTAATATGTAATATTTTATGTTACTTATCTATTTCGTCCTTAAGTTTTACACACCAGTATATAAAATACAGATCTCATGCAACTGTACAGAGTCTTCTCTTCATTTTATACAAAATACATAGTTTATTTACAGATTTTCACGTCTCGTTCAATACAACTTAGAAATACTGTGTTTGCTCTTTTTTTCGATGTTTACACTAAACTTACGACAAAACCAAATGTTTCTTTAGATTCGCAAAACTGGTTTGTTCGGATAATCGAACTGTACATGTTTATTTGCCATGCGCGGAGCGGCACGCCTCAACTCTAAGCTGGCGCAGCTGTTGCTGTGAACAGCTTTGATACTGCCGCTACTTCTACAGATAAGATAGTAACAGATAAGTGTATTAACCATGGAAAGGTTCAAAATCAGAAGGTTTACGTTGGTACAGTACGACTTTCAGAGCAAAATATTGCTTCACAACCTCGAAAGTAATTTTAACTTTGATGACTCGCTTCTAGCCGCCAGGATTCTCATGATCCATAACCACTCTCATTATCCTTAGTTGTCTAGGACTCGATTCCTCGTTAGTGAAAGCAAGCAACAAGACTAGATTTTAGTCAAAAAGAATCTCCATGTAATGTATTTCTGGTCTTCCTTTGGAACTTACCTGGAGTACAGTGACTGGCAATGAATTGAAATGATATGTGTAGAAGACACAGAGAACACAATTCTATGAATTGTTACAAAGTAAGGACTTCAGTGCCTGATTTACTTGGCCCATCATTTGATTCACTTCGATAGCTCATGATGGAATTCTATGAAATCCTACGAAAAGATAATTGCGTGCCTAAGACAGTAGTTACCTACTTAGACTAAAGAAATAGGTTAGTGAAGTTCTAAAACTCAAGCAAAATGCAATGTTGAAGTTCGGTAATTCTGTATAAACCGTTACTATTGGCGCATTAAAACAGGCAATGAAACGCGTAGCTTTTATTATCTCTTATGTCCAGTGTAAAATTTCCATATGAACGGTATAAGATTTCTTAAAAGGAAGACTTGCAAAACTCTTTGCAAGGAAGACCAAAACCAAGACCAAGACTGGATGTGCAAAAACCAAGAGATCACCCGGTTCTTGGTCTTGGTCTTGCATTTGCTTATTGTTAATAGTTAGTCGAACGAATTCGTTAATGGAGTCAACATGTTATCTTTGTGGGTAATAGTGTAACAGTGAGTTAACCGCGACTATACACATCCCATTTTCTACTATTGAAACAAAGATTTGTATAAATGTATAATGTAGAAGAATTAGCCAATGTAGCGATTGGCATTTACCGAACGACATTGAAACTTCACCCGATTATCTTTACTGTTTTTAGATGGTTTATTTAAACGTGTTCCTACTGTTATGCGAATATCTGAATTTTCGTTTCAAATATTCGAACTTGTATTATAAGAACTATTCGTTATTCGGATTGGATTGGATTGGATTTTTAGTTTAGCGACCAGTGCAGCAACAAGGCTGTATTAGATGTAAATCCATAGTTCAACGTGGGATTCAGCTGGATGACATGTATGAATCGGCAGATGACATCGTGATGGATAAAGTAATATGCTTTTGAGGGTAAATTTTCATGTATAACTTTCGCAAGAAAATGAAATTTCATGTTACTAAAGCGTACGTCGTTCGTTGCCGATAATAATGTTTTATTTTTATTGTATTGGGACATATTACTTATTTAACTATGTACTGTATATGAAATGGAATACAGTGTTTACTGGCAGATTGTAATGTACTGTCATTTGTTTTCTCCTAACGGTGACACACATACTCCTAACAGTGACGCTCATACTACTTGCAAATATACTAACTAACCAAAAGTTTTAGGTTTTACAGTATAAGTATCCCAATTAGGGAATAAGAGAAGTTATTCTTTCAGAAGTGTTTGTCTAATAATTAGTGTTGACCTTGAGACGAAAAAAAAATTCTTGTTTCGCATCCGATCTTCCTCTCGACAACGAGACGAGATGTTCCTTTTTAAATTTGAGACGAGATGAGAAATTTGACAATTTTCGTCTCTGAGTCTCTTGGACAACACAAGTTCACCCAAATCTTATGTCTCAAGCACTGTTTTATTGTTACGTAATTCATAGTAAAAAAAAAAGGAAGAAAAAGAAAAACAACTATAAATTGATTAAGTGATTGTACGAACACAATGAAGAGGTGTATCAATGTTTAAAGATACAAAAGATAAAATACCACATACCCCAATAATAATAATAATAATAATAATAATAATAATAATAATAATAATAATAATAATAATACATTTGGTTTTAATGTCATTAAATTAATCCTAGACTTCTTGGTTAAGCGGTTAGCGTACTCGTCTTTGGTGTGGGAGGCCCGGGTTCGATTCCCGGAGGGAGCTCATGTAGTTCGTATTCCACGTTCGGAGGTCCCGTCTCATAGCCTCGCTGCTGAAAATGGACGTTAAACTCAAAATCAACTAAACTCTCATATTGCGGAACGATTATGATAACTTCTACAAATAGACGAAATTAAGCAAAAACAATCGGGGCATAAATTTTGTAAATACATACGTTTATAAAATAAGACAAGAACATTTTCGGAACGAAACGAGAAATAGTTTTCGGAATCCGAGACGAGACTTCCATAAAATTTAACGAGACATGACGGTAAAAATATATACAGTGAAACCTCTACCAACGGACACCTCTATAAAGCGGACATCTCCCGTAACGGACATATTTTGTAATCCCCAAACACTGCAATAGGAAAAAACATATTGACAAACCTCTCTAAAGCGGACACTCTCTAGTACGGACACGGACAGTCTTTCCTGTCTTTTATAGGTATTATTTGCCTCCGTATTACGGACACTTTCTCTAGAAACAAGTTGAAAAGTGCAGTAAAAATACATTTTTAGTAATTCATACATGTGTCATCAAGGAAGCATTGAGACAACATTTTGCCTCCTCAACTGGCTGCTCAGCAACCCAGACGAAGTCTCTGTTTAACAACACTCTCATGTCCTTTGCTTGCATCCCACTCCCACCCAAACTGTTTTAGACAGAAAAGTGATTGACAATTACCCACCATTTGGAATGACACGTTATGGCACTGATCCTCTGGAATCTGTGAGCAAGCAGAAGACAAGTTTGGTATTTTTGGCCCGCGGGTACACATATTGTCTCAAAAAAGACACTACTGGACTGCAAATTAACTCACAAATTAAAACAGCATACCGAAAATGTAGTAAGTAGTAGCAAGGGTAAAGAGCAGAAAACTATACCATCTTATTTCCATGTTGTGCCAGGAACATAGAGTATTGGGTGGCGAAGGATAATTCAGGCATTTTTGTAATACTTGAAAATATATGATTTATGCAAAAATATTTTTCTAATTGCGTATTACCTTGTTTACTAATTTACGTTATAAAATATTGAAACCTCTAAGGCGGACACCTTTCTATAGCGGACAATTTTTGATTCCCCATGGCTGTCCGCTTTAGAGAGGTTTCACTATATATATATATATATATATATATATATATATATATATATATATATATATATATATATATATATATATATATATATATATATATATATATATATATATATATATATATATATATATATATATATATATATATATATTTATTTCTCGTCTCGCTTCATGTCTTGGCCAACAGTAGTAATAATTTCATTATAGTTAGGAACATTTCTGCTGGAAATTGGTTAGTGTAATATGTTAAGATTAATTGAAAATGAACAAAATGAGGGGCAGACGACATGTTAGGGACAATATTTTAAAAAATTCAGACTCTCTCAACGACAACAGGTTATGTGCTGACTTTGTTACTATGTTTTTCCCTTACATGCTCCCTTTAAACTTCCATTCAATTTTCTCCCTTAATATACACAAAACTAAGTTGTTTTTTTTTAATTGTTACTAGTCTCACGCCTTTCCTTAAAAAAAAAAAAAGCAGAAAAAGAAATATATATGAAGTTTTGTTTCTCCATGTTAAACACATCGTTTAAACTGTAATGTAGTGTCACAAGGGAAGACACACGAGCCCACATAAAAAAAAAAAAGTGAAATGAACAAAGGGTGAAGATAGAGTAGTGTGGAGACTGGCAGACCAAATCCTCTTTCCTTCAGGCATTTCAGTTTGGTGGCACTTAGGTACTTTTTACGCTCTGTCTTTGGCACTTTTTTCTCATTCCGCTATTGGCAGCGGCATTAAACTTACATAAGCCAGGTCATGAATTATTCCAGCCTGGAACATGAATTCGGATGTCGGGAGGCTGTCCGTTGGATACTCGAGATAAAAGCGGGACAGTTCATCGCCCAGCGGCAGGCAGGCAGACGAACTCAAACTCAGATGAGTTGGAGGGCGGAGGGTGTGGGTGGCTGGGTTGGGGAGAGATAGAAAACCGGAGGGTTTGAAGAGGAATGAGGCTCGAACGAACGCGATGTTCGCTTGCTTTTATGCGAGAATCATTCTTTTCTTCATTTTGCACCCCTCATGCCAAAGCACACACACACACACATACACATGCCTGCAGTGCATAATATATTTCCGGCAGAGGAGTACTGGTGTAATCTATTCTTTGTTTGTCATTGATATTGGTGTCTTATAGCCATTCTGGCTGCGTTTGCTTTAGTTTTATATGTCAGCAGAGACATGATTAGCTCTACTGGTCTTCTCCAACGATGTGCGTATGAGTTGTGTGTGTGTGTGTGTGTGTGTGTGTGAGAGAGAGAGAGAGAGAGAGAGAGAGAGAGAGAAAGAATGAAACAAAGGGAGAGAGAGAGAGAGAAAGACGGTAGTATCCGAAAACAACTAAAGGAATTTGAAGCTATTAGATATAGAACTTCAGTGAATACTCGGATCTAACAAACTTAATTCTCGTTACGAGAAGGACAAAAGCAACTTTTTTCTCAAATATTTTACAAATATGATTAATCTGATGCAATTAACTTTTCCATGTCTAATTGCTAGCTAGACTAGTGGTTCCCTGCCAGTAGTGATGAGCAAGCACACTGAGAAAAATCCGTTATCCGAACACCAGTACAATTGTGCGGAATCCTTATGTTTACTACAGAAATCAGTACGGAGCATGCGTTATCCATATGCTAGATACTCACTGCCCTTAGATGTTACATCATGCCGTTGCAGGATGTCTGATGTCTAACAGTCTTCCTTATATTACATACGTATACGTATGTTATATACGCCAGCTATATGTTACATACTTCTGTGATATTTTCCATAATTAGAAGCTTTGCTTTGTATATAATTACATAGACACTAATTGTTTGCTGAGCAAAAGCATATATTTTCATTAAAAATTAAATATGTGCTACAATTTCACTAACTAACTTTTTGGCTTCATCAGACACTATGAGATACAGGATAACTGTACAATCTTATATATATATTTATATATACAGCAGCTGAAATATCTTTCTTCAGATTGGCTCCTGGCAGCAGCAAATCCTCTTCAAGTATACTTATTTGAAAATTCCTATATAGATGCTTTCAATTAGAATCTTGTTGTTTCAATGCTTTGTTACTTACGCACTTCACTTTGAAATTATGATTTAAACCATACATGCATATTACATAAGTGATTGATTTTTTTTATCGTTATTGTTGCATGATGCTTTCAATTGTTACTAATAGCAGAACATGATAATCTTAACTAAACTAATTTAAACTAACAACTAAATAACTTAAATAATTATGTAAATAATAGCAACAATTGAAAGCATCTATATAGGAATTTTCAAATAAGTATACTTGAAGGGGATTTGCGGCTGCTAGGAGCCAATCAGAAGAAAGATGTTTCAGCTGCTGTATATATATAAGATTGTACAGTTATCATATATCTCATAGTGTCTGATGAAGCCAAAGAGTTAGTTGGTGAAACTGTAACACATATTTAATTTTTAATGAAAATATATGGTTTTGCTCAGCAAACAATTAGTGTCTATGTAATTGCATATTTCTATCTGTATCAGAGATATTGACAACCTATATGCAGTTCTTTCGCTCGTACGAAAAGTATGTTTATTGGGAACACTTATGCGGAAAGTACGTATAAAATATACTTTTTCAGTTATACGTTTACTGTACGTTAAGTGTAAAAATTTCAGATTTTACACATGTAACCTACGTTTCTACGTACGCCAGATATGTGTTTGTCTTCTCAATGCAAGCTACTGACAGAAATAAACTTAATTCTTAATTACAAATATTACAAATGTTATAGCAAAGAGACGTAAATTAAATACCGGTACCGTACAAATACAGTAAAACTGGAAGAAATACTACAGCACTGTAATGGTAATTAAAAGTTGTACTGGAAATAAATATAATTTGGTGAGGAAATATAAAAGGCCTCATGGCATGACCTTGGTACCGTGGAAAAATGGAAAATCACTAGTCTGGGATTTCACATGTTCCGATACGTTTGCTCCTTCCAACTTATCCCATTCTTCAATTCAGACAGGTCTCGTCGCCGCTCACAGACAATCAGACAAAAGACTAAAACACTCAAACCTATTGGACAAATATCGGTTTGTAACAGTAGCAATAGAAACCAGTGGGTCTTGGGGTCACGAAGGATCTAATTTCATTAATGAAGTTGGTCATCGAATAGCAATCAAAACTGGTGATCCCCAAGCTACTGCATTCCTTTTCCAACGTATCAGCATCGCCATCCAGCGCGGGAATGTGTCATCGATCTTAGGTACATTACCTCCTGGTAAAGAACTGGACGAGATTTTTCTTCTATAACACACAATAAGACGGAAGTAGAGACATCCTAGGAGGCTGACAACCACTTTGACTATGTTCATGAAGAATGTTTTGAATCCAGTTTGGATAAATATAAATTCTTGGAAGTCATGGCTAATACCGGTAAATTTAGCAACATTATCTACAGATTTTACTTTGTTGCTCAAAATCGTTAAAGACCCGAAAGATATTGTTGTCAAGCGGTTCGATGTTTATTTTGGAACAAATATGCTATAACTAATGTTGAAAAATATATTTATCATTAGTTTGAGTAATAAAATTGGTGAGAATATGGTTGAGGATTTAAGAATTCAAGTTGCAGCTGAAATCCCACAAAGAGTCAAACATGTATGAGCTTGAGGGAGAAGTGTGTATCAAGTATGCAGAGTTTACAAAGGGGAACACCAGGTAAACAAGATGTGAAACCATAGTAAAAAAGATATCGTAAAGAAATTTGAACGTACTGTATGAAGAAAGTGATGATACTATAACATGAGTTGAAAATGGCTACAATTAGTTTCCAGGCTGATTTGAACGACGTATTATCTTTTTACTGAAAGCTTCTGGTCAGTTTGAGTCTAATTTCTTTGCAGTCCTGCTTTCAATTTGATCTTTCATATGACTTCATAAGTTGATAATAAGCAATAAGTCTGGCAATTATGAGGGTCACACCCTTTCGTAGAAGACTCTGAATACACGACTTAAAGGAAAAAGTCGAAGAAAAAAATCATGATTAATGATTTTTCACTTATACCCGAAACTTACGGATTTTTTTTTTTTGGGGGGGGGGGGTGAAAAACAGTTCGCAAACGGTCAAGAACTCAATCAAGCAGTGACAACCTGGCTCAAATCTGTGATGGCTGACAAATATAACATCGGCATTGAAACGATCCCACGTTCTAACAAGTGCCTTGACAACTATGGCGATTACATAGAAAAGTAGAGTAAGATCCTGTGACTTAGTAAATAAAGTTTTGTGCTGATATCTTTTGGTTTCATTTAACCATGCCAAAACGTCCTTTACTTTCTGGACGACTCTCCTACATTAAGGTAATGATTTTACTTGCTTCGGTCTGTTCTAAGCTTAATGTATAAGTGTAAAGATATAAAGAACAAATAATATCGGCAATTCTACAGATAACAATAAATAAATGATATAAAATGCCATGAACTGATCAGTACGGGACTGTATAGGCCTACTTTTGGGCCACCCTATATATATATATACTGGATGTATCAAAAGTTCGGGACCAAAAGCCAACTTCGTTATGAATAAATACACGAAAAAATGGAAAAAAGAGAAAGTTGTTGGAAATATGTGGTTTTCAAACTAAAATATTGTAATCTTGCCAATCCCACCAGTCATTTGGGCTCCGTACTGGTAAAGCGCGCCCTATATTAAATAAGAAAAAAAAAGGCAATGTTGCATATGCATCAGTCTATTAACTTGACCCCTCATTGCTTTTAGTGCACATGGTCCTGGTCCGATTCTCGGTGAAAGAACACAGAAAATTAATTTCATAAGCATTCACTTTGATTAATCATCCGTCTTTTTTAGTCTGAAGGGCATAAACGTGGGACGTTAAACTTAAACTTCATTTTATTTCCAGGCCCCCCATCATATACTAACAATACAATATTGTTGGGAAATTGATTCGAGGTTATTATTCTAGGTTCTCTCACACACAACAATGTGCTAGCTCCCCATGTTATTTTTATGTGCTCTTATGTGCTCTTATTAGATCAGTCTGTTTAACAGGACACGTTGCTTTTTTTTTTTCATTTAACGCTAGCTAAACCTGCACTCTCTACACAGCGCATCAATCACATATGAGCATGAATCTCCTTGTCATTCCTCACAACATCTGTACATGTCTGTTTACAAACACAAGTGAAAAACGTCTTGATAAAAGTCGGCAAGGGGTACCATAAAGGGGAGATTTTTCGATTATGTTTTCAATATCTCACACCATTTGCAAGATTTGAGCCTACTTTTGATTGGAGTTTATAATTCATGTATGATCAGTGTTTTCTTTCTTCTTGCATGCAATATGTAATAAGCAAATACATTACATATACAATTAATTATAATGTCAGTAAAATAGGGTGTTCGTTGGGCAAAACACTTCAAACAATAAAGATTTATCTTAGACTGGAGAAGTAGTTATCTTTTGTTTTTCATGATCATTTGGCCATGAAACAAACGCAGGAGAGATATACTAACCTTGTATATACAAATGTGTGGTGCTGGAATGTATAACTCATAGGATATGGTGCGTTACTTTTTGAGATTCCAATACTTCCAGTATATCCCTAAAAATGTAATAAATAAATAAGTGGCATGTTGTTTTTAAATATTAAATTAGAACTGGACAATCTACACAAAATCGATCAGTGAAAACGGTATCTTTCTAGAGTTTGTGGTTTCCGAGATATTATTGTCAAAAGAATTGGTTGCAAATATATAAACCTAGCACTCTAATATTATACGCGCGCGCGTGTGTGTGTGTGTGTGTGTGTGTATAGGGTGTTTTGCTAAAGTGGACCTCAAACGGCTGGTGCGATTGGAAAAATTAACTATTTTATATTAAAAACATGTTATATTACAACTTCCGTCTTTTTCCATTATCTTTACTCATAGGGAAGGTGGTATATGCCCCGGACTTTTGATACACCCTATATATATATATATATATATATATATATATATATATATATATATATATATATATATATATATGTGTGTGTGTGTGTGTGTGTGTGTGTGTGTTAGTACATTACTTTAGGGTCAATCCATTAGTCATTTATCTTGCTTTTTTATTCTTGAATATCCTCTACTGTATCATCAATATTTATTTCCAAATGTTGTTGTTAATTGCATGATAATGGGTCAAGATTGTAAATGTGTACTAACTTTGTGTGTCCCTTCTTTCTTCCTTTCTTTCCTTTTTGCGGAAAAAAATAAAGAATAAAAAATAATCATGAAAGAAAGAAATATTCCACTTTTTTCTACCATTTCGTTTAGATTTCTATCAGACTTTCTTCCCACATTGTAATCTTACTTAGCTACCTTATATATATAGGGTTATTTAGACTCAACAAAGAAAGAAAGAAAGAAAGAAGGAAAGAGAAAAGAAAGAGTAGATAAGGAAGAGGGGAAAATGAAGAAAATAATAATAATAATAAATTAGAAAATGAAAAAAGAAAGAACTTTTATTAACGTAGAATAATCACTCAAAACGCATTATTCAAGATAAATTAACGGCTTTTGCATGATAGAAAATGTATGTTAAATTTAGTATTACATTGGTATCGTTCATGCAATCATCATGTCATCATTTTTTAAAAACATTTTTTCTTCTTCTTTTTTTTTCATTACTTATACCAACCAGCACATTGCAAAATAGCAAAGTCGTAAAAATGACGACGAGAGGAAGGGGTTATTTTATCACAAATCTCAACATCGAAACTATACGAAATGAGATTGTGTTCCCTAAAGGCATTCCAAATACTTTTCCTATCCCTCCCCTCCTCCCACCGTGCTGCGTTCTCTACACACAATCCCCGCTCGCTAGAGAGCAGCACCAGCAGCAAATTGCATTAGCAATTCGTCAATAAAATTCTTAATTAAAATGCTAATTAGTAGTAATTAGTCCATATCGGAGAGAAACTGTTGTTAATTTCTGCCTTTTTATGACAATTAATTTTCTTTCGGGTTGAATATCATCACAATAGCTAAAGCTGTGCTGCCTGTTACAAAATGAGATTACAGTTTGTTTACTGTGCCGCTAAAATCTGTGTAGATATGTATATATACACACATGTATATGTATGTATGAAGAGTATGTGTTTATATGTACTGTACACATATTTACGTGTAAATGTTTTATTGTTTTTGTGTTGTTAATATTGTTGTTGCTGTAATAGTTATGACTTGTTTTGCTGGTTAGTTAGCCATATGTGCAGATAATTTTTACGCGTGTATTTAATAACTGAATAGCAAAATGTTCCTTAATTGTACAGACATTATGTGTTATTACTGTATGTTGATATTGTAGGGCAAAACAAGGTAGGTAGGTTAACGCTCAACTAGTAAATTGGTGTGGAATTCTGTGTCACCACCATCAGCCAAGGAATTCCAAGTTGGAAAATCTGTGTGTTTCTAGGAATTGTCTTGTAGTAGCTAATTTTCTACAATAGAAGTGCATGTCTAAAAAAAGTATTTCCTCAGAAATATCAGGAGTAAGTCACGACAATAGTCAATAAAGAATGCTCTATATCAGTGGTTCTCAAAGTGGGGTCCATGGACTCCTGGGTTCCGCAGGACCTAGCCAAGGGGACCGCGATGCCTAAAATCTTTGATGCCTTTCCCTACCACATACATGTACTTATGTGAGCAGACTTTTTGTGTTCTTTGTAGTATTAAGACCTAAAGCGGAATCGTGTTAATGTGGAATCAGACCTAAGATTGATGATAACAAAACTTATTCCAGATTTCAATGCAATTATGGAAAAACACAAAGAATTTCATTCATCACATTAGTGACCCCACATTTGAGAACATTTTCTGCCCTTTTTTTTTTTTAAAAAAAAAAAAAGTCTTGAAAGTTACTGTATTTCCAACTGAAATTTCGTTCACTAGGAAACAATCATGTATCTTTAGAATAAATTACTTATTGCATGATTTTTCTTTATCTTTTTCTTGTCAGTGGTAATAGCATTGCATATAGTATGATTTAAGGTTATTACAACATATTCTGATCACAAATTCCATTTTCTGAGTACCTAGGTGCTATCTTTTACGTTAAACATTTATCACTCCATTTATTCAAGCTTTATGCTTTTACCAAATTACATAACATAATTCTAAACAACTTTCTACTGATAGGTTTCTCAACATAGTTCCACATAAAACAATTACACTAATCTGTCAATAAAATAAAATAAAAAGAAAACTACAGTACATTACAGGCAAGTAGTATTCACGCTGTGCAAAAGCATGTTGTTCAAGGTGAATTTTAATTGAATTTGGTTATCAACACTGCAGTAATCAGTAATTGAAACTTAGAAAACTTTCCGGAACTGGTGGTCAAAAACGGGGAAGGTTTGTACACAAAATGATGTAGATATATGTTGTGGGGCTTTGAAAATGTGACCTATTTTGAATTAGTTTCAGATGGCCACGCCATCAACGAACGATTTCTACTCGCAGTAATTCGAACCAACGTATGAAACTCTATCCCGAGAGAAAAAAAAAAGCTGAATTGTGACACGCATACCTTTGAGATGGTGTGTGGTCAGCCTACCGGTTCGCCTCGTTGTTAATGTTGGCTTTTTATACAGGAGTTTGCTACTTATTTTTTTAAAAGTAGTTGTAACATGACACTGCCATACATTATGTGGTGAGTATGACGATCAGCCACCTTTAATCTGACTAGACCTGGTTCTGTTTTATTTTGCTATCATTAGCATAGATATACCTATACGACTTGACATATTCCTGGTATAACCCTCCAGAAAATCAGAACTAGAAGGAATTGAACATTTCGTCCACAATCTAGGTTAGTCACCCATCTTGCACTTAGCGACTATTATTTCATCCAGTCAGTGGCACACTTTCCAGCAGCAGAATTTTTTGGAATGTAAACGAGATGCAAACTCAGTTCTAGATTTCTTAGCCTGAAAAAAAAGAAGAAGAAGAAAAGAAAAGAAAAAAGAATTGATAAAGATAAAAAACTAGCAAATTTCGTACCATATTGTGAAATCAAGATAGATTTTCAAACTATGAGTATGTAGTGTCAGTGTTGCCACACTTGGTACAATTGTACCAAATTCAGCCCTTTTTCTGTCATTCATCGGCCCGTTGGTACCACACTGGCATTTTCATCCCCTTTTCTGAAAAAGTTGGTACAATTCTACCCAATTCAGCACCATTTAGCAAATACTTGTCACATTTTCAAAAGTGTCAGTAAGACTTTCTCTACATCTCACGTTACTCATACTGTGTGCTGGACTCTTAAAAAAAATATTCTGTTGAAGAATAGTTCTGTGACGTTGCACCGCAAAACGCTACGAATCTTGTGTGGAAAATTCGTAATTCGCTATACCGGGAAACAAGTAGTGCTAGATGAGTGCATCCTCGCCGGACATGAAGGAGACGAAAAAGAAGTAGTGTGATGGAAGTTTTAGCTCGAAATCTTTAAAAACAAAAAAAGTTTAATTTTCTTAACTTTTTCCTTTTAATTTGCGGCCTCTTTTATACTTCTCACTTGCGGGAAAAGTTTAATCTACTCTCACGGTTGTTCGGGATCCTCCTATTTGGATATTTTCAAAATGTAGTTTTTAAAAAGAGCACTTTCTTGATTTGGACTTTTGAAAGAGGTGGGGAGTGTTCTAGAACTTTATATCTCTTTTAGTTTCGTGTTATAGAGCCATGAATTACACTGGTATAAAATAACGAATTCAGCCCTTTTTGTTTTAATTTGAAACTAATTTTCAGCCCACTCCAGAGCTAGGACTGTGGCAACACTGTCTAGTTTTGAAACCGAAGACGACAGATGTACCCCTTCTGGTTTCAACAGAGGGATAAAAAAGAAGAAAAAAATGGAAGATAAAAATATTAGAATAGTAAACACTCAGTATTTGTAGGAGCTCTGGCCACTAGAGTTTGTTAGTCGATTATAGCACCGGTGGTAGCAAAATTTGGAATTAAAGTTTTAGTAATCCGGTTTAAGCGATTCTTGCTTTAGTTGACAGTTAGTATTCAATCGTTCAAATTCAAAAGACAAATTGCGCTTAAGTATATAATGGAGTACCACTGTACTTAAGTACCACTACCATACGTATAGTTTTTAAATACCAAGCTACTATAGCCGTGATAGTTTATTATCTGGTGAGTTCAAAGTTAAAAATTCGTTATGAGTAGAATTATTACTTTCCTATTTCGAGGAGAAATTATGTAAATGGTACTTGTAGCTTGTTTAAATTGATTATATGGAGAACATACTGAATGCGAAATTGCAATTTAATGTAAAGTTTAAATACCCTTATGGTATTAATAGAAGAACCAGTTTAATTATACAGTTTAGTTTCTTCGTGTTTGTTATTTGCTTAATCTTATATTCAATAAATTTTGAGTCATAAGTATTAATCAGATGATTGTTAGCGTTTTATTTGTCTTTCTTTGTCGTGCGTGTTGTGAAAAGAGGTGAAAAGTTTTCTTTGAAGCGAGTCTTTTCATTTACTCAAATTTTGCATTTGTTGATAATTTTCAAAAAATCATTTTACTAGTAGAATCTAATTAAAAAAAAAAAAAACAGTATAACAACTGATTAGTTACATGAAACGTAGGGTGTGTTATAAAGCATTTCTGATCGAAGACAGTGGGCTACTCATTTAATGAGTAAGAATCATGTTACATGGAACATATTTTCGCGACTCTGAACCCATATATATATAGAATGTTACAAAATAGATTCCTGATATCAAAAATAAGAAAAAAGTTTATGGACCTGGATCAGAAGCGTATAGTTTCGTAGTTATAGTGTGCCTAAAACGTGAAAAAAAAAGGAACTTTAAAGTTCCGAAGTTCTACTACTATAGGACCGATCGTAGTCGGGTCAAGACATCAATGAGGAACTAAACGGTGTGACAAACATCTTGGCATTTGAAGGCGGCGCTCCAAGCTCCTTTTAAATGCTGCTAGCAAATGAGAGGCCAGCGGTATTGCCACGTTTATTTTGTACACATCCACGTTTATTCCGTATCTGCTGATCGCGCTATAGTGTCTACTTAGCCATAGCCACACCCCTTAGCACTCGGCAACGTCGCGTCAGAACTTGCGTTTTATTCGTTTAGCTGAAATGCCAAGATGTTTGTCACAGGCTTTAGTATGTGAACTATCCAAATATCCATCCATCAGAACCTCCGGTACTTGTACAATCATTTTTAGAGAGGCTGTTTGGGAGTACCTGATCATTCTCCACTTACCTCTCTAAAAATTGGTGTGCAAAAGCATTCTTAAACATGGATATTTAGATGGTCACATACCAGTTCTTCAGTGATGTATTGACCCGACTACGATAGGTCCCATAGTAGTGGAGCTATGAACTTTTAAAGTTCACTCGTTTCACGTTTTCGGCATCCTATAACTCTGAAACTATCCACTTTTGAGTACAGGTCTATATAAACTTTCTGCAAAGAGACAGAACAGAAAACAGCTTGAACAAAAGAGGGGTGGTAGGGAAAGGGGATCAAAAGAAGCACTGGCAGTATACGATTAGTAAGGAATCCACGAGTACTGTATCTGAGAAATCATCAATTACACCTTGGTTTTCTATCATCCCTGTCTTCTGTCAACTCTAAGTTGCTTGCATATTAATTGTTTCCAGTGAATGGAAACAGCAAACTATGACACATCTAGTTGAAAATGACTGCTGTAGACTGATAAGGGTTAGACGGATAGAGTCGTTTTATGAGAGACTTCATATACTTATGAATAATAAACTCTGAAATTCTAAAATGTCAGCAGTTATGTAAAAAGTTATGATGAATGGAGTTGTGATACTTTTTGTATTTTGTGGAGCTGTTATTTAGTAGTGAGATCGCTATTATTTGCTGCCAAAATGCTATAAATGATTGTTAAATCCTGCATTCAAAAAACTAAATGTAAAGAAAAGATAAAGAAGAATACCCTGGTTTATCATGTATGGATGTTAGGACACTGAGCTGTAGTTTGGGATATTTAAAATGCACTTTTTACTCATTGTAAATCCTCGGTCAATTGTGTTGTATAAAGGCTTTCTGCATAGAAATTTTAAAATATTATTTTTAGATTTAGTCACAAATACACAGGGTGGCGCCATAGTAGGTATACAGTGCCTTACTGATCAGCTCATTGCATTTTATATAATTTCTTATTGTTATCCTTGAGGTAGACTTAATTTCTTTATTATTTGTTCTTAATGTGTTTTTACTTACATCTTAAGCTCGGAAGAGCCGAAGCAAATAAACCCATAAACTAGAATGTTATACTTGATCAATGCAGGAGTGTATACCTACTTTTGGGCCACCCTGTATATTAATAATTATCATTTCTTTGCGATTACTACTTTTTTCTTCTCCATAATCCACATTTCATGCTTTGTTCTTTCTCTTTTCTATTCTATTTCTATCTGCTGTTCTATATCACCTTTTCTTTTGTTAGGATCTTTTGCCATTTTAGATATTGGAGAGTGCAAAAGAACAAGGGGTGAGAGAGAAAGGGAGCAGGTATTAAAATTCCATTAACCTCTGGAATGCTGCAGGATCTTCATTTTTCATCTGAAGGCAGTCCATATTTCCCTTCCCTTCTCTTTTAAATAAAGAAAAAAGTTTCATTACAAAAAATGAAAAAGTCTGCAAAAGAAAAGAAGTCCAGGTTATACCGAGGGGATAGAAACGTTTTTTAAGGGAAAAAATTAGCATAAAATTTATTTCGAACTGACCTTGATTAAGGCCTGGCTAAGATTAACGACCACATTTCTTTTAGGAGAGGCACTGTTCAAAGGGGCTTGAAAAAAGTGTGTACGGAGTGCATAATGAAGAGGGAATAATAGAGTGTAGAAATAAATATTAAGGGATGAGATGAATAAGGGTTAAATGGGAAAAAGTAGAGATCTGGTACTGCTATATATGACGTACACTGATAACGTGACGCGATAGGCAATTCTGATTTTGCTTCCAGAATCATTTAAGATTTGGGAAAGAAGAGCTTAAAGCGAACATGCACAGTCTGTAGGTTTTATTTCTCTTCCAGTAATGAGCTAAAATTGTTGAACACTAATATCGGTTGTTTCGATTATTTTTACACATCATCTCTTCTCATCTCACATCTCATCTTCATGCCAATGGGGATGAATTTAAACTTAAAGGGCACTAGAAGTTTCACTATTCATCTCAGCGACACCGAAAACTATGGATTAGACAGTAATATTGGTCGTTTCAGATTATTATTATTATTATTATTATTATTATTATTATATTATTATTATTATTATTATTATTATTATTATTATTATTATTATTATTATTATTATTATTATTATTATTATTATTGCATGTCACCCTCTCATCCCTCTCCCTTTGCCGAAAATGTACTGAAAACCTAAGTTAGGGCAGGGTCTAGTCATGTATCTAAATAATTGAAAATCGTTGTAGCGGTCTAGGAGAAGTTAGTTGCAAAAAGTTGTAACATTCATTTATATATACACAGACGTCGAGTCATGTATACTGAGCCGAATTTGAATGTGCCACTTACCTAGAAAATGACATGTTTCCACCACGGATTGTGTTCGATCTGCAGGTGACCTTCACTGACTATTGCTCGGCATCGGAATTTCCATTGCAGGAGACTGTGTTGTAGTTGGATCATGGATATTGCATCCCACTCTTCTTTATATACCTTCCACAGGTCGAAGACACCGCGGACTCGACGCTGGGACGTGCGCCGCTTGAGAAATCCGAAAGCACAATAGAACATTGAGCTGGCATTGCAACTTTGACAGGGATGTCAGAGAAATTCCAGTTTCCTATTCCATACGACGATATAATTCTAGCGATTTTATTGCCGTGTAGCTGGATGCCTTGTCTTGGTACAGTTAAACCTGATTCACATCATTTCGTACAATGATGGGATTTCATGCTGGTACATTTCAGGCAGTATATAAATATGGCAGTACCCAGCATTGATTTTGACGTTTTGCCCCACTTTTCGGAGACACAGTTTGCCGCTGTGCGAGAAACTAACCACAATTATAAACCCTTTAGGAAACGGTTCTAGCTACTCGCGTAGGTGTGGCGGGCCCATGACTCCGTGCCGCATATTTCCGTATAATACAATTCACATTGGCACTACCTACGCGAAAAATTAAGCATTTGACACATTTTTACGACGCGCGAAAAATTAGCGTTGGAAAGGACTACAATCAACCCCTCCCCGAATCTGTTCAGTTTCGGCTCAGATGGGCAAGTTATGTAGTTAAAATGGAAGAAAGTAGTAACGCTTTCAAAATTTAAACTGGAAACCCAATCGGGAAAAAGTTCATTAGTAAAAACTAGACGCAGATAGGATAATATTAAGATGGATCTTGCAGAAATATTTATACAAGGCCCAGTTGGCTAAGGACAGAAATCGATCGAGAGCTTATGTGGATGCGGTATCAAGCCACCGGGTTCCGTAGGTAATAAAATTAGTTGCAACTTTTGTTTCACATCTATCGGAAAACACATCTATTTATCACATCTATCAATCTGTTTATCTATCATCTATGATAGATAAACAGATTGACGGACGAACTTAGCCGTTCATAGAACTTCTAATACTTATAAATAGCATTGTTATGAAGCCTAAAATCATGATATTCCTGTAAGTACAGGTGCAGACTACCAAGGAAAAAAGTATTCAATAAAGTGAAGAGGTGGTATTCTATAAATGGGATGATCTAACGAAACCACTGCCAAGGACTTCTCACATTGTTTCCCCACTAACTCACTGTTTCCTTATGAAGTTTTAGGCCTGTTCGGCCTTATGCAGAGTTGTTTTGACGTATGATTAACGCCATACTAATGGTTAGACTAACGCATGGTTATCAGAAGAGTATTCAGAATCTCTGATTAGCACGTAGTAGTTGACTAAGTTAATCACATGTAACTAATTAATTTAGAGCAAAAGGAACCCTTGTTTAGTCACAATAAATTTACATTATAAGAATAAAAGCAATTAATTACCTGTCTTCCTTTCTTTCCTTTCACCTCATCGGGTAAATTACCTATGAAGCAGCTATTAAGCCGAGTTCTCTACAATAACAAAATTGTTTCTTAAAGTGAACAGTGAGAGATGAGTAGAAAATTTCCAGTTTTGTGAGGGATATATGATCGATACCTTATCTTCCCTTATAATTACAACATAATCCTTCTATTGTCGCTAATATTAATTGACTTCTACTTATTCCCACCATAAATACATCCCTCAGAAATGGATAAGTTAATTACAATCCCATTAGGTAAATATTTATAAGTTGTTGTAATGTCAAACCACAAAGAAACCATTTCGAATTTCGTATTTCATATATTTTGATTTTTACAGACTACGCGTGCGCACGTCTAAGTTTCTGTTGTTGCCACGTTTATTTTTCTCGCCCAATGTATTGATGCCATATTAGTTAAATCATGCCCAAATCAAGTTATTGGCAAACTTTGAATACGAAAAAATACACCCTCCGTAGTACTAATAAACTAATAAAACACTAACTAATCTGTGACTAATGCTTGATTAACGAATGCTCTGAATACCGCACGTTATGAGCGAGGACGTTTCTCATTTTATATTGTAAACTCAATTAAACTCTTATTATATTTTGTGCGAACATATTATAAGCTGTACATAAATATTCTAATAAAAATAAGCACTGCTTTATATTTCACATGAACGTACTTTAAAAAAAGAAAACAACTTAATACTCAGTATTTGAAACATCAACCAGTTTATATTATCGTCAATCTAAAAACATTTCTAATTAATCGCTATATGTGGAGGCTACTAAAGAAAAAATTAAACTTTTCAATCTTTCTATAAATGGCCTTTTTTATTTATTTTTTTTAAAAAATAGTATCCTTTGGGGAAAACAAATACAAAAAAAAATCATTTTGTTTTCTATCATTTTTATAAAAAATGAAAAATAAATAAATAAATCCTGTTTCCTATCCTTAGGCCTTTTCCCATAGCTAATAACTATAAACACAAAAATGAACGAACAGTGCTAATATCATATGAGCATATATTTTAAAAAAAAAATCTTAAAAAGGCAAAGAAAAAGAATGTATATATATATATATAATGAACTAATGTGTGCGTGTGTTTTTGTATATATGTGTATATATGTTTTTTTTTTAAACAAAATACTCAACTTCCAGAATGTATTGCCTGCCATTTTTTCCCGTGAAATCAAATTATGAAAGTAAAATTCGTGACTTGATATACCAAAACGATATCTTTTTCACATTCCTTTTTTTTCTAGAAAAATATTTTATGGAGTTTATATAAGATAACTACTGAATTTTAACCATTGAACTTTATATATATATATATATATATATATATATATATATTGACAGATGAGTGATAAAACGGTCTTACAACCTTACTTCAGAAAGCGTTTTTATATATTTTTTTCAGAGTGAATTTAGAATTGGCTTTTTTTTTTTTTTTTTTTTTTTTTTTAACCATGCAGTCCTGAACAGAACAAAGTTAGGTTTAATTCCCATCGCGATAAAATAAACATGGAATGGGATCTTGAGAGTGAGATGACGACTCTTAAGGCTTTTTCGGAACTTCTATTCTTTCATTCAAAGTCTTGTTCAGTTTTTTAACATACTTTTTTTCTCTCCCTTATTTCTTGCTTGCTTCCTTCTTGTATCCACACACACACACACACTCACAAACCTTCACATGCTTCACACATTTCCATTCTTCTCTCTCTACCTCTTATGTCTTATCCTACCCATCCGCTCGTTCACATATCCATCCATTCCCAATTTTTCTGCAGTATGTATGAAGATCAAACAGGGGGGGCTACTACATAATTCAAGTCCTTCCTCAATTTTATTTCTCAAATTCCCTTATGGTCAGTTTGAACGAGCACGGCAATAATATTTTATCCATCCAGGCTTTCCCCTACGTCATCATCCATTGCTTCAGCCAATCGTAGGTAGTCTTGGACCTACGAATTAGCCAATCTGTAAGGCTAATGTAGAAAAGAAAAAAAAACGCATCGTTGCCAATTGTAAGAACGGGGAAAATACCCCGTATACAATGCATTAACTACATTATCATATGCTTGCAAGATTTTTTTAAAAAGTAAGTCTCTCTTCCGTGCAATGTGAAGGTAGAATGAATACATCTTATTGTTGCATTCTTATATATAATTATTTATATTTTTAATTAAAAACAGTTTAGACTCTAGGTGAATAAATGTCTTCCCAGGTCCTTGAAACACGTATGTAAGTCCTCATAAAGGAATTTTATTTTATTATTATTTTTTATCTCTGTTATAAATCTAGCTAATTTTATTTCCAGCATACTCGACATGCGGAAATAATAATAATAAAATTCTTTTTTCTGAGTAATCATGTACGTATCTTTACGTAACACTTCATTGTTGTATGTAAATAATAATGCACCTTTAATGCAACCAAAAGTATTACTATAATCGCTATCTGATATATACACACACAATTGTGTATATACTAAATATCTGTAGTAGCACATTTTCCCTATGTTTCTAACGTACTGAATTAAGTTAAAACCAAGAGATGTGTGTTAATGTAAACTGAATTAATAATTAAGGTATCTATTATAACAAGTAGCTATTATAACGCGTAAATGAATTTAAAATCTAGGAAAGGTTATGGTCGTGATTAATGGTGGACACAAAACCGGTTTTTCGGATTTTCACCGAAACCGGTTATCGGTTTTCTCCAAACCCAGTTCGGTTTTTCACCGGATCCGGTTTCGCTTTTCTTCACAACTGGTTCCGGTTTTTTCAAAATTTGTTACATTTCTGACCAGAATAGTGTTTCGTTGTTCTCCGGAAACCGATTCCATTTCCACTGGTTTCGGTGAAAACCGAAACCGGATCCGGTGAAAAACCGAACCGGTTTTTGAAAAAAAACGAAATCAGTTTCGGTGAAAAACCAAACCGGTTTTGGAGAAAACCGAAACCGGTTTTGGAGAAAATTGAAATGTCGGTTTTTCGGTTTTCTAGAAACCGGTTTCCGGTTTTTATAAAAACCGGTTTTGCCCATCCCTAGTCGTGATACGAGAGAGCTAATTTATATTAGTATGGGCAATAAATTATGTTTTAAGAATGTGCAATACATCACGTACATGCGTATGTGTTTGTGTGTGCTTTAATTGTTTCTACACCAATAAACTTTTGTTTCCGAATTGTATCCTCCAGCTTCATCGACAGTAGGAGGCCATCATTTATTTTCTAGGATGTAAACAAATATTTGACTCGGAACATCATTGTATTGTATTATTTTATAAATAACAAATTTCTCCCCTGCCTTCGGAACATCCACTAAAAGGAAACCTTGGGAAACTACAAGTATTCCAAAATAAAGTCATAAAATTACTCATAAATTTTCCTACCATTACGTAATAATATGAGTGCCCTGTCCATTTCAGAAATCATAAAAGATCAAGCCACAAAATTTTATAATAATAAGCATACAGGTAAAGTAGAAAACAAGTTAATCATATACTCCTTTTGGTTGATGATACAAAAGTAATTGTAACTGAAAAAGATAGAGATAGCTTGCAAGAAGCCATTGATCTTAGAATATTCCAACTTATGTGCTAATTTTCTGCAAACAAATTAAAACTACATGCAGATAAAAAAAAAGTGTGTCTACTACCATTTATCTCATAAAATATCACACCAACTACCGCAGATATCCATGCATCATGAAGGATTTACATTTACCAATAGAATACCATAAAATATTTGGGTATGTATCTAGATGATAAAATTCTCAAGGCAAGAATACGTAGACAAACTAAGCAAAACATTAGTCCAAGTTATGTACAAAATACGAACTCTAGTTCCAATATTGAATCTACAATTAATTATGTTCCTGTACTATGCCATATTCTATTCCCATACTAAGTACGGTATTGCCTTCTTGGGGGGCCTTCGTTACAACTTCAGAATATATTCAAACAACAGAAAAGTGTCAAAAGAATCATTACAAAATCACCAAAACGCACCAGATGTAAGTGTGTTGATTCATTAAAAAAAAAAAAAAAAAATAGTCGATTTGTAGATTATTAAGGAGTTATGTTTCGACTACTAGTAAATAACCATATTTTGAATATTGATAATAAAATCTAGATTTGATATGATTGGTAGTATAGTGGTAATTTGTTAAAAAAAAATTGGATTCAAATTGATATACGTTTATTGGATCAATAAATCATTCTTGACTAAACAAAAAAATTACAATTAAAGCAGACATATTCTAAATGAATAAGAATTAAGAGCTCTCTTTTAATCTGCTATTTCAAATATATTAAAATTTACTATTTTTGAAAACTACTTTATGGAAAACATTGAAGCGTACTGAATACATGTAGACCTGTCGAGAGACCTCCTTGAGAAGTATTGAAAATACATTCTGTAACAAGACAAATTCAATTATAATGAAAGGTTAACTTACATAAAAGTTTAAGTCAGCGAAGATTCTCATTTCTCGAAGATTCAATAATCTGTCTCTTCTGCGTTGACATTGTGTTTCGTTCTGTGCTTCTGTCATTGTTCCTCCTTCCCGAGCTATCATTTTTGGGAAGTATTTATGCAAGTTCTAAACACTTTCACTGACATACAATTTAAAAACAAACTAGCACGTCATACATCCTAGATGGAGTATTTTGAGGTTGTTTACCACTTATTAGTTCCTGTTCCTTTTTAAAATAGATGCTGTTTATAGGTCTTGAAAATTATTTTGAATTCAGTACAAGCATGTACAAAAGTTTTGTATGTTTCTAAAGTGCAATAAAAGTTTTTTTTTAATATTTCAAAGAATTATTAACAATGTTAATGTTAGTTAACACATAAGGAACTATTAGAATCATTCAATATGATGACAGTTTCTTCTTTGTACATGTTTGAATTTCTCAAAATAACTTGGGATCATTTGGATAATATTAAAAGAGATGGTGATACTCGCAACTATCTTACCCGTGGAAAAAGATAACTTATCTACTTACACAACTATCTACTGTGTATCATAGAACATATGCATAACGAAAATCACATATCTATATGATTGTAAAACTGTATAATAAGCTACCTGGGTATATATAAAAAAAAATACTCATAAAAGGGTTTCTTTGTCAACTCAGTGCGCAAACTGCTACTAAATAACACATTTTACACGCTACATGAGTGTCTAAGCAGTTCATTGTGCAACTTCGAAAAACAATTAAATCCCTATTGTATATATCAGATGGTAAATACAAACATGCACATATATACAGTAATTAAAATAGTTATATATATATATATATATATATATATATATATATATATATATATATATATATATATATATATATATATATATGTGTGTGTGTATGTGTGTGTGTGTGTGTGTGTGTGTGTATCATTATTATACAGATTGTAGAATCGGTTTATAGTTGTTAAAAACAAGAGCACTGTTTCTGGCGCGATCTATACGCTTTTATACAAACGTATGCTCTACAGAACGATTATCTAAATTAAAAAAAAAAAAAACTCTAATCTATTGTAGATATAATACCTACACCTTTGGCCCCTACATGAAACACAGAAAAATACCACAATTATTAGAATATCCATAATAAGCACACTATTACTCAGAGGAAACCATAATAACAATAATAAATAAAGAAACGTAATTATTAACCTCTCAAGATGTACGTAAATAATATTACTATCTATGAGAGTATGATGGAGAGAACATGCGTGTAAGATTGAATGTTGTGTGTGTGTGTGTGTTTATACAAGAGTGCGTGGATGTGCGAAAAAAGTAAAGAGAAAAAACTGAATTTGTACACATAAAAGTACGTGAGTGTAACATTTTAAAACTATATATTTTTAAATAAGAAAAATAAACATAAGAAAATAATTAAAAAGTTAAACAAAAATAAATTTCAAAAAAGAAGAAATAAGAGAAATATATATAATCATATGCAAATATCTAGTATAGAATGTATATATTGTTATAATAGCCAAATATACAGAATCTTATTGCTATCCTAAATATGTAACAGAATTGAATCTGAGTAATAGTCAATAGCCACTAGTACAGCAGATCGACAAGTCTCTTTACAGCAACCAGTAACGACGAACAAGCCAGTTTATGGATCAAGAAGATGGTCATTCCTTATCTATAGTATTCGCACCGAGTCGTGAAGCTTGACCTAGATCTATCGATTTCACCACCCAATAGAACGCGAGGGTGTGTTCCAGTCGTCAACCCCCACCCATCAATTTTTTTCAGTGTCGTCTCTAGCGCTACAGGGAAAACATCTCCCGAGAGTACAGTGTTGTCGGATTGGCGCCAAGTTCCGCTTTGTTAATTTTTTTGCGTTATATTTTCGTTGTTACTATTCGTGTTATTGTTACCGTTTTAGAATAATTGTTACAGTGGTTATTGTTGTGCAGTGTTATTATTGGTAATTTTTAAATGTTTTTTTTAAATACTTATATACTACCTCTTCAAAGTTTAGCAACATTGTTGGTGAATTTCAGCTGTTTGACGTTTCTCCAAGTATGCGCTTGGGAAGCAGCTCCACGAATTGTACTGAAGTTTTCCAAAACATTGCTGTGATTGGTTTAGGGCCCAAGCTTCACGACTGGGTGCGAGTACTATAGAAAATAAGATTCCCACCAGCAAAGCACTTCCCTGCTACAAACAACCCACATTTGCTTAAAATCATATTAACTGCTAGACTTATAATATAACTTATTTTCACTAACTTAACAAATTCAAACTTGTTTACATGGATTCTTAGCATCTCTTCCAGTGTGATTTTGCCATGTACACTGCCCATACATGCAACATGACCGATTATTATTATTTTTTTTTAATCCAAGATTTTGTCCCACTATCAAAGCCATCAGAGGTAGAAATCTTGTCGCGCTTCCCTAGCTTCTTGTTTATCCTTCTTTCTCTTCTACCTACACATTCTGTCAGATTTGCGTGTGAATGTCTTCGCTAAAGATAGAAGCCGTGACACACACACTCTGCCCGACAGACGCTGTAGGATACTTAGACATATGTCGGACAGATCATTTATTACCAAGTAGTAGTAGTAGTATTAGTAGTGGTAGCAGTAGTGATAGTAGTAGTAGTAGTAGTAGTAGGAGGAGGAGGAGGAGGAGGAGGAGGAGGAGAAGTAGGAATGGGTTAGAAGCGCCGCAAGGGTTGGTTAGGTTATGTTCTACACATAAGTCTGGCCCCCATCTGTCCAACATAACTCGATACTTACTGCATCAGAAAAGGTATGTAGACAGAAAGTTGAAGCTTCACTCCCTAAGTAGCGCGGGTTTTCCCAAAGGTCGCTAGTAAACAGAAACAGAGAGATGTTTCTGGGTACTGCCCTGCAAATATCGCTCATTTGACCATGAGCACTGGCCTATATCTACTCCTCAGGTACCGCGTGCACTAATTTAAACTACTAGGAACAAACAGGTTGATGATATGTTAGTTCCTGGCTCCTAACAGTCGCGAGAGGTTATCTATCAGAGTTATGGAAGAAAAAATGGAGAAATAGCAACTAATAGCGTTAGTAACCATGAAAGAGTATATATGTATAAAACTCAGCAAGCTGAAAAAATCATTGCACATATAGATTCTAACATCAGGGAAAACTGTGATGTTCAACTGAAGTTCGAACAACGAAGGGCAGGAAATCTGGTGCAATATTGCTGGTAATACAGGTTGGATGGAATGAGCCTACTATAGGATGGGAATAGAAATTGTTTACCAAATACTTGTCAGGATTGGCAGGCAAGTTCTTGTTAGTAGGACCTACACCATATACATTCACGGTTGTTAATTATTCAAGCAAGCCTTGTCAGTTGAGCAGCAGACAATACAATACACCTTCAGGTTCTTCTGTCCCTCAACAAGGCCGCACTTCCTTCAAGCTTGTGGGGGTGAAGCAACGGCGCACACTGTTGTGCACAAATGGTTCCTCCGGACTCCGGTCACGATTCCTTAGAAAATACTTCAAGAGGACAACAGCCATCAGTTAGCATGTTGCTACGTTTATTCAATGACTTTTTTTATTCCTAGATTCGCATTCGAAAACAGAGAGCTGAAGAGGAAAGACGCCTTATGAAGAGCTTCATGCAACGAGAAGATTTCTACAAGAAGAAGATATTGTATGCACGATTAAACTCCACGAACTTCAAGATCCTCAAGAACTTCGAAAACGTAAAAGTCTTCTTACCTAACGGTGACAACGAAGTAGCTGCAACAAGGGGTTAAACTGTACCACTGATAACAACCAGCCTTGTCAGATAGATTGTTCTAATAAAGAGAATTTCAATCAACACAACATTAAACACACACTTCATATCGGAGGAATAGCATTGTTTTGCATCTGTCCGACTTCCTACACTGAGAAAAATCCGTTCTCCAGACAGCGATGTATTGTACAAATATACGGAATCCTCTTGCTTACTACAGAAATCAGTATGGAACATACGTTATTCATATACTACATACGCACTATCGTTGGATGTTACGTCATGCCGTTGCAGGATGCCTGACATCTAACAGTCTTCCGTATATCACATGCATATACTTATGTTACATTCCTCAGCTATATGTTATATATATATATATATATATATATATATATATATATATATATATATGTGTGTGTGTGTGTGTGTGTGTGTCCATTTGTATGTGAAATCCTGACCGCCTATGTTGATTCATACGGAAAGTACGTATAGATGGAACACTTATACAGAAAGTATTATAAAACATGCGTTTTCAGTTATACGTCTGCTGTACGTTAAGTCCAAAAAAACTACAGGAATTACGCATGTAACCTACCTTTTTAAGTACGCCACCTGCAATTTTTCTTCTCCTTTTATTGTGGACCAAGGTTCGCACTGGTCATATAGGTTGTACAGGTTTTGTCCACAATCGACTGGCGCGAATGAAACACATTTCTCTTGGAGAACTTTAGAGCCAAGTAACACAAACTACAGTTCTTCTTACAGACCCGAAATCCAAATGTAATGTTTCGGACCTTTTCATAGCCAAACTCTCAAATATTAGCTAAATGCTCATTAAGAATGCCGAAACGAGTTAAAAAGCAGTCAACAACAAGAGGGAGCAGAAAAAGAGACACAATTAGAGAGAAGGATGGACACCAGAAGGATCTTGTACTCACAAACCATGATCAGCAGAAACCTTCGGAAACAGAAGTGTCCACAGCAGAACCAGAAAAAGAGTAGCATCAGCCGCTCCCTCCCAGCAGGAATATACTCAAGATTTAGGACCACGGACATACAGAACCATGGACGTACAGAAGGGGGAGGGTCCTGTGAGTCCGGACATCCCCCTCCGAAATCTCGACTCTTCTGTAAATTCAGGCTAATTTTAGGCGTGATTTTACAAATTTTAATATAATTTATCCTCATATTCAAATTGGATCTCCCCCTCGAAAAAAAAGTTTTGGAATCGACATAAAATCTTATGTAGTGCCTGATTCTAAATACTATAACTCTCTCTCTCTCTCTTCTCACTAAATCGATTATTTTTCTCTCCCTCTCTCTTAAGTGATTCTTTCTATGTCAAAGCATTGAACTGAAAGATAACTACAAAGGTCTATCAGAATATAAACACTTGAGAATCTCAGAAAATAAAGCCAAATGTTTTTGATATGAAGGATCATGAAAACATAATCGAGGGAGCCCACAAATTTTGTCGTTAAAGTATACGAAATGGTGCTGAGAACAAACAGTGGTTTGTTAAAAAAATTTTAATGATCTGTGTTTAAAACCACAAACCACTGTATTTTTTTCCGCTATAGACGAACAAACATAAAATTATATTTAAATTAATAAAGCCATGGTATCTTATAAAATGTCACACAAATATTTAACCACATGATTCGTAGCACCGAAAGTCTGTCTGGGTTACCGGATGAAACCAGGTTTGAGAAGCGAGATCCAGACCCGAGTGATCCGATCAAAAGCAATGAACCAGGCGACTCGTTGACCTGTTGCTTGTGTCATCGGTGTTTATAATTGAGGAGTTTGATGTAATAAGGGCGTAAGCGAGTTTACGCCCTTTTTGCCTCAAACGCATTTGTGGCTTTTGCCAAGCTTGTTTAGGCTCCTGGTATCATTTCAATTCAATATCGGAATAAAATGCTGCATATTACATTGTTTTATGTAAGAAAAAAACAGTTCTTAAATTGTCAACATCGTTTTTCTCCAACTGCATGTATCAGACTTACGTCCTTATTGCATCAAACTCCTCAATAATAATAATAAAAAATGCTATGCCCGATGGGATGTGGTCAACACTTATAATTTATCACCATTATTATGAGATTTCACCATTTGCTTCTTTTTAACTCAAGTAGCACCCTGCCTTGTGGTACAGGTCCTCGTTCACTTACTGTATGACCTATTCGACTTATTATCACCCGCACTGACAACCAGTTACATAGGTAGGATAGGTGGTCGTTCTTATCTATGACCTATAACAATAATAATATGAGAAATAACAACAGTAACGAAGTCATAATAATAATAATAATAATAATAATAATAATAATAATAATAATAATAAAGTTGTCAAGAACAGTTTTTGAACTGATTGTTTATTTATTTATTTATTTATTTATTTATGTACTATATAAGCAAGAAAACTCTCTAAATCATGAATTATATCTTATTTCTTATTGTTTATTTTCTGCTGACGCTGATACACATACTATTAACAGTGACGCCCTATTACTTGTATTGAATGAAAAGTTTGCTGGAAGAAAGGACAGAACCCAGAGAAACCATAAATCTCACTGTTCATTACCAAAGCCATTCAGCAGATCAAGGATTCCAGCAGAAGTTTCTAATAATGTTTTATTATGAAATTTAGCTTTTCAACCAGAACTCTTTTACATACTTACCCTGTTTGCCTGTGTGTCCGTCCGTCTGAGAGACAAGAAGTCTCAGGTACTACTTGAAGAATCATCATCAATTTTAGTTATAGGATGTACTTGATTGTTATTTGATTTTCAGTTTTGAGTCCCTTTCATCAGAAAGGGTACGTAAATGTGCCACAGTTCACATCCTCAAGACATGTTTGGCCACATAACTTATTAAGCAACAATGAGCCTTAGCATGTTGGAGATTAACTACTTGCAAACTGAATAAAATTTTGTTGTGAAATAATTTGATATTAGATCGAAGTAAGTTTGTTTTATGTTTGTTTCAGTTACAATGGCAAACAGCTTTCTTTCAACTGAGTCAATCAATTTTCCATTTCAGTGCAGATATTAAAAAAAAAATCATCTTTACTAAAGTAGATGTTAATAACACTGCTAATAAATCCTAATAATTTTTCTGAGAAGAACACGTAGAAGAACATCTAAAAATTATGATTAAACTTGAAGATACAGTCTTTCTTCTTACAGATTCTCTAAGAAGAATAGCTATATTTTCAAGTTTCATCATAAATTTTAGATGTTATTCTACTTGTTCTTCTCGGAAACATAACTAGAATAAAGTTCTGTTATTAACAGTGTTTTTCTCATCTACTTTAGTAAAGATGATTTTTTTTAAATACCTGCAGGGAAATGGAAAATTAATTGACTCAGTGGCAAGAAAGCCGTTTGACATTGTTACTGAAACGAACATAAAACAAACTTACTTCGGTCTAATATCAAGTCATTTCACAACAAAATTTTATTCAGTTTGCAAGTAGTTCATCTCCAATATTCTGATACTCGCAGTACGTAAAAGGTTCCACAGTTCACATATCCTAACGACATGTTAGTCTTCTATAACACAACTTCATTTTCGGCATCACCTTATCAGCTGATTTTTCTTCTATGTAAGATTCTATACTATATGCAATAGTATCATATATGTATATCTCAAGTTTCATATTTGTGTTCATATTTGAGTATTTTCATATTGTTCTTAATGTGTTCCACAATTGTGAATAAGCTTCTTGGTAGGTAATGGTAGATGGTGTCTTTAATGGAATATGTCAAGCGTAATCATATTCTCATTCCACATTCCACATTCAACTCACTTTGAAGAACAGCATGTCAATACAAAATTTTAACCTGCTTATACCAGAGATTTGAAATTAACCCCATACCAGAGAGTAATAATTACAAAACTGAATACTTGTAAATTAAACGTGTTACTAACAACCAACCATGGACACAATGCTTAGTGAAACCTCCAATCGCTGCAGAATGCCGTTTGTTAAGCTTTGATTTGTTTTATGTAATTAATGTTTCTCTTTTCTCCAAAGTAGGGATGCGCACGAGACAAGTCGAGACAGGATTTTCCTGACAAAATTCGAGTCGAGATACGGCTCTTCCAATAGAAAAATATATATTTTTCGAGTCGAGACATCACTTTTACGGCACATTTTCGAGTCGAGACAGCCACAAATCTTGTCTCGTGCGCATCCATACTCCAAAGATATGGAACCATTATAACAATGTTAAGGGAAGAACAACTGATGTAATAGAGGAATGGAACTCTAAATTAAACAGAAAACTGTGAAAATAACATCCAAATTGTTTGACATTTTTGCAGCTTTTACAAGAAAAAAGTGAAAATGAAGTTTCTGTGTTAATGTTGGAGGTAGAAAAGAAGCCGATGGAATCAAAGCTTAAATATAAGTTGAACAGAAAATCAAATCATTCAGAAGGCTGGAATCACGTGTAATAGACTTCGTGGCTTACGCAGATGCGGTTGCATTCTATTTACATTTAGGACAATGATGATGAGATTTTGTTTTAAATTGTATTGGCTATATTGACGGTATGTCGTATTTACTATTGCTAGTATTTCCATTCACTATATAAGTATATATGACATATTTCCTGTAGTATAAATTCATGTATAGAAGGTAAAGAAGACAAATCACTTGATCCTTCAGCTTTTTTCTCTGCTTCTGGAATGAGAATAACGATTAAGCTTACCATAATCCATTAAAGACACCATTGACCATTAACTATCTAGAAACTTACGATTTTTCCACAATTGTAAAACATATTAAGAACAATATGAAAATACACAAATATGAACATATTATTGCATATAGTATATATGTATATAGTATAATATTACATATAGCGTAGAATCATGTATAGAAGACAAATCGGGTGATAAGGTGATGCTGAAAATGAAGTTGTGATATAGAAGACTAAGACTCTTGAGGGCCGCCTTATGCATCCTCTTGCATTCTTTGTTTATTATACGGTCAAACATGTCTTTGGGATATGTGAACTGCGGCGCCTTTTACGTACTTTCAGCCTTAGCATGTTGGAGATGAACTACTGGAAAACTGAATAAAATTTTGTTGTGAAATGACTTGATATTAGATCGAAGTAAGTTTGTTTTATGTTCGTCTCACTCACAGTGTAAAAACAGCTTTCTTGCTACTGAGTCAATCAATTTTCCATTTCCCTGAAGGTATTTAAAAAGATATCACATTCATCTTTACTAAAGTAGAATTACTGAACTGTATCCTAGTCAGTTTTTCGAGAAAAATAAGTAGAATAACATCTAAAATTTATGATGAAACCTGAAAATATAGTTATTCTTCTTATAGAATCTGTTACAATTACTAAACAGATTATTACGAAAGCAGGAAAAATCCTTGAGGACAAAACTCAATGAAAATAATGGCAAAACAGACAAAATTCAAGGGATGGACATAGGCACAGCCTAATAAAGGATGATTATTTTTCTTCAACTGTCAAGCATTTAAAATGTTATCTGTAATTCTTAACTTCATTTGAATACGAGGTAACATTTTTAAAATAGAATACTAAAGATCCAATAAAACAATCATTTTGGTTTTATATTTCCCTAAAAATCACTCCCCGCATAAAAATCACTATCTCCAAATTTTAGGCAGAACGGGAATTCCTGTAACGTAAGACTGTTATAATAATTATATATTTCACATTTTGATTTTCGTTTAAAATATATTATTTTAATTTTGAAATAATAATCAAATATTCATATAACACTCAAAAGACTGCTGGCCGGGCGCGGTAGCTCAGTGGTAGAGCGTTCACCTCCGGTGCTTGGGGGTCCCTGGTTCGATCCCAGCTCGCGCCGTGTGGACTTCGTGGTGGACAAACACCGTGTTCGTGGTCTTTCTCGGGGTTCTCCCGTTTCCCCCACTTTCTTCATTCCACCATTTTATTCATTTCTCATCTTCACCGTCTCCTTTAGCCTAACCGGCATAAGCGTGGGACGTAAAACTCAAAGATTTCATTTTATTTTTTTTTTTCCAAAAGACTGCTATATGCTACCTCATAAAAATGATTTTGAAGAAATCAAGTAACATTACAGTTAGTTTTCGTAACTAAAAATACGTCAGGAGTCAAGCATTTCGGTGCTGTATTTCCCTAAAACATTCCTCCCCGCATAAAAATCCCTATCTCCAAAGATTGGGCAGAATGGGAATTCCTGTTCTGCCTAAAGATGAGATCATTGAAAAATATTTTCTATAAAGTGCTGGAGGGCCTTTAGGCAGAACGGAAATGAACCATTAATATCACGTAACACAAAATTTTTACAAAGGATATTCAAAAACGTGTAAAGGAAAATCAGATAAACTTCCTTTCATTTCAAAGAAAAAAGAAAGAATAATAAGTACGGTACTTCCCTCTGGAAAGGAAGGGGTAAAACTGGCACAGGTATTCACCAGACTAACTAAAATATATATACCTGGTGTGTGATGAAAAATTGGAGTAGAAATATGGACATTACGCAAAAGTGATGAGATAAGACTGTAAGTCCTCGAAATGTGAGTGTGGAGAAGGAAGGAGAGAATCAGCTGTGTCAAACGAAGAACAAATGAGAACGTGTTAGGAATAGTGGCGAAGGAAAGGACCGAGGATAGTTAAAAATATGTTTAAGCTCTACAGAGGGAGTCAAACTACCAATGAACTTCGCTTCATGATCCCCAATCTAGTGCCTAAGACTGCTCGCCGTCACCAGCGAAATTGAGTTGTGTGATAATAATTTTTCGTTAATTTATACTAGGTAACTTCTCAGCAGTGGCGGCTTTTGAGGGAATCGCATCTGTAGAAATTTAAAATTGTATCACTATAAGCTAAGAGGAGATTGCTTCATAAAGCTCCAGAAAGGTATAAATTAAAAACAATGTATTCTTCTGTACGTTCTTGCCTTGAAACTCGATGAAACTGTGTAAGTTCCACCGTAATTCTCAAAATAAGTTTTACCAAATGGAAAGAAGGTTTGTCGCTGATTGTACATTAACTTATGTAAGTGTTAAGTTCTTTTCCTTAGCTTAGAGCGGTAAATTTTTATTGTGGTTGTAACTTTTCACCAAATATATCACAGTTTTTAAGGCATATAATTCAGAAGTAACAAAATGAAAGGCTTTATATAAATATATACTTCCCTTTTTAGTGGGGGTATGCGTACCCTTAAACTTTGGGACAGACTCACTCCATATATTTCGGATTGTGGAATTTGCAGATTTACTCAGTGCCAAAATCAAGGCTAAACACAATTTATACATGGAAATTCGTTTTATAATCTTCAAATATTTTAGCATAATCCCAATTATCTAATTTGGATACGCTCTGTTTCGTAGAGCTCTCTTTTTTGTAGCGCTGTACAGTAATAGTTTTGCAATTGGTTATGCGCTCTATTGTTTACAAATGAAAGGTTAAATAAAGTTAAATTATCTGTAAATTGACCGTAATCCTAAACTATATTTTGGAAAAAGAAGCACTGTGTGTATATATACACCTGAGATCTGTAAACATAAATCACAATTTTCAGGAATGGAATAAAATCGTTCCTTTAATGGTGAGAGAATCGAACGACAGAATGTCTATTTTCATTACTGGTAATTTACTTTGGTGTGTCCCTGAACCACGACCCCACTATGCAAACGGGCCAAGTAATTGTAAAATCTATTTGAAAAATTAATGCTCAATCACGTGCTGTCGAATACACTCATTTTCAAGGGCCTTGAACCAATCCATGTGCAACAGAAATTAACCTAAAAATGGTGCCGTTCATAGATCTTTCGGCAGTCAGATATGCATTACATTTTACCTAAAACACACATAGAAAAAGAGAGAACGCATTTCATTTGGAAACGCATGTCAATCAATTAATCAATTCCAAACTAACTACGAAAGGTTAGAGCAGCAACGAAATGAATTTACTTGCCTTGAGGAGCAGAAGAATGATTTGCTAGAATACCCTTAGTGAGTGATATTTGAAACAGAAAGTACGTATCATTTCAGTACAATTTTTACCATTACTATTATTATTATTATTATTATTATTATTATTATTATTATTATTATTATTATTATTATTATTATTATTATTATTATTATTATTATTATTATTATTATTAAAGTCAAAGGTAATAGAATTCTGTAAGGTTGTGAATGAAATTTACAAAAGAATTGTGTCATCATCAGACGCGCACTCAGACTATTTTTTTTTCTAATTATTATTGAGAGGGATCCAAAGTTTGAGACGAGCCAATAGTACAAAACATAAGTCTATGTAGTATTGAACAGGTGTTATTATACACTTGAAGAAACGATAAGTAATTGTCAAGTGTTGCCACCTATAGGCTATTATCAGCAAAATTGACAGAACTTAATTGCTTTGTAAGGATTGGAAGAATACAAATGAAGTATAAGATCAAACTCTTCAGGCTATATCACTCATTTCTCTGCTAAACAAGTATTGTTTTATTACGAAAGTGTGAAATTATATGTCGAGCTACCAAATTTGGGGGGGGGGGGTCCTAACCCGATAGGTATCCTGTAGGTGCGCCCCTGCAAACCATTCATCATCATCATTATTGGCTGGTCACTTGCTGCAACTGAAAAGCTTCCATGCTCCACAGTCTTAAGCTAACCTCTTCGTCTTCACATACGATTTGTCTGTTTCATATCGTTCATTAATTGTAGTCTTCTTCGTCCTCTCCCTCTATTTCCTGCCACTATACCCTCTAGCACATCCCTCATGATATAGTTCCTTCTTACCTAATGTACCAACCAGTTTCTCTTCCTCTTCTTGATAATATCTAAACTTGTTCTTTTCTGCCTCCACCTCCACCATTTCTAACATCCTTCCCTTCGTTTTTCACTCGACCCAGCTAATTCTTTCCATTTTTCTCCACACCGACATTTCGAAAGCTTCCAATCATTTTTTCCATTATTTTTGCGTAATGCCCATGTTTCTGATCCATACAGCATAATACTCTATACGAAGTATTTTATAAGTCTTTTTCGCAGCTCTTCATACAAGGTACCACAAAATAATCTTCTTTCTCCTAAAGTTTTCTTTCGCCATTCCTACCCTTGCTTTTATTTCACATTCACACTTCAAACCATTACTAATAATACTATCCAGGTATCGAAAACTAGCCACTTGTTTCATTGTCTCTCCTTCTATATTTGACACCGACTCCTTCATTCTAATCACCATGGCTTTCGACTTTCTGAAACATTTATATTCATCCCATATTCTTCACGCTTTCTATATCTTATTGATTTTCTCTTCAGATTCCGCAACAAGCGCCATACCATCTGCAAATCGTATCCACCTAATCAATCTACCATTTACTACCTCATCTTCATTTTGTAGGCCCAGAAGAGGAAACTTTCTTATTTTATATATATAAATAAAACCCATCCCAGAGTTTGAAGCTCTTAACCCTTTTCTTGGCAAGGAGACTTGTGTTGCTCAGAAAAAAAATACTGGATGCGACTTCCGTGCCATTATAAAATAATAGGTAATTGCACATTTTAGTGACATGTTTTATTTAGACAAGGCTGTGATGTAATGTATCCCATAGGATACATTGCCAAAATAGGTAGTCAAAGAACGAAAAATGTTCAAAAAATTATGTATCCCAAATGATACATTGTCAAGAAAAGGGTTAAGAGTAGTTCTAAGTAGCAGTATGACAACCCACCGCCCCCCTCCTAGAAGTCGGTCCTGGATCTGCCCCTGGCTTACCAAGAATTATTCTTACACTATTATGATTAGGAGAAGACAAATCACAATACATATAAACTGCTACTTTAAAATAAAATAAAAACTATCGGAATAATTCATTCTATCGGAATAAAAAATTTGCAATTATTATTGGTTGCGAATGACATACATAAGCTACGAATATACTACAACAATATGTTTTATTTCAAATGAATAAAATGCCTTAACTGTTTACTTTTCCGAGTTTAATTAACACTTCATAAATCAAACCTCCTGCAACTTCATGGCCAGTTTAACTCTTTGTTGATAAACACTTCAGAACATTTTTGGACATGTTAAACAATGACGAAAAGTCATTTCTAAAGATATAGTGAAAGAGTTTTCGTACTCTGATTTATTTATTTATTTATAGCTCTAGGGCAGTAGTTCTCAAAGTTTCCGATAACGCGGAACCCCTGTTCAGTCGGAAAGTGATTTGCGAACCCCTTAGCAACGTTATCTGAAATTTCGCATGGTAGAATTACCACTGACAAGAAAAAGATCAAGAAAAATAATTCAATAAGTAATTTATTCTAGAGATTCATGATTGTTTCCTAGTGAACAAAATTTCAGTTGAAAATGCAGTAATTTTCAAGACAGAAAATCATTTGTTTAAAAGGAAATCCAGTTGATAAACAATGTTCTCAAATCTGGGGTCACCAATACGAGGAATGAAATTCATCTCATAATTGCATTGAAATCTGGAATAAGTTTTGTAACCATCTATCGTAGATCCGACTCCACATTAAGACGATTTCGCTTTAAGATTTTAATACTGCAAAGAGCAGAAAAGGTCTGCTCACATAAGCAAGTGGTAGGAAAATGCATCAAATATTCAATGCCTTTTTAGACAAGTCTTCATACTCACAGCGCACACTCAACCAAAAGCTACAAAGTTCATTTTCTTTCAAAACATTTTTCCATGAAGTATCGCAGGATAGTTCCAATAGCTATTCTTGTTCTATGTTAGAGAGATTCATGACTTGCATGTCACGCATTTCTACATTAGCGAAAGGATTTCAAACCAATCAGGGACAAGGAAATATTCTCGAAAACTTGCAGCTAATGCTCTCAAGTGCCCTACAAGTGTTTTGTGTATTTCAGCAGAGAGTTTTTCTTAAGAGTCAATGATGAGTCCTTGAGCACTGGAAATGATTATGTGAATTCCATTTTATTACAACATTTTTTATTTTAGGCGTCGCGGACCTCCTGGCTATGTCCCGCAGACCCCACTTTGAGAACCACTACTCTAGAGTATGTATAAATAGATGTATTGTAAAGGAAAAGATTTTTTTTAAATCTTTATACTCCTTTTGTTATAAGAAACTATACAAATGAATAGATCTATAATAAATACGAATTACACACCGGCCTCTACCTTCTTTACCTACTTACAAGGGAAGTAGGTGAAGTGGTACAGGGAGATCTGCATGTGTTATATATCGCTGGAAAGGTCTCGCTGAGTACACCTCACATATGAAGTATCTCGCTTGAATGGAACCTATAGGTTACGTGACGACCATACACGCTCCAAAACACCAGAAAACGTGGACAAAATAGGAAGCTATGATGGGACTGTTTCCAGATGCGGTATATATAGGCTTCAAAGATAAGCTTAGTACGAATCTGACATCAAATATTTACAAATAAAAATGACGGAAACATGGCGGACACAAATGATAAAAGAACAAGCTACGGATCTGAAATTAGGTATATAGAGATATTCAACGTCACTATATATGAATCGTATACACAAAGTGTAAAGTTCATAATGGTGGATGCAAGAAGGCGCACAAAATGCAAAACACTGGTATGGAACTGAAACAATGCAGTGCCAGTGAAAACATGCGCGTTTTGGAGTGAAAATATGAGTTATGCTTCGACAACCGTCTTTCTAGTATCACATGATGCCATTTACACGTGTAACCCCTACGTATGTACTGCTGTAGGTAACATGCGTGTAAGAGGATGAGAGTACTTGGGAGCAAAGTGTGCGCCACCGTATGTGCACACATTTTGATTATTCCGACCACTGCGTCCACAGACCACCAATCGTTATGCCTACCACCAATATGGCAGGACAGTTAACCCGGGGCAGATACAGGCAGGCGAGAATGCGAAGAGAAAGAGATGCCTTAGTGCATTGAGCCTGTGTTTCAATCAGAACGTTGCGGAGGCCTTTACCTAATACATGCTGGAGTTAACATGCAGTACGAGGCATTGTTTAAGTGCTCCGAGAACTGTACTTCGGGTTGACTATTCTGTTCTCTGGACAACAGGTTAGTATTGTTACTGTTACTTTCAACTTATTTTCCGTTTATTTGACATGACGAATTGTTTACCACTTTCTTTCAAACGTCTATGTACTCCAGAACACATCTCCGATACGTTGTATGCAGGAATTTGAAATACTTACGCAGTACAGTACGCAGAATTTCATCATAAAATAAAGGGAAAAATTCAAACTCCCAAGTTCATTTTATTTTAGATATTTCGATATACTCTATGTGAGGATCTAGTAGTCTACTTCCACGCTTGGCATGCTGGCTAGACGTGCTACTTCCCTTTGGCCCAAGTTCTGGACTGGGTCCGCTAGTTGCATATGAGCTATCGCAGTTGCATATTTTTTAATCATGCTCCACCCTAGCAATAGCAGCTAAATACGAGGATCTGATTGATTGAATTTATCCGCTTCTCGCCACGTAGCATACATTTAGCAGAAATCAAACATCTGCTGCTGTCGGCTCTAGTGGCCATAAGCCCTCTCTGCTGGTCTAGTGGCTAGCACGTGCGCCTTTTGTGCACGGGATCCCGGGTTCAATTCCCGGTGAGAAAGCCTTTGGAATTTTAACTGTCCTGGGTACGTATGTGTTCGTGTCCCTGTCGAATTTAGTAAAGGTCAAAGAGGCCTTGTATATGAGGAAACTGAGGTATGGTCGGTTGATCATTTAAAAAAAAATTGCCGAGCATACTAGCATACCGGTTTAGTATTAATAATCGCTTTTGGCATGGGTTCAAACCCAATCCAAGGACAGTTTTTTTTATATTTTCTAAATTTTTCATAACACTTTTTTCATTAAAATAAGATGAAAATAATACTCAAAAAAGTGATTTACTTACGTCACGCGTGCAGTTTTGCTATACGAATCTATAGTATAAGTAGTAGTAATAGTAGTAGTAGTAGTAGTGGTAGTGGTTTTGCTGGTAGTAGTAGTAGTAGTAGTGGTAGTAGTGGTGATGGTAGTAATAGTAGTAGCAACGGGTTAGAAACCTCGCAGGGCTCCTTTTGTTCCACCTTGACCCCCAAGATATAAAAACTTCAGCTACTTCTACAACTTGCTTCTTCAATTTCAAAAAAGTGACAATTTTCTACTATTACTATAATACACAACACATGCACCAGAAGGTTTGAACAATTGCAAACTGCAACCAATCAGAAACATGTATTTAGTTCCTATGGATAGGGTCGAACGTGAAAAAAATATGCGTCGCAGTTCCTTAGATGTAGACAGTGTGTTCTTGTGCACGTAGTGCACCGTTAAGGTATGTTCCTTTGGCTTGACTCGCAATTGCAATGTAAATCCTATTCTCTAAGGAAACAGGATACGAACATTGTAAGGCCACACTGAAGTCCTGAGTGCCTATTTGCGTAATATCTTGCTTAAAGGGGGAGGCTAGAACCTGAAAACCCTACCATTGCGTACGCCACTGTATTTAAGTATTGAATTTATTATGTCTATAAGCAAAATTACGTGTAAATCTGAAAGTAAAACTCTCTGACAGCATATTATATCAAAGAATGGATACGTAACCAGAAGCGCAATCTGATATAGAGTGAAGAACTAATGTTGGCAATCCTTAGCTAAATGTGGAAACGATTTGGAAGGAAGGATTGTAGCATGACTGATGTAATCTAAAGGGCTGTTTGGGGTTTGAGATCTCTTTATAGCACCAAGGCTGTATAAGCCAGGAGCTACTGGTAAAGTGGAATTCAAATTTCTATACCATCTTTCTTTGGTGAGTTCCTGATTCGATCCCAGCTCCAAGTGAGGTTTGTGGTAGATAAACACTATATGCACGGACTTTCTAGGGATTCTTCCGTTTCCTCCCACTTACTTCATTCCAGAACGTCATTTATTATCATTATCACCGTCTCCTCTACCCTTGGTGCATAGTCGTGGGGACGCTAACCTTGAAATTACATATCATTTAATTTCAAATGACTACTCATTATAGTATAGGAATTACCCCCATAAAAAAAATCAAAAACTTTTGATACATCAAACAAACATCCAGTTGATAGTTGTCAAAGAAACTACTGGTTAAACTGGTTAAATTTACACTCGCAACGCTAAGAGCTGTCAACAATGAGTAACTGGTGACATAACTAAGCTATGTTAACATACAGGTAAGTTTGAATGATGTCATGGCTTTTGTTGGAGCTGGATCAATCATTTCTTTTCTAAACATGTATAATTTTATTAAGAAAGTATACAAATATACGTTTACTTATCAAGATTTTTAAAACTTTTTGGGAGGGGGGGTCCGGACTCGGTTAATCCCTGCTTGGGCACGACTGTATAATGTATCTTATACTGTATTTTGTTTAAGTAGGCCCGTATCCAGGGGGGCTCAGGGAGGCCTAAATTTTGTCTGCCCCCCCAAAACTTTGCACGGTAGACTGGCAAATGAACTATAGTATGGTGATAAACTATAATATGGTTGTATCTATCTGCCCCCCTTAACTTCAGCCGGACCCTCCCTACAGTTTTGGGCTGGCTACAGCCCTGGGTTTAAGTATAATCTTGCACAAAGGTAAAACATATACTATATATCAATCGACAGATCATATCCAGGTTAACAAAATTACATTCTTGTGGATAAATTCGAATGCGTAGTTTTCGGAAACTATCGAATAAAACGAATGCACTGAAATTGCGCAAACTTTCACTCCCTTATCTATTGACACAGATAAACCCTTAATGAGCAGATAACAAACTTGGAAATTGCGCAAACAATGTTACCATAAGCATTACCATAAGCATTTCGACCAATAAAACAGTCAGCAAAACTTGTCTTTTAGGGAAGAAAAATACATAGAAATGGATGATAATAGCATTTTAAATTATCACTATTATACGTGTGCACGGGCGTTGTTAGAGACGTTGACGGGGCAGCATGTCCCAGTCAATAATTTTCTGTATCATATCTAACTGTAAGATTGACTATAAGATTAAAACCGTAAGAAAATACTTATTGGAACGAATAGTTACTGGGAAATTATAAGGAAAACAAACGTATATAAAATAAACAGAAAAATATAAATATTTCTAGAAATTCCCTTTAAATATCGTGGACAATCAGTGATAAGAATTTATTTACATTTTCCAGTTTTGGCGAATCACAAACAATCATTTGTTTACATATTTCAGGTATGTCTACCACATATCTTAATAACTGTTCTTTCACCTTTCTATAAACCTTGACTTTTTTAAAACGCTTTAGGATTTAAATTCCAAAGATTCAATCTGTAAAGTTGAAATGTTCTGTAAGTATTAAAATGTATCTATTTGTAAGTATTAAAATGCAATACAAGTATATCTCACAAAGGAATAGCATTCATACGTTTTATTTCGGTGCAAAATTTCACACAATTTCCTGAATCCTCTTGTTGGCAACGTCGTGATGGAAATTTGCGCAATTTCAGTACTTTCTACTCTTCGTCAATAAGTCATGGATTACAGAGTTTATCAACGATCTAATCCTTAGAAAAAATTGCGCAATGTCGTTGCACCGAATAAAACGCACTTTTATTGCGCCATAAAGTATGCTATCCGTTGCTCATAATAATTTAAAATTTTAATGCTGTTCGAACGGATTATTTATTTACGTATTACGGCATATTGTTATTTATTTACGGATATTGTTAAGTAGTAGATTGTATGTGTTTTTCTCTTAACAGTGAGTAACACACTACTTGTAAAAATTTAATTACAAGTGCGGTGGCTCAGTGGTAGAGCGTTCACCTCTGGTGCTTGGGTTCCCGGGTTCGATCCCAGCCCCCTCCAAATGAACTTTGAGGTGGACAAACACCGTGTGTGTGGTTTCTCTCGGGGTTCCCCCGTTTCCTCCCACTTTCTTCATTCCATCCTTTCATTCATTACTCATCATAACCGTCTCCTTTAGCCTAACCGGCATAAACGTGGGACGTAAAGACTTCATTTCATTCCTTTCATTTTAAGTCTTTCCCTCAAAGTTCTCTCCTAGGAACGTTTGGTCAGTTTTATTGGAAGATTTCGTACCATTTAGTTAAGAACGCCGTCGCAGAAAGCACGAAAAGTTTAAAAAGGAATCGAGCGGTGTGCAAACAGAGTGAGAATTTTATTACGTAAAAAAAAAACAAGAGAAAAGCCTAAAACAGAATGAAACCAGAAGAAATGATAGAAGGAGAAAAAATAAGAGAGAGAGAGAAAAGAAACAAAACCAATTATTGAGTTAGATAAAACAGCACAAGTTTTGCAACATTGATTTTTCTCCTTCTCCCGGTCCGTTCAGAATACATCTCTTGGCCACCCACCCCACAAACTATGTTGCTTCCCCCCGTGTCACCCCTCACCGTTTTCTCCTCTGCCTATATAGGGGTCCCCCAAGACCTACGGGCAGTGAAGATCATTATGTACGTATCCATAGAAACGCGGACCAACTGATTGAAGGGCTGTAATTTGGTCTGGTTTGTGTAATGCTAACAGAAAATATCCATTTCTAACACAGGGCGGGCCTCCCCAAATCAATAGTTTCTCTACTGGACAGAGAAGGGAACGAGGAAGGCACTGTACCCCCTTCCCCCTGGTAGTCGTTCTCTGCAAAAGAGAGAATAAGAGCGGACCCAACAGAGAGACACAAGAGATATTTTCTCTGTGTGTCCATATAACACTCTCTCACACTCAAACTGTTACTAGGGTTACAACCGTATTACGTCGTTAAAACAGTGGACAGACGAGCTGCGAAAATGTCAAGGATGGGCCACTCTTTTTTTTTTAAGGTTCATATAAGAGCAACACAGTATTATATATACATACATACTAACGCACACACATATTTATAAGTATATATGTATGTCTATATGGAAGTATATGAAGAATGAAAGAGAGAGTGGTTTATGTTATATAAGAAGTAATGGCTTGAGGGCACTCAGTGTAGTGTTCTGTTAGCGTAAAACAGAATCTTCTTTATTAAGGGCATAATTCTGTGCTTTTTCCACACCTCCTGCCAAGCCAAGTTTATTTTGAGTACGCCCTCTTACTATTACTACCATCATATCATCAACATTACACTGAAAAACTCTATAACTCTATGAGACAGAGTGGAGAAACGGAGAAATGTATTAAAGACTAAATGAAATTGTATGATCCTATCTTTTCTCTTCACTTCTCTTGGTTTTGATCGAATATTTCTGTCTATTTATGGCCATGTCTCCAGAAGATGGGAAACGGTGTTTGTGTATATATATATTTTGAAAAGTCTTTATGCCTCATGGTATGACAAGAAGAGACAAATGCTTGGCTAAATAAGTAGAAAGTGAAAAAGATACATTGGAAGCAAAAAGACATGAAAACGAGAAGGGAGAAAGAAAGTGAATTGAATTAAGTGACGAAGAGAAATTTAGTAGCCTTATTTAATGAATAACAAGGAATCTTGATAACAGGGAGAAATGAAAACAAGACAAAGAAAAAAAGAAAGGGTAAATAAACATACCATATATACATAGTACACGTAATTTCTTACATGCACAGTTGTTTCAGTGCAAGATGACCTATAATAACAGCTTCTTTTTCTTTCTATTACACCAATATAAAAGAAGTAAAAAAGACACATATATCGAATTTATCATAATAAATGAAACATGCTACATAAAGGCTACCAAGTGCCTTATGAATTACATATGAGTAATTTATATTGGTGCAGAAAATGTGTCAATCAAGTGTCCAAGAATAAAATGTGAAGTAGTAATCTTGGTAATACTATTTCACTATCCTTTAAGCATTTATCTGTAAATGAAACGTGTCAATCAAGTTCGGTGATATCCAAAGAATAAAATGTGAAGTAGTAATCTTGGTAATATAATTTTACTATCCTTTAAGCATTTATCTATGAATGAATGATGTCAATAATTCATTTTTCTCTGAATGAAACATGTCAGTCAAGTTTGGCGATGTCCAAAGAATAAAAAGTGAAGTAGTAACCTTGGTTATACTATTTCACTTTCATTTTTCCGTGAATGAAACATGTCAATCAAATTCGGTGGTGTCCAAAGAATAAAAAAGTGAAGTAGTAATCTTGGTAATACTATTTCACTATTTCACTCTCATTTTTCTCTGAATGAAACGTGTCAATCAAGTTCGGTGCTGTCCAAAGAATAAAAAAGTAAAGTAGTAATCTTGGTAATATTATTTCCCTATCCTTTAAACATTTAACTTTGAACAAAACATGCCAATCATGTTCAGTGATGTCTGAAAAATAAAATGTGAAATAGTTATCTTGGTAATACTATTTCACTTTCCTTTAAGCATTTATCTGTGAATGAAACGCACTTCTCGACATCGTTCATAAATGCTTAAAAAGTTGTAAGAATTTTTTTAGGTACTCTATGCAACAGGGATGACCACCTCCCGCATTGCAAGTTATTCTAGCCCTCGCTGCTGGTCTAGTGGCTTCAAAGTGTGTCTTTGCTACAAGTGGTCCCGGGTTCGATTCTCGGTGGAGGAAAAAGAAAGTTTACATTCAGCAATCGTACGTCTCTACAATCACCTTAGCCTTTCTTCTTATCTCTTATCTCCTTGTCCTGAAGAAACATAAAGAAGGCAAAGGGGAACCTTTCAAAGCACGAGTACAGTGTGTTGAAGGATATAAAGAAGAGAAAAAACATATGTATGTAACAAGCGGTCGAAGGTGGCACCATCGTGGTGTTGGAAAAGTAATGGTACAAAGAAAATTTGAATAATATCTGTGATGATACTTACGAGGTGATAGGTCAAAGATCTTTGTGTGGGGAAATTAAAGAAAAAGCTTTAGTATCACTAACAAAAGCAGGTTTTGAAAGAGATCTTAATAAAGAAGGTAAGATACCGGTAATGAAAGGTTTCCCAAAAGTTCATGAGGAGAAGGTAAAATTGAGACCAGTATTAGATTGCCGAGGAAATATATTTGAACCATTGGAGGAGGAGTTAAAGAAAGTTGTAGAAGGTTGGAGGAAGTAGTACAGAGCAAAGCTAAAACAATCATGTTCAGTGTTGACCTGAAGGCTATGTTTCCAAGTCTAAGAAGGAACCACATTGTTAAAGTCATTACTGAATTGATGAAGGACAGAAAGATCAATGGTTGGAGGAGGAGAAGGTCTGAAGGAGGCTCTCAAAACTATATGGGATAACAGTTACTGTGTTATGGGTGATAAGTTAGTAAAGATCAAGGAGATACTAAGCATAGGTTCCAGCTTGTGTCCGCAGAAATTACTATGAACGACTGGAGGAGAAAGTGTGGATGAAAGGAAGTGACAAATTAGTGTTTTTTGCTAGATATGTTGATGATTGCTTGGGGATTTGGAAAGGAACTGTAAGGCAATTGGGAAAGTTTGTAAAATAAATTGAGGATACAGAGAAAAGCATACAATTGGAGCTAGAGGTGGAAAAGGAGAAAGCTATAGTTTTCCTGGATATGAGAATAAGAAGGAAACAAGGAGTGATATGTACAGAATTGTATCAAAAAAGCTGCATGGGAAACTAGTGCCACGCCAAAAATGATGTAGATTACTCGACCAAGAGAAATTTCATCATTAACATGGAGAATAGAATTATGCAAATAAGCAGTGAAAGAGACAAGACAGAACAGAGTATACAGTCATTCCATAAGAAGCTAGAGAATAAGGATACGATACAAAGAGGTTAAAGTACAGAAAGAGATGGGAGAACAAAAGCAAAGAAAGAGAATAAACGAGAAGGAGAGCAAAGTGAAGAAGGAATAGAAGAAAGAAGAAAAATGTGATGGGGATAGAAAGTTTGGGAGAAGAAACAGAAATCATTAAAAGAATGCTTAAGAAGATGAGAGGCATCTCAACATATAGAAAAAAGGAGCAAGAGGCTACTGGAAGTAATAAGGGGGAAAAGAAGGAAGAAGAGAGAAGAAGAGCAAGAGCTATTGATGGAGAAAAAAGGAGGGATCTATACAATTCAGGACAGCGAGAGTGGCATGTGTTATATTTGGGAAACTACAAAGAGACTAAGAGAACATAGAAAACAACATAAGGATGACGTTAGGCTAGAGAGGAACAAAAATGCAGCCTACAAACACATAAGGGACACGGGACATGCAGTTAATTGGAATGAAGTAAAAATTCTAGTCCAAGAAGATAGAAGCATAGTCAGGAAATAGGAGGAGGCACGGTTTATAGAAATGGAGGATAAAAAGGTAATGAACTGGAACTCAGGACTGATTATATCGACCAACAGTGGAACAGGTTGTTACAAAAGCTTAAAGTATAAGATTTGAATACACGTATTTATTATGGTTATTTTATATATATATATTGATTGTTTTACATGTGTTTATGTATTTCTTAGTCAATATTAGTTATCTATATGCATGTGTGTGTATATATGTATATATATAATTGTATATTTATACGTATATAGATATATGTGTATATATGTATATGTGTCTAAATTTTTAAGTGTATGAGTAATTATATACATACCTGTATATGTGTGTGTTTATATATTTATATAATTACACAGGCCTACAGAAAAAAATTTTTTCTTGGTGCCTAAAATTTTAGAGCTGATTTTAACTATGTGTGGGGCGCTGAATCCAATAATGTAAGCAGTTTTTTCTATCAGCTCTACTTTGGTAGATACAGGCTACTGTACCAGTAGTGTTATTTACGTTACAATGTATGTGGAAGAAATATTACAATCCAAAATAAATATGTAAATTATAAATGATGTAACCACTATTTCTGCATGCTTCTTGCAATAGTATACAAAATAAGCAAAAGAAATACAAATATTCTCGTAATAACAAGTTTGAATATGATCTTATAAACTCTGCAACTCAAATAAATCCTACTGTGCTCTATAGAGATTTCTATTTGGAAGAACGGCGCTCTTTTCTCATTAGTGCTGCTATCTGTCGGTACTAAACGGAAACTAGTCATATAGTAGTTCCAGGAACGTCCACTAGATTGCATTGGTATTCTACTTGGCTAGTGGATCGTAGTTGTTGTCTTGCAGGTGGAGTGACATGTTGGAACATGTGAGTTTTGTTGTGAAATCATAACTTGTATCGCGTATACTAAGGCTTTATATTTAACATCCGTGTTAGTGGCCTGAACATAAAATGAGTTCAAGTCGAAGAAGTTGTGTTAACCATCCTGATGTGTTTTGCTACGTATGTGGTGAGTACACATTTAAAGACAATAGAAAACATATCAGTGACTTTGTAAAAAAAGCATATCATGCATATTTTGGTGTACGCCTAGGGGACCAAGATAAAACGTGGGCTCCACATATTGTGTGTAAAATGTGTACTGAACACTTGCGACAGTGGACAACTGGAAAAAGAAAAAGTCTTAAGTTTGGTGTTCCAATGGTTTGGAGGGAACCCACAAACCATGTTGATGACTGTTATTTCTGCTTGGTAAATGTTACGGGTATGAATAGAAATAACCGGAACAAGTGGACATATCCTGATCTGCCTTCAGCAAGACGTCCAGTTGTTCATTCCGATGAAATACCAATCCCAACGTTTCACCACTTGCCAGAGCTTTGTGAGACTGAAAACGAACGTAGTGAACATTCTTGTGACATGGATGATGGAAGTGACAGTGATTATGAGGGAATGTCAACAATTCCTCAACAGTTTAATCAAGATGTGCTAAATGATCTAGTTAGGGACCTTAATCTTTCAAAAGAATCGTCTGAATTACTTGCTTCCAGATTGAAGGAGAAAAACGTACTAGAACAAGGAACTAAAATCACATTCTACCGAACAAGGGAAAAGGAGTTTTTACCATTTTTCACTGAAGACACAAATCTCGTATTCTGTCACGATGTTAAAGGTCTCCTAGAACACATGGGTCTTCCAGAATACAATCCAGATGATTGGCGCCTGTTTATTGATAGCTCCAAGCGAAGTTTAAAATGCGTCCTTCTACACAATGGCAATAAATATGGCTCAATTCCAATCGCTCATTCAACACGACTGAAAGAAGAATATGAAGCAATTGCTTTGGTTATGGAAAAAATTAAATATCAGGACCATCAGTGGGTGATTTGTGTGGATTTAAAGATGGTGAACTTTCTTCTTGGACAGCAAAGTGGCTACACAAAATATCCTTGTTTTCTATGTCTGTGGGATAGCAGAGACAAAGCAAACCATTGGTCAAAAAAAGAGTGGCCGCAGAGAGACGACATGGTTGTTGGTAAGAAAAATATTATTAACATGCCTATTGTTGAGTGTGACAAAATCATTTTGCCACCTCTACATCTCAAGCTCGGTTTGATGAAGCAGTTTGTAAAGGCGCTAAATAAGGACGGGCCGTGCTTTGCTTACATGGGAAACAAGCTACCTCAGATCAGCACAGAAAAATTAAAAGCTGGAATATTTGATAGTCCCCAAATAAGACAACTCACGAAAGATCCGGCTTTCGTGGAGTCCATGAATGAGACTGAACGTAGAGCTTGGACCTCATTTGTAAAAGTTATCAAGAATTTCCTTGGCAATAATAAAGCTGATAACTATGTTGAGCTAGTGAACCAGATGCTTAATGCATTCCAAAAACTTGGATGTAATATGAGTATCAAAATTCATTACCTGCACAGCCATTTGGACCGTTTCCCAGACAACGTAGGCAGTCTGAGTGAAGAACAAGGTGAAAGATTTCACCAAGATATTAAAACAATGGAGGACCGCTACCAAGGAAGATGGGATGCCCATATGATGGCAGATTACTGCTGGAACCTAAAAAGAGACTGTGCAAAGAAACATTCAAGGATGTCACGAAAACGAAGCTTCCGAAGTGTTGAATAGATCGTTTTGAACAAATTATTTGATTTTTTATTCATAAAAACTATTATAAAATGTAGTTACAGAGTTATTATGTACTTGATGTTTGTGTTTATATGGTTTTCATTATTTTCAAAGTGTTCCAAATAACAGATTTAAATGTCATATTTGGTCTAGGAATTAATTCGTGCGGGTGGACAAGAGATGGCGCAACGAACGGAGCGTCCCACAGTTCCGTGTATCCACACATGTGTTGCAAACTCCTGTCATCGCGTATCGTTCGTAGTATAGGGCAGTGGATTAAAGCGTCAACAACACCAGTTTGTAGTTAAGTGAACATGGCGAAATTTGTGCCTGATAAAGTGTTTTTGCGGGGTGTCCTGCTGCATTACTTTAACATGCAGAAAAGTGCGACTGAAAGTCATCGTATTTTGGTGGAAGTGTATGGTGACCATGCTCTAGCTGAGCGAACGTGTCAGAAGTGGTTTGCACGGTTTAGAAGTGGTGATTTCGGCTTGGCAGACCAAGAGCGAGCTGGACAGCCAAAAAAAATTCAAGACGAAGAATTGACAGCATTGCTCGAGCAGGATTCGTGTCAAACGCAGGAACAACTTGCAGCAGCATTAGGCGTTGATCAAACAACAGTCTCCAAACGCTTGAAAGCCATGGGAATGATTCAAAAGATGTCACATTGGGTTCCACATGAATTGAAAGACAGAGACGTTGAAAGACGAAAAACCATTTGCGAATTGCTGCTTCAACGACAGAGCAGAAAGGGGTTTCTGCATCGAATTATTACGGGTGATGTGAAGTGGATCCATTACGAGAACCCTAAACGAAAAAAGGCCTGGGTGAAACCAGGTGAACCAGGTCCATCACAACCAAAACGAGATATTCACTGTGCAAAGGTTATGCTGTGCATATGGTGGGATATGAAAGGTGTGGTGTACTATGAGCTGCTGCAACCGGGTGAAACTATGAATGGAGAACGTTATCGACGACAATTAATGCGTTTCAAGCAAGCTCTGGCCAGAACACGATCAGAATGGGAGAACAGACATGATAAACTTATTGTTCAACATGATAGCGCTCGCCCACATGTCGCAAAACCGGTCAAAACCTATTTAGAAAATGTCGGATGGGAAGTTTTACCCCACCCGCCGTATTCACCAGACGTTGCTCCTTCGGACTACTACTTGTTCGATTGCATGAACAACGATTTGATTGGACAGCGGTTTACTTCTTCAGAAGATATCGAAACATGGGTCTCTGATTGGATCGCTTCCAAGGATGAGGACTTCTTTCGCCACGGAATCCGTACATTGCCTGACAGATGGGCGAAAGTGGTGGCTAGCGATGGACAATAGTTTTCTTAAGGTATTTATGTATTTTGTGTTTGTACTACAGCTTCAATGTGTGCGTACCAACCGCACGAATTAATTCCTAGACCAAATAGTTTTCTTTTCACTTACAGTAAAACAGCACCTATGCAATTTTCAACGTTGTAGCAGGTCAGTCTTGCAATTCCTATATCTCAAAAACTAAATCTGTTAGGGGAAAACTAACGCCATATTTGGATTCAGCGTCCCAATTCTACTTCAAATCAGCTAAGAAACACCCGGCACCAAAACCACTGTAAGCCAGTGTTATTTGTGTTAATTAATTGTTAGTTTAGATTAGTTGAGCTAAGATAATCGATTTTGTGTGCGAAAGCCTCGGTATAAAAATATTCAAATCAGAATACTTGAAGGGGATTGGCTGCTGCCAGGAGCCAATCAGAAGCAAAATGTCTTAGCTCTTGTTTGTATATAAGAATGTACGTTTCTCCTAGTGTCTGATGAAGCCAAAGTGTCAGTTGGCGAAACTGTAACACGTAGACCTATGTAGTTTTTAAATGTGAATATATTGGTTTGCTCAGCAAATAATTTGTGTTTAAGTATATACAAAGCAAAGCTCTACTTATGGAAAATATTAAAAATAGGAAGAGAAACTGGTTGGAACATTGGATAAGAAGGTTCATTTCCTTTACCTATTCATGTTTCGCCTACAGTTCCCTGTTGGCAGTTTATATCATTATCCCGTCTTGGATGTAGGCGAAATAGTAATTCCTCCAATGGAAGAGCATAAAACTATTTATTTTCACAATCATTCATTTTCATTAACCATCCGATTCCTTAAGCCTAAAGGGAATAAACGTGGGACATGAAATTAAAAAGAGAATTATACCTTTTTATCCTATTCTTATTCTTAATCTATCGAGAAAAGCATATTTAATGCTCTAAAGATTTATTTCATTTTCCTCCAAGTTTGTCACTTAGTTTCTAAATGTAAAGAAAATTATACTATAAATTTAAATAGAGATGAAACTAAGTTTCTCTAAAGGAAAAAAAACGCGATAATGATGATCAGAGTCCAAATTTATAAGCGAAATCCTTATTTCTTTTCACACTTCTAAAGATATGCAGATAAACTGTACTTCATAGTACACACCCAGACTAACAATTTCAATCATGGTTGATAGTGCTTAAAATGCTTGTTCTGGTTAAAAGTTATTTTACATACTTATTTTATAATTTTCAATTAAAATTGCACATTTTACTCAAAAATATCACAGTAAAAGACCATATTGCATTTCTATGCCCTACCTTTAATATCACAGATTCCATATTTTCCGCAAAGAACGACAAAAAAAAACATAGCACGTGACCCTTTAAATTTTGTTTCTGATCAGAATTGACCATTTTTGATAATTTTTGTAAGACAATTTTTGTTATTCCTTCGTGATGACGCTCCATATATTGTTAAGGTGATAGCTAGGTTAAAAGTTCTTTATCTTAAATTTGTCCACCTGATGTGCATTGTTCGCACTTTATATCGTGTCGCCAGATTGTTTGAAATCAGTATACAGACGTAGATCTTCTTGTATGCAGCATGAATAAACTTTGTTAAGGTATCGATTACGGTTCAAAAATTTCGAGAACTGCTTCCAAATTTGTCTCTACCTTCTCAGCTAGTTTTAGCTCGATGGGTTACCTGGCAGTAGGCTGTATCATACTAAACGGAAGATTTCAGTGAACGGAAAACCATTTTAAGTTCCTTGGATGCAAAATATGCAGCTATTATTGCCAAAACAGAGGATGTTTTGCTGAAAACAACATCCAGGGAGAGAGATAGTACATCTACAATCACCTCTTGATATTTTCCAAATTTTTAAAAGAGTTGGAAGCTCAAAATAATTTCTTACGACATTCACTTTCTCTGGCAGAAGAAATTTTAGTAACATTGTTCTCATACGTTCATGATATTGCTAAAATTACATTCAACAAGTCAGTCACGTATTGTTAAACGTCATGTGACGTAAAAAGAACATTTTCACTATACAAAACATTTTTCAGTGACAGACGCAAGCGTTTCACACACACAAAAAAAAGTCTCCGAATGACCTTTTTCATATGGAAACAAGAGGGTAGTAGAAAATAAGAATGGGAAGGTAGTCAGCGAGAGAAGTGAAGTCTTAGGAAGATGAAAAGAATATGTTGAGGACTTGCTTGAGAGTAGAAATAAATCATGTGGCCTAGATGTTGAAGTAGAAAATGAAGTATGCAAGGATGATAGAGGGTTTAGTATTCTTCGGGATGAGTTTGAGAAAGCTTTATCCTAGATTAGGAATGGAAAGGCAACCGGGATAGATAATATATCAATCGAATTCATTAAAAATATGGGAGACAAGGGCAAGAAGAATTATTCCGACTCTGCAATGAAATATATAAAATAAGAGAGTGACCAAAAGACTTTCTGAATACGATACCAACAAAAGGAAGAACGAGTGAAAAAATTGAGCAGGAACAGTTCGGGTTCAGGAGAGGTACAGGTACAAGACATGCAATTGCATTATTAAGGGTGATCGGTGAAAGGTTTATAGAAAAAGGCAAGAGGTGTATGTGATATTTTATTGATCTAGAAAAGGCTTTTGACCGCTTGAATTGGGAATTGTTGTTGAAGGTTCTAAAGAGGTTTGAGTTGGAATGGTTAGATTGAAAACTCATAAGAAACTTATGTATGAACAAACGAGTAAATGTGAGAATAGGGGAGGAAATGACAAGATAGTGTAATTGGAAGGGAAGTGCGACAAGGATGCTGTCTCTCGCCAACAATATTTAATAACTATCTAGAAGAGATAGTGGAATAGAGCCTACATAATGAAAACGACATTTCAGTAGGAGGTAGAATGATTAGGTGTTTTGCAGATGATATGACCCCTGTTGCGGAATTTGAAGAGAAAATCATTAAGATGTTAAAAAAAAAAAACTTGAGGAAGGGCTGCGAAGAATATGGGATGAAAATAAATGTGAGAAAGACAAAAGTCACGGTGATTGGAACGAAGCAGTCAGTGTCAAATATAGAAGTAGGAGAGGAGAAAATAGAACAAGTGTCTAGTGGGTAGTGTAGTGTCATTAGTGATAATATAAAGTATGAAGCTGAAATAAAAGCAAAGATAGGAATGGTGAAAGAAGCCTTTAATACGAAGAAAATACTATTTTGGGGACCTTGAATAAAGAGTTGAGAAAAAAGACTCATAAAATACTTCATGTGGAATGTTGTACTGTATGGATCAGAAACACGAATGTTACGAAAAAAAATATGAAAAATGACTGGAAGCTTTCGAAATGTGGATATGGAGAAGAATGGAGAGAATTAGCTGAATCGAGAGCGGGAAATGAATGAGAATGTGTTCGAAATGGTAAAGGAGGAAAGAACAATTTTAGATATTATTAAGAAGGGGAAGAGAAACTGGTTGAAAGTTGGTCTTAGTCAATTTTGGCCGAATTAGCTAAGAAGGACGTGTATCATGAAGTACGTGCTGGAAGGTATCATGGCAGGAAAGAGAGGGAGGGAGCGAAGGAGACTACAATTAATGGACGATATCAAAACAGAGAAATCTTACGTGTAGATGAAGAGGTTATCAGATGACCGTGGAGCGTGGAAGCTTCTCAGCTGCAGCAAGTTGTCTGGCAACAATAGCAGAATACCTATGATGAAGATGATGACATCCTCAAATAAGGCAGAATTTCGCCAAAACAAATATATCGTTTGATTTTGGTGTATTTGTTTATGCTTATTTCATCAACTTATTACTAATATTTACATGCTTATTTTCTGGTTTGATTATGCTTATAAATCGGAGCTTTGACGATTACTGCAGTCAGCAAGTAGTCCTACTTACCTAGTACCTATCTGTAACGACAACATCTGAATTACTTGCACTGTTTTTGAATCATTTGTTTTAGAGAGAATGATGAGAGAAAGGGAGTAGTAGTGAAAGATAAAAAAAAAAAAAAAAAAAAAACAGAAGTGGTGGTTGAACAAAACATGAATAAAAAATTTATCAGATTAAGTTTAAATATATCTTCTATTTCCCTAAGAACGTTTAAGTTCAGCAAATTAAGATAGAATTTCTTAGTAAAGGAGGAAGTAACCAGAAATAACTTCGGGGAAGAAATATCTAAGGATATCCCTGTTATTGGACCATTGATTGTAGAAGATGCTAAAAATTCTAAAAGAATAATCCCTAAAGCACTGAATATAACTCTCCGGAAGATTAGTTGTAAGAAGAATTCTTCTTTCGGCTACACCTGAGGTAAGATAGAGATAATAATATAAATTGTCAGCAGGGCTAAAGGCGAAACAGGAAATAGCCAAACAAGAAGACTCTGGTGAAAAGGAAAGTATCATGGGGGACATAATAGAAGGTATGAGTGGAAGAAAAAGAAAGAGGGGAAGAAGGAATTTCTGGATATATGATTAGCAGTGTATTCTTTCCACACCGGCGTTTTGCTGGGTCACCATATGGAAATAAAAATTCGTACTGCGGTTTGTGGGTTTCCAATATATTCGTGGTATTGTGAACTTCATTAGTCTCTTCTCCTCTCGTATCATCCTGACTAAAGAAAAGGAACAGTTACATATATATATATATATAAACACAAGAGGCGCATCCAGAAAGTAACTTTCCCACGCGTCACATAGCTAGGAAACCGTATGTTGCGCGAAGTGACTGCGTGCACTTGAGAGAGTAAGGTTCTAGCATGGCGCATGTGCCAGTGGAACTTTCTAGTGCCTTCAATAGCGTCGTGGAAGTGGTTGAAGATGGGCGTTCCTATTCCAGCTTCCACCGCATGTGAAGTGCGACCAGTGATAAAAGTTTTGAATGCACAGGGCATAGAGCCGAGTGAAATACATCGTCAGCTGTGCCAGGTCTATGGGTCTAACATCATGAGCAAGAAGATGGTGAATTGCTGGTGTAGACCATTTGCAGCAGGACACCAAAATGTGCATGATGAGGAGCGCAGTGGGAGACCAAGCGTCATCACAGACGACCTTACTTTGTGGATGTGCCTCGTATATATACGCGATATACATTGTTTAAATATCATCTACAATTGTCGTAAAAGTTTCTATCTATTTCAATCATTCAATGCCCCAAAATATTCATTGAATTTCTAGCGAAAGTATATGAAATTTTATATTTGCTGAAGAAATTTCTGCACAGAAAGAAATCATTCCTGTTAAGATCCTGTTTCTAAAGTAAAGAAAGACAAGTTTAGGCTAAGATAGACTGAATGTTCAGTTACTTCTGCTGTCAATTAATTTATATCTAGAGTATGAATCAATATGAGTATGTTTGTAGTAATGAGGGACCAAAATGTCTGGCATATGAAGAAATGGATTTTAAAAAACAGACAACACAATACTTAACCATCCTATCTTCTCATATTGTAGTGTTAGAAACGTTTTCCCTGTTACCAGAATCAGCGCTTAAAGATGCGCAAGTCAATTTACAATAAACATATTTCAATAACAAATTTATGGTTTAAATGAAAATATAATTTAATAATTGAATCAGTAGTTTTGAAAAGACCAAGAGTCAGAAAAGTTATGTAATGAGAAAATTAAAAAAAAACGTTTAACTTTTCAAACTCCTAATAGACATGAAATTATCGACTTCTGTCTGAAAAAGTAGAATTTTCTTGTCATTGTACGAAATTAACAACTTGTGAGCAATTGGTGTTCCAAAACAAATAAACAGGTGGACTAAAGCAAAATCTAAAATTTCTGACTTTGACTTTTTCAAAACTATTGGTTCTATTACAATCACCCTCTATTTCTTATGATAATAAGGACAAAATTTTGCGACCGCAACATTACCACTTAAAACCTCGTGGATCAAATATCGCAGGGTCAATACTCACAGATCGAAATCTCCCTACAACTATATATAAAACAGTTTCTGGAGTCAAAATAATAGGTATAATAATAATAATAATAATAATAATAATAATAATAATAATAATAATAATAATAATAATAATAATAATAATAATAATAATAATAATAAGAAGAAGAAGAAGAAGAAGAAGAAGAAGAAGAAAGAAAGAAGAAAAGGATACACTCAAATAACTTGAGACCAGAAATGCTTAGTTTAGACATTAGAAGCCTACAAAATTGACTGGTTCATATTGAATGGTAAATATGCTTAAAATAAACCCATATTAGGAGAAATCTAGTATCTCACGAATGCCTTAAGTTAATACAAAACTCTGTATATAAACTCTTCATTAAAAACTAATTGAACACTTATTTCCTCCACATTCAAATCTATGTTATACGGAAAAACAGCTGAGCGATTTAAAATGGATTTTTCTGTCTACTGTTCTCAGATTTATGTTAAGAGTGAGGAAAGGGTTTTCTGGTTTAATTACGTTTGATTTGATAGTAGTTCCTGTCCGTTATGAAGAGGTTGCTAAAATATTGGGGAGGGGGACTGTCTCTATTTTAGAATGTGTGTGAACTAAGTAATCTGTTCCGTAATAACACATATAATTTTGACAGGGCAAACAATAAGTACGTGTAATGGAGATGTCCGTTACTGAAAGGTGTTCGTTAAATGAGGTTTCACTGTATATGCTATTTTTTTGTGGGGTTACATACATTGCATACAGCGACATTTTTAACATTTTACACTGAGGAAATCCTTATGGCGAAATTTCGTCTAGAAGATTTTGGTCCTCGAGGTTTTGTCTTTGGCGAGATATCGTCAAGTGAGATTTTGGAATACGAGATTTTTTTTGAAATAGGGTTATTTCCTCAACTGTCTATTTCCCCAACTTTCCAGAAAGGTGTCATTTCCTCAAGTGCTTATCTTTCTTCTTAATCTGACGATCATTAACCAAAAGAAGGAGAACAACTTCTGAAATTCTTAACTAATACAAGAAAGAAGAGGGGTGGTACTTCGTTGCTGGCTATTTGAGCTGTTGCTGATAACTAGGGTTGCAGGGTGTCAAATAAAATCATACTTTATCGAACAAAATTGCATATAATGTTACTTGTTTTATAATATTAATCCAACTGAAAATGAACGTAAGGTATGTCTGCAAAGTATGAAATGTCTGTTTTACAATGAATTCATTGAACTGTTCTTTAGAAACAAATCTCAAGGCAGAATCACTACACGGATTTATTCTTTAAATCCCTTAAATCTAAAAGTGCTGGGTAAAGTATTGTGATATGGAACAAGTCACACGGACAATGAGAAGTTACATTAATCAATTGCCGAGTTTCTATTGACATTGTTGGAACCATGTTCCTCCAATATTTGTTGAATAAATTAGATATTATTATCACTTTTGAAGGAAATGATCTATTTTAATTCAAACTTTAGTTCATTGGTCAAACTTTCTGTTGACACGTAAGCTTACTAGTAGTTCTGTATAAGATCAAGTTAAAAGAGTGTGAGGTAAACAGTTTGTGCTGCTCTTTTCAGTCGTGAGATCTTGGATTCAAATTTCAAGTCTGTATATCCTGATTAGGCAGGCTAATTTTCTCAGTCTTAACACGATGATACCTTCCTGGCTGGCTTTTCCCCAAATTTTCTTTTACTTGTTAATCTTTAAAGTGAAAAGACTTTCCGGTTGTATCTTGAACTGAAAGTAAATAAGTTTCCTTGAGCGCTTAAAACCTTGCACTTACAAGAAACATTATTTTTATCATTAAAATCGCTTATGTCTTCAGTGATTTAAAGCTGTAACTGTCGGGAACTTACAGTTGTGTAGTACCCCAAAAGTTCCATAATACCTATTTATTTATTTAAATTTATTTTCATCATTTGAAAACATGACAAATTCTAGTGAGATTAACAGTTTCCTTTTAAAAGCCATTCGACGTAGAATTGATGATATTCTACATTTTTAAATAAATCTAGAAAAATAAACACACTGCTGAACAAGACTGCACTTATTTAATATAAAAACACATTTACACGTGACGTTTCGATCTTCTAGCCAAGATCCTCATCAGACGTACACTGTTCTTTAGCGTGTACGTCTGATGAGGATCTTGGCTAGAAGATCGAAACGTCACGTGTAAATGTGTTTTTATATTAAATAAGTGCAGTCTTGTTCAGCAGTGTGTTTATTTTTCTGATTTTATTCGCAAGACGTTGACTATGAGTGTGTGTCAAATAAATCTAAAATAAGGCATTATTATGCTGTATAGAACATAGTGATCCAAAACAGTGCTATTCAACCTTTTTTCTCGGGTACCCCTAGACACAATTCGCCATTCAATTGTGTACTCCTGAAGCTGTTTAAGAGAAATTAAATCAAAATGAAGTTATTAAACTTAATACACGTTTTGTGGATTAAAAAGGGGGACAAAGAGAGACCCAACAAAATGACAATCTGTGGGCCAATCAAAACACTATTTTTAGGGGGATAGGTGCACATCCGAAAAAATTAACATGAGAAATTTAAAACTACATGGGGGACATCCAGTTCTACTGAAGAGGATTTTCGCCTCATCCTCCCTGATAATTCGTACACTGAAGACAATGTTAAAAATTCAAAAACTAAAAGTAACTTTAGACCTAGCCTGTTAATGAGATAACTGAGCTTGTTTCCGGAACGCCAACTACTCTATTCTTGGTCGAATCTTCGAGAGTGCGAGAATCAGAGCGGATTTTGGATTCAAGCAATTTCTCTGACTCATTTTTATTGATGTTAATGCAGAGAAACACTGTTCACACACATATGTTGATGGAATGGAAGAAGTTGTCAAACAGCACTGTCACTAATTTCATTTTACTCTTTTCGAGCATAAATACAAAAGTCACAAATTGACAAGTTATCCAATTTAATTTGCAGTGAACTGTCAAGGACATTTCCAGCAAACCCCCAGAGGCAGCATTACGTACCCCCAAAAACATCTTCGCGTATCCCCAGGGGTACGCGTACCCCCGGTTAAATAGCACTAATCTAGAACATGGGAAGCACTAAGAAATAGAATAGTAAGAATTTTGATATGGTATATTTAGGTGCTAAGCATAACACGATAAATTTATGAGGTCATAACATTATTATTAAACATATAATAATAAATAATTTATGGGTAGCAATCCTAGGGTTTTATTTACAGGAAATCTATCCTGTATCTCGTTCTGTCAACTAGACCAAAAGATCTTGTGATGCATGTACATTATTTGGTCAAAACAATGATAAATGTTTTTAAAAATAACAGTGTGACTCAGTTTTATCGAGATCTGTATTACCAGTGTTCGAAGTGAAAAAAAAAAAAAAAAAGAGGCAGTATGTTTTATTATGATTTTGACTCAGCATACCTGTTGAGTGCCAAACCGCCTCTGGTCATTTAAATATTGTCTTGGTAACTAAAAAATCAGAGAGGGTGTGTCCTCATTACTGAAAAACCAGAGGCGGTATGGCATACCACCATATATCGTCTCACCTCGACCACTGTGTATTACCATATTGTTTTGTTTTCAATACTGGAAAATTTACTATAGTTTTCTTCAATCAGCTTATTCGAATTATGTTATACACAATCCAAGAAACTAATATGATTTACTAAGGCAATCGTGCGTATAGGACAGTTTATTTAAAACAATATCACCTGTGATTATTTATTGTGTATTTAAAGAAACTTTTGTTTTGAATGGTTCAGATGCAGGGGTTTGCCTTCGTAATTCAAATGGAATACTGAAAACGTGGAAACTGCTATGATTGAATTCTACATTGAAAGCTTGTGTAATCTATATAATTTAGGAATATTCAGATGTCCTTTGATTTAAAAGACCTTCATTCTTAAAATTTAATAGTAAAATTTTATCTAACCAACCAGTGGCAATATTGTATTTATTTTATCACGCATAGAAATCATATCCCCCCATTCTGGTTGTTGGCCAAGATTTGTATCTCTGTCTTGGATTTCTAGTTCATGATCAATATCAAGATAAGGCACTTGAGGAAATGTCCCACATTTTCTCGACTTGAGGAAAACGTACTTGAGAAAATAACCCGATACCGATTTTTTTATAGGCAAGATTTCGTCCCGCGAGGTTCTGACCAGGTGAGATTTCGGAGAGCGAGGTTTTGGTCGCGTGAGATTTTGGGAGAGAGGTTTTGGCTCGCAAGGTTTTGTACCCAAGCCATTTCTTGTAAACTAACATCATATGAACAAATAATATATTCTGAAAATGTTGTTACTCTCTGTATATACGTCAGATGTGAAATAATAACCAGAAGTTAGAGCCTTGCCTTAGGTCATTATGTATTTTAATGGTTTAAGCTTAAACATGTTTATTATTTTTTATATATACACATTCACAAATTGCATATTAATTTTTTAAAAAATAATATACGCAGATACTTGTGTAATCATTTTCTCATGATTTGTATATTTTAAAAAATTACAAAAATCTATGAATTGTAATACTGTAACTTAAGTTTGTTCAGTGTAAAATACAACTTTGTATTATAGACTGAACACATTTTAACAAACACTATGTTTACAGAAATGTATTATAAGACTGAATGCTGTGTGTGTAACACTGAACATAAGTTTTATAAACAAAATATCAATGGCCAGAAATGTATTACTGTATTTTAAATTTTTTAACTATTGACATTTTGTTTGTAAAAATGTGTTCAGTCTTAGTCACCCTACTTTAAACGTGAGAGGAAATTACCTTATATAAATTCTCTTTGCTTGTGTGATGCATAGACATACAACTGCATCAAACTCAGAAAGTTTGATTCTTAACTATAAAGCTGTATACAAGGTCTCCTCAGAAAGAAAGGACGTTGGGTTATTTGTGGAAATTATTAAGATTTAACTTTTTCAAAATAGTTCCCTTCATTATTAATACATCTTTCACAGCGCGTCTTGACTACTGAAACGTACTTTTTGGAATAGACTCATAAATTCTCAGCATTTTTTTTTTTTTTTTTATCTCGTCTATAGATTAAAAACAGTGACTTTCAACTTAGGGAATAGAGAGAAGTCTACAGGTGCCAAATCAGGCCAGTAGGGTGGTTATTATGCAACAGCTCGTCACTCAATAATGGGAAGCGATGAATGGCAAGGAGCATTGTCATGGTGTAGCATCCATGTGTTGTGTTCCCAAGCTTCCGATAACTTCTTCCGACAGCCTCTCTCAAACACCTCCAACTCTAAATAATACTCTTTGTTGATAGTTTGATCTCATGGAATATATTCATCATGACCAACACTACTAACTCAAAGAAAACAACAATCACTTTAACGTTTAAACGACTTTGAGGTGTTTTTCTTGTGTCTCGGCTAAGGTTTTCTCACCATGACTGCTGTATTTCAATGTCATAGTCATAGGCTCAAGTCTCGTCAGCTGTTATAATATTTTCCAGTAGTCATTGTCTTCGTTTGCATGATTCAAAATATGCTCACAGATTTCTACACGTGTCTTTATTTATTTATTTATTTTTGTTTATTTACCAACAACCATTGAAAATGACAAGACGATTTACTGATTTCTACTTTCTCAGATATTTCACGGCTGCTATGATTTTTCCGCACAGTATAGCGCACTTTCTGAACGTGAACGTCGACTCATGATGATCAGGTTTTGCCTCGTCTTTGATGGGTGTTCTTCCTTCTTGGAAACGCTAAATGACTCATAACACTGGGTTTGGCTTATACATTCTTCCATTCACACTTCCTCCAACATTACAAATTTTCTGTAAATATCTTGCCCAATTTGAAACAAAATTTTATGCACACACACACAGTGCTCTTCCAAAGTCTTTATTTTCGTAATAGTACAAAATCGCCCCAAGTGCGGAACACATCTTCATTGCAACGCTCTCAGTCTCACAATGACACAACCAGGATGATGCAATTACCGTTAAAATCATCAGGAAGAATTCCATTATGCAGCGGTAGCGAGCAGAAAGTCAGGACAGTTTCGTTAATCGTATTTTTGGAAAGTTCGGTTATTTCCGGACACATTTTGTATGTAACATAATATTTCTCTACACACCAGACAGGGATTTAAAGGGAACATTGGGGGAGACTTCAGCCCCGGGTCTCTATTCAGCCAGGGTCTCCACTAAGAATGAAGTATGGCCTTGAAAAGATGGTTACATGACTGTTATTCCTTTTTAAATTATTGACGATATTTGAAAACGCACACACATGAAAACATTTTGCGGTAGACTTATCTTATTTAGTTAAATCTCTTTTTCATTTTATTTGTGACTTTTTAGTATAAGTTACACTGAAAACTCTTTCAACTTTGTCAGAGCTCCTTCATGGCTAAGCGGTTAGCGTACGCGGCTCTGGCGTGGGAGACCCGGGTTCGATTCCCGGTGGGGGCTCATGTGGTTCGGATTCCACGTTAATCAGTAGGTCCACGTCTCATATAGCCTCACTACTGAACGGGACGTTAAACCTCAAATCAACTCAACTCTTTCAATTTTGTCTTTCTCGGGATCATTCCTAAGCCTCTCTAGAATTACATAATTCAATCAATGTTCTTTTTTGTAGGTATGCGTCCCTCTAAGTCTTTTAATATAGGCTTTTAAATTACATTATTTAATATATTGGTAAATCTTTGCACTTGAAAAGGTTTGGAACGTGACCGTACATTCTAAATACAAATATAACATGGCTAGAGTTGAGTACAAGGGGAGACATCATTTTCACGGTACACTTTCGAGACGAGAACTCGAACTCTTATCTGGTGTGCATTCCTATTCCTAATCACGGCGCAATTTGTAAAACAATTATTATTATGTGAAAGTTATCTTTGGAAATATTATATAAACTACTTTCTACTGTATTTTATTAATATTTTACTACATCGTATTACTTTTAGTCAGTAGAGGCCACGCAAAGCTGTTAGAACTGTCCCTCCAAATACATAAATCTCGGCCTGAATATACGGCTTATGTATGACACTTTGGCCGATTGTTCTTCTAGATTTGTTTTACTTTATAACATCTAAATGAGCAGCATTTTGTAACAGAACAAAATGTAGTATCAGATGCATATCGGTTTATATTGTGTTGGTTTAGAAATTTCAGTTCTATTCTTATTTAACTTCAAAGATTAAAATATTATTGCTATTTCTCGTATAAATGATAAATGACCACACAATTTTCGTATCGTTTCATAAGTTTATATTGTTCATGCATTTCTTTGGGGCTTCGTATTTTTCTGAGTTTTCTAAAATTAAATTCATTATATTCACTTATTTTTATTAACCCTTTTCTTGGCAATGTATCCTTTGGGATACATGATATTTTTGAATATTTTTGGTTACTTTGTGGCTACCTATTCTTGGCAATGTATCCTATGGGATACATGACGTCACAGCCTTTTATAAATAAAACATGTAAATAAGATGTGCAATTATGTCTCATTTTACAACTACTTGACACGGAAATCGCATGCAGTGCACGGAATCGAATCTTTTTCTGAGCAACGCAAGTCTTGTTGCCAAGAAAAGGGTTAAGGATACTATTTTCTTGTTAAAAAGTAATAGTAAAGAAAGCAGTGTACTTTGTAAATGAATAATTCTTTTAATGGAACGCTTTATCTTAATATTAGATTAATTGTGTATCACTATTTCTGTTAGGTTTCCCTATACCTGTAAAAGGTCAGATGTTCATATATACCCCCAAAATTTGCCTTGTATATAGTTAGCTCACTAGTAGTTTTGTACTGAGAACATTTGTGTTCCTTTGAGTATGAACAGTGAATAAGAAACCTGGATGATACGTATATTGATTTTTAAACTAATTCTAATTACCGTATTTTACGAACTATAAGGTGCACTTTTATCTTCGGAAAAATTGCCTCCAATATTCAGGTGTGTCTTATACTCAAAATTAATATAAAAATGATCAGTGTTTGATTTGAAATTCCCGCCAGTCTTAAAAATAGCCATATATATTCGATGTCGCGGGAAACCTATCTCTATCTGGCAACATTGGATTCAACTGGCAGCAGCAGTGCATCAATGCGACGAACATGAGTTGGCGGGGATTCACAAGTTTGCTAACACTTGCTAATAAAATAGTAAAAATGTTTCGGTATTTAAAAAAAAAAAAAAAAGTGCTTAAAAAATAAGGTGCGTCTTATAGTACGTAAAATACGGTACTCAACAGTTACCCATGTATAGTATTTGAATGTCCTATTACTACGCACATGATACCAGGAATATTTTCAGAGGTCAAGTACGTAGACTTACAAGACGGGACGATAGAATTTTCGAGACGAAACGAGGAAGAACCCTTCCGTAATCGAGGCGAGAAGACCTTCTTTTTTCTCGTCTCATCTTGTCTCATGAGTAACACTAATGGAGAATTAGTACGTTGAATGTTACAGTTGAATGAAACGCAAAAACATTATTAAGTGAAGTGAATATTGACATTTGAGTTCTCAACAAGGAGAATTAAGCCCACCCCAAGTGACGTGCAAACTTTTTACAGTACGTTCTTGAGAGGTTGGTGTATCATTAACCTTTCATCAGATGTTCTGAATGAATTACTGTAAAAAAAAAAAAAAAAAAAAAAAAAAAAAGTAGAAGTTTGTTAGTCAAACCAAGAAACATAGATTCCATATATGAAACAGACTATATAAAAGAAAATAACTAATGTACTTATATTTATTCATTATAATATCACCTATAACTCTTTTAATTTAAATGATGGAAGACAAAAACTAACAAATATAGAATTAATATTGCTGAAAGAGGTTTGAATAACAGACACACACGCATATATATATATATATATAAAGTACTTTTTGAGGCATAATTAGAACACATGAACACAATAACACAATAAATATACAACATCTGCGTAGATCATGATTTCAGAGGTTATTAATTAAATTCTACAATACGAAAATGGACAAGGTACACAAAAGCTGCATTCTGGGAGAGGTTTTGTCATCTTTTATATGCATGAAAAACTGTTATGGAAACTCGTTTAATTTTCAAACCATAAGGTCTTTTAATAAATCATTCCAGATAAATAAACAAAAAAAATGAGAGAGAAGTAGTAGTACCCTCCCCGCTAAAGCATATATCCACACAAAAAAACTGTAAATTACTGTTATTACTTACAGATTTACCAATGTTCTTGTACTCAATATTGCCAACATTGACATATGCAGCTACACAATACAAATTAGTTTTAGATATACTGAGGGAAAATTTTTCCACATATACATAACCAACCAATGGGAGAATATTTAAAAAAAAAAATACAAAAGAATAGAATAGAATACAAAAAAAAAGAGAACAACAACCCAAAATAATGAAATGACCAGGGATTCAACAACAATGATCTGAAGTTGGAGGGCCCCCTTTCTCTCTTCCGCTCGCCTCTTTCTACCCTAATCATTCTTGTTCCTATCCCCCTGTATATATAAATATATTTATACAGATACACATACACATAACAATCACACACAAACATGCAAATCTACTACATAATATGATCATACAGTCAACAAGAACCAAAAAAAAATATCATCAGTAAATGAATGATAACGAAAAACAATAGATGAAAAGTTGTCAATTATCACATAACATGAAAATTACTCTCAGGAATATTAGGATCAACAAGAGTTGCCTACTTCTGTTCATATCTCTCTTCCTCCCCTTGTTAGCTAATATTGTACGTAACATAACAATTTTGACAATAGCCAACTTGTATATCAGCTTATAATATGAACGTGTAATTTCTTATTTTACAAGCTCATGAGTATGTAGGGATGTAATGGCTGCTGATTTCTTTTTTTGTTTGTTTTTTGTAGATCTAGTATGAGTTGATTATCAGACATGTTTTGTAAATGCGTCATACACATTGTGTTCTTCATCATACAATGCAATATGAGTCTTTCATGTTGGACTCTTTTCAGCTTAATATACATAAAACCATATATCACAATCTGTTTTTTTTTTAACTTAGTTTACCTAAGTGTAACATAAACTATGGTCATATTTATAATTTCGTTCTATGAACTGTTGATAATGGTAAATATTTGGAATAAGTTAGATGACCAAATGAACTAAGATATACCTTGATCGTTAAATTGTTCGTATCAGAAAAAGATTCAACGAATATATTTAACTTTCGGTAATCTTTGAGAGTTTTAGATTCGCTATAATCATTTTCAAAGTAGGCTGACTCTATTTTAGGAAGACGTCATTGAATTACTACAGTACAACATCGTATGATAAACATCAGTCGAAATGTAATAAGTAAAAATTCTCCCTCCAAGATGATAAAATTAAGGTGACTAGGGAAAATAAGAATTACATCACTATGAAATACAAGAGCACACTAATGGTCTATCTGCTGCTATAAATAATAATAATAATAATAATAATAATAATAATAATAATAATAATAATAATAATTTATTTGTACTTAACACCCGAAGGCAATTACAAAGCACAAATTGTTAGTTTTATAATGGTGCAGAATGCGCTACATGTAAAGTAATTCTAATAACTAACCATTACTCATGTTTTGTTCACGTACAGTCAATAAATACCAGATATAATAACAATCTTTACACTTTATTAAGTAACATTTGGACGCATTTTTGTTTAAATATTGAGCATTTTAATTGAAATATGTCCAGACCCATAGAATGTATTTTATTCAATCTATCACTTATCCTATACAACAGAGAGTTTTTTGATAAATTTGTTTTGTTGTCAGGCATATAAAACATTTGTCTGAATCTCAGGTTTTGACGTGGGCAATAGAATGGTAATTTACCTAAGAAAGACATATTATTCTCTTGGTTATCAATAAGTTTTTTCAAGTACAATACACATTGAATAAACCTTCTATCCTCCAGTGACAAAAGCTGAATGTAGGACGATCATTCTAAAAGTTTCTCGAAACGTATTGATATCCCACCTAAGACATAAATGTAAAGAAAATAGAGCCAAATTATAGTACATTATCACTTCATTCAGCCAGACAAAGAATAGATATCTGACACAATGTCAGGTTCTACTGAATTCCAGAAATCGAAAAATGAAAACCAAAACGTTAGTGATGAAAACACTTGCTAAGTAAAAGCCCCACAAGGTGATACTGTATAGAATTTGTTCTCAGGACTAAAGTTACGAATTTCATTTTCCAATTTTCGGATTTCGATAAAACTTGACACAACTTCAAAGCACTTACAAAGAAGTTTTAAAATGTATAAAAGACAATATAAAGGAGGGTTTGAATTACAGTGAATTTGTAAATAACATAGAATAAACTTTTGACATGATTCAGACAAAAGTATCTGAATAGTGTAAACTGAAAATTTGAATTTGGATTGCATCCTTAATTTTACACTCCCTTAAGAGGAAAACTTGGAGTTTTGAAATCTCAAACAATTCCAAGTCCTATTGAAATCCGAAAATTGGAAAATAAAATTTACAACTTTAGCGCTGAAAAGAAGTTCTAAACAGTATTACCTTGTGAGGCTTTTGCTTGACAAATGTTCTCAGCGCTATAATTCCGATTCATTTTCCGATTTTTGGATTTCAATAGAATTTGGTTTTCTTTCATAGCTTCATTCTTTGTCTAGTCGAATGAAGTGATCAAATGTATGAAAACTTGGCTCTATTTCACATTTATGTTTTTGGTTGAATCATGTCTACTTCAACGGTAACTTTAATATGAATTCTATAACACAAAATGAATGACAAATAAGTTTTGATTCGCATTGCGACACTATGATTGAGGATCTAACTACAGGGATGCATTATTGAAAATCTTAAGTGATAAATAAATTTATCACTTGCGATTGTAATTGATAGGTAAGAGCAGAGAAGAAAATCTGTTATTGGGACACTGAATATAAACCTGGAAATATTTCAAATTTCTTATCTTCTTTGTTCTACGCGGATCTAAGTGCAAACCAAAAGTAGTTAAATCTGCTCAAGTCTACTGCTATTAGTTTTAATAGAGGGAGAAGGATGGGTATAGAATCTATTGTTGGGATACTAAAACCGAATAAAGAAAAAAAGGGGGGGAAATCTTGATATAATGTGACATTTTTGCTACGATATTTGTTGATAGACGGATTTTCCATACTCACGTATAGAAAAATTCAGATCAGTGTTTCTCTACGTTGGCGTTAACGCCTCTCGGGAGACGTTCTCGTTTCCAAACGGGGCGCTGGAACCAAAAAGGTTGATTTGGGGGTGATAGGCTATTTAGGAGGCAGTTTGAGATTTCATGACATGTTAGACATTTTTTTATTATTGGACGAAAGCCATTATTCATTTTACAAAGTCATCGAAAGTTTAGATTTTTCAAATTATTATTATTATTATTTTCTAGTCAGTCGCTAGATTTAATGATTTTGGAGAATAGCTAATTAATAAAATTTATATTTTTGCTGCATTTCTATTCTGAGTTTTGTATCGATTTTGTAATGATGACGTTTGCAAAATGAAAATTCGGTTATTCTAGCTTTAAATATACCGGTCAAAGGAAATGCTCGTTGACTTTTTTTTTAAGTGGAGAGGGCAAATGTGTGTTTAAAAAAATAAATAAAATGCATTTTTAGGGGAAAGTGTAAGGGAGAAAGATGGCTAATGCAAGACGAACTATCGAAATAAAATTTCCTTTCAAAACATGCCGGTCACGGAAATGTTGGTTAATCCCTTTTATTTGGAAAGTGAGGAGTGAAAATGTATGTTTAAAAATAAATAAATAAATAAAATGCAATTTTGAGGGGGGAATGTAAAGGAGAAAGATGGATAATGCAAGATGAGCTTGATCTTAATAATTGAAGCCTCTTTCTGGTCCTTAGGCACGGCACATACGTTCCGGTATACCGGTGAGGTTTACCTCTACAGGTAAACCGGAGCGTGTGTTCCAGCCGCTGCAAGCCAAATAGCACTGGCGTAGCGACCTGTAATGCCTACCGGACAAGAATCGAAATTCAATTCTTTCTACCTGAGCAGGTATATAGATCTGAGTGTTTGTATAAGTAACTCTGGTACACCCGTACTGTGTTTAGGTGAGTTGTAGCTAAAGTCTGTGACAAACATCTTGGCATTTGAGCTAAACGAATAAAAGCAAGCTCTGACGCGACGTTGCCGAATGAGAAAAGGGTGTGGCTGTAGCTTGGCTAAGCAGACGAACTACAGCGCGATCAGGTGGCAGGGGATGAATGTGTACAACATAAACGTGGCAATACCGCAGCCTTCTCATTTGTTAGCAGCATTTAAAGGGAACTTGGAGCGCCGCCTTCAAATGCCAATATGTTTGTCACGCTGTTTAGTTCCTTGAATAGAGAGCGCCGGTCGTCATCTTCTTGCTTGCTCGCCATCTCTCGACTGAGTTAAAATCTTCAGGTTTACTGTTGCGTTTGTGTGCTCTAGCCTCACAGGTATACCTTTCAAGTATACCGGTGAGGTTTACCTGACAGGTATATCGTAACGTGCGCGCCGGGCCTTAGACTGCTACGTCCAAGTCTGACGTTCTTCTGTTGATGGGTGAATTGGGTTAAGATGATAGGGGGCGCTCAGGATAATCGTATTTACCCAAGGGAGCACTAGGCTCGAAAAATTTCAGAACTATTGGTTTAGAGGACTATTTTCAACTATATGAATTCCCGGGAGAAATATTTTAACAATATCGCCTAATCTGGCTGATCTACAATTATTTCTTATCACTTTGATTGGAGTCGAATAACTGTGAGGGATTTGAATAAAAACATGGGAGATAAATATATTGAAGAAAGAAGATATATTCCTACATGATTAAATGTGAGATTTATTTTTCGCTGGAAATCGAAATAAACATATTTATATATTTCTCTTGAGTTTCTTCCTATAATTCTTCGTTAAAAGTGGAATTCAAGTGACCGAATGTAGACATATGTGTATGAAATAGGTTCATAGGCTAGAAGTAAATATATATATATATATATATATATATATATATATATATATATATATATATATATATATATATATATATATATATATATATATATATGTGTGTCTTCAAGGAAAAAGATACACTGTACATCTTTCATGACTGTAATATTATAATAAGTAATCCAGATATGAGGCGTTCGATCGCAAAGTGGCGTTAAGTCACTTTTGAGACATTGTAAGATATTGAAACTTTCGACACTTTACCTTGCAGGGTCATTGTGAATTCGAATTTACGACGGTCTTTATACTTTTATCTCTTGGCCTATTTTTATCTCTGAGATACGTAACTTTGCGATCGAACAGGTTATGGTTTCAAGTTCACGGAAATGGCTTAAACTCATTTTTTTAAAAAAGAAAAATGAGTTACGCTACTTTGCCATCCAACGCCTCATAATATGTCTAATATGTCTAATATGTTTCTCAGGTGTAAATTAATTTGTTTTTGTACTGTTTATCTGATTTACTAGTTTTATGATGTATGAAAATTGAGTTTACTGCAATTTGTCCCAGAAACTAACAGCTATAGCAGATTTTTTTTTCTTAATTGTAATTATGTAATATTTTGAATGAATCATTAATTTTAACCATCCTTATATTATTTAAGAATTGTTTGTGTTGTCTACTAGATGATATGTTTGCATGATTACTTGCTTTTAAATGGAGGTAGAATGTTGTATGTATATTGCATGAATATAAATATTTTGTGAGTAGTTGTTTTAGGATTACATGTTTTGTTTACTTTATAATAATTACTCGCTGTTAGTCGTCATGGAAGGTATTTAAATGAGGTACGCAGAGTGCTTTTCCTGGTAGTATCTAACAGTACGAAGTATGGGCACCTTTTTTTCTCAAGTGTAAAAGTTGCAACTTTTCTAGCTATTGTAGTATGTGTGAAATATATTCTTTTTTAATTATAACTATTTGAAGGCTAGGACAATAGTATATTAATTAAAAAAGGTAATGTGCTCAATAATTTACAAAACACCTTTAATTTGTTAATATTTTGGCACTTGCCTTCTTAGATGGGAAAACCCAGTTTAAGTGGAAGAGCATTTTGTATTTTCCATGAGCATCTTCAACGAAATAAAGTCTCGGCCACACTATTTTCTTCAAAGAACACTTTGGCCACAATTGCAGTATCTTTCAGCGAATGCGACAGAGGGTTGAGCCTTGTAATAACTTCATCTCAGGTCATCTCTGATTGAACAGTCAAAGTTTTGCACTGATGTTCATATCACAATTAATTTTGACCGATCCTCACTCAGTTTAACCCTAGCAAACATGTGGACTCGTGCCTGCCGAAGTCCTCATTCTGTGATTGATACCAAAAGCAAGAAGCGATGGTGAGCTTTATAAGATTGTAATGTTATTAAAATCAAGCTGGTGAACCTTATGAGATTGGAATGTTATTAGGATCACGCTGGTGAGAAATATAAGATTGTTATGTTATTAAGATCACGCTGGTGAGCGTTATAAGATTGTAATGTTATTAGGATCACGCTGGTGAGCAATATAAGATTATAATGTTATTAGGCTCACGCTAGTGAGCATTATAAGATTGTAACGTTATTAAGATTACGCTGGTGGGCCTTATGAGATTGGAATGTCATTAGGATCACGCTGGTGAGCTTTACGAGATTGTAGTGTAATTAACACCACGCTGGTGAGCATTGTAAGATTGTTATGTTATTAAGATCATGCTAGTGAGCTTTATGAGAATGGAATGTTATTAGGATCACGCTGGTGAGCGTTATAAGATTGTAATGTTATTAGGATCACGCTGGTGAGCGTTATAAGATTGTAATGTTATTAGGATCACGCTGGTGAGCTGTATAAAATTATAATGTTATTAGGCTCATGCTGGTGAGCATTATAAGATTGTAATGTTATTAAGATCACGCTGGTGAGTATTATACGATTATTATATTATTAAGATCATGCTAGTGAGATTTATGAGGATGGAATGTTATTAGGATCAAGCTGGTAAGCCTCATAAGATTGTAATGTTATTAGGATCACGTTGGTGAGCGAATGAAAGCGAATTTTTAAATCTTATTTTTTAAGAATAGATAAGTAGAGACAGATTATCTTGAATGAGTTGGTTAGTGGAGCCAATCTGATAAAAATCTTCATAACTATCCATATCCCACTCACTACTATTGAACCAAAGGGCGTAATTTGTAGAATGCTAGCTAGAAGTTATACATTGTACCGTTAGATGACAGTAAACATCCTGCAGCGGTTGACATCTACCGAACGAAATTACAACTTCTAGGTGTGATTCGTTTTACTGTCTTAGTAGAGTATTTATTTATTTTTTCTATTTTCTTAATGTTAGAAATGATTGGCGAAGTATATCTTTCATACACTATTTGTGCAAATTGACCAACAGAAACACGTGTAAGTGGAATGAAGGTTAGGTGACTATACAAATAATAATAATAATAATAATAATAATAATAATAATAATAATAATAATAATAATAATAATAATAATAGTAGTAGTAGTAGTAGTAGTAGTAATAATAACTGTTTTAACGCATGTAAACTTGTGAAATCAGGAAGATGTGAAGCTTCTAAGTGACGCAATAAAAACCTCTACATATCGTGGCGTCAAATCAAACAAGGAATTTAGATGTGTTCCACAGAATTCCCCGCCACGCTGTTTTGTATGCGAATCCACGGGACATCGACACTGTTTGTTTGTTCTGCTTTACATGTAAATCGCGATAAACAAATTCACGTAAAAAAAGAAGAAGAAGAAGAAGAAGAAAACTAGACAGAGTAGTGGCGGGAGTTAGTTTTGACCGGATGATATTCTCGAAAACACTACCACCATCAATTGTGTTTATATTATACAAATAATTATTTCAATAAAATTAATCCTCCAAAAGACAAGTAATATGAATAATACTGCAGAACGAGTATTATTTCAGAAAGAATGGTTTGGTAGAAATGAGTTAAATCTGGGAGATTTTCCTTACAAATTGTCATGATTCATTTCTCTGGAAATATTTTAGAAAGTGATATTTTTGGGGCTCAATATTTTTGGAAAATTGGTCCGATATAGTTATGCGCTATTTGCAACTCTGTTACAAATAATAAACCATTTCTTTGGAGAAAATTCAAAAAGAATTATTAAATAAATTATTTATTTCCAAAAAATCGGATAGGAAATTTTTTTAGTTGAATGAGTTTTGTTTCGATGATTTTCTTGAAAATGCTCGGATAGCTTTCTGTGAGTTTCAAACGCTTTAATATTTTATTAACAATCCTGATGTATGAAAGGTATTTCTCCTGAAAAGATCCAGTTATTAGTGAGGTGAATTTATTACAAAAAGATTTTGGAGTGCGCTTATAGCGTTGTTGGTATTTCATTGGTCATGTTATCTACTTTCTAAGATATGAGTAGGCTGAATTTTGTTTAGATGTATTACTTAACAATCTACAACAATTTTGTTGAATTTTCATTAATAAATTTTACATTAGTAAACCTACGTTATAGGATTATTGTTTCTTTCTAAAACAGTCAGAAAAGGTGTCTATTAGTAGAGTAAGATTTCTACGTACGAAGGTTTTCGACAACTTCTAATAACAATTTTGTTTAAACCTCATAAATAAATGTTTCAGTAATAACAATCTAGTATAACATGATTACTATATTATCTTATTATAGTATAGTAAGTATAGGCCGTACCTTATATTGTGTGCGACTAGTGAAATTTGTTGCATTGTTTGCTGCATAAGAAATAAAGAAAAACTGCACTTGAAACTAAGGTTTGAATTTCTCAAAACCGAGACGAGAGCCGAAAACAGAGGTACCTTTTTAAATTCGACAATTTCATAATTTTTGTGGGCAACACTAGTTCACCCAAGTCTTTTATCTCAAACACTGCTTTATTGTTACATGATCAACAGTATAAAAACTGTAAATTGATAAAGTAGGATTTAGGATTTAGATTTCTGGGCTTTCGGCATCTAAGGCCATTTAACCCTTCACGATTTGAGGGATGACGTCTCTCGGTAAGCAGACTATCCGGGTAAAGGGAAGGAAGAAAGGATTGAGGAAAGAAGGAAGCGGCTTGGGACCTATATGTTAGGCACCACCCCGGCATTTGACTGGTGTGAATGAGGAAAACCTCATTCAGGGTGGCTGGCCTCAAAAAGCGTGTTACACTTTTTCGACCGAGTGACGCCACCGGGAATCAAACCCGGGACCGCTCGCACCGAAGGCGAGAGCGTTAGCGACAGGCCCGTATCCACGGGGAGGCTAGGGTGGGCCGGGCCCCCCTAAATTTTCACTGCCTCCTAAAAGTTTCACGGTAGGCTTGCAAATGAACTATAGTATGGTGATGAACTATAATATGGTTGGGTCGGCCCCCCCTAACTTCTTCCGGGCCCCTCCTACATTTTGGTCTGGCTACGGGCGTGGTTAGCGACTACGCTACGCGGGGCCACAATTGATAAAGTACTTGTATGAACATAATGAGGATCATTTATCAACGTTTTAAGATATGCAAATCATTACACAATATACTCCAATAATAAATGAGTCAATGAATGCAGAAACCCGTTCATTTTAGGACTGAATTCGAATAGTGGACTGAATATCCATGATTTATGGAGAAAGATTTTGGATAGAGCAGAAAAGAAAGAAAATATAGCACAAGTGTATTAACCCTTTCGGACCTGGTGGTAACATTTGTGCACATCATATTTTAAGATTAATATAATTACTCTGGATGATTCAAAATGGCTGCGTTTTCATGTCAGTATTCTTTGAACTTGTCTATATCACTTTCCGCTATTTCTCTGGTGCTTTCATCTGTTGTCAGGAAGCAACGCATATTTCTTGTAGAGTAGTTGCAGAGGCTATCACGATGGACAAAGCTCAGCCACGTTTATTATAGGCTGTTTTATTCTGGCGAAACAAACTATTTGCAATAAATTCTCCTTCTGTTTTAGTGATGTGTTTTGAGTTTCTAAACTATGTAGCTCACAATGATGTTTTCGATTAATGCCATTTTGTATTTTACATATGTATTTCAACGCACGCACGCAAAATGTTTCGTCCATAATTCTCTAAATATGACACCCGCAAACAAACTGACGGTTGTATTTCATTTGCTAAGTCAAAAAGAATAATAAGTCAAAATAAAAATAAAATCAGAGTAAACAAAACATCGGATCTTAAAGGGTTAAAGTGTACGTGAAGTAGCATAGATGTCCTATTTGAAATTTATTTTTACTTTTTTCTTTTAAAGTGAAAACTTCATCATTAAAAATCGAGATTTCTATCCAATTAAAAGTTGTTAAAAACAAAAAGAAGGAACCCATTAGTTCCTAGCATAATTAGACTTCCTCACATTTTCGGAGATATACATAAGCTGTAACATTTAAATTTTATTTCATAATGTGCCTGATGAAGGCAATGATACATTTCCGCCAAAACTATAACATTGTGAGTTATTAAAAGTAACTTGCTTTGGTCAGATTATAGTTTTAATTTAGGGAAAAAAGAATGCAGAGAAAACTCGAAACCATTTTGTCTAAAAATATTTCGATCTCTTCAATTTGGCGATCTTTTGACACTTTACCTATAATTCAACGCTACTTTTACAATGTTGTGATACCTTCGATTTCGGTCTTTTCTATACAAAAAAAGTTGCATATAAGCCTAGAGAATTGGAAAATTTTCATAACCGAATTTCGTAAATAATAATAATAATAATAATAATAATAATAATAATAATAATAATAATAATAATAATAATCCAAATGTGGATTAAATGTTCTTACATCATATCCTCCGTAGGTCTCTCGTCGTGACGTACTCAGGTGCGCGTATGGAGAAATCTTCAAAGATAAAGTTGGATAAGCATTTGTGAGGAAAAACACTTCAAGTGCTGTTTCAGTATGACCTGTTATTGCTGAATTCATATCCGCCGTATGCCACGCTGTAACATTCGCTGTTTCTCAGAAATTCACAAAAAAAAAAAAAAAAAAAAATATCGGTCGAAAGTATTTTTTGTAACATAGAGAACTCAAAATATGCGTTTGTTCAACAACAGTTTGCACACCGGTGAACAAATTTTTTATTAAAGTTGGCATAAATATTCTAGATAAACGATTCTTTGAATTTAAACCTTCAAGCAACCAGTTATCAGTGTTACCAATCTATTACAAAAAAATTTTTTTTCAATATATTCTTTACCGTTCAACGTATCTGCGCCAAACTTGATATGAAAATTATTCGATATCCTAGGAACATTATTTTCTTGAAATGACACTGCATCGGTTTGTAGAGTATTTGGTATTTTATAATGATAATAATATATGTGAAATAAATGATGCATTGTACCAAACTGCTGATTTTATATCAGCTCGAACGTTAAAATTCCGATCAAATGTCTGATTTATGCAAGTGTCACTCAACTTTCTACATTTGCAAGACGTTGTGCATGGCTTTGGTTTACAGTTACACCGAATTGTCTTGCATGCAGTGGTACAGGTACAGGTAATCAACTCCTCACAAGAGTCTGCAATAGGTGTCAATGTTCATAAATGAGAGACAAGTGAATTATTCTCCATTTTCCATCCCATTGTTAAAGGGTAAGGCAGAATTGGATGCTGCAAATGGGTTTGTCTCCACATTAAACCCTGGTAATGAGAACGCTGTATGTGAAAGTAAAAAATAATCTCTAGTTGGTAGGAGTTTTTCTATTGTAATGTCCTTGACAAACATTCTAGACCGAACTTCATTGATGCTGTCAGTATTCAGTGCTCCATATACTTTGCAGAAGAATATTTCAGCATTTCTAATGGTGTGGTCGCTAAGGACTGTATCAGCTCCTAATCCTCTCAGCAGATGGTTATGCTGTGCAAACACATCCCAGCACGTCTTCTTTGTATGTCGAGTAATGTACGAAGTTGAGTCACATCCAGCGATGCCATGGAAAGCTATAAGAAGCTGGAGAACATGCGGTTGCATCTGCAGCTTTACAACGATGGTGTGAACTGGACTGTACTTTCTGATCCTTGCTGTCCCTGCTTTCATCCACAGTTCCTGGCATAACATCACGTGGAATTAACTAACCAAAAGAACTAAGATGTCAAGTGTCTCTTGTCGAGACAACAATGCTTCTTGTTCTGCTTTTAACGCAGTGTAAAATAATCCTGGTTTCAGCTTCTTCATATTTAGCCTTCAAGTCATTAATGTCAAGGGTTACATCAGAAGCTTTGACCCTTTGCTCATCACTGAAGCCACCTGCAGGGATTATGGTCCTGTTGGATGGTGCTTGCAGAATCAGCTGGTGAGAGAGAAATTTAGAGAGATCTGATTTGTTGTTATCGTAAGTAATAAAGTTATCCCATTTTGAAGGAAGAGGCACATCTCTGCTATCTGTTGGTCTCCTGATTCTTACAGAGCCTTTCTCACGCAGTTTCCGTGTACCACCTTTGATTGAGCGATGGTAGTAAAGATCAAAAATGGTATCAATGCACTGGAAGTGTTCCCCACTTTGGAAAACATTTTGAACAAAAGTATCTGCAAGGTCTTCGAAAGTATGTGCTGCTTGTAGCTTACCAATTGTCTATTACCAGGGTCTCTTAATCAATGATTAGCTGTGATTCGCCGTCAAAGTCTTTGGCATCAAATTTGTTGGGATAAGGAATATGATCAGTCAATATGCCAGCAAGAATCGTTTTTGTGCCTGAGCGAAGCTGCCCATTTGCTTCTGCGAGAGATAGAAGAACAATGAGCAATTCATGCGTCATAAGTCAGTTCATGCGTTCATGCGTCAGTTGTTAAGGTTTACTGGATGTCCTGGTTCACATGCAGAAATGAGTTGCTGCAGAATGTTCCTATCAGCTTTCACCGTTTTCACATTCCAGTGTTTGCATCTAACTGTTTCACTTTATACAGAGATGCAAAGATCAGATACTTGCTTTGAGGCAGCTTTTCCTTAAAATTTATCGTTCTTTCTTCAGTTGACAGAAACCTTTCTTCCAAAAGCACCAAACCGATCTTGTCCTCTCTACGCAGCCTCCAAGAGATCTTCCTCAATGCCTTGGGTAGCCAAGTCCTTGTTTGCAATGTTTTGCAATGTCTGAGGCATGTTACTTGAGAAAAGGCCAAATCCCTGAAAAACTAAAACCAATGTATTTTCGCATCTCGAATCCAATTTCATTCTGCCTTTCATTGTCTCGTTGTGAACATAGTTTCTTTTCGTTGCCTAAAAGACCAAAACCTCCAAATTGACTGATGGTGTTGAGCTTCTTAGCTTTTTGGGTGATATGTAATTTTCGGTTCCTGAGCTGTTAGACCTCTTTTGTAGTCGCTGAATCTTAGCCTTGCTTGTGAAAGATGAAAAACATGACTTATGCCATCACAGTACGTTGGCACCTAATGATACCAATGCTTGGATCCGACTGATTGCATATTTGTTGTCCATGTCAAGTAGTATATTTCTTGTCTCGGAAGCTTAACCTAACGTCTCTAGACCTCGTCCGGTGTCACATATTAATCTCTCACTTCTTCCTTCTTGACAGGTAAAACACTCTTCAACATCGGACTTCACATTACTTTTGAGGCTGCAAACACCTTCTATGTAGGAATCTGGACAATGTCATCAATTCAGAAACAGAACAAAATACGAACCTACCGTAATGACTAACACCACTAACGAAATAAAGAACTGGAGACTAACGATAGCGTTTATTTTCTCTTCCGTAAAGTAAATTACCTTACGTTGTAATGACGATTTTTTAAATGTGCAATTTCATTCCCATCTGAAGATTTGCAAGCCGTAGAAGGTAACCCCTTCTCTGGGGCCATGAACACTAGTAGTTTCATTGGGAGATGAGTGTCGGGATTTATCTATTTATTGATATATTTATCTGGTTAAGCATACAGAACAAGGAGATCTAAGCATGATATGTAATTTACATTATTTTAGTTGCGAGGAAGGCGTTAAGCTTCTACTCTGGGACAGAGTGGGTTTGAACACTTCGAGCCCTGTTAGTAAAATAAATATTTGAACAGCATGTACACTCATGTCCAAAATTATTGTCGCATGTCTATAAATATGTTGTTGTAGGAATATAAGTTGATAACGAATTCGCTCGGTATTTCCTATGACGTTAGTATGTATATAATCGGCAAAGACATGTATGTGGAAAATTTCATGTCACAAGCGCAGTAAGTAAGAACAATAAGAAAACTTTCTTTTCCATTTAGCAACATTTTGTTTTACTAATTCTAATTTTTTATTTATACTTCTTTTCCTATGAAATTTACCACAGATATACATTTCCCGATTATACACATAGTATCAGTATTAAAATTACCCTGCAAAATCATTATCAAATTATACTCTTACAAGAAGACAGCTATAAATATGCGACAATCATTTTGGACATGAGTGTACGTAATGTTTAAAGAACAATAAAGAGTACAATGCTTATTAATTAAGAGCACAAGAATACGTCTTATCGTTATCAGCATATGCCTTGTAATGACGAAAGGTAAACGAAGATTATAGACATGGAAGTTCAACAAACTATTCTGCGAAACTTGATATTTATCTTAACTAGATACAAACAACTTTAACAGAATGCGGATTCAAAAGTTTATTTTAAAAATTTCGGGATAATTTTGAAACTGGGGGGGGGGGGGGCAAAATCAGGTAAAATCACCATGTTTATAGGAGAAATGAGTTGATGTTACTTAAGTGTAATTATTACGTACTAACTTAACATAACCTAACCTACGAGTAACCTAAACTAACCTAATCTAACCAAACCTATCCTAAACCATCAAAAACACAGAAAATATAGGAAAAAAGTACGAATTTTAAGCAATGAATTCTGGCCCCCAAAACCAAATATCCTAACCTAATCTAAACTAACTGAACCTACCTAAACCATCAAAAAATACAGCAAGAAAGCATGAAATTTAAGCAAAATATTCTGGCCTACCAGTTCCAAAAATATATCAAAATTTCTAATCTTATATCATAATCCGTCCTTATTGTTAAAAAGAATTGTGAGTACTGCTAGTTGCATTGAATTTAATTTCTAAGTTTCCTGCCATCTAGCGACTTTCATATAATTCTGAAATGTACCTGTCAATCTCGATACACAAAAAAATTGCGTAGTGCCTACATTTTTCTGGTGAATTTTACAAAACAATGGGGACCTAAATTCGGTGGCATCGGTGGATTTGTATTGTGTGGACATTGAACTTTGCGAAAATACTGTATGCCAACTTTTCCTCGAAAATGCCTACTAGGTTAGAGGTTTTTTACTTTGGTGCCCAGAGTAATGTGGGAGGATTCTGATAACTTCTAGATGAAATTAAGACAGAAAATGAAATGAAATCTTTAAGTTTTACGTCCCACGTTTATGCCGGTTATGCTAAAGGAGACGGTGATGATGAGAGATGAGTGAAATGGTGGAATGAAGAAAGTGGGAGGAAACGGGAGAACCCCGAGAAAACCCACGAGCACGATGTTTGTCCACCACAAAGTCCACACGGCGCGAGCTGGAATTGAACCAGGGACCCCAAGCACAGGAGGTGAACGCTCTACGAGCCACCGCGGCCCCGAAATTAAGAGACCCGAGAATTATATATTTCCCGAGAATCGGTTTAATTTAATTTGATTATTTTTAGTTTATCGTCCCGTTCAGCAGCGAGGCTATATGGGACGTGGACCTACAGCTTAACGTGGGATCCGAAGTTCATGAGCTCCAGCCAGGAATTAAACCCGAGTATCCCACGCCAAAGACGCGTATACTAGCCACTTAGCTACGAAAGAGTTCTCCCGAGAATTGGGACGAGATTTCTATAAAATTTATGAGACGGAACGGAAAAATCTTATTTCTCATCCCGTGGGCAACACTGATTGCTACAAAGAAAGAATAGTAAGAAACAGCGAGAAACTTTTTTTTTTTTTAAACAATGGATTCGGTATTCCCAGAAATAATGCCATCTCTGCTCTTATGAAACCGGAAATGGCAGAAATTTACTGCAACTTTCGTTTTCAATCTGGACGCTCATAAAACGTAGACGGTAATAGAAAACGTACAGTTGCTTTCTGACGTGAATTTAGCGTCCACTTCTAATGGTTGTATTGGAACCGAGAATGATAGGAAAACTTTTAAGATCTACTATTTCCAGCTTCAATATTGATCTCCACAGAGAGACAACTGTAACAGATAGTGAGAAACGAATTCTTTGACCAGAGGTTCTCAACCGGTGTGTCGTTCTGTCTCATAGCATGTGTCGCGAAAATTTAAAAATCATGGTGCATTTAATAATTAATTAAACTCAATTTTAAGACAGACTCTACACTTAAAGCTTCCAGCGGCATCAACAACTACAGAATCACTACTTTATAGCAACTTATAGTCTTAAACTGTTATAGTAATGTTGTTAAATTTATGTTGTTAATAGTAAGCAATCAAACAAGTGTGTAATCGAAGTAATGGATCTCCAGTAATCAGTCAAAAAAGGTTGAGAACCACTGCTTTAACATCCCAAGAGTAATTTCAGTCTCACCACTCATTCCCTCTGTTGAGATCGGAAGTTATAGTATTCAGGCGCTTATGGTTTTTCGTCTTAGGTTTGATGTTTCGTTTGCTGAATAACGAATACGACATTCGCGTTTGTGCTTATTCCTCATTGGAACTTCCTCGTTGTTGTAAGGTTACAATGTTAGTGTATGCGCCTTTGGCACGGAAGACCCGGTTTCAATTCCCAGCCAGAACTCGTGTGGTTTGGATCGCATGTTAAGCTATCGGTCCATGTTTCATAATCATTAGTGCTAAACTTCAAATTAATTAACTAATCAATTCATTTATCATTACATCTTCGAAGTTGTTATCATGATTCCCACTCGTTCTGGAAATCCTGGAAAATCTGGAAATGTCCTTGACTTGAATTTGTCCTGGAAACATCCTGGAAATGTCCTTGGAAATACATTTCTGTCCTTGAATTTTACAGAAATACTGAATGTCAGATTTTTCATAGTTATAATTAAGATTTTAATTGATTGCTATTTTTGTTTACTATTCCTGTTTTTGTGTTGATTAATAATTTGTCATGATCTTTCATGTGTGGGTGGTTAGTGGGCTTTCCTTCTCCCAACAGAGTGGTCGGCTAGGAGAACTTTTCTCTTCTTCTTTCATCCACTAGTCTGTCAACCCATTCTTGGATGCTGTCTTAACTAGCACTATCCTCCAGAAACTGTGCTTTGTACCAGCTCCATACATTGGTGTATGATAACATTTCCCATAAAGACCTTACTTCAAAAAACATCACGAAAGAAATGTTGCATCATGCCTTCCATGCTTATCAGCTATATGGCAGAGCTGGAGAAAATTAGGACTGTTAAAAGAGAAGGTCAAGTTCAGAGCAAGAGGAAAGAGATAAGTGAAAATGTACAGCAGTTGCAGAGAAAGAAAAGGAAATTGATAAGATACAAATGATGCTTTGGAAACTGAAGCATTCCAGCTAGCACATGAAGCAGACCAGAAATCTTGTTTTACTTTATTGACAAATTCAAATGCTATCCGTAGAGTAGCTTCGCTAAAGAAGAAAAAGATTATAAATGAGAAAATCACACAAATCCATACTCAGTTGAAACATTTGTAATATAATTCCTCTTTTCCCCTAAATATATGTCACACTGTCACACAATGAAGATGCCATGTACAAAAAATATCGGTGCACAATTAAAATGTCATGTAGAAAGAATGAAAATACGTATGCTGGATGTGGGTTGATTAGGTGGCTAATTATAAGGAGAGTTGGGAGACCACAAAATAAAAAGCAGCACATTACGATCCGCTTTGTGTATTTAATTATTGTATATTAAAACTGTACTTGCATTAATATTCAATGCATAAGCTACTGTACTTTTCATTTCACTGTTGTGAGTTTTGAACGTACAGTTGCAGTCCTGTTATACCTACCTGTGTCCTGGAAAATTGGTGATTTGTCCTGGAAAATTTTTGAGGGGGAAAGAGAATGGGAACCCTGTATGAAATGTTATGTGCGTATGATATGAATATTTTTTGCCCTTGATTCACGTAGTTATTATGCACATCTGTCCTTGTTTACTACTTAGATTTCTCATCATTATTATTCATAAACATTCTGCTTGTTAACTTATTCTACATTTATAGAACAATATTTAAGCTCATTGTAGATTTATATGTATTCTAAATGCAGCATTTTCATAATCATATAGTTCTTGTTTTTTCTTCTTCTTTTTTTTTTTTTACATAATATACACTTTATAAAAATTATATGAGAAAATTATTTTTAAGTTGTTTATGTATCTTCTTCAGTATTAAATAGATATAATCCTAGTTTCTTGAGGGAATTGAAGTTTGTTAAAAAATACTTGAAGCAGGATGTGAAGAAGAAATAAATTATAGAATAACCTTGACAATGAATTTGTGTTTGTTTTTCTATTTAAGTAATTGAATTGCAGTAAAAATGTTCTACATAATCGAACACAAACTGGATAATAATGCAATAGTGAAGTAATAATGGAATTTATATGGTAATTTTTTTCTCAACGCTTATGTAATGTTTACGTTTGCTACTTAAATTTCTCATCATTATCAAGCGTTAACACGCTCGTAATAAATTAACTGCTAATTTTGTAAGGACTTTGGTTTACCAAAACTCCTTTATATATTTATTCTGTTCGATTGTCCGTCTGTCCGTGTCCGTGTGTCTGTCCCAGAGTGGGAGAAAAAAGTGCTCAAAACAAAGTAATTGAGCTGGAAACTTAAAAATTGACACATTCGCTGATGTTACCCAGGGGATCAATGGCTTAGTTGGCCAAGTCGATTGATCATATGAAAAAATAAAACAACGCTATGAAAAGAAATGGAAATAAACTTTTACTTAAAAAAATAACGATTTCGATGTTGTTGTAAGGCCTCCAACGTATATTAAAATTGAAAATTTGCTGCATAACAAAGCACTTTTTCGAAAAAAAATAATATTTTCATGTGCCAAAATAAATAGGAAGCAGAGGCGCATCTACAGGAAGATCTGCCAGTCCGGATTCCCCCCTAAAACTGCCTAACGCAACATACATTTGTACATTTTCTCAATAAACTGTACTTGTTTGATAGGGAAATAATTGTTGTAGCATGGAAATATTGATCTTACAATTCAACTGTATACTCTTTCTCTTATAAAAACACTCCGGTGCTTGGGGTCCCTGGTTTGATCCCAGCTCGCGCCGTGTGGACTTTGTGGTGGACAAACACCGTGCTTGTGGGTTTTCTCGGGGTTCTCTCGTTTCCTCCCACTTTCTTCATATTCCACCATTCTTCATTCATATCTCATAATCACCGTCTCCTTTAGCCTAACCGGCAGAAACGTGGGACGTAAAACTGAAAGATTTCATTTCATTTTTCTTATAAAAACAATCTAGTTCTATCATTTTTTTTTTTAAATATAGGGGAAATTATTATACAGTTATTTATCCTCTTTTCAGGGGACAAAATAATACCCGTTCAATATTACATAGACGTAGTGGCTTATAGTATTGGATCCATCCTTAAAGCTTGGTTCCGTTCCAACAGAAATTTCTGGGTGCGCTCCTGATAAGAAGTGATACCATCCTGTTAGAAGAAAAATATATTTACATTAAAAAAAATCATAAATACCTACTCACTGATGTTTAATCAACCTTTATGAGACAATTAAACCAGATATTCGTGTACGTAATGAGGTACACGTATCTATTTCTTGGTGCAAAGTTGAAGTGAACAAATCAGAACAAAAACGGTAGGTAGCGAGAAGATATTTTATTATATAGATTCTGTATCCAACTATAGAGTCCCTGTTTTTAATTATCACTCGATTAAAACCAGAAATTCTACAAAGGACACCGTACAGAAAGCATTGCATTTCTTCGTCTTGGGTTATTTTTGGATATGTTGTAGCAGAGAACCTCCCGGTCAATTGTTTATATGGGGCCAACTCCCTATGACCAACCCTGTGACTTCTAGAGGTCACCAAAGATCACACCGTACAAACAGCATTGTACTTTCTCGTCTGTCCGATTTGGGAGATTTTTGGATATGTTGTAGCTGAGGACTCCCTGGTCAATTGTTTATATGGGGCCAACTCCCTATGATTAATCTTGTGATCTTCAAAGGTCACCCACCGCTACGTGGACTATCCTCATTTTCCGTAGCCCAGTATAACACAACTATTTTTGCATGCTAAGTTTGAACCAGTGTGACCTTTGGTGACCTCTGGAGGGTACAGGGTTGGTCATAGAGAATTGGCCTCATATAAACAATTTCCCAAGAGGGTCTAAGCTACAACATATTCAAAAAATCACCCAAATCGGACAGGCAAGGAAGTGCAATGCTTTTTGTACGGTGTCCTTTACTATTTTCTGGTTTCAATGTTGTGTATCGTAAGAATAGCTTCTATCTCCGCCCTCATTTTTCTGGAGAAAGTGAAAGCTGCAGAAATGTGCTTCTACTTTTTCTACTCCCGGTTTCAATTCTGATCCCCTTTGAACGTAAATAGTAATCTCCGCGAGGCTGAGAAATTTTTGTTTTTATTTTTTTATTTTTTCATGTGGGCTCAACGTTCAAGAATAGGTTTATCCTCGATCTTAATCCTCTATTCCAACTGAAAGTAATAGATATTCCACTTCCGGTTTGAATATTGAGTTCTCGTAGTTTGGAAGTCTACTGTAGTTTCATTTGTTCTTATTGTGTAACAGGTAAGTTATTCAGTACCCTCTTAATGAAAGGAATAAGATTGATCTGCCAATGTCCAAAGTTTTGGTAGTACATTACATTAATTAATCTAATGTGTGATTCAGTATAGTACAATACGAATATAGTACAAGTATTGAATATGTGTTCAGTGATAAGATTTTCCCTACTAGTTGTGAGGAAGAAACTGACTTTCTCTTGAATATTTGAATCAATTCAGTGTCCAAAATGATTTCCATCCCGTTTTATATTTCTCTGATTCTCTCTCTATATATATATTCTATCTCTCACTCACACAGATTCTTGTCGACCACATCTTTTTCCCCTATCCTTCTCTTGTCTTCACCTTTCTTTCTCCTCTCTCTCTGTGTGTATGTCTCTCTCTTTCAAGAATTGGAACTTAAAGGAAGTTGAATGCTTTAGACACACAAGCCGCCTTCTTCTACAACTGGAAGCAGTGTCTCTTCTCTCCCCTGCTCGCCCTCTAGTGGCGACTCTTCCAACTGAATTGCTCGACCGTGTTAAACAGAGATGTTGCACACCAGTCTCATTTTAATTACAAATCGGAAACCAGGCCCCAAAGATTTAATCGCGTAAGCGGATCCCTATCGTTCAAGATTCTCTTCTTCTGCTTCTTCTCTCTTCTCTCTTCTCTTCCTGAGTTCTCCCTTCTCACCATGCCAAGCAAGAAGAAAAGGTGGAAAGAGGAAGAAAAGGAGGTATGCTTGCTGTTACAGATGATAAGTTCGGATTAGAGAAGTGACTTCCCTAAAGAAACTTTATATACCTATATCTATAGAAGGCAAGGAAAAGTGGGGAAAGGGGGAGCTTGGAAGAAAGTAAGACTCCTCTTGTAGTTTTCGTAGCAATGAAATCTTAGCTGCAATGTATTAAAAAAGTGATCTTCTTCTCCTCGTTGACATCTCTGACTCTTTAAAGTCTGAATTTAGTTTATTTCTTCTGAATTCTATAGCCAACGCACACGCAGAATCTAGATTTTCTATTTCTTCATCAGTGTTGCCAATCCACGATCGTAATTTATTCATTTAATTCTCATCATAATATACGAGGGGGCCACAAATTTCTGATAAGCGAATATTACACGTTTAGAAATAATGTCTTCGCTTCATTACTCATTAACAAAGCATCACTGCTGGGTCAATCCATGCAAAGTGATCGAGAAAAAAAAAAAAGTTGCCACTCGACCTTTTCAAAAATATCTAGTTTTTTCATGAATGTTTACCCTACATCAGGGTACTTCAAAACAACAATAAATTATTTTTTACATCATCTCATGGCAACGCAACGGCTGCCGCCATTTTGCGTTTTTTTTTTTTATTTTAGGTGTTCACGTTGTTTTGAATATCTCAGCATATATTTGTCCTAACAAATTGAAAATTGCTGGATGTCTCCAACTCGTGCAGAGCTAAATCTTTCATCTCATAACATTTTTGCATAAAACCATTTGAAGGGGTGAAATCAGGGCCTACAGTAGCAACATTTTTGGACATTAAAAACATGTTTGGGAAGAGGAAACAACTGATGTAGAGGTCTGAGTTTGTGTGTATATGTAGTCCTGGGTCATAAGTTAATATACAAAAAATTTACTGACCGGTAGCTGCTCCCAAAGGTCTGAAAAAAATCGTACAGTTGGGGAATTATGCCAATTTAGCATATTTCACTGTCCAATATCTCCAATGGGCCTGGATAAAAAAAATCTGAAATATTGGGAATAGTTATTCCTTTAGTATACCATAACACACAACAAAGCGCGTTTTGTGTTTTTGAATAGAAGGGAGTCAAAGTATTAAGTAATGACGTCATACTCTAGGAGATGTTTTGTTCATAAAATCTACTGGAAATTCGTTGTTGTGACGTAAAATAAAGTAGGATGAATTTTTAGTCCAGTCAAGGCTCTCAAGCTCGTTTCTTTCCTCTAGTTGTAACACTGTCTTATCAGACCTACAGCAGCATTGGTGAAGAATGCCGCTATGAGCAGAAGGCGAGGAAAGAAACGAGCTTGAAAGCCTTGACAAAAAAAAAAAAAAAAGTCCGTAAGTATTCCTTGCTCTTGCTGCTTGCTATATCAATGATACTCAATCATGTTTATTCTTGTTTTAACTGTCAACTCATGCAGGAGACTGTTAATCATTCTTTTGATCTACATTCTCAAGTCAGTGAACACTTACCCGCTGTAAACACTGACAAATTTCCAGTAGATTTTATGAACAAAGCACCTCCTAGAGTATGACGTCACTACTTAGTACTTTCACTCCCTTCTGCTCAAAAACACAAAATGCGCTTTTTTGTGTGTTATGGTATACTAAAGGACTAACTATTTCCAAAATTTCAGATTTTTCTATCCAGGCCCGTTGGAGATATTGGACAGTGAAATATGCTAAATTGGCATAATTCTCCAATTTCTTCTTCAGACCTTTGGGAGGAGCTACAGGTCTGTAAATTTTTGTATATTAACTTATGACCCCGGACTACATGCACACACAAATTCAGACCTCTAAGTCAATTATTTCCTCTTCCCAAACATGTTTTCATTGTTCAAAAATGTTGCTACTGTAGGCCCTGATTCCCTCCACCCTCAAATGATTTAGGCAAAAATGTTAAGAGATCAAAGTTTTAGCTCTGCACGAGTTGGAGACGTCCAACAATTTTCAATTTGTTAGGACAAATACATGCTGAGATATTCAAAACAACGAAAACACAAAATGGCGGCAGCGGTTGTATCACCATGAGATGTTGTAAAAAAAAAATAATAATAATTAATTGCGGCTTTGAAGTTTCCTGATATAGGATAAACATTCATGAAAAATTAGATTTTTCGGAGATGGTCGAGTGGCACATGCTTGATCACTTAGAATGGATTGACTCTGCTGTCAATTTAGATAAGCTATAAGACATAAGATATCTGTACATCTTGCTTTAAGACATGTCGGTAAGTTATGATTCCTCAAGTGTGAGTATTCCAAATAATGATAGTTATACCGAGTATTTTTATCTGGGAAAAATGTTGCTAAACTCATCGTTCTATTCATGACATTCCAATTAGCTGCGAAGCTAAACGTCAGATTTTAAACAAGTGGAATAAGTTGGCAGATACCTCCATATACTGATCTATTTACTTGTAAATGCATAAACTGAAAAATTCATATTACGAATACAATAATAAACATATGGATAGAGTAAACGCATTCTTTAAACAGGTCAGAAAAAGGTGTCAGTATTAGGTACCATTCTGTACCTCCACAGAAAAGTAGTTTATATTAGTTGTGAATCCCAGTTTCTGCAATTGATACAGTCAAAAAAAAGTGATTATTTCGTAAGTAGGGCTACTGTTTAGAATGTCTTAGGCGTAATTCATCTAAGAATAAATGGATATTCATAACCTCAATTTCACATTTATTTATGCCCTCCTCCAACTACACTGGCTGCAAAATGTATACACATAAATAATAATATTAATAATATATATATATATATATATATATATATATATATATATATATATATATATATATATATATATATATATATATATATATATATATATATATATATATATATAGGATATCTCAAAAGTCCTTGACAGAGTATAACTCTGTTATTATCAGAGTTACAACAAAATGTAAGAGGAAAAATCATCTCCAAATATGTTTTCAATCTAAAGTCAAGGAACATTTTTTTTTAATCGGACGAGCCGTTTGGGCTGTACACTCCTTATGCGGCCAATAAGAGTAAGGAAAAAAAAGGAGGAATGTCACAAAACTGGATTTTCGAGAAAACGGCGTTTTTGTATTTTAAACCGCGTAATAAAGAATAGGGTAGTCAAATCTTTTGCCCCGTTTTACATGGACATTTTGACATTTAGGCATGCATGGCATATACTGTCAAATAGTACTAAGAGTCACCAACAGATAGGACAAAGCACCCAATAAAACACACACATGAACATTCCTTGTTTTTTTTCCCCTTACCCTATGAAAATGCAACGTTGCCATTTACCTGGACCCACAACACAAGCGAATGAAATTACTGTCTTTCATGCTAACATGTCGATGGCTAGCTCCCGTTTCAAACAGTGACTTCATTTACTTATGTTGAGAGTCCAGGTAAATGGCAACGTTGCATTTTCATTTAACACTGGGCGCATAAAGAGTGCGCGGTGGCTCAGTGGTAGAGCGTTCACTTCTAGTACATGGGGTCCCGGGTTCAAATTCCGTTCCCGACAAGTGAACTTTGTGGTATACAAATATCGTGTGCGTGGGTTTCCTCGGAGTTCTCCAGTTTCCTCCCACTTTCTTCATTTCACCATTTCATTCATTTCGTGGGACGTAAAACTCAAATATTTCATTTCATTTGATTTTTCAAAAACAAAAGGTAGGAAAAAGATAAAAATGTCGGTGTTGTTAACTTACATAAGAAATAAAACCTTTTTACGTGAAAAACCATTCGTCAATTACTGTGTATAAAAAGGGATTTATTAAAGATATTTAGCATCTACTCTCCAGTGACGGTATGTTTTAATCACTGAAAAACCAGAGGCGGTATGCCTTCATCATTGAAAGATCAGAGGCGGTATGGCATACCATCGCACACCGTCTCACTTCGACTATTGCATATACGCCTTGCTTTCATAAATGATCAATTTGTTTACTACTAAACCAGATGAAAACTTTAAAATAAAAAAAAAAACTTCAACAAACTCGCTAAAAATAAGTAGAACTAATAAATCCGCCAAAATGCAGAAAATAATAATAATAATAAACGCTTAAGAGCAGAAAATAATTCATTACGATTATATATAAGACAAATTTGAAGTCTCTGCGAAACAAAACAAATTAATGCCTCGTAAAATTACTTTTAAAACTACTTATATATCGTTACATGAGAACCAGACTAACGTAACTCCATTTTTGTAGGTTTACAGGCGACAGGACAAAAATATTATTTTCTTAGAAAGATGTGTTTTTAATAAGATGATAAATGAGGTACATTACAACAGATGATCGACAAGGAGAACAGATGGCGTTACGTTCCGTTTACACCAAGTGGGGCTTTCAAAATTATGCCCGAACATGAAGAAACCGAAAACTTCATTTTTGGAGTTACGTTCCTCTGGTTCTCATGCGACAATATGAGGCATTAATTTGTTTAGGTTGGCAAAAATTTCAAAAATTGTTTCTATTGAGATAGTTCCTTTCACGTGAGTTCAAACCTATGTCTTGGTTTCCTATATTATTCTGTCCTAAAAATTGCTCCATAGTGGTATTTGTAAAATCTATTCTGTGTTCCAACTCGAAGCTATGCTCTGCTAGTCCTGACTTTTCGGGTTCCCGAAGTCTTGGGTAGCTGTTGTATTCTTTCCACCGTTGTTCTATGGTACGGTCAGTTTGCCCTATGTATGATTTGTCACATTCACATGGTATACGGTATACACCAGGAGTGCACAGGTGAAAGTTGTCTTTCACTGGTTTGAATATGATCTGATGTTGACTAGAAATTTGTGAATAACTCTTATACCATGACTGGCAAGTATTTTATTGCTTTTACTAGAGGTGTGGCCGATGAAAGGCAATACAGTAGTAGAGAGAAAATTCTGACTTTTGACTTTTATAATCACTTTGAGTTGGGAAGTAACGGACCTTTTTATGGCCATATAGATATCTGTAAGACTGTAGCCATTTTCTTGTAGCGTTGAACACAGATGATTGAAATCCTCCTCTAAACTTTCCTGGTCATTTACGGAGATTGCTCTGTGAGCCAAGGTGTTACGTTGTGACTTGTGATGATAGCTGCTTACATTGAGATAAAGATCCGTATGTTTCGGCTTCCTATATACGCTATGTCCTAATGTTCCATCAAATTTACAGCGAACAAGAATAATACCAAGAGAAGGGAGGCATCCATACCATTTCAATCCTATAGTGAATTTGATTAGAGGGTGACAACTGTTGAGAAATTCCAAAAAAATCCGGATGTGTTTCAGGTCCATGCACCCAGATATCAAAAGTATCATCAATGTGCCTAAAGAAACAGTACGGCTTAAGAACCACCGCATCAAGAGCTTCGTATTCAAAACAGTCCATGTAGGAGTTGCTATGGCAGGAGAGAGAGGAGATCCCATGGTTACTCCATCCGTTTGTTCGAAGTAACATCCATTATACGAAAAGTACATCGAATTCGGTACATGGTGAAACAGATCAGTTAGTTCCGGGATAAAGTGATTTCGTATCAACTGCATCGTATCCTTGACAAGAACTCTTGTAAATAGAGAAACTACGTCCAAACGGATCAGCAGGTCGTTTGAATTCACTTTCATGTTCTTCAGACCTTTGGTTACGTTGAATCTTGATAGAATGGCCCTGGAAAGGACCGGTTTGGTTTACACTTGTATCTCGTCACTCACATTCAGTGGCAAGTGGCTGACGACTCGTTTATTTCCACCTATGATCTCGATGGAGATATACTTTGGTGTAAGTGCGAAGTTTTTAAACCTTTTTGAAGCCCGGAGGTGCTGGTGTTGTTTAACTTTTTATCTATTATGGTAACAATATGCTTGTTATCATGGGAACTCAGTACTTTAGTTTTCTTAATTTGCAATCGGGGGAACACTTTTTCTTGATTGGAACATAGTTTATATCGGAGTAGGTCGGCGCTACTTTTGGTAGCTGCATCCACCTATTCCCAGTCAAATGATGACAGAATTGAAGAAACCTTCAGATGAGAAAACAGGAGATAGCGCTCTATGTTATCCAGTTGATGGAGTGTAATGTGTGTCCTTTCCCTCACTATAGTCTGACTGGGGCGTCTCCGCGTGATTGCCGGAGAGTATAGATGAAAACAAAGTTTCATGAATTCAGGAACTATGTCTTGGTTTCTGAACCTCAGTAGAAAGGTCAGGTGCCTAAGTAAACGTGCCTAATTACAGTTCTTGAAGATGACGTATACTGCAAAATTTCTCCTCCTAGTAAAGAAATGCGAAGAAAGAATTGTTTTTTTTTTTCCTTACAACGTGAGTGGTGATGTCAATCTGAAGAAAGAAGTGCATTTTTCCTGGCGACGTGAATGGTGACGATGAGGAGATATTAATATCTTCATCTGGCTAATAGCCCGAGAACGCTTACTAAAATCACGTCTCCAGGTAAAATTCAATTCTTTATTCACGTATTCTCTTATATTTATTTATGAGTTTATATACCGAATTTCACATCTTCCACTTGCAATTTCTGAATTAAAAAAAAAAAAAGTAAATATGTATGGATAGTATACGAGAAATGACAAAATTTTACTCTCTTAGAAGCGAAATTTTCGAAAACACTGAAGCACATTTCCCCTTATTTTTATTGAAGAGATCACATACGGGGTTTCATCTCTCTAACGCCGGAGATTCCGGACAAACATTATTCTTGGAGGAAATATTGAACACCCCTTTATCTACACTACCTCCATTACAATAATTAAATTATTACAATTTATTTAATTACTTTGTACTACTTCACCACAGACAACATATTCATTTCACCCTAACTAAACCTATGTAATTATTTACTAACCATATGGACCATAGCATATGCACTCTATATTTTATTATTACTAAACCTAAATACATTGAAAGGTAAAACTTTAAATGTAATCGCATATCTTACATAGTAATTAATAATAATTCTAAGAGCAGTAAAAGTAACTTTCAGTTCTGGTTGAAAATAATGTCTAGAACTGTCCAATAGTAAAAGCGCTGATTTCCAAATTCACAACCTGAAATTATTCTGTTCTAAAATAATTGTATATCTGTGTAAAACACACGTGAACCTGTCAAAGTATAATACATGTGTCACGTTTCGGACTTTTTTTTTTATTGGTGGGAATGGGGGAGAGCGCGGATTAGCCATATTGTAATTCATTGTGCTAAACGAAGAACTGGAGATAAACATCATCAAATCATAGCTGTGGATAAATTCAATAAATTCTCCTACTTGGGAACAAACCAATGATACAGACACATTTTATTCATAAATACTTGTATGTGTAAGGATCGCTTTTATATTTCACTTTTTTTTTTAATAAATAATTTTCCGATCTAAATTTCGATCAAACTATATATTACCGGGAATTAATACTCCTCATCACTTTAGTTTATTAATTTCGAAGAACTTTTATTAATTTATAATGTTCAATATCGAACTAAATTCTTACAAAAATCGATCGCGCTAACATTTTCTGCTACTCTGAAATCTGAAATTTATCTACTTCGGCCTATCAAAATCGGAATTCACATGTCTACTTCCATGGAAACACATGCACAATATTTTTATTTGATCATATGGAAACGAAATTTTTCGAGTACATGAAAATAATTCTACCTATTTATGTAATTATCGGGAATTATTATAATTAACTAGCAGCGTTCACCCCGCTTCGCTGCGGTCACCCCGGAACGCAATAAACTTTGTTACTTAGATAATTTTTACTTTTTCGCTTTCAAATTGCAGTAAATGTTAACATTATAGCGCCTGTCATTTATGTTAACCCGCCGAGTGACACGGTCAAGCGGGTTGCATATAAATACGTTTATTTTTATACCTATGATGAACTAACAAAGGATTTGTACGTTATGGACACTTGAATGGTCAATTATCTCAAGACACTGGTAATTAAAAATTAAAGTGATATGATAAAAACCATCTAGGGTCCAAATCCTAATAACCCCCCAAAAATAAAAGAAATTGGTTCAGCCGTATTAGCGTGATGAGGGAACAAAGGATTTGTACGTTCTCTTTTATAATATAGACTAGCAGCGTTCACCCCGCTTCGCTGCGGTCACCCCGGAACGCAATAAACTTTGTTACTTAGATAATTTTTACTTTTTCGCTTTCAAGTGATTTATAGCGCCTGTTAGTTATGTTAACCCGCCGAGTCACAGGGTCATGCGGGTTGCATATAAATACGTTTATTTTTATACCTATGATGAACTAATAACAAAGGATTTCTACGTATGGACACCTGAATGGTCAATTATCTCAAGACACTGGTAATTGAAAATTAAAGTGATATGATAAAAACCATCTAGGGTCCACATCCTAACAACCCCCCAAAAATGAAAGAAATCGGTTCAGCCGTATTAGCGTGATGAGCGTACAAAGGATTTTTTGTACGTATTGACACCTGATTGGTCAATTATCTCAAGACACTGGTAATTGAAAATTAAAGTGATATGATAAAAACCATCTAGGGTCCAAATCCTAACAACCCCCCAAAAATGAAAGAAATCGGTTCAGCCGTATTAGCGTGATGAGCGGACAAAGGATTTTGTGCGTTCTCTTTTTTATATATAGATTATTTAAAAAGACTGTTTTCTACGAATTAAACTGAATATTTGTAGTTAAGTACTACCGAAATTTGCTGAAATTATTTTAAGATAAATATAATTTTTAAAATACATGTAATCTAATGGAAACTTGCTTAGTGCTATGTTAATATCAATAGGAACATACACAAGCTATATTAATGACGTAGTATTTAATTGTGTGACGTAGAAACAATGTTCGTAAAGAAACATAAAACAGACAAACTTGAAATTAACAACAAAAATTAAAAATACAAAACTTTAAAAATATAATTAGAATTCACTATAGCTGTTAATCATTAAAAGAAGGGAAAGAATCACTACAACATAAATCTTTTATGTGTCAAAAGACTACACAGTTTTGGGCAATTAAAAAGTGGCAATGGTCAGGTTCAATATTTGCGCTGTGAAAAATCTTACTTAAAATTAAATTCCATTACTTAGAAAACATAACACTTACTTGTGCATTCCAGTTTTATCAAAATCACCGTATTTTTCTTCCATTGTCTCTACACACCAGGGTGCAAATTACGGCCAGGGATGGAGGGGAAAATTCCCCTCTGGAAAACTTTTATCCCTGGGTAGAAGGCAGAAAAAATTTCAAGGGGGGGGTGGTACAGTACTTTCCCGTCCCATCCTCAGTTCTATTTCTTATTTCATTCAAATTCTCCAATTCAATGTGCTGAACGTAAATCCGTTTGAGAATTGTTAATAGAAAATTCATTGTAAAACTCAATTTGGTTAGGTTAAGTTAGGGTTGGTGTGTGTTAGGAGCTGCGTTTTTTTTTTTTTTTTTTTTTTTTTTTTTTTTTTTAAAGAAATTTTAGTGAGATGCGATACTGTAGATTAGGATAAAAATGGTACAATACTGGTGTACTTTCCCCCAAACCTAATCAAATATGTTAAGTTTAATCTTTGTTATCAGCAGGGTTGGCACGACTATAGCAAGTTGGTTTGAACGGGGTGTTTTTCTTACTTATCCCCTTCTAGAAAAATCGTCTAATTCGCACCCTGCCCCACACTGTTTATTTTCCAGAGAAATAATTTTTAAAGTGGCTTTGTATAACACAAAACATACATGCGTACTTTCGGAAACCAGTTATACATACCTGTATTCGTTACTCGTTGACAATTTTCACTAAATGTGAAGTACTTTTTGTTTTATCCCCACTTGTTTTCACATTTTCCTCTCACGTATTTCTTTACCGACATACAGTCATGTACACTCATGTCCAAAATGATTGTCGCATATCTATAACTGTCTTCTTGTAAGAATATAATTTGATAATGATTTTCCGTGGTACTTTTAATACTGATACTATCTGTATAATCGGGAAATGTATATTTATGGTAAATTTCATAGGAAAAGAATTATAAATACGAAAATTATAATGAGTAAAACAAAATGTAACTAAATGGACAAGAAAGTTTTATTTTCGTTTTATTTTTCTTATTTACTGCTCTTTTGACACGAAATTTGCCACATACATGTGTTTGCCAACTATACACCATACTAACATTATAAGAAATATCGGGCGAATTCGTTACCAAACTATATTTTTTACAAAAACATGTTTATAGACATGCGACAATAATTTTGGACATGAGTCTACCTAGTTTTTATATTTTGAAATTTTAAGTCATTCCAAAAAATCAATATTTTCCATATGCTAATAAGTTAAAATTTACGTTATGATTGTGTTAAAAACTTTTCCTCAACATTTAAATATTTTTAAACTTGAATTTTGAAGAACTACAAATAAATGTTGACTAAAATTTCTTAACTATTTTTTTGAACGCAGAAAATTGTATCTGAATCAACAAGATTTGAATTTCAAGGTCCCCTGATTACAAAGTAGTTACCGGCCACGATGAGATGCTTATATTTTGATAAATCGACAGGAAAAGTTTCCATTTTTGTGTAAAAATATGATGTGTTAATGTCAAAAATCAAACACACACACACACACACACACACACACACACATATATATATATATATATATATATATATATATATATATATATATATATATATATATATATATATATATATATATATAAGCAAAAAAGAAAGTTAAAAAATATTATAAATAGATCTTTTATATTTATATACATAAAAAAGAGTTATTAGTCTTTTCTTATTAAATTATCCAAAATAGAGTTGAAACTAAACAGAAAGGGAGAAAAAGAAAAGAAATATTATTTTGTTAATAAAATAAATCTTCACAGTAAGATTACACCCACACACTGACGTGAGTCCCAACAACTATATTTTTCATCATAAATAACTTCTCCCTACATTTACTTGCTGATCCATACATATAATACTATATATATATATATATATATATATATATATATATATATATATATATATATATATATATATATATATATTACCTATGCACTATCCTATCTCGTGAGCATTCTCCATTTGTTTGTCGCCGTGTTATTTATCTATACAGGAGCGTGAGTGAGAGGGGGGAAAGTATGTATTATGATAGACTAACGGAACATTTCTTTGTTTTAATGCCGGGGTTGTATCTGGTTCCATGCATTAATCAATTGATACTTGTTTATAAATCATGTTGAAAGAGAGAGAGAAACCCAAGTCCAGATTTTCGTACATAAAAGCTGACGACGAGCTGATGAAGATTATATCGTACATATAAGGCTTTTGTTGGTGTGTTTTTTTCCTCTTTTTTCTCTTTCTCTCTTTTCCATTCTTCTTCCCCCTACAATTCTCCATACTCTCCCTACCTAGCTCCCTTACATATTCAGTTATATATATATATATATATATATATATATATATATATATATATATATATATATATATATATATATTCTTTTCTTCTGTCATTGGTCACAGATCGCACTGTCCATTCCACTCCGTTATAACCTTTACTACTTTCTACGTTAGACTTGTATGGCTCTAAATATCCCCCCCCCCGTTCCATTTGCACCATGACTGGAAAAAAAATGTAAAGGGTTCTAACATACAATTGGCGAAAAGAATACGACCCGTATGTGTATGTATAGGTATGTGTAGATATATATGTATATATAAATGCATTTTCGTATAATGTGCGCGTTTTCGTAACGAATTTTTTTTTTAGCCATCGTAAACGTCTATCGATGCTTGTGATTAATTCCCTAAAGTTCAGATTACCCCCTTATTGCACACAGGGAAAAAACTGCACTTATATGACAGAGCAGTATTACTATATGTATATAACGGGTAGCCTACCTACATACGTACATGCATTTTCTCCTCATTCCCTTGCTCCTATAATACATACGAACGAACGTGCATGCAAAAGGTACTTGGTAATAAAAAATCATAACAGACGAAAAGTAAGAGCGACGAATCGAGGGTGAGAGCAAAAAAGATAGACTTTTTTCCTCTTTTTCGCAGGGTTAAAAAAAAGTTATGTTTCCTCTATGACTTGGGTTTAAAAAAAAGGAAGTCTATAGTGTTGTAAATCTTCGGAGTAGCTCATATTCACCCTCACATATTTTCGGAATTAAAACCAGAAAAAAGTAGTACGTATGAGGAAAATATTCCCTTACACGACTGAGTACGCCATTTTTTTTCCTTTCTGGTACATATTCTATCAGTCTGTCCTTTGTCGTACTAATAATGGACATATATGAGCAGTTTTATGTTTCCCATCTTTAGACTCTCAGTCCTTCTGCCCACATATGGTAATTATATATATATATATATATATATATATATATATATATATATATATATATGTGTGTGTGTGTGTGTGTGTGTGTGTGTAGTGCACCTCTCTTAGCATTGGAGGGAGGAGGAGGATTGAAGCTAGCACACATCACGGGAACTTGGCTACTTTATATTTGGTATCCTTATTATTATTATATCTTTGTTAATGCATTGTTCCATTTTTATATTCACATTTTCGTATCCAGCTACACAGAATATATGACTGTCCTCTTCCTATTATGCGCATAAACAGTGTATAAAGTTTTCGTCGTCTGGATTACAAAATAAAAAAAAGGATGAGGGGAGGGGAGAAAACCTGTGATGTGATATGAGGTTTGTCCTTGTATCTTCATAGTGAATATGCATCTTAAAAATCTTTAACAAGCCATTTTTGATGTTGCATTGTTTTGTCTTTTCCATCATTATACTTTTCTTCCATCCTTTTCATAATTTATTTATGATTTGTGTCCGCTGTATTTTTATGTTAAGAAAAATACAAAACAACGGAAAGCAGAAAGTGAGCATGCATATAGAGAAAAATAATGAATAATAATAATAATATTTTCATTAACCAAGAAGTAATAACACAGCAACCAACCTTGTTTTTTATGCTTTATGCTGCTAGTTAAAATAGGTCTACTGTATGTACTTTGATTGATTTGATTATTTTCGAGTTTTTCGTCCCGTTCAGCAGCGAGGCTATATGAGACGTGGACCTACTGATTAACGTGGAATCCGAAACACATGAGCTCCCGCCAAAGGCGCGTGCGCTAACTGCTTAGCCACGGAGGAGCTCCTGCATGTACTTTGTTTTCCGTATATTCCTTATGAACGAAAAAGAAATATTCTGAACAGAAAACGCAAAAAAGTATGGAAGTTTTGCAAAAAAGAAAAAGAAAGTAAGAGAAAAAGATATTTGATTTTTTGATCAAAAGATCCAATATATTTCAATCGAAAATTTTCTTGTAGGCCTTATAACTGGAGAACTACATTTACTGTAGCCAAACCCAAACTATCATTTCACTTACAAGGGAGTATCTTATATTGATAGTAGCAATGTCCAATAAAACAATGTGCAATCGATAGAGGAGTGAAGAAAAGTGAGAAATCCGAAGTTTTACGGGCTGACACCCAAAACTACAGGATATACAGAGGAAAGAAGAATCTAGAATGATGTGAAGATAGCAATGCAAAAGATACACTGACAGAAAGAACTTCGAAATGGTTAAAGTAATCAAAATGACATTTACACAACAGTATAGTAAGCAAACATTGTACCCACAGACATGCTCAATAACATCATATGTAATGCAGTGTTGCCAACTGAGCAAAACACTGAAGTTTTGTTAAATGGCATGGAACACAAATTATAACATGTAGAAAATCTAATTATGAGTAGAATCATACCTGTGAAATCATGATGTACAGTGTTCTTAACGTTTGAAGATAGGCCTATATGAATTCCTACATGAATCTCGGGTGTAGAAGAGAACATACAGTACACGATTCAAACTAGTTAAAACCAAAATATGAGACACAAACAAGAATATAATCACTGAAGTACGAAAATAAGGGACGAAGCACAGCGTCGAAGCAGGTTTGCCCAAGTGGAAAAATTGGAATAGTATCAAACACAGCACACAAAACTGAAATGATGCATGCTTTCGGATTGATTAGCAGACTCACTTTTCTGATGCACATGATATTGTATTATTGGTAGTCAATTCCTCAGTGTTGCTGTTGATAAAGCGTTCCGCAGTATGTTGGTACTATATGTACTCTTCTACATCCGAGATTCATGTAGGAATTCATATAGGCTTATCTTCAAATGTTGGCAACATTGTACATCATGACGTCACAGGTATGATTCTACTCATAATTAGATTTTCTACATGTTATAATTTGTGTTCCGTGCCGTTTAACAAAACTTCATTTTTTTGCTCAGTTGGTAACACTGCATTACATATGAGTTATTGAGCATGTCTGTGGATACAATGTTTGCTTACTATACTGTTGTGTAAATGTCATTTTGATTACTTTAATTATTTCGAAGTTCTTTCTGTGTCAGTGTATCTTTTGCATTGCTATCTTCACATCATTCTAGATTCTTCTTTCCTCTGTATATCCTGTGTTTTTGGGTGTCGGCCCTTAAACCTTTGGATTTTTTATTTTTCTTCACTCTTCTTTCGATTGCACATTGTTTGATTTGACAACGCTACTATCAATATAAGATGTTCCCTTGTCAGTGTGATGTGCTTATTCCATAGAAAATACAAAAACTCGATTTAGGGGCCGTTCAAAATTTTTGTCCCCCCTGATCCAAGATCCAATATATTTCATGAAATCAAAACTTTTCTTGTACGCCTTATATCTGTTAAACTACATATAGTGTAGGCAAACCCAAACTATCACTTAACTCAGTATGATGTGCTTGAAAACTCGAATGAGGGACCGTTCAAAAATTTTGTTACCCCTGATCCAAAAACTAATTATTGGCCAAGATCGCAATCTTTTGATCCAGTTTTTGATCATTCCTAAAATTCTTACTTACTTTTCTTTTTAAGATTTCAGTGTAAAACACCCTCATTCATGAATGATCTGGACAAAATGAGGAAAGTGAAGGGTTTTTCATCGAGGAGAATACTTACTGGTGTCAACACAAATGAAATTGGTTAGAGAACTGTAAGTATGTAAAAAAAAAAGATACATGTAAGCAATCACACATGGATGAATACGATGGATAAGTGTGGATAAATGTTGATTGATCCGTGTGATTCTGTGAAGTTTCGTCGTTGATTTCTGGGAATCATCCTGTCACGAATTTGTAACTTCAATAAATGAACTAAGCCAATTGTTCAATCTAATATTCTACATGTATTTCTTTAATAGTTGTCAGTATCGGACTTCCGAAGAAAAAGCTAATTAACTTTATTGACTGCACTTATAGCGAGAACTCCCAGTCACGACTTCCCTTCAGTTTTAATTTAAAAAAGATTGAAAAGAAATATAGAAAGGTCAAGAGGAAGGTAAAGAAAGGAGAGGGAAAAGAAGAAGAAGAAGAATAAAAAGAACAGAGGGGAGAAAGATGGTTAGAAAGATTTTCTGATGTAAATCTATTATGTCAGAGATGGTGAAATACTAGAGGGGAAAGGTTATGGGAAAGGAATATTTGATAGTCTATGGTTAAAACAGAAGATAAAAGAGGGGAAGAGAGAGAGGAAAATATAAACAAAGAAATACGAGATAATTATTGAAATATAGTAAGGGAGTTCAAATAGGTACTAAAGTTACTTCATATCCTTATTTTATTACTCGAGAATCGACTCTCAACTGTTCATGATAAGACACATGTTCCTTCATACGACTCTGACCTGGATCCAGGCAGCTACTCAAGTTGGAGGTACCCTAATCCAGCCCAAATGATGAGAAGTACTAATTTAATTATTTATTTGTTGTTTCTGATCATTAACTAACTTCCATCCATTAACTAAATTTATATGGTAAAGATCGAACACATGTTTGAGTTAGCTAAGGAAACAATCAAGTGATACACATATCTTCCATAAATCGGAGTTCTTGAAGTTTTGAAAATAACTGCTATTATCTCCGTTGCTTCGGCTTGCCTCTCAGAGCCAAATCGGATTATTTACGGATTACTAACCTTCATGATCTCGGTCATGACTCAGTTATACACTTGTTCCATTAGTTAACATACATAAATAAAGATTATTACTTCATATTAAACCTTAGAATCTACCACTTAAATATAGAGTTATCATTCATTCACACATATCCACTCGTATCGGACAATGTATTGGTACAGGTAAATTGGTTGAAACTTACTTGAAGGGAACCTATCACCTAGCTACAGTTTTGTAACATTTATTACATATACTAAGAATAAAACGCAAGGAAAGATATTAATTACAGGCAAACATATATATACAGAGGCGGATCCAGGATATGATCAAGAGAGGGGCTAAACCATATTTTGCCGTTTTTCCAGTGTAAAGCAGAATTGAAGCCCATTTCATCCAGTGTATACCTGAGCGTCAAGGGGGGAAGCTAGCCCCCTATAGCACCCTTGGATCCGCCATTATATATATTAGTATACATAGATGTTAAATTATATCAATGAATATTCGAAAGTGAAGAAAGAAAAAAATAAAAAATATTCATTATAGATTGAACATTTGTAATACTAAATCGTATCTCATATGTTTAAAAAGTTTAAAGGAGAAGGGAAAAATTTGTTAAACGAGTCCTCTCGCAGTTTTAGATAATGTTTTTATTTAACGTGTCAATATATCACCCATTTAACGTGTCCATGTACGTAGTCTTCTTTATTTTAGTATTAACATATCAAGATACTTAATTTATTCTTAACTAACAAATATTCTATCTATATAGTTATCCATATATATCTATATCTGTTTATAAAATAAAAGAAAACACTTAAATTTCTATCATTCAATTTTACTCGACTAAAACATTATTCTCATTATTGAGTTGCTATTTGGTCAAAATTGATGTCACTTAAATTCCACATCAAAGTCATAACTTATGAAAGAAAAAAAATCATAGGGTGTTTATTATGGTAGTTTTCCAGGATGAACTTGCCTAAGGATACTTGGTATTATATTATAGACATTACTGATCACTTTTGAAATAAAATCACGATCACTAAGATGGAAACACTATTTGTTTTCTGGAAATTCACATATAACAAGGGAATAGAGATACAATTACGTAGTAGGGTTCCTGGTTCACAAGATTTAAGGATATACTTGATATTAATTATAAGTTATGATAATCTGCCTCCTTTTACATGTTTCATGCGATTAATAAGATAATACTTAAGTGTTAGGTACACATAAAAATAGGTTAAATCACATTATAAGGACAAGGATGATATATAAGTGTAAGGCGGAATACTCCAAATCTACGTTTTATATTTGTCAAATTTACGAAACTATAGCAACGAACGCAACCGCTTTTGGCAGGTAACGAGACCCTTTATTTACATTAGTTAAAGTATTTTTAACATTATATTATACTCTTCAGTACAACACGTATACTCATTACATTTCTGCAATTCAACACACATATATTTAGTCGTTTTCTTACAGTTACTAGTTAATTACCGTGTTTAATCTAAAGTTGCACAATTACATCATGTACCACGAAATAAACTCGACAACAAAACGGGTAACCACGACATTATAAAACATGTTTACATCCTTAGTGATTTGTAAATAATAGATATTAAGAGTAACAGGCAGGTATGTAAATTGATCTATGATACTGAAAATTTTGCAGTTTGTAATACAGATGATAAAACCTTAAGAAGTTAACAATAATTCATGAGCCCATAAACTTTACACAAAAATGTTCATCTCTATAGTACGGCACTGAAACGAAAATGGACACAATGACCACTACAATAGTGAAGCCCGAAGCATTTCATCAGGATATGTCAAGATTTAAAAAAATGTGAAAAAATGTTATAATGTTATTTCATTGTGGAGAAAACGAAAGCAAAATTAAATAATCTACCGGGTGATCGCTCACGACTACAGTGGACCAACTACCAATGGAAACGGTCCCTTGATATATGGCGAAAGTAAATGATCCTATAAATTATAACTTGCAAGACCTCGTGCAAATCCAAACGAATATCTAGATAATGTCTCTAAGTTTAAATGAGTTATACAGAATGGTTATGAATTGACCAGATAAATGGGGGCAGGTTTTTAAAAAATCTTAGAGAAGAAAACAGAAAGACAGCTAGAAAAGAAACACAGGCGCACTGAACAAGATAAGATAGAATGCTAGATACTACAAGAAAAGTGGTCGAATCTAAAAATTATGCGACAAATCGTAGACTTCAAAGCCAAACGTGTATTTTAATATGCCGAAACAATTGGCTACTAAATGCGTGGCCTAGGATGTCTCTCCACGTGCGAGAGCAACTCTGTGCCCACGATAGGATTTTCAAAAAGACAATAGCTGAATGGAATTCCTACCACCCAGTGTGTCCGGCCAAGTCCTTGGAGGTTACAGCCGAGTATACCGAACGCTGGTGTGGTCTCTTAATTTAGAAATTTCTTGTACTACAACAAAAAATATCCGATCTCCCAAAAAAACTGAGAAGAGTTCAGGTTAAAGTATGGAGAAAATAGCATAGAAGTCTATAAGAAAAGAAAATCCTAAACGAGGGTAGCCAAAATTTGAAAATAAATAAATAAAGTAATTTTGTACTAGCAAGTTTTACCAAAATTTTGCCAGTCGCTTCCAGTCCGCAAGACTTGCGAGGTCTTGAGGCGCAGATTAATTTCAAACACTATATCCTTAGATGTAAAGGAAAAGAAGATTCATGAACATAGGAATCCTGGCGCCCTGGTACGGGAACAATAAACCTGTAAACAATAAACCTTTACTGTAGTAAACCTACTATACTATTCATCCTTATCCATCTCGTTACCTCTATGGACAGTTACGAACTGAACTTAGTAAAGTAACATTGAAGTGAAAAAATCTCAAATAGCAATCAAGTACTATCGCGAGTCGGAGGTTGAGGACGAGTATACTTAAACTGCACAATAATTCACGAATAAGTTATACCGTTCTGTAGTTGCTTTTGAACTGTACGAAAATATTTACTGCACAAACACCACTCACATCGTCAGACCAAATATATCGTTAACGCATGTAAACATTCACAAATCCGGTTTACTTGAGTGATTAATATATATAGACAGGAAGGATTTTATAAAGATTACAAAATATTAATCGTTTCTCGTAATACAATTCTTTTAAGACACTGTATAACTTATTGGACTACAATTACGGTTCACCAATAGGTTACACAGTGTAAACATAGTCCGTCATTTGCACAAAACATTCCCTTCCATACGAATATTGATGTGGATGCCACTGCTCGAACATTTATTATCATACATAATAGTGATGAGCGCAAGAGTCTTGGTCTTGCAGTTTTTGCAAGAGTCTTGCATGCAAGACCAAGTCCAAGACCAAAATCAAGACCAAGACCAGGAATTCCGTTGCAAGACTAAGACCAAGAATCCCATTGCAAGACCAAGGGGTGCAAGACGAAGACCAAGACCAAGGCTCTTGAGCAAGAGTCTTGCACAAGGACCGATACTACATATTTTTTTATAGAATGTAAAAAAGAAAGGAAAAATCATTACATCTTCCACTTGAATTTCTTGGCTTCAGTAAAAATGCCACTGGAGTGAATGTCTTCAAAGTAGTTCATGCAATCTGTGTGCGTCAATCTGCCCCTGTAGCATATAGCTACAGTATGTCGTTTTCTGAGTTGATTGTTCGCGTTTTCTGTATACGTTGCTCATTTTCAAGATACACAGGTATCATCTTGTGCCATGTGAGCTATTTTGGTGAACAAATACCGTGTGCGTGGGTTTTCTCAGGTTTTTTTCGTTTTCTCAGACTTCTTCATTCCACCATTTTAGTCATTTCCCATCATCACTGTCTCTCTTAGAATGGGGGCATAAACGTGGGACGTTAAACTAGACACTTCATTTATTTCAAAGCATATTAGTGGTGTTCTTTTTCAAAACCAAAGAGAAATGTAGTATTGAACATTGGTAATTCCGTACACCATAGGTGTTGACTACATGGGTATGGCCTTGGCTCCGAGACTCAAGCATCCGTTGGAAATTTGTAATGTGTGCTCGTAAAATTAATATGGAAATAACATTTTCATGACATTGACTAAAAAAATAGTGCATGTAACCGCAAGTTTGATTTCATGGGTGAATGCTTATACGTTGAATAATTATTTATCAGTATAACTTTTAGCCTCCTTAGGTATACGGCACATCAAGGATTGGGCGATATAACATTATACTACAACAGTAAATCTATTTTATAAAATTGAAAGTGACTATGTTTATGACTCCTAATCTCTTGAACTCGATCTCGATCAAATTTTCAACATAGATAAGGTTTGGGCCGGGGAGTGTTTTCATCATTTCACTTTGACGATAAAACTTAGGGGAGGGGGAGGAGGGGAGTTATAAAATAATAAATAAAACTTAATAACTCTTGAACTAAACGACCAATCTCGATCAAATTTTTAACATAGATGTTGTTCAAGCCTGGAATGTTATTTGTCAGTTCAATTTGACGAAGCAACGTATGGAAGGAGGAGGAGGAGGAGATATATAATATATCCTCAAATAATCTCATCCTATGCCCTAAAACTCATTTGTAACCACCCCCGTTAGCGGTGCGTATATATGCCCCAAGTGGCGCCTCTGTCTAAAAGAGAAAGAGAGAGAAAGACGCTTATTCAGAATTTCGTTCAAAAGATTTTAAATCTTATTTTATTCATTAGAAATTTATAGTGCTCAATTTGGTCGTATAGTCATGTATTACTTCCTTTGGATTAGGTTGGTGTGATTAAAATGTCCATCTCGTGAAAATTATCCTGAGTAACGCAACCAATGGATGAATCCTGAATTAACTTGTATGATCTCACAAACTCCGTACATGTTCAGAAAGCAAGCTGGGGTGTCCAATCAGTCAGCAAAGCGTGTGTTATCGAAGAGCGTTGTGTGAAATTGTAATATCGGTAACACAACTGTGACTTTCCTTTATGAGTTCAAGCTTGGATATTCTACAGATCTAATCGCGAAAATCATCAATATTGCATTTTAGCCAGAAGGGCTGATACATCGTTTGATTGTAAAATTTCCTCCTAGTGACACAGGCCTAAAAAAATGAGCTCCGCGATCATGTTCTGATGACCTTAGAACACTGTGGAGAGACGAGTTAAACACATACCATATCACTTCTTGTAGTGCGACGAATTCGCACAGTCAATAAGATGAAAACATTCGCCTCACGGATGTCATATGAATTGACACCGATTGCTGTTTAGGGGCGTGTAGTTCTCTTAGATAAGAGTATCTTCAAGATTTCCTGTATCGGATTGTCACTTCCTACTAAAAATTGATCTACAACGACCAGAGAAGACGATTGGGACAGGATTTGGATAGTGATTAACATTCAGAGATCACTCCTTCATCCGCAGAAGACGTTGTTGCTGATAGGGTAATCTATGGTGGGCGTAATACAATATGTTTTTTTTTTCTGCAAAACTTGTCCGCAAACATCCACTAATGGTTAAAAGACATAGTTTCTTTAAGTTGTACCACCAATTAAGTGCATCGCTTAATTGACAGAGTAGTCCACAATGGTTTGCAGTACGAAACTTTTCCTCACCCACCTGACGTCTATCCCACGGACTACCACCTGTTCCGGAATTTCGGACACTTCTTGGCAGGAAAGAACTTGTCTGATATCCACACAGTACAATGTGCGGTCAAGGATTATTTTGCATAGATATGGGCACGAGCGAGTTTTCTTTGAAACACGACTAGACTCGAACAGGCATCTTTGAGCTCGACTCGAGAACTCGGCTCGAAAAATTTCGTCCAATTCGATTCGAATTCGGGTTGAGTTTCGAGTCGAATCGAGCCAAAACGAGCTACATCCTGTGTATACAGAATTCAAGTATCCTACATAGACAATACTCGTATAATCATCAATGATGATACTACTACTACTACTAGTAGTAGTAGTACTTGTTATTATTATTATTATTATTATTATTATTATTATTATTATTATTATTATTATTATTATCATTATTATTATTATTATCATTATTATTATTATTATTATTATTATTATTATTATTATTATTATTATTATTATTATTATTATTATAACACCATTTATAACCATGAAAGATAGGTGGTTTCTATCTAAATACTGAAAACTAGTTGACTACCAATCTCGGTAGTCGAGAAGTCTTCAGGAAGCAAAGACACCGTTCACAAGGTTCTGGGTTTGAGTTCCGGAGGAGCAAGTATTCGGGCTCAAGCCAAACATTCTTAAAAGTTCTTAAAAGTTCAAAACATGTTCAAAACTGCTCGGCCTTGGTTTAGGGTTGTCAACGGCTCGATCGGCTCGGCTCACAGTTCATTCTCTATCAAGCCGAACCAAGAAGTAGCCCGAGCCGACAGTTCACCCAACCGAGCTGGCACGAGCCGATAGTTCACCTGAGCCAAGCCGGTGATTCATCCCAACCGAGCGGTTCGACCTGTTAGCTTAGTTGAACTGAGCCGAGCGGGTTGACATCGCTACTAGATTGGACTTGTGCTTGGGCTCAAAAATTCGACCCTGCAGGTCTCAGTCTTGATGGTAAGAACTACACGGTTGGTGCTCACGACATTAGAGGCTGTCTCGTGATAAAAGCCTATTGTCGTCTCGTTATCGAGAAGAGACGAGATGCGAGTAGTGTCCCCTGTCGTGAGCAACACTAAAAGTATTCCACATTACTGCTTACATTTCCCATAGCTTTCGCTTTCCAATCTAATCAGGCCATGATTTCAAAACGATTTAAAATTAGCTGAACGAGCGAGCCACTTATCAAATTCGACTCGACTCGAAACTCAACTCCAATTCTACTCGAGTTTCGAGTCGAATCGAGTTTTAGCTCAACTTATGTCCATCCCTAATTTCGCATCGTAGACTCCAGATTTATATGGTCATGTAATCCAACCGCTAGTTGAACAATGGCAAAAATTAGTCGGAGACTACTTTGACTAACAAGGTATTTTAGTTTTAACCTCTTGACCTTTGGAATCGACACATGAACAGTTCAATTGCACCAACCTAATGTTATTTTAGGATAAGATACTGTCTGAAGATGAGCTATAGATTTGAGTCGTATGTTATCTTATATCGAAACAATTTGCCCATTTTCTGAAAGGAGTTTCCGCAGATTTCAAAATAGATTCCAGACTAGTATTCATTAATTATTACCAAGTGTTCTGATGCCGAAAACTTTATCTATATTCTACAGCTCTGTAACTTTTTCTGCAAATAGACTTGATCTTTGATTCAGAGCTTGGGCAAAACAGTCAGATTTTGCTCAACAGTATAAATTGGTTAGGAACATTCGTACACTGTTCCTCTTCAACACAGCAAATCAATGTAATAGAATGTACAGTAGATCTACAGGTAAACATGGAATTTGAACCACATGAACTCTCTGTAGAAATAGAAACTAAGTGTCCAGAATAGAAAGCGAGTGGCAAGGGCGTACGCACGCGGGGACTCAATCTGGTCCGCCCCCTCCCCAGAAGAACTTCCTAATTCGACATAAATTTGTACATTTTCTTAATAAAATTATGCTGGTTTAGCAGAGAAATGGTTGATATAGCATGAAAAATTGATCTTACATTCCATCTGTATATACTCTGTTTTCTTATAAAAACACTTTAGTTTATATATATAATTCTATGAAATCTGGAGGTTCAATTCCACGTTCCTAAAAACTCTTCATTGACTTCTATTTTTAGCAAACTGGATTTAGTTTCTATTTTGTATTTCTATTTCTGCGAGATCCATCTTAATATTATCCTCCTATCTGCGTCTATGTCTTCTTAAGAGCCTTCATCCCGGCGAAATTAAAATACCGCTAATTTTACAGTAATTATATATCTTCAAATAGATAAAAGATAATTGAAATGTGGAACAAGAGCGCCCTAGACAATATTATTTACATGAGAAACCGTTATCATGACTCACTTATCTGCTTTCGATTTCGAGCCATTTTGAAAACCGGCATTTATTTTCGTGTTTCTAAACGGCTGAAAACGGAAAGCAACTAGGTGACTTGTGGTAATGGTACCTCATGCAAAATAATATTGTCTAGGGCGCTCTTGTTCCATATTTCAATTATCTTTTATCTATTTGAAGATATCACATAATTACTGTAAAATTAGCGGTATTTTAATTTCGCCGGAATGAAGACTCTTAATGGTCGTTTTCCGATTGGATTTCCAGTTAAGACTTTGAAAGCATTTCTACTTTCTTCTATTCTGGTAGACCTAAACCTCCAAGACTTGATGACCCTAACAATGTTTGGTAAACCTTATAAATTATGTAGTTCCTTGTTATGAAATTTCCGCCATTCCCCCATTCCCGTTCCTCTTCGATCCGAATATTCATCTCAGGATCTTCTTCTGAGAATATATAGACAGTGCTTAAGAATTACTTATCGTTTTTTTTTTCAAGTACAGAATAATACAGGTTCAATATTAATGGGGGACTTAAAGTTTTATTTTACTCCCACCCTCCCAAAACTTCGGATTCCTCCTAAGAAAAATTTCTGGGAGCGCGTCTGGCGAGTGGCAAATATAATAGAGTATTTCCCATACCTTAGTTACCATCCATTAAACACCAAATATTCAATTTAATTCAATTGTAATAAGAAAATATTATTAAAACACAGACGAAAAAAGTTTGAATATATTAATCAGAATTCTACATTTCTTCTCTCATTGCATATGCGCATAGAGAATACGATGGTAAATTACGTGTCTTTTAACAAGTAAGGATTTCTCAACGTCTAGAAATCTTTCATTGAGACATTTAGCTGGTAACTAATGGAAATTATCAATAGTCGTAATCAATACATTTTGACGTGTCCTTGTTCCACTATAAATTCTTTTAAAGAACAGCAACAGTAACAAGAAAGAAAAAAAAAACACAAATTAAAAATGTAAAAAAGTTGGTCAACTAAATTTGTTTTCCCTAATATGTACAATCATTTATTACTTAGCTTCTTTAAGTTATGAATCGTAACGAGTCCTGATTTCTCCGCCGTTTGCCTATTATTAATCTTGCAGTGTATATACACCAAAAAGAATTGACTTTGTGTATTGGTTAATTAAACGGCGTCATAATGTATATTGTATAATAAATCTAGCAACACAACCAAATCTTCAAGGCCTGTCTCCCTCCCCCCCCCCCCCTCTCTCTCTCTCTCTCTTTGAGAGGTAGAATATTAACATCTAATCTTCACGGGTGAATGGACCGAATTAAATGGGAATATTCTTTTACCTTATTATTAAGATGTTGTGGTGGTGTTCGGAGGGAAGAACACGAGCGAATATCATAGAAGAAATTATAATAGTACGAAAAAAAAAAAGGTTGCAGCTAGTTAAAGATGAAAATAATAAAGGGACGTAGGGTGGGGTTTCTGGGGAGTCCCAATGAAGTCTATTCCTTCATTTTCTTCAAATACCACCCTCCTCCTACTTTTCTATCTGTTTTTGCTTCCCCCCGCGCCCGCAGTTTCGCCCGCATTGGACCACCTCTCTCTTTCCCGCCGCGCCGTCGGTCTGCTGTACTTTCCTCTCTCAAATACCTTTTAACTGTTAAGTTGTACATACGAAGGAAACAGTAACGTAATATTCCTTTCCATTTTGTGCGACTCACTAAAGTAAATTATACATTGAAAAGGCTCTATAATGAAATCATTAATATGCATGAGGGGCAATATTTGGTGTAATGAAATGAATTTATGCAGAGCTGTATGCTGAATATTTAGCATCCCATCAATATGCAAACAAGATTTAAAATAGAAAATGAAGACTCTTGTGCATGTATATTCAAGCTTCCTGGCTAGGATTCAAAAAAGAGGTCCCCTCTCCTTTTTTTCATAATGTCGCTACGTTGGCAGTTAATTAAAGTTGTGATTTGTGCAGATATTTCATTACGCGTATTATCATATCTCTGTCATCTGGCTGGCTCTCTCACTCTCTCGCTTTGCTAGCTGGCTGCCTGGATGGGCTGGATGGTTTGACTATGGCTAGAATGGAACTCACAGACTCTTCTTCTGCTGTCTCTTGTGTGTGTATGTGTGTGTGTGTGTGTGTGTGTGATACAGATGGAGAGTAAGAATCTTTTTCTCTGCTGCTGCTGGTGTCTGGTTAAACTTTGTTTCTGCACAACTGACTTGTCTGCTTGTACTTTTGTTCCAACTAATATTTCAGTTCAATCTTCTTGAATAAAAGGATGAACGGAATTCTCGTCTTTTCTCTATCTTCCTCCCTCCTATTTTTAACAGAAAATACAGAACACTTGTTTGTTTTTGACTTCCATATACCATAATGTCTCCCTCCACACAAGAAGCAATTCTATTTTCTATAACTATTGATTCACATCGAAGTGCAATGACAATTTGAGTATCAGCTTGCCATCAACAGATCACGAATTTTTCGATTGAATGTCCTTTGGTTTCTACTGTTGGTCTCTCAACAGATTTATGAGAAAGCATAGACTAATGGCTAGTCTTCTTGATTCACGCTTAGAAGGTTCCTGGTTCAAACTCTACGACCAGGTATTCCAGGATTTTTCTTCACAGACAAATGAGAGATGATGCCTCGAAATGTGGACATTGACTGGACTTTTTCCTCTTTTCTCTCCTGTTGTTACTATTATCATTGTTTGTTTTAAATATTTTATTGCTAATAGGCATCTCAAACTAACTCTGGAAATTTGTTAAGCAAATAAATATAGTGTGAGCAAAAATATACAGTACTGAAATGAAAAGACGAATAATCTGAGTTTATTTCTACTAATAGAAACGAATATACACTCTTTTAACATGTTGTTGTACCACGATATGTGCAATATAAGTATTCGAAATGTTCAACGCCTCCCTACAGACTGTGTTTATATCACTCACGCAAATTCTCAGATAAATTTCCAAACAAAGGTTGCTGCAAAGTCTTGGAAAAGAAAATCAAGTTTGCGTAATATGGGCACAGTTTTTGATAGTTGAATACACGCTCCTTCAACATTCAAATATTCTCCACAAATATGCATCAGGGGGTGTGAGATCGGGGGAATGGGCAGGGTATGGGAAGTCAGTAGCACTTAAAATGATTCATGGGAAATTTTCCTGCACCATGGCTTGAACAGTATGGTTTATTGCGTTGTCCTGTTGATGCCACTTTTTTCTATGTTTATATAAAAGTCCTTTGCACGATAGAACCTTCTGAAACCCTGATTGAATGGTCTGATCATCATGTTCCTGCAACGTTTTTCAATGACGGTAATAGCATTGTCTTCCTCATCTTCAATGAAATAGGGCCTTAACATGCCATGTGTTGAGACGGCACGCCATATTCTCATATGTGCACTACGTAGTAATTTCTGGGCGATAAGATGTCGTCAATCAAAACCAAATAGAAAAAGAGTTATCTGACGATTAATGTAGCGAAGCGAAGATGATTTTCGTGAGAGAATCGCGCGTTCCTCGAGTAATCTGGATCATCGTACATTATGGTCAAAAATGTGGTTCAGCTTCAAGACCGTTCATCATTAGTAAACTAGCAGAACGACGAAATTTCGTAACGATAAACAGCATAATTGTGTCACTAGGTGACATTTTATTAAATCTCTCGGAACTGATATGACAATGTTTTTGATCATAGTACAACTTCATAACCACGATTCAGTTATGAATACTTTTTTTCTCCGTCAATTGGCCAGAGACCAATTTCCAACAATAATTGCTCTAGTCTAGATATAACTTCCTTTTCACTACTGGCTACTAATGTGACTTGAGCTATGTTTCATGGAGCAATATACATGCGCTTGCGATATAGACAAGTTTCAGCACTGTACTTTTTGAAGCATATCGTACTTTTGCGCAAAATATATACTGGCAGTTTCAATTCTTTATTTTGTTTATTGAATCAAAACTTGACCTTGTCTAATTAGGGGATAAATAATACCTATTCTTGTATTGTGTGTTTTAGCCATTAAACGCAGAAGACTTGTTTGCTTCAATTGCTCTAATATAACCCGTTTTTAACTACAAATTAATTCTATCCCTTTATTTAGAACTAAGAGATTGTTTGGTTGATTTGTATTTACGTTGTCTGTCAGCAGCAAGTGTATTTAGGACGAGACCGACAGTTTACAGTGGGATATGAACCACTGTAGCATGGTGGAAAGACTACAAGGTGGTTGCATGCGCATGTCGCCTAGAGCGCTGTCGTGGGTGTGACGTCATCTGGTTTGCAAGAGACAACGGGAAAAGGCGCCTTAGCCTTAAGTGACAAGTGGAAATTCTTTGTTACTTTGTTATTTTAAATGATATCGAGAATGCCTAACTGTGCAGTGTACGGCTGTAGTAATTATTACAGAGTGATCATTTCTATTATCATTTCCTTCTACGTAAGATATTGACACAAAATTTTCCCCACAGAGGTAGATATGTAACTCGAGAAGGGAGGCACGATGTTCTAGGAGGCTTACCTCCCTTGAGTTACGCAAATGGAGAGCATTGAACGCATTAAAGTAGTTCAGGTCTCATTTCATTCTGGAGGTCTGCATTCCCTGTAGCCTCGGTGCTAAAACGGGACGCTGCACTTCAAATTAACTAACGAATGGAAGGTTCGTAATAACGATTAACGGCTACAAAGATATATAACAATATATTAGATCAAGAGAATAAAGTATCCACCTACCATGTCAGGGCGACATTGTCGGGACATTTTTACACTCAGATTTTGAAATTTTTGTTCATTTTAATCATAACTTTGGATAATTATATACATATTTAGGGCCCCCCTCCAGAATTACAAAATTAAGAATGACTGCAGTAAATTTAAAAATATGGTAGATTCTCAATCAATCTAGGAAGCACCTATGGCTGTGGCAGAAGGCTCACCTCTGGTGCAAGGGATACTGGTCCGCTTCTCGGTCAAGTGAGTTTGTACAGCTCACAGATGACGAGAAGAACCCTAAAACAGGGGTAGTGGGGAAAGGTCAAAGACATGGTCAAATTCATTTTCGGTTTTTGAGGTGTGGTCTATACATACGCGTAGATGTCGTCTGCTACTCCGGGTAGTTATCTGTGTGCTATTTCGTGGTGTCAGTTGAAACCCCCGTGCGAAAAGTGGGGGAGCCCACACCTACGTCACACTACTTCTGCTAGGGTTCTTCTCGTCATCTGTGAGCTGTAGTGGACAACATCGTGTCCGTGAGTTTCTCGGGGTATTCCCGCGTTCTCATTCCACCAAATTCAACATAATCATTCACTTGCATTTATCTTTTGTCTTCTTTAGTCCACGGGACAGAAAAGAGAAAACTTACCAAGAAAATTAAGAAAATTATGTAATTTTATGATTTATATGTTTTCTAATCTAGCTGTAACACCCCCTACATCGTCTTCACCTACGCCTAGTACTTTATTTCTTGTCTGAAATAGTCAAGTTGTAATTTCTTTGTTTGAAGTGCTTTGTATATACATATATATATATATTTCTATATATTTTTAGAACACAATAGTATATGTAACGTTTTATTTTGTACAAATGTTTAATAATACAGTTTGTTGTGGCGTAAATTTTGACACTAATATTCAGAGAACTGCCAGTTTCACCAAACTTTTTGTTTAAATACAATAAATAAGCGATCAGCGACTTCAAATAAGATGATATTTTTATAAATCAAAAATAAAAACGATGTTTAAAATATTAAAAACGTGCGTCCCTGCTCAATAAAGTTTTTAACCTCCCCTGAGATTCTAACGAAACTTACGTGAGAGCAACCTCTTAGAAAAAACTGTCCAAGCATAACGAAAATATACGTACGTGCATTTCTGTTTACGAAAACCATGAATTCTCCCATGAGATATTCTCAAAATTTATATGGGGTCATCATTCTCTTTCAAGCAAAATAATAATAATAGTGAATCAAAACCGATCAGTGTGTTACGAAAATATACTTGAGCATACATAAATATATAATAATGAAATGCATTAACGATACACTGTGTTATAGATTATTCAGGCCTATACATACTCGAGTGTATTACTTCAGATGTTTAAAAAAGAAAAGAAAGAAAGAAAGAAAAGGAAAGAAAGAAAAAGCAGAAAATGTAGTGAGTTATATTGGCTTGTTAAAGCTTTAAAGTTGTTTAATATGAACTGATATTGCTGTTTTTTTGCTATAGTAAATATCTTCCTTTGCATTCACTTAGCTTAAGCATTGTTTACATTACGTTTATATAATTATTGTTTGTACTAATTTTTTTTTTTTTTTTTTTTTTTTTTTTTTTTTACTTCGTTGAAGATCACTATAAATACAAGAGAAGTTTGTGTGTATTAATACCACCGAGCAAGCGCTTGTTATAAGTTCATCTGACTCTCGCTGGCCACGTCTGCGACCAAAATGACGTCATGCGCCAGAGCGACAAGAATGTAGCACTGCATTGCATCCACCTTGTAGTCTTTCCACCATGCACTGTAGTATATTCCAGGGGCGGCTTTAGGATTTTACTTTTAGGTAGATCCGCGCTAAGGGCGTTGATTTCTCTGTAACTTTTAGGGGAAACCATTCAGATATGTGTTTGGTTGCAGACAAGGGTCTAAGAAGGCATATAAGAGAATTTTAAGATAAATTGAATTCAAATTATGCCAAATATTGTATATTCTTCAAAAATACATATAACAATAAAAATACTGGTAAATATAAAAACACATGGGGCCCATATGAGCATTGAGGGTGTCCGGGCCCCCACGATCGACCCTTGGCCCGCTCCCTCGCTTATGGATAATATATACATTAGATTGATTAATGACAGTAAGTAGGAAATTATTTTTACAGTAGTGGTTAATGTTATTTGATAAATAATTACCTACTGTACTATTAATAGTGGGAAATAGTGGAAAATATATTTACTCTTTATTGTATCTTTTAGGTTTTATATATTTTTCAAAATTTTTGGGTAGGCCAGTGCCTACCCGGCCTACCCGCTAAAGCCGCCACCACGGGAAATCGAACCTGGGATCTCGATACCAAAGGCATGCACTCTAACCACTAGGCTAGACGTGAAGATACCTAATGACGGATTCTATCAGAAATAAACCCGGAACTATGATCGATTGTTCTAAGCATGTAAGCGCCATCCCATGAAGAAACACGATGCATTGCATTATTAATTTTCTTTTTCATCGTTGGACCAAAACACATTAAGACAGGGGTTTTCAAACTTTTTGTAGTTGAGGCTCTCCTCAACCACCAAAATCTGAACGCGCCTCCCTGTCAAAAATGTAATATGTCAACAACATAAATACATATGTCCCTAAAAGAAAGACTATCGTACAAAGGCTTTGTCCACTATATATTACTAAAGAAGAAGGGTGCAGACTTATGTATGCTTGTTGCATTATAAATATGTTCGTTTGTAGGATCTTTCTTTAAAAGTCCTCGCGCCTCCCTTGACAACCTTCGGCGCCTCCCCACGGGAGGCGCGCCACACAGTTTGAAAATCCCTGCATTAAGAGACATTTTGTTATTCTCATTATTAGAGCACGATTTCTAAGACCTAAAAGAAATCCGAAAATATATTTCTACATGTTTATGAGTCAGAAATATGTTCTTATTTAGTGAGATGTAAAAATATGCCAGGATAAAAAAAATGACTTGTTATAAAACTTGCTGCCTTACTTATTATCATGTTTGGCTATACATATCAACGTTTTTTGAAAGCAGTACCGCATATCTGTTTGCTACACAGAACCAGAATTGCGATGCAAATGAAAAATTGCTCACAAAATGCAATGCACCTGCGATCATTAACTTATCACAAGAAAAAAGGCATTTAATAGTTTTTTCATGATTTTAGAGTTCTTTTTGATCTCATATAGTTGTGATAAATCTTCCCTCGAAGACCAGACTTTTCCCTTCAGGTGTCTTTTTGGATCTCAATATCAATCAACCATAGACTGGACACCATATTACCATACAGTTTGCCGTATAATTGACGATAAAGAAACCACGTGCACTTCAAGATTTTTTATCATATGAAAATAAAGCGCCTCAATAGGCCTTCGAAATGCAAAATCTCACTTTACTTTTCGGAAATAGATAAAATGCAAAAACACAGGACTTAATCAGTGCTCCCTTTTCTGTCCTTCTGTTGTTTCAAGCTGTGGGATAAAGTGTTCGCAAAGTGACACATCTGCTAGTTATTTCATAGCATTGGCCCAAATATATTCTTTTGCTATTTAATATGTCCTCTTGTTTTTGCTGAAATTTCACAGTGAAAGAAAAGTAGCGCTCTGGAAAATTAATTTGATCGGAAATTAATACTTGTGTGAACTTAAGTTATTCTCCTTTTTTTTTTTTTTTCATTTTGTAGATTCCCTATATCATGGTCTGTGTAATGTCAATCTCCCGTTTCATAACGGCGTTACGGATTCATCATGTAATAAAAAGCTCCACACTTAAAAGCAGACACCATATTACGGTAACTTTAAAATGACAAAGTTAGTATTTTAATATACAGAGTGGATCAAAACTCCCTTACAACCCTGTTTAAAATCTGCATGGACATGTAGTTTCATTGAATGTGAGATGAGCGATACATATTAAGCCCAGGGGGACACTTTTGCGAGTATCTTACGTAAATGGTCGTCATCTTGTCTTCACCATCTTGGATTCGAAATTTTTATTATGAACAATAGGTGGGTAGTGTGATATATGAACGTTGGCTGGAATTTTCCCAGGATGTCAAATATGCAATCAGATTTCATATAACTTAAGTTGGTAAAATGTTATTGGCACTGAAAGTTATTTTTACCTGTTACTTCTCCCAAGGACAGAAATCAGGGTATTGGGTGAAATTTGCTCACAAGTAGCGACGCTACGTCGTTCCAAAGACGGAGATTACGATTTTTCACAGCATTAACCATATGTCCCAAAGAAAAAAATCAAGTGGCGTTAGGTCTTATGATTGGGCAGGCCATTCAACTGGATCACGTCGACCAATCCATGTCTCAGGAAATTGTTCATCCAAGTAGTGAAGCACCAAAATGCCATATTGGGGAGAGCCCCATCGTGTTGAAAAAATTGGGGAATCTACCATCATCGGACACCGCAGCTAGCAGTATCTGTTCCTGTAACAGCACGAGGTATGGTTTCGCAGTTAAAGTTCCTGGAATGAAAAGGGGGCCGATTATTCGTGTATTCCATATGCCTGCTCACACCATAATTTTCTGAGCAACGGTCATTCTGGAGGGATCTGTTTATACGGGATTATCAAGTAACCAATAGCACATGTTCTGTCTATTAACTTCCCATTTACGTAGAAGTGAGCTTCATCCGAATGGAACATCTTCATAGAGAAGTTAGTGGTTATCAAGGGCGGATCCAGAATGGACTTCTGGGGGCGATGGGTTTTTACTGCTACTTAGAGCTGCTGCTATGGGATACTGCTACTTAGAGCTACTTTTAAGAGCTTCAAACTCTGGGATGGGTTTTATTTATATATAAAATAAGAAAGTTTCCTCTTCTGTGGGGGGCGATCGTCTCGATCCCCCCTGGATTCGTCCCTGGTGGTTAGCCATAATTGTTCGATTGTCCACTCACAAAACTGCGCTCAGATCGTCCTCGTAGAAATATTACTCCATTTGCACCTTATATGGATGCCATTTGTACCTGTGCAGCACCATGTACATTGATCTATAGCTCATCCCTCATTGCATTGATAAGCGACATTTGCCCTGCTGGAATCAGTGTTTCTTTCAGAAGCAATGTCCCGGGGGGGGGGCACTGCTGATCTATTCTATTCATTATTATTATATTATAGACGTATTATTTTGGTCTCCTCCGGGGGCACTCTCAGAGCTTCGGGGGGCAGTGCCCCCCAAAATCATGTCTAGAAGAAACACTGGCTGGAATGACATTGAGAAGAGGTCAACACTGCCGTTGCTGCTTTTTCGTCTGTTACTGTCCGTTACGAAGTCACCATGACTGTGCCCGTCTCCTCAAATTTGGTTAATAACTGTGACACTGCACCATGTCACACAGGGCCATGTTGTGAATGACGCTGGTTGAAATTGGCAGCCACTCCATGGACATCCTTCCGTTTCACAGTTTGATTATCTGGATGCGTTCCTCACGTGATAACGACATGGTTCCACACCTGCAAAAAGAAGGTAAACATAAAGTATCAGTTCCCAATAGTTTTCGTATTTGACATCGTGAGAAAATTCTAGCCGATAGTTATATACTATATCACACTACCCATCTATCGTTCATAATAAAAATTTCGAATCCGATATGACAGCCACCGGGTGATATACTACCGAAAGTACTCCCGTAGGCCTAATGTGTATCAACAGTCCACATTCGATGGAATTACATTCGTGTGGATTTTTGAAAAAGGCTGTAAAGGCCTTTTGATACAACCTCTATATATTCATTACTTTTCCTCTATTTTTCTTTTCATTATCACGTGTGTTTGGTATATAAAAATGTTTATTATTTCATGTGCACGTAAAATAATAAACTAAATAATTAATTTCTATTTCTATCGATGCAATTCAAATTTTATAATTGACTGTAGCCAAGATACTCTGGGCACCAAAGCAGGGGTGCCCATCCCCCCCAAAGCTGATGGCGCACTCCCCCCCAAAACTAATAATCTCTTCCCTCCTCAAAACTCAAGTCCTCTAAAAACAATTGCCCAGTGTAGCAGTAGTTTTTATAGTACTAGTAATTGTTATTTTTGTTGTTGTTTTTATTTCCTGTGGTAGTATTATAGAATGCTTGTAGTAGTAGTAGTAGTAGTAGTAGGGGCAGTAGTAATTATAAAAATGGCATTACTTTTATTAGTAGTCTTGGTAGTGTACAATACTAAATATGTTCTATAAGGATATTGAAGGATATAAAAATTTCTACACTGTGTATGGCACAGGTATTCTTTTTTTACAATTAGTAGTATTATTTTTTTCTTTACAAAATATTGATATAATTCCCTTGTACATGAAAAGTAAGACGCAAGTTACAAGTTATTGAGTTTGATACCAAAAGAAAATGTTATCCTCGAAATTAGCCTACAAAAAGAAGTGATATCCAACAAAAAACATTTCTGTAAAAGAGCCAAGTACGAGTGGCCTTAAAAAGAATTGAAATCACAAAAATAGGCGCCAAGTTCTGGTGGACAACAGTTACAAACACTCAAGGAATCACTTTCAAATTTGGATTTGAAACTTGGCTGTTGTCTGTATGGTTACCACTAGCTCACAATTATGTCAAACTACTTTATAATTTTCAACAGACAACATAGGCAAGTTTCAAATCTAAATTTGAAAATGATTCCTTGAGTGTTTGTAACTGTTGTTCACCAGAACTTGGCGCCATCCTTTCATATAGCAACTTGCGCGGTACTTCATTCATAGAGTTTCTAAGCACGGGGTAGGGGGATTCATTCTCGAGATTTAAAAAAAAAAAAAAAAAAAAAAAAAAAAACATCGTGTTCCAATGTTATTCTGACGATAGCAAAATTACTTATTCGACATTAGAATAAAATTCTTCCCCAATTTTTTTTATTACCCCCAATTTTTTTCTCGATGGCACAACTTGCGCCATTCATCCCTCCTGTGGGCGGCCCTTCTCTCTTAAAACAAACCAACCTTTCCTTTCATACGGCTACTTGCGCGGTACTTCATTCATCGAGTATCGAAGCAGGGGGTACGGGATTCACCCCGGAAAATTTTTGAAAATTAGCTTCTCAAAATCGTGTTTTAATGCTATTCCGACAGTAAAATTGCTAGTTCGAAAGTAGAGTAAAATCCCCCCCAAAATTTTTCTCAATGGCGCAGCTTGCGCCATACATCCCCCCTATGGGCGGCCCTGCACCAAAGTAACGAACCTCTAACCTAGTGGGCATTTTCAAGGAAAAGTTGGCATACAGCATTTTCGCAAAGTTCAATGTCTACCCATGTCGGTCCCGGAGTCCTCTACAAGGGGCATAAAATATGACAAAATTATTATTTCTTTACAACTTTAAAATCAGACTGGCAACATTGAAAATTGTTTATAAGGGATGATCCATTTATGATCATCCCCCGTAAATAGTTTTCAATGTTGCTAGTCCGATTTTAAAATAGTAAGAAAATAATAATTTCGTCGTATTTTATGTCCCCTGTGAGGAACGCCGGGACTTACATGGCAACGTAAATCAGATCCACCATATGCCACCAAATTTAGTTCTCTGTTGTTTTATAATATTCACCAGAAAAACATGTAGACACTATGCAATCTTTGAGAAATCGAGATTTACAGGTATTTTGCTGAGTTAAATGAAAGTCGCTAGATGGCAGAAAAGTTAGAACTTAAGTTCACTGCAACTAACATTACTCATAAGAGTTTTCTGTTAATAATAAGGGCGGAATGTCATATAGAATTAGAAATTTGAGGAAAATAAACTTTCAAATCCATATTCGTTAAAGTTGTTTGTATCTAGTTAAGACAGATATCAAGTCTTGCAGAGTAATATATTGAACTTCTATGTTTATAATCTTGGTTTACCTTTCGTCATTACAACTGCACTCAGATTTATGGTTTTCACCATCTTGTTCTAGATCCATCTCAAAACACAAACTCGTTTTTGATCAACTCTTACGTGAATAACAAGTATGTGCCTTCGCACACAATAAAACATTTCTTACCCCGACTTCACCATTCAAAATTCCTGGGTATCAATTATTTCGTTCTGACTGTCACAGAAATGTCCTCCGAGCGCAAGGCGGAACAGCAATAGGCTGCTACAGACATCTTCCTGTCCGCACTCATACTTTACCCCACAATCTCCTTCGGCCTCTACCAGAACATAATCTTAATACAATCTACTTTAAATCCCTAACCATAACAGTAGCTACTATCTATGTTCGTCCAGGCCATCCAATTCCCTATGACTTCTTTCATTACATCAACAATCACTTTCGCCATTATATCATTATGTCCGATATTACCTTCCATAGCTGGTCAAATCGAGAACGTACCCACTTCATAACTTATATTCAAAATCACATGACCGCTGAAATTAAAGATCTTCCTTCTGCCCTGAGACCAATCAGCGACACAACCCTTGATGTCATCACAACCTCTACTACGCTCAATGTTGCAAACATTCGTGTTCTCCCGCCTTTCGGTAGTGATCACGCTCCAATTTTGATCGATATAACCTCACCTATACAACCCACACGACAGCCTGAGGCTATCAAATACTATGACTATCAGCATGCTGACTGGAACGCTTATCAATCAGATATTACAAGAGTACTGAATTCCATACCTGCTCCTACTTCTGAACAAGAACCATCTTACTGACAAAATTCAGGAGACAATCTTAAAAGCAGCTCAAGGTGCCTGTTAAGACGCCTTTCCCCCATAAACCACCTGTCCTATCTCATTATCGTCAAATCATCACCGCATCACGACAAGCCTTTAGGGACTATCAACGAACTCGAAATCCTGACGCACTTCGCCTCCATCGCCAATGGAACAGAATGGTCTCTAATTATCTCTGTGCCTATAAGCGCCGACAGTGGAGGCGAGCCTGTACTTCTCATTCCATTCAATCCAATCCTACTCAATATTGGCAAAAATTCAAATTACTGACTGGAAAATTCCAACGACCTACTTACCCCATCATGCTCAAGGGTCTTGCATGCAAGACTAAGACCAAGAACAAGACCAGGAATCCACATGCAAGACCAAGACCATACCCGCAAGACCAAGACCAAGACCAACTCTTGAACAAGAGTCTTGCACAAGTACCGATACTACTTGAATTCCTTTTATACAGTAAAATTTAAAAAGGAAGGGAAAAAATTAACATCTTTCACTTAAATTTCTTGGGTTCAGTAAAAAAATGCCGCTGGAGTGAATATGTTCCCAGTAGTTTATACAATCCGTGTGAGTCGATCTGCCTCTGTAACATATAGCTACAGTACGTTGTTTTCTGAATTGGTTGTTCGCGTTTTCTGTAGTTATTACTCGTTTTCAAGCCACATAGGTGCCATTCTAATCAAAGCTTGTTGCACATAGATATTCCGCCATTTCATTCATTTCTCATAATCACCGTCTCCCTTAGCCTCGGTGCATAAGTGTGTGACGTTAAACTAGATATTCCATTTCATTTCAAAATATAGTAGCGATGTTCTTCCAAAACTAAAGAGAAATGTAGTATTGAACATCGGTAATTCTGTACACTGCTGCCGACTACATAGATCCGAAGCTCAAACATCCGTTGGAAAATTTTTGTGTGCTCGTAAAATGAATATCGAAATAACATTTTCATGACATTGACAAAAACTTGGTGCATGTGACCGAAAGTTTGATTTCATGGGTGGATGCTTAAACGTTGAATAATTGTTTATCAATATAACTTTTAGCCTCCTTATGTATACAGTTCGAGGATTGAGCGATATAACATTACTGAACACTAAATAATCCATATTCACAAGTGAGAATGATTTTGTAGTTATTTCAAATATCTTGAAGTTTGATGCCGTTATTTTGTATTTCTATAGGTCAAAAGTATTTATATAAATTGAGTTTACACAAAAGACATAAGCAGTTGAGTCATTTTCAATTTTTACTCAAATCATTATAAAATATTAAGGGATTTGATTTTATTAATTATTATTTTAATTTTTCTCTCTCTTTTTTGGCCAATATTGCTAAACATATGACCATCTTCATCATCATCATAGCTATTCTGCCATTATTTTCAGGTCACTTGCTGCAACTGAGAAGCTTCGATGTACGGTGGTTCTCAGCTAGTCTCTTCGTCTTGACGTAGCAATTTTCTGTTTTAATACCTTTCTTCAACTACTCTCCTTCGACCCCTCCCTCTCTTTCCTTCCACAATACCCTCTAGCATGTCCCTCATAATTAGACATCGGATTTTTAGGTTCTAGAAAAGTATGTTTTAGGTGCCAAAAATACTAAATTAGGCACCAAAAATGAAAAAAATAAGTTCTTATAAAAGATACTCATTTTTGAATGGAATGATGCATTACGATCTGAATACAAACTTTAAGATACAGAAATGGACGCACACACGTCATGTTACCTTACATTTTTTAACATGCTCAATATTGAAATATTGCTGAAATTAAGAATTTTTAATAAAACTATATGTTTGTAGATAAATCTTCAGTACAAAATACAACACCTTCATATTTCTGCACTACATAAGCCGTAATTGGCCTCACAGTAAATAACAAACACTTTTTCCAGGTTTTCTATGATGAAACGGTGGCGTTTGTTGGTGAAGGTGAGCTCGTACGCAGAGAATGAACATTCTAGATCAACTGGCATGATGGGAGCAAACTTCAACTTGGGTATATGTTCGATTGGTATTTCGCATTTGTATTCACTTTGCTTTCCAGATAAAATATCTGCCAGAAATTCTTGAGTTCAAAATGCTTTTCTAAGATACTTTCAAGATTTACCTTCACTTTCTCTCCAACTTCACCGGGCACTTCTACGACTTTTTGCTTCACTTCCTGAAGAAGCTCAATATTCTTAGAGAGTGGTATTAACGAGCTCACTAATTCTGCAATAACGCAAACAAGAAATGTGTAGTGTGCTGGGATGTATGTCAAATCAGTAGGAATAGAAGAATCATTCATCAACTCTTTGGCAGCAGTAACGCTATAAACATTTACCACTAAATTTTTTCGTGTCTTTCTCGTGTTTAACCTTTCGAAAATTTTCACATATTTACTTTGCTCAAAATAGGCAAAAATAGGATCTAATATTCAATTAGACATTTTTAGGCAAAATAAAACTTAGCCTTCATATACGACTTTGTTTTTCATTTTGAGGTAAGGGAAAAAATTGTTTTCTTTCTTTCTTTTTTTTTAACCTAAAGATCCGATGTCAACTCATAATACAGTTCCTTCTCAGCCAATGTCTCAACAAGTTCCTCTTTTTCCTCTTAATTACATCTAAAATTCTTCTTTTCTCCCCTACTGCTACTATTTCTAACACTTTCTCATTCGTTTTCCATTCAATCCAGCTAATTCTCTCCTTTCTTCTCCATTCGAAAGTTCCCCAGTTTCGAAAGCTTCCAATTTCTTTTCATTCATTTTGCGTAATGTACATGTTTCTGCTCCATGGAAAAAATGAAATGAAATCTTTGAGTTTTACGTCCGACGGTTATGCCGGTTAGGCTAAAGGAGACGGTGATGATGAGTAATGAATGAAATGGTGGAATGAAGAACGTGGGAGGAAACGGGAGAACCCCGATAAAACCACACACACGGTGTTTGTCCACCACAAAGTTCACTTGGAGGGGGCTGGGATCGAACCCGGGACCCCAAGCACCGAAGGTGAACGCTCTACCACTGAGCCACTGCGGCCCCCTTCTACTCCATGGAGTACATATTGGAATCAGTAAAACAAAATCTCAATATTTAATTGAAAGTTCGTTTAATACAAAGATTAACTAATCCTGCTTGAAAAGAAATAATCTGACGCCTTTAGAGTGTAAAAATAATTTTGCATTTCATGGTATTTCAGTAATCTGTGCTGTCTTTATTTTCTTTCATGTATCACAGGAGTGGCCTCCTGAGTTTGAGAACCAGTGGAGTATTGAATGTGTTAAAAAAATATACAAGGATTATGAAATGTTGTGATTTATCTTATAAGCAGTGAATCGTGGGGATCCAATGAAAAAATAAAGGTCATCGCCTATGTTGTACACTATCATCATACTTACACGAAGGTAAACTATATTACATTTAGAAACATACATTGTATTTCCGTTACTATTGGCGCATTGTACAATTTATTTTCCATTATATTCAGAGTAAAATTTACCTATGGACAGCATAAGATTTCTTAAAAGCAAAACTTGCAAGACTCTTGCAAGCAGGACCAAGACCAAGGGTTCCAGTGCAAAACCAAAACCAAGACTGGATGTGCAAGACCAAGACCAAGACCCGGTGGTCTTTGTCTTGCATTTGCTCATCACTATTCCCGAGATCCTTAAATCTCTCGAAATCCGATCTTTCTATCCAATATCTGAGGAACGATGGCCAGTTGGCCAGTGGCCACCAGTTACTATCTGATACTAAAATGTTCACAATCCTCTTAAGTATTGATCAACACGAACATGATCTTTCTAAGAATTACGGTTCCCGAGATATTGCTCCTTAAATCTCACGAAATCAGAACATTTTTTTGGGGCCAATATCTCGGGAACGCTAAGAGTGACTCGAAAAAATCCATTATTTCTTTGAGATAGTTTTTGGTGCTCTATCAAATGGAGGCTCAAAATTGAAAAGTTCACAACTAAGACACACACACACACACACAGAGAGAGAGAGAGAGAGAGAGAGAGGCATAGAGTATTCAGTAACAAACTTTTTAAGTTCGTTGAATATCTGTCTGGTTTCTTTTAGAGCTTAAAAGCAGGGGCGTCATTTAGGGAGGGCAGGAGGGGGCAATCGCCCCCCAAGCGTTTGAGGAATGCATATACTTTAATCGATTGTATACTAATATACTAGTACAAAACGTGGAAGTCTTATGTCGGTGGTACTCTTGCCCCCTCCAAGCGAAGTCTGAAATGACGCCCATGCTTAAAAGATTCATATCTAGAAAATGTAAATAACACATAAACGCAAAAAAAAAAAAAAAAAAGAATGGTGGCTCAGTGGTAGCGGCTTACCTCTAGTGCGTAGAGTCCCTGGTTTTATCCCCGGTCAAGAAAGTTTGTGCTGGAGAACATCGTGTCCGTCAATTTTCTCGGGGTACGTCCATTTCTTCCCATTTTTTCTTCCACCAATTCTTCAGTCATAGTTCACTTGCTTTAATCATTACCTTCCTTAACCTAAAGGGCATAATCGTGGGACGTTAAATTGAAAGATGGAAAGATTTGTTAAAAAAAAAATCTTTTCCATGGACATACCTAAACTTGCCGTATAAACTTCATACCTCCTTTTCTGGTAATTGGTAATTGAACTTGGTTAAATTATGCTCTAAACACCTCATTTGGTCTTCATATATTAGAAATAAGCTAATTTTTCTGACCTATTCACAAATGTCTTGCAATCCCAACAAGAAGAAAACGATCGTTGGTAACCAGTTTATTTCTTTCTGTGCGAACGAACATATATATACATATATATATAAATGTACAACTTGGAAACAAAAGTAAGTATTATGAAAATGAAGTATTGATTTCAGATGCTAAATCGTTTCCTTTAATGTGAATTTCTCTACTTTTGAGGGAGAATTTATTGGACAGATTAAAATATATCGATTGGATAACTCCAGCTGCTATTTCTTCTCCGAATATACGAGTTCTTCAACTGTTTTATTCAGTCTTGAGTTCGTTTCGCTAAATTTATGGCTGTAATTCTTAAAATAAATTATGCTAATATCAAAAGCAGTGTTCTGTTGTTTTCTTTGTACTATAGACTTAAGTATTTTTTTTAAATACTAAAATTATATGGTTATGGTTATTGGAGAGATGTGCAAGGGTATTTCCGAATGTTTCCGACCTGACAGTGAAATATCTCTCCGCCAGTAATAAGCCGTTCATGGCATATAGTGCCATCTATGAAAGAAATAATTATTTAGTTTAAACTGTCTAGCTGTATAAGTTCGTTGGAGGGAGTAAAGTGTTTTATTCCACACGTCTGTTGTTGCCAAATCTGCAGTGCTAAATCTGGGTTGTAATGTCAGTGAAGCCACACTATGCGATCTCAACCCACAACGACTGACTCAAATTCAACTTTTGAGCATACTCTCGTACATGTTTTGATAGTTATTACGATGCTTTTACTTGGTATTTCTTACATGTGTGTACGTTTTTCAACGAAACAAAAGGAATCAGATGAACCTAACCAAATTTGTGTGAAAGTCTAATACGTTTTCAGTATTGGAATTGCCAATAGTCAGTAATATTTCTTTGACATGTTCCAATGTTGAAGAATGTTAACAAAATACAAATTGGTACTAAATCCAATTCATTAGTAGAACTGTTGCATAGATTTACTTATACATATGTTTTATTAATAATATTATTATACATTTCTATATATGCTTTCAGCTTACTCTGAATCATACAAACTAACGCGATTTGTATGTGAGAGTGAATTATTGTATTTATTCTGTGTGGCTTGCAACACATAATATGCCTGTTGAATTATTATCGTTCTTCAAGTGATTTTTCTAAATAATAATAATTACAGGATGCGTTCTACAAAATTCACCCGTCCTTTAGCAAACTTGCCATGTAGGTAGACCATGATTTGCTTAATAAGCATGTAAAATATTTTCATGGCCCGACATTTGATTATTAAATTATAAACTATCAAAATTGGGATTTGAGCATAATCAAATTTTCGCAAATGAATTTCATTCATTGCTTAATAGTGTAACAAAAATTAGCAGAAAATACCTGAAACAAAACTATTAAATGTTAACGGTTGAAGGCTAATTAGGTGTAGGACGTTCTTCCTCGCTATGACATTAATACTGAAAATTATGGATATGTTAAAATATCAAGTAATACTTTTAACAAAGTGCACACTTTCAAATATCTAGGATCAATATTAACAGATTAAAATAATATCCACGAAGATTTTATTAAATATAGATTGAAACTAAGGAAATCCATGTTGTTATTCAGTCCAACTTCTTTGTCTTCGGGAATTCTGTCGGAAGAATTTGATGTTTAAAATAAATAAAACAGTTTATGACCTGTTGTATTGTATGGTTACGAAATTTGGTCGAGAAATTTGAGAGAAGAATGTAGACTGAAAGTATAATCCTAAGGCGAATATTCAAACTGAAGAGGGATGAGAATGGGGGAAACTTCGTAACAAGGAGCAGCATAATTTTATATCGTTTACTTAACATTGTAAGGGTCATTAGAAGGCTCAGGTGGCCAGGTCATGTAACTAGAATCGAAGAAAGTAGAAACAGCTTGACAATTTTAAATGGAAACCCAACCAGAAAAAAAAAAAAAAAACATTAGGAAGGCCTAGGAGCAGACGAGAAGATAATATTAGGATCGATCTCGTAGAAAGAATAATAGAAAGTAGAAATTGGGTTCAATTAGCTAAGAACAGAAGTCAGTGGAGAGCTTTAGTGAATGCAGCATTGAACCTTCTGTTCTCATAGGTTATACGAGTAGAATTAGTGTACTATTAAAATCAAACAAGGGTGATATATTTTTTTATCAATCGGAAAACTGGTTACATGTTTACATGTATCATTTTATATTCACTTTTGTGTATATTATAAACATAGTTATAATATTCAAGTAAAACTCATCAGTTAAGTAGCAAATAGGTAAAGCACGAAGCATAAATATAACCTTTGTTTTCTATGGAAAGAATCTTCCTCATACCAAATAATATAACCAATTTTAATAGAAAACCTTTGGATTAGACTAGTTATTGTTTAATCAATCACATAATAAGTACTTCTCTGCTGTAGTGGAATATTTTTAACGTAATTTTTCATTGCCTAAGTAGAAATGAATGATTTTTTTATTATCAAATAGAAGAATGTGCATCCTTTCTATAGACCCTATAACATTATCTATATATGCCCTACCTTATTTTCCTATATGCAGAAGAAACTTTTAATTATCTGATTGAACAACCTATAGCTCTCAGAAGACTAAACACTGATCCATGTCATAAGACAGCAACCCAACATAACTCTTAGTGTTCACCAGAAATTATTATTCATTGATGTAAACTGTAACCCCTAAGTGCACCCAGCACAAAACAGAAAGAATTCCACCAGAAATATTACATAGAAACACCAATAATTTTATGCAGGGTGTTTCTAAATGGTAATCGATGTTTTGATTAAGTATATCTTTCATAATTATACTCGTACAACAGAAATGAAACATACCTTGAATTGAAAGAAAAAGTAACTCAAACAGTTTTTCTACTTTGCAGGTGATGTTTCGTGGCTCCGTCGTAGCACGGCGCTAGTTGTAACGTTAAAGATGGCGACGACTCTTGAGTCTAAAACCTTCTGTTCCTTGGAATTCGGAAGGTGTAATTCAGCAACTAAAGTGTAACATGCTTCTGGATGAATATGGATGAAATTCCCCATCTGACAAAATACGAAGGTGTAGAAGAGTTTAAGAATACAGGATGTCTGTGCAAAGAGAAGGCCAGTCGTCACGTGGTTCTTCTGCAACAACCTCCAAGATTCACTGACCTCGCCGGCTTGCAATTTCTTCTTGTGGAGGCATGTAAAGTATCGTGTTTATGTGCCACCGCTACCTACCGACCTCCCTGCAGCAGTGGAGTTAATTACACCAGCCATGTTAGCTTCACTGTTGCAAGAAATTGATTACATACTAAATATGTACCAAGTTAGAAGCAGCGATTAGGAGGCAAGAGGGTGCAATAGCCCCCCACTTTTTGAAGTGATCCCCTTAATGTATATAGTTTCATTTGGAAGTGTAAAGTTCTTGTATATATTACTGGTTCATAGAAAAAAATGGTACCATATAATATTTGCCGTTGCGTGAGTATGTATTGGTTATTTGACTTCCCGTGGAATTGAGAAAGCTACAAAAATTGCGTTTGAATTGCAATTCAAAGCAATTTATATATACATTGTGTATTTCGTTAAATGTCGTAGGATATGCTTGTAGTATCTACTGTCTTTTATTTTCTAAGAGTAATTACATACATTTAATGGCACGCGTGGAATTAAAAATATAAATTCTTCATTAATCCCCAGTTTCAATATAACCTCTACAAAACAAGCAAGCCTCATTATTTATTACTATGGTTAATATTATCCTTTCTATTTATTTGTTTTGCAAATTTGTTATTAAATACTCTGATCACACAATTTTCCAGGTAGAATTTTAAGATGTTCATGAGCAAGGAATCATATCTCTTCTTACACTTTTGGTGTTTAAGAGTACAAAAGTTAGTACCTACTTGAATTGCTCTTGTCAACTTACTTAATACGATATGAAATACGAAATACAGTATTTTAACTGAAATAGATAGTATCCTATTAGTTATAGGGTCTTTCGTCAAACAAAGTGTTAGAAACAACCAGGAAAACTAACAGTAATATACAAATATTCAGATCATTTCTTCCGCACCCCCCACTTTTAACGTCCAATCGCCGCCACTGTGCCGAGTTATAAGGTAATCTCACATTTAGCATTTGTACTCTGTGACAAAAAATGTTTATCTTCCATTTTAAGCTATGTTTCATTTCTGTATTGTTTGTGGAACAGTAGAAATACCTAATTAATACCCCGATATTCATTAAGGGACACCCTGCATTTTTAAATGTTCTCTTCCAACGTTATAAGATTTTACGAATACCTTGTGCATTCTAAGTTCCTTATCAAGTTGTTATCTAACCCACTAACTTTGTAATTACAATTCTTTGTGTCACAGTGACATACAATATTATACTTACTTTTTTTTTCTTCCTTCCCTTTTTCATTTTTGCATTACATTTATTTCATCTTGATTGCTTCAACTTGGAATGATTTTGCAGTATTTGTTCCTAATTAACAGAGCACTTTAAAATATACTTAATTACTTCTAGCAATTATGACATTTATCTTTACGTCCATTTCCTTTTTGTGTATTAGAAACTACGATTTCTGGAATAAATAACTACTAATTAATCTTTATTCCATTTTGATAATGATCTATAAAGTGTATTTATGATGTCTGTAGTTGAGAAAAAGGAAAGACATTATTTCATTGCATGAAATATGTTATTGCCTTTTCTAAATTATTACATGTTCTTTTTAAAGCACCTTCGTAAATAAATGTTAAGAGATCTCGCTGTTTGGTCGGTAGATCTCGGATGGATTTTTAATAAGGGTTCATAATATGTGGATTTGCCGTTTTGATGGAGATATTCGTAGTTAATTTTAAGGCCGACTTTCCTCAACTGTTTCCTCCACATACTTTTATGTGACAATCAGTAGCAGATCCTAATATATTATAATATTAAAACCAAGTAAAGCAACATAACTAAGATAACGAAAATTAAAATTACTATATGTCACTTTTACGTGGTCAGAAGAGTGGTAGTAATGGAAGTAGATAGAAAGAGAGATAGAGGGAAACCAAGAAGGAAATGTAAGAAGCTAGTTCGGAATAACTTCAGGGAGAATGATCTAACAGGGGAAGAATTACGGGATAGGGCTTTATGGAGAAGACTTATCAGAAATGTAAACGTCATATACGTAGGAAGAGATGGAGAGAAAGACGAAAACTATAACTATATAACTATATATATACAATAGTTTGCACTCGATTCCTATTATGAATTTCCCGGTGGGGACAGTCGGTTGAAAAGGTGTAACAGCTTTTTCAGACTAGCCATCCTGAGTGAGGATTTTCCTGTGTTTTCCTCATTCACACCAGGCAAATGCTACGGTGGTACCTAACATAATAGCCCAGGGATGCAAACAACCACTCGCCATGGGCGGGTGGTTCATCTGTGCGGGTGAGTATTTAACATTATACCGAAGGCATGTAAATGATTTCTATTGTGGGATGTGGGCTAGTAGCTATTTTCTTGGGCTAGTTGCTTATTTGCATCCCTGTAATAGTCCCCGGCCGATATCTTTCTTCCCCATTCCTTTGTTCCTCTCCAATTTCCCGGGCAGTGTGCACTCCGAGGAACATTGTCCCTCATATGTATGATGAGCTAACATAGACATAAATGTCTAAAGCCCTGAAATCTAATTCCTAGTCCTAATCCTATTAAGAATTTGTCAGATTAAATACAAAGCTCCTGAGGTATTAATAGATATAGAATGTGAGTTGTACAATCTTGGTGAACTTCATGTTTAAATTAGAACGTGAATATGGCGGTACACCTGATGAACACATTCTTATCCTACCATATAAGACAAACATTATTAGATTGATTCGTGCATAGATATGAAGTAGTATGCATGCAAAAACACCGAATTACAGAATTTTCTTTAAGGATGCATTACTTCATGGATGTAAGAAAATTTTAGAATTTTTCTTTTCTTTCTTTTTTCTTTTCCTTTTTTTCTTTTTTCTTTTCTTTTTTCTTTTCTTTTTTTCTTTTCCTTTTTTTCTTTTTTCTTTTCTTTTTTCTTTTTTCTTTTCTTTTTTCTTTTCTTTTTTCTTTTCTTTTTTCTTTTCTTTTTTTCTTTTTCTTTTTTTTTCTTTTTCTTTTCCTTTTCCTTTTCTTTTTTCTTTTCTTTTTCTTTTTCTTTTTTCTTTTCCTTTTTTCTTTTTCTTTTTTTCCGGGAATGAATGTCCAAAGATGAGGCATACTCGAATCGATAGAACTTATTAAATTGAACAAATTGATATTCTTGAATGTAAAAGCTTGTGTGTACACAGTAAAAACTGGTTGTGTTAACTCAATTTTAACACAAAGCAGTGGTTCCAGCGTGACTACCACTATGCGGTGTTAGTTCAACACATACCCCGCGGTGTTGGCGTTTAAAACAAAGGGTGTGTTACGTCTTTAACACAAAACTGGTGTTGAGCCATGCCGTAAGCGTTTATGAACCACAAAATTACTCCCTCAAAATATGTTAAATCGCCTATATGTGTAATGTGTTTACATTATGCTGAATCTAAAAAAAAAAAAAAAAAAAAAAAGCACTTTAAACAAGTAAAAAAAAAAATATTCCAGTGGCGGGTAGAGGGCCCGAACCACCAACCTGTCGATTACTAGCGGCGTGCTCTTCCGACTTAGCCACGGAGACGATGAAGATAACGTCGCTTATAGAGGGATAAATTGTTGAGGTCTTTTGAATTTGGCTACTCAGAGTGCTCCTTTAAGCCGCGTATATTCGACGATAACCGTTTGGGATAAGATAAAATCTGCTCGCCGTTTGTAATTTCATAACAAAATGGCGACTGTCTATTATAGTTCTTCCATATTCACTTTCAAATGATCTGCGACAGTTGCCATCTAATAAAGTTGATGCGTTTGTTGCTTCTGGTACACAATTGCTTAAAAAAAAAAAAAAAAAAAAAAACCAATAAATGCATCAAATGTGGGAGATGAAATTTTGCGTATATCTGGATTTGTTTAAATATTTCTTTCTACTGTGTTTGTCTGTAGCTTCAATTCATAAGCCTTTATAATTAGATGCCCAACATATTTGACAATCACGCAGAAAACAACACCTAAGATTCTACACTTGTGTTAATTTAACATACAGGTTGTGTGTCATTTCAACTACCGGCATTTGACACACAACTCCAAATGGAGAGTGAGTTGTTCTAATCACTTATGTGTTATATTTTAACATAATCGTGTTGACACATAGGCATGTCGTTGAAATAACACAACGATTTTTTACAGTGTAGATTTCAAAAAATGGAGAAAAAAACAATTAATTTGTAAATCTTTAAAAAAAATGTAATTATGACCTATTCAAGTGACACTCATGCTGAAAGTACCATCATTGACAGGGTTGGTTAAGTATTTACCGTACACTAATTATCAACTTCATTTTCTATTTAACCAAAATATTGTTCACAGTCGGTAAACCACATCGAGATTAACAAAATAACAATTGATGGTTAATTTTCATGGGTCGTATTCCAGAAAATCGAAAAAACTAACTTTTGAGGCTTAGATAAAATATGTTCTTTGCAAATAGTAATATTTATATTGTATTTTGCTGGAATAAATTATTTATTTAATGTCTGTATAGCAAATTACACTATTAACTAGCAAACTGTTATTTGTCCTTCTTTAACATACTCTCTACGCATATACTATTTGTAAATACGAGATAACTAACTTCAGTTTTAGGCTTATTGGATTGTTGTCCATTAATCCTCTGATTACGGTAGTTAATAGTGTTTGGCGAAAATGAACCATACTAGTATGTAATATGCATTTAATCATTAATGCATACCAGTCTAGCACCACAGCGGTCTTCAATAGAAATTCAATAGAATGGTCAGTGTCATTATAAATATTGGCAAGAGCAACATCTAATGTTTCAAACATCGATTTTTGAATGCGCCGTCATTCAATTTAGATAAATCTTGCCTGATTTGGTCAGTAACTTTGTATGTTTTCACATCACTAGCATAATTTATTTATTTGTCATCAATACAACAGGGATAAGCCCAGTTATAGTGTTGGTTTATTACAAAATAAATTTACAATAGTTTTCTTAAAACATTTAGTAGTTCATATTACAGATGTCAATTTCTTTGTGTTCGACACATATTTTGTTATAAAAAGAGCGTATTCTCCAGATTGGTAACTTCGATAATTTTTGCAATAGAACAGGCCAGAGTTAGCATGAGTTTTAAATGTTCGGACATGGAAATTTAGTGTCGATTTCAGATCCGTACAATTAAACTCGTTTTGTACTATTTTATGGAGAAAAATCACTGGAACTATTAGATTTTTCCGTTCCGTTAATCATATTACTGTTATTAGTATATTTATTATTTTTTAAAATTGCTAGCAGAACACCCGTTTCATTTTGAACATAAAGGGGTGAATTTGAATTTAAACGGCATTGAAAATGTCACTATTCGTCTTAGCGATCCCGAAAACTATGGATTCGACACTAATATCGGTCATTTTCCATCCTTTATATATATCCCATCTCGTTCTCCCAAGTTACGGGGCTGACAGCATCGGAAATGTCACTGTTCATCTCAGCGACCCCGAAAACGGATTCGACACAAATATAGGTTATTTTCGATCATTTTTAAACATCTCTTCCTTCGCCTCCCCTAAGTTGAACCTTCATTGTGAAATCATAAAATCCATTCCAGGCCCGAATTTAATTTATGTTGAAAATTTAATCGAGATCGGTCGGGTGGTTGAAGAGTTATTAAGTTACAAACGTAGTCACTTCCATTTTTATTTATTTTTATATATCTCCCCCTCCACCTCCCCTAAGTTGCACCGTTAAAGTGAAATGATAAAAAGCATCCTAGTTCCGAACCTCATTTATGTAACGAATTTGATTGAGATCCGTCGCGTGGTTCAAGAGGTACGAAGTCACAAACATAGTCACTTTTAATTCTATATATTAGATTAGATTTCAGTTTCTTGCTTACATGTTTGCTGAACTTACGTTTTCCGATTATTTTATTGACAGTTCGTGCAAACATGGAGATTTGAGTTAAACTTTGGCAGTTCTAACTTATGATTACTTAGCCAATAGAATCCTGTATTCCAGTAATGGAACAGATCAGACAGTTCCTGATCCAGATAACACGAAAGGAGTCAGACAAGACACCCACAGTACCTGTTGAACCGGACAGTCCCGTGACCTGGTCACGCAAGTCGTCATATAAATGGAGAGGTACGAGGTTGCTAATGTAATTAGAACAAACATGATTTTTCTCCCTCCCTCTCTCTTTCTGTCTGTCTCTCTCCATCTTCTCACTAAAATCTAGAATTTTCTTTCTCTTTCGTATGTATGTGTGTGTGTGTGTGTTAAAGAATTACACTGAAGGATAACTACAAGATCTATCAGAGTATAAACGCGTGAGAATCACAGAAATGAAAAGATACATGGTTTTCTTATTAGATATGTCAAAATTTAATCGAACGAACCTGTAAAACTTGTCTAGAATATAAATGATACCACCGAGTTCAGATAGTATTATATTACAAGTTTTTGCGTAGTCTGTGTTCAGAAGCACTGCACCACTTTTCAGTATGAAAGACGAATAAACATATATTTGAACTAGTCAATACGTGATACCTTGATTTAAAATCATTACACCGCACCGGGGATCTAATAGACTGTCACTGGGCGACTTTTTTTTTTTTTGTTTTGTTTTGTTTTGTTTTCTTTCTTGATCAAACGACCTTACAGTTTTCAAGCTCCTAAAAAACTTCGTTTTGGTACTGCATCTTGCAATTTAAGAATAATATAACCCAGGTAATTCGTGACTTTCACTTAGGAAGAAGCTTCTGCTTCTATCCTATTTATTTTAGATTCATGGTTAGTGTATCACCATCTTTATAATGACTCGTGCTTCCGAACGATACCACACATTGATACGTATCCAGTGGTGCTATTCAGCTATAAAATTTGCTTTTGTCTACCTTGAATGGTTTTTGTTTTGTAAGAGAGTTATTAATTGTTGTTTTAAAAAATTAGAATAACACCACTGTACGTAACGATCCATAATTTTGGGGAAGTCTGGGAAAAGTCCAGAAATTCCTTCCCTCAAAATGTTTTATAGCAATCTAGATACTCATAACGGGGTTCCAGTAAGAGATAACTCCATCAAATTTATCTCAACATTATTGGAATGTCGGTCTATATTTCTGCCAAGTTTCATTTAAGTACATTTCGTAGATGTGAAGATAAGATCATATATATATATATATATTTAAAAATATAAGAAATGTACTTAATAAGTACCTAGTCGTACTCTAATTATCATAGATTCATGGTTTGTTCGTCATTATCTTTAGAATATTGTAGACTTTCGAATAATACTCGCTGCATGTATAACGATAAATGCTATCTGCAGGAGAAGTACTCAGAAAAATTCTGTATCTCCTAGGTTACATATTTGCTAATGAAAATATAGTTAATTTTCGAACCAAAAATAATAGTTTTTACAACAAATGTACCGTGTCATGCGAAAATGAACTAAGCGCCACTTTCATACTTTTAAGAAAATTACGTATAAAGGTTGATGTCCAACATTAATGTAGCCGTAATCAAAAGTGAAATTATGTTTCCTTTTTTGGAAAGGTGTTGGTTTTCCTCTCTTGTCGATTGTGCAAAACGTTCCAATGCTTATCAGGAACCAATCGTCGCATTTACGTGGATTTTCAAAGTTTGGCGCTTAGTTCATTTTTGCACAACACAGTATAAATATGACTTTTGAAAGAGAGACTAATACAGAGTGAGTGAGGGATCTTTTTTTATTGTATACACATACAGGAGAAATTAAATGTAAAATAATGAAGTAGGTGGTCTTTTAAACATACCTAGTTCTATAAAAAGAGCCAAGAAAGTTTTGTCGCTTTTTGTGCAGGTCTGTGTTCAATTGGACCTCGAGTTGAACGCAAATGGACATAAGGCGAAAGTCAGTTGTTGGTGTGGGTATATCCAACATACTACCTGGTGTAGCATTTCTATTACATCGTGAACTTGCGTAAGGACAGAGTGAACATGGAACCTTCACACTGCGTCATAAGGGCGTGTATGCTGTACGAGTTCAAACCAGTGTTGTCAGATAGCGGGAAATTTCTCGCAATACGGGAAATTCTTTGCATAGGTGGGAATGTGGGAAATTCTGGTTGAAAGTAGGAAATTTTGTGAACTTTTCTTCCTTTTTATGTTGTCCCTTTCTCACTCCTTGTCTTCATCTCTTTGTACGTGGAATAATACATGTATTGAAAGCCTCTTTGAAGGTCAAAAGAATCAGAACAGCAAGAGAGATTTATTAACCGAACCGAACTGTACTGATTGTTTATCGCGCCAATATCCATTTTCTGCGAGAAGATAAAAGGGAGGGAGGGTTTATGGCCCTTTGCTTACTATATTTGTTATGGCCAGTCATTCACGGAGTGTTAGGGTGAAGTGAGGGGAAAGATGGAAGGATATAATACTTGGAAGTAGCATACACACAGAAACATGTATATTTATACCAAATATATACAGATAGAAAATTAGGATAGCTCTATAATAGATTTCTCCTTTCGCAGGAAAGATCAGATTGATTGTTCAGAGTTATTTGATTTTAATTTGAAGTTATGAATATAATGATTAATTAATTCATGATTGATATTCTTTCTTGGCGGGAAATTTTGCAACTGATCGGGAAATTTCAGGGCTTTGAGCGGAAAGTCTGTTATATTGAATCTGACAACACTGGTTCAAACTGGGATCAAACGTCGCTGCAGCAGGACGGAGGATATGCTAGACCTTTAGTGAGGTTGTCGCAACTACGCGGACAGTGCAGCGGCAAGTTTAAGGACGGTGACAGACGCGCCACGTGCCGGAAGAACAACAATGTACAAATTGAAGATCTTGAGGCAGCAACTGAGGCGAACACTGGCCAGACATGTCAGGAACTGGGACTACAATTCAGTGTGAGTGGAGAAATCATTCGGCAGCATGTCCATCAACTTGGGAAGCATTACAAGCTGGGTCGTTGGGTCCCACATGATTTAACTCAGGGCCAGAAGGCAACGCGAGCAGACAACTGTATTTCTTTGTTGTCTCGTCTGAGGAAGGAGCCATTTCTTGACAGTGTGTTGATATGTGATGAGAAGTAGGTCCTATATGAAGCTCCACGACGCCGTCATCATTGGATAACATTGATGAACCGGTTCCAAAACAGCCAAAACCGCATTGCACCAGAAGAAGGTCCTCCTATGTGTTTGGTGGACTGCTCGCGGCACCTTGCATCGGGAACTGCTACTTGCTGGTCAGAGCATCAATGCAACTGTGTACTATCAGCAGTTGATCCGTGTTCAAGATAAACTCAAAACTCTGAAGCCAGCACTTCTGAATCGCAAAGGGTCCTCCTGTTACAGGACAACGCTAAGCCCCACGTGGTTAAGATGACCCGGGACATCATTCTACGCCTTGAATGGGAAACACTATTACATCCGCCATACTCCCCGGACATTTCATCGTCCGATTATCACCTGTTCTATTTCTTTGATAATCACTTTAGAGGACGCCAGTTCAAAACCCTAGTAGAGGTGCAACATACACTTGATACCTCCTTCGCTTCATGGTCAACCAAGTTCTACCGCGATGGAATCCACGGCCTTCCTTAGATGACATATCGATGTTCGAAAGTGGTGAAGGGAAAAGCGACAGAACTTTCTTGATTACCTTTAATATTGCGCTATATAAACTGTACATATGTTTTTATCAGGATTGTGTAATTAGAAATACTGATGTGTCAAGCCTTGCTTGTGTTTGAAGCACCGTTCACAACATTGTAATACACTAGACATTCGAATATCCTGTTCGAAATTATCCATATTATAAGGCTTAGTTCAAAAAAAAAAAAAAAAAAAAAGAAAAGAAAAAGAAAAAGAAAAAAAAGAAAGAAAATTCCATAATAAAACTATTACCTTTTCCTTAAAATCATCTACTCGACTTTACGCGACTTTGCCCATGAGAAGCAGTCATTATGAAGAACAATTGGAAATGCTAAAAACTAAGTTTTGATTTTTTTCCCCCTTTGTTTACCTTTCCACATTTGTGTATTCATTTATCAAAGATGAAGAAATCACGTTTTTAGGAAAGTAAGTAGGCCTATAGGAATTAGATCTATGTTTTATGTTAATATTTTGTTGATCTTAATCTTGTATATATGCACAGTGAACATCGTTTTATGTTTCCTGCAATTCCGAGATGGAGTGGGTCAGTAGGTCGGTGGGTCAGTAGGTCGTTTTCTGAGTGGGTCAGTGGTTCGTGGGTCAACAGCATGTGACCCACTGTGACCCACCACCCACCGTGACCCACTGTGACCCACCACCCACCATGACCCACTGCGAATCACTGACTCAGTATGATCTACTGACCCTCTCTGCTCACTGCATTATAGACAGTATCTTCTGAAGACTGGTAAATTTGTCTTTGTTTTTCTTTCAAGACCTTCATTTCCCTTCCTTTTCCACTTGTTTCTGTCTACTTCCTGAGGTGAGTATATCTAACCAAGTGAAAAAAGAACTTCAGGCACTTTTGGATATTGATATTTGAAATTGTAATAATAGCAATAGGACTTACACTACAACTTGGCTTTCGAGACCTGTGAGCTTTTAGAGCTAACTACTGGAAAAAATACATTTTTGAATCACTGTAATATATAAATTATTATATAAAAAAATTGAAAGTAACTATGTGTGCCTGATCATCACTGTCAAATTGCAAAGTCAAATGAAATTACTTTTGGTATATAGTTAGGCCTTAATCCAAATTGGGATGTTATATTGCTTTTATTGTAATGCATAATATCCTAAGGAGGTAGTGAGGATCCGAATTTTTGCGAAAAAAAAATGAGTATCTCGCAAATCGTTAAACTTACGGAGCTGAAATTCAGTGTATTAACTCTTTATTGAAAATAAACAGAATGTGTCCTAGCATTTTTGTTAAATTCTCCTTTATGTGGGGGGAAGGAACTTTCTATATATGGAAAATTGGTAGTGAGTTGGTTTGTAAAAATGATCGAAAACGATCGATGTTATTTAAGAAAAAAATCAGAAACAAACAATACAGTTCTTGGCTTCATATATCCATTGCTTTCTGCTATAATAATTGCTGAAGCTTATGTTTATTATATGGAGCGCTTACAGCACAGGGCAATCAACCCATAAAGTTGTGAGAAAAATAGGCATAAAATTTGTACTGTAAGCTTAATTACACGGAAGTTTGAAGTTTGAATTGTATGCATAATTATATGGAAAATTTTACACTTTTTTTTCCCTTTACGTTGGTCTACTTCCTTTGATTTGGGACTTTGAAATTTCATCCTTTTTTCCACTGAAAAGTATTGATAATTCAACAAGGAAATAATTATACTATGATAATTTAATTGAAATTCATCGTAATTTGGAACATGGCAAACAGCAGTGTGGTAATTGAAAGGGAAGGAGGAGGGAAATTCCCATTCACCTCTGAACACTTTCCAGGAACCTCGCTCCCTTTCGCTTTCTAGACGGGGGAGGGAACTTGGTAATGGTATCAAACCTTCATGTGTAATTACAAAAATTAAATTTATAAACAAATAAGAAATCATCAGTTTATCAGGCTTTAATTGATAATTTATTCACAAGATTCCCTATCAGGGCGTGGTAGAGTAAGTTTCTGTTCTACATGGGTCAACATTGCCAACTGACATGGTCGATATGGAAAAGATTTTGTATAGTGATAGAGAGATGATACTTCCTGCTAAGTATTTCAAACCTGACCAAGAAAAATCGTTATCAGACTTAAGTCTAACAAGTAGATTGTCGATGAGAAGTTGCAGAAATCGGGTAGAAGTATTATCAATTTCCATGACAGAGTGCGAACGGGGATTTCCCCTTATGAATTTACAGATGACTGATATTAGAAATAGACTAATGTAAGTGCTCAAACATTGTCTAACTTGTTGCTCATCAATGTTAATGGACCACCGCTAGACATGCTCAAAGTAGACGAGCTAGTTATTTCTTGGCTGAAGGATGGACATCATTCCACTGTGGGTGATTTACCGCCAAAAAGTTACCAACAGAAAATAAATCCGATTTCAGATTTGTTTTAAGGTGGAAAATTACGAGTTACGGAAAATGTATACTTGTATTACTAATGGCTTATTTGTGTTATTCAACTTAGTACCTAATTTTTAATAAGTCTCTTCTTTGCTTTAGGTAAACTACTTTGAATAAATATTCATAATAATTGCAATTATGCATATTTGTAACTTAAATTTAACGTGATGTTTTAGTGATTACACAAATTACAATTATGAGCATACTTTATGGAGATGCTCTCACATAGGGTACCCGAGCACCTTTATACCCTATGAACAACTGATTTTTCAAGTCTTTTGTGAGAAAAATACTGTGAACTGAGAAACCATTACCTTTGCCATATACTACAGGGGTATTTTCCTGCGAATAGAAGTTTCTTGTGGAATGCGTTCAGAAATTAGCACTTGCAAGAATACTCTCTTAGTACAAGTATATTTTAGGCACACTCTAATTTTCCCCCACCTCGATCTGTTTCAATTTCCTCACTGACAAACACTTTACCATTTCATATCGTAAAGGTCAGATCCACCGTTATTGTAACAGAGTGGTGCTTGAGCGATTGACTAGAAATTCAAACTGCGATTAGTGACAATTTCACAGTCTTGTTTTATTACAAATGTAAACTCTTTAGTCAGTTCAGAAGAGGCCGTGGATCGTGTTCAGAGTTGATGACAATGGATTTTGGTGAGTCAAGATAGGTCAAAGTGGATGAGAGTGGTTCATGGTGGGTGGTGGGTCACGGTGGGTCAGAGTGGTTCACCGTGGGTGGTGGGTCAGAGTGGGTCACGGTGGATCGTGGGTCATGGTGGGTCATGGGTCAGAGTGGGTCATGGTGGGTGGTGGGTCAGTGGGTCGTGGGTCACGGTGGGTGGTGGGTCGTGGGTCAAGTTTTCATTGACCCACGCCAACTCTGCTGCAATTAAGTTAGACGTTACTAAATTTACTTAAATATGTAGACCGTCTTTGGAATGCGTACATAAAATGTGTATAATATTCCAATATATAATATTTTGGACTTCTTTTTCCTATAATACATTTTTAAGACTTACAATACAGCACAGTACATAACAAACACTTGGGGTCGCGATGGCTCAGTGATAAAGCTTTTACTTGTGGAGCGTGAGGTTCTTGGTTCGATCCTAGCTCGCGTCGAGTGGGATTAGTGATGATTCTAATTATCCCGGCTTTACGCTAAATAATGAATCGTGAAGCATAATTAGAAAGCACGAATGATTACATAGAAAATGATGTACTAATTAGGATAAACATCTGAAATTTCCCTTTTTTCTAAAAAAAAAACTGACTTTCAAAAGGTTAGTACTATTACTGGTATTATTTTATTTATTATGGTATTGTTTATAGAAGGATATAGGATAAAAACTGCGTTCAAATTCAAAACTATATTTCAGGACATCAAAAACTATTTTTTAAAAATCCTAGTTTCATTCAATAAAATTTTTCGATGCTGAATTTTTGTTGACCAGTGTATTGAATTTGATTTCAGTTGAGTTTCGAGTCCCTTTCAGCAGCAAGGCTATATGCGACGTGGAACTACAACTTAACGTGAAATCCGAACTACAAGAGCTTTCCGCCATGAAGCAAATCCGGATCTTCCACGGAAAAGGCACGTACACTAACTGCTTAGTCACGAGAGAGCTCATCAGTGTATTCGAGGTCGAATAATGGACATGATTAATCTATAAATGTAGAAGAAGTAGTCCTGACTGAGTGAGTGTGTAACTATTCAACGCCCAGCCCAAAAACTACTTAAGCTAGAAACTTAAAATTTTGACCCCCCAAAAATGAAATGAAATCTTTCAATTTAACGTCGCACGGTTATGCCCTTTAGGCTAAGGGAGACGGATGATTAAGACAAGAATGAGAATGTGGGAGTAGACATGAGTACCCTGAGAAAACGCAAGGACACGGCGTTGTCCACCACAAACTTATTTGGCGTAAGATCAATCCAGGCTAGCCCCCGCTTAATCATCTCTTAATCACGAAAAACCAACCGCTTTTTTGGATTGGGGAAAAATCTAAGACGACTTTGTTAATAAAGTGTTACTATATTAAACGTAAACCGCTACGTCTCTGTGTCAATCTCAATCGCGATTGAGTTAAATTTGGACTCGCGCTCAGGATGTGAGCTAGTTGCCCAGCGCGTGTGCGCAAGTTATTTTGTGTTTCTTTCACCGATTATCATAAGAATGCACAACCATAAAGAACATCAAAAAATAAGCGACACGTATTTTTTTTTTATATCGACCAACAAGCGCATTGAAAGGGTCAAATAGGGACATACAAAAGGGGTCAAAATGGGATTTTGTGGAATATAGCGAAAACGAGAAGAGATATTGGAAAAGGTTAAATGTACGAAATACTACCCATAGTCGACGCAAGGCAATGAAGTAGAATACACCCATGTAAAAGAAGCAAAACATCCGGAAATGGATCAATCACGTGTACAACATTGTCACAATGTGTTACAGAAATGAGCGAAAAGGGTGGTAAGGAGCAGGAAGAAAGAAGAAACGAAAACAGAAAATACGTGTTTTTGCTTTGGGTGCATATGTAGCCTGTATGCGAAAGAGACGCAGATTCATCTCAATGCACGAAGATGAGAGAAAACGCAGGAAGGATGCAAACGCCGTTCGTATAGGCCGCCAGTGAGACAGTACTGCGCAGTGGGTTGCATATATAGCGTAATGGAAACAATGGTGAGATGGATGTAGGAAACTAGGTGGTGTATAGGCAATAGTAAAAAAAAAGAACGTTACTATTACTGTTATGTACTACGTGTATTTTCGAAATGATGTAATGTTGATACTCATGCCTGGTACTTATATTACTGTTGCTGTTTGTCTTACATATGTGGACCACCTACTATTACATTCTACTGTTATGTATTTTTCTTTCCATTACGCGATGTCTCGCTGGCTGCCTATATGAACGGTGTTTGCATATTTCCTACGTGTTCTCTTGTCTTCGTGCATTGAGATGAATTTGAGTCTCTTTCGCATACGGACGACGTAAGAACCCAAAGCAAAAACACGTATTTCCTGTTTCAGTTTCTTCTTTCTTCCTGCTCCTTACCACCCATTTCGCTCATTTCTGTAACGCATTGTAACAATGTTGTACGTGTGATTGGTCCATTTCCGGATGTTTTGCTTCTTTTACATGGGTGTATTCTACTTCATTGCCTTGCGTCGACTATGGGTAGTATTTCGTACATTTAACCTTTTCCGATATCTCTTCTCGTTTTCGCTATATTCCACATAATCTCATTTTGACCCCATTTTTATGACCATATTTGACCCTTTCAGTGCGCTTGTTGGCCGATATAAAAGAATACGTATCGCTTCTTTTTCGATGTTCTCTTTGTCTGTACAATCTTATCACAATCGGTGTGTTGCACCAGGGTACTCTGGCTTGTTAGAGAGAAATCTCTATGAACGCAATTTAAGTCTTTTTTTTTTTTTTTTAACTTGCTTTACAGATACCTTACTGTTATACTTATTTTACAATTCAAGACTCACATTTATTGGAGGCAGGAGCTCATGTGATTCGGATTCCACGTTAATCAGTAAGTCTTGTCTCATATAACCTCGCTGATAAAAGGGACGTTAGGTTAAACTCAAAATCAACTCAACTAATATTTATTGAACTTAAAACATTAAAGGCAAAAACTAAATTTGCTTTGCGTTAGTTTCGTTAGAAAAGTACATTGGAAGTGTCACTTAACAAAAAAATCACTAAAAAATAATGGTCCGAAGGATTCTAAGTCAGTATTTGTAACACAAGTTCACACTAGCACTTGCGGTTTAGAATCCTCCGCTTGTCTAATTTTAAAATATGGCAACCCTATGTATGTACCTTATATTTGTCATTGTTGTGGAGGATAGAGTATGGTTGATAACGAAAATAATGTATTTCTTGGTTAAGACGTCGGGCATAAAGAGAGAGTCCACTGTATTTGATTGGTTGTTCAATTGATTTTAATTTTAATTTAAGAATATACACAAGATCAGACTGGTGTTGCTACGGTTGCCAACTTGTGAAAATTGAAATACTGGACAGCCTCCTGGAGTACGCATATTCTTAAGATTGTGACATGATCGATGGTCAAAAATGTTAAGAACCTGAAATTGGTTACTTCACATAAAATTGAGCGATGCGGAATTTGAATTTAATAACTTCAGTTACTTTTGACGTATTTATTAAAATTACTTATTCCAGTTTTGGTTCAGTCGCCACATGTAATTTTTGGGTCAATGTTCCGTTAAGGGGGTCCAGTGTCTTTGACACCACTTCTTTCTATTGATTTTTGTTTGGTTACATAATATAACGTTATATTAGGTTAGGTTAGGTCAGATTAGGTTAGGTTAGGTTAGCTTAGCTTAGGTCAGGTTAGGTTAGGTTAGCTTAAGGGGGTCCAGTGTAGTTTTGGACCCCCTTAGCGGAACATGGACCAATTTTTGTAGTCTACCATCAATAATACATCGTTTTTAAAACAGAAAAGCAAATATAATTGGCAATATAATTATGGCATGCACAAAATATTCTTGAAAAATAAGTCTTACCAGCTTCGCTGCGACTGGTAGTGTTTCATAATGCCTACATACTTTCACTGGATCTGGATGCATTATTTAGTTCGAAGATGTAGCTGAAGACGAAGCAGTGCTAGCTGCACTCTTAAAAATGTTCTCATGTTGACCTTTAGCAGTTTTGATAAGTTCAGTAAATTTTCCTGCCTTCAACTTTTCAGCAAATTCGACGCACGACAAGACGATATCAAAGCAAATTATAAGTTCTGCTTTAATCATGTTCATTGACAAATAATTCCTTTCGTCACTCCAAAATAATCTGAATAGAACAGAGAATAGGACTAACTAGTAAGAGGAAAAATTACCGGACATTTAATATCGGTTCTGAAATCATATCGGACACCGGACAAGATCAAAAACTGAACTGTTCGGTAAAATACTAGACGGTTGGCAACCCTAAGTGTTGACCACTATACGAAGCGAGACGAGAAATAAGGTCTTCTTTTCTCAGTTTGTAACTTTTGTAGAGATCTCATTTCGATTCGTAAAGAATTATTTCTTGTCCCAATTTTCGAAAAGCTTTCCTCGTTTCGAAATTTCTTGGCCAAGTAAATTTGTGGTGTACAAGATCGTGTCCGTGACATTTCTCGGCGTACATTTGTTTCCTCCTCCTACATGCTCATTCCATGAATTCTTCCGTCATCGTGCACTTGCCTTAATAAATCCGTCTCCCTTAGAATAAAGGGCATAATCGTGGGACGTCAAGCTGAAAGATTTCATTTCACTTTTGAAATTTCTCTCCGTCTCATTATGTAAGTTGATGTATATACAAAACTTATGCTCTGATTTTTCTTTTCTTTCGCTCATCTAAAAATTTCAGATGGAATTACGAAAGATTCACGAAGGGTGTCACATAACTGCTTCTTATTACTGAAGTACATTATGTAATAACTTGCATATTTTTAAACGTTGATAAGTGCTCTTCATAGTGTTAATATAATCACTATCAATTTATAGTTTTTATATTATAAGTTATGTAACACTAGAACAGTATTTCAGATCTACGACTTCAGTGAACTAGTGTTTCCCACGAGATTTGTGACATTTCTAGTCTAGTCTCGTTTTCGAGAGGAGAATGAAGATGAGACGAGAAATGTTTCGTATTTCCTCCTTCCCTCACTGGTGCGTGAGATTTAAGTTCAATACCAGTGAGAGGAAGCGAGTTCCAATCACACACTTATTGTGAGCGGCAAAATGAATCAGCCTAAAGATACATTGATTTGCCGTGTGGTGTGTCACAATTAAATGAAAAAGGATTTTTAATGATTGTACTGTTTAATAGCGATTTCTAGTTGTTTATATGTATGTATGTGTGTGTGTTTTCATTTCTTGTCCGAGCAAAATCCCCAAATTGCCATCAAACGTAACATAATATATGAGCAAGACTAACCTGAATGCAAATTTGTTCTTCCTCTACAAGTCTTTCCTGGGTGTCTGCATCGATCAACTTGTTGGTCGACAATGTAGATCCTTGCCCAGCGTGTTGGTTGGTAGATGTTCCTGAATGTGAGAATTGTTCTCTCCTCTCGGTTGGACTGGACTTACGTGGCTGAAAAGGTCGTTGATTCGTAGTTTTACTGTAGACCAACCTGATGACTGAATTTTCTCAGATACAGACGATGTTTAGGATGAACTTCAATACTCGTCGAGATGAGACGCTGCATGAAGTCGCAGCCAAAACCAAAGGCAAGGAGAATATCGAAGGATGAGGAACGTAGACCCTTAACTTAGAACTGAAGACGATGGTGATGACGTCGTTCAAGACGAAGAACTAGGGACCAAAACTAAGGAGCCTGAAGCATTCCCAATCTCAATATTTATATGGGTTCAGTGTTTTCTTGTTCCATTGTTTCCTACACTCTTGGTTTTGTTCCTTTCTTCATGGTTTTGACATATGAGGTTTTCCACCTTAGTTCTTGTTCAATATGTGTTCATCAGTTGAAATTTTGTCAATTCGTGGATTCTACTAAGCACTCCTTGAAAGTACACAAGAAATTATGATGTCTGCGATTTCATAACAGTTGCGCATAGCAAGTGTACATTATCTTACATTTTCATTCTTTATAAAAGTTTAGTTTCTTTTTTCTTCTGTTTTATTTAACTCTCTATTTCTTACTGTTTCGAGTCCCTTGTCTGTACTTTATATTCTACAAAGAAACTACATGTTAAAAATTTATATCAATAAATCGAAATATTACCTGCCTTTTTGAAAGCAAACCTGCTTTGTTTGGAAACAGCTTCTCAAACGTGACAAAATCACTACCTTTACAAGTTATTTAACGTGTAAATCTAATGAACATACTCTAACGGTCGATTCCAAAATCTCTCCAAGTGAATTTCTCTCTGAACAGGAGTATATTATGTCACAGAAGCAATGAGTTGACGAAAACTGCTTTAGATAAGGCAAAGGGAACGGGAGGAATTGAAAATCAGATGTAACTGATCACTCGATGATGTAAGTTGGATTGCCTATATACCTCCAAAACAACGTGTTCAATTTCAGTGACAAAGTCTTGTATCATTTTCAGTGACGCTGTGTGTACATGAGCAACCTTTAAATTATTGCAAGTCTAGATTTCCGAACATACAATAGGCTAATATTCAATGTAATAGTATAATTACTCGAAAATTAAGTATGGAAAGTAAAAAGTTTTAATTTATTATTTATTATTTTATGAAGGAACAAAAATATCAGCTCTTTTGCTATGAATGCTGCTAGATGGCTATATTCCGTATTTTCGTAGCTCTGAAACTCTATGACGAACAATAGCTAAAAAGAAGTTGAGAAAAATGTCTAGCTAGGAATGATGTATGGAACAGACAATTGAGTAAATAGGCAAATAGTATGATATTCCAGAAGAAATTAAGGTCTTCTATGTGGTAAGTAACTAATACTGTCAAATTTTGAATTTCTATAAATTTCTACAACATTCCTAACATTCACATAGATTATTTTTGTAACAGCAGTAATAATATGTTCACTGAAAGTAAGCTTGTCATCAAATATTAAAAAAGAAAATAAGATCATTATGCGCTTTTAAATTTTAAACGGTAATGTTGCCTGTTTGATAGTTTTTTTTTTTTTTTTTTTTTTTTTTTTAGAGAGAGACAAGTGCATTTGAATCGCTGATTTGAGAAACGTTGTAAGTCAATACTGTCAATAATGCCGCCGTCAATAATTTGTGACGTTTCTCAACTAAGAGATACTTGTTGCAGCTCGATATTGCACGAACTATTAGCGTGACTTCTGACATATCACAACCTAACGGTGTAGCTACCCTTAAAGAATTAAAGCAGCATATAAACTCATTTTCGGCATATGGCTGACTTCCGACGTTTCTCAAATCAGGATTTCAATTAGGCTAGCTATACACTATGAGATAAATCCTAACAAATCTCTTACTGATTTTTCCCAGGATCAAAATCTCAACGTGTATGGTCAGATCACATGTCATTTTCTATGTTGTGAACGATCCTATGAGATGAAATTTCTCTCTTTCTCTCTCTCTCTTTTTTTCTTTCTTTTTTTTTTTTTTTTTTTTTTTTATGGCAGGCTCTATTTCGGAAAGAAAACTCGTAAGATTTCGGTTTAAGGGATATCCGGTGAGATAAAATGAAAAACAAATTACTCGACAAATGAAAAGTGGTACCAGGACTGAGGAGGTATGTTTTGCTAATTTATCTTCCGATTTTTGTGCTTTTTTAAAGAGGTGTGCAATTTAACAATATAGCGCCTGGTATCAATATCAGAATGTTAAGTGTAGTTAGCATAGAAATTCATCAGTTTTGTACTTTTACTATGAATGAACATCTCGCAACGTCATTCGCTCAGACAGGAAAAATCTTCACGTGTATGGCAAAAAAGGGTAGGATTTCATACAAGACATGTCGTAACATTTGTCCTACGATAAATTCTACGATATTTCCTAGGATTTATCTCATAGTGTATAACAGGCACGATTCGTAGATCTCGGCAAGGGTGGCATACAATATATTGTGAGTTAAGTCAAACATTACAAGAGTGAAGTCCGTACCATATAGAGAAAGATAAATTTTATATTGATATTAAATAATAAAAACCAAGGTCCGTACGAGATTTAATAACTTCTTAAATTTTATTTATAGATACATTTATGTATAACTAATATTTTTTTTCAGAAGAAGAAGGCAAAATTTTGGTATATTTTGTTTTAGCACAAGATATTTTGAGAGACATAAATCCTTTATATATATTTATATATGTTGCTAGGAACATAAACATTTCCTTGCTCGGTCGTAATGAAAATTAATTACCATGTACGACATCAGGTACAGTATTCTTGCTCTTTTTGTGTATAGCCTATATATGCATTTCGAAGGGGTTACATGGAGATATTTCTTTTCCCCCTTTTGAATCATTTCTCTCCCTTTACTCAGGGATAAGCTCACACACGCACACAGACACACATGGATATATATAAAAAGAAAGAAACAAAAAAATGTATATTCTAAATATATGACGTCGCAGCCCATACGAAAGTTGAGTTATTCTTGTGAATACCTAAGCCCAATGACTTTTGCAACGCTGTTTTCGCTGAAGAGAGGACCAGTACATAGATTACTCCTGTGACAGTAATCACCCGCTATAAACTATGCAGTAGCGACAGTGAGAAGATACAACTGAGGCAAGCCCTAGTATACCCTTAATATCTCTATTTGCTGACAACCAATGTACTGAACCAATATATGAGCTTGTTTTAGTTGTTCACACCATGTATGAAAGTGTCTCTACAACAAGAACATAAAACGAGAAGTAGGTATGAACATGTATATGTGTATCTGAGATTCAAATTAGGCTTAGTTGCCTTTCTTGGTGGTTGTCTGAGTTCTTCAAAGTCTTTTTCCCCGCCTCTTTTTTAACACTTTTTCTATCTATCTCCCCCCTGTTCTTCACGCCTTTCACTGGTGCAGTGATTAACATGGACGCCCATTAGCTCCGTCTTCTTAGATAATTAGATGCCTGTCTCTCAATCTTTCACGTCACACAATTCGAAAACAATCCTCGTCATACGTCTTTTATTTTTCTTCATCAACTTTTAGCTTGTTTTACATTGATGTTCATCAATATATATATATACCCCACAAAATACGACAAGACATACTTAATTTTTCTTTCTTTAATTTATTTTTTTTCTAATGCCGTCTCACGATGACACTACTCATTCACGTGGGAGTTAATTACCTTTTCTCCTAATCATCATTATCATCATCATCACACACACACACACATATATATAAGTATGGACAGAATGTACTTGTAAATGCTTGTCAGGTAAAAACAGAATGGTTTGGGGTTTGAGTTTTTTGGTTTCGTGGAGGCCATTTCACGACAAGAAAGATGGTTGTGGATACGTACATTAGCAGTTAATGGAGAGCGCTGGAATGCGATTTGTTACTGCGATCGAAGAAGGCGAAAAGGTCGCTTCGTTCGCAACAACAGATTATTAACACCACAAAAAAAGAAGGAAAGAAAGGAGAGAGGAGTGATGCAGTATATATATATAATGTGTAGGTGAAGAAAAGTTTTAATTAACACCAAAGTTTAACAAGCTTGTCCTTCTTCTAGAACAAACCAGTTTTTAACTCTTTTTCTCGTTAAATGCTTGGAAAGAGCTTGTCTGCTTCTTATCTGAAACTCTCGATCCAACTAGTGGAAAAGCATTAATTGTTGCAGGGATACATTTAACACCATTGTCACACCGTGTCATGTCTATATTAAGAGTTGTTTTTATTAACTTCTTTTCCAGCGAAGACAAAACAACCTAGACATTATCTTACCTTTTTAGTTAACAACCCACGACCACCCATAAAATATTACGTTCCAAAATAAAGTCTTAATGCAGAGAAGTTGATGGATCAATTGAAAGAATGGGATTGATGGATCTCGTGAATACATTGTCTAATTAAATTTGATCTATACACCTTATTCCAAAAAGAATGAGCGTAATCATTATGGCTGTTTTGAGGTTTAAAAAAAGTCCAACTTCAGGTATCTTCGTAAAAAATAAACCAAAGATGCCAGGTTCGAGCCCCAAATCGAACTTCACAATCGGGAAAAGTTATGCAGATGTGTTTTTCTTCTTTCAAATGTAATAAGACAAGTTGAAATGTTACTAAGTGTAGAAAAAAAGTACGTAACATTCATTGAAATATTTAGTGATACAGTATTTCGGAACTGTGTATACACCTGAGCACATGTTGGTTTTGTCATTTACGTTTCCATACGTAAAATATCATTGCCAATAAAAGAAAAGAAGCACTGAACATAGTTCTCGCATCCATAGTAAAGTAAAAAAAATACAAGGAAGGAAAAAAACAGCTTTGCAGCGGATATGAGTCATTGTTTTGGAAAATTCAGTTATACAGGATTTTTCAAAACAACACCGACAATGTTTGAGAGGCGATTCCTGACACCAAGATAAGATAAAAAGTTTAGACCAGCCTGAATGTACAAATGCCTCCTTTCTGCGCTATGACCAGACAAAGACTTGCTGGAAAAATACAAAAACAACCATATAACTCGAAAATAAAATGTTGGTTCAAACTCGGTTAAAACGGAATAGCCATTATTTTTAGTTTTACATTCTATTAATACACAATTGGGAGTGATAGAGGGGTGGCGCAAGGTTGACCACCCCAAAACTGGAGAACTCCTGAAGTGTTTTATCAAAAATTGAATGACGAAAATAAACAATAATCACACATAATATTTCAATGAATAATAATCAAGGTACAACGAGTAAAAATCAAGTTAGAAGGAGACCATTATTTTTGAAAGAAATGATACATGTGTTCAATTGCTGTACTTTGTCCCAGTATGGAACAAACTCTCGGAGAAACATTTATTCTCCCGATGGAGACACTCTTTGAGTATATTACGTGTTGAGTGTATAGACTGTTGTTTACTATATATATATATATTGTAGGACTTAGTGGCTTTTGTAAGTGTAATTATTAATAATGTCTTGCACTTTACGAACAGTATACTTCTTGAAACTCTCTCTTCTTCTTTTCTAATTATAAAATCTCTCTTTGGTGTATTTATATTCCTGAACTAATGAACTATCGAACTGCCTACTATTGGACATCTTGATCTTTCCTATTATGTGTTACCTGACAATCTTTTTAACTTTTACTCCTGAAGTTCTTCTAGTTGGAGTTTCATAGACGCGTTTCCTTCGCGATCCCCTTCTACTTCTTACGTTTGCGGTGTACTGAATTGTGTAAAAGTTACGAACAGTGACTTAACCAGAATGTGCAAGGAAGGCGAGTTTCCGCCCCGGTGACGACGCCTACTTCCCAGAGATATTGTATTGTAATATAGGTCAAAGAATATAAACTTACCTTTTTGAGTATATAACAATTTATTGTCCCTTAAATTTTTCTCCGTTCCGCTTATCCACCCTGCAAAAAATTAATGTTGGCGTCGTCAGTTCCTGATCAATTTCCAAAAAATAAAATAAAATAAAATAAAATAAATAAAGAAAAGACTTCTCACTGAATGCTTTACAGGATAAGAAATTGTTATTCTGATACGGTGAATCAATCTGTACAACTTAACTTACTACTATTGACTATGTAGGTCTTGTAGAACTAATCTTAGAACATTTGCTAAATGATGTGCATTATAATATAAAATATCCAATACGAAGGACGGCCAATAAATAGCTTCACAGTTTAATATATAAACTTTATCTTTTATCTTTTATGTAAATTGAAGCTACCTGCATTTTTCCCATGCGGCTACAATATGATTTTGCCATCTAGCTATGAGTTTCTTTGCTCTTCCTAATCCTAGAATTCTAATTTTCCGTCTCTCCACCAATAGAAAACTGTCTGAATCATTTAGCTGCCAATCACTCAGCTACACAAATTTTACAGTAATTATGTGATATATTCAAATAGATAAAAGATAATCGAAAATAGGCAATATTATTTTACATGAGATACTGTTATCAAGACTCACTTATCTGCTTTCGATTTCCAACCATTTTGAAAATCGTATTTATTATTGCGTTCCTAAATGGCTGCACAAGGAAAGCTACTAGGTGACCCGTGATAGCGGTACCTCATGCAAAATAATTTTGTCTAGGACACTCTTGTTCCACATTTTGATTATATTTTACCTGTTTGAAAATATCACATAATTATTGTAAAAATTAGGGGTATTTTAATTTCTCAGTGATTAGGCGTCTTAAAACTCCTAAACAGAATCTACTTGATGACTTTCTACGCTATTCATGCAATTTTCATTTTCTTACAATTAACCTGGAACTGTAGTTTTGGGTAGCCTCACCTTCCTTACAAATAATAGCAACAACGATAAAATTATTACAAACCATCTTAATAATCATCCATCGGCAATCTCTCCGGGAGTTCTAGAGGGACGCGACCCACCACTTGAGAATAAGTAACATAGAAAACCGTATTAACTGTTTCCAGACAAAGAACACTCTGTGAATTCCACATTTTTTTAGAGTTAGAACTGTTTGTACGTTGGTTTATCTCACACTGCTAATGGGCAATTGCAACTCTGTGCTGCAGATCTATAGGCTTTCTCACTATCAAATCGAAGAGGATTGTGTGAAAACTTGCTCGAAGCTGCTACGTGTTATTGCTCATTCACTAATTACAGGATTTCAACCAATATAAATTTTTCTTTATTTTTCACACTTCGAATAAGCTGATATTGATAGCAGAAATTGGACGAGATTAAAAGTCAGGACATTTACTTCTCCCGACTAGTTTTACAGTGATGCAGGGCACTCGGGCTCAAAATCGGGCCTGCCCCGTTTTTTATGGGACGTGTGCCAGGCTTATCACCTAATCCCCTACCACTTTTAATTTAACGTCATACATTTAATTAACGATTGAAGCACAAATTCCAATTTTTACGGTACGAATTACCACAAATTGTGCACTAAAGATTGAATCTAATGATAGTTAGTGATGGGGTTAACTTCATACCCTTTCCATATCATTCTTCCTCATTTACTCGCTTCTAGTTACAGCACAAATTCTAAAACATGCGGTATAAATCAGCACAAAGTGAGCACTAAATATTGGCATAAGTTTGAATCCAATCCGAGTTGGAACGAGAGATCTGATTTTACAATCCTTCCAATTAAGGTCCTTTCTATGTACAGTACAAATTCTAATTTTTATGGCACAAATGATCACAGATTGAGCACTAAATATTGTCGTAACTTTGATTCTAATCTGAGTCAATGGAGGGGAGCAGGTGTGAAGTTAGTCCCCACCATTGTTGTTGAATACCTTTGTTGATAAGCACAAATTATATGTAGCATAAATTCTAAGTTTAGGGTACAAATTAAGCACTTATTCGTAATGGTATTAGCAACCCTTTACCGCGTTAAATGGATAGTAGAGGGCAACTTCAGATACCTGACAATATAACTACTAGTCTTGCGAATTTTACCATTAAATATAAAAGCTTGTTTGTGTAACCAGGCCCATAGGTAGGACACTCGGACAGGGAATTGGGATCAATTTTGGAGGGGATAATTTGAATTAATCGTACACTCATTCACACATAACAACAAACAGCTGAACGTTTAAGGGGGACTGAGTCCCCGATCATCCCTAGCTACAAGCCTGGTGCAGACTACAATCTAAATATACGTTAATTTAAAAAAAATGTTATTTTTTACATAAGATTTACATTTGTAACCGTTTTACCTCACCGGCGTGCTGAAACCGGGTAATTTCACTTATTTTTATTTATAACATTATTACCCAATAAATAATAGAGCTCCGCAACTTGTAAGGTTATAATAGTAAACATCAATCTATACTTGTAGTATCAATATATATAGTTCTACAGCACTGCAATAGCAACTTTAGCTCCCCGAACCCATCAAATCTTAGTTACACGGTTATACCCCACTTTCCTTTATTGTCCTTCTGATGGATTTTTAAAAAAATCAAATGAAAGCAGGCACGTAACCAAGGGGGCTCCGGACTCCCCCCTTCGGAACCAGAAATGAAAAAATTAGGAAGGATGAAACAAAAAGGAACGAGAAAAAGAAGAATCAGCGTTTAAAGAAAAAAACACAGCAAACTTTAGGTTACTATTTCTTACGAGATTTGTATTACTTGCAATACATGGTGGCGAATGAGCGGGATATCCTAGAAAAGTCAGGGAATTTGAAATTTCTAGAAAAGTTACGGAATTCTCAGAAGTTCTGTTACTAGTCAGGGAAATTTCAAAGTTTCGAAAGCATAGTGCCGTTCTATAACACTGTGGACATTTTAATCATATTTTTTCGTCATCGCTTCTCTGCAGTATCAAACATGTTATTTCAGAAACAGTTTTGTATTGCTCTTTTAACCTGTAATTTGAAATAGACAGTAGTTGACAAATTAATGAAAACAAAAAGTTTTGTGGAAAGTTCTGTTAACATTTCATTCAACAGAAAAAGGAACGCAGATATTGTAAAATAGTTTACAAGACATTATTAAATATGTACTTTTTATAATAATGGATATGTACTTTTTTTTTATAATAGCGGATATGTACTTTTTATAATAGTCGAGGTCATAATGAAAGAAAAATTGTTATATTTGAATGGACAAAGGAAGGAACGCAAATATAGTAATATCTTGTTCAATTGTTTTTATTATTATTATTATTATTATTATTATTATTTTACTTGAGATTTTTTCATGGTTTGTTATTAAAATACTAACATATCCTCATGTTATTGTCCTAACAAACCAATAGATGTTGATAGTAAAATAGTTTAGAATGATCGATCCCCTGGTGTAATGACCATAGTATTTCATGTCACAGACCCTTCCCCCCCTTACGAAATCCTGGCTAAGTGCCTAAATGAAAGATGAAAATACACTAGTTTGGTCATTTTACAGATTGTCTAAGCTCGTAGCTTATTTTGAATATGTCCATGAAAAGGTTCTTACTAAGTACTACACCCGTAATGCTGTAAAGAAACAGCAAATTTGAACTACGTGGCTAACAGAGCAAACCTTTATTTTTATGACAAAAACACACTAACTTAATTTCATAAAAATGATTCAAACACTTAATTTCATAATTCATTAAGTGTTTGCAATGGTATTACAGTACTGAATACGGATACAATGAGCGGTATGCAGAGTCGTTTTCGCGTATGATTAACGTGATGCCAAGGGCCTGACTAAAGCATGAAACATATGTTAGTAGAACTTTTTAGTATGACGTTAATCATGCGTCAGGATGACTCTGAATAAAACCAAATATGTTATATTTTCCTTAAGTAGAAGCTTTGCTTTGTATATAATGTAACTGCAGGTATATACGCCAGTGCAGCTAAATACGCCAAGTGTTCAGTGCTGGGACATTTCCGACGAAATCCGTTAAAATGCGCCTCCAATATGTGCCACGGTCTTGGACAAGGTCAATTTTTCGAATACTCCGGGAGACAGCGCTGAGACCGCCATGCCGTGTAGTGTTGTTTGCTTCGGGAAGATTCTGTGGAAGGACGTTATTATTTCAATAGAGGTAAGAATCCGTTATTAATACCGTGCTAACTCAGAACATTGCCGATTATTTATAGCAATGTATGTCTTATTTCGTGTCCGTCTAGAAACACTTTGTTTTGTAAGTGTAATTCCAGTATTTGTGATTCCGTAGCTACTAAATCAATACCAAGCATGGTGCAGCGAAATATGCCAGAGCTTGTGTAGGACTGACTGCAAAAGTCAAAAGATGTTTTCATTTGTCCCACATGTTCCATGTAATATCGATGTAGTGTTTTGAAGTCACAGTACAGTGACACTGTTTGTTTATATTCTTATGCAGTAAAACTTTGCAGTTTGGAACTTTATTTCAACTTTGGAGATTATCGTTTTTACATTTTATCTTTTTATCTTGCACTTTGGTTACTATACGTATATATATATATATATATATATATATATATATATATATATATATATATATATATATATATATATATATATATATATATATATATATATATATATTGCTTCAGCCATGTTGTGTAGTAGTATAAGCAGTTGCTAGATTTATTACAGATTTCTAGTAGAATCCTAGACTTGGCACAATTACCTGCACGTGTTGGTAAATACGCTACTTTGTAACACATTTTTCTTTTATCTTGAGTACAAACTAGAAGTTTGTCTCATCATTGCCACATTTTTTCTACTGGCGGAAAAGGCTACTCTGTAACGCAAATATCTTGTTCTTTGTGTTTCATGAAAATTAAGGCCATAATCCAACACCCTTAACATGGCGTATTTACCAACCTTACTTAAACACAAACAATTTGCTGAACAAAGCAATATATTCATATTTAAAAACTACATACGTGTTACAGTTTCGCCAACTAACACGTATGTAATTTTTAAATGTGAATATATTGTTTTGCTCAGCAAATAGTTTGTTTGTGTTCAAAAAGAAAAACTTGCACATGCTTCTACCTGGGTATATTGAATGTTAGTTGTTAGAGAATACCCTGTGCAAACAAATAAAAAATAAGAGGTATTTCAATGAGAGTAAGATAGATGGTAGAGGTGTAGTTTCGGCGCACCACATGTTGGAAAATTTACAGGTAAAATTCAATACTTTACATGAAAAAACATGTTTAAAAGGAACAAATTTCTGCAGGCGACAGAATTAAATACAAAATAGTACAGCTATATTTAAGGTTTACAAGCGTGGAGTTACTAGTGTAAAATCATTACAAGTGTTTTACGACGACGAGAAAATAAATGAGTACATATGAAAGATGACTCTATTAGATGCTATTTTCCACCGGCGGCATACTTCTGAATAGTCTACAGAATCTGTATTTTATATTTACAAGTGGGCCGCTGCTGTATGAAACATGACAAGTGCTATTGAAACTCGTATCATTCCCAAAACCCACTTATTTCCACGACCCTGCGCCCGCTCTGTTCGGACGCACCTTCGCGGACCCACTAGCTTAGTCCTGTCCTGACTCGGTTAGATAGAATTTTTTTCTTTCTTTTTAGTGGCCACCTAACACATTTTGATTTGTGCTTTTGCACTGTATTTTCTTATGCTACGCATTCGAAAGCCGTATTTATAGGTAAATCATAAGAGTATTGTAATTTTTCAAAAATTACTTCTGGTTGCTCCTCCCCTCCCCTTGTGTTTTGTCTATGCCAAGTGAGATATTTTCATGTCGCCCAGTGGAAACCTTTTAGGCGACAATAAGAAGGAAATTTGTGAAAGAATTATAATTTTTCAACAATTCTTTGTAGTGGTGCGCCAAAAGTAAACCTGTACGAATCGGATATTGAATTTTAGGAATCTTTTGTATGTTATATCTTTCTTAGATGTAATCTCTGATTAGCAAGGTGACCAGACGTCCCGTTTTAGCCGGGACAGTCCCTTATTTTCAACCGTTGTCCCGTTCTTTTCTGATTCTCAAACGGGACGTCTAATTGTCCCGTTTTTAAGCAGAAATGACCCAGGTGTACCGTAATTATTATTCAAAATATAAATGGTCAATGCAAGTTCTACACTCTTCCGTACCGACACTCATTGGGAAGGTTCAGCCGTGCCTAGAACTTCTGAATGTTCAAATGGGAATTGAGCGTTCTGTGGTTCAAGTGGAAATTGAGTTGGAATTCTGAGTGTCGAAGTAGTTAATCTTACTTGTGTATTTTGTAAATTGAAAACACTGCTGAGACCCAAAATGCAACGTGGAAGTCACTCCCCCCGACCGTCGCCGATTCGTATGCGTCCCGTTTTTGAAAGTAAAAGTTCTGGTCACCTTGCTGATTAGGTAAATAGATACCTGGAGATTTAGTTGGTTCAGGATATGTATTAGATGCTCTTAACTGGGTATGGGAGTTAGTGGAATAAATACATTGGTAATTAGTGCATTTATGGTTTTTGTAGTAAGAGCATTTAGGCCTAACGAGCTAGATAAGAAGTTTTGTCTGATTTGGAGCATTTAAGGATAGTTGGGCAAAGTTAAAATTTTTAAAAATTATTAATACTTAAGGTAGCGAAATACCACTCAAACACAGCTTACTTTCCATTTTTAAACTTTCTAAATTGAACACTAGTTTTCTTCAGTTGTTTTAATCTAAGACAATGTTTTAAAAAATAATAATGTTTCTGGGCCACAAAATAACTAGATGTGTCATTTATGAGACTCTTACTATTTTCTCTTGTAGAACTTGAAACAACTGTGAAAACATTGGACGAAAATGTGGATACTGCTGAGGTTCCGTGTTTTCTAGTAATCTAGTTTCCAAACAATATCCTTTGATCTCGAGAGCCATTGAGACACTTTATTTCCAGAAGCAATAAAATATCAAAGTCCGCATGGTCTCTGTCGTCAGTTCTATCAACAGTCTCCAGTAATATGATGTCCGTAGTAGATTTGTATGCAGGGATGTAGATTTTAAAGAACTCAATCAAATTGAGGGGCAGGACTCATCGGCGACCAGGATCGGTGCACTGATGGACATTTAAATTTCTAGTAGTGCTGTGGGCAAAATAAGAATAAATCTCTCGGGGGTTCACCCCATCTCTGTAAAATGCGTACCTGGCGAAACATGAGAGTAAAGGTGGTTATATCGGGGCTGCTGACATCCACCCAGTTCTTGAGCCTGCAATGACCTGTCACGAATTAGAGGTGCCATTTTCTTTCTCCTTTACTTCATCTTACATTCACTTAAATTTCTCCACACAGCATCAGAAGGAAATTCATTTTCTTGTACTCATCCCATACTGCCTTCTACCAAGTCTAAATGTTCCATGTATACAAGAGGGTATTTCAGTCCACTCGATAGTAGTCCTCTAATCTACCTAATATTTTTCTGATAGTGTATTCTAAAGCTAATTGAAAAGTAACGGGAATAAGGCGTCCTTTTACTTCAGAACATAATAAATCCCAAAAGAATAAGACAATTTCCTTCCAATTCGCATCTTAGTTACTGGTGCAGAACACATCTTCAACATCCTTAAAATTTTCTTGTAGCTTTCAACGGTGTTACATAACTTGTCTCTTTTAACTAGTCATAAGATTTCTTAAAGTCTACAAATAGTTGCTGAGCTGCAGTAGCACCTAACAAAATACTTGGTCCATTGTTGATCTATTACGGCTGAAGCCACATTGTTGACTTTTGATCATAATCTGCTACGGCGGACTAAACCTTGTAGCAGGTTAGTATCTAGGTGCACTACTACATTACCCGATCGCCCCCTCCCAGATCTGCCCCTGGTTGTGATGTGAGTATATAGTACAGAGGTTGTAATTGCGGTCCTATAAAAATGCCCTGTTGTAATGTCCTCTCACATCATCCATGGCCATTCTCATATAGAAATATTGAACCCTGTGTCTCCTCTTAGAATACCCATTTTAATCAAAATGAATTGTGAAAATCTAGATCAATATTGCTACTAACTATCCTAAAAAATTAATTTGAAAAGATATCTCCGTTACAATATATCAGACAAAATCGATTTCATTTTCGTCCAATATTTATTTTTCCTGAAAAATCAAGGACACTATGTCTTTATAAGAACTGCAAAACACGATATTGATATTTTTAGAAGTGAGCAAATAACAACCTTTTGAGTTCAATTTAACCCTTTCGGAGCTAGGTGGCCAAAGTGGCACACACGGGTGTGTCACTTTTTTAATCTGCTCCTGTGTGAACACTAATTAAGATATTGGGATATTTTTTCTATGCCAAATATAATTGGATCATAGTTTATCATATTAGTTTCGAATTTTCTTCTCAAATTTCAGCCCAAAGTCCAAAATTCGAGAATTTTCGAATTTCGAATTTCCTTTTTTTTTCTTGTTTCCTTTTAGCTTCCTTCGTTATAGAGAGATCTCCTTACGACTTGTCAGATAGATACCGCGGGTGGATGTCTAATCGTTGAAAACACTTCGACCGGCCCCCACGCAGTGTTGTCAACTAGGGAAATTACAATTTCGCTATTTTTGGGTAGAAAAATTAGAAATTTTCGAAATTTATTTTTATAAATCCGTACATATATGTGCGAACGCAAATCCGACATATGCCAGTCAAACACCAGTTCTTACTGAACAAAATCAAGTACAAATTGTTACAATTGGGTAATTAAGGAACGCACGAAAAATCCCAATTTAGGTTCTAAACCTTGATTTTCCTTTTACTTTTTTGTTTACCAAAATCTATTTTTTTTATACTACAAGCTTCGTTTCTTAGATATCAACATGATACTTGTAGGATATATTAGTGATGTACGAAAGTTTATTTTAAGATAGTTTGTGTCTGTCTGGTAGCAGTGTTTACAACCACAGAAAATTTTAATTCCCTATTGTAGGAAAGAAATTTTGAAAAATATCCCTTTTTTTCCTCCTGTTAGCTACATTTCCCTCTTGTTGGTTACATGGGAACAAATGTACCAGTAGCTGAAAGCCTCGTCTTTGGCCTACACAATGCACCATGGAAAGTTTCACTTGGATAATTAGAGAAAGTATGGTTGAAGTATACAGTAGACCTTATTCTCTAAGTGGAATGATAATTGTGATTAAAAAAAAAAAAAAAAAAAAGTAGAATGACATAATTTTTAAATGACATGCTTACTTTATTCGATATCGTCAAGATACTTGTAGGATATATTAGAGGGATACCAAAGTTTATTTTAAGATAGTTTGTGATTGTCTGGTAGCAGTGTTTCTAACCACGAAAAATTTTAATTCCCGATTATAGATGAAAAATTCGAAAAATATCCCACTTTTCCCTCTATAATTTCGCTTTTGTTGGCTACATGGGAGCAAATGTACCAGTATCTGAAAGCCAAGCTGTCTTTGGTCTACATAGCGCACCATAAAAAGTTTCAATATGTTACTTAGGGGAGCTGATGACCCAGCATATCAGTTAATTTTTGCTTCTGAGAGTAAAAAGTATCAAAATTTCACGTGTATGATGACAGTTTTTTTTCTTTTCTCTCTATGGCAGCCAGCGACTTCACGTTTTCACTGTACCTTGTCAACACACCAAAGAATTTTTTAAGGTGACTTGGACCCATGTGGCAACAGTCGCACCAGCTATAAAAAATCTTGAAATTCGGTTAGAGATTTTTGTAAATTTTTATCCATACATTTCCCTCAATAATTTCCAACATTCTAATGTAACTTACACCAAAAAAGAGCTACATCCCTGTTCTAAAAACAAGGTCATAACCACATCAATCGGGTAAATAGTTTTTGAGCAATAAGTCACTAACTGAAAATGTAGGAAAACGCCAAAAGATGACCTGGGTCCGAGAGTTAAAATACTTTCAGTTCATTGATGAGGACTACTAGATTTTTAATTAAGCCATTATCAACATTTTCCAGTAGGGCCTAAGTCTCATTGTTACCAACTACGGGAGTGAAAGATCAGAAAATGGCCGAAAAGTGACATATACCATATTTTGCCATCCCTGTTTATAAATACAATATATTACCGACAATATATTAAAGAACTTATCCAAGATAGATGTTTGTTAAAAAGCATTGAAAAGATCTTAATTCAGGAGTGGATCAACAATTGTTCATACTAATATATATGCATTTCAAATATAAATAACCATTGCTACTACAAATATATAGGCGCTAGTGGGAGGATAATATTAAGACAGATTTCGCAGAAATAAGACTGCAAAATAGAAAATGGATCTAGTTGGCTAAGGACAAAATTCAGTGGAGAATTTTTGTGAACGCGGCATTAAACCTCCGGGTTCGATAGGCCAGAGAGTTAGTCAGTTAATTTAATTGTATCTTTACTTGGCATAATGATATTCTTAATACTTTAATATATCATCAAATTAAATTATTATTATTATTATTATTATTATTATTATTATTATTATTATTATTAGTAGTAGTAGTAGTAGTAGTAGTAGTAGTAGTAGTAGTAGTAGTAGTAGTGGTAGTAGTAGGATAGCAGTAATAATAATAATAGTAGTATTGAAATTATTTTTCTTAAATCTGAATCTGCAAAGTATTTGTTTTTTTCACTTTCTTAATGCTTTAAAGTAATTAAAAATCTTCGCTAAGGGCTTGTTTTGAACTCGTTTATTTTAAGTATTAGGAATGAATTTAATTTAACGCTTATATAATAAAATGTAGAAAAGGAATATTTTATGCTAAAATACGAGTTGGTAGAAGAAATTCATTACTTTTTTGCTGACCTGGCAATATAATGTTTCATTTTAATTTCATTAATCGTAAATATTATTACAAGAGAGAGAGAGAGAAAGAAAGAAAGAAAGAGAAAGAGTGGGGTAGAGAAGAGATACTTCTATAAATTACAAATATTTACATATTATTGTAGATTAATTTTAGTTAACAGTCATCTCTGTTGTGCTCTAAACATTCATTGCTAATAGAGTTGTGAAAACATCGAGCTTGGTTTCAAGCTAGACGAACGTTCAGATAAGAGTGGGGGGAAATATAATTTATTTGATAGTTTATTTTTTATTTTTATTTTTTTTACCCTTCCTTCTAAATGATGCAGAGAAAATGACCTACAAAGTAGAACATATTATTATAAACGGCTATGGATAAGGAACACTATTCAGACAGAGAGATGTAGGGAAAGAGAGAGAAATAGTGTCTTCAAAATTAAAATCTTAATTGACGCAACCATCTCTATGCATAAATAATTAGTACAGCATGGGGAGGGGAAACTGGAGTGAGGGGGGAGAAAGATCATCAAAAGATCTTATATGGTTATTAAGTCGGTTGTTGGTTTGTATTAAAAGCATAAGCTTTGCCCATCCCCTCCTTTTTTTAAAAAAAAACGCAACAACGGATGTTGTTTCCAGAATAAATCTACAGGATAAAATAATATGTAATATTATTACATTTAATGTCTTGCATGATAAGTTGACAACAACTATTTTATATTTTATAATGAATCACATTTTTATATTATATTATTATTACTTTAAATCTAAGACATATATATATATATATATATATATATATATATATATATATATATATATATATATATATATATATATATATATATAGTTGACTAGATGACACATGTCGATTCTAGACACGTACAAAGTTTTAAATGAGTTTTCTCACCTCTTTTTCTGGCTTTCTGGGTAGTTTCTAACGACTTCCCACTTTGATTTACTTCCATAACTCCATTGGATTCTGAGAGCCGAGGAAAGAAACAATAATTAACTGTTATCTCGTTTATTGGGAGGTGAATTTACAATGAATTAGCTTCCACACAAACTTAATTACTGCGCTCAGACGTTATGAAGCGTAAGAGCGTCTCTCAGCACAAGTATTTGTCGCCAAATATAAGAATTTAAAGTTTGCTAAATATTTGGTTTTTCTGATTAGTAGTAAAAATCTTAGGATATTTATGGCTATCTGTTATGTAATCCTATATCCAGGTCTCTTAGAGACGAAATAGTGTGGTGAGGAAGGGCTGATTTTGAGAAAATAAACTTGCATAATCTGTATACTGATAGTATTTGTCCTAGGTATCGCTCATGTAACGAGAAATTTTTCGTCTCTCCTAGAAGACGAGATAAGAAGTACCTTTCTAAATTTGAGACGATCGTGATACATAATTTATAGTATAAAAATTATTAATTGACACAATGATTGTACGAGTACAATGAAGAGCTTTTATTAACGTTTAAAGATACGCAAGTACCTTTACACAATATACTTCAGTGAAAACACAATATAGTCTTCAATAAAAACAAATACCTCGAAAGAGAATGAAATATTCAGAATATGATAAAATAAAATGAAATGTAAGAAAATGTAAGAAAATGATGAACAGAGCATATAAGAAATATGTAAATGATGTTGAACAAGGGTCGAAATTAAATATAAAAAGTTTTTGGAATTTGGTAAGTAGTAAAAACGTAAATATTATTATTATTATTATTAATAATAATAATAATAATAATAATAATAATAATAATAATAATAATAATAATAAAGTATAGCATATGGAGAAAATGTACTGGATACAAATAACTCAATTGTAAATGGCTTTGCTAACTTCTTTAAATCACTCTATGAAAAATACAGCTTATTGAAAAATTAACACCCTTAATCAGTTATACAGTTTACTCCCACGTACGTTAATATTTAATTTCATTACTGTTGAAGAACTTAGAAAAGTAGTTAAGAAATTTAAATCGAAAAATGTTTGTGGATCAGATGGCTTACACTTATATACTGAAAGCTTATGCAGAAGTATTAGAAAAACCATTAATTATTATTTACAATTTAATCATAAGGATTATGACTTATCTAATTCTATGGGGAAAAACTCGTATTTCACCTCTCTTTAAATCAGGAAATGTTAGCAAGATTGAAAGTTATAGACCAGTTGCAATTTTATGTACTCCGTCTAAATTATTAGAACATATTTTATACCTGTATAATCGTATTCTACCTCATGTTAAATCATATATTGATATTAGGAGCGTAGTTTCTTAACAGGAAGGTCAACTATTTCTATCTTAATAACATCTACATATTATATGTATTCTGTATTATATAGAAGATCAATTGTACATCCATATATTTTGATTTTTCTAAAGCATTTGATAAAGTTAATCATTCAGCTTTACTGTTAAAGTTATCTTATATGGGTTTTTCAAGTCAGTTCATACTAGTATCTATTAAAATCTGATTTAGTAAATTGTACCACATATATAGTTTATAATAATATTAAATCTACTGAATTAGTGGCAACTTCAGGAGTACTGGAAGTTCAAATCTTGGCTCATTATGTTCTGTATTAATGATTAACCATTAAGGGTCAAATTTGCAGAAAACATTATGTATGCAAATGATATAGGGTCAATCATGCCAAGTGATCGAAAAAAATAAAAATTGCCGCTTGACTTTTTTTAAAAAAATCTAATTTTTTCATGAATGTTTATATTATATCAGAATACTTCAAAACCACAATTAATTATTTTTTAAAACATGTCGGTAGCGACACAGATCCTGCCGCCATTTTGCGTTTTCTCGACTTCAGGCGTTTACGTTGTTTTGAATATCTCAGCATGTATTTGTCCTAGCAAATTGAAAATTGCTGGGCGTGTCCAACTTGTGCAGAGCTAAAACTTTGTCCTCTTAACATTTTTAACTAAAACCACTTGAAAGGGGTGAAATCAGGGCCTACAGTAGCAACATTTTTGGTCATTGAAGACATGTTTGGGAAGAGGAAGCAACTGACGTAGAGGTCTGAATTTGTGTGCGCATGTAGTTCGGGGTCATAAGTTTATACTCAAAAATTTGCATACCTGTAGCTGCTCCCAAAAGCCTGAAAAATATCATAAAGTTGGGGAATTATGCCAATTTGCCAAATTTCACTGTCCAATATCTCTAATGGGCATGGATAAACAAAATGAAATTTTAGGAATAGTTCTCCTTTAGTATACCGTAACACACAACAAAACGTGTTTTGTGTTTTTGAGCAAAGGGGGTCAAAGTATTAAGGAATAACGTCGTACTCTAGGAGGTATTTTGCTCACAAATTCAACTGGAAATTCCTTGTTGTGAAGTAAAATAAAGTAAAGTGAATGGCTAGTCTAGTCAAGGCTCTTAAGCTCCTTTCTTTCCTTTAGTTGTGACTCACTGTCCTACCAAACCGACAGCAGCACTGGTGAAGAATGTCACTACAGTACAACCCCTCAAATCTGAACTAATTGGGGCTGAAGCCTGTTCGGATTTCGGGGGGTTTGGATTACCCGGGAAAATAATATTACGTACTTATTTCGTCACTGAATTGGCAGTAAAACAACGACTGAGGTTAAAGATGGTGGCCCAGTGGTCGATAGAGCAGTGACCTTGACTGGCGGGTGTAGAATGATATCCAAAATGATTGTCGCATATCTATAACTGTCTTCTTGTAAGAATATAATTAGATAATGATTAGAATAAGCATTAAGTCTAAAAATGTTAAAAACTTTAAAAAACTAAATTTGTGTGATTAAATTTTTTTTTTTCATTTTCCAGCTGTAGTTATTTTTTCCCCTGAAAACGTGTTCGGATTTGCCGGGTTTTCGGATTTGAGGGGTTGTACTGTATCAGCAGAAGGCGAGAAAAGTCAAATTGTGGTTTTGAAGTACTCTGATATAGTATAAACACTCACGAAAAAATTAGATTTTTTTGGAGATGGTCGAGCTTCACATGCTTGATCACTTAGAATGGATTGACTCTATAAAATTATATGGAGAAATTAGAGATAACGATGATATTGTTATGCATAATGATGTAAATTCACCTTAAAAATGGTCAGTTGAAAATTATTTACAGTTTAACATTAAAAAGTGTTTGTATAATATTTTCAACAACAAAACGCACATATAATACATACTACGCAATAAACAGACAACATATAGAGTTAATATGTGTAAAGATTTGGGTGTGGTAATGGGTAACTGTTTAACCTTCAAGACTCATATAAATGAAATAAGGAATTGGGCTTATAGAAAGCTAAGTTTTATAATTAGGAAAGTTTTGATTTAAATGACATAAACAGTTTCGAATTATTGTATAACACATTAGTTAGAAGTAGACTAGAGATGGTACGCTTATGTGCTTCATATCATGTAAGTTGAATGCAAATAAATTACAATTGATTCAAAAGATTTTTTTTAAATTTCTTTACTTTAAGAAGTAATATAGGCCTACGTCTGTGCTAAGATTAAGGATTTCATACCCTGTTTTATTGTCTTAATTTGAATATCTTAACCTTGAGACTACACCAGCAAATTTTGTTACACAAAATTGTAAATTATAAGATAGATATTTCAGAATTTTTATAAAGTAAATCTTTTATTGCCATTGGAATTAGAAACAGTGATAGAACTTTAATTAAATATAATATTCTAAGAACTGAAAAATTCAAGAACTTTCTATTAGTAAGTTCGTGCAAATTATATAATGATCTATCAGCAAAAAAAAAAAAAAAAAAAAAAAATCAGTTTCGGATTTAGGAGTTCTATTGATAAAGTTTACAAAAATTATAAAATCAATAATTAAAAATTCTAATGGCTCATAGTATGAATATTGTAAAAATATCGTTGTCGAATTTGAGTTTTAGCATTGTATTAGACACCCATCTTTGTTATTATAATACTATTAATAAGAATATGATTTCTCCAACTTGAATATTAGTTCACTAGAATAGATTTTTGTATGTGTGTAGCAATTTATTTAGATGGTTCCTTACCATTCCCCATCAGGATTCTGCCGCCTACAGTCGGACAATTTATCCATGCCGACCAGATGCCGTGGTCGGATTGCCGGCGCCGGACGCCGGCGTCTTTCAGCGCGATTTTCTACCGCGACGAATAGTTGCCTTGCCAAGCAGTCGGCAAACAGCTAGAAATGAGCATTAAATGCCCTGGCGCCGCCGTCGGAAAGTTGCCTTGCCAAGCAGTCGGCAAACAGCCGTAAAGGCGCAGTAAATGCGCTGGCGCCGCCGTCGAAAAGAAGCCGGCATAAGGAGTAGGCAGAGGGTCGGAAAGAGGTCTTTCCGACTGTTTTGCCGACTCTGACGGTCAGCAACAGTCGGCAAAGGACATTTTATTTTATGATTTTCGACCGCTTGCCGTCTCGGCAAAAGGTCGGCAACTTTGAACAAGTAGATCGTCGTGCCGCCGCGAATGGGTGCAGGCTGCCTCCGGCGGCCCGCCACTGTCGACGGCGGCAATCCCTCTTTCCGACTGTGACTTCTTGATGGGGTTCATTCCTTTTATTTTCATATGTTTTGTTTTATTTTTTATTTTTACTATGCACGTAAATAATATTTGTATGTTATCCAACATATACATTATTTTATTGTACTGTTTCTTGATACATTCTAGGTCTAATTTATGTAAGCATTATTTGTAAACATTATTTAATTTGAATTATTTAGTCTGTTGGAGGCATAAATAAATATGCACTAAACGTTGTTATCCTTCTTGAAAATTACTTCTGTTACTAGTAGTAAAGTACTTTTTCCATCGTTGAAATTCGCGTTCATTTCTAGGAAAAATAATTTTCCAAATAAATCAATAGACAAAAAAATAATGATTCTGTAATTTACCCAACACCATTCAAGTTACAAACGGAGGGATACTTCGATTACATGAGATTTTTATCATTTCATGAAAAAGTTAGAGTAAAAACTTACTAAAAGTATATACATTAATAAAATTAATAATAATAATAATAATCTTTGGTTGCTCTAAAAATGTTTTGGGTGAAACCTTTTAATGGTCATTTTTCCCTTGATTTCTAAGAGAAAAAAAAATAATGAAAATTCATATTCATCATTATACATGTGTTAGATGAGAAACTTGGATTTTGAAATTATTGTACCTCCGTATGTATAATTACTTTTGTTAGAAATTCTTAAAACATAAAACGAAAAAAAAAAGTCATATGAGTTAATCAGTAACAAAGAATAAGGAAGGAACTACTTTTCCTATAATGAAGGCTAAAACAAAGTTTTAAAAAATCATTCATTACGCTAATGAGCTTCATTCTAATTATCTATCTACCATCAGATTTAAAAAAAAAAAAAAAAAAAAAACATGATCTTTATATTTCAAATATACTCCTTTCTTCTGAAGGTGAGAATTCATTCGTATAATACATGACTTGTAAACTTATAAACAGGAGAAAGCTGGCCCCGCCTTCGGGGCTTATCACAGACGGGTTTTAATGCGCAACTTACAACCATGGTGGCGTGTTGTTTTGCCACGACTCGATTTTGGTGTTGTTTGCCACGATTTTGCCACAGTATTTGCATTCCGATTTTATCATATCTCATTATCGTGAAGATTCAGAGGCACCTGGAGTGAAAGGAAGGGTCGCAAGGCACCTCTGTTTTTGACCCCCCCCCCCCTGGAACAAGTGCTAAGTGCTCTCGCCTTTGGAACGAGAGAGTATTCATTAGATTCACTGCTGAAAGAGAACATTAAGCTCCAAATAAATGAACGCAAAACACCATTAATATCAGAATAGCTTAGTAAATTCGATATAATTGCATTTTTTCTTTTAACAGAGTTTTTAATATCATCTCCTATTACAAAATGTTCTGTTTTTCATTACGCTACACTATTTAAAAACTGGAATTTGTATACTTATTGTCTAAGAAAAATTAAATTAAATATTTCAGTTTTAGTTCCATGGTTACATCGTGTAAGCTAAAAGATATAGTGATGATGAGAATCAATGAAAAATAGTGTAGTAAAGAAAGTGAGAGGGAACAGAAGAACTCCGAGAAAACTCACGCACATGGTGTCTGTCCACCACCAAGTCCACTTCATGCGACCTGGAATTTAACCAGATAACCCAAGCACCAGAGCTGAATGCTTTACCACTGAGCCACCTTTGTTGCCATGTACTTAAGAAATCTATATTTATAATTATATTCAGGCGGTCGCGAGAATAGGAGAAGTTAGAAAATGTCAATTGTAACACAAGTTCATATGTGAACTTACAAAGCTCAAAGTTGATATCATATAGCTCTTCTACTACTTCTAACTCGTTTCTAATATCCCGCAGCATGCTTTCTATAGACAGATAATCCACTGAGCAAAACTCATGGGATAGCAGGTCACTGATTCGCGGATGGACACCACGTGCGCTCAATGCCACCTGAAGGGCTCCGCAACGGCTTCAGCTGTGTGAGTGACTCAGTAAAATGCAACGTCGTCGTGAGTAGGGGTGTTCGCTAAGGCTGAGGACCTATCGAACTTCGGGAGTGAAAATTTATCGAATTGTCATCGGTTACTCGAAAGCATTCGAGTATTTGAAATTATCGAAGTTTCGGGTATTATCGAAATTTCGAGCACTATCGAAGTTTCGGGTATTATCGAAATTTCGAGCATTATCGAAAGTTCGAGTATTATCGAAGTTTCGGGTATCGAGTTTGTGGGAAGAAATTTTCTTTCACTTAATCTCAAGAGAGGCAACTTTTAAAATGAACACCCTGCATATATGTAGTACATATACACCTAAGATAACCTCGTTTGCATTGCTTCTTCTAAACACTCCGATAATACTGAACCTTTCAAAATATTCAAACGACTCCATAAATTGCGATCATACTGAGATCCTTCAGTATTTGCTGCTTTCAAACAATACAAGACTCACCAACAGTTCGAGTGTCTCAATCTCGTCAAATGTTTCTAACATTTCGAATGTCTTGAATACTTCGAGTGCCTTGAAAACTTCGAGTGTCTCGAACATTTCGAAAGTCTCGATCACTTCGAGTGTCTCGAACACCTCGAGAGTCTCAAACATTTCGAGAGTCTCGAAAGTTCGATAAAATGAAAATTCTTTATCGACGAAACGGTTTTGAAATTTTATGGAATTGTTATCGATTACTCGATTATCGGAACAGCCCTAGTCGTGAGTTGACGGCATTCGAACGTGGCATGGTGGTAGGTGCCCGACACATGGGATATTCGATTTCGGAGGTGGTGCAGGAAGTTAATATAGTAGAATCAATTTAATATATTAGAATAACATAGGCCTATTATATATTTTTGAAAATTTGCCTAACAACATTTCTATACAAAATAAGACAGTTTTAACAAAATTAAAGAAATTACTGATAGAAGCCATATTTTTTTGTGTTAAGGTGAGTGTCACGTGCTCTCAATAATATGGTAAGGGTTAAACTGTTTTTTGTAGAAAAATGGTAAAACTTCATTATTTTAAGTTTTTTCTACTAATTTGTGCACTTAATATCCGTCATGATGTTTAGAACATGAAGATAGCAAACAAAGCAAACAAACCTGAAACCAGCAAAGACTGTGCTTCTCTTAAATTTGAGCCTTATTTCGTTAAAATATGTTAAGAAGTTTCGGATATATAGACCTAAATATATACTAGTACGTAACAATACATATCAATTTAATATAGTAGAATGACATATGATATATTGTTGAAAAGTTGCCCAACAACATTTTTATAGAAAATAAGACGGTTAAAAAAAAGAAATTGCCGGTAGAAGCCATACATTTTTGGGTGAATGCCAGTGTCACGTGGTCTCATTAATATAGTAAGGGTTAAACTGGTTCTTGTAGAACAAATGATACTAGCTTCATTATCTTAAGATTCTATGATCCCTGACATTGATACACCACTGTATGGTTTAAAAATGACACCCGAAATACAACCAGAACATATGCTAATTACTACAATTTCTTCATTTTTCTGAAATCCTAATGATAATTTGTCTACTAAAAAATGTGAATTTTCCATCACCCTGTATATGTTTTCTCCAAGCCAGAACTAAATATGCTACCTCCATGTTCTAAATGAGGTATCCGTCTATCATGACGGATATTAAATGCACAAATTGGTAGAAAAAACTTAAAATAATGAAGTTATTACCATTTTTCTACAAACCCAGCTTAACTCTTACCATATTATTGAGAGCACGTGACACTCACCTTAACACAAAAAAATATGGCTTCTATCAGTAATTTCTTTAATTTTGTTAAAACTGTCTTATTTTGTATAGAAATGTTGTTAGGCAACTATTCTAATATATTAAATTGATTCTACGCTATATTAACACTAGAACGGCGGGGTTTTTGATACTCCCTAGAACGGCGGGAGTGGGTCAAAAATGACCCATTCCATTTTTATTAAATATTTGTATACTAAACAACTAATATTTATTGCATAATAAAACGTAACTTTCATTCAATAAAACAAAAAAACTTCTTTGAACTCTAGCTTAATATTTATTGATAAATGTGGGTTTTTTGCCAATAATACAAATTTAAGAAACATGCTATTTTTATGAATACAATATTATTAGAATGATAATATTTTATGTATTATATACAATGTCAGTTCATTATATAGTAATGTTATATAGCATTCTAATTCCTAGATAGTTATTATTCTTAGATAATTTGTTCAAGCGCATGACCTAACTGAACTAAACTAACATAATCTACACACATCTAAACTTGCAGTCTTACACAGAACAAAGTTCAGTCACCCCTCTACAAGGCGAAGTGTCATACAAAAACATTGTTCACAAATAAAAACGTGACGTATTACACACAAAAATATTTTACTAATATGGTTGTAATAGGCATCTATGCGTTTCTATAACTTTTCTCTTCTATTTAGAATTTGTGGAAACTTAACCTGACATAACCTAAAATAGCATACACAGTCGTAAACTTGCAGTAGTTCAAACCAGAAAAAGTCAGTATAGAGTGATTGTTTTATAAGTAAGATTTGCTAGGTTCTAATCATGAAAGCTCTGACATGAAAAGTTGGTAAACTACCTCTTCTTTCGAAAAACTCCTTTAGAGATTCTACTTCTTTGGTTGAAACATAATTTATCCAAACATAAGAGAAAGTTTGTTGTCTTCCATTTAGACCTCTAAAATTTTTGGTTTCGGTAGCTTTGAAATTTCTGATTACTCCACAGGCTAGTAGTCAAAGAATTCTTGGCAGCGCCGGAAATTGAACTGGGGATCCCTCAATCCGTAGTCAGCCACGTTCACCACTAGACCAGCGGGGCGGTCATATAGTGGCGATCACAGTGAGAGCTTCGGCTTTCTTCTCCCAACCCGTCTGGTATATAGGAACCTTGTCCCAATCCGTCTGGTCAGCGTGGGCGCAGTAGACCAAGTTCTCCCTCCGGGGAGAGGCCTCATCCAATAGTGGATCGAATATGGCAGTGGGTAATTTATTAGTATTTATTTGTGCTATAAACGTCTTTCCATGAAACATTTCAACATAGTGATACCAAAAAAACAAAGACACTAGCTATATATTTCCATGCAAATTGTTTGCAAATTTTTTGCTAAAATGATTGAAAATATTATGAATATTTTGTTACGATGTAAGACATATAATTTGTGTTTAATAATAATAATAATAATAATAATAATAATAATAATAATAATAATAATAATAATAATAATAATAATAATAATAATAATAATAATAATAATAGGGCTAATAATAGTCTTACCAACAGAAAACCATACTTATTTGCAGAAGTATGGTTTTCTGTGCTGATTTCTTCCTCTTTCAATATTTCATCCGAATCATCATATTCGTTATTATTCGGCAGGTACTCTTCATCTGAAGAAATATCAAGGCATTCAGCGTCAGACCCGGCCTCACTTATGTCATTGAAACTTGCAAGTATTTCATCCAGTGTCATCAGATTCTTGCTCATAATGAGTATAGCACATCAGTCCGAAAATAATGAGATTTTCCTAATCAACAGACTTTCTAAAGTAATACTAACTCCAGCTAAACTGACAAAATTGCTGAGAAGCTGGTCTTGAACACGAGGTGGAATGGGAGAGTATTATGAGAAAGGACGGTCGCAAAATAAAGACGCTAGCCAGCAGTGTTGCTACAATTCAACAAAATATCACTAACAAAAGAGGTGGGTCAAAACTGACCCACGCCGCCGTTCTAGTATAATTGTTTGTTATTTCAAAAGGCAAAGTGTGGATAAGAGTGATACTTAGTACAAATATTTCTTGAAGAGAACGAGTAAAAGTCTCAAAAGTTCGATGCGATTCGTAAGAAAATAGAAAAGTTGTTAACACGTAAAGTTTGAAATGGGTCAAAAATGACCCAGCCGCCGTTCTAGTGGTAACTATATTACTATATTAACTTCCTGCACCAACTCCGAAATCAAATATCCCATGTGTCGGGCACCCACCACCATGCCACGTTCAAATGCCGTCAACTCACGATGACATTGCATTTTAGGTCCGCAATACACTACGAGATAAATCCTAGGAAATATCTTAATATTTATCTTCGGAAAAACGCTATGACATATCTCGTAGAAAATCTTACCGTTTTGTGCCATATACGTGAGGAGTTTTCCTGTCTGACCGGATGACGTTTTTCAATATGAAATAGTTCAATGTAATAAGAGAACAAGATTGATGAATTCCTATGCTAATTACACTGCACATCCTACTAATATTAATACCAGGCGCTATATTGTTAAATTAGATACCTCTAAAAATAGCTCAAAAATCAGAAGGGTGCTGGTGTACTTTGGTGCACCACATTTTAGTAGATTTGTAGGTAAAATTCAATACTTTGCATGAAAAGACATATTTATGGAGAATAAATTTCTGCAAGCAATAGAATTAAATACAAAGTAATACACCTATATTTTATGTTTACAAGTGTAGGTTTATTAGTGTAAAATCATTATAAGTTTTTTTACTACGGATAAAATAAGTGAGGGACAATGTTTAGCAGAAGGGGTCCAGCTATTTTTTTTCTAAATGTTACAATTTCGGTAGTTTCTGTTCATATTAGTTTAGTTCAGGTTAGTTACGGTTAGGTTAGGTTAGATTGTATTAGTATAGGGGCCCAGCATGATTTTCAAACAATGATAGAATTACGCTTTTTTCTATTAATATTAGGTTAGTTTAGTTTCATTAGGTTAGATCTGGTTAGCTCGTGTTAGGTCCAACTACTTACATCTTCCATTTCTCCTCTAAATTTTGTATTTTTTACGTTCTCCTGGAACCTTTCTCCGAAACATTTGCCTAAGTGAGTGCATATAAAAAATGACCGGTGATACCATTTTCCACCACCGGCGTATTCCTGCACAGTTTACAGAAGCTGTAATTTGTGTTTACAAGTGAAGCGCTACTAGCATGATACCATGACAAGTGCTATTGAAACTCGTATCTCACTCGTTTTCACTACCTTCGCTGACGAGCCTGCTTCTTTCGGACGCACCCTCTCGCTAACGCTCGTGCCCCCGCTTCGCCATGCATAGGTTGGTTTGCGTTTTTGCAGTATAGTTTTATACTATACTTCCGGACGTCGTATTTATAAGCAAATCGTAAACTAATTGCTTTTCAATAATTGCTTTTAAAGTCCCCTTGAATTTTATATATGCCACGTGAAATATAATGTCGCTCAGTGCAAATTATTTATAAAATAATAATAAGGACATGAGTGACAAATTATAATTTTTAACAATTATTTCGAATGGTGCAGCAAAAGTAAACCTGCACGATCAGATGATAAATTAGAAAAACATACCGCATCAGTTGTATGTTTTCACTTGTTTTGTTTTCATTTTCTCTCACCTGATGTCGCTTAAATCGAAATCCTATGAATTTTCTTTCCGAAATAGAGCGTGCTCTAAACAAGAGAAATCTCATAGGGTCGTTCAGAACACAGGAAATGACATGGGATCTGATGCCATACACGTTGAGATTTTGACTCTAGGACAAATAGTAAGAAATTTCCTTGGATCTATCATATAGTGTATAGCGGGAATTACTGGGTCACGCACAGAGCCAGCGTTGGCAGACTCACAGCTCGGAATTATTTCAAAACTTGATCGAAATTATGCTAGATCCTCATAATTACTAACTAATTCAGGAGGTTTTTAAAGAAACAATATCCAAAAATGAAAATAATAACTGAGGATGTAAAAAAGTCTTTCTATTTTTTCCTATTTTGTTCCTACTAACCTAATTCAAACAAACAAAAAAATGATTGAAGTTCCAACACAAACATTAAAACTTGGGATCTTATGCAGAGTCGTTTTGACGTATGATTAGCGTCATACTAAAGGCCTGACTACTGCAAAGAACATATGTTAGTCGAACTATTTTGTATGGCACTAATAACGCGTCAGAACAACTTTGCATAAGATCTAAGGAAACTAGTGTTTTTTTTTTTTTTTTGTACCTTCTGATTTTTTCCATTTTTGACTATGGTTGTTTTTCTTGTGATGCATCAGTTTCATTAACAGTTTTATGCTGTCACTTAAAAAAAGCTGAGCAGTAAATAACAAATGAAGGGTAAGGGGAAAAAAGAAGGAATGTCACAAAATTACATTTTTGAGAAAACGGCATTTTAATATTGGAAATCACGTGCAAAGAATAGGGTTATTAAATCTTTTGTCCCTTTTTACATGGATATTTCTACATCTACGCGTGCATGGCATATACAATCAAATAGTACCAAGAGTCACCAACAGATAGGACAAAGCACCCGGTAAAGCACATGTATGGACATTCCTTGTTTTTTCCCCTTACCCTTCAAATATAGTACACTGAGCTACAAAAAAAGCAAAAATGCATTTTTGAGGTGGACTGAGTCAAACACATGGCAAAAGGCCTTTGAGTTACCTATATTTGTGCGCTATATGTTTCATCTTAACGTCAAAAAGCTACTGTCTCCAATGAAATTCGTTTTTTAACCCATTTTCAGAAACACTAAATTGCTTTTACTTTCACACCCATTCTCTAAAGACATCGGTAAAGGGATGATCTCCTGCTTCGAAGAATAGAACTGCCTATATGGTTTACCGACTGTATGAATCAATGGGAGAGGAAACATTTCTGCTGTTCTTTTTCTTCCCATGACCAACTTCTTTCTCATCTCCAGGTTTTGCGGCTTTTTGATAAACTTGCTGAAATTATGCTAGATTTGGGCAGGATGCTAAAAGCAAGATGCTAAAGACATTCAAATTATGCTAGATCTAGCATCATTATGCTAGATCTGACACCGCTGCACAGAGCTGAAGCCGTCGCGGAGCCCTGCAGGTGGCGTTAAGGACACGCGATGTCCATCCGCGAATCAGTGACCTGCTATCCCATAAGTTTTGCTCGGTCAGTGTACTATAGAGTAGAATTTATGCGGACAGAAACAAAGTAATGAGTATAACACCATATCATATTTGGTTCATACTCCTAGGCGGCTCAATTACCGGCACAAACTCAGGGGTTCGGATTCCGCTGTAGCACGTGGCTGTAGGTCCAGGTATCATACTGTATAGTCTGTTGCTGAATGGGACGCTTAACTGAAATCCACTCCAATTCGCACACACTCTCTTGTTTCAAAAAGGTATAAAGGGATTGTCCACTCGTGTATCTTAAGCGTAATAATATATGTAAAATCTCTGTGGGCTTGAAAATAGCCAAGTAACAATACAAAAGTCACTTAATTTTTGTATTATCATAGATTAAACTTCCTTCCTCTTACCAAAGGTGTTTAAAAGATTACTAAATCTATATATTTAAATCTAAGTTTGTTTAATTTAATCACTAGAAAATTTGTGAAATATTAAAAGAAAGACATAGTTTTTATCACGCTCTCTCCCGAAGGTCCGGGTCTCCATTTGTCGAAACTGCTTATAGATGATATGCCTAAAGTCCATGTCGGCTACACATGGGCGGCGATTAGGGGGGAATTTGCCCCGAACTTTTTTAAAGTAACCCATTAATGTAAATAATTTCATTTTGAAATGTAAAGTGTTTGTATGTATTACTGGTTCGTAGAAAAAAACATGAAAACGCCATATAATATTTGCCTTGCGTAAGTACATAGACCCTATTGGTTGTTTTTTCGTGGAGTTAGGAAAGCTACAGGAATTGCGTTTTAATTGCTACGGAAAATAACCCAAAAGTTAAAATTTGGAGCACAACAATTCCAGGATACTTTCACTTCTTACAAGAGCTCGATATGTCAGTCACCCGCTTTGTGGAGTGAGTCTAAGTATTGTTGTCTTTTGATGTGTTCCAAGAAAGTGAAAACTGCATCTAATGGCAACGAACATGTTTCGAGAAGCTGCAAAAATTGAGTACCGGTATTTCTTTAAATGTCGTAGCATATGCCTTTAGTATTAGCTCTTTCATTTTCTAAGAGTAACATACATTTAATAGCATGTGTGGAATTAAAAATGAAGTTGTTCACTAATACGCAGTTCAATATAATTTTTGCAAAACAAGCTTTATTATTCATTATTATGAGTAATGTTATCCTTTCTATTTGTTTGTTTTGTATATTTGGTATTAAATAATCTGATCACACAATTGTCCAGACAGAATTTTAAGATGTTCATAAGCAAGGAATTAAATCTCTTCTTATACCTTCGTTGCTTAAGAGTACAAACATCTAGTACCTACTTTCTTTGGTTTGTCAATTTACTTAATAAAATGAGGAATACGATATACGGTATTTTAACCGAAAAAGATAGTATCCTATTAGTTATACAACCTTTCGTCAAACAAAGTACGTATTAGAAACAACTTTGGAAACTAACATTGATATATAAATATTCGGATCATGTCTTTCCCCCCCCCCCCCCCACACACACACACACACTTTTAACGTCCAATCGCCACCATTGCGGCTACACATTCGAACACACACAAATAGTGAGTCATATAAATTTTCAAAATGCATTTGGGGAGTTTCTAAGGACACAAATGATTACCTCGTGTGTTTGAACTCAATTTGAATAAATTTAACTGTGTCGTTTACCGCCAACAGCGCAATAACCCAATAACGTACTTAGGACCGTTTGTGTTCTGTACTTAGAAACAGGGGCATCATGTAGGGGGGCAGGGAGGGGCAATTGCCCCTCCTCCGAGTTCGAGGTTGATATAGATTTTATCAATAGAAGAGTAATAAATCAGTGAAAAACGGGAAATTTTACTTATATCAAGGGGTCTTGCCCCCCCCCCCAAGCAAAATCTGAAATGTCGCTCCTGCTTAGGACTCGTGCGAAGCGCATCCCTTGCACTTCTGATGAAAATGAATCTGGTATGACTCTTATAAACGATCAGGACAATGGCTGGATTGTGATCAAATTCCAGGACGGTTTCCTAGACACCTCTCCACTTACAGGAAGAGTTCCTGGTATGGCCTTCCATGTAGTTACAGACAGTGACTATTTCGATTAATCAGGAATTGTAGTTTTATTTATTTATTGCGCCCTCAGGAAATGATGCACCTGAGGCAGGTATTTAATTCTCACTAATCTAATAAGAAGTATGAAAGCAATTGTAATATTACTTAAATAGAGAATATGAACATGTTTCCCAAACGCTGGATTGTAACCACTAAATATCAACCCTATGGGCTTACCCATGGATTTTGAAATCTGACCGTGAGTATGTTGTGAAAATACATCTTTGGATCGACTATCTACGGGAAATGATTTTTTTTTAAAAAAAAAAACTACAATTGTTGCTCTAAATCCACAAAATTTCACTAGAAACCGAGAGAACAATTCAAAAAGTTTATTGAGAATGATTGTAGACTTGTGGAGAAGGAAACTGTATGTAAATATGTTGCCCAATATTAATGCAAAGACACAACTAAAAGCAGTTGATGTCCTTTCTTGCCCTTTAAATTAACGGAATCAAATATGTACTTAATTAAATTGCAATTAATTACAAGAGTACATTCTACCATTTACACATGAAAAACACCCACGCTCTCTGTCACTCCTTGCCCTGTATCTTTCTCTCTCTGCAAGTCGTATTGTAGTTGCAAAAATTGTTGCATTTACTTTGAAAATATTTTACCTTTATACTCAGGAGTAAAAATGAGGGGAACGCCGGCAGATGTCGTTCCCCCACTTCCGAAAAATATCTATGACGTTGTAGCGCCCCAGAGGGCCCTAATCCCTGGAAGGCTACGGCTAAGTTTGACGCTCAGCGCCGGAGCACCGAGTTAATAGATGTATGAAAGGGGTCGCCACCTGTGGACGGCTTGGAACACAGGAAAGAAGTAAACAAAACACATATGAGCGAATACAGGATGAACCTGCATCTTAATCTAAAAAAAAAAAAAAGCATAATATAATGGTACAACGGTAAACGAATCCAACCTATGCGAGACTGCCCCCTGTACACTCTACGAGTGCACAGAGAACAGCCCTTTCCTTGTGCCATGATTTCCTTACCTGAAAATAAACCAAGGAAAACTCAACCACTAAAGACACACCTGTGAGGTTTGGTTTCTCTAAATATAAACATTGAAATTATATGGGTTGTAATATTTATTTGACTAAGTATATTTTCACAGGCAAAATTATTCAATACTTATTATATACGTGTAAATGGAATGATGTGGTTTTCTGACATTGAGACTAGAATCAATTAACATAAAATTTCTGTGACTTTTGAACTCGCACAGTTGTGCGGCTAAGCAGACTTATACTGCATAGAATAATAATAAAAAAAAAATTAAACATACTACATGGGTAAACAAATACACAAAGGATAAACACTACAAAAAAAATATGTTAATAAGTTCACCATGGCTTTAGTACATACTTAAAACAAAATAGCTCGAGCAAATTAACTTTAAAAACCACGACTAGTCGGGTGGACATAGAATTGGATAAGGCATTAGCATAAACGAACATCATACACTGCTGAATTATTACTAAAAGACGAATGGACCCTTTTAAGAGAAACATCATGTTATATTAATGCTGCTTGCAGTAAACGTCGCCAAAAACGACAAACGATCCTGGCTGGGTAGGATTCTCTAAGGTGGACAAGTTTGACAAACATGGCTATAAAGACCTTGTGACAAGCCATGATAATTAACATTGTGACTTACCATAATAATTGACATTGTGGCATACCATAATATAGACCCATGTAATCAATCTACCGTGGCACACAAATGCGGCGAAGATACCTTCAGGCAAAGATTAAGAAAAAAAGAACTTGAACGAGAACAATATGACTTCTACAGAGAGTTAAATCAACTGTAACACAATCATAGTAACCAAAGAGGACAACACTCTTAACCAACTTGTGCTAAGTGGCCAAGCAAACTTTAAATGATGGAGACATGCTCGTGTCTTAGCAATAATGACCTTGAAAGACAGTTATTAATCATGCACTTCGTCTTACTCATGAGATGCTTATAACGCAACTAAGACTTCTAACAATTGCAAATAGTTACCTGCAAACCAACATTTTGATAATGCACTTGCAAATCCACAACAAGGGTGCAATGCGTACACATAGTGACAATAAATCATTGTAAATGATAATAAATTCTGTACGAAGCAGAATTACTGGCCAGCTGCGAGGGCAGGCGCTTATCCCGTAGGGATACTTACCATAATTGCAGGCATTGGATAAATCTATCTCGCTATTATTTTCTTAGCGGCACTAACTACACAAATGTGCAACACTTTAAGAGAGAATACTGATTACACGAAACACATAAATTGCTGCAACACTCACACACATAATATATGGATTTTGGGAAAATTGATAATTCACTATCACTAAGTTGATCCTCTTGACTATTCAAGGCTGGAGTTAGATTGTAGGAAAACGTCCTCATTGCAAATGACCTTCCCCGGGCAGGGAGGAGCTGGTGGTACATCCACTTCCTGGATAGTACCGGGCAGTCCCGATGATATGGTGACTGTACACTGATTTAAGATTATACGCCTGAGTAAGTTGTATGGAAAGTACAAACACTGGGTCTTCACAACAAAATTAAGACTGGCTACTTCAACCAACATACTTAAGAAACGCTAGAGAAAATGTGTGAAAGTAAACTTCATGGCATGTGAATATATGTACACCCAAGGCACAAGACTCTATCTCAGTTGAATGACGCAGTACTTCATCTTCACTTTTACACGTAGTGAATGAGTGCAATTGCTCAGATTGATTATAAGGTTACATGAGCTTAAACTACTGGGTGATGAATTCATGGTTTTCATCATAACACGACAAGAACATATCAATACTGACGGATCACTCGACATGTTGCGTTGACTGCTTCCTGAAACACACTCACAAAAGTTAGTCTGTCCCTGATGGGTTGACAATAAGATCCTTGGACTTCCATAGTAAAGAGTGGAATTGAAGTCGGCTAAAAGTGCGTATAGATAGGATACTCAACCATTGCATTACCTCATTGACAACGTGGATGGGTTGGGGGGCCCCGCTAATAAGAGCTTAGCTGTACATGTTGATGCTTAATTTATGTTGGAAAGTAAACTTGCGTGCGACTATTGACATAATGACCAATTCGATCCATAAATAGCACACCAACTGCGGAAAGATGCTTCTACGAAGCCACTGTAAGGAACGTGAGAAATTTTCACACAATGCCCACTCACGTGGTGAACTGAAGCGAAGGCCTGTTTCCCAACTCCATCTGAATATTGCCTCAAATTATGCTGATTGCACGGACTAACTAGGATGAAATATTCTACACATCGCAATGTGAGTTAAACCAACTCTTGAGACTCAGATGAACACTATAAACCAAGATATATCGAAAATAGGTTGACAGGTGAAAATACTAACACCCATTACGTTTCCATATTCTTGCAGAGTACCCAGAATTCTTTACGCGCGCCCGCGAACATGATGTTTCTACAGAGTTGCCAACTACAATTTTGTTACAAGAAGTATTTTATAAGTTACACTAGTATTACAATTTTTAGTCAGATTGTATAGGGGCGTTACAACGTCCTCCCACTTTCTAAAATATTACAGTGGGCAAAGATAGGCACGGGGGACAGCATGACGTCAATCGTCCACCTATCTTTTCAGAACCACTTTTACCTCTGTTTATACTCACTAATGTGCTTCAACGAAACTTGGCAAAAATACATGCTAGGATCTGTAGAATTTTCTGATTGTACAAGTACCCAAATCTAAGGCCCCTACAGGGGCGCCAAATTAAAAAAAAGGATTTGTTGAGTCTTTGTTCAGTGAGACAGTATGAGATATACTTTCCTCAGTATGAGATATACTTTGTTCAGTATGAGATGTACTTTGTTACGTACGAGATATACTTTCAGTCCTCCAGCTTTGCATGGGATTGTAGGTATATCAATACTACTTTGGATTGAACTCGGTTTCTCGCTCGAAAAGTGGAAAAAAACTAAACATCTAGCCACCAGGCAACTCAGGAATTTTGGTAAAGTAGATAACAACCAAAATTAATTGTGATAAACAAAATTTAAAAGAAAGTACTTAATGAATAATTGGTCAACGTTTGTAACTCCATTGTAGGAGATCCGAGTTAGAATCTCAGTTGGTGTTCATATGTGGTTTTGATAGAATCACACGTTAAGCTGTAGCTTCACGTATCAAATACTCTGGGTACTGAGAAATTAATACTACCTTAAACCCACCAATAAACTATACTGTTCAGATAAATTTTCTGATTTTCAAAACACTGAAAAGGGTTTCAATTTCTCATCTTATTCCCTTGTATAATATGTGTAAAGGAATACTATACTAAATGTAAATGCAGATACATTTTCTATACAAGGAATAGGGGTATATATAAGTTTCTTCTGAATAATCTTTATAAGAGCTAATCCTGAAGAAGGCACTACGATGTAGGAAGTGGAAGAGAAAAGAAGATGAAGAAAAGAAAGAAAAGAAGAAGAAGCGAAACGAAACAATTTGGCCCTATTCCAGAAGGCTTTCAATCCATTCCTCATTAGATTATGTAAATTTGGATGTAACTGAAACAACCCAAGATATACGCAATACAGAGATTCTCTCTTTCTTTAGGCACGACCTCCTTATATTTAGAGTCAAGTGTCTTAACGCATGAAGAATTGAAGCAGTCCAATTATAACTGGCACCAAACAAACTACACATCTAAATAGCAAAAATAAACGAGGGAACGACAGAAAATCTTGGAGGAAAACCGTATCTGCAGCGGAAATGCATTTTCCTCTATTATTGAGATTGTTTATTTAAGTTATTTTATTATATTTTACATGTAAGTAGGGGAGAGTGGGGCAAAATGGACTACTTAAAATTTGATTGCAAATAAAAATTCATATTTTTTTCAACATTGCAACTAAGTTCTTTTTTTTATTTGAACTTTTTGTTACTAATTTTCTTAATAATTCGCATAGTATTAACATAACTTTATACAATGTTAGAAAAAAATACAAGATTAGACATGAAAACCTCCAAATTACATCATAGTCTTATGAAAATAGGGTTTAAAATTACCATTACATAAAATTTAATTCAAACAAAATAAAATCAACTGTAACAAATCTATTATATATATATATATATATATATATATATATATATATATATATATATATATATATATATGTTACGCATTCAATAAATACAGAAAAAGTTAGGAAAATAAATGTAAAGTTATTAAAAGTTACTCATTACTTTTTGCAGGGTCAGCAGCATTATATTGAGTCATCATCTACAACTTCAACTTGTGTGGTATTGCAATGACCCTACTTTCCACATCTTATACAATTTAGTCATCCTTTGGTACCAGTAGCGTTATTTCAGGGTTTGCTTTGGAGAGAGAGAGAGTGCAAGATTCATCTACATAAGTAGATTTTTATGTTTATCATTACCATATTATTATACTGAGTTTATCAAAAAGGACTTATCATTACCATATTATTATACTGAGTTTATCAAAAAGGACTTATCATTACCATATTATTATACTGAGTTTATCAAAAAAGGACTTATCATTACCATATTATTATACTGAGTTTATCAAAAAGGACTTATCATTACCATATTATTATACTGAGTTTATCAAAAAGGACTTTACAACTTTGAATATTTGAATACTCATATTGATAAATTTATTTAGTTTACAGAGATAGTTTTGGTGTCATTTTGTAGCAAAATACATGAAGTTTTTTCTTTTTTTTTTTAGCCTTATACATCAAAAGATTCAATGTGGCTTCCATTGGTGATGCGGTACATCTCCTATCTGAAGTCTCACTTGCTCTACAACGTCTTCAGACGTAGGGGACGGCCTGCAGATTTGTTGTGTCTTACCGAACGTCCAGTTTCAATAAAACGCTTATGCCACTGATAAATATTAGGCATACTGGGAGGGTCTTAACCATACTTTGTACGAAAATTACGTTGCACAGTTGTCGCAGACTTAGATTCTTCAAACTAGAACACACAGCTAGCACGATCGGAGCCAGTAAATGCAGTCAATTTTGCTGCAACTGCCGCTAGCACTTGCGGTAGCTTGTTTCTGAATTAGGTACTACGTAAGTCAGAACTTGATGTATTTTGCTACAAAATGACACCAAAACCATGTCTGTAAAATAAATCGAATGAATCGATATGAATTTTCAAAGTTGCGAAGTCCTTTTCGGTATATCCTGTTTTATTGAATAATATATAACTTATTCATATCTCGAACTCAGGGTGCATCGTCATCCTTGAAGTTCCAATTGATGCCACTACTCTGTAAATTTAAGAAAGTACTTAATTAGTTAATTTGAAGTAATTTATATTACTCCATCTTACTCTTTCAGAGGATACCCCATCTTGCTCCTTCGGAAGAGCCAATATGGAATTCAGATACAAAAAAAAAAAAAAAAAAAAAGCCTACAAGAAAAATGAATTTTTACCTTGATACCTGACTAATACTATTTTTTGAACGCCACTTCATGTCACGCTAGAGCAGTGTTTCCCAACCGGTGTGCCGCGAATGGGTCGCTGGTGTGCCGTGAGGAAATCGAAACAAAATTATTAATTCTATAGCAATCAAATTGCAAGACATATAGAAAAAGGTATATTTGTATTTCACATTACTACTATGAATCTAAAATTTAGTTTCATAATGTGTTACTTTTTTGTAGAACATTTTTAATTTTCTGTAAAACATTTTTCTGTACATTTCTAATTTTGAAAAAAAGTATTTGTTATCATTGTTATGACCATTATTGCTTCTTTATTGTTGCAGACTATTTCGTAATTTGAAATTTTAAAACATTATTCAATCCTTCCGGCAAAGTAAACATGCATACAAATTACCTACATTTGTGTTTTAAAAGTAAAAGAGATTTGTTTGTTCGTTCGTTATTTAGTGATCCTCCTTCTTAATGAAAGGTTGGATACAGTTTCCGAAAAAGAAAGTGTATTTTTAACAACTTGAGTTCTATATCTGATTGCAATTGTTTTCTATTTTTAAATTAAAATGAAAAATAAGCATAATGATTTAGCACGGGGAAAAACCAGTGATCGAGCTTTCTTTTCTGTGAGAAGGATATCAGCAATCAGAAAAAAATACTACAGCATTTTATATTTTCAAATAATAATAATAATAATAATAATAATAATAATAATAATAATAATAATAATAATCATAATAATAATAATAATATGTGTGTGTCGCGAGAATTCAAGTTACCCTGAAGTGTGCCGCAAGTTGAAAAAGGTTTGGAAATGCTGCGCTAGAGAGTGTCTATTTCAGGTGTGTCCTCGGAAAATATGCAAAACATACTTCTACCTCACCCCCGCCTACCCCCTCTTACGGAGGAAACCCTACCTTTGCTTAGGAAATAGAAGTGAATGTCCTCAGCTGTGTTGCCAATTTGACATTCAGTCGTTTGGTCTTAATCAGCGAAGATCGTAGGCTACTTAGAATGGATAACAAGACAAAACACAGAGAAATCTGCGAAATAATTCATTGTGGAAACGCTTCTGCATCCAACAATTGAAAGATCTCGTCCGCAGCAACTTGTTCCTCCTCTTTTCGAGGGAGGTACGGGAAAATACACATTGACAACGGCGGCAGAAGGGGCACACCTGATAGAAAGGCTCTATTAGCTCATTTAATTCATTTACCTCACTATCAATATCAAGTAAAAATAATATAAACAGAAACAAAAGTAAATTTTAGTGTGCTGATGCGACCTCCCATTTCGATGTTAGTCATAAGACTAAGGGGAACAGAGATTGTGCTATTAATAACTAAATACATTATCTATCGTGTGATTCTTTTGTTTTAGGCACTGATGAGGGAACCCCATCTTATCTGCCTTAGCCACCTTGCCGCACTCTTCTCTGCGTGCCAACAAGACTTTCTGAATATCATGAACAAATAGATGGAATAATATAGTACAGTAAATGCATAAAAACATAACTTGAAGATAACAAGTGTTTGATATATATTACCACACTCAGCTGCGATGCGGCGCTTTAATTCTATTTTTAAATGGTCAACATATGCAAACAAATACTACACTTGATTTGAATGTGCCGTTTTCCAGGGTTAATTACTATACTGTTTGAATTAATTGGAACAAACATGTTTTTCTTACCAGTGATTCCCGAACCGCCACAAACCGCTTATATCTGCTTAGAGGTAGTGTGATTCATCGACCATGACTATAATTTACTCGCTTTGACTTGTTTCATTGTAGCAGTAGTTCAGTTGTGAGTCTTTCAGTGTGGTAGCTGGTGGTTATAATGTTGCGTTCCATGTAACACGTGTTACTTTTGCTTGTTCAAAGATGGGTATTACTCCGAAGAAGTGTCTGAAAATAATCGCTCTTAATGAACACACTTCTATGACTCGCGTAGCTACGGCAGTTGTTTTGGGCAAATCAAGTGTTTCAAGAATTTTAAGAACATTTCAAGATTCTGGATCATCGTCTCCAAAAGGAAAACGAAAATGTGGGCGCAAACGGAAAACTACTCCAAATACTGTACTACGTACTTTAAGTATACTCCAAGAACTGATAAAATTCTAATAAGAAAAAGCAAAAGAAATCCAAGAAAGACAAGCACAGACCTTCGAAGGGATTTATTGGATTATGGTGTTGAAGTGTGTACCTCAACTGTACGGAAAAGGCATCTGGAAGTTGGCCGTAAGGCAACAAGACCAAGGAAAAGCGATTTCTAACTCAGACAATGATGAAAAAACGTTTAGCATGGACCAAAAAAATACCGATCATGGACTGTTAATGACTGGTAGAAGGTAAATTTCAATGATGAAACATATTTATTTGTGCAGGGATATAAATCAAGTGAAGTTAGACGAAGTGAAGGTGAAACTCTGCGACCAGATCATATTCAACAGACTGTAAAACACCCTTCTAAACAGATGTTTTGAGTTTTCTTCACAACAAATGGCACTGAGAGCTTAGTTCCTCTTAAAGACATGATGAATTCTGTCAAATACTTAGAAATATTACGCAGTAGGATTGTTCCATTCATAGAAACATTTGACATAACATTTCAACATGACTTGGCCCCTTATCACAATTCGAAATTGGTCCAGACTTTTATGCGGGGAAATACAATGAAAGTGCTTGATTGGCTTGGTAATTCCCCAGACCTAAATTCCATTGAGAACTTATGGCATATTCTCAAGAATCGCTTAGCTAAGATGAATTGCACAACAACAAAAGACGCAAGATAAATACTGCTATACAAGTGTGGTTCCACGATAATGAAGTCAAGAACATGTGCGCTACACTAGTGGAGTCAATGCTATGACGTGTTGAAGAGGTCATTTCTGCTAAAGGAGGACATACTTCATACAAATATAGAGATTTATCAGTCTAGTTAAAGTACGTAATGATTAAAAGCTAAGGTTTTAGAAAAAATCGCTTATTTCCATTTGTCCCAATTAATTCGAAGAGTATAGTATATTCACATAATTATATATACAGTGGCGGATCCAAGGAGGCTATAGGGGCTATACCCCCCCCTTGACGCTCAGTTTTACACTGGATAAAATGGGCTTCAATTCTGCTTTAGACTGGATAAAACGGCAAAATATGGTTTAGCCCCTCGCTTGATCACATCCTGGATCCGCCACTATATATATCGAAAAGCAGCTGTCTAAGTGGGGAGGTATTTCAGTTTACAATAATAATAGCTGCTCATTAGTAATCATCATTACGTTATAAACACGAGTATAAAATACACAACAGGACAGTTGCGTGAACCAATGAGCTTCCGCCAATAAACTCTCTATGAGAAGTTTGCGTTTAGTGAACTAATATTGCGACTTGTGGCCACAGTAAGAGTATTCAATATAGGCTAAGGGACGAATCATACTCCCGCATCACAGCGTTGGCCATGTCACTGCTAATGGATTGGTCGGAGTGAGAGAAGCGCTCAAGGTCACAGACCAATTCGATTGCCGCGCACTATAGTTAATATTAATTCAAAGACGTGCAAAATACATCTAATGCGTGCGTCACACTCAATTGCGTGTGGGCTAGGTGAATGAAACAAAGGCTATAATCCAACGTTGCCGTGTGGTAGAGTCATAGTTAAGTAGATGTAAATGAATGGTGAATCGCTTCTTTTGTGTTTAAACTATCGTGAACATGTACACTCTGCAGCAAAAGAACCTGCAACATGAGCATGTAAGTTTATTGTGAAAACTACGCCTAACAGGGAACCAACATAACGTCTAAATGGCACGAAACTCGCCAAGAGAAACCTCGGCGTCCTCCCCTGCACACTTAATTTGGAGCGAAAGACTTCGACGTTTCACAATAAACTTACATGTTCATGTTGCAGGGTGTTTTTGCTGCCGACTGTACAAGGACGTACCGACACTACAGCTCTTTCATTTGCAGCTTTTAAAGGGAACTCGAAATGCCGCCTTCAAATACATTTAACTATTAGTATAGCTCCTGTGTCATATTCAAGTATTTTCTTAAATAAGTTATACCAAAGCAAAAATATAAGTAGTTGTTAGTGTTGTACTAACAAATCAGCTGTTCCGTTAATGCTATCTGTATCATGCAGCACTCTATAACAGAACATAAGATTAAAAGATATATATTTTAGCTATTTCTGCTCAACAGAAGAGCAAGCCCGTATTTAGGTAAGTGCTATTCTGTTCTCGAGCACAGGGCGGCAGAATTTGGGGGCGGCAAAATTTTAGATTTTCTTTTTTAAAAAAGATTCACAATAAAGTAATGTTTAAAACTATCAACCCGCAGGGACCCAGGCAAGCGAGAGAAAATATGTTAATGTATTTAATTCGCTGTAATTACAGTAGTTACTAATTAGTTAGCTTATCTGATTATTTTTTAAATAGTCATCTTCTCCCACCCCCACCCCAAGGGGTGAGGATGAACTTGAAAACTGATACCGTTAAACTCGGCTTCAATGAAATTGCGAACATTTTTCTGGTTTTATCAGTTTTATCTGATAAGCCGTTGACAAGTTGTCATAATGTTCAGGATTGCTCACAAATAATAATAATAATAATAATAATAATAATAATAATAATAATAATAATAATAATAATAATAATAATAATAAAGAAAGAAAGAAATAAACAATATCAGATGGAAAATATTTTCCCTTCTGTTATATTTGTATATGTTTGTGACTTTATTCGTAAGTCTAATTTAGAAAATGTAGATCAATTAGCTCATAAGGATATGAAGAGGGTAGAGAATCTATGTACTGTATTCGAAAAAAAAAAAAAACATCAATTCGTCCGAGAACTATGGAATTAAGAAAATGCTGAAAGTACTGAAAGAGCTTTGTAGTCATTTTCTGCATTCGAATTTCTGAGATTTGAGCAAATACTGCGAAAGAATGCAATATCATGTGAAATTTACTTGCTGCTGGAACCAGTTACTCTTGCTAATAGTTGCGTAACATAATATACTGTTTTCTTTGAGTTGGTTTAAAAATGTATATCACTGTTCTGAGAGCACCCCTCTTTTATTTTGAACATCCCCCAAGTAAAAATTTCTGGCGTACTTACTGCGGGGAGGGTGGGTGAAAGAAGGGCTCCAACACCGATTATCCCGATTTTTTCTGAAGAAAAGTTGGCAGCCCTACTGATAAGTAACTAGGATCAAAGTCACCATCTAAGCGCTATTGTATTGATTAACGTTTATATCAGTAAAATATTAAAAGTCGTTCTCTTCGTAATTTGATACATAACTTATACAATAAGAGAACTTCAAAACGAAGAGAGGGCTATGTATTGACTAACGTTTATATCTGTAAAATATTAAATTTTTTATTGTATAAATTAAAGTACCACAAACTTTCGTATGAGTATGTACAGGAACTAAAAAAAAACTATAAACATAGTTTATTGTTAAAATATAAACACTTTCAAATGCATAAACAACTCAAAAATAGTCTTCAAGGATGTGTGACGTCCTAGTTGTTTATGTATTTGAAGACAGAGAAAGTAATTCTCTTATACATATAAATACTTCCCAAAATTTTGCGGTGGGGTATTCGAAAGAAGACGGAAGGACGACTTGCTTAAGTCGTTACCACCGAAAAATAAAAATTCACTTAGGACGAAGACTTCTATGTAAGTTAACCTCTTTTTAGTTAAATTTTGTCTTGTATGAGAATGTATTTAAAAGTGTTCTCATGGAGGTCTCCTGATAGGCCTACTAAATACCAGATCCTTCGAATCTTGGAAATTCTATAAAAATAAATCTTTAATTGTCTTTAAGACAGCAGACATTCTTTTAGTGCACTAAATAATCAAAATAACTAATTATCTAAATTAATTATTTACTAGTTTATATTTTAAATATGTCTGCAACATTTGTAATGATATGTCTTGTTAATAAGTGAATTTGTAATCTAATAAATATACGTCAATTTGAATTCCATTTATAGACATTTGAAATCTTAATTTACAATCAAAATGTAAAACCACTATACTACCAAAACAATTAAAATCAATCTCTATCTCAATTAATAAAAATTAGAATCGATACACTATATTTAGAGTTTGGTACGGAAAAAGGTTCAGTTACTAATCTGCTGAAACCAAGGCTTTCAAGAGTGTTATCTCTTCTGAAGTAATCCAGAACATTCAGCTGGTGATAGAAATCAGTTAGACTTCTATCACCTAAAGTAGGTGTATCACGAACGATGTTTCAGTAAGTGCTAAAGTCTATAAGCCTGAAGGCATACCGAATAACATGTGTTCCGCTGCTGTGTATGATTGTTGTTTGGTGGATATAGTTACAGAAAGACTTTTGGATCTATTGCTATATTTTGCTATCACATGTTCGGTTAAATGAATACGCAGTATACGAGATACTGAAAAATCTTCACGTAATTTATGGAAACCAACTACGCGACCAGAAAATTAGCCTTTCGTGCACAGTGTTAAGAATGCGTATACTCGGTACAATTTTCTTCGAATCAATCGCGAATTCTGATATATATATATATATGTGTGTGTGGACATAGCTCTACAGTTTTACAACTAACTAAATCTAGAGTAAATCAACAACTCATTTATTATAGAATTCAATCAATTAAACTGAAAATCGCCTTCAACAGAATTTAGAAGCAGGCCCTGACATGTTTCTCTTTTCTTTCACCCTTCCTATTATGTCTCAAATATAAAATGCATTTCTAAGGATCTCTTCTGAAGTGACAGTAAAGTAAGAGATGGAACTCCTACCTTGCAGTATTGAATTGATTTTAAACAAGAAAAACCTTTCTCTCTATTTGTTACCGCTTTTTCAGTATGCCGATCAGTTTTAAAATCAGAAATTGTAGATTTTCATCACTTTCAGTGTGAAAAGAGGTATAAAGATCGAGACGAAACTTAATCTTAGGAAGCTCAATTAAAACCGGAAGTGGTAATATATTTATACAACTTCCGGTCGTAGTAGAAAGATAAAGGGAGAAAGTGGATCCTTTTCCTGAGGCGTTGAATCCGCATTTTAAAAACCACTTCTCTCTATCTATTACTGTTCTTCATGTGAGATTATTGACTTGAAATCGGAAATGGTTGGTTTGAAATGGAATGAAATCTTTCAGTTTAATGTTCCACGATTATGCACTTAAGGTGGATCACTAGGTGTTCTCGGTGCTATGCTAAGCGCTGCTTGAATAGTGTGGCGTTATCAGGTAGTGGTGAGTGTTTACTTATGCCAGATAATAAAGGAAGTAATCATTTAACTCTGCTTGGATATTTACTGGAGAAATTAGTTTTCGACTTTTACCGCAATTCACAGCTAAGTTTCGCTTCTCGAACTCCAACGCTAGAATTCAGGAATTAAACGTACAAATTTGGCAACAACGCATTATGACGTTCTGCGCAAATTTCTTCTCAAAATCTGTTTCCTTAAATGTAAATTAATCTATAAATAAAATGTGAAACATAACACGAAAAACGGTCCAACAATATATCTATTTCGTAATAAGATCGTTACTTTAAAGTACTTTACACATTCAAATAAACATTTCATAAAATTGAGCACTTCTAGTAAGATCTAACAGCAAGTGCCATCTTGTGTGCTTATTTTAAAATGAATCAAATATTTTCTTTTATTTGTTACCTTTTCCAATATCAGAAGACACAACCAAATGAATCAGTGTCTTGTGTTGTAGCTGAAACATAACTTTATCTTATAGTACAATATTTATAATATGTAACGTTTCGTTGCGCAGTAGTTAAGGAAATAAGCTAAAATATGTACTGACTTCCGGGTAGTGAACCACCTTAAGGCTAAGAGAGACGGTTGATTAAGGCAAATGAAAGATGATGGTAGAATTGGTGAAGTGAGAATGTGGGAGGAAATGGAAAACCCCTGAGAAAATACACGAACACGATGTTGTCCACCACAAACATACTTGGGCGGGTATCGAACTAGGGATAAAACGCTCGAGAGGATTCTTGAATTCAGAAATGGTTGGTTTGAATACAGAGTAAATAAGGGAGATAGAACCTAGGGAGATGGGGAAAAAAGACCCCAGACAGCAATTTAAACTTGCTGCAAGTTTGCCCAAACTTGTTGTTACAGGTCAATTAGCTTGCCGCAAGCTCTACTATGCAAACCAATTAGCTTGCTGCACGCTTGTGGCAAGCTAGTTAGTTACCTCAGGCCAAGGCTTGAGGCAAGCTTGTCTTCACAAGTGGAACGCAAGTAAAATTATCTCAAACGCAAGCCAAGTATAAGCGTAACTCATTAATGGCAAGCTTTATTAAGCTCATTGCAAGCGAAAGTCATGGCAAACAAGGCATGTTTGCTATCTTTTACTTTTTCGTTCTGATATCTGTCGAGAGATAGATGGACTGAATTAGCAGTTCCATAAGACTGCTTGAACTTATTATGCATATCATAGTTTGGATGTCTAAAAAAATAACACTATTATTACCAGGAAAACTAAATAAAAGCAGGACCTGATTAATTTAGCTTTGTAATATACAATTTCCATACGCCGCTTCTAGTTTTTATGAAATTAAAATATAAAAAAAAGCTGTACAACGATTAACCAAGTTGAAATTAATAAGAATAAAATTGATCAATACCGCCTACCCAACACTGCAAATATCTTCAGTAGCTACTGACCATGCATTCTATATACATATATAAATGGACCCAACATATAATAAATTTCCCTATAAAATAAGAAGAGAAAAAAAAAGAGGAAAAATGATTGGAGTTTTATGTATATTTAAAAATAACAAAAGTATGACGCATATACATGTATAATATGGCTGTTTTAATTAACTTAATTGGGCAAGAAATAATACAATTGCCACTCCTCCTACTTTTTGAGATGATAATAAATCCACTGACATTATAACACACACACTAACTACGAGAGCTATAATACGGGTGAAGTTTATCTGTAACATACATGCATACAAGCAGATATCTACTACACACTGAAATTCCATTCGCAACTTAATTATATAGACGCCGGTTGGCAAGAGGAAGTTATTTTCAGATCTTATTAATGACTCACGGGAAAAGAGTGGGAAAAACTCTTGAGTATCTAATATATAATACATGACGTGATGGAATGCAAGGTTGGCTAGCAATACCATCTCCTCTCTCTCTAGTACACTTGCAAAAGAAAGTTCTGTAACTCTTTCAAATTAAAATGTCGTTTGCTGCTTGCTTTACGAAATTGAATTTAAGTGTTTCTCAAGTCGTAAACACAAGTGTGGTATTTATGAACGTACACAGCGAAATGTGTTTGCTTTCTTGTTCGAAGTAGCAGCCAAGTGACCTGTGTATAGAAGTAATTCACAATAAGCTATTGTACAGTTCATTTCTTAACCGAATCTTTTGAGTTTTGAATGTGCTTGAATTAGTAAACATCATATTATGCCATTTTAAAAAAAAGTTATTTGCTTTGGTGAGGGGGGGACAGAATGAAGGAAATTCCCCATAGGTATAAGTGTAGTTTCATACAGTATATTTCAATGATTGAAATGTATGTATGTACTAAACGCAGTGGGGAAATTCTCCTCTCCCCGTTAAGCCCCAAATGACGCCCCTGCATTGAGATACGGTCTCTGTGTCTGATTGACATTGGAATCATCAAACCAAACGAAACCACGTGGCGTAACATACCACTTGTGAGCCTAAGCCTGCTCCAGCGCCATCCGCTAGTGACCGGCGACCACGTGGTCAGGACGCTAAGACGCCCTGACCCTAACATTTGCATCAGGGGCTTTCTAGACCTAGTGGTTGTCAAGTCTTGTTTTCACGTGACTCCCCAGTTTGCTTCACGACGCTGGGCGAACGCCGAAAATTGGGAAGCCCCGGCCGGGAATCGAATCCGGGACCACGCAGACATGAGTCCAACCACTAGCCTATAGCAATCAATACTAACAACAAAACTACGGCAAGAAATAGAATGAGGTCAGTCAATACTTATATATAAAAATACCATCCATCCGGACATTTAATAGGGAGAGACATACACTGGATTCGTATCCAGAACCTCCCAAATTCGAAGGTTGAGCGCCAACTACTACTCTACTTTCGCAACAATTCTTGCGTTTTACCAGTGAATTTATACAGCTCAGGTATGTATATAACACTCAGCGAAGAATTTAGCAGCTTGGCTGCTCTTATTTCGAAACAAATCTACTGTACCATGGAGTAACAATGTTAAAGTTGTACAAGTTTCATCTTTAAGCCCATCTCAAGATTAACTAATATCGATGATCCGTGGACATTTGAAATACACGAATCTCTTTTCTCCTTATAATATGACTTGTTCATGTCCATTTAGACAGCTCCCCTCCACCTCTTCCAAATTTCACCAAACTAGTCTCAAACGTTTGTGTATTGTTTGTTTACAAAGCAATTTTAAGGTATTAAAAAATTGGGAGGCTGTCTAAAATTACAGCTGATTGGTGCCAAATTGATTCCGATCGTTACTACATCGTTTGTGCACACTTGTGCATTCAAATTTTTGCACAATTGTGCATTCAAATTTTTGCACAATTGTGCATTGTGCAAAGAAAATGTGAGATTTGGAATATTTCTATTTGGGAACCAGCTTCCTCAACCCTACCAATTGACATAAGAATGGTTTCGGTTAGGTTTTCAGTCTTGGGTCTAGTCTAGAGGGACTGACACGATTGGGCCAAACTTGCAGTATCGTAGCTCTTTGGCCTACGATTTAAAAAATCAAAGAAATAAACTTATTTATTTGCATATGTAAAGGGGGACAGGAGGCATGCTCCATAAAGATTGTTATGGTTATATCATAAATACTGTCACAAGCTTGAATGTGAATAACACAGACTTTGCGCGGTCAGCTGCCGTTCCAGTCTCGGTGTCTCGCTGTATGGCGCGATACACGAATCTCTTGCTGATTTGTAGGGGTTTCAGAAGGTTGAAAATCTCATTTGTTTTCTTCCCGACCTTGTGTAGTGCATTTACAGCTACACGATGAGAAAGAATTTTTTTTAGAATTCTTTCTCATGACACTGAGTACTCGCCCCACTCCATCAGAACTCAGTACAGTATCAACGTATGTCATGAACAGTCAAACACACACTAGTGATGCATCTTCCGCTTTATACACAGATGGCAGCACTGTGCTACTCAGGATGCCTACAGCGCTACTCCAAACTTTGTGACAATATTTATGATATAACTAGGTAATGAAACAAAACTAGCAGAATTTATCCGATTGAAACAATCATGGCATTACATGAGGGAATATGCTCCTCCTGATTCTGTCAAATAGGAAAAGAAAATATTAATTTATTTAGGAAAAGAAAAATGCACGATTTTACAAAATATCTACACTGGATCTTTAATGTATGTAATTCATTTTAAATATAATCAAAAGTTAATACCACAAAAAAAAAAAAAAGCAAAATGCATATGAATGTAGTAGATAGGTCTAATAATACACGATATACAAGTGTGGCAATCCCCTTTTTCAAAGGTGACGCTCTTTGGAACTCCACAAAACACTCCATCCTGTTGTTTAAGACGCAATACTCAACATAGGTCTATAACTACTTCTGTTGCATGGGGTCCTTGGTTCGATTCCAGCTCACGCCAAGTGAACTTTGTGGTAGGCAAATACCATGTGTGTTAGTTTTTTCGGAGTTCTCCTGTTTCCTCCCACTTTCCTCATTCCATTATTTCATTCATTTGTCATCACTACCGCCTCCTTTAGCCTAGACGGCATAACCGTAGAACGTAAAACTTAAAGATTTCATTTTTTCCTAACATAACTATATATTTTTGAGTAATTGTTGAATATTAAAATGTTAAAATTATTTTATTTTTTCAGATTATCATGGAGAGTAAATTCTGCACATTTTGTTCCATTTGGACAATATTTATGGGTTTATGTCTCTTGTTCCTTTGTATATGTAAATGGATAAGGGTGTTACTATTAGTTTAATTTGTAAGCCGAAAAGCTGTTGATCCTACAAGTTTGATTTCAAACGTTCCAATGCTTCTATGCTAGAACCAAGAGCCGAATCATTTCACTACATGGGGAGTATGTCTTCTTTGCTCTCGCCAACTAGAAAAGAAAAAAAATTAAAGTTATGTTATATTTCAGTTTTGTTTTGTTTCATCGTGACAAAGTTTATGGAGTATGTTCCCTGTCCCCATTTGTATATATATATATATATATATATATATATATATATATATATATATATATATATATATATATATATATATATATATATATATAAGTTTATTTTCTTCGGTTTTTAATCGTAGGGCAAAGAGCTATGGATATTACAAGTTTGGCTCCAATTGTCCCAGTTCTTCTACGCTAGATCCAAGAACTGAAAATCTAACCGAAACCCATCGGTGTCAATCGCAAGGTGATGCCCAAGAGAGATACACCAAAATCTCATACTCTTTTTTGTATACGAACGAATTTGTTTTGTTACACAAACGATGCACTAACGATTGAGACCATTTTGGCACCAATCAGTGGGGTTGGGGCTGCTCCCGTTTAGACAGTTCCCTCCCCCCAAAATTAGAACCTTACAATTGCTTTGTATGCAAACGTTTGTGGCTACTTTGTTGTAATTCGGAATAGATGAGGAGACGGTCTAAAAGAACGTCACTGTGCCGCTTTGGTAGATGGTCAACATGGTTGCGAATTCGTAACAGTAAGACTGAAGTTGAAAAACAGGTTAGCCAAACATAGTTTACAGCTCATGTTGGCCAAACAACAATTTGCCGTGATGTATCCAACTGTTTCGAACTCTCAATTGTACTTCTTTCTTAGGGATCTGGCCCACCGTTTCCCACTGTTCGGCCTACAGTTTATGCTGTTAGTGTTACATTTTCTTCTACATTGTGGCGACATGAACACTTTCTTCATATTTTTAAAAAATCATATCTTTTTTTCCCACTCTTTCCATTACTTCAGTCTTCTTATGACCTTCCCTTTCTAGTGATTCTACAAAGGTGAGACATAGTGCATTTGAATAATTATGCCGAAGATTTAAAATTACCTAAAAATCGCCACTTTTACTGGAATATTCAAACGTTTTTGAGATCAATGATCAATATTTCAGGACAGCTTCAAACAGCGATTTTGTTATTGAAGGTGACTTTTAGGATATTTCTTGTTTATTGACGAGCGGTAAAATGGTTTCCTCCTCCTCATTTACCTCTTCTACTAAACCTATATTTGTGTTCCGTTTTTTTTTTTCTTCGAATGAAAACATATACAGGGTGTCCCAGGAGGAAATCGCATCTCTTTGGGAGGTGATAACGGATGTCATTCTAATAAGGGAACATCTTATATTGATAGTAGCATTGCCGAATCAAACAATGCGCAGTGAGAGAAGTGAGAAAAATTGAGAAATCCAAATTTTTACCTTCCGACATCCAGAAACACAGGAAATACAGAGGAAAGAAGAATCTAGAATTATGTAAAGATAGCAATGCAAAAGATACACTGTCACAGAAAGAACTTCAAAATGATTAAAGTAATCAAAATGACGTTTACGCAACAGTATAGTAAGCAAACATTGTACTCACAGACATGCTCAATAACATATGTAATGCAGTGTTGCCAACTGAGCTAAAAATGAAGTTTTGTTAAATGGTACGAAACATAAATTATAACATCTAGCAAATCTAATTATGAGTAGATTTGTGAAGTCATGATGTACAGTGTTGTCAGCGTTAGAAAATAGGCCTTATGAATTCCTATATGAATCTCGGATGTAGACAATATTCCAAAACAAAATACGTCAGCTACATTTTACGCCTTTATTATAATTATTACACAATATCAGGGAGACCCTCCTGGTTTACAAATGTATTTTCTCTAAGTTTATCACTCTTTTCAAACGACCCTCTTCTCATAAGGACCAACTTGCTTCGGAGCGCTTTGTCAACAGCAACACTAAAAAACTGACTACCAATAATGTGTGAAGTGACACAATATTACGTGCATCAGAAAAGTGGGTCTGCTAATCAATTATCAATCCAAGCGCATGCATCATTTCAGTTTTGTTTGTTGTGTTTGATACTATTCTGATTTTCCACTTGGACAAAACTGCTTCGACACTGTGCTTCGTCCCTTATTTTTGCACTTCAGTGATTATATTCTTGTTTGTGGTCCCATATTTTGGTTTTAATTAGTCCGAATCGTGTACTTTATGTACTCTTTTACATCCAAGATTCATATAGGAATTCATAAGGCCTATCTTCAAACGTTGGCAACACTGTACATCACGACTTCACAGGTATGGTTCTACTCATAAGTAGATTTGCTAGATGTTATAATTTGTCTTCCATGTCATTTAACAAAACTTTCATTTTGTGCTTAGTTGGCAACACTGCATTACATATGATGTTATTGAGCATGTCTGTGGGTACAGTGTTTACTTACTATACTGCTGTGTAAATGTCATTTTGGTTACTTTAATAATTTTGAAATTCTTTCTGTGTCAGTGTATCGTTTGCATTGCTATCGTGACATGATTCTAGATCCTTCTTTCCTTTGTATCTCCTGTATTTCTGGGTGTCGGCCCGTAAAACTTTGGATTTCTCACTTTTCTCCACTCCTCTATCGAATGCGCATTGTTTGATAGGTCAATGCTACTATCAATATAAGATGTTCCCTTGTAAGCAAAATATTTTCTATGATTACGTATCCTAGTCTCTATGGTTTGAAAGCTAAAGTTTGCTCACAATTTTTGGTCTTATATGAAAGTACTTTTACCCATCCTGTAGTTATTATACAGAAGTGAAACAGAGCGCATGTGGTGAACGTTAATGGAAGGATATTTTTAACGGTATGTAGCATATGGTAATTGTGTCTTTGAAAAGGAAATTGGATGGCATCCTTCAAAAATTTCCCTTTTCAAGATTATTTAAGTGAAATAAATGGCAACAGTCTCGTCAAGGATTTTCTTCAATGACTTCTTTTCCCTTATCCTCTTTAACCCTATTTCCCGTCGAATTTCCGAAAATCTTTCCTTAGCGGGTGCTTACATCACCAAGCCCATGCCCTGTCCAAATTTCAAATTTCTAGTTTAAGCGGTTTGTCCTGTGCGTTGATCAATCAGTCAGTCAGAACTTCTTTTATACAGGGTGTTTCAAAACAACATGGACAACGTTTGGGAGGTGATTCCTGACACCAAGATAAGACAAAAAGCATAGACCAACCTGGGTGCACAAATGCTTCATTTAGGAGTTATAGGCTGCCGAAAACATAGAACTTGAAAAAATGAACTTTAAAGGTCCATAGCTCCAAAACTATGGGTCTACCGTAGTCGGGTGAAGACTTTACTTAGGAACTAATATGTGCTTTATCCAAAAATACAAGTTTCAGAATCCTAAGGTACTCACGCAATTATTTTTGTACAGGCAGTTTGGTTACGGGCATATAATCTGAAGTACTCACTAACTACCTCTATAAAAATTGTTGCGGATTCTGATGCATGTATTTTTAGATAGAGTACATATTATTTCCTTAGTAAAGTCTTGTCCCGGCTACGGTAGGCCCCATAGTTTTGGAGCTATGGACTTTTAAAGTTCATTTTTTCATACTTTAGGCAGCCTATAACTCCGAAAGAAAGCATTTGTGCACCCAGGTTAGTCTATACTTTTCGTCTTATTTTGGTGTCAGGAATCACCTCCCAAACGTTATCGGTGTTGTTTTGAAACACCCTGTATATTCGTGTTGCGTAGAAATGGTAAACCCTGTTAAAAGTAATACTTTGTGGGACTATAGACTAAGGCCCAAAGTTTGGTATAACACTAAAGTGGAGTGAATAGCGTCAAGGACCAAAATGCGTCTTTTTTTACTTACGAGAGCTTAAAATTAAATACTGGTACTAATATAACTTTTCGAAATATTGATCAGTAACTGCACAAATTGACATATTTGCATAAATTGTTATGTGGCAATGAGGAATGCGTTGATGTGTGACTTTTAACCTCTAGTAGATCATCCGTGACCTTTGCTTATTTCAAAAAAGTTATGGAAATAAATAAATAATTTAAATTCAACCGAATAAAGTCTAATTCAATATGCAGATCAAGATATACCAATTAGTCTAAGCTTAAGAATAAGGTAGCCAGTCTCAAAAGTGGTCAAACTTAACGAAGTTTATGTGTTGTATTTTAGGAACAGAAAAATACTAACATACTCGATTGACGGAGCAATGAATTGATTATGTATGAAGAATGAAATAAGAAAACACATTATTATCATTAGATGAGTTAAAAACAGTGATTCTTGGCCTCTACCAGGTCATGTTGGTTGAAATAGAACTAAATTCAATAATTTGCCGAATATCTAATAATAATTTAATAGAGGAAGGTGTACTTCAACATTCAGACAAAGAACCTATTCAAAGTTTGGTAATTAGGAAAGGAAGTGGAGGGATAGATCGAGAATTAGTGTTACAAGGTACACCAAAACAGTAATTATGGCTTCATTACATTCGTTGTACACGTCAATCAATACAGAAATATTCCTCCAACATAAAGGCACTTTGGCTTCTTATAGTATATATTAAATAAAAAAACTCAATATCTTTAACAGAGGAAATCTTTTGTGTAGTGGTGTTGCCCGCGACACGGGGCGAGACGAGGAGTAAAGTTTTCTAGTCTCTCTCGTAATTTTTGTGAGTTTCGTCTTTTCTCGATTCTCGCAGAATTCTTTCTTCTCTCGCCTTGATTTTCAAAGAATTTTCTCTCGTTTTGTCTCGATTCTGAAATAATTCTTTCTCGTTTTGTCTCGATTCTCGAAGAATTCTTTCTTGTCTCGTCTTGGTTCTCAAAGAATTATTTCCTGTCTTGTCTTGATTCTCAAAGAATTTTTTCTCGTTTTGTCTCGATTCGGAAAGAATTCTTTCTCGTTTTGTCTCGATTCTCGAAGAATTCTTTCTTGTTTCACCTTGATTCTCGAAGAATTCTTTGTCGTTTTCCCTCGATTCTCGAAAAATTCTTTCTCGTTTTCTTTCGATTCTCAAAGAATTCTTTCTCGTTTTGTCGATTCTCGAAGAATTCTTTCTCGTTTTGTCTCAGTTCTCAAAAAAATTCTTTCTCGTTTTGTTTCGATTCTCGAAGAATACTTTCTTGTCTCGCCTTGATTTTCGAAGAATTTTTTCTCGTCTTCTCTCCATTCTCGAAGAATTCTTTCTCGTTTTGTCTCGATTCTAAAAAAAAAAAAACTTTCTCATTTTGTATCGATTCTTGAAGAATTCTTTATTGTCTAGCCTTAATTCTCCAAGAATTCTTTCTCGTTTTGTCTCGATTCTCAAAAAATTCTTTTCTTTTTGTTTTGCCTCGCCTTGATTCTCAGAAGGTTTTTCTAGTCTCGTTCCGTTTTGTGCTTGATTTACGAAAATTATGTCCTAAATTTTTTTCTCAATTTCATGTAGAAGTTATCAGAATCCTTCCGCGTCAATCCAAGAGATTGACAAATTCTATGATACATCGATATTTAAACCGTATTTATTATTGTTTAGTAAATGCGGTTTAAATGGTTTAACTGCATTGACTTGCGTGCCTTTAAACGTTTATAAATCCTCTTTATTATGCTTGTGCAATGGTTTTATCATTTTATACTTTCTTTGATGTCTAAGACTTGGGTGAACATTATCATATTTCTCGTGTCGTCCTGAATTTAATAATGCGTTTGTTGTCCCATGGGAAACATAAGTGTAGTATGTTCAAAATACACAAATAAAGAAAGAAAGATGCTTTGAGGTATGTGAAATGGGTTATGAAGCATTTAGCTGCCTGAAACTTATCAAAATCATTGTGATACATACAAGAAGTATTATTTGATTAAATACTCTGAAAAATAAATACAGGGAAGTACATCATATTATGCAAGTTCTTGCGTTAAATCTCCCGTAATGCAGTATGTTGTTTACGTGTATTCGATTATTCAACGATCTACATAATTAACCTTGATTCCATTCTCAAAAAGAGTTTTATTGGGGAATGGTATCTAAGCTCTTCGTGGGAAAATGTCAAGTGTTTCCGAGAATAATAGGAAATCAATTACGCACAGTGCCATATTCTCTTAGCTTACACATTACCTTATTATTATATATTCAAAGTTCATAAATTGGCCGCTAAAGTTAATCAATTTTGAGATTGTTAAAGCTTTTTATATTTTATACACTAGACTTTCGCTAATCCGGCCATTCCTAGCACATATGGGTGCCGGATTAGCGAAAGTACTGAATTATTAAGTGTCTGACATTTATTTGCTTTATTTATTTATCTTGTTTTTTATTTATTTTGAAAACACAGGGGATATAGTGTACTGTACTTTATTAAATCGATTGATGTAATTTTAAAATGTAGAGGATATACTTTATTAAATCCAAATATACATTAATTTTCAAAGAAAACTTAGTCCTTAAGTAGCATCACTCACTATGAAACATGTCCCTAATTTATAACTGTCGCAATGATGATACGCGACGGTGGCATGCTTTATCACGCAACCGAACTGTAAAGAATGATACAATTTCGAATACGTACAGTATATAAAGCATTGTTTAACTAAGCATTGTTGCGCATGCAAATGATAATTCATTGTGCACGTGTTTTTGGTTGTATGTGCGCCGGAATACTGAGAGGCCAGACTACTGAGGGCCGGATTAGCAAGAGTCTAGTGTATTTCATATTACATTTCATGTTACATGTATTTCATGTTACCTTTTGATGTGTAATGTTTAATATTGTATTCTTTTGACAAGGGTTAGGTGGTAGAGCAGCCATGGCTGAACCTCGCCCGCTTCAATAAAGACATTTTCATTCATTCATTCATTCATATCTTATATATGAATATGAATACATTTATGTCAGTCAATGAGTGAGTGAGTGAGTCAGCTATGAAGACCGCAGTTTGTAGACGGTTCTTGTCTCAACTTTCAAAGGTCCCCCATACGCAAGATGTGGTATTTTTGTACAACATATCATTACTAGTAACTGTGTATAATTTGGCTCTGCTCACATTATTGGTTACTGAGCACCAATGTCTTCAAAATGATGATTTCGATTTATTTGGGGCTGTATCCAAAATGTTGGATTTTTCTGGAGATGTATGTGTTACCCCCAAGTAATGTATTACCTATTTATGTATTACAATGTGTTTCATTTGCAGAAATCGAACATCTCTACACTGAGGGTTTGATTTGTTCTTTGCAAGGTGGCTTTACTTGTGCCTCCTACTTCATCGCAGACATTCTTCCCATGGCACGAGGTAAAAAAAAAAAAAAAAAAAAAAAAGCCACTCAGTTTCTAGTCTAAAATCTGTTTTGAGGTTGCAAATGTTTGATTTTTTTTAATTCTTATATTTATTTATTTACATAATTGCAGATACAGCTGAATGCCAGTTTACGCTGAAATATCTAACAAATCTAAGAGATAAAACATAATAATAATAATAAGAAGAAGAAGAAGAAGGAGAAGAAGAAGAAGAAGAAGAAGAAGAACATGAACAAGAATAAGAATAATAACAAATATTAGTATGTAAGTGATTTTTGTCCACGAGCTTCCACGTCGAAAATGGCCTGAAACAAGGAGATGCGTTGTCGCCATTATTATTTAACTTTGTGCTGGAATACGCCATAAGGAAAATCAAAGATAGCAACCAGGGCCTAGAGTTGAACGGCATTCACCAGGTTATGGCATATGCTGATGATGTAAATTTAATAGGGGATGATAGGAGAACAGTAGAAATAAATGCAGAGATATTATTAAACGCTTGCAGGGACATGGGTTTAGAAGTAAATGCAGAGAAAACTAAATACATGGAAGTGCGTCGGGACCGTAATACGGCAAATTGTGGAGGCGTTAAAATATTAAATAATACTTTTGATAAAGTGGATACTTTCAAATATTTAGGATCAATATTAACAGACGAAAATCATATTCACGAAGAAATTAAATGTCGACTAAAAGCAGGGAATTCGTGTTACTATTCGGTTCAAAATCTCTTGTCGTCGCGAATTCTGTCAAAGAATTTGAAGCTTAAAATATACGAAACGATAATCATGCCTGTTGTTCTGTATGGTTGCGAAACATGGTCACTTACTCTGAGGGAAGAACATAGACTGAAAGTATTTGAGAACAGGATCCTGAGACGAATATTTGGACCCAAGAGGAACGGAAATGGGGAATGGCGGAAACTTCATAACGAGGAACTACATAATTTATACGGTTTACCCAACATTGTTAGAGTCGTCAAGTCTAGGAGGCTTAGGTGGGCAGGTCATGTAGCTAGAATGGAAGAAAGTAGAAACGCTTTCAAAGTCTTGACTGGTAGACCCATAGGAAAACGACCATTAGGAAGACCTAGGCGCAGATGGGAGGATAATATTAAGATGGATCTCGCAGAGATAGGAATACAAAGTAGAAACTGGATCCAATTAGCCAAGGATAGAAGTCAGTGGAGGGCTTTTGTGAACGCGGCACTGAACCTCCGGGTTCCATAGGCCATAGAGTTAGTTAGTTAGTTAGTATGTAAGTGATAACAAGAAGGTGGACAACAGCTGACTAAAGTTTATCCACCAAAATGACGTCGTAATGTAGAGTAGAATGTAGCTTCAGAATTAAATAAATCTATTGGTGTATGTGACATTTCGTTGTATAATTTATGAAGCCTGTAGAATAGAGAACGTTGAACTATTGAAAGGTAGCGTGTTGTGTGTTTGTCTGAAGGGAACACGGAAATACAATTCTGAGAGTAGCGTTTCATACCTGACTTGGCCATGAGTGAGTTTATACAGATACTTGAGATCACTGGTTTTTATGACGGGTGTCAGGTAGTTGAATATTTAGTGTTTGTAACAGTTCATGTTTTGTCATCACATGTGTGCGAGGTACTCTAAAACGTACTATTGCAAGGAAGAAGTATAGAACTGAGTTTAGCCGGGATAGATTTATAGGAGCTGACATTGTCCAGATAGGTGAACAATATTCCAATTTAGGAGACTGATATGACTGCACTTCCATCCAAAAAGTCACTAATGAACATGTAGAGACATTGTCCTATCTACTGTACTTATTCTTAATTCAATTACAATAATCAGTTTTATATTTTACAATATTGTAATTAATTTCTTACTAACATTAATTTCTTACTATTCTTTTAATACTTTTAATTCTTTTAATAGGATTCTTTTAATACTTTATGCTATTTTTATTCGTTATTGGTAATTAATTTTATTTAATTTTCAAAATTAACTTTTTTATTTTAATGTTTAAGCTTATTCAAAGGTGTAAGTCATTCAACATTAAAATAAAAATAATAAAACAATGCGTTCAATGAGTGAAGTTGGCTAAGTATGTGGTTCAGAAACAAATGGTTGAGAGTATAAACATGCGTTTTACGTGCAACTTTCGAAAACTGACAGCTTCATCTACAGTCACACATCAAAGTTTAAATTTCTACTATATTTTTCTCTTATATACGCATATGTGTGTGAGTGTTTTTTTCATGTCCCACCAGGGGTATTATACATCAAATATTGCAAAAATTATAAAATTTTAAATTTTAAAAAATCATAAAAAATATAGGAAAAATTGTATTAGTGTTACTGTAGCTATAGAATTTATAGTATTAAATGAAATTATAATAAAAAATCAATTTTGATATTTCACCCTTTCATTATAAATTATAAGAAGTAAAATTTATTAAATTTCGATACTAAACTTAGAGAGTAATTTTCATCTTTTAGAGTTCAATTATGACTTTTTATGCTAAGAGACAAAATTAAAGAAGAGAAAGTGTTGAAGGAAATGGCGTTTGTTGCAATGTTTTTGCCAGTCCTAAAATATACAAGTTTACGCTAACGTCTGTAAAGTCACTTATTGGCACGCAGTGTTCAACAAAAATGCCCGCTACTCACAAACAAGCTGGGTTTAAGCATTAAAAAAAAAAAAAAAAAAAAACAGTTTTGTGTTGCCAATGTAAATTGTATTAGTATATATAAAAAAAAAATAAAATTAAAAATGGTGAAGCAACTCTCATTAATGCCAAGCAACTTCATATGGATTGACTCGTTTTCAAAACATTCATAGAACCTTGTATGATATGAACGGATTTAATGTTTTTCGTACAGGTTAAGGTTAAGAATTGTCCACAGTACAAAATATAGTCTATAGCTACAGGATAGTGTTTGTTTTTGGTGAAACAAAACCTCTTGATCCTTTAAACACATTTATTCTGTTAGCACATTTCCATTTCGCTAAATATGCTGGGCAAGGATATTTGTTTCATAACACAGTTGAAGGTGTATTGACTAAAGAAGCAAAGGCAAGCGAATGGAATAATATAAAAGCGCTGAATGAGCAGCTGGCGGGCGGGGGGGGGATTATTTGAAAGTCACAAAAATTTAGAAAACTTCAGACAAGTGCTTATTAGGCAACGCGGTACATAAGATGTTTGGATTACTTCTCTTATAGAGGCACATTTGGAGGTCACGTTTTACTTTATTACTGTAATTACAATCTGTTAGCAAGATTGACCCCATACGCAGATGAAATTATTGGAGATTATCAGTGCGGATTTAGACGAATTCGATCAACTATCGACCAAATATTTACCATTCGCCAAATACTCGAAAAGAAGTGGGAATACAATACCCCGGTACATCAACTATTTATTGATTTTAGAAAGGCTTACGACTCGGTTAGGAGAGAAACATTATACAACGTTCTTACAGAGCTTGGAATACCGAGAAAGCTAATTAGATTAATTAAGATATGTTTAAGTGAATCCCAAAGTAAAGTCCGGGTAGGAAAATTTTTGTCCACGAGCTTCCACGTCGAAAATGGCCTGAAACAAGGAGATGCGTTGTCGCCATTATTATTTAACTTTGTGCTGGAAAACGCCATAAGAAAAATCAAAGATAGCAACCAGGGCCTAGAGTTGAACGGCATTCACCAGGTTATGGCATATGCTGATGATGTAAATTTAATAGGGGATGATAGGAGAACAGTAGAAATAAATGCAGAGATATTATTAAACGCTTGCAGGGACATGGGTTTAGAAGTAAATGCAGAGAAAACTAAATACATGGAAGTGCGTCGGGACCGTAATAAGGCAAATTGTGGAGGCGTTAAAATATTAAATAATACTTTTGATAAAGTGGATACTTTCAAATATTTAGGATCAATATTAACAGACGAAAATCATATTCACGAAGAAATTAAATGTCGACTAAAAGCAGGGAATTCGTGTTACTATTCGGTTCAAAATCTCTTGTCGTCGCGAATTCTGTCGAGGAATTTGAAGCTTAAAATATATAAAACGATAATCATTCCTGTTGTTCTGTATGGTTGCGAAACATGGTCGCTTACTCTGAGGGAAGAACATAGACTGAAAGTATTTGAGAACAGGATCCTGAGAAGAATATTTGGACCCAAGAGGAACGAGAATGGGGAATGGCGAAAGCTTCATAACGAGGAACTACATACTTTATACGGTTTACCCAACATTGTTAGGGTCGTCAAGTCTAGGAGGCTTAGGTGGGCAGGTCATGTAGCTAGAATGGAAGAAAGTAGAAACGCTTTCAAAGTCTTGACTGGTAGACCCATAGGAAAACGACCATTAGGAAGACCTAGGCGCAGATGGGAGGATAATATTAAGATGGATCTCGCAGAGATAGGAATACAAAGTAGAAACTGGATCCAATTAGCTAAGGATAGAAGTCAGTGGAGGGCTTTTGTGAACGCGGCACTGAACCTCCGGGTTCCATAGGCCATAGAGTTAGTTAGTTAGTTAACTGTAATTACAGATTTGCTGCTTGTATAAATCAGTTCCTTAGAGACTTTTCTTTCTTTGTAAAGTAATGTATTTGACCCTATTTCCAACTGTAATCCGAACCGTTCTCAATCTGCACCACTGTAAATACTTTCTCATTAAATCATCAAAGTGTGTTTCCCTTATGTTGAGCATAGCTCAAAAAAATTGAGCGCTCCTTTTAAAATGCTTGAGTTTGAGCGTAAGTTAACTCACTTTTTACATTCTGAGTTCGAGCTGAGCTAAGTTTGTTACAAAAGTGAGTGTTTACAACCCTGTTTTTCTCTGTCTTTTGGCTGACAATGAAAGACACACTTTTTAACTTCTGTGATTATTTTGCTTAAAACTTCGTCTTGATTATTGCAGCGAGTAAGTCATGTAAGTTGACACACGTTCTGCTTTTTCTTTGTATGTCACGCTTTTTCAGCCACTTTTAAACTTTTCTATCCACTCGTAGACACACTCCTACAGGTTCCTGTACTGTCCCGGATTTTGTGTTGTCTCCGATGAATTTCAGTCTCTGATATACCATCAAGCCAGATAAATCGGGTCAGTATTGTCTTCTGTTCTTGCTTGATGCACAATGCTAACTGAGCGACCATGTTCTTTCTGCAATAAATGAAAGAAAAAAAGGAAGTAATTAAGGTCAAACTCTCATACATTACCACAACCTTATAACACGCGAAGTCAAAAGTCAGTACACACAATCTAAAGAGAGAGATGTGTCAAAATTGCTGACATATACATATACTACTAGCGTCGTTAATTACCCGCTTCGACGGGTTAAAATAATGAAAATTAGTAATATGTTCCTTTAGTCAGTCACTTTTTACTATTACTGAAATACCCTCTGATATCGGTCATATTCGATGATCTTTATATACCTTCCCTCCACCTCCCTCAAGTTGCGCGGTTGAATTTGGATTTAAACGCCATCGGAAGTGTCACTGTTCATCTCAGCGACCCGGAAACTATGGATTCGGATTCGACACTAATATCGATCATTTTCGATCACACACACACACATACATACACACATATATATATATATATATATATAAATATATATATATATATATATATATATATATATATATATATATATATATATATATATATATATATATATATATATATATATATATATATATATATATATATATATATCCTTCTCCCTTTTCCCTAAGTTGCACCGTCAAAGTGAAAGATAAAAACCATACGAAGCCCGAACCTCATCTATGTGGAAAATTTGATCGAGATTTCCTTTCAAGATTTATTAATTTACAAACATAGTCACTTTCATTTTTATTTAGACTAGCTGAACTTGCACTGTCCACTCAGTGCATCGTTCTGTTATGACCATGAATCTCCTTCCCACTATGCATGTCTCCTTACTCACACAAGTAAAGTGAGGAGAATCACAAAGGAAGTGAAATGCTATGTATAGATGTTGGAGTGAGTTTGTAGCAAATTTGTAGAAGTAGCACGATATCAAGTTGATTTTTTTTCTAATAAATCCATATCCGTATGAGTACACGTCATTGCGTCTCTTGAGGTCTTTGAAGTTGCCAACATGCAATAGGTTTTGCCATTCCGATTTAATCAAAGCGCCTGCAATGTCCGTCAACCCGCCATACGTAACTTCTCTACTGGTTGCCTAACACCGTAGTTTCGGTCTGCAACAATGTTAATCTTATAAGCTCAAAAAGGCCCCTAAAATGTTGAATAGAACAATAACAACACGGTTTTTGAAAATGTGAATGAGAACTTAGATTTAGATTTAGATTTAGATTTATTGACATATAACACAACAGGCACAGGCCTAATTACAGTGTTACATAGTATATCGTTATACAGATTATATAGGTTAATAAAGCTATTGGTAATAATTACATTTGTCTTACAAAATTAATAGACTTCTTAAAACTACTTACATCCATTGCCAGTACATCCAGGTTGAAATTTTCTTTAACTAACCTGTTGTAGGTTGCACTAACTCTCCATATAGGAGGTCTGCTTAAAACGTTTGTTTTCGCTGTCATACAAAAAAAAAATTATTTTTCGAAGCAGTGCGCAATTTAATGGATGGTACTTGGATACATATTTTTTCGTTAAGATCAGGGCAGTCTATTTTGCCATGAAAGAGTTTGTGTAAAAACAATAAATCAATATTTCTTCTCCTGAGTTCTAATGTTTCAAAATTAAAATTTTCAACAAGGTTAATGTAGCTTTCAAATTTTGGATAGAATTTTGTTTTCTTAAGGGTAAGAAGCCTTAAAAACTTATTTTGAGTACGCTCAATCAAGGATGAGTATTTCTGTATATTAGGGTTCCATATATTACTACAATATTCTAATTTTGACCTGACGTATGCATAATACAGCACAATTAAAGTTTGATCATTTTGAAAATCTTTACTAACTCGATAAATATATCCAAGATTTTTATAGGCTTCTTTGCAAATAGTTTCAATATGTTGAATAAAGGTTAATTTTGAGTCAAAAATAACTCCCAAATCCCTTATAAAATCAAGCTTTTTTAGTTTTTCCCCTAATATTGAATAATTATATTGAATATATTTTTCTTTTCTAGTGAATGTTAAATAACTGCATTTACGAACATTTAACTTCAATTTATTGTTTTAACACCAAATTTCAAGATTTTGTAAGTCACTCTGAAGTTCTAAACAGTCCTGAATTGTTTCAATTCTGTTGAATATTTTAAGGTCATCAGCAAAGAGTAGATTTTTAGAACATTGAAAGCACTCAGGAAGATCATTTACCGCCAAAATGAAAAGTAGAGGTCCCAGATTCGAGCCTTGAGGGACTCCAGATGTTGCATGAAAGATTTGAGATTTATGATTACGATACAATACAGTTTGTTTACAATTTTGAAGGTAGGAAGCAAAATATTGCAGAGTTGATTTCGAGAAGTTAAAGGATGCCAGTTTGTTTAAGAGAATGTCATGGTCAATGACGTCAAATGCTTTAGAAAAATCAGTATATATGACATCTACTTGTCCTTGCTTGTCAAGTTCCTTCGAAATGTAGTCTGCTATTAGTGCTAGATTTGATACAGTAGATCTGCCCTTCAGAAATCCATGTTGACTGACAGATAATGCAGGTTTAACATGATCCATTATTCGCTTATGCAGTATATATTCATACACCTTGGCAAACGCAGATAAGATAGAAATTGGTCGGAACTGTTCGATGTTACTAGCTGAATTTGTTTTGGGTATTGGACACACAACTGACTCCTTCCATTTTTCAGGAAGGTACATGTTTTTATAGATAAATTAAATATAATATTCAGAGGTTGTAAGAATATATCTGAACAGCCTAAGGCTAATAGTCACCGCAATCTTTACTTACATTATTTCTAATCATTATCACCGCTGGCAATATAATGATAATCTACACAAAATTTGGAATCGACCAGTGAAAACGGCACGTTTCTAGCACTTGTGATTTTCGACATCTCATTGTCGAAAGGATTGCAGACAAACATACGAACTTAGCATTTTAAGATATAGATGGATAGATGGATAGATAGATAGATAGATAGATAGATAGATAGATAGATAGATAGATAGATAGATAGATAGATAGATAGATAGATGCATGAGGTTTATTCATGTCAAAAAAGTCCTGCTAAGACCGGTTTTTCCAAGCACTCAAATACCTATGAGGTCTATGCCGAAATTCACTGGTCTATTTCGGTCCTCGTGAGGTCTAACCCGGTCCTCGCGAGGTCTAAGTAGGTCCTTTGAGGTCTAAATGTGACTTCAGGGCTGCCAACATACTTTAAAACAACTTCAAGAATCAAAATAAAGATATTGTGTAAAATGCAACATATTAAATTATTTTGCATTTTAAACAAACAAAAATCGCTGAAATTTCGTACCATGGAAATATTAACAGGGAGATATTTTTTGATGTATTATTTAGTGCAACAAAATTAACAGTGTTGCCATCCCAATAACAAGATTTTTCAAATAACACTAAGCAATGTTTTTCTATATTTCAAATTTGCATGTTAAACGAAAACTTACTGCCTTTATTGTCTAATGATGTAAACCGAAAGCGTTGCAGTATCGAAAACATTCAAATTTCAAAGGTCTCTACTACAATAATATGGCAAGTGAATTGCAAGGAAAAATGCATATTGGAAGTACCTTAGTGTCGAATACTACGATGACAATACGACTTATTTCGAAGAAATGGAAACAATGATACATCAAATTCTTTATTTTGAAAAAGGTACTAACTATAACAACAAACCGCATAATAGTTTTTAATAGACACAAAGATTATAAAGCCATTTACAACAATTTGATAAATCAATCCATACTTACATATGAAAAAAACGTTGTTAAAGATTGTTGTAGTGCATAAAATGAAATATCTGTAGGAACCTTTTAAAACACTGTTGGTTTCCTTTGCTTCCATGACATTATATCGATTGTTTTTGAAAATTATATTTATAACAAATTGAGGAAGAAGATGATGGTCGCCAGATTAGTACACGAGCTTAAAAACTTACAGTTTTTAAAGATTTTTATAGTTTCTAACTATTTCAATTTTAGATATTTTTTTTTTACTTTGGTATGATCTTTATGTTATTTAAAAAAAAAATTCAATTTATCTGGCGGCATCGATAACGTTTATTTACCACGGTTTCTTATTTTAAACTTAAGACCAAGCTATTCGGATCCATGTCCAGGCAATTTTGTTAACAGTTTATGTTGCTCTTATATTATAAGCAATTATATTATAAGCAATTACATCATAACAATCTTAGTGATAAAGTGTACTTGGCTATGAGGCTTCGACTATTATTATTATTATTATTATTATTATTATTATTATTATTATTATTATTATTATTATTATTATTATTATTATTAACACGAATTGATGAAAAGGAACTACAGAAAATTTTCGGAATTATATAATTTTTAGCATTTTTGCAAGCTTATCTCCATTGTTTATCACATCTCCGGAACAATGTCAGATATCAAATTGCTCTATACTACATTATGATCTTTATATCCATTAAAAAGAATATATGGTTGAACGTAGTATTTTCCAAAGCGGCTTTAAGAAATAAAACATGTTTGATATAATATCGTACGATACTGTACTTTGAACATGAATTCCCCTCATTTAATAGTTTTAACGCATTAATGAAACGATACGGCAATTCGTAATTTTCCATCGACTTCATTTTCTACGAAGTAAAAAAAATAAACATTTCAATTATTGGTTGAAACCAGCATTCGATCCAGTTTTTCCAAAACATCGATGTTACAAAAAAGTTACAAGTCAGAAACACATTTAATACAAACTGCAAAAACTTTCTTGTATTTTCATGTAGCATAGGCTTCAAGAACAAAATGAAATGTAGGAAAAGACAGATGAAATCAACACTTGGAGAATATATTATCTATTCTTGTACAGTCGTGCATTTGTCTCTTTTTTTAAAAAATAATGTATCTTCCTTTTACCCTTCCCTGCAACTTGTTTTTATTTTAGAGTTGACTGCATGATAAGAGTTAAAGCTGTCTCGTCTCTAGAAGGTGTTGTGGAAAGGATGTCTTGTTTCGGAAAATGTAATATTTCCATTTGGAGGAGTGCTGTCTCGTCTCGTATCACGTCACGAATACTCTGTATCGTCCCGTCTCCTGAGTAACCCTAGTTGCATGAAGATACAAGTTAAAAGGTGTTAACACATACATAATTGAGTGTTTCAGCACAAACCTAAAATTTTGTATATTCAACCAAAGTTAGTAACGAGGCCCTCAATGGTAGGTGATAGATCGCTCACTTTCGGTGTATGAGATTCCAAGTTCGATCCTAGCTCCTACCCAAGTGGGAATTGTGGAGGGAAAGTTTTGTGTATGAGCTTTCTCGGTGTTCTTCCGTTTTCTGCTAATTTCTTCATTTCACAAGTTTGTTCGGTCTCGTCACCACTGTCTCCTTTAGACTCGTCTGGGACGTTCAAGCCAGAAAGAAGGAAAAGAACTTCAAAGATCCTGCGGCATTTAAGACGTATATCATAATTATACTTAGGAAACATCACTATTTTTGCTCAGTGATTGAAGTTGAACACCCTATTCAACAGCGAGCCTGTTTAAGACGGAGATCTACCGTTCAACGTAGACTCTGAACCTCAAGAGCTCCCGCCGGGGCTTTTCCGTCCTAAAGACTCGTATGCTAACTATATACCACAAGGGAGCTCGTTCGTGGTTATATACAATGCTTGAATTCGTTTATCGACATTGCGGGTAAGTAAAATAACGATCAACATGACACATACTTCTAAAGATGCAATAATTCAAAAGTATACATCGTTTTCTTAACCTCTCCCACTGTGGTAACAGTCGTGGAAATAAAACTTTTAAATTAATAATTTTGACAACAACTAAATTAACGACGTATTTTGTGAGATACCTACAAGTAATCTTTCCGAACGTTCGAGTAAAGTATTGAATGTGTCTAACAAGATATGTACAATGTCAGACATCTGCAAATCCATCAACGACTTCGTTAAAAGAGTTAATATAACATCGTCATACAAATTCACTTAGGATGACAAACTGAGGGATTTAAGAACACAGTTACAAGTGACAACTATAGGGACTATACAATACTTTAAGTGGGCAACGATTTTAAAAAAAATAGAAAATATAATAAATTGTAGTTAGTTTTGAGTTAAAATTAGAAGTCAAAAGTTTACACATTCCGTTCTGAAATACAACTATCAGATTAAAATTATATGAAAAAAAAAATCCAGTGGAATATTTTCGAACTTGAAACCACTAAACACGGTTTGAGGCCGGAAGAAAGCAAACATTCCCCCAAGGGATGTTTCAGTTAGTTTCTTTGGAGATCATTCAAATGGGATTGAGGGTGAATATCTCTCTCGTTCTCCAGTAATTTGCACCCTGATTGTAAGTATTAGGGTACTCTTTATTTTTCGACTTCTGTTTTTTTTTCTTTTTTTTTAAATCTCACCGCGGATGGTTCCATATCAGACCAAAACAACTCATGAGAAAAATTAGTTCAGTTAAATAATATTACATGGTTCTAAAACCGACCTCAAGTTTCGAATGTATTAACAACACACAATATGAGGCAAAAGTAGCCTACCTTATAAATTTGGAAAGACTAATGTAAGTTAACAACCACATATTATGAAAGTAATACGTATTAAATGTTTATAGATAAGAAGGAAATAACATCAGAGTTAAACGCACCCCAAAACATATCATATGGCCCTTTTCAATTAAAAATTTTGCACTTGAACCTAAGATGGAGGACTTCGGGATGGCAACTATACAGTAATAAATGCGATTCTACCTTAATTATCCTTATTCAAGATATGATATCACTTCTTCTAACCGTTAGAAACTTACAAGGTACTTTTGCCTCGCATTGTATATTGTAAATCATTGAAAACTTGCGGTCATTTTGGGCACCATTTAATATTATTCAATTGAGCTTATTTTCCTCATGGGTTACTTTGGTATAACATAATATGAAACCATTTTAGGAGGTGAGATTCAAAGAACCTCGGAAGTTGAAAAGTAAGGACCACCCAATGTGAATACAGGGTATTAATGAACTACACCGACAAACTGTAAGAGGTGATTCCTCAGATAAAAAAAAAAAGACAAAAAGTTCCTATGGACCTCTGGGAAAAGCGCATAGTTTCAGAGATAGAGCTGTCCAGAATAGCAAAAAAGCCAAATTTGAAGAGGCCCTATTTCGAATTCGAGAAATCGTGGAGTGGTGGTCTTCATCAGCATAAAGGAAGTCATGCATACACAATCCAAAATGCATAATTCATTAATGTTCAATGGGTGTGTAAAGTATTCTCTAAAGGATGAAATTCCCAGACATGATATCAACCAAATATGATCTGATTTATGATTGGTCCAAAGTAGGCAAATGATCAGCCTTTACAGCAGTGAACACGAAATCCTTTGGCGCGATACGGAAGTGTTAAGAATCGTCAACAACACGGACTCTCGTACTCGAGAAAAAGCACGCTGTGATGTTTTCTTTCATATTTATAAGTGAAGAAAACGTGAAATGTACCGTGACGAAATGCACCGCATTGCACGTTATTACGGACACTAAAAAACATGGAGCTGCCGGTTCCTAACACTTTTGACTTCCCTTCGAAGTACTGGATGTCGATTCTTGTCAAGGCTTATCTCCTGCCTACTTTGTACCCTCCTTGAAATCAGAGTATATCTGAAAACTCTATTGAGAACATATTTAAGAATTATACCCTGTACAGAGTACCCTGCAAACCCATTGAAAATTGACGTAATATGTATTTTTGAATTCTGTGTGCGTGACTTCCTTTACGCTGATAAGGATCACTATCCACAGTTTTTGGAATTCGAAATAGGGCCTGTTGGAATTTAGCTTTTCCAGATTTTGGACAGCCCTAGATCTAAAACAATGCACTTTTCGCAATAGTAATGTTATGCGAGTAATTATAAGCTATACAAGATAGTGAAAAGAAAAGTGAGTTATAAAGTGTAAATAAACGTTAGTTTTTTTAAGGAAGTTTACGAACATATACTGTAACCATATACGTAATTGCGCAATCTGGTATCAAACTAGCGCTTTCAGGTCCAGGAAGTCAAAAAATATGTAGAACTCATGGTATTACGAGTAGGGTAATGTAATATCTGCAGGTACATTTTCAAACACGTAGGAAAACAATCCATTTATTATGTGGACCGAAAGCGTTCAATTAAAAATTGACAAATATGGTTCACCCCAGAAAGTGGGCATTAAAGAAATAACGATCATGTCAATAGTGTAAAATACCCAGGTTTGGAAAACTTTCTAATTATGTTTTTTTTAAAACTAATTTCATGATGGGGGCCGCGGTGGCTCAGTGGTAGAGCGTTCACCTCTGGTGCTAGGGGGTCCCGGGTTAGATCCCAGTGAACTTTGTGGTGGACAAACACCGTGTGCGTGGGTTTTCTCGCGGTTCTCCCGTTTCCTCCCACTTTCTTCATTCCACCATTTAATTCATTGCTCATCATCACCGTCTCCTTTAACCTAACCGGCATAACCGTGGAACGTAAAACTCATTTCATTTTTTTTAATTTCATGATGCTGAGTCCAATTATGCTATTTAAAAATAATAAATGTAAAAAAATACCTCCAGTCACCTATAGACCTTATGGTATTTGAATGCCTTGGAAAGGAGGTCTAAACGGGCCTATAACGTCCCGTCTAGACCTCATGTGGGTATTTATCTACATCTATTTACGAACGAGACTTAAAATTTGACATTTTTCGGTTACCCATAAACCTTTAGTTGAGGGCAGGGATACACCTACGGAGACAAATTGGGGCTCGACTTCCCACATTACTTCCTGTTCCCCAAATGAAGTTCGACTGTTAGGTCTTTACTTCAACATGTTTATTAAAGCAAATGAATGCTTATAATAGAACAAATAGAAGTGCCCATTCTTCACATGGGAAGAATAAGGTTTAAACGAACATAAAAGTGGAAATTTGAATGTTATAGACACTGCCCCACTTATAGAAACTGCCGAAGTTTTGGAAAGGCTGAAATACGTTTTCGATTAATTTCAATTAAAAGCTTATGTACCAGACTTCTTACCTCTAACTTTAACAAACACTCACATAAAGTTTTATTAGTAAAAAATTTGAAATTTGAATATTATAGAAATTATTCCCTTTCCCCAATGTAACCTGAACACTCAAAACATCTATTCTCCTATTTTTGATTAAAAGTTTAAATATCGAATCCCTCTCCTCTATCTCACATTTAGCAGTTTCACAATAAAGAGTCGAAGTTCGTACCCTACTTTCGCTATTTCAGAGCGGAATTTTCTGAAAGCACGGAAATTCAACTTCAGTTAATTTTAATGGAGAGCTCAAATGCCAGGTTTTGTTTTTCTAATGTCAGATACTTCATTCTTTGAAAAATATTTGAACCCCTTATATACATAATTTTAAAAATGCCTTCTTATGACTTGTTTTCGTGGCGGAGTCACCTGTCCAAATTTTGTTTCTACCTATAAGTATTCCTTTGTGTTTATGAGTGAATTACTTATACTACTGTATTTAATAATATTGATCTGAAGAAAAAAATCTAAACAACGTCAACTCATAACAATTATGAATTTCCTAAATTCAATAATTAGTACAACACTGATCAGTGGCATAGCCATAAATATACTATACCAAAGAAAGTACTAATTATTGCGTAACGAAAAAAAAACGCTTACACACACACACAGACGTACACGTACACATACAACAAACATTATGTGACGTTTTCGGTTGAAATGTGGGACATATGGTCAGCCAGAGTGCTTCATGGGCTTTTGTGACACGAATTTTAGTATTGTATTTCATCATATAGAGGTGAGGCGAACTTCAGGTGAGACAGATAAGAAAGAAGTTAAATTGTTTCCAGTTTTCTGTAGTTACACAGTATTGAAATACTGATGAACTTTGGTAAATAATAAATTAATCTTCCTGACGCTACAGCCATGAAAGACTATGACTAGCCACATGGCTCACATTCAACTGGATGAGGAGCGACAGTGCATCGGTTCCCAGGCGCCATTATATGTGTCTTTCTAGATCACAGTTCGCCACCTCTTAATTCACTAACAATGAGGTTAAACTAGATCTAAATAATAATATTATTTTTAAAGAAAAATAAACATCCACCTTCTTTTTAAGTGGTATCTACTCGTATCTGCAGATGGTAAATTTTGATGGCTATTGTAACGAAACATTGTTTTAAAACATTAAGATTGTTATATATAACACTGAAATCTTATGTAGGGTTTAAAATATAGCTTATGAGAAGTAAGTTTTTCTTTAAACATCTCATGTAGAGCTTGTTTCTCATGACAAATTATCTGCATAAAAGAGTCTTAACAATTCTAAATAAAAGAGTCAAAAATGAAACACACTACATGAAAGCAGAATCTATTTCAGTATCACTGTACTAAATGGGAGTGGATTTGGGCCAAACCAACTCTCTGCCTACGTCTTTGATACTGATTATTCATGAATTTTGTTGCCCTCCTTTACCTAACTAGATGCAGACAGTTTACTATCGCATAACTATATGAGAGCGATCTTATCCTTTTCTTCGATTTTTCTCCATTTTTACTTACAAGTGTCGATAGGAGAAAAGAAAGTATGGTGATCGTAAAACGACTAAGATTTTGTTTATATGTCATTTATAACTCTACAATGTTGTACTAATCATTCGTTAGGAAAATGTTTAATAGGGTTCCTATTTATTGTTAATATTTACTATATCGTCAAATATGACACATGCGATTTTACTGACATTACATTAACAAAATTCCATAAATAACTCTACTACTTGCAAATTATTTGTAATTACAAAGTCTACATACGGTAGTCTGTTTTCAGTCTGTTTTCTTCGAACAAAGTTTCGATAAAAAAAAAGAAAGAAAGAAAAGGAAAGAAAGAAATGTATATTTCACAAATGTTTCAATAATACCTGTAGTATAATATATTTTTGTTTAAGAAATCAGAGCGAAAAAGTTCAGTACGGTGGTCCGTAAGCACTAAATATATACCATGGGAGTGATTGGGTGTAAATAAAGAAAACTAAAGCTTTCCTTTGGTGTAAATAACTTGTATTCCACTTAAAAACTAATAGTTTTATGTGACTTAGAAAAAAATATACCTTTGTTTACGCAAAATAAGAAGTAACTTATTTCTAAATCTCAAAGATATTTGAATGCCTTTTCAAGCCTTCCAGTTATTGTTTATAGCATAGCAGATTGTCCTGTGAATTTAATCCAAAGTGTATCACATACGAATAGCCGAAAATGTAATATATATAGAAAAGCCAAGAGATCAGGCCCTGATATTCAAACAAACATAGGAGAAGGTGATAAGACTAACACTATATAACTATAAACTATTGCAATAGAACAAGTGTTGGAACTCTGGATAAATAAACAGATCCTATTTACAGCATCAACACTATTGGCATACGCAACGGCCACTGAGGACTTAAGTTGAACAAAATAGCTTAATAAACAAATAAACACAATGCACTATGAAACAAAAGTGTACACCATAAAAGACAATGATAGCACAGCATTTAAATGAATTCTAAGCAAAAAAAAAATGTTCACTTAAGGCATTCCACCCATTTACCCCCGCACCATGCGCCCAATTACCCCGTGGAGGTATTTGGAAAGAACAAATTTTAACAAAATTTTAACTGCCTCACAGTGTGGATTCAAGATTGCTGCTCTTCACGGCACCATCCTTATGATGTTTTTCAGCAGCATGAAAAATTCTGGCTCAAAACATTAATAGATGAGCAATTTATTGTAACTCAAACCAAAACACATACACACCTGAAACTGGGTTTCAAATACGTCATTTCTCAATCAAATCAGGTTTTGGTTTTTTGTCATTATTACACCCTCTCAAAATTCACCTAAGTTTTTTTTTTCTAATCAACATCTACCTACCCAAAATTTGTGTGTTATTAAATTCCATAGAAATATACTGAAATGCAAAATATTTATATAAATTTTTAAAAAGTTTTTCGCCCAATACCCCCTTCTACTCTCTCTCTCTTTCTCTCTTTCCAAAATATATACCAAAATGATTGTTAATATTTAAAAACATGTTTTAGTATACCATTGTACAAAAATGACATATACCTAACTAGTTATATGTATGAATAAATATAATGCATTGAGCTGAACAAAACCACATATTTGAAGGTAAATTCTTATGCGTAGTATCGAGAAAATCGAGAAAAATGCTTTTGTAGGAATGAAAACTATGCGGTTCTTTAACCAATAATAACAGACAGTGTTTAATTTTACTGAAAGAGATAGTTATTGGCTTACGTAATGTATGAGTAGTTTAATGCACTGTTAACTAGCAAATTGTAGATCTTTGTCTTTTTCGAAGTGACACACACGCTCCTTTACACACATAGGATTACTACTTATAACTTAACCTTACAATTCAACTACCGTGTGCCATATGCATTTTCTATTATACTTACTCATTCTTTAGATTATAATACAGTTCCCGAAAACGATACTGGGATACTAGTTTCTGATATTCTTTCTAATGTGTTGATTTTAGCCAATCTGAATCAAGGACGTGCATCTCTTAAATTCCAGACAAGACGAAACAGTTGTCTCCCATACAGAGAAAATAAATTAATGGCATCTCCAATCAATCAATAGGCGTGGGAGATTCGAGTTCGATCTTCGGTGGGGGGCTGCGATGGCTCAGTGGTAGAGCGTTCACCTCTGGTGCATGGGGTCACGGGTTCAAATTCTGCTCCCGCTAAGTGAACTTTGTGGTGGACAAACACCGTGTGCATGGGTTTTCTCGGGGTTCTCCCGTTTCCTCCCACTTTCTTCATTCCACTATTTCATTCATTTCTCACAATCACCGTCCCCTTTTGCCTAACCGGCATAACCGTGGGACGTAAAACTCAAAGATTTCATTCTTTTTGATCCCCGGTGGAAGTTCATGTGGTTTGGATCCCACAATAAGTTCACGTTTTATATAGCCTCGATACTCAAAGAGACGCTAAACACAAATCAAATCAAACCAAATCGATAATAGCAGTATCGCGTTTCCTCTAAAATAAGATCGAACCTATTTTTAGGTAACCAAAGGACGCATTCCGGTTTTTATCTATTTATACAAATATCGAGGCTTTTATATATCCAAAAGATAAATTCGGGTTTTTATCTATTTATACAAATATAAATATAGCATCTTTCTACATGTATTATGAGTATATCACCAATTTTGAGGTCTGCAACTACTGGGCCAGAGTATGGCTTAGCGTGTTTGCATACGATACCGACAAAATAGGAGGAAGCCCCGATAATATCGGTGTCGGTGTCGGCGTACTTTGCACACGTCGCCGAAAATATCGGTGGAATCCCCGATAATATCGTTGCCGGTGATGAGTGAAGTAAGCGACACACACAATATATTCTGCACTGTTTCCATAAATCTTCTCCATATATGAAAACAAATAAAAGTAATAATAATCGGGAAAATTATTTTTTAAAACAAGGATTACAAAAACTGTTTTGAAGAGGTGTGGAGAACGGTACAAAACTTAGAAAAAATAGGCCTATGCCTAAACATATTTAGATTTAACAGTGCCGTTTTAAATATAAGTCGTAAACATACTATTTTTGTTTCGATGAGAATTGATGCTGCGGTACATTGCAAACTATATTCGTTTTTAATTTTTGTTGAAACACTGTTACATATTGTATGTATGTATATTATTTTGTTTTCCATGCAATTAACACTAATGTCATAGTAGATTAAATTATAAGATTCGAATTAGTGATTTTGTTTTACATTGCTCCATACATACACTGGCGCAAATCCCGGGGGGATGAAGGGAACGTGTCCCCTCCAATCTTGGAACTGGGGAGGTTTCCCCCCCCCCCAATAATCCGATTTGAAATGTGTTTTTTGGGGGAGAAATTTGATTATTTGTGTCCGGTCGCCAGAAAGGAAAGTGAGATGAAATTAATGTCCACTCAGAATAAGCCTCGAAAGTGCCCGCCTCCCAATGTTGAAGACAACTCTGCTCCCCTGATCCTCCACAGCATTGTTTCTCGACTGATCTTACCCGTCCCCCTCCCCAATGTTGAAGACAGATTTGCGCTGTTGCATACATACCTGTCGTTCCTCGTTTCTTTTTGTCCATGAACTCAAAATCCTGGGCAAGGCTTGCATAAACTTCTCGCCATGGTTTTTGTTTTCCAATTCTGTCCTTGAAAGAGTCTGTTATCTTATCCCATATGCAAGGTCTACATTACACAAGTTCAATGTGGGTTAAAATATGGAATGGAAAAATTCTTGCCATCTCTACCAGTCACTGTAGCTAAATTGCAGAACTCTATGAGGGGGTTGATCCTGGTACAAAGGGAAGTGGATACATAGTTTTGGTCTTTGTTTTCAATTGCCCTTCCACAAATTCTTTTTAAAAATGGGGAATTTGAGATAGTTTTGGGAGTGAGAAAAAACATTTGCAACAAGTGAAGCATGAAGTCACATCCCTGTTGTTGAGATCGCAATCAAGAAAATGCCAAATGAGTCACTTGTCCTTGAAGCTTTGCAAAGAGTGTTTGATTGTGCTGGTTTCGTTACAAAATAATAATAATCCTATTTTGACTTGTCAACAAATATTCTATTCAATCATTGCTTATTGAGTGGGACCGGGAAAAGTGATCTTGCACACAATTCTGATGAAAATAAAAGGAAGTAATAATAATCAGGATTTTTTCCATATGCTTATGTTCACACAGGCACGTAGCCAGGATTTCGTGAAGAGGGGGGGGGGGTCCGCGACATGAAATACTGTGGTCATCACACCAGGGGCTTGATCATTCTAAACTATTTTCTGGAACATATATTGTTTCTTTTAGCCAGGATTTCGTAACAGGGGAGGGGAGGATATGAAATTCTGAAGGCCCAGGAGATTGATCAATCTAAACTACTTTATTATCAACATGTATTGGTTTGTTAGGACAATAAAATGATGATATGTTGGTAAGTATTTTAATAAAAAAAAACTCTGAAGGAATCTCGAGTAAAATAATAATAAAAAACGTACTGAAAAAGATTTTACAATATATACGTCCTTCCTCTGTTTATTCAAATATAACAATTTTCCTTTCATTATGACCTCAACTATTATAAAAAGTACATACTCAACAATGTCTTATAAACTACTTTACAATAGCTGCATTCCTTTCTCTGTTGAATTAAATTCTAACAGATATTTCTTTCCACATAATTTTTTGTTTGTATTTTTCCGTCAACTACTGTCGGTTCCAAATGACAGGTTATTAAAGGAGCAGTAGAAAATTGTTCTTGAAATAACATGTTTGATACTGCAAGGATGCGATGACGAAAAATTATGATTAAAAAAATGGCCACACTGTTACACAACGGCACTATGCTTTTGGAAGCTTAAAATCTCCCTGACTAGTAGCAGAATCTGAGAATTCCGTAACTTTTCTTGAAATTTCAAATTCCCTGACTCTTCCAGGATATCTCGCTTACCTCGCCACCATGTATTGCAAGTAATACATATCTCCTAATAAGAAAGAGTAACCAAAAGCTTCCTGTAGTTTTTTTTAAACGCTGATCCTTCTTTTTCTCATTTCATTTTGTTTCATCCTTCCTTATTTTTTTCATTTCCGGTCTCGAAGGGGGGGGATCCGGACCCTTCGGACCCCCCTTGGCTACGTGCCTGGTTCACAGTGTATCAAACTTTGAAAATTACGCTTAAATTAATTTCCAAAATGTATTAAAATTTAAATGCATTAATAGATTTTAAAATATACCATCAAAGAGTGTTGTGTGTGTGAGAAAGAGAGAGAGAGAGAGAGAGAGAGAAAAAAAGAGTGGAAAATAATCAAGAAATTGGTTATCTAAATTTCCTATATTCTATTTGGTAATAGCTATTTAGAGGGAAACCAGTACTTTTCAGACTTCCCACATTTTATACTTATTTAATAAAAGGAATTAGCTAATCCAAAATAGAGACTGTAAAATATAAAAAGCTGTTCCGAAGTTGTTTATAGGACAAGATAATAATAATATTATTATACAATTGTAATAGAAAAAAATGGAAACAACAAAATTCCAAAGATAAGAACGAAACAAGAATACACAGCGCCTTGTCACTCACTCTCTTCATCTAACACAGTGGCCGGCCGACATTATCGGCCGCATGTGCATCCAATCATAAGAAAACATTGCCCCCGACAAAATCGGGGGCTTGACCGACAGCATCTACGTGTCGGAGGATCGGTCGATAATGTCGGTGGCGTGTGCAACCTACGATTTGAGTACATTGAAGTCGATTTCACCGCCGACATTATCGGCGCTTCCACCGATATTATCGTTGCTGTGTGCCGTATTCTTGGAGAAGGGCATATATTACTAGCAATCTGACAAGTTATGCCAGGGCTTATTTTCTAGTTGGTTCTTATTTTTATAGAAACACAGTAACAGGAAGAAAAAGGATCCTTATGTGACTTTCTTAATAAAGCCGAAAAGACGTTACCATGTAGGAGCACTTTGTTTTCGGAAGTTTGGTTTCAACAGTTTATAAGACTATGTAAATAAGTTAGGCATAATCAACATATCTTTAAAGATTTATTACTCAATAACCTAGATTTACCTTTATGTACTATGTATAAAATTATAATATTCAAATATGCAACACTATACATTTCGTAAACTTACATGTTATTACGAAGTATTTTTTTTTTAAATATGATTCTGTTAATTTGAATAATTGGCAACTCTAAGCAAGGGTACTATGATGAGAAATTCTGTAGTCACTGGAGCATGAGCAAGCTTAAGCACTTCAAAATGAATCATCTATATATTGTGCGTAGGGTACGAGACGCAACGATTAAAAAAAAAAAAAAAAAACTACTAATTAACTCTATTGCCTATGGAACCCGGAGGTTGAATACCGATAAGCAGTCGAAATTTGATTAGACGCAATGAAAGGTTAGGAGGTAGTACTGAAACATAGATGATTAAGAAAAACGAATAGATGAAGTTTACATTTAAAAAATGCATAAATTAAACAAAAGTCAAATGAAGGGCCAGGGGGAAGAACGCTTTCAGTCCAAAAAAAATCGATATCTCCAACACCAATTTTCTAATTTGCTGTAAAAATAAGTTTTTCTTTACATATATACAATATTTACCTTGATATAAACTTAAAACTATTTTTCTAACAATGTAATTACAATGGTTATTTAATGAATAACTTGCTTTTTTTCCTCTCCTGAAAAATTTCATTAAATGGACTGAAAGCGTTCTTCCCCCTGACCCTTCAAATATTTCAATCTATGCCTTACCTAGAAAGAAGAGGAGATGTAATATTTTCTTGCTTGTAGAACATGTACTCATGAGTCTTATTACAGTATTCAATATAATTTGGAGTAGACACGTTCACCACCCACTTAGGTTCTTGATACAGCCCTAAATTCTCTTCGTTTCCCTCCTATCTCATCGGTATTGAAAGTCATTGCTAGTTTTTTTTTTTTTTTTCTTTCTTGTAGGATGACGCGAGAATTCAGGGGTGCATGATGGGCCTAACAGAGAGACAGGTGACCCTGCTATAATCGTTTTGAATCCTAGATCTTGCGGATACAGGTTCAACATGGCTACAAAATATTACAATGAAGGGTAAGGGGGAAAAAGAAGGAATGTCACAAAATTGCATTTTCGAGAAAACGGCGTTTTAATATTGCAAACCGCGTAAGAAGAATAGGGTTAGTTAAATCTTTTGCCCATTTTATATGGACATTTCTACATCTACGCATGCATGGCATATACAGTCAAATAGAACCAAGAGTAACCAACAGATAGGGCAAAGCACCCGAAAAAGCACATACATGGACATTCCTTGTTTTTTCCCCTTACCCTTCAACTTAATTATAATTATTCTATTTTAGCTTCTCACTAATAAGTAAGTTGGGCTTAATTTTACATAAGTGTACTGTAACTACAAAAATTACAGTCTCTACACTAATTCAATTTGTTTAGCTTTACATAGTTTTCAGATTTTTATGTACACAATAGTAATAAAAATAATCAACACTTTAAAAGCAATCAATTTTATACAGATAGATACAATACAGATATTTAAAAATAGAATAAAATGAAATTTCCAGTTTAAAATTCGATAATTTGAAAGTGAATTTTTATGAAAGCTGGAAGGAAATGGGGAAAGCTCTCAGAAAACTCATGGGAAAACGATGTTGCCCACCAGAAATTCATACGATTTGGGATCGAAGGGCCTCTCGGACCAGATGTGAGCATTTTACCACTGAGCTACCGCGTTCTCTCTTCCTCCTTCTTAGGTTTGAGCTTCTGATGCACTTTGGCGGTACCTACAAGACCATCGATTTTCTTATGACCGATAAGTTGCTTCTGATGAAATACGTGTACCCGTTTACACGCATCCAATTCTAATAGTTTTCAGAGCTTTACTCATCAGCGGTACCTCTTTTTGTGCCTCTACTTTTTATCTGGAAGGAAGACTTCGGTTCTTTCTTCATTTCGTGGATTTATTTTCTTTTTTTCCTTTTTTTTTTCAACTTGTGAATTTGTCAAATGATAAAGATTGGTCAAATGATATTCTGCGCTAATGATGATTTGCAATTAAATTTAATTTTTTTGTAGACAATATTTTTCTAACAAGGTTAGGAAAGGGGGAAACGAAACTCACCTAAACAATTTATATCTATCCCAATATAATTAATATTATCGTCCGAATTTTTTTTTAGAGATGATCGCAGAAATGTTAACTGAAGTTTATTACTATTGTTATTTTATGAAATAAACTATTCAGCGAATAATAAATATAGCGAAATAATAATAAATAAGATTTTTTCTGAATCTATCATATATTATTACTATTAATGTACAAATTGTTAACAGTGAGCTTGATTATCAACAGTTATTAAGATTCTATATTTCGCCTTTCGTGAAAATTCTACCCAAAAACCCAAATGCAGGCTTCAATTTATTTACCTAATGTAAGTAGGAGCGAATATGGCAAAAGCGGGATAGACATTTTGTTCCTGACTTTTCAATGTTTTATGGAAAATAGAAATTACTCTAGCGTATTAATATACTGTTGTTAGCAAATTTTAGAATATATTTTCCTCATTAGAAGATATAAAGTTTTTAGAGCAAATGTGGATACAATTTTTCTTTTTCAATGTCACAATTTTATGCACCAAATCTAAGGGAGACGGTGATGATGAGATAGATAATAATGGTGGAGTTGTCCCGCGTAGCGTAGTTGCTAACGCTCTCAGCTTTGTCGCCAGAGGTCCCGAGTTCGATGCCTTGCGGGTGCACTCAATCGAAAAGGTGTAAGAGCTTTTTCAGACGAGTCCTGAGTGAAGTATTTCCTCATTCACATCAAACCGGGATAGTACCTAACTTCCGAGTCCCAGGCCGCTTCCTTCCTACCTTCCTTATTTCTTCGGATAATGTGATCGCCGAGGGACGTTATCCCCACATGTGATGGGTTTAAGGCGTTAGATACCGGTGATGTGGGGAATATGTATAAATAAATAAATAAATAATAGCATGACGAAAGTGAATAAAAACACGAAAACCCTAAAGAACCACGCATGAGGTGTCTGTATACCACAAAGTCCACTTGGAAGAGCTAGGATCAAACCACGGACTAGAAGCACCAAAGGTGAGCGCTCTACCAATAAGCCACTGCGGCCGCAATGCGACAAATGTAAAGCCTAACATCTGCAAACCTTCATGTACATCAAAAATGATCATGGTGCCCTCGCATCTGAGAGTTTGTCTCTGAAAAGATTATCACTTACTCATCAACGCCGAGGGCATACTTCTCGCTCTTAATTTATGTTAATTAAAACTTGTTTTTAATTTATGTTAGTGAGTGTTCTTGGACATTGAATAAAACAATTTTAAATTATATAATATTTTGAGGAAGAGACATGGACGTTTGGATCTTTCTGGGTAGGTCCTGATATTGACAGGATCTACGAACATGTGGGAAACGAAATAAATAAAATTTGTGTTCCATTTCAAAAAGGAAATAAAAAAAAACATTACGGAACAGTTTTGATAGATGTTCGAGTGCTAAGGAGGCAAAAATAACTTTTCCCAATTTTCAAAAAAAATATCCTAAAAATCAACTTTGTAACCTTCAACTTTGAAGGCAGTATATTATAAGTTTGAGTGATATTAGACTTAACTTCATTTATACAATAGGTTGTTGGAGTAAGATTGTTTATTTCAGTTTCTTTTTTCTCGTATTATAATTATGGAGATCTTTTCTATTTATCAGATATAAATTACTACGTATATTACGTCTATGTACATTGTGCACATACATACAAGAATGAAATGAAATCTTAGAGTTTTAAGTTCCACGATTATGCCGGTTAGGCTAAAGGAGACGGTGATAATGAGTAATGAATGAAATGGTGGAATGAAGAAAGTGGGAGGAAACGGGACAACCCCGAGGAAACCCACGCAAACGGTGTTTGTCCACCACAAAATCCACTTGGCGGGGCCTGGGATCGAACCCGGGACCCCAAGCACCAGAGGTGAACGCTCTTTCACTGAGCCACCGCGGCCCTACATACAAGAATGAATTATTATTAGTGACTCAAACAGCAGTAGAGCTCCTTCGTGGTTAAGCGGTTAGCGTACGCGCCCTTGGCGTGGAAGACCCGGGTTCGATTCCCTGCGGTAGCCCATGTGGTTCGGATTCCACGTTAATTATAAGGCCCATCTCATATAGCTTCGCTGCTGAAAGGAACGTTTAACTCAAAGTCAACTCAACTCAACTCAAATAGCAGTATATTTGATTCCACAAACTAACCCTTTATTTCGGTAGTACATAGCTATTATGGCTTTATTTTGCAATATTGAGATTGAGAATGCTAGATATCATAATTATACAGGTATTAGTATTATAGACCTGGCACTACTCGCCAGTTACCATGTTATTTAAAGCGCATACATTTATTATTTTTCATTGTTGCTTCTGCGTAATTGATGAATCGTCATATGAAAACTACTTTTTGGATGATTCTTCATTTATTTTCCCTTCAACTTTTGGAGACGGTTACACTGTCTCTTCAGTAAAGACGTTCTTCATAGTATTTACTTTCCAATATCGTAGATACTCTATGTTATTTTTTAATAGGCTGTATTCTCATTCAAATGAAGACCAAACAAGGAAAGAAACAAATGAATTATCCAAAGTTGAATACATACTACCGAGCAGTTGGTGAACACAATATTTTCTAATGAAAAGAGTCTATAAAATTAGAACAGACTGTTCTATTAAGAAATTTGGTTTTCCAACATTCCTTCATACGTATATTACCCTGTTCGTTTGTGCGTTCATCCGTACGGAAGACGAAAAGAATGAATAAAAATAAGAAAAAAAAATAAAAACTCATTTGCTACTTGATGGATCACCAGGAACTTTGGTCGGGATGTAGTGGTTCTAAAATTAGCAATCGAGTTCGTTGAGGTGATGTTTAAACCGAAAATGATAGAAATTAATCAGTTTCGATTTTAACATTGATCATTATAGGGATAAAAACAGGGAGTAGATGTCTAGAAACAGTTCCCTGCAACCGATAAAGCGTCTCAAGAATTCATTTTATCTCCCTCCTTAAGTCTCTACTAAAACCAAAAATGATATAAATACATATATGACAATGTCCGTTTCAATATTGATAAACATTGAGCAACGGATAAGATATAGCGAGAAGTGGTTTCTGAAATAGATTTAGTGTTCTAAGAATAGGTACTGTTTTCTGTCTTAACCCTCTTTTCTAACAAGAAGTGGCAGAAGTCAACCACGTCCGGTTTTAACGCTGATCGCTATGGAGTAAAAACGTAAAAGAGGGCGAGAAGCAGTTCCCAGTAGTTTCCTTAATTAAGCGTCCTAATAATATATTTCACTTCCACTCTTAATCTCTGTTTCAGCCGAAAGTGGTACATATCTACTACCACTTCGAGTTTCAATATTAATTGAAAAAATCACGCTATAATATCCAAATTCCTTCACGTTGTGTACACGTGACAGTGCTACTTGTTTTTATGTACTGTACACAGGCCTGCAAGGTAAGATATTGAATGTGAAAGATAGTACAATTTTTAATAACTGTATGTGAGAAAATTCCGTTATGTGGAATACAGTGTCGCCCTTCGCATCTTGCTTTCTCCATGCGACGCAGACGTATGCAAAGGAAAACAAATGACGTATTTGATTTAATGGTTCATTTTAAAAAGAAAATACTACTCGTTTCTGATTTCTATAAATATAAAATTATAAGAAAGGAACAAATAACACAGAACTGGATAATACTAAAAAAAAAAAAAGTTGGTTAGATATATCCGTGATAAATGCAGTTCGATTCTCACATGGAGTCCTTTCAAGTATTCCTAAAAATGTAAGAAATATTCAAATTTTACATAATGGAGTTTACCATATATGAGAAGTTCTTTTCTTTTCTTTTTTTTTAAACACACAATTACTCGGAGAAAGATGTGACACATACGTAGCTTGGGATCCCCAGTACTATACTCTAAAGCAAGCAATTATTGATTGGTGTTACCTTTTAAATTTGATCTAGAAAATAGTCCTATCGTTTTTCATTAGATCTGGTGAAAACTTGCCTTTGAGTAAACGAAGAAAAATGGATTAAGAGGTTCAAGAGCCTTATACGAAATAAATAAATAAATAAATAAAATTAGGAGCAAGAGCGTCATAATTGAAGTGACCTCGTAGAATTATGGATTTCCGAAATACTGTTTACTTAGTATTTGAAAATACAATATAATTTGATTTTAATACTTATGCAATCTGCAAAATATCTTACACTAAACATTAAATAAAAAAGTTTTCCATGGATTCGGATTGTAAAAAATTTAAGACGCAATTCTATTATTAGTAGCAAATGTTATTATTATTATTATTATTATTTGCTATGGATCAAGTAAGTAAGTGTTTTATTGACGTAAACTTCAATATAGATTACATGCATATTATAAAAGTGGCTTCAAAATATGCTTTCATTAGTAAATGGCTTTATTTATAGAAAAACTTATAGGCAAGTTCTACATATTCAGTTTTCAGTGACTGATAGATCCTTTTCAATCAGAGAATTAAGACTACATATTACGTGAGACTAAATTAAGTTCTTTTTTAAAATTTTATTTTGGTGTAGGTAGCTGTGAAAATAGTTAGAACTTATGCAGTTTGTTTCAAGCTTCATATGTATGAAATGCTAGATTCATTGCTTTTTATTTAACTCGAGAAATACTCTTCTATAGTTTCTATTTTCTTTCTTAAAAGAAAAATCTCCCTTTGTATGTAGTATCGTTACAAAGTAAACAGTCTTCTAAAGAAATTAAATAAGAGATAGATCTCCAAATAAAACTTATGATGATCATATCTCTTTAGTTACCTGTCTTACGAGATAATTCAGAGATACAAGAGAGAGAGAGAGAGAGAGAGAGAGTTCTACGTATGTGTGGCGCAAGTGGACATAGACTTTTCATTTATTACGTATAAGCAATTTCTACTTTATGTTGATAATGACAGAGAATTAACGTCGAAGAAAATTGAAAATTAGCTTACAAACGTGTATCCCCTTCTTTATAGGATTGCTAGACATCTGGATTTTAGCACGATCATCAATTTTGAACGAATTATATATCAGCTGTGTGATTTCCAACCGAATGTATTATCAGTGTCGTCTTCAAACTCATTTACAATGAATCTTTACATTTCGTTTCCCGTCAAATTTCGACTTCTAATCGTTGCATCTCCTACCTTACGTTTAACATATTTACTGTATGATTCATCGTAAAGTGGTTACGCTTGATCATGGTCTACTAAATCCCGAAATTATCTTTACAGTACGCTTTCTAGGGTTTCCAAATCCACAGTTATATATACACAGTTTGTAATAACATGTAGGATTACGAAATGCACAGTACATATTTGAATATTATAATTTTATATATAGTAAATAAATGGGAACTTATTTTAAACCATTGAATACAGGGATGTACGCATTAACTTATTTCAGAAAGGGTCCAAATTCAATATGACTATAAATTACATTAAAAGTTATCAAGTCACTCCTAAATTTAGACTAAATTTTCGAAAAGTGGGGATTTCGGAGGAATCAGAACTCCAGGAACCACTCGCTGCGAATGTCCCTATTTGGGTAGTAAATCTTTTCAATATACTGATTATTCGAACAACCTTGTAAATTATTGATTTCATTTGAGTTAAGCTACCCTTTCAGCAGCAAGGCTATATGAGACGTGGACCTACCGCTTAACGTGAGATCCGAACTACATGAATTACCATCAGGAATCAAACTCGGATCAACCGCGCCTATTGACTGAGGATGTTATTCAGCTATCTCTTGGCATTAGAAGACAGTTCTTTGGCCTTCTCAGAAATAAATTTAAAAAATGGCTGCCATTGGCTCAGATTGGCTTAAATCAACAAACGCGGAAGAATATCAGAAACTATGGAAAGACAATATTCTTGTCAGGAACTGGAGACTGAAGAATGAACAATTATAATAAAAAATAAGAACATGTGACACAGTTGAATTGTAAGGTTGAGTTGCAAGTAATATATGCGTAAAGGAGTGTCTGTGTTACTGTTTGTAAAAGACAAACATTAATAAATAGATCTATAATTTCTTAATTAACCCCTTCAGTGTGGGTGGCGAGTTAACTCGTGTTTTCAAAACGCACCTGCTGTGCGGATGGCGTATATATACGCTTTCATTTTGGTTTGGCTATTTTGTATTGTGCATGGCGAATATACTTGGGCACAGTATGAGTAATGTTATTCCCGACAATATTTAGCGAGTTTGCGCTCACCTAGGAACCCCAAGAGACCAGACAGAAAAATTGGGCTTGATCTGTTGAGGCATTCCCAAATTTTGTGTAACCTAACCATATTATTATTATTATTATTATTATTATTATTATTATTATTATTATTATTATTATGATAACCATAAATACGACAATGACAAGTTATAGTAGCTAATTACGCACTGAAGGGGTTAAGAGTTCATTTTACTACTCATGTAATAAGTAATTCAATAACAATTTCTGTCAGAAAATAAAAATCAGTTGTTATTGGAAATAAACGACACAATTTCTAGAGTCGTAAATTCTCTTTTCGTTTACCTTGAAAACTACGAATGAGAATTTATCTTTGACATGTGATTTTATTTAGGTCGATATAGTCTATTGATTCATATATTTTATATGAAATACACAATATTACAAAGAAATATATGTTAAAGTTCATGTTAATAATAATTTTGGGATATAAATCTCATTACTCATACTATATACTGTCATCTTGCTAAGGTCGTAATGAAGAGTTTAATAAATGTATATTTCAGTATCACATTCATCTCAATAAGTATCATGTTTCTCCTATATCAATTTTTAAGTTTACAAACTTTCTTTTACAAAAAAAAAAAAAAAAAATAGATATGAGCTTTTTACTTCAGGCATACTATTTTGCCCAGTTCCATTAGATTTTTCGATTGATACTTTACCTTTGGAAACTTTTTTTTTTTTTTAAAAAAAAGGGGGTATTAATATTATAAAATTTTGAAGAAAGACACTATTTTGTGCTTCCGTAACAGAGGCGAGCACTAAAAACGGGAGCCAGTGCATCCGAATCCCCATCCGAAACTTCAGAATTATACACATACAGGTGGTGATCAGAAAAATGGAAACACCTGAACGAAATTGCAACTTACCAGATTAATATGGTGTCGGGCCACCTTTCGCCTTCAGAACAGCCTTGATGCGACGTGGAATGGAGGCATAGAGGTCGTGAATGGTAGCAAATCGAATTTTACACCATTCCTCGTGCAGGGCATCGGCCAGTTCTGTGAGAGAGGATGGAGGTGGAAATCGTCGCCGGAGTCGTGTTTCCAAGACGGACCACAGATGTTCAATTATGTTGAGATCTGGGGATTGGGCGGGCCAGGGGAGGTGTTGAACTTCATCCTGATGTTCCTCAAACCACGCTGCTACAACGCCAGCTGTGTGAATGGGTGCATTATCATCCTGGAAGATAGCGTCATTGTCCGGGAACAACATCCGGATCATAGGTTGCAAGTGGTCTCCTAAAATTGCGACATAACCGTTGGCAGTGATTCGTCCGCTAAGTGTGACCATAGGACCCAATGAAAACCATGATATGGCGGCCCACAGCATCACCGAGCCGCCGCCATGTTTCACAGTTGGGCGGAGACACTGCAGATCATAAGCTTCTTTGGGCGTTATCCACACATAAACACGGCCCGTGGTTGGGAATAGAGTGAGGATGACTCATCTGACCATATCACACGTTTCCAGTCCTCAACTGTCCAAGTTGCATGGTCGTGGCACCATTTGCGGCGTGCGAAAGCGTTATGGTCCCTGATGAGCGGTTTGGCGCGTGCAACATTATCCCGTAAGTTCATGTCATGTAATTCGCGGCGGACTGTGATTGTCGAAACAGGGTGGGGGAGGTGCTGATTGAGTTCCTCCGTCACTTGCTCCGCAGTGGCACGACGGTTCTGCGTGACAATGCGCTTTAATACCCGGCGTGACCTGTCACTCATAATTTTCTTTCGCCCACTGTTCCGCTTCCTCGATGTGGTTTTCCTGTGTGTTGTGTAGGCCGTCATCACCTTCGACACTGTCCCACGCAACACACCTAACACAGTAGCCACTGCCGTCACACTCACTCCACATAACCGCGCATCAACAACTTGCCCTCTTTGAAAATCTGAGAGGTCTCCCATTTTACACTATCTCCGTCTGCTGCAGCCACTGAACACTGCTGTTCCACTGCGCCTGACGTAGTATGGAGACTGACCTAACACACCACCACCAGCGGTCCGGCGCTGCGGGCGCCACGACACCACTGCCAACCCATACATCTGACGTGTTGCCAACTACAGGTGTTTCCATTTTTCTGATCACCATCTGTATTTGCGAGACTGTTGAATACTATGCTCAATAAACGTACGAAAGGAGAAATAAATTTATCAGAGAAATCTAACAAACGGTTTTCTCATAGTTTCTATTTTTCAGATTGTGTAAAATCACAATTGTCAAATTCAATTATTCAGATTAAAACAGTATTTACACAACACAGCGCTATAATATAAACTTTTGGTATCCATCTTGCTATCAATCGTTATGCAATGGGAAGTTGCATCCAGGGTCTAGCCTAACATCCCGTAGGAAACTATATAATACGGAGTTCTACATATTGACGTGAAATATGAATCTTATGAGTTATCACAGAAGACAAGATTTCTTCTTAGTTAACCACAATAAAATTCTAATTAGTGTGTTATTTAGGTGCGTGAACTTGCCCCCCCCCCCACTTGACGCACTAACGATAAAATTAATGTCAATCGTTAGTGCATCGTTAGTGCTTCTTAGTGCACCAATCCCTAATGTTAGTGCTTCATTAGTCTAGGAGCTATAAGTAAAAACTTTTGGGAGGCCAAGTTCACGATGCCCCCCACTTCAAGCACTAACGAAATACCTAGTGCCATTCATTAGTGCATCGTTAGTGCTTCCTAGTGCACTAACCCCTGACGTTAGTGCTTCATTAGTGTAGGCTCTAGAGCCAAAACAATGGTACACGCTGCCTCTCCCACTTCAAGCAATAAGGAAAGAAATAGTGTCGTTCGTTAGTGTATCGTTAGTGCTTCTAGAAAATACTAATAGTTTCGTTAGTGCTTCACTATTAGAGTAGATATAGCCAACGAAACTTCCATAAGAAATGCATGGGGAATTTTTCACTCCGTCAAATTACCGCCAAATTCAAAAGCACTAATGATTTCTATTAGTGCAATCGTTAATGCATCGCTAGTGCTTCTTAGTGCACCAACACTAACGTTAGTGCTTCATTAGTGTACGAACTACAAGTAAAAAACCCTTTGGGCCTAGCGTGAACTTGACCCCCAATTTGAGCACTAACGAAAAGATTAGTGCCATTCGTTAGCTCATCGTTAGTGCTTCTAGAAAATACTAATAGTTCGTTAGTGCTTCACTATTAATGTAGATATAGCCAATTATAAGTTACGAAACTCCCATAAGAAATGCATGGGGAATTTTTCATTGCGTTAAATTACCATGTAGCCACGAGGGAGCTCATATATGAGAATGTGATCAGACTATGGTTCTTCTTATACTCAGGTAAATCCCCAACAGAAATGGTTTTCAGGACCCTGGTGGTTCACTGGTAGAGCGATCTCTGCTTTGATCCGAGCTCACACTCAGCTAAGTGGGCCTTGTAGTGAATAAATACCATGCGAGTGGGTTTTCTCGAGGTATCCTGTTTCCTCCTATTTCCATCATTATTGATTTTATGATCACCGTCTCCTTTGCCTTCGGCGCATAACGTGGTACGTTAAACTAAAAAGAAAAAGATAGTGATTCCTCTTAACTCCATTCTCATCCGAAACACATAATATATAGCTAGCATCCTATGTTAAATTATGCTTTCGTGTTGCATACAGCTTCAGAATTAAGGGGGATGTTAAACTGGATTAGTTAACTCAGCTTTGCACTTTCATCTAGCTTCTAGCAATATTTTGAGTTAAACTCTATCTTTATTCACATAATAAAATAGTATAAAGTTTTTTTTTCTTTCTTTCAAAGTTGAAGTGTCAATTATTATATGAAAATGACAAAAAAAGAAACAAAGGATATGAAATAACATTGCATAGTTTAATATTAAGTGTATAACATATAGTATGGAGAAGTATATACGTATTTATTTATTTTTATACGATAAAGCCTATTTTTATTTAAATAATTGGGTTTGTTGCAATGTTCAAAAGTTTGTTGTAGTCATAGTTACGAGTTACCATCGAGGCAGAAACCTAGAATTCAGTCCCAATAGCTATCGCCTAAATTATTTAATTGTAAATTGCATCCTTCTATTAGCTGGTAATTCATAGATGTAGATTTATATGAATCATTTATGCACATAGTATAAATCAATTTTCTTTCTTTAAAAAAAAAAAATACTTATCAAAGCGTATCGTGATAAGCACACAACACAATGCATGTAGACTTATAAGCTCACAGTAAATCAAATATAGCCCCAGAAAACTATTTACAATTTAATTATAAATACGTGCACTGTGACGCGTGACCATGGTTAAAAATGAATTTAATAGCCTGCGACGGATAGTGGTAAGATAATGCATGAAATACTCTAGGTGTTCAAACAGATTCAGGGGATGAAATGAAACTATCTTCTGCCAGGTTACGAAATGAGAGCGCAACTTTACTGCCTAAAGTCTTAGTAAAGACTAAGAGAAAGTTTAGTTTAGTATTGAAAAAAGAAGCGTCCCTCTTCAGTGCAGATACCGTATGATGTGGACCTAAAGTTTAATGTGGCTCTACCGTCAAATTCAAATCACCGTAATGCTTTCAACGTTCAGGCACAGGAAATCGAACCCACAACCAAGCTCATCAAAGTCGAGTGCGATAACCACTAGGCAAGCGAGGAGGTAATATTGATATTTTTGTATATTATTGTTCATCCTTCTTTATTGAAACAATTGTGGAGTGCCTAAGTAGGGACTTGTATTTACAGTACATTATATATGGAACAGTAGTGTAGTAATGACTGATATGTCATGCTAGATAGTATATCTATTTTCATTCACTCATAGTTGATTTTGTATCAATGAGAAAAACCTTTTCTCTTCGGGCGAATGCCAGGACGACAATCTTCTTAAAAAAAAAAAAAATCACAAAGAGGGAATAAGCACGTAGCCAAAGGGTTAGATTAAGAAAAGCGATACCACGTATGCTGTTAATCAGTACCTAAGGCTTCGTTGTGCAGGTATTCTGCTATACACCCAATTAATATTTTTAGTATACGCAACAAGTTCTGAAGAAAGACTGTAAATAATAAGTAAAACAAGAAAAATTGAACAAAAATGAAATGTGAATAATAATGTATTTTTGAATGACAATATTGGAGCAATTAATGCATTGAAATTTCGCGACCTATGATTTACTAAAGCAATGAACAGTTGAAAATGAAATATACATCCATATTGGCATAGATATGTGGAAGCAATATACAGGGTGTTTCAAAACAACACCAACAACGTTTGGGAGATGACTAGGGATGCGCACGAGACAAGATTTGAGGTTGTCTCGTCTCGAAAATGTGCTGTAAAAGTAGTGTCTCGACTCGAAAAACGTATTCTTCTCTATTGGAAGAGCTGTGTCTCGACTCGAATTTTGTCAGGAAATTTCTGTCTCGACTCGTCTCGTGCGCATCCCCAGAGATGACTCCTGACACCAAGATAAGACATAAAGTATAGACAAAACTGGGTGCACAAATGCTTCTTGTCGGAGTTATAAGCTGCCGAAAACATGAAAAATTGAACTTTAAAGGTTCATAGCTCCAAAACTATTTGACCTACCGTAGTCGGGTCCAGACTTCACTTAGGAACTAATATGTACACTAACCAAAAATACGTGTTTCAGAATCATAGGTACTCACGTAGCAATTTTTGCAGAGGGAGTTTAGTTACGGACGTATGAGTTGAAGTACTCACCAACTACATCTATAAAACTTGTTGCGGAACTTCCGCAGGATTCTGAAGTATGGATATTTGGATAGGGTACATATTAGTTCCTAAGTGAAGTCTTTACTAGCCTACGGTAGGTCCCATAGTATTGGAGCTTTGAACCTTTAAAGTTCAATTTTTCATGTTTTCGACTGCCTATAACTCCGAAAGGAAGCATTTGTGCACCCAGGTTGGTCTATTTTTTGGCTTATCTTGGGGTCAGAAATCATCTCCCAAACGTTGTTAGTGTTGTTTTGAAACACCCTGTATAGACATATCCAATTGTTTCACGATGCTAGGGTTGAACCGAAAAATCTGAGGATATAATCAAGAATCGAATCCAGAACCATGCGCACGCACGCTAACCACTTGGCTAGAGGGCATTATATAAGCCACTTCGTTGCGAATGTTACTATTCCTTTTTAATTATCCGTAAATCTATTATGGTTAAAAATTACGAATCTTTTCTTATAGTTGACTGTAAGAACGTTTCCTACATTCCTTAATTTAAACATTTTTCCTTTTTTGATAATTTATTTTCATGTTGTCAGCCATTATAAGCAGTGTATGAGGTAATAATTCTCTCCAGAAAGGAAACCTAGCCATCACACACACAAACAATAGCTATAGGGTCTACATATTATTATTATTATTTTGCATATTTAAACAATTGCTGAATGTGGTGGCTCAGTGATAGAGCGTTCACCTGTGGTGCAAGCGGTCCTTGGTTCGATTCCAGCTAGCGTCAAGTGAGTTTTGTGGTATTCCACCATTTCATTCGTTACTCATCATAATCGTGGGACGTAAAACTTAAATATTCCAATTTATTTTTTTTTCTTTCCATCTTCGTCGAGGCATTCTAGCTTGCTCATGGTAAAAATAATGAATTTTCTTCATAAGGAGATAAATATTTCAAGAAATAAAAATGCATGATTCTAATGATTACAAGAATGTTGAGAAGTGAGATGTTTCACAAACTGCTAAAATAAAAGTGTTTTTTTTTTTTTTTTTTAGTTTGGCTAGACAAAATAAAAGTTGTTCCCTGTTTCTATATTTATGATCATTCAAAAAAAAAATCTAGAAAAGGGAGAGGTTATTCCTGTCAAGGATTAAAATTTAATTCTCCAGGGAGATGAAATTTTTTGTGAAGGGGGAAGTCCCTAAGATCCCTCCGTCAGTTCACAAACTGATTATAAGTGAATAATAATAATAATAATAATAATAATAATAATAATAATAATAATAATAATAATAATAATAATAATAATAATAATAATAATAATAATAATAATAATAATAGATAATCTTTCGCTTACTTCGTTAGAGTTTTGCACTTGTAATGTGATATAATCCTTGGTTAATCCTACTGCCCGGTTGATAATACGGTCACATCTCTTGGTTTGAGATTGCTCATAGTTGCCGAACTTTTCAATACTCAGGTCTAACGTCTGTTTTCGCTACTGAAGCCACATAAGACGTTGACATAACGCAGTTTATACTAGAATCCAACCTCAGGCTACCAAATGTCCCGATTTTGTCGTGACAGTCTTCTATTTTTATCCTACTTCTGCCTTTTTAATCTGAAACCGGGACGAGTATATGCATATTAATTCCAACAGTTATACCTTAATACGATGGCTACTCTGTGCTGCTGGTAAAGAAAATTAAAGGAAATTAAAAGGAAACCATAGTTTATTATATTGTATCCAAAGAATACCTACCACAACAATAGGTTACTTTTGAGAGTTGATTATGCGAGTTTGGCATAGGAGACCCAGTTTCGATTCCCGGTGCGAACTTATGCTTTCCGAAAATTAGTGTAAGTACCAACCGAATTTTCGAACTTCAGATGGCACTTCAAGATAACTCTCTCTCTTCTCAAACGTGTCAGTTCGAAGTCCGATTTCGGACCGAAACAAGCTACTATGAATAATTTATGTAACAGGGGCATTTTTCCTTAGATATAGTATTTTCGGTCTAACCAACTCAGAAGTAGTTGATGTAATGAATTAATATATGTGAGAGTTTTCTTTTTTCCTTGAAAATTTCTTTCGTAAGTTTCTCTTTTCTTTTTGTCTTCTTTGTTTAATCTCTTTTTCTAATCCTTCTTGCATTTATATTATAGGAAATTTTTCATTAGGTATTACTTTTTTTTGGGACAGAACAGACTTAATTTTTTAATACATAAAGATAAATAACTGTTTTCTGCTGTTAAGTGCTTTATTATTATTATTATTATTATTATTATTATTATTATTATTATTATTATTATTATTATTATTATTATTATTATTATTATTATTATCTCTTTTAGTGCTTTGTTGAAGTTGGTTAATATTGTTTTTTTAAAGTTTGTATCAATGATTTTTCTCCTCCTCCCTCTAGCATAAAATTCCAATGACTCACAGGGGGGGGGGCACGGTGGCTCAGTGGTAGAACGCTTACATCTCGTGAGCGAGATTCACTGGGGACAATATCGTGTCCGTAGTATTTCTGCAGGTACTCCCGTTTCCTTACACAATTTCATTCTACCAGTTCTTTCATCGTCATTCGCTTGCCTTAATCGTAGTCTCCCTTAGCCTAAAGGTCATAATTGTGTTACGTTAAACGGAAAGATTTCACTTCATTTCTGACTCAATTGCGTCATAACCCTCTTTTAGGTATGTATCTCTGGTTTGGAGGATCTGTGTGCATAGATCTGAAGTCACTTAGTTGTCTTTTATAATATTGTTATAAATTTTAATTTACTTATTTTTAAAAACTAATTTATGTAGAATTCAGCCTGCACTAAGTAAGTTGCTTCTTTATGTCAATATTCAGAAGTAGTCAAGAGAAATATAAATTAACAAATACCTTTTCTTTTTAAGGAGAAATAAGATCGGAAAGAACCCATACTAATTTTAGGTCAATTATGGTAAACATAGTTAACATTCAGCTCGATCTCCTAAAGGAGTTTCAAATGCCATTCCAGAACAATTTAAATTAAATTTTCTGAAATGGGAATATACATACTGTAATTCATTACGAAAAAACAAGTGATGGAGTCATGTTCAGAAACTTTACTTCCCATAAGCTCTAGCTTTAACATAAACCTCCCGTGGAAGAACACCCTCAATACTGTTTATTGAACATCAATTTTGCAGTAAAAACAATCTTAATGAGTCGTATAGTATGGTGCAGTACCTATAGTGTGCTATGAGTGTAAGATAATAAATCTAGACTTTGCTTTATTTCAAATTCTACTGTATTGTCGTATACCAACTCATATTCAGTAAGATTTTTCTCATGGCTTATGTCTCTCATTTTATTCATTTTATGACCATTAAGTAGAAAACTATAGCATAACAAACCTTTTTCTTATATATGACTATCAACAAAAAGGCAAATTCTATTTGCTATGCAACTAAATTTGCATGTACTTTATTATGGAAAGCCATTTAAAAAGTAATGGCCTATTATTTATAAAATAGCTCCGATTAAATCATATAATATAAATAATTCAATTTTTGTAGCGTTTGGCAGCTAGTACAACTGAAACTAAGGCCTACAATGCCTCTTATTTCAAATAAACAATGTAGGTTTCAATATGGAAAAATGATTGGCCAATTACTTTCAAGGATGAGTTGATATCTAGTTTCGGCCAATCAGAAACAAGTATTTGTTGCTGTTTAGAGCTACTCCGGCGAGTAAACTGAATGCCAACGAATTCTTGCATGTAATAGGCCAGATATTCCTCCACATTTTATATTAGAACTGATCAATAAATTACGTAGAACTCTAATGGCTTTCCACTATGATATGTACACCATTTACTCTGAATTTCAAACATAATTTACTGTCCTTGGTGTTAGTAACGTAAGGGAAATATGTATAGTCCATTATAAGTATTGCATCATAGTGTACGACTCCTTAGGATTGCTTTTACTTGGAAGCTAATGTTACAACTAATAGTTTAGCGAGTGGTTTTCTTCGAAACAAACGCATTTCTTCAAGTTCGATATTTTAATACTCCTTCAAAAATAACCTTCCACAAAAATACCATCCTTATTACAATAAAGTACATTCAACTTGTGTAACTCAGGATTAATCGAATGGAATCGAATCGAGCCTAACAGTTCCACACGGCCGCAAATAACGTGTCTATCTAAAGAACTTTTGGACGCAACTATCAATAGCCGCATCTGAAGCCCTTGAACAGTTTTTTTTTTCCATGGGCGCAAATCACAATCAACCATACACTAAGGCTGATTATCAAGATAAACATTGAATAGATTTCTAATACTGGAATATACTCTGAAGAAAGTATGTCATCCATCACGTAATCATGTCAATCATACTCAATAATATGGAGTGGGACACGGCTGTTTCAGTGTAGGGCGTTTCGATGTAACACATTTCGATCCTCGCAACCAGAAGGATAAGATCTCCTAGCGGACAAAAGATATCACGTAGATATATTCCAGTGTTGGGTAAGTTACTTGTAAAAATGTAACGCGTTACAAGTTACTTTACTTTCTCTTAAAAGGTAACGCGTTAGTAACGCGTTACTAGCCTCAAAAAAGTAACTGTTACTTTACTTAGAAAGTAACGCGTTACTAACGCGTTACTTTTAGGTCCGAAACTTTGAATATGTGAAAAAATCTTATTACTTCAGTTTTTGCACTACTATTACTACCGACCGCTATTATTATTATTATTATTATTATTATTATTATTATTATTATTATTATTATTATTATTATTATTATTATTATTATTATTATTATTATTATTATTATTATTATAACAACACTGTATATAAACATGAAAGATAGGCAGTTTATATATGAATACTAAAAAAGTAGTTGATTGCCAACCTCGGTAGTTGTGAAGTCTTGTAGTCAAGGACATTGTTCACGAGCTTCTGAATTTGGGTTGAGGGTCTAGGTTGAGTATTCGGGCTCGAGCCAAACATTGTTAAAAGTTATAGGGCACTGGCCAAATATGTTCAAAACTGCTCGGTCCGGGTTTAGAATTGTCAAGGACTCGAGCAGATCGGCTCACAGCTCATTCACTATCGACCCAAACCGAGAAGTGAGCTGAGCCAACAGCTCACCCAAACGAGTCGGTTAGAGCCCTTCGCTCAGTTGAGTCGAACCGAGCAGATGGCTTATCCCAACCAAGCCAGCTCAAGCCATCGGTTCAGTTAAGCCGAGCCGAGGAAAGCTTGTTATAAAAAATCTCTTGTAGTCTCGCTATCGAGACGAGACGAGATGCGAGCAGTATCCCCTCTCTGAGCAACACTAAAAGTACTCCATATTACTGCTTAGCTTACATTTCTCATGGCTTTCAATTTCTAGTGTAAGCAGGCCATGATTTCAAAACGAGTTAAAACGAGCGAGCCATTTATCAAACTCGACTCGACTCGAAACTCGACGCCAAAAACAGTGAATCGGCTCGGAACTCGACTCGAGAATATTACTTTTGACTCGACTCGAAACTCGACTTGGATTCGAGTCGAGTTTTAGCTTGACTCTTGCCCATCCCTATGCGTTAGAAAAAATGGTTGCTTATTATTATTCTGCTAAACTAATTATATAATAATAACAATGTTGCTATCTAAATTAAAAATACGGAATATAGAGAAGCATTACACTACAACTGACAAAATGAGAACACATGGACTGGGGGTTGAATCAAAATTTGGCAATAACTCTGAAATCAATACCTGCTTTTTAAAGCTAGTTGTTCCAAACTCTATAATCAACGGAACTTTAGGATATGCAAACTGATCTAAAAGAACCTTAATATTACATAACATCAACATTACATCAATAAAGTAGGCCTGCTCATCAGAACACACTTTATTCATATTAACCCCTTACTGAATGTCGTTAATTATGGCACCCTAGTTGTTGATAAATATTTTCCGCCGGGGCACCACTTTACTTTTAAATTCTGTTCAAAAATTCTGTTCACCAATTTCGGGGTGCTTATCCCGGAAGCCCCCCCCTTCCTAAATACGCCACTGCTGTTCACCATCATCTTCAGCTTTTAAGAAAAAGTATTCTTTCAAATGTTCGAACGATAAAATATTTTCGTTCTCCATCTTTATAAAAACAACATCATTCAAAGTAAAATAGACTACCAGTACCATTGCACTCGTAGTTCATTCACTGAGTGTATTGATTTGGAGCTGTCAAAACCTAAGACAAAATCTTCCAGGTGCTTGCAATCAGTACACGTGATTTCCCTGAAGCTGTCCTCATCTTCCAAAAACAGCAAGTGGCACAATATTTTGTTATGTAAATAAACAAATCAAATTGTATCTATGAATGTATTTGCAAGCCTACCAAAGTAAAGTTCGTTAGGCGAAATGGGAAAATGCACATCGAGATTTCCCGTTCCGCCTTACATTAAGATGAAAAGTGATAACAGGTCTTACATGCAAATTTCATTGCTAGAGGTCATAAGGCGAAACGGGAAAAGGCGAACAGTGCAGGAATTTTCGGTCAGACATCGTTCATGCTCCATTGTTCCATTCTGAGAAATTCACTTACAGGGAAGAAACATTTGTTTCCGGAAAAAGATATACATATATTGTAGTTACTCATCCGAAATGTAACGCGAAAAAAGTAACGCAAACTAGGTACGTTACTTAAAAATTTGTAACGCGTTACCGTTACAGTTACTTTGGAGAAAATGTAACGCGTTACTAGGAAACGTTACTTAAAAAGTAACGCGTTACTTGCGTTCGTTACTTCCCAAGACTGATATATTCGTAGTAAAATAATGGTAGCCTATGATTGCTAATTTACTTTCAGAGAAGCTGAAATGATATAAGAAAATCAAGAGGTCCTGAAAGCAACTGGAATTGTAGGGAAAATAATTAGTATTAAATTTCCCGTAAACCTAAATATCCCTTATTGCGTTAGTTAGGCAGAACAGAAACTCCTGTTATACCTGAAGATTAGATCAAAAATGCCTTACAAAGTGCTGGAGGGTCATAGGCAGAACAGGATTTAGGTATAACAAGAAGACACCGATAAGTTCATCTCTTTTTCACTGGAGCTCCTTCGTGGCTAAGCGGTTAGCGTACGCGCCTTTGGCGTGGGAGATCCGGGTTCGATTCCCGGCGGGAGCTCATGTGGTTCGGATTCCACGTTAATCAGTAGGTCCACGTCTCATATAGCCTCGCTGCTGAACGGGACGATAAACTACAATCAACTCAACTCAACTCTTTTTCACTGATTTAGAGATCAATCAAAAAATAAGTACATAAATACTGTATTGTGTAAAAATCAAATATTATTTACGGAAGCTTTCTCGGGAGTTCTTTCTAAACAATAGACCCTAACGGAAGGGGGATTAATTCAATCCCTTATTCTTGATTGACTTTAAGGTGGTGATTATGAAGTTACTGCAGCGAATTTTCAACATGTTTACATATTTTTTAGCTTTTTTTTTTTTAAATAACTGCATATGAATTTCGAACAACACTTATGTGCATATTTATCTCCCCAACTTACTATCCAGTTTTGCAGTGACATTCAAATTATGTGGTTTTACCTTTAAAATAGTATTTTCCTTTTAAAATGTACCACCAAACCAAATATTGCTTTTTTTCTTTTGTTAAAAGTTCAGTACTAAGCTAAAATTCACAAAAACGTCGAAGTTGTATACTAATAACCCAATATGGGATGCAAAATGAACTAACATCCTATGTGTTTGTATGTTTCTTTCGTTGTTAAAGAGTGTAGTGTTAAAGAGTGAGGCATGTAAATTTTTCATAGTATATTGTTCGGTTGGAAATTGTACTTCGAGTTGGCAGGTTTGAAAAGAGAGATAAGTTATGTTGATGTGCCATTTGAGTGTAAAGAAATTCAATCGAAGAAAGGACTGATAAGACAGTCGGTCGGAGATAGGAAGTTGAAGACACCCTTTTGGGATCCCACGTTGTATATCCACGTCCCACATATCCTCGGTGCTGGACGGGACGCTAAACTGCAAATGAACCAACCTACTCAGAGTTGAATGAAAAGTGTAAACAAGCTCTTCCCAGTAGATTAAGCGGTATGTTTTCTGAGTAAATGTCGAAGATTAATAGCGGTTTGAAATATAAACATATAATAATAATAATAATAATAATAATAATAATAATAATAATAATAATAATAATAATAATAATAATAATAATAATAATAAACTAAAGAAGCGTCCAGATGTTCCGAAGAGATAGGTGTTGCATAGGGCCGAAGATCCGACAAGACACTAATTTGCTTGAACGACGTACCGGTGCGTCCAGCCTACTGTATTTTAAGTCTTGTTATTGTGACTGAAGTTTCATGTTGAATTAAATTGCCAATAATTGACATGCTTTCTTTATTTCCTATCATGCAGTTGGTAAGTTTAAGTTTCAGAAACATGAAACGATTTCGCGCTTTGAACACATGGTAGACTTATCTTACAGAGAAAATCGAATGTGCTAAAAAGAATTAAGGAAATTGTAGAGTGGAAATATGAATATCAAAGTTAAGCGAAGATTTCGTGCTGATATTCTTGCCTGATCCGTATATTTCAACAGCAACTAAGAATAGGATAGAAAAGAAGGTGAAGAGACATTTTTTTACTGGAATCAACTCAATTAAATAAGTAAATAAATAAATAAGTTTAAACTAAACAAAAGTTCTGCTATATACGCCTTGATGCAGAAGGTATATTTTAACGACTAAGATTAAACAGAAGGTGTATAGCGTATACCGCCTACAGCCCTATATGTAAGTACGTGGAAAAGTCAATATTATTATTATTATTATTATTATTATTATTATTATTATTATTATTATTATTATTATTATTATTATTATTATTATTATTACAGCTATATACATTTGGAAAAGATTCCTTTAAGCTCTGAAAGGAGCTTCAAGTAGATATCTCATATACGAAGTATGTCCAAAATGACTAGAAATAGACTTGATTTCCTCGTGCACTGAACGCATTATATTGAAGAATTACTGTTCAACATAAGTTGCTTCTAAACAAAAGCTTTACTTCGACCTTATTATACATAAGTTGAATGAGATATATCATATACTGCAAGGCATAAAATGTATTGTTACGTGTGCTTCATCGTATTTAAGGACTGGAAACCAGTCGAACAATCTCTTGGCATACTAGTAATAAAATAAGATATAAATTTATGGTATTGATTGAAACAAATTCCGCATATATTAAACAGCATCCTCCTTGTCCTCGTGCAAAAAACTCGAATACTATTGTATACACCACCATCATGCTCATACTTGTGTATTTTTGTAAAACGTTTCTGTCAGCTTGTAACTCTCCCCTTTCTTCTCACTCTTCTGTCACTCGCCGGAGATAAAAATATTTGAGTCAAACACTTTTAAATGGATATATTCGTAAGCATTAACAATACCAAAGGGGTTAAGAAGAGCGAGTGCACCACGCCCCTCGTTGTTACACCTGTCCCACGGCTCATTTCCCAGATATGTATTGTAATATAGGTCTAGAAGTATACAATATCCTTTTTTGTATTTAGACAAGTAACTAATACCCCAAACTTCTTTGTTTTACTGACCCCTCCTCCCTAGAAAAAATAGAAATATGTAAATAAAGAGCAAGCATGCGCCTCACTGTTTGTAACTACAGTATTATGGAAGTATACTGCTTGGGATTGTGAAGTGGACTGCAACAACTTGAAAACAATGGGAGAAGGTAGAAGAGCCACAAAAATAAATGGGCTTATTCATGTTAAGAAATTGAAACTCTCTGCCGTATACTCAATATTACAGCATGCAATTGCTGCACTCATCTTCCAAAAACGTAAACTGTACTTTCTTGTTCAGTTTTATTTATATTAATATTTGAAACAAATTTGCGCTCGAGAGCATATATTTATCATTTACACAAACACGTTAAAAGCATGTTTATGGTTAAAAATAAGTGGTTGCACAATCATTTAACATATAGGAGTAGTGTTGTCCATGAGACGAGAGATACACGATGTTCTTGATGACATATTAGGAGAGAAAAAGGTCTTCCAATAGACAAAGGTATATTTTTCGAGACGAAAAACATTTTAAGGACACCACTTCGACTCAAGACTCTCCCAAATCGCTTCTCGTGGTCAGTACAATGTAGCAACAGCCACGCCTGGATTGATCTAGGATAAAAAATGTAGAAGGCTCAAGTGTTAATCTCTATATCGTTCTATACTTTCTCTAGTTCAAATATAACATTGTGGTAATAATAATAATAATAATAATAATAATAATAATAATAATAATAATAATAATAATAATAATAATAATACACTACTTCCACATGAGCTCTTCCTTTTTAGCCATATGGGTAGCGTACACGCTTTTGGCACGGAACGTTCTGGTTCGATTTATGGTGAGAGCTCATGTGGTATGGATACCACAATAAGCTATGGATCCACGTTTGTTGCTAAAATGAGACGCTAAACTTTAATCCAACCTCGGAAGTTAAAAGTGCTTCTAATTTCAAAATTCTTTTCCACACATTTCGAGATACTGACACTTTTTTATTTAACGTGAAGATTTTCATAATCACGTTTGTTTCTTGAGTATAAGCGTCAATTTTTATTATACTTCCAAACCATGCTAAACGTAAGTGTCGGAAAACTTATAGAACGACTTTCTCCGTTTGACCCTCTGTCAACAGGAATCAGGTCAAGAACAGTAAGAAATATCGAGATGCGCTTTCTCGAAATCGAATCAGTGTCTCAAGAATAGCTACTATCTCCTCCATTAACTATCTATTCAACTGGTTCAAATTAATCATTCCATGTTTCAACGTTTATTTAGAACGAAAACGGGCAACATACAATAACTATCCCAAACCAGAAGTTGTTCCAAGTTACTATTGCTTCGATTTCAATACTGATTTCCATAGAGAAAAAAATGTTAGAAGATATCGAGATGTGGTTTTCTGAATCGATTTATTGTACAAAGAATAGGTCTCACCTTCTTCATTAAAACTCTACTCAAATCGGAAGTGGTTCAAATCATCATTTCCGGTTTTAAAATTTAGTCATACAACAAAAGTGGTAATAGATAACGGTATATGGTGCTCTGCAATAGATTCAGTGTCTCACTAAAGCATATATTCGCAACCCGCAACACTACCAAAACCGGAAGTGGTTCAAATTTACTATTATTTCTGGCTTGAGTACAGATTTTCATAGGACAAAAATTGTAAGAGATATGAAGATGCTCTTTGTTGCAATTGATTCATCATCCCAAGAATAGGTCCTATCTCCATCATTAACCATGTATTCAAACCGGAAGTGATTCAAATTAACCACTTCTAGTTTCAACATTGATCGCCATAGAATAAAAGTGGTACTAGGTCTATGCAGCGGCAAACTGTTTTCTGCAAACGATTCAGGGCGTCAAGAGAACATATCTTCATAGCCCACAACACTCTACCAAAGCCGGAATTTACTACTACTTCCCGTTCCAATACTGATTTCCGTAGAGGAAAAACGATAAGAGATATATATCTAGATGCAGAGTTCTGCAACAGATTCAGCTCCCTAAGAGTATGTTCTATCTTCTCCAATAACCGGCTGCTCAATCCGAAAGTGGTTCAAATTAACGATTTCTAGTTTCAACTATTCCCCAAGTACAACGAGTAATGACTTTTTGATATGGATTCAGTGTCCAAGGAATATATTCTATCTGTGATCGTATTAATTAATCTATTAGGACCGGTAGTTAGAGATGTACTACTTCAAGTTTGAGTACTGAATTCCTAGAGTTTGGAAGTCTACCGTACTTCTTTCGCATTATGAAACGAAACTCACTCAATATTGTTTTCAGTGGGTGCTCATCTGCGGTTTTTGAAGAAAAGTTACAACGTTTTTCATTCTAATTTTTTCAACAGATTCAATAGATTAGTGGTTATCAATCTAAGGTTCCCCTTTGAGATGCATGAAAGACTATCAACGGAGGGACACTGGCCTCTGAAATCAAATGAACTGTGAAATTAGTTTCAAACTGCAAAGTCGTCATTTTTTTTTCATACCACCATTGCCTATTTTTTTTTTTATTGAATTTGGACTGAACATTAAAATTTTATTTTCCCATATTAAATGTGTAAGCAGCATTGGTCATTGTCTTAACTTTTAAAATTGTAACGTGTAATTAGATGAATTATACTCACTGCTGAAGCTCATTTTATATTACCTAATTATTTTATTGGTATAAAAAAAACATTCGATGTTAATTTCAACGCAGAAATCCAATTTGTGCTAAGTACCCATTAAGAATCTCAAATGGGCGGTGAGTCCTGGAACATCCACGTATTGACGCCTATGGTCCCGAGTGGAGCATTTCGTGTCAATGCAAATATAAATTAAGAATTTTTCATACAGACAGTTTCGGATTGTGATAGAATTTATCCTTCTATAGCAATCACTTTCAACTGGATGCTCTGCGACGTCACAGTTTGTTGCTCGTGTTCCCAGCAAATCACACGTAGAAAGCAAGAAAGCAGCAAACATACTGTTGATAAAATACAGTCAAACAAGACGAAGTCGATAGTTTTGCAGATGCACTGTTCGTGTATTGGTGATTAATCGAATACTGCCAGTTTTTTTTCTATTCAATTTCATTCACATCATTCCCTCCGTTTCTCTTCTCAACCTATTCTAAGGGGGACATGGTGGCCCAGTAATAGAGCGCTTCCTTCTGGTGCGAGGGGCCCTTGGTTCGATCCCCGGCCAAGTAAGATTTTGATGAACAACATCATGTCTGTGGGTTTTCTCGGGATACCCCCGTTTCCTTCGAAATCTAATTTCACCAATTCTTCCATCATCATTCACTTGCCTTAGTCATTGTCTACCTTAGCCTAAAGGGCATAATCGTGGGACATTAAACTGAAAGATTTCATTTCACTTTTTTAAAAAAAACTTGCTCTCATTCTCTCTCTCCTGGCTCTGATCGTAAAAGCTTGTTCCTATTGTATATAGACAAGTAGGAAATGATTACTCTGTAGGTATAACAGCAATATGATTTTCACGAGATTATTAAATATCTTAAAAGGATTTTGCTTAATATATTTATATAATTTGAGTGTCATGGATATACAAACGCTAATATAGACCTAACTGCTGTAACGACTCCTAAAATTCTTACCAGATACACTTTCCCCGAGAGATTTCTTTCTACCTTTCTTTTTTATTTTAATTGCTCGAAGTGCCAAAAGTGAAATTATATTTTCGGTTAAAAAATAATGTTAATGTATGTTCCTGACTTTACTTGTACTAACAAATAAAAAGAAAAAAAGTGTAAGCTTTCTTTGGTGAAAATTTGAAGAAATTCGGTTGGGTACTAAGGAAGTTACGACAAAAAGAATGTAGCAGAAAATATACGTTTATAAGGTTAACTCCTCGTTGTACCGCCCACGAGGTGATGTTTTAAATTCTAGTCTCAGTTCTTTTGTTTACTAATACACGCACATCATCACAGCACTAAACCACTTTCTCTGTCATTGTGTATTGAACTGCCAATCAACCATTCAACCGAGATATGAATGGTACGCGGCAGTTTGTCCAGTTCGTAAAGAAACTAATACTCCCCCTCTTCTCCGTACGGCAACAAATACTCCCCTCTCCTCTGCTCATCCGACGAAAAGATTACAACAAGAAGCGTGTGGTTTGTCTATTGTCTCTTTATGTCAAAATGTTATCCATAATGTTGGTAGCCATGACAAACTTCAATGTTCCAACTACAATATTTAAGAAATGTTTAAGCGGAGACAACCTTCATATGGTAGTGGTACGATTTGCTTTGGTTAAGTTCTTAAGTATGAAATTTAATGAGTTGTAATACTATGAAATAACTAGAAAAAGTTCACACTAGACCTCATGACCAAAAAAATTAATTGCGTATTAATTCTTTATTTTTCGTTTATTTACTATGTTACTTTGTAATAACATTTCTATGAACGGTTAGCGTAAATTGATAAAATTTTACTTAAATTCGATCAAAAACCTATCAATTATTAAATATTTTTCGAAAATTATCTGGAAATGAGGACCGTAATAAACCTTCCAAAACGATAGATATGGTATAGATATAACATTTTTAAATAATAAATTAACGAAATTCTCTATGATAATACATCTTGTAATATATTATTATTCTGAACCGGAATTGACCCAAAACAAAAACTTTTTTTGTTCTTCGATTTTTTGACTTCACAGAAAGAAGCTTTGGTGGGTTTTACTGATTCAAAGAGACTTTATTGCTCAAAAAACGCAAAATTCTTTATTTGTGAATCGATAATATAGTAGATAAACCTTTTTATAACTATTTTAATGTAAAATGGTGGAATCAAATCTCACTCCCTTTGAAATAAGAGCCATTTTACAGAAAATACATAAACTCTGTAAATATTTCATGAAGCAAAATGTTTTAACAAAGAGCGTATATGAAAAGTATTATATTGTTTTATTAATTTTTACTTTTAATCATAAGTATAATCTTATGATAGACTCAAAATTACAGCTAAATGTCGAATATCTGAAAAGAAAAGCAATATCTATTATTGGGACCGAAATAGACCTCGAGCAGCTATAGATAGATAGATAGATAGATAGATAGATAGATATTGTACTATTCCGAACATGATTCTATTTACAAATACCGACAATTGTTTTTATTTGTATCAACACGACGTGCATTTCTACTACGAATTACTATAATAAGCAGACGACAGGAGGAACCATCGCCACCACATATATTTTTTTCCTCTTGGTATATTGTATGTTATCTACACCTACAGAACTCGTTCATTATTCACAAAACTTGGTACAGAGATAAATTTTGACTTGCTTAATAGACATGTGAAATATTTTCCTGTTCAGACCTTTGATTTCGCTGTAATGGACTTTCAAAGTTAGAGTTTGAATTTAATCTCTCTGTCTCTCACACACACACACACATTTTTTAAAACAAAGAAATCAGATATTGCCATTTAAAATTGTGTTGAGTCGGTATTGAGTTTAACGTCCCTTTCAGCAGCGAGGCGATATGAGACGGGACCTATTGATTAACGTGGAAATCCGAACCACATGAAATTGCCATTTAGAGCTAGAGGAAACAAATTTGAACGTAAATTTGAAATGAAATGAAATCTTTAGTTTTACGTCCCACGGTTATGCCGGTTAGGCTAAAGGAGACGGTGATGATGAGAGATGAGTGAAATGGTGGAATGAAGAAAGTGGGAGGAAACGGGAGAACCCCGAGAAAACCCACGAGCACGATGTTTGTCCACCACAAAGTTCACACGGCGCGAGCTGGGATCGATCCAGGGACCCCAAGCACCGGAGGTGAACGCTCTACCACTGAGCCACCGCTCCCCCCACGTAAATTTGAGATTAAGCGTTACGTAAGTAGAGTATGTATTTAATACTTCATTTTTTTTAAAAAAAATCTCAAATCAAAGATGGACGATTCCTTTTTTTCTGCAGTCGGGAAATTCATTACGATTATTTTATTTCACTTTGTAATTCTTGTTATTTTCTTTTCAGAATAAAATAACTAATAACTTATATCTGAAAATTTAAACAAAGAACCAAATATAATACTGTAATCTGGAAGCAAACAGGATATTTTGAACATGTGCTTTTCATAAAATATTTCCAGTTCTTGCATTTTTTTTCACGGCTCCCGCATTTCTCATTATAATTCGTCTTTCATTTCCACTGATTGCAATGAGTACTGACAACGCATGAGGTGGAGTTAAAAATCATGGGGGAGAAAAATCCTCTTTTTTCAACCCTCTCCCTCTTCGCCAACCCCCTTTAGTTATTTCTTTCCTTTCATCCTCTAACCTACCCCTACCAACTGTTCTTTGTTTTCCCATTCCATAAAATGATGGAATTGGGGGGTGGGGTGAAGAGGGGAAAAAATTCGAAGCTTTAACTCTTCTCCTACACCAGTGAAGTGTATACAAAAGCAAGTTGGCAGGCCATCGCTCAACGCACTTCCCACTCACTCACTCACACTACACATATGCATTTTCTCTCTCTCTTTCTAGCTCTCTCGGTGCAAGTGTTGTGTAATGGCGGTCCTAATTAACACTGTCGTATGGAGACAGAAGCGGTGGGAGTTCTAGGAATGCATACTATGTGAATATATGTGTGTGTGTGTGAATACGTATGCGTGTGTGACTGAGAGACCAGCGTGATTTTAACATATCATGGCGATGACAAGTTGTGGCGTGCACCTTTCGCATAAGACTAGAGGGTAGGGTAGGGTTGAAATTCACGTTAACATGCACTTAACATCATATCGTGGAAACATGGTTTAAAAAAAAAAAAAAAGCGTTACCAACAACTTTAGTTCTTGATGAATTTTTACAAGACTTCATAGTTTAATACATACATTAACAAAATGTGTTAATTATTAATTGGTATTTTTTCACAACGCTTATTCATTTATTCTTTTAATACAGATGCATCATATTTAATGCTACATGTTTCTTGAGACACTTGACAATACTCAATCTCTATACAAAGATCTTATAGAAAGATCTTATATTTAGTATTACATTCTTGCCACTTATGGCTTCTTTGGAGTGTTATTAACGATTGAGGTTAGGCTTTTTTTTTTTTTTTTTTTTTTTTTTGTACAATGGAAGCCGGTTGGGAGACGATTTGAACGTGGCAACTATACAAAAGATATTGTGCTAGACATTGTTAACTGGCGGGACCCTTTCATTCTTGACAGACTTCAAAATAAAGCAGGGGAACAATATCAATGTCTCAGAGAAAATATACGCTATATTGCATCAAAATAGAATACTTTTGAGGAAAGTATAGAAAAAAATGATTTGATCATATTATTTAAATAAGCAAGTTTCGAAGTTTGGGGAAACTTACTCCCTTGTATCCGCGTATTTTTGAACGATTTTAACTAGGGTGACCAGACATACTCTTTTTAAGAGTATTATACTCTTTTTGAGGTTCATATACTCTATACTCTTTTCTCCTTTCAAAAATATCGAATTATACTCTTTTGTGGTATTTTCAATTTCATTTAACGTTTAATGCATTTTCCCATTGAAACTCGCACTTTTTCCTGTAAAAACTTGGATGTTGACAACGCTGCGTTTCTCGTCCTCGTTGCGTTGTAGGGTTACCAGATTTTCTTTTTGCAAAAGAAAAAATAATATAACTAAACTGTTTTTATTAGTTAGTACTAAAACTATCTAGTAGACGGCAAAATTAGTGATAGATTTATCCAAACTTTCAACGTTTTAATTATTAAATTGTTAATTAAATTGATTGAGTACCTGGAATGATTTATATTTTCTGAATTTATATCTGGTATTTCTACAGTTCATGGCACGGGGTTTGGTTTTCCCTTCAGAATGAGTCAGTTTTTGGTAGTGGGAATTGCGCAGTGATTATTATTCTAATTAACGTGCGTACGTACACTCAATCAATTATATTATTTATTAACAATGTCGCGAGGAAAGTGCCAGTATAATCAAGCGTTTGAAATAAGCTATCCTTGCATTAAAAGGGCCCGCAGTAACGATGTTTACAAAGCGTGGTGCACGGTATGTAAGAAGGAGTTCTCTATAAAAAATAAAGGGAAATATGATATAGAACAACATATAAAATCTAAGTGGCACACTGAATGTTCATCAACTTCCGAAGCAGGCAAGTTTTTTCACCACAGAATCTTCAGAAGTGCTAGATTTAATTCGACTAGAACTTGTGTGGTCATACCATAATGTTAAACATAACCACTCTTTTAGAATCATGAACTGCACTAGCAAACTTTGGAAATCAACAGTGAATAAAAAATTTGCATGTGCGAGAACGAAAACGGAGGCTTTGTTAACAAATGTGGTGGGAGTGTGGTCAGAAAATATTTTAAGTAATAGTGTTAAAAAAGCTCCTTTCGTCGTTCCAATCGTAAAGCAACCAAACTCATGCCTGTTTTAGTACGGTACTGTGAAGTAGATACTGATATCAATGTAAAAACATGTCTTCTAAAAATTCATAGCATATCAAATGAAACCTCGGAAACTATGTCGAACGTATTAATGGGTACATTACGTGAGTTTTGTTTGGAAAATAAGGTCATCGGATTTGTAGCTGATAATATACCAGTAAATTTTGGAAGCATAAAAAATAAAACAACAGGAAACGTGCATAGCGAACTAGAGTGCAGGTTGAAGAAAACTGTTTTGCCTATCGGGTGTGGGGCTCATATCCTTCACAATGGAATTTCTGTGGCGTGTTCGAGAGTAATACCAATCGATGTTGAGAAGTTGGTTTTTAAAATATACAACCATTTCAGCATTTTTACTGTAAGGACAGAAAATTTGAAAAACTTTTGAGAGTTAATTGGCTGTCATTATGAGGGTCTTTTGTATCACTCAAAGACGAGATTCTTGTCTCTGCTTCCGTGTGTAGAAAAAATTATACATCAGTATGAACCACTTAAGGGGTACTTTTTGAGTGACGAAAATGCTCCAATAGCTATAGTCAATTTCTTTCGAGACGAAACAAGTGAGTTGAGACTGTATTTCCTGCATGCTCAGCTAATCTTTTTACTGAAACAATTACAAAAACTGAGAGGGAGGATATAAAAGCGACTGAAGTTTCTGTTGAATATTTTGAACTTCTGAGGAAATACAAAGATAGGATTGAACAAAACTTTTTTCCGTTTTCTGCTAGAAATTTACTTACGAAACTTATAAAAGAACGGAATATGAAAGAGGAATATGCCTACTTAGTGTCAAGAAGGTTTTACTTTGAAGTGATAACATACTTAGAGATGTGGTCACAACGTTTTTTCGGAGAAGTAAACAAGATGAAACATTTACTACTTGGCACATCAGTTACTTTATGAAGAAATTCAGGTGTCGTTTGCATATTTCTATGAGCAGGTAAAACATGTAGACAGTTCGTTGGAATTCAGTGATAATGATATTTTTGACACTTACTGTGCAATATCCAGATGTGTTAAAGAACACCTTGAACAATGGGGAGAGAAAAGAGAGACAATGATGGGCAATTAGAAAATAGTGTACAAAGATTTAGTGTGGGCTGGGTCAAATTTAAAAGTGATTGTGCCACTCGTGCAATTCTTGTTTACTTTACCGGGCACTATGTTGATTGGAGAGGCTCTTCAGTGCTATTAACACTTACTGGAGCGAGGAAAAAAGTCAACTCACAGTGTCGACACTGGAACAAGTGATGAAAGTGAAGTTCAATGTAATGACCTATGAAGAGTTCAGACTGGCAATAAAGGATGACATTAACTTACTCAAGAAAGCAAGATCGTCGCAGAAGTATGAATGATAGTGAGTAAAACTGTTTTAAGTATTTAACTCATTTGCATGCGCATTGGATAAAATACTGTAATTCATCTTGTCTTCATACTTACTGTCAATTCTTTTTTATATATATATATATATATACTCTTTTGGATTTAAAAAAATCTGGTCACCCTATTTTAACTGCAATCAATGAGCTTCTAATTGTGTAAGGTGATATTACGGTATATAGCGAAAAAAAAAACCTTTATTAAAATGTCCAATTGTAATTATTCACTACAACTGTAATCAATCTTAAATTATAATTTAAAAAGTATGTTTCCTTTGGTTATATCAAAATGGTACATTATATAAGTTGTGAACATAATGTATTGACCTGTTTTTAATTAATACTAGCGCACAGACTAGTTCCCTATAGGGTTACGCCTTTTATGTGGAGTATTTACTTGTGGTCTGTATGCAGTATTTCAACATCGGCAACAAAAGATGATGATTTGGCTTGAATTTCGTACTGCTAATGGTCAATAATTTATTACATAATTCCCCTCTTTAGTACAGAAATTCTAAGAAGGTTATAAAATAGAGAATCTGCCCATATGTATGTTTATTCTATTAAATCAATGCAGCCAAAAAAAAAAAAGCATCGCTGCTTTCGTTGGCTACTCTAGCCGTCTGATTGGCTGTTCTCATTTTCGCCCTGAATGTTGACTCAAAACATTGCAATCTTATTGGACACAAAGGGCAGAGCTGAGGTGTTGGAAACTGTGACGTATGGCTTCACGATTTTGTTGTATAGGCAGATCCTCTATTTTATAACATCTTTGAGAAACTCCCTAGTCACCATTTTAAATGAGGTAGTATTAGGCAATATGAGAATTCCTATCTCGCCTAAAATGGTGAAAATTCTTATCTTATAAACATCATTGGTTGATAAAATGTTAAGCGAGGTGGGAGGACATTGACTGAACCGACAAAGTGCAAGAACACTTACTAAGGAGATATGGACACCTGGATAATGTCTTATGAGAATTTCATTTCATCCAGTGAAAACTTGAGAACTTCAGGTGGCAGGAGTCCCGATAGTCACCTTAGATGTGCCTTTAATGTCTCCAATGAAACAGAAATTGGAATCAATCATGCCATCTTATGATTTTCCTATTTCTTTCCACTAAGAATCAAATTTTGTGACCACTCGCAGCAAAATTAAGTGTCCTTGTCATTAAGTCACAGAAGTTTACCTTCGAGGTAACTTAAAGGGACATAAAAATCAGATATTTATAGTAAATAATTATTCTACTTGTAAAACTATTAGCAACGCTATTACTTAAACAGAAGAAACGTCTATCGGAAGCCATTTGTCTCAAATGCCAGGTTCAAACTTACTTCTTTAGTCCCCTTCCCACCTTTCATTGTAAGAATTAAGAACAAAAGAGTTAAGAATTAAAGTTAATGACGCTAATGGTTGCTCCAAAAGCTTTATTTATGAAAGCTAATGATCATTTACAACTTTTTTTTTTACCTTGCTTTCCTTGTGTTCTAAGGACAAACAACAACTAAAAAGGAAGGGGGGAAAAGAAGGACAGTAAAGCTACTAAAATACAGAAACAACGATCGATGTAATGCATTATGGGGAAGACTAATACTTCAGCTAATAAAAGAGCGAAGAAAGAAAATGAGAATACATTTTGTCATTTGCATAAATCACAAAATGGACCTTGAGTATATCACATTATAAGCTGTAAATGTGTCTATGGCACATTTCTTAGGATATATTTATAACAAACCATAACATATTGTTGATATATTAGAATTATACAATTTTTAAATGGAAAAGTGCGTTTTATTTGGCATGATTAGCGACATAAAGAAGAAGGAAAACAAGAAGATTGACCTGGAATATTAATAAAATATGCGATGCAGGCAGAGTTATTCACAGCTGCTAAAAGGAATCCATAAAGAATTGCTTTTAACTCATTTATCCCAGGACTTTCTGGCGACAGGTGTACACTTTGCGTGTTATCAACTGTTGCCAATGTAAACAAAGAGAGCAGAAGAAATTATTAGCCATTACGTACTTCACCACAAAAACTATTAAATACATTTAGCTTGGGGAAGTTTCACAGTAATAAATCATTTCTGAATTCCAAGCTTTTATACACATGCGGAATGTGAATATTTGATAAATATAGTCGATGATGCAAAGCATAGATTCTATATCTTAACATATGGTAACTGAAATTAGTTGGATACACATGTAAAAAAGTCGTACGAAGGAATATATTACTGAATAGGATCAGGGACGACGCCAGAAAGACTACACCTGTACCCCAGACATGTTGTATTGTAGTATAGGTGAAGTAATACCCAAAAAAGTAACTGGCTTCCAAAAATTTATATTTCTTTCTGTTTTCCTCCTCCCCCTCCCCTACGCAAGAAATTAAAGCTAGTATCTTCACTGAAGAGAATTTGCGTTTAAAGAAAAACAAATCATTAGAGGGTTTTGAAATTTCCTGAAACTGCCACTTGCGGCTTCGGTGCCCTAATCATTGATTCTACTCATCTCCCTTCGCTCACTTAGATTTCCACGCTCTCTGATAAGAACCTGAGTGCAAGTATACTAAAGGAAAGTGAGATTCATAATGCTTAAAATCACTTTTTATCGAGCGTGTGGGTGCATCTCGCTAACTCAATGCAATTGAATTTTCACCCAAAAATATCTTCAAAGAATCACAAAAAAAACAAATTCCCAAAAATTACTTCTACTATAGAATGGACCAACCACTAGCTGTGATATGATCAAATGCGCCGTGTTTTCTAACATTTGCTGTTTCCTTCAGTTCAGCTTCAGAATATTACGAAGAGAATCTGTATGTGGGTTGTTCAGTATTACAACCTCTTATTGCTTAATTTATTCAATTTGGCCATGTAAACAATGAGAATGTTGAGTTGAGTTGATTTGGAGTTTAACATCCCGTTCAGCAGCGAAGCTATATGAGGCGGGACCTATTGATTAACGTGGAATCCGAACCACATGAGTTCCCGCCGGGAATCGAACCTGGGTCTCCTACGCCAGAGGCGCGTACGCTAACTGCTTAGCTACGAAGGAGCTCAACATTAAGTGGTCTTAATTCGGATTTCCACATAAGATAGTCACAGTCTTCTGTAAACATTTGATCCAACTGTAGGCATACCTCAAACAAATTTTGGTAAAGTAATGTCAAGTAACTAAAGGTTTGAATTTGAAATCCGTCAGATAGCTTGCCGCCTAAGTTCATCTTCAATGATCAGTTCACAATGCTGCGTCACTCTTGAATCTTACATTGAGTTTAACATTTGACTTATTTCTGTATTTGATTTTGACATATATGATAGAAGAAAATCTACATTCACAAAGATGGATAGTAGGCCAATACCAATAAAATTTTACAGATTTACCAGATAAAAGAGGATTTTGGGAAAGTTCCTAGACTACGTTTCCGACTTGGTATACTTTTTTTTTTTTTTTTCAACAATCAAGAGAATGTTTTCGTGTAACTTTGCAGAAGTCGTATACATCACACTGCAGTGGCTCTCGTACCACAGGCTGAGAAATTATAATTTAGAACTTACAGTGGAGTTCCGATTATCCGAGTTTCGATTAACCGTGTTATCCAAGCTTAATACAAACAAAAAAAAATTAAAAAAAAAAACTAGTCCAGTTACATTACAACGATAACCAGTCTGCAGGCTTTTGTTGCCTGACGTTGCCACAATTAAGTGAACGAGCTTTAATCATTGCACGTCTTGAGTTTCAGTTTGAGAAGTCACTGCTCTACGTGGAACAGCAAGACAACACGGCACCAGCTGACATGAAGTTGCTATGTCTGTGCAATATAGCGGCGAAAAACGAGACAGCTTAAAGAAGCAGACAATGAAAAACTTTTTTTTTTTTTAATATTTGTATGCTAAATAATACCTTATTTGTGTCGTTTTTTGTATTGTTTAAACTTATGTACATATCAATATTAAACCGCATTTTATTAACTGTATTATGGCTAATTCCTTATGTGTATATGTATAGCTAAAAGTACTGTACTGTATGTCTAATAGAAATAATAAATACAAAAGTAATGAAAAATCTAATGAAGAGAAATAATCAATAAACAACAATAATAACTACTTTACAAAATTTTCTATGTATCCACCCGTATTAACCGAGCTTTTGCTTGTCCAAATTAAATAGTGTGAGTTTGTTACTTACATATACAGGGTGTTTCAAAACAACACCGACAACGTTTTGGGGTGATTCCTGATACCAAGATAAGATGAAAAGTATAGACAAACCTGGGTGCACAAATGCTTCCTTTCGGAGTTATAGGCTACCGGAATCATGAAAAAAATATCTTTAAAGGTCCATGGCTTCAAAACTGAGACCTACCCTAGTCGGGTCAAGACTTCACTTAGGAACTAGTATAGGCCGTATCCAAAAATTCATGTTCCAGAATCCTGCGGTACTTCCGCAATAATTTTCATAGAAGTAGTTGGAGAGAATTTCAAATTATATGTCCGTAGCCGAATTCCCTAAGGAATAATTATTGCGTGAGTACCTTAGGATTCTGAAACATCAATTTTTGGATAGGACTCATACTAGTTCCTAAGTGAAGTCTTGACCCGCCTACGGTAGGTTCCATAGTATCGGAGCTATTGACCTTTAAAGTTTATTTTTTCATGTTTTTGGTAGCCTATAACTCCTAAAGGAAGCATTTGTGCACCCAGGTTGATCTATACATTTTGTCTTATCTTGGTGTCAGGAATCATCTCCCAAAACGTTGTCGGTGTTGTTTTAAAACACCCTGTATAGTTTTACATACAGACTGTTTTAATAAGTTCTTGAACATATGATCTCTGATTTAAAAAAAAAAAAATAAGCAATAGGATGTAATTTCCTGCATTTAGTAAAATTCTGATAGTGTAAACCTCAAGCACTTGCATGTGCACAAGGATTGTCGAAGCATTGTGCTTATGCGAGTATTTATTCTATATGTGACACGTGGAGTATTTAGTATTTACAAAATATAAACTAAAGCTTTGCAGAATTTACACAAAATTTCGTCCAAAACAATTGAGGCGTTCATAGCACAAGGGATTCAGGTCCTATTACCAACTTATGAGAAAACGATGCCTAAAGTTTGTATGCTCCGTTTAAATACATGGAAAAGTAAACAGCGTTTTTTTTTTTAATCATAAGTTACTAGCGTCAATTAACCGCTTCGCTGGGTTAAATTTTTTTCTATTACTGAAGCGCTTTCTGATAGACGATGTGGATTTAAACGGCATCGGAAATGTCACTATTCATCTCAGCGACCCGAAAACTATGGATTCGACACTAACATCGGCCATTTCCATCATTTTTTTAATAATCTTCCCCTCCCCAAATTGAGGGGCTGAATTTGGATTTAAACAGCATCTGAAGTGTCACTATTCATCTCAGCGACCCCAAAAACTATGGATTCGACAGTAATATCGCTCATTTTCAACTAATTATATATATATATATATATATATATATATATATATATATATATATATATATATATATATATATATATCCTTTCCCCTCCCCTCACCGTCAAAGTGATATGATAAAAACCATCCTAGGTCTGAACTTTATCTATATTGAAAATTTGAACGAGATCGGTTGGGTAGTTCAAGAGTTATTAAGTCACATAGTAACTTTCATTTATAATAGATTTACAATATCTGGACATGAAACTCTTAAACACTAAAAGGAACTTCAAGTAGAAATGTTAAATATGAAATATGTCCAAATGGTCAAAAGTAGACTTGTATTCTTTGTGCACTAAACGCCCCAATTCATCCACCAATAAACTACTCTTCATGCATTCCTCGAGAAAATCATCCATACAGAACTCATCCTCATCATAAAACTATTTTGTCTGAAACTATGTGAGGAAAAAATTATCTTAATCATTAACTTTTACCATAATTAGGATAGTTAATTAAATGGTTATTTATAAAACACGAACAAATTAAATATTTATCTATGAAATAGGAGTTGTTTTCGAGAAAATCGTGTTAACAATGCTCTTCAATAAACTGTTGTTACTGATTTTATTCTTACAATAAGTATATACCACAATTGGTTTCAATGAAATATTTGGCTAATATGAACAAAATTATTATAGCCCCTCTAGCTAATAATTACTGTGCAGAAAGAATTCATTCAAAGCAATGAAATACTGTTTTATTTATTTATTAGAAATGACTTCGACTTTTTAATAAGATATCTATTTGTGAGATAGAAGAAAATATATCGAACAGTCTCCGAGAAAATCGTGTAGTCAAAATTAAATGTTCCATCGTTTTGTCCTTAGGCTAAAGGATACATATGATTATTGAAAGCTTAACGTCCTACCGTTTTTTCCTTTAGGTTAAAGGATACATATGATTAATAAAAGCTAAACGTCCGATCGTTTTGTCTTTTAGGTTAAAGGATACATATGATTAATGAAAGCTTAACGTCCTACCGTTTTGTCCTTTAGGTTAAAGGATACATATGATTAATGAAAGCTTAACGTCCTACCGTTTTGTCCTTTAGGTTAAAGGATACATATGATTAATAAAAGCTAAACGTCCGATCGTTTTGTCCTTTAGGTTAAAGAATACATACCATTTATGAAAGCTAAACGTCCCACCGTTATACCCTTCAGTTAAACGATACATATTAAATGAACATTAGAACTTAATATTGCTTAACCGAAACCGTACGACTTAAACAAGGAAGTTTAATTCAGCTTCTGAATATATATACTAGCCTTTGGCTAGCTGGGGCCTCCGCTCCCAGACCCCTGGCTTTGCTCGGCCTACGGCCTCGCATTTCTTATCTATCGGCCTTTGCATCAACAGTGAATTTCGTGAACTTGCCCTTCATATTTCCTGAATTTGCCCATCTGGGGACTTCGCTCCCACACCCTGTCTTTGCTCGGCCTACAGCCTCACACCTCTTGAACCCACAATTCTATCGTTTCTTTTCCTATTTCAATTATCTAAAAGATAAGATTTTGTACCCCAAGAAAACGCCCATTTAAATAGCATGGGGATTTCTTCATTCCACTTTAGGCCCCTAAAACATTAAAAATATTCACTTTTGGCCATTTTTCTGTCGGTTAGTCCTGGAAGGCTGCAATCATGCCAAATTTCGTCATTCTAATTCTACCGGAAGTGCCTAAACATTTTGGGGTGCAGCAGACATCCCATATAGATAACATGGGAAAGATTTTTCAGTTCTCTTAAAACCTCTCTAAATTTGGATTTTTTATTTTTACTGATTTACTTAGGTAGTGCTAACGAAAATGTACAAGAATGCTGAATTTCAAGTTTTTATGCCAATTCTAAGTACCTAAAAACATGAGATTATAGGTTCAAAAAATGCCCATATACTTTGCATTTAAATAACATGGGGACATTCTTTATCCCCTCTTTAGACCCCCTAAAAATTTAAAATATTCATTTTTGGCAATTTTTCTGTCGGTTAGTTCCGGAAAGCTGCAACCATGCCAAATTTAATAATTGTAGCCCTACAGTAAGTGCTCAATAATTTATCAGCTCATGTAGTTTATATATAGGCCTATATATATATATATATATATATATATATATATATATATATATATATATAGAGAGAGAGAGAGAGAGAGAGAGAGAGAGAGAGAGATTCTTGTGGTATTTCTTTGGTAAAGGTTTCCTTTGAGAGGTTTGGTTAACCCGGAAATTCGGTTGATCGGATTTCGGTTAAAAGAGGCTGGAATGTAATTCCAGGAATTTTAAAACACTGCAATGAAGATAGAACTAGTGCTCTCAACGGGTCGGGTTAAAGACCGACCCGACCCGACCCGACTGACCCGAACCGTGATCCGATCTGATTGACCTGACCCGATAACCCGACCCGAGCTGACCCGGTTGACCCGACCCGAATAACCCGACCCGAGCTGACCCGATTGACCCGACCCGACAACCCGACCCAACAACCCTACCCGAGCTGACCCGACAACCTGACCAAAAATAACCCGACCCGAGCTGACCCGACCCGACAACCCGACCCGAGTAGCCTGACCCGACAACCCGACCCGAACTGACCCGACCAGAACTGACCCGATCCGAGTCGGGTCGGGTCGGGTCACGGGTCGGGTCGGGTCAACCCGACCCGTTTGAGAGCACTATGATCACGACACTGGGTGAACGCCAAAATGCACTCACATTGGGAAACTAGTTTTAAAAGCATAATTTTAGAAAATAAAGCATAAAGCATAATTTAAAATATATAGCACAATTCTTGGAAAATTCTCTTTAACTGAAAGTTTAATATACTGTTAATATTTTTAAAGCCAATATTTACAATGCAAAATCATTGAGAACATAACAATGCAACAATGAAAAGCTTATTTTTATTTCTGTAAACTTTTCGGTGTAATCCTTTGATGTGGAGAAAAGAAAGTAAAAGAAGAAATTTTCCGCCAACAATGAATAGTATGCAAGAACTCCATACTATATTGTTACAGTGACGACGCCAGCTTTAAGTTCTTAGGGGGGCAAAGGAGGGGCAGATACATTTTCGGGGGCGGCTATTTGCCATACCAAAAATGACATATTTATTACGTTTGACTTATTTTACATTACATTGTGTATTTCGTTGCTGTTTTTATGTTAGATCTATATGATTATAAATTAAACTTATTTCAAATAAAATTTGTAACTAACAAATAAGTGACGTCTGCACATGAAATATTTTTCAATGAAACTTTTGAAGCCTAAACATAAATTGAATTACTTATTACTTTCGCGTATGCTACAAGTAACACATTCGTCTATATGCTACGTATCTCTCTCTCTCTCTCTCTCTCTCTCTCTCCCTCTATATATATATATATATATATATATATAGAGAGAGAGAGAGAGAGAGAGAGAGAGCGAGAGAGAGAGAGAGAGAGAGAGAGAGAGAGGGAGAGAGAGAGAGAGGGAGAAAGAGAGAGCCAGAGAGAGAATTTACGAGGAGCTGCTGAAAATGTAGTCCAATCCAGAAGGAGTGTAGGTACTAGGTAGAAAAATGAAACCGTAGTTTAGAAAAACATATCTGTATGTACAAATATAAATTTTCATATTAATAATGAAATTCTTATTGTTTCTCAGGCCTCTGAAGTGATTATGTGTGCCCAAACAGATAATTTCACGAACATCCAGATCCTTACTGTTATAACATTTTTGTTCCACCAAGGAAAGTCACCGAAGTAAATTAATTAGGAAATCAGTGAAACACCACGGGACTCTCCTTCGTTATATATAGTGGTGAAGAAGTAAGTGGCTTAGTATAAACGTAGCAATTTCTCAACAAATTATGTTTTACATCCAGGATGATTAAAAGCAATGACTCTTCCTGGAATCATGGATGCAATTTGTGACATTATTCTTGAAAATTGCAGCATTTCAGCCAGTGGTGGATATAGCCCGGGGCCGGAGGGCCTAGGCCACCCCAGTTTTTGTGTGACAAAAATAATTTAAGATATTTATATTTATTATAGTCTGAGGTCTGCACCCCGCTTTCTCAGTTTTTACCTTCTCAGCAAAACTTGTGGCAGGGATTCTGGGCTTTTTTTTTTTGGAACTCGTCGGTAGCATAATTCAGAATGGCTTGGGTATGCGCAAGTTCTCGGCATAATGGGTTCCCAAAATATATGTCAGGAGAATAAAAGGGTAACGGCATTAAGAGAAGTATTCTTCCAATTTGATCGTAATGCTGATCAATTTCGCTGACGAATAGTAACCATAGATGAAATATGGTTGTACCACTATGATCCTGAATCGGAACAACAGTCAATGGAGTAGTAGCACTCATTTCTCCATCGCCCCAAGAAATTCAAGACACAGAAGTAGGTTGAGAAACTGTTTCGAACATTCTTCTGGTATAAGTATGGAGTGGTAGACTACCTCCTCAATGGTCAGATATTTAATCCAGAATCTCTACATTACTTACAAAAACTGAAAGAAAAATTCAAAGTTCAACGCCGCGGAAAATGAAAAGAAAGGAATTATGTTTCTTCAGGAGAATACACCTGTCCATCAAGCCCCTGCGAACATAACTGACATTGCATAATCTAGGATTTCAATGTCTAGATCATTATTCTTATTCCGCAGATTTAGCTCCGTCTAACTATTACGTGTTCTTATTTCCCAAACGTAAATAACACTTGAAAGACGCCATTTTAGATCTGATAGGGGTAGTGCTACAAACAGTGGTGCGAGGAAATCTAGATTTTTTTTAACTTTTCTGCAAAAGCTGGAGCACTGTACAAGGTAGTATATTGACTCTCGGGGGAAGAGAAGAAGAAGTAAAACTTCACCAATCCACGTGCACTCCTTCTGGGTTGGGCTACGAATTTTTCAGCAGTTCCTAGTCAATATGGTAGACGTCACGTCAGTACTTTGAAACAAAATAAGTAAAGGAGCACTAGTATAAACCAATTACTAACTAAAGATCAGCACTCTGACAGTACATTTTATTGGGAATCAATTTCATTCCATAATTTTATTATTATCATTTGCAGGAAGGGAAAACACAACTCTTTTTATCTCCTTCAAAAAATTAAGCCCTGGTAGTTGCAAACTAAGCTGTTATAAACACATCCTCTGAATATTGGAAGCCGAGAATAATGTTTCAGAAAAAAGAAGTTTTAAATAAAACAAAATATGAAACTGAAAACTTCAAACCTGGACAAATACAAACAAGTTACGTAACTGGTTTTACCTTTCTTTTGTTTCCAATCGAAGTTGATCCAATGAGAAGAAAACAAGTCGACCAAATCTACTATTGTTCGCTAGGCACAATTATTAAAAATCATAAGAAAGAAGTATAACTAAAATTTACCTCAAAAGGGGCTAAATTAGAAAACAGAAATATGCGTGCATACCCAGACGCTCAAAGAAGAAAGCTTGAGGATTAATCTGCCACATAGTAAATTCATGGAAAGTAGACTACAATTTGTCAATGAGATTGGTTATGATACTGATATATAATACTACATGAAGAATGTTTAAAGATTGTACGAGTCTGGGGGGGCAGCCTAGGTGGCAGTCAGGGGGGCAGAAGTAGCTACTAGGGGGGCGCTCGCCCCCTTGCCCCCCTCTGGCGTCATCACTGTATTGTTATGTTTACTTTTTGAACTTAAGCACTTTCTGTACTTTTTGGTGGCATCTTTTACTTTCCCTTTCTGTATATATGTACCTATAAGGCGCACACAAATGATAGAAAAAATTTATTCGAGCAAAGCACATCTCTTTACAATGAATTAAGTAAAGTTCATTAAATATGAGAAACTAGTTGCAAAAAAATATCAATAAATAGATCAAGATATTTAGAATATTTGATGTATAATAAATATACATTATACACGATTAATGTAAAATAATCATTGAAATTAACAATAAAGCATAATTTTAAAAAAAGCATAATTAAACAAGAAATAAAGCATAATGTGGGTTGCTCTAACAATTAAGTTGTATGAAGACGAGAAGAAAACGAAAGCTGATTCCTTAACGAATTTCGTTGATCTTCTTTGTGTCTACAAAAACGCATTCCTAGAAACCTACAAGCTAGGTATCATCTCTGTGATTATATCAGTTTCTAGTGCTACATGTGAAAGGTCATTCTCTTCTTTGAAAAGATTAAAGACTTGTATACGCAAGTCAATGACTCATGATAGGTTGAAAAAGTTAGTGTTAACTTATATTGAGAAGAAAATTGCTAAATCGTTAGATCTTTAACAAGTTGTGGATATGTTTGCTGCTGCCCACACGAATAGAAAGATCCTCTTCAAGTAGAGGCATGAACCTATAAGTTATTTTCTTTACCTGTAAAAGTGTGTTTGCTTCCACTTAAGTCAACCAGCTACACATATTAGAACGCCATGATTAAATAACTATTTACTTATATTAGAAATCAATTGCATTAATGAATCCTAGTTGTTTGAGGTACTAAATTCTTATATTTTCACTGTTTTCCAAAGAGTAAAATCATGAACAATAAAGATGGAAACATTCACCTTGAATACACACACACACACACACACACACACATATATATATATATATATATATATATATATATATATATATATATATATATATATATATATATTGGAGATGTCCCCCTCAAAATCCTCTTGGGCCCTTCATTGCCCCCCCCCTGAAAAAAACTCTAGCTACGCTACTGGACACCATGCACCAGAGATGAATTCTCTACCACTGAGCCACCGCGACCCTGCTTGGGCTTGGTCGTCCATATCCAATCTCTCTTTTGGCGTTGCTTAAACAACTTCTAGTTTTGTTCTAAATCCAGACTCCATATTGGCGTAGATATTAATATTACAGTCGATTGGTAAAATCAATCTTCCACATTTAAAAATTAAAGTACACACAAGTAGAAAAATAAGCATTTATCATAAAAACACTAGCTGCAAGTGTTCAAAATAGATTTATGGTTTCTATAAAATCAATTGAAAATTGCTATTTTTAATTAGGCAGCTAGTGAAAAACAGCAGCTTTCGACTCCAGTCGAGTTTAAACTCAACCTAAACTCAGTTGACCAAAGTGAACTGACCCGACCCGATAACCCGACTGGCCCGACCCGACAACCCGACCCGAGCTGACCCGATTGACCCGACCCGACAACCCGACCCGAATAACCCGACCCGACAACCCGACCCGAGCTGACCCGATTGACCCGACCCGAGCTGACCCGACTGACCCGACCCGATTAGCCTGACCCAACCCGACCCGAGTTGACCTGACCCGACCCGTTTGAGAGCACTAGATAGAACACACAAGAAAGGAGTGAAAAGATTGCCACGACTGAAAACCGGGACAAAATATAAACCAACAGGACATCAGGACAAAGAGTCTAAACTGGAATTGTCCCAGTCCCTGGTAACCCTGTTATTATGTAGTCTTAAAACACCGTTTTATTCTCTGTCAACTTTGGAAATTTTGACCCACAAATTCCTCCTGGGTATGTTCTTGATTAATTAGCTAAGTGTCAGGGGCGCCCGAAGAAAATTTTCTAAAAGTGGGCCCATCTCCATGATTGCTATAGAGGTATTACGTCCGGTATTTCTGATATTTAATATATGTAATATTGCTATATTACTATACATTTTCGTGAGCCAAGGGGGGCCCGAGCCCCACCCTCCCCTCCCCTTCGAGCGCCAATGCTAACAGTGGTTAAAAACAGTACGAACATGCATACATAATATTCTTTTTATACAACTAGACATTCATTATATTTATTGATTAGAATAGTTCGTTTTCGTTCCTTTTTGTTTTAAAAAAAAATAATAAAACAAAAATATGCAGTATTTATAGTGTCGTAAAATACAACATACCATACTTCCTCCATTTTTATCTCGTTACACCTAACATTAAAAGTCAATTTTTCAACAATTATGTTAAAAGTTCCTCTCCCCTTGACGCACGGCATAATGTAATTACAGGAGCCTTTTTTCCTCCTCATTTCTACAACAATGCGTTCGAAGTTTTTATCATTCGACAAGTTAATTTATCATCCTGCTCGATGTATATGAATAATCATATACATTTGCGACAACTCTCATTATCGCCTACGTAACCGTTACCTCTATGTATGTATATATATTATTTCTCTCTTTCCCCCTCTCTCCACCACGACCAATAGCCACCTTTCAAAAGGTATTTTCAAAAGGTCTCTAATGTTAATAGAAAGCAGTCTTTAAAATACAGAGAATGAATTAAAAATGCTTATTTTAAAAATATATTTAATCAAGGTATAAGAAAAATGACCTCTTAACATTTGCAGTTAATGTCGGTCTTTTCAGTAAAATATTATCTATTAACGATGTTGAACAATAGTATCCGATAGTCCTATGCAGGGGTAAAAGAGGATCTGAAAAGATAGGGGGATGCATGACGTCACACCGTCCCTCATACCTATATTTGTTCATTGTTAGTGGTTCCCCGCGGATATAAATTATCGCATCCGCCTCCTCAGCATCTCTATCCGCACCCGTATCCGCAACATCTCTATCCACACCGGCATCCGCATCCGCAGATAATGAGGTAGCAAGAGCAAATATATACAACTTAATATTCTATAATAGTCATGATTTCGAAAGTATTTTTAAACACATTTTAAGTAGCCATCTCTCGTAGTTTTCTGAATCAAATAAAACAATACATTATATCAGTTTCCTCGTGATCAAATACCAACTACGCTAAATAAAATTCAATATAAACCGTGCAGGTACAAATTAGAAATTAATGAACGATATATAGGGTTTCGGGTAGGGTTTTGGTTCCTGGCCTCTCAGGCTGGAAAAACTATTTGAACACACATCTTCAAGTCCAATGGTCTGAACATTTTCGACTTTATCAGAGGGCTTTGGCGGCAATTCTTATTTTTCTCTTCTTTTTACAGTAAATAGCGGTACTTGAGAAATATGCGATGGGGCCTGTCGTTTCGTTCTGTTTAGGTCAGAGATGTCATTCACCTACAAAACGGCTGCTAAAAATATTGAAAACAGCAATAAAAGAACAATTCTCTCATATCATTTCTTGTCCTTTTGCTGCCACTGAGTCACAAGGTTCAAACACACCTATTTTGATTTTAGTTATTTTTCAACCGACTTTAAAACTTTTAATTCAAAACAAACGTTTCTTAATGCTGTTTCCATCATCAGAAATTTCATAGCTTTTTTTTTAGGTAGGGAAAAGATGTAGGAAACCATATCCGCAACTTTATCCGCTATTTGCGCAGAAAAAATATATATCCGCAGATACCCATTTTGATGTGGATATTCGCATCTGCGTAGACCTGTACCGATTGTAATTTTTTAGGAAGTGCAGGGACGCCATATATATATATATATTGTGGAAGTAGGGTAACGGCATCCGCCCTCGTTCCCCCTCACTTCTATCCCAGGTCGTATGGATAAAAGTTTCTATTCAATTTAAATCAACTTTATTTTATTGAACACTGTTCATTCTACCTTTGGATAGAGTTCCCAAACGTCTTCTTTTAACTCGGCATGTCGTCTTTTTCGTGCCCCAAAAATTGTCCGGTTGAATCCTTTAGAAAAATGAGGAAAAGGTTCTCTTTTGGGAGGGCTACATGGAACTATAATGTCTAATTTCCAAGACAATACAACACATCCAGCAATCAGTGAATACAAAACGGAATAAATATAATATTTCCGCAATTACCAGTTTTCGAGCAGTCTCGTCTCTTAAAGGTGTCATAAAGGGTTGCCTCATCTCGAAAAGTATATCAAATTTCCATTGAAGACTTCTGTCTCGTCTCCTATTTCGCCATTAAAATGCTGTCTCGTCTCGCGTGCAATACTATGCGAAATAGCTCTTGTAAAAGATTAGTTGCATAAATTACAAGATTTGTAAAATTATACAATCTTATTTTGAAATCCAACAGGGTCCTCTTTGAGACATCTACTTACCCAAACAAACTGCAGAAAAAGGGATGCCATATTTTAAAATTAGAAAAGCGGGGGATTCTAAACCGTAAGTACTGATGTGAACTTGTGTATTACAAATACTGACCTGGGATCCTTTTTTTAGTGATTTCCTTGTTAAGTGACACTTCCAATGTACTTTTCTAACGAAGCTAAAGTAAAGCAAATTTAATTTTTGCCTTTAAGGTTTTATAAGTTCAACAAATGTAAGTCTCGAATTATAAAGTAAGTAGGCCTTATTAAGTTAATATTACAGTAAGGTATCTGCAATTGTAAGGCTATATGTAAGGCAAGTTTTTCCAAGAAGAAGAAGAAAAAAGCATGCGATATATGGCAGATATTGTTCATATGGTTTTCTCTCTAAGAAACACAAAATATTTTTTTTTTTTAATTTTTATCATAAGAAAGGTGAAACATATTTAGAAGTCTTGGTCCATCTCCTATAAAATTTCTAATCATTTGGAAAGATTGCTACTTGAAATCGTACTAACATACAAAATTACCACGGTTTCATAATATATGAAATACAGCATAAACATTTTAAAAGAAAAAATTATTAATAATGAATCTAATCTAAGCAAAATACTAAGGATACCGCAATTCAATTTGCAGTCATTTCTAAATATATAAAGACTAGATAAACACATAGATTAGGTGAAAACATAGACTTGTTCAGCCGAACTGCACAGAATAGTCATCAAAGAAGTCATGAATAATTCAAATATGTTTGTTACAACATCCACAAGCGAATATTCATTCATATAGAATCTCCAGTACATTACATTAAAAACACACGAAGTACACAAAAACCACTGTGCATTAGAGCAAATCTCTTATTAGTAAACTGCTCTGCACACGCACACTGGGCAAATAGCTCACAGACTGAACCTAAGCGCGAGTCCAAATTTAACTCAATCGCGATTGAGATAGACACAAAAATGTAGCGGTTTACGATGAATATAACAACACTTTATCAACAAAATCGTCTTAGATTTTTCTCCAATTCCAAAAAGCGGGGGACGAATATAGGATCTGAAAATCGGGTGGTACCCGATAAAATCGGGTAATATGCAGAGTTGGCGTGGGTCAATGAAAACTTGACTCACGACCCACTGACCTACCACCCACCGTGACCCACTCTGACCCACCATGACCCACCACCCACGGTGACCCACTCTGGCCCACCGTGACCCACCACCCACCATGAACCACTCTCATCCACTGTGACCTATTCTGACTAACCAAAATCCATCGTCATCAACTCTGAACACTATCCACGGCCTCTTCTGTACTGACTATAGAGTTTACACTTGTAATAAAACAAGACTGTGAAATTGTCACTAATCGGAGTTTGAATTTCTAGTCAATCACTCAAGCACCACTCTGTTACAATAACGGTGGATCTGACCTTTATGATATAAAATGGTAAAGTGTTTGTTACTGAGGAAATTGAAACAGTTCGAGGTGGGGGGAAATTAGTGTGTGCCTAAAATATACTTGTACTAAGAGAGTATTCTTGCAAGTGTTAATTTCTAAACGCATTCCACAAGAAACTTCTATTCGCAGGAAAATACCCCTCTACAATATGGAGAAGGTTATGGTTTCTCAGTTCACAGTATTTTTCTCACAAAAGACTTGAAAAATCAGTTTTTCATAGTTTATAAAGGTGCTCGGGTACCCTATGTGAGAGCATCTCCATAAAGTATGCTCATAATTGTAATTTGTGTAATCACTAAAACACCACGTTAAATTTAAGTTACAAATATGCATAATTGCAATTATTATGAATATTTATTCAAAGTAGTTTACCTAAAGCATAGAAGAGACTAACTAGAAAATAGGTACGAAGTTGAATAACACAAATAAGCCATTACTAATACAAGTATACATTTTCTATAACTCGTAAATTTCCACCTTAAAACAAATCTGAAATCGGGTTTATTTCCTGTTGGTAACTTTTTCGTGGTAAATCATCCGCAGCGGAATGATGTCCATCCTTCAGCCAAGAAATAACTAGCTCGTCTACTTTGACCTTGTCTAGCGGTGGGCCATTAACATTGTTGAACAACAAGTTAGACAATGTTTGAGCACTTAGTCTATTTCTAATATCAGTCATCTGTAAATTCATAAATGGAAATCTCCGTTCTCACTCTGTCGTGGAAATTGATAATACTTCTACCCGATTTCTGCAACTCCTCATCGGCAATCTGCTTGTTAGACTTAAGTCTGATAACGATTTTTCTTGGTCAGTTTTGAAATACTCAGCAAGAAGTATAATCTCTTTATCACCATACAACATATTTTCCATATCGACCATGTCAGTTGGCAATGTCGACTCATGGAGAACAGAAACTTCATCTACCACGTCTTCAATAGGGAATCTTGTGAATGAATTATCAATTAAAGCCTGATAAACTGATGATTTCTTATTTGTTTATAAATTTAATTTTTGCAAACACATGAAGGTTTGATGCCATTACCAAGTTCCCTCCTTCGTCTAGAAAGCGAAAGGGAACGAGGTTCCTGGAGTATTCAGAGGTGAATGGGAACTTCCCTCCTCCCCCTTCAATTACCACACTGCTGTTTGCCATGTGCCAAATTACGAAGAATTAAATTAAATTATCATAGTATAATTATTTCCTTGTTGAATTATCAATACTTTTCAGTGATGAAATTTGAAAGTTCCAAATCAAGGTAAGTAGACCAACGTAAAGGGAAAAAAAAAAGTGTAAAATTTTCCATATAATTATGCGTACAATCCAAACTTAAAATTTCCCTGTAATTAAGCTTACAGTACAAATTTTATGCATATTTTAGTCACAATTTTTTGGGTTGATTGCCCTGTGCTTTAAGCGCTCCATATAATAAACATAAGCTTAAGCAATTATTATAGTAGAAAGCAATGGATATATGAAGCCAAGCACTGTATTTTCTGTTTCTGATTTTTTAAAAATAACATCGATCGTTTTCGATCATTTTTACAAACCAACTCACTACCAATTTTCCATGTATAGAAAGTTCCCCCCTCCCCCCCACACACATAAAGGAGAATTTTAAAAAGTGCTAGGACACATTCTGTTTGTTTTCAATAAAGAGTTAATACACTGAATTTCAGCTCCGTAAGTTTAACGGCTTGCGAGATACTCATTTTTTTCGCAAGAATTCGGATCCTCACTACCTCCTTAGGATATTATGTATTATAATGAAAGCAATATAACATCCCAGTTTGGATTAAGGCCTAACTATATACCAAAAGTAATTTCATTTGACTTTGCAATTTGACCGTAATGATCAGGCACACATAGTTACATTAAATTTTTTATATAATAATTTATATATTACAGTGATTCAAAAATGTATTTTTTCTAGTAGGTAGCTCCTCTAAAAAGTCACAGATCTCGAAAGCCAAGTAGTAGTAGAAGTCCTATTGCTATTATTACAATTAAAAATATCAATATCCAAAAGTCCTATAGTTCTTTTTTCACTTGGTTAAATATACTCACCTCAGGTAAGTAGACAGAAACAAGTGGAAAAGGAAGAGAAATGAAAGTCTTGAAAGTAAAACGAAGACAAATTTACCAGTCTTCAGAAGATACTGTCTACAATGCAGTGAGCAGAGTGGGTCGGTAGATCATACTGAGTCGGTGGGTCGCAGTGGGTCACGGTGGGTGATGGGTTACAGTGGGTCACGGTGGGTGGTGGGTCACAGTGGGTCATGGTGGGTGGTGGGTCACAGTGGTTCATGGTGGGAAGTGGGTCACATGCAGTGGAGTTGACCCACGACCCACTCAGAAAACTTGACCCATTTGACGCACTGACCCACCGACCCACTGACCCACTCCATCTCTGGTAATATGGCAATCCTATACATAAAGAAACTATATTGGTCTTTAGATCACAACCATAGTAATTTTGTGTGTTATATTTGTATTATTTAACAAAGCTTTTACAAGAAAAAGTTGTAGGAGAAAACCAAATCCCGTATGATAAAATGCTCTCCATTTATTACCTTATCAACGTAATTTTACACGGTAAAAGCGTAGAACTCAATCCACACTGATTGAATCGGACACTTCCCTACCGGACGCCCTTTTCTATTAACCGAAAAGTGGACTTAAAAATGTATTAATGCTGTACACTGATTTTATTTCTTTTTCTTTTTTCTTAGAATTTATTTGCTAAAACTTTATGCCACAAACTAGATCCGGGAAAAAATACTTATACAGACACACAGACAATACAGTAAACATAACCGAACAGAATTCTAGACTATCATTTAATATCCCACATTTAACAAAATATTCCTGACGCATTACCGAAGATCCTGATCGTTTCTTTTTTTTTTTTTTTAATGAATCTTCTGCCACTGCTTGAGTCGTTGACTGCAGAAAAACAGAAAGAGTTACTTCTCATGAATTTACAGGACGTTGTTTTAGATTTGGTACTTCAGTTAAAGGCTCAAAATCAATTAAATTGATAACCTTAGATAGAAACAAATATATTGATAACACTCAGATGTCCCAAGTTACCGACCTACATGACGGAATTCGAAATCTACCAAATACAGCAGGGTGAATAATAGATGTGATCTTCTAGGTCAGAAGTTTTCAACCATTGTGTCGTGATACATTGGTGTGTTACGCAGTCCTCTAGGGTGTGTCGCGAAATTTTAGAATTTAAAAATCACGAAGTTAAAATCAACTTTGAGACAGGCTGTACCAGTCAACATCTCCAGCGGCAGCAATAACGCTCAGTTCTACATAGAGTCATTACATTATAAAATCTTATAGAAATACACTATTATTATTATTATTATTATTATTATTATTATTATTATTATTATTATTATTATTATTATTATTATTATTATTATTAATCTATATATATAAAAGAGAACGTACAAAATTTTGTCCGCTCATCACGCTAATACGGCTGAACCAATTTCTTTCATTTTTGGGGGGTTATTAGGATTTGGACCCTAGATGGTTTTTATCATATCACTTTAATTTTTAATTACCAGTGTCTTGAGATAATTGACCATTCAAGTGTCCATAACGTACAAATCCTTTGTTATTAGTTCATCATAGGTAAAAATAAACGTATTTATATGCAACCCGCATGACCGTGTCACTCGGCGGGTTAACATAAATGACAGGCGATATACAGCGGAAAATAGCTTGAATCTTCTGTTTAAAATTTTTTAATTGATTTGCTTATTTTTACAGACACTTTTACAATATGCCAGCACCGGGATGACCGCAGCGAAGCGGGGCGGGTTAACATAAATGACAGGCGATATAATGTTAAGATTTACTGCAATCTTCTATGGTTTTTATCATATCACTTGAAAGCGAAAAAGTAAAAATTATCTAAGTAACAAAGTTTATTGCGTTCCGGGGTGACCGCAGCGAAGCGGGGTGAACGCTGCTAGTAATAATAATAATAATAATAATAATAATAATAATAATAATAATAATAATAATAATAATAATAATAATTTATTACTAGTAAAATCAAAAAAATGTATCACGATGCCCTGGACTTTCAGTAGCGTGTGTCGTCAGTCAAGAAAGGTTGAGAACCACTCTTCTAGACTATATAAAATCTTACATATCTTGCTATGTAAAATTATCGGATGGAGCTCTCGAGGCAGTGATGCCAACCTGTGAGAAAAATTCCATATCGTGGGAGTTTTTGACCTTATTTTCTTGGAAAGGGATAAAAAGCAGCATATATATGAGATTTTTCGAGGAGATCGAAATTTACAGCTTATTCATTGTAAAAAGTGACTAACACAGAGAAGTTTATTTTTTTAAATATTATAGCATACTTTTAATTAGTATAACGTGGGAAATTCATACATAAAATGGGATTTTTTGCCTCTCGACATGGGATTTCATAATATTTCAGGTTGGCATCACTGTCTCGAGACCAATGATGAAGGACTCCATGGTGCAAGCAGATCACTCTATTCGATGCACCCTCTAGCACTTCTCTATCTCACTTTTGGTTTCATTATTTTTGCCCTTTACATTTGCGATTTATAAGCAGTGCATATCTTATCTGAAATACTTAGTATCTAATATGTACTCTTGCTTGTGTTATAATGAAAATGTTGATATAAGGGTATAGTTCAGTATGAATTTTGTTTTAACATTTAATGGTTTTCGGAGAGCATCAATCTTAAGGTTTACAAAGAACAAAACCATTTATCTCAAGTTTTTCGGAAACTATGCATGATGATTTGCAATAATAACCCATAGCATTTTATTAAATTTAATGAGATCTATTGCGTGATATACATCTAGTTACGTTTGGACATTCTTTTCTGTTAAATGCTAATAATATTGCACAATGTAATACAGTAGAAACCCGATTATCCGGCCTAATTTGGCGGAAGGGCAAGTCGGATATCAAAAAAAAAAAAAAAAAAAAAAAGCCGGAGTTCTGTGAACTCATTTCTTTATAAACATTAAGCATGCCCCAAGAACAATTTGCGAATACAGAACTGTAAGTACTGTACAGTTATAATCAGGAACAGCGGCAAGCGTACTGTATTGAGGTCCGTTGCACACTGACGAAACAATGAACAAGGAGCAGAACGCTACTCTTTTCCTGTCACAACTTGTATCTTGCACATGACACGTAGGAGGATCGTAGCAGCAGTGATGCTAATTTAGCCTATTTTTGGCTAAATCTAGCCTACTTGAAGAGGCATTAAGCTATACAAATCTACGAAGTGCTTATAGCATTAAATATAGCTTATTTTATGGAACTATTTGCAATTTTTGGCTTTTTTTATTGGCCATTAAATTAATTCTAAAAGTACTTTTTCTTTGAAAATAAAGTGTAATTTTTAAAAATTAACCTATTTGTCATTATATATTGTCGTATTAAGTGATTTCTCTAAACAGAGGGTGGTCACAACAAACACTTGTTTTTCATTCTTCTATCTCCCCACCCACAGGTTTACAACTACTTAACATTACTCGTAGACTCACAATGAATTTCAATGTCACTCCAGTAACGATCTCGTTTGCTACTTTTTAATTATTTTAATTTTCACATTTCATTGCATGAATGAAAGTTTCCTAATACAAATTTAGTAAACTGTTCGGTTCTTCAAGCCACAAAGATTGTTTTTGCTTATTAAAGGAAACAACTAGGATATTTAGTTACAGGGGCGTCATTTAGGGGGGGATAGGGAGCCGCATTTGCCCCACCTGAGTTTCAGATTTATATAGATTTTATCAATATAATAGTTATAAGTCAGTGAAAACGCGAAATTTTACTTATATCAAGGGGTCTTTCCCCCCAAGCCAAATCTGAAATGACGTTACTGTCTAGTTAGCTTGAAAACTCTCAATGCAGTCACGATGATTCATGTGGGTGTACGGAGAAATAAGAAGTGTTTGTTAGGACTATAACCTACCTAAAGAAGTACGTACTACTAAAAAATTGGGACAATGACATTCTACACAAACACAAACAATCCACAATCTAACGATGGTGAATCCAGTTCCAGCTCCTTGGTAGCTGCTACATCATCAATGATTTATTTCAATTCGACTGATAATATATAGTAGCTGTTGACTTTCACAAATCAGATGAGTTTTTAATGGATTTTATTGTAATTTAATGTCATGTATGTTGCTTGTTAGTTTTCAACGAATAAAATTCAACATTACAAATTTTACTATAATTTACTTATAATCTTACATACAAAAAGGGGTTTCATATCTACAATGTGTCATAAGTTATCTGTTCAAAATCTAGTCATTTTTTTAAAGTAAAAAAGCTTATTTTTGAAGGCCATCTAGCCTATTTTTTCTTCAGAGGTTGTTGGCAACACTGCGTAGCAGACGCTCGCTTTCAATGGCTTGGCAATGTTGCCAATGCAATACTTTGCCTTCCTAATGTAATTACAATAGAAGAAAACTAGCTCGGATAGTGCGGAAGCCGGATACTTGCGATTCGACTGTATGTTGAAAACAAAACAAAGAATAATTGAAGCAATAATAATAATAAAATAATAATAATAATAATAATAATAATAATAATAATAATAATAATAATAATAATAATAATAATAATAATAGATATCCTAATGTATAAAATTACACTCTGTAATCATCTTTATTCCCTACTGCCTTCATGTTATTAGTAACATTAGTAAAAATACCAAAAAACAGACAGTGAAGAGTATGTTTCTTTGCACACTATACAGTGTACATAAAAGTAGGTGTAAGTAAATACTGAACTGAATGTCATATTTAAATACGAACTGTATTCAATATTCAAAAACATTTGGCGTCACGGAAACACTTCCGTATGAAATACCTGTAATGCTATAAACATTTATTGAGCGGTCATAAAAGCAGTATGAAAAAAAAGAAGTAAGAGAATTAACGTTATGATCGGCAGCTCGTAACGTTAACACGGCGCGGGAGGGACACTAACATACAGTTTCTGATAACAGCAGTCACGAAACCTTCACGCAGTTACATATCGTCTTTCCTTCGCTCGCCTTTCTTTTTTCATTTATTTTTAGCAGTTCAATAATTGTGTATAAAATAGGTAATGAGATATGATGATATTATATGTTTCTGTTCACATGTTTAATTCTCTGATATACGAACATTGATATTTTGTCAATCGTATTGAAAACTAGTTAAATATACCCATTCTTCGCATGGGGGCATTATTTGGAAGTAATCGCTTGTGGGAATTGAGTTGAGTTGATTTTAGTTTAGCGTCCCTTTCAGCAGCGAGGTTATATGAGACATGGACCTACTGATTAACGTGGAATCCGAACCATATGAGCTCCCGCCGAGAGTTGAACCCGGGTCTCCCACGCCAAAGGCGCGTACGCTAACCGCTTAACCACGAGGGAGCTCTCCGCCTGTGGGAGTATCACCATTCATTTCAGCGACTGCCAAAACTATGGATTTGACACTAATATCGGTCATTTTGGGTTATTTTTAAATGTCTCGGTATCTTTCCCCCCCCCCCGCTGACCGCCGGCCCGGATTCAATGGTAACTGAATTTGCAAGTCATCGCTAATAGAAGTGTCAGCATTGATCTCAGCTACCGCGAAAACTATGAATTTGACACTAATATCGGTCATTTTGGATTACTTTTACATGTCTCGGTATCACCCCCGGTAACCCCCGCCCCCAGCCAAATAGGGTAAATTTGGAAGTTAATGCGATCACAGTTTCACCATTGATCTCAACGACCGCGAAAACTATAAATTCGACACTAATATCGGTCATTTTCTACTACTTTTACATGTTCCGATAAACGTCCTTCAGAGACCCTCCCCTGGTTCGAATTATATATATATAAACGCTTCGCCTTGGTCTGGGGCCTGGACCATGGTATCCATGACCAAACTTTTGTAAATCTCGGTCAACTTGTCTGGTCCCCGGGCCAGTCCCGGTAAACGGCCTCCCTGAGAACCCACTGGTTCAAAATTAAAAAAAAAAAATGCTTCGTCTTGATCTGGGGCCCGGACCAAGGTACCCGTGACCAAATTTTGGTAACTCTCGGTCCACTCGTCTGGTCCCCAGTCACACACAGACAGACAGACAAACACACAAACAAACTCTTTATTTTATTTATATTAGATTTAAGGACGGTAAGTCTAGTCTATTAAGTGTAAACGAATTCAGAAATAAGCAACAACTGTTGAACGAAGGTAAGTCAGATATTAGACTTGTTTAAAGATTAGATTCCTACTGATAGAACTTAATGAACTGAGCGAAATGAATGTGCGTGAATGTAAACCCTTACACGTAGCCTCCGAGAAAATGGAGGGAAATAAATTTCTTTGTAAACCTGTAATAATAGGTACTGTACGAGAGTTATGTCATTTACTGAAATGAAACATACTAAAATATACCTTCATTAAGTTCTCCATTATTATGATAGGAGCCAAACGATAAAATATAATATGGTTAATAAGACGTACCCTGAAAGTATGATTAAAACTTAAATTTTTATTTGTGTTTAAGTTGAATTTTTGACTCCGGAAGGTTGTGCATCCAGGAACATTAATCGCCGGCGACGAGTCGTGAATACTTCATTACGACCTGGAAACGAAGCGTCACTCGATGGAATACCGCCACACGTCCTCTCCTCTGCCAAAATAATAATAATAATAATAATAATAATAATAATAATAATAATAATAATAATAATAATAATAATAATAATAATAATAATAATAATAATAATTGCATTCAATGGTAGCTAATAATAAATAAAAAATAAAAATTGAAGTTGTCCCATCTGCTGGCAAAGTGTTGTTGACATTCTGCCTCATCCTGCCTATAGTCCGAATCTTGCGCCCTGCGACTTTTGGTTCTTACCCAAACTTAAGGATCCTTAAAATCCGTACCGGAACAATTTAAAATTTTCAAGCTGTAGGCTATTCGTTCATAACAGCAGAACACCAAGCGTTGCTACTTATGAAAAATTAAAAATAAACCAGTTGGCCACTGGCCACCGGTTACTGTTTGGTACCAAAATGTTCACCATCCTCTTAGGTATAGATCAACACCAATATCATCTCGCTATGATTTATGGTTCCCGAGATATAGCTCCTTAAACCTCCTGAAGTTGAAACCTTTTTGGACAATATCTTGGGAACGGTAAGAGACGCAAAAAAATTCAATCATTTCTTTCAGATAGATTTTGATGCTTTATCGAATGAAGAGCTCAAAATTGACCAATTTGCAAGTAACACACACACTCAGACATAGAGAATTCAGTAAAAGTTCGTTGAAAATTCAGATTCAAAACGTTACAAAATTTTCCGTGAACTACGAGCTTGTTGGATTGAATAATTAATTTGTCTGCAGTAGAAGTGAATCAACAGGAATAGTGTTCAGGATCAAGGTTTAAAAATTGATGTTTCTTTAAAGTTTTTTTGGAAGGGGGGTAATTTTCCTATGTTTGGAGGTTGTTTTGTCGCAAATTTGATCATTTTCACATTTATAGATGAGACAATGAGAATTTTGCATTTTCTTCTGGTGACACTTGTTATTTACTACTTGTAGAAAAAGTTATAAAAAAATTATATAATTTACTGGTTAACATAAACTAGTAAAGAATAAAACTGAGACTTAATTGTGTACTGGCTCACCACAATCAACCTTTTGCTGGTTATCTACAGTAGTTACTATGAATTGTATGGTTGGTTACCTTTTTCTTTCAAGGAAAACAACCATTACAGGTTTGGAGGCGTAACAAATTAAATTTCATGGTAGTGTACAGAAATCGCAGTCAGCAACTTAGTATATCATATAAACATACCTCATATATGCACGTGTGTAAACGTAAATTAATATACTGCCACTTTAACAATAATAAGTGCATAAATTTGAGCCGTGGCATAAAATGTTTTACTATAGTTTTATAAAACTTAATTCTTAAAAAAATAAAAACGAATACTGTATTCACATCTACAGTAACACATCTTGAATTCCTTGTACGGCGCTCACAAATATCACTTGTGTCAGACAAAATAGTAGGCCTACGTACGAATTATGCACGGGCGTAACTACAGCGTGGCTTGGCTGGTAAATGTGCAGGACCACAAGAAGAAGGAACTCCCTTATGGCCCATTCATGCATTTGTTATCTATTTTTTCAAGAAAGCGTTCTTAACATTAAAGAGATTAAAAACATGGTATTAATTTTTACTTTCTAATTGTATTAATTAATGTCATTCTTATATTGTAAATTATTTCTGTAACGAGTTCGTAAGATTTTCGTGAGAAATTTTAAGTATTCGATCAGCGCTTCGTAAAGAGATATCTAAAGTGATAACAATCAGTAAAGTACCCTCTCTTCTTAAAGTGAAAAATCACTCACTTTTATCCAATTTTGTTCAAGTTTGATGAAGTTGAAGCCCTAGATGTTTTCTGATACGGCTACCCGAGCGGAGTATTCATTTTCCAAAAGAAAAATAAAATAAAATAAAAATTAAAAAAGAAAAATATAGAAAACAAACATTAACACCATGGATCAAGAAGGATTGAAAAGATTAATATTTCTTTTAATCGAGCAGCCCTTGGCTAGGAAGCTGAACATCGACAAAGTTATGAACAACTTAACCGAAGTCGAAACAAGAAGGGGGGGGGGAATTAATATGTGAAAACTGTTACATATACTACAAAACATTTATAAAAACATTAACCTAGAAATAATTCTATATATTTTGCATATAAATTACATTTAGTTATATATTTCTAATATTTAATTTTTAAAAATAATTAACTTTTTATTGAATGTGTAAGGATACTCGTGCCTAAGCAGTTAGCATACGCGCCTTTGGCGTAGATGGCGGAAGTTCATGTGGTTCGGATCCCACGTTAAGCTGTGGGTCCACGTCTCATATAGCCTCGCTGCTAAACGGGACGCTAAACTCTAAATCAAATCAAATCAAAATCAATTGTCAATGATAGAAATCAAAAGAGCGAGTCCGCCATAAAACTTGCCAGGGACTTCCACGCCTCTTGTTATGGGGCGTTTACACTTGGTCGATTTAGTCGCACTGCTAAATCGACTCGTTGCATTTGCGACTAAATCGAAGCAACTAGGCCGAATCAGATCGATGGATGTGTTCAATTGTTTCAACCGAAATTGAATGCTGCTTGTCGATTCGCTCTCCTCTGGTCGATTCGAAATCGACTGGCAATTTTAAAGATGTCCAAGCAAGCAGTAATTGGTACAATTTGCGGTGTTATAGCAGAAGAAAATAGAACGTCTTTCAATTCAGCTGCCAGTCGATTAGTCGCCTTCGATCAACAAGCGATTAAATTGAAGTCCCGTTTACACGGTCGATTAAGTTGAAAGTGACGTCAATTCAACTGAATCGAACGCAAATCGACTAAGTGTAAACGCCCCATTACGCTACTGGAACCATGTCATCGCCAACGTGGTACATCATTTTTGTTTGCTAGCCTACCACTTGCTGCCAAAAAATTATGTGACCTTGATCTTCCTACATTATTTTCAAGCTAATCATAACTTATTTTTCATCCAATATATATATATAGTAGCATAACGAAACTGTAGCACGTAGTGCAGTAGTTCTCAACCTTCTAGTAAAAGTAGATTTCTGAAATGAACTATGTAGCGAATCTCTTGTAATGGGACGTTGAAACCGAAAATATAGGATATGCGAAAAATTCCTCATCACTAATAAAAATCAGAATGTTTTCAACGTACACCGCATTGTGTTCAATATATGTTCGTAGGAGGAATTCATAATATGGGAGACATAATCTGGACTAAAATTTGTACTTTTGAATTTCTCCAGCAAGTGTCTCACGGAGGTGTGTTGATACCAGTTGTCAGTTTGGGTTGGCGTCGACTAAACTAACTGGCAACATCTCGGTGTGAATATCCTTCACACTCACACAATAGTATTATTTTCAATGTTCGTCCTGCGATAGTAGTTCACTACAAAAGAAAAAAAAACGAAGAAAAAACTTTCAGCCTCTTAATTATGCTACGGGATTTTTCAGATACCCTGTATATAGTGACAAATTATAATTGTTATTGTTAGCAATAACTTAAAAATAACTAAAACCTTCTTGTACAAAAGAAAATAAATAAAAGGAAAGGAAAATCAAGAATTATTAATTTTAAATTAAACTTTAAAAATTGCCAACTAAAGCAAAACTAGCGTGCCTGATAAAAAGTGAAGAACATTCAGGTAATTTGGCTAAACTATTTTTGTTTAATTAAGACTTCATCGGAAGGAATACCTCACAAACTGATTGTATCATTCACTAAATAAATTGTGAAGTATAGTATGCACCAGGTGCTGTTGGCACTCTTTGCTGGTCTAGTGGCTAGAACGGGTCTTTTGCTGCATGAGTTCCAGGGTTCGATTCCTGATGAGAGAACATTCAACTCATTACAATGATTCTGATCTCATTTTAAACTATAGGCCATGTCCTACACTGAGAGAAATAGAAAAAAACTGATTTTTAGTCTTGAAAATCTGGAGAGGTGAAATTTAGCAGGATTCAGTATCACACAAAAGTTTCTGTACCACGGTATGTAAAGGTTTGTTGCTTAGTCAGGACCAGTCTGCACAGAGGCAAATAGATGGAAATCAGGTCCTTCGTTGGCACATGCAGAATACAGAATATCATGGTTCTGAACTTTGATAAACATTATCTAGCCGCGTATGGTATTATGTAATCCAGAAAATTTGCATAAGAACATGGATTTTCTGGGATTGCAGCTCTCCTTCTGTGTCAGGAGCAGCGCCAGGAACTTCGCCTATATCCGGAATCTACGAACTTTCTTTCTAAATACGTTAGATTTTTCTCTTTTTATATATAGCCTTGATGCACACAAAGAACAAACAGTAAAATACAAATGAAGAGATTTCGAATCCGGGACCTCATGTGCCAATAACCACGCTCAATAACCACTAGACTAACAATGAGGGTTGCACATAGGGGTGTTCCAAGAACCGGTTAACCGGTTTCGGTTCGGTTTGTAGTCTAAACCGAATCAATCGGTTTGGACTTCAAACCGGTTCGGTTCGGCTTGGAACGGTTCGGGAAAGATTCGGTTCGGTTCGGTTTGAAAACGGTTCGGTTCGGTACGGTTTGGGAACGGTTCGGTTCGGTTTTGAAACGGTTCGGTTTGTAAAATGTTCGGTTCGGTTTGTAGAATGGTTCGGTTCGGTTTAAGAACTGTTGGGCCCTTTTTGAGGACTCTTTTGTTCGGTTTCAGTTCAATATTTGAAATCGACAGTAATGCAGTTTTCATTATTAGCAACCGTCCACCCAGATATTATAATAATGCTGAATGTTACGTTTTTCGATATAACTTTATTCAGATTAAAATTATTTCGATATTACAGAAACAATTGAGGGGGTCGTACTTGTGTGGTACTTTTACTGATGCTTTAGATTTTGGAATAAAAATCTTAATATCAGTTAGAAGACAACTTTACGGCATGGGCAGATTTAGGAGATACCGTGGTAGGGGAGGCAGTTACTTGAAGGGTGGGTACTATTCCAGGAGAAGCTACACTTAGAATGAAACATTAATCTCGTCTTGAAATGACTAGGGGGGGGGTGTAATGACTTACACTCTGTATGTGGAATATATCGTTGTGTAATATTATCAGGTAACCAAGAAAATTTGTGCTGTTTTTGAGAACAGTTACTTTTGTCGCGTTAGTGTGGTCAAATTTATTTTGATGACATTATACAGTATGGTGCTAAATTCGTTGTACAGAAACAGAGGGGTTATTCCTGAGAGCAAAACAAACAAAAAAAAGTTCCAGTACACATAGGACGAAAAGCGTGTCGTTTACGTGTTATAGGCTACCGAAAACGTGGGAAAACAAACTTTAGAGTTAGTTATTGCACAAACTACTGATTGTAGACGTGATGCGGCATGATATCAACAAAGGATCCTAACCTGCTATACCCAAATTTGCAGTTTTCAAATTTGTGCAATGGCGGCACAGGGAATTCCCTGATATTTTATGACGTAAATTGAGTGGACAACAACATGTAAAGGACATTTCACTGCCTGGAAATAATACTACGTGGCAGGTTAGTACTCATACACGAAGATAAAAGATGGCGGATGAAGTAAAAATTACTGTGTGTGGTTGCATACTTCCTCAAAAAGTACTAGTAAAGTCGTTGTACAAGAACTCGCTGGAAACTTTATGTTTCTAGAATGTAAAAATGCGTTCGGCACAGGCCGATAAGTAACAGAAAATAAAGAAATTCCGATTGCTGATCTGCTCATATTAATGATATCGCAACGCTTTTGAGAACGCATCTACCTTTACAACTACAGTAATTGAACAAGAACTACAGACAAATAAAGAACGCGTAATTATAATAATAATAATAATAATAATAATAATAATAATAATAATAATAATAATAATAATACACATAACTGTTTTAGTATATTCATTTCGATCAGTACATCACACAAATGCGACTACAGTACGTTTTTTATTTTAATCAATAATCTAAACTGACGGATGTGAAACAAAATATTCCTTCCATTCACGATATTTGTACGTATTCTAACACAGGTCAAATCGTATAACTTGACTGCATACAGAAGGTAGTTGTAGGGAGCAAGGTACAGAGGGGAGTCTTTGTTTACATGGAAAGAGGATGGTTGTCAGAACGGACACTGCAAAAGGTGTTCAAAATTTCAACCCACCACTTCAATGCAAAGGTTACAGCGGCGTCGAAGGGAAAGACGCTGTAAACGCGTTGAAACACTCCTGCCGTTTCCTGAATGCTCCAAGCTGCAGCAACAATTCGAGCAACCAAATCCTCCTCTGATTGCACAGGCGTCGCGCAGATTAGTTGTTTGATATGTCCTCAGAAAAAGAAATCTAAGTGGTAAGGTCGGATGAGCGAGGTGGCCAAGATACCGGTTCTTTTCTGCCGTCCATTTGTTCGGAAAGGATGCGTTGCGACAATTTCGCACCTCCACAGCAAATGTGCTGGAGCACCGTTGTGCATAAACCACATGTTTCGATGAACAGCCAGTGGCACAGTCTCTAGTAGTTCAGGCAGAATCTCTTTCAAAAATATCCAATACTTCCACCCGGTTAGGCATTGTGGTAGTAAGTAAGGTCTGATGAGAATTATCAACGATTCATGCCCACACATTCACAGAACACCGTTCCTGATGGGCACAAGTTGACATTCCACATGGGTTTGCTTCAGACCACAAATGTTGAGTGTGAGTATTCATCACTCCATCGTGGGAAAACATAGCTTTATCTTTGAAGAGAATACGAGACATGAAGCGGGATATATTAGCATGGTTCGCGTAGTCACTGGACAAACTCCCGCCTACGTGGATGGCGTTTAATTTATGCATCCTTTGGACATGAAAGAGTACATTTGATTTTCGTGAAGCATGTTCCAAACCTGCCGATGATGGGTGTTAATTTCAGCAGTTACTACCCGTGTGCTGGTGGACGGTTTTCTCTGATCTCAAGCAAGAATTTCCTCCTCAAAAGCCACAGTCCATACGGTTCTGTTTCGTCCAGCATTGGGCCTGTGTGCTTCTAGCAATTCGGTTTCTTATAATCTTCGATCTACAGTGGAAAACGTTGCGTCGTGTGGAATTCTAAGATTAGGAAACTGTTGTATGTACAGCCGTTGTGCCACACGGCCATTACCGTCCGCTTTCCCGTATGCCAGATCAATGTCTGCCAATTCCTCACGTGTGTACTCCTCCATTATTTCTGTAATCACACTCGTTGGCCGTATGGTGATGAAATAAAGCGAAATTAAAGTGGGAAATGGTAGATGTTTCCTCGCTATTGTGTTCACTGTCCAGAATCGAAGATAACGAGATTGAAACTTAGTGCAACTCTTCTGTCAGAGAATGATATTTATGCGTACGATTAGCATATGCCGTGTACACTGAGAAAAAAAATGTAGGTGGCGTACTTAAAAACATAGATTACATGCGTAATTCCTGTAGTTTTTAGACAACGTACAGCAGACGTATAACTGAAAACGCATGTTTTATAATACTTTCCGTATAAGTGTTCCCTCTATACGTACTTTTCCGTATGAAACAATATAAGCAATTAGGATCTCACATACAAATGGACGTATATAACACATAGCTGAGGAATGTAACAGAAGTATATGCATGTGATATACGGAAAACTGTTAGATATCAGACATCCTGCAACGGCATGATGTAACATCTAAGGGCAGTGCCTACGTAGCATAAGGATAACGTTTGTTCCGTACTAATTTCTGTAGTAAGCAAGAGGATTCCGTATATTTGTACAATATACCGCTGACCAAAGAACGGATTTTTCTCAGTGTAGGGTAAAAAAGATGATCATGATTAGACATGAATGAAATGGTGGAATGAAGAAAATCAAAGGAAACGGCAGAATCCCGAGAAAACTCATGGACACGGTGTTTGTCCTCCACAAAGCCTACTTGGCTTGAACTGGAATCCCATGCATCAGAGGTGAACGCTCTACCACTGAGACAAACGAACATTAAAGTTTAAAAGTTAATCATAATTTTAGGTACGCTTACATCTCATTAATCATTGTCCTTTTACTAGTTTTTTTGCTTCTTGAAGTTTACCGTCCCGTTGAGCACCGAGACCCTAAAAGACATGAATCTACAGTTTAAGATAAAGTCGAAACCACCTGTAATTCGTTCAAATTTTAATCTAGTATCGAAACCTTGTGGTAAGGACGTCGTCTTCTTAGTGGCATATCAAATATTAATAATAATAATAATAATAATAATAATAATAATAATAATAATAATAATAATAATAATAATAATAATAATAACACCGTTATTAGTTTTATCTTAAAATATGTGACGTGGTTATCGTACAAGATCGATTTTCAGGTTTACAAAAAGATGAAACTACGCATGAGGATTTACATTCACCCATTTTGTTCATCTCAATAAATTTTATGCACAGTGGTGGACCTAGCCCGGTGCCGGGGGGGCCTACGCCCCCTAGTTTTTTCAGTGACAAATATAATTTAAGTTTTTATTTACTGTATATATCTTTGAAAGTTTATAGTAAATTCATGATATATCTACCATAGTCTGGGTTCTGGCAGCCCCCCCCTCAGTTTTTACCCTCTAGATCCGCTTCTGTTTATGGATTGGTATATGCCACCTTTCGACTTTTTTTTTATGTTAAACGTTAGTAATAATTAGGTATCGGATTTTTATGCAAGTGCATATTTTGCTTGTTTATATACATTTCTGTTAAACTTGGTACGGATTTATAACAATAATATTACAGCTTGAATTTGAAGTTTTATACTGGATATAAATGCATGTTTCAAAGGTTAGCGCATATACTAGGGCTTAAGAGCACATTCAACATATTCTGTAAGTTTTTTTTTTTTTTTTTTCAGATGTATGCTTATTGTCTATGTAACAGAACGGCTTTCTGCATGGAAGGGTGCTAGAATGCCTGGTTTGTGGAGGACCAATAATTTTAGCAACCGACCAGCAGAACGAGCACAAAGATACTTAAATTCCCAAGACGTTGAAAGAAATCTGATAATGATAAAGACATTGTAATATCGTATCATTAATTCAGAAATAAGAGACGTGAGTAATGCTGCCCAGTGAATGCTTGGCTCCAGTTGGTCAAGTTCAGGACGAGCTTGAGTCAGTTCCTGGTAAATTCAGGCGCTCTATGGAAAAGAAACTGACGGATGTTATTACCAGAAACTCTGACTACAAAATAATTGAAGCTATGGAAAAATATCTTCAAGGGCTAAATTTCAACTTGGCAGAAAATATAGGTACTAAACTTGTTGCTCTCTCTAAATATTGTCCAGTAACATCCATTGATGTTAACATATCATTTTCTGGCTACAAATGTCACAATCTGACACCAAAATATGAAAAGAAGCATCTTGTAACATACTGTCAGGCTAATTACGGGAAAGAGTAAATCCTTAGAAACTATTTATTTTATTTTATTTTATTTTATTTATTTATTTATTTATTGTACAGTGGAAAAGTGTAGAAAAGTGAGACTTGTACTATTTCATATAAATTAAATGCACTCTACAATACAAATGTGACCAAAAACTAGAGATCATGTTCTCATATCATTGAGTTCATTTTAATCTCATGTGTGTTTTAAAACGTTAAGAGCGCATAAATCGTAATTGTCATAAAAAAAAGAAAAGAAAGAAAGAAAGAAATTCTGGAGAGAAGTTGCTGAAAGGTAAAGTATATTTCGATGTTATATTTCATCTACAAAACTGTCACAAGTTTACTGGATATTTGAAAATGCTCTCTTTTATTGTATTGTTAGTGCATATTAAGTGCATATTTTAACACATTTAACAGCATAATTGCATGCATATTTCATGAATGAAAGTGCATACAAAGCTGATGTCTAGTAATAATGCATAATATTACAGACAGTCTACACCTTGGCGTTACTGTTAATGAAAGACTGCGGCTACTTCAAACTGTTTTTAGTTGGTATAGCCATTTTAGAAACTCAGTAAAAGCGGCGATTGTTGCCGATGTTCAGACCGAGAGTCATCACTGCTTTTCTTCAAAATTTCTAAACCATTATTCACAACTTGTTAATTTTTATGAACTACTAACTCTCTTTATATATATTGACCTTTTCTTAATGTATTTGGAAGTGTTTTAGTTGATGCTTCCCACGAGAAATCCGCAGAATTTGTTGGTGAAAGTGTCGTTCTAGCCATCGAGCCCTTTTATTTATTCACTTATTTTTAAATTCCATCATTCATTATTGTATTACTATTGAAGTTAATTATTTATGTTTTTATTAACTTCCAGAAATTCATATATTATACATGAAAATTATATTTGCCATATCATGTTTCAGTATCCCTTCCTATTCGTATCCAAATGAAGTAATTTTTCTATCCCAATTCTGGAATATTATGCATTAAATTATTGCAATGATAACGTTTTTGTATAGTTAATTATAGGTCAACAAGGACACAGTCCAGTACCTTATGATAACAAATGTTGTGGCAGACTTGTTTAAACTTGTTTTATTTATGCTGTTAAAGATATAATAAGTGAGGAAGCCATAAGTGATTGAAGTGTATTTTTAATTTCTGCAAAATAAATGGTAAGTATTAAGGAAATAAAAGTTTAAAAGTAGCAAAAATAGTTTAATTTATTGAAATAATTATTGTGATAAGTTTACAAATGGCGGATAGAATCTACTATAACATTATGCAATTTAAAACATTGTATATACAAATAATGACAGAACAAACTTAAGTAATTAGTAAATTAGATAATCGGTTAACAGTATTTACTAAAGACATGCCTACTGCCATTAAGAAGACAATATATTATAATTCAATACAACCCAAATACTTATGTAGTTGAAGTGGATTTACATCCTTGACTTTAAAATTACATCTTGTAGGTGTTAAATGGTTGGTATTCTCGAGATGTTAGTAAAGTAAATATGATATCTCATGAAAATATTATTGGTTAAAGTGATTCTATTACCCATTAGAGACTGGGGCCTCAGTGTTCTCGTATAGGGAATTGTGTGTACTCCTGTAAAGAAGAAACAATCACTAAAATAAATCATTAACAGAAATTGTTTGTAATTTTGTAATAATGAACGAAATACCATCTGTCGTTAGCATATTTACTTGTAGCAATTCGTCCTTCAGTTACCTACAGTTATTAGTATCTGCTGGGGTTAATAAAGGGAGAACCTATTTAGAAAACGATAATAATAATAATAATAATAATAATAATAATAATAATAATAATAATAATAATAATAATAATAATAATAATAATAATAATAATAATATCCCAAAAGTATCGTAAATTGAAAAATTAGAAAACAGTATTTAGCAGTATAACTCTAAGGAGTATATCTCCTAACCTAACTTAATTGCATCTCGTAGCCTCTGTACAACTAGGGAGTCCTCGACAGAGACCAATTTTAAATCCCGTTTTAGAAATTCTGATCAGTCAACTCAATTTACAAAACATTCACAAGAGAAATTGTAAAACGAGCATTACATTGTTCCAGCCATCTTTAACCTGTATATATGACAATTTTATGTTCTCACCTCACTTTACCTTTCGCATAAATTATAAACATATACATACAGTATATGTCACTACAAAAAAAAAAAAAAAAAAGGAATATAAATTTATTTAATATTAAATTTTAAAAAAATGTGACACGTAATATCTCTGGAATGCAAATAATTTCACACAATGATCTTTCATCACGTGCATCAAAAGCTTTCTGCATGTCACGCATAACTACAGCTAATAAGCATGACTGATGTTTAAATGCCGCAAAAATGAATATAATTAAATGATTATCGTAACTTCAACGCTTTGCACACTCCCACACCACCCATTCACATAAAAATATCTTCTCTATATATAAAACAGACGAAAATACGCATATGTTTATAATGTTTTCTGTAAGTAATGTTGTGAACACTACTTATACTTTTGAAAGTCAACTTCAACTGATTTGTTAATGCACTATACTTCACTTTTTCACTCTATTTTTACAATAAATTATGAATATTGAGAGATAGTTTGTTTGTTTATTGTCAATATAATAGCAAAACAAAATATGTATTTATTTTCCTGATGTTATCAGAGCTTCCAGCATATTAGTACCTTGTTCAAGAACAATATTATAAATATAATTTATTATTATTATTATTATTATTATTATTATTATTATTATTATTATTATTATTATTATTATTATTATTATTATTATTATTATTAGCTGAACCTGCGCTCTCTACATAGGATATTATTCACATATGAGCATGAATATCCGTGTCATTCCTCACAAGATCTATAAATGTCCCTTTACAGATACAAGTGAAAGACGTCTTAATAAAAATTGGCAAGTGGTACTATAAAGGAGAGATTCTTTTATTATTTTTTCAATATCTCGCACCGTTTGTAAGATTTAAGCCTACTTCCGGTTATAGTTTCTAATTCATGTATAATCAATGTTTTCTTTCTTCTTGCATGCAGTATGTAATAAGCAAATACATTACATACACAATTTATTATAATATCAATGATAGATTGTGTTCATTGGGCAAAACACTCCAGACGATAAAGATTCATCTTAGACTGGAGAAATGGTTATCCTTCGTTTTTCATTATCATTTGGTCATGAAACAAACGCGGGAGAGATATATTCCATCTTAACCCCATATTCAAATTTGTGGTGTTAGAACTTATAACTCATAGGATATGATGCTTTATTTTTTAAAAAATTCAACACTTCCAGTGTACCCTTAAAAATGTAATAAAGAAATAACGGCCATGTTTTTTAAATATTCAATTAGGACTGTACAATCTACATAAAATTTGGAATAGACCAGTGAAAACGGCACGTTTCTAACACTTGTGGTTTTTGAGATCTCATTGTCGAAAGGATTGGAGACAAACATATAAACCTAGCATTTTAACTTATAAATTATTATTATTATTATTATTATTATTATTATTATTATTATTATTATTATTATTATTATTATTATTATTATTATTATTATTATTATTATTATTATTATTATCATTATTTGATGTTTCAATTCAGAAACAAAATCTACATCTTCAGTCTGCGATATTTGCAATAAATGCGCAAAGGTGAGACCGAGGATATGGGCAAAAGGTTTGGGTGCGTCTCTCTAGCATTTGATGCGTTATTACACAGAGTGACTTTCTTTCGCGGATTGTGGCAGTGGATGAGTCCTGGTGGCAGCACTTTGAACTGAGTTTGAAAGCCGTCAGTACGCAGTGGAAATCAGCACATCCCAAGAAATTCAAGAACCAGGTTTAGCTGTCAAAGTGATGGTGTTTGTGTTTTTTGATTGGAGAGAACCAGTACTGCTGCATATCAAGGCACCAGAAGAGTTCATCAAGGCACTGCGTTATGTTGACCCGTCTTCGGGAAGCTATCGAACACAAATAACCTGGAATGCTAACGTCAGGTGCTAACATGCTACAAACAATGCCTGTTCTCATATTGCTAGACAAGTGCATTAGCTTTTCGACGGTTCAATTGAGAGATACTGCGTCACCCACCGTACAGCCTGAACTTGTCATCCTGCAATTTTCACATGCTCAATCCACTGAAGAAGGTACTAAAGGGTCATCGGTTCTAGATGTGATTCTAGTTGAAGTCCACTGAGGCGAAATCAGATGAATATTGTGTGTGTTCAAAGGCAGTGACCCTTGTTTCGACCCCCCAAAAAAATGACATACAAGAAGATCTGTCGATCGGCATCAGTCTTCTTTTGTGTTAGCTTTCACACCATATTCACCTGATTTGATTCCAGTAGAATCTATGCTCTTCCCTAAGCTCAAATTTGCCCTCAAGGGAAAATGGTTTGAGGCTGTTGCATCGATTTAAGCGAATGTAATTGCTGTACTAAATAGCATTCTCTTAGACGACTTTTCTAGTGCGTTCCAGAGCCTCTACAACCGGTTCCGACTGTGTAGCGCAGGAAGGGAGGTATGTAGAAAACTGGTGTGCTAGTACGTTGTTTTCGTCATTATTAAGCATCTTATTACAAGGTAGTCCCGGAACTTATTGACCGTACTGTACGTCCGTAGGAATCTTCAATATTCTTGAATTTGACTTCACTTGTATCATTATTCGAAGTGAATCCTCTGAGTACGGAAGAAATTCTTCCTTCGATAATTTAAACAAATCTTATGGGGGTACGGGGCTCAGTGGTAGAGCGCTTACCTCTGCTACGTGAGGTCTTGATTCGATCCCTGAGTTTGTAGTAGACAACATCGCAAACCGTGGGTTTTCTCAGGGTACTCCCGTTTCCGCCCACTTTTCATTCCAACAATTTTTCCACTATTATTCACTTGCTTTAATCATCGTTTCCCTTAGCATAACGATAATTTGGACTAATATTTATACTTTTGAATTTCTCCAGCAAGTGTCTCATGGAAGAATGATACCAGTTGTCAATTTGGGATGGCGTCGATTAGACTATCATCGTCTCGCTTAGCATAACGGGTATAACGTGGGACGTTAAACTCAAAGATTTAATTTCATTATGAACAAATCGTTATTATAAGTAGAGCAACCCAAAAGCATAAAAAGCATAATAGCAATTTAGACATATGGTTGGTACCTTGAACATGGTTGTGGTTATTTAAGGGTCAGGCCCGTATCCAAGGGGGGTCTAGGGGGGCCGCACCCCCCTAAATTTTCGCTGCCCACCCTAAAGTTTTCACGGTAGGCTTGCAAATGCACTATAATATGGTGATGAACTATAAATGGTTGGGTCGGGCTCCCCCAAACTTCAGCCGGGCCCCCCTAAATTTTTGGGCTGGCTACCGGCCTGTTAAGGATCCAGAAAAAAACAAATTTTAAAAGCATAATAAAGCATAATTTGAGAAAATAAAGCATAAAGCATAATTTAAAATATATAGCACAATTCTTGGAAAATTCTGTATAACTGCAAGTTTAACATACTATATTAATATTTTTTTTAAAAAAAAACAATATTTACAAAGCAAAATCATTGAGAATATAACAATGCAACAATGAAAAGCTAATTTTTATTTCTGTAAACTTTTTAGTGTAATTCTTTGATGTGGAGAAAAAGAAGGAATGAAGAAAACTTTCCGCCAACAATGAATAATACACAAGAACTCCACACTATAATGTTATGTGTAGCTCTTGAACTTGAGCACTTTCTGTATTTTTTGGTGATATCTTTTACTTACCCTATCTATATACTGTATATGCACCTCTAAGGTGCACATAAGTGAAGCAAAAACTTACTCGAGTAAAGCATATCTCTTTATAATGCATTAAGTAGAAATTTCATTAAATATGAAAGAAACTGGTTGCATAAAATATTAATAAATAGATCAAGATATTTAGAATATTTAATGTATAGTAAATATTTTAGATTATACACGATTAATATAAAACAATGGCTGAAATTAACAATAAAGCATAATAAAACATAATTTGAAAAAATAAAGCATAATTACACAAAAAATAAAGATAAAGTGGGTTGCTCTATAACAATTACTGCATTTACTTAACGGTTAACAAATTAACATTTATCTTCAAAATAACGTTTAGCAGGATTGTTGCATGCATTCCTCCCTCTCTAATTGTTGTTTTCAGTAGCAAATTAGTGATTTTTATTTGTTTATTTATTCATTTATTGATTTTTACTAAAATATTCTTGAAGTATTATTCCTAACTTTGGTGTCCAGCAGGCCCGAACTGGGCCAGGTGGCTAGGTGGCGATCGCCGCCCAGACAGGGGTTAAATCATAAGGGGGCCAAATTAAAATTTTAACAAAGAGAGATCGCATAAATTTGGAATGTAATTATGTAAATCGAAACGGAAATTTATTTCACCAATTTATTGTAGCAATATTAAAATTTACTACTGATAATTTCTTTCCTGATCTTTTATCACGTCGCGTCACAACTATTGTAGATAATTCCATTAGATCACACTGTAGGCCGCCTATATGTGCACATGGTTTGCATAAATACACACAATCTGAATACTTGACATAGTTCGTGGACCTCAAGTGTTTACTGATATTAATGTCCTTACCGATATTAATGTACGAGAAGATTTTGTCGCACTTGTTCCGGAAGGTATATTCCTCCCCCGGAAAAAATATTTCGGGTTATGTGCAGTGGGCATTCCTTTGCAGCTTATTATACCCCTTGTTTAAGAATACTGAAACTGCCAGTGCTAATTTTACATCATATGTCTGTACTTCTTTATTAACAAAATACAAATTTCCGACATCCCAAGGCGAAGTGAAAAAAATGTATGCTAATGATTACTGTCTGTGTTATTTTCATAAATATTGTTACACAACATATTCCTTGATTTTATGTTATGATTTTTATGGTATAATGTACGGTGTGTCTACTAAAGGATAGTGTGCTTTATCTAATATAATAGTGTGCTTTTATCTTAGGAAAACAGTGGGGTAACGGTTGTTGGAGCAGGGGCGTCATTTAGGGGGGCAGGGAGGGGCATTTGCCCCCACTGAGTTTGAGTTGTATATAGATTTTATGAATAGAATAGTAGTAAATCAGTGAAAAACGCGAAATTTTACTTATATCAAGGGGTCTTCCCCCCCCCCCCCCAAGAAAAATCTGAAATGACGCTCCTGGATTGGAGGGATTGAGAATTCAGGACCAACACAATATGTCAGCCGCCGGAGCCAACTGGTAGCCAGTCCGGCCCTGGTGTCCAGTAACTTGGGAAATAAACGTTTGCACAGAAAAATATTTCTCACTAGCAGAAGTGTTCGTTCTTTGTATGGACTGAACAGTATGGAATTTGCAAAACAGTAGAGTAATTTGTGATGTCTAACTTGAGGGGACTCCCAGATACACTATACTTTTTGATAATTCAGAACGTGTGACCCCCAATATTCTCCGAGTCGAAAATAAAAAAAAAACGGCTTCGTACGAGATCAGATTTGGTGAAGACCTATCTGTGTATAAAATTTGATGAATCTTTTCTTTGCAAAAATCTCATGACAGATACATATGAGTTCTTTTATGGATTGGCTACTTATACATACATAGTAAGCAGGGCATGGTCTGCCTTTATAGTAAGTTTAGTTAAGATTGGATGTGTGTAATGTAGTGTACTCTAAGTCCAAATTCCAACTTTCCTGGCCCATAAGCTGAGAATCAAATATTTCTTACTAGATGAAATACCCATTCTTCGCACGGGGAGGATTTGTTCTATGCAATATATAATATGCAAAAATAAAGAAGTGATTGAAATAAATAATGAACAGCGAAATTTGCGGCATTACCCTGTCAATATGAGTGAAATACACTGAATGCTCACTGAATTGCGACCATTCCTTCACGCAAGAAAGTGAGACCAGCAGTCGATCTGATTACATCACCATGACTGGTAGTATTGTAGAGAAAGAACACACTTGAGAATACATGTTGGCACAAGGCACACTGTTATACTTGGAGGTGGGCAGGATTTATCCGCATTACAATACGGCATGTGGGTACCCGAGCAATAGATGCGTCAATAACCCAGACAGCAATACTTGTCAGATGCGCCCGTTGCTGTGTAGTGAAAAATCTATAAAGAGTGGAAAGAAAATGGAGTAACGGTCTCCAAGACACGGAAATACAGGGGCGTACGGAAGTTCAAAACGTGTGGCGAACGTCGCGTCAAACAGCCCATAACAGCCAAATGAAAATCAGTGTCCGGGAATTAGTGACAAATACAGTGATGCATGCATACCCACGCAACTATACGGTGTACCCTAGCACGCATGCAGTTCCACAGCAAACAACACACTCGTCACTCATTTCTTACGACTCGTCACCGAAACTCATACTCGGTCTCACTTGGGTACAGGAACACACTAATTAGACCATGGATGATTGGGAAATTGTGTTGGTCCCATAAATCACGGTTTGCGCTATCCTCTCGGACGAGCGTGTGGCGCCTACAGCACGAAGCTGCGGATCCCCCCTCGCGTATGGTGCGTACTGTACAGGCAGGTGAAGGCGGCTGTACGATTGGGGGATGCTTCTGTTGAAATGGATTAGGACCGTTTGTATGTATGGACCACAGCAAGACCTCCGTTGTGTACCTGCAGGTGTTAGAGAATCATGTACATCCTAAAATGCAACACTTCTATCCACACGAAGACGGCATTTTCAAGGACGTCAACGCACAGTGTTACCAAGCCAGGACTTTACTTGCTTGGCTTAAGGAACAGTCCACGGAGCTGTAGCATATGAATTGGTTCCCTAACTCATCGGCCCTTAATCCTATAGAACATTTATGGGATGTTGTGTAGCGAGCTCTTCGCACAACGACTTAGCTATGTACCGACATCTCTAGGCTCATTGTGAGATGTCATCAGGAATATATGGTGTCAGATCCCCATGGAAACATATCAGCAACTACCAAAATCCATGCTACACCGTGTCCAGGCCGTCCTCTGAGCAAAAGGTGGAACATCAAAGTATTAGATAGGTGGTTGCAATTCAGTGAGCACTCAGTGTATACAAATAAAGGTAAGGCAACGCTTTGGGCGCTGCCTCTGTCAATCCTAATGAAATAAGTACATAATGAAGAGTAGTGTATTTGGCATTGCCCTGTCAATATTAGTGTAATACATACATAACGAATAATAATGCGTTTGGATTTATCAATGTCAGTATGAGAGATAAATAAATAAATAAATCATGAATAGCAACTCTTTCGCCTTTCAATATTAAATAAATAAATAAATAACGAAAAGCAATGCCTTCGGCGTTGTCCCTGTCACTTCCGGATCAGTAGGCATGTCCCTTCTTTTCTAAACTTGGGCTTAAGTATCATCAGGATTATCACATAACAGCTTAGCGATCCCGAAAACTGTAGATTTGACACTAATATTGTACATTTTGAACGCAACATATTTCACCCCGCTCATTACGTTGGAAGGTAAACTTGGATTTGAACAGCATCGGAAGTTCAGTATCTCGGCGACTATGGATTTGACATTAATATCCGTTGGGAGCTTCCTCGTGGCTTATGGTTAGCGCGAGAGGCCCCGGTTCGATTCCCGGTAGTACCTCATGTGATTTGGATCTCCGTTAAGAAGTGAGTTCACATCTCATATAGTCTCGCTGCTGAAAGGGAGGCTATACCCAAATCTACCAACAGTAGCATTCTTCGTCCCGGGTATTTATCCTCTCTTTTTTGGACGTTTTTACGCCCCTCCCCAGTCCGACCTCTCGAAGCCGAAGATCGAAGAAAGGGCTTCGAAGGCGATTATATTTGCCAAAAATTTATTTGTGTACAAAATTTAGTGGCTGTAGGTGTTGTTTCTATGCAAAAAGCTGATGAAAGACAAACACACAACTAAATTCATTAATATATTATAATTATTAAAGATGCTTGTTACACAAGTAAAGATTTATGTTTATGCGAAGTTTAATCAAGATGTAATGAATGCTGTAGATGGTGTATGCAGGGCAGGATTTAGGGGTGGTGCAGAGGTGCAGGTGCACACTCTCCTTCGTTGTAAATATACACTATCAATAATGAGAAGCTAGCAGTGAAAATACCCACACTTTCGGAAACTTTCTGCCATCATGTTTCCGTTTAAGGCTTAAAAGGAAACAGAGCTTTACAGAAGTTTAAGGAAAAGGATTCACCAAGCAAAACAATATAGCATTTGTCAAGTACGAAAGGAAACATAAACTAGGATAAGAGAATATTTTTTTACTACACATCACTTGCGATCCTCTTTAAAATACTTTCCTCATTCTATGCATCAGTATTGATAGGCATAAAGAATATTGTCACGTATCACTTTGAAGAGTTTCAGTGTGATTGGTTATTTTGGTAGTTATCGGTGCACCCCCCATCAGACTATCTTGGATCCGGCCCTGGGTGATATAATTCTGATTGATTTATTTATGATTTCGTTTATCAAAAATTCCTTTTATATATTTACACTCTCTGTCCGTGTGTCCTTTCTAGAGAGACAAAATCTCCAGAACAACTCTGATGTGTCGCCATCAATTTTGACCAGGATGTAGAGGATCAGAAATTAGGATTCGAGTTCTTTGATTGAGATGATACACCCAGTTCATCCCAAGGTATCTTGACAATCAAAATCGGTTAACCATGTATTCCCATTGGAGCAGTTATAGGTACCATCCTTGGTTGATAGTTACCCGCAGTGCTCCTAAGTCTAGCGGGTTAGTATAACTTTTAGGCGTAAATGTATGTCAATGGAATACAACACTAAAATTAAACTAAATGACTTTCTATTGAACAATTCTTAAAAAAAAAAAAAAAACTTAAATATTTTGTAACTTGCAAAGCAATTAATTTATCGTAAACTGTACTTAATTTAACTTGATATGAAATGCTATATTAAGTCTAGGTTTGGTAAAAAATATTAGCTTGTTAAGAACTTTGGTTTATCATAAACCAAACCAAACTCTTTCACGTACTGTACACCGCGACATTTCTACTTGTCACAAAAATGAAATGAAGGACGAAAAATAACCAGTAAATTGATAATTTTGTGCGTACGTTTATTGTGTTCATAATTTAGCTGCCTATTCTGTAAACACGTAGATATACAATATATATCGATATCCTGTTTGATCAACTGTAAAAAAAATAATCATTTTTAGTAAAATCTAAATAGCTTATTATCGTATTTTGGCTAAACTTCTTATATAAGCCATTACCAAATCTTTAACTCAGCTCTTTCTTAAAACTAGGCACGAAAGCAAGAAGTTACTGATGAATTCCATTAATAAACAGCTATCTGTTTTATCCACCATTTTTACAGTGACATGGAGGGCGTGGTCCTTAAAAGCACAAAATTATTACCAAGCAGGTGCCTTTTAATTTAATGTTACAGTCTAGAAAGCGATCCGCATTTATGCTAATTGCCATTTCATTTCGCATTTTACCCCTCCCTTCTTCTCTTTGGCAGTACAGGAATTAAGTTTTATTACATGAACTGAAGAATGAAGGAGAAAAAAAATAAGTATTTTCATACGGTTGAGTGATCAGAAAGAGTTAGTTGGAAGGGTCATTTAGTGTGTTTATAGAGGCATATTTTGCACGAAAGAATAGCAATTTGACACAATACACATGCGACTTATTATATCAAAATAAGATGTTCTGTTACCCATTATGTCTCACCATCGCCCAAAATATACTTTGTGAATAGCAATCATTTTTTGGTGTGTTGGTAAATCATCGCTTGGTCAGGTATTTATCGCATTCTTGTTTTCACATCCAACACCTAAGGTACAAAAGAAGTTTTACTATGATCACACGTGTTTCTCCGAAGTCAACTGACCATAAAAACACATGGAGTAGTATATAGGAGAGTAAGTAGTGACTTGTACTACAGTGAAACCTTATGCAAAATCTGCAGGATTTAAATAGCTGAAGGTGGAAACAGGGAGAAATTTTCAGATCTTTGTGTGCCGCATCACCCCCCTAAAAAAAAAGCACTTGGTGTCAGAACGCCCCGTGTCAGAATGCGCTCTCATACAAAAAAAAAAAAAAAGTGTTTGATTTGCGCCAAAATATCTGCTGCCGAAAAATCAGGTGTTATCCGGCAAAATGTCGAAAATTAGTAAGATTTTCATTTAGTGTCAGAACGCCCCTTCTCCAGAAATAAGTACGATTCCATTACAAGAAGTACAAATGATATCCTGAACTGGACAACGTACTCCTAAATACAGTATTATTCTTTTCATTTTGTATTCCACTTTAAATGAAAGGATCCGTATCATATAGCTGAAAAGCAAAGATAAAAAAGGAGCATTAATATGAAATTAATCGATCAATCAATGAATAAGAAAAAAAAAAATCAAAATAAATTACTATTAGCTCAGATGTTCTGCAACGTACTGGCATCGTAAGACGATTTAGTTTTAATTAATCGTTCTTACACTTGATCGACTCGGAAACCACTACAATTCATAAATGAGTTCCGTTCGTTTGTAAATTCATTATAATTACAGATACATGTGATCCCATACTGAGTTTCAAATTGTTGCAGGGTATCGCGTAGGTACACTCATGTCCAAAATTATTGTCGCATGTCTATAAATGTGTTGTTCTTGGAATATAATTTGATAACGAATTCGCTCGGTATTTCTTATAATGTTAGTATATGTATAATCGGCAAAGACATGTATGTGGCAAATTTCATGTCAAAAGAGCAGTAAATAAGAACAATAAAACGAAAATTAAACTTCCTTGTCCATTTAGCAATATTTTGTTTTACTCATTCTAATTTTTATTCTTTTCCTATGAAATTTACCACAGATATACATTTCCCGATTATACACATAGTATCAGTATTAAAAGTAACCTGCAAAATCATTATCAAATTATATTCTTACAAGAATACAGTTATAGATATGCGACAATTATTTTGGACATGAGTGTCCATGGAAGAAATTAAATGAAAATTCCAAATGTCAAATAATCAAATGACTAAGAGCAATAGAAACATTCCTTGCTTGCGTTTGACGCCTATACTAGACTAGCAACGACAAGGGAATCGCTGTTGTGCGTGACTGCGCGTGCTGCGCGAGAAAGGAATGTTTTGGGACTTGGTGAGTGCAGTTATCAAGAGATAAACATCTGCTTTTCGAGAGGGGGCATTTTGACACGAATTATGCAATTTTATGAGAGGCTGTTGAGAACAGGGCGTTACGGCACTTCCAGAGATGGCGTGGGTCAATGAAAATTTAATCCATAAACAAGTGACCCACCATTTACCGTGACCCAAGATGCGCCGTTACCCACTCTGATCCACTATGAGCCAATCCGACCTACCAAAACTCATCGTCATCCACTCTGACCATGATCCACGCCCTCCTCTTCACTTATTAAAGAGTTTACGCTTGTAATAAAACAAGGCTGTGAAATTATCACTAAGGGTCTTCACTATAGCGAAATTAAACTACCGCTAATTTTAGAGTTTTTCTGTAATATTTTCAAAACAAAAAGAAAAAAACATATTCGAAAAGCAAAAATATAGTGAACTAGACAATACGATTTTACATGTGATGCCTTTATCACAATTCACCTATCTGCTTTTGGTACGCTGCTATTTACAGAACCCGCAAGAAATGCTAAATCTATCTACAGCTGCAAATCGAAAACAGATAGATGAGTTGTGATAATGGTATAACATGGAAAATCGTGTTATCTAGTTCACTGCGTTTCTGCTTTTCGAATATTTTTATTTGTTTTGAAAATGTTACAGAAAAACTCTAAAATTAGCGGTAGTTTAATTTCACTGTAGTGAAGACCCTTAGTGGGAGTTGAATTTCTACGGTCAACCGCTCAAGCACCGATCTGTTACAATACCAGCGGATTTGATCTTTACGATATAAAATGGTAAAGTATTTGTCATAGGCCATGTTAAGATGAATTTCCATTTAATTATCATATATAATTATTTCCCCGTTGAATTACAAATACTTTTTAGTGGAAAATAGGATGACATTTGAAAATCTCAAATCAAGGTAAAATAGGCCAATGTAAAGGGGAAAAAAAGGTAAAAATCGACTGTGTCTTGGAAGTCAAGTAGAAGTCCTATTGCCGTTATTACAATTACAAATATTAATATCCCAATCTGCCTGAAGTTCTTTTATCACTTACTATAGTCATATCAGGAAAGTAAATAGAAACAAATGAAAAAGAAATAAAAGTGGAGGCCTTGGAAATAAAACGTAGACAAACTCACCAGTGTTTAGAAGATGCAATGCACTGAGCAGAGTGACTAGGTGGATTAGAGTAAGTCACTGGGTCAGAGTGGACAACCACGGTGGGTTGCAGTGGGCCACGTTCTGTTGACCCACGACTCACAGACCCACTTGACCCACGACCCGGCATGGAAAATTAACGATTTGGGAGAAGCTAATAGTTATAGCTCTTGAATCGCCAACGGGAACTCCCTGTTCGAATCTGGTTGCCGCTCATTCTGAAGAAGGCTTATCCAGGGATTTATCTCACTTCAACCAGACAATTGCCATGATGGTGTACTTTTAAATATAGAAACTCGTCAATTTCCTAGTGGTGGGCACAAAAACCGGTTTCGAAACCGGTTATCGGTTTTCTCCAAAACCGGTTCGGTTTTTCACCAGATCCGGTTTCGATTTTCTTCAAAACCGATTCCGTTTTTTTTTTCAAAATTTGTTCTATTTCTGACCAGAATGGTGTTTCGTTGTTCTCCGGAAACCGAATCCATTTCCACAGAAATAGTCTTATGTGTTTTCGAAAAGTTTTCACCGAAACCAGTTTCGGTGAAAACCGAACCGGTTTTGGAGAAAACCGAAACCGGTTTTGAAGAAAACCGAACCGGTTTTGAAGAAAACCGAAACCGGTTTCGGTGAAAAACCGAACCGGTTTTGGAGAAAACCGAAATGTCGGTTTTTCGGATTTCGGTTTTTATAGAAACCGGTTTTCGGTTTTTATAAAAACCGGTTTTGCCCATCCCTACAATTTCCTTTCACTACCTTTTCCATTGGTGTTGTTATTTGTTGAAGTATAGGTTTCCTTTGTAGTACCTGCTATATTAGACGTGGATCTACATTTTAGGATGGAATTAAAATCATCATATTGCCAGTGGCGCAACCAGCTATGAGCTCGGGAGACCAGACCTCTCTGAAACTACCTTGGCTTATTTATACAGTAGCGCTGCAGACAAATTTTGGTGAAATTTCCACAAAAAAAAAAATCATTATTGCTTGGTAGTCTTGGCTCCTCCCGAAATAATATCCTGGTTGCGCCTGCCTACTGCTTTCTAATTTTAATGTCCCACCGGGAATCGAATCCAGGACCACGTGCACCTAACAGACAGATTGTATTTAAAATCCGTTAAATGTGTTTCATTATTATAAAAGTAGTTTTCGCAGACATTTAATCATCATCGTTCTTAGTTCTCAGGAACGCAGGCCATTAGCTTACGTCTCGTACGAAAGCACATCATGATTTGCCTGCATCCGATTAATTCTAATGCTACTCCAGATATTGCCATCATATCACATTAAAGAGGATAATCACATTCATATTAGAAACTTGCACTGGCCGAATGTTTCGGCCCAAGTCCAATCCAGCCTGCGTGAACCTTAGCCTAGTCCAGCCCGGGCCCAGAAAATTTTAGAGGTTTATGGCCCGAATCTACCCTGGCCTGATAAGTTTCTAAAATTCTTGTCCCAAGCCCGGCCCGACCCGATATCTTTTGAAAACTCTAGGCCCGAGCCTAGGCCCGATAGGCAACCTGCCTCTAAGCAACATCAACTGTAAATATTTCATTGTTTGTAACATCTTTCACTCCATCTGAAGTACACAGACTTCAATGTTTGGCTTTATTCCAATTATCGTTTAACGAAAGTTAATAATTATTAAAGAACTGCAATTAATCGGTCCGAGCCTGGCCCGACTTGAAGAGAAAACAGGTCGGTCCTACCAAACCTGGCCCTCTCCCCCGAAAAAACGGAGTTGCCCCATCGAAGCCCGGCCCGTGCAAGTATCGACTTAACAGTGGTAAGGTATGAGGAGCAATTTAAAAGAAAGCTTTGGTTGATTGATTAATTGAGGTTTAATTGGCATCTGAATCGAGACTTTTTAAAACAAAACAATAAAACACGGATCTTAATGAACAGAAGAAGAAACAAACTGTTGAACAACGTTAGAAAGCAGATTTGTACTAGCACAGGGAAGTTCTATGTGATATAGTCATGTGCAAGAGCAGACCTTCGGTCTGGTTGTGGCCCACTGAAAAAGTCATCAGGCCCTCCTGATCCGTTATTGCAAATGATTTTTTTTACGTAACCTCTTAACCTGAATTGATTTCACCCCCTGAATAACTGATATCCACTTTAAAAATATCCCTCACGTTGGAACATCCAATTTGCCATCGAACACTGAGAGACTAGTTTAAAACATGAAGGATCAAGTTTCTCACTAAAATAATAAGTAAATACGTAGATTTTTCTGCGTTTCTTTAATAAGTAAAATATTTTGGTTACCGTTATAGCCTATTTACCTATTTCTGGTTACCTATTTCTGTGGTGTCACTGTACAATGATCAATTTTATCCTTTTTGGCTATTTAATTCTTGTGAAAATGTAATACATTATCTCGTACGGCACTAGAAAGACCTTTATGATTGGCCCACCCTCTGTTTCAACTTGCACACACCTAATTTAATATAAGAGATATATGAATTTTTTTTTACTGAATGTACGGTCTGTTCACCATACACTAAAAAAAAAAAAAAAACTCCAAGTGTGCCTAACTCTCGTATGGATAGATTGATACCAGTCTATGTTTTAGGAGTGAGAGTATGTTTTGATTTGTTCAAAATCAATGTGGTACTATAGAAGCTAGGGGCTGAGACCAAAATTAAATTTCCAACTTCCGTAGTTCCCCATTTGCACCACAATGATTCGATTGGTGAGTGGTTGTTGGAGTTTAACTTTCCTTTCAGAAGAGTTTTCATTGCACTTTGAATAAACTTACTCAGTGATTCTAACCTCCAATATTTTCTTGGGGACACAAAAGCTCAGTCGTAGGATGGTCACTTCTGATGTAGTGGGTCCCTGGTTTGATCCAGATCATGTGCGTTTGTGATGGACAATATCGTATCTGTGGATCTCCTTGCTTTCGTTTTCTCCCACATTTTAGTTCTACCAATTATTTCTCAATAATTTACTTTTATCAATGATCCGTTTTCTTTAGCCTAAATGTCATAATCGTGTCACGTAAAATTGAAGAATTCATTTTATTAATTTCTTCTAATAGCCTACTTTTCTCCCTGCTTGGTCTTCTATAAATTATAATTTTGTATGTAACATTTCTAATTAACCGGCTTACATTTCAACTAATTTTCTCTTGACGCCCTAGAATTTCAAGAACGTTTTTATGTTATAATCTCTGTATCAAAAGTCCTGGAATTAGTATAGAAATGTTCGTTACCATCTTACTGCGTCCGTTCAAGATTTCGATATTCTACACAATAACTCTTGAATGAAAGCAATTTTTATTTTATTTTTATTTTACTTTATTTTATTTTTATTTTGTTTTATTTTATTTTTTATTTATTTATTTATTTTTTTGCAATATATAAGTGCAGCAATTATTTCAGGTAAGTTCGTTTACAACGGTACGTTGTATATTCACGTTGTATATTCACTTGTATCGTTGTATATTCACTTGTATGTAATATTCACTTGTAATTCCTAATATGTACTATCGGAAGAAAAGAAAGAAATGTTTTTAAAATAATGATTGACAATATATATAAAGACATTCAGATGTTCAAACAAAAATAATAATGAGATTGTCCATACGTTGTTGGCAGGACAACCAAATAATATATAAATAAATGGAATGAAATAAGGAACAGAGTGTTATTATTAATGGCTCAAATATAATATCAAAAGGAACCAGTGAATAGTGGGAATCATATATATATTATATGATCATATATTTTATCGTTGTACGTTAATAGGGTCCAGGGGCGGATCAAGGACGGACTTCTGGGGGGGGGCGGTGAGTTAGAATATTGCTACTTAGAGCTACCTTTAAGAGGTCCAAACTCTGGGATGGGTTTTATTTATATATATAAAATAAGAAAGTTTCCTCTTCTGGGCGGGGGGAATCGCCCCGATCGCCCCCTGGATCCGCCACTGATAGGGTCAGTCTGTTAACATCTTAACGGGTAACGGCGACATACGTCCGTCCGGTAGTCCTACTCCACACGATACCCCTTGAACAACAGCAATTTTTTTATTTAGTCAGTTATTTTCGCAATAAGTGGCGAGAATCATTATCACGGCCGAGTTCATTAATGGAGTCAATACGCTAATATCTTAGCGGCTAAAGGTCACTTACGTCCGTCCGTTAGTCCACACGAAAACTCTCCAACAAAAGCGAATTTTTGAGTTCTCTTTCAATAGATAGATAATGAGTATCACGGCCGAGTTCTTTAAGTGAGTCAATTAGTTAACATCTAAATGGGTAACGATAACTTTAACTGTCATATCCCACTTTTTACTATTAAAACAAAGGTGGTAGAAGTTACATATTACGCCGTTAGATGGTAGGTAAATGATAGGAGTGGATGACATCTACCGAACAAAATTAAAACTTCTAGTGCGTGATCCTCTTTACTTTTTCCTGTCTTTTCTGGAATACTGTTCAATCTAAGAAGACCACAAGACCAGATCCAGAGGAACATAGTTTGAAAAACGCTGACTTACTTAACTATTAAATTACTGTTTCAGTAAAAATCATGAAAATTCTCCATTTTCTACGACAAGGTTGTATGTGAGTGTACTTACTATAAAGCTAAGCAGAAGTTAACCTAGAAATATATGTAACTAGAAGAGGCATCCGTGTATTTTTTACCCATTCACAGTGGTTCTCAATTTATTCTAATTTCTATTTGTTTAGCTATAGAAAAAGTAGATCAACGACACGTCGTTTTCGGAATGAAATAATAATAATAATAATAATAATAATAATAATAATAATAATAATAATAATAATAATAATAATAATAATAATAATAATAATAATAATAATAATAATACTATTTTGTCAAATAAACCGCGAGCAAACACTATTGTACTTCGCTGTGATAGGAGACACTTTTGTCAGTTCCACGATGCTAAATAATACAATTTCACTCAACAGAAATGAAATGAAGGCGTGCTTACTATACGTAGTTTGCACGATTTCCAACAGATGTCACCTAAATACAGCGTTAATTCTGTTGCAAAGCTCACTGGCGACACAAAATAAATTTATAGAAAGGAAATTCGAATTCTAACTCATTTCCACTCATTTCCATTTATTATTGACAATAGCGACATCATGCGTAACAGTTGAACTTTTCAGTTGCTTTTATTTATTAATATTATTATTGAATGTTGAGGTGCCAGCCTATAACTTGAGTATACTGTAGAATAGTCTCTCAAAGTAAGTACGAGAAGAAGAAATGTAAACAGCTAGAAACGAATAATAGGGAGATGTAAACTTCTTTTCACTAGATATTTTTATTATTTTGTAGAAATTTCGTGGTGATTCCTCAATGACACCGTAAATAAAATATAGCGGGTGCAATGATTTAAATTGTATTAATCGGAATGGCCAATATCAGAAAGGATACAAAACAAGTTTCAAGACTTGCGAATTCTGACTGAAGTTGTATGTTCTTTGTATGTGTGAGATAGTGTTTCTCTCAGAAATGTTCCAGGGGCATGGGTGCCGTCCCACCTTAAATTTTTACTGCCTCCCCTAAAATTCGATGGGACTCCCTAACTTCTACCGGGACCCCTACATTTTTGGGCTGACTACGGACCTGGGCACTCTTAGTATTCGGATAGGCATATTATTTTCACACGGTACTATTCTTTTTATTATTATATTATAGGCGTATTATTTTGGTCTCCTCCAGGGAAGGCACTCTCAGAGTTCCGGGAGACAGTGTCCATCAAAACATGTCTGGAAGAAACACTATGTGTAAGTAGACACCTAAGAGCTAGCATGAGAGAATGAAATTGACAATTCAATTAAGATATATTTTTTTCAAGACACTATTCGTTTTATTTATTTATATTAATTATAATATATTATTTAATTTATTTATTTTATTTACAAAAGGCTAGAGAAATTGGTTTAATTGAGTTTCAGATTTAATCGGTGCCACTGTTGAACACCAGTCCAAAATTTTCAAAATTTTGGAAGCAAAAAAAAAAAAAAAAATAGTCCTACTGCACTGAGGTTGTGCAGATTGATATGACTAAGAATGCATAATTTCAAGAAGGTTATGTAGTACTATGTTCTCCTTAATTTTCATAAAATCGATTTTAGCCCTTAAGAGATCCGGGGTTTTTGGGCTATTTTTTAGACTTTCAGTCAAGCAGCTACTGCATCGTCACAATTTATCCTAAAATCATGGTTCATATCTCATTCTCTTCAGAATTGAGCTGGCTTTCAAATGATACCACTTACATGCTCATACCGTATACCAGGAGTGGGAAAAATGATGTCAAAGGGAAAATTTCGGAGGGAAAATTTTTTTTCCTCGCCCTTTGGGCCCCCCTGAAGCGACCCTGTGTGAACGTAGCCATCTAAAAAAAATCTGATAAATAGTACTTGGTATACTGAATGTGTGTGCCAAATTTGAAGTTTCTATCTTGAATACCAAGGGCGGGAGAAATTTTATCAGGAATTTCCACCATGCCCCAAACTACCGTAAAACACCATGATCTCAGGTAAAAAATTTCCTGAGACATCCCTAATTACCCTAGGGTCACGTTTCGCACATCATTCTCTTCAGAATAGAGCTGCCTTTCAGGCGGTATGACTCACGTGTCTCCATCATGTATTTTAGGCGGGAAAATGAGGAAAAACGGGATTTTTGGGTCTAAATATCCTTTTTTCAACTTTTAGCCCCCCTGGACCCTCCTGTTTTAACGCAGAGATCTGAAAAAAAATCTGGTAAATACTACTCGGTGGGCTGAATGTTTATGCGCAATTCCAATTTTCCAGGTGCAAAAGTAAGCCCGCCCCCCCAAAAAAAATACCGACAATGTCCCATATTCCCGTATATAGAGGGAAATTTTTAAACATTCCCTGAGACATCCCTAATTACCCTAGGGTCATGTTTCGCTCATCATTCTCATCAGAATAGAACTGCCTTTAAGGCGATACCATTCACTTGTCCTCATTATGTATCTAAGGCCTGAAAATCCCGTGAAAGGGATTTTTGGTAAACATTTCCCTTTTTCAACGTTTAGCCCCTCTGTACCCCCTGTTTTAACGCAGAAATCTGAAAAAATCTGGTAAATACTACTCGGTGGACTGAATGTTTCTGCACAATTTCAATTGTCTAGGTGCAAAAATAAGCCAGTACAAAAACAGTACCGAAAATGTTCAAAATTCCCCTATACAGAAGTATATTTTGATAAAAATTCCCTGAAAATGAAATTGATGGATCGTATTTCATTTGTATATGTATACCTGACACTTCCCTAATTATCCTAGGGCCATGTGTAGCACATCATTCTCTTCAGAATAGAACTGCCTTTCAGGCGGTACCATTCACTTGTCTCCATGATGTATCTAAGGCGGGAAAATGAGGAAAAACGGGATTTTTGGGTAAAAATATCCCTTTTTTCAACTTTTTGACCCTCTGGATCCCCCCTGTTTTAACGCAGAAATCTGAAGAAAAAATCTGGTAAATACTACTCGGTAGACTGCATGTTTGTGCAAAATTTCAATCTTCTACGTGCAAAAATAAGCCCGCCAAAAATACTTTACATAACCCCCCCAAAAGTATTACACGAAAATATAAATTTTAGACTTATGACGTCATCACCTCCTATGTCTCGACACAGGAAGGTGTGAAACCATCCGTAATGTCTTCTGCAATACCTCTGGACTTGAAAAACAAAAAAAAAAAAAAAAAAAAAAAAACTCGGACTAAAAGCTCAAATAGGAGAGTTATAACGCAATGTATCATGAAACACCCCGTATGGTACAAATTGTACCATGAGATCCCCAAAGGGTTAGTGGAGTTTCCACGTACTTTTTGTATGGCCGATGGTATTCTTTTATATGCTAATTTATTTCTCTACTATTAGCTGAATCGGTGCTCTGTACACAGTGCATAATTCAGATATGAGCATGAATCTTCTTGTCATATATCATAACATTCGTACATGTCCCTTTACAGACACAAGTGAAGGACGTCTTGATAAAAATCGACCAGGGGAATCATAAAGGGGAGATTTTTTTGATTTTTTTCAATATCTTGCACCGTTTGCAAGATTTGAGCCTACTTTCGGCTGGAATTTCTAATTCATGTATGATCAGTGTTTTCTTTCTTCTTGCATGCAGTATGTAATAAGCAAATGCATTACACATACAATTAATTATACGTAATGTCAATGATATATGGTTTTCATTGGGCAAAACACTTCAAACAATAAAGATCATCTTAGACTGGAGAAATAGTTATCCTTCGTTTTTCATGATTATTTGGCCATGAAACAAACATCTGAGAGATATAATTACTAACTGCGTGTAGAAATGCGTGGTGTTGGAATGTATAACATGTACGATATGAGGCTTCACTTCACTTTGTAAAATGTCAATACTTCCAGTCTACCTCTAAAAAATGTAATAAAAAACGACCAATTTTTAAATATTCAATTAGAACTGAACAATTTACACAAAACTTGCAACCGATCAGTGAAAACGACATTTGGCTAGAACTTGTGGTTACCGAGATATCATTGTTAAAAGAATTTGCCACAAACATATACACTTTTCTTGACCACAAACATATAAACCTAGCATTTTAATATATACTTTAAGCGTCTGTAGGAGAGAAGAAAGTGTGGAATTCGTGAAAATTATCGAGTTAGAAACTATACTAGAGAGATCTTAACGAATTTACACCTTTCATGGCCCCTATACCGAAAAAGTAATTTTTGGATGACTCTCATTTCATCCGTTTATGCGTTCCTCCGGAAGTATATGAACTCTTCTGGATGTCATACCGTTCAACATAGCCAGGTCGAATTTTAACGAATTCTCTACGATTCTCTAGAGTTTCCAAGAGAGTTTGACGAATTTTCCTCTTACTTTTGAACATAAGGGTAGCTAATTGGAGGCTGAAAACCAAAATTTGCGAACTTTTCTACAACACTTCTAACAATTTCTGTTTTTATTTTACACATCAATATACTATTAGCAATCTATATATATAAATCCTTAATACGTTATAAATAAATTTTCTAGAAAATTTTCAAAGATTTTTTTTAACAATTGTTTAAGAAAACGGCTCAGATAATATTGTTCATATATTATTATAAACAAATACTTTATTAAGAGACATACAGTTTAAGTCATTCCTTCCCCTCTTTTTTAAAAAATCTACCACTGCATGTTTTTTTTAATTCCCAGTGTGTTTTATCGTATGATTTTTCTCACAAACAACTGAAACGATTTTGATCGTATTTCATTTGTATATGGGACAGTCCATGTCAAATCAACAAGTCATCAGACTTGACCATCTCAGATTTTTGTAAAAATTGGTGCACAGATTTATTACAGTAGGGGATGAAAATATCCCAAATGTCACCCCTCTCTTTCCGAAAGTGTCCCCACACAGGGTGTTCAAAAATTGACAAAAAGGGATTTTTTTCAGTTACAGTGATTATTAAAAATTGTCATAAAATGGTTAGTGTATGCAGTAGAGACATAAAACAAACACCATTGGAAAGCTTAAAGATTACTCTACAAATTGTACTATATTGAGAAAACCTATATAATAAAATAACACTTTAAAAATTAAAATTAAAATTTGAATTTTGAATTCCGAACAAAAACGTCCCTGTGCATTTGTTCAAAATTGTCCTGATTGTAGTTTCGTATGTGTACTAAAACATCACAGAGTTTCATTTTGGGCAATCATGGGATCCAATTCCAAATTCAACATAAACCAAACATTGCAAGATATTGACAGTGTGAATATCTGGGTTCAGATCGACAACCATTTTCCTGTAGCTATTTACCTGCAGCATGAAAGGAATTTATATTCAACTTCATTTGTTTCTTAATGTATTCATTTGAATTTACACAACTATCCACATTTCGAGTTATTTAGACAGGTATTACGTTTCCGAACATTACTCAATAGAGGTCATTATTCTTGTTAGTCAGTATGGACGTTTATAAATTTATATTTGCTACATTGAAACATGTTATTTACATTCCTTTTCTTCAGGATTGCTGTTACAGACATGCGGAAGTGCATCACTGAAATAAGAACAATAATTTATTGATTAATTGTTTGTGCTGAAAGTGTATGAAGTGATTGTGAAGAATGCCACTGTGTCTTATAACACAGTCGATACAAATATTGTGAAAGGGAGAGAAATATATCTTTCCCTTTCATAATAAGTTCTGTAACAGCAATCCTGAAATTAAGGAATGAAAATAACATGTATCAATGTAGCCAATATAAATTTATAAACATCCATATTGACTAACAAGAATAATGACCTCTATTGAGTAATGTTCGGAAACGAATGTTCGCAAACGTAATACCTGTCTAAATAACTCGAAAGGTGGATAATTGTGTAAATTAAAATGAATACATTAAGAAACAAATGAAGTTGAATATAAATTCCTTTCATGCTGCAGGTAAATAGCTACAGGCAAATAATTATCGATCTGAACCTAGATATTCACACGGTCAATATCTTGCAATGTTTGGTTTCTGTTGAATTTGGAATCGGATCCCATTGAGTGCCCAAAATGAAACTTTGTGATGTTTTAGTACACATACGAAACTACAATCAGGACAATTTTGAACAAATGCACAGGGACGTTTCTGTGCGGAATTCAAAATTCAAATTTTAATTTTAATTTTTGAAGTGTTATTTTTTATTATACAGGTTTCCTCAATATAGTATAATTTGTAGATTAATCTTTAAGCTTTTCAATGGTGTTTGTTTCATGTCTCTAGTGCACATATTAATCATTTTATGAAAATTTTTAATAATCACTGCAACTGAAAAAATGACCTTTTAGGCAATTTTTGAACACCCTGTATGGGGACACTTTCAGAAGGATTTGGGATTTTTTCATCTCCATCTGTACACCGATTTTTTTTTAAAAAAATCTAAGGTCGTCAGGTCAGATTTTGTCATCTCATTGGTTGATTTCATATGGAATGTCCCATTTATAGTGAGATTAGCCCATAATTATGTTTATGATGTTTGATAGACAGTAGTATTTGTAATTCCGGACAAAAAAAGTTTCGATATGTTAACATATGTAGCCTGAGAGTGTGGATAACGGTTACTAGATTTAGAACGTTAGTGTATGATAGACAGGATAGCATAACGACTGTTTCTGGAACAGCGTATGCGTTGTGTACGTTTATATTCTGTAGAGTGGCCAGCTTGATCTCCTGATTTGAATCACATGACTTTCTCTTATGGAGTGTTCTAAAGGACAAGCTGTATCCACATCACAGATACAATTTGGCCGAACTACGGGAAGACGTCACAGAAGAGTCCCACAGGATACGAGTACGGGTCTGCTGCTTGTGACAACGTTGCTCTTAGTCTCCAGGCATATATCGATTTGGATGTGCATTCCTAGACCGTGGCATGTAGAACAGAGATTAAAGTTCTTGTAAGGTAATGTATGAGAGTAGTTAGTGTGTTTGTGTTGAAGTTATGTTGCTAGTTTCTTTATCGCAGTCTTTGAAACATCATATACGTAATTATGGCCCACCCTATATATATATATATATATATATATATATATATATATATATACAGAGTGTTTGAAAAAGAACTCCTTAGTTTTAAGTATAAATTTAATTGGGAAATGAATGAAAACTTACATCAATGAGTACATATCATGAAAGAGAATTCCTTCAGGTTTTGTTTAATGTTGGTAGACTTCAACGTGGGATTCATTTGTGGCCCTGCACACGTCGAGACGATATTCCACTTCTCGCCACGTATTCACCAACATTTCAGGTGTAACTGTCCCAACCGCCGCGACGATTCTTTCCCGTAAATGATTGATGTCTCTGATCTTTTCACTGTACACAACATTTTTATGTGGCCCCAAAAGAAAAAGTCCAGTGGGGTTAAGTTTGGGCTTCGTGGTGGCGAAAGTATTGGGCCAACCCTGCTATCCACCTTCCTGGAAAGCGAGTGTCAAGAGCCGCACCCACATGGTTACTGTAATGAGGTGAGGCGCCATCTTGTTGGAAAAACACAAGCCCCTTTTCCGCCTCAATATAGTCCATTTTGGGAAAGATGTACTCTGTCAGCATGTCATCTTCAGAAGTTCTCGGTCTATCTGGTGACTTTGCTTTTAAAACACTACCGGTTTCTTGAAAGACTTAGGCAATGACGGATACCTTTTGCTGTATGTGGTTTACCACCCTACTGACGTCTAAAATTACGTTGCACTGTTATAACTGACTCAGTTTTCACAAGCCAATTAACACACTGCGTTTTTTTTATTTTTTATTTTATTTTTTTTTATTTTTATTTTTTATTTTTTTATTTTATTTTATTTTTTATTTTATTTTATTTTATTTTATTTTTTTTTTGCGGAGTACACATTGTTGCTGAGTTGCTCTGCCCTGCACGCCTGCCTGGATTGAACTGAGGAAACAGAAGGCAAAAAGAAACTGGTGCCGTCTCAAGGTCAAGCACACCTGCCAACTGCAGGGGAGTCAAACTTGGAGAGTTGATGAATCAGACACCACAAACTAGAATAGTGTATGTTACTTTGTACAGATTCTAGGACACATTGAAACTAGGAAGTTCTTTTTCAAACAAAATAGGGTGTTTCAAACAAAATATATATAGGGTGTTTCAAAACAACGCCGACAACGTTTAGGAGGTGACTCCCGACACCAAGATAAGACGAAAAGTATAGACCAATCTGACTGTACAAATGCTTCCTTTCGGAGTTATAGGCTGCCGAAAACACAAAAAAATGAAATTTAAAGATCCATAGCTCAAATACTATGGGCCCTACCGTAGTCGGGTCAAGACTTTATTTAGGAACTAGTAGGTACCCTAAATATTCATGTTTCAGAATCCTGCGGTACTTTCGCAACAATTTTTATAGACGTAGTTGGCGAGTACTTCAAATTACATGCCCATAGCCAAACAGCCTCTATAAAAATTGTTGCGTGAGTACCTTAGGATTTTGGCGCTGTTCCTGGGGAGTTGGTGCCCTTTGAAGTTTACTTGGAACTCCTGGATCTTGATATACTTGTTTAGTTAGAACTTGCTTGAATATCTCACACCGAAACACATATCTAAATGCTCGCTCTCCCGAAGTTACAAAGTGAGAAAAAAATCTGATGCGACGTACGTAAAAACGTGGGTTACATGTGTAAATCCTGTAGTTTCTGGACTTAACGTACAGCAAACGTATAACTGAAAAAGTATATTTTATACGCAGTTTCAGTATACGTGTTCTGAATAAGTATACTTTCCGTACGACAAAAAAAAAAAAAAACTGTATATAGGCGGTCAGAATCTCACATACAGATGGACGTATGTAACATATAGCTGATGTATGTAACATGCATATACGTGTGTAATATCCGTAAGATTGTTACATGTCAGACATCGTGGTAGGGCATGATGTAACATCCATGAGCAGTACATATGTAGGATATGGATAACGTATGCGCCGTACTGATTTCTGTAGTAAAAATAAGGATACCGTATATTTGTACAATATACCGCTGTCCGGATATCGAATTTTTCTCAGTGTACAGAAATCAGCACCGCTGGTATTTTGTTATAGTCAATCTATCAAATCGATTATACAAATTTGAATTTCCTTCCTGCTATTACAAGTCTCATATTTCCGTCCTCCCAAAATTTGAATCACGCACTTGATTGTAACATGACTCATCTTCTTTTATGGGCACCACTGACACAATAGTTCGCACTCAGCGTGTAATACTAATGAGAATAACCTATTTAAACAACGATGAAATATTGCATTTTATCTTGCTTTAAGACACGAATTTGATACATTATTGTTAAAAGAAACCTGTTTGGTGGGATTAAAATGTGGGTAACAAGATAAGAACAAGTAGATTGCGAGTGGCGAATCAGAAGTGACAAAAATTTATTCACCAAAATGTCTTCTACTTGGCGAACAAGTCCTTTGATCGAAGTTATAATAATCGCGGAGAGAAAGCAGCAACCACTTTAATTATTCATAATTTATTATAAGGATTTACTGTATAGTTTAATGTATCATGTTCGGACTTGCCAATCGTACGATAATTTATCGTGATATAGGGCATACGATATCATAATAATTTAAGCCTTAAATCTATATATGATAATGCCTATGCACTAATAGGTGAATAGAAATACGATAATTTTAGAACGAACACTTCTTTGTTTTTAAATGTGCAAACAAATTGTAGATGCGAATTAAATAATTACATAACATATACAGAGATTTTTCGTAGACATCCCATTTAAAATAAACCAATAACGATATCGTCAAAGACATCCCTGCATCCATTCTTTAAATTCAATTAATGTTTACGAGGCGGTGGAAATATTGTTGTTGTTGGCAGTAGTGTTTATAAGTATTTCTTTAAAAAAAAAAAAAAAAAGTGAGGACAGTGACACGGATTTGGAAAATGAAAATGAAATCAACCAGCTTAACGTTTCACGATTATGCCATTTAAGCTAAAGGAGAAGAATATTTAAGGGAAGTGAAGGGTAATGGAAGAATTAATAGAATGAGAATGTGGAAGGAAATGGGAGTACCCCGAGAAAACCCACAGACACAATGTTGTCCACAACAAATTGACTTGATCAGCAATCGAACCAGGGATCCCACACAACAACGCCAATTTGGAGTATACGAAACTTGCTTACTAGATAACTTTATTATATGATAGTAGAATACAAGTTCTTCGCACGGGAAGAACACGTTTCATTTTGGACATAAAGGACTAAATTTGGATTTGAACCAGGCCCGTATCCAGGGGGGTCTAGGGGGCTGCCCCCTAAATTTTCGCCGACCGCCCCTAAATTTTCGCCGGCCCCCTCTAAAATTTTCACGGTAGCCTTGCAAATGAACTATAATATGGTTAGATCGGGTCCCCCCTAACTTCGGCCGGGCCCCCCTACAATTTTGGGCTGGCTACCGGCCTGATTTGAATAGGGATGCGCTCGAGTCGAGACATGTCTCGAATCTCGACTCGAATTCGAGTCGAGATTCGAGTCGAGACATACTTCATAAAATTCGAGACGAGTCGAGACAAACGTATTTCTCGACTCGAATTTTCGAGTCGAGACACGAGTCGAGTCGAGACGGCTCTTAAAAATCTCGACTCGACTCGAATGTCTCGAAAATCTTTCTATAATTTTTAATATTATTTTGAAGAAAGTATTCACTCAGAAACAGCCTTGAAACCAATTCCAGCTTTTATTCCTTCAGAAAGGTACAGAACGCATAAAATTAATAGTTAATCTTTAAAGATCAAGATTTAATTCTCAGCTCAATTCAGTTAATTAGAACTAATAGTTAATGTCGTTGTATTTGGTTGTACTGCAAATATAATGATAATAATAATTGATTATCTAGTTTGTATAAAACTATTATCCATAGTCTACATCTAGTTTGTATAAAACTATTGCGATAAAGTGAACTTCATAAATTCTCTGAATGAGCAGTTGGTAGTCTATACTAATTTAGCATAGTTATAATTATTGTGTTTTCGTTCCCATGAACGCAATAGGGTTACGTAACTTCTGGATTATTCGCTTGCCCAACTATTCTGATTCTTTAATATGTTGCAGCATATCACGAGCTACGGATAATATATAATGTAAAACTTGTTGTAAATCACATATTATGATACGAGACTATTTTACATAGTACACTATATCTTATCTAATATAAATAAAATAAAGAGTTTGTTTGTGTCTTTGTCTGTCTGTCTGTGTGCGACCTGGGGACCAGACGAGTGGACCGAGAGTTCCCAAAATTTGGTCACGGGTACCTTAGTCCAGGCCCCAGATCAAGACGAAGCGTTTTTTTTTTTTTAGATTTCGAACCAGGGGGGTCTCGGGGGGGGACGTTTACTGGGACCGACCTGGGGACCAGACAAGTTGACCGAGAGTTACCAAATTTTGGTCACGGATACCTTGGTCCAGGTCCCAGACTAAGGCGAAGCGTTTTTGTCAAAATTGGAACCAGGGGGTCTCAGGGGGGAGTTTAGCGAGACATGTAGTAAAAGTAATCCAAATTGATCGACATTAGTGTCAAATCCATAGTTTTCACGGTCGCTGAGATCAATGGTGACACTTCCATCAGCGATGACTTGCAAATTCAGCTACTACTGTATGCGGGCCAGGTGTCAGCGGGTGAGGAATACCGAGACATGCATAAATAGCCCATATTGATTGATACTAGTGTCAAATCCATAGTTTTCGCGGTCACTGAAATGAATGGTGATACTTCCACAGGTGTTGACTTCCAAATACAGCCCCATGCGAAGAATGGGTATATTAAGCTAGTATTACAATAAATGGACTGCTTGGATGCCAAGAACTAGTACAGATAAGTACCATCCACTTCTATGAATAGGTATTTTTTAAAAGGATTTTTGTAAACACTAAGTTATAAAACAATGAACTACATACAGTAGCTATGGTTTTGGTTCCCAACATAAAAGAAATATGGATTGTTCATGAGATATTGAACTACAACTTTCACTCCTGGAAAATTCCAATTTTGGAGTTAGGCCACTTGGCATCAAAGCAGTTCACTGTAAGATAAATACATTCCGCACATTAGTAACATAGTTGTTCAGGGGCCTTCGATTTCCATCCTCTCAAATGAAAGCTGAACGATTGCTTGATACATGCTGACTATATAGGAGAAATAGTGTATTAAGTTTTCGAGCTTTGGTGCGTATCCGTATTTACACTCTGATATAACTTTAAGTTCACACTCAAATCGAGCTAATTGTTTAATGCATTTCGAAAGCTTTTGTTTTTATGCAGCTCATTAAGGAAAATCTATTTCATAATCGTAACATTTATGTACTAAGAAACTATGAACGTAAAGTGGACTCGACCTAGCTCCGTGGCCGCTGTGACTCATTGGCACAGCTCTCACCCTTGGTGTGTGAGGACTCTGATTCTGTGTGTGTGTGTGTGAACTCCGCGGTTAGTGTACGCGTCTTTGCCGTGGAAGACTCGGGTTCAATTCCCGGCGCGAGCTCATGTAGTTCGGATTCCACGTTAATCAGTAGGTCTACATTTCATATATCCTCGCTGCTGAAAGAGACGGTAAAGTCAAAATCAACTCAACAATATATATGTGTGTGTGCTTATGTGAATTTCCTCGTGGCTGTATGGTTAACACATACGCCTTGATCGCGGGAGACTCTGGTTCGATTTACGGTGGAAGCTCATGAAGTTGTTACCAGTATCCCTCTTTAAACTGTAGATCCATACCTCATATAACCATAGATATAATATATATGCCTTTGATACACTTATTTTCCGACTTGGAAGCCATCGAAAATTTTCGGACACAGAGTCCCGTAGACCGAAAATGAGAAACATGGGTACAGAGTAAAACAGCCATAGAAATTTAAGCTTTTTAGGCTAACTTAATCCTTACATATAATGCAACTAGCTTGGCCAAGTTATAATGGAGGAAATGCTATCATTGCAACACTCTGAGAATAGAAAATGTTCGTCAGGTATTACTTTCCCCCCTCTCCTGCAGAATGAAAACCCTGACTAAAACTATATATATATATATATATATATATATATATATATATATATATATATATATATATATATATATAAAAAAAACTATTTTGTGTAATGTAACAAACAGTGACGGATAGTATTCATGTTTCCTTGCAGAGGTCCTTACGAGGGTTCGCTTCCATCTTCCTCTCCCCAAGAACTAAAATAAATTAAAAAATTACTATTACTTGTTAATCTTGTACAAAGGACGCAATTAAAGTCCCAGTGTAACACCCCTTCACATTTAGATTTTTCCCCTGGAAGAAAACCAGTTATTATTGTTTCTTGATTTCTCAGTCTCACCTACATAAACATACGAATAGAATTACAGGATAGGACATGTTTAGATTGCTTGCACGTGACTAGAGGACATGTTTAGATTGCTAACTATATTTCTCATCAAATGTGTCACAGATAAAAATTTCCGTTTGTACTGCCTCTATTTTCTGGTACATATGTTTCAATTATGTTATGTTGCTAAAATTCGTTAGGAAACAAGTACAGACTGCGCCTGTGTGCCTGACAAAACGTAAATGTACTGGATAATTATTTCTTCACTTTCTTCCAGAAAAAAAAGTAACCCATCTCGTGTCGGCTAACAAAAGGAGGTAGCGGACCAAAGATAGCCGTTGTTTACCTAAGGTCGTTACACAGCAGGGGTTTCATTCAGTCAGAGGGAAAAGAAAAGTAATTTAAGGTTTCTACATTTGTTTTGAACTGCAATATACTTCTTCCTTTTATTTTAAGAACCATTTCCTTCTCATTTGTCTGCATCAGAAAAAAATGCAAAAAAATCACTAGAATGTGCCTATTTACCCAAAGTACGTACTAGATCACTAGTTCAATAGTAAAATCACTAAATCTAGTACGAAATCATAAATGTGGCGTCCTTGGGTTGGAGCGAAAGTAATGGTTGGAGTAAAAACTAGTCCGTATTTCTACTGCGTTCTGTTGTTGAATTCACAGAAATGTTCAAAAATAAATTCAAGAAGTAATACATGATCCTACAAAAGACTGTTTACTCGCTCACTGGTTTTCGTATTGTGAACTGAAACTCAAGTGCGCAGACATGTTGAATACTTCTGTCCCTTTCTACTTTACAACTTGAGGTGGGATGAGGGTCAGGATAGATCTAGTGATATACCGCTAAAGGAAGTGCTTCAGTACAGAGTCGGAAGCGGTATGTATTGTTTATACTACTTACAACGTTACCCTCCACATAAAATATAAATTCACCCTTTCTCCCTTCCCTTTGTCGAATACAATGAACCGACTCTTTTGCTGAAGAAAGATGCTAAAAGAAAATTGAAACATCTGTGTCTAAACTTTCTTTGAAGCGCAGTCTTTTGTATTTGTAAGGTTTTGCGAGTGTTTTCGAGATAGCCAAATCTTTTACCATGGACTCCTGCTGCGAACTGACCGTGAGTAAACACCCGATCTCGCTGTGCTCAATTTCTCTCGCACACGTGAAATGGGTTTGTTGTTTCCAAAACAAATAGGAAGTTACCTTGTGCTTTTGCATTTCTGCACGCACACAGGTACCATTGTTGTTTTAATGAGTAGAACTTATATCAAAAACATCCGATATATATGATACGAAACAGCTAACAGAGGGAGGCAAAGATAAAAGTAGCCCTATACCAAGTTTTCCGCGTGGTACCATTACGGAGAATAAATATTTGATAAAGTCACGTAGATGCGCTTAAACCTATTCCAACTGTCCTTATAACTTTTCTGGTCTCATGAATTTCTCAGGAGAATACGTACAACATATGTCCAAATTCCATATATGCTCTTTCTAAACTAATGAGTAAACTCATTAAGAACACCAACTGATATCAATAAACAGGAAAGAAAACAATACTTTATACTTCTATCATTTGGTACACATCTCTATGAAGCACAGCTTGTTTCTTTTCGAAATAGCTCCTTCGTGTCACAGCTGTGGTTAGTTTTGTTTTGTGTTAGGATGAAAGAGAGAAATGCAACATTTGCTTCGCGGTGAAGTTATATACATTATTAAGATGAGCGGTGATAAGCGAGGTTTAACAAAGAGTGCCTTTCGGATGCACAATTTAACGGGTAGTTGCAGTCCGTGTTGAGAATCGAACCAAAGCTATGTAAGACATGTTATGACAAATCCAAAAGGTGTGTTGTATCGGTGCAGTACCAATTTTTCACGTTTTTCAAAATGTTCCAAAACCCAAAGAATAATCTTTAATTTCTGATATTTTAGTCGTCACAAATTACAATTTTATAATGTAGTCAATGTTTATAATTACTGGGCAGTTGGGTGTTTAAACTAATGACATCATAATAAAGTCAAAACCATAATTTTGAGTTGAATTGATTCTGAGTTTAACGTCCCGTTCAGCAGCGAGGCTATGTGAGACGTGGACCTACTGATTAACGTAGAATCCGAACCACATGAACTCCCACCGGGAATCAAGCCCAAGTTTCCCACGCCAAAGGCAAGTACGCTAACCGTTAGCCACGAAGGATCTCCATCATAATTTTAGTGGGCGTTAAGAAATATCTCGCCAGTGCTTTTACTATAAATAAAATTTTATAAGTACTAAAGAGTAGTGGTAAGAGATTTTATAATAACTCTTTTATTTATGAGATATGAGTATTTAAAAAAAACAACTAAAGAATAGGTTGGCGGAACCATAAAAGACTTTCTTATAAATACATACGCACCTTACTCACCTTTTATAATTGCCATGCTTACGTTCTCCATAAAAACAGAAATTCTCTTTTAGTGATACTTTACACAAGATCATGAAGTGGGTTCAAATTTAATTAAAGGCAAAATACAATACAATAATCCACAAATATTGCCTCAAGTGGGTTTAAAGATTTCTAAACACTAGTGCGAAACCGGGCTCTGCCGTTGCGATCGATTTACAGGTCTTGAAACGAAAGTAAGAAGGGACTTACGCACACAGTAAGTAAAAACAATTAATATGGCTGTAACTTTCCCCCAAATGGGTGTATCTTAAAACTAACCTCACCATTATTTTTCTAATTAAATTCTAGCCGGAAATTATGTATCATATTACCCTATTCCCATTTTGAAAACTTGACCTTAATTCAAAATGGTGGATTTCAAGATGGCTGTCATCAAGGTCATATCTACCATACGACTTCCCCCCAGGACTTATATGTATCCACATGGTTTTTCTTCACTTTTCTTCATTAACGCTCCGTTTACAAAGGGTAGTAAGGGACTTCTGTAGTAATCTCTAATAACCACATCACAACTCTTAAAAGTTATTTAAAAAAAAAATAGAAAACATGCACCATGGCAAAAATTTGTCATCACAAGTAATGATGCATACATGCCTTCTATCAGCAAAAAAAGTTTCATTGAAATTGGAGCCGGACATTTGAGTGATGTCACTTGTGGGATGTGATTGAACGTGACGTCAGAGTACATCGCCCCCTTCCCGGAATTTACGGGAATTAGGTGACTTGAGTGAGCACATGTGGTGCCAGCTCTCTCCAGCGACCTATCAAGGATCATTGCGTGTATGCCAAGACGTGTCGCCGTTTTTATCCATGCCAAAAGTCGACATACTGACAATTAGGTAGGTAGTCATGATGGTCTGGCTGATGTGTGCGTATATTTTAACTCGTACATTTTGTCTCGACTCGAATTTCGAGACGTCTCGACTCGAATTCGAGTCGAGTCGAGACAGAGACTGTCGAGTCGAGACACGAGTCGAGACAGAAACATATTTTCGAGTCGAGACACGAGTCGAGACAACATTTTCTCGAGACGAGTCGAGACAGGCTTAAATCTCGACTCGACTCGACTCGAATGCATCCCTAGATTTGAACGACATTTAAAGTGTCACTATTCGTTTCAGCAACCCCGAAAACTTTGGATATCGATTATTTTTTAATCATTTTACATGTTTCCCACTCCCCTCCCCAAGTTGCGATGTTGAATCTGGATTTAAAAGGCATCAGAAGTGTCACTGTTCATCTCATCGACCCCGAAAAGTATAGATTCGACACTAATATCGGTCATTTTCGATCATTTTTAAATATCTCACCCCTCCACCTTTCCTAAGTTGTACTGTCAAAGTGAAATGATAAAAACCATTCCAGGCCCGAACCTCACCTATGTTGAAAATTTGATCGAGATCGGTCGAGTGGCTCAAGAGTTATTAAGTCACAAATATAGTGACTTTCAATTTTATATATTTAGATTACTAGCATCAATTACCCGCTTCGCTGGCTTAAATTAAGAAAAAATAGTAATATGTTTCGTTAGTCAGTCACTTTTTACTATTACTAAGCACCCCTTGATATTGGTCATTTTCGATGATTTTTTATATATCCTTCTCCCCTCTCACAATTTGTGGGGCTGAATTTGGATTTAAAAGGCATCAGAAGTGTCACTGTTCATCTCTGCGACCTCAAAAACTATAGATTCGACACTAATATCGGTCATTTTCGATCATTTGTAAATGTCTTTCCCCCTCCTTTAAGTTCCATCGTCAAAGTGATATGAGAAAAATCCTCTCATGTTCGAACTTCATCTAGGTTGAAAATTTGATCGAGATCGATCAAGTGGTTCAAGAGTGAACTCACAAAGACAGTTACTTTCATTTTTATTTATTTTTTTTCACATATATCTCCGCCTCCCTATCCCCAACCCCTACGTTCCATCATCAAATTTAAATGGTAAAAATTATCCAAAGCTCGAACGTCATCTATGTTGAAACTTGATTGAGATCGGTTGGGTGGCTCAAAAGTTAAGATTTATTTATGTTTATATATAAATCTCCCCTTCTCCTCCCTTAGGTTCTACCTTCAAAGTGAAAATATATTTTTAAAAAATTGCAGGCCCAAACCTCATCTATGTCAAAAATTTGATCGACATCGGTCGGGTGGTTCAAGAGTTATTAAGTTTTACTTATTTTTACATATATGTCCCCTCTCCTCCCCCTCCCCTAAGTTCTACCGCCAAAGTGAAATAATAAAAACCACCCCAGGTCCGAACCTCACCCATATTGAAAATTTGATTAAGATCGGTAGGGTGGTTTAAGCGTGATGAAGTCACAAAGACAGTCACTTTTATTTTTATTCTTTTTACATATATTTCTCCCCTCCCTTCCCCTTCCCTTAGGTTGCACTGTAAAAGTGAAACGACGAAAACATCCCAGGCCCGAACCTTATCTATGTTGAAAGTTTTATCAAGATCGGTCTGGTGGTTCAAGAGTTATTAAGTTTTATTTATTTTTATAGATGTATTTCCAATTTTTCATGTTCAAGTACGTTATGAGCCCCAATACATAGTACTTCTGGAAAGCTTTTTTATGCTGAAGAGAATGAACTATAAACCATGACTTTCCAATGAACAGTGTTGATGCAATAGCTATTTCGCTGCTAGTCTACGATTTTCTTTATATTAACAGGGTTAATGGGCCCCAGGTCTCACTCCGTTCTCCAAGGCACTTAATTTTTTGTGCATGAACATATCTTTGTTATGTTTATCGACTAGACTAGATTTCTTGTAAATATTGACAAGAAAATGCAATTGTTTTCGTTAACATTTGATAAACGTAGAAGATCGAATTTTAGGATTTTGACTGATATAGAATTGAAGAAAATAAGTAACATACAGGACGTACAGTAGTTTCATTTTCATATATTAATTATTTTGTAATTAGTATAACGTGGGAAACTCAAAATCAAAATGGGAATTTCTGCCTGTCGAGATGGGATTTTATACTGTTTTAAGTTGGCATCACTGGTAGTACGCTAATTTGTGACTGTGTAGAAAGGTGATTATATTGTTTTTATATATATATATATAAAAACATCCCTCCTTCTGCACTACTCACGAACAATTTGATCAAATTCTGCCTCGCAACAGAGGGCCGTGGAGGCTCAGTGGGAGAGCGTTCACTTATGGTACATGGGGTCCTTGGTTCAATCCCAGCTCGGGCCAAGTGGGCTTAATAGTGGACAAACACCGTGTGTGTGATTTCCTCGGGGTTCTTCCGTTTCCTCCACTTTCTTCATTCCACGATTTCTCATTATCATCGTCTTCTTTAGCCTCGCCAGCATAATCGTAGGACGTAAAACTTACAACTTTCATTTCGTCTTATTTCTGTCTCGCAACAAACGCAAACGTCTCATGTGGGCATTCTAGTGGACCATCTTTTTTCTGTTTTTCTTCCATTCCAGGTCAAACATCAGAAAACGATTAATCACAGGTTCAATTATTATTTTAACTGAAGAGTCTTAATACTGAACTTCATGTCTTTGATCTTAAGGGATCCCGAGATACGGGCATTCTATTATCATACAATTGCAACCCCCATTTTCTTGCTATCTCTTTTTATTCCTTCTAGGACAAATAAAAAAAAAAAAATCTGAAAGATATCAATCAGGTTGTCTGTTAAATATTGAACCTTTGAAGATCAAGGACAGCATTTTTTGGGATCTGATAAGGTGATTAGTATATAGAAAAGTGGTGCGAGGAACTATAAGAATTTTTCTTAACTTGTTTGCAAAAATTTGATCACCGTGGAATTTTATCATTACACGTGCACTCTTTCTAGGTTAGACTACGAACTTTTCAGCAGTACTTTATACATACATATTATTGTTAGTACGAGGGCGGATTGGAAAGTTCATGGCCTTACTAGGAAGGAAACAATTATTTTATATTTGTATATATTAGCTGCGTAGCTATATCCGTTGGTAGTCACTGCGTAAAATTTCATATCTCCATTGTTTCAGGTAAAGAGTTAATATGGCGCTAAGTCAGCGGAAGTGACGGAAATTTGTAACATGGAGAAAATCAAGCATCGAGCTGTCATTAAGTACTGCATAAAAAAGGTTTAACACTACAGGAAATTCATATGGACAAAGTAGAGACACTAAGAGACTCTGCGCTCCCGTATTCCAAGGTTAAAAGTGGGTAGCTGAATTTAAGCGTGGCATAAACAGCATTGAATATGAACCCCGCAGGGGCAAACCTTCAACATCGACCACTACAAAAAATATCAATAAAGTTTGTGACCTAGTTTTGAATGATCACACAATCAAAATCCGAGAAATAGCTGAGATTGTGCATACTTCCGATGAGAGAACACAAAACATTATCGTAAACGAACTAGTTTTCAAAGGTGGCCGCGAAATGGGTATCCCAGTTGCTTTCAGTTGAACACAAACACAAACAACTCATCCTTTTCTGTGATTGTTTGCAGCTGGTTGAAAATGATCATCCATTGGAGTTTATTGGCAGATTTGTGACTATGGACGAGACATGGTTACATCACCATACACCGGAATCAAAACAATCGAAGCAATGAAAACGAACTGGGTCTCCTGTCCCAAAGAAAGCCAAATATCTTGATTTATTTCTTGGAAAAGGAAAAGACTGTCAATTCTGAATACTATTGCACCCTTCTGCGATGTTTGCGTAAGGAAATCAGAATTAAAAGGTCAGGAGTGCTGCGAAGAAAGGCGTTGTTTCACCAGGACAATGCACCCGTTCACACATCCCTTGCATCCATGGCAAAAAAATCATTCCTGTCGGTTCGAACTGTTGCCGCACCCGCCCTATTCCCCTGACCTGGCTCCCTTGGACTTTCACTTGTTTAGAAACCTTTAAAAGTTTCTGGAGGGTCAGCGATTTTCATTGGATGCGATGTGAAGAATGCTGTACTGGGATGTTATGCAGAGCTCGAGGAACCATTTTTAAAAAAAAAAAATTATATAGAAGCGTTACCGGAGAGGTGGCGTAAATGTATCTTAGTCGACGGGGATTACTTGGAAAAATAAAAATAAAAAATAAACATAACTTATCCAAATATTTTCTAATTTTGTAGATCGCGCCACGAACTTTACAATCTACCCTCGCATTATATTTCCAGTGCGTTATTTTTCTAAAACAGGGTCTTGGCAATGTGTGAAATTAGTATAATATGTTATAGGAAATACAGAAATAGACAATTCTTAAGAAAACAGTGTTTTATGGAGGTCAATTTGTTTGACCACGTTTAAATATATATATACATACATATACAATGTATATATATATATATATATAGTGGCGGATCCAGGATATGATCAAGGGAGGGGCTAAACCATAGTTTGCCGTTTTATCCAGTGTAAAGCAGGATTGAAACCCATTTTATTCAGTGTAAACCTGAGCATCAAAGGGGGGGAGGCTAGAGTCCCTATAGCTCCCCTTGGATCCGCCACTGTATATATATATATATATAAGACTAAAAAACATAAGATCGAAACTCATACACTGTTATAGTAATAAATTCACATCTGCATACCCTTGATTCAATAAGAGTACAAAATGGATGATAAATTTTAGTTGTTATAATTACCATTACGTATTAACCTGGTTCATTTATTTTTTTTAAGAACATATTTTTCTCTCACATTATATTATAAACATTTTTCATTTGCTGTAAATATATATATATATATTTTTATAATAATGAGCATACAACAGATTAACCACATTTGGTGTCCATTTGCCCCCGGTGGTTATACGTCTGGTTGAAGGAAATGACAATGCAAGAGAACTGAATGAATCAGTAAGCATACATTAGAGGTAATTATTAGCCTCAAATGGCAAGCCATTTGTCTGAGAGATAATAAACATGCTAATGCCAGTCATAGAGTACCGTTGGCCCAAGGATGCAGGAGTTATCGAATGCCACGCGTTATCAGTATCAGAATTGTGAACTAGTTTCTTTGAAGCAATAATTGTAATAACTTGTTCTTTTAGAACAGAAAACACAATATGTAAAAATGAGTTTACTTATTCTGTGTGTTTAAGTGTGTATTACTAATATAGAAAAGAAGAATAAGGAGAATAGTGTAAGTAAAATACAAAATTACTTTTGTAAAAGAATGTATCAAAATTGAATTTTTTTATACCGATAGAACTAAGTAACAATTATAACATAGCAATTAATCTAACTCATAGCTTAGGAAATTTGAAGCTCACCAGCATACAAATAAAATCCTCTCAGTGGATCTTATCATTTGCCTATCCAATTCGCTGAGAATTGTGATTTGCCGACGCAAGTTACAGCTTTATATTTTCTTCCTACCTTCTTTCTGGACTCCACAAGAGGTCTAGGGGTCGCGGTGGCTCAGTGACAGATCGTTCACTCTGGTGCATGGGGTCCCTCGCTTGATCCCAGCTCGCTCCAAATGGACTTTGTGGTAGACAAAAACCGTGCGCAGAAACTGAAAAAAAAATATGTTAAACTGTGTTTGTGCTAATTGTTCAACGCATTTTGCATGCTTTTTTCTACGTAACTTATTAAGAAAATCGTACTTTATAATGATAGGCTATATGTAGGTACCAAAAAAATACAAATAGGGATGCGCACGGGTCTAGTCGAGTCGAGATGTAAGCCTATCTCGACTCGTCTCGAGAAAATGTTGTCTCGACTCAAAAATATGTTTCTGTCTCGACTCGTGTCTCAACTCGACTCGAATTAGAGACGAGACGTTTCGAAATTCGAGTCGAGACAAAATATACAAGTTAAAATATACGCACACATCAGGGAGAACATTGACTACCTACCTAATTGTCAGTATGTCCACCTTTGGCACGGATAACAACAGCGACGCGTCTTGGCATGGACGTAATGATCCTTATTAGGTTGCTGGAGAGAGTTGGCACCACATGTGTAGACACAGGTCACCTAATTCCACTAAATTCCGGAGAGACGGCGATGCGCTCTGACGTCACGTTTAAACATATCCCAGATGTGTTTGATTGGGTTCAGATCCGGCGAGTTGGGCGGCCAGCACATCACTTGGAACTCGCCCCTGTGTTCCTCGAACCACTCCATCACACTCCTGACCTTGTGACATTGTGCATTATCTTGTCGAAAAATGCCACTACCGTTAGAAAACATGGTCGTCATGAAGGGGTGTACGTAGTCTGCAAGCAGTGTGCGATACGTCTCAGCCGTCATGGTGTCTTGCTCGAGCTCCATTAGACACATGAATACTTACGTAATGTTTCCCAGAGCATAATTAAGCCGCCGCCAGCTTGTCTCCACCCTGCAGTACAGGCGTTAAGGAGCTGTTCCCTTGGAACACGACGTATTTGCACCCTCCCATCGTCATGATGAAGAAGGTATCGGGATTCATCAGACAATGCAACGCTCTGCCACTGCGCCAAGGTCCAGCGGCCATGGTCACGTGTTCATTTCAGTTGTAATTCCCGATGTCGTGGTGTTAACATTCGCACATGGATGGGCCATTAGCTTCGGAGGCCCATCGTTGGGAGTGTTAGTTGCGTTGTGTGTTCAAACACACTTGAACTTTACACGGCATTAAAGTATGATGTTAGTTCCGCTACAGTTCTCTGCCTGTCCTGTTTTACCAGTCTGCCCAGCCTACGACGTCCGATATCTATAATGAGGTTGGGGAGCCCAACCCCTCGACGTTTGGACGTCGTTTCCCCTTGGTTTTGCCACTTGTTGAAGACACTCACCACAGCACTCCTCGAACACCCGACAAGTAATGCAGTTTCCGAAATTCTCGTGCCGAGTCTCTGGGCCATTATAACCTGCCCTCGGTCAAACTCAGATAGATCGTGCGCCTTCCCCATTCCACATATGGTCAGCACTCTCATTGATACTACATGCACCGTACGTGTGTCTGACTAGCAGGCATTCCTCGGCAGGTGATGCTGCTATCGCCTAGACGTGTTTATATCGATAGTAAGTAGGCGGTCGTAATGTTCTGGCTGATCGGTGTATAATAAATAAATTTAAAATGTAGGAAATTTTCAACATTCTGATTAACTTGCAGAAAATTTCACAAGTTATGACAAGAAGCAACTGGCTTGGACAAGACAACGGATAGTTTTTGAGTGAATACTTTCTCCAAAATAATATTAAAAATTATAGAAAGATTTTCGAGACATTCGAGTAGAGTTGAAATTTTTACGAGCAGTCTCGACTCGACTCGTGTCTCGATTCGAAAATTTGAGTCCAGAAATACGTTTGTCTCGACTCGTCTTGCATTTTACAAAGTATGTCTCGACTCGTGCGCATCTCTAAATACAAATGTAAAGTAACTTTAAATGAAAACGTAAATAAAAATTGAAATGAAATATTTCGGTTTAACGTCCAACAATTATAATCTTTCGGGCTAAAGGAGACGATGATTAAGGTAACTGAATGATGATAGAAGTGGTGGGATGAGAAAGTGGGAGGAAACGGAAATAGCCCGAGAAAATCCACGGACATAATGTTGTTCACTAAAAACTTACTTGGCCTGGATCGAACCAAGGACCTCACTCACTAAAGATAAGCGCTCTACCACCGAGTCACCTTGTCACCCTGTCCCCAAGATGAATTTAAGTTAGACCGCCAGAAGATCTCGTTCCTTAGTGTTCTGACTTCGGGCCTTCCTTGTCGGCTAAAACTGCATATTCCCTGGTGCATTTCCCTGTTATTTTATACACCTTAGCTTCATTCTGCAATATATTTGCTTACGTGTTCATATTTGTCAAGATCAGTACCCATTACATAAGCTCCATTAATGTCTGTTTGTCAACCAACATAGCAACCCTCTTCTAATTGCCGGTATCGAGATTTCGTAGAGAGTTTTCCATCTCTCTGTGTGTCCAGCTAAGTGGATACGGAACTCAGTGCTGCAACGCTTACCTCTGGTGCTAAATGTCCTTAGTTCGAACCCAAGTCATGTGATCTTGTGGTGGACAATATCATGTCCGTTGGTTTCCTCGAGCTTTTTTCGTTTCCTCACACATCCTTATTCCACCAATTCTTTCGTAGTTACACTTTCATTAATCATCTGTGTCCCCCAAGATATATCTTAAAAGACGGGACATTAAATTAATCATTTCATTTCATTTGTATCCAGCTAACTTCTTTACTTCTCAGTTCCATCACAACTAATTCCTGCATAAATATTTAGCAATGCGAAGACCAGAGTTCGATTTCCGGTGGAAGCTCATGTAGTTCAGATCCCACATTAAGCATCGTCCCTCAGATCCCACAGATCCCACCTACGTCACATATATTGCATTGTTGCTAAGAAAGAATGCTACAATGTAGAAGAACCACCTGTTTCTAGTTTCATCACTCTTCTTCTTCTTCCTTTTTTGTTTTGCGTCTCGAACAGTTTTCCGGAGGCGCGGTGGCTCAGTGGTAGAGCGTTCACCTCCGGTGCTTGGAGTCTCTGGTTCGATTCCAGCTCGCGCCGTGTGGATTTTGTGGTGGACACACACCGTGTTCGTGGGTTTTCTCGGGGTTCTCCCGTTTTCTCCCACTTCTTCATTCCACCATTTCATTCATTTCTCATAATCACCGTCTCCTTTAGCCTAACCGGCATAAACATGGGACGTAAAACTCAAAGATTTCATTTCATTTCATTTCCTAACAGTTTTCCAAAATTTTCTTGATCGTTCTTTACTTTAAGTCTGGCTTCCCTACCTCCAGAGAAATTCCCATTTTATTTCATTTTAATTAGGTGCGCAAATCGTGCTACTGTTTTAAGCATATTTTTCTTGTTTAACTTTTACTTATAATCTTCCTCCTCCTCCTCCTCCTCCTCCTCCTTCTTCTTCTATATTATTATTATTATTATTATTATTATTATTATTATTATTATTATTATTATTATTATTATTATTATTATTATTATTATCTTTTCTTTTTACTCTCATTCTTTATCTTAAGAATTTCATTTCTATAGTTTGAGTTGTTTGTGTTTTTCTGTTTCTTTTCTTTTTTTATAAGCAGAAACACATTCCTGCGCCTTACTGTACTCTGGTATCTGCTTCAATCCCCTGCTCCGATCCCCCCTGGTTATCACCGCAATCGACAAATCACATAAGCAACTACTAGTTCTCTAGATTTCTCAATCTGGGGATCGTGATTCCTAAAGGAATCGCGAGAGTAATACATGCAGGGCACGAAGTGAGGTTAAAAAGACATACGTAATTAGAATTAGTTGCAGAAAATAATTTTCAAAATATTATTTCGATAGATATTTCTTTACTTCCACGCTTATTGTCAAACTGTTATTTCTAATCATGTATTAGACTTACATAATATAAAACTGTAAGTGATAAATAATAATAATAATAATAATAATGATAATAATAATAATAATAATAATAATAATAATAATAATAATAATAATAATAACAATAACAGTAACAACTTATTACAAACCAGAAATTACTTATGAGAGTCATTAGCAAGAGGATGTGTTATGAAGGGAGGATCATGATATGAAATAGGTTGAGAAAACATGCTCTTGGAAACACAACTCTTCAATGAATGCATATCTACAAAATCCCGTAATTGAAGTACTCAATTATATGTAAATTACAATATGAAAGTTGTGAATGGAGTGTTTGAAACCAATTTAATTCTGTTAATCATCCACGTTCAGCTCATCCAGTTATTGAAATACAATTACGAAACACAATTTATACTAAATTCTAACAATGATAAAATTGCAAAATCTCATACAATCTTTTGCTTGCTGTCAATTGACGGTAGTGACACCATGCAGTGTAACTCTGCTGCTGTTTTTCGGAAGTAGTTAGTATATAAATATGTAGATGGCAGGAACGTTATCACTTGCAGCGCCGAAGCGGCAAGATAAGAACTACGTGCCTTATTTAAAATCTGTTACCGGTGCTTATCTAAGATATCCTCCATTCTTCACATTCATGCTTAAGTACATACTACCTTAAGTTGGTCTACGAACGTAGTGCTGATTTTTTTCCTTAAATACCTCCTTTTTTTTTTAAAAAAAAAAAAAAGTATTAATTGATTCGTGTAGTTGTCGCTTTCCTTAACATTTCTTAAATTTTTGTCTTATCTTGTTCCTCTCTTAATTATTTGAACATTCAACCTGTTAATTTTTATAGTTGAAGAATGTTCTCTTTGACATAGCAATTAAATTTATTCTGTTAAGGATTTGCCTTTTATATTTATTAGGCTACTATAAACACGAAAGAGTCATCAAAAGAATGTTAACTGACCTACAGGAGTAAACATCTAGGTAATGAAACCATACTTAGTTTGCGTGGTATCCTTAATTCTAATTCTCATTCTATCATTTCAGTCCTGTTCCTTAATTTCCAATTTGAATTCATTTAAACTACAGGAGAAATTAACTAACCCCCTACTTCCTATTTTACTGGTATCATAGACACGTCTAGATCTCCTAGTTATATAGGCTAGGAAATGACTTAGAACACAGTATGCACAAAGATATTATTAACAAAATAAGAGGAAACTTAACTGTATTGGATATGTAAGCCTTTCTTATCTTTTAGCCCATTGATTTTTATTTGGAATTATCTTTCTAGTTTCTTTGAAATGAAAAAATGAAATGAAATCTTTGAGTTTTACGTCCCACGGTTATGCCGGTTAGGCTAAAGGAGACGGTGATGATGAGTAATGAATGAAATGGTGGAATGAGAAAGTGGGAGAAAACGGGAGAACCCCGAGGAAACCCACGCACACGGTGTTTGTCCACCACAAAGTTAACTTGGCGGGGGCTGGGATTCAACCCGGGACCCCAAGCACCAGAGGTGAATACTCTACCACTGAGCCACCGCGGCCCCTTCTTTGAAATGAATTGGAATTTTAATGGTTCGCATTTAGTCGAATGATTCTTCTCGAAATCTAGTTTAATGTCCCTTGTTTTTTTTAAAAAAACGAATTTCAATTAAATATTTCATTAATTTATTGACAAAACGAATTTGATTAAATATGTAATTGATTTATTAACAAAACGAATTTGCATTAAATATTTCATTGAATTACTAACAAAACATGAATTTGCATTAAATATTTCATTGATTTATTAACAAAATGAATTTCTATTAAATATTTAATTGGTTTTATTAATAAAACGAATTGCATTAAATATTTCATTGATTTATTAACAAAACGAATTTGTATTAGGTATAAATATTTCACGGATTTATTAATAAAACGAATTTGCATTAAATATTTCATTGATTATTAACAAAACGAATATCCATTAGGTATAAATGTTTCATTGATTTATTAATAAAGCGAATTTGCATTAAATATTTAATCGAATAATTAACACAACGAATTTGCATTAAATATTAACATTGATTTATTAACAAAACGAATATTCGTTAAATATTTAATTGATTTATTAAGAAAACGAATATTCATTAAACATTTCATTGATCTATTGTAAGAGGAATTTGTATTAAATATTTCATTGATTAATATCCATTAGGTATAAATGTTTCATTGATTTATTAATAAAGCAAATTTGCATTAAATATTTAATCGAATAATTAACAAAACGAATTTGCATTAAATATTAACATTGATTTATTAACAAAACGAATATTCGTTAAATATTTAATTGATTTATTAAGAAAACGAATATTCATTAAACATTTCATTGATCTATTGTAAAAGGAATTTGTATTAAATATTTCATTGATTATTAACAAAACGAATATCCATTAGGTATAAATGTTTCATTGATTTATTAATAAAGCGAATTTGCATTAAATATTTAATCGAATAATTAACAAAACGAATTTGCATTAAATATTAACATTGATTTATTAACAAAACGAATATTCGTTAAATATTTAATTGATTTATTAAGAAAACGAATATTCATTAAACATTTCATTGATCTATTGTAAAAGGAATTTGTATTAAATATTTCATTGATTATTAACAAAACGAATATCCATTAGGTATAAATGTTTCATTGATTTATTAATAAAGCGAATTTGCATTAAATATTTAATCGAATAATTAACAAAACGAATTTGCATTAAATATTAACATTGATTTATTAACAAAACGAATGTTCGTTAAATATTTAATTGATTTATTAAGAAAACGAATATTCATTAAACATTTCATTGATCTATTGTAAAAGGAATTTGTATTAAATATTTCATTGATTTATTAACTGTTATTTTAAAGTTAAAGGCACGAGACACGAAATAACATGCGTAAAATAGAATAAAGATTTAGAAAATGTAGAACTTATACACGTTTAGCGAATCGTCACGTCTGAAGGAGGAAAGAAAATGGCTTCCAAGTCATGGCTTTTATTTTATTGTGTAATAAATTGGCCATCACTGATATAGAACATATTAATATAGCAGTAATCAAAGCTATTCTGTAAAAGCATGATGTCTTTATTTCAAAGGAACGTTACACTCTATTAGTTTACTTAGTAACTAAGTAAGTAAATTAAAGTATTTTTTGAAAAAATGGAAATACATATCGAAAACAAGGTACGGACCACCGCACTAAATTTTCTCGCTCACATATCTTAAACTGAATCATTATGCTGTAGTTATTATGAAAACGTTATATGCGAAATATAAACAAAATTGTAATAAGCGCTTTTGAAAAACTATCGAAGAAAACACCTCTAAGAGGAAATTACCCCCCGTAGTTTCTTTCATGAGATATTATTTATTCCATATTTTAGGGTTGGCAGAGAAATATTTATTTATGAAACATGACTCAGATTAGTTGTTTTTCAGAAAATCATCCGAAAAAACTCACCCAAAGAGTAAAGTTCTTTGTATAATTTTTTAAATGAAAAAATTATTTTGAATCATATTGTAGGTTTCTCAATGGAGTATTTATTTACGTAACATGATCAAAATTATCTGAGAAAAATCGTTCAGGAAAACTCACTCCAAGAGTAAACTATCCCTTCTAATTTTTTTCAATTGAAAAATTGTTTTGTATCATATTGTAGATTTCTCTAGAAACATTTATTTATGAAATATGACCAAAATTGCTTGAGCCATTTTTGAGAAAATCGTCCAGGAAAAACTCACCCCTAAGAATACACCCCCTTTGTGAATTTTTTAATCGAAAATTATTTTTTACTGTATTATACTTTTAATAGAACATTTATTTATGAAATGTGAACAAAACTGTCTAAGTCGTTTTTGAAGAAAAAGCGGAAAAAACTCGCCCACAAGAGTAAACTACTCTATATGAATTTTTAAATAAAAAAATAACATATTGTAGATTTCTTAAAGAAACATTTATTTATGAAATATGAACAAAATTACCTGGATGGGTTGTGGTTCGCTCATAGCTTTGCACATTTTAACTTTCCCATAAAAATGAAATGAAATGAAAGCTGAGTTTTACGTCCCACGTTTTTGTCGTGTGGACGAAAGGAGACGGTGATAATGAGAAATAAATGAAATGGTGGAATGAAGAAAGTGGGAGGACATGGGAGAACCCCGAGAAAATTCACGCACACGGTGTTCGTCCCCCACAAAGCCACTTCACGCGAACTGGGATCGAAACTTTTCCATAAAGGTATTGAAGTTATACCAATAGAATAGTTTAATCAAATTGATAATTTCAGCATATCTTCAAGTTTTGGTGTTCCATTAATTCCTTTATTTAGTGTTTAGCATGATATAGGGCTATATGCCCGCAATTATTTCATCCACAATGACTCAAAAACAATTCTACCGACCGTCTTCAAATTTAGTATTCACGAATTATTGACCAATATCTCGACTGATTAGATTTTGGTAGAAATTGGATAAAAAATATAGAATAGGGTGTTGGGTTGATTAAAAAAACTCAAAACAATGTAGATTTTCGATCTTAGCAGATGAAAGAGAATGTTCGGAAACTTACGAGAACTAGGTCTTCGACTCAGCCAAACTACACTTTTTTTCGTCTCAAGTCAGATTTTCGCACAACTTTACAGAAATTTTGCGTATCACTCAGCAGTGGTACACGAACCATAGATTAAGAAACCATATCTTAAGTAGATACTTGTACAACACTTAACTCAGAAACAATAACTTCACCGTCAATATTAAAAACTTATCGTCTTCATTCCATAATTACCACGTCATTTCGGTTCTTTACACTTTTTAAATATAGCCTAATGTTACACAGAGATCCCGACTACATGGATATTCCGAAGCTCAAGTACCAGCACTGTAGTCCTAAAATTTTCACAGGGTATACGCGGTTTGTAAATATCTATGACTAACACAAAAGACATTATGACAAAAGAGGAGGAGAAGACATTTAAAAAAAAATGAGAAATATAAGACGCATTCTATTAAAATACAAAGTATGTGATGTTGAGTTATAGTCTAAAAGCACTTTATAATATTTTCTTGAATATATTCCTTAGATAAATCACTCCATTCATAAGAATGTGTAGTTCGCAGAAGGAATCAACTCACTGCGAGAAGGATCAAAGAAAATCGCGCCCGATATCTCAGAAAGAATTAAGAAATTTGTGATGCCCAGTAGGGTGGAAATATAATTATCGTAGTTCAAGCTTTCGTAGTAATATTTACTGATCAAAACAACACGACTCTTGCATGGGCGCCCGCAGCAGAAGAGGCAATTGCCCCTTTTGGATTTTCGAAAAGAATTATGATGCGAATATTTTTTATGATTTGAAGTTTTCCATCTGGTTTGGTTATTGATATTTTCAAAGTTATATACAGTATATTACTTCTTCGGTGCCCGGTTAGAGGTGTTTAAGTCAAAATACTTTTCTTTTTTTCTTTTTCAGATAAGCCGAAACAAATTTCAAAATATGTCGACTTTGACAAAAAGTTATGAAATATTGATTAAGGCACATTCCACATTGCATTCGGACGTACGGCGATAACGCCAAACGAAAAGAAGTGTTTTCTGATCAATCACAAATTGAAAACGGCCAAAAAGTGACTTAAGCCCTTCCGATAGTGCACCAAAGAATTAGTCCTATTTACAATCTTAATATGTATTAACGCATTTAATATAAGCTTTTAGAAAGTTAATTACATAAAAATACAATTAATACAATATTCATTTTGCAATATAAACAGACACTTGTTAAATGTATTTTATCTGCATGTTCAGTGTCTTTATTCTTCCAGAATTCTTGCTCTTTAATGATAACCAATCGCAGCTAGTCAATAAAATTTCTTGTAGTTTATCTGTACTGGTTACTGCACTGAATTCGGATCTCTACTACAAACTAATATTTCAGTTTAAGAATATTTTGTTCTATTCTATTCAACCCTTGCGCGGCTATACAACCATGTCCACTTTATCACTGAAATTGTTCTTGGACAGGCCCCCTTGCTCAAATTCTTGGTCCCCCTAGTGGCCCCCTTCACACAGAATGATACTCATAGGTCGACAAACGGTGAGTTGATAGTGGCCACAACTGAAACTACTACCGAAACATCTCTCGAAAACAGAGTTACCAACTGCAGAATACCGTATGTTGCAATAGTCTGCATTTCAAGTAAAAAGCTCCAGGCTCGTTTCTGTTTGTAGTACAGTAAGATCTAATTCATCGAAATCTGTAAGGCCCATGCATTGACCTCACCATCTGTAGGTCCTTTTTAACCTCCGTCCCTTATCTGGTTATCTTCTTTGTTTTTGACAAACAACCAGAAAAAAGCTAAATCAATCGGCATTCTCATTAGTTTCAATGTTGAAAGTCATACTAAAATAGAGATGCTTAGTTACAAATAGCATGCACTGCAGTAAAACATTACACTTGTGTTGGACGAAAGAAGTCTTCGTACACTAAGTACTTAATTTCTATTGATTATGGCGCCATAGAATAAGTCCATAGCATCCATTAAATAATTTGGTATTATTATTATCAAATAATATCGAGCCGTCGTGTTTAATATACAGTAAAAGAAGAGAACAGAAGTTTTTATTATTGCTGTCATTCTCTCTGTTGTTCGTACCCCAATTGTTCGAGAAAATTAAGATACTAAATACTACCAACACCTACTATTTGCTACTGACACTGGTTCTTCTTCTCGACTACCTTCTGGTCTTGTCTCTAGTATGTCTAGTTTCCTAACGCTCTTGGTCGTTGGAAACTGTAGAAACCTTCTGTTGCGATGTTAACAAGCGATACTAGCGATATCCAAGGAAAACGGAGTCAGCACCTGGTGGACCTATACTACTAACTAAAGCCTGGGGAAATGAGGCTAACAAAAACTAATGATTCTTTATAAATAAATCGTGCAGAAGTATTTTCCTTAAACGATTTTAACTGTAGCTTAATCCCAAAACTGCTACTACTACAGAAATTTCGAAGTTTATCACAGAGCCAGTGCTGCAATCTCCTGATTCCTAACCATCAGGTACGATACCGAGATGATACAACTTAATTACGGCAGTAATGCTATTTTGTGTAAAAGTGGTAGTTATTCCCGTGGTTATATCATCTCGTTATCCGATGTTTAGTAATCAGAGATATATCAGGAGTTTGTGGGACTGATCCACACACATTCTATTCAGTAAGTTCAGTCAGCGAATACCCATTTTTGTAACAGATTTGTATTTGTTCTTCTTCAAAATATGCATTTCTGAGAACATTAAGCAGTAAGCATTTCTGAGAAAATTACATTGTAGGAATTATGCAGAACACTAAATCACTGGTGACATGAATTTTCAACATGGTATACTAATTAATGCCCCTCCAAATCTAATCTGCAAACTAACAATATTAATTCAGCATCGACTACAGGATAGTAGCGTTATTTCAACTACATTTGAATTTATTTTAAGGCTTTGAAACATCCGAGACTCAGAAGATAGAAATGAGGGAAATGAGTCAATAGGGCAATAAAAATTTTCCTAATGACCCCAAGGAATCTTGGTAAACTCCTCAATCGAAATATTTATCCACGAGGGATCGATCACACCATCTTCCGAATCGTATGCTAATGTTCTACCGCTGAGGGTGGGTGTGAAGTGTTTGTGTATTTGAATTCACGTCAAATTCTAAAAACTAGTGAAGGTAGGCAAACGAAAGAAAGAAAAAGGCCTCGTATACTTCTTTTGCTGTAAGGAGTCCCGACTGAAATGTCTGTTCTGACACTGTTTGATATTAGGGAAACAAAAACACATTTCCTCTTTTTGTTTCAAAGAGTGTTCACTTCATCATTTTAATGAAGTAAAGGCAAATTCATTACTCAGTTTTAAAGCTCTAGGGTAAAATAAACCAAAAATAATTTAACTACAGCCAGATTGAAACAAGATGTAACCGAGGCAGTTGACCCGGGTGCCAGCAAACTAATCTGTCTGTTTATTAGTGTAGATGCAGATGAAGGAGTGCTAATCGCAAAATTTGCCCTGGACACCAACCGCCTTATGCAGAGTTGTTTCGAAGTATGATTAGCTTCATACTAAAAGTCTGACTACTGCAGGAAACATATGTTAGTCGAGCTCTTTAGTATGGCACTAATCAAGCTTCAGAACGACTCTGCATAAGGCCCCAAATGTCTACTTTCGTTACTGATTAGGCTACCATATTTTTAGAGCCTGAAATCGGGACTTTTTTCTGAAATATTAACAATACATGATAATTATTGACAATTTACTTTAAAGTGAAACTTAAGCTTCAAGAGCAAGGCTTAAAATTTAAAGTGGACTGAGACATCAAATCAGTGCCTTGTTAGAGTTCAGCTTCTGTTTCTGTGCGACGTTCGTCTCATAAGAACATTTGTTCTTGTCCATTACTTTATTATTATTATTATTATTATTATTATTATTATTATTATTATTATTATTATTATTATTATTATTATTATTATTTATTACAGTTTATCTACCAAACAACTATTTATATTATTATGCGGTATTAAACCAAATCTGGAACTTGTTATATTTATTTATTTCCATCATTCCCTCCGGCAAATAGTGTGATCTGCACGAGAAGGAATGTTTTCGGGCTGGTAAAATTTGAGATGGCTGCTGCCATGCTATAACTTTGAGCTTCACCTTATCTGAAGTAGATGCAGACATGTCGGAAGGTTTGATTCTTGTAGATTCACTAGTTCAAACGCTGTCGAAGATGAGGTCTGGAGAATAAGGATCTCAAAGAAAAACATTCGAACAAATTTATCAGGAATGTTTGGAGAAATGCAAAGAAAATGGTCTTGAAATTTCAGAGCCTGAAACAGATAGACTATAGGGGTTCCTCGTGGAAACGAACTAGACATTCGCCATTGAAATATTCCAAAATCATTTTGGATGAATCTCTTCCTTCATTGGAGGCAGAAAATGAATATTCTATAGATAATACCAAGAGATCTTTTTCTGCCTACAATTGATAAGGTAATCACTGCCATGGAAAAACGCATTGGATCATGTAACAAAATCATTAGAGCAATCACCAGTCTGCATCCAAAAACTGAAAACTTTCTAAATTACAACATTGTGGAACTTATGGCCCAGTATTATGGAGCCTACGGCCCAGTATTCTGTAAGTGATCTGGAAATATTCAAATGTTAACTCAAAATCCTCCCAAACACAATTAACTTGTATGAATACGAGAGAAAACCAAAGTTGATTTCTTGATGAATTTCATTGATCTTTTTGTGTCTCTAAAAATACATTCCTAAAAACCTACAAGCTAGAAATCATCTCTGTGACTATATCAGTTTCTAGTGCTACATATGAAAGGCCATTCTCATGTTTGAAGAGATACGTATACGCAATTCAATGACTGATGAGAGATTGAAAAACTTAGGATTACTTTATATTGAAGAAAATTGCTAAATCGTTATATCTTGAAGAAGTTGTTGATAAGTTTGTTGCTGCCCCACAAGAATGTAAAGATCATTCTCTTTTAAGTAGAACCTATAAGTTATTTTCTTCACCCGTAAATGTATTTCTCTGCTTCCACTTCAATCCATCAGCCACACATATTTTAAACGCAGTAACTGCTTACTTATATTAGAAATCAATTGTATTAATGTATTGTAGTTGTTTAAGGTAGTAAATTCTAATTTTCACTGTAAAAGAGTAAAATCATGAACAACAAAAATGAAAACATTCACTCACACACACACACACACACACACACATATATATATATATATATATATATATATATATATATATATATATATATATATATATATATATATATATATATATATTGTTGTGTGTGTGTGTGTGTGTGTGTGTGAATAAAATTTTTTCATTCATTGGAGATGGCCCCCCTCAAAATTTTCTTGGGCCCTTCATTGGCCCTTCCTGAAAATAATTCTAGTTACGCTACTGTTCTTGGATCATAATGGAGTCAATAATCACAGTAAGAGCCGTAACCAAATTGGTCTGGCCATTAAACCGAATAGCCAGATCCAAAGTTGCCAACCTCAGAGAACAAAATTATCAATTTTTGTCTAAAATTATCGTATATTACAAAAATTTCGTATATTCGTGTAGAAATAAAGATAATATTACTAATAATAGCAATAATATATATAATAAATTGTCTAGTAATATTCAGTTTCGAACTCCAAATTGGCGTACTGTCCTTACCATTTTAAAAATCGATATTTACACTACTCTAAATGACAATATTTCCAGTCCTCGTAAACGTAACTGAATTTAAAGAACGGATGCAGAGTTGCCATTTGCCAATTCTTAAATCGTAATTGATTTATTTGAGCGCGAATGATTGTTAGAAACCTTAGTGTATGTGTGTTTTTATAATTATTTAATGCACATATACAATTTACTTGGACATTCAAAAACTGAAAAAAAAGTGTACGTTCTAAAATTATCGCATATTTAACTATTATCGCAAGGGCATGATCGTATTTAGCATTAAGGCTTAAATTTTCATATATCACGATAAATTATCGTATAGTTCATTAGCCTGGTTCAGTTCTAAGTTGCATTGTTTACATTAAAAATAAAATGTAGTAAATAACACTTGCTAATGACACAAGATATTTTCATACTGGTCTAAGTTACTTAAAGTTCATAACACACTAAAAATTGTCAAAAAGTAAAATTGTTAAAAAGTTAAAAACAAAAAAAAAAAGTAAGTTTTAAATCCATCTGGCGGTTATTTAATCTCGGTCCCAAGTTTAAGAGTAAAAGTGTAGTTCAAGAGTAAAAGTGTCATAAATATTTTAACAGCTGGTAATTGTTACAGCTAAGATAAATAGCTGATAGTTTCAGACATTAAAACAGTTTGCGTGCTCCGGTTGATAAGATTGTGTGCCACCAGCTAGTGAATTTATCCAGCTGACGTTTTCTCCGTGTACTGTCAAGTTATACGAGTAAGCAATGCTAAACGTTTGTAAAAGATTGTTAAATGAATTAAGAAACCACCAATTTGAAGCTTGATTAATGTTTTATGCATCCATTCCAATTTAGTAATGTCCTATTGATGGATTACATATACATAAGGCGAGGCTGTAAATTTCTATTGTTAGTTTATTATTACAGTAGTCCTCTTATTATGATCCGAGGGTAAAGGAAACAATGAGTGTGATAACGAACAAAATGATGGAGTGGAGGAAGTGTGAGGAAACGGTAGAACCCCAAGAAAATCCACACACTGAGCCGTTAATTCTTTAATGCAAATTACATTGCATATAACATCTTGAAAAAAAAATGAAAACTAAAATATGACACAAAATCGCATTTACCAAATTTGATAGTGGTAGTTTGAACTTCTAAATACAAGGAAGAATCATAAGTCTTGCAATATTTGCACAACCCAAACAACAGGCGCATGTATACGCCGTGATCAACCGTAAGTAGTCTACTCTACAAAGTTAAACTGTACCAGAGTTTGTAGTGTGGTAAGCGAACTATTTAACACGAAACCCATCCTTCCTTCAGTGTCTTCAGTCAATTCTTAGTGGCAGTGACGAGTGTTCAACAACGTCTGGTACGTGAACTGTTAGTGTATAAGTTCGAACTCGAGCATTTGCTATGTGAAAGGGGAAGATGCAGTGAATCACAACACGGCAACCCGCTGGCTCCAAAACTTCGTGAAGGTTAAAAATGTCGAACATCACTCTAGTCCGGTCACTCTCAGGGTAACAGATTCTGAAGTCAAGTGATATGTCATTGATGAAAATACATCCATTAACACATGACGACTACGCCAAAAATATCCTGCATTGGTGAATGGAAAGCGCATCTAGCTCAACAGAATAATGCAAAAACACACTCGGCTCGAAAAATACAATAAAAATTCAGTAACTTGATGGCATCGAACTGATATACCCGACATGTAGTCTTGACATTGCCCCTTTAGATTACTGCCTGTATCGGTCAATGGTACACTTCCGGAAATCATGACGCTTCACAAACTAGCAAGAGATGGAAACATCTGTCACTGATATCTTTGCCTATAAAGATGTGATATCGACGTGGAATCAAATTGCCCTAGCTCTTGACAGATATGCACAGGCGGCTTATTAAAAGTTAGTCTGAGTTAAGAATATTTATTTTTCTGCTACTGAATGTTAAAATGCTGCAGTTCCTACTTTATTTATGCAACTTAAAAGATAGGCATCTGTACTAGTTCTATAAAATTAACGGTTTCGGGAAGTAGTAATTAAAAGTTAATACATTAAGTTAATAATTTAAGTTAATACATTTGCTTTTTTTTTTTTTTTTTTTTTTTGGCACGCTTCCCGCCTAAAGGATGGATCTGTCTCCAATGAGTTATTGCCACACCACGATTAAGGTGGATCACCCGGAAGTCAATACATATTTTACCTCATTCCCTTAATTACTGAGCAATGAAACGTTACATATTATAAATATTGTACTATAAGATACAGTTATGTTTCAGCTACAACGTTCATTTGATTGTGTCTTCTGATATCGAAAAAGGTGACAAATAAAAGAACATATTTGATTCGTTTTACAATGAGCACACAAAATGGCACTTGTTGTTAGATCTTACTAGAAGTGCTCAGTTTTATGAAATGTTTATTTGTATGTGTAAAGTATTTTAAAATAATGTTCTCATTATGAAATGGATATATTGTTTGAACATTGTTTCACATTTTATTTGAATATTAATCTATATTTAAGGAAATAGATTTCGAAAAGAAACTTGCGCAAAACGCCATAATGCGTTGTTGCCAAATTTGCATGTTTACTGTGGTAGTCACAATAAGAACATTCCTGGAGTTCGAGAAGCGGAATTTAGCTGTGAATTGCGGTAAGAGTAGAAAACTAATTTCTCCAGTAAATATCCAAGCAGAATTCCATGATTACTTCCTATATTATCTGGCATCAGTAAATACTCGACACTATCTGGCAACGCCGGGCTATTCAAACAGCGTTCAGCATAGCACCGAGAACACCTAGTGATCCACCGTAAGTTGAGGGTTACAATACGCTAGGAAACACAGCAAAAAGCGCCAAGTCTGAAGATGGTTCTAAATATAGGTTAAGAGGGTTGTTAATAAATTAAAAAATATATATATATACAAGGTCTGACAATTAAGTTTGCGTACTTGCCACCATGCGTGGAATGACAGCAGCACTATACAAGCAGTTTTGTATTTTTCTAGAAGCCTATTATTTCAGAGTCTTACAGCAACGTTTGTGTTGACGCCTGACTGTTTCATTCTGAGTGGCATGCACTGTTGTTTATGCTTTCACGTTTGTTCTGTTGTGAAAATGCCTGAGCTGGAATCGGAGCAACGAACAAACGCAACGTGAAATATTTGGTGAAGCTGGAAAGACGGACAGTCCAATACAGGAAATGTTGAAGCAATTGTACGGCGAGAATGCCACGAAGAAAACAGCAGTGTACAAATGGGTTAAACGATTGTTGGAGAGGAGAAAACAAATGACTGATGATGAGAGGGTAGAGCGGCCCGTAACGAGTCGAACACACGAAAACATTACTAAAGATCGTCAAATTGTCCATGCAAATCGACGACTGACTGTGCGATTCATAGCAGACGAAGTGAACAGTGATAAAGAAACTGTGCGGAAAATTTTAACTGAAGACCTTGGCACGCGCAAATTGTATGCCAAAATGGTCTCAAAAGACCTCATCGATGAATGAAAGCAAAGAAGGGTAAAAGTGTGCACAAATCTGTTGGAGAGGCAGGACGAATTGTTTGGCCGAATAATCACAGGTGATTAAACCTGTGCCTTGCGTATGATCCTGAGACAAAGCGACAAAGTGACCAATGGAAGACGGTTGACTGTCCACGACAGAAAAAAGTTTCGGTAATCAAAATGACAAATGAAAACGATGTTGATAACCTTTTTTTTATTAATCCTTGGGTCGTACACTATGAGTTTACACCACAAGGCCGAACAGCCAACCAAGTGTAGTAGTTCGGAGTGCTACAAAGATTTCGTGAGAAAATGACACGCCAACGACAATATGGAAGTGAGAAGATGTGAAGAATAAAATGTTCGTCAATCCATGGTTTTAGGAATCGCTAAGCTGGTTGGCAACAGTCCTGATGACATTCAAGCTCAAGTTTAAACAAGAACGGGTATGTCTTCTTGCCCAGGTTGTTTTCCTGAACTACACTGGGCCTCGACTTCCTAATAAATTTATAACAATCTAGTCAATAATTAGAACGTGGGGTAAATATGGTAAAACTTACTTTCGATGACACATAGATCTACTGATCACTGCTTGTTCCATTATGCATTGATCTCGGTGAGAAAGAGATACCTCTTAGAATATCATACGCTACTTTGTCTCTAGTCTGAAGGCTTGGAAACATCTTACTGCAATCAATGTTCCTTTAAGAAAGGATCTCAGTCAGACATTACAAAATTTCAAACGTCACGAGAGGTTCTACGACACATTCTCAAATACTGTTGGTGACTTGAGTGGTTCCATCTCCAGTCTGGAGGTATCAGAAGGTGAATGTTCTGATTTTGAGCATAAAAGCAGGAAGCACGACAGCAGTGTCACATAAGTTGAATGGAGGAGAGAGTATTTGGAATTCAGACTCTCCAGTAAAATCTCCACCTCGAAAACTTCCTGCACAACTATAAGTACATTATACAACTTGACCATGAGTTCAAGTTCGTGAATGAAGAGATGAAGACAATATTGCGTAAATAGATTCTACAACAACAGTCTATTCAATTCGAAAAATTCTTCTGAGCGCATTGATGTCGTGACTTCAGTTGTTGATTGATACCATGTTACAAGCGACAGCCACAGTCAACCATTGCTTTACACTCATGTGCTTCCATTTCCCAGGATTACTTGATTAACAAAGACTGAGATTATCAAAACCTTGACGAAATACTTAACTGCAGTATCGTGCGCAAAAGTTCGTTGACAGAGAGTTCATATAATTTCAGGTGTTTGTATACGTATCTTAATATGTAAATACTAATTTTTTCGTAATATCTTGCTCAATTGGGTTAAGACTTCCAAACCCCTTTGCATACAACACTGTTTAACTGTGGTGTTATATACCATTCACACTGTAAAGACGGGATGCAAGTTAATTGGAACTTATTCGCCTGCAACAAAGGAACTAATACAATAAGCTGTATTCATTTAGGTAGGAAAAAAAACAAGGAGATCCTACAAGATTTTTGATTTTCGGGATTTTCTAAGGAGCTGTTATCGAAAGAGAATAGGCCAACGTACGCCCGAGTTCATTTTTGAGAACCGTAACACACTATCACGAAGTTACAATCCTGATTGTGGTCTTCGGTGTTGTTCTGTAAAATAATATCTCAATACCTGCCAGTTTACAAAAATGCGGTCTTGTTTGAAGACATCCCTGAACTTCGTGCTTTGTCACTAAATATTTTTTTCTTAAATCATAAATTTTGATTTCGTTGCCTAATTGTTCCTAAGTTTTTCGTGGTTTTCTCAAGTTCGTGTTCCACTTCCCTGTCATTATGTTCACAAACTGTAATTAAATAAGTATGTTATGAGCATACTAGCACGGACTTGTAGTTGATTCTCAGCCAACGGAACATGTTCCTTGATTCTATTCTATATTCACTACATTTATATTCACGATGAACGTAATTTCGCTTAAGATCATTCCGTCATATGAGCTAACAGGCAACAAGTAAACCAAGTTTATTCTTTGTATCGTAGTATAGGAATTTTCACTAATTTAACTCTATAAAAAGTTTTTATTTTTTATTTTTTACAACTTGAAATACAATTCATGTATTGGTAAAAATTTCTATTCCACACCCTTGATAGTCTGAGGAAGATAATAAGTGAGAACGTTCACTTCTTTCGATTCGAATGTCGATTTGTTAACAAAGGGCATATGAAGAATTACCGAAGTTTCCTGTTTATCAAGAGATTGTACACAGTATGGTTGACTACCTGGAAGAAATTGCTCCTAAGGTGAACGAAACGGAAGATTCTCTTTAAGAAGTTTATCAATTACCTGCACAGCAACCAAAATTTATTCACATATAAACTATGAGTGACTGCTAGATATATTGGAAACAAACCCATTGTCCCAACTTTTCAAAACCTTTCTAGTAGCCTTTTCTTATGTTTAGCCCCTAAAATAGATTTCGTAAATAGATTTCCTATGTTCTGTTAAAATATAAGAGAAATACAATTTGTTATAATAATAATAATAATAATAATATTAGTAATAATAATAATAGTCTAACTTAGTTATTATTCCGAGTAACAAATTCAAATATGCAAACATATAAATGATGTAATATATACATTTTCCACATATTAAATATGGAATAAGTTATTTATAAGTTATTTCCTTTTTCAAAAATCCACAAGAGGTTAATTTGGTCTTAGAAGTTTTTGTTAACGATTTTCTTACAAATGACTCAAACTATGATTTTATATTTCATTAACAGGGTGTTTATCGGTCACGAAAAATCACGAAATCAGAAAACGGCCACAAAAGTCAAGAAATTTAGCTTTTGGGTCATGATTATTTTTATCTGTATAAATGTAAGTACAGATTGGAAAAATTTTGTTCTATAAAACGTCAAAATTCACAACCAAAAATGTCTATGGTCGGCTTAGACGCTATCAAATCACAAGCAAACCACGCTTCTATCGCATGGATGAAAATTCGACCTAATTCGCACCCAAATTCGCTCTTGAGAGTGTTACGAAATTTTATGATTTGGTAAAGAAAAGGTCACGAAATTTCATTTTGGAATTTTAGTAGACAATCTGGTTAATAACTCTATAATATGGAAAAATAAATATTTCATTAATAATTCTAATATGGGGAAGTAATTTCTTTAAAAAAAAAAAAAAAAAAAAAAAGCTGTAGTTTAATCTTATGGATTATCTTTTAACGACAATTTTTCGAATACGACTTCGGCAATTTGTTCACATTTCGTACATAAATAATTCAGTAATAACCCTAGAAAATATCATACATATAATTTCCCTGGAAAAAGGCCAGAAGGGTTAGTTAAAAGATAGGTCAGTTTTTACTACGAAGGACAACAGTAGTAAGATGCTATCATGGTGAGAAAGTAAATAAACTCGAGTTTTCGACGGATATACCTTTCATGAAGTACTCATGAAGTGTTTTTTGGATTTTATCTGCATGATCGTCCCTGCGTATAGAGACCTAAAGGTCATGTCATTTCAACAAGCCGATAATAAATTTTAAAAGTTTTGATAAGATCCTTATTTTGAATCTTCCTCCTCAACCAAATAGTTTATTGGGAGATGAAAATCGAAAACTGCAATTGCCTAGAAAGAACTAAATATTGCAAGGTTCCACATGCTTCAACACCACGTGCTAGCTGTAAACATAATTCAGAGGACAGACACGAAGAAGACATCGTCAACCATCGCCAACGATCGGCAAGTGACAAAAAGATTCAAGCAGTCAGCAATACTTCTGCATAAAAGGAGACAAGACACCGTAGAAGGCATCAATTTCTAACAATTAATCAACCACCAACTCTCTAAGACGCCTGGTCATTGAGAGCTCCTTACCCTCTTCTCTAAGACGCATGGTCATTGAGAGCTCCTTATCCTCTTCTCTAAGACGTATGGTCATTGAGAGGCACCCATCTTATACTCTTTAAGACGCCTAGACATTGAGATACTCCTATCCTACACTCTCTAAGACGCCTGGTCATTGGGAGTTCCCAACCCCCTCTCTAAGATGCTTGGTCATTAAGCGGCACCTATCCAACACGCATTAAGACGCATGGTCATTGCGATCCTTTTAACTTCACCAACAAACCTCAAAATAATTATAAGAACTTCTACTTATTTATAATATTTTGTACTCAAGAGAAAACTTTTCTTATAATAAAAGGTGATGGGAAAATCAGGGGCTGCTTTAGGATTTTAGTTTTGAGAAGGCCCGTTCCCTCGCTTATGGATACATATTCACTTTTGATTGATTAATGACAGTAGGAAATTACTTTTACAGTATTGATTGATGCTATTTGTTAAATAATTATCTACCATTTATATAAATAGTGGAAAATATATTTACTCTTTATTGTATCTTTTAGCGTTTATATATTTTTCAAAATTTTTGGGTAGGCCCGTGCCTACCCGGCCTACCCGCTAAAACCGCCACTGGAGAAAGTCCAAACCCCCGTGTACCAGCTTTAAGATCTACCCTAAAAGACAAAAATCCCTATAATATTATCTTCATATTTCATAACAATTCTACGGTAACAATTCCACGGTACGGTGGTTCTTTTTCTTTTTCTTTTTTGAATAAAGAAACACTTTACTGGAAGTCCAACACAGCGCGACACACTTGCTTGATTTTTTGTTAATAATAATATAAATTATACTAGTGTAAGATTATAAGTTTCTATAAAGAAGTGGTTCTGTGTAGTAATGAGCATCGTTGCTAAAGGCGTTGATTGGTAGTCCCTCAAAAAAAAAAAAAAAAAAAAAAAAAAACTAATTATTAACTGCTTTATCATTTTTGAATCCTAAAGTTACACGACACACCCTACAAGACCCGCTGGTTAGGAACCACTGCTATAGTATGTGATAATTAACTTCTCTCCTACGATTTTAGAGAGAGTCATTTATTGATGTAGATATGTTTTGCTCCAATAATTTTCTCAGAAATGGCTCAATTTTCTCGATTTTATAATTTGTGAATAAATAGTTCATTATTAGATCTAGAGTATGACATCATCATTTTCATTCTGAAGAATCTAGAGAGGATACTCTATTCATAAAGTGGTTTTTCGAAAACTCAGTGAAGACTACAAGATGATATAATTTAAGAAATAGAAACAAGGACATTGTGCTGTGGCCCATACTTTTATTATAAATCGGAACTACTGTGAATATTTTAAGGCAATCTTTAAAAAAAAATCCTTGAGTGAATATCCCATTAACAAGTCCTGTTATAGAATAAATGGCACTGTAAATGCTATTCTTCAGTATAAAATTAAAAATTTCACACTAGTCTTCCAGTTTAATTGTCTTTAATTTAAAAGCTTTATTTTGGAAGATTCTGGGAACATGGCTATCGGAGACGAAATAGAGTTGTATACTTACATTTAATTCAATTTTTATCCTTTAAAACAGTTTTTACTTTGCACATTTTGAATTTTGATAATATGTAGTTTAAGTAAAATATATCCGGCGCCAACATCAAGACCTTCTTATAACAATTCAAATGCTTAAATATCCGTGTCATTTTGATCGCACAATGTACTGTAACTGTTAAAATCATTTTATACAATAACTATGAATATAGTTTGCTTGGGCTTAAGTCTGCATGTCATATGGTCGCTTACATTATTTTCACGGATGAAATAGAGAAACAGAACATAAAAAGCTTTAGGAGTTCCGCGGTGCATGTGACAGTGTAAACATCACCTGTAGTGAGCTGCCGAAGAGGGAGTGGATAAAGTGAATAATCTTCATCGTTCACCTATTATACACCTTTAAATATATTCATGAAAACATTTACATACACCCACAGTTACTTTACACGTACTCATTTCATCTATTTTTCACTTTTTCCAACTTTTTCGCCCTGAACATCTGGGTAACTGGCCCTCTTCTTCCCGTTGGAACTCCTTCACAATTTTGAGTATTATTACTCCTGATTATGACTATACATTTCCTTACCTAAATATAACAAATTGCTTTTCCTATTCCTAAACTTACATAATTAACAATTTTTATATTACTACATAATTTTCTTACTATACATAACAGGTAATGCGACTTGAAAGTTGACCAAAAAATTCAAATGGCGACAAAGCTTTACTTTCTCATGATATATCTAGTCCCATCTATATTGGATATCGCTCTTTGAAAGATAATGACAGTTGACCAGCAAATAAATGCACAAAGGTACTTACTTTGTCCTTCTGTATTCCGTTACTTACTCTTAAAGAAAAACAATTTATAGTTGAATTAGCCTATAAACTAAACTTTCCTTATCAGCAGTAAAACAATAGTTCAGTACGGCCATTTCAGATTCTGCTAGGGAGAGGTAAAATCATCCGATATGAGTACAATTTCGTGTTTTTCATTCCGATATGATTACATTATTGATTAAAATTTATATAAAACTCGAATTCAGATTGATATAATTTCCTCCCGCTGAAAGCCCAAATGATACTCCTGTAATGGTCATGTACAGATTAATAATGCTCTAATTATATCCCCATTACAAAAAAATAAATAAATAAATAAATAAATAAATAAATAAATAAAAAGACAGAGAGAGAGAGAGAACGCTTTCCACTACTATAGAAAACAAAAAGAACACTGACCTGCTCTTTCCTGGGATAACTTTGTCCTTAGATCTTGATATTTGAAAAAAAAAAATTGGTTTTGTTTGTGTGCAAACTATACACGTGTAATTTTCGCTGACTGCTGTCAGCATTGTCAAGACATAGGTAAGATAAAAGAATTGTTAAATGCGGATAAAATGGGTTAGGTTAATAATAACATTTGCGAACCTAAAAAGCAGAAATATCTTGAGGCTTCAAGAGCAGATTTCTATGTGAACTTACAGCTTTACCTCGAATCCAAACCATATAGACTATCATATAGATAGACGTTACATGTTAGCATCCTGACTATATAACTGCAGAGAAGCTCTGCTTTTAGTTCCATAATTAGTGCTGTTGACAAAGTAATCATTGAATTTGTCTGGAGAAATACAGGAATTGGACAGTTTTACTTTGACTTTTCTTTTAACCCTGGCTTTAAATTTTCTACACAGTTTTATCTTTATTACCAGAATATATAATTCAATAATTATTTGATCTAATTTTAACTATACATATATATTTTTCTTTTCTATGTTAAAATGTTGTCCACACAAAATGCTTACAAACATACAAGTGTTAGAACATGTGCTATGAAATGGGGAATATGGTTATGAAAAACCATACATATATACAGCGTGATCCTGAAGTGAGCGTACCCCTAATTGCTTTTTCTTACGGTTTTAGGTTTTACCCACATTTGTTTGATAACATTGCTTGGCATTGTCTGGGCAACATTGCTATCCATGTTCATTTGTTTTCTGCTTGGTAATACTTATTTGCAGTGAAGTTGGAGTAATCAACAATGTGTGGATTGGAAGAGGTTGTGCATCTTCACCAGCTCCCTTTGCCTGGCCTCCAAGAAGTCCCGATCTGACGACACCAGACAATGCTCTCTGGGATTTCATAAAGCAACCAGTAAGAAACACTCGATATCACACAACGCAGGAATTACGAGCAGCTGTGAAGTATGCCTTCACTCTATCCGGAGTATCTCTGCAACACATCTGCGAGAACTTAGCGCAGAATTCAGCTGTGTTACGACATGAATGGTGATCATACCGATGTTTAGACTCTGAAGGCTTCAAGAGCAGATATTCTACTATAACTAACACTATACTATTCAGACTAAAGGGGAGTACGCCCACTCCCGGACCACCCTGTATATACATGTGTAACAATTTTTGTTTGTTTAAGAATCATTGTCGATATTCACTTTTAATAGGATTCAGTATTACAGAGTTGAAGTTCAATATATTCACCGAGGTAATTCACAGCAAGAAGGAGGGACAGGGCCGTCGCGTGAGCGGGGCGATTGCCCAGGGCGCCGCAACCAAGGGGGGCGCCGGGACGACAAATCAACAAAATTCAAGGAATCCAGATTATGTTGGTAAATGATTTTTTAAAAACAATATTAATTCAGATATTTAAATAATGATCAGGGCACGGGTAAGTAAAACTACCGGTAATGTAAAACATCGTCTAGGATTATTCAACTGAAACTCGCTCCAGCCCTCTGTGAGAAGTTTTTATCTTGAAAAAACTGACCTAGATCTGCTACTACTTACTTCTTACCGTATGATAGTCTGATACAAACTGAAGTAACTTCAGTAGAACTTAACATTTCTCTATTCCTATTCCATCTTAGAAATGCTACAGTAACAGAATAAATATCTTTTCAGTCCTTCAATTCTGTACTAACCTTATACAACAACTGTGTTTATTAACTATCAGGAACGTAGCCATGGAGGAAGCTAAAGGGTCCCCCCACTAAAATGGAAAAAGAAATCTTAATAAAATTCAAATGTATTCTATCCTATATTGGTTTAAACTGAAAAGAGTTTCAGTAGCGTAACGCAAAAATGTCGGAGCCCCACGTAGGATTATTTTTGGGCCCCCCTTCCCATGTCCATTAACTTCCCACTATATTATGTTCCTGTAAAAGACAATGGTTCATAAATCATAATTAACATAGTGACCATGGAATATAATTAAATTACAATTAAAATTAATGCTCATCATAAAAAGCAAACGAACTGCTGAATGTCGAAGTTAATTTGAAGCGGTGTAATGTTCTAGTATTTATTTTCTGCAAATATTTCTATTATATTACTTACGTTTATTGCTCTTGTTCTCTCACATTCAACACTTAAAATACTGAGACTGGTCAACCGTTCTTGAGATATGGAATTGAATAAAAATAGTTCTTTATCAGTTTTAATTTTGAAAGAGATCTCTCTGCTGCAGAAACAGTCATTGGTAAGGTCAGAAATAACAAAATAGCTCTGCAGACACCGGGAATACTAGAAGCCAAAGTATAGTTATCTATTAATAGGAGATATGCTAGTTCCCGAATTGTTGTTTTCAACTTTATTTCATTGTGTAATATCAATTTGAAATCGCAACAATGTAAGTTATAAAGGTTCTGAACTGAATGCAGTAATAGGGATACGTATTCCTTTTGTTTATATTTTTACGACAAAAAAAGACATTTTCAGCACACTGTACAATCGGCAGCAAAATTATTTTTCCTTAATCCTGTAGTACTAATATGATTTTTCAAACTGATATTACTAGAATGGATAAATTTTCATCCAGAGCATATTTTACCTTTTCTAAAGTAAAGAATATTATTCAGGGAGATGGATATTCCGTATTCACCTAACCTTTTTGTTGCTTATATTTTTTGACATTTTCTTCGTGGTGGGCCCCCAAACTCTGCGGGGCCCCCGCACTGCAGGCCCCTCAGTTACACCACTGAACAGTTTTTAAAGAGGCATTACAATGTAATTTTAAGGCTTAAGTTTTACAAAAAGTTTCAAAGGGTACTGTCGGGCCTCGTGTACGCAGAGGAGGGAGGTATTCGCAGACACCCTTTCCCAGTATCCCCGAATCGAAATCCTGGCTGGGTCCCTCTCAACTCTTACAATGTCAACAATACAAATCCTTGTGTCCAACAAACATATATTTTTAAATAATTTTCTATTTTTTATATTTATGTAAGAATGCCTGTCCCATTGACATTTTAGTAAGTTAAAGCTGATAAAGACGTATTTACGCTTCATAATGGCCCAGGAAAGACTTAATTCATTAGCCATACTGGCTATTGAAAATGATGAAGCCAGAAAGTTAGATTTCAAAGAGTTTGCTCACTTCCATTTTAATTTATCAGTGTGTTATCTTATCATAATATGATCTTTACACTACATGTTTTGGAACAACGTATTGTTAACATCGTCTGGCAGAATACACATTAACAAACCATACATTTTGATTTTGAACATAACTTATAATTGTAGGATTAAATTGAAGCAATGCAAATAATTACAAACATCATCTGAAAAAATTACTTTAGTATTCCAACGCTATGATAAATTTACTGAAAAATTTGTGTTAATCACAAGGAAAGAAAAGTTTATTTTATTGTTCTTTTTAGCGAAAGTCAGAAAATTACAGTTTTTGTTATCACTTACACATTGGGCTTTAATATTTGTATAATCTATGCTATTACTATGTTGATATGTATCAAGTTCAAAATAGTAAAGAATAGCACTCGATTTCAATAATTCAAAACCATGTTTTCATTAACTTTTTATGTGTTAACCACGAAAGTCATTCAATTTTAAAAAATGACATAATACCAACTTGTTTTATCTTACATTATGATTACAGTATAATAACTGCTATTTAAGTCTAGAAGTACAGAATAAACTCTGGTAGTTTTTCATAACACACTGGGGAAGGGGGCGACAGTATATTATAACCCATGCGACGGCCCTGGGGAGGGAAGACTATTTAGAAAGTTTGGTTGTAATATACTATGGATATTACCTAACATAAATACATTTTCATTGTCGCTTGGACCTTCGCGAATTCTACACACACCATAATGGGGAAAAAAAGAGAATGGAAGGAAAAAGAAAGAAAAACAAAAGAAAGAAAGAATTTTTGTATAATACTTTCACTTCTTTTTATATGAGGGTGTGCAGTCATAATATATTGTTGCTGTACTAGCTCTTTCCACATGACATTGGTTTTAAATGAAATTGCAATAAGTAAAAGGCATATGCCTTAAGTTGTAGACATATTAATAAGGCCATGACAACTTATCATTCTAATAGTTGGATTGGTGTTTGTAACTTGTAAAGCACTACCACAGTTGAACTCCATAACCTTTCGTTTCAATACTTTCCATTATGTGATTCAACTTCTTCTTTCTTTTTTTTTTAAAAAAAAAAAAAGAATTTAAACTTTATTTGTTTTCTTTATCAATAAACAATAGTTCAGGGATAATATTCTAGGTCGCCTTGGCTTTTCCATAAGTCCTATAAGAATGAAACAATCGTCTCGATCTGATTTCTCTTTCCATATCGCAACCAGTAAATCATGTAATTGTTACAACAAAAGTATAAATTCTTTAAGTGTAAACTAAAAACAAACGTTAATATATTGTACCGGAACGATATACACGTAACTATGAGTTTTGAATTAATTTTGTATTAATAATTACGCGTAAATAAAGTATGTACTTCTTTCGCTGTATGATTTATTTTCTTCCTTATTTATTTTTCACACCTATTGTTCTGTGAGCATCATCAGAGGAGAGAATTTTTGGGTTAAATTTTGAGCTTTCTCCCTTCCTGCGTGGTAGTTTTTTGATCTGCATAGTGTCTCTTTGAGAAAAAATGTTCTGGGGGACACACTGCTGGTACTATTTTGCTTATTATATATTATACATGTATTATTTTGGTCCCTCTGGGAAAGCAGTGGCTCCCCAAAAACATGTCTGGAAGAAACACTCTCTCCATATTCAGGTAGGTTCAAATATTCCCTGATTTGCTCCGAAGTTTGTATAGAATGATATTTATTAATTAAACCACTGGAAAACAATACTCCATGCACTGTTACGAACTGCCATGGAGGATGTGTTTGTTGTTTAATAAAGGAGAACCAGCAGTTTAAGATTTAACCCAAAAAATTTCTTCCTCTGATGATGTTCGCTTATACAGATGAGCGAAATATACTCGTACAGGGAAGAAAACCAACATATACACAAAACACGCACAAAAAGAAAAACAACTTCTATTTAATTATTCATCCATGGTTGCATAAGATGCATTCTGTAACATTTTAATTGTTTGTTGGAGCGTCCAATTATGGAATATCTGAAGCGATTAAGGCATTTCTGCTTCTCCAAACACGAACTCTATTTATGTTTCATAATCTACTAGTATCAATTACCTGCTTCGCTTGGTTAAAATAAGAAAAATTAGTAATCTGTTCCATTAGTCAATCACTTTTTACTATCACCGACGCGTTCTCTGATATCGGTCATTTTCGATCATTTTTTTTCATAATCTCCCCTTCCCCAAGTCGTGGTACTGAATTTGGATTTAAACTGGATCGGAAATGTCACTGTTCATCTCAGCGACCCCGAAAACTATGGATTCGACACTAATATCGATCATTTTTAAATATCTTCCCTTCTCTTCCCTCCCTTAAGTTGCACCGTCAAACTGAAATGATGAAACACCATTCCAGGTCAGAACCTCATCTATGTATGTTGAAAATTTGATCGAGATCGGTCGAGTAGTTAAACACGTACGAAGTCACATATTGACTTTCATCTCTCTCTCTCTCTCTCTCTATATATATATATATATATATATATATAGTGGCGGATCCAGGATATGATCAAGGGAGGGGCTAAACCATAATTTGCCGTTTCATCCAGTCTAAAGCTGAATTGAAGCCCATTTTATCCAGTGTAAACCTGAGTCAAGGGGGGGGGGCTATAGCCTTTTAGTCCCCCCTTGTATATATATATATATATATATATATATATATATAATTGCTGGACGATGGGAACTGACACCATATTTACAATCATGTACTTATAATCATAACCTCTCTTAACAATACAATATTTAACTTTAAAAACCTTTAAGTTTAATGCATGGATACATAACAAAATTTTCAACCATCCAAAATTTAAAAATAAAAAAAATAAAAAAATAAACAAGGTTCATTACAAGAGTTTTATACTTCGTGCATATGCGACAAGTATGAATATTTAATTTCATGCCAGCTATGAGCTATGATTGCGCCTAGAATATCGGTATATTACTTCAGTAGCTTGTCTTAAAATAAATAAATAAAAAGTGTTCATTAATTTCGACAATACAAATATTGCATAATGTTCTTTAAAAGAATAAAAAAATTTCTCTTCTAGTTTCTTATTTTGCTGTTGTTAACAAAATAAACAATTGTTTTCGAGCTTTACTGTTGTATATTTTATTAATTTTGTGCACTAATTTGTTTTGCGAATGCCAGACAATGAGATGATTATATAAGTTATTACATAAATTATTATATAAGTGATTATAATGATATATAATCATATAAATTAAAATACTAGTGGTATGTTACAAAAACAATAAAACTTTACCTTTGTGCGTGGTTATGTTTGTGCCTTTCTTCCAATATTTCGATCTCTATTACTGCCCAGATCTTGTTCGTGCGAAGTGTTTTTCTAAGAAGGAAACTCGAACTGATACAGTAATAATTACTCAAGTTTTTTTTTTTTTTTTTTTTTCTTAATACAGATGCGTCAGAAAACCCGCATTTGTCCTATAGCAATAAACTGTACTCACATTAAATATATGTGAAATAGGTTTATTGCTATAGGAAAAATAGCAATCTTCTGACTTACCTGTATTGGAAAAAAATACGTTGTGTAATTAGAGCAGCAGTTTGAGTTTACTCCGTAGAAAATTGCGTCGTATGAAGACATTATTACTAACAGAGATCGAAATTATGGACTAAAGGAACAAAAGTAGCTACGCATAAAAAGGTAAAGAAATTTTATTATAGTTTTATAACAACCAATCATATTTCTACATGAACAATAGAAATATGTATTATGAACATTTTTCTCTTCTTTCGACATTATTCGTACTAGAAAATGTTATCGTTGTAGTTTACATAAAGCATTATGACATGAATACGAGGCGCATTTCAAAGGAAAGGGCCGCTATTTTATTATAACCGACTGGCAATAGTGATCGGATCTCGCTTGCGCAGTAACATCACTTGGTCCATTGGCTATCAAACAACCATAGTTTCGCCAGTCATCTGTTTGTTTTGTGTGTGCTGGAGAGTGTTAAAATGGCTGCGCGCATACACAATCTCGCCAGGTGCTAGGTCCGCTCTATGATTAGATTCCTTCATGCCAAAGGACGAAGTGCTGCTGAAATTCATAGAGAATTGCATGCAGTGTACGGCGGCAGTGTAATAAGTGAAGGAAAGGTACGGCAATGGTGCTGTGCATTCAAAGAAAGCCGTACAAATATCCACGACGAAGAGAAGAGTGGAAGACCAAGCATTCAGACTGACGACTTGGTGCAGCGAGTGAATGAAAAAGTTACGTCGCTTTACCATTACCGCTCTACACATCGAATTTCCAGAGGTTTCACCAACAACATTGTTTCGAATTTTACAGAAACATTAGGATATCAGAAATTGTGTACCAGATGGGTCCCCAAAATATCTGGATGCATTTTTGGATCGCTACGACAGAGAGAGTGACGGATTTTTTACGAACATTGTCACAGGTGACGAAACATGGATTTCTTACATCAATGTCGAGTCGAAACAACAATCGATGCAGTGGCGTCATTCAAATTCCCCAAAGGGGAAATGTTCAAGCAAGCTCAATCTGCACGCAAAATGATGGCAACTGTGTTCTGGGACCAAAAGGGCATTTTTTTTTTTTTTTGGTGGATTTTTTGGAATCAGGGAAAACAATCACATCGCAAGCATACTGTGAAACACTGTACAAGCTCAGACGTGCCATACAAAACCGACGACGTGGAATGTTGCGTTCAGGAATTGTGCTCCTCCATGACAACGCCACGCCACACACTGCTGCCCTCACCGTTGAGACGATTGAGAAGTTTAGATGGGAACTTTTTGACCACCCCCATATAGTCCAGACCTTGCACCAAGTGACTATCACCTCTTTCTGCACCTAAAAAACTGGCTTTCATCTCAACGATTTGAAGAACCTGATTAATTAAAAACGGCAGTGTTGAAGTGGCTGAACTCCCAGGCGGCGTACTTCTATGTAGAGGGTATAAAAAAACTTGTGGTACGGTACAGAAAGTGCTTGGAAAATAATGGTGACTATGTTGAAAAATAAAGTAGGTATGTACTTCTTTTTACCCAATAAAACAATGTTGCTAAACTTACTTACCTGTTTCCAATTAAATATCGGCCCTTTCTTTTTAAATGCGCCTCGTATTTCTGATCCCTGTTTAGAATCACTACATTGGTCTCTCATAAATCTTCAATAAACGATTAAGTTACAATCAAAAAGAAAGAAAAGCTGTACTCACCATTACGTCCCGTCTGTTTTTAACGAGGTAACGGCCTCGGAATTCACCGGATACCTTTTTAACATTCAATTAGATGTAAAATTGGAAGTACTGCGTTCTCTTTTACTTTCTTTCAGTGTAGGTTGCTCTTTAAATTATATTATCGCTCGCTTGCAATATTTTGTGTGCGATCCTGTTACGGTTGGTTGATTGTGACATACTTATGTTAATCCTACACTGATATTAAAATTTCCTGAAGATCTTGGTACCCTAAAACTCTACTAAACTACAATATCACTTACTTTAATTCTTGATACCTGAAAATTCTTTGCACTTTGAAGATTTCGGCTCTACTCTGGAGCCTTCTTCAAGAAAGGATAAAGATATGATTGAAACAAATAGCTTCAAGGAAATACAAAGGAAAGGATAAACCAGGAAAGAGTACTGAAGGTACACCTTGTCAATTGGTACTTGTTACACGTCAAGTGGTGTGATACGATGTGAAATGGGAGACTCAAGACATGAAGTTTTTTTTAGGAGGAGTTCTCAAACTGAATGCTTCAGTTTTTACACTATCCTTTAATTTATCATTTTATTTTATTTCCCTTCCTTTTTAACGAAGTATTTTGGCGAGAAAGCTTTAATTGTATCTGATTATGTTTCCACTATTTTTGTTTTATATATGTATGTATGTGTATCTGATTATGTTTCCACTATTTTTGGTTTTATATATGTATGTATGTAAGGTATTCTAAAAATGGCGCCCACGGAATACAGAGCACTATTCTACAAGTCAAGATAAAGCGAAAAAGATATATAATTGTATTCCATCTGGAGGAGCGATTTGCACTATGTGGCAACATCGCAAATAAATAACCAAAGAGTTGATCTACTAATCCATCAAATAGTTACATTGATTCTTTCCAGATGGCAATTAAAGTCAATAGACGTTGACACAAATACCATTTATTAGCGTAATAATCGATGCAACTACTTGATGGATTCGTACAACAATGCTAACGGTTCCAAGTTAATATGCGACGTTGCCACATAGCAGGTGGAGGCCCCGGAGGGTATAACATTATATAGCATTTTCGCTTTATTTTGACCTTCTATATCGATATGCAAATTAGATAAAATGAGTTATATTTAAACATACAGTGTACTGTATTTTATTGCAGGTGTTCCACAATCTTGTTTTCCAGCCATGACCAAGTTAATTTCTTCTGCTAAGTATTCAATCCGACGGATATTCGAACAACAGGCAAGTACATAATTTTTGTCATATTATTCTCCTGTCTGTAACAACGCGAAACAATCGAAGAGCAAGATTCCGGACTATCTTTATTCCTTTTCAAAATCCCATGAAATAATACAGTAGATTACTTAGTTTATATCCAAAGGTATTTCTTTTAAGCGAATATTGCTCAGCGATCGGACACCAATTTCTACAGCGTCGATCTCAGACTATGAAATTTTCGTTTTAGAGGAACAAAGTGTGTCCTTAGGTTTTCTCGAGTTACTCCCATTGCATCTTATTGTAGCATACCGCCAGACATTTACATTTATTTACATTTATTTCCAATGCACAATAGATATTTTATTGCACACGTTTTCCTTGTTTCTTGTGTTTGTTATTGCTCTCTGTTTATGTAGGACAGGCTTTCTCAACCTACGTATTTCAAATCATGACTCCTTTTAATGACATCTTTTTGCTAGCAACCCCCATAAGTAATTTTAAGTTTGTAATTAGCTTTTTCATTATTTCTCCTTATCGCTTAGTTATTTGTATCAGTAGCCTTCATTTTGAATTGTATTTTAATAAGTAGTTTTTGCTGTACTTATATTTTTCTTATATTTCAATATGTAGTGAAAACTCTCCATTTTTTATTCCTTTTTACTCCATTTTTTAAAACTATCCTTTAATGGTTTAAAATTTTGTTTAACATTTTTTGGTACTTGACAATAAATATGTTTATTAAAATAAGAAACCCAAATTTAAAAATACATTTTTCCGTTACTAAATCTTAATTACAACTATCTGTTCACCTCTATTCGCGATCTCCCAGATGGAGAAACCCTAATGTAGGGAGAAGAAGTGGACACAGCTAGTATGAATTAAGAGTTTCGATTCAACATGGACCTTAAACACTCTTTATTATATATATCGAGAAAGAAAAGAAAAATGAAATGAAATTTTTCAGTTTTAAGTTACACATCTATGCCGTGTAGGCCACAGGAGTCGGTGATGATGAGAATGAATAAAAATCGTGGAATGAAGAAAGTGGGAGGAAACAGGAAAATCCAGAGAAAACCTACGCACACGAAGTTTGTCCACTTGGCGCGAGCTGGAACCGAATCAGGGTCAACGCTTTAAGAAAGAAAATGAGACAGCAGTTCAATGTCAGTGACAGATACGTTAACGCAGCTACATCCATCATGGGCTTGTTAAAATTGTAAGTTATTGATTTCCCTATGGGGTTCTCGATTAGGAAGCTTACATCAGTACAGCTGCACTAACGTATCAGTCATAATTAGCTGGAACAGTAGGCACAATCTTCGCTAAGAAAGATAAAATCAAGGAGAGACAAACAGTTAAAGAAGCACGAAAATCATATCAGAGAAAGAGAGAGAGAGAGACAGAGAGAGAGAAAAGATGTTGCATGAAAAAATTGAGAGATTGCTTTTAGTTTGATAAAACAAAGATACATGAAAAGAGATATACCTAGTATGATTATCATTCACGAAAAGGATAAGGAAAGTTCTGAAAAACAACACATTCGTTACATGTGGTAGAATTAAAGGCTAATTCTAGATAAAAAAAAAAAAAAAAAAAAAAAAACTAATTATTTACGTACCTAGCGTATGCTTCTTTTAATCAGATAAACATAAGTTTGATATCTCTTACAGTTTCCTGGTTATCTTCTACGGAGGACTCACCTTTGTGTGTTTAAATCAAGCAGATGTTACATGATGATTTTTTACCATTATTTGACGGACACTTTTCAGTCACCGCACACTTTCCGAAATTTCAAATTGCCTCATAAAAATATATCCGAAAACTGATAATAATGAAAAGTATTTTCCTACACATATATATACGTAATCACCGCTCTAAAAATAACTAACTATAGTGGTTATGTGTTTACACCTAAATTTCCCACGCCGACCAGAAAATTTTTTAGCAATTTTTCGTAAGTATTGTTCTAGGATAGTGACTGCCAACTTTGTATTACGAAGAAGAGTTGATTATGTATATACATGTGCAGGAAAATATTTTTATTATTCTTCAAGTTTTCGTATTTATTTTTATGTGACAATTTGAGTGTTAGGAAAGTGTACAGTAACTTCGAGAAGTTGTGTCCAAATAATGATAAAATGCCCTGCTGTTCCCATTTCATAATATTTTCGGTTTTTTAAAAAAAAATCGATTTTGTTTCGAAAACTGAAATCGACTTTTCGGTTATGAAAACCGAAAGCAATGTATGACATTGAAAGCACTGTTGCTATTTGGCAGTGCACCAAGTCATCTGAAAGATAACTAACTCAATATTGTTCCTGGATAACAGTTCACTTTCTGCCTCCAAATGAAACTTCGTTCATCCAGCGAATGGGTCAGGAGGTTGTTACAGAGAAGTTGTATGCTCGACCGTTGTTTCGACGGTGTTCTGAAGCGTAGTAATTTTCCTCAAAGTACGGTCAGAAGCCAAACAACGACAGCTGTGTTTGTCGAAAACTGTGTCCATCAGGCATGTAGCCAGCATTTCGTAATGAGGAGGGGAAGGGGGGAGACATGACATGAATGCTGTGGTTATCACACCAGGAGCTCGATCAATCTAAACTATTTTACTGACAACGTATATTGGTTTCTTAGAACAATAAAATGAGGATATGTTAGTGAATATTTTAATAAGAAACTATGTAGAAATCTCGAGTAAAAGAATTTAAAAAAAGGATTAAAAAATATTTTACAATATCTACGTTCCTTCCTTTGTTTATTCAAATATAACTTTCCTTTCATTATGACAACTATTATAAAAAGTATATATCCAATAATGTCTTGTAAAATATTTTACAATGTCTGCCTTCCTTTCTCTGTTGAATCAAACGTTAACAGAATTTCCACATAACTTTTTGTTTTTATTATTGTCAACTACTTTCCGTTCCAAATGACAAATTAAAGAAGCAGTAGAAAACTGTTTCTAAAATAACATGTTTGATAGTGCATAGAAGCGATAACAAAAAATTATGATAAAAAATGTCCACTCTATTACAGAACAGCACCATGTTTTCCCAAGTTTGAAATTTCCCTGACTAGTAACAGAAATTCCAATAATTTCGTTTTTTTTTTCTTCTTCGAAATTTCAAATTTCCTGACTTTTCCAGGATATCCTGCTCATTCGCTACCATGTAGTGCAAGTAATTCGGCTAATGCGTTTCTCGTAAGACTGGAGTGGAGAGGAAACAATCAGAAAGGCACATGCCGAAATGCTGTGCTCAAGTTTGAGTATCATTGGCTACAGCTTATTTAACTTATCATTTGGGACATACAGTACAACACACGTCAATAACTTTCTCATTGTGTCTCTAACAAATATTCACAAAAGCAACCTCCTTTTTCCTCTTCGTGCCATTATATTTAACACCTCGTCAAGAATGAAAGGCACAGTTTAGTGTGCAGACATCAGGGCCTTGCTGTAGCTTTTTTATTTTTAACGCCGATTCTCTTTCTCTTTTGATTTTATTTCATCTTTCTTTATTATTATTATTTTTTTTTTTTTAAATTTCTGGTTCCGAAGGCCGGACCCTTACCCCCTGACTACGTGCCTGGTCTATCCTACATTCAGGGAGATACAGATCAATTTTACTAAAATATGGATGAAATTGTGACAACTACAAGAAATGTGAAATTAGAAGTGAATGGAGATTACACTGAAGAGCTCATAATGGAACATGAAAATGATCTGACGACAGAACTCCACGAACTCTTGGATGAACACCAAAAAATCCAGAGAGATGTATTTTAAATGCCACTCATTCTAGCTTTGGAACTTCTTTTATAAAATAACAGACAAATTCTGACCAAAGCATATATTAACTAATAAATAATAGCGTTACAGTTTCGGCAAATTAACTTTGCCTTCATCAGACACATTAATGTGTCTGATGAAGGCAAAGTTAATTTGCCGAAACTGTAACGCTATTATTTATTAGTTAATATATGCTTTGGTCAGAATTTGTCTGTTATTTTATAAAAGATGTATTTTCTTCTGAAAAAGACGATTAATGCAGACATCTGCTATTAAAAACCTTTTGAGAAAGTGGGAGGATGTCAGAACCATAGAGTAATTATATAGTATAAGAGATTTCAGCTGCTCTTCACGCTGAAACTGTGGAGACCGTGGCACCACTACTCAAGAAAGTTGGATACCACGGACTACTAAAAAAGCAAGAACGAATCAAATCATTCGGAGTCTGATAGAATTAGCCAATGATACACTTAGCTACTGCCAGTAGCAGACGATGCAGTTAGTTACAACTCTAGCTGGTAGTGTCGCAGAATCACTTTCGTTGCATTGTGGGGAAAAAAATAATTTCCATTAGTTATATAGGAAGTGGTTCACCAGGATAATCAGTGGCCAGAACAGTGGTCTTAGAATGGCACGCAAACCAGGTTGGCATCAATAAGCTTTAGGATTTCTACAATGCCAGAGCTCTTACTTCTGCAAAATCGTAAAGAAAAGATTAAAGCAATTGACATTGAATAGATTCGTTAACGACCCACAAACATAAGGGGAAAAAAATGACTGATGAAAATGTGAGAGTAAATGAAATGAAATGAAATGTTTGAGTTTTACGTCCCACTGTTATGCCGGCTAGGCTAAAGGAGACGGTAATGATGAGAAATGAATGAAATGGTAGAATGAAGAAAGTGGGAGGAAACGGGAGAACCCCGAGGAAACCCATGCACACGGTGTTTGTCCACCACAAAGGAAAATGTGAGTGTGTGTGTAATTGTTATAACTAGACTTCGGATTTTTGCATGTTTCTTTCTTGATGTGATATTGATATGCACTTTAAACAGAAATTCGTTTCAGGTGTTTTGGGGTAAAATAGTAGAGTTTTATAGTGCATATATTTGCATATTTCGGAGGTTAGTGCATGTTTATGTCGTTATTGCATATAAATGCATATTTAAAAAAACGACCAAATTGGTAATTTTTAATGTGCAATAACTTTCGTCATAAATGGAATTTCAAGTTTCTAATATAAGTAGACTCAAGACCTTGAAATGGTTCATTGTTATCGGCTTCGAATATCTTCCAAGGTCATGTAAAAGAAGAATAAGAAAGGGGTGAGTGATTCATTCTTCCGGCAATGATGCATGATTGTTACCTATTTTTTTAATGTAAGACGGTGTCAAATCACCTAGAACAAAATGTCCACGTCACCCATTTCGGAAGTTAAAGTTGCTGCCGTTGTGTGCGTGTGGATTTGAAATTGTGTGGTCCTGTCGCAGGATAAAAATACCGAAAGAAAATATCTTCTAGAAGTTACTTCCTGAAACAGTCCATTCAGTTGTAGCGCATCTTCAAATTGAATTTTAACTAGCTCAGAATTTTGTCCAATTTTTGTCCAACCTAGAACAAATTTTGTACGATTCAAATTAACAAGGGGGAACATTTCAAAATTTGGGCTATTTTGATCACCTGTAGTGCGACATCTTCAAATCTGAAATTTAACTACCTCAGAATTTTATTAATGTTTATCAACCAAAGATTTTTTTTTTGTAAAATTCAAGTAAACGAGGGGAGGTCATTTAAAAATATGGCCACTTTGATAACCTGTAGTGCGAGATCTTCAAATTCGAAATTTAAGTAGCTCACAATTTTGTCCAATTTTTGTTCATTTTTGTCCATCCAAGAAAAAATTAAATAAACGAGGAAGGGCCATTTAAAAATTTGGACACTTTGATGACGTTAGTGCGACATCTTCAATTCTGAAATTTAACTACCTCAGAATTTTGTCCAATTTTTGGCCATTTTTGTCCACCCAAGAAAACATTTTGTAAAATTCAAGTAAAAGAGGGAGGGCCATTTCAAAATTTGACCACTTCGATCACCTGTAGTAAGAGATCTTCAAATTTGAAACTTAACTAGCTCACAATTTTGTCCAATTTTCGTCTATTTTTGTTCACCCAAGAAATATTTATGTACCATTGAAATAAAGGAGGGTGGACTACTTCAAGATTTGGCCACTTCAATCACACATGTTCAAAATCTGAATTTTAAATAGCTCATAATTTTGTCCGATTTTTGTACATTTTTGTACCACCAAGAAAAATTTTAAACGCTCAAATTAACAAAGGAGGGTCATTTAAAAATTTTGGCCACTTAGTTCACCAGTAGTGTAACATCTTTAAATTCTAATTCTAACTAGCTTAGAATTTTCAATTTTTTTGTAGAGTTTTGTACCAATAAGGTAGTTAAAATTCAAATTTGAAATGTCTTGCTGCAGGTGAACGAAGTGACCAAATTTTAAATGTCTGTCCCTGGTTTATTTGAATGGTACGATTTTTTTCCTGGTGGTAGAAGATGTTCAAATATTCAACAAAATTCTGAGCTAATTAAAATTCGAGTTTGAAGATGTCTCCCTACAGGTGATCGAAGTGGCCAAATTTTTAAATGAACCTCCCTCGTTCATTTGGATGGTATATACCTTTTTGTTGGTGGTTCAAGAATATAAAAAAATGGACAAAATTCTAAGCCTGTTAAAATTCGAATTTGATGTCGCACTACAGGTGATTGATGTGGCCAAAATTTCAAATGGCCCTCTCTCGTTTATTTCAATTGTAAAAAAAAAAAAAAAAAATGTCCGTGGTTCACCAATGTACAAAAATCCGGACAAAATTCTGAGCTAGTTAAAATTCGAATTTGGAGATGTCGCACGACAGGTGATCGAAGTGGCCCAAATTTTGAAATGGCCTTCCGTCGTTTATTTAAATGGTACACAATTTTTCTTGGATGGACAAAAATGGACAAAGTTCTGAGCTAGTTAAAATTGAAATTTGAAGGTGTAGCACTACAATTAATGGACCTCTGAAACAATGGATTGAAGTCGAGAGACGTTAACAATTCAAGGAGAAAATGTATTTTGCAAAGTGTATGCTAAACAAATAATATTTTCAAACTAAGTATGCTTGTTTTCAGAAGAAGACATTTCCGTTTTGTTCGACAGCAAAATCTTATACTTCAGCAGCGCCCTATTTTTTGGCCTTCTTATATAGCAGTTTTAAGTCTGGTAAGGAGTTCTACAAGTATGAAACAACCCAGTTGTGGATTTTTAAAATTTTGTGCATACTCGACAGAGATCATCCCAAAGAAACCCTTTAAAAATGTATTTCGGGAAGAAATGAACAACCTTTTGAAAATAAGCTCTACAATTAATTAAAATATTTGCTTTACAAAATCTAAAACTTGTCGCAGCAGTTACTTTTTGAGATAAGTTTCCGAGTTTTCCTTTGAGTTTATGAGATTATTTAAATCTAAGTAGAGATGCGCACGAGACAAGATTTGCGACTGTCTCGTCTCGAAAATGTGCTGTAAAAGTGATGTCTCGACTCGAAAAATGTATATTTCTTTATTGGAAGACCCATGTCTCGACTCGAATTTTGTCAGGAAAATCCTGTCTCGACTCGTCTCGTGCGCATCCCTAAAGATATGCTTGTGTTGCTTCGATATGAACCTCAGTCTCTCGAAACGAATCTTTCCTACTAAGTGTTCTGTTATGTTTTCGATAACTTTACCTTCTTCCCATTCATTCTCCATGTCTCGCTCAAATCAGTTTATTAAATTTAAAGTATCAATATTATACATTGTAAATTCTTACTGTTTTAAACGGAGATGTAACACATAATTGGATACAAAAAGTAATTTAAAGTGGACTTATTTTCTTTTAAACAAGAACATAAGATTTTGAATACAGGCTTTTAATACAGTAAAAATTGAATTCAATAGGTCCCTTAATAAACGGAAATATTTCACGGTCCATGAATTTAAAGAAGAAAAAAAAAAAACATTAAATTCTCTCGATTAGTCGGAACCTGTGTTGCGAACAACGGATGTTAAAATATACTTTTTAACGGAAATTTTCAAGTTCCGGAATGCAGCGTTTAGAAAATTTTTAGACATTCTGTGAGAGGTTAGGTATATGAACTACGTTGTCTGTAAAGGTCTTCGTTTACTGGTTACCCTACACATTTAACCTATAGTCAACTGCCATATAAGGCCTTAGATACCGTGCAACCTTTTGAACGTAGTGCAATTTATATAATAATTTCCAAACCAATAACTATTTCTCTAGCTGGTCTAGAGACATGGAACAAGGAGCATAATATACATAATAAATCAAAGGGAGCCAGAAGTGGAGGGAGGAGCGCTGAAAAGGGCATAGCATCTACGGTACCTTTTGTCTTAGCCTTGGAAAATGTATGTAGTCTTTTTTTTTCTTTTTTTGTTCACTGTAAGTTTTATGTGTATGAATTTGGTGCATAACTAAATACTGTAATTTAATACGGCATGTATAACATTTTATTTTATCTCCCTACGTTCATTATTTTTATTTTTATTATTATTAATATTTATTATTATTATTATTATTATTATTATTATTATTATTATTTTGCATAGATCTATCTCCGTTAACTTTAAAAATGTTAAGGGAAATTTTTACGAATCGCTAGTCATGTTTTACTATATGCTTATGCCGGAAATGTTTATTTACTTCTCTAAGTATATTTATTCTTTAATTATAAATACTTGGCGCAATATATATATATATATATATATATATATATATATATATATATATATATATATATATATATATATATATATTTTATTTGTAGATATATGTGGGGATAGATGTAATTGAATTTCACATACTGAGCTGTTTGAACCCGAAGAAACCAAATGTATTCAAGAAGCCGTGCATACTTGCGGAGCTGAAAACATTCAAAGCGAACTTGCGTTTATCAATACTCATTTCAGTTCAATTTCAAAGATCATAACGAGATAAGAGCGATTATTAGGACTTTGTAGTACATTTGAGCTATTTGATTCAATAACGAAACAGGCTCCGCCAAGACCAATCGGACAAACATCTTTTCGAAAGGCACAGTCAATAGAAAAAAAAAAAAAAAAAAAAAGAATAAAATTCTTGTCTAATGCAAATAAAGTGTTCGACGCGCGAATTACAGATTTATCGGCAAGTAACATTGCTTCTTTGAAATACTGTCCCTTAACGACCCGTGACACGGAAGGAACATTTTCGATGTACAGTAATGTTTTCTCTGACAAATGCAGGCTTTTGCTAGAAAATGCCGAGTTGTCTATTGTAGCATGAATGCATCATAGTTGTACACTAAGTATATGTAGTTCAAGTAATACAACTTTTTTTCTCTAAACATAATAAAATTTCCCATTTAACTTTAGCTTTTAATTGGTGCATATTTATCCTTTTAGTGCATATTTTCATAATTTCAGTGCATATTTTCGTGATTTTTAGTGCATATCGATCCGAAGTCTAGTTATAACATATAAATAAATGTACTATGTGTGTTGTATTTATTCTTTTGGATCTCTTAATCAAATTCCCATAAAAATCTATGGTAAATCGATGATCATCGGTTAACAAATTAATTCGATTAGCACGTAGTTACATTAGCTAACGCCCACACGTATTACTGCAGGCAATATTTTGCGTTTTTTCTTCTGTATCTTTCATATATAATTGGTCTGAGCTCCAAGTCTTGCACAATGTTCGAACATCTCTTATGGGAATCTAGGGAAGCACCCCTACACCTTCTCTTCCGTTCTAGGTCAAATATCTTTATGTATACCGTATTTCCGCGAATATAGGCCGCAGTACTAAATTTACGAGAAGTTCAATTAGACCGTACTTTGAAATGTATTTCTCTCCCTCCCCTTCTTAAATCTTGCATAACTAAGGATGACATGACGTTGACCCTTCTTTGTGATAGTGACTCTGAGCAGCATTCTGGATCGTCTAACGAGGGTGAAGAATCAGATGCTAGTGATGCTGAAATGGTGAGAAGTGATTGTGCATGATTTAAGTGGGTGCAAACAACAACCTGACACAATTTTGCGAAACAAAGTTGCTTTCCTTTTTTCAAGAACAACTACTGTATATAAATATTCCATATATATTAAATATACTGTATAACAAAGATATATATTCTTGTTAATAAAACTATTAAGTGTACAAGTGCTTTTTGTGCCATTGTAAGATGTTACCGGTATTCAACGAAGGTGGCAATTTTTGCGAACAAGGTATATTTTTTCTGCTATTTTTTTTACCTAAATCTTTGATGATTTACAAACGTAACAGCAGTAGCTTGTAATGGTATTAATTTTAACTCACAAGATACATGTGCATGTCATTTTGAAATTGACGATTTATAATCTGAGGGCGAAAATCTCGGTTATAGGCCGCACCATGATTTTTCAAGCCAAATTTAGGGGGAAAAAAGTGCGCCTTATATTTGCGCAAATACGGTATATATAAAAAAATTGAAACAAGTGTTTAATTATTTCAGATGAAGTCCAAACATCAAATTTCAATTCCATGATACAGACATCTTATTACAATGATTGGAATCCCACTACTTTTGCTTCTCTTCTAGGACAAATATCAAGAAACGATTAAACACGTGTTAAATTATTTTAAAAAAACACACACTTAATTCCATGTCTCTAACATTAAGGGAGTCCAAGATATAGGCATCTTATTATAATAAGTGTAATCCTCACCCTCTTTTCTTCTCTTTTAGGTCAAATATCGAAAAACGTTGGAACATTAATTATTTTAAATAAGTTCATATAGCACATGTAATGTCTCTAGGGTCATTCCATCTGAAATGGTCCCAAGATGGCGAAAATAGTTGCCGATCATCTTCGAAAATTATAGAAATTGGAGTGTGATGAACCTTGTGTATGAGAAGATCAATAACATCATTCACGTTGTTCCTGAATGGCGGCCATCTATGTTGTCGGTGGAGTTTTTTTTTTTTTTTTTTTTTTGTTTTTTTTGTTTTTTTTCATTTGCAAGCGTTTACGAAAATTGCAGTTGCTTAGGACGTACGAATCAGGTGAACACCAAATGTCTAGAGGAGAGAGTGAGGTACACGGAGAATATATATTGTTACTTCTCAATAAATATGCAGGGTTGCAAGCCAATACATGAAATCACTAGAAAAGATACAGAAAATTACACTTTTAGAGGGGTTGTAATTTGGAATGGCATAAACTGGAGGGTTTATAAGTTTTATGCTGAATATTATTGCATGTAAAGAGTCTGCAGAAATATCTACACATATGATACTACTAGCACCATAGATTTATAGGGGTCCAAAAGTTGAAGTTTGCCATGTTTGGGGCATAATATCTCAAGAAGGCAAAGTGCTAAAAATTGTTGCTTAGGCAAAGTAATTCTCTATGTGAATAAACTATTGTAAAAAATCATGACTGATATCACATGGAGAAAAAAAGTAAGAATATGGTAAAAACACGAAGAAAGCATGTGCGTGACGATGGTCATAGCCAGGAAAAACTTAAATGTTTTGATATGTTTCCTGCTAGATCTCAAAAACTACGCATGGTTCAGCAATTAGGTCCGCTTTTGTTTGTGTTCAGTTGTGCATAAGCTTGCAAGTGGCCTTTGTTCCGTCTTTCGAGCTTTATGATCACTCCCACTTCTATATGGTAAGGAGGTTAGTTTCCCCTTGTACCCACGACACCCATCGCCGACCTGGATAGCGGCATTAAGGCACTTAATACATCAGCAAAGTATCATTGAAATCCAATCCCAGTTACGGAAGTTAATGTGTTCACAAGGTTGAATTACCTATCCTGCTGAAAATGGCGTATTTGTGGAAAATATTTATAATGATTGTTGTCTCCTTTCTCCTCTATAACATTACAGCAATAGCTTTTCGTAGCTGTAATTACAAGATCTCGCAATTACACGATTTAAGCAGTGTTGCAAACTTTAGCAATGTTTGTTATATCTTCGGAATGGTTTAAGATATCGAATTGCTGTAAACGGCAAAATAGTTTACAAATGCATTACAAACCATACAAGTAACTAGATATGATACTTATCTCAGCATTTTTTCGAAATAAAGGCTTTCAAAAAATTAAAATTTTCAAGCCCTGGTAACTTCGTTCCTATTCATTCGAAACAAGTCATGCCATGGTATTCAACACTAAAGTACTTTCGATGTTCATTATCCTGTGCATCTCCGTTATGCTGTATTTGCGTTAGAGGCTTCCGAACTTTGGATGTTTGTGATACTATAACATCCTTAGTTTGCAACACTGAATAATAAAAGTGATATTTTAAGTTTACGTTTGACACGTTGATTTGCAATATGTAATTATCTGGTTTAGTGCCATTTGAAAAAAATATATTGGGTTGGCAACACTGTTTGTTGGGTCTTTCTGCTTAATACATACATAGGTGTCCTTCTCCTTATACTTGCTTCGTGCAAAGTTTCGCTTTTCTCTCTTTTGATTTGTCCATTAAAGCGAATGGTCAAGATAAATTGTCCACCCTGTAGACGTGGCAATGATCATGGAGCTAGAAAGATGGAACAAACACCACTCACAACTTTTGCACAACTGAACATAACTAAAACGGACCTAATTGCTGAACCATGCGTAGTTTTTGAGATCTAGCATGAAATACCAAAACATTTGTTTTTCCAGGCTATGACCAGCGTCACGTGCGTGCTTTCTTCGCGTTTTTACTATGTCCTCACTTTTTCTCCATGTGATATCAGTCATGAATTTTTTTTTCAATAGTTTATTCACATAGAGAATTACTTTGCCTAAGCAACAATTTTTAGCACTTTGCCCTCCTGAGATATTACGCCCAAAAAAGGCTATCAAAATCACAAACTTCAACTTCCGGACCCCATAAATCTATGGTGCCAGTAGTATCATAAGTGTAAATATTTATGCAAACTCTTTACATGCAATAGTATTCAGCACAAAACTTAGGAACCCTCCACTTTATGCTATTCCAAAATACAGCCCTTTAAAAGTGTAATTTTCTGTACTTTTTTTTAGTGATTTCATGTATTGGTTTGCAACCCTGCATATTTATTTAGAAGCAAGAGTATATGTTTTCCGTGTACCTCAGTCTTTCCTCTAACATTCGCTTTTATTTGGTGTTCGTCTGATACGTACGTCCTGAGCAACTGTAGTTTTCGTAAACGTTTGCAAATGCGAAAAAGCACTTCACCGACGCCATTCAGGAACACTTGTACATACGACAACGTGAATGATGTTATTGACCTTCTCATACACAAGGTTCATCACATTCATATTTTTTTTTTTTTTTTTTTTTTTTTTTTTTTTTTTTTTTTAATTTTCGGAGATGGTCGAGCAACCACCTCTGGATCACTTCGTATGGATTGACCCTCTAACCTTCAAAGATTCCGATATATGGACATTTCAATATAATCATTAACACACTTATTTCTCCTCCTTCCTTGCTGAATTTCCAAAAATCCTTCCTTAGTGGTACCTTATATCACAAATCCTATGCGATATCTAAATCTCTCCTTAAGCGGTTTGGCCTGGGCGTTAATCAGCCGGTCACTCAGGGCTTCTCCATTTATATAGAGATTGTGTATTAGTGAAATAAATAAAACATCTTTTATTGTGCTTTTAAATTTAATTGAATGCTTGTCGCTTATTTTGATAGTCGGGATTGTGAGATTACGTTGCATTGGCAAGCAATGACAAAATTGGGAATTGAAATGTACTTACCGTATTCATATGATACTTTCATATTAGCATGCAATCCAAAAGCGAAGACAATGTGTATAGTATATCAAAGTACTAATATGTTAATACGGTGGACTTTCAAATGACTATAAAAAACGCCTACCTCATCCAATCCTATAACTTTTCTCGTACTTTCTTGACTGACAACATACTTTTCTGAGCGTCCACACACACTTGTTTGATATATTATTATTATTATTATTATTATTATTATTATTATTAATAGCTATAGCGAAACCAATTAATTTTTATAAGACTCTATATAGCACTGAGCATTACTGCTACCGCTGGAAATGCTGACTGGTACAGATTTTAACTAATTATTATTAAATTCTTCATGATTTTTAAATTCTAAAATTTCGCGACACCCCTTAGGGAACTGCGTGATATATCAGTGTGTCGCGACACATCGGTTGAGAACTAATGCTCTAATAAACCAACGTTTTCATTTGGAAGTAGTATTTTTTCCCCCTCAGCAAGACACGAATTTTCGCTTCACAAACAAGATGCAATGTGTTACGAATGAATGTACATTCCGACGTGTTATATATATATATATCACACATGACACTGCACATAATATTTACACATGTTAAATGCATGCGATTTGGACTTTTAATATCCAAGTTATTCGATTACCCAATCAAACAGAAGACAACCTTCCTTGAAATTTCAAATAAACGTAGAATCTTGACAGGTTGCTTCATCAATCAGATATTTAATACATAACTAATAATCAATACTTCTTTTAAAGACAAAAATTAAATATACGGTAGTTATTGTTGGTAGGAGGAATTGATAGTGGCTAAAAGGAACAACAATGCTTTCTCAGCAACATCAACTGCGAGAGAATTGGGATGAAAATTCTAATTTTATACGATATTGTATCTTACAAAAGTTTCGGTCCCTGACAAGATCAGTGATTTGCTTTCCCTTTTTTTGCAATGGTAAAGAGAGAGAGAGAGAATTTGTTTGAATGCCTTCAGTGTACATGAAGTGAATAGTACGTTAAATTGAACTGTCCCATCTCACATGACCTCCTGGAACTTAAAAATATAAATACAAAAATACAAAGAAAAATATTACTTTTAGCATTTTATTACAAATTGTACAATCGAGAGTTTAAAATTGTCATGTACATAAAAAAAAAAAGAAAGAAAGCTTCATTATACTTAAGTACGAATAGATTCAAACTATGAAACTCAATTGTATATATTCACATAAAAATAATATAAAGCCACCAATATTTCTGTTAAAAACACAATATATACATAGAAGACAGAAAATCTTAAGATACAAATAAATACACTGATTTATCAAATCAAAAGCCAAGCATAATTTTCGATGGCTTTTTGTCGCATATAAGGAAATTTATATACAGTTGCCACCTTGTTTTCCTTTTATTTAAGACACAATTTCAACAGCGTCGTCGCCTTCGTCAGCTACTGTAGGTTCACTTTCTACTTTCTTTTTCGTTCGTTTTCTTCCAACTGGCTTAGAAGATGAACCTCGCTCGTCGATAAATTTATTGACGTGTTCCTTCTGCAATTAAATAACTAATTTCAGTAACTATTGACGTATAATATGACAGACAAGAATTGAGGCATGTTCAGAATATTTTGTAAAGGTATGCTATTGAATCCAATATTTAATATACTATTAGCTATATTGCTTCAATGTTTCCTGGCAACTTCGTCAATAGATCTGGGCAACTCACGTACAACTCACCTCACATTTTAGAACTTCGTCTTGCACTATTTCGCGTGCGCGGTAGGCAATGATGAAGTAAACAAATTGTTAATATGATGATGTAACTTCCTTGACTTTATTTGAAGGTCTTATTTCTGTGAAAAACCTATGCAGAAAACTCATAATATTATTTAGTTTGCAGAAATTTTGTTTACTTCTAATAGGCACTTTGTGAAGATGCTGTAATAATCATAAATCTACGATTAAACGTTAATCATTAATTCTACGCTAAAATTCAAAGATTACACACTTCTTTTAACTTGTTGAGGAATTTTCAAAACACATAAATGTTTACGTTATTTATTAAATACTTACCCAACTTATTACGAAGTACTATTATAACTGTAATGTTTCCGAGTGTTTTCTTGACATCATCATTGTTTACCGTGCACACAAAATACAGCACAACAACATTCTATGACATAAGATGTATGGGTCATTCCATATGAAATCAACACAAAAAAGCACATTTTTCCCCTCACATTTTCGGATTTTGATGATTTTTACGTCACATGAAGATATCATAGCAAGATTGAAAAGTACCAAATTTCAACCTTCTAGGTTGATTAGTTTTTGAAATTTTACGGTTCGAAATTTGCAATTTTGGTCCAAAAATTGCATATATATATATATATATATATATATATATATATATATATATATATATATATATATATATATATATATATATATTTAAATTTGATATATCTTGGCTCCTAATTAACGTACCGAACTAAGACTTACACCATTGCAAAGCCATTGTTTTAAACTTTTTTCAGATATATAAAACAATGGGGGTGTACTATAAAGCATTTTCGAAAATTCGAGGGGCCGCGGTGGCTCAGTGGTAGAGCGTTCACCTCTGGTGCTAGGGGTCTCGGGTTCAAACCCTGCTCCCGCCAAGTGAACTTTGTGGTGGACAAACACCGTGTGCGTGGGTTTTCTCGGGGTTCTCCCGTTTCCTCCCACTTTCTTCATTCCACCATTTCATTCATTACTCATTATCACCGTCTCCTTTAGCCTAACCGGCATAACCGTGGGACGTAAAACTCAAAATTTCATTTCATTTCATTTTTTCGAAAATTCGAATTTTCAAATTCGAATTTCTCGAAAAAGAGCAATTTTAAATTTGTGAAAAAAATCTTTTATGTAGGTTTGACCTTTATAAAGATACAGTCAAAATGTAATTTTGGGATCGTGATGGGATCGCAAGATACAAATAATAGAAATGAACCGGGAGAAGTTCTTCCACCAGAAAACACCCAGGCCGTCAACGAATTCTACCAGATGGCTGACATTTCTAGGATTATGCCAGGCATAAAAGACTGTCTTTCAGTAAGAGACAGCAGTGGGAAGAAAGTTAAAATTTCTAAATGTCTTTTGAAAATTTGTGGGAAGTATATCAGTCGTTTAAAATGTGGTTTCTTTATATGAGCATGGGGTTTTTCAAATTTTCAGAGCTTCGCCCCAAAAATGTCGTTAGCTGGAGCTAATGGAACGCACACTGTTTGCGTTTGTATGGCACACCGAACGTGAAGTTAATGATAGAAAATGATAAGTTACAAACTCTCACCAATGGTTCCATAATGGGTTCGACTGCCGGAGGGAGCTCATGTAGTTCAGATTCCACGTTAATCAGTAAGTCCATGTCTCATATAGCCTCACTGCTGAACGGGACGTTAAAATCAACTCAATGATCCCATAATAAGTTACAAGGACTACCTACACCTTATAACATGTGAACCTATGTCTGAGGACTGTTTTATAGAAACTTGCTCTTCTTGCCCTAGAACTGACGTCATCAAAACTCTGCTGGAAGACACCCTACACGAAACTTAACCGAAACTCTGACTTTCTTTCAATGGCTGTCTGTTGATAGATGTACATTACAAACTATTCAGAACCCATCATCAGAATTTATTAAGCTATTGTGTCAAAAATTAAATGATCTTTATCACGACTTCATAGGGAAGCAACAACGTTTATTTTTCAACCATGTTAAAGGAAACATTTCTGAAAGTGAATTTGTTGTTTTTGACTTCGTGGAAAATTATGACTTTGTTGCACAAGATGAGGCAAAACAGCTACCAGTTTTCCAAAAAACACATCTCTTCATAAGACTTCAGCTAAAGGTTAGTCTCTACTTAAAGATGGGCTACAGTCGAGTAGTTTGAATAATTGCCAAATGTTACAGCGCACGGAAAGTTCAGTGAACACATTCAAATCATGTAAGATATTTTTTCTTTGTTCACACAATTTCCTTCCAAGTTTGTATCTCTCGATTCCATGACGATCCCAAAATTATATTTTGACTATATCTTTATAAAAGCCTAACCTACATATAAGATTTTTTTCACAAATTTAAAATTGCTCTTTTTCGAGAAATTCGAATTCGAAGTTTCGAAACTTCTTTTAGTACATTCCCATTGATTTATATATCTAGAAAAAGCTTTAAACAATGGCTTTGCAATGACGTAAGTCTTAGTTCGGTACCTTAGGAACCGAGATATATCAAATTAAGAAAGCTAATATATGCAATTTTTGGACCAAAATTGGAAATTTCGAAAACTAATCAACCTAGAAGGCTGAAATTTGGCATTTTTTCGATCTTGCTACGATATCTTTATATGACGTAAAAATCACCAAAATCTGAAGGGGTCAGTATAAAAAGGTGTGTTGAGTTGATATGGAATGACCCATATGTGAGTTACCCAGATCTGATTAGGAAGGTCAGGGAACATGGAAGCATCACACTTAATAGTACGATATTAGATGTACCAAATAAAATATTCAGTTTCCAAATTACTCATTTTTCAGCCTTCTCTTACTTTCAATTCACACAAGATGAAACTACGTGCTGAAATATGAAAAATTAATAAACACACAAAATTAAATTTTAACAAGATTATATTGTAAAATTCTCTTTACTTATGTAGGGGAGAGCAATTATTGTACACGGGAGATTGGACTTTCCCATCAACTTTTATTATAAAAGATCCTCCTGAATACAGAAATATATTACAATAAGTAGTTTCCTCTACTATTTTTAGGTAAGAAAGAGGAAGGAACCCAATGACCAGGCGTCTTAGGGCTTTTGTAGGTGAGGTTACTCTCTTTGATCAGGCGTCGTTAGAGGGAATGCGAGTTTGTGTGATTAGGTGTCTCTCGGTGACCGGGCGTCGTGAGAGAGAAAGGGAACCCAATGACCAAGCGTCGTAGGGCTTTTAGGCAAGGTATCTCTCAATTGACCAAGCGTCGTGAGAGGGTAAGGTGTTCCCAATGGCTAAGCGCCTTAGGGCTTTGGTGGTTTAATCAACCTGCAGAGATTGATGATTCTTGAGGTGTGCTGCTGTCTTTTATCCTAAAATCTCGGCTACCTTCGTTGATCTCCATCTTGCCGACTGTTGGCGATGGTGGGCGACTCCTCTTCGGTACTGTCGTCTGCGCTGTACTTATTTACTGCAAACACATGTAATAAACTCATGGCTACAGCCTGGTGTGAAGACATGCGGAACCTTACAATATTCATGAACATTTATGATGAGTTATAAAGACGATTACACATCTCATAACTACATTCCACAATTATCTCGGAATGGAGACGAAATTGGTTTATATTGGACGAAATTACTTGACTGCAAAGATGTCAGACCTCATTGATATATATGGAAGTGCGTCGGGACCGGAATACAGCAAATTATGGATGCGTTAAAATATTAAATAATACTTTTGATAAAGTGGATAGTTTCAAATATCTAGGATCAATATTAACAGACGAAAATCATATTCACGAAGAAATTAAATGTCGACTAAAAGCAGGGAATTCGTGTTACTATTCGGTTCAAAATCTCTTGTCGTCGCGAATTCTGTCGAAGAATTTGAAGCTTAAAATATATAAAACGATAATCATGCCTGTTGTTCTGTATGGTTGCGAAACATGGTCACTTACTCTGAGGGAAGAACATAGACTGAAAGTATTTGAGAACAGGATCCTGAGAAGAATATTCGGACCCAAGAGGAACGAGAATGGGGAATGGCGGAAACTTCATAACGAGGAACTACATAGTTTATACGGTTTACCCAACATTGTTAGGGTCGTCAAGTCTAGGAGGCTTAGATGGGCAGGTCATGTAGCTAGAATGGAAGAAAGTAGAAACACTTTCAAAGTCTTGACTGGAAGACCCATAGGAAAACGACCATTAGGAAGACCTAGGCGCAGATGGGAGGATAATATTAAGATGGATCTCGCAGAGATAGGAATACAAAGTAGAAACTGGATGCAATTAGCTAAGGATAGAAGTCAGTGGAGAGCTTTTGTGAACGCGGCACTGAACCTGCGGGTTCCATAGGCCATAGAGTTAGTTAGTTAGTTAGTTAATATATATATATAGGCGAGATAGTGGGCACTAAAGTGAACCAAGAACCTACATAACTCTAGAACATTAAACTCTCTAGGAGTCACGTTATTACTAAACATTCGTAAAATTTACTACTCAAAATATGTTATTGAACTATATTTAGTTTGGTTCAACATATAATTAAACAACAAGAACAGTTGGTGGGAACTTTTCTTGTCCTAAGTAGTTCTAAAAAGCACGAATTTTTCAACTATTAAAATTTTCTCAGTCACTTTCATAGCATGATGAACAAAGGAATAAAATGGTTTGCACTCTTTAGAAATTTGCAAATTTTTAGAAATATGCAAAACTGACAATTGCAAAATATTGGAAGAACAGCATTTTGCTTAAAACAAACATTAAGGTCAGTATAAAGACTAGATTATAGCCAATAGATAGCAATATATTTCTCCTACCTTTCCAATTAATTTTAAAGGAGCGATAATATATACAATAATTCAATCACATTAAGAGATGAATGTTGAAACTTCGCCCAGACAACTTGAATATAATGTTTTCCATTGTCCAAGCTTTACTTTTTGTAAACTTAAATTTGATTTAAACTACTCGGTGAGCAAAATAATACGTTTATTGTGGATTGTATCTGATGAAGCCAAAGTGGATACTTGGCGAAACTGTTACACATTAATAATTTTTACATTAAACTTATTGTCTTGCTCAGGGAGTAGTTTAAATCAAATTTAAAACTATATTGCAATGCACCACGTGTTTGTGTTTACAAACATCCCACACGTGCTCCTACTTATAAACAACAACCACGTGCACTTTACTATGCAATACTACGATTGCAAACGACAGAGGCAACAGCGACACCACCAGTCACATGACGATGATGGAACAGCAGCGCCATCACCTCAGCTGGAGCGCCTATATAACCAAGAAGATTCCACAGAGAGCTATCAGTCTCGGCTGGTCAATCCCTCCTTTAGCTTGCTCGGAGCTCTAGGAGATACCCAACCCAAGCCTCCAGATTACTTCGGAACTCTACGATTTCCTTCCTTCCGCTTAGGTTGCTTCAGAGCTCTGTCGAGATTTCTAACCTCAGTCACTTAACTTGCTTCGAAGTTCTGTGACTTTCTAAACCACCCCTCTGCTTGCTTCGGAGAATTGGGGAATACCTAATCCACTCCACCTAGCTTGCTGCGGAGCTCTGTAGAATTGCTACCCTAGGCTGCTCGGGCCACCTTTCTCTATCTTCTGTTAGAAAAATTGCATTATAGAAGATTTTTATAATAAAATCGGTAGTAGGAGTCAATTCTAAGACTATAATTTACTCTACCAAAGCTTCACCTGTTCCTATGTTGGGAGAACTTTAAAACATTCAGAGGAAATCCGTGCAGCATTTAGTTGTTTTGTTTTATTCATTCTTGAGCGCATTTAATCTTACCCTTCAGAAACATGCTTCCAACAATGAAACTTTTTCAACAAAGAAAGAAAGAATAAATCAAAAATCACTGCACGAATTATTCTCTAATCATCGGATCAATTTGTTATTTGGGTAGTTCCGAAACCCAATTCTTGATTTTGAGTGGATTCTTGTGAATATTTGTTCCTCCGTATCAAAATACATTTGATTGATAGGGGAAACGTGGTCATCTATCAGTGAAAAGCGTTTTTTAAAATTCACTTTAATATTTCTGTAATTGCACTGTCACAACGAGTATCCGATTTTCGAAACCTAGAACTGATGATATCGCTAAATATTCGTGAAACGGACGACAGTTGTGAAATACAAACTATATACGTCCGGTAAAGCAGCAACTGAAACAATAAAAAAGTGCCATCCGTAAAGTCATCTGCTAAACAAATGAAGATATCTGGGTCGTCACGGGGAACGCATGCACGGAAATATGACCATAATGCGACTACTGCCAGTCATCAAATTTATGAGTGTTTAGTGTTCTAGGGTTAAAAAGAAACCAGCAGCTGCCACTTCCTACAATCTCTTCGCTACAAGTTTGCTATACATGTACATTAAACAAATTAAATCTCTTTTACCTATCAGTGTGAGGACTATGACCAAGTGGTATTCTGATATACGCATTTTTCGGTACCCTATTTTGACACTTGATGTCAAAAATACTGCATCCAACTATTAATATAACTGTTCATCTTCCATTTATATACCGGGTGAGGCATTTAAAACTGTTTTTTTGAATATCTGGAAAACTACAAATCGGATTTTGAAAAAGTTGTAATAAAAGTTGTTCGCCTCGAAGGGGGACATCCAATGATACCACACTCAACCCCCTGCCCCCACCCCTCGGGGGCGGGAGGGGGGGCAACATTGAAATCTTAAATAGAAACCCCCATTTTTTATTCCATATTCTGATTCCCCGTGAAAAAATACGTAACTTTTGTATTGAAATTTTTTTTTCGTTGTGTGATAGATGGCGCTGTAATCGACAAAAATCAAAATGGCTCACAAACATTTCAAAAATGAGGCATTTGAAACTGTTTTTTTGAATATCTGGAAAACTACAAATCGGATTTTAAAGAAGTTGTAATAAAAGTTGTTCGCCTCAAAGGGGGACATCCAATGATACCACACTCGACCCCCTGTCCCCACCCCATGGGGGGCAACTTTGAAATCTTAAATAGAAACCCCCATTTTTTATTCCATATTTTGATTCCCCGTGAAAAAATACGTAACTTTTGTATTGAACATTTTTTTCATTGCGTGATAGATGGCGCTGTAATCGACAAAAATCAAAATGGCTCACAAACATTTCAAAAATGAGGCATTTAAAACTGTTTTTTTGAATATCTGGAAAACTACAAATCGGATTTTAAAGAAGTTGTAATAAAAGTTGTTCGTCTCGAAGGGGGACATCCAATGATACCACACTCGACCCCTTCCTCCACCCCCCGGGGGCGGGAGGGGGGGGCAACTTTGAAATCTTAAATAGGAACCCCCATTTTTTATTCCATATTCTGATTCTCCGTGAAAAAATACGTAACTTTTGTATTTGAACATTTTTTTCGTTGTGTGATAGATGGCGCTGTAATCGACAAAAATCAAAATGGCTCACAAACATTTGAAAAATGAGGCATTTAAAACTGTTTTTTTGAATATCTGGAAAACTACAAATCGGATTTTGAAAAAGTTGTAATAAAAGTTGTTCGCCTCAAAGGGGGACATCCAATGATACCACACTCGAGCCCCTGCCCCCACCCCCGGGGGTGGGAGGAAAAAAATGAAATGAAATCTTTAAGTTTTACGTCCCACGTTTATGCCGGTTAGGCTAAAGGAGACGGTGATAATGAGAGATGAGTGAAATGATGGAATGAAGAAAGTGGGAGGAAACGGGAGAACCCCGAGAAAACCCACGAGCACGGTGTTTGTCCACAACAAAGTTCACTTGGCGGGGGCTGGGATCGAACCCGGGACCCCAAGCACCAGAGGTGAATGCTCTACCACTGAGCCACCGCGCCCCCCAGGGGGTGGGAGGAGGGCAACTTTGAAATCTTAAATACGAACCCCTTACTGCAATGGGTGAAGTTGGTACTGTTGCAAGAACATAACTTTTATTTTAAAGTTGTGGAATTTGAAGTGCCATTCATTTGGATTCTTCATATTTTCTTACGATACTTACTTTCAGTTGTACAAGGCAGTTTCGTCAAACATCTCGATTACTATTTATGATTACGGAACAGTTTAGCATATCCTTTAGGCTGTATCATTGTATCACGACCCTTAAGCTCAAGCTCAATCCTATTATAAAACACGATGAGAAGTGAGATAGGAGTGTCCTGGAGAAATTAGATATAGTGCATTCATTCAGCCAATGGAACAAGATGCAAATCTTAGCAGAGTTCTTATTCTGCCTTGCATATCCATCTACAAAGTGTCGAATTTCTGATACGCCTTCACATGACGTGTTTTGCAGACGATGAAACACTACTGATGCAATTTCCGATGATCCTTTGGCTACGGGTGCTTCTGTCCAATAATATACTGTGTAAACAATTTGTTCTTTGTTTGCCTATCGGTTGACGTTCCTCCGTAAATCGTAAAATTAAACAACTAAAATTGTGCTGCTGTAATAGGCGGTTTGATCTGGAACTCGAGGAAGAACATGATTCTTTTGCGAGTCGAATAATAAAGTGATTGCATCATTGTTTCTACTTTTCAATAAGGAATGAAAGGCTTCACCTTTCTCTTATGTATCAAAAATTCAGTTTCACAAGAGGTATTCCCTGATTGAAGTCTCAACTCAAACTGCATACATTTCGAACATTTATTTACAGCAGGACTTCCAAAACTTATATTGTATTCAGTTACAAATAAGAGTATGGAACCCGAAGATCGTTTTCCACATCGTTATTGTACAGTTGGTGAAGTTTTGCTACAGACAAATAACTTGGCAGCTAATGCTTCTTTCCATTTTCTCGTCTGCAATAATGTTTTTGTACAGGAATTAGTCTTTCACAGGCCCGTTTTTATAATATTGTGCGCCTATGTGCCCTTTTGCTGCCTCCCCGCACAATTTTGCCGCCCCCTCAAAAACGACCAATATTATTATAGTTGAATTCAGTTATTTGGGTGGGGGGTCGCTGAGATGTATAACGACACCTTTAATACATTTCAACTTCAAGGTCATATTCCACTCCCCAGGAAGGGGGCGAGATTTTAAAAGTAATCGAAAACGACAGATATGAGTGTTGAATTCATAGTTTTCGAGGTCGCTAAGTTTAACGGTATCATTTTTCATGATGTTTTAAGTTCAACCTCACCGCTTGGAATGGGGTGGGAAAGGATGACTTTTTAAACATATTTTCTCGCCCTTGCGCGGGACTCTGCAGATTGCTAGTTTTAAATATTACTCTATTGTGAATCTTAGAGAAATTCCAAAATTTTGCCGCCCAATAAATTCTGCCGCCCTGTGCTCGAGCATAGAATAGCACTTACCTAAATACGGGCCTGGTCTTTCAATGAATGTTTTAACAGTTTTCTTCTTGGCTTCAAACATATGGGACTTATGGTCTCCTCCTCTGTTTTCTGATGCCAGCTATCCACTTTCAAAATTCCGTTTACATATTAGCTTAAACCGTTTCTCAGATACTTCTAACACACAACAAAAAAATTCTTACACACTATCAGCAGTGTTTTGATGTCACTATCACATTTCGGATCGTAATATCGAATCCAAAGCTGTGTTGCTTCTTCCCTGTTGTTCTTTGGTCTTTTCGTTGTGGTGTTGAAGGTTTCGTATGCTTTAATATGAAATTGTCTTGGATTATTTTATCTTTAACCAAATAGAAGCATTGGTGAAATTTGCAAATATCTTGCATACACATTTCTGTACATCTAAGTCTTTCCTCCTACATGGTTACAGTTAAAGTGTTTCGTGCAAACATTTGGGTGAATAGGTTGACTCTTTTAATTTTTACGTTTTGCGTTTCCACTTGTCAGGATTACGCATTTTCTTCCTTCCAGATATTCAAAAAACAGTTTAAATGCCTCATTTTTCAAATGTTTGTGAGCCATTTTGATTTTTGTCGATTACAGCGCCATCTGTCACGCAACGAAAAAAATTTTCAATACAAAAGTTACGTACTTTTTCACGGGGAATCAGAATATGGAATAAAAAATGGGGGTTCCTATTTAAGATTTCAAAGTTGCCCTCCCTCCCGCCCCAAGGGTTGGGGGCAAGGGGTCGAGTGTGGTATCATTGGATGTCCCCCTTCGAGACGAACAACTTTTATTACAACTTTTTCAAAATCCGATTTGTAGTTTTTCAGATATTCAAAAAACAGTTTTAAATGCCTCATTTTTCAAATGTTTGTGAGCCATTTTGATTTTTGTTGATTACAGCGCCATCTATCACGCAACGAAAAAAATGTTCAATACAAAAGTTACGTATTTTTTTACGGAGAATCAGAATATGGAATAAAAAATGGGGGTTTCTATTTAAGATTTCAAAGTTGCCCCCCTCCCGCCCCCGGGGGGTGGGGGAAGGGGTCGAGTGTGGTATCATTGGATGTCCCCCTTCGAGACGAACAACTTTTATTACAACTTTTTCAAAATCCGATTTGTAGTTTTCCAGATATTCAAAAAAACAGTTTTAAATGCCTCACCCGGTATATGTTCTGGGTTTCTGAACATTTTGTTTCTGCATTGCCGAATTCTTTTAATTTCAAATGTATTTGCTAGCTGGTTCTGTGTGCTTTTACTTCATGCATTAGTGGATATATTTTGTATGCGTGAAAGAGTAAGTTAGGTGGTATATGAGAAAAACATAAAATGGAAACTTCTATTTGCTTTACGAATCCTTCACGCACTTATATAACACATCTACCAGTGTGGAAGTATTACCATACCTAATTGTCAGGAAGAAGGAAGTTATTAACATGTGTAAATCCACTTCAAGTCCTAATGCCTTTCTTAATAGTAAACGTCTTGAAAAAAGAAAATCGCTGGACTAGCGGGCATCCTAATATTACATTCTTAACTTCGTTCTACTGCTGAGTTTTGTCACAGATATGACCAGTTTTCTGACAAAAAATATGTACACTATATACGTACAAGAAGAAATCAATTTCGTCTTCATTCCGAGCACTTTAGTAAATGTGTCTACAGAAGAAGTTCCATTTCCTGCCAGTACAACACCAGTTTTGATGTTTATTTCCAGCAATTCTCACTCACTGATATTGAAAAAAAAAAAAAGTTTAACGTCTCAGGGTTATGTCTTTTAGTCTGGTGAAAGTGAATGATTGCGAAATTAAATTTTTTGTTCTCTCCCACTGGAAATCGAACCCGGGATTATGTTACTAAAGGCAGACGAGCTAGCTACTAGACCAGCGGCGAAGGCTACATACTAATATTGTGAAAATAAAATATAACAAAGTTGTTCTTGTTCATACAAGAAAGAAATGATTACGATTAATATTGAAGGCAAACTTCAATAAAATAGTCATACGCTGAAACTGTTACATATTTGCTTGTTATTACAAAGAAAGAAGAAGAAAACAGGATAAGCAAAAATAAGAATATTAGAGCGCTCTCGTGGCTGTATTGTTATCATACGTGTTTTCAGCGCGGAACACTCAGATTAGATTCTCCGTAGGAGTTCATGTTGTTTGAATCTTACATTAAGTTATACGCAACGTAGCAAGTAGTCTTGCTTTTAAGGGCATCTATTTACCAATATGCAGGTGCAGGTCAAGAATTTTCCTCATAATTGAAGGAACAGACAACAGAGAAAGAGCATTTATTACCTTTTAACGCGCTGTAGAGGTGACATCCTTAATCGACACCATTCAATGAAACCACGATCAGACGATATAACCGCCTGTACACGCTGTCGAAATAGTTTTTCGTTGCGCCTCTCTGGCAGTAATGAAATAGGTCTTGGAAGTGTTTACCATTGCATCCGCAACAGCTGCCTGAGAGCCACAACGGTATTGTGTGGATGCTTATTGGAGTCTTTCTCAACTACGTCCCATACGTAATAGTTCATTGGGTGTCAATATCTGGGGAGATACATGTCGGGAGTGACATGCTCTTGGATGATGTGGAATGTATGGGATAGAGCGGAGTCCTGAAGAAAAAACGTACGGTTTTACACGCGCTACAACAGTAATCCAGCTCCCAGTTCTCTCCGAACTTTGAAGACTAATGACCAACCGACATTCAGGGATGCAGCGATCTCTAAATTGGAGTGGCCTGCAGTCAAGGAGACGATGACAGCATGCATCTCCATTTCCTAGGTTGGCATAATCGAGGGCTTCATAATACTGTACTACACCTCTATGTAAGTAACAGCGTTGACTCTGGCACCTTGGAGCAAAAAATTTGAAGGAATCACGTTGCCTTCATTGCTTAAGACCCGCTGAACCATTACTGAGGATGGAAATTTGGTGTGTACGATGCCTGGAACCTCCTCATGGACTTTACATAGCCACCGACTATTTGTGCAGTTCACCTTCTGGCTCTGGACAAACATTTTCTCAATGAAGAAAACAGACCATTCCTTGCTTCCTCGGATATTTTAGCTTGTTCACGAGGAGATTGATTCTGGTCAGTCGCTTCGCTCTGGTTCTCTCAGACAAGAACTGTCCTCCCCGCATTACGTTCGGCTTGTAATGAATGTTCTCATAAAGCACATGTGAGACGGTAGCCTCCCAACCTACATGGATTCGTCGGATCCTCATACACGGTAGCTTGGACAGAACGGACAAATTTCGGCATCCTGATAATATCCGAGTGTCGGCAATGTCATTTTGCGTTTGAAACGGTGGTCACATCACCCTTGGCAGCCCCTAGTTCTCTCCGAACTTTTAAGATGAATGACTAAGCAATATTTAGGAATGCAGCGATCTCTGAATCGGAGTGGCTTGCAGTCAAGGAGACAATGACAGCGTGCATCTTCATTTCCTGGGTTAGGCTAGGTTCTTCTTTGAGAATTTGTAGTTATGACCTACCGTCATAATGTGTGTTCTCAAATATCTATCGTACCCGATACTTAATGTATGTATTTTTCTTCCTTCTTTTTTAGAATTTCTTTTTCACATGTTATTACCTTCCTTCCGTTTTTACCATAACTGGACAGACAAAAATACTTTAGTTTCTTATCTGGGGATTACAGTACTTAATTCTATAAGTGCCTCACTACAAAATGAAATGAAATCCTCAGAGCTTTATGTCCAGTCTCACCCATACACCTTGTAGGGTAAAAGAGACGGAAGATAAATGAAAGTGAATGGCTATAAAAGGAACTGGTGGAATGAGAATGCCAGAGGAAACGGTATAACCCCGGACATGATATTGTCCATCACAAACTCTCATGACCTAGGATCGAACTAGGAACCCTTCACACCACAGGTGAGCATTCTACCACTGAGCCACTGTTTCCCTGTAACTTAAAGAGTTGGTATATCTGAGTTATAACAGCAATAAGCTACTTACTAGTATAGTGTTCCGCCTAACTAATAATCTCAAATCATCATAGTTTACGGTTGTTCGCTTGGCATGCCTGAAAGAAACAATAAATTATGTATATAGATATTTCTTAACACACTTGAACAATCTTGCACACAAGGTACAATTTAAATGAAATTAACATCGTACTAACAAATGTCGCCAACTTAACTTGAGAGTGAGTGAATATTACAGGCAGTGATTTATTTGTGGATTTTGTAGAAGGGGGGAATATTTATGCAAGATTGTGTTCCATATAACAGAATAACTTTAAAGTGGGGTTGGGACAACTTTATTTTTAAATCTACCTACTTTGAAATTATGGTACTAGTTTGATAGGAAACCCCCAAGTTCATCATTTTTTAAACTTTTTTTACAAACAATTTTATAGTAAATACGAATAGGTACGTTAGATAAGATATGGTTAGGTAGATTATATTCCATGCGTTAGTTACCTTACTACTTTTTGTCCTACTTCTGAGGACAAGTGTAGAGCACTCAGTAAAAGCTCTATTGTTGCATTACAATCTGCACACCTTGTCATAACAAGTGTCACACTCCTACGTAAAACGGTTTTGCTATGACAAGTAATTCTTTAGTCTGTTCTAATTTGGTCCTTAAAGACCAAATTCCCCGCCCGAACAATAAATACAACAATAAATAGAAGGGGAAAGACGCTACTAAATGTCATTCCTCATCATAAATAACTTTTAGTACCATTTTGCTCCTTGTACTTAATAAAATTAGATTCAGGGGTGCGTGCACTTATCAATGTTCTCCTGAAAGTAAAGTTTTGGCCAACAAAACATACTGGCATTCAAATGAATCTAGAATTGAACAAAGAAAGGGTTAAGCTGAAGCATGATCTTCAGCATGTTATCTAACACTGTCTTTAAAAATTAAAAATACTATCACACCGTACCTCACTTTAGAATAGTGTAACAATACGAGGTTGTTTTACATCGGATACCGTCTTTTCCCCAGATGGTTTGTTGATGATAGCATGATGTCATGATGTCCATTTTTTATCCAACTGATGGCATACTTTTCTGCATTGAACGAGGTAATATCTGGTCCATTAACGTTTATGAAAAGAATAAATTCGAGGGTTTTTACAGATAAATGGTTTCTAGTATCTGTATGCTGGAAGTTTAAGCTGGAAAAGCCTCTCTCACACTCTGCAGAAGAAACTGGAAGAACACTGACTTCCATGTTAAGATTTTGTAGATTTAGGCCAATATTAAGTTTCACCTTATGCTCTAGAAATTCCTGCAGAATTTTAGCTGAATCATCAGAGAAAAATTTTAATTCTTTTATTTTTTATTTTATTTTTGAAATTTGCATTACTTCTTTGTCTCCGTTTAACATTTTTGCAGACAATTCTTCTCGCCAATTGGATCGTTGAAAAACCTCGGCCCTACTGAACGTTTCGAGCGTATTTTATCTGCTAGACACTTGCAGTCTTATTTTCCGGTACTTCTCAAGAGAATTCTATAAGGGTTTTGCCAGTGAGACTCCACAAAACTGACCAGTTTCTTCAAACTTTTCTTTCAACGCTTCCAGAACATTTACAGTTTTTCAATTTAGCTTATTACCTGTAAAAGGGATGAAGACCTTTCTTGTAGAAACAGGCTAAGGATATGTAGAGGTTCCAGTGCATCTCGGATCATGGACATTTCATAAACAAAATTCCACTCAGTGAGTTTTACGTACAGATTTGAAAATATTGCACGCTGCTGAAAGCTTCTCTGCAAATTTGTAGAAGCTTCTCGAAAGTGTTCCACTAGCGCAGGGTAGACTTCCGCAATGCTTCTACTGAACGGTATGAAGAGCCTAACCACCGTACATCAAAAAGTTTAGTAATATTATAGAAGCGAATACTTAGTTCTCCTGATATCAATTCGATTTCTCCCCTGTTCTTCGGGGACATTGAGTAAACACTGTGCAATCTCTCAACAAGGCTTTGAAAATGAACCATATCTGAAATCGTATTTACAACGTTGTGAACAGCCAGTTCCAGCTTATGACTCATGCAGTGAAACACAAATAAATTGGTGTTTAATTCTCGCTGGAGTAAAGAAATAGCACAATTTATTTCGCCTTGCATGTTATTTGCGCCATCAATACAAACTACTATAAGTCTTTCCCGTAATATAATTTGGGAAAGATTCATACTTTCACAAGTTTTAACTATGGAATCACAAACCTCTCTGCCTGTTTTACCTATAACTCAAATAAACCTAAAAATATATTGCTATGCACCTGATTAAGTACAGTACGGATATACACAGTGAGAACAGATTTATGAGACACAGTAGAGGATTCGTCCATCATTAGCTCGAAGGGTTCATCGGAATTCGCAAGATACTGGATCAATTTTCGTTCATTTCTGTAGCTACAAAGCCAATAATATCTGAACACGTAACATTAGAGTAGAGAACTTGTTCGAAATTCATTCCATATATTTCTTACTATTTAATAAGATGCACGGTAAACGACAGACGATTTTGGGCAATAACATAGGCAGTTCTAAATATCACAGTTGTCTTTTTAACACGAATTTCATTCACAATTAACACGAAAGCCTCTTATTTGTTTACTTTGTGTATCGGAATTACTTGCTATTTAATCGTCAGAAGCTTTTCCTTTATTAAAATATAGTCTAATATACATTTCCTTATGTTTTTTCTGATGTGCTTGTCAACGAAGAAACTACCAATTCACAACTGCAGTGACTGCTCAATGATAACTGAAAATAATAATAATAATAATAATAATAATATTAATAATAATAATAATAATAATAATAATAATAATACTCCGTTACTCAGATGAAGTACGATAATCAGTGGTATCAGTTGCAAGATTTTTCTTCGGGAAAGAATTCTATAAACAAGACCAGCATAGCTCGCGACAATAAACATACTAAAAAAAGTAAAGGATTATTACTAAAATATGGAGTTGAATTAGTGTACTTTAAAACAGATTGTATAGCCTAAGAAAGGTAGAAAACATCTTCCCAGGCTGGGAAGATTGAATTAAACCTAGAAACAGGGAATCGAAAACTTAGAAGGGGGGAAATTCCCAGGCTTCCCCGGCTACAAATAAATCCCTGATTACAGGTACCCTCCGTAATCAGAACACCATTGAACAATTTTAATCAGAAGGAGAAATTAGAGCAAAATTTGCCCCGGAAATCAAATGGTCAGCACACAGCTCGCGTATGTTTGTGCATAAGTTTCCCCAACAAACCCATACAATTTACTGTTCGGATCATTGTTGGAAAGTGTGTAGTGGGAGCATTTCGTGTGGTTTTTGGTGCTAATTTTATGCTTCTTATATATATAAGAAATAAAAATCCGCCGAAAATCATTTTTAAGTATAAAAAGTATACAAGTTGGTTTTAAAAAATACATGTGTATTTCGTCAATTGCATATATATAGGGTCGTAAATAGCATCTCGTATATAGGGTGGATCATTTATCTTGATATTCCCTTGTCATTTTTAAACGTAAATACAAAATGCTGAAATTTTGTACCATGCAAATATCCGAAGAGGATATTGAAATGAAATCTTTAGTTTTACGTCCCACGGTTATGCCGATTAGGCTAAAGAAGATGGTAATGATGAGAAATGAATGAAATGGTGGGATGAAGAAAGTAGGAGGAAACAGGAGAACCCTGAGAAAGCCCACGAGCACGGTGTTTGTCCACCACAAAGTCCACACGGCGCGAGCTGGGATCGAACCCGGAACCCCAAGCACCGGAGGTGAACGCTCTACCACTGAACCACCGCGCCCCCTCCGAAGGGGATATTGTTTGATGTACTCTGCGATACCACTAGGTTAACAGTGTTGCCAACCCAACTTTTTTCAAATGACACTAATCAGGTTTTTACACATTTCAAATACATATGTCAAACAAAAACTTACAATATTACATTTGAAATGGAATTAAGTTCGCCTACTACGTCAACGGGGCTAAAATAATGCACATGAAATGGAATCAAGAATGTCTGCTATGTCAACGTGGCTACAGTAATGCACATGAAATGGAATGAAATATGCCTGCTATGTCAATGTGACTAAAATAATGCACAATGATTGAATTTTTAATAACGGAGAAAGTAAACCAGAATAAAATTAGTCAATGTTTACAATTACGTCGTCCATTTGCTGTTACTGTTTTCATCCATCACAGACCTGTGCGATAACTCCAGGACGGTTTTAGAATTTTAATTTAGGGTAGGGTCGCTCCCTCGTTTATAGATACATATACACATTTGATTGATTAGTAACAGTAGGAAATTACTTTTATAATAGTGGTTGATGCTATTTGTTAAATAATTATCAACTATTAATATAAACAGTGTAAAATATATTTATTCTTTATTGTATCTTTCAGCGTTTATATATTTTTCAAAATTTTTAAGTTGGCCCTACCTACCCGCTGAAACCGCCACTAGATAACTCCAAGGTTTCTTTATTTTAATGCACAAACTTTTGCTGCTCACCTACTCAATTTACTTTGATCCACATTATTCTCACTATAAGAGCTTAAAAACTATGATTAATGTGATTGGGAGTTGCTTTCTTGCTGTTAAAAATTGAATCACAGCAGTTATTTCAGACACATTGACAATAGTTGGTATATCTGATTATTTTAGAGCCTACTCACACAGGGCAAATGAACGGAATTCCATGAATTTTGGCATATTCGTACTGATGGGATTTGTCTACCAGATGGCAGTAGTGACTCTTTTCGTTCTCACGTTACGTGAGATTGTAGTGGACGGACTTGTCTTCCAAATGGCAGTAAGTATTGTTTTTTGAGCTGTTTTGTTCTCACGTTACATGCGATTGTAGTGAAGGAATTTGGCTACAAGGTGGTAGTTAGTGGCGATCTTTCAGCTGTTTTGTTCTCACATTACTGAAATTGTAGTGGAGAGATTTAGCTACCAGACTGCAGTTGATGTCGCTCTTTGGGCTGATTGTTCTCACGTTATGTGAGATTATGGATTTTTTCCAGTCGGCCCAAGTAGTTATATTAGTGTTTACCAAAGATAAAATATGAAGTTTCAGGGATGAAGCATGGACACAAAATATAAAGCATTATTTTAGAAAATTACCTTGCAAAAGCTTCCATATCTTCGCTATAAACTTTCATTTTCTTCCATAAGAATTCAGAAATAAGTTTCACAGCGCCCCTGTCGAACGTCACATTCATTATACCTCCTACTTCTTTACAAATATTGTTTGTACCATGGACGAGTGCTAAATTAAGTTTCTGAAACAAAAGCATACGCAACTATTACTTATCAAATGAAAATAAAAATAAAAACCTTACTTTGATTACTTTCAAGGTATCAAAGAGTTAATAGACGAAACTAATATTTCGTCTAGCAAAGACAGACAGAGTCGTATATGGAAAAGGGCAGGAACAGGATTTGTAATTTGGAAGGAGAATAGGTTCTCTAATGGCTGGCTTCTCTAATGTGGTAAAGCAATAAAGTTACGCTGCAAATCATGTGCTTGGACAACTGAGTGTAGAGCAAAAATTAAATAATTTAGGTAAATGAGACTACCGATTAATAACAACCGGATATTTTACACAAACATTACCAAAGTAATGAAGAATAACTGAGGAATTAACTACGATTACAATCTGTTAGTGCCTTTCTATTTCAAGTGTGCCCCTTCTGTCGCTACTGTAGACATGTGTGTTCCGCACCTCCCTGGAAAAGGGAGGAACAAGTTGCTGCGGACGAGATCTTTCAATTATTGGACGCGGAAGCGTTGCCACTTTGAATTATTTCACGGACTTCATTGTGCTGTCTTGTTATCCATTCTAAGTAGCCTACAATCTTCACTCGTCAAGATCAAAGGACTGAATGAGAAACTGGCAACACAGCTGGGGTCATTCATTTCTTTTCTCTAAGCAATGGGAGTTTCCTCCGTCAGAGGGTGGCAGGGATGGGGCCGAAGTATGTTTCGCATATTTTCCGAGTGCACACCTGAGATAGACAGGCTCTAGCAAAGACGACCAGAAATAATAAAAGTGAACACAAGAAATAATCAACTCTTGATTTACACAGATCTGGAGATATACAAGTGATGGTAAACCCACTTAAAAAAAAAAAATTTAAAAAACTTTAATTCTTCCAGAGCAAACATTGGCCCATTTCCATGTTTATAGATAGGTTTCAATGGTTAGACGTAATGTCGCTGACGCACAATGATTGCAGGGACTACTAAATGAAAATACAGAGCGTTCAAAAAGTCTCTATACACCTGAATTGTCACATATTCAAAGCAACGAGAAAATTATTTTTACTCAAAATTTATTTATTTTATGGCATAAAAGCACTATGTACAGGGCGTAGCATATACACACACATTTTCACAGCAAATGTTGGAAATGTCCTCCATGAGCCTCCAAACATGCTTGCAGACGATTCTGGTGTATAGAGACTTTTTGAACGCTCTGTATTTCATTTGTTGGTATATCAAAGCAGGTTCTTCAACGTATTTACAAGGTGTGGTCTAACAAGCGTCTCACAAGAACCACGTCTCATCTCAAGAGGGAGAGAGATACGAGTGTTCGGGATCCAATTGACACCTTATAAAGTGTGGCGGATAGAACTGTAGATGGGCGATAGTGTCTAATATCCCGCTTTCTTAATACGTAAATGGTTCCTTCCACAGAGTTGTTTTTTTACTCTTCCTCTCCACACCCAAGAATGATTTTAAAAAAATCAATAAAGATTCATAGCAACATTATTTCTGGGTATTCTCCCTGAAGTGGATTCTGTATTGTATTGATGTTATTCTGGTTTGAATTTCATATTAATTAAGAATGTTGATATATATACATGGTGTTTCAAAACAACACCGACAACTTTGGGAGGTGGTTCCTGACACCAAAATACGACAAAAAGTATTAACCAACCTGGGTGCACAAGTGCTTCCTTTTGGAGTTATAGGCTGCCGAAAACTTAAAAAAATGAAATTTTCAAGTCCGTAGCTCCAATACTATGGGACCTACTGTAGTCGCCTCAAGACTTCACTTAGGAACTATTATGAGCCCTATCCAAATATCCAAGTTTCAGAATCCTGAGGTACTTCCGCAGCAATTTTTATAGAGGTAGTTGGTGCGTACTTCAAATTATATGCCCGTAGCCAAACAACCTCTATAAAAATTGTTGCGCGAGTACCTAGTATTCTGAAACGTACTTCTAGATAGCAGACATATTGGTTCCTAAGTGAAGTCTTGACCCGACGACGATGGGTCCCATAGTTTGGGAGCTATGAACCTTTGAAGTTAAATTTTTGATGTTTTCGGCAGCCTATAACTTCAAGAGGAAGCAATTTTGCACCCAGGTTGTCTATACTCTTTGTCTTATCCTGGTGTCAGGAATCACTTCTCAAACGTTATTGGTATTGTTTTGAAACACCCTATATATAGAGAGTGATAATTTGGGGACTCGTGCTTTTATTTTATTTTTTTTTAAATAACAATATATGCTAATTCCCTCGAAGAGCTCTGCAGATTAGTAATGGGCGTAATTATTCTGTGGGCTCAGGTTCGATTCCCGGATTTGGTAACTATTTTTGATAAGGAAGAAAAAATGACTCTGTATGAACTGAAGGGTAGCGCCTATAGCTTACCGCAAGGCCTACACATCATATTATTTCACAAGATTGTATACCAGGTTAAGGTTTACCATAACGCCAAGTTTGATTTAGATGGGATTGTCTCAGCTTCACTCTACAATACATAGTGCCGTTGTCATTGATTCAGGAAACAAGAATTTCAGGAAAATTAAAAATGAATCAAAAGATTGCGATCTTGACCAATAATTGGTTTTTGGATCAGGGGCCACAAAATTTTTGAACGGGCCTTAAATCGAGTTTTCGTATTTTCTACGGAATAAGCACATCATACTTAGTTAACAGACAGTTTTGGTTTGGCTACACTATATGTAGTTCTCCATATATAAGACCTACAAGAAAATTTTTGATTGAAATATAATGGATCTTTTGATCCAAAAATCAAATGAAGAACAGAAGTTATTATATTCGTAAGTTTTTCATTAGGAAGTAAATAACTATAATAATGATTAGTGATAAGAAAATAATTTGAAAACTATCATAACTAAAAATTTCTTCATCCAGTGTTAGCATTATCATTATTAGTATCAAGGCAACTATTAAACTCAGTGGTTGTAACACCAACATTACGTCGTCCTGATAGCCGGCAGATAGTAAGCTCGTTTCCCGGTGGAAAAAATAAATGCCATTACCGGTCAATACATTGCTCTATTTCTATATATAGTTTACTGGAATTTACAGCTATTCTTTTCTGTTATAATATTATTTCCTATTCAGTTCATAAAAGAAGATCAAGAATCTACCTACCTCCTCATGGGATACGTTCTCAGTAAAATCGTCACCCATGCTTTGCTTAGAAGTAAATAAACGTGTATATACGAGTTTTCTCCTAGTTGCTTCTGGTTCTATAAATAACAAAAAAGGAATTAATGTATAAATTAACATTTATTAATTAATTTGACCATCTATTTTCTAATGACAACAGACTTTCACCATTACATTTTCTATCCTTCGTTGTACGTTACGTATTTATTTGTCTTTTGCGAAATGTAATTTAAATTTACCACATCAATAAATTGTAAATTCAGTCTGAAAGTTACATTATGAACTAAAAGGAAGAACCTATTTTAGAGAAGTTTTCTTCTAACACGTATTATCTCTTTATTCTGACATTTAAAATCACGTTCCAAATTATATTACCTTTTCTCGATTACATGCAATTGGCTGGGATAATAGGTTTATTATAACCAAGCTAATGTCATACCTTAGGAGTAAGCAAAAATATTATTATTTTTATACTACTTTAAAAATAGTACATAATATACTACTTTAAAAATAGTAAAAATAGTATGTACATAATATAGAACAGACTTAATCTTATAACTACTTCAACTTGTTTTTGAAGCTATTAATAAATAAATAAATACACATATATACTACTCATATATATGCTACGCTAGGTTTGATAATTTCATTAGTTTACCTTTTAAAAGCACCTTCCTTTAAGGTGTTCAATTATATACTACCAATACTAGACACATATACGGAACAGGGCATTGTGTTGAGATGTATTTACAAATAGAGTAAAACCCCTCTCGTCCGCCCTCGGCTGGTTCGCCACTCCGGTTAATCCGACCGTGCTCGAGCCGAACTTGTTCCAACTCGTCGGTGACTCACGAGACCCATTGTCGTTTACTGCCGTCGCGGCATTGTTGTTTACTTGCTGTTACCGCATATCCACATAAGTGCTCTGTCATCTCTTATATCAATTGTTTCGTTGGGCGTGTTTTCTGTACTGTACTGTGCAGTTTTTAGTGCTTACTGTTCGCTTGTTTTCGCTGTAGAGAACAATACAGTCATTTTTGAGTTCAGAAATTGTTTATTTTAATCCGTATTTTTCTGTATTTTCTGACAATGCGACCTTTTTTGCATTCCGACCAGAACCCCAGTCCCAAAGATGACGGAGTAGATGAGTTCTACTGAATTATGTTTTAAAGAAGCGTACTCTTAGTAGGTTTCTTTAAAGTTTTAGTAATACCTAATAATTTCGAAAAACTACTTAGTATTCAGTAAGGTGCGTGTCTCGGAGCGAATGAAGGAACAGGGATATAATACCATTAGTCATTATACAATTTAAATAAAGAATTTACCATTGAAATAAAATTTGCATTAAAGAAACACAGTCTTAAGAAAAACATTTACTTTAACACTGCTTATATTATGGAGGTCTCCGCCACTATCACAAGTTGTGTATTTGAGAATCAAAATTTGTTTCTAATGGAGTTTTAGTAAATTTTTAGAAAATTTAATAATGTTATATCAAATTCGACAAAAGCTCACATACGTGGAATTTGAGTTTGGATCTCTTTTCAAAATGTAATATAATCCTTTGGTGTTTCACTTTATTTTTTTTAAATTTAAAGAAAAATTCCTTTTCACTATTTCGTTCGGAATTAACTTTTCTCCTTTATATTGAATGAATCAATTTTTGACAAGTTTACTCCCCCCCAACACCACCAAAAAACTGAATTAAATATACAATTATATATATATATATATATATATATATATATATATATATATATCCGAGGCTGTCTCGCACTTCTTCCCCATCTATTTTTTTATTATTATTATTACTATAAGTTAGGTAGCTTGGATTTAACTATAACTTGGAGACATCAGCATTCCAGATTATATATTTTCGTCTATTTAGTTCACCAAGTTTATGAGGGTACCACAATATCAAGGATATACGATTATTGTATGCGTCTTCGGGTCGAGAGACCTGGATTCGATTCCCGGCAGCTCATGTGGTTCGGATTCCACATTAAGCTGTAGGACTATATACCCTCATATAGGCTCGCTGCTGAAAGGGGCGCTAAACTTTTCATTCATTCATCCATCCAGAATATCAAAAGGTTAAAGATGTAAGAAAGAAATACAAAATGTAATTAGCACATCGACAGCCTGAGGAAAAGTACTAGAAATCTTCGAAATACATAGCTGAAAATTTAATTTTGGGGTTATACAGGAACACTAGGTTCCCGATAAGAGAACCTTGAAATTTGAACGCAATTCCGGTAGACTTGGTAGGTTGATTGAGTGAGAGGTCAGCATCCCATTCAACAGCGAGACTATATGACAAGTGGACCTAGAGTTTGAAGCAGAATTCGAACCACAAGAGCTTCCGCTGGAAATCGAACCAGGATCTCCTGCGCCGAAGACGCGTACGATAACCATAAAGGCATGATCGAGCTCTACGGAAGTTCGGATTCCATCTTGATGTATAGATCTACGTCTCAAGTAGCCTCGATGCAGAAAGGGACGCTGAAACCCAATCAGTCAATCAAAGGAATACCTGGTAAAGCTCATACTTATCCAATCAGGCTCGGACTGGCCAGGACAGGAGGGCAGGGATTGCTGCCGGGGCCCTCTCTAAATAAAGTACACTACCAAAGGGATGCATCGAAGGAGATTTCAGTGAGGAAGACTCCGAAAACAAGGAAGGATAAGAAAGTGTGAAAACTGATAGAGCTTGTGGCACTGCTAGTCCCATGCAGCAGTTATTCTTTTTGACTTCATTCAAGAGACGAATTCATTAAATGCACTCTATATCTCCTATAAATATACATTAACATTTACACAAATGTGCTGCGAACGAGGATTCTCAAAACTGAAATTAAAACAAAACTGCATTCTCTCCTGTCTCAGGACATATTGGAAACATTTATGTTAATCAGCATGAAAAATGATGTCTCCAGTATTATCGATGTTGAAAAGTGTTAGAACAGCTCTGTGAATCTTCTGTAGAATTGGACAAGTTGTTGCGCTGTTAACTTAGAGAGTGGTTAGCTTCTTGTGTTTCCTTTAACTTTGAATCTAACAGCAGTGCCATAATATGATTCAGTAATATGTCTTATATGCTTTAATCCTTATAATAAACTCTATTTATAACAGCTTTTGGTTTCCTAGAGACATATAGACTATAAATAAAATTTGGTACACATATATATATTAGGGAACATAAGATAAAATCTTAAAATGTTTCAATACATATGAAATGAAATAAAATCTTTAAGTTTTACGTCCCACGGTTATGCCAGTTAGGCTAATTGAGACGGTGATGATGAGAGATGAGTGAAATGGTGGAATGAAGAAAGAGGGAGGAAACGGGAGAACCCCGAGAAAACCCACAAGCACGGTGTTTGTCCACCACAAAGTCCACACGGCGCGAGCTGGGATCGAAAGTTTGAATATATAATTGAAGGCTTTTGTGCGTCCACTGAAAAAACTTTCATGAAGAAACCACTTCATCCTTGCGTTGTAAGTACTCATAATACTCGATCTGTGAGTATTATCTCTAATTTCAGGCTATATTGACAATGTTTCAGTTAGCACTTCATCGAACCCTATTGGCAGGAGTGTCATTACAATAAGCAGATTTTAAAAATTAAAAAGATGAAACAGTATACTTTGTGAGGCTCCTGCCGGGGCCCTATACCCTCAAGTCCGTGACTGTATCCAATATGCATTCCTTGCCATCATTGACTAATTCTGACATGTTCTTACGCAGAATGATAACCGTCACTCTACTTCTACATGTCCTGCTTTTGCCTGGAGACCCATTAATCAAAGAAAGTATCGTTTGTTTTATCCGTGACACGGAGCCAGAAATAAAAGACATAGATATATTTAGCAAAATACCTAAACCATCAAAATTGAAATAATATATTTTGCCTGGGTTCTTTCGCAGTATTGTTTGAAGTGCTGTTTGTATTGTATTGTATTGTATTGTATTGTATTTTATTGTTATTGTATTTTATTGTTATATCGTTTATTGTTAAATGTGTTGAATTGTACCTCGTAACTAGGAGCACGTAAGAATAATGACTAGTAATTATAAAACACATACACACTAAAAATAACACTACAAAAGAAGTAGTACACCAAAGAAAAACCCGCTGTTTTATCCACTTTCCCAACGCATATCTAATATAAATAAATAAAGAGTTTGTTTGTGTGTTTGTCTGTATGCGGCCTGGGGACCAGACGAGTGGACCGAGAGTTACCAAAATTTTGTCAGGGGTTCCTTGGTCCAGTCCCCAGATCAAGACGAAGCGTTTTTTTTTTTCAAATTTCGAAAAATAAACACACTGCTGAACAAGACTGCACTTATTTAATATAAAAACACATTTACACGTGACGTTTCGATCTTCTAGCCAAGATCCTCATCAGACGTCAGAGTGTACGTCTGATGAGGATCTTGGCTAGAAGATCGAAACTTCACGTGTAAATGTGTTTTTATATTAAATAAGTGCAGTCTTGTTCAGCAGTGTGTTTATTTTTCTGATTTTATTCGCAAGACGTTGACTATGAGTGTGTGTCAGTTTCAAATTTCGAACCAGAGAGTCTCAGGGGAACGTTTACCGGAACCGGCTTGGGAACCAGACAAATTGACCGAAAGTTACCAAATTTTAGTCATGAATACCTTGGTCCAGGCTCCAGACCAAAGTTAAAAGTTTTTGTCAAAATTCGAACCAGGAGCATTTACCGGGACATGTAAAAGTAGTAGAAAATGACCGATATTAGTGACGAATTCATAGTTTTCGCGGTCGCTGAAATCAATGATTAAACTTAGATTGCACTAATTTCCAAATTCACGCTATTCGGCTAAGAGCTGGCGGTCACCGGGGGAAGGGGGGGGGAATAGCGAGACACATAAAAGTAATCCAAAATGACCGATATTAGTGTCAAATCCATAGTTTTCGCGGTCGCTGAAATCAATTATGACACTTCCATTAGCTATGACTTGCAAATTCAGTTATAATTACATGCGGGCCGGGAGTCAGCGGAAGGGAAGGGATACTGAGACATGTAAAAAATAGCTCAAAATGACCGATATTGGTATCAAATCCATAGTTTTCGCTGTCGCTGAGATCAATGGTGACACTCCTACAGGCGTTGACTTCCAAATACAGCCCCCGTACGAAGCATGGGTATATTCAACTAGTCTATACATAAAGAACCCTCTGTTCCTTATAGGGGAAGCATGGTAGAGCGCTCACTTCTGCTATGAGAGATGCCTAGTTCGATTCCAGACCATGAGAGTTTCAGTTTATTTATATTTATTGATTGATTGAAGTAATAGGGTAGTATTACAGTAGTATCTATAGAGCTACCTTTGTACCTCGGAGATGACCTACTATTATTATATAATTTCGATCAGCTCTGCGATCTTAGTCATCACCACACACGCCTGTAAACTTATTGCATAATCAGTAATTTTGATGATGCATTCTAGATATATATGGAACAAAACAATATACGCGACAATAGTTTAAGTGACAATTTGGAATTTTAGCACTAATTGTACACAATCTTTTCTATGTGGAATTTAAATATATGATAAATTCGTTACGTAAAATACAGTGTTTTCACATATTATCAAAAGAAAATTTTTAAGTGGAAAAACTTAATAGTTTCAAATCAGGAAACGAAGGTTCATTTCAACTTAAGGTGAGGATATTCAAAAATTCGTTATAAGGGACAACCACAGTTTTTTTTCTTTTCTTCTTCTTTTCCCCCCTCTAAATTTGAAAAAAAGGACATATAGCGAGCAATGATAGTGGACAAGCGTAATAATTGTGGGAGCAACAAGTGATACACTCGTTTTTCAAAAAGACTTCGTATTGTTATTTTTCTTTTGCAGGACAACACGATCATAATGATTGATTAAACATTAAGTTTACGCGAACATGATGATGGCTAAGATCACAGAGCTAGTGGGAATGATAAACTAATAATAGTGTATCTCTGAGTTACAAAGGTAGGTTTACAGATACTATTTTATTTATGTTAACGAAATACGATTATACTTCGAAGTTAAGAGAGATGGTGACGACGATAATGAACGAAATGATGGAGTGAAAAAAGTGGAAGAAGACAAAAAGCTACACATACGATGTTTGTCCACCACAAGGTCCACTTAGCGCGAGCTGGGATCGAACCAGTAACCCCAAACAGCAGAGGTGAGCGCACTACAATGTGAGTTTGTGGTGAACAACACCGTGTTCGTGGGTTTTTTCGGAGTTCTCCCATTCTCTATCACAATTTCATTCCACCAATTATTTCACAAACATTCACTTTCATTCATCATCCGACTCCTTAAGCTTATAGGACATAAAAGTCGAACGTAAAACCAAGGGCGCCTATCCTGGGAGGGCCGAGATGGCCCGGGCCTTCCCAAAGCTCATGTAGGTCCCCTCATTGTATTTGTAAATTTACAGTATGTAGCATAATTTAAATGCAATTTGTCTCAATATCCTCATATATGCATCTGAATGCCCCCCCCCCCCAAAAAAAAAATTACAGAGAAATCGGAGCCCTTGCGTAAAACCAAAAGTTTCATTTTATTTCATTTCTCTCGTCCATTAGTTCCAACTGACAAATTTTTCCGTTTTGTTACAACTTCTGGGTATTATCTGACGATTCGATCATTACCGTACTCCCTCATCCTTTCTGTTTATATTTATTCCGAAACTAACAATACGAAAGGAAAAGAAACGAGAAGGGCACATACACTATCGAAACATATAGCAGTGTATAGCAACATAGGAATAAAGTTGCTTCATTTAATGCGGCCAAGCTCCGAGGTACACAATTTGCAGAAAAAAAAGTAATACATATCTAGTCGAGAAAATGCAAATTCCATTAAAATGAGGCCAAGTAAACCGGTTTTACTGTGTCGCATCCATACAGGTTTACGTTTGCTATACGAAAGTAGAATGAAAATGGAATATTTCGTTGGAAAAAAAAGTGTTTCTTGTGTCTTATGAAGTTGTACTTGTAATCTTTGTTTAGATTACCTTTAAAGATGCCTAAGAAAATTACTATAAATGTTTTTTTTTTTTTTTTTTTTTTTTTGTAATAAATGTGCTGACAGTCCCCATGAGCTCGATCCCTCTGTTCAGATTCATTAAATTGTATGATATTCAGCACACATACACACACAAACAATCAAACTCTCGTGACCCACTCGAAATGGCCTTTACTTTTCGCACAAATCTACGTTAAGGGAGCGAATTAAGGTATGCACCGAGAAAGCTGACAGAAACAAAGACCTGTAAATCGAACCCGGCTTACGATCTTAACTTTGCCCAAGTGAGTGCATGCTAGGTGGTCAGGGTTCTTACTTCACAATCGGGAGGTCCCGAATTCCAATCCGGTAGCTGATCATCCTCAGCTCTGCCAGGCGAATGACGATATGGTACCTTTAAATAGCACCTGCCTAATTTCGTTTCCCATTACTGTTGTAGAGAAGGCAATTGAAATTGGCCTCGTATGCCAGGGCGCAAAATTTCAAACTCAGATGTACTCGCCAATCCAAAAAATGATGGTCGCTAATATTTCTCACATACAAATTAAGAGAGCCCCCTTCCAATGGCCTTTGCTCTGACACAGAAAAAGATTACATCAGGGCATAAAATTTTAAAAACAGACAATTAGAAAAATGAAATGAAATCTTTGAGTTTTAAGTCCCATGCTTATGCCGGGTAGGCTAAAGGAGACGGTGATGATAAGTAATAAATGAAATGGTGGAATGAAGAAAGTGGGAGGAAACGGGAGAATACCGAGGAAACCCACGCACACGGTGTTTGTACACCACAAAGTTCACTTGGCGGGGGCTGGGATCGAACCCGGGACCATAAGAACCAGAGGTGAACGCTCTACCACTGAGCCACCGCAGCCCACTAACAGACAATTAGGTTCAGGATAACCAATTTGAATTATACAATTCATCTCCATGTTAAAAAATATCTTACCTTAAGACTTCACCTTTGTGTAACGCTCTCTCTCCCTCTATGCACTATTGCAGTTTTCGGATCAAAGTTCTTAAGTGAAGGGCCACTGATAGAAATTGTCAGCAAATCATCCAGTGTGTCACTGTTAAGTGGTTTTCTGTAGGCAGTCTTAACTCTGATGACACAAGTGAAGCCTCTCCCACATGAAGCAGTACTCACAGGTAAAACTATACAAAATGTGACCATTTCAATTGAGGGTGGAAAAGAAGGGGCGAATTACAACGTTGTGCAGACTTTGTTTTCCATGTCGGTTGTGAAGACTTCACACTTCGTGTTTTCTCTCACTCAGTGACAATTATTTTTGTACCAAACATAAACTATGCAGCCCTGTGAGTTTAGGCAGAAATCTTATCTTACTGAACACTTGTCGTCACCAGCTCTAAATTTTTAGTCGCCAATGGCGACCGGTAATTTTGCGTCCTGTCGTATGCCACATCTTGAAAGAGCTCCCTTGTGGATATATAGGTAATATACGGTAACTTGAATATACCTACCTATTATACTTGCGTGTTTTGATCACTATGGTATATATATTTATCAGAAACTACCTTTTCTGAGATACCATTTTTGAACTCTTATCATTCACAGAAAACAGAAGAGAAAGATTTGTCCCGTGGAAACAAATATTTTACAAGCTTGTTAATACAAAATAAAAACATGAAGTACAGAATGACAAACTTTCACGATTAAAATCTCAAATTTAGAAAGTGTGGCACTTTGTACTCCCCCCTCCCCTTTCTGGTTCTGACAGAGTTAATGAATGTTTAGCCGATATTCCTAGTACGTCCCACAGGTACTCTTCTTCGGGACTAAGGTGTAAGAATATTTTCTATGCTGTACTTCACATGTTTATGCTGTAACAAACAATGGTGTGAAGAAATATATGCAAAGTCTTTATATTATAGTTACCGTAGTGCACTAACCATAAATGCCATCTACTCTATATTGTTTATTAATATCTAGTCCTTTGATATTCTGTGTTTCATCACATATGGCTGGAGAGCTGGTATCCCGCAGATACAAGCAATGGTACCATTTTCAACCATGAGAACTGTCATATTAGGAAATGATGATACATATATGAAAATATATTTTATGTATATACCTACCCACCTTCAATAACGCGCCTGCTCTGTCTCACGAGTATCCTTCTGCTTTTCCCTGCCCTAATGCGCACTAGACGTGAAGCGTTGCAGCATATTTATCGCAACTGTCCACTCATTCCACACCAGACTTGCTTTTCCACACGCGTAAAGACGATCAGTAGCAAGGAATATAAAGTAACTCATTGTGATAAAAATACAAATAGCAATATAATAGTAAGCCGTTAGTATACGACGAATTAAAATCACAATTGGTTGGCGCTATGATAATATTAAGAATATAGCTATATTTTAATACACATTATGCACGAACTTAGATTATATAATAAAGTAAAGCTTTTTCCATCTGCGCTGATATATCCGTGTACATAGAAATTATCGTCAATTTAGTGCCGTGGTCGCAAAAATGTATAAGGCACGAAAAGCACTGAAAGCAGTTCGTGACAAGGAATAATTTACAAAACGTGCAGCGACGCAATCCCAGCTTAGGAAACTAAAGATCTGTAACATTTACAAAAGTAATATCTAATGTTATTTCAACAGAGGTATATACAAGTAATCAAAATATTTGGGGATCTTACTTCTGGTATCTTTAATAATGTTAAGAAAAATGTAATCGAAATGATATGCTCTTAAGCATGTAACAGTCCACAAAGAAGCAATGAGAAATTGAAATCTTATGCAATGAAGTGTGTTGCTTGCGCACATACCCACTATCAATGACACTGCTACTCCTTACGGACACTGCCCCACGCACTCTCACCATCTCCGCACTACTCTCACTCGGTTTTAATTCGTGCTTATTTAATAGACACCTAACACAGGTTGGTTCGTGTTTTTCACTCTCGTCTTTACAGTGAATCTCAACACGACTTATGTTTTGTAGTGGTTAAGCTCTACAGTGGTTAGTGGTTCCATGAGATTCGAAGTCATTTTGAGGCGGGTAGTATGCTACAAATCCTAAAAGTGAATTAATCTTTAAATAAATTCCTAATGAATCTATCTAATGCAAGAACCAAACTACTTTTATTCATAGCAATCCTGCGGCGGTTGCCAAACCACTTTTAAGCATAACCTACCAGTTATAGCCATACGAAACTTACTGTCAAAATTTGAGATTAACATTTTTGTGACAGAAAACATGTATAAATGTATAATAATAGAACAATGTATTACCATATACATCCCTTTACCGGCCGAATTATTTAACAGAATCTAAAAAAAATCCTTTTTTATGTTTATAGGATATAATTTTGTCCCTAGAAACTAAAAAATAATCATTTTAGGGAAAGTGCACACTTTCCAGAAAAAGCTATGTGTATTGAAAATCACATTGGACGGTAAGGTTACATATACAGGTAAATCTACATACACGAACACGTTTCATAAATCTTCATTTATGCTTGAAAAAGTACAAAGTTTATATGCTGAAACAACAAAATATATAAATAGAAAAACTTATACAGAACAACACTTCTTTGTGCATTTGTAGAAGGAATATATTCCAGAAGTGTTCCAGGAACATATTAGAGGAACATTTTCCAGAAATGTTTCGCCAAATAGGTCTTCTTGTTGATGACGCAACACACTAAGCTGTTCCATTTCCTGCCTGCTGGGTTGATGTTCGTGGCTGCTTCGTTGATGTTCCTGGTTGCTGGGTTGATGTTGCTGGAAGGATGCTCCTTGATGCTGAGATGGCGTTTCTGCCATGTGAATTGACGTTTCAAAAGAATCGAGATAATTACTTTCGCTATGGGAATTTGCAATAGTAAATTAAAACGAATTATACTTTCCATTCGAATAGAAAATGTATGAATTTGTTCATAAAAAGCACACAGGCATTTGAAAAATATATCTGTTCAGTTTTGAGAGAAACATACGACAGACAATTATATTACAACAGACTCCTAATTTGCAATTGTTGCTAACTGGTAGCCCAATCCATGAATCTTTATCATATTATGAAAGAAAAAGCTATCCATACCATATATGTTAGCATAGAGCAGAGATGTTTACTCGTATGATCAATAAAGTATCGGAAGAACAAAAGAGTTCTACACAACCAATTTATATCTCATAAGTGTAATGAGAGCGATAGAATATAATAAAATGCAGAAAATGTATTATTGTAGGTCGAATACACTGCGATAACGAATGTGTGAATACATTTTAAAACATAAAGCAAGACATAAGCATGAATATTGGAAAAGATCATCACAAAAATGTGAGTAGGAGTTACATCAGAATAAAGAAAGCTAGAAAAAGGAGACTATATCTCTATATCAAGTAAGTAAAAGAGATACAGCAATTATTGTAAATGACAGTAGCCTAAACAGCAAAGAGTAGTAACTGAACTCGTATCTTTGTTCGGACTATAATCAGGGTCAGCGTGACTATCATCTGATTAGTGATCAGAAACGTGACTTTCTACAGGTAATTGTTTTTTTCTCCTTTCCATAAAAATATTTTGGATCCATATCACAGTCCTGTCAGAAAGGAAGAGAGTTCTAAACTATATTAAATCAATCGATGTACACAAAAAGTGTTATCTCTGTATTCTTTTCTATTTCAAAAGAATTAGAAAAAGATAATTAAGTTTCTACTTTATGTCTTCCTGGACACTAACCATATATTTTGATTGATTTCTAAAATAAATGTTGTATTATTTTTTTAAAATAATGTATCAATTTCAATGAAACTAAATCCACGTGATCAACTAATAAGTCGTAATAAATCTATTTTTCCAAACGTTTGCGTTGCTTTATAAAATGTTGAGAATTTAGCATAATGAATTCTGTAAATATTTGATAACTCCATACATACTATATACATATTTATTGAAAAAAATATTGCAACAGTCACAGACAGTTGCTGTGACTTTCAAATCATATATTTCAATTGAGTTTTCTTGTTTTAAGATCTTTCTCTTTATCTAAAATCTTGGTTGCATTGCATTTTGCGTGGAAACTGAAGTGAAAAACTGAACACACTCTGCTACAACGAAGGAAAACATGATCTTACCATTCAGCGTGACTTTTGCGCACATACCCACTATCAATGACACTGCTACTCCTTACGGACACTGCCCCACGCACTCTCACCATCTCCGCACTACTCTCACTCGGTTTTAATTCGTGCTTATTTAATAGACACCTAACACAGGTTGGTTCGTGTTTTTCACTCTCGTCTTTACAGTGAATCTCAACACGACTTATGTTTTGTAGTGGTTAAGCTCTCCTAAAGCGAATCTCCATCGAACAATGCAATCCTCTCATAAGAAACAATTTATTCGGCATTAGTAGTCAATTACCTGGTGAAAAAACTACACGAATCATGAATGGTTGCCGGTGTAGTTTCGGCGAACCAGATTTTGGAAGATTTGCAGGTAAAATTCAATATTTTGCATAAAAAGAATGTCCGACAGAATTGTAAGGTTCTAGAACACAGGTCCCCCTTCCCTTTTTGCTGTAATAAAGACAACAAACAAGGTGCCCTAATCCACCATCACTCGCTAAAGCTCGCTCCTCAATATTACATGGTATAATATTAAACTTTGGTACATAAAGGAACCAATCCAGCTACTAACCTACATGGGAGGAACCTGTATTCTAGAACCTTTCCCGACAGAATTAAATACTGAAGTAATACAGATGTATTTTAAGTTCACAAGTGTACGGTTACTAGTGTAAAATCATCACAAGTGCTTTACAACGGATAAAATAAGTGAGTATATATGAGAAATCACATGCTATTATCCATCGGGGGTATATTTCTTTACATTGTGCAGAACGTGTATTTAATGCTTACTAGTATGAAAACAAGACAAGTGCAGTTGAAACCCTTGTGATTGCCATAACCCACTTCTTTCCACTACCTTTGCTTACGAGCATAACCACCATCCCTAACGCGCCTGTTCCCTTCGGACGCACCCCTTCCCTCGCTATCCCGTGAGCCCACTAGTATCGCTCGGGAAGGTTCTAGAATACTGGTCCCCCATGTAGGTTAGTAGCTAGGTGGGTTTCTTTCTGTACCAAGGTTTATACATTTAATTTACTCAGTATTGCCGAGCGAGCGTTAGCGAGTGAAGGCGGGTTAGAGCCCGCAGGACACGTTGTTTTCTGTCTTTATTACTGCTCAATGAGAAGAGGGACCAGTAATCTAGAACCTTGCCGTATCGCTCCGTTTTATATTTTTAGCGGCCATCTACCATAGGCTGCTTTGTTTTCACTGCAGTTTTTATGCCGGTACATTATTGGAATTGGGGGGCCAGAAATTTTTGTTTAAAATTCGTAATTTCTTGACATATTTTCTGTATTTTTGATATGAGTTTAGGTTAGTTTGGTTTAGGATTTTTGGGTTTGGGGGGTCAGAATTCTTTGCTTAAAATGCGTACTTTCTTCTCATATTTTCTGTTTTTCATGGTTTAGACTAGGTTAGGTTAATATTTAGTAATTACTCTTGTAGCATCGACTAATTCGTCTTGTAAATATAGTGGTTTTTACCTGATGTTGAACACCCAGTTCCAAAATTACCCCTTTATGCCAGATGTATTTATGCGCAAATCGTAAAAGAATTGTGAATTTTCAGCACTACTTCTGGTGGTTCCCTTGAATTTTATCTACGCTATTGTTACAACATAATTTCGTTACAAATAGACAACCTAGAAGTCAAAATTACCTCTCCTTTACATATTGAACTTCGCGCCAAATGAAGTGAAACTTTTGTTTTAAGGAAGACAGCTCCAGTTCGATACAAATTTTAACTGAAATGCTGCAGAGCTTCTGTCTATTTCACTAGTTACAGTAAATAATGTTTTTAAATGCTATAATCCTTGTGTATTACGCATAACTATAGCCAATTACTACCAATACTGAGTGCAGACAGCCAGTGTTGTCAGGTTCTCGCTGGTAAAAAAAAAATAAAATAAAATAAAATAAATAAATAAATAAATAATAATAATAATAATAATAATAATAATAATAATAATAATAATAATAATAATAATAATAATAATAACTAGTGTCAAATATCCCTCATATTGGAAAATATCTCTCCACTTAATAATGGCAGTATATTACATACAAGACATCCACGGGAAGGGGGATGCGGAGCACCGTGTCTGAACCTTTCACACCAATAGTTCATTACGCTTCTTGAATGATATTTTGTGTTTTGTCTACACCAGGGATGCACTCATAGGAGTCGAGTGAGTCTGGACCCTCTATAGTCCCTTGACATGGGACTATCCAAGAAAATTTGGTTCGCAACTGGTTGTATGTTACCATATGCAACGACATATTGGTATGCAAAACTGGAGGATTAAATGTTATCTGTTTTAATTATACTCTACAACCCTGCCGTGTAAGCTAAATATAGGGCCTAATGCAAACAATGAAACAGTAAAATCATAAACCATGCTCTGAACAGGACCAGGCCCATATCCAGGGAGTCTAGGTGAGCCGGGCCCCCCGTAAATTTTGGGGGTGGCTACAGGCTTGAACATAACTCGATCCCATAACTAGCTCATATTTTACTCGCCCGCCTTTTCTCTCACAATTCTCAACTTTACTTAAAAGAAAAATACAGGGCATGACTTCTGCGATCAGTTCTGACGGCGAAATACAGTGTATTATAATATTGATAGTGAAATTTTCCAACAATTCCATAATAGACTTTTTTGTTTTAAGTACAAATAAAAAATGTCGTATAATACACCATGCGGTTTTGTCATTTGTCGGTTCACCTGAAGATTCAAATCCTAAGCTTGTGACGGGAACATATTGCCTCGTTGATTTCGTCCTGATTAATCCCCACTACTTACTTACTTACTTACTCAAATCCTAAGCGTAAGATAACACCGCAAGTAAAACGATTGGAAGTTATACTAAACTAATAAACAATAGAAATATTGGTTAAGACTGCAAGCATATTATTTGAAGTGCGCGGATTCGTCCTACGGACCGCCGGGGAAAGGGGTTCCCAAAGTCTGTACTTGTTGATCATTAGCTTATTACATCATGTAACTCTACGTTTGTCATGTCATCATGTCTAGGAGTCTTAGACCCTGAAGTAGTATTTGGAGAACGTTGATTGGCCGCTAAAATTCTGCTCAAGTTGTTATTCCTCAGTTGCAAGTAGTTGGGATGGTACCTTTACAGCAGGCCAAACGGTTGTTTCTAATTTCTTCCCTGTATTTTGTTAAGCATAAGGGATGTAATCTCTCAAGACTTGAGAAATTATATTTAGGGTACAGAGTCTATCACGCTAATAAAAATAGGCAAATGATTGACAGAAGGGAAAGTGGTTTATGCTACAAATTATTGTAAATAAAGCATAAATTCAATCCCATACGTACTACGTATTAAAATAGAGGTGAAAACGACGTCATTTAAAATTATTCGTACAGAAGAAAATACTATTAATTTGAGATTCACCACAAACATATCAAGAAACATTATTACTTACGATTATATCTTCCTCTGGTTTTTTACTTGAAATATAAGAAACGCAGTTGAATATCTGACCAGAAAAGTAAAAAAATGAGCGGCTTAATTGTTTAACGTCAGTCTAATGGCTATAATATAGTAAGAGAAACCTAAGCCCCCGGTGTTTGTCCACCACAAAGTTCACTTGATGGGAGCTGGGATCGAACCAGGGACCCCATGCACCAGAGGTGAATGTTCTATCACTGATCCATCGCGGCCGCCAACACCGTCCTAAGAATTGTTATAAATCATTTTTTCTCTTTCTTGTCCTTTGCTTTCAAGAATCTTTTTTCGGTTTTATTTGTTCAGAAACTTCATTACGCCTATAATTACAAAAAGGGAACTTTTTATAATATAATATATTAGTTAAAAATTATATGAGATCAAACAGGTTTACATTTAATCAAAAATCGGGATGTTGAATGTCTTCCATATCGTTCTCATCCTCTTCCATTGCTAGAAGACTCTCAATCCGTGTATCTCCCGGGTCCTTCTTATACATGTTTTCGTTGAAAAATTAGAGCATCTTTTGTAATAGGGTAACCAAAGCAAGATTTATACATATTCCTCATGTCTGATTTGATGCGTACAAGAGCAGTCACAGTGCGCGCATTCCACTTATTTCTCTTCTGGGTCTTAATGTCCGCAACCATAGAAAAAATACTCTCGTCTAAAGCATTGGAATGAGGTACTGTCAAAGAAATTCTGGCGAGTTTTCCATGATTTTCAAAGGGACGTTCACCATTAAAATTTTCACATCCTCCAATTTTCTCCCAGAATTCAACAATGGAGAGTTTCAAATATTCTGCCTTTTTTCATGAGTAAAATAATGACGCAGAATATTCCATTCATTTAAAACTTCTGTCCGGATCAACCTTGTTTTTAAACTGTTGGAGAAGCTGTGATAATTGAATGTTAGGCCTTGACACAAATGTATTGAAATCTCCCTCTTTCCCCACCTTAGAAAATTCTTTGCTAAATCTCCCTACACCACGGGCAATTTCCCTCAATCTAGAATCGACTCGAAACACCTGAATGTCTTTTGTTATCTCCGCCCACTACGGTTCCTAAGTTCTTCCCAAGGATCTTATAAAATAGAGGATCTGCCCTTACAACAAAATCTTGAAGCCATACGTCACAGTTTCGCCACCCCTACTCTGCCCACTCCGCCCAATAGGATCGCAATGTTTTGAGCCAACAATCATGGTGGAAACGAAAGTAGCCAATCAGACTATGGCAGAAACGAGAGTAGCCTATCAGACGTGCCGATTCTCGGTTGCTTTTTGGCTTCACCGATTTAATAGGATGAAGATACATATGAGCAGATTCGCTATTTATAACATCCTTGATTACTACAACAGTCTTACGTCTTTTATTGGGTTTGCAGCATTTAAAAAAGAATGTTATTTCCGTAAAGTGAAGAATTTCAGATAACATTTTAGATGCATAACAGTTGAAGAAAAAAATAAACAGTCTTTTATTAATCTGCGCCTATGATTCTGTTGCTTGAATTGAGTCCGTTTTGTCTGAATTTTCCTTGGGGTTTGTCCTCATGAATTTTGCCTTGCATTCGTAATAATATGTTTGGTAATTCTAACAGAGTCTGTAAGAAGAATAACTATTTCTTCAAGTTTCATCTTAAATTTTAGATGTTATTCTTCTTGTTCTTCTCGGAAAAATGACGAGGATACAACTCTTTATCAGCAGTGTTATTCACATCTACTTTGGTAAAGATGAATGTGACTTTTTTTTAATACCGGCGGGAAAATGGAATTGAAACTGAATCGAACATAAAATAAATTCGGTATAATATCAAATTATTTCACATCAAGATTTTATTTACTTTTTCAGTAGATCATCTCTAACATGCTAAGAGTCGCAGTACGTAAAAGGTGCCACAGTTCACATCCTTAAGGCATGTTTGGCTAAGTAAACAATGCAAAAGAATGCATAAGGCGACTATTAAGAAAGAATGTTGGCATTCTACATCGCAACTTCTTTTTGGGCATTACCTTATCAGCTAATTTGTCTTATATACATAGTTATATACTATATGCAATAAATAGTATCACATATACATCTATTTTCATATTTATGTTGTCAATGTAAATAGCAACAATACAAAATATCAATATCAATATTGAAATACTTGTATGTTTTTTTGTAGTTTCAATCAAACCAAAAGGTCAGATAATCAGGGATAAGGGCTGTCTTACGCATCCTTTTGCATTGTTTGCTTAATATATGGCCAAACATGTCTTGAGGATGTGAACTATGGTACCTTTTACATACTGTGAGCAGTGGCGGTTTCAGCGGATAGGCCTGGTAGGTACGGGCCTATCCAAAAATTTTGAAAATATATAAACACTAAAAGATACAACAAAGAATAAATATATTTTCCACTTTTAATATTAATGGTAAATAAGTAAATATTTAATAAACAGCATCAACCACTTACTGTAAAAGTAATTCCTTATTGTCATTAATCAATCAAATGTGCATATATATCCATACGCGAGGGAGCAGACCTACCCAAAATTAAAATCCTAAAACCGCCCCTGACTGCTAGCCTTAGCATGTTGGAAGTCAACTACTGGAAAACTAAATAAAATTTTGATGTGAAATGACGTGATACTAGACCGAAGTAAATTTGTTTTATCTTTATTTCAGCTACAATGTCAAACGGTTTCCTTGCATCTGAGTCAATCAATTTTCCATTTCTCTGCAGGTAGTTTTTTTTTTTTTTAATCATTTATTTTTACTGAAATAGATGTGAATAACATAACAGAACTGTATCTAGTCATTTTTTCCGAGAAAAACAAGTAGAATAACATCTAAAATTTATGATAAAACTTAAAGAAATAATTCTTCTTCTTACAGAGTCTGTTACAATTACTAAAGAAAAAATCTCTTGAAGAAATCCCTCCCTGGACAGAACTCCTCGTCTCGAAAGATTGGGCAGAACGGAAATTCTCGTTCTGCCTAAAGATAAGATCATTTAAAATATTTTCTACGAAATGATGGAGGGCCTTTAGGCAGAACAGAAAGACACCATTAAAAATATTGCTATTTTGGTTTTTAAAAGAGTTTGAATTCTTGTTTTTAAGTATCAATAGAGTTAAACAACTTACTTTCGACAAGATAAAATTTTCAAACAAAGCACGCAACGCAAGATTGAATGGAAATCAACTGTTACACGACTGCGATGGAGAGGGTCGGTGGGTTAATTTTTTGAGTGGGTCAGTGGGTCGTGAATCATCCGCATGTGACCCACCATCCACCGTGACCCATTGCGACCCACCACCCACCATGACCCACTGCGACCCACCGACCCAGTCTGATCTACCGACACACTCTGCTCACTGCATTCTCTGAAGAGTGGTAAATTTGTCTGCGTTTTACTTTCAAAACCTTAATTTCCCTTCCTTTTCCATTTGTTTCTGTCTAATTACCTGAGGTGAGTATATCTAAGTGAAAAAAGAACTTCAGGCACTTTTGGATATTGTTATTTCTAATTGTAATAGTAGCAATAAGATTTATACTACTACTTGGCTTTCGATGCCTGAGAGTTTTCAGAGGAGCTAACTACTGTAAAAAATATATTTTTTTTTAATCACTGTAATATATAAATTATTATATAAAAAATTGAATGTAACTATGTGTGCCTGATCATCACGGCCAAATTGCAAAGTCAAATGAAATGACTTTTGGTATATAGTTAGGCCTTCATTCAAACTGGGACGTTATATCGCTTTCATTATAATACATATCCTAAGGAGATAGTGGGGATCCGAATTTTCGCTAAAAAATTTGAATATCTCGCAAGCCATTAAACTTGCGGAGCTGAAATTCAGAGTATTAACTCTTCATTGAAAATAAACAAAATGTGTCCTAGCATTTTTTTAAATTTTCCTTTATGGAGGGGGGCAGTGGCGGCGGTTGGACGTTAAAAGTGAGGGGGCAAGACATGATCTGAATATTTGTATATAAATGTTAGTTTTCCTGGTTGTTTCTAACATTTTGTTTGACGAAAGGTTGTATAACTAATAGGATACTATATTTTCAGTTAAAATACCGTATATCGTATATAATAGTTTATTAAGTAAATTGAGAAGAACAACGCAAGTAGATAATAGCCCTTTGTACTTTTAAACAACGAAAGTGTAAGAAGAGATTTGATTCCTTGCTCATGAACATCTTAAAATTCTGTCTGGAAAATTGTGTGATCAGATTATTTAATAAATTTGCAAAACAAATAAATAGAAAGGATAATATTAATCATAGTAATGAATAATGATGCTTGTTTTGCAAAAGTTATATTGAAACTGAGGATTAATGAAAAACTTAATGTTTAATTCCACACATGATATTAAATGTATGTTATTACTCTTAGAAAATGAAAGACAGTAAATACTACAAGCATATGCTACGACATTTAAAGAAATATTTGCTTTTGCAACTTCTTGAAATATGTTCGTTGCCATTAGGTGCAGATTTCACTTTCTTGGAACACATCAAAACACAACAATACTTACAATCCACACTTCAGTTATACAAAATAAACTTAAAACCTAGAATTATGTTCAATTTACTAAATTTTATTGTATATACACTCGTACATCCTTAAACACAATACTTCACTCGTATATTACACTACAAAACAATGGAAAAGGTAGAAGTTGTTTCTTATCACGCTCTTCTTAATCGATATTCCTTACTTTAGAAAGAAGAAAAGACATTTTAGGAACTGTCAATTTTTGTGCAATTAAAGAATAACTTGTGAAATAGGCCCTACTTTTTTGCATAATGTTCTTTCGATTAGCTTCAAAGCGGCTCACTAACATATCGAGCCCTTGTAAGAAGAAATGAAAGTATGCTGAAATTGTGCTCCAATAGGTTATTTTTTGGGGTTATTTTCTGTGGCGATTAAAACGCAATTACTGTAGCTTTCTTTACTCCACGGGAAGACAACCAATACGTATTCACGCAACAGCAAATATTATATGGCAGCATTTTTTCCTATTAATCAGTAACACATACAAAATCGTTACATTTCCAAATTAAACTATATACATTAATTGGTTACTTAAAAAAAGTGTGGGGGCAACTGCCCCCCTTTGCCCCCCCTAATCGCCGCCCATGGAGGGGGGGACTTTCTATATATGGAAAATTGATAGAATTGGTTTGTAAAAATGATCCAAAACGATCGATATTAGTTGAGAAAAAATTCAGAAACAAAAAATACAGTGCTTCGCTTCATCTTAAGTTTGGATTGTACGCATAATTATATGGAAAATTTTACACTTCCCCCCCCCTTTACGTTGGCCTACTTACCTTTATTTGGGACTTTCAAATTTCATACTTTTTCCACGGAAAAGTATCGATAATTCAACAAGGAAACAATTATACTATGATGATTTAATTGAAATTCATCGTAATTTGGCCCATGACAAACAGCAATGTGGTAATTGAAGGGGAAAATTACCAGGCACCCCTGAAAACCTCCCAGGAACCTCGTTCCCTTTTGCGTTTTAAGGAGAGTAGGGAACTTGGTAATGACATCAAACTTTCATGTGTAATTACAAAAACTAAATTTATAAACAAATAAGATATCATCAGTTTATCAGGTTTTAATTGATAATTTATGCACAAGATTCCCTATCGAGGTAGATGAAGTTTCTGTTCTCCATGAGTCGACATTGCCAACTGACATGGTGGACATTGAAAAGATGTTGTATGGTGATAGAGAGGTGATAGACTACTTCTTGCTGAGTATTTCAATACTGACGAGAAAAATCGTTATCCGTCTTAAGTCTAACAAGCAGATTGTCGATGAGAAGTTGAAGAAATAGAAGTACAGTATTATCAATTTCCACGACAGAGTGCGAACGGGGATTTCCCCTTATGAATTTGCAGATGACTGATATTAGAAACAGACTAAGTGCTCAAACATTGTCTACTTGTTGTTCATCAATATTAATGGGCCTACCGTTAGACAAGCTCAAAGTAGACGAGCTAGTTATTTCTTGGCTGAAGGATGGACATCATTCCGCTGCACTAGCGTGCGCAGGACATTGGGAATGTGGGTGCCAGATCTAAAGTACCACCATATGGAATGTCTCCTCCCCCCTTTTCCCTAAGAAAAGATAACGTCATTGCACCCGACGCTGCGTTGGCGACGCACGGCACACATGCAGACGGGAGATAATTGACACGTAATCTCTTCTCAGTTTGTAATAATTCTACATATAAAAAAAAGTTTGTCTAATGAGGGTGCCAAGGCACCCAAGGCACCCACGTTGCGCACGCCTGTGTTCCGCTGCGGATGATTTACCACGAAAAAGTTCTGAAGGCCAACAGGAAATTTTTCCCTGATTTCAGATTTGTTTTAAGGTGGCAAATTCCGAGTTATGGAAATATATAGAGGAACTGTACCAAAAGTGGGCCCCCATTTTGTTTTTTCCATATATCTCAGAAAATATGGATCAGAAAAAAATGCTATTCAGGATGAAAATAATATGATATGTAATTGCTTTGCTTGTTTCTTCCCATCACAATCAAGGAAAAAATGGGTTGAGAAAAAATGGATTTTCATATGGACTGCATTTTCGGCATTCGAAAAAACTGTTCCAAAACCGGGCCCCTTTAAATTTAGATAAATTACCCAAAGCGAAAACCTGTATTACTTTAAATGAGTTACGTATTTAAGCTAAAACAACATCCTAAACACTGGGGCTTGAAATAAAATGAAATTTGAATGTTTAAAAGACTTTATTGGAAGAAATTGAAACAAATTCCAAAAAGTAAAGAACACATTAAAATTGAACTTAAAACTTAAATATTCCACATTCTAGTGGCCAGAATGCAATCTGAAAGTCTTTTTCTTAACTCCAGCAGAACCTTTCAAATAGATTAAACTTATAAACTGAAAATGTCTAAACTTAAATATTCCACATTTAACTGGCGGAAATAGCAAATCAAAATGTCTTTTTTTTCTTTTTTAAACTCCAGAACAATCTTTCATATAGACTAAACTTGAAGACTGAAAGTTTCAAAACTGAAATATTCAATATTCTACTGGTAGAAATAATAAATCTAAACATCTCTCTTTCTCCAACCTACTTATTTGGCATTTTAAAAACAAAATCCTCAAACTTCAGAACCAAAACTTCCAAATTAAACGTGATAAATGAAATGTTTCATAAAGTTAAGATTTCTACTGGCAAAAGTCACAAATATAATTGACTTTGTCAGTCTCCTCACAATCTACATGGGCCCACTAAGAGCACATGACACAATGGACCCAGAGTTCAACTCTCGTATCACTCGAAAAATTTTCAGTGCAGAACATGCATGTGGCATCGTCATCCGTGAACGATGTTTTCCCAGGTGGAACGTTTAAAGTTGAGAATATTGTTGATGTTTCCTTTTATCAGAGATTAAGCCACAATCAGAATCGTCTTCCTTGGCTCTTCCTCTCACCTTCAGCTGTGTCTTTTACTTTCCTGGATCATAGGATCTTGATAATGACTTGACACTACCATGCCCTCGACCACGATATTGTGTTATTAGTTTCGGCTTTGTTTTGGACATTTTGGTCCTCTTGAAAATTGTAAATAAATTGCACCAATTATGAGAATTTGGTATGAAACATATCTTTTACTTTTGCACAACATAGTAGGGGCTCGCTTTAGGATTGACAAGGGGGCCCACTTTACGACCATACATGTTTTTACTTTCGCTGCAAATAATTTGTCACTCCTACGTCTAAATTACTAGCTAATTACATAGAACATACCTCTTACCATTAAGATTAAATAAATAAATAGTTGGCTCACTTACCTCTTTACTAACTATGGAAAACAATGCTTGCTCGTCGGAGCTTCAAAACTTTCCACTGCATGAAAACTCGTCAGATGTTGATTGCAGAACAAAGGATTAACTGATCAACACAGGAACTAGCGCAGCATGCAACAGTAACGGTAAACTAAAATTCAGCTCATTTCTAGCATTCTACGCCAATACCCGGAGCAGCAATTTAGGGGGCCCGCTTTATGGACCCGGGCCCGGGTTTGGTACAGTTCCTCTACTTGTGTTACTAATTGCTTATTTGTGTTATTCAACTTTGTACCTAATTTTTAATAAGTCTCTTCTTTGCTTTTTTATGAACTAGAAGGTAAAATACTTTGAATAAATATTCATAATAATTGCAATTATGCATATTTGTAACTTAAATGTAACGTGGTGTTTTAGCGATTACAATTACAATTATGAGCATACTTTAATAAGATGCTCTCACAGAGGGCACCCGAGCACCTTTATATGCTATGAAAAACTGATTTTTCAAGTCTTTTGTGAGAAAAATACTGTGAACTGAGAAATCACAACCTTTTCCATATTGTACAGGGGTATTTTCCTGCGAATAGAAGTTTCTTTTGGAATGCATGAAGAAATTAACACTTGCAAGAATACTCTCCTAGTACAAGTATATTTTAGGCACACACTAATTCCCCCCTCCCCACATCTAAGTGCTTCAATTTCCACACTGACAAACGCTTTGCCACTTTATATCGTAAAGGTCAGATCCACCGTTATTGTAACAGAGCGGTTATTGAGAGAGTGACCGTAGAAATTCAAACTACGATTAGTGACAATTTCAGTCTTGTTTTATTACAAGTGTAAACTCTTTAGTCAGTAGAGAAGAGGCCATGGATCACGTGTCAGAGTTGATGATGTATTTTGATGGGTCAGAGTAGGTCACAGTGTATATGAGTGGTTCATGGTGGGTGGTGGATCAGTGGGTCGTGGGTCAAGTTTTCATTGACCCCTGCCAACTTGTGTGATCGTGACAACAACGATTGATCAATCGATTGCCAACGATTTCATCTCCACGTCACACCAAGCATGAGAAAGTCAACGCTAATTGGCTCTGATTTGAAGGAAATGCAATCGTTCGTTGCAACAACAAATTTTAAGCTAATTAAAACGACGATAATAGTATAAGACCTTAATGCAAGATTGCACCTCCCTAGATTTTTTGAACACCACTCTAAGTTCAAAATTCTGGATAAATCACTGATATGAGACGTGGACCTACTGATTAACGTGGAATCCGTACTACATGAGCTGCAGCCGGGAATCGAACCCGGGTCTCCCGCCCCAAAGGCGCGTACACAATAATAATTATATGTCCAGTAGCCTATCACTGTAATCTTGTAACTAAAAACTCTTCCGTACATATATATATATATATATAAATATGCTTTAAAAATGTCTGATTCTTTCATCTTAATTTTAAAATACAATAAACGTAATGATAATCAATATTTCTTAGTGATTTGTTTCTTGTCTTCCCCCCCCCCCCCTACTCTTCTTGTAAACTGGCGAAAGGTAGCTGCTATCGTTTGTTTTCAAAAGGCATCAAGAGTTCCACAAATACTGAATTTCAATAACAACGCACATACACTACATTGTTTATATAATTTTCTTCAGAATACTAATCACGCTACCAAAATGTTCTACAAACCTCTACTAAATAGATGAACTTTGAGAAAAAAATCTAGGCGATTGTTTCACTTAATCCTCTTCCTAATAATGAATAAAAACAATTAATTTGATGCATTAAAATAGTAACTGAGAGAATGCTCCTCTGCGGAGAAAGTACAGAGGTGAAGTCCTGACGCAATTTTTGTATTGGCTTTCCGTTTAGTCGAATTTCAGCGACAAACAAATTTGTTGTGATTATTTCGTTGTGGGAGGTCAGTCTTTTCAGAAAAAATATCTGGTAGGTTTACAGCCTTTATGATTTATATTACCATGCGAAAAAGGAATGAAAAAAAAAAAAAAAAAAAAAAGAGGCACGAGGACGTGCCAGCGAGCGAGAGACAGAAGGGCGCTAATATTTCTAATTCCTCAATACAATTAACTGACTTCAAGGACAAAGATTCGCAACTCTCTCTCCAGAAAGGAAAAAAAAAAAAGGAAAACGAAAACGAAAAGAATAAGATCTCTGATTTTCAATAAAACTATATATTTATTATTTGGTATTTTAGAAGTTTCGTCAACCCGTTTTTAAGACAGAAGAGGAAATATTTCGTTCTCATTAATAAAGTGCCGGTACGCTATAAATTGTTACGTCCCGCCAGAAATAAAACTTTGAATATATACATTTTAGTCCCGTTTAACCAAATCGCTAAATTAGCGTTCATCTAATCTTAAACAAAAGAAAATATCAATTTCTTTTCACAAATTGAATTAAACTTTATTGTTTTAGTTGGGCATGTTCATTTTTGAAACAATCATGTAACAATGTCTTTCCACGCTGAAAATATATTAAACGTTATTCAAGTTTAACTGAATTTTTGTTCAACCGAAGCACTATCAGTCCATCAAATTTGGTTAAACTAGACTCCAGTGTATAAGAGGGGAATAGGGTGGGTAAGCAGCGACGACGCCAGAGGGGGGCAAGGGGGCGAGTGCCCCCTAGTAGCTACTTCTGCCCCCCTGACTGCCACCTAGACTGCCCCCCCCCCAGATTCCTACAATCTTTAAACATTATACATATAGTATTTTGTATGAGTATCATAACCAATCTCATTGTCAAATAGTAGTCTACTTTCCATGCATTTACTACGTAGCAGATTAGTCCTCAAACTTTCTTCTTTGAGCGTCTGGGTGTGCACTCTTATTTCTGTTTTCTAATTTAGCGCCTTTTGAGGTAAATTTTAGTTATACTTCTTTCTTATGATTTTTAATTATTGTGCCTAGCGAACAATACCAAATTTGGTCGACTTGTTTCCTTCTCATTGGATCAATTTCGATTAGAAACAAAATAAAGGTAAAACCAGTTACGTAATTTGTTTGTATTTATCCAGGTTTGAAGTTTTCAGTTTCATATTTTGTTTTATTTAAAGGTTCTATACTTCTTTTTTCTGAAACATTATCCTCGGCTTTCAATATTCAGAGGATGTGCTTATAACAGCTTAGTTTGCAACTACCAGGGCTTAATTTTTTGAAGGGGATAAAAAGAGTTGTGTTTTCCCTTCCTGCAAATGATAATAAATTTATGGAATTAAATTGATTCCCAATAAAACGTATTGTCAGAGTGCTGATCTTTGGTTAGTAATTGGTTTATACTAGCGCTCCCTTACTTATGTTGTTTCCAAGTACTGGCGTGACGTCTACCATATTGACTAGGAACTGCTGAAAAATTCGTAGCCCAACCCAGAAGGAGTGCACGTGGAATTGTGAAGTTTTACTTCTTCTACACTTCCCCCGAGATTCAATATATACCCTGTGCATTGCTCCAGGTTTTGCAGAGAAGTTAAAAAATCTGAAGATTTCCTCGCACCACTGTTCGTAGCACTACACCTATCAGATCTAAAATGGCGTCCTTTCAAGTATTATTTAAGTTTGGGAAATAAGTACACGTAATAGTTAGACGGAGCTAAATCTGCGGAATAAGAATGGTTATCTAGACATTGAAATCCTAGATTATGCAATGTCAGTTGTGTTCGCAGGGGCTTGATGGACAGGTGTATTCTCCTGAAGGAACAGAATTCCTTTCTTTTCATGTTCCGCGGCGTTGAACTTTGATTTTTTTCTTTCAGGTTTGTAAGTAGAGTATGTAGAGATAATGGATTAAATATCTGACCGTTGCGGAGGTAGTCTATGAGTACGACTCCATAGTTATCCCAGAACAATGTTGCAAACAGTTTCTCAACCTACTTCTGTGCCTTGAACTTCTTGGGGCGATGGAGAAATGAGTGCTACTACTCCATTGACTGTTGTTTCGATTCAGGATCATAGTAGTACAACCATATTTCATCTATGGTTACTATTCGTGAGCGAAATTGATCAGCATTACGGTCAAATTGGAAGAAGATTTCTCTTAATGCCGTCACTCTTTTATTCTCCTGACAGATATTTTGGGAACCCATTATCCCGAGAACTTGCGCACACCCAAGCGATTCTGAATTATGCTACCGACGAGTTCCAAAGAAATGCCCAGAATCTCAGACACAAGTTTTACTGAGAAGGTAAAAACTTAGAAAGTGGGGTGTAGCCAGACCTCAGACTATAATAAGTATATCGTGAGTTTACTATACACTTTAAAAATTATATAAATAATAGCTTAAATTATTTTTGTCACTGAAAAACTGGGGTGGCCTAGGCCCTCCGGCCCGGGGCTATATCCACCACTGACTGAAATGCTGCAATTTTCAAGAATAATGTCACAAATTTCATCCATGATTTCGGGAAGAGTCATTGCTTTTAATCATCCTGGATGTAAAGCTTAATTTGTTTAGAAACCGCCACGTTTATACTAAGCCACTTACTTCTTCACCACTGTATATAACGGAGGAGAGTCCCGTGGTGTTTCACTGATTTCCTAATTAATTTACTTCGGTGACTTTTCTTGGTGGAACAAAAATGTTATAACAGTTAGGATCAGGATGTTCGTAAAATTCGCTGTTTGGGCACACATAATCACTTCAGAAGCCTGAGAAACGATAAGAATTTCATTATTGATATGAAAATTTGTATTTGTACATAGAGAGATGTTTTTCTAAACTACAGTTTCATTTTTCTACCTAGTACCTACACTCCTTCTGGATTGGACTACGACATTTTCAGCAGCTCCACATAAATTCTCTCTCTCTCTCTCTCTCTCTCTCTCTCTCTCTCTCTCTCTCTCTATATATATATATATATATATATATATATATATATATATATATATATATATATATATATATATATATATATATATATATATATATATATATATATATATATATAGCGAGAGAGAGAGAGACGTAGCATATAGTACTAGACAAATGTTACTTGTAGCATATGCGAAATTAATTCAATTTATGTTTAGGCTTCAAAAGTTTCATTGAAAAATATTTCATGTGCAGACGTTACTTATTTGTTAGTTACAAATTTTACTTGAAATAAGTTTAATTTATGATGATATATGTCTAATATGAAGACAACAATGAAATGCACAATGTAATGTAAAATAAATCAAACGTAATAAATATGTCATTTTTGGTATGACAAATAGCCGCCCCCCGAAAATGTATCTGCCCCTCCTTTGCCCCCCTAAAAACTTAAAGCTGGCGTCGTCACTGTGGGTAAGGAAAAGTTTCTACAACTAATGGAGAACCTGCATGGTTCTTTACAGGACTTTTCCCACTGGGTCTCCAGCCCAAGTTGATCCGAATCATCACATTTTTGTCAGTATGAAATCTCCCAAGCTGAATCGTGCTGAATCAGTCAATGCTTGCTAAGACGTCGTGTTTGGCCCGCATATACAGAAACTCAATTTATTTAGCCACCATGTTGTATCGGCGTTTAATCTTGTTTTATGAACTATAGCAACGTAGAGTGATAATAATGATTATGATATGTGAAACCTCTATATTTTCTGCATTTTTTTTTTTTTTTTTTTTTTGCAAAATTTAAACATTCAAATTTAACACAAAGTTACAAAAATCAGAACACTTCTTCTGAAACACAAAACTTATAATCACGTTAATATTCGGCCACCACGTAATATTGAAACTTTCGGTGCAAGAAAAAGATCTTCATATCTAGTTAGGTACCTTCTGTACCATATTACCTCCTTCAATTCGAATCTCCATATTTCTAGTTATTTTTACGGCATATTTAGGTGAAATATGAACCCAACCTTATGCCAACTTTCTTCTGTTCCTCCTTTGATGTTACCGACACTCTTCGAACTCTAGAGTCTAGGACATACCACAAATTTTCGAGGGATTGTGGTCGGAACTTTGTGGGGATGTTTCTATAGCTTTGGGGCAGTTGTACAGAAGCCACTTACGCACAACATACACCATATGTTTTGATCGTTGCCTTGATAAAATTTGAAAGTCCCGTGAATTTCAAGATTGTCGGCACTCTTGTGTAAAGTCTTTTAGAATGCTCAGGTATTGTTTTTTGTCATTGTATCATTTATAAACTTGTGTTCACCCACGCCGCCTACATAGAATATGTGAAGTCCCAAACTATTATACTATGTCGTCAATGTTTCATTCTTGCTTGTAAATTCTTCTTCCTTAGTTCATTTGGCTTACGCCCCAGTAGAACCCTGTCATCTGACTTCAAACGTTAATTTGCTCTCGTTAGCAAAAAATAAGTTCTTTCCACCGTTCTAGCCAGCGAAGGAAATAGGCTAGTTATCGCCCGGGGCAAGAACTCGGCTTGGTGACCCCCTGATCAACCAAACCAAAACGTTCCCTCAATTTGCCCAATTTTGCGCCCTCCCAATCCATCGCCCGGGGCCAAGCCCCATTTTCCCCACGTAGTTACGTCATTAATTCTAGCTCCTGTTGCACATAGATTTTAGCGAAATGAAACCTTTATTTTTGTTTTGTTCACTTTGGTGACAGTTTTTTTCCCTGGCTATCTTTTCATGGTACCCTTCGTTTCTCAGTAGTCTCCGAATAGTCTCAGGGTGTACACCCTTTCTATATTCTTGTAATAACTATGCTGCAATCATCGGTGCACTTAATTTTGGGTTTTTCTTCACTGTTCTAAAAATCACACTTTGTCTCGTTAATTTGGATTGCTAGGGCGACTTCTCTGATTGACGGATTGTTACCTGTCCTCGTTCTTGTAATGTCACACGATGTCACCAACTTTACTTCAAGAGACGAGCAATATATCTATTATAATTCCCATTTTCGTGATGAAAGATGACCAGCTGGGGCTGCTCAAACCCTTATTGGAAGTGTTGCACAGCAAAACCGATACCCATTAGTATATGAAGATGAGAAATGAGTTATACATGCATTGTTCCTTTCCCTAGTCCTATTTTTTTCTAAATCGGAGATGCATATAAAAGAACGTCAAGCTACTTTAGTGACCAAATATTAAAGTGGCATGATAAAAAGGTAATTTATAGCGAAGCAGTGGTTAGTTAGGCATAGTGCGTTTATAACTTTTACGCATTATGTTGTTTCTTGTCATTCTTACTAATTTCTATTTATTTTCATTAACGTGTCCTTCGAAACATTGACAATAATATGGACTGATCGAATATTCTGTATATGTGAACTAACCCATACCGGCACTATACCAACAGGGCCTCCAGGGGAACCGATGCGATTACGAATTCATATACAAACTGTGTATTCAATTGCCTCCACTAGATCCGAAAATTTCTGAATACGAATCACATCAACGTGTCTCTCTTTCTTTCTCTCTCTTAAAAAAAAATCAACGTAAACATTTGTGCTTGAAAAAAATTGTATTTTCAGCTTTTGAGGGAGCGGTTACAACATATTAACAGTTGTCACTCAAATAGCAAGAATTAGCAGATTTTCAAAGTTAGTATATTAAAAAAAAATAGTCTTTCATTGAGTGGTTGTCTATGACATTCTTCACTGTAATTTTCTTGGCGCATGCCCAAATAAACACGTACAGATTAATAATATGCGTTCAAACTGATATGCCATAAAAATTATTTATGTGAAAAAGGCTCATCATCTTGAACTTTTCATCGTTAAAACGGTTCTCTAAGACATTTTACATTCTATTTTTTGTATAGCATGCCCAAATAATTTTCTACAGATGATACTGCAAACTAGTATGCTGTAAAAAAAGATTATACCCAAAACACGCACCAACCTGTGCTAAGTGGTCACCAAAAATAAGAACTATATTTATTCCACATCAAGGCAAAGTCATACCGCGTCCGCAGGGAATAAGCGAGAAACAAAGGTAGATATACGCAAAAATGATTAGTCATGGAAATACGCACCAATCTGTGCTAGATGACCACTATAAGCCCAAGTAGGTCGATCATGCGTAATGTCCTCCTTTTTGCTTTTTCTTCTAATCAAAGCTTTAAGTTTTAAATGTTAGTATAGCAAAGCTATGCTAATGCAAAGAGAAAAATAGGATAACAGTTAGTAGTGATAGTGGGAGTATCTAATGAGCAAGTGAAAGCCTAAACAACATGTTAATACATAAGGAGCCATAGTGCATGTATAAAATATCAAATTGCAAATGAATGAATATGCTTAGCAATGATTAAGGAATAAAATAAGATAAATCCCTAGATTGAAATGATTATTTCAGATATCTGAAAAGTAACTACAAATTGCATACGTAGTCAATAATATAAAGAAAAGAAATCATGAATGAAATCTCAATGTATTACATTTGATGGCGCCATGTCAGAGAGACCTTCTGTAATATTGAACACAACTAACATTGTCCCTGTCGCCCAATGTTGCATCTTTATAGGTAGACACGGACTCATAAGGAGAAAGAACTTCCAATATCGCAAGAACCATCGTCCTATGTACATTGGAAGCTCTCCAACTAGTGCTATGCTGACCGCGTACGTTACCACGTCTATGGTTTCATCATGAAACAAAGAATAAACATGAAATTTTGACTTGAGCTGAGCATGACACAGAGACGTTTTAACATGATCCCATCATCTCCACGACCGAAAATGATGAAGCAAGTTTGTTTCTGAACCAAGTTCATGCTCATCGTCTTTTTCGACATCTACGTGATAGTGCTTCAATAATTCATCCTCATAATGAGTTCTGCTTCAAGGTTTTTCGACATCTGAGATAGGAGTTTCGGCAAAAGCGGCTCTAGCTCTGGATGTGCTAAAAACCTGGATGTTTTACAACGAAAATGCCTGATGTCACGAAGCTTTCTTCACATTTGAGTTACTTGTCAGAAAGAACATGGTTTCTCGTCTGAGAATTTTTAATTTATACTCCTGTTTGTTGTTAATAAAATATGTCATTATAATATCCCAATCTTTGTCCAGATGTCCTTTTTCCGTTTTCAACTTATGGTACGTACTTTTAATTATGTAGAATGCTTCAAATACATTTCTCTCAACTAATAATAAAGACCTGTATAGCACTTTAGCACTTGGACGACCCGAATGTTATGAAGTTTAGGTGCTTCCATACTCCTGACATACTCTGATGGCTTTTCTTGGGGTCCGTAATATGCTCGTTAATTCTGGTATCAATATTTCTTTCAATTCTTACCATATGGGAATTGTCACTATCATATTATACATCGTATGCGCTACATAGAGAGATGTCAGTAAAATAATACTTATAATATATGACATATTTTTTCATGTATATAAATAGCTTCAAGCAAAATCTTAGATTATTCTTTTTGGATAATTTTGACAATCTGTAAGACAAATACAAGAGCAAGGGACAGAAAACTCATTTTGAATCAACACTTTTATCTATTTTTGCTTTTCAATGAGGGAATCAATCGAACAAATGAATACCCTCTTTCGAAAGTATCTTGACCATATTCACTGTTTTTTTTTCCAAATTATACAAGGGAAACTTCTCAGTCTGTGTGTCACACTAATTCTTAACAGTAAACAATCATGCTAGCAAGTGTTACTACTGTGCTACCTGTCTGCTTGACGCCAACAGATGTCGCTAGAGTGCAGATAATTTGACGATTTAAACTGTTGTGACGATTTAATTACAATTGAATTGTTTCAATTTAATTATATGAAAGTATGACCATGGCTGTAACCATATTATTGAGATTTGAGCGTTTATATGTGTATAATTACATGTTGTTTGGTAAGAAAACTTAAAGAAAGAGAGAAACATAAATAATTACAGGATTTAATTAAGCAAAATCTCAACCCATAGTGTACAGTAGACCGATGGCTCAGCCTAAATAATTAGTTCCGAATAATAAATCGCATCATTTTTTATAATTTAGATTATTTTAAGTGGAACTAATCTGTAGGTACTACAGAACTTAATAATTCATAAATTGGGTTTTATTAGGTTTGATTGTGCGGGATTTTGCGGATAGAAATATTACTGGCAGTGAATTCCTCTATATTATAGACAATAATTCATTGTTTCTTTCTGTAGAAGACTAGAAGTAAACAATTAAATAAATTATCCTTTCCATTCAGCAGATTTCAATCTTGGATCAATTTTGCTTAAGTTCTAAAAGAAGATTGCAGCCAATCGTTTGTTCTGAAAATGACAGCATCGTCTACATAGCAAGAATATGAATATGTTTAAAATTTAAATAATCTTTTCGTAAAATACAATTTTCAAAATGATCAATTGCAATATAGTCAACCAAGAAAACAAGGGACTTCTCATTACCAAACATCCTGTTCTTTAAAGATTATGTTCCTTAATTAAAGTGGTTTTTAGCAAACAATTCAAGAATTTCTAATGATTTCGTAAATTTCAGGATCATTATATTATTCCTGAGCTAAGCTAAAGATCATGAAGTCTCATATTTAGGCGAAAACATAATCAACTATACATGTCAGCAATATTGAATTATGACAATTTCAATTTGTTAGCATTAACTAAAGAACAGTTTCTGATTTTGCATTGTAACTAGGTTGTGTCTAAATCTAAGAATATTATTTGTAATATACGTATATGCTTAACCATTATGCGTAATATGTGATAGCAAAATTATCCATTAGATCGCGGTACTTCACAGATCTTTATCATTGATTGAGAGAAGTATGTTTGAAACATGAGAAAATATAAAAATTTAAGATCCAAAATATGAAAATTTTAAATTTTAATGACATAGTTTTTAAAGGCGAAGTATATACAATTAGATCATATTATATTTATATTTCACGTGTTCATTGAACTTTTCAAAACAAATTACGCGTAGATTTACTCCATTTGTTTCAATAATAAAAGCTTTAGAGTATATTTATATTATACCATTGTAAAACGTCAAGAAACACTTACCTTAAGCTTCCAGAGGCATATAGTGGAGGATGAGGGAAATAGATGACAGAATAAAAAAGTGGGATGAAGTGAGAGAAAGGCAAGGAAACCCACCACAGAATGTTGTCTATCACATTCACATTAATGGGATGGAACAAGGAACCCTTCATCACTCTAAAATCCCAAATTGTCTTATTTGTAGTATTTACTCCTATGTAAATTGATCTCTTGTTCTTATATTTTACTAGTATCTAACATAATTTTCTAAATTGGAGAATATTAGTTCCATTTTTTTCCTATAACTAAGATAATTGTTTTGTGATATGTTCATTTCAGGATTTAAAAACGAACAAGACAGTAAAATGTAAAATAAAGGAATCAAATCACTCTCAACAACCGACTCTAGCATCTTTTTTCCAAATAGTAAGTATATTACGTAGTTGACAGATTTACAAATAGTTTTGTTTAATTACTTAATAATTTTACGTGCGATAGGAAATTATTAACATATTTTCATACAGCATAACGAAGAATTTAGACAATAAATATTAGAAGCTGTTCCTGTTGATTAGTCAATACATTTCTTCTATACAAATTTCATTTTTTCTTACAACCTAGTACCTCAACAATGACTTTGTGTCTAACTAAATGAAACTTGCTGCTAATTGCTTGGATTAACCTCCATTCTACAACCTGTCTAACGGTTACAGTGTATTATACTTTAATCGGTCCTTGTCTATTTGTAAATCAAACCTTACTGAAAGAAATAAGTAAAGCTATTGGATATAATACAACAGAGTACTGAAGAATGTAGTATACTTGTGAGTTTAACACTAATATTAATTATTAGTGCAGTACTAGTAAAAACAATGCAGTTTGTAACTTTGATAATATTTGTCCAAATCTTGCAATATTTGGGTTTATTTAGGAAATAAACTTGCTTCAATATTAAGAGACAAATATAGTTTTCTTTATACACGAAGTAGCTTAAAGTGTATAAGAGTTCTAAAATGTTTGTTAACCATTTCCGTACGGGAACTTTTTAACATCTTTATAAATCCCCACCAAACTTCAACCGCGAACGAAAGAAATACGTACTCTCGTATGGGATTGATTCATCTGTACGACTCATGAAACCAGCAAAATTGTAGCGAGCCGTCCCCGGCCGAAGAAATAAAAATGCAACACAAAAATATATAATTATTAGTGATTGCAGGTAGTATCCGCACAACCCGCACAATTGTGCGGGTATGTCGTGAAAGGGTTAATACACTGATCAATCTCTACTTATCTGTTCGGTTGATTAATTGTTATTATTATTTGGTTATTGTTGTTAGATTGTAATATTACAAATATTATGAGATGACTGTGAGGAAATACTTATAGAAGACCATCGAAATTAGAACAACACAAAGGCAGCACTTTGTATCAGATAGTGTCAACAGTTAACAAACTAACTCACCAATGTTATGAAATCGGAAATAATAACAATATTTCTCTCTAGGACAGACAAAATACCCAGTATTTTCTCATCGTTCCTACTCTGCTTTCAGATTAATTGAGTAATGTAAACAAAAAGAAAAACAACATTAAATTGTGGCTCAATATTATGATAAGATACTGATTACTACACCAAAAAGAAAATAATATAAACAGAGGAAGTTATTACTGATCTAAATCGAAATATAGTACTCAGTCATTGAAAGTTAATAGTGAATTTTGTAATGAATTATGAAGAAACTAAAAGAACATCAGAACAAGATTTAATTTCATATCCAGGTTTCTCATTCCCTTCGTCCATAAAGTGAGAAATAATAAGCAAAGTGAAAATATCCCTAATTAGTGTAATGACCTATTTGTAGGATTTATCTTAAGTAACCGAAAATCAATAAAAGGCCAGTAGGGATAAATGTAACTAGATAAGATAAGCACAAAGAGGTATGTGTGGTATTATATTTTATTTTAAATTATAACTAACAAAATTAAAGTAATTAATATCAAGTTATGCTGTGAATTTCATAAGTAAATTTATCAGAATAGCATTTAGTGAACCATCATTAACAAAATTTAATAAATATCTAATTAACCGAATTTTGTCTAATTGTATGGTATAAAATGGATATTTATTGTATTAATTGATGGTTGTCTTTCTTCTCTTTAGTTTCGATTTACCACCTGTTGGGAGAGGTTCCTTATAATAGTAAGTTTAATAATAGCTTTAGCGGCAGGATTATGCATGCCATATTTAATTATATCTTACGGCGAACTCACTGACATGTTCGTTTCTTTTCACCGTGGAAAACAGATGCCCTTAAACGGCACGTAAGTACGTTAAATACTACTTTTATTATTGAAAGATACTTCGTGTATTACAAGATTAAACTAATCCCTAAGTAGACATATTCAGCGCGTCATTGGATTGGCATGATTACTACTCACTTCGAAATAGCGTCCTATGATAGGCAGATACTGGAAACGGGAAGTTTGAATGCAAATGCGTTCTGTATAATAATAATAATATAGAAAAGAATTTGCAAATTATGCACTGATTGTAGCATTATTTGTATTTTAATAACTTCAGTTGCTTATGTCCCAGGAGTAACCTTTGGGTTAGGGCTGCCAGAGATACAAAATACTAGTAAAGCCCAAGGAAAAATCCGGACTTTTCACAGAAGATAGGCTCGGAGTGAAGATACGAAACTCTCACAAAGTCGGACAACATCCAAAGAACACAACTATAATAATTGTAACAATGATAACTGTGATAATTGTGACAATTGTAATTGTGATATCTCTAAAAAGTAACATTTATTGTCCGAATGTTTTATTAGCAGGGACAGTAGATTAATTCACAGTACAATAAGCAAGACAGCCTGTACTTCATTAGTAAATATCAGTGCTTGTAAATAAAAGCAGTAGCGTATGATAAATAGGAAACTAACATCAATGTAATTACTAGGATTACAGACTATATCCACACGTATAGCAATATGTGGAAAACTTCAAAACTAATTAACATTTATAATTCGTCGAATATATGTTTGTTCTCTCATTAAAATCGTAGTATATCATTTTCTTATTTCCTTATCATAATTCAGCATAATTTATTATCATAAGTATATTTCTAATCATCATCACATATAATATTTTTATCACATTAACAAGTTTCAGTTAATCCATCAAAGCTAAAATACTTTTGATACCGTTTACGTTTGTTTTTGATGTCTAGTTTAAAACATAAAGACAGCCGTGCAGTTTTACTATACGGATCCATAGTATAAGTAGTAGTAGAAGTAGGAGTAGGAAAAGGGGTAGCAGGAGTAGAAACGGGTTAGAAGCCCCGCAGGGGTTCGTTGGGTTCTGTTCTCAACATAAATGCGCAAATTAAAGACTTCCACACATTTTTCTGTACATTTTACAATCTATGGATCCGTATAGTAAAACTTCACCAAGACAACTACCAAAGCATATCATATAGATACGACAACTATTTTTAGAAAGAGTACTCAATTGCTGTTCGTGTCTTATGACGATTATTGTACTAAACTCCAAAATTAACTCATTAGCATGACATAGATATAAACATTCATTGTAATTTGGAATACAGATATAATTTAACAGCAAAGACATCAGGATCCTAGTTTCTAAATTTACAGATTATTCACCAAAATTCGAATTAAGATTTCAAAACAAGACTAGAAACGAAGCAATTGGTTAAACTGGGCTGCACTGGGTAAGTTAGCATTTCAAGTATCTTTTAGAATATTTCTCAATTACTACATTCATAAAATTATTCTGTTCGACTTTTTAAAATCTAAAACTTTGCTTTTGAATATAAATTACATCGACATTCAATTCAAATTTTAAAAGTTTTACAGAGAAGAAGAGAAAGATTTCATACATAAATTCGTAACCCGTGATTCCGTGACAAATTATTCATGCGAACATTTCTACGCATGTCGGCCATGTTGAAACGCTCAAATTCAATCACTAATAACAAAATAAACAATACAAAATAAAAACATTTTGGTTCGAGTTCTTCAGAAATTGTTTTAAATTAGCCTATTTACAGGAAAACATTATTTATGTTGTTTTCTTAAAGATTAACAAATGTTAAAATTCTCTGTAAGCCAAACAGAAACGAAATCTGTTGAGCCTAAAACTGGTCCGCAACAGTAAGGTAACTTGGACCATCCATCTGAACCTAAGGGTTAATTTCATAAATATTTAGATAATGTAGTCATTATCATTTCAGAATCATTTAATCAAAAAAGTATATGTACAGTATATATAATACCTTCTCCTGTTTGTCTACAACAAGATTACTTGAATAACTGAAAGGCTGAAAGTCAGAGTGGGGTATATCACTTCTTCGAAATCGAGATTGCGAGAGTAATAATAGCCCTTTCTGATCTATTGATTTTTGTGATCTGCCTAATACTTATAAAACTTTTATATTTTCTGCAGATATGTTAGGACTTGAACATTTTAAATGCTATATATTCATTGTGTTTATTATTCAATTCCTGTATACCTTTGTAAAAATGAAGATGATCCAATGACTCTGACCTCTTCGAAGTTTTTAAATTCTTTTGTTGTAACGGAATTTATTTTATGTTTCTCTCGGTAGATTGAAATTATTTTTCCTCACATGTTTGATTTATTTCTTTTCTTAATCGGAAGAATTCATTTAGAAGGTAGATGATTCAATATGGTGATTAAAAAAAGATTCTAATGTTAGTAATTTTTTAAAAGAAAAATTGCGTTATAGTTCTAGAAAATGTTGACGAAGGAAATCAAGGATCTAAACTTTCTAACTCCGTTTTTTGTTTGCACGTAGATTCTGAATATCCCCAACAACTCGTAATATATATATATATATATATATATATATATATATATATATATATACACCAATAGTGCTAACAGTTATTATTTTTTAAACATACTGGAGTTACTGCCAGTAATTTTTGTAATCTTCTTATTTAGATTGTTTACATATTTACTTCATTCATTTAGCTTGGTATGATAAATATTAAAAAAAAGAAATTCTGGGATAAAACGCATATTGATAAAAAGCACAGTGTAATAAATTTGAATTAGTTTTATATATAGAGAGGTAGACTGATTGACTTTCAACTTTTTTTTCAATGTATAAATGTACAAATGTAATTCTAACCAAACCAATTTCTTATTAAAAGCTAAATACTCTCATATACAACGTACTCATATAATCAAGTGTGTTCGATCAATGCATTATTTGTCTTCATATTATAAAATAGTCTTTATGTTTTCATCTATGTTTTCTACTTTGATGTTCTATACAGAATGTTTAATGTTTTTCAGTATACCAAGACCACCAGCAATAAGTGTAGATTATTTTCTGAGCAAAGTATCTGCATTTGGAATTGTATGTGGTTATGTCTCTTGCATCATGTTGATCCAAAATTACATTTTTGTAGCTTGTTTAAACTATTGCGCAGACAGACAGGTAATGCTATATACTATAAATTATTTTCAATATACTATTTAAATTATAAAAGTCCTCGAGACAAGTTAACACTCAAGTATTTTCTGCTTTAATTTAATTTCTTATCATGTATCTTCATATGATAACGTAGAGAAAATTCTAAATAATGACATTCTGTGGTAATTGTGGTTGAAATTCTTGTGGTATCATAAGAGACTGAAATTCATTCAAAACGAAAACTACTTATAATTATAAACTATTAATTAAAATTGATAGTCAAATTAATGCTATAGAAATAATAATAAGTTTTTAAACATATTTGTATAACAATCAAAGGTATATTTTTGTGCAAGAAATATTTTGCATTTAATGTGATTTTTAATTTCTTTTTTCAAGATTTTGCAAATAAGGAGTTTATTCTTTAAATCAATACTAAGACAGGATATTGGTTGGTATGATACACATCAAACAGGAGATTTTGCCAGCCGATTAACAGAGTAAGATAACTTTCGCTACTTGAAAATTGCTTTTAAAACCATGACGCGTATTGTAATCTTGTATGTCACATATTATGATTCACTACAATTAGTTTACTTGTATCTGAGATATACAATACATTTTTTATAACCAAATAGAAGGTAAAAACCTCTTATGACATAAATGTGGCATTACTAACTGTAAATGATTAAATATAAATGTGGATACTAGAAGAAAGATGTGCTATTCATATCTCAGTCCATATTAATCTCATTAGAATTAGAACTTCATGGAATAGTATCCTTCATTGGGAATATAATATCTGATTAGCATATTCATACATATAGATTAAGTAGAAAAGTAGTTAAGATTATTTTATAATGTGAAGTCTCGAGAATTCAATATCCTTACAGTGACTTTTAGAGAAATGTAGGCTTTTACTAGTTCTTGAGGTGGGATTCAATCCACTCCCCTTCAATTTTTCAGTTGATCTAGCATTTCTGGCGTTGAATTGCTTTGCAAAATGGACTGGGAATTGAACATATATCATGCAATTGTTGAAAAATTTCTTTATAAGAGTCTGTTTCCATAAGAATATCCAGTTCCTACAGTAGCAACGTAGCTATTGTTAAAAGTGTCAATAAGCTCATCTTTGTCATGAACACTTGCATTGAACAAACTACATTTGTTGAAATCTGAGAAGCATCCTTTTGTCACTATCTGGAACCCACGTTTGAAGTTTCTAAGCTTGCTGGAAAAAAAAGTGAGTAGTAGCATGCCAGCTCTTGCAACACTAGATTTTTCACAGAACAATAATATATCGCGACTTTATTCGAGTATCAGATAAAAGTGTGTGTTATTCTAATAAATTGCCCATATTCGCATTATTTCGTGATTAATATACAGCAAAAGCTACTCCTTTAATGTTTCTAGATTTATTTCTAAGACTTAATTTTCGTATTTGTATTTTTAACTTATCGTTTAAACGAAAAGTTCAGGTCCATATTAATATGAATGTTCCAAAAAGTTGTTAAAGTTCAACAATAGTAAGAACTTCATCATTGATTCTAGTTGTTATAGAAATCCTACATAGTACAAATGAAAAACAGGAGTCCTAAAGAAGACCTAAAAACTTGGAAATCATCCCGGAATCATCAGGACGTATAGAAGACTCCCGAGTGACATCTCACGAGGATATGTTTCATTGATTAAATCAGGATATCCTTTGACTTCTCGAGAGTGCTATGCTTAAATTAAATATATATATTATATATTTACACTTCAATTAAGAATTTTCTCTTAATTCCTCTAAGCACAATATGAGCGTTCATGCTTTACTTGTGAATACCTCGAAGTTTACATTGTTGTAGAAAAGATTTAAAAGGAAGTACGTAATCATCGAGTACATTTTGCATTTTTGTAAATGGAACTCAGAGATAAATAATGTTGCAGACATGCAATTTGAAAAGTATTGTTTTCTAAACGGCAAGCATTGCACAGCTGTACCTTGTTTAATTCATTGTTTGGATTGTATTCAGTATTGAGACACACATCAGAGAACATGTCAGGCTAGAGTTTTTGCTTTAGATATTGGTCTGGGGACACCAATAGTGACGTACTTTTTGACAGTAACTGGAATTGAACAGAACCAGAACAACAATAAAGGGTTAATGAGCCTTTTCCGTCTTGGAAACAATGTGAAGCAGTAAACAAACATACGTGTAAATGTCTAAAGACTTTTTAAAAATTAAACTTACCTCCACGTTCCTGATAGCTAATATCAAGTTTATTTTCGCAAATATCTAGAAACTAAAATTCAAACTACTGGACTATCAGGAATATAGAAATGAATAATTTGCAAATAACCAAACTGACTTTTATAATTTTCTACTTGATATTGTGTTACAAAACAAAATTTTGACAATGAATTTTATTTAATTCGATAGAAATAAATCAATAACGTAGCTAGTTTAATAATGATAGATAAGTTTAATAATGAGAACCATTATTAGGTATGCAGATCGTTAAATTAAATCAAAAACATTTGATAGCTAGTGAATATATAGTATTATATGATTTTTACATAAAATGAATAGATCAGTTGGTTTTGGGAGTTCTAATGGAGAAAACAATTCCTCAAAAGGCTAATTTCAAAATACTTGAAACTATATATCAAATGGATGAAATAGCAAAACAATTTTAATTATTAAACGATCAATATTATTAAACACATATATTATTCCATTTTAAGTATAAATAGAAAAAAAATCATAATAGTCTTTAAAAATGTGTTAATTGGAATGGATAATAACAAATATCTCTCTGTAGTAAACAAATTTATCTTTTATAGGGATCTTCATAAATTAAAAGATGGTATTGGAGAGAAGCTAGGGATACTCTTCTACCTTGTTAGTTCATCTATAGCACATACAAGTATTGCTTTTTTATACGGATGGAAACTAACACTAGTTATATTATGTATGACTCCTTTGCTTATTATCTCAACTGCAATTGTTTTTAAGGTAAGCACATACATTCAGATCATTCGCTCTCTATTTACCTTATATCATACTTTGTGAAATCATAGCTGCTACAAGTATAAATATTAACATTTGGATATTTAAATTGATTGACTTTTATACTTTAAAAAAGCATGCAGGCATACTTGTAAAGAATGAGCTATGAAGAAACTGAAAACGACACAAAATTTATAATTAAAACACAAGATTATGTATAACTGGAGTAATTATATGAAAAGCGTACAGTTTTATTAAAGATTTAATATAATAATTGAATAATTACTGTTTCTTTTCTTTTATTTCGTTTAATTTATATTTTAGAAACACATAATGCTTCGAAATGAAATGTGAAGAAACCTTTAGTAAACTTACGAGTTATATTTTATAATCTATTATATACTGTAATATACAGAGTGTTTCAAGAAAATGACCTGATTTTAAAAGTCCACATGTATTGATAAAAACATACTACAAAAATGGAATAAATTGCAAAATACTCACAAAATCTTCAAGTTTTAGCTATGCTCTATGTGTCCACCAACAGCGATATGTGTACGAACAACATCTAGCTAAAATCATAAAGTTAGGTCAGCGAGGCTGACCTGGACTTTTCGGTCTCTTGAAATTGACGATACCAATGACGAATGTTTTTGGGTGCAGATAGATCAATGCCAAAATGCCGCCGAAAAGCATGCTGGACCGAAATGACTGACTCAGTCTTTGCCAACTGCAACACAAAACGCCTTCTTTTGAGTGAACGCCATCTTATTTCTGACTGACTGCAAACTAAGAAGACACACTAACTGACATCGGACGGCGATTTTCTGAAACTCTAGGCCACGTCCATTCAAATAACATTCATTTCCTTGCCGGCACGTATCAAGTTCCGTAATTATTACCGTTCAAAATCAGGTCATTCTGTTTGAAACACGGTATATTTAATTTTACAGCATATTGTTTACATTATTGTGCAATATTAAATCAAATTTACTAGGACGATGTGTTCGTTATCCTATATTTCATTTCTATATACATCTGTATTTATTTTGGATCTTTCCTTACATCATTTGGAAATTGTACTATTTTCAAATTTTCTTAATGTTATGTCACCATCTTTACTTTGTTTGGATATTTCTATTACTTTTTGAATTAGATGTACATTATATTTTACTTTGGTTGAATAGATTATTTATTAAATTTATTTAACTTTGCTTTAGATTTATTGTAATTTTAATTTCTTTAATCCTTTTTACTTAGGTTCAAACGTCTTTGACAGGAAAAGAGTTGCAAGCGTATGCTAAATCTGGATCAATTGCTGAAGAAGTGTTAAGTGCTATAAGAACTGTCGTGGCTTTCGGAGGGCAGGAAAAAGAAGTTGAAAGGTCAGTAGACAATTAAAGTAGGCTTATTATTCGTTGAAAATATTGAAAAATTCATTTCTCAACTTTTTGTTGTAAGTAGAAAGGTTTAAATTGATCTCCTTAATGTTTACTTGATATTTTATTACAAATCTTGGCAATATTTAAGAAAAAACCTAAGCATTCGAATAAATGCTTCTAATAACATTGTATTTAAGAATGTTTAGGTAAATAAAAACACTTTTGCTTCTTATATAAAACAGATTAAAAATCTTCATAATAAGAAATATTCTAATTTTTCAGATTTCATACAAGTATTGGATTTAATGTTTAGCCATAATTTTTATGGAAATACAAATATAAGTAACTTTTCTGAATTTCTTTTTACTACAAATATAATAATGACCAGCATAGTCATTTTTTTACTGAATCGTATTTTTTTGTTGTAATATATATTGACAACTTAACACTATTTACATACCAAGGCTATACAGTATGATGCAAATTAGGAATAAATCTTCTTGGATAGAAATTATACAGAAATTATTGTATTTAATAAACTGTCTCCTTGTTGTTTGTGAAAAGATCTTGAAACATTTCTGTTTATCTGCATTTACCCATTTTAAGAATTTCTCAGAACAGCAAAATAAGTATGCTTTAATGTATATTCATTATTATTTATTAGGGTATGTCTGCAATATTTATTTTGTAAATAATTTCGCATTATTAACTAAAGTTTTGAAAACTTTCTTCTTATGAAGAGTATTACAAATAATATTCTCAACGAAATAACCAAGTATGCAATACATTTTTTAGAAGTTCTGTATTTGTTTTTGACAATAACAATTACTATTGTTAGTTTTATTGCTATCGGCCTTCATTTGGTAGCGTGAGAATAAATGAGAAGTTATTTGAATGAATAAGTAGCTATTATGGATCAGAAATATTAGAGTTTAGAGTTGATGTTCTATCCACGTATTAACAAGTGAGCTTCTGGCAACCAGCACTATAGTGTAAAGCTAATAATATTGTTTTTTTTTTTTTAATTTTTTTTTTATTTTGACCCGCATTTTCAGACTGAAACTATAAGATACCGTTTAATGTTGGATCTAAACTATACCTACACCTATCGGGCCTACATGAATCTCCAAAGAGATATCTAAAATGACTATCTAATATATATTATTTATCCATTTCACATGTATATTATTTAGCCTTCTGAATAAAACTTTTAAATGTAATTTTAGCTTAATTCTCTCAAGTAACACATGTTCACTGTTGCGGTTAGCGTAAACCTGTAACAGAAAGTGAGAGATACGTGTAAAAAATATTAGTTTTCCTTATATATAGAATAAATATAAATAAGAAATTATGTTAAATGAAATATTAGTTTATGATCTCAATAAAATTTCACAAATTTCAAAATAATTGACATTTAATTATATATCTTTTACTTTAATATATTTTTAGGTACAGGAATAATCTAGAAGAGGCAAGACGAACTGGCATAAAACGAGGTTTAATGACAGGAATAGGAGGAGGATTAATGTGGTTTTTAACTTACTGCAGCTACGCTTTAGGATTTTGGTATGGAATTACGTTGATTGTCGAACAACGTGATGAACCGAATCCAGAATATACACCAGCAGTTTTAGCTATTGTATGTATAACGTAATTAGCCAAAAAAAAAAAAAGTGTATTAAAAACCAAACATGAAAATGTATTTTGTTCCATATTCTGAAATGAGAGATATTTTTAATATAAATTTAAAATACAGTAAACCATCGATTTAACGGACCTTCAATCAACGTACTTGGGATTTAACGGGAAAAATCTGACTAATATAGAAAATGTGGTTGGGAGAAAGAAACCATTGACGCAAAAGCTTCCACCAGATATTGAAAAGACGCGCAATGGTTGCAGTTGTAATATGACAGTGGTCCACACACAGAACATCAGTGCTACTACTACTGCTTGTTCGAGTAGGACCTTAGGGTTATTTATGAAAATTTAAGATAGTTAAGATATTGGGTTATTAAGAAACAAAGTTTAACTGGAAAGGAATTGAAGCTTGGGGCTTGATTTCACCTTTCAAATACAGAGTTATATGGAATTGTTTGTTATTAATATTATGTGTACATTAAACATTTTATACTTATCTCATATAGCACAATTTCAAGTATAATATACTATTTTAAATATTGTTCATAAGACAATTCGCTTTTAATGGACTTCGGATTTTACGAACACCTTTTCGATCCAAATAGGCCGTTAAATGGTAGGTTTACTGTATTACACATTTTGTCATATTTTTATCTTATCAATAATGCTGATGCATAAAAGAACTTTAAAATGTTTACAATACACTAATAATCAGGAACAGTGTTGGAATAACACAGAAGAAACTGATCACTAACTTAGAAGAATTTAAATGAAATTATTTGTGCTATTAATTAGTTGGTACATCAAAATTTCATGTAATTACTATTTTAAGAATTAATAAGTTATTCAGGCTAAAACTCGAGTTGCACTCGTCTACTTGTTCTCATAAGTCAAGTTGAAGTCAAGCAGTGTTGAGTTTTGTTAGTATTTGGATGGATGACAGAAAAAACAGATGTCATGGGCCAACACCGTGAGGAAAGTCTGAGGAATTATAATATCTGGAAAGAACAAGTAATGCATTCGGGTCAAGGAAACAATAAACAATGGTTATATGCTGATCACAATTCCTCTATTTAAAATTCTAGACTAATCTCTTTAATTCTCAGCTCTTCGGAGTATTTTTTCACGGAATATAGTTTACAACGGAATTGTTTGAAACTAGGACTTACATTAACCTTATGATATATATCGCCGAAGTCAAGCAATGTCGGATCCAGTGAGAGGAAAGATGACTTATAGTTTGTGCTTACCAGATAGTGTTGGTATTGCGGCGTCCACTCGGTGCTATAGAGAACAACTGGGAAGCTAATTGAAAGAATTGAAAGAAGGAAGTAGTGAACTTTGGTCTAGAAAGTCAGCATTGACGGCTAGGGAACTCATACTCTAAAGAGATAAGTATCACGAACCGTCTGGTCCCTAAGTGCTGTTGCATCAGGAGTTTAGTTTTTCCCTCTTATTCTAATATTTGTCTATACAGTGGCTATTTAGTGCAAGGACAATATAAGTATTTATGTGCACTGCATATTAAAATATTACCAATCAAATTACCAACGTAATAGATTGTATCCATAAACAGTTGCCAATAGAGGCTACTTAAGAGAACCAAAATAAAGACAATTATATGATAATCATGAGCAGAATCACAGAAAGTAATAAATAAAATATTGTTTGCTCTGTTTTGTGTTTGCCAAATTATGTAACTAAAAGTCTATAAATAGTTCAGACAAGTAGAAGTGAATTATATTTCCAGATGTCGGACAGTAATCGTGACCTTAATATTTATATACAACAGAATTTATATCTTATTTATATCTTAGAATAAGTAAATAAAAAAATATATAGACTTGTAACTATCTCCAACTATTTCTTTATTTCCACGTTAAGGTTCAATCTCAACCATCAATTCTCCACAAATAGTGAACACACCATCCACAACTTCACTAAATGTTGTAGATATATCAAATATACTAAATCTTCAAGCTAAAACCTAATTAGTCACACTACACGCAATACATCTATTTGTACAAACTCTCTACTTTCGAAATCTCAACAATAGCTTATTTGCTTAATCATACACTGTTTACTGCCCAACGTAAGTTAGCTTACAAGTCTGATGTCTCATCATCAGAGCTCACAGCAATTTGAAAACGAAATTAAATACAAGACAAAACGTAGAGTGATATGATGACATATAACTGCCTTTTTAATCCAGCATTCTTTTGAATCCTTTCTAAACTATATTAAAGAGACATTACGAAAGTTCGGTTGAAAATTAAAAATAATATTTTATTCTATATAAATTAAAACAAATGTAATCATGTTGGCTAACTGACTTCTCCTAGATGCACTAATTTTGATCATTTTTAGAACGTAAATGGACCATGACCTAACTTAGATTTTTAGCACATTTTCGGCAAGGGAGAAGAAGTGAGTAAGGTAAAAATATAACCGAAAAGGACCAACATTAGTATCCAATCCTTAGTTCTCGGAATGACTGAGATGGATAGTGGTACTTCCAATGCCGTTTAAGTCCAATTCGACCCTATCGACATGAAAAGTAAGATGGGTGTGGGAAAGGATTGACATGTAAAAATAATCGAAAACGATCTATATTAGTGTCCGATCCATAATTTTCTGGATTTCCGAGAAGAATAGTGACACTCCAGATGCCGTTTAAGTCCAGATTCATTCTCCATGCATATCCTAAGAGGGAATGGGTTTAACTAGTTTCCACAAGCCTATCCTTTCCTTATGAGAGACACACATTTCAGCTAGTATTACATGCAATTGGCCTAATCATGATGATGATGATGATAACGACGATATAGAAAGAGATTATTTTGCTCATGAATGCTATTGTTCACTGGATACTATTGTTTACTTAGTTTAAAAATGCAAAACACTTATGTTTTCTTTACCTCCTGTAACGTTAAGATGTGTAAATATAAATCCTTAAGAAATTATTATGATCGTTATTCTTACAGGTATTCTACGGAGTTCTTACAGGCGCATTACATATTGGTCAAGCTTCACCTTATCTTGAGGCTGTCGTCGCTGCTAAAAGTTCTGCTACAAACATATATTCTGTTATCGATCGAATTCCATTAATAGATACATTATCCAGAGAAGGGGACAAACTTTCAACTGTTGTTGGCTCCATTGCATTTCAAGACGTACACTTTAATTATCCTTCCAGACCGGATGTAAAGGTACTTGTACAGATATTCAACAATTGAATGACTTAATAAAAGAAGATCAAATTCCACTTTTATCTGAAAATTGACAATTGTAATCTTCAAAGTTTACAATTTGTCAAGCTTACAGAGTATATTAAAATGAATTTTAGGTACTATAAGAAATGATTGAACTTTTTTTAAAGTTGCGAATGTGGTGCAAGTCAACCAAAAGTATTTATGCTAGACTTAAATTACTGTCACAGAAGAGTGACTTCCTATCTTCTTTTATAAAAACAAGGATGATTTTGCAACTGACGAGAACGAGGATCGGGGAATTATTACCAACTCATTAAGAATCATGACACTAGTAGTTCGTTTGGGATTGGTCAGTATTACTCATGTCAAAGTGGAATTTTTAATACTATTTTGTTAATTTAAGCGTATGGAGATCTTTTTTTTGTTTTCTAAAAGAGAGTTCTTTCACACACATATTCTACAAGACTTTTCACTTTATCTTAAAAATACTTCCGATTGAGAAGATATTTCACTGTCATTGATATTACCTTTTTATGTGCTTGAAATTAGAATATCGCTTTATAGATTTAACATTCATTACAAAGAAAGATAAAGAATTTTGGTTTGATTTGACTGAGTTTAGTGTTCCCTTCAGTAGCGAGGCTATATGAGACGTGGACCTACAGTTTTAACGTGGTATCTGAATTACATGCGCTCCCTTCGGGAATTGAGCCCATCTTTCCCGCCCCAAAGGCGCGTACGCTAACTGCTTAGCCAAGAGGGAGCTCAGAAAGATAGAGAAGATGTAGAATCAATCCTGACCACAATTAAGGGTACAGATTTTTGAATATTAACATTATTATATCTACATGTGATTTCAATGCTTACTCGAAATTTATAATTCAGATTCAATGTTCCTCTTATATATGGAATTAACAATGAATAACATAAAAATAAATATCGTAAGTGGACTTTCTCAACCTTGTTGACCTGAAAAGGTTATTTTACTACTAAAAATATTATTTTCTTTCCCACTTTTGATTTAAAATTAAAAGTTAGAAAACTATTTTGATAAACTTTATATTGTAATTTTAGATACTTCAAGGACTTAATTGTTCAATTGAAAAGGGACAAACTGTGGCTTTAGTTGGGAGTTCTGGTTGTGGAAAATCAACATGTATACAACTTATTCAAAGACTGTACGATCCACTTCAAGGTTCAGTAAGTAAATCACATTTATGATCAACACTGAGGTATTTATCTCTCGATTAAGCATTGATTAAGATCTCTCTATTGTTCTCCTAATTAGTAGCTATATTGAAATATTATTTCGTTACTATTTAACATATTCCTTGCCATTGTCGAGTTTAATTGAATTAATAATTCATTTCTTTTTGAATATTTGACGAATGATACATATATGGTCGATAGTTGATCCATTTCGCCTAAATTTGCGCTGTTTATAATCTTCTATAATTTCATCTGCGTCTGGGGTCAATCTTGCTAACATAATGTTGATGTTGGCAAAAGGATGATGATGTTGATTTTATAGGATGTTGACAAAAGAGAAATGTCTGTATAGTTACAATCACTTTTATCTCCTTTTTTGTGAATTGGAACAGTGATTGATTTTTTCCACTCTTATGACAAGTTTTCCTTGTTCTAGATGAAGAGAATGAGTTTGTGTATCCCGTTCCACAATTTTCCCTCCAGCTAAAATTAACTAAGAAGGAATTTCGTCTCTACCCGGAGATTTGTGTTTCGTTAATTTCTTTATAGCGATTTCTATTTCTGTTCGGTTAGCATCTGGAATACACGGTTCTGCTGTATGTATTTTACTTTCTCCACGTATATTATTTTTTGACTGCGACTTGAGTAATTTGTCAATGAAATCTTTCCATCTATTCAAAATACTATTTGTATCAGTGAGAATTGTGCAATACATGCAAGGTTAATTGCCTTTTTAAATTCGTTGATGTCGTTATACATATTCTTTGTACTTTTCTTTTCTGCTATTATCTTCAAGTTCAATAATTTTAGCTTTCAAAAATCACGTTTCTTTGTTTTAAAAAAATTTGAAGTTTCCCGCCTGATGTCAACGAAATGTGAAGTTTTGAAGCAATAATATCGCGCCACTGACCATGTAGAGTTGTAAGAAAAAGTCAATGATTAACAAATTCAGCACTTTTAATTGCTAATGTTATTCGTTTGTGAACGAGAAACCCTGATCCTGTTGGTAATTTTTATTTTTTCCCCATTTTTTTCAAAGGTAAAATTTCCGGTTTACACCGCTATCTTTCTTTTCCACCTAACTTCCTGAATTCCTATCAAGTAAATCCTATATTTCTCTAACTTACTTGTTACGGATTTTAATTCACCTGCCGCATAGATTTATTATATTCCATGTAAATCTTATAATCTTTATTATATTCCACGAAATCTTATATCCTTTTTATTTTGCTAAGATCGTGCCAAGTTATCAGTCCTGGTCTGAAGTTTCTATAAATGTTTGTGAACGAGTGTCTTTTCTGCAGGATAAGGTTGTTAGTCTCACCCCAAACCTCCAAGCTGGAAGACCACCTCTTGTTCGTCTTTCCGTAACTACTTATTCAGTATATTCGCAGCTATCCTCTATTTCAAGAGACTTTCTCTTCGTTTCACAACGTGAAAACGTGCCATGCTATGATTACAGGAACCCACGTTACATGACTGGCGTATACATAGGAAGAATAAATTCTAGAGCATGAATTGAAGGAAAGATCTGATTCTGATAGCTCAATAGTAGAGCTGTCTTTTGTGGTATGAATTTGTTTTTAGTTTGATTCTAGATCAATCATTTCCAACTGAATCTTGTGTAAGGTTACAGTTTATTTTTCAGTAAAGTACACAGGTAGAGAAAGGAACAGGCAGGTAACCCGACGTTAGTTAAAACAAAAAAGAAGAAAAGAAAAAAAGAAAAAACAGAAAAAAAGAAAAAAAGATTATCAAGAATATCGGTATTAATTGGTTTTGCAGACCTAATACTCGTGGATCATTGACTACATATACGCAGTCAATACTTGCTTCTTCCGTTCTCTTATCTCATTTCCTCCCCTCCTTTCCTCTTTATATTTCTCTCTACTCTTCTCAAGTTGTAAAGCTGTACTCCTGCTTCATGCATCTGCCCTCTGGGATTGATTGTTCTAAATCATTTAAAATTACGTTGACAGTACTATGTATGTGGGTTTGCTCATGGTTCTGCCGTTTCCTCCCATTATAATAATTTCATCAATTACTTACGTTCATCATCTGACTCTTTTAGCCTACAAAATATAACCGTTTGACGTTAAACTAAGCTTAAGTATTATTTCTGGAACTATATTATTATAATAATAAAAAATAGCTATATGGCTTGACAAAAATACTAATACTTGACGTTTCGATTGTCAAAATATTGTCGTTCCTAAATGAGAAGAGGGTAGATACCAGTTGAGGCGGGTAACAGCTTGTTAATTTTGTCCTTCAACTTAAATGTTTTGTTCGGCGTCTAGTTATCTAATCCTATTACATTTTCTTCCTTCCTTTCTATGACCCAAGAGCAACAGATGTTTATTAGGGAAGAAACATACTTCGTTTGACAAATTATACACAACTTCATAGACACTTTATATTTTTACTTTTATGTTCTCTAACTAAGACTCCTTTATTGTATATATTTCACTTGTTTTACATTTTGTATGTCGAAAGACATATGGAATTCTATAATTCTGTAAGTACTGGTACTATTTCCTATCAATAACTTTTAAGTTACATAAATAAAAGTTTGATAATTCACTAGATTACTATTATCAATTTAAAGATTTCGGTCCAAATCACAAACTTTGATTATAGGAAAATAATGTATTATTTAATACAATTTTTAAACGTCTCAAACTCAATAGTTATCTTATCTAACGTATATTCAAATTAGATTCTCTTTTATTGCTTATTGCTTTCTAACTATATATAATATTTTCAAACTATACTTACTTACTTACTTACTTATCACCTTTATTGGTGTTTAGAACGTGCACCAGACATTATGTTCTAGTGTGCTACAAATGTGAAATTGTTTTATACATACATTATTATCATATAAATAATTAAATTACTGTTTCCATAGCTACAGTAAAAATAACATTTTGATGAATTGTCCAAATGGCTATAATAGCAATAACTCAAGTTCGTTTTATATTTTATAATATTACTTTGTATGGTTTATAAGATGAAGACCATCGCCATTTGCATCAGATATTTTGCATACGAATAGTAGTTCTGGAATGTAATTTGTCATTTTTCTTTAATATATTATATTAAGTGTTGGCATGAACCAATTGTTGCATTGTTTGAAACATTAACACAGTTTGAATAGTATAAACTTTAATTGAATTGATCTTAAGTAATGAATTATTTAATTATAATTGTAAAGAGAAGAGATCTTTAATTGTTTTTGTAGTCATGTTGTTTCAAAGAATTATTTATGATTCCCACTATTCACAATGAACTTAAGTATTATCTTAATTAATTGTATTTATGTAGACATTTGTTTAGATATAAGAAGTAAAGAACTATGAAACACTAGTAAAAATTCTGACATAAAAGAGAAAAACACACATACAAAACAAGCATTCCCGTTCACAATCACGCCCTCTGTCAATTTAGCTCTTTACCTCTTGTTTTTTTCTTCAAAACTATAATAGAGTAGTTTTGTCTTTCTATGCCTTTTAAGATAAAGATAGGTATATTATAAATATTGACATGGAAATCACCAATGGTTTAGCATATTTTGGTCTATTTTGGAAATATGAATTTAATTTCACTTATATAATATAACAATAAAATTAAATAATGTCTAAAGTTTCATTGTTGCTCAACTGTGATTTTTGCTTCGTATTCTAGGTTACTCTTGATGGTGTTGACATTAGGAAATTTAATGTACCCTGGCTGAGGAGTCAGATTGGAGTTGTCGGACAGGAGCCAGTACTATTCAATGCTACTATAGCAGAGAACATTAGATTTGGAAAAGATGGTGTAACACAAGAAGAAATAGAAGCTGCTGCGAAAGAAGCTAATGCACACGACTTCATTATGAAACTTCCGCAGGTATGATTGCATTTCGTGTAAGTGGTATTAAGTTATAATATTAAAAACTATTTATGACCATTGTTTAATAAGGAAGTTGTATCTTTGGAACTGCTTACTTTGTGAGTAATATTTCTTTCCTAGTTTGAACTAAATTATTGGTCAACAAATCTATTTCATCAAACATTATAATATTGCAATGTTCTGTAGGTAGAATCTAAATCATGTACTCGGGAATTTAACCCTTCACCCTTTTATTATAAAATGTCATAAAATCGAAGTCCCTCGGAACACGATATGGCCTCGGGAAATAAAGGATATTTGTCTTAGTCCAGAGCGGCCTCAGACGGGATCGTTTATACTCCGTAGCTCATAGCAACCTTGGGAGTATGATGTTAAAGGATATCTCCGTTGCTAATAGTAGTCTCGGGAGACGGTCTTAGTGGATTATACTCCGTAGCTCATAGCAGCTTCGGGAGTATGATATTAAAGGAAATCTCCGTAGCCCATGGCGACCTCGGGAGAAGGGTATTGCAGATTAGTGACCAGTACTGCTACTGAAAACTTCTTGGTTCCGTCGTCCTCTTTTATAGCCATCTTCTTGGAGAGAGGACTCTTGGAGGGGCAGCCAGCCTTCTTCGTAGTTTTCCGAATCCTCTTCGTTTCTTTCTGGAAGTGCAGTCTCGTTCTGTCGTCTGCCACACTTGTTTATAATTATTAAAACACGTGTTTGTAGTGAAAACATGTGGTTTGCAATAAATATGGGTACATGGATCCTTGCAATATAAACGGAAACCTATTATTTATTTACCTTCGTTTCAGATTTTGAGCCAAATTTACTCTAAAATTATTTCTAATCAACGATTATAACACTAATAATGAGAATGGAAGTGGAAAGAAGTCGACTATGGTTTATATTTAACGGTACCATCCCACCATTGGGTTGATTGAACTGAAGAAAACTTTATAAAAACCTCAGTAAGAGTAGCTGGTCATTAGATTTGAACCGGAACCTTCGATCGCAAAACAACAATGTTAACCATTAACCTAGACCTGAAAATCAAAATGAATGCTTGCGAAATCAATCTTTCAATATTTTTGAATGTATTTTATGTATGAATATATAATCAGTCCGGTATGAATACATAATCAGTCCAATATACCAGACAGCTAGATATGGAAATTAAATAAATACTTGGTTGAAGTGCTTGAAAAAGATCAAAACATTAATAATATTGTAATCTTTTAGTTTGACAACTGGTACATTGACTTATTTCTTTCGCAAAGTAGCTAGCACTCATCCATTTAATTGTTACTCAAGAAGATTATTAGAAGCATACCCAAGTTGGTGTGGAAGGCAAGTTCTGTTTATTAAGAAATAAGCTTAAACAATTATGTAAAGCAGTTAAATTAATACGTTTTAATTTGTCCAGTAAATCCATTTTTTTAATAAAATAAAGTAAAATTTCCATACGTAATACTTAGATTGTCTGGCATATCTTTTCGTAAATAAACAGGGCAGTTATCTATGTTGTGCCTTGAATATTTATTCTTGAAATATGTCGGAAATCTACATCTTTCTTTGTCGATCAAATATAAAATAAAGAAAAAAGATAAGTAACTCAATAAATTCACATTACACCACTACATATGTCTTTCTCTAGAAATAATCACTAAGGTTAAGATTATTTACAACAAGTTAGCCAGCACCTATTTATGTAAAGAACACTTTAGAATACAGTAATTTATTCTATATTAAGTGAGTTTTTGGTAATCTTATAGTGTTTCATAATCAATTTTGTAGAATGCCTTTTGTGAAAATCAGTGTTGTATTCTTAAATACTCTTTACGACACTGAAAATATTGTGTACGACACTGTGAGTACTTCTTACGACAATTGTTGTTGTCCAACTTGTTGTGAACAATTTTAAATTCTATACTTATCGTTAGAAAAAGACATGTGTAGTACTCCTATGTGAATTTATTATTATCTATTTCTGCTTTTTTAATTTTTTTTTTCGTTTGACAGATGTATTAAGCCTATATACGTCTATTTCTCAAGAGGCTATTAATTTACTGTAATTTTCATTCATAACAAATATTATTTTATTATTTTTCACAATTATATAATTTACCTCAAATTCGTAAGTCCCGAATTACAAGACACATAGAATGGGGTCCATTCTACTAAAATATAGATTTAATATTTAAGTTCAAAAATAAGTGTCTTGTAATACACTGCAAACAACGAATGTCCCTTAAAGTATTTCGTCAAATATTTTGCAATATTGGGATACATAAAGCAAAGAAAAACTATCCAAATTCTTTCTAAGAGAACACGCAATTTTATTGGTACAGTCACGAACATTAATAAATGGAGGTTGAAGAAATTATTTCTTATGGCTCCAACCTCCATTTATTAATGTTCGTGACTGTACACGTCATAGGTATCCCTGCAGTTAATATCTGCTTTTATTGAGCATAGATATAATTATATCTTTATAGGATACTGCAAACAACGAATATATATATACAGGGTGTCTCAAAAGTCCCCTCACATAGGGTAACTATGTTATTATCAGAGTTACAATAAAATATAAGAGGGGAAGCCGTCCCCAAATATGATGTTTTCAATCTAAAGTGAAGAAATTTTTTAAATCGGACTAGTCATTTGGGCTGTATACTCTATACGCCCAATGTTAAATGAAAATGTAACATTGCCATTTACCTGGACCCACAACGTAAGTGAATGAAGTTACTGTCTTTTACACTAACGTGTCGATAATCAAATCCCATGCCAAATAGTAACTTCATTCATTTATGTTGTGGGTCCAGATAAATGACAACGTTTAATTTTCATTTAACATTGGGCGCATAAAGAGTGTACACCCCATATAACTAGTCCGATTTTTTAAAAAAATCTTCACTTTAGATTGAAAACATCATATTTTGGAGATAGTTTCCCCTCTTACATTTTGTTGCAACTCTGATAATAAGTTACCCTATGTCAGAGGACTTTTGAAACACCCTGTATAGTTAGGGAAGAAGGATTTGTGAAACTGATCTAACAGTTTACTGCGAAGCTTAAATAAAGGAAGAAAATAAGAAGAGTGCTAAACCATGTATATTGGGTTCTTTACCTATACCAAGAACTCATAACGAGAGATAATGAATGGAACTGAGCGGAACTGAAAGGCAAAGTGGTAAACTTTCCCTGCTGGTCTAGTGGCTAGCGCGTGCGCCTTTGGTGCACATTGTTTTGGGTTCAATTCCCGATGGGAGAGCACAAAACATCAATTTCATCACTATTCATTTTCAGTAAACATCCATCTTTAGCCCAAAGAGCATAGCCGTGAAACATTAAACTAACTTCATTTCGATTTTAACGAAGAGGTAAGAAAACTACCTATGTATAAAATTTATTCAAAGACAACATCAGATACATATTATTTGATTATCGATCTTATTTATTTCGAATTTCTGTAGGAAGCCGCAGTGGTATTCATCTGTGGCGGCGTGAGATCCGTGCTTCAATCCCAGTTCGCTCTAAGTGAGCTTTGTGGTGGACAAACACCCCATATTTCAAACTTGTTTTGCATATATTTCAAAAACATGTACATGGTGTGAAAATAAAATATAAAAAAGTCCTGTGCACTTCATACATAAGTAAACTGATATATACAAGTATTAATTGTAATTTTTATGATTTAAAAATTATATTTCATGAAACAAGAGCTTAAAGTGGAAATCAACATAAATTAGCTGCGATAGTGCAAAGCTAATTTGTTAGCAAATCATTTCATTCGCAATAAATTTGATCGGTATCTTTACAGTTTGTACCTGGAATGACTAAATATTGCATACAGTAAAGAAGTTCAATAACTAGTATAGTAGTATACTTTAAACCTATCTCTGCAAGTCGTAAAATCAGAACATAGTATACTATATCAAACTCATTCAATTCAGCCGCGAGTGCTGTAATTAAAAGTTTTACGGTAACAATGACTGCTTTAATGTAGGTGGTAGAAAGCAAATTATTATAGTGCAGTTTTACTGCATGTCCCTCATATTAAAAATAAATAAGTAAATAAAACTCTCTCTATTTGCTGTATACCCAGATAATCCCTTAAACTTCCGATCGAATCTTGAGCACCACTTACGTCATTTCCGAAGAAACATGACGCGGGGTAGTTTACAGTGGGTGGAGTTTAAAGAACTTTTCAAAAATCCATTTATTTCGTTTATATTGCATATGTAGAAGAAATATATATATATTTATTCTGTACGCTGTTCTATTAAATTAAAATAAATAAAAATAGTGGAATATATACAATCTGAACTTGTATAAAAAGTGATCTTGACTTGATCTTTGACCTACTTTTTGACATTCATTTTCCAACTCACTAAAGTGAATAGTGAAAATAATAAACTTCTATAAATATATTTTTAAAAACATTTCACTTTTTATGGCTTTTATTTTCGGATTTTTTAAGTGCAATGACGATCTTTTTAAAGATACATAAACTGGATAAACCATGGTCATGCTCTTGATTATATGCAATTCAGTTGTATATATTGAGAGGTTGATTCAGTTATATTGAGCCAACTTCAGTGCGCAACTGTACTGCGTATGCGTAACCCGGTGCCGTGAAATTACCACCAGACAAACAACAGTATCTCTTCAGTCACGTAGTAGAGCAGTGTGTTCGAGCATAATCTGGGAGAAGGGGGGGGGGTTCGTTGTGGCTTTTTCCGAAGCTAAGTTCAGGCGTCGCACATCGAAGAAAAGCGTAAAGTGTGTAATTTTCGTGTAAATCATGCCACTGTGAATCGTATTATATGGAAACATGCGGCACAGAGTTCTGGGTTCACCATACCGACGCAAGTAGGTAGAACTGTTTTCTAAAAGTGTTCATGATTGTGGCTGGTTTCTCGTACAGCAGGAAACTGCGTCTCTGTAAACCGGAGCGAAACGTCAAAATCATTGCTGCGTACTACCAGATTCATGTCCTGACTGAAATGTACCAGCATTATAAAGACAAGATTTGAACCAGATTTAACTGTACTAAGATAAAACATACAGCCACAGCGAAAACATCGCTGCAATTCTGAAATTCCCTTTCTGACATCCCTTTCGGAAGTCCAGATGCCAGCCCAATGGACTATTGCGCTTTTCGGACTCCTCAAGTGGGACGTTGTACCATCTTCGGGTCCGCACCGTCTCTGGCCTGTAGAAAGTCTGTAAAGGGAAGTGCGATGCAATACCCATAATCCAGGTGCAACGCAGTATTCTGCAATGGAAATTTCGATGTCAGGCAATAGTTAATAGAGGTAGCCTACAGGTCGAACATAACCGTGGTGAAAACACTGCATTTACTAGGAAAGAGGCACATTTTAATTTGGCTCAATATGACTGAATCAATGTCTGTGCATATATTTAACCCTATATAGTATTAGATTAGTATTCAAGCATCTATCTTACTATTGGTTACTCAAAAATAGTTAATTTATTTTAGCGATACGACACAATGGTGGGCGAGAGAGATGCTCAGCTGTCTGGAGGTCAGAAGCAAAGAATCGCTATTGCCAGAGCTTTAATTAGGAAACCAGCCATATTGCTTTTGGATGAAGCAACATCAGCTTTAGACACAAACAGTGAGGCAAAAGTTCAAAAGGCTTTAAATAAGGTAAAAAAGATCTTTCATATGTTGTATTTATACTGCTTTATTCTCTGTTTCTTCAGTATAATTGTTGGTAAATATAACATTTAACTTAATATTTGAGAACTTAATAACCATTCAAATTAATAGATTTCGTGGTATTTTATGTTAAAAAAAACTAATTTCTTATAATATCACCATTTGGTAAATTCTCAAATTTTTCAATAAAGGAAAATGTCTTGGAAGACTGTAATGTTTCATGCTTTCGCGTGCATTATAACCTGAGTTATCTGCAGTTTTGTCTTCGTAGTTTTAATTTTGTTGTCTTAATTTTAATTGTAATTTATTTAATTTGTTATTTTGTTTCATATTTCAACGTTTCAAAGTTTAATGTTGTTGTACTAGTTTGGAGTTGGCGATACTAACACTACCTTACGTCATTTAAAATCTGGAAAGAAGAATAAAACATTAACATATTGAAATCGTAATCTATAGGCTAATATAAGCAAGTTATCAATGAAATCCAAGAAAATCAAGATAAAATACTGAATTTATCAGGAAAATACAAAGATTTCATTTAGTATCATATTCTTGTAGATTCTATCGGTCTTCTAAGACAATTATATTGAATTTTCGTTGTTTTAAGAGAATGATTATGACGAAAATCACAGAAGGCCAACAAGTTTAACGGAAAGATTTCCTACCACAACAAATTAACAAGTTTTCTTTCAATATGTAACTAATCTAAATTCCACAGTTCTATAAGTTTATTTCCATTTTTTTAGTTCAATTAATTTCTTATATATTTGGTCTATTATCCTGGAAGATTAATGTTGGTACTTTAGTTGTTGCTAACAACTTATAATGCATGGAAAATGTTAGTAACTGATTATATGTATTAGAAAAGAATTTTATATAAGCTATATGTCTATTTGCATTTCAATATTTAAAAACTAATGTGATGGGATTTGAATTTCAACTGTTATCAAATTAATCAATGTGTCATCTGAAGATTTAAGTGTAAATATCGCTTCCAGGTTCTACGTCTGTTCACTTGTATTTTCAAACTCGTTGTTGTGGACAAGTTACTCATCCTTTTAATGAGTTACGAATTAAGAAATAATGTAGTAATGATTATATATATATATATATATATATATATATATATGAAGTAATGATATATATGTAATAAAATTGGAATATACTATGCATCTACGCTAACTATGACTTATGGAACCCGGAGGTTCAATGCCGCGTTCACAAGAGCTCTCCACTGGCTTCTATCCTTAGCTAACTGGATCCAGTTTCTACTTTGTAACTATGCAAACAATTTTATTAAAATTTAGCTTCTACAACTAAAACTAAAGTAAATATTACGAATAAACCTGATGTATAATTAACGCTTGCTTTCGAAACAACTTTATTTAATTACCTGATTATATAACCATGTACTAACTTAACAGAAATAAAGCATGCAATCCCAAACTGAATAACTGAAATAGTTACCTTATATCTCCCGTAATCTTTTTTTTTCTGTTGTATTCTGGAATTGGAACTTCTTTTTCTACAGTCTTCTTCTTAACCTTCCGAAGTAACCTGAAATTAAAGAAAACAAATAATCATGTTATAATTTTGAAAACAATTTATGTCGACCATAATGTTAATCTTTTTATCTTGTATTATATTAATCTTTCCCTTGCAGGAATAAGAGCAAAATTATGTTCTAAATTTTATCTTTTTGTATTATGATTATTTATATTTTATATGTATTAGAGAATTGTATCATACACCCATTATACGTACGCAATATAAGAACCTTTCTGTAATTAAATAATAAATTATTCATTGAGCAAAGCAAACAAATTTTATTACAAAACGAATATGTGGTAATAGTTTTGTCAAATAAACACTTGACTTTATCAAACACTATCTTGATTATGATCTTGATAATGTCTGATGAAGCTAAGTGTTTAGTTGACAAAACTGTCACAAGATATTAGTTTTCTAATAAAATTGGTTTGCTTTGTTAAGCGATTAGTTTATTATTTGATTATAGTTATAATAGGCAAAGTTGGTACAATGGAGAATAATCTTTCAGTTTATACTCGTCGGGCGAAGGATCGAATCTCTAGTGCATTTGAATTGTGTAGTCAGCGTTAAACTTAAATTTTCTGGATTGTGTCCCCTGTCGCGATGTTCTGTCACCAATAGTATGATACAATTGTTATAAAAACTTTCGTTTCGAAAGAATAACGGTTATACCCTTAAGCTAAAATCTGTAATGATCCAGGATGAAGAGCAAGGACTATCGTAGTTAGCAGTGACTATTGCAGAATCTTGGAACTAAAGTCCATAGAATGCATTTGCTTCAGGTCAACAGGTCATCTGATTGAAGATTATTGACAAAAGAGTGAAGTTTTAGATGTATTGCAGTTGTCTTATCCCATCCGAATCTCGAAGTTGAGGGGACAAAATTTGAGTACTGTTGCCAAATCTTTTTATGTGAACAAATTGGCATGTCTTTACATAAGTGTAGCTTTTGGTAATAAATATTTTATAAATGAGAAGATAAAAATTTAATTATAAACTCATATTTTCATGACAAAAAGTTATCTTAAATATAAAATCGTTTCTTCAGGCAAGTAAAGGAAGAACAACAATTGTTGTGGCGCATAGACTTTCCACCATCAGAAATGCTGACAAGATAATTGTGTTATCTAGAGGAAAATTAGTAGAAGAAGGAACGCATGAAGAATTAATGCAACTGAAGGGAAATTATTATGATTTAGTAATGGCACAGGTTGGAGCTGAAGATAAACTTGCTGATCCGAATGGTAACTACATTTCGGTTTGTTAAAATATCACATATATTGTAAGTTGCTCATAACGCTAATATTGAAGCAAAAACATAATAGACAAATGAAAAACAAATACAAACGACATTCAAAGCTTGGTTAATTTGCATTTAAAATAATTAACAAAATTATATTCTTGTCAATTTTTCTCCTTTTTAACCTAATAATAATTTTTCACACATGATAATAATATACACCTCCCATATGTATATGGTGTGTTCCATAAGTCCGTTTACATAGAGAAACTCTGTTATTATAAGAGTTAAAGCAAAATGTAAGAGGGGGAAACCGTCTCCAAATATAATGTTTTCAATCTGAAGTGATGGAATTTTTTAAATCGGACGAGTCGTTTGGGCTGTACACTGTCGTTTGGGCTGTACGAGTATATATCTGTGTTTTGATCAGTTGGAGTTTTATTAGCAATAAAATCGATGTATCTGTAAATATGGAGCATTGATTTTCTGTTGTTGTAAATGAGTTGTGACTAGTTCAAAACTATCGGATGTAAGGAAAATTATTTAATAATACTTAATAACGGAATAAATTATTATCACTATCGCCCGGGTATTTTTATCTGTCAATTACAGACATTATCAATGGCATATTTTTTGGCTAAAATACTAAAGGAAATATTTTAATAAATTAAATAAACAGCTAAATATGTGAAAATAAATTGAAATTGTTATCAAATAACCCAAAAAATAAACTTTCTATTTACAAAACTTTAACGTGTATTTGGTCTTCTAGTCTCATTTTATCATTCATTTCTTTTACAAATATTTCAATTATTGTAACAAAGCAATTATTTTAACAAAGAAATTCATACGTCATACTTACAGGCTTGTAATGCGTCAATACCTTTGTGTATGTATCAATGAAGTCCTTCCGATTTTTATCCTAATTACTTGAGTCTGTATTCAACTCTGATCTATGGCTTTTATAAAGAATCTCGCAAACACTTTTCTTAGAGTTGGAAATGTAAACTTTTTTAAATTTTAGTAGATAATATCTGATGTTCGTGTAGCTTCAAATTTTTAGATATTAGAGAAACAGGAGAATCATTACATTTGGCGTTTCTTTAATGTTCATCAATTTTGTTTCTTTTAGATCATATTCCAGTCTAGGTCTTGAAACAATTTAAGTGACATGGTAAAGTTGTGCTGCAGTCAAGAAATTAGAAAAGAAACTTGTATAGTCCGTGAAGTTTGCTTCAGTATTCTTACTGGAAGTACGGGGTTTAGAGCTGATTTTTTTATTTTACGTTTATTATATGTTTTATATAATCCATTAGTAATTCGTGGGTACAAAGGTACGCGTGTGATTTAACATTGCTCTTTTGTCCTTAATGAATGATATTTTCAACTGTTGAAGCTATTTATACTATAAAAAGCTTCTAAACATTTTCCATATGTATTTGAAATAGCAATTAATTTTTTCTACGTATCAAACTCAAAGAGTATGAAAGAGAGACATCAAATATAATTATTATCCTGTTTCTCAATATAACATGTAATTGTATGTAAGCTTGTCTTCTAATCTAAAATAATTAAAAAAGTCTACATCCTCAATTGGAAGAGAAGGGTTTGAGATATTCTTCATAAAAACTCAGAGTTAAATTGAAATTTAGGTAAATTGGACAAGAATCGGATGAAGCCACTGACGCATAACGTTAATGACGTATGATAATGTTTTATAAACAGAAAAAATACTTTATGATTTATCTATTAATACTTCTAATTATTTTTCCGTGATTACTTGCTTATCTTAATTAGTTAAAATATTAAATATTTTCTGCAATGAGTTTACTTAAACAGTATGTCATTGGTAATGTTTATAGTTTGATAGGTTATAAAACCTGTTTAAACTGTATCGTTATAAAAGACCATTAGACAGTTTCCTCATATTACTAATCTACGTATCATACAAGAACAATTCAGAATAATTTTTATATTGGTTGAGTTCTATTTCTGTAGATATTAGATCAAATTGAGATACCTTTACTTGTTGGTTTTTAACTTTCAAAAAGCTACATTGAATAATAGAAGACTCTTGTACCTAATAATGTACAGCAAAATGATATTGTTAAATATGGAATTCAAGATTTTAATCTTTCTTTTCTAGGCTGAACAAGTACCTTCGCTTAACAGAAAATAATGTAAATTAAATAAATAAATAAAAAAGTTACACGCTACTTTTTGTAGACGTAAAATATTTGTAAATTGTTAGGAAATCTTCGGAAAAGTAAAAATGTTTTATGATAAGTTTCTATGAAAATAAATTTCTCTAATTTAAACTAGAAATTTATTGAAATCGTAATCCGTTACACTTTTAACTTACTGTGATGTATTACTTTCTCCATCAGTAACTAATAATGATGTGTTACTTTTTCTGGTGAGTATTGTAACGGTAACGAGTTTATTTAAAAAATAAATTGTTTAAGTTGGGAAAATCTAACACAACTCGCGCAAAACAATGCCTTTACAAGGTAGCAGTTTAATCATTTAGTCCTTGGTAGATGATGGTACATTTCGCGTCATTTTGTGACTTTCCCCTTTTCTCGCTTAAACCATTAATTTATCATTAAGTAAACGAAGTTATCAAATTACCTCATGTAATTGTTTTAAGGTGATGATGATGATGCTGAGGGCAAGATGTTCAAAAACAGACTGTTGAGTTTATCACATATAGAGTTTGATAAGGACGGGCGTCGTTCACCTTTGAACAGGAGTCAAAATAGTCTTATACTTGAGGAGGTGAGTCATTTCTCTGAAAACTTACATAATTTTCTTACATATTTAAATTATATTTAAAAAATACTATAATTTAGTCTACCTTATTAGCATTAAAACGTATTTTATTGACTAATACTTTTAGCTAGTTCATTAGTAAATATGATTTGTATGCTCAGAATGTTTGACTCCTTGCGTTCCAGTGACATCCACGTGGATGCCATGTTATTTCCCTTTTTCAATCCAAATGTTCTCCAATGCAAATGCTTTTTATCAGTAATGTGAATGCTATCCTCGCGCTTGCACAATAATTATGCCCTATGTAACAGTCTAGACAGTCTTTTACCAGTAAATGAAAACCAGGTATGACAGCACACACGTACGAAAATTATATCTGGAATGCAAGGGGTTAACTTACTAATTTAAGAAAAATTAATCAGCACAATATTTTGTTGATGAAGTATTTTTATTCATAGGATCGTTCTTAGAGAGGAGTTTCTCCCAAAAAGAAATTGAAATCTTTGTTAAATCAGTTTGGAAAGATTGAAGAGACTACTTTATCAGTGCTAACGAGAGAGAAAGAAAAAAAAAAACTATCCGGTATACTCCTAAGTTGTAAAAATGTTGCCTTTCCTTGAAACACTGAAAGTTTGTTTGTTAATACCGAAATATGATACAACAAAATTAAACACGTGTTCTAAATTAATATTTAATATACATATTTTGAATATGTTAATTTAAACAACTAGAAAAATAAATGGATACCAGTGGATAAATAGAAATAATTAAGAAATAAAAATATACAACAATGAGACCAATTTCCTTAGGAACAATATTTTGAAAAATATATTACTCAAAGAATTTGAAATACAAATTCTTTGAGTAATATTGAATATTAATCAAAATTAAATTTAATTTTAATATTTAAAATTACGAATATACTAAATTACTCCTCTACAGTTATATAAAATTCTCTGTTGTTTCCAAACTTCATATTAAATTACTTAATATAGATTCTGTGACATGAATTTTAAATAATTGTTTTTCTGTCTTTCCATAGGAAGAGGAAATCGATGTTCCTGTTACAAAAATTCTGAAAATGAATAAAAAGGAGTGGGTTTATTTATTGTTTGGAAGTATTGGATCCTGCCTGGTTGGCTGTAGTATGCCTTTATTTGCTGTTACCTTTGGTGAAATATTAGGAGTAAGTTATTATTTACTAATTTGTTTTACTCCTAACTTAAGAAAATGCTTAGATGTAGTAGTACATGTTTTTATTAATACTGCACTACACTTCTCTTACCTTACTTGTGTAATCTCTCGTTAAGTACCCAATCGTTAATATGATTCAGTGAGCATAAGTGATTTAAAAAAACTTTGAAATAAATAGTCCAATTTGACTACAGTATTTTAGTTTCGATTCTTCTTCACCAAGTATTCTAAAGCTATTGACTGAACGGGAATCGGTTTGCATTTTCTCTGGTATATGTTGATTAATACAAATAATTCCTATAATGAGCATTTTTTAAAATTAAGAGATCCTGCGCTTGAGTAAATTTGAACGCAGTTCACCAACTTTTAGATAATGAAATCGCCTCTACGTTAAAGGAAACTTTTCTTAATAATCAAATTCATTTCAGACGCTATTGATGAAAGATTATGTATATGGGAAGAAATTTTCCATTTATAGTACTAACTGTATATAAGAACAGCAGTTAAATAATCTATACAATAGTTCAGAATAAAGTTCGTAAAATGCACTACATTAATTTCAAATTTTAAAATTCGCCATGGATTTATGAGACATTTATTTATGGAATAGTAGCACTTATTGAACAAGAGTTGAAGATTTTGGAAGAAGGTTTATTTTCTATACTTCAAAGAATGTAGTGACTAGTAATCTGATACTGCTCATGATGTAATATGATTACGAGATTATTATTATTATTTACGTCCTTGTTCGCTAGTATATGGTATTGTACCTGCAGATGTATACAAGCTCAAAACTGTAGATTCCACATACAATATATATATAAATAGGATGTTTCAAGATAAGACAAAAAGTATAGACCAACTTGGGTGCACAAATGCTTCCTTTCGGAGTTATAAACTGTCGAAAACATGAAAAAATGAACTTTAAAGGTTCATAGCTTCAATGCTATAGCTTCATAGCTACTGTAGTCGGATCAAGACTTCCCTTACGAACTAATATGTGCGCTATTCAAAAATACATGTTGCAAAACCATAAGGTACTTATCCAACAATTTTTATACAGGTAGTTTGGCTACGGGCATATAATTTGAAGTACTCACTAACTACGTCTATAAAAATTGTTGCGGAAGTATCACAAGATTCTGAAACATGGATATTTGGATAAATCACATACTAGTTTCTAAGTGAAGTCTTGACCCGACTACGGTAGGTCACATAGTATTGGAGCTATGGACCTTTAAAGTTCATTTTTTCATGTTTTCGGCAGCTTATGACTCGGAAAGGAAGCATTTGTGCACCCAAGTTGGTCTATACTTTCTGTCTTATCTTGGTGTCAGGAATCATCTCCCAAACGTTGTCGGTGTTGTTTTGAGACACCCTGTATATAGTGTATATATTGTAAACCCCTGCATATATATATATATATATATATATATATATATATTGTGTGTGTAAAATCTACAGTTTTGTGCCTGTATACATCTGCAAGTACAATACCATTTTTACGGGTGCTTATTTTGAAATAGTTATTCAAAGAAAGCTGTGTCGTCAACAAGATTTACCCGGGATGTGTCTCATTGGTAGATCGGGTACTGGAACTAGACGACACCCGTTTCAAAACAAAAGAAATAAAAGTGAGAATTTCTAAATAGTTTGCAGCGAGGAGAAAAGGAAGGAAGGATGAATTCTGATGTCACAGTACCTGTTGGTCCATTGTTTCAGCTGGACTCCTCGTTGTCCTCTCGGTTATATGATCGGGGTCTGACGTCCTGATCACAATGAAATCTGACTCTCTAGCCACCGGATCAGAACCTGTCGACGACTAAGTTGAAGTTCGTTTAACTAAAGGAAGGTTGACTATCCGCATCTAATCTCCTCAACCGTTTTGCTCCGACAACGGCTATCCGACTCACTCCATTGACTCGACTCCTTCGAGTAGCTTCTTAGACTGACTCCCGACTTACTCCCTGTTTCCGGGTTGATCAGTGTATTTCAAGGTCCAAATCTTCTGGTGATGTGTTTCCTCGAGTCACCTGTTGATGAGATGGATTAGTTTCAACAGGCACTTTAACGTCAGAGATGGTTAGATAATCGGAAAGGAACAATCTCAATTTTGTTACATAAAATACATTTACACAATTCATTACATAAACGTAAACAAACACTTTTACGATTCAGCAACAAAGTCACAAAACTACGAAAGAATACATAATCTGAATTCCCAGACATAAACGAATTCATTGATTAGGACTGTCCTTTCGTATGTCTATCATTCTTGATGCGAACAAATCAGCTTTATGTAATTAGAGAGAGAGAAAAAAAGCAACAGATTCACAACATTGACGACAGTTCCTATTGGTAAATAATGTTTAGACAGTCAATAGATGGATGAGTGGAAATTCGATATTAATCAAAGATCAATAAATATTGATCTCTTCACATCATATACTGGCGAACAAGGACGCAAATAATAATAATAATAATAATAATAATAATAATAATAATAATAATAATAATAATAATAATAATAATAATAATAATAATAATAATAATCTCGTAATCATATTATATCATGAGCAATATCAGATTACTAGCCACTACAGCCACTTTGATACAGCGAGATTACTAATCACTTTGATATTACGGCTGTAAAAAGCCTTGATCCTTTGGAGGTCAAAATTTGACTTAAAAATGTCATAATGAAAACACATATGCACCATTTTGTTCGTAAACTTTCTGCTATTTTCTGATAACATTATCCTATTGCTATAGAACTTTTGTGATTTATTAAAAAGAAAAAGAAAAAGAAAAAAAGAAAGAAAAGAAAAAAATAAAACTTGACACGTGGTTTGCACAGGCTTCATTTGAAATCAACTTAGCACTATTCGAAGGTTCCGCAGAGACCGAAACAAGTGACAGTTTGATGGTACCAGGTCCGGGCTATACGGTGAATGCATTGAAACCTTCCGATCAAGGTCTCTCAATTCCTGACGAGACATTGAAGATGTATGCGGTCTGCCGCTGTCAGCTTGGTATACGATATTCTTCCCGTTAACCAGTTCCAGCCATCTCTTTTGACTTGTTTTATGCTAATTTTCGACAGTACAAGAGCGAGTTTACAATCGTTTTGCCTAGTGGCAGCAACTCGTGATGCATGATGCATTTCTTGCACCAAACGCACAGGGCATCAGTGTGGGCTTTACCACAACTGCGGAATCTCCTCGCTTTACCACGATCTTTGTCACACATTGTTGTCACACATTGTTGTTATGCACTTTTCGTCACTCGTGATCAACTGCTCCAGAAATGACCCGAATTCGTTACGTTTCAGTAGAGATTGAGAGATAGAAATTCGATCTAGTAAATGTCTTTCAACCAGAAATATGGCAACCACACGTCAAACTTTCTTTTACAGCCAGCTTTCTCCAAATAGATTAACAACGTTTAGTAATGAGTGTTTATGTCCTTGCTAATGTCATGACTGCTTACATACCGGTCATGTTCGATGTTTGGCAGAATATCATCCGCTTTTTCTGTGATTGGTCACCCACTACGAATTCCATCCTTGACATCGAAATTTCCAGAACGAAAATAAGTGAACCATCTTTTGCCTGTTGTTTTTGATAACGTATGTTTCTATAAATAACATAAATTTCTTCACAAGCCTGCACATCATTTGGAACTTTATCGAAATAAAATTGTATAATATGGCGCAGTTTTGTAAAAAGTTATCTAATCTTTACGACACAATACCTTACGTCTATTTCTTAGAATTCATTCCAACATTTTTTTGCACATCTACTAGCTCTTCAACTGTCAGCTAATTCACCACCCAATTGTTGACACTCAAGGAACTCGAGAACGGTCCCCTGAATTTATTATTAAAATTGTCTTAATAGTACTGTTTTAGTGTTAATAAATTAAATAATTTGGTTCAGAAAATTTCTCTTGAAAATTGAAGATTATGGATAAAGAAAAAAAGAAAGCAAAGCTACCTTACATTGGATTTTAACACATTAACTACATGATTGAAATTAAAATGTAACATTACTGACAATGAAGCAAAAATACTGAAATTTTTGGAAACAATACTTTAGTATAAGAATGTTTTTTTTTTTAAATATATTATTATAACAGTTGAATGATAGTTTCTAATGTTTACTAGACTGGATTAGAGCTATTTCTAGGGAGTATCTAGTTAACTAATTAAAGTTGTCAAATAGTCCAAAGTTTTAAATATTTAAAGTGAAAGTTACTTGAAGATATACCTCACCCACTGCGACTGATATATCTTGAGATTTGAGACACTAATGTCATATATTGCGCAAAAGGTTCAACACTTTTTAGACTACCTAATATATCACTATGAAGATAGAATGAGATTTTTTGTGAAAGTTTTGGGAAGAAAAAGAACAATGATGAAATTAAGTTATTAATCATTATGCTGATGAATTTCAGTAGTTCTTTGAATTTTATGATACTTCTCTATCTTAAAAATGTATTCACTATATATATCTGTCGAATATATTCTAGCTTACCACTGTTTCCTGCAATTATATAAGAATATAAATTATAACTCAAATTTTTTTCAGGCTCTTTCGCTGCAGGATCCAGATGATGTTATGACACAAACAAATTTCTACGCTTTAATGTTTCTGCTTATAGGTATTGAAGCCGGAATAGCAACTTTTTTGCAGGTAACTACGTATATTGAAATTAGTAGAAAAAGAGATGATCATTTAATGTTTCACAAATTCATATTATTTGTTATATCTGGTTCTTATATCCCCCTTACGTTTAGTGTTTAATCAGTATGTACTAATATAAGGAATTTCGCAGATAAAATACAGTTATATATATTTTTTAAAAATGTCTGTAGATACGTGGTTTTGGGTATCTACATTTGTTCTTTTCTCGACTGGTTTTATGTGCCAAGGTAATTCCCGATTATTATTATTTATTTATTTATTTATTTATTTATTTATTTATTTATTTATTTTGTATAATCTATTCAAATATAAATGCATGGAACTTCAATGTAACCAGTAATGGAACTTCAATTTCAACCTCCTATTTTGAATTTTTTCTCACCTAATATATCACTGTGAAGATAGGATGAGATTTTTTGTGAAAGTTTTGGGAAGCGAAAAGGAGAATGATGAAATTAATATATTAATCATTAATTAATATTTCTATTTTTTCCTATTTTTTCTCAGTACCTCGTAGGAATAATTAGCCTTCTTACGTTTCATTAAGAGGAAGAACTCGAGAGCTGATAATAAATAACAAAAGGGAATATGAGGGAGTTAATAAAATAATATAAACAAGTACACACCGTAAGTGCGTTAATAAAAGTGAATTAAATGAGAAGTTATATAAGTATGAACAAACTTTTTAAAAAAATTAATATATTTCTCTATATCTGTAATAAACTAAGCATCGATAACCGTTGCAATAACAGCCAATAAAAAATTATTTCGTAAATAATCACAGCACTATTACAGTATTAGAGTCTCGGTGTATTCACTAATCTCCCTGTATTCTGATACCGTTTATTAAATCACAGAATATACGTTTTGTAAAAAAAAAAAAAAAAAAAAAAATCTTTTTTATCCTTCTAATTTTCCGCAACTTACACATCTTTTCTTTCCGTATTCTTGTTTGTCTACAAAATACTGGGTTGAGTTATTACATAAACAGACGAAAGATTGTACGTTTCCCATTTATGTACTGGCGCTAAGAACGAAGAAGCTAAGAAGGAAGACTTGACAAACTTCAAGACTAAAGGCCAGTCAAACCATCATATAGAATATGACAGTTTTCTCATATTCCAAAGACGTTTGATCTGCCAGGTCATAGAAGGAAGGAAGGTACAGTTCCTGATTCGATGCCCGAAGGGAGAAGATAAAGAAGACCATTCGTATCCAACAGATCAAGGATCGACTCGAGAAAGAAAACAGAAGAATTACATGGAAGACCTCTCCGCTAATTACTAGAGCGAGCCAGGCAGGAAGGGTTTTCACGAACATAGAACAAGCTTTACCACTGAGAAACTCAGAGCGTCATCTGAATTCAGCACATCAATATGACTGAGGTACAACAAAACCTTCCTTACACGTAACCAACCTTACATTGCTTGGCAATTATGTTTAAATCCATGTATTTTATTCTTTTATAACGTAATTTCGTTCCCAATTATTACGTTAATTATGATGTCTAAGTACAAGGTATTGAAAAGCATGAGGAGCAGAAAATAAGGAAATCTCTTTTGTTTATTTTAAACAAAATACAGTCTATGGTTCAATAAATGTTATAAGAATGCACGCACATAGTGAATACCGATAGATTTTCAATATTATCATAACACATCGGAAGTTTCGGGTAGCTCTTCCTAGAATTAATACGCCATTTTCCTGTTATAGTTTCTTCTAACTTCCGGCTTATTACTACTACTTCCTTTTTAAAATAGTACGTAATTGTTAAGTTAGTTAATGTTTCTCTTTCCTTGATTTCTTTCTAATTAAAAGAAACTATAAATTCAGTTCCTTAGGTATCTGATCAAATTTCTTCGCTCTAGACCCTTTTGTGGGTTCAGAGGTTATGGACATTTTAGTTTCGCTTTTAAATATAGCCATTCTGAACGTAAAGTTTCTCATTTAGTTTCAATATCATTAACGTGGGAAACACAAGGAACAAATATCCAGTGGAGACTTAGCAAAAAAGAAAAAATATTAATTTTAACACGTATTGCAGTTTTCTACGAAGCTAATGCTAGGATAGTTTGAGAATTTAGGTTAGTATATGAATCAGATTGAGAATAGAATGATTTAAGAATAAACTATCAGAAATTTCAATTCTTGTCTCTTTGTTTCTGGACACTGTAACTCTGATCTAATTGCAATTGAGTTCTGAATCACTGAATCATAGCATTCAGCTGCAAAAATATATTTTAAAATACAAATAATGAGTTCTTAATTTATCCTACATCCAATTTAATCCAAAACTAAACTAAATTGTCAATCTATTTTAGTATTGAGTCCGTCAAAGACTGCAGTACGTTTAAAGCGAGCGATAAATTTGCTCTTGGTGCTTTCTTCAAGTTTTAGCATTAATATTTATTCATATTTACTGATAACGTCAGGATTTTCACCACCCAATTAATACTCAAAGAACCCCAAAACACGAAACCCTGAATTTATTATTAAAATTGTATTGATAGTACTGATTTTAGTGTTAATGAATTAATTCGATTCAGAAAATTTAATTTGTGTCTTGTAAATAAAATTGAAGATTATGAATAAAGGGAAAAAGAAAGGGAAACTGCTTTATCTTGGAATTTAACACATTAACTACATGGTTGAAATTAAAATGAAACATTACTGTCAATGAAGCAAAAATACTGAAATTTTCGAAAACAATATTTTAGTATAATTTTTTCCCTATATATTATTATAACAGTTGAATCATAGTTTCTAATACTTTCTAGGTGGGATTAGAGACCTTTTTAAGGGGTATCTAAGCAACTTACTAAGAGTGCCAAATAGTCCCGTGTTTAAAATATTTAAAGTGAAAGTCACTCGAAAGTTTACAAGTTTTCAATCATTTTGCTTCAAGAATTCAAATTTTGAAAGTAGATTGCAACAATATTAAAAAGAAAAAAAAAACTTATTGAACAGATATCGAAATTACCAACAGCCTAAGATTAACTTTAAAAAATAAAGCATGACAAAAGTAAACATTTTTATTAATTTAACACGTGTTAAAATTTTGGCAATGTATATTACCTTATCAGAAACATTGTCTGATGAATGTGCTAATGTGTCTGATGAATATGTCAATGTATCTGATAAAGACAATAATATCTCCGAAACTATAACAAGGATTGTTAATAATAAGTGTTTCCTGGTCAGATTTCACTTTGTTAAGTTATATGTATCTTCCAAAGCTAGAATTTGAAGTATTCTGATTCGAAAGACAAAGATAGATTGAATAAGTAAGGTTGTCTGCGATAGCGAACGTGTTGTTAGGTTCATGATAATAAGATTGACAGATGAAATTATGAACTACTAACAGATAATTATGAACTTACTATTTGAGTACGGTTAAGCGAAAACCTAAATAGCTTTATACATAAATCTTTTTCTCGAATACAACTATATACTTTTACTAAACTCATCTTCAAATTTAGATTTAACGCTGACAACCATTCTATTTATGTGCATATAGAAATGCACTGTAACATTTTGAGGATTTCGAATCTTTAGGAGGGCTCCTTCATTTTTATATGGTTATCGTACGTACCTTTGGAGTGGAACATTCAGGTTCCATTCTCGATGGGAGCTCAGGTGGTTTGGATCTCACGTTAAACTATAAGTCCATGTCTTATATATCTTCAGTGCTGAAAGGGATGCCAAATAAATTAATCAAATCACTAGGATGTTCCACCATTTCTGATTCTTATATAACAAAACCAACTTACATGCACTATATACCACCTCACTGGAACTAATCTGGCATTTGAAAGTAGTCAAAATATTAAAGCAATGATTTCTTTTCTTTTAAGATGTATATGTTCGGTGTAGCAGGAGTTAAATTAACCATGAGAGTGAGAGAGATGTGTTTTGGTACCATGTTGAAACAGGAAATGGGTTGGTTTGATGATGATAGAAATAGTACAGGAGCATTGTGTGCTAGACTTTCTGGTGATGCAGCAAGTGTGCAAGGCGTAAGTATTTTTTCTTCTATTTTGATCTCAGAGAGTAAATATTAAAACTTTATCGTTTTTCTCAAAATCAACTAACTAACTAAGTATATTGCCTATGGAACCAAATGTTTTCAATGTCGAATGCACAGAAGCTCTTCATTGTCTTTTGTCCATAGGTAACTTGATCCAGTTTCTATTTCATATTCCTATTTCTGCGTGATCCCCCATAATATTGTCTTCAAATCTGCACCAAGATCTTTCTAGTGGTCTTTTTTCTTCTATTAAACTTTTGAAAATGTTCTCGTTTTCTTTCATTGTGGCTACATGAGCAGCCCACCTGAACTTCCTAGACTTAATGACCCCAACAACGTTAGGCGAAAGGTATAAATTATGCATTTTCTAGTTACGAAGTTTTTCTATACCCTTTTTCTATTCATCTCGGATCCGAATATTCTTTTCAAGATTTCATTTTCAAATAGTTGTCAGAATCATATATGTAATCAAAGTTCAAAGTTTATTTTGTAAACTTTCTAAGATAAAGGGTAGAACAAGTTGGAATGTTTCGGACAACAAACTTCTTACTATTGACGTCAAAAGAAACATTGCTATGAAACCGCATTGCACAGTATACTCCGAGACGCATAGAATAACTTGTTAAAAATTTTAAGAAGCTATAAAATATAGTAGCTGCTGTTGTCCAAATATATTGATTTAATTTCAAGATAAACTTCAATTTTGATTCTTAGTTCTCCATGCTTAATTCATATCGTGATCTTATATGTATAATGTTTTAAAATAAAAGAAGAATGAACCATACTATAAATATTCCGGCCTAAGTAGGTTCTATTACTTTCACTAATTAAAAAAAATAATTCCCCAAAACTAAGCTACTCTTTATTTACTGGTATCGGTGCATGCACACAATACTTTTAATTACTTCATAGATATTATTTGTTATCTTCATGCTAGAAAATATTCTTTTCTTTTCTTTGCAATCTTATAGCATTCACTCTTGTATTCTCCAGCTCCTGCTCACAAAACTGTCGACTCATGCCAAATATCACAGACTATTGTCCTCTTACTTTTCAGATTATTCACTATTACACTCTTCACAGACTATTTACTATCACACTCTTCACAGACTATTAGTATACTATAACATTCTTCACAGACTATTCACTACGTCTTCTTACACTCTTTAAAGACTATTTAGAATACTATAACATTCTTCACAGACTATTCATTATTATAGTGTGTTAGAATATATTCTACATACAAGGTTTAACGATGTAATTATAGTACCAATCTTGACATAATTAGTTGAACAGAATAAATGAGAATTAATATATTTAAAAAAAAAATCACTTAGTACATTACACAATTCATATTGTCAACACATACATCCTTAAATATTTCTGATGACTGTTTCATTTCCATTGAATGACTTCTTTATTTTTATGTGCAGGATTTACTTTAATAAGTGTAATAAGACATAGATCCCGAGGGAAAAAGAAGTTACGGGAATAATAATAATAATAATACAAAATTTGCAATAATAATAATATTTCCTTTAATTTCTTCTTGACTCTGACTTTTGTTTCTTGTTAGAGTGGAACGTGTTATTAGAGTAGTAATAGAAGTAAAGAAGGAGTAAAAAGGATATTTTCTTTCTTTTCATCGCCTCCGATTTAAGTGGATTTAGTAATGATATACTAAGAAAAGTTAACCATCAAGTTATTATTGAAAGGTGCACTTTTAAAACTGATCATATGCACTTAGATTAAGAACCAACAAAACTTTATAAACAAATACAGCAGAAAACTGTGAATTTTAAATATGGGATTAAAAATTCTTAATGTTTTCATATTGCTTGGACGCATTTATATATTAATGTATAATAATATGGGAATTGTTTTACCGTATTTATGCGTTGTAACTATCTTTCTTCGTATATTTTGATATCAAATTCTCCTGACTCCAGTGTCTGAGCAACTAAATCGGAAGAAAATCTCGAGTTGCTGCCCATTTTCTTCCTAAAACTGTGTGTTTTATCCTAGTCTAACTTTTATAAGTACACCAACGTGTTCTTTTATCCTTTGTTATAACAAAAAATAAAATTCAACAGATAATGTGGTGAGTAACAATAAGTATTTATGAAATTATAGCTAGTACAGCTTCAATATCCAATTTTCTATCTAATAGACATGAAAACACATTATATTTCTATTTAACACTTTATAGAAAACGTTCTTTGTTTTGGTGTTATCAATAGAAAAATAGTTAAACATCGCGTTAAAATTTGCCTCCTTTCAGTGTAAACTCTTCTTAAGGTGCTGGATTTTATTAGATTTTCATAGAGCCTACTGAAAACTACTTATATTCTAAGAAACAAAGTTAAAAGTTTTCCGAAGAGTTTTGTGATTAATTTTTTACTAATGTTTCAGATTACAGGTACAAGATTGGGCTCCATTCTTCAGGCTATTGCAACTCTTCTACTTGGAATTGCATTAGCAATGTATTTTGAATGGAAACTTGGATTAGTTACGACCCTGTTTGTTCCTCTTGTGATTGGGGCAACTTTTTTCGAAGGAAGAGTAATTCGTGCACAAGTTGTTACTGAAAAGCAAGCGCTCGAAGAAGCTACAAAGGTAAGGTTACGAAGTGTAGATTAGAAGATTTTTAAGAGTTGTTATTTTGTCTTTGAGATGATGATTCAAAGCAGATTTTTATCAAGTTAATTGTAAATAATTTTGTGTACTGAACACACTTATCTTACAGGTCTTCTTTTCTATGTGACAATAGTTAAATTTTCAATTCTGCTCAGGAGTCTCTTTCACGCAAACAGGGTTAAGCAAATTAGGTAATACATTCTATACCTATTACAAGAACTTTAATAACTGTAATTCAGAGGCAAGGTGTTGAGTATTCATTTTCCTTAAAAGCTGAGGTTTTAGTGGTCTTTACGATTTTTATACACTCTTTTCCGTGATATAAAATCTGAAGCCGTAATCTTCATATTTATGTAGATAGCAAGTGACAAAAGGTTGAGTGTTCTTATACTAGTCTCGTGGAATAATCTCTGTAAAATTTTATAAATATATTATAAATTTTATAAACTGAGTATTATTTAAACTGAGTATTACTATGATTGAAAGCAGTTAGTTTGCTGCTTGAATGATTTGACTAATTAACTGGATATTTAAATGCTAATAAAGGCTTGTTTGAAAGATTATTGTTTAAGTTTTGACGTAAATTGTTTAAAGGCTAATGATTTACTCGATTCTTAAGGATTTTGAAGAATTGGATTAGGATTTTTGAGAGCGTTAATATTTTTGCGAAGCTAAATTTAATTGAAACATATGGTTGCTCAACAGTTATTAATGACCATTTGAACACTAATTAAAGTAAATTTGATTAATATTTGCTCTTGTTGAAATTAAATTACTGTTGTGAATTGCTTTTGTGATAAACGCCTTTCTTTAAAAGACTTGAGTAAGAAAGAATCCGAAGAAGTATACTGTTTATAAAATTGATTCAGCATAGCAATTATAGGAATTATTATTTTTTTATTTTATTAATTATTATTATTTTTTAAGATTTTGTACGTGATTTAATTAATGTAAAATAAATTGTAAAATAGAGATTTGGGTTTTGAGGTTTGAAAATGTGATCATTTCTCCTTGAGGTTTGTTCAAAAAGTATTGTTTAAAGAGTCTAATTAACCACGTAATATTAATTACATATTAAGATTTCTATAATGTTAAAACACTGGATTCTGTCGACTGGACAGATCTTTCTGAGTAAGTGTCTGGAGACTCCAAGCACTTCACTGCATTAAGGTCTGCAGTTTATTTCAATCATAATTATGTTTGCCTTTTGTTTTGTTTTTTTCTTGAGTTCATAGTTAAGCTGTGGTTATTCTTAGCTAGCGCAGGAACATTACAATGTGACAACTGACATTATACCTCTGAGATACAGACATACAATTGTGTAATACATATTTTTGTGTAGTTGAAACAGAATATAGAATTAAAACAAAAACAAGTACTGAAGCGATTTGAGAATGAAGGAAGTTTGATTGAAAAAGAGGACTTGTGACGTTAGTTGGTCAATGGAAATACAGGAGATATGAAGAATGATTAAATACGCAATGAAAAGACGGATATTGTAGATAGCAGTACCAACAGAAGCATGAATAGAAACAATAAAATATAATAATTAAGGATTAGTGATACTGAAATTTCTTATTATTGATTATAATTTACAGTAAACAATATTCTTTGTTAATTACGTCGTTTCCTGTATGCTGTTAATTATTGTTTTTCTTCCATGAATACTGTTTTTCTTCAGCTGCATTCTACTTATTTTAAACTTGATAATACAGTCGCATAATCCTGGACATCAACATGGAGCCGAACCCAATGTTCTTAAATTGCTACTTTTTCCTTTAATATTTCATATTTTCTCTTTATACTTCTTTCTCTCCTTTCCTGATGAAGCATTCGCAAAATCGTTTTTATTTATTTATTTGAGTTTAGTGACAGTACTTAACTAATTTCATCTTAACTAACTTCGGGTAAGTAATTAATATATTTCAGTATAAATATTAGGACAAATTTTGATGAAGTTACAATTTGAAATATTTGGCCTGAGAAAATCCTAATTATTTTACAGTTTCTAACTGATTCTTTGTAGAAAAGTATGCTGACTGTTATCTTAGAATTTACAGTGCTGTGAATCCCCAATTAAAAAGTAAATAAATATGGATAAAAGACATTAACCTACTTCAGAAAAAGAGCAGAAAATAATTTTAAAAAGCACTAGAAAGGGAAAACTAATTAATGCCTAATATAATGTACTGGTAATTATATTAGGTAATTTTATATTTTCAATGGTAATTTTATTAGACACTAGTTTGTTTTAGCACAAGCTTAAAATTTTTGTATTGATAATAGTAACGTTTTAGCATCTTTATTATTTTTTTTTTCTGCTTTGAAACTTTTAAGTATGCAGCTCAATGCTTTTGGTACTAAATGTGATTGTTTTCTTGTTTGAATTAATTTTGCAAGATAAAAGTACTAAATACAATGCTTATTAAATAAAAAAAAAAAAAAATATAAAGTATAAGATTTTTCATACTTCAAATTAAAACCATATTCATCCATCGCATTTCTCCTCAGTGTCGCCTGATCTATCAGATGCACCGTCATCCTATTTTAGTTTACTTTAGAGCTATATTTTATTGTTCCCAACATAGCTTTTTGCTCTCAACGTAACCCCACCATATTTTTTTAAATTTTGCATCTTTAAGTTGTACTGATGATATGCTGAAAATTATTCCCTTAGTTTTGTTTAGGAAAAGATGGAGTTAATCCATCTACTGCAAGACAAAATGGGTTAAATTTAGAGTTGCCCCTCCGTTTTTTATAACAATTAGGAAAATTTACAGGAGAAATGGGGTAAGAAATGATAATTTGGAGTTCTTATGTGATGTTTAGGCGTGTAAGTTTGGCAGCAAAGTTATGTTTAATACTAGAAAAGATATGTAGAGGAGAGGGGGTAGGTGGGTGGGAAGGATTCAATAATTCAGCAGCATCAATAATCCTGGACTAGTCGTATAGGATGGCGAATCGGTGTGTTGAATATGATATTACCGCATTAAGTTTTACAAAATTATATATAAGAATAATGAAGAGAATCTATTAAATTTTTATGAGAACCACGGATTACTGAGTTTAAGTGATAATTGAAGCATCTATGAGAATCTGTTCCAGTCACTGTTCTAGTCTAACTAAAGACTAACCTAACTTAGCCTAAATTAACAAAACCTAACCTAAACTACCCTAACCTAACAAGTTTTATTGTTTAAACTGCTCTTTTGTAGGTTTGAAGCTGGAGGGCACCTCTAAACTTAATCTGACAAAATTAATGTCAGCTGTTTGTAACAAAAACACAAAGACCAAATACTTTTAATCAAGATAGGATATACAATTTAAAATGTGTCGAACATGCAACTGTTTTTTTTTTCTACAAACTGTTCAACATATTATTTTTCTTCCTTTTAAGATTGCAGTGGAGGCTATTAGCAAAGTACGAACCGTTGTAAGTTTAGGAAAGGAAGAAGCTTTTTATCTGCAGTACATGGAAAAGCTCGAATTGCCCCATAAACAATCTAAGAAAAGAATTCATCTCAGAGGTTTTGTATTTGGAATAGGACAATCCATGCCAGTCTTTGCATATGCAGCCTCCCTATACTACGGTGGATATCTTATAGTTGCCGAGGATCTTCATTACAAAAGCGTTATCAAGTAAGAAGTAATTTCATTTATAGATAGATATATTTTTGTGATATACTATTCTGTGAGAGGTACTTATATAACATTATAAACGGATGACTAAGTGAAAGTCTTATAAATAAGTTAAGTTTCCCTTTTTACTGCTAGTTGCTCTGGATATAGTCTACTACTAAAATAGTACCGAAAAATATATGTTTCTGGTATTACGGAATTAACATGCATTTCAATTTCATTGAATTTATGTATTTGCAGCTTATCAGGGCTATTCAAAAGAACAGAGATAAATTTGGAAATACTATTGTATTTTTTCGAGAATATGCTAACAGGTTCAGAAATCTTAACAATCATTTCATTTACTTTAAATTCTAGTTTTTGGAATTTTCGGAAATCGGAATTTAAAGTGAAACTAACATGTAAGATGTACTTGTCTGTCACCACTCAGTATTAATAATAGACGAGCGTCAGTCAAAAAGTTAGTTGCACTGCTTAAGAAAACAAAACAGGATAGAAATTTTAGAATAACTTTATTTGTATCAGAATAACTTTATTTGTATCATAAAGTTCCATTTACAATCTACTTTTCGACATAATTACGTCCGTTATTTAAGCATTTGTCGAGGAGTGACACAAGATTTTCTATGCCTTCTGCAAAGAAATCTCGTCCATTCTTGGACTGCAGCTTTCACCTCGTCATCTGAGTGGTATCGTTGCTTTGAAAGTTCTCCTTTTATGGGACCAAACACATGGAAGTTACACGGTGAAATGTCTGAGCTGTAAGGAGGGTGATCCCAAATTTCTCACCTAAACTTTGCCAGAAGTTGGCACATTTGTTATGCGCTGCATGCAGCCTTGCATTATTATGCAAAAACACAATGCCTTTGAACAGCTTACGTGACATTGTATTTTCACGATACATTTCATGCAACTGCTGATAAATTTCAGTTCAGTTATACCTTTTCGCCCACAAAAAAAAAAAAACGAATCACTACACGCATTTTCAAGTTGGACGCCACTTGCAGCCGTCGAGACATGTTTGCGACTGATTATCAGCACACCTTCACTTGCCTCGTGAAAGCCACTACGTCACACGATACAGCTACATGTCTGCAATGTTGCCGCACAGTTTTATTAAAATAACCTTTGGCTGAAAATATTTACGAAGGAGTGCAACTAACTTTCTGACTGACCCACGTATTACTCAGAAAACTTAAGGGAACTCTAGCTACTATATAAGTTAACTCAAGAGAATTATTACTAGAAGAAATCAAAAACTACTTTCTTACTTTACAAAACAAATTACCTTTCAAACTGATCAATGTTTCCGGTTTTATCACTTTATAACACTTTTCACGATAGTTCATTCCACACTAGTAAGAAGCTTTCCATACCACACTTATAACCATTGCAGTGAACAAACCTTCAGTGTTGGAAGTCATACTTTTTTTTATTAGATATAAAAGATCTGAAAATGAGAGTGCATAAAGTTCAGTTAGTCTTCGATGAGAATGTATAGAGTTTTCGAACCTCATCATTACATTATTAAGTGTCATATACTCTGTTGCATAAAGTGATGATAGCAAAAAACTATTCAAGACACATCTTTGAAATGTAATAAATTTGCTTTTCTTTCATTTTGAAAATATACTACCATAGTAATTCTGCTACCATGGAGAAACAAGTTTAAACATTGTCGAAATAATAATGTGGATTTTCTTTAAAACTTCACATTTGTTTATTTTTAAGTTTGAATTTTACTTCTAACGATTGTGCTCTACTGGCTACTAGAGACTATCTGAAATGATTTATTATAAAAAGAAATGAAACATAGATTGATAACAATAAAAATCTTATCCTGGGAAGGACTCGAACTCACAACCAGTAAGTCTCGTGGTTTTGTGCACGTTTCTTGTACTTTGCTACTTCTGTTATTTATCGATTGAGTACTTATTTTATGTTTAAAATCAAGAATTACAGGAAATTTCATTGTTATCCAACTTGATGTTATAATAACAGCGAAAATCTTTACCTGTATGAGAAGTATTGTAAAATCTCTCTTCTGTGCCTCTTAATAATAATAATAATAATAATAATAATAATAATAATAATAATAATAATAATAATAATAATAATAATAATAATAATAATAATAATAATAATAATAAGTTACTTTAAAATATCCAAAATGTATCGCAAATAGTCGGCGACGCTATCAATGTTAATTTATTCGAAACTTCACTAAATTGAGAACATGTTGTAACAGAAAGGAAATAAAGACACTTCACGATTTCATTTAATTCTGTTAAGTAAACTGAAGATTGACTACGTATTAATATAATTTATGAATACCAAAAATATTGTTCGAAAATAAAACAGAATTTAATTTTAAAAGTAATCATTAACTTTAAATATGTTTATCGTTTATGTCTGTTGAGATCCTTCTTCAGATTAAAAACTTCTTTTCTTCTTGTTTGTATGTTTCATAAACTCTTTGAACTGTGTAAATCATGACGTTATATTTTCACTATTTATTTTACTAGAATTATTATTTAGTTTAGTGTAATAGATGCCAAACGTACAAAATGTTCTGTAAAGGCTGACAGGATGTGCCAATGTTCCAATGACCGTCACGGTTTTGAACGAATCCCCCACACTTCTAGCCCGGAGGATTTAAACCCTTAAAACATCTCGTGCAGGCAGATTTTAGGGGTATTTTGAAAATTCATTAACTTCTCTCTTATTAGGCATAATGGAATGATTTTTCAGAATGAAAAAAATAAAGAATCAAATTATGACAAAAAGAACGTACTCGCCTCTTGCATGACTGCTTGACAGGTTCCCAATATATGGTAACTTTTGGACATGTATACATCAACTCAGCCAATCAATTGTACACATTTCGATTAAAAAAAAAAAAAAAAAGAGAGAGAGAAGGCACATCCTACGATTTCAAGAACAAAGAGAATGGATTTCTTAGCTTGTCTGTGGTTCCTCCCGTCTACGTCAATTGAAAGAAAAACTGAACCAAATACTTCATATGTTTTTGGCAGTCAGGAGACTGACATACGAACCCTAACATCATTACATATCGAAGAAGTGTCAACAGATATGATTTAAAAACCTTCGATGTTGTGTTTGTTTACGCTTCGTGCGATTTATTAAAGCCCACACGTTTTGATGACGCAGCATTCATGATAATATGCTTTCCGGACCGAAGATAATAATACGCTATTATATAATCCATTTCGGGTTAAAAAATAGACATGCTGATATTAGACCGGAAACTTTTTGCCTCTATTAGTATTAATCTGTGTGTAGTGCTCTAAGCCAGTGATTTTGTAATCGTTAACCTGCACAATTATTTTACCAGTCCGCGGTAAATTTTATGTTGATTATTTACAAGATATCAACCGAAACAGTCTGTGGTGAATACGCACATATCACTTGGGTACCGTCATCGTGTTTAATTGAAACTGGAGACATTTGAAAAAGAAATTCACAAATTTTATTGATAAATCAGGGGACTTCTGTGACCACTTATAGAAAATATTATTTAGGTTTTCAGCACTCCCAACCATTACCAGGTGTTCATTCATATGTTTCCGAATGTCGAGAAGCTGATGCTTCGTCTAACTGGAAAATAAATCATTGTCTTCTTGTTCTTCTTGTTATTGCAATTGTGGAAACAGCTCTTCAGTGAACATATCAAGATAATTTCTACCAGTGGTGCATTCTTAGAAGAAGAATGTGCCATACAAACTTTCTTCGTACATGTTTCCACAATTTCCTCTTTGATAGGTTGTTTACCTAAATAGCCTTCCCTTTGAACGCATATGGATTCACTTTCCTCAAAGGGGTCTTTGCTAGTATGATAGTGAAATCGGCTCTTGATCCAAATTGGGTCGTTATTGACCCAAAATGTTACTTTGACCTAAAACCACCCCAAAAAATGTTTCCACCCCTACCTCCACCGTTTGCCGAATTATCGTGTCATACATGCTCAAAATTTAATATATATATATATATATAAATCTGGTTGTGGTGGTCCAAATATTTTGAAAGTTTCACAGATTGTAGATACTATATAGATGTAAATGTGAACATTTTTTCAAAAGAATCGATGTGCATTTTTTTGCGTGTTGAAAATTTCAAAAATTTGTAGAAAAAAATTGGAGGGGGGGGGTACATTGCTGTTTTTTTGTTCCAGCTATTGTATTATCTTTAGATATAATGTATATTTTTTTAGGATCTGAAAGTGATGGTAACATTGTCAAAAAAATAAAACTGAAAAGAAAACGTGTTTTTTCACAGCTTTTTGACCATTTTAAAAACCTCAAGGTCAAAACTTCGAACATTTCTTTGCCAGAGTTCACTGATTTATTTAAAACAGACTCTAAAGTTGAAAACATTCCAATCAACGAAGACAGCGACGAAGATTGATTTAATTATCGCAAATTTGTGTTTGGTTTTTGATTTGTTCTCATTATCAGATAATATTTATGTGTACCTTATTGCTTTGTGTGTTAAAATAAATGAATATGTATAGCAAATAAGTTTACTCAAACAAATATATTAAAATGAAAACACATTGATATAGCTGTGTTTAATATATGGTTTTGTCTTGTTTTTCTCTTAAATTAAATGTTTTTTTGGTTTTGTTTTCCAACTCTTAAACTTTAATTTTGTACATTAAAGCTTTAATTTCATGATTGTTGAAGTAATAAGGTTCAATTGCATCCAAAATTTCGAATTGGAAAAACACAACTGCAATTGTGTATAAAATAGATTTTAAATTATTTTTTTTTTAATAGCCTTATAATAAATAACAGACAAGCTTGGAAAAATTGAAAAAAAAGATTCGGTACCCAAAACTTGCTATTAGGAGCATTCCAAAGTACTCTTGTTAAATATTAAGTTCGATTCAAAGTTTTGGCATTGAGAATCCTAAAATGCTCAAAACACTGTGTAAAAACAAGTTTTTTAGTTTTAATTTTTTGACAATGCCAAAACTTTTTGACCCTGAAAAAATATATGTTGCATCCAAGGGTATTATATCATTTTGAACAACAAGAAAAAAAAGAAAGAAAAAAAAAGTGATCCCTCTTCAGATAGTCGTAAAAAATTTTCGGGTGAGTGACGTCCCTAATTTACGCAGAAGCAATAGAAAAGAAGCCAAAACAGAGAAAGAAAGAAATAAGATGAACCGTCCCTAGGTTTTCAGAAGGGAGAACAATCAAATGGAAGTACCTGTACCAAAATGTAATTAATATGCTGTAAGTCTTGACTCAGTAAAACTTGCACATCTTAAAAAAAATTGGTTTGAGAGGAACTAATGCCATATATGAACATGTTAAAGAAACGGAACATGATATAGATTGGGAAAATGTACAGGGACTAGAACGGGAGAATAGACCAATAATAAGGAAATGGAAGGAAGCACAAAGGATAAAGAAAGAAAAAAATGACAAACTAATGAAGTGGACAACTGGACTGTTAATACATGAACTATGGGATAAATTATTAGAACAAATTGAAGAAAAAAAAGCAAGACTAGACAGATTTACATGTACTTTATATTCATATATTTAATATTGTTATACTTATATATAGTTTTATATATTGTTATACATTTTTTTTACTTTTTAAATTCTATATGTATTTTTATATTGTTATATTTATAATCAGTTGTATTTAATATAGTTTTGTTACTTGTAAATTATATCTAATAAGCATCAAGAGAGGATTAAGAGAAAGTTTTTAAGGCAGTTGGTTAATTATAAACAGGTAGACTACAGATGTTTGGAAAAGATAAACACAGGTAGAAAGGTAATTAAGTCAGGGCAGGTGTCCGACATATGACTCACGAGGAAGTAAGACTCAGATGGCTTCCCATATAAACAATGAATCTAAGTACTTGCACTTTTAGTATATATTTCTATGCTCTGTAGATATCTCTTTCAGTTAGTGTCTGATGAAGATAACGTTAAGTTGTCGAAACCATTACACTGTATTTTAGTTTTAATAAGTGTATATACTCTGGTCAGAAGTGTTAATTGTTCCTTTAGTGAATTCCAGAGTCGTCATGAATAGTATTGCTATGATTTTATTCAATTTTAGATATAAGTACAGGCTACTTTAATTTATTTGTGATTGCACCGATTTTAGATATTTTGACGAAAGAAATCAATAGAAACATGTGTATATTAATATTTCAGAATCTCCGAAGCACTTCTGTTTTCCACAATGATGATTGGTCAAGCATTAGGTTTTACACCAGACTACAATCAAGCTAAGATTGCGGCAGGAAAAGTATTTAAACTACTCAACAGAAAACCTGAAATGCATAATCCTCCGCCATCATCAGATAAATGGGTAAACTAACTTTTTATATATGTATAATTTTATACTGCTAGTTAAAAAAGAATTGCAATAATACATAAGTCAAGAGCCATACAACTTGATTTAGCAAGCAGAATACACAGGAAAGAGTAGAAATAACTGCTGCTACAGATGCAGCAACGAGAAAAAGAGATGTTGAGTATGTATCTTAGCAATGTTATGTGGTTTCGACTTGGTAAATTTCATCTTCTGTGACTACGGGTGAGTTATTGTCTGCCATGTGCGGTCATGGACCAAAGTGTTTAATAGACATTAGATCTTGTTTGTATATATATATATATATATAGTATTTAATTTTGCTGTATTTTATACAATTTTTCTGAATATGAATGCAGATATATTATAATAAGATATATGCGTGTGTTTCACTTACATAATGTTTGCATAGTATGTTTGTGACACTAAAGAACTAAACAACAAGAAAGCCGTAAGCTAGAGGTTCAGTTAAAATCAAGATGATGAAACAATATTTGACAACAAAAAACTTGAAGTTACTTCATAGATGAAACAAAAACAATAATTATACTCTTTATCTTACCTTTACTATTTGCCATTTATTCATACTATGATAGAAAATGTATTATTCGAATGCTTCATACTAAAATATCCAAACACACTTATTCGTATTTAATATTGCTTTACTTAAGGATATCTAATCATTCTTATTGCTTGACGTAGCAATGGGTGAAAGACGGAAAGGATAAAAAGCCATTATAACTTTTGTTGATAATTCCTTTCAAGCATAAGAATTACTTCCATTGGCTGGGGTTAAAGTCAGTTAGGGGTAAGATTCCGATCTTAATATATATATTTTTATCTAGCTTCTTCAGTGCATAACACCTCTTTGTCATTTTTATTCAATAATCTCAATATGATTGACATAAAATGTTTACATCTTCTTCATGTATATATTATATGAATTTTCTCTTGTTATCAGATATGTGAAGGAAGTGTATCATACTCAAACATTGAATTCTTCTATCCAACTCGACCAAGAACAAAAATCTTAAGAGGTCTCAACTTGGACATTAAAAAGGGTCAGATGGTAGCTTTAGTTGGACCAAGTGGTTGTGGGAAATCAACATGTATTCAGCTGCTAGAAAGATTTTATGATCCAGTTTCAGGAACAGTGGTAAGATTATTTAATTTAAAATTAATTTTAGAAATTAACTATTTCATATATTTTTATATCATAATGTAATGCAATTAATTATTCCGTATACGTTTTAAATTATTTTTTGCTCTTCCTGTAAACTAGCATGACTCAATGTTCTGTTTTGTAAGCTGTTTTTCTCTTCATTCAATTTTAATTTAACTTAAAGCTGATTAAGCTGATTATATTCGATTTCATAAGCATTTGTTTTAATTTTCATGCTTTTAAATTGACGTAAATTGATTACTTCTCGAAGATATATGACTTTATTAAGAACAATACATGTTTTCCGCATAGCATGTTCCATAATAATATTTCTTTACGAATGATTAATAAAAGTAATATTCTTCCCTAATTGGCAAGTTTTTAACACAAAATAAAAAATTTTCTTGAAGTATGTGCCCTCGGTAGCTTATTCGCCTTGTGACAGGAATTAAATTGTGTAATAACTTCCATCATTTTCGACAGTATTATCCTCCCTTTTCCCTCTACATTCCTCAAATTCTTATTTCTTATATTATGCATTCCTACATTTCCTACATTCCTCATATTAATATCTGTGCTCAAAATATCATTTCTACTCAAATAAGGCCTAGATCATTTTCCCCTCATTAATATCTATATAATTGCTTACTTGGGCACAGGAGTTCTGTACTTCATGTATTTCAACTCTGACTCAAAATGCTTTCTTTTAACGCAAAAGATCTAGGATGGAATAACAGAGGTGACTTTATCTTATGTTTAGTGGAATCAAATGGAGAAATGGAATCTTACGTTAAGCTCTTCTCTACTCTACTTACGCGTTCCAGATACTCCGAGATGCCTGAATCGTTCTCAAGAGCGCGCGCTGAATGTCGTAAGGAGTGGCATGTCCCGATCGGACATACCATTAAGGAATAATCACCGAAAAAGTGGATGCCCGTAGACTTAACCTTGGAAAAGCATTTGCTGCGCGATTTCTCATTGTAAACAATAGAAACTAGAATTCTCAGCATTAGAAATAGGGATGCCCTTTTCATTTTGTTTGGCGAATACAATTTTTGAAAGCTGTTATATTTTTTCACTGATATGGCAAATTCAACTATTTGCATGTCGTGTTCGTTCGTGAAAACAATTGATGCACTAAAAAAATTGTATGAATAATCAATAAAAGTCGATCGCTTTGATCTTAATTTGCAATTAATGGAGACCTAATATATATCTTAGGTTGAAAGAAATCCTTAAATTCTAGCTAACATTTTTATTGGTTTTCCGTTCTACCTAGATTATTCTCCATATCAGTATTTCAAAAGAATATAATTGTTTTCTACACATATACATAGTGAACTATTTTTTATTTAAAACCCCTTGTAACTTTTAAACTAAAGATGGAAAACGTTAACATTTCTTACTATGTAAATTTCGACAAGGAAACGTTATTAGCATACTCTGAAATAGCATCAAAACAGTGTTGCCAACCCAAAGCAAAGATATATATATATATATATATATATATATATATATATATTAAAAATGGTACCACATCAAGTTATTACATATTTCAAATTTATATGTTAAATGAAAACTTACAATACCATGTTGATTATTCAATGTTACAATAAGAGATCTGCAATATCACAAACATCGAAAACTATACCAAGTTTTGAAGGCTTCTACAACAGTAATAACACAAGTAAGACAGCGAACCAATGTATAACCAAAGTATCTTAGTGTCGAATACTGTGATCATGATTTGCTGTATTTCAAATAGATCGAAACGAAGTTACAAATTATTGAAAGTTTTTACTATTTTCTAAAGGTTTTATTTCGAAAAACTGCTTAGGTAACTACGAGAGGTATTGGGATCGATACCCAGCATCTCCACCATGTGCAGTGACACACATTAGTATGTGCAGCCACGACTTATCAGATCATGTAGCTCAAATTGATTAATAATAGACTTAAGAATTGGGGACTTGTAACTGACAAGCTGTCCAAATGATTTTGTAAGCTAAAATTGGTAGATCAATAGTAATGAGATCGGACCAGGGGAGCTTTCCAAATTAAACAGTACACATTCAAATTGTAAACAGATTGTGATGTTATAGGGGATGATATGAGTGAAAGAAAGAAAGGACATATTTAGGATAGTATTAATCTACTCAGCACTTGCCTGACGTTCTTGGTGGGCCTCCAAGGATGACTCCTTTGATGGTTTGCTGTCCTTCTATTGGTGCGTCTCCTCTTCTCTAGATGACTCGTGATTTGGTAGATCAAATCGAAATTCGGCGCGGTATATATAAAATGATAAACGTTTCAATAACGATGAACTTTGTCGAAATATGAACGCTCTCTCAAGAGTTGAGACATTCTCGTTGAATATTCAATAATGTATTGATTAGGTAATACCCACTTTAAACTTGAGTAAGATTCGGACTTCTAGACTCGAATTCGTGATCTACATTCTTGTCGTGTCAATTGTCGGCTTCAAGTTAGTCGTTTCCACATCATTCCGTTGGTTTTGTCAGACGTCCGTGGCCATTCACTTCATGGTTCAATGGAATACTACGTGGATGATGAAAATGCAAGCTACATAAGTTAAACCTTAAATAAGGGATTGTTGGAATGTGGACAAAGAAAACAATCTACAGTTTTGTTAGTTGAGAAATATTCATAACAAGTCAACAGAAAAATAGAAATGCTTCCGTGTTTGCAATGGAATTGAACTTTTAATGCATTAAAAGGAAATGGAAATTAAAACATCACTATAATATTACTTTGATAGTGAATTCTCTTTCCATGATTTCAAATAAGTAATGTGTTACATTTACACAGAATTAAGTCTTATATGTTATATCAAAAATTTGTAATTATTACTTTTATTATTATGCACAATTCATCTTGAGGACACAATACCACATCCAATTACATAAATGATTTTCAACAGATGTACAAAATAATTCCATTTACAGAAATTTGATATCTCAATTCGTTTCGGAGATATGGTAAACACTGATAAAGTTTGTAATTTTAAGAACTTGTAATCATAACTACCAAAATCTATTGTTATAATTTTATAGAAGGAAAGGAAAACAACAATTGCTTTAAAACGTTCTCACAAATACCCAATCTAAGCAGTAGAACAATATTTACTAATATTTCTCATAATTCCAGAACGGTTTCAGATATCAAATTGCTGTAAACGACATTATGTCGCCTACTCTTGCACGATCACGTACAGTAGTTTAACTTTTTCGCTTCAAAAAAAGAATTTAAACAGCCAAAAGGATTTACATGTGTTTGATTTAATTTTGAGTAGGGATAAGGAAAGATAGGAAGATAGGTAGTAGGATTTCTAAATACGTTACACAACATTAAACGACAATTTAATAATATTATCAAACTTCTAACTTTGTGTTAAGAGGTTAAACCATTCAGATGTCGTATTTGGTTAGATTTGATCTGTAAATTTCATACAACAAATGGCGAAAAGTCGTTCCTATGCTCCGGTAATTATAATTAGCGATAGTCCAAGAGGTCAGTGTAGACGAATTGGGAGTCGATAGTAGCCAAGCAGGTCAGCAAAGCAGTTGATGGTAGATCTGGAGTTCAACAAAGTATCGACGGAGAAGTCTATAGTAACTGAAGAGGGCGGCAAGGAGATCGATAGAGGATCGAAGGAGGTTGGCAAAAGATATCACCTAAGAGGTCGATCAAAGGTCGATGGTAACCAAGGAGATCTACATATATTGTGAGGTGGTTGAGAAGATTGACAAAGAGTTTCTCCGAAGTAAATGGTTCGACTACTGAACGGACAGAGTATTAATCCAAAGATGGGTTTAATTTCAAGTGATAATAAGTGATACTAGGAGGTTAAACCAGAGATGTCATATTTGGTCACGTTTGCTTTGTAAAATTTACACATACTTTGGTAACATAAGCATATTCACTATTAGTAAATATTAAATTTTGATGTATTCATAATGTTTTTAAGATTGTGGGTTTTATATATAGAACTTCCAGAATATTTTAAGAACTCGTAGTTTTCCATTTTCTCTTTTCCAGAAATTGGATGATGTTAATATAGAATCAAAAAATTTGTTTGAACTCAGATCACAACTGAGCATTGTGTCTCAGGAACCGGTTCTCTTTGCAAGAACAATTGGAGAAAACATTGCTTATGGAGATAATACACGACAAATTTCAATCAACGAAATAATTGAAGCAGCCAAACAAGCAAATATACACAATTTTATCACGTCACTACCACAGGTAAATATTTGCCCTTGTATGATGCAGCAATATATAGAAACATTTTCAAACAAATTAAAGGATGTATGTAGGTGGTAGCTCTTTTTCTATAAGTAAACAGATTTTCCTTAATTGTCTTTTCACTACTGTTGTATCTGTATCAGATATTTTAATGAATTTTCGCGTCTTCCCTTAAGTAATTTTACAATATATTGTTCATGTAAAGTACATGGAAGATGATGAAGTTCGGTAAATGGAACATTTACTTTTTGGTTACCTGTTAACAGTTTTGATAATTTTTATATGTATTTCTTGTTTATACAATTTGTTAAATTATTAACTATCTTCTCCAATGATTTCATATGACATTATGATAACTATGGTTTGATAGATGAAAATATTCGAATAATTCATTGTAATAAACTATTCCATTATGAAGAGTCATTAGGATTTTACCTTTCTTGTGTTATTTCTGTGAAATACTTCCAACATAATATTCTATGGAATTAACATTTTGTTACAGTACGTTGAGGTTAATATTTAATTTATTATTTTATTTTTTACCTCATATTTTACAGCATGCATGTCACTAATTTTATATAAAATATTTCAAATTCATTAACTTCTTTTTTTGATAAGAACAGTTAATATTTTTATTTACCTTATATTCATAATTATTGATTTTCGTATAGAAGATGTCCATAAAGTATAGTTCGAGCAAAAAGAGTGAAAGTACTTGAATATTGTCCATTAGAATCCAAGCTTATTGGAGCCATGTGCGGAAACGTAGGAAAGAAATGAAATGCACGTAGGAAAGAAATGAAATGAAATATTTCAAATTTACGTTCTACGGTTATGCCGGCTGTACTAAAGAAAACGGTGATGATGAAAATAAATAAAATGGTGGAATGAGGAAAAGTGGAAGAAAACGAAAGAAAACTCCGAGAAAATCCAAGCATACGGTGTTCGTCCATCACAAATTCCACTTGGCACTGCTAGCAAATAAGAGCATATCTTTATATGTCACCCTTCACTTGTTTTACACATATCAAGACAAAGAAGCTTATAATAGACCTAGTAAATGCGGCTCCTACTACACTGAACCACGATGTTCATTGTCCAAGATACTGATCCATGTTGTACGTCCAATGATAAACATAGCAAAATAGGGAGAAACATTGTCATGCTGGAATCGTATTGAACTATTATCATTGATTGAATCCTGCTGAGACATTTCTCATTCTCCAATAACATTAATATGTGGGTCACTAATACGTAAGAACAGTGCCGAAGTAAAATTATCCCAACGAAACTGTTACACACTTTGATACGACCAAGAAACCAAGCAAATATTTTTTTCATTATAACCCTCAGTGACTACAATTTAAGCGAATGAATTTCACGGATTTTATCAACTTCTAAGTCGATGCTTAGGTACCTTGTTACCTTGGTGTCCAACTAAATTTGTGGAATTGTTCATTATCTTCATGTGTCTTACCGGAACTTGATGGTTGGTTAGACTATGGAGTATCACTTACACCACTATGAAGAGATGTTTGCTAATTATACAGGAAATATGATTCTCGTCCGAGGCTTGAGGTTGGATCCTTTCTTCACTTGCTACAGTGTCCACCCATCACTTCCATATCACAATACCAATGTAGTTTAATATGTTAGAGTTAACCCATGTATGTACAATCTCGATACATATTCATATTATTCAATAATACAAAGTTCAACAGCTAATAAGTGAATGTTATGGAATGGTTTATATAGTCACCTTGAATAAGGATAAATCTTGTGTGTGTATCAAAACAGACTGTCTTCAAATTAATGACTCTATAATTCATATTTATATTTGTAATAAACTGAGCATTGATTCATATAATAAAACTTTTTTCAAGGGTTATGACACTCCTTTAGGAGAGAAAGGAACTCAATTATCCGGAGGCCAAAAACAACGCATTGCCATAGCCAGGGCTTTAGTAAGAAATCCAAGAGTCTTACTTTTGGACGAAGCCACCTCAGCTTTGGATACAGAGAGTGAGAAGGTAAATATTATTTTACAAAATGTTATATCAAAATACTATCCAAATTTAAGCAAAAAATAAATAATTAAAATAAAAAAGAAGTCGTAAAGCATTATCGAAATGAACAATTGTATTGACTGCCGGAAAAAGCAGATTTTTTTCTTAAGACACATTTACTTACTTACCAACTGGCGCAAGAGCCCAGGGTGGGACCTTGTTGGCCTTCTCTAAAATTCGCCTTCACTCCTTACAGTTTCCTGCAATCTGTTTTAATTCTATTACTACCATATTCTTTAGATTTTTTGCTATGTTATCTAATTGTCTATTTCGTGGTCTACCTCTCTTCCTGGTTTTATATATCTTCCATACAAGACTTTTTTTTTCGGTATTTCATTGTGCTTTCATTCTTTCGTCATGTTCTAACCATCTGAGTCATTGTATTTAAATTTTTTAACGTCTCACGATTATGCACCGAGGCTAAGGGAGACGGTAATGATTAGATGAATGGTATAGTGGAATGAGGAAGGTGAGAGAAAACGGGAGAACTCCGAGAAATCCCACACACACGTATTTGACTATCATAAAGTTTACACGGCGCGAACGGGGATCGAGCCAGGGACTCCACCCTTCAAATGTGAACGCCACCGTGGCTTTTCCTATATTTTGCAGCATCTTTCTACGTCTTCCCCTTTTATGATTTTTATCTAATTTGTCATTGTATCTTATTCACATGCTCCCTTGTCTAATACCGGACCATATATTTTCTTTCGAACTTTCTTAACACTTATTCTTGTCCCTTGTTGAATGTGTAAGTTTCAGTGCCATATGTTATTAAACTGGTCATACTAATGTTCTGTATATTGTTTAAAATGCCACATTTCTACAATGTATCATTAACGCAGATTTTAAGAAAACTAAGAATTAAGAAAGAAGAAGATAATTTTTTAAATTTTTTTATTATAACACTATGTATTCTTTCTTTGGGTTCTAATAAAGGAAGAAAAAAAAAACAGCTTAGCTGGCATTTGGCCGGAAATAAATCAGACTATGTTCGTAATTCTTATTGTTTATAAGTTGAAGAATGCAGAAGAACTGCAAATAAGTAAGACTCGTTCAGGGTTTCCCAGAAAATACAGAGCCTCTTCAAGGTTAATTCGATGGGAACGACGCGATCGGAAGATGCGTATCAGAAACGATTGGAACTGTGAATCTAGGTTCATTTGCCAACTAACCAGCAGTCAAACTCCATTTCTAAAGAAACAAGATTTTAGAAGGAAAAGAGCGCCTTGGCGTGCCTTCTCTATTACTAAGTTCACATTTCATATGTTCCTTTTGTAACCGAAAAAATGGACTGAGTTGATTTTGAGTTTAACGTCTCTTTCAGCAGTGAGGCTATATGTGATGACACCTACTAATTAACGTGGAATCCAAACAAAATGAGTTCCCACCGGGAATCGAACCCGGGCCTCCCACACCAAAGGCGCGTACGCTAACCGCTTAGCCACGAAGGAGCTCAAAAATAGACTGAAAAGTTTCCGTTAGCTGTTATCTCGCTTATTTACTTTGTCGAAGTTAGGAAGTGAATAACGCATTCTGCTGAACTTAGATGACTTTGGAGCGCCGCCTAGATTTGCACAAGATTTTTTCTAAGACTTCGTGAATTTCGTATCTCCATTATAACTAACCCTATCTCTAAAATTCTTTTAATTTATTTTCCTCTAATTACGATCTAAAAACATATGTCCCTTATAATTTTTCACTAAGCCTAACACTTTTAACAAGTATTCACTCAAATATGTAAGATGTTACATTTTTTAGTGTATTTTTTTTATATAATTTAACTTTTTTCTCGGGATAATTTGAAGAAATATTTCAAATAAAAGTTGAAGAGCTCTTCTTTAGCTTTCAAACGGTGTATATACATATACACTTAGAGATGTTGAAGCATGTAAAATAGCTTAAAAAAAAAGCGCTCGCCAGTACCGCGGAGTGCCGTCAGACTGTCACTTTGTCACTCATTCTGTTTACCTCAAACAATACACATCATTGCCATTGATGATCCTAGATAAATAATTTTACAATATTTTAGAATATATAAATAATTATTCAATTATTTGTGTCGTTTTTGTCAGAAATTCTTTAAGTTATTACTTGCATTCATCATTTTGTTCCATAAGCGCACAAGCCCGACATTTCCCTTCGTCCAATCATATCATGTTTCAACCATCCAGCTTACTTACTATCCATACTGCTATACAAAAGACTTAATGGCTACAACAATGATTTCAAATATGTTGTAGAAAATAGTCTTGACTTTAAACAACAGTTGTCATCACTTGTAAATGCTAATGTTATTTTGCTTGCATCCATAGACATAGTTGATATGTATCCGTCATTATCTTTGGAGCTACTTACTATCAATAGCACACGATCTTGGTTATTGCATCTGCCTATGAAACTCATTTTCTATCACAACTGCTTGAGGTCTGTTTAACAACTAATGTATTTCAATTTGAAAAGCATTACTTTTCCCAGAATGACTGTCTAGCCATGGAGAACACACTATCTCTAATACTGTCCACCATTGTTGTAAATCAGATAGAAACGTCTATTTTACAACAGGGTACATTTAAGTATATTAGATATTATCGTTATGTCGATGACATTTTACTATTTTTACGTGATGAAAATACTCTTTTACAAATATTTGAATAGTTCAATAATCAATATCCTATGTTGAAATTCACATTCGAACGTGAATCTGACAACTGTCTTCCTTTTCCAGATTTACTGGTTACCCGATCGAACAATAAATTTATATCAAAAGTATATCGAAAATACACTGCAGACACTACTTACATACATCAATAGTTAGCCCATCCACCACTGTACAAGGGCAATATTTGGAAGAATTTCTTTCGTAGGGCATTATTAATTTGTGATTGTCCAAGTGATCTCAATAATGTAATACAGTTTTTATATCAAATAGGACAAACGAACGGTTTTAAGTTACGTACCTTACAAAAACGGTTTAATCAAACAGGTAGATCAGTGCAAGATTCTAAAACAATTATTCCCAAAAAAGCAAAAACTTGGATAGAAATTCCTTACTTTCCGCAATTATCGACAAAAATTCAACGTATTCTTGCAAAGTATAACATATCTGCTTCTAGTATTCCCCGAAAAGTTAAAAAAAAAAAAAAAAAATCTCACCGGCTTTAAAAGTTATTTTGTTGATCCACTACTCAGTACACAAGTCAGGTATTGTGTTCAGTGGGAATGTGACTCTTCATAAAAGAACACATCAGACAATCAAAAAAGTCACAAGAAGAGGGCATGTCGGGATTGTCGCTTCACCTAAAACAACAAACACATAATATAAAACAGGTTAATATGATAAGTTCAGGGGGGGAAAATGATATTAAAGAATCATTCTTTATTCATAAATATAAATCGGCTTTAAATCTGGCAACGTTGATAAAATCTAGATACCTACCTTTGATGTGTACTTTGGATATGGCAACAGTGACGTAGCATAGACAATTCTTCCAATTCAACTCTTACTTTCTTTCGTCCATTGTGCTCTGTTCGTTGTATTTATTTTGGTGGTATGTATTCCTTTTTCCATACCATATTTCTCTCATTCATTTTCATTTTTCTTCTTATTTCCTTACCGCTGAAGACGGAACTAGCGTGTTGTTCCGATACACTCGGAGAATATTTAGTTTTCCCATGAAAGAATATATTGGTAAGTAACCATTCTTTCGTAAATAACCTCCTTTACATGTTTCCATACATCTAAGTATATACATATATACACCGTTTGAAAGCTAAAGAATGCACCCTAAAATTTTTATTTGAAGCGTTTCTTCAAATTATGCTAAACAAAAAGTGAAACGTACCGGTATATAAAACATGAAAACTACACTAATAACATTTTACATATTTGAGCGAATATCTATTAAAGTATTAGGCCTGCGAAAAATGTCAAGAGATTTATTTAGCTCGTAATTTAAGAGAAAAACTGTAACGGAATTTTAGGGATACGAGAGGTAATCGAAAAACTTGCAAACTAGATATTAAAGGGGTAAAAGGGAAACCACCGGAGGGAGGGATGGGGACTTTGGCAAATACATCTCTAATTGGGTCCTAATAACTGGCAGAAGTTCAGCTTGCTACTAATTTTTCCAGACAATCAAGAACTTTTTTCCTCTTTATTTCCAGCTATTATTATTTTGTTAGTGAAACGTTGGCTATTTATATAGTATACTTTTTTCCCCATAAGTATTCCCTCCTTCACACGTTTCATGTTGTCATTCTTTTCATCAATTGCATTTTCTTAATATGTTAATTCTGAGTCCTTTTCAGATGTTTTCTTGTTTATTTGTACATCTTTAATGGTACTGTTTGATTGTATAGTTTTCAATATTCACTGCTAGTCCTACTTCGGTTGCCTTATGTTTTCAAATAATTTCTTAATTTATTCTTTATTCTTATAATGATTTCAATGTCGTCGGCTTATGCGTATACAGTGAAACCTCTCTAAAGCGGACAGCCGTGGGGAATCAAAAATTCTCCGCTATAGAGAGGTGTCCGTCTTAGAGAGGTTTCGATATTTTCTTACGTAAATTAGTAAATACAATGATATGTAATTACAAACTATTGAAGGTAATTTATCAAACCGTTCTATGACTGTGGGCATGTCGACATCTGCGGATTCTCTACAAATCGCTTTGAAAGAAATTTTGTGTCTAATCCGAAACTTCTCTAACCACTCGTTCGAGACCTTGAAATCTGAAACATTCATTTCTGTTGCTACCTCCAAATTCTTAGCTTTTAGCATCGACCCTAACACAGGATTTTTTTTTTTTTTTTCATTCCGCACTCTATAAAAACATTCACTTGCACACCAACTTTGTTCAAAGCAATGAGACACTATTTTCATTGTCATTTTCACACCACAACTTTATTAACTTGCCTTGGTTTTATATTATCTCAGGTGCTTGTGTTTTACCGATACAAAAATTTTCAGCATACCTCAGTATTCTTCGAAAATTCAATCAATTCGATTTTAACATTAGCGCTTCTTGTGACATTTCGAAAGCTCACAACAACTTACACCTTATTGCTTATTCGATGCAAAATGACTTAAAAAGATTTCCGTCTACAAATAGAGGCACTAAGACAATATGCGAATACGCGGACAAAAAATACCAAACATGTCTTCTGCTTGATTCCAGCGGAACAGTAGAATGACGTGTCATCCCAAATGACAGGCAACTGTCAATCACTTTTGATTCTAAAACAGGTTGGGTGGGAGTGGAATGCAACCAAAGGATATTAGGATGTTGTTAAACGAAGACGCTTCATCTGAGTTTCTGAACAGTCAGTTGACGAGGAAAAATGTTATTACAATGCTTCCTTGGTGATACATGTATGCATTTCTGAAAATGTATTTTTTCTGTACTTTTCAACTTGTTTCTAGAGAAAGTGTCCGTAATATGGAGGTAAATAATACCTATAAGAGACAGAAAAGACTGTCCTTGTCCGTACTAGAGAGTGTCCGCTTTAGAAAGGTTTGTCAACATGGTTTTTGCCTATTACAGTGTTTGGGGAGTACAAAATATGTCCGTTATGAGAGGTGTCCGCTTTACAGAGGTGTCCGTTAGTAGAGGTTTCACTGTATTTGGCTTAATTTAGTGTATATTGTTCCTTATTGGGATATTTTTCCAATAGTATTGTGCAGAGCAGTTATGTATAGGAGTTATGGCCCATCCAACTCTTTGTCTGACTTCCCTTTCCAAGACACATATATATTTAACTTCTTACATCTATATTGATAAATTAATGCTTTGTTTTAATCAAATTACAGATTGTTCAGGAGGCGCTTGATAGGGCGAAAGAAGGTAGAACTTGCATCACCATTGCCCATCGACTGTCAACTATTCAGGACGCTGATGTCATATGTGTCATTAATCACGGCAAGGTTGCAGAAAAAGGAAAACATTCAGAACTTTTATCCATGAAGAGAATTTATCACAGATTACATAGCTTACAATTGGGACAAAGTAATAGTGATTAATATATGCGAATTTGAGACTTCTCATATGTGTAAATTATTATCTACGAACCAAAGTCGCCTTTGGCTCCTAGTGAAGATAAAAGAGCCTATAGTAAAGTGTATATCACTAGCCACAGCGATGCTTTAATGTATTGCTACAAGAGAATGTACCCCGTTAATAAAAAGAAACCTAGTTTCTTATTTTGTGCGTTTGGTAATATTTGTATAATACAAGGATTACTTTATTTTCTTATAAAGCATATACAATATATTATTTCTTCCTTTCTCATCTTCCATATATTAAGTGTCATACATTATGTTAAGTGTGATGGTTTAGATTGTTGGTCTTCTGTGTAAACATATTAATTGATACCTTCTGAGATAAAAAAAAAAATCAAACTTAAAGATCCAAAGTAGATTATGAAGAAAATGGCTGGGGGGTTTTGAGGTTTTGTGAAAAAGAACTCTAGTTTTGGTATATATATAAACCTACTTTGTACCCGATATTTCTTTTCTTTTTCTCTATCTTTCAACCCTCTCGGGGGTCTTGGACATGGGCTTTGTCTGCTACCTGGAAAACACTAATTTGGCATCCTGCACTGTATTCTTGTCTTGTAAAGGAGAAACAGTTCCGAAGAAACACATTAAGACTGATATTGTGTCAATCCACTACCTAAGAAAGTGAAAGATTGTTTCATGAGATAATTATATTTAATAACTTAGACATTTCTCATGAAAAATACAGTACAGGAATCCAAATTGGTGTTTTCCGGCTAGCAGAAAAAAGCTCGCGCCCAAAACATCCTAGAAGGTTGAAATATATATAAAAATGAACTCATAAAAAAAAGAAGTACCGGGTACAAAGTAGGTTTAGTTTTTACGAGGGAGGAATTTTTCAACTTCCATTAATCTACCAGAAGAGAAGTAAGTGAGATGGCGAAACGCAGAGAAGCTAAATCTGTTCATTGGAGATCATACATCTCTCATACTAAAAGAGAAATTCTGCCATTCAATCATTGTGGAGTAGCGACTTTCTAAACAAACTGCGTTGAATCGTAAGCGCCCGCTAAGTGTGAACAACGTACTGTAATTCAATTCCTTCAGGCGGAAGATCATAATATAGCCCCAATTGATCGTCAAATGGTTAAAGATTATAACAGGAACTTTATAAGTGATTAGTGTGTGCCCAAGTGCTACAGAGGGTTTAAATAAAAACTCACCGATGTACAAGACGAGAGTAGCCAGAGGTGAATATCTGTGACGAAGATGACCTTAATGAACGCATGAATAATGTAGTTCATGAAACGGGGAGGATATGGTTTCTGAACTGTCTGATTCCGGGATTTCGTAGAGCTCAGCAGTTGCCTGGAAAAATTGAATTACATCAGGTAGTTCACACTTGGCGGGCGCTTCGATTCAACTTTGTTTATACGCTCTTCACTGTTGTAAATACTGCTCAACCTCAACCTTTGTCTTCAATTTGAATTTTTCAATCGATTCTGTAAAGACATTGTGTTACAAATTATGCACAAATTATACAATTTTTACCCTCTGAAGGTACACGGTCGACAGTCTTAAAATATATAGCGTATACCTATCTCATATAGTTCGTTCTTTGGTAAGTTTAAGGCGCATACGCTGGAGTAAAAAAAAAAAAAGGTACGTATATGCCGTATATTTCTCCATACGCAATCCAATTTCATCCCTGGTTGAATACTCATTAATATACAGGGTGGCCCAAAAGTAGGTATACACCCCTGCATTGATCAGGTATAACATTCTGGTTTAAAGGTTTATTTGTGTCGGCTGTTCCGAGCTTAAGATATAAATAAAAAGACATTAAGAAAAAATAATAAAGAAACTAAGTCTACCTGATTTATAACAATAAGAAATGATATAAAAAGCAATGATTTGATCAGTATACCTACTTTTGGACCACCCTGTATACTTATTTAAAGTGTAATTTGAAACGGATACTAAACACTAAGTACTGACGAAAGGTTAACTAGCTTCATTTCACTTATATTTATAATATTTATTATCAAGTAAAATAGGAACATGATAAAATATTCATGATGCATTGAAGTGCAAGTTTGCATTCAATATCGATCGTTTGTCAAGCAAATAAAATACCATTTATTTTCAATACGAAAACGTACACCAACTGTTTAACAGAGAATCGAAATCACACATGCTCTTACTGCTAATCGAACCGTGGTATACCATTCAAAACCATATATCCGCGAAGAGACTTCAAAAGTATGCATAAGGTTATGCAAATCTGCCGGGAACCGAATCTACTGATTTTCTTTCCTTCTGAACGTTCCCTGCCTTAAACCTAATCTCATGACTTGACAATTGCCTGTCCTCTACTTATTGGTATTTTATAATTATTTATTTGAATGAGAAGTTTAACACTTACATTCAGTTATTGTCAAAAGTCTCTACATACTATACTTCTGATTTTTTCAGAATTTTCTACAGAAGATACACTGTATCCTTATTCCAAAATTTATTAGCACTAATTGTTTGTTAATGGTAAGTTTATTAACAGTTAAGTCATCAATTAACCATTAGTCAGAAAAGGTATTTACCACTAACTTGCAATCATATTTAAATAATATGTGAGAATGAAAAATGCATTTGAACGCCTACTAAGGTTTCACGTGTCATACTAAGACGATGCAAAAGTTTTCCATTGTAATGAATTATATTTTGAAGATTGCTAAGAAGAATGGATAAAGTGTGTGGTATGTACATTGTGGGCTCATATTCTCTGTGTAAGTGTCGGTCAAAAAGTCTTCATTTGTTACAAATGTCCAGCGTGAAATGTTGAATACCCTCAATGACTTTGATCAACATTTTTGGGTTATGCTTAGTATAGTTCATAGATTCTAATTAATTTCACTTTGTTAAGTTGAATTTTTGACGTTTTAAACTTGTAGATTATTGAATATCAGAAATTTTAAAATTTTTAACCAACTTGTAAGTTCAGCTCATGGACTTTTATTCTACCCATGCTAGTTGGATTTGTTTTGCAAAATACAAACTCATTGTTCATATAAAGTAATGAAAATACACTTCCCTTTTCCATTAAGAAAAATTTATAGAGGAAATTTGCGTTCATCGAAGTGCCGAGCCTTATCCTTGATCAGAGCTTTACAAATTGTGCATATGTGTGTGAAACTTATACAAGAGAAACTAAGTGTGAGAAACAAATAATATGAGGGACCTTCAAGGCTGACAAAAATCATTTTTACTGTATTGATCAATATATTTTTATATTTCTATTCTTTTGTACGTAAAAGATTTATTTTAGGAGTTGACACTACGTAGTAGATATAATGTTACTTTTTAGTAGAGAATTTGAGAAATTCCACTTCCATTGTTAACATTAGTACAGTGAGATTCACTGCTGGTAAAATCTGATAAGTGAATACATGGAAAAGCATGTTTATCAAACGCATTTCTGATTTTAGTTGGGTTAAATAGGAGGTGCACGTGTACCTTTGTAATTATAACTCTGCTATTATCTCTAGATTAAAAGATTATATATGACCTAAAGATAATAAAATGGTGTTTATTATTCTATGTTAGAAGCGCTATTTACTTATTTAATGAAATAGAAAAAAGTAGGTTCTAATGTTCATCTTTCATGAAACAATACACTTAATTATAATTTCACTTTTAAATCTTAAAAAGGCAGTTACCATAAATGTATTTGTTATTACGTTCTGTGAATCAATTATGAAAGAATATCTTAATAATATTAAAGATAACAAATTACGAACAACAGCCTGAAAGACTCTTTTAATCCGATACCAAATACATCATAGTTATCAGAGCACATACCTATTATGATATTCAATGGTAACGTTGTATTTAATAATCTAGTACCCCAATCAAATATATATAGGGTGATTCTTTATAGGATTTATCACTTCAATCAGTTATAATTCTTTATTGTAACCACGTACAAACTTGGTTTATATGTCATTATACTTCAAAAACTTCAACTTTGACTCATGTAATGAGTAGTTGCGGAGCTGATCACACGCAGCGCCACCGGTCAGTCGTTGTAAATGAAGACTTTCACTGGTGCGGAAAGAGCTAAGTGCGTGTTTTGGTTTGAAGAAACGAAGTCAGCAACGAGTGTACAGCGTAAGTTTCGCACACAATATGGCAAGGAACAACCCAGCAGACCAACAGTGTACCAATGGCACTAGACATTTGTTAAAATTGGTTGTTCTGTACGACACCTGTAACTGACTATGTGGTGGAAGCAGTTAGGGAGAGTTTTGTCTATAGTTATCGAAAATCTACACGACGTGCATCACAAGAAACTGGTATCCCTCAGACCACTTTTTGGCGTGTATTGCGTAGACGTTTATCCATGAAGCCATACAGACTGTCCTCGGTTCAGGCACTGAGTGAAGCAGATAAACATACCCGACATGAATTCTGTGTTACCATGTTGGATCGCATTAGTGGTGATGAGTCATTCTTGAACAATGTCGTATTCAGTGACGAATCAACTTTTCACCTTTCCGGCCGAGTCAACACACACAATTGTCGTATTTGGGGAACGGAAAATCCACATGCGCGCGTGGAGCTGGTTCGTGACAGCTCCAAAGTGAACGTGTTTACCGCGAAGGTGTATGGACCATTCTTCTTTGCTGAGAGCGCCACTACCGGCATCGCAAATATTGATATGCTCCAGAACTTCCTTGTTTCACGATGAAGATGAAGATGACTACGATGGCCGCTTATGGTGGCAACAAGATGGCGCTCCACCGCGATACTTGGTAGACGTAAGGGAATTTCTTGAGCAGCGTTTACCAGATAAGTGGATATATCATGGTGGACCAATTGCCTGGCCGCTACGGTCTCCAGATTATACGTCACTTGACTTCTTTCTGTGGGGGTTTGTGAAAGATAAAGTGTACACCACTCCCCTACCTGATAATGTTAATGAATTGAAACATCGCATCACAACAAACATCGCGAACGTTTCCCCCAAAATGCTGGCTACTGTTTGGCAAGTAATCGACTTTCGTTGGGATGTGCCCAGGATGACCGCAGGGTCACTCATTGAGCCATAATGGATTGTCACAAAGAACTTGAAGTGTTTTGAGGTATAATGATATATAAACCAAGTCTGTATGTAGTTCCAATAAAGAATTATAACTGACTGAAGTTTTAAACCCTATAAAGAATCACCCTATATATATATATATATATATATATATATATATATATATATATATATATATATATATATATATATTGGGTGTTCTAAAAAAATGGCGCCCACGGAATACACAGCACTATTCTACAAGTCAAAATAAAGCGATATATATATATATATATAATTGTATACCTTTTGGGTTCTCGTCCGATGCGAATTGCACTATATGGCAACGTCACAGATAAAGAACCACAGAGAAGATCCACCAATCTATCAAATAATTACATAGATTCTTTCAGGGTAGCAGTTAAAGTGGATTCACGTTGACATTAGCGCCATTTATTAGCGTAACAATTGATGTAACAGCTTGATGGATTCGTAGAGCAATGCTACTCCAAATAGAACACTCAATACTTTCATGAAGATGTAAAAGAGTAGGCCTACTTCAATTTATTTCAACCGACTATGGACAATGAATAATACATGCCAGCAATTTATCGGATTTGAATGTCTACTATGCTCTCGTGTGTCATATGAAGATAACACAACGAAGTAAATTTTTTTCTATCATAATGAAGTAGGCCTACACTATCCAACAAATTTTAACCTTTGTTTGGTAGAAGTTACGCTGATGGGTGATGTGAGGTAACTTTGACCTCCGAAGTCCGCCAGTGTAGTCAAAAATGTTCCATCACGTCACGTTTTGTAGCTTCAGAGTGTTCAAAAATAGAATGACAGGCTACATTCTAACAGTATACATTCCGATAGATTATCCAGGTTTGTACAGAGTGAAGGCTGGCACTGGATGAGAAAATACTGGAAATAGCAAAGAATACAAGAGATGAAAGAACACACACACACACACACAAAGAGAAAGAGGCTATAGAAATACATACCGCAGTTATTGGCTGTAAACACATTGTGTTCAAAATGCCATGAAAATAAGAAAGTTCATGAAACACCAGTAAACACACAGAAATGCAGCAGTAGTACAAGCAAATCTACCATTCAGATGCCATACGGAGAATATGTATACATGGAGCCCAATGAAGAACATATTGGTTGTATGAACCAAACACCGATATTTTGGTTGTATGTGTACAAGCTTTTACTATGACATGTGCTTGGAAGTTTTCATTTTAGGAAACATGAACCGCTTCTTGTACTCTTCTTTGGTCTCTCTCAGAAGAAACCAACAATAGTCTCCCATCATAGCAGGATCTTGTTTCCCTTGGTACCGTTGCTCCGTTTGTAAATCTGTTGGTGGAAAAGTTCCCCTTGTTCATCGCTTACTGCCCCTAAGTTGTCATAGAAGTAGTCGAGGTGCGAGTGAATGAAGTGTAGTGTCGTACCAGATCAGCTTAGTAGTTTCTCGTTCCCTAGAAAACCTTCCACCATACGTTTGAAGGATAGCCATGCAGCACATTCAGCAGGAGTTAATTTCTCCAGGAAAACAGCATCAAAATTCTTCTGATCTGTGGGCCTATGAAAACTTCCTCTTTCAACTTGGCCTCTAACAACTTTCGAAACAATTCCCTCAAACAGGAGAAACCAGGCCCGTCCCATGGCTTTAACGAATATGTTCATGACACTGAGTTTTATGTACAGGGGTGGTAGTAGTACTTCCTTCGGATTTACATAAGCTTCCTTACGGAACGAATATGCATGTTAACACATTATATATGATCTCTACACCTCCAACACGACAAATTATCTTCTGTGACAAAGAAATTGTGCGTGCTGGAAACGTTTTGCATTGTTTTCAGCTATCACGTGGTAGTAGCGAATTGGAAACAGCTATTCCCCACACTTCTATCAAAAGTGTGTTGGACAGTTTTATTTCCTGAAGATTACTAAGAAGAATCGATAAAATGGGTAGTATGTTCGTTGTAGGCTTACATCCTGTGGTAAGTGTCAATCAGGAAGTCTTAATTTGTTAGAGATGTCCAACGTGAGCCTATAACGTCAATCTCCTCAATGACTTTGGTCAGGATTTTTGCGTTATGTTTATAAAAGTACATAAACAATAATGAATTCTACTTTGTTAAGTTGATTTTTTGTCGTTTTAAGTTTGTAGCTTATTCAATTTCAGAACTTGTAAATTTTGAACCAAGTTCAGGTCAGTGGATGATTTATATATTTTGTTTCTACTCTTTATTCTGCACATTTAAATTAGGTCTAAAGATTTTCTTTGAAAAGGTACAGCAACGCGTTTATTTTTGATCTACATTAAGGTATGAATTTTAATTCATTCTACTTACTTGACGTTCATCTTATCATTAAAATGTTGTATTTTATTCAACGTCGAATGCAAAATTTTATACTAATTTAATCTAAGTGAACGTGAAATGTTCCTTTAAAAAGAGCAGAATCACATGTTCACTTTTAGTTTACAGTAGTTTAGTTTAGTTTACCCTCTTCGCTGGGCGGGAGCTCATGTGGTTCGGATTCCACGTTAAACAGTAGGTCCACGTCTCATATAGCCTCGCTGCTGAACGGGACGTAAAACTCAAAATCAATCAATCAACCTCTTCGCTGGGTTAAATTAAGAAAAAACAGTAATACGTTCCGTTAGTCAGTCACTTTGTACTATTACTAAAGCGATCTCCGATATCGGTCAATTTTGATCATCTTTATATTTCTTTCCCCTCCTCATCCATCACGCTGCATGGCTGATTTGGATTTAAACGGAATCGGAAGTGTCACTGTTCAACTCAGCGACCCAGAACATTATAGATTCAACACTAATATAGGTCATTTTTGATCATTTTTAAATATCTCTCTCGTCCCCCTCCCCTAAGTTACACCGTCAAAGTGATATGATAAAAAATCATGTCAGGTCCGAACCTCATCTATGTTGAAAATTTGATCGAGATCGAACGGGTGGTTCAAGAGATTAAGAGTCACAAATATAGCCACTTTCAATTTTATAATATAGACAAACGGACGATAATTTAGTATATAAACTCTTTTTTTATTTTCATTTGCTATGAGAGAGTAAGTAGTTTTTAGTGCTTTAAATTTGATTATTTTAAGATTCAAGATTATATGTATATATATTACATTCCTACGTAGGAATCCCGGTATTCTAGTAGAGGGAAAAAGGAGTATTCCTGGTTTTCATTTGTCTATTGTATGATGATTGTTGTGATTCTTATTTTGAAGTAACACTTCGACGAAGAAGGTTCCTATACATCATTATTGTAATAAATATCTCCTAGGAACCTCTTTTTTTTTTTAAAATCCCATATTTGAAACTTTTCCCCTTTCCTTCTTTCATTCTTTCCTTTCCTTTTTCCTTCCTTCCTTCTTTCCTTCTTTCCTTCCTTCCTTCTTTCCTTCCTTCCTTCTTTCCTTCTTTCCTTCTTTCCTTCCTTCCTTCTTTCCTTCTTTCCTTCCTTCCTTCTTTCTTTCTTTCCTTCCTTCCTTCCTTCTTTCCTTCTTTCCTTCCTTCCTTCTTTCCTTCCTTCCTTCTTTCCTTCTTTCCTTCTTTCCTTCCTTCCTTCTTTCCTTCTTTCCTTCCTTCCTTCTTTCCTTCTTTCCTTCCTTCCTTCTTTCCTTCTTTCCTTCCTTCCTTCTTTCCTTCTTTCCTTCCTTCCTTCTTTCCTTCTTTCCTTCCTTCCTTCTTTCCTAACTTCTTTCCTTTTGTCATTCTTAAAAACCCGAAGTGTTTAAGTGTATGATACCCGAAGGTTTTTAAAAATGTAGATACAAGTTCGTTATTTGTTTATGACTTCTTTTACGTGTCGAAGTTAAGTCTCTACAGTAGTGGTTCTCAAACTTTCCGATAACGCGGACCCTTGTTCATTCGGAAAGTGATCTGCGGACCTCTTTTCAATACTATCTGAAATTTCACTGTGGTATTGAGAAAATACTAATTAGAATTACCACTGACAAGAAAAAGATCAAGAAAAATAATGCAATAAGTCATTTATTCTAAAGATACATGATTGTTTCCTAGTGAACGAAATTTCAATTGAAAATACAGTAACTTTCAAGACTGAAAATCAATGTCTTTTTAATTTTTTTTAAAAAACTATATTTCTAAAAAAAAAAGTATATAAACAATGTTCTTAAATGTGGAGTCACTAATGTGAGGAATGAAATTCTTTGTGTTTTTCCATAATTGCATTGAAATCTGGAATAAGTTTTGTCACTATCAATCTTAGATCCGATTCCACATTAAGATGATTTCGTTTTAAGATTTTAATACTACAAAGAGCAGAAAAAAGTCATCTCACATAAGTAAGTGGTAGGGAAAGGTATCAAATGTTGCAATGCCTTTTTAGACAACTCTTCACACTTATAGAGCACACGCAACCAAAAGCTAAAAACTTCATTTTCTTTGAAAAGTTTTTATATGAAGTATCGCAAGATGGTTCCAATAACTGTTCTTGTTCTGTGTTAGATTCATACCTTGTATGTCATGGATTTCTACATTAGTGAAAGGATTTTCAATTCAACCATTACCAGGTTGTGAGACAAGGAAATAATCTGAAAAAAACTTTCAGCTAATGCTTTCAAGTGTCCTACAAGTGTTTTGTGCATTTCAGCAGTGAGTTTTCACCTAAAGAATCAATGAAATCTTTGAGCACCGGGTATGATGAATAGTTAAGTTATTGTTTTGTACTCGTACTGTCCACAGCTGCAGTTTCTTAATCTTAAAAATACTTCTTAAATAACCGCTGTGAGTTCCATTTTATTACAACACATTTTAATTTTGAGGCCTCGCGGACCCCCTGGCTCGGTCCCATGGACCACACTTTGAGAACCACTGCTCTACAGCTTTCTCCGAGAACTTAACCGCGTACATACATTAAAAAAACACCAATGCATAGAAAATAACAATTAAAAAGGAAAATCATTTCAACTACATAAAAAAGAATATGCTACTTATTAAAAAATGTTCAATATTTTAAAACAAAAAATGCAAATGATATACAATTGAGGACGTCTATGTAATAAACAGAAAAGGACGTCTATGTATGAATACAATCTGAAATAAAAGTAACATGGAGGAAATTAAATATTATATATATCGGTACTAGAAATATGAATATATACAGTGTCTCAAAAGTCGCCTGACATAGGGTAACTAGGTTATTTTCAGAATTACAACAAAATGTAAGAGGGAAAACCGTCTCCAAATATGACGTTTTCAATCTAAAGTGAAGGAATTTTTTAAATTGGACGAGCCGTTTGGGCTGTACACTCTTTATGTGACCAATGTTGTGAAAATGCAACGTTGCCATTTATGTGGACCCACAACATAAATAAATGAAGTTACTGTTTGAAATGGAGGCTGGCCATCGACATGTTAAAAGACGATAACTTCATTCACTTTTGTGGGTCCAGGTACAACGGTATGTTGTATATTTTTTTTACTTGTAACGAACTTGTAACGATTATTAACTTGTAATTTTGGGCAGTAAGGTATTTTAAGTATGTACTAAGCTGGATTCTACTATTAGAAAAAGAGAAAGAAAAATAAATAAGTTAGATATAATGTATATAAAAAGATATTCAGATGTTTTTAAAATAATAGGATTTTGGAATGTCGTTGGCAGGACAACCAAAAAATAAATAGTTTTTAGGGAGTGAGTTGAGTAGACATCTTGAAGAAAAAGTGTGTAAAAGGTATATGTACATTTCTCCATTTTATTTATTAAAGATAAGTACATAAAGGATACATTGATGTATTTTAATGGGCTCAACAATTAATTTGATAAACGAACCGTTCTACAGGTACATGGCAACGTTGGATAGGGGACCATTTACCCTATGTCAGGGGACTTCTGCGACATTCTGTATAAGCTGTACAAATTAACATGGATTCCTAATTGACTGTGTGTTCATATATGGGTAATTAATAATTTGGTAAGACGAAGATGCCTCATGTACTATTCGTATCCTTATCTTTGTTTAAGAGAAGGGAATTTACAGATTTTTTTAAAAAATAATTTAGCAACTGTTGAAACATTGTGTATTTACACACAGAACCTTCGTAAGTTATTCTGTAGGGAAGACCGGGAGTCGTGGAGACATTTTTGTTAATTATTTATAACGCTTTTATTACAGGATCAAAAAAAAAATGTTTGAAGTGTTGTGAGTGATATTGGACTTTCCTGAAAGAAAACTAAAATAAACGAAACTTAGATATTCTTTATATTAATTAGTAATTAGCTTGAAAGTACCACCACCTAAAATGTCCCAAAATGCTTATCACTTAACCTCCATATTATGGTTTATGCATGTTTTTATATTTTGATTATCAGTAAAATATTTACCTTTTTTCGATTATAATGATTAATCGATAAATGGTTGTGATTGACGAGTAGATTATTGACAGAAATATTTGAATTCTTAAGTACTGCAATATCTATTTCTTATAGCATTAATACTAATAAAGATATTTTCATTGGATGTAATAATATTCGATAAATAATAAATGATTAGGGATTATCCGTTCCCTTAATATTAGAAAATTGTACAGTAGGGGAGACCAGGGTATAGGGATGCCGAGTCGAGACAGGATTTTCCTGACAAAATTCGAGTCTAGATACTGCTCTTCCAATAAAGAAATATACATTTTTCGAGTCGAGACATCACTTTTACAGCACATTTTCGAGACGAGACAGCCACAAATCTTGTCTCGTGCGCATCCCTAGCGATATTCACGAACACTTAAGCTGTGATTATAAATAACTCTTTTGTTTATAGCAATAAAACGAAGATTTCTTGTGTATAGAAAGCTTGGAGTTTTTCCTGTTTACTAAAGTGCAGTGGAAAGTCAAAAGTAACATTTTTCAACAAATCAGTGAGATGTTTTGTTCATATGTTCGTACATACATATATATATGTACATATGTTCGGGATTCCCGCAGTGGTCGGGATAGTCCCGAACATACTGGTTATTTTAAATACTTTCCTTTACGAAAGAAGTGAAGTGCACTAAAATACATTAAAATTATACCGTAATTTAGTATTTAAATTTTAAATAAGAATTATAATTCCAAACATAACGCAAGTTAATGAGAAACATGACCAGACCTTATCATCTTTGAAACTATTACAAATGAAAGCTAATATATAATAGGCTAAATAAAATGTACTCTTATGAAACATATTCAGAAATAACTGTGCATTAAGTAAAATATTTATTAAAATGAAAACATTATTTGGAATTGCAGAAATCATAGATATACGCATTAATATTTTGCTTCCAAGGACAGTATTCTTTATTAGTGCAATGTTCAAATGCAGTCAATAGGCTGAACAAAATTGGCTAACTGCTAATGGACGCTATTAGGCTAAATAATTTTGTAAAATACTCTGTGAATCATACACAGAAAATTGCAGCCTATGATGAAGGATCAGATATCTAAAATAGGATTACTGATTATAGAATAATGAAGTAGACTACAAATGGCCTAAATAATAAATATGGCAAACTATTTTAATTAATCAAGCAAATAACCCTTATTACCAAGAAATATCTATTTCCTAAACTAATTTCATTAACTTATTATTTACTTTTCAATAAAAAAAATATTAAAAAAAAATCAGATTTTTTTTTCACACCATGAGGCAACCCCGAACACTCCGGGGTAATGGTAAACATTGTTTGGCATTTCCCCATGAGACACCATTTTATTGTTAAAATTGAAACTAATTGTTGATTGCGTACAGGCTAGTAAGAGTACAAAGAATTAATGCTTAAATATGAAATCTTTGAGTTTTACGTCCCACGGTTATGCCGGTTAGGCTAAAGGACACGGTGATAATGAGTAATGAATGAAATGGTGGAATGAAGAAAGCGGGAGGAAACGGGAGAACCCCGAGGAAAACAACGCACACGGTGTTTGTCCACCACAAAGCTCGCTTGGCGGGAGCTGGGATCGAACCCGGGACCCCAAGCACCAGAGGTGAACGCTTTACCACTGAGCCACCGCGGCCAATAATGCTTAAATATAGGGGAATATATAGCTTTATCTGTAACAGTAGATAAGATAAAAAGAGTCAACTTATCTTGCCCAGATTGTTGAATCAACGTCATAAGTGAATGGACAAAAACAACAAAGCGTCTACGTCCTGGCAATCCACTCAACTGACTGTCACCAAATTATGCTACATTTTATCAAGTCTCCCCGCTAGCATAAAGCAAAATCGTCTGTTTCCTAACAAGCTTCCTTGAGCGTAAACTTGGGTGTTCGGCATTACCTCAGCGTTCACGAATACCAGAGTTTCCCAAGCACTCTCCAGGGGCGGATCCAAGGGATCCAGAAGAGGAAACTTTCTTATTTTACATATAAATAAAACCTATTCCAGAGTTTGGAGGTCTTAAAAGTAGCTCTAAGTATCAGCACTACAACCCCTCTCCCCCAGAAATCCGTCCTCTATCCGCTCCTGGTAAGTACTATATATACATAACAATTTTCCGAGAAAGTCTATACTAGACAACGAAATTCGCAAATCATCCAAACTCTGATATAGTATTTTAAAGTAAGATAAGATAAGGATTAGACTTGGCATTAACTATTCACATTTTTATCACAACAAAGTTTAAAGTTAACTTCTTTCACATCTCGGATTATGCTTTTGATGCTTATCTTACTATTTGTTGTTAATATGTTCTGGGAAACAATGGAAAAGAGTTTCAAAGTACTAGATTTAACATGAAATGCAATCTGACATGCAACATTAATTAAACCTAAGAGCTAACTACGAACAATTACTGGTGATTTACACATAAACTGTGTATTTCGCCTTCAATAATTTTCTAAAGATTATACTTATAATTAAAAAAAGAGATTCTTTAACATGGACAAAGATAAGGAAATGTTTTCATTGAACTGCTCACATATAATTTATTTGTCTATCATTTTAGCATAAAATGGTTCTATGAATACGATTTTCTTGTAACAAACTTCTTTACCCTCTGTTAGGGTAATTCAAATGTTTATCAACAAAGAAGGAAAAAGACAGTGAAGGAATTAACACGAAAAAGCTAAAATTATTCCCAGTAAACTTACCAGAAAGAAGTGTCAGACACAAAGTAGCGAACAAAACAAACAAAAATAGCTAAATTCGACAGTAGTCAAATTTATAAATAGTCAATTTTCATAATAAACTTTATTGTTGTAAAATGTAGTATGTACAAGTTTGAATAACGTTACTTCATTTCTTTTCATTCTTTGTCAAGTAGTAGATGTTTACCAACATTCCTTTATATATTTATTCTGTTTGCGTCCGAAAAATAAATCTTAAGAACTAGTTTATATATCACCATAAATTTTGGTCAAAATATTTCAGAGGGGTCAAAAATTGGGAATCGAATTCGTTCGATGGGGACGATATTCAAATCGGAAGTAGCAGAAATCAACTATTTCCGGATTTAATATTGATCACTAAAGAGCAGTGATCGGCAAAGCGTCGATTGCGAGCTACTAGTAGCTCGCGGGGACATTTTCCGTAGATCACGTTAACGCTCCGGTTAGCTAATCTTGATTCCTCCACTGCGCTGAAGGGAGCTAGCGACAGGAGGCACTGACGACAACAACTACTTGTTTCTCCCGCGCAATTGCCATTGTCAGCCTCATTCCACAGTTGACTGTATACGTGTGGGGTTGTGCACGTTATGTTTTTCGTGTGTATATTAGACATTTGCTAAACGTTATGTTTTTCGTGTGTATATTAGACATTTGCTAAACGTTATGTTTTTCGTGTGTATATTAGACATTTGCTAAACGTTATGTTTTTCGTGTGCATATTAGACATTTGCTAAACGTTATGTTTTTCGTGTGTATATTAGACATTTGCTAAACGTTATGTTTTTCGTGTGTATATTAGACATTTGCTAAACTTTATGTTTTTCGTGTGTATATTAGACATTTGCTAAACGTTATGTTTTTCGTGTGTATATTAGACATTTGCTAACTTGGATAGTTTAATTACGTATTTACTAGAAATGTAAGTTTATAGGCAGTAAACAAATGTAAGATTTCTTTTTTCTTTTTTTTTTTAAAAAAATTAGTTGGTAGGTAGTTCTTTTGATTGGTAGCTCACAGCATGATTTAAAAATGGTACGATAGCCCAGAAGCTTCATAAGTTTGGCGGCTACTGTATAGCAAAAAGGTAATAGGTAGCGCGATGGTTTTCTACAATAAATTAAGCATCTCTAGAATACATTTCATATCAACTCTAATCTCCATAGAAACCAAACTCCTTCACGTGGTTTACACACGAAGGAACACTTCTATTTGTATTTCTTTTTCACTATACAGCGACGATAAGATAGAAGGAAGCTATGTGTATAGAAGCCTAGAGACCACATCAACTTATGCGCTGAGATATACATTGTTTTAACAAGGTTCTGTAGAAGTGCTCTGAATATCTCTCCTATACCAGGGGTGCCCACAAAGGGGGGCTATGACGCAAACTGCATCATTGAAATATTTGAGGGAGGGTTAAAGTGTTTGAGGGGGTGTAAAAATTAATCGAAAAGTTTTTTCATGGAAGAACACCTACGGATAGACAATTGAGGGGGGTGCGTCATGGACATGAGGGGGTGGGCACCACTGCCTATACTGAAGTATAAGTGTAGGTTACTGGAGATTGAAAATAAAAATTGCGATTTTTTCAACACAACGTCTCTTTAATATTTATATTTCATAAATAACTACAGTATTTCATTAACAACCCTAAAATATTAAATAATTCATTTGCTTACAAAGTTTCAGAAAGGATACTTTAACTGGGTGTGTTTTGTTCTAAAAATAGCTTCAATGATTGTTAAATACCCATTTGGTGAATAAGCACTGTGGTTCATCATTAGCCCTCGAACATGCACAATTCATTTCTTTGTGAAGAATCTACAAAAAATTGTTTTGCTCATTTTTTATTTTTTATTTACCTTTGTAATGAAGTTTTCAAATTTTGTTCATATTTATTTATTATATAAAAATTAATTTTATTTATGATCGCATCACGGGAAAACGGCTGAAATATTTGAAATGAACTTTTGTTTATAGTTATTACCTATTTTGAGCTTTTATCATGTTACATTGATTAAAATACGATAAAACCCCAGTAATGCCTAAGGAAAAAAACGGGGATCAAAATTTATATATATAAAAAGAGTTTCTCATGGTTTTGTCAGGTTTGGAAGATGAAACTAAGTGTATAGACTTCTCATTAAAAATAAGGGGAAACATGTTCCAGTATTTTTGAATATTTTAGTTTTAATTTTCCATAATTTCTTTTTTTCACATTAAAAGCGACGTTGCCTGTTGTTTGTTATCGCATGATGGGAAGACAGTTGATATGTTTGAAATGAATTTTGGATTCCTACCTCAGACTGACTGTGAGATTTATTAATGTCACTTTGATTAAATAACATATCTTAAGAGGGTAGGAATTAAAAATTTCACCCCCCAAAATAGAATATCTAATGTATTTCATTACACTTTCACTAAAATGTGTATCTTAAAGGGGTTTAAATATTTTCCGTAAACTTATTTTCCTACGGTATCTCAACTAATTATATATAAATATATCAGTAATAACTACTGTATGATATGATTTAATTTTAATAATCGAGAGCAATAAATTTTAGTGTGGTGTCCTGTATCGTATACAAGCTCTATACATATTTCTACATATTTTTATGGCAATACATAAATATTTTGATCCGTTAGTTTGCAGTAAGTATAAATACAAAGTAATAAGAATAATGTAAACATTATTACCATAGAGGTGTAGCGATAATTGACATACGACAATTGCGATCAACAAGGAAGATACAATTACGGTGACTGCGATTAACAATTACGATGAACTGAAAGTGTCAAAATATTAGTTATTGAGATAACATTATTTTATGAAAAAAAAGGAAACTACTGTTATTATGTAATCACAGCAACACTGGTGATGAACTACCGATTTCTCTTATACTTGTGGACAAAGTGACATCCTAGATGGTAAATTTTCATGCGTAGTTTTCGAGAAAAACGAATATTTATGGTACTTAAAATAATTTTCTTCTTTACCAATCTGAAGCATTTATAGGTTTCTCATCCTGCTTGAATATATTATTTATGTATTTGTGAGAAATATGCAACGTGAAGTCTAGCTATTGAATAGATAGTTCGAATCTCAACTTAACAGATTAAGGCACGATTGTATTCTTGTTGATTGTAGTATGATGTTTTGAGTTTAAAAATAATAGGCTCATGAGAGAATTATCTTGTAACACTATAGAAACTAGCAAAAACAAATTAAACCCACATACTTCCACAACTTTTTCACTAACAAAAATATACGAAAATTTGAGTTCCACAACAGAGAGAATATCGTGTAATAAATCAAGCCAAACTACATTACTGTTTCACTGTATAAGTATATATAAAGGTAACCAAGAAAGTTCTGTTGCCTTTTTACCCACCACCTTCGAACATCGATATGTCACCTAAGACATACCTGGAAGATCAAAAATAGTCCCCATCAGCATTGACGACCTTCTGCCAACGTTCTGAAGGTCATGGATTCCATCGCGGTAGAACTTGGTAGGCCGTGAAACGGAAGAAGGTATCAACTGCATTTTGCACCTCTACTAGCGCCTCGAAGGTGTTTGTCCAGGGAATGAAACAGGTGATAATCGGACGATCCAATGTCTGGGGAGTATGGCAGATGCAATAGTGTTTACCATCCAAGGCATAGAATGATATCGCGGGTCATCCTAGCCACGCGGGGCTTAGCGTTGTCCTGTAACAGGAGGGCTCCTTTGCGATTCAGAAGTGCTGGCTCCAGAGTTTTGTTTTTTTCTTGAACACGGCTCAGCTGCTCACAGTACACAATTGCATTGATGCTCTGACCAGCTGGTACCAGTTCCCGATGCACGATGCCGTGAGCAGTCCACCAATCACAGGAGGATCTTCTTCTGGTGCAGTGCTGGTTTTGGCTGTTTTGGAACCAGTTCATGACATGCTAACCAATGATGACTGCGCCGTGGAGCTTTTGAACAGGACCCTGTGTTTCTTTCCTCGGACGAGACAGCAAAGAAACACAGGTCTCTGCTCGCGTTACCTTCTGACCCGGAGTCAAATCATGTGGGATCCATCAACCCAATTTGTACTATTTTCCAAGACTGTTTTGAATTGGTATTGGAGAGTCAAAAAGAGTTAAATGTAGATGTTCCAGATTGCGACTCATACAGTATTTATTGCGTTTTAGCCCAAAGAGAGTTATTTGAGTCTTTGTTGAATTCAGCTTAAGCTTCCATTTCAGGCATCACGTAACTAGTTTGTCCAAAGCTGGTTGTAGTAGTTGATTAATGCTATCAATAGAAGATCTCAATGCTATATAAGCGATATCATCAGCAAATTGTAAGGCATATAGTGGGAGCTGAGGTTGAGGGATGTGAGCTACATAAAGATTATATAATAGAGGAGATAACAAAAGCGCTTTTTTTAGTGGTGCGGGAATAGGGTAACATATTGAAATCTTTATTCATCAAATTTAGTTTTATCATTATAAAATAAGTTCCTACTCCCAGCCATTAGAGGGTTACGCCCTCTCTTTGGCATGGAGTTCAAAGTGTCTCTATTAATTTCAAGATAATGATATATAGGCAAAGTGCAGTAATCATGAACACAAAGATTAGTAAACAAAAGCGCCTCAGCTCCAACCTATAACTTTGGATTTCAAACCTTTGATTTACGGTTATTTGTGATTTCACGTTTAACAAAGGCAAATATTTTACAGTATGTGTACTTTAAATAAATTATTTAAATAGGCCTTTTTCATAAAGTTTATTTTTTAAAATTATTGTTCAAAGACTTTGTATTTTATTTTAATAAACCTTTTCCAAAATCAATGCAAATGAATTGTGCTGCCATCTTTGGAATTCTTTTAAAATATACGTTTCTGGAATTTTTATATATTTATGGCCAATCCTTTCGACAATGAGATCTCGGATACTGCAGGCTCTAGAAAGATGACTTTTTCACTGATAGATTGCAAATTCTATGTAGATTGTCCAGTTCTATTCAATATTTAAAGAAATATGGCCATTATTTCTTTATTACATTTTAACTTGTACACTGCAAGTGTTGAAATTAGAAAAAAATTAAAGTATCATATCCTACGCATTAAACATTCCAACACCACATAGGAAGTAGGGGGTGTATAGGGGGTTGCATACCTCTTAGGCGTTTGTTTCATGGCTAAATGATAATGAAAAACGAACCCCATATATCACTGACATTATAATTAATTGTGTATGTAATGCATTTGCTTATTACATACTGTATGCAAGAAGAAAGAAAACACTGATCATACATGAATGAAAAACTCCAACCGGAAGTAGGCTCAAATAAGTGAGGAATAACAAGGAAAATAACAAGCGCTCATATGTGAATGATGCGCTGTATAGAGAGTGCAGGTTTAGCTAGTCTACTTCTGTATATTCTCACGGCTTTTGTTTTAATTGTAAAATTAAATATTTAAAAGATGGTATTTTATTTAATTAAAAACATTACATTACTCTTAACCCAAACTTTATAACATTATTATATTAACATTTTTTAAAATTATAGCATTACTTAATTTATATCAAGCCAATATCCTGTTTTTTGCAAACTAAGTCACGTATGCACTGGTCGTGCAACATAACCTTGAGTTGTTTGTTGTTTGTGTTTTCTTGTTTAGTTATCCAATGCCTTTGCATCAGGAAAAAAACAAAGTGTTTACATAATTTCCAAGTTTAAATAAAACTCAAATGCATTAGTCAACCAACCGTTATTTTTTTATATTTTTTCCCTTTTTAAATTCTGACTTTTTAAAATAAATTAAACAATACTCTCGCAACGTAGAGTACAACAAGGCGATCCTCTAGGTCCCGCTTTGTTCGCCATGACAATTCAGTCCATAGTGTCTAGGATTAACACTGAATTAAATATCTGGTACTTAGATGATGGCACCATAGCAGGAGATCCTGACACAGTTATAAGTGAACTACACAATATTCGAACTATGGCAGCAGACATCGGACTACACTTAAATTTTATGAAGTGTGAAGTAGGATTTTTAGGAATTTCGCAAGATCAAACAGAAGTGTTATATTCACAATTTAAAAATTCAGCACCGGGAATACAACTTAACCTCGTCAGCCTTTCTACTTGGTGCAGCCCTTTCACCTGAGGCAACACGTAATTTGTTAGTCGAGAAAACTAAAAAGTTAGATTTTTTCTTGTCACGTCTGGCCCTAGTCTCCGCACATTCAGCTTTTTATCTCCTTCGTGCGTCGTTCTCCATACCAAGAATAATCTATTTTTTACGCTGTTCTACTTCTTGGCGTGAAGTAGATTTACTAGAGAAGTTTGACACCGTTCTGAAATGTGGACTGGAATCGTTACTCAACTGTAACCTAAATAGCAACGCATGGATACAGGCCTCCCTTCCAGTTGATTCTGGAGGTCTTGGTATTCGTCGGGCAGTCGATTTGGCGTATCCTTCATTTTTAGCGTCGTTCTATGGCTCCCGACATACCATTGAGATACTCCTCAACCAACTGAATGAGCCTCACATAGAATCTGATGTCCAAGACTGCATATCTGACTGGTCTAACCTAGTTGGTTTAAGCCCTCCTGAAATAACGGGCAGAAGTTCGCAATCAATTTGGGACAAGCCAATCATCAAATTACATCAATCAGTGTTATTACAAGAAGCAGACAGTCAAGGGGATAAGGCTAGACTTCTTGCCTCCTCATCAGCAATTTCAGGTGCTTGGCTACAGGCATTACCTTCACACACCCTAGGGCTGCACCTTCCAAACGAAAGTTTTCGTATTGCAGTTGCACTTCGCCTAGGAGTAGACATCTGTGAATCACACAACTGCTGTAAATGTGGTGCATCAGTCAAGCAGAATGGTCTACACGGTCTGTCTTGTATAAGTAGCTCCGGTAGACATGTGAATGACATTATCTGGAGAGCACTCACATCGGCGGAAGTTCCATCTGTTCGTGAACCTGTGGGGTGTAACAGATCTGATGGCAAAAGACCAGATGGCATGACGCTGGTACCATGGAAGAGGGGAAGGATTCTTCTCTGGGATTTCACCTGCTCTGACACTTTCGCGTCATCTAATCTCACTCTTTCTTCATCTCGAGAAGGAGCCATTGCAGCCCGCAGAGAATGCGAGAAAAGAAGAAAATATAAAGATCTGCTCAATAGGTACATGTTCGTGCCCATAGCCATTGAATCGAGTGACATTTGGGGCCTCGAATGGCTCAATTTCATCAAAGAAGTAGGCCAACGTATAGCACACGTTACTGGTGACAAGCGGGCTACTACTTTCCTGATACAACGTATCAGCATAGCAGTTCAGCGAGGAAATGTGGCTTCCATTTTAGGTACATTACCTCCTGGAAAATTATTAGAAGAAGTTTTTCTTTTATAACTAACTGTTCAAAATTTGCTGTTTATCTTGTATATTTTTAAAAATAGGTATAAAGGTCAATAAAAAAACTATCATATTTAAAAAATAACAATTACATATTAAAACTGTTGTTTTTATAAGCAATGCATATGTAAAACAAAAAAATAAATTATAAAATTTTTGTTTTTAATAAAATTTAAAAAAATAAATTAAAAACCTAAAAATATATAAAATAGTCACAAAATATAGCCCGTAACAATATATTAAAATGCTAGGTGAGACATTCCATGTGAAATCAACCAATAAAATGGCAAAATCTGACTTGACGATCTTAGATTTTGTAAAAATTGGTACACAGCTTTATTACAGTGGGAGATGAAAAAATCCCAAATATTACCTCTCTCCTCCTGAAAGTGTTCCCATACAGGGTGTTCAAAAATACCAAAAAAACGGCATTTTTCAGTTACAGTGATTATTAAAAATTGTCATAAAATGGTTAATCTGTGCACTAGAGACGTGGAACAAACACCATTGAAAAGCTTAAAGATTGCTCTATAAGTTGTACTATATTTAAAAACCTGTAAAACAAAAAATAACACTTTAAAAATTCAAATTAAGATTTGAATTTTGAATTACGCATAGAAATGTCCCTCTGAATTTTTCAAAATTGTCCAGATTGTAGTCTCATATGTGTAATAAAATACCACAAAGTTGCATTATGGGCACTCAATGGGATCTGATTCAAAATTCAACATAAACCAAGCATTGCACGATACTGACCATGTTAGTATCTGGGTTCAGATCGATAACCATTTGCCTGGAGCTATTTACCTGCAGCATTAAAGGAATTTATATTCAATTTCATTTGTTTCTTGATGTATTCATTTGAATTTATATAATTATCACCTTTTGAGTTATTTAGAAAGGTATTACGTTTCCAAACAGTACTCAATACAGGTCATTATTCTTGTTAGTCAGTATGGATGTTTCTAAATTTATATTGGCTATATTGCTACATATTATTTTCATTCTTTGTTTCAGGATTGCTATTACAGAACATATTATGAAAGGGAGGGATATATTTTCCTCCCTTTCACAATATTTGTATCAAATGTGTTATGAAACGCAGTGAGACTGTTCACAATCACTTCACACACTTTCACCACAAACAATTAGTTAATAAATTCTTTTTCCTATTGCAATTATTCACTTCCACATATCTGTGACAGCAATCCTGAAACAAAGAAATGAAAATAACATGTATCAATGCAGCCAATAATAATTTAGAGACATCCATACTGGCTAACAAGAATAATGACTTGTATTGAGTACTGTTCGGAAACGTAATACCTCTCTAAATAACTCGAAAGGTGGATAATTGTAATGAATACATCATGAAACAAATGAAATTTAATACAATTTTTTTTTAATGCTGCAGGTAAATAGCTCCAGGCAAATGGTTATCGATCTGAACCCAGATACTAATATGGTCAATATCGTGCAATGCTTGGTTTATGTTGAATTTTGAATCAAATCCCAATGAGTGCCCAAAATGCAACTTTGTGGTGTTTTAGTACAGATATGAGACTACAATCTGAACAATTTTGAACAAATTCAGAGGGACATTTCTATTCGTAATTCAAAATTCAAACCTTAATTGAAATTTTTGAAGTGTTATTTTTATTTTACAGGGTTTTTTAATATAGTACAACTTGTAGAGCAATCTTTAAGCTTTCCAATGGTGTTTGTTTCACGTCTCTAGTGCACATGTTAACCTTTTTATAACAATTTTTAATAAACACTGTAACTGAAAAAAATGCAATTTTGAACACCCTGCATGGAGACACTTTCAGGGGGGAGAGGTAATATTTGAGATTTTTCATCTCCCACTGTAATGAAGCTGTACACTAATTTTTACACAAATCTGAGATGGTAAAGTCTGATGACTTGTTGACTTGACATGGAATGTCCCAGGTTTATGTTTGTCCCCAAAGAAAAGTTTATATGTTTGTCTGCGATCCTTTCGACAATGAGATCTCGAAAACCACGAGAGTTAGAAACATACTATTTACACGGGTCGATTCCAAATTTTGTGTAGATTGTTCAGTTCTAATTCAATATTTAAAAACACATTGTGTTATTTCTTAATTGCATTTTTTTAGGTTTAAACTAGAAGTGTTGATTTTTTTCTAAAAAAAGTAAAGCATCATATCCTACGAGTTATGCATACCAACACAAGACAGTTGTATATAAGGGTTGCATGACTCTCAGACGTTTGTTTCATGGACAAATGATAATGAAAAACAAAGAGGGATAACAATTTCTCCACTCTAAGATGAATCTTTATTGTTTGGAGTGTTTTGCCCAATGAACATCATATATCACTGATATTATAATTATTTGTGTATTCAATTTATTTGCTTATTACGTACTGCATGCAAGAAAAAAGAAAACATGATCATGCAATAATTAGAAACTTCAACAGAAAGTATGCTCAAATTTTGGCAAAGAATACGAGATATTGAGAAAATAATAATAAAAAAATCTTCCCTTTATGATACTCGTTGCCGATTTTAATCAAGATGTCTTTCATTTGTGTCTGTAAACGTACATGTACAGATATTGTGAGGAATGACGAGGAGATTCATGCTCATATATGAATGATGTGCTGTGTAGAGAGTGCAGGTTCAGCTAGTTTATATATTAAAATCAGTGGCGTAGGGAAGGGGGGCCCAGAGGGGCCGGGCACCCCCAAAGCTGTCCGACAATGTACTTTGGTACTTTGATGTTTGTATTTTTTATATATTTTTATGTTTATATATTTTTTGTTTGTAATTTTTCTATACGTACCTATAACAGCACTTGCCCCCCCCCCCCAAACACACATCCTGGCTACGCTACTGATTAAAATGCTAGGTTTATATGTTTGTCTCCAAAGGAAAGTTTATATGTTTGTCTCCAATCATGTCGACAATGAGATCTCGAAAACCACAAGTGACAGAAACGTGCCGTTTTCACTGGTCAATTCCAAATTTCGTGTAGATTGTCCAGTTCTAATTGAATATTTAAAACTACATGACCATTATATCTTTATTACATTATAGGAGCACACTGGAAATGTTGAAATTTTAAAGAAAGTAGAAGCATCATATCCTACGAGTTATACATTCCAACACCACATAGTTGTATATAGGGGTTGTATATCTTTCAGGCAATTATTTCAAGGCCAATTGATAGTTACAAACGAAGGATAACAATTTCTCCAGTCTAAGATGAATCTTTATTGTTTGGGGTGTTTTACCCAATGAACACCATACATCACTGACATTATAATTATACTAATTGTGTATGTAGTGGTCTAATGTATTTGCTTATTACATATTGCATGCAAGAAGAAAGAAAACACTAATCATACATGAATTAGAAATCATACGTGTTGACTGCTGTAAAGGCTTATCATCTGCCTACTTTGGGCAAATCATAAAATCAGAGCTAGTGATGAGCACAAGAGTCTTGGTCTTGCAGTTTTTGTAAGAGTCTTGCATGCAAGACCAAGACCAAGACCAGCGATCCCGATGCAAGACCAAGACTAAGACCAAGGGGTGCAAGACCAAGACCAAGACCAGGGATCCCGATGCAAGACCATGACCAAGATCAGGGATCCCGATGCAAGACCAAGACCAAGACCAAGGGGTGCAAGACCAAGACCAAGACCAGGGATCCCGATGCAAGACCAAGACTAAGACCAAGGGGTGCAAGACCAAGACCAAGACCAGGGATTCCGATGCAAGACCAAGACTAAGACCAAGGGGTGCAAGACCAAGACCAAGACCAAGACCAAGACCAAGACTCGCGCAAAAGTCTTGCAAAAGAACAGGTCAGTGGTAGAGCGTTCGCCTCTGGTGCTGGAGTCCCTGGTTCGATCCCAGTTGGCACCATGTGAGCTTTTCTGGTGGATAGAGACCGTGTGTGTAAATTTTTTTCGGGGTTTTCCCGTTTCCTCCTACTTTCTTCATTCCACCATTTCATCCATTTCTCATCATCACCATCTCCCTTAGCCTCGGTGTATAATTGTGGCGCGCAAAAGTAGATATTATATCATTTCAAAACATATTAGTGGTGTTCTTCTTCCAAAAAAAAAAAAAAAAAAAAAGAGAGAGAGAGAGAGAGAGAGAGAAATGTAGTATTGAACATCGGTAATTCCGTACACCATAGGTGCCGACTACATAAGTATGGCTTTGGCTAGAAGGATCAAGCGTCCGTTAGATATTTTTAATGTGTGCTCAAAAAATTAACATCGAAAGAACATTTTCATGACATTGACAAAAACTTAGTGCATGTGACCGCAAGTTTGATTTTCATGGGCGAGTGCTTATATGTTGAAGAATTGTTTATCAATATAACTTTTAGCCTTCTCAGGTATATGGCACACGAGGATTGAGCGACATAATATTATACAACAATAAATAATTCATATTCACATTCAATTTTGTACCGTTATTTCAAATAACTTGGAGTTTGATGCTGTATTTTTGTATTTCTAATATAGGCGAAAAGTATTTGTATAAAATGAGTTTACACAAAAGACATGGACAGTTCAGTCGTTTTCAGTTTTCACTCAAATTATTCTAAAATATTAAGAGGTTTGATGATAATCATTATTATTTTATTTTTTCTCTCTCTTTTTTGGCCAATATTGCTAACATATCATTATCATCATAGCTATTCTGTCATTATTGGCAGGTCATTTGCAAGTCAGAAGCTTCGACGTACGGTGGTCCTCAGCTAGTTTTTTCGTCTTGACGTAGCAATTTTCTGTTTTAATACTTTCCTCCAACTACAGTCTCCTTTGCTCCTTCCCTCTCTTTCGTTCCACCATACCCTCTAACATGTCCCTCATAATAAAGTTCCTTCTCAGTCAATGTCCCAACAGTTCCTTTTCCTCCTCTTAATTACGTCTAAAATTTTTCTCTTCTTCCCTACTGCTACTATTTCCAACACCTTCTCATTCGTTTTCCTTTCAATCCAGCTAATTCTCTCCTTTTTTCGAAAGCCTCCAATATGTTTTTCATCGCTTTTGCGTAATGTCCATGTTTCTGTTTCATAGAGTACATATTGGAATCAGTAAAACTAAATCTCAATATTTAATGGGAAGTTTGTTCAATACAAAGATTAGCTAATCTTGGTTGAAAATAAAAATTATCTGATGCCTTTAGAGTGTAAAAGGAATTTAGCAATTCATGCTATTTCAGTAATCTGTACCGTCTTGATTTTCTTTCATGCGTCTTAGGGGTGACCTCCCCAATTTTTGGGAACAAGTGGAGTATTGAATATGTTAAAAAATATAAAAAGATTACGAAACGTTGTAATTTATCTTATAAGTAGTGAAGCGTGGGGACCCATTGAAAAAAAATAAAGGTTATCGCCTACGTAGTACACTATCAACATACTTACACGAAGGGGTAGAATTTATCCAGAGTAAAATTTACCTATGAAAAGCATAAGATTTCTTAAAAGCAAGACTTGCAAGACTCTTGCAGTAAGACCAAGACCAAGGCCAAGACTGGATGTGCAAGACCAAGACCAAGACCAAGACCAAGATCAAGATTGGATGTGCAAGACCAAGACCAAGACCAAGACCAGCCGGGTCTTGGTCTTGGTCTTGTATTTCCTCATCACTAATCTGAGCATATCTCAAAATTCGGTTGATGGCATGTCTGGGAATTTCACCCTGCAGGGAATACTCTGCACACTCATTAAACATTAATGAAATATGCATTTTTGGATTGTGTATGTGTGACTTCCTTTACGATATAAGGACCACCACCCCACGATTACTCGAATTCGAAATAGGGCCTCTTGAAATTTAGTTTTCCGCGATTTTGGAAGGCCTATGAAACTATGCAGTTTTCCCCAAAGATCCATAGGATCTTTTTGACTTATTTTGATGAGTGTTGTTGGTATTGTTCATTAACGCCCTGTATATATATATATATATATATATATATATATATATATATATATATATATATATATATATATATATATATACATAGATAGATAGATAGATAGATAGATAGATAGATAGATATAGATATATAGATATATATATATAGATAGATAGATAGATAGATTGATAGATAGATAGTTATGCTAATTTAGAGAAAGTAATTTAAACATGCATAGGAATACCTAGGAAGCAAGGACATATCGTCCTTGGAAGATATGAAAGGCACGGTTCTTTTGAGTTGAGTTGATTTAGTTTAGCGTTCCGTTCAGCAGCTAGGCTATATGAGACGTGGACCTACTGATTAACATGGAATCCGAAACACATGAGTTCCAACCAGGAATCGAACCCGGGTCTTCCACGCCAAAGCACGGTTCTTTTAAATAAACAGAATAATGCATGATTATAAATAATGCAATAATAATATAAGAACAATAGATAATATTAAAAATAACGCAAATAATAATAATAGGTTCCAGCAAATAAAACCATGTTACGTGGCTGCTACGAAGCATAGGCTTATGTGACGAAAGTCATAATCATAAACATACATATTAGCTTTAAAATAATATTTCTTGAAAAGTGCCTCGTCTTACAACAAGACGAATTCAAAGGAAACGTCAATTGAATGTGCGGAACTCTACGAGTATCAATCAAGATCAATGATTTCATTGGAAAACACGAAACAATAAAGCAAGACATTGTCAGAGACAACTGGATACATCAAGTCCTGTTGCAGCTGGCAAGATAAAATTTGAAGCATTACATACCATGCAATAAAGACTACATTTTGGTACACAACATTTCGTACTTCATTTCTTCCATTAAGCAAATTACATAAAGCATAACATATTTATACCAGAGATCGGTGATGGCCAATAGGGTACTCGCGAGGATGTTTTACACGGTCCGCAAATAGAAATTTGAAAAGTATGATTTATTTTTTTAACTTCATACGTAAGGCAAAGAGTATAGTTGGCCGTTATAATATGTATTTTCTTTAATCTTTGTAACTTTGTTTACCGAAGCTATTCTGTAAAATAAGACCATTGGTATCAGTTTAAAAAAAATAGAAAATTGAATATTTCCTGTAACTACTTTCAAAGGTTCGTTCTGGATCTATTTGTCCCTGGTATATGAAACACGAATAGGAAAAGAATCAGGAAATGTATTACTTATATTTATTAAGCGAACTGTTGTCTCAGGACGTGGTGGAAATGTTTCCGAAGTGTTCATATTTGGATCACAGTGCTTTATAACCTACATAAAATGGCCATCACTGTCACAGATCATTAATTTATTTTAACCTTAGAATTCCAAGCTCGTATCTGTTACATGCGTTACCAAGGAGAGGTCGGAGGTCAAATTTACCCGCATTGCTTTTAAGTGATTGTTATACTACGAGTATATCTATTGAATTTGAGTTAAATCAAATTCTTGAACTAAACAACATAACAGAAACTTTTGAAGTAGCATCTATTTTATGTTTATTGCAGATAATTATACACTGTGCAGAAAATTTACAAGACATTGCTTACCTTATTAAAGCATCTACATGTATTATGTAGTAATTTGAACGTTGGCATTGTCTTGGCGGTGTAAATATTAATATTTATTTACTTTCTTTTTTAGAATAAAAATTTCTCACTGAATTCACTATTTACGGGACTGTCATTTTACTCATTTGCATCTTCTATGCTTTTCTAAAATGAAACACTTTTATTATATTCCGTTACATCACTCATATAATTAATATTGCTGTCCAATGGAATATTTGCGCTTCTCCACTACTAAGATGTTGCAAGGCATCATAAATAAACAAGGAATTCTATGCAGGTTACGAAATAGACAGCTATATAAGCATGTATATTCTTACGTCTAGTCACATCTGAGCTCCAAACTTGTGCCATTACCACTAAAACATTTCCTTCAAGAAAGGAGGAGACTAATAATATGACTAATACTGGAAATTACTGTTGTAAGCTTCAGTGTTTATATGAGAGACAGGTGTAACGTTACTTTTTTCAAAACTATTAATAATTTTGCACTAAAAGAAACACTGAAAAGAAATTTTAGTACTACTACTACTACGAAGGATGGAGTTAAATCAGCCCCTAGCACATTAATTATTTTTTTAAAAAATGAAAATATAAGTAAGTTTAAGGAACTCTTGATTGGGACGTGTTCCGCCGGCTGAGATTCGACTGCGTCTTCATGACACACAGGTCCTTGCCAGTACACTCATAACGCGCTCATTTCATTAAACAGTTTTGAGCATAACGACATGGAAGTTAACGCTGTCTCCTGTGAACAAGTTTTGAACTCGCAAGACACAACTTGTGAAAACCAGAAAAAAAAACTCAAGAGCAATTAGGCAACGAAATCAAAATTTAAGACGTATATTATAAATTTTTAAGAAGGTATATGAAAATTAATTTTCATTGAAGAGCATATATGTGATAAAAAGAATGTCGTTCAATGCGAAGCTGAAATACTAGGAAATTATTTATAAGCATTATTTCATAAACTAACAAAGCATGAAGTTCAGGATTTTTTTTTTTTTTTTTTTTTTTTTTTTTAGAAAAGCAAGCTTTGATATATTATTTTAAAGAATGACATAAGAAAACTACCACAGTCAGGACGGTGACTTTATGAAGGTTTGTACGATTGTCGAAAATGTCGAAAAGGGTATACGTTGCTCTATTCCCTTGGAATAATCACGAAAATTGCAATAATTATTCACAATTATTTTTCTTGTAGAATGATCTTGACTTTGTCTTGGTTCAAGACACATTATTGTATTCGTTCTCTTTTTACTGTGACTATCAATGACATTTTCACAAGAGAGTCCGAATCACAAATGCTCTTACTTCCATCAATTGGCGTGAAATTGGTGGCGTGCTTATGCTGTTTTTATGCCCAGAATCAGAAGATTCACTTCCTGATACCTCGAGTCTAGCGACGGAACAGCTTAAGTCACCAACAGTATTTATAAATGTGTGGAAGAGTCTCTCGCAACGTCTGAACATTTGTGAATGATTGAATTTAAATTCTTTCGTAAGAAAACATTCGTTGGAATAAGAGGTCTTCAAGCCTTTGGAATTGACACAAATTAGCATATGATATTCCGAGAGGCGTTTCTTTAACTCCACTCACAGTTCAAGGGGCTACGATGGTACAATCGTACCCACAGTTGTTTCATGGACGCCGGGGTTTCATGAAAGCAAAACATAGCCCGTTTATATTATTTGTACTTTATTTGTTATCATTTAATAAAATACTACCTTGATTATTATTAAAAATACATTATTTACTACAAGATATAACCCGAGGCAAATTTTATTATACAAACTTATCAATGGATCAACGACAAAGTGGAAAATCTTAAAATTATTAAATTCAATGTGAACAAAAATAGGTACGCACTTGCTCAGAAATTAGTTAGCATTTGCACTTGCTTTGTTTTTGCTATAAATTGTACATTAGTCACGTAATTTGGTAAAGTATTGATATATATATATATATAAGAGCATTAAATTACATAGTCGATTTTTATTCCTATCAATATACAAGGACGCTGTTTTGCTTATCGTACCCCCTTGTTTACGAACAAGAAACCACCAGCTTATGTCTTCGAGATCAACTTTCGAGATCAACTAATTACACTCTCTATTGATATTTATATCAATTGTTATTATTTTTTAAAATTATGTTTTCTCCCTTATATACTAGGGTCGTTCGGAAAGTAACCTCCGATTTGTTAAAAAAAGAAACAAAGTAAATAAGAAGAATTTAGGGATGGGCACGATCGAGTTTTCATTAAAACTCGACTCGACTCGAAACAGACATCTTTGAGCTAGACTCGAGAACTCGGCTCGAAAAATTTCCTCCAACTCGACTCGAAACTCGACTCGAATTTGACTCGAGTTTCGAGTCAAGTCGAGCCAAAACGAGCCAAATGTTGTGTGTAGTTTAAAGTACTTTCTTCGAGTATCCTACTAGACAATATAATTATTATCAATGATACTACTACTACTGTAACATTATTATCATTATTATTATTATTATTATTATTATTATTATTATTATTATTATTATTATTATTATTATTATTATTATTATTATTATTATTATTATTATTATTATTATAAAAACAACACCGTGTATAAACATGAAAGATAGGTGGTTCGTATCTGAATACTAAAAACTAGTTGACTGCTGAACTCGGTAGTCGTGAAGACTAGGAGGCAAGGACATCGTTCACGAGATTCTGGGTTTGAGTTCCGGAGGAGCAAGTATCCGGGCTGGAACCGAAAATCGTTAAAAGTTAGAGGGCGTCGGCCATAGATATTAAAAACTATTTGGTCCGGGTTTAGGCTTCTCAACGGCTCGGGTCACTACTCATTCCCTTTCGACCCGAGCCAACATCTCACCCACCCAAACCGACACGAGCCGAAATAAACCGAGCTGATGGCTCACCCCAACCGAGCCGGCTCGAGACGATGGCTCACCTGAGCCGAGTCAGCGCCTCATTTCAACCAAGCCGGCTCGAGCTGTTCGCTCAGTTGAACCGAGCGAAGCCGGTTAACATCGCTACACAGGTTGGGCTTCTGCTTCGGCTCAAACCTTTCACCGTGTATATCTCAGCCTTGGTGGTGAGAACTACAGTATATACTTATGTTAGTGCTCACGACATTTGAGGCTGTCTCGTTAAAAGAAAAATCCATTGTCGTCTTGTTAATCGAGACGAGGCGAGATGCGAGTGGTGTCTCACCTCGTGAGCAACACTAAAAATATTTCACATTTCTGCTTACATTTCTCATAGCTTTCGCTTTCCAGTCTAATCAGGCAATGATCAAAACGAGGTAAACGAGCGAGTCATTTTTCAAAGTCGATTCGACTCGAATCTCGACCTGAAAACAGTGACTCGGCTCGGAACTCGACTCGAGGAAATTACCTTTGACTCGACTCGAATTCGCTTCGAGTTTCGAGTCGAGTCGAGCTTTTAGCTCGACTCGTGCCCATCCCTAGAAGAATTTATTATATACATCTGAATATTACTTCTTTGCTACTTATCGTATGTCTACACTAGCTTAGAAATTCCATCACCATAAAAATCTCCCGCCTGTGCCTTGAGCCACAGGATTTTCTGTAGCCTAAACTCTGTGTCACTACTTTATATAACATAGTCCTGGAAATTTGTGTAAATTAATCGGAAAGCTTCGAGATTGTGAAACGTCGATTTTGACCGACTTTTCCGTCAATTTTCTGAAAGAGTTCATCGATGGTCTGCCACTCCTCTCTTCGTCATGAATGTTTGTTCATCCATTTTTAAATGAACGAACCCATTCACGAACTGCATACATGGCGCAAAGTTCCCGAATAGCTGCTGCCGTAAGAAAACGTATAACACCTCACACTTCGCATTTAGCGGGATTGAGACGCTATAAAAGTGGAACTACTGATCAGACAACCTTCACTCACCACGGCTGGATGCAGACCAGTGATGCCAATTCCTTCAGAGTCGTTTTCCCTTCACAAGCTTCAGAATTTCCCTTTTCCGGACAAAATTTCCCTTCATCCAAACAGTTCAAGTACTTAGCAAACGTATTTTTAATCGTTTTCGCTTCCACCCCCTCTCCCAATCTTATAACCACATACAAGCAGATACCTGACAGCCTTCCTTTGAGCTTATGCAGAATTTGACTTGATTTGTTGTTTAGGTATCTAAGACGTCGCGATAGAGGAAGGGAAAGGATATGGAAAGGTGTAGGCCAGGATCTATGTTAAAGGTGCAATCTGTCCATTTGCCTAGTGTGGCTGAGGAAAAACCCTATAAATACCTCGGTCAGGACGGACAACCTAAATAAATCAAAAAATATAAAATAAATATTATGTAAATTTAATTTTTATCCTAGACATTATTATAGATTTTAATATTAATGTAACCTAAGGTACAAAGAAAATATTAAGTATATATTTGATATGTACTTACTTCAGAACAGCTCTTCCATATTTACTGAAACGAATACGGACAGTTACAAAGAAAACTACCTGCTACTGTCATTGGCTGTACACGAGGAATGTTCGTAAGCACAATACAAAGTTTAGAGATGCGGAATTCTTAAGAATTAATAATTCTGTGCGCACAGTTACCAGAAAATTTGTAAACATACACAAACACACATACACTAATGACCCAGTATTCGCCCATATATACATATTTACATTCACGACACGCAGATTTTCTTCTCTTACATCGATTAATCCTCTTCACAATCAATTTTCTGGTTGGGAAAGACATCTTCTGATTGGGAAAACCAAACTGTTACAATAGTTGGAGTGATAATTTAATTGAGCCCCTCCCTCTCTTTCCCGCCACCATACCCTCTAAGACGTTCCTCATGATGATCAGTGATTTTAAATATGCATTGTTGTAATGTTTCGAATTTAACTGAATATGTTGATCGATGTGCAATGTTGATAAATATTAACGAATGCAAAGCAAGATAACTTGTGAGAATATATGTGAAATATGTGCAGCGGATTATGTTTGGAACAAATAGGATGTTGAATTTATACTGAATTTTAATGAGAATAATCAGATACGTAAATATATTCAATCTGTAAATGATTGAAGAGAGGTTCAAATTTCCCTGCAATATTGAAAGATCACAAGCAATTTCCCTTTTTCCCTTTTCTCTAAAATTTACTCAAAATTTCCCTGCGCCAAGGGAAATTTCCCTTAAATTGGCATCACTGATGCAGACTGACCTACCACGCACGTCTGTGCAAAGATGGTAGTGCTGCCTCACTACTTTACGTACAGTGACCAATCGGAGGTTACTTTTTGAACGCGTCTCGTACGCGGCATTAATCATACAAGCCTATATTGAGTAAAAAAAAAAAGTAGAACATTTTAATATATAACACATGTAAGTGACATCACCTATACCTCTTTCAATTCATTAACCATTCTTTAAACTTTAGCGCCATTTCAGACCGAGCACTTCTAAGTCTTCATTTGTGCAGTAGATATCAGCTCGATTGGTTGAATATTTTTAGCTGTAGCGAAGTTACATTTGTCATTCCGTGGGTAGATCCTATTGCAGTCGACTCAGTTATCTTGTGCTACAGTTATTAATGAAACATTTCCTTTAGAAATACGAAAAAAAAGAGAGAGAGAGAGAGAGACTTTTGGGAATATTTTGTCCTAAGAAAACTCACTTGCAAGAGCAAACTCTACTCTTTGAGGATTTTTTTTATTTACAGGAAGTTACTTACGTCATTTATTTGAGCTATTTAAATGAAAACATTTATTTGTGAAAGGTAAATTAAATTGGCTGAATATTTTTTAAAAAATCGTTCAAACAACTCACTCTCAAGAATAAACTACATTTTTTATCCAGTATATCCAATATACAGTGGCTCAATAAAGAAGTCGGACATACACATACTTACACATTCCAAGAGGAATAAACCTTCCAAGAGTATTCTTCAGAGAACAAAAAACATATTTTAATTACTATATACTGTAATACCTACTTTTGAAAAATAGAAACATCAATGACACAACTCAATTTCATGACTATAAAAAATACAGAAAATGAAAACGGCGTAAATCCATGTCAAAAAAAAAAAAAAACTCGGACACTTAATTTTAGCAAAATTTTAGAATGTTATTAGATATTTTTAATATTTTGTGGTCAATCCTTTATTTTTCACGATCGCTTTCAATTTTTCTGGCATGAGTTTTACAAGTTTTTTGCAGAAGGAAGGATTAATTTTTGCCCATTCAGTCTGAAGTGCTGAACCAAGTCTTTCTTTGTTCTAATATTTTAACTAATTTTCCAAATAAGCCCATAAGTGCTCAATAACGTTAATATCAGGAGATTGCAGAGGTGCTTCCAGCACATGTGAACAATTATACAGGAGCCACAAACGCACATTGAGTGCTTTGTGCTTGGGATCGTTATCCTGGTAGTACTGGAAGTTCTTTTTTATTCCCAATGTTTCAGCACTTTGTACCAAATTTTGCTTCAGAATGTTTAAATACTTTGTCTGGTCCGTAATTCCATCAATTACAAAAAGTTTACCTGGACTAGTAGCGGATATACAGCTCCAAACCATTACCGAGACACCTCCATGTTTCACAATGGATCGTAGATTACGCTCTCGGAGTTCTTAATAAGGTTTTCGCCAGATATAACATTGACTACCTGAGCGGAACAAATTAAATTTGCTTTCGTCCGCGAATAACACAGTGCTCCTAAACTAAACATCTTTATTTTTATAAGTTTTTGCAGATGGAGACAGACAGATGTCGGAGACGGAGAGACAGATGTCAAAACAGAAAAAAAAAAAGTGTTATCATTTCAAAATACAGTGATTGAAAGTAAAAATATTTGTCCCAGGGTCGTCCACAGGGTCTCAGATGGGATCCTACTCAAAATTTTCAAACTGCAATGGAGGTCAAGTAGCATATCGGTGGAAACCTGTTCGAAAATGAAAGAAGACGGAACAAGTCTTGACTCTCTAAAACTATCTTGTGCAAAATGGTGGTCGGTCAAAATGTACATCCTCATTTAGATTCTCCAAGCACATTCGCTTTCCATTTAGCAATCGGTACTTGCTGTCATTGTGACACGATTGCACTATTCGCTGTTCCTGGTGAAGAAATTTTTTCTTGTTTGAATCATTTTATACTTAATCCAGACAACGAGCATAAGTACCACTCGAGTTGTACATTATATGTTAGCTAGTCAGTTCTATACTCAAATATGTCAAATGTTATTTCTTTTCTTTTCTTTATTTCTTAATTTTCTTTTCTTTTATTTATTTATTTATATATTACTGGGCTCAAAGAGCAGAATCTCACAGTAGGGGCATTTCATTTCTTAACGTTGAGTAAGTATTGAGGTGAAAACAAACTAAAACCCAACTACAGAAAGAAGAACTAAAATGCAAGATGCTTGCACAGTGTTATAGAAGAGCGCCCACACTTGTTCCATCTGCTTTCATTTAACAACAGCTTTCAAACGATATCCTTCTTGAGCCCTCTTTCCATTTAAAAATTTTGAGTAGGACCACGTCTGGGACCTGGGACAAATATTTTTACTTTCAATCATTGTACTTTTGAAATGATTACACATGTGTTTTGCTGTTTTGACATCTGTCTCACCGTTTCAGTTTTTTTTTTCTTTCTTTAAGGTGGCCATAGACTTTACAATGACGTTTTTGCTGACATTTTGATTGGTGGCCATTTTGCACAGGATAATTCTAGAGAGCCGAGACTTGTTCCGTCTTCTTTCGTTTCGTTTTCCAACAGGTTTCCAACAATATGCTACTTAACACCCTCACCATTTGCAATTTTTGAGTTGAACTCCTCCTTGGACCTTGCGGGTGGCCCTGGGACAACACTTTTTGCTTTGATACCTGTAATTTTAAAATAATCAAACATGTGTTTTCCTGTTTTGGCATATGGTTCACTGTTTGCGATTTCTAAGGATGGAAACGGATTTTCTGGACACCCTGTACATTCATATAACGCAAACAGTATATGCATTCGTAAAATTCTAATTACAATTTCGTAATAGGCGTCATTAGTGCTTTCGATTGGTGTACAAGCCATCTTCCACTTCGATATATAATCCCCCTCTCTTCCCTTGTTAGAATGGAGAACTGTTTCGTCAGTCACCTACTTTACAATTTTACCTGCATAAACATGTAGATCAGGGCTACCAACTGCTGTCAGTGCCGAGAAGAGTTACGTGTAAGTTGGGTTGCATCTGTCTAGGCGTTCTCACAATTGCAAGTGATCTGGACCCCAAGTAATGGAATTAGAGCACTTAGGAGGGGATATACTTTTGTGGTTCAGTGTACACAGAATCCAAATTTCGAAATCTCAAGACGATCGACCGTGTCATTTTTATGGGCGAAAATCTTCAGCGTATTTTGGTACGTAAGAAGCACATACGTATTCGCCCATAAAACAGAACTGACACGGTCAGTCGTCTTGGGGATTTGAAATATGGATTCTGTGTACTAAAATGCATCGAATTCATGCTCTGGGATACGCTGTACAGAACTTAACACTAACAGAACGCTATTCAGAACTTAACGCTAACAGAACTTACGCTTTTTTTAAATGGCTGTGTTACGTGTGTCCTCTCTATCTAAAATCGCTAAATTTTTTCACCCATTAAGAAAATGACACGATCGACCATCCTGTGGTTTCGAAATTTGGATTTTGTGTAACAAAATACATTGAACCCATACTCTGGAGTCCGGTGTGTGGCTGTGTTATTAATACTTTACCCATTGACGTTATTATAGCGCGTCCAGTAAGAGAACGTCTCTGACAGCTCGCAGTGACATTGCCACTACTCGCGTGTCAAGGTTTTATTCGGTGCAACTGTAGTGGCAATTTAATTAATGGTATAAAACAGAGTGATCATGGTTGGTAACACTGATATCAAAGTAGGGGCTGCAATGCCCCACCGCATGTGGTAAGAAACGTCAGAGACCATCTCTTGTTGGCCGTGCTATAGCGCTGGCGGGCTAAGTCGCGTGACTCACAGATTCCTGTTCACGTGAACTTAGCAGGACCAGTTTATTTTTCGATTTTCTCATATTTGAAGCCAGTACAAACCAAAATTTTTACGGTACAAAGCAGTACAAACGCAGCACAAACGATGGAATGCAAATACAGTGTATTTATAATTTTCAAATGTGGTCCTGCTAAGTTCACACACGTAATATATTCTGTCCGATCTCACAGAGTTCAAGGCTTCAAATTCGCATTTGTCCTCTGTAATGCCTTCCTTGTTATATCCAATCACTTCTGACATACTTTCATTTTATGTCTCACACTTCCAATGGTTCGTTGGCCTTGATGAGTACTTATCATTCATCGATCTTGTTTTTTCTTGAATCTTCCATCGTACAAGCTAGAACAGATTTCAAGAAACACTTTTTTCATTTGAAAAGTTACTTAAAATGTTTTTATTGGTGCTGTACCTTCTTCTACTCTGGGAATTGTTTATGAACAGGGATTATGTAATGATAATATCATAGTTGATGCTGAATTTAAGATGAATTACATGTTTTGTCCGCTGTTTCGGTGATCACGATTCTTAGAACATTTAATCTTTGTGACATTTGTTATCAAAGTAATTTACCTGGTTAAGACTGTTACGTCATAACGCACTGTTTGATGTCTATGTGACTGTTTGTTGCTTCTGCTAGCACAATCTCGTGCAATCAGCGGAGAGCTCTATGTCAATTGCTTGACAAACAAGTTATTTCACAGTTTCCCAAGTGACTGCAAATGTGACAGAAGTGTATCGTTTCTACTGGTTCATCTATCCAGTGAGTTTTTTCTTAAATATACATTTTGTTGAACTATTATTTAACACCTTGGAGTCGTTAAGTAACATCTGCTGATAAGGTAAGACCCCATTGGAACCACAATACGTTTTCTTATCAAGCGTGTTCGTGTAGAATTTTTATGTGATTCTTTTCAACTTGCGTTTTTTGTTTATTATTTGAGTACAATTTCAAAAAAACAGTTTGTACGGTCAGGATTTTCTTTAAAATTTACGTGCGTGATTACTCCAAATGACAACACAATATTTCTTCAATTGCAACTAGGTTGAATACATTGATCAAGAAGTCAAAGTTTAGATTTTGAGAAGTGAATCAATCGTATTCTCAGTACATTTTCGCGTATAATAGTCTTTGCTACACAAATATTTCCTTTTACAGTACATGATAGTTTCGTTTCGTTTCAGTAATTTTTATGCGGTTGACAAAGTTATATCTTTTAATTTTTACATTATGATTTGCAGTTTTAGTTTTTCTAAATATGAAGACTAATTGTCCTCTTTGATTTTCAATATTGATGGAAGCTTTGGCTGTATGAAACCAGTTTTACTAACAGGGCCGCCCAACAAATTTCATAGATTCCCGGCCAAATTTCATAGACTCCAAACCAAATTCCATAGACTTCCAGTCAAATTTCATGCTTTACAGTGTTGACAACTCCGTTTTTATGAAAATACCGAAGTAACCATTTTAAAAAGTTGTTGAAATCCTGTGTTATTACTGAACAAAACTTTATTCTTGTCTCCAAAGGGCTTTAAAAAAGTCCATAGTTTTTAAATCTAATTTAGTTTAATTTACGACATCGGAAGTGTTTATTCCATTCTATAGTAGGTAAAGAATACCACGAAATCTCTTACCGTTTTTACTGTATGAAAATCCAATATTAAAATCGGAACCGGCAGATTTCTACCATTTCCGGTTTCAATAAATGGTTAAGATGGAAGACGGAATTCACTCTTGAAACGTTAAATCCACTTGAAAGTAATATTTCTTGCTATCTCGTACGACAAAACCATAGCCACAAAAATATTAACAATCGTCTGAAAGCAAGCATTCTTTTTTCTCTCTCTGTCTTTTCTCATTTACATGGGGTCGATATTTATGATTTTCTCATTTACATGGGGTGACTTCTTTATTAGTTTTGTCCCAGAAGTCTTGCCTTCTCAGTCCTCCCTATCTGAAGTCATTTTAACTATATCTATCCATTTCCGTCTTGGTCTCGCTCTACCTCTCTTTCCATCCACTTCCATTGTCATCATTCTTCTGACCACATAGTCGTTTGTTTTTATCTGCAGTCTTCTTTCTTAGATCTTCTTAGATATTTCTATACAACCTTGGTTGTTCTCCTTACTCTTTCATTCCTCACTTTGTCTCTTCCTGTTATCCCACACATCCAGAACAGCATTTCTTTTTCATTTCGGTAACATTCAATCTTTTCTCCTGTGATTTCATTAGTGGGCATGTTTCTACTCTATATATCATTGCTGGCATATTGGTAATACGTTAACGATATTTCTCACATTATGTCTTTAAAGTATTAACAAAGCTTGTCCTAATAAGTTAACGATATTTCTCACATTATGTCTTTATTAACAAAGCTTGTCCTAATAAGTTAACGATATTTCTCACATTATGTCTTTAAAGTATTAACAAAGCTTGTCCACCGTAAATGATACGGGCACCGGGTACTAAAGTCTTTCCAGCCTTAGAAAAAAGTAGACGTAAACACAGCGAAATGTATTACTCCGCAGCTCACACGTGCTTTGGCAGCAAGAAACGTGAACAGCAAGATTATCAGCTAGCTTACTGATTTCCAGTTTAAGACTACGTTTGGTTGGTAAATAATTAACACACTGATACTGACTACTACTATGTTGGAAATATATATTTTCTTAAATCGCTATATAAACGAGATTGATTCTGTTCCTTTTGCCTTCTCTTGAGTTTTATAACACGAGACGAAGATAGCTTATTGTCACTCATCGTCGCCATAAAATTCTACATTCTACAATTTCAAATGAGCGTGATCGGCGGAATACTATGTCCAAGTACGGATGAGGTTGAAATAAAGCTACATATGTTGTTAAATATTATATATATTGCGTTTATTATCACAAAATGAAGGATAAATTCAGATATCTTTATTTGAAATTATTATTTTAGTAGGGATTATATTGCGGTAAGATACTAGTGCAGTGAGACCTAAAATCAATCACTGGTTATCAACCCACTGGTAGTCAAGTGGGTTTGTTTACACCTACTTTTTTCTAAGGCTGGAAAGAGATTAGATACTTTGAAGTTAGATAGCAAAGTATATCGTATGAAGATTTGGAGTGCTTCATATGATACATTTTACTTGTACCGTTTGAAAAGTAGTTGCTTGTAGAACTTTTGACTCCTGTAACACATTAACGAAGATAATTTTTTAGTTTTTTGGTAAAGAAAATCATCCGAATTTCACTGAAATTTATATAATTATGAAATACTATTAGTTCTATCCATAAGAACAATAAACTATTTCTATTTCATCAAATTTTATGCAGAACCAAAAATTCAATTACTAACAGTTATTTTACATATTATGAATTTGATGGATATTTTAATGGAATTTTATCTATCATTAAATCAGGGGTGGAACCAGAACCGACTTCTGGGGGGCGGTGGGTTGTCATACTGCTACTTACAGCTAGTTTTAAGAGCTTCAAACTCTGGGATGGGTTTTATTTATAAATATAAAATAAGAACGTTGTCTCTTCTGGGGGGGGGCGATTGCCCCGATCGCCTCCCCTGGATCCGCCACTGTGTTAAATACTTGAGTTGTTTATATTAAACAGATGAGCGTCTTGCAAAAGTCAAGTGCATAGTAACTCAATTAGGTCTTCCACTAAGCAGGGCTAAAAGTGCGGGGGGAACGCGGGAGGACGCCGTCCCCCACCTCCAAAAAATATGTACGGCGCCCCCAAGAGCAGTCTTGCGGTGGCCCAAGTTTCTAAAAAATTACAATGGTCAAAGATAGGCAGGGGGACGACGTGACCTACCGTCCCCCTACCTTTTCAGATCCACTTTTACCCCTGCCACTAAGTGAATTCTGGAATACCTAGCTGCTGAGACAAAAGATGGATTCTGTTCTGCACCAAACCAATATAGGCACAATTTATTGTTACTGTTATCTCTCCAAGGTCAAAATTGATATATCATCCTTTCGTCTTCCTTGCATATCCAAAGGTTTCTTACACAATATTAGAAAACTAGATTTCTGAATGGCTATCTCGTGAATATTTGACATGAAACTGACGTGCTCTGGTCATCACAGAAATTTTAATTTTATAATTCTTAACATATTCGGTAGCTATTGTTAAATATATATATATTAAGTAAGAACAAGTAATTTTCTCTTTTCAATCATTGGTATTTTTTGTTAGCTACGAGTAAATGTTTTTCTCCAGATGTTTCGTCATTTTTTAAAACTGGTTTCAATACAACAATACGAATCCTATTATTTGCCGGGTGTATTTATTTCAAGCCCTTTTCGCCTCTCACTCCGTATCCCATATCCACACATGGAGAATAAACAATATTTAATAGTGACATTTATTCTTCTTTTTTCAGTATTAGATCATCCGCTTAACCAGGGATCTTCAATATATTCCCCAGCAAAACTCCTTGTTGTGGCCCGCGATCTTTTCAGAAATTAAGTACTTAACATAGAAACCCGATTAAAATTAGATGTACGACTTATATATATCACAGTTAGTCTGTGGCTATTTCAGAATGCGTTTTTGAAGCGTTACCCCCTAGAACGAACGCGACCAAGGTGGCTATTTGGTAACTTTACTTTCGCCAGAGTTATAAATATCCTGTGAGCCAGTCAAGGTTTCCAGGTCTTTTTTTTTTTTTTTTTTTTTTTTTTGCCAAGTTCAAGTCTATAATAGAAGAGTTCCAGTACTCTGCACAAAATATCTTCAAAGCAGCTGTTACTTGCTAAAAACCCCCTGGCCTGTAAACACGTCTTTCCTATTTTTCCCCCTTCCTTTTGACATCTTTTAAACAGCAGGTGGTCTATTGTTCCGAAACGCACCAAATACGATCGAGTTAACGTTTTCTCCGCGTTTATATTGCTTTCGCGTTGGTGATTAGCCATCCACATTTAAATACATGGTCAGTGTATTCCAAGCGTACGCATGGGCAATGAAAACTCTTTGCAAACGCTACAAATAGCCGGAGACTACGCGGGACCACTCTCTAAGTACCCGGCTATTTGTAGCGTTTTTATTGCTCATGCTTGGAATACACTAACTAACCTTGTATTTAAGTACCCGGCTATTGAGGCGATCGCAAAGCGTATTTATTGCTCATATGTACGATTGGAATACGCTGACCATATTTAAATGTAGGTTGCTAATCTCAAACGCAGAAGCAATAAAAACGAGGGGAAAACGTCAGCTCGAGCGCATTTGGTGCGTTTCGGAACAATAGACCGCCTGCTGTTTAAAAGATTTCAAAAAGAGGGACAAAAAGGAAAGACGTGTTTGCCAGGCAAGGGGATTGTAACAAGAAACAGCTGCTTAGAAGATGGTTTGTACAGAGTATTGGAACTCTGGTAGTAAAGACCTGGACCTGGGAAAAAGACTCGGAAACCCTGACTGGCTCACAGTATGATTTACAACTCTGGAAAAAGTAAAATTACTCAATAGCCACCTTAGCTGCGTTCGCTACAGGGGTAACGCATCAAAAACGCTTTCTCAAATAGCCACTCTGTAAATGTGGATGGCTAATCACCAACGCGAAAGCAATAAAAACGCGGAGAAAACGTCAGCTTTAGTCTGTGGCTAGTCGGGAAAGCGGTTTCAATGCGTTACCCCCCACAGCGAACGCGACCTAGGTGGCTACTCGGTAATTTTACTTTCACCAGAGTAATAAATGATAATAGGAGCTAGTCAGGGTTTCCAGGTCTTTTCTTTTCACTTCATTTCGAAATTAACTGGATACAAGGCCCATTGTATATGTCAGTTTGACACCGAACAATTTGCACCAAATTTACTTAAAGCGGACAATTTGCCACCTCTATTCTGGGCAATTTACCGAACTTAGGTAATTTTGTCACGGTAATTTCGCCACTGGTAATTTTGTCACCAAAATATTAGCATGTAGGTAATTTCATTACCGGAAATTTTTACACAGTAATTTCGTCATCGGTAAATTTATCACCATAGTATTAACATATAGGAAACTTTGTCATGGTTATTTTTCCCTTTGTTGAAGTAAGTACAGACAAAGTAAACGACCAAAACAGCTTACTTTCTCTTTATCAAACTTTGAAAACAATTCAGTTGGTGTTAGATTGTTGCTTTTTCAATTTATTCCTACATCCATATTAATCTGTGTATCTGTATAACAAGGATGTGTATGTATGTTACGAATGGTATAGAGACGAGATGAAACTCAATACACTCTCGGTCTCGTCTCGAGTCGAAAATAATCGTATTAGTTTCGGTCTCGTTCTGATCAATATATGAAGCTCCTTTGTAACTAAGCGGTAAGCGTACGTGCATTTGGCGTGGTAGATCTGGATTCGATTCTAGGCAGGAGGTTATGTGGTTAGGATCCCACGTTGAGCTCTAGTTCACGTCTGATGTAGCCTCGCTGATATAGTCGAAATTGACGGAGCAAGAGGCATTTTGTTTAAGATATCCTCTGTATCGAAAACAAGTATTAGACTCCAATCAATAAATTCCAATACTTACATTGCTTTATACTTTACTAGCTATGCACTTGCCTTTGGAGCATGGGGTTCATGATTCGAATCCTGGTGGGAGCTCATTGAAAAGTTTCAACGCATAAAGGTAGTTTAGATTCCACCTTAAACTGTAGGTTCACATCTTGTATAGCTTCGGTCCTGAAAGGGCCGCTAAATTCCAAGTCACCAAGTATAAAATTTACATCTTGATATTTTTAACTAATTCTCTGGTTTAATCTGATAGTTTTCATCTTCCCATGATCTTGCCTTATTCTGAAATTCCTACGCTCTACCAATTTTAGCATCTTATTCTCAGTTTCAGAACAAAGTTGGTACAACACGAGCAGTTGCAGTTAAAAAAAAAAAATAAATAAAATAAAATAAACATATCTTTCCCAGGAAAATTTCTAAGTTGCACGGAAAGAAATGTCTGGAAACTGAAACATTATGTGTTTGTTTTACAAAAGTAAGTTTCGAAATAATTTGGCAACGTAGTTTTTCGGTCATTTCAAAGGCTGAAAAGAAAGTAAGATATATTGAATCCCAATTCAAATTTATGGTCTTTGCTGTTTAAAACATTTTCGATATACCTAAGTACAAAACTATTAGAGGTAGCATTTTCCGCCTTTCTCCTGTCCACACATTTATGACTTAGACCATCTAAGGGCAATTGTTCCACCATCTAACATATAATCCACCCCCATAAAATGCCGCATAACCGGCCCTGGCCCTTTCGGGTTTTTGCGCCGTAAGGTTTGGTATATATTAGGTATATCGGAAGTTGGCACACAACTTTTAACAAAGTATTATTATTATTATTATTATTATTATTATTATTATTATTATTATTATTATTATTATTATTATTATTATTATTATTATTATTATTATTATTATTATTAGTGAACATACAACTTTGCTCGATGTAGCTCTACTTTACAGAATTAAATGAAATCATAAAATAAGAACATTCTTACTTTCTTCATTCTGAGAATTCCGTTTCATTCGCTCCCAGTCTGGAACAAATATCTCAGCCAGTTCTCTCCACATTTTTATTTCTAAATCACGATTCATGTAGCTCGGATCTCTTAAATCATATAGGCATGGCCTATTTTGTATTCGATTATAAACGCCTCTGTGTTAAACACACTAACCATGATTGGAGATGTACACAGGACTCGTTTTCAAACACAACTGAAAATTTCCCTTTATGATAAGACTTGTGGTTATCTGCTTGGGGGGTGAGTTCGAGCTTTGGAGATAGGAGCTCAAATTCAAGTTATTTCGTTGTTTCATCTTTTGCCTAAAGCCAAATATTTTGCTTGTAGATTACCATGGCACCAGTTAACTGTCAATCAAGTGTATCACGAGAAATAACCCTATTGTGTTACATATTGGGTTGGCAACTAAGTTCCCGCCGTTTTTTAAAATTAAAAAAATCTGTATGACATTAAATGCTTTTGGCACGAAGTTGTACATCATTCGAAAGAGAATATATTGTTCTACGTAAATATATGTTTCGTTGTTACTAACAAGGGAAGTATCAATGAGCTCATAGCGAAACTTACCGTAAAATTTCACTCAGAGGAAGAAAGTCCCACAGAAAGACCACACACACAAAAAGATGCGTTTTTGAAGTGGAATTAACCAAAATGGCAGATTGAAATGTCGCTTATCCATGTCGACAATTGGATTATACGTTCAGTACCACCCCTTGTAAATGGCCTGTTAATAATAAAAAGTCAATAACAACAATCTGGGTACACACTATACTTAAGGGGAAGTCGTACGGTAAGGTGAACCTTGACGGTAGCCATCTTGAAATCCGTCATTTTGAATTCAGTAAATAGGAATAGGACAATATGATACATGATTTTGGGCTAGAGTTTAAGCAGAAAAATAATGGTAGCAATAGTTTTAAGAAACGTGCATTTGGTAAAAAGTTACAGGCATATTTATTGTGTATATTTCTGAAGGAAAGCTGAACTTTGATTGGTATGCAAAGTTCAAAAAAGGAAATTTTGACCTCAAAGACGCACCTCGTTCTGGCCGTCCAGTTGAGTTCGATGAAGAGCGATTGAACCACCTTTTGCATGAAAATCCGCATCAAACAACAAGAGAACTGGCAGAGACAATGGATTGCTCCCACACTACTGTAGAGAAGCATCTTCACTCGATGGGCAAAGTTCAGAAGTGTGGAGCATGGGTGCCTCACACTTTAAGTGTCACCAACAAAAATCAACGAGCCACAATCTCCGCTGGTTAGCTTGCTGGTCACCGTGCAACCCACGCACACAAGGAACAATTTCTTCACCGAATCGTTACTGGCGATGAAATGTGGTGCCTCTACATGAATGTGAAGCAGCGCAAGGAATAGCTTAGTCCCGGTAAACAAGCGACCCCACGCGCGAAATAGGGGAGTTTCTTAGCACAAATGTTGCGAGCAGCTTCTGCGGCCTTAGAACTTTGATTAAAGGCAAAAAGAACTAGGTGAGAAAGTGACATTCTTCTCAACTTGACATTCCATGTTAATGATAGTAAATAACAGGAAAATGTATCTTAGTAACAACGAAATATATATTTAGGTAGAACAAAATATTCTCTTTCGAATGATGTACAACTTCGTGCCAAAAGTATTTAATGTCATACAGATTTTTCCAATTTAAAGAAATGGCGGGAACTTAGTTGCCAACCCATAGATTTTTCTGTGATTAGCTAATTTTTTCGGAATTTCCATGTGTTTTGTGAATTTTCTTTTATTATACAGTCACATACTTCATAATAGCAGAGTTCCAATCTCTGCACAAAGCGTCTTCCAAGCAGCTGTTTCTTAGTACAATCCCCTTGCCTGGCAACACGTCTTTCCTTTTTTCCTTCCTTTTGACATCATTTAAACAGCAAGAACGCATGCAACCCATGAACAATAAAATCGCGTTGCGATCGCTTCAAATAGCCGGGTACTTAGCGTATTTGGTGCGTTTCGGAACAATAGACCGCCTGCTGTTTAAAAGATGTTAAAAGGAAGGAAAAAAGGAAAGAGTGTTGCCAGGCAAGGGGATTTTTTTTTAGCAAGAAACAGCTGCTTTGAAGATGCTTTGTGCAGAGTACTGGAACTCTCCTATTATAGACCTGGACTTGGCAAAAAAAAAAAAAGACCTGGAAACCCTGACTGGCTCAGCCGCTAAGGCTTTTGACTTTGGTGCGAGTGGTTTTGGGTAGATTGCGGTGGGAATACTTGGTCCAAAAATTGTAAAACCTTTGTTTCAGACTAAGTTTTTCCTATGTTTTCCTCTTGCACATCAGGTAAATGCAGTGAAGGCACCTAACATAATGATCTCACAGCGCTTTCTTCCTTTTCCAATTTCTCGGGTAGTGTAATCGCCAAAGGGACATTATTCCTCATTCGTGACGGGTTTATAGGCCATAAATGAAAGCAATGCAAGAAATATAAACCGTAACGCAACCACACAGTAACGGTTGTGCACTGAACAAGAATTAAGACTGTCATGAGGGTCATGACTGGAAAAATGTATATATTTATATTCGAAAAGCTCTGTGTTGTCTTGCATATCAACTCAAAAAGTTATCTCTCGTCTTCTAGGAATCACTAGGCGGAGTGTATCTTTGTTGTCTACGAGTGTCATTGAAATCGTTAATATGACCTGCACTGTCTATCAGTAGAGAACCCTTCTTTAAACTATCATTTTCTTTTTCTTTTCTTTTTTTTCTTTCTTTTCTTTTCTTTTTTTTTTTTAGTTTTTGACACATCAACTGTGTAATTTAAAATGGAACGAGACACCTATAAAACAACTTTTTTCATAGCTCATGCTATGCGTAACTGCAATTGCAAATGCAATAGCTATCAAATAACGGAAATAGTTTTTGTTACCTTGGTAAAAGACAAATACTGAGTTTTTCTTTTTTTAAAAAAATACAGCTTGCATTTTAATTTCAATGTTATAACTTTCTGCGGGCATACTTGTGTTTCCGTCACGGATTACCATTTGAAACTGTCTACTCTAAATTTTGCGTCTGGCAGTTGTAGAAATATACCACGAAGATAGAAAGATAGCATTATAAGTTTGGGGGAAAAAATCTTGTTTAGATCTCTCGTACCGCACACGGTGTTTGTTGTAAGGTTAAAGAGTACATTACATGGAGCTTCAAGTATCTTGGCTATAATATATATATAATACGAGATTTATTTCACTTGATTTTCTTAAAAGTTCTTTTATATCTTGGTAATTTTAGTAACTGCAGGACAGAATTTATGAGATAAAAATGCCATGTGTTTGTGATAATGCCCGATATGATATTGATTTCTGCCTAATAAAGTATAAAGGATTATATACTTAACTCTTTAGAAGGCTTTACAAAGGTCTTATCTATGTTGTTTGACAGCCAGTAAGATATTTATACGATCAAATGGAACATATACAGTATGTTATTATACAGGGTGTTTCAAAACCACACCGACAACGTTTGGGAGGTGAATACTGACACCAAGATAAGACAAAAAGTATAGACCAAGTTGGGTGCACAAATGCTTCCTTTCGGAGTTACAGGCTGCAGAAAAAATGAAAAAAAAAATGAACTTTAAAGATCCATAGCTCCAAAACTATGGGCCTACCGTAGTCGGGTCAAGACTTTACTAAGGGACTAATATGTGCTCTATCCAAAAATACATGCTTCAGCATCCTGCAGTACTTCCGCAACAATTTTTATAGAGATAGGTAGTGAGTACTTCAGATTGTATGCCCGTAACCAAACTGCCTGTACAAAAATTGTTGCATGAGTACCTTAGGATTCTGAAACATGTATTTTTGGATAAAGCAGATATTTGTTCCTAAATAAAGTCTTGACCCGACTACGGTAGGTCTCATAGTTTTGGAACTATGGACCTCTAAAATTCATTTTTTCATATTTTCGGCAGCCTATGACTCCGAAAGGAAGCGTTTGTGCTCCCATGTTGGTCTATACTTTTCGTCTTATTTTGGTGTCAGGAATCACCTCCCAAACGCTGTCGTATTGTTTTGAAACACGCTGTATATGCTAACTGAATACTCTTAAATGCTGAAGTCCTGACGCAAAATTTAAGAATCAGAGAGGTGGGAAATTTTTCGAAGGTCTACAACCTTCTAACGAAATAACTCGGAAATCTTCTTCTAATTGCCAAACCAGTAATTTCTGAACCATTTCTATTAAATTCCTACTATCCTACAGAGCTTAAGAATTTTTCTTATTCTTCTTCTTTATTTTTTCGAACTGTTTTTGTTCTTATTGAGCCTTGACACGATATTTACACCTCTTTCTACGTTCCTCCAAACATCTTATTCGAGTCTAATTAGTTTATACTGGCATTTTAGTAACCCAATTGGCACGGCTAATAATTTGCTTATATAAGTTCACGTTTTAGCTCCCGGCGTAAGTGTACGGAAGCTTTAGTTTCACTCTAGATGTATGTGTATGTGTGTGTATGTGCTACTTCATTCCTCAGTAAATACTGACCATATCTAAATCAAATTTAGTGGTCACATATCCCATGGCCAGCGGAATAAAAATTTGTATATTTTGTTACCGGGCTCGGCTAGCAACAGGTTCGGCTCGGTTCGACTCGCCTTGTGTGTGGTATTTTATTTTCGGTAACTATACTGGCCAGATCTGAACCAAATATGATAGGCAAATAGCTAAGAACCAAGAGAATAAAAATTGGTGTATTTGGCAGGCTTGGCTAGGCTCGTAGGCTCTGTCACTACTGGCCGGATCTGAACGAAATTTGGTGGGTAAGCAGCACATCGCCTACAATTAAAGATAGTCATATTTGGTTGGCCAGGAATAGACTTTACTCAACAACAAAGGCTGTGTTTTTGAGTTTTGAACGCCGGGAACTTCTGAGTTCCCTTCTTTCCCAGTGTTCTCGAAAGTTAGAAAATGTGGCATACGATTATTCTCGCCTGATCCTAACATATTTTTATAAATGATCTCCCAAATGTGCCACCAAATTGTACTAAATTATTATTTGCTGATGATGTAAAACTCTATCGAAGAATTTCCCAGTTCTCCGATGCTCTCGCACTACAAGAAGATCTAAGCGCACTATATACTTGGTGTATAACGAACAAACTTAATCTTAACATAAAAAATGTAATGTTATTACATTTACAAAGAAAATTGATAATGTAAAATTTAATTACAGTATAAAAAACACTCTCGTACAAAGGGTTGACACTGTAACTGATTTGGGGGTCACTATTAGTTCCAACTTTTCCTTCAATAAGCATATCACTCGCATTGTTAGTGAAGCCTACAGAAACCTTGGCTTCGTAATCAGACTTGGCTTTGACTTTTCAAATACCAAGGTTCTTAAAACCCTGTTCAATAGTTACGTTAGATGAAAACTTGAGTACTCTTCAATCATATGGCATCCTAACAGTCAGAAAAACAAAGCACATCTTGAAGCGATTCAATCTCGTTTTGTGAGGTACTTAACTTAGAAGGAAACCGGGCTATATCCAAAATTCGAAAAATATACCGACCTCCTTCGTAAGTACGATATCTCATTCCTCGAAGAAAGACGTATCACCCAACTCTTGATTTTCTTAATGAAATTATTGCAAAATAATATAGACTCTGAGTATTTACTATTCCAGATAGAATTGCATGTTCCAGGTAAACGCACACGTCCTAGAAATATTACTTTTCATTTATTTACAGCTAGAACAAATACGCTATACGTCACCTATTAGAAGAATGTGTTATATTTTTAACTCCTATGCTGAAAGCCATCCTGACTTTGACATAATAATTTACTATAAACGATCGTTCTCTAAGAACTATTGTATATACAATCTTACTGATGACTCATTAATTACAATGGTCATATCTATAAATGTGTACTTGTAATTATGTAAGTGAATTCATGCATGCTCTAATTGTATACAAACTGACTAGGTCACTATCATTAGGTAATATACCTCTTGTGATCTATATGTAACCATAAATAAATAAATAAATAATATTAAATTGCTCTGTGTAGCTATAATGAAGTTTTATATATATATATATATATATATATATATATATATATATATATATATATATATATCTCCGTCGTTGTCAAAATGTTATGTTTCTGACCTATGAACTATAGACCCGGGTTCAGTTCAGGTGGGGGGTCTTATGTTATTTGGATTCTACGTTAAACAGAGAAAGTCTCATCATACCCTTTATTCTTACATTCAACTTCAAGACATCCAGCTTTCTTCCTTACTTTTCAGTGTGAGGAGAAAATAAGTACTTGTATTTCTTTACTCTTTCCATGAAATGTAAGAGATTCAAACATATTCGGTCGCCAACATAATATGCATGTTCTTGTCACGTATATAAAGTTAATTGCTTGTTTACCCTCTATACAAATGAATTTTTGAAGATAGTACTGCGCTCGAGCCAAAACCTTATGATGTCACTTTTAGTAAAACGCGTAGACGGAAAGGATATTTAAAATTTTATGTCAAAAGCAGACTATCTCACGAGCTCCTCAACAGATAGGATGAGACTTGGTATGTAAAATCCCCATTAGGACAAATACAGACGCGTTTACATTGTACAGCGTTTCCGAAAATTCCGCTTCTAAGAGAGAAAAAAAGGGATTTTAGTTTCTCACTTTGTATTTATAAGATGGTAAAAGTAAGGAAACTGTTTAACTGTTTAGAATACACTTTTGTATTTAGCACTTGGGTCGACTTCGCTTTTATTATTACACTTTGATTGAAATGCAGGAAAAGAGGCGAGAAAAAGGGAAGGTGCATAAAGTTTTCACAAAGAATTACTACTGCAGCACTTGAAATGAATTTTTGAATAAAGTTGGGTCAAGCTGAGTTTTCATTATTTCATTGCGATTCAAATACAGTAGTTTCTTAAGAGGGAAAAGGAAGTTTATATATGTCTTTCAAATATTTTCCAGAAACCTATATTCTTTCTGTGCAAAATAACTGGTATTTCACCCAGTGTTGTTAAAATTAAAAAGTATAATCTTAGATTTAACGCCCCATTATTTTACCCTTTAGGCAAAAGGAGAAAAATGGTTAATGAAAGCATGAAATAATTAGTGGAATAGGAGAATGGGAGGAAATGGAAGAACCTCGGGAAACTTATGGACCTAGGATCGAAGCAGGGACTCCTCGATATGAAATATTTTATGTTCAATAAATTGGTGTAGCAATTGAGCCTACCACTGTTGTACAAGCTATTGTATGTCGGGCTTAATGCTAGTTTAATTCGGTCGTATATCTGAGTGTATATCAAGAGTAATTTTGTATTCAGTTTTGAAATGAAAAGTGAAATGAAATCTCTCACGGCATTACGTCCTATGGTTATGCCGGCTACGCTAAAGCAGACGATGATGATGAGAAATAAATGAAATAGTGAAATGAATAAAGTGGGAGGAAACGAAAGAGAACCCCGAGAACACCCACACACAGGGTGTTTGTCCATCACAAGGTCCTCTTGGTGCGAGCTGGGATCAAATTAGGGACCCCACGCACTAGAGGTGATCCCTCTACCACTGAGCCACCGTTTCCCCTGTGTTCGGTTTTCGTCTGAACCAACCATGAAAAGATATTTTTTCATACGAATAGAATGTGAAGTGTAGAATGACTTGATGAAATTTTTAGGATAATCACTCTTAGAGGTATCTTAGAAGTTATAAAATTAAATTCTAAACTTTTGTCTAATACGAGCGCTTTCCATCACACTAGTGGGTCGCGAACTACAGCTTGAGAATCGCTGCTCTATGACGTAATTCCCTCAGAAAGAAAATATAATAAAAGAAAAAAATGTACTAGTCTAATTCTCTTTATAAATCTGATTAATATTAGCTCATGCGCAAGAAATACCTTTTGTCAATTTAAATTTTGGTTGCCGTTGGATAAGATTGGACAATATTGTTGATAAGATTAGACTGTTCTATAGTTCACAAGATAATTATGTAAGACTTCTTTTTTAATTGTATGAATTCAATATCTTTATCGCATTCTAGATCTTTTCAAGATCAAGGCTTCGAATAAAATTAATTTGATTATAATATATATACCTCAACATAGAGTACCAAACGTTTGTGATATCGTTGATCATTTTCTGTTCTTTATAATTTCCAAGTATTATCTCAGTAAGACCTTCAAATCGTCACGTTTTTGTTTTCCATTACTTTGATATATTATACACTTTTCCATTGCTGTACAGGGTGTCCGAAAAGTCCTACACCACAGAACAAATGGTACAATTGCATTTTATCATTGTTTAGTTGTAGTAAATGATTTTGTTGTAAGAGAAACGTATGGGAGTAATATTGCTGTATGAACATGAAGGTTACTCACACCAAGATTGCCAGGAAGCTCAATCGATGCCATTCCGAACTGTAACTAGTATTCTATTCCACGCCACAATTGGACAATAATTGCTGGGGAAATTAAAAAGAGTCGAGGATGTATGCGAAGCGATCGACCCAGGTTAATATCCCAGGCGTGTTCAACAACTTGCGATTTCTCCTACAAAGCTGTATGGAACTTAAGGGAGAGCATATTAAACAAATACTGTGATTTTATCCTATGGTGCAAAATTTCTCGGACACCCTGTGTTTATATATGTACACAATGCGTTGGAAAAGTAACTATATATATGACATGCACTAGTACAACAATACGCAACATCAGCTAATTTGGTGTGACTACGTTATTAGCAGCTGATGTATGTATTTTGTAGTTTTCTTCATCGAGTACTGAAGGTCGCTAATAGACCTTTATCGATCCAGTCTCCGTAAATTTCTAGATAAGTACTCTTACATTATGTCAATTAGGAAACCATTATGTCGGAAAGGTTTGGATGAGTGATTGCAGGTTTAAACTCTGTATGAAAAGCAACTTCTTGGATACATCTCTCAGGCACGTAGCCAGGATTTCGTGAAGGGGGGGGGGGTCAGTCATATGAAATACTGTGGTCATCACACCAGGGGCTCGCTCATTCTAAACTATTTTACTGGCAACATATATTGGTTCGTTTAGCCAGGATTTCGTAACGGAAGGGGGGAAAATGACATGAAATTCTGAAGGCCCAGGAGCTCGATCAATCTAAACTACTTTACTATCAACATGTATTGTTTTGTTATTACAAAAAATGAGGATATGTTGGTAAGTATTTTAATAACAAACTATGAAGAAATCTCGAGTAAAATAAAAAATGTATTGAAAAAGATTTTACAATATTTACGTCCTTCCTCTGTTCATTACTCAATAATGTCTTGTAAATTATTTTACAATATCTATCTTTCCACATAAATTATTGTTTTTATTATTCCGTCAACTACTGTCTGTTCCAAATGACAGGTTAAAGGAGTAGTAGAAAATTGTTTTGAAATAACATGTTTGACATTGCAAGGACGCTGTTACACAACGGCACTATGCTTTCGGAAGCTTGAAATCTCCCTGACTAGTAGCAGAAATTCTGAGAATTCCGTAACTTTTCTAGAAATTTCCAATTTCCTGACTCTTCCAGAATATCTCGCTCACCTCGCCACCATGTAAAAGCTTCCTGTAGTTTTTAATTTTTAACACTGATCCTTCTTTTTCTCATTTAATTTTGTTTCATCCTTAATTTTTTCATTTCTGGTCTCGAAGGGGTGGGGGGTCCGGACCCCCCTTGGCTACGTGCCTGTATCTCTGAGTAATGATACGGATCTTTCTTTAATACAGAGTGAACCAGAACGCCTTGATTTCAAATGAAATTTTAAAATGTTTATCATAACTACATATATAATTTGGTAGAGAAAACTCCAAAGTTTAATTCAAAACATGTTCAAAATGTCCATCTTGAGGATTTTTCACTTCTCTTATCTGGTTGCATATGTCAAATAACATGAACAGGGGTTGTATGACTAACTTTTGCAGCACATTGTTCGATGTTTGTTTTCAAATCATCTATTGATTGCGATCCTCGTTTGAAAAACTTGCCGCTTTAGAGAGCCCCCACAAGAAATAGTCACATAGATTTACATCTGGGATAGTGAAGACCACTCGAAACTATTCTTAAAGAAATGTGTGCAACGATTTAAAATCACACGAATCTTGAATTTCGAGTGGAGGAAGATCAGTACGCTTCAGTTGTATGCAACCTAGCTCCTTGCTAGAACCATTAGTGAGGAACTGGACAACGTTTCCGACTTAGTGTATGGTATCCATGCACACTTATTCTCCAGCTTTAATCGTCATGAGACAAGAAGAAAAGAGCTTTATTCATTAAACTAGGACACCAACTGGATCTTCTGCTGTAGTGAGTCTCCCGTTTTCCATTTGTATACTACAAATACCTGAAAATCATAGATAAAAATTAAATTTTAGTTTGTCAATCACGATACATACAAATTAATTATGTAAATACACTAAGTATTTTAGGATCTTTGAAATCATGGCTTTCTTAATGACTGCTGTTACAAAATGAACGTGACATAATAATCAGAATCATAAATGTTACTTAACAACATATTTATATTATCTTTTCAATATATAGTGCAGTATTTTGTTGAAAATAAAAAAAATAATAAAAAAATAAAAGCAACAGGAACTATCGTGTATTTCAATGGACATATTCTCCTCTGATGTTGAAACTTTTCAAGTAATGTCTGTATTATCATTGAACTTTCTGTAACTATTATCACTGAAAATATTACTACTAAAGGAATTTAGAAATATGAGTATGTGCAATCTTCTTTGCGAAAATGTTCTAATTGTCCGTTTTGTGCTCACAACATTCATAACTTTTTTTCTCTTTCTGCCTATCAAAGTAGCAGTGTAATGTGTAGTTTACTTAAGTCTTTTCATTTATTTATATTACTGTTTAGAAGTATTTTTCGGTATTTTATAAGCTTGAAGCACAGAATATATTGCTCATAATGAAAAGTAAAATCATGTTCCGATATTAAAATATTCGAAGTTCCTAAGAAAGAAGTCAATACTATTTCTGTATCTTGCCATACAGTTAGTGAACATAATTGTGGGATTCTGCCCTTTCACTACTATAGGAACATATGTGTCCCAAGGGGTAAAAGTGGATCTGAAAAGGTAGGAGAACGCATGACTTCGCGCCGTCCTCCGTGCCTATCTTTGCCCAATATAATTTTGTTTTAGGAAGTGGAGGGATGCAATAGATATTTTTTGGAAGTAAGGTAAGGGCATACAGTCTCACTTCCCTGTGCCCCATGCCAGGTTCTTAGAGAATCAGTGGTAATTTGTTGTACAGGTACATTATTATTATTATTATTAAGTATTCTGCCATTCGACAGGTCCTGGGACTAATGAGGCTTTCTTTTTCTTCAATTTTATTAATAGATTTAAGCCTGGAAATGTTTCTTCCACTTTTCTCGATCTTCAGCTTCTCCCAATATTTTCTCCTGTCTTTCAAATCATCGATCAGCTGTGTTCTTCTTCTTCCTATTCTTCGTTTCCCTTCCATCTTTCCTTCTATGGTGGTGTGAAGAAGACAATTACTTAGCAAGATGTGCCCAATTCAATTGGCCTTTCTACACAGGATGGTGGCTAGAAGTGTCCTCTTCTCTCCTATCCGTTTTAAAACATCTTCGTTTGTTGCTCTCTCTGACCATTTAATCTTCTCTATCTTCCTCCAACACACATTTCAAAGCTCTCTAAATATTTCTTCTCTAATTTCCGTAATGTCCAAGTCTCTGAACCATACAGTCCAATGCTCAATATATAGCACTTGACCAACTTCTTAAGTCCAATATTGAACCTGCTAGTTAAGAGTGATATTTTCTTGTTGAATGCTTCTTTAGCTATGGCAATTCTTGACCTGATCTCTTTGGTGCAGTAAGCGTCTCTCGTCAAAATACTTCCCAGATACTTGCAATTATTGACCTCTTCAAGTTCTCTTTGTTCTAGTCTGATCTGTAAGGGCGTGTCTTCACGGGATATTCTCATGACTTTCGACTTTTCGATGTTAATTTCCATTCCATACAGTTTTCCAGTGTCAACTATTTTGTCAATCATCTCCTGTAGTCCTACTTCGGTTTTGAATATTATAAACCGATATATTACTATGTGTTAACAGTAGCGGTTCGTGGTCTGTAGAAGCACCGGTTGCAATATTGCAATATCAAAGGAATGTACTTACGCGCAAGTGTTCCCCTCCCCCAGCATTCTTGAGTCTTATCCAAAAAGTATTCAGGAAATATGAAGAGGAAAATCTTTTTAAGCTCCATTTGTATATTTCTTGATTAAAGTTTATTCTCTAATATTGATTTAATATATAATTTATTTCCTTTTTTTCAAACAAACACTATCAATGTACGTAATACACTATTTATATACAAACCTTCTACGTTCATGTTATTGAACAAGAGATAAACCGAATATATAGCATGTGCTGTAAACCATGAATCCAAAAAAAGAAAAAAAGCAAGAAAATTGCATATATTCATGCACGCAGTTAAACAAAATTATTTAATTAAGTAAACAATGCATTATTTTAAAATGAAAGGTCTTTCTTCGTTCTTTCCGAGCTTCAAATTTTTCTATGACTTCATTGAAATATGAAATGCTGCTCGCAAAGTGTTTTTCTGAATAGAAAGCATCGCTATTGCAAATATTTTCCGCTTTATTTTCTTTAGGGTACAGAAACACCTCTCTCCTCCCACAATATGCATTTTGTTAGCATTTCTTTGTATGAATATAAGGGATAAAAAGTTTATTTTCAGTAACTACGTATTTTTGTCTGCTGTTCTACTATAAAGAAGCATGAAATATAAGTTTTTTTTCCTTCGAAAATGGAAAAAATAATAGTTTAACATTCCAGCAATTTAGGCTAAAGAAGACAGATGAGTATTGAAAGTGAATGATTTGAGATTAATTGTTTATGCTCTCCGCCAGAAATCGAACACGGGATCATGTGCCCGAACGACACAGAGCTAAGACATTTTCTTCTTCGAGACTCGAACTCCCCCAGAATAGGATATTTTTTTATTTTAAAAATAAAATCTATCCCAAGAACATTTACCTTTGTATTATAAATGTAAAATAAAATCTATTGATTTCGAATGACCGCCCTCCCCCAAACATTCAGCCTGTATCCGCCCCTGCTACCACCAGACGCGTATTTGTTCTTTGCGAGTTTCTGTTTGGTGAATAACTTCTTCCAAGCGTCTATATCTCACTCAATCTATCGATTGAGCCAAGCGCTGGCAAGCGGAGGAATTCGTAACTACTACAGAAGCTGACTATAAACCAGTTGTGGACGAAGTAGCAACTGGAAGAGCGCAATACGGGAGGATAGCAGCGATGCAAGAATAAATTCACTTCCTTATGTTAAGAGATAGGAGCTCGCTGCAATATGCTCAATGTTACTGCTTCCAGTGGCAACGCTCCCTGCAACTAGATTTGTAAATCACTCTCTTTCTTTCAGTTTATTAATTTACTTTTTTAAGAAATGCATCAATACTATTTTGCGCTCAAGAGCAAAGGTTTATTATTTTTTTTTTACTGATACACTAGTTTAATACTTAAAAGTATCTTTAGTATTAAAAAATATCCAGTTGCACAATTATGCAACATATAGTACCAGCGGCCGCTGTGTGTTAATGTCTCACGTTAACTGAAGCCTGCTAAAGGTTTGCAAAATTCTTGTAATTACTGCAGATTGCATTTGTAGGCCCCGTTTTCATCAAGTTTCATTGTTAAACCTCTGCTCGCTAAATATCTCGCTCTTTGATATTCAATATGACAATGCTTTCACTATCTTTTTTCTGTATTTTTAAAGTATTTTCATTGTTTAATTTTGGGAAATGTTTAGCAGAAAGGGTCCAGAAGTACGTAAAAAATACAAAATTTACGGGAGAAATGGAAGATGCAAGTGCTTAGACCTAATATAACCTAACCAAATATAACCTAACCAAATGTAACCTAACCTAAACTAAACTAATTTAAACTAACCTAAACTAACCTAATATTAATAAAAATAAGCAAAATTCTATATTTTTTTCGAAAATTATGCCGGACCCCTACACTAATATAATCTAACATAAAATAATGTAACCTAACCGAAACTAACCTAACCTAACCTAGCCTAAACTAACCTAATGTGAACATAAACTACCGAAATTGTAACATTAAAAAAAAAAATAACTGGACCCCTTCTGCGTTGTCCTTAATTTTATGAAAGTATTTAATTTTTACATAAATTGTGTACTCGTGAGGTACATATACGATTAGTTTTACCTAGTTTTTCATCCGGGACAATTGTCTCTCCCTAGCACTGGCCCAAATCCTGGGGGGATGAGAGGGACATATCCCCTCTAATCTTGGAACTCTGAGGACTGTCAGCCCAATAATCCGGTTTGAAATATGTTTTTTGGGGAGAAATGTAATGATTTGTGTCTGACTGCCACAAAGTGAGATTAAATTGTTGTCCCTTGCTGTATAATACACAACAGACTCATCTCAGAAATCAGATTCAGCTACCGTAATATGTGTCTCATCTCCCCCTCCCCCCTCCGAAGTATAAGTCTCAAATCTATGCGCCTCCCAGTGTTGATGACAACTCTGCTCCCCTAATCCTCATTCATTGTTTTTGAACATCGCTTTTTTTTTAAAAAAAAAAAAAAAAGTTATGAGAACGGTCTTACCAGTAACCCCAATGTTGAAGACAGATTTGCGCCGATGTTCACTGATATTTTTGTGTGGGACTTACTTATCCCAATGGTTGTGAAAGCCATAGTAAATTAGAGAGTGTATTTTAATCATCGCGGAGAAATTAGTTCAGAAGTCAATGGTGTACGAAGTTGGAAACACAAGTATGACTAAATGAAATTTGATTTCTTTAGGATTCTGACGTTCATTGTGTAAGTGATGATTCCATAGCTGATGAAGATTACCAAGAAGGCAGTAATGGAAGTGAAAGTGGAAGTAGAGGTAAAAGGGAAGAACGAGGTGCTATACTGGCCGCGACAACTCGTGAAGCCTGGGCTCTACACGAATTATAGAATTGCTTTCTCTCACGTGTCATGAATCGGAAGAATTCGGTTCAATTCGTGGAGCTGCCTTCCGGACGCACGCTTGAGAAAAAGTGAAGCCATAGGAGTGCACCAACAACATTGCCAAACTTAGAGAATATGGCAAACAAGCGAAATGAACAGCACTCCGAAAAAGCTATAAAAGGAACACTAATAATTATTCGAATTAAATGCTAACAATAATAATAGCAAAAATGTAAAATAATAGCAAAAATAACAACAACAAGAATAACAACAAAACGAAACTTAGCGGCAGTTCGACAACACTGCACCCTCAGCAGATGTTCTCCGTACAGCACGAGAGACGACAATGACAAAATTTGATGGGTAGGGGTTGACGACAGGACACACCATCGCGTTCTATTGGGTAATGAAATTGGTAAATCTAGGTCAAGCTTCGCGAGTCCTCGCGACTACTTTAGTGATGAAGCACTGACTGGACCTTCAGTGCGTGAAGAAATACTATGGTCAAAGACAAGCCTGTCTTTGAGATCAGGTTTTCCCGTTACGGACAAACGTATTCCTGCTGTTTTATGTCGTGTTTCTGCAAATATTCCCTCGTAGTTTGCTTATATCATTGCACAAAATGGTTATCTAAACTTGGACGGTACAAAACATCCACAAATTCAGGGTATGCTTGTTTTGGGAGATTCTTGTGGCGCCATATAGCGGCAACAAGGTTCCAAATTTCTCAGATTGATCAAATAATGCGTCTTTGGGGAATACGACTATCAAAAATGTTATTTCACGCTTATCCTATCAAAAATATACTTAAACCAGCCGGAGGAACCAAGTGGTACATCCAAAACTTACTATGTAGATGAAGTTATTTCTTGCCCCAAGCAGTCATTTCAGAAAGCGAGAGAGGACAGTCCGTACTAAAATCAATGAATTAACTGCCAAATCTGTAGGTCTGCCATAAAACAATACCTGCCGCAAAAGAAGAGCAAATGTAGAATAAAAATATGGGAAGTTGTGACGCTGAAAGTGGTTATGTATACAATGTAGTTTATCCAAGTAGAAACAACGAAGGAATACCTCAGCGGGGACACTTGGGGAAAGAGTTCTAAGGTGTCTAATTGAAACAATTAAAAGTAAAGGCATCACAGTGGCATTTGACAGACTTTTTCCCTACAGGCAGCCTCATGGATAGTCTATCAATTGCAGCTGTCACAACATGCAACGGTGCCAGGACAAATATGTCACAGTTTAGCACGAAACTACAGAAAGGTAAATACAAATTTCTTGTAAATAGTTCTGGAACATTAGCAATATGATGAATGGATAATAAGGACGTTCTTGTTATGGGTAATTCCCACAAATCGGACACAAGTTTTGTTTAACGCTCACTGGAAAATAGAACCAAACACAAGTCCTGTCTACAAGCCACAAGCCTGTACGAGGCTTGGCTGAAAGTAATGGGACTGGCAACCCTGTCAGTAGTACACGTGGAGAAGTGGAAAGCGCGCGTGCGCAGAGCAACCTTGAATTTGCGTGAGGATATGCATGAGTTGCCGCTCTCATTCGGGTTTGGTGAGTCTGTGAGCAGAAATCGAAGGGAGAATTGTGCAATTGTATTGCCGGAAGAATGGCAAATGTGAAAATTGAGCAGCACATTAAGTTGAAATTCCTTGTGAAATTAAAGAAATTATCGAGTGAGACTGGGTCGACCCAACACAGCAACAACCGAAGAGAATCTTGCAAAGTGATTGACGTAGTCTGGAAAGATCGCAGGCTCAAAATTCGAATGATAGTAGACATGGTAGACATCGATAAAGAGTCTGTCCGCGCAATTCTGCATGGTCATTTGAATATCCATGAAGTTTCTAAAATGGTACCAAAACTCCTCACGCAGGAGCAGGACTTCCGATAGAACACACACAATGCAATGGAACGCCTGGAAGCAGAAACGGACTTGTTAACGAAGAGCATCACTGGTGATGAGACGTGGGTCTTTCAGTATGAACCTGAAACGAAAAGGTAATACATGCACTAGAAAACTATCGCCGCTAGTGAAAAAGGCACGCAAGAGCAAATCGAAAGTGAAGGTCGTGCTCATTGTGTTCTTTGATATCAATTGCTTGCTTCTGATTGAATTTGTACCACCAGGTCAGACAGTGAATACGCAGTATTATCAGCAGATTTTGGTGAAGCTGCGAGGACGCGTAAGAAAGAAAATACTTCTCATGTGGAAGAACGATGAATGGATTGAATGCACCTTCGTATACTGCTTTGACCGTTAAGTAGTTTCTGGCAGTTAAGAAGACTAGTGTCTGAACATCCACCTTATTCGCCCTACTTGGCACTGTGCGATTTTTTCTTTTCCCAAAAGTGAAATTCGCCCTCAAGGAAATATATTTTCAAACTGTGGAAGAGGTGAAGCAGAAAACGGCAGCGGTATTCAAGATGGTGACACCTGGAGATTTCCACAACTGTTTCCAACAATTGAAATTTCATGTGTAAACGTGTATAGAGAGAGAAGGAGAGTTGTTGAAGGGGATCATCTTTAATTTGTAAATTTATGACAATAAACCGTACTTTTGGCACCAGTCCCCCTTTTTTTAGTAGACCTCGTATAATAAAATTATGGGATTTATCCGACCAAAAATTAGGCTATTATGCTTTTGATAGGAAGAAAACAAAATGACCGAAATGTGTGTTCTTCAAAAACCTGATGACGTCAATGATGAATGCTTGGATTATACCTATTTCAATACTCACACCATAAAAAATAACATTGATTAACTTTCTTATCCCACTAGCAGTACTAATTGTTGTATTGGGAAACAGACACAATTATGAAAAGAAAAGAGAGCTGTGGACGCCCAAAGGCTGTGTATAAATCAATGGGTGAATGTTGGAGTCCATCTACCAGCTGAAAGGGAAACAAGAAGAAGGTGAAACTAGAACATCGATCTGCCGTATCATAAGTAGGAGAATCGATGTGACAGTCACATGAGACATTCGAATTTGCATGTAATAATGAAGAGTTTGTCATTGGAAATAAGATACCAAAGTGTCAAACAATTGTAATCATAAATGCGATACAAGTATTTTTGTTGCAACACAGGGTGGCCAGAAAGTCCCTTTCATCCAAACTAAATGCATGTAACAATGCACGACTTTAAGTTAGTCTATTTAACTCCCATCCTGATCATTAATATGGCAACAGTGCTCTTCACGTGAATTGCTCACGGAAGGAGGACAATGAAGTCTGTGCGTTGACCAGTTCATTGCTCTCCTTTCCGTGTTTGATGAACAAAGGCAGATATCAATATCTCTCTCACTTTGGAAGAGCGCTTAGTGGCAAGTGTATGTGTCTATGAATGGTAGCACAATAACGAAAATATGCTGCAGGTAATGAATAGGTTTAGTGCACGGTTCGGTAAGGAGTCATAAAATCTCCAGGCTATGATCGCGTGGAAGAAGTGGTTTGGATAACGCACTTTCTGATCGTCCATCAATCCGAAAGAAAACGTGGCAGAAGTTAGTGCGTCAGTGATGCGTTCTTCAACCTGCAAGTCGACTAGAAAGCGTTCTGCAGAACTTGGAATTGCAAGTCAAGAAGAAGTGATATGTGGACAATGATGCTCTGCGGACAAGCGTGCTTGAAGCCTTCCAGCTTGTGATATCGCAGTTGCTAAAGCAAATGAGTAGGAGAATGGGGAGACGTTCAAACTGTAATAGGGATAATGGAGGTGCATATATGGACGTTTTGGACATATAACTGTAAGTATTATTAATGTAGGAATGAAATAAGTGCAGGTGTAAACGGACTTTTTCGCCACCCTGTACATATCATAAATGAAAATGCAGGACATCATTCGTTTTCTTACCACTGGTTCCCACGTAAAAATACCAGTGGGTCACATATGTCTCACCCCACTCCCGTTGGAAGACTAAACTACGGGAAATATTTGAGTATGACTTTGATTAAAATAATAAAACTCAGGGGTAAAAGTGAGGCGGAACACCGTTACCCCGCTTCCAGAAAATATCTATAACGTCCTTCCATTTCCTAAAAAAATTACAATGGACAAAGATAGGCAAGGGCCAGGACCGTAACTTAGATTTTTTTCTGGGGGGCAAGCATCAATATTTGGGCCCCCTAGAAGAAGTTGTCGCGTGGGCACTCCCTCATAATTCGAAAATAGGACCCTTCTTTCCATCTTATTCTTACTCTTTATGGGCTCCCGGAGCCTGTGGGCTCTCCCGCACGGCAAGGTCTGAGGTGCTGTTAGTTACGCCCCTGGGCCTTTTCCATAATTGACAAATTAAGGGAACAATATTGATAAATCTCAAAGCCATGCGAATAAATACAGTATTTATTTCTAGTGCCTGTAATAATATACTTTTTTTTTTAACTGAAATGGGCCCACTATTCACTTTTCTTATATTTACCTTTTGTGTGCTGTTTTGTTTATGTAATGTAGTGAACCTGTTTAATACTTCATTTATAATTTCATGTTCGTATCGTATAGGGAGTAAAAAAGTTGTGTTACAGTGGGCTCCCCTTAAATGGCGGGAAACTTTCCTGAGGAGCAGTTGCCCCTGCTCCCCCACAAGTTATGGCATGGGGGGACGGCGTTACCCATGAATATACTAATGTGTTTTGCTGCGAGAAAAGAAATGGTAGTAAAATGTCTAGGACATGTATTCCTAATACTTCTCGCAAGAAAAAATGTTCGTTATCTATGGACTATCATCATTATCTATTCAAGACAACATGAAACACTACGTAAGTTTATCACCTCTTAATAATCAGTTTAATATTTGATTAATGGTATATCAGATACTGTACACACATCGTAAACCTACAAGAATGGTTATCAAGAGAGAAGGTTAATAACTACAGAACAACACTAATGTTAGCTTTTTGAAAACATGTCCTTGGAAATAAATGTCATAATCAAACCGACTAATTACCATTAATGACGAATATTTCAAGTTTGACTCAATTATTCATCACACTTTCGTAGAATCTAAAATAATAATAATAATAATAATAATAATAATAATAATAATAATAATAAATTTCTGAGCACATAATGATGTGAAGTGTGTGTGTGTGTGTATAGTTTATTAATATTTGAATCACCAGTGAAGTATCAAATAATTGGACCTAGTGAGAGTTATTAATATTGAAATGAATTATTCAAGTTTAACGTCCCACGTTTATGCTCTTTAGGCCAAGGGAGACAATGATTAAAGCAAGTGAATGATGATGGAAGAATTGGTGGAATGAGAATGTGGAAGGAAATTGAAGTATCCCGAGAAAACCCATGGACACGATGTTGTCCACCACAAACTGTACTTGACCGGGGATCGAACCAGAGACCCCACAAGTGCTCTACCACTGAGCCACCGTGCCTCCAATCATTAATATTATTGATCAATAGTAGCAGTAGTAATATTATTTATCTATTGTATATTATCATTAACAGATATTAGATATCTAAAATGTAAGATATCAAATATGTGTATATTTAATCAAATAAATTTGAATACACATTAGTGTAACATATCTGAAGCAATGAATTAGCATATATCATTCTGGGTTCGATTCTCGCTGGAACTCACCAATTCGAAGGTGAAGGTCAACGTCTCATATAACCTTGGTACCAGTGGCGTAACAGCTGCCCCCGCAACCCTCACAGTGCGGGGGGGCCCGAAATCTTGCGATGAATAAAGGTTTAAAGAAGTAGAACTTCAATCTTACTTCTCTCGGCTTTACAACTAGGTCCCCTCCTCTGTACTTTGCGGGGGGGGGGGCGCAAAAGTGTGCTACGCCACTGCTTGGTACTAACGCCTGTAAAAGAAGTGTTAAACACAAAACCAATCAACCAGTGAAACAATGAAGTAAACATGGAACATGCACAAATCAGCAACAAAAGTTCTTTCCGTTTGGTTACGTTTATTTTGGGAATAACGGTGGCACGTACACAGTTTCACCGAGTTTCAAGGCTGAAATCTACAGAAATTTACATTCTTTTTAATTTACTGAAAACTGTACACAAATTGTCCTTCCATTCTGAAGTTATTTACGAAACTAAGTTCATCAAAAGGAAATAACTTTTGTCGCTGACTGTGCGATACATGAAGTTCATTATGTTTTTGTAATAAAGCTACGTTTCAGTGACACTTTTTAAATTTAAACTTCCCTTTTATTTGAAAATGATTCACCATTTTGAAATGAAAATTCTATCCAGAATACTATACCGTAGTACAAAAATAGAATATTTATTTCTAAATGAGTAACAGTGTCAGTGTACACCACGTGAAAAAGTTTGGTTTGTATGGGGTGATATTTTATCAATTAGAGATAAGACTGGAACTGCTAATCGATTTCCACCACTTCCGGCTTTAGTAAAGAAATTAGAGTGGAAATGGGTGACATTCTTGGGCAGTGGCGGCGCTACAGGAGGCGAGGAAGGGCGACCGCCTCCCTTTAGTTTTTTTTCGCCCCATCTTCGCCCCCATTTTTCTATGTACAACCAGTATATAATAATAATAATAATAATAATAATAATAATAATAATAATAATAATAATACTAATAATAATAATAATAATAATAATAATAATAATAACTGATGATAACAATATTCAAAGCAAAACAAGTGTGATTGCCTCGCTCCCCAAATTTTTTCTTGCCTCCCTATTATTACGAGCCTAGTACCGCTACTGTTCTTGGGACTCTTAATTGCTTGTAAAAAAACGTTTTTCGCTATCTATTACCGTTTTACTCTATATGGATCAATTTCGAAACCGGAAGTGGATGATTTGTGCTACTTTCTGTTTGAATACGGGATTAAGTAAGAACATGTTGATTATTCTCTGAACACTAAATCGATTCGAAAAAATCGCTCCTTGCTATGACTTGTCGTTTTTCCATTGTACAGAGCAATATTTAAACCTGAGATGGTAATAGATTTCTAGTACTTCCGGTTTTAGTAGAGACTTAAGGATGGAGGTGAAATTTATTTTGGGTACGCTTAATTGATTGCACAAAACAACTTCTCGCTATTTATTACTGTTTTTGCTCTATAGTAATCAAAAGTTAAACCGGAAATGGTTGATTTTTATTACTTCCGGTTTGAATATCACTTCCGTCTACGAACTCAGTTCCTAATTTTTGACTCTCTATATCGTGGCTAAAATGAATGGTGATCCATCAAGTGGTTCTTAAGACTTTGTCTCACGGACAGACGGACATTCGGACAGACAGTAAAGTACATATAAAGAAGTTACGGTAAACCAACCTGTTTAAACATTAATAACGAGATATTGAGAGTATTTTCAAATAGATTTCTGCTCTGGATAAATACACACTTAGCACATATTTAATGGAGAAAAGTAATCATTATTTGTACTGCTTATCCAGAAATTCAACAGAAATAGAACTTGGAGTAAAATTTTGAACTAGTTCACTCAAATTTTTAAATGTATATAATGAAGTTGACTATGGATATATAACTTAAGATCAAGTTTTGCTCAGTGAAAAATTACTAGTTCCAACTAATTACATTTTTACCAAAATCAGCCTTAAAATTTATTTTCTGAGAGTAAAGGCCTATCTCACGTCAGCCAGCTTTCTTTTTTTTTTGGGGGGGGGGGGTACAAACTAAAACAGTAGATTCAGATTTATTTAAGGAAATCTATAGCCTTTCTAAACGAGTTTTCTCAAAATCACTACTCCCAAAGTCGACTTATATTGAAATTGTACTATCCTGCACGAAAACTGCACATTTATCTTACTTCACCAAAATTGTAGGCCCCATCAAAAAGGAATTTCCTTACAGGCAACGCCAAAAAAATTTTCCAAATATCATTCTTCCAAGTTGTTAATTGATAATTCCTGAAAGTTGTTGGAACTAAAAATGACAGATTTTCTTCATTTTATGAAAATCGTTAGGCCTGGAAAGGGTAGATTTATTTCGCTTCATGAAAAACAGTTAGAATTTTTGAATTTTTTTTTATAGTGTACAATTTTCCTAAAGTCAGGATTTAATTTACTTCGAATCGATGTTAGTCTATTTGATAAGAACCGTTAGGACCAAAGAAGGTCGATTTACTGCATGTCATGAAAATTTTTAGTTACTTCAGAAATGAATTTCCTTACAACAAATCTTAAATGAATTTTCCCAAAAGTGGGAAATAGGTAATTTCGTTTTTTGCCTCTGCACCAGAAAGGAAGCACCTAGAGTTATCAAATTTTGTACACAGATAAAGCTTCACCAGATCCAGGCCTGCGCCCAGATTTTTTTCGGGGGGGGGGGGTCCAATACTACAAGCCAGTACGTCTGTATTATTCTGCTCCCGAAAAAAAGATAAGTAATTGTAAAATACTTCCACCTATATTCGCAGAAAGAAATGATAGAATTAGATTGTTTTTATAATAGAAAGAGTACAGATGAAGTGTAAAATCAAATGTTCTAGCCATGCTACATCAATCATTTCCCAGTTAAAAAAGTATAGTTTTGTTGAAAATTGTACAAATCTATGTTGAATTAGGAAGGTTTTTTTTGGGGGGGGGAGTTTATCCGAACCTGGTGGACTCCCCCCCCTGTGGTTGCGCCCGTAACCAGATCTAATCGAATACGAAGCTGTTTTTTTTTTTTTCTACTTTCAGCTCGGGACGACGGATTGTCAGGAGTCAATATGTGTGCGGTATCTAAGAACGTCTTGCCGTATGTAAGAATGTCTTGCCTGAATGCTATCATTACGTATTTGTTATGAATTTTTCCCAAAAGTGGAAAATAGCTAATTTCGTTTTTCGCCTCTGCGCCAGAAAGGAAGCACCTAGAGTTATCAAATTTTGTAACAGATAGAGCTTGGGGGGTATTACATAAAAGGAGAGGAATAAATACTTGGGACGACGGATATTAGTATTAAACCCGTTGCCTTCGGAGTCGCTAAAACAAATAGTGATACTTCGGATTCCGTTCAAGTTGAAACTTATCCCCAATGTCATGCTATAAATGTGAAAAATAACATATCGAAAATGACCGAAATTAGTATCAAATCCGTAGTTTTCGATTGATGACAATCACGATTACATTTACGCCCAATTTTAGACAAGAAAGAACATTTCAGTTGGGACAGGAATTGACACGTACAACTCTGAATGTGTTGCTCTACATTATTTATTTATTTCACTCATATTGACAAGGGCATCGTCCAAGGCGTTGCTCTTCATTCATTTATTTATTTTAATAATTTCTTTACTTTCAAATATTTTGCACTAGCTGAAATACCCATTCTTCGATGGGTGAGATAAAATATCTATGTAGACAAACTGAACAACGAAACAAAAATATATCGGTCATTTTCTACTACTTTTACATATTCCGGTAAACGCCTCCTGAGACCCCGTGGTTGAAATTTTGAAACAAAGAAAACACCTCTGTCCCCCAGCCGATGGGGGCTGTATTTTGAAGTCAACGCCTGTGCGAGTATCACCATTCATCTCAGCGACCGCGAAAACTATGGATTTGACACTAATATCGCTCATTTTGGATTATTTTTACATGTCTCTGTAACAAACCCCTGCAGGTGATCCCCGCCCGCATACAATAGTAGCTGAATTTGAAAGTCATCGCTAATGGAAGTGTCACCATTGATCTCAGCAACCGCGAAAACTATGGATTTGACACTAATATCGGTCATACATGTATCGGTATCTCCAACGGTGACTCCGGTGTGCAGCCGAATGGGGTAAATTTGGAAGTTAATGCGATCGGAGTTTCACCATTGATCTCAGCGACCGCGAAAACTATGAATTAGACACTAATATCGGTCATTTTGGATTATTTTCACATGTCCCTGTAAACGCCCAACCCCCTGAGATCCCATTGGTTCGAATTTTGAAAAAAGTGCTTTGTCCTGGTTCAACGAACCGGTGGCCAAAATTTGGTAACTCTCGGTACACTCGTCTGGTCTCCAGGCCGCACACAGACTGACAGACACACAAACAAAATCTTTGTTTTATTTATCTATATTATAACATTGAAAGTGACAATGTTTGTGACTCTTAATCTCTTGAACTGCCCTCCCGATCTCGATCAAATTTCTGACATACATGCGGTTCTTGCCTGGGAGTGTATTTTTAGCTATTCACTTTGACGGTTAGGGGAGGAGGAGGAGGGGGAATTATAAAAAATAAGTAAAACTTAATTACTCTTGAACCAAACGACTAATCTCGATCAAATTTTCAACATAGATGACGTTCGTGCCTCAACATAGATGAGGTTCAAACCTGGATATTTTTTTTATCATTTCACTTTGACGGTAGATCTTAGGGGAGGGGGAGTTGAGGAGTCGAAATATATATATGAAAATGAATAAAACTTAATAACTCTTGAACCACCCTGACCGATCTCGATCAAACTTTCAACATAGATGAAGTTTAAACCAGAGATGTTTTTTATATATCACTTTGACGGTATAACTTAAAGATGGGGGAAGGGAGACACATTTAAAAATGATCGAAAATGACCGATATTAGTGTCGATACATAGTTTTCGGGATCACTGAGATTAGGGATGCGCACGAGTCGAGACATGTCTCGAATCTCGACTCGACTCGACTCGAATTCGAGTCGAGACACTCTTTGTAAAATTCGAGATGAGTCGAGACAAACGTATTTCTCGACTCGAATTTTCGAGTCGAGACAGCTGGTAAAAATCTCGACTCGACTCGAATGTCTCGAAAATCTTTCTATAATTTTTAATATTATTTTGAAGAAAATACTCGTTCAGAAACATTCGGCACGAGAATTTCGGAAACTGCAGGACTTGTCAGGTGTTCGAGGAGTGCTGTGGTGATTGTCTTCAACAAGTGGCGAAACTAAGGGGAAAAAACTTCCAAATGTCGAGGGGTTGGGCGCCCCCTACTTCATTAAAGATGTGGAGAAAAAGAACGAGGACAAAAAGAGAAAGAGAACGAAAACAGAAAAAGAACGAAAATTTAGATGGCTCACTGACCGTTGGGAATTATCCCTTAGTTGAAGCGATGGTTGGAGTAATAAAACCAGTTAATATTTCCGCTGTTGTATTGTTGATTTCACAGAAATGTTCAAAAATAAGCAAAACGTGACTCTGCACAAGATGTTTACTTACCCATAGTTTTATTATTGTCAACTGAACCCTGAGTGTCTGGGATGTTTCTGTCCCTTCTCACTTTACAACTTGAGAGGGGAGGGGGTATTATCATCAGGGTACCACTAGTAGTACACCGCTAAAAGAAATGCTTTAGTGCTGCGTCGGAAGCGGCATGTTTTGTATATATTTCTTAAAATGTTACCCATTCATAAAGCGCGCCATAGACGCACGCACTTGCATTACCAACATGTATGAAAGGTTTCTTTCATCATGCATCTTGAAAGAATTTTTTGCCCACACACGTACCAACGTGCTGTCCAACATACTGAAAGTAGTTTGAGAAATGTGGAGGACGAGGAAACGCGTGCTTTTTCTTTCTGCAACTGCACGACCTTGGCATGCGACGGAGGAGAGACTCACGTGATTTCTTCCGCTGTCGTGATTGGCGGACCTCAATATAAAACAGCCACCTTGCATGAACGAGCCCATACACGGTAAACATGCACGCAGAACGGCAAAAACATCAAACATGTTTTCAGAAGATTTTGAAAACTTTTAACATGAATGAACGAGGCCATACACGATCAACTTGCCTGTGGTTTTATCATTTTTCATACAAGTCGGGCTGTTTCTTCAGGCATGTGTTTACGTGTATGGGCTGCTTTATAAATTCCCCCTTCCTCCCCTGATTATCTTTCCAATACAGAGAACCGACTCTTTAAATGAAGAACGAATCCTGAACCTTCCCGAAAATGCTAAACTGATTGATGCGTACAAATAACAAATCTGTGGATGAATCAAAAAATGCAGATACATGAGAAGATGATGACGAAGATAGTGCTTGATGCAGTGCAGTCCATCACATGTAAATAGATTTGAAGTGTTCACATTTGTGTATGTGTACGTTTGTATGTGCTTGTTTCTGAGTGTGTCTTGTAATTGTTATATTAATATCCACTGGATTAAGTGAAAGTATAAAATAGATTTGATGACTGCCAAATTGACGTCACATTGATAAGTTATTATTTTTTAGTGTTTACTAATATTAAATTAGATTATAGTTTAGCAGCGTTTTTAGGAGCAAAGCTCTACAAGACGTGAACGTACAGTTTAACGTCGGATTTGAAACACATGAGCTCCTACCATGAATCAAACCTCGTTCGAGAAAGGTGCATCGCTAACAACATAGCAACGGGGAGCTAAACATTTAGTAATATGTATATTAAGTTGTAAAATTATATTCGTTTAATTTTCACTAATATAATCTTCACAATGTAAAGCATTCGCTAGACACGTTATCTTGTTTAAAAACAAAAAGCCTATCTCTTATGTTTCCGTCTCGGGGTTGGACTGCGGGATGATAGAAATCCGAAAGAGATGTTTTTATTATATTTTGTACAGTAGATCTGCTCCTTCATAATCTCCGTGTTTGATAAGAATGAACCTCCCTGGCTCACGAAAATGTATACGTAATATAACAAACCATGCACATTAAATGCCAGACTAATATAGCAAACATTGAAGATGCCCTCCTAGAAAATTTTCTTCGGCCGTCCATGTCTGGAGGTACACAATTTCGCAACTCAGTGGATACGATGTGGATGTATTCAAAGTCCACTGATTTACCCATCAAATTTAAATTTTATAAAAATATTATCAGTGAATACTAACCTGAGGAGAACTATTTTTTTAATTCGATCGCTAAAGGAGTTTTTTTTTTTCACCAGGTCTCGGTAATCGTCCGGTACTAAAACTGAAGTTTGTACAAGTGTTTCCCCAGCAAATTTTTTGAGAAAGGGGTCCTCCAGGAGCGTTATTTATCGGGTAATTCCTGCGTTTGTTATATACATATATAGATATAAATATAGATATACTATATACATATAAAGATAAGGAGGAGCGGGTCTTTAAAATTAGTTCAGAAAGATAATATGAAAGTCTGGCATAGTTTGCAAGAATCTATCTAGTCAAATATAAATAAAATAAATAGTTTGTTTGTGTGTTTGTCTGTCTATATGCGGTCTGGGGACCAGACGAGTGGACCGAGAGTTACCAAATTTTGGTCAGGGTTACCTTGGCCTAGGCCCGAGATCAAGACGAAAAGTTGTTTTCAAATTTCGAACCAGGGGAGTCTCAGGGGGAGGCGTTTACCGGAACCGGCTTGGGAATCAGACAAATTGACCGAGAGTTACCCAATTTTAGTCACGAATACCTTGGTCCAGGCTCCAGACCAGAGTTAAACGATTTTGTCAAAATTCGAACCATGGGGGTATCAGGGGTTGTTTACCGGGACATGTAAAAGTAGTAGAAAATAACAGATATTAGTGTTGAATCCATAGTTTTCGCGGTCTCTGAGATCAATAGTAACACTTCCATTAGCGATGATTTGCAAATTCAACTACAATCGCATGTTGGCCGTAAGTCAGCGCGGGGGGGGGGGAGATACCGAGACAAGTAAAAGTAATCCAAAATGACCGATATTAGTGTCAAATCCATAGTTTTCGCGGTCGCTGAGATGAATGGTGACACTTTTATTAGTGATCACTTGCAAATTCAGCTACCATTGTATGCGGGCCGGGAGTCAGCGGGGGGTGCGGATACCGAAACATGTAAAAGTAATACAAAATGACCGATATTAGTTTCAAATCCATAGTTTTCGTGATCGCTGAGAACAATGGTGACACTTCCATTAGCGATGATTTGCAAATTCAACTACAATCGCATGTTGGCCGTAAGTCAGCGCGGGGGGGGGGAGATACCGAGACAAGTAAAAGTAATACAAAATGACCAATATTAGTGTCAAATCCATAGTTTTCGCGGTCGCTGAGATGAATGGTGACACTTTCATTAGTGATCACTTGCAAATTCAGCTACCATTGTATGCGGGCCGGGAGTCAGCGGGGGGTGCGGATACCGAAACATGTAAAAGTAATACAAAATGACCGATATTAGTGTCAAATCCGTAGTTTTCGTGATCGCTGAGAACAATGGTGACACTTCCATTAGCGATGATTTGCAAATTCAGCTACCATTGTATGCGGACCGAGAATCAGCGGGGGGGGGGGATATACCGAGACATGTAAAAGTAATCCAAAATGATCGATTTAGTCTCAGATCCATAGTTTTTTCGGTCGCGGAAATGAGGGTAATACTTCCACAGGCTTTGACTTCCATGCGAAGAATGGGTATATTTAGCTAATATATATATATATATATATATATATATATATATATATATATATATATATATATATATATATATATATATATATATATATATATATATATATATATATATATATATATATACTGATCAAAAATTAGGGAATTAGATGAAAACACATGTAAAACTTCTTACGAATAATGTGAGAACACTGTATCTTGTCCAGTTCAGATTAAAATCATGAAGGCCCAACGTGCAAACGAACCATTTGAAACATCTGTGCACGTGATCAGTGAAGTGGCGCTAACAGATATCATTTTGTAGTGTGGCGCTGCCAACACATTCCAGCTCCAGGATACCTTTGTTCTCATTGTGTTTAGTGCGTCACAAATCTACGTAGTGAAATTGCGCAACAACGTGATTTTCCAGAATCGTTGGCATGGCGGGCTGTCGGCTGGTTGGAAGCTGGTCAGTTACAGCGGGAGGTGTCACATGCCATAGGAGTGGCACAAAGTGTGATTTCCCGATTGTGGAATCGATTTCAAACAACTTGAAGTGTTCGAAGAAGACAAGGACAGAGCCGTCCACTAGCAACCAAAGCCAGAGACGATTGTTATCTCTTGTTAACCGGCGTCAGAATACAACTCTGCTCCCGCAAGCCTTCCGAACAACAACAGGACGCACACTATCCACTCAAACGGTCCGCAATCGCCTTCGAGAAGGTGGTCTCTACGCACGTAAGCCTATGGTGTGTGCCCCATTAACTGCATGACACCGTGTTGATCGAAGAGCGTAGGCGGAGGAACATCGTGGGCTGGGACGCAATGAAAGGGGCAATGTTTTGTTCTCTGACGAGTCTCGATTCAGTGTGGAGCCTGATAATCGACGTGTTTTCATCTGGAGAGATTGTGGAACACGATACAATCCCATGTTTGTGCGAAAAAGATCCCAGTATCATGGTGGTGGACGGATGGTATGGGCAGGAATCAGCATTGGTGAGCGTACTGAGCTCCACATCATCCGAAATGGCTCTTTGACGGCTCTCAGATATAGAGATGAGATCATGAAAACTCTTGTTCTTCCTTATGCTGGTGCCCTTGGTGATTCGTTCCTTTTCATGGATGACAATACTCGTCCTCACAGAGCTCGGTTAGAGGATGAGATGCTGGATGCTGAGGGTATCGCTCGGAAGAAGTGGCCACCATGCTCTCCGGATCTCATTCCAATTGAGCATGTCTGGGATATGCATGGCAGACGAATTGCCGCTAGGCCAGTAAATCCAACAACCATTCCAGAGCTGGAAGTCGCTCTTCTGGATGAGTGGCACAACATTCCCCAAGAACTCATCGATAATCTGATTGAATCCATGCCACGCAGGTGTGAGGCTCTGTTGGCTATTCGAAGTGATCATATGACATATTAAGAAACAATCAGTGTTGTTGCCTTGCCTGTTTGTGAGCAGTTCAAGAGGTACACGCATAACCTTCTTGTGTCATGAGCCATGTGAACAAGGTTTTCCGTGCCCCAACACCAGTATGTGCCCCATTTTTCTAGTGTATCTTAAAGCATTCCTTCTTGTATGATATATATGAGTCAAACACAAGCTTATTCATACACTATCTTAAGGTCTTGTGTGATATTTCAGCTGAACTCCTAATTTTTTTGAGCATTATATACAGTATAGTGGCGGATCCAGGATATGATCAAGGGAGGGGCTAAACCATAGTTTGCAGTTTTATCCAGTGTAAAGCAGGATTGAAGCCCATTTTATGCAGTGTATACTTGAGTGTGAAGGGAGGAGGAGCGATAGCCCCCTTGGATCCGCCTCTGTATATATATAAGTAGATATAGATATATACATGATCGAAAATGGCCTCGAATCCATACTCGCTGAGATGAACAGAAGATGCCGTTTAAATCCACAAATTCAGCCCCATTAGTACTCTAAGGGGGATGGTGACATATAAAGATAATTGAAAATTATCGATATTAATGTCAAATTCATAGTTTTGGGGCTCCACAACTTCATTGGTGACAGTTTTGGTGCCCTTTGTGTCAAAAATGAAACGTATTCTCCCCGTGCGAAGAACGGATATTCTGTTAGTCTGTAATAATAACTCACGGAAGTTTCACTTAATATATTTCTCGCTGCTCAAATTTACTCACTTGTGCGGTATATGTGTGTAAAGTAGAATTAAAACCTGTTGCTTTAAGTATTTTTCCGTTAGCGAAATACATTGTATATATAGTAGGACGTCGATAATCCTAACGTCAAAAATCAGAACGCGGTCCCTAGAAGCTTTTTACATTTTGTCTTAACGCTAGCAACAAACAAACAATAGCGTGTCCATCGACGTTATGTGAAGTCAGTGTTTTTACAAAAGTTCATTTATATGTAATTGTTCGTCATGTATTTTTATTTTTATTTTTTTCTTAGGCCTATAAGTTTTAAGTGTGACTTACAAGAACAGTGTTATTTAGAGTACAAGCAGGTTCTTCAGAAACATTAAATATAAGTAGCCTTACGTACGGTATTGTAATTACTGTATGTACTGAATAACCAATGTATCGATAGTACCGTACAGTATATGTAAGCGTAAATGGCATTTTTTGGTCATTTTCGAAAATCCGAACTACCTGTGGTCCCAGTTAGTTCGAATTTTCGACTTCCCACTGTATATGTTGCAGGCATGCTACAGCAAGTAAGATTACTAGCATCAGGCCAACAAATAGTTTTTAAACTATATTTTCCTGTTTTTGCCAATATTTCCGAATAAATGATTTTTTCTAATGATTTCAAAATTTCCGGAATTTTACATAGAACAATGAAGATATCTCTATGAAATATGTTTGATTTAACATATTAACTAAAATGATTCTGTGATTAACAAAAATGATGATTCTGATAATACCCAAATTTTCCGTTTTTTCCCCAGCTTGGGAAAACCGTAAAAAACTGTTTTTTTAAACCCAAAATTTCTGTTTGTTTCACAGACCTTCACAACACTAGTCTGATCACACAGTGCACCGAACACTCCTAACGATGGCGAATGTTAACACCACGACATCGGCAACTACAACTGAAATGAACACGTTACCATCGCCACTAGAGCTTGGCACAATGGCAGAGCGTTGCATTATCTGATGAATCCCGATATCATCTTCATCATGACGATGTGAGGGTGCGAATCCGTCGTGTTCCAAGGGAACAGCTCCTTGACATTTGTACTGGGGGGCGGAGACAAACTGGCTGCGGCTTAATTATTATCTGGGGAACATTCAGGTGAGCATCCATGTGTCTATTGGAGCTCGAGCAAGGCACCATGACGGCCGAGGCGTCGCATGCTGCTTGCAGACTACGTACACCCCTTTATGACGGCCATGTTTCTCATCGGTAGTGGCATTTTTCGACAAGATAATGCACCATATCACAAGGCTAGGAGTGTGATGGAGTGGTTCGAGGAACACAGGAGCGAGTTCCAAGTGATGTGCTGGCCCCCAAACTCTCCGGATCTGAACCCAATCGATCACATCCGGGATGTGATTGAACGTGACCTGAGAGCGCATCAACCCCTCCCCGGAATTTACAGGAATTAGATGACCTGTGTGTTCATATGTGGTGCCAACTCTCTCCAGCGACCCACCGAAGAACATTGCGACCATGATAAGACGCGTTGCCGTTGTTATTCGTGCAAAAAGGTGGACATACTAACAATTAGGTAGGTAGTCATAATGGTCTGGGTGACGTGTGTGTATATTTTAACTCGTATATTTTGTCTCGACTCGAATTTCGAGACGTCTCGACTCGAATTCGAGTCGAGTCGAGACAGAGACTGTCGAGTCGAGACACAAGTCGAGACAGCAAAATATTTTCGAGTCGAGACACGAGTCGAGACACGAGTCGAGACACGAGTCGAGACAACATTTTCTCGAGTCGAGTCGAGACAGGCTTAAATCTCGACTCGACTCGACTCGAATGCATCCCTAACTGAGATGAGCAGTGACACTTCTGATGTCGCTTAAATGCAAATTGAGACCCGCAACGTTTGGGAGGGGTAGGGAATAGATATGAAAGAGCGCTTTAGTGACTGACTAACGGAGCATATTACTGTTTTTCCTTAATTTAACCCAGCGAAGCGGGTAATTGATGCTAGTAACAGATATCCTCCTCTTGCGAAGAACGGATATTTCAGCTAGTTTATAATACAAAAATATATCAGTCTGTAAGTAACACTAATAAGCAAACTTCAAAGCATTTAAGAGTTACAGATTGCATAACCATCTAGGCGAAAATATTTAGATATTCTTAGTGCTTATTATAAACGCCAAGACGTCTCAGTCTGTAAGTCACTCTAATACTTCACAGTCAGGCTAATATGTGTCGCTAGCTGCGCTATACTCTTACCTAACGCCAAGATATATCGCTAGCGTGCAAGCAATTTGTAGATGAGTCTAAGATTTGGGTAAACTCTCTAAAACTAACTTGGAAAGTTCCAAGAAAGGCTTAGGAACTGGTTGAAGTTGATGTTCTGCAAAATGAAAAATTATTTTGTATCTATTTAGGTATAACCTTTCTTTAACCATTTAGATTCTTTAGCACAAACGCTGTACCACGCAGATACATCATCAATTGTTGTCCCTAGAACCAACATGCTTTCTTCATAGTTTTTTTTCTTTATTCTGAATTGCGTTTCCCAGTCTTTGCAAATTTTACTTCATTTTAACGTCCCATAATTATGGTCTTTAGGCTAAGGAAGACGATGATTTTGGCAAATGAATGACAATGGTATTATTAGTAGAATGAGAAAGTTGGAGGAAACGATAGTACTCCGAGAAAACCCACGGACACGATGTTGTCCACCACAAGTTTACTAAGCCGGAGATCGAACGAGAGACCATGCAACAGAGGTAAGCGCTCTACCACTGAGCCACGTAAATGACTGCGCCCAATTTCGAAATCATTTTCTGCCAAAAACCTTTAAGAGCTCCTTTAGTAAAAAGAAAAAAAAAATCATGACCATCAGCAGTAGCATGTTATATAGCTAGAGTATCTCTTCCCTCACACATTCAGCCACTTACCTATTATCATGTTCCAATAAAAATTAAACAATAAAGAGCTTAAAACTATTATACACGCATACACTTTGTAATGTCTCCTTTGTGAAAGTTCTATTAAAAAACAAAAATAACAGTGTAATCCAACCACAAAAAAAACACATCCTATAACATTTCTACAAAAAAACTAGTACGCAAACAAATTTTCCAGTGGTATCAAAATATTAAATAAAAACTTTTAAGGTAATAGTATCAAAGTATATTCAAGGTGATAATATCAAAATATATTAAATGAAAACTTTCAAGGTAATTATTTTTTAAAAAGTAAAAAAAAAACATATTTTCCATATAATAAAAAAACCAGCATAAACAGTGCCTTTCTAAATCCAAAATAGTTTTTGTGATAATATAAAAGCTGGCGTTTTAAAACAATAATTATCTTTCAACTTCCACCAGCTAATAATATAGTTTAATGTATTCAATCTGCATCTAAGGTAACTGTAAGCTCTAAAACACCCAGGATAAACCAAACAGGACTAACAGTCGTAAAGGAACGCTTAAGTTTATAAGTATGCATTATACTAATAAACTTCGCATAACATATTGTTATAAAAAAAACTACATAACATTTAAATACACACAAGAAAACCAAAAATATTTCCTTAATCAACTCTAACCACTATACTTCTTGTATCTTATATCATAATCTTATAATATTATTTACTTCTATATTATTATCATCTAAAATAAATAACAATTTTAATAAATATCCCAAATAAATAATACTTATCCTTTTATTTTAAAACAAACTAACATTCTAATTAACACCATTTTAAATACTTAACATAACAATTTATTATTGCTTTATTCAATAACATATTTAATAACAAAGTATGGCTCCCCCAGAGGAATCTCTCTCCTGTGTTTCTTAGTGTTTGTCTTCCTCTTTTTACACATATAAGGCACGTTTTTTGCTTTCTTAAGCTCCATTGTGGTCATTTCATTTCTCACATTCTTTTATCATGCCCACAAAAAAATAAACAATAAAAAGTTTAAGATATTTCATGTCACTGGTTCTTTCAAACAGTTGACAATTGCACTTTATTAAAAGGGGGATTATCATGTTCCAATAAAAATTAAACAACAAAAAGTTTAAAACTATTATACACGCATATACTTTATAATGTCTCCTTTGTGAAAGTTCTATTAAAAAACAAAAATAACAATGTAATCCAACCACAAAAAACACGTCCTATACCATTACCTTGAATATACTTTGGTACCATTACCTTAAAAAGTTTTTATTTAATATTTTGATACTATTGGAAAATTTGTTTGCGTACTAGATTTCTTGTAACAATGTCATAGGACGTGTTTCTTTTCGTGGTTGGATTACATTGTTATTCTTGTTTTTTAATAGAACTTTTACAAAGGAGACATCACAAAGTGTATGCGTGTATAATAATTTTAAACTTTTTATTGTTTAATTTTTATTGGAACATGATAATCCCCCTTTTAATAAGGTGCAATCGTCAACTGTTTGAAAGAACCAGTGACATGAAATCCCTTGATTTTTTTATTGTTTAATTTTTATCAGGATAAACCAAACAGGACTGACGGTCGTAAAGGAACGCTTAAGTTCATAAGTATGCATTATACTAATAAACTTTGCATAATATATTGTTATAAAAAAACTACAGAACATTTAAATACACACAAGAAAACCAAAAATATCTCCTTAATACAACTCCAACCACTATACTTTTTATATCTTATATCATAATCTTATAATATTATTTACTTCTATATTATTATCATCTAAAATAACAATTTTAATAAGTATTCCAAATAAATGATATATATCCTTTTATTTTATAACAAATTAACATTCTAATTAACATCATTTTAATTAATTAACATAACAATTTATTATTGCTTTATTATTGCTTTATTCAATAACATATTTAATGACAAATTACTATTATTCATTGGCCGCCTGTTTTTCATTGATCATATCTAAAGATATCACTTAATTTTTCATAAAACCAGCTTGCCCTTTCCCTGAATCCTTGAAAGGTTAGTGCCCTTGGCAAAAACTGTCTGGACTAAATTAGGATAACGGAAAATTCTATGTTACTCATAAGAAACTTTCAAGTTGAAGCTTGTAAACTTCTTTCGCATCGCTAAAAGATGTTTACATTTATAATATGGTTTTTGCAAATTAGTTTCTGTTTGGTGCTTATTTTTAATATTCTACAGTTTAATGCCATTACTTTGGCATCATGATAACTAATTTCCATTTCTGGTGTATGTGCTGATAATGTTTCTGATTTTGAAGCACTTTCGATTTTCGAATAAATCATACCTAACCGTATTTAACCTGTATTATCATAGTTGTAAATTAAATTAGAATGATTTTAACTGTTTGTTTCAGAACAAATCGTGAAAATGGGGAAACAGGCTGTGTATAAAATAAAGAAATCAGAAACGGCAGACCAACCGCCAAGGATTTCGTTTATACAAATGGTAAGTACAGCATGATCAGTCCATTTTCTACTGAATTAAAAATCATAAGTATGCAACATTACTTTTGATAGTGAAGAGTAATTTATGTATATTGTACATTAGGATATGTAGCTGATATAAATGTAACTTAATGGTTAATTCTTGTGATGACAAATGCTTCTGTGAGATCAGGATAAACTTATTATTTTACGCCATTAGATGTTCTTCCATCAGAAACCGAGGCATCTAGTAAACTATCTTGATGTCATTAGTTACAACAAAAACTATTTTTACTATTTCTTCAGCAAGATGTAACGAACCATTTTTGTTCATTTTTAAATAGGTTCTGCTTATGTCAAGCATACCAAAAAAGTATATCTGACCATTTTATAATCAAATGATTTCTTGTTTTTGAATTCCCATATGATTACAAAGCTCAATAGTATTTTTCTTTTTTGTTTTCCTAACTTAGCTGGCAGCCATTTTTGTTTAGCAATCTCACTGATTCTTGCATTTGTAGAGATTTGCGTTAACTTAAATTACTCAAACCTGGTGAAACGAAAATGACTTTATTCATAAAAGAACAGACTGTCTTATATTTAGTTATATATTTAATGAAATTTGTATGCAAAATAATCCAAACGCACCTAAATAAAAATGATATCGAAATGGGCAAATTTGCAATGTTCTAAGACATATCACCCCTAGAATAAATGTAATCTCAAGCTAGCTTAATTATTTGTGGATGTGTAGCTAGTTAGAAGTACTATATGAAAAAGAAAAAGAAACTGAGATTTGCTTCCTTTACAAGTTACAATGTTTCAAAAATAAAAAATATTGAAACAAATCAAAATTTAGACCCTCTGTATCTTTGCTGGGATAAAGTTTAAAAATCTGAAATTTTGACAGAAACTCACTATCGTGTATTATACTGCTGTGCAAATACCATGTGTAAGATTTATCTACAAGCCAAGTTACGGGAAGTAAAAAAAGTACACAAAAACCATATTGTTAGCTGAGGGCAGCAAGAGAACAAAGAATTTCCAGAGTTGGGCTGGATTAATAATTTAATTATCGATTTTTGTTGTTAAGCTGTAAATGAGTTTGCTGCTGAAATAGATATGTTAATGTCCAATGTTGTAACTATGATAATATTTTAATGTTGTGACCAATGTAAATAGAATAATAATGTACTGTTCAGTATCTCTCAACTCCCACTAAGGGTATGCTCAACAAGTTCTAGCCATAAAAGTTGATTTCTTTCATATCTCAATAGCGGTGCAGTTCGTAGGTTTGCCAGTTGTTAGTATTTGCCTGTTAATAATGTCATACAAGATTGGCAAATCGATCTACAAAGATACAACTTTAGAAAACAATAGCAAACTCAGAGTATGAATCTAATATCTGTATTTAAACTCGATAACAACATGAGATGAATCAATTAAAGACCTTTTAGTTCATTTTATGAAAACATCATCTTTCTTTCTTTGTCTTAGAAGCCATATCGTTTTGCGGCAACAAATGACAATGATTTTCCGAACATAACGGTACGTTATAAAATTTAATGTTTGAATTTCTTCAAGACCATTAAAAGGAATCACCTTTAGTTATGTAAAAAGATGAAGAAATCATTCAATATCACAACAGTAAACTCCTTGATCGATTTGCAAACGGTGTGACAATTACTGACACTAGGAGATTTCATTGTTTTGTTCCAGTGTCAGAGAGGAACATTAAGTACTTCGTTACGTCATAAAGTACAGAATATGAAAGTCATTCTACTACGAAAGCTGTACAAATTACACTTCACAGAAGAGATTCTATCACATGCGTATATGATGGTCAGTGGTGGCTGGCAGAAGTGAATGACATTAGTGACGAACATAAAGATGTACACATGTAACATATTATGATCCCGCAGGAGTAAGGGCTGATTTTTCGAAAAATGAAAAAGACTAGACTTGGGTGCCCGTGAACAACGTTCTAAGGAAAGTATGTGGCTTAGAACTTAAACCTACAACAACTATTGGCAGGACATATAACACAACTCCCAAATTAAGCGAAAAAAAAATATCAAAACTTTTTAATGAATACCAATCACAGTAGATTCACAAACAGGTTTCAAGAGTGACACATAAGTTGTAAGTCATACCGCAAATTCTGTTTGAACTAAAACTTGATTTTATCAATTGTATCCTTCATACAAGCTGTGTTATGAAAGGACCAAATAGTCCTAAATTGTTTATACAATTTTTTTTAAATTCGAACCTGAAGGAACTACGAACATTTTCCAATTATTTTCAGTTTAAATTTTCATGTTCATTTAACACATCATGTCAGCTTCTTTATATAATACTTTATATATACATAGGTACTTATAGATGTAGTGCGACATATTGGTTAAAATCATATTATTACAGTAATTTTTTATAAGCAAAATGCATTTTTCTAGTTTTTTATGTGATTTGTATCATCCTGTAATTTGACTTGTGAATAAATCTTGAACATAGTATTTTCACAGCAGTATAACACACGATACAGGGTGAGAAAAACTTTTTCGTGGGAGTTCTGAAATTGAAGTTTCGTCTCTGGGTTGTCAACGTCATTGTGTTCTTTCATGTGTTATACAATTATATTCACATATTAATAAGAGTGTACTTTTTTTCTTTTCTTTTTTTAATTTTCAGTTCAGATTCTCTACCTGTTTTGACAAATTATTAATAATAGTGGGTACAATAGCAGCTGCGGTTTCGGGACTGTCCATGCCACTTTTAATTATATTATACGGCGAGCTCACGAATGTTTTTGTAGAGTATGAACGTGGGAAAAATATGGAGAACTCAGATGCCACGTAAGTATATATACACATCAGTATATAATATTTAAGTATGATTATGAAGTTCACGTAAATGGAAAAAAGTTATTAAAAGGTATTCCTTCTTTTGCATTAGGCAGGATATCACATAGGGTTACCTACGAGGTAAGAATTGGGGTGCGTTGTCTCGGAAAGGTATGTGTCGTAAAAAAAAAATGATGTCTCTTCTGTGAATCTGTTTCTATTGGAAGAGTTCTAAATCGTCTCGTATTTCTTGAAAATTCTGCCTCGTTTCACCTCGTAGGCAACTCTAATTCAATTTTAGGCCTATGTTAGTTAAAGAGACCCAGACATATTTTCGAAAAACTTATAAGATTTCGCTTATTTCTGTTAATATTAGGTCATTTTAGGTTAAGTTTGTTTGGTTTTGTTAGGTTAAGTTAGGGCTAACTACTTACATATTTGTATTCATATAAGTACATATAGTTCCTTCATTGTTTTGCATTTCTCATTTCTACAACATGTAGTACGATTCCTTTCTTAAATGACACAGAAATCAATTACAATTCCGTTACTTCAATTCATTTCTCCTGTAAATTCCTCTATTTTTTTTTTTTTTTTTTTTTTTTTACGTACTTCTGGACACCTTCATCTAAACATACTCCCAATTTTAAAATGTACTCAGTGTTACAATAGCTTAATGTAGCATAACATAAAAATATAGAATTCTGTAGCTATAGATTAAAAGACATAATTAGTTTACTCATTTTCAATGTTAGAGCAACATGTTTCATTTTTAGCTACTAGTATTAACATCAGATGTATAGATTAACATTACATGTGATAATCTATGTATATGTGATACGTTGAATGTTTGTAAGTTTGAATATTACTAAATGCATACCGGTAGTTATAATGTTTATTTTTATTGGAACTTAATCACTATTATAGATGATGGATTATAAATTAATAAATAAATTAATTAACATTTAAGTTTATACATAAATAACAAACTTTAAAAATCTAGCAAAGAGAATTTCAGCAGGCATTACTATTTCGATGAGTTAACAAAATAGCCAACCTTCACACTGCTTAAATATCTGCATAATTTACAATAAAAAATAAGACGAAATGCTTTAGTTTAGAATCCTTCAGTAAATAATATTTGCAAATTAAGTCTTGGATTTCTTAATCGTTCTAATTCATAATTGTCTCAATAATAGAAAATTAAAAGACCCAACATAATATTACTAACATCAATTGTTTATGCACAAAGAATAAAATCAGATTTTTCCAGATTGTAGATCCATGTTCAGAGTTAATATTAAAAATAACAATGAAATTATATATGTTTATATTTTAAAAATCTGTTCTCCGCTTACAACGAAATAAATCCATTATTACGTTGTTATTTAAATTTCAGGATGGAAACACACAAAACTGACGAGTTAAAATTAAATTATATTAGGCTTACGTTACAAATTTTTAACTTTTCTTTCTTTTCCTGGGACAACTTTGAGAAAATATCAATATCAGTGGTACTGATTACAGTGATGAAACCCATTTCTTTCAATCAAGCTTGTCGTTTTGAGAAATAATCTACATAAAGCATATATTTAAAAACACAATCGAAAATATAAAATTTGGATAATGTTAAAAAGAATACATTTCCTACAATGAGTTCTAAGTATATTATAAATCAAAGAAATATGAAATATATTGTAATTTGTCTGATATATTGAATATACACGTTGAATACATACACGTACATAAGTAAGACAGATACGCATAAAAGAAAACAAATGGAAAGAATTGCATGTTATAAATGTCAATGTACCGTTTTCAAAGGCAAAAAATTGTATCTCGGATGATTTATCAACGTTTCCTTCTGTGTGCCTTTAGTGTTTAGTTCCAAGGTCAAATATTAGTATGTGAGCATTAAAAAAAAATAAGTTTCCCTTTACATTTCTGTTCCAAGATTCGTATTAACTAGTGGAATGTTTCGAGGAAGACGCGACACACCTCACCGTTACGGTCCAGATTCGGACGGATCACCTGGGTGAAGACCTAAGGCGTATTACGAAAATAGACGAGAGCATCGCCTACTCTCATGAATTGAACACAAGTTATCCAACAATCACGTTCTCGTTACGTCATGCAATCTGTGAAAGAAAAACTGACAAAATTACATCTTATTGTGCCATTTATTGGAAATAAACAAACGTACCTGAGATAAACAAACCTTTCTTTACATTTGTCGCCCCATTTGCGTAATGAATTCGTAAGTATACTTTTAATTACTCACTTCAATATTTTCTGTCCGCCATGGCTTGTAGATTGGTGTGATCACATTTTTAGTTGAGACACTATATATCCGTTGAATCCACTCACAAAAATCGTCCTTTCTTCCGATATTGAGAATTTAACAGACAGTCATTCCAAGTGAACGTAGTGATAGCATTATGTTCTTGTTTCTGATAAAGAATTGATTTATTTTGACAAAATTTTGTGTTAGTCGCTGACTATATGTCCATTGCCTTCGGGCACCCCGTGCCAAGTCCTTTGTTTTTTTCTTAATCTCGATCACGCAACCTCGTCATTATAAAATATTACTTGGGGTCAATTTACTTTAATAACAAGTTACGTAAGAATCGCCAGAATGTTCAGATTAGTATTACCGTTTTCACTAATAGTTTATACATATTCGTAGATAATGACGGATTTCCAAATCACATGGTAACTAATATTCCTCTTAAAATAACCTGGGAACAAGATCATGACGTGATCAACAAATATTGCTGAGTCATTAACATCAACACACACCAATACTTACAACGAAAAACTAGCTGTTGTCTCTCATTATTTTCCTCTTCTTCTTCTTCTATCCTGTCTCTTAGCACCACTAGGCGGCAGCACAATCAACGAAAAACATACACCACACAAAGTATACGAATTCAGATGAACGTCACATAATGCTCTAACGCAGAATTTGCGTTTATACGAAAAATATTTTAAGCAGAATTTTGGTACAGTTACAATGTCTCACCATACTCATCTAAACTTAAATGTCTCTAAAAAAAAAAAAAAAAAAAAAAAAAGTACTTTCAGTAACATGTTTTATTTCATGTTGTAATAACTTGACAAGAGTTTCTCAAGTAATTGTATGAAACTTCACATGTCATTCTCGAAAGGTTTCCCTAGGATATCAAAGTCCCCGCTCTTCTTTATTTACTGCACTCACAAAAATATTCATTATTCCCTTCATTAGGAGATAAACAATATATTTTTAAAATTTTCTCTTCGACCAAGAGCAAGTGATACACAGGAAACCCAGTTTCTTTCTACGTAACACTTTTCCTTAGCTATTCAATTCCACGCACACAACAATCAATCAATATTTTAGCTAGCGTAATTTCGTTGCTAATCCAACAATAAGCCTGTTTATAATATTTCCAACTTAATACAACACTGCTTTAAGAAAGAATATAAAAAAGGAGGTGAATGAGAGATTTTGATATTACAGTGGATTTTCGAGCTGAAGCATTAGTTGTGTGTAAACTTTGGTACATGGTACTAATAGCCAGAAGTACCAGAAGTATAATATTTTAGCTGCTCGTGTCACTGTAAATTCTTGTTTAAAGAATTCCTAACTCAACTAAATTGTTTTCGGAAATTCCTATGTTCTTTTCCGTAAACAAGTGTGAATCTTCTTTGGTCAATTGCGTTTTTAATTTTTAAGCAATGTATTAGCATTTCTTTTTATTTTCGCAAGGATATGACTTTTACAAGAGATGTAAGTGACCAGAATTTTTGTACAAGAATACGCTTAAAAATAAAAATAAAATGATGGTGGACAATTACTATACTTGTTATTCTTTTCTATATCTATATAAAATATGAACGGTACTTGCTACAATATTCAGATATTACTCTTTGTTTCAGTACACCTAGACCACCGATGTCTTCCACTGAGTATCTGAGCGAAATATCCTTTTTCGGAATCGGATGTAGTGCCGTTGGTGCTATGATGCTGATCTTGGATTATGTATTTATGTCTTCTCTGAACTTTGCTGCCGAAAGACAGGTAATTTATTACTTTATTATTATTATTAAGGTTTATTATTTTAATTTTGTAAACAATACGTATTCAAAATTGCAGACAATAAAACTAATCGTTTAATATGAAATAAAGCAAATTTAGTAACATCAAATATTATAGGATACTAATTTAATTTCACAATTTAGAGTTTTTCATTTTTTAAATCGCCGAGCATGTCTAATCACGATTATAAGAGGCATAATAATGTATTACTGCCCATCTTACCCTCTCAATCGCTTATCGCTTCAATGTGTATAGATGTTTCCATTCTTCGCAGATATAATGGAAATCTAAGGATCATGGAGTTTAAAAAAGTTTAAAGTTTCAGATGTTCAGGATGACTCAGAGATTTCTCCACGTCAGGATAGAAGCTGGAAATGGTACTACACAGTTTTAGTACTTCAAAATATACATTTTATACATTTCCAGTAGAAATATGAATCAGTTACTTAGATCCAAACCAGGGTAGGATCTTTCATCTTAAACATTTTTAATAACTTATAGCTTTTCAACATATTCAGAAACAAATACAAAATAGTATATGAACGATAGAACAAGATCATCTTTGGCAAATACAGTAGCTTAAAACAAATAAAATTCACAAATTTAACACAATAAAAATAAAGTGCACAATGACTGATAACAATATTTTCAGGGCACTAATAATTAAAAGGGTAAGCTACTGTAACGAAAAAAGCGGACGTTATAGTGGCTCTGTCCTAGAATATTTCCTTCCGGTAGTACAGAATCCTTCTTCGATACCAGACCAAGAAAACGTGGGATCAGCAATATTGTATTCATGGATTTTTCTGGGATTCTCGTGTTTCTTTCCTCTTTTTTAAATCAACTATCTTTCCTAATTCACTTTCATTAATCATGAATCTCCTTTAGTTTATATAAAATTGAATTGGGACGTAAAACTAAAGATTTCAATACATTCATTTTAGTCACATTATTGATACAAATTTAAATGATAAAGAATTCAAAAATATATTATCATTGCCGGAAGTGGAGGGGTATGCTATACTTGTACTAGACAGAACTTATCGTCATCAATCATTATCAATCCCTTACTAGATAGAAGATTTTCTACATTTCGTGAGCGTGACACAAACTGGGATTGTTTCCCACGGTACTTTGTCTCTTCGTATCAAGTCAAAGATTTTCCACTTGAGATACATCAGCACTTAACTAGTAATATGAAGTTGTTCAATCCGAATGCATTCCAGCTTTGCTTAAAACGTCTCCTATTTTATTTCATAAGCTGCCATCCATAGAAATCGTCTGTGCCAAGTAGACACAAATATGCAATTCCTTTAATTCTATATATATATATATATATATATATATATATATATATATATATATATATATATATATTTAAAAAAAAGTTGTGTCACATTTTTCTTCTAATTTGAACATTATCCACATTTATTTTTAATCTAACTTCCTCGATCTTCAAAGCAAGCTTTACAATTCTATGATTCTGTTTGCGGAAAGAACGATGTGATAAGCGAAACGAAGATGGCTTAAATGTTATTCGTTTATTTTTTTGTTCTGTCGGTTCAGAAACCGAAACACAAGTTCAAGTACACAAATAAAAAAGAAGGCTCCACCCTAACTGTCTAGATCCTTACCGTCTTTCTACAATCAAACAAGGTAAATATTTGTACAGGCTTCTTCATAGATGTTTCAACAACTTTAGTGTACCTTCTTCAAAAGTATTCAAGAATATAGGTAATCGTCGCGATTTTAACAGAATAATGTGCTGTGTTTGGTATCTAGCATATACTTCAAAACGTATTGAAGCTTCCTCGTGTCCATATAGTTAGCTTTCGGTGCGGAGAGCCGCAGGTTTGATTCCCGGTGGAAGTTCATATGTTTAGGATCACAGTACGCACATTATATGTACCGTTTTAATCAAGACAATACCGTTTTCATCTTATTTCCTGATAGTTCTGTCGTTTTAAGAAAAACATCAATTTTGTCCTTTCGTTTCCTTCTTAGATTTCATCTTTGTTAAAATATGTTGATGTTGACCAACTAACAAGAAATACCATGTTTTGAAAAATAAAATATCAATTTCATATTTTTTAAAAGAAAAAACTAACTCCACTTGGAAAGATTTAATGTTGGTCAACGGTAAATTATTATTCATAAGTAATAACCTATAATCGTATGTCAATAGCATAGACACAAGTTATAAATATATAACCGTTAAGTCTATTGTTCGATACTATATAACGTAGTGATTCACTCAGTTAAAAATTATATATATGCAGGGTGTCTCAAAAGTTCCCTGACATAGGGTAACTCTTTTATTATCAGAGTTACAACAAAATGTAAGAGGGGAAACCATCTCCAAATAAAGTGAAAGATTTTTTTTAATCGGACGAGCTGTTTGGGCTGTACACTCTTTATGCACTCAATGTTAAATGAAAATGCAACGTTGCCATTTACCTTGACCCACAACATAAGTGAACGAAGTTATTGTTTGAAATAGGGGCTGGCCATCAGACGTTAGGGTAAAAGACAGTAACTTCATTCACGTATGTTGTGGATCCAGGTAAGTGGCAACGTTGCATTTTCATTTAACATTGGGCACATAAAGAGTGTACAATCCAAACCGGCTGATCCGATTTAAAAAAAAAAAAATCTATCACTTTAGATTGAAAACATCATATTTGGAGACGGTTTTTCCTTTTACATTTTCTTGTAACTGATAATAACAGAATTATCCTTTGTCAGGGAACATTTGAGACACCCTATAGATAGATAGATAGATAGATAGATAGATAGATAGATAGATAGATAGATAGATAGATAGATAGATAGATAGATAGATAGATATAGATATAGATATAGATATATTACTATATGTTCACATCACTTGTTCGGCTCATATCCGATGTCTGTTCTAATTAATGTGGTTGAGTTTGCTAGTTGAAGATTTTGTGACATAAGATCTTTGGTTCAACCTCATGGTATAATCGAAATAAATTAAGATCTCCCTCTACATCTAACTAAACTTTTATATGTGTTATAATGCTAAAGAAGAATAATAAACTTAATATGTTGATGCAATTAAACCATTCTCTTATTACCTTAACATTACTTCCATCCCATTTTTGTCATCTCAATATCTTGTTTTCGTCTCAGAGAAATATGGTTAGCCTAGATTAATGTTGATCTATATCTCATATAATCTCGATGCTGAAACGAAGCGATAGACACCAAAACAAATTAAACAACCAATCTAAAATACATTATCCATTAAAAAGAAAAACATTGAATTTTGGTCTTCTCACATTTATACACACACTTTTCAAAATGAAATTAGGATGAAGTATTATTAGGATGAGTGAGATGTGAAACATATTTTCCATTTATGTGAAATTAGTTACGCTAGGGTGAAATAAATCGAAACACAAAAACAAGGTATAAAAATGTCGTTAATATTAACTATAGATAGAGATATGGGTATAAGGATATATGATAAAATTTTGATACATTCTAGTTATATTGATATCAGTTACGTATTAGTTTTATTTTTGTATATTTAACATTACTTTTTTATTTCACTTTCCAGATTTTGCGAATTAGGAATTTATTTTTTAAATCAGTACTGAGGCAGAATATTGGATGGTATGATACACATCAAACAGGAGACTTTGCTAGCCGAGTAACAGAGTAAGGTTTCTTTATTTTAAATATAATCTAACTTAGTTGGTAAATGAAACTTCATTTTTTGTTTGTTTGCTTTGCAAATCAAATTCATCTTACACAAAAATTAATCATAATAAAAACAAATATTTTGTCACTTTTCCAACACCTTAAAAATATCTAAATGATATACACAATTTTAAATTCAATGCTAATTTAACATTTGTATATACTACGATCTTTGGTTTCTTTATGTATATTGTTATCTTTATCCATTGTTTGTGTACTGCTGGATGAATGTCTTTCCATCTATTCTCCACAAACATCTACTTCAGCTAATATTTTCTGCAGTGCTTCTTGATTTCGTTACGTGACCTTGTAGTATGAGTATGTTCTCTAGGTTTCTTCTGATCCGTTACTATGCAACCAAAAATTTTGTCTACAATTATACGTACAATATTTGATACTAATAAATGTATTATTCGAATGAATATACAGGAATCCTCGCTTGATGTGAAATTTTTTCATCATAAAAAATATGATAAATAATATTTAATTTTTTTTTTAACTGAATGACAAATCTATTGCCAATTCGTAAATATATGTAATAATTAAAATTGGGTTACATTGAAACCCGCATCACTCAAAACCGCATTATACATACTGTTCCTGTATTCAAATAATACATGCGATTTGATTTTTCACTTCTTAGAAGCAGTTCCTGAAATTATCTCACTTATATCTGTACTTGTTACCAAACCTAACTTTACTTCAAAAAATTCCCTCGTACTTCTACCTAGATATATTTTCTAGATCCACTTTGTGCCTATATATAGAAACATTTTTGTTTTTTACATAACTTACACTTTTTGTTAATATATTTACAGTAAGAGAGGTATCCATAAAGTTAATTTTCTCATAATACTTAAAAGGAATAATTATACTTTTCAGAGATCTTTATAAATTGCAAGAAGGTATTGGAGAGAAAGTAGGGATGTTCCTCTACCTCAGTTCTTCATTCATTGCGAATATAATTATTGCTTTTGTGTATGGTTGGAAACTTACATTGGTTGTACTATGTACAACTCCCGTCCTCGTAATCTCAACTGCAATTGTTTCTAAGGTAATGTTACTTTATGTTACCCTATAAAAGTATTTGATAAAATAGTAATGAGAAAGATATATGTATACAATTATTTAGTAAGTAATAAAGTTCATTGAATAACAGCACTATTTTCTATTTTTACTTTATATTTTTTTTCTTTTCTATATTTTGAAATAAACGGATATTCTGGTTTTGATTATTGATTCTTTGCTTACTTAAATGATCCTTGCTTCCTACACATAAATCAGTTCTATGTATGAAGGTATTGTGTTCATACATCTCACGTCACTTTTGTACAACTGAATTTATACACAAACAAAACTTAACTTTGTTTGAAAATTTAAGTGATATTATAGTAGTTATTTTAGATAAATAAGCAAAATGATTTCATTAGAATATGCACTCATTTTAACGTAAGAAATAGAATACTTTCTTATATAGTAAATTAATGAACTTAAAAACAAAATATGGAGTTGATATTGCAAAATCTTATAAGAATATATGTAGTTGAGAGTGACTTTACTGTCTATCTCTGGAATTTTCTTGCTTTCCGTCGACCATCTGTCAACGAGCTTCCAGACTTTTAAAGCTAAATATATTTCGTCTCCTTAGCCTGTTTATGTTCTATTCATGTAAGCACTATTTATTTTGAATTCTGAATGCACAGTACATGATGGGACTAATTTATTCTAACTGACTAATAATCACGTAATGGAGTTAATGAAGAAATTGTGTAAAACACAAGAAGTTACAAACATTCAAGAATAGCATTCTTCACATAATGTAGTAATTAAAGAGAGAAAGCAAGGTTTATGACAGAAAACGTATCTAGGGAAAAAAATATTACCTCACATACATGATAGTAGAATAAACAAAAAACAAAAATAAAGAGCATGAAAAATAAATGTAATAACTGTAGCAAGAGATAAGCAAGATACATTAAGATAGAGAGAGACGTTAATTCTTTTTTTCTGTAAGCTTTTCATCTATAGATTATAAGTTGAACACTTACACTGAAACCAACAGTAGCTAACTTAGTCTGGTATGTGTTTGGAATTATGTGCTTGTTTATTATCTTAGACAAAGATACAATAGTGAAGTCATTTTATACTAATGAACGGGAACCCTCTCCGCTGTCTAAGCAAGCAAGCATCTTTGTTGTACGAGATATTCGGCTCGATTCCCATTGAAAAACCCTTGACATTTGAACGAATCATGTTGATTCGGATTCCACCTTAAACTATAGGTCTACGTCTTATATAGCCTCGGTTCTGAAAAGGGACGCCAAATTCCACAACCAAATAACTAATCAATGAACGGGGCGAAGGAGGGGTCGCTCAGAATTAGAGCGTTTACATCAGAAGTAACATGTTTATGTATAATTATTCAAATACTTTACATTTCAAGTACAGATAAAAAAGAAAAAGAAAAAATCTTGTGGTTGGAAGCTGTGGAATTTATACAAAACTATGTCATATGCTTAGTTCCTTGTGTTAAAAACTGAAAGCTTAATGTATGACATAATTAACCAGACATTCATTTCCTTTTCTATAAATTAATTACATGAACTGATATTGAATGAATTGCATACCTTTTTACGTAGTGATTATAACGCATTATTTTAGAACATTTTTTGAAAATGAGATTCCAAACTTAAGGAAATATTTCATATAATAATTTTACGTTTTTCTGAATAATAAATATAAAACAAACTATGCCCTTACGAAGGGATCATGAACTGAAACGCACGTCTTCTTTTTCAAATGATTGTTAGTTCTCTGTTGACTTTTTCTTTGGATTCCACATACAAGTTAGAATAAAGACCATCGAAGAACAAAAATAATAATTAAATGGAACTCATCATACGCAGTTGGCACAAGCTTGACGCTATCAAACAAAATTTTCATTTTACTACATTTATAATGAAATACAATACGTTTAAGAATAATTCAAATATATATATTTTGATTTTATTGTTTAGGTCCAAACCTCTCTGACTGAACAAGAGTTGGAAGCCTATGCCAAATCTGGGTCAATTGCCGAGGAAGTTTTAAGTGCGATAAGAACTGTTGTTGCCTTTGGAGGACAGGAGAAAGAATCTGAAAGGTTGGTATACTAAATATACGTCACATTTTATTGAAAACAGTTAGCTTTTGGTGAGATGTTTCACAGCATACTTATCGACAAAAAATAAAATTATTTAACGATGGTGAGTATCTGCGCCATCTTTGTTTTTATATCATTGATTTATATGAAGATTATTTTTTCTTTCTTTGGAATAAACTAAAATTTTTAATTGTTTGATTTTACTGATTTCTTCCCGAAATTTATTTAAATGTCTGTTACTTTGTGAAAATTATTTTTTGTTATATAAAATTTTAATATTGAATATTCAAATTTAGTATAAGCACGGCTGGCTCTACAATATGTGCAACACGTGCATTTGCACGGGGCAGCAAAATCTTTCATGACTATATTATTTAAAATATATATTTCTTGTTGGAAACAGATTTCATGATGATGGTAGTTAGATTTACTAAGCTGACCTTCTATTTTAATACTACATTCATAAATCATGTTTAAGTCCCATTAGTTTAAGATCACATGGATAGTGCTAAAGCAAATGGTCAAACAAATCCCATCATGAATTGTTTAATTGTTACCAAATACAAGAACTCAATTCTCGAACAGTAGCAAACACCTGTTCCACTTAGTTAGTTATCATAGTTTTGTCTTGTCTGAAACTAGTCTTGTCTTGGTAACAAACAAATTCCTTATCATTGAAAGTGGAAACGACTTTTTTTTTAAAAAAAAATCTTAACAGATGTAGAAGAAAAATCAAGAGATAAAGATAAAAGAGCTAGTTGCACTGGAATTGCAAACTGATACATTGAGACTGAAGCTCGATATTGAATTCTGTAAAAAGAATTACCATCTTTCCTCTGCAGGTATGCTTGCTTTATGTTTCACTAACATAATAGATTATTTAGAGAAAGAAACGAGACACAACAAGTTGTATTTGTAGTATTTAGGCCTTTGTGAGTGTGAGTACACTTTCCCTCCCCTTCGTTATTTATGACGGGGTAGCATACTTAAAATCGTGGCTTTGAAGATTTGTTCTTTCTGGAGAAATGGGGCGACAAATGGGACATTACATGGGGCAGCAAATTGCCTAGGAACGGCCCTGAGTATAAGTAATAGTAAATTTATACATATACTGCAAATTCATTCAATATTAGACCTGACGAAACAATTTTATAGGCTTTATGACGAAAAATCCATTCATTTGTCGTAACTCTGAGTAAATGAACTGACTTTCTATTGATGTAAAAATTACAACGATCCGGGTTCCTATCTCGTACATTCGTATGGAATTTATTATCAATTCTGCTTATAATTATGCTTAAGAAATTTATCTTTCTCTAATTCCGTAAGAAATGTAATATTTTAATATATTTTATTTAGTTCTACGAGGATTGTATCTAGATCGTCATCCTCTCTAAAGATAAATAAGATGTCATACTGCACTTTGAACTCCAAAGTACTACATCTAACTTCACGTCATAGCTGAAGAATTTTCTGCTAACAGAAAAATATAATCCTGCTTACTGTTTTATTTACAAATTCCTCTCGATCAGCAAGCAACTGCTATTCTAAACAGGACTTCAATTAAAGTATTAAACTCACATATCCCCGATTTGCTATGAACAAACTAGCAATCTTGTATTTTATTTGGAAAACTTACTGATTTCAAAGTTTTCAACTATAAATCAATCCATAGCTTAACTTAGAGCAATTCTTACTTAATCAAAGTATATTTACAACACTTCAAGGCTGCACAATTGAAAAAATTAAAATATTTTAAATCGGAATTAAGAAAACGTACCTCATGCAATACCTACTCTCAAACACAAATTCCCGGCTCTTGAATTGTTGTATATCGGGATTCATTTAGCCGTTTCCATGGAAACGTGTACACCTAAGATATGATTGAGGAGACATAAACGATTATATGAAAGTAATTCGGTCTATTAAATTAATAATCGGATTTTATAGACAATTTTCTTCAAATTACTTATTTCAATTAATAAGCACCGAAATTGTTACTAAATGATATAGAAAGGAAATAAATTAATTATGCTTAAAACAAAATTCAGAAGTATATTGTTTTATGTAAAAAATTAATCTTGCATATTAGTATTCTTACACCTACCTCTGAACTCTGTCAGTGACAAATCATTCATGCAAATGATATAAACACAAAAATGTAAAATAAATAAATAAATAAAAATAAAAAAAAAACTACAGTAAAATCTTTGAAATCTACATCAAATTACAATTACTATAAAAATTACTATAATGGAAAATCAGAAAAACATTCCCTTATACCCCACCTTTTTCTTTAAAATTCCTTATTTTCACTATCATGCGTAAGAATATTATACTCTGAAATAAAAAAAAATAGACAAAGAACATTCACCTTAGACCATTTATACTGTTTAGAGCTACTTCGTGACTAAGTGGTTAGCGTGAGAGACCCAGGCTCGATTCTCGGCGGGAGTACATGTGGTTCTGATTCTACGTTAATCAGTACATCCTGTCTCATATAGCCTCGCTGCTGAAAGGGACGTTAACCTCAAAACCAACTCAACTCAATTCATTTATACTGTTTATGTACATCAAAGGGTGGAGCATGGTCAATATTTTTGTTAGCAAAAATGAAAGAAATGTTTGTTGAAACATAGCTACTTGTGTCTGAACTAAATTTGGACAAATTTACAAAACAATAAAACAATATAAATAAAATAAAAATAAATAAATAAAAAATTAAAACAAAAATTTTACAAAAACCAACATTTATAAATTCAGGACAGAGACAAAAGAGCAGAGTGAAAGAGAAGCCACATGAAAATCATCGGGACTTCTTTAGACTCAGCTTTCGGCATTTACATTGCTCAACAAGTTTCCTTTCAGAAGCATTCGACAGAAAAACTTCTTCTCGTAAAAACTGAAGTAACGTATAGTTTCACAGCATAGTTGTTGCTATAACTACCTAAGTTTTAGTTTGTACCCCTTCTCCCCATACACACAAACACAGACAGAATACATGTCATCTGCTGCAAAATATTACTTCTTAAGTATCCATTTGGCACTTTTAACTCTACAAGTGCAAGTTTCTTTGAAGCTTCGATTATGAATTCAACGTAATCAAATTTCTCAGAGGCCCTTTTTCAATGGTATCATGCACCTTACGGAATTAATATCTTTAAACTAAAATTTTCAGTTTTTATTTGTAGAATGTCCCTAAAATTTTCCGTTGAAAACTTGTTTTTGATTATATGAAAGACATGGGGAATACAGCGTATAATGGTAACCAACAATAAAATCAATGTTGATTACCACTATGTTTCTCCTTGCCATTCATATGTCCACTGTCCATTAACTATTACAAAATAGATCAATGTAGAATAAAGAATTTAATTTTTTCTATCAACGTGATTCTAGTAAGTTTTCTCGAGCTATCAGCCAAGTGAAAATATTGACGTTCGACGTTTCGAATGTAGATATTGTATTCATAGTCAGGAAGTGTGATGAACCCTGAAGATGAATGCAATGTCTACATTCGAAACGTCGGAAGTCAATATCTTTACTTAGCTGATAGTCCAAGAAAACTTACTAGAACTAATTTAGAATGCTTTACTTATTTACCCTCATATTTTTAGGTTCAAGACCAATCTCAAAGAAGCCAAAAGAACTGGGATAAAGCGAGGATTGATGTCCGGTATAGGAGGAGGAGTAATGTGGTTTATAACATATGCCAGTTATGCGTTAGCATTCTGGTATGGAGTTACTTTGATACTTGATCAGCGAGATGACCCAAATCCAGAGTACACACCAGCAGTGCTTGCAATTGTACGTATGATATTATTCAATAATGATATATTGGTTTATAAATATACATTTTAATAATTTATCTTTTCTTTTAATTTCTGTATTTGAAATGTGATAAAGGGACTATATATGCATCATTTTAATACTTTTTACAAGTTATTTTTCTTTAATCATATTTTGAAATTTGAGTAGGTAGTAGACAATAAAACAATAATTTAAACTTTCAAAAACAATTTAAACACTAACTTAACACTATTCAGAGAGTTCTTCAGAAACTGAAAAAAAAAAATTACAATCTGACAGTGCCAGAACCGGGTTATATGATGGATGCATTAAAACTCCCAGCCAACTTCTTTAAATTTCTGGAGAGTCGTTAAAACGCATTGTCAGTGTGGTATATAACACCTTTTATTGACCAATTCCGACCGTTTCTTTTGAGTTACTAGGTGCACTTACGGTAATTGAATCACTTGTTGTTAAAAGAGCGTATGTAACATTTCTCACAATTTTAACTTTTTTAAAGAAATAAGTGTTTCAGAGCTAGATGTAACAATTTGTGATAAAAGGACGTGTGTTTCTTGAAACGTGTTATAAATATAAGGCATTTTTATTTTTGTCATAAATCAAACTGTCTCGTAAGGAAACAGTTTTTGTCATTTCCTGGAAAAATTTTTATTCCACATACGTCCTTTTAACAGAAATCGATTCAATTGTCGACAGTACAGATTCGAGTCTATCGTTCCGATCGGCGACAGCAGCTCATGATACACGATGCTCGTAAAATCCCATCGAATGCACAAGATCACCTTTCTGGCCATCAGTATGGGCTTTGTGAGCTTTTCTTCGCTTCGACCACAATCTTTTTCGCATATTATTTTCGTTAGTTATCCACTTTTTGTCATTCACAATCGATCGTTTCAGAAATAGATCAAGATCAAGACCGTTTCAGTAGAGATTCACTGACGAAAATTCGTCGAGTAAATGTTTTTGAGTCAGATCATGTGGCATCCAAATATCGAGGTATTTTTTATAGCCAGTTGTCTTCTAATGGTTTAACACTGTTTGGTGATGGACGTTTGGGTCATTGTTAGTGCCATGACTGCTTACGTGCCGGTCTTGTGGATTTTTCTCAGAATTCATCCACTTTTTGTATGATTGATTGTTCACTGCGAGATCAACTTGGAAATCGAAATTTCCAAAACGAAAAAAATTGAATCATCTTTTATCTGTTGATTTTGATAATATCTTGTCCATGAACAGTGTACATTTCTTCACATACCTGGCACAATGTTTTTTTTTTTTTTTTTTTTTAAATGAAATGGTAAAATGTAGCACAATTTCGAGAAAAGTTCATTTAGCTTCATGGCGCCATCTTACGTTTAATTATAAGAATTTCAATATCTACTAGCTTCAATTGTCAGCTGTTAATTAATGCTAAACCTGCTAAACTTGTGACTCATATATCAAAGATTTGAGAAACTAACGCCATTTGGTGAGCAAAAGACTATCCGATATGAATATCTTTTTTTAAAAAAATACATAACGTTAATATTGCATGTTTATGTAAGAAATATAAACTCCAATATTCTGGTTTTTGTATTCCAAGTCTTTCTGGGAAAAGGAAATTAACAGGCTGACTGATTGGAGCTTAATAAGTCTGTTTCTAGCATCAAGCCTTTGTGAGACAAGACCTACTATTTAAAGTGAGATCTGAAACACCACTCAGACTTGCGTCCGTATCTGCACAATACCATTGGGATCTAACCAGGGACTATGCACAAAGAAACACTCGTTAGGCAGGAAACGCTAGAGAAAGAAAAAAAGAAAAGTCTTTCTTTGTATATACAGTATATAAGGAATGATTTGTATAACGTTTAAATTACTTGTTTATGTACGAAATGAAATACCCAAAATTGTGTTTTGTATACTTTCGATGTATTATTCCAGTCCATGTATATTATTATGGATAGACAGTATGTGTAGTACCATTCATTTATAACTTTGACAAAATAGAAACTTTAATTGCTGTTACAGGTTTTCTTCGGAGTGCTTACTGGAGCAATGAATATAGGTCAAGCTTCACCTTACATGGAAGCTTTCTCCACTGCTAGAGGTGCAGCCGCAACCATTTTTTCTGTTATTGATCGAATCCCTCCAATAGATACATTATCTAATGAGGGTGATAAACTTCCAACTGTGAATGGTTCTATTACATTTCATGACGTTCATTTTAATTATCCCTCCAGACCAGATGTAAAGGTATGTATAAAAATAACTCTTGAGAAAAATACCAGTATGAAACTTTAATCATGTTGAATAAAAGTTTGTCATTTTAATTGCTTAAAATGTTATTATTGTCGGTATCAACTACAGTATCTTTAAATGAAAATTTAAATAGTCGAGACACTGTATATAAAGATAACATTTATAATACTGAACTAATGGTTTACTTTTTTATTAAAGTAATTTGCCTAGGTATATTACGAAGAAATAAGATTAAAATAGTTATAAAGCAGACAACAGTAGTCAAAATTGAAATATAACTTCTGCATATAAGTTTTGCTTACATTTATAAAATATTGATATTCATGTTATCTGAATTCCTATCCATCTCTAAATTCTTTCAACTTTTTATTTTCATAAGCATTTCGATATAGATTACATTTTTCTCCATATATTCTATTTGTTAGTTGATTTGGGGTTTAGTGGTTCCTGTCAGAAGCTAGGCTATTTGAGACGTGCTTAACGTGAGATTTAAACTTCGTGATCTCCCACCGGGAATCGAACCCGAGTCTCCATCGCCAAAGGTGAGTAAGATAACTATATATATAGCAACGTGGGAGGACACACAATTACTGAAGATAAACAATTAAAACATTTGATTATTCAGAGCTTCATATTACATTTCTAATTAGTGTATTTTATATTTATATGGAAACAAAGTAAAAAAAATAGCACAAATAATGTAATGAAATGCCCTTAATTGTTTATCTAATTGAAAATATTCTACACGATGTGTATATATATATATATATATATATATATATATATATATATATATATATATCAGAATTTTGTAGCTTTTTGAAACAATAGAACATTTTGCAATATATGTATTTGGCACAATCTTACATGAAAGTCTTTACATTAAATTGTCATATATATGGAGGAAAATTGAAAGAATTAGTTGGGTCGAACGGAAGACGAATGAGATGATGTTAGAAATGGTGGGGGAGAAAATACAATTTTAGATATTATTAAAAAGAGGAAGAAAAACTGGTTGGAACATTGGCTAAGAACGAACTGTATGATGAGGGACATTTTAGAGGGTATGGTCGCAGGAAAGAGAGGAAGGGGGCAAAGGAGACTACAATTAATGGACGATATCAAAACACAGAAATCATACGTGAAGACAAAGAGGTTAGCGGAAGACCGTGGAGCATGGAAGCTTCTCAGTTGCAGCAAGTGACTTGCCAATAATGGCAGAATATCTATGATGATGATGATGATGATGATGATGATGATGATGATGGTGATGGTGGTGGTGGTGGTAGAAGAATCTGAAATTTATTTCTCAGGTTTCATCAAGAACAATATTTGTAGAAATAACCATAAGTCCTCTTGTCATGCCAATTCTCATTCTATAATCACCTACGTCTGAACTTACATGAGATAGCTCTTATTATTGTCTTATATTACTCAGTACATTAAGTATACTTACTCGTATATACTGCTAATTATAATAGAAAATTGCTTCCAATTATAATAAAAAAGATTTTTAAACCATAAACTTTTTCAACTTTTCTGAGTGTCAAATGTGGGTTTTACCTCTTATATTTTGCTATTTGGTCAGCAATGTCTTCATGAAAATACTCATCTTCAGTATTTTATTGAAGTCAGGGGTACATATTTTGAGTGACTTAAATTTGCTTCTCTTAGTCAGGACAGAGTGTATTTTATTGCCAGGGAAAGTTTTGGTATATGACTTTGGATTGAAAAAGAATACATGGTTTAGTCAGTTTATGGACAAAATTTATGTCAAAAGATATTACTTTGACAGAATCATAACCATATTGTAAGGTTTTCACATGTCTTTACACCATGGTCTAACCATGTGTCTATTACACGTGCTTGCAGTAAACAAACAAACTACAGACGACAGCAACGAAGAGGCGTCGTTCATCATCACCAACATTCGACTTGTGACTCAGGGGCTAGCAGTCAGCAACATTATGGTATAAAAGAGGAGACCATACCTTAAGAAGTATCAATCTCACCCAGTTGATCACACTACCAAAGCCCTAAGGCGCGTGGTCATTGGGAACACCTTACCCCTCTCTCAGCGACGTCTGATCAATTGGGAGACACCTTTCCTACAAGCTCTAAGACGCCTGCTCATTGGGCTCCTTTTCCTCTCTAAGACACCCGGTCATTGAGAGTAACCTAACCAACAAAGCTCTAAAACGCCTGATCATTGGGTTCCTTTGACTTCTATACCTATATAATTAGAGGAAAGTTTTCTTATTGTAATATACCTAGGTACTTGTATTCAAGAGGAACTTTTGTAATAAAAGGTGATGAAAAAGTCCAATCTCCCGTGTACCGTTTTTTGCTCTACCCTGTAGAACAGAGAGAATTTTACAATATTCATCAGAACATGTAAACAGTAGCTTTTCTACCATGCCTTGTTTTATATATAAGTTCCGAGAGGTTCCAGGATCTAAGCCCATAGAAAATCATCTCTGGAGATTATGTTCTTCGATATTGTCCTTGTAAAATTGTGTTGATTTGTAATGTGTATAAAAGTTCTTTATACTGCATAGAATTTCAATGGCTTCTACTTTTAAGTATTCCAATAATAAAATATCTAATCTCAATTTAGTCCGAATTTCTAAATGTATTTTTTCTACTCAAGTTTAAACTTACTTTCTGTAAGACATCTCTGGATTATAAATTTATTTCATAAATAGATCATAGGATGTTGGTATTAATACTATAGCTTATGTTGTAACTTAAATAAGATTCATATTGTTCTATAAGCAGATGTTCTAATTGTACAGGAAGTCTGGAAGTATTATGCCTAATAATACAACTGTATATTAGTTAAACTATATTTACTATACACGCTCAATGTCTTTATTAGGCTGAATATATTTGTTTCAGATTCTTCAGGGACTTACTTGCTCAATAAAGAAGGGACAAACTGTTGCGTTAGTTGGTAGTTCTGGATGTGGAAAGTCAACATGCATCCAACTTATTCAAAGACTCTACGACCCACTTGAAGGTTCAGTAAGTAAATTAGATAATCTATATTATAAAATTGAAAGTCATTAAGTTTGTGACTCTTAATCTTTTGAACCACCCGACCGATCTCGATCAAACTTTTGACGTAGATGCAGTTCTGGCCTGGAAGTGTTTTTAACTATTCACTTTGACGGTAGAACTTAGGGAAGGGGGAGGAGAGGGAATTATCATATATATAGACAGGAAATCTCTTGTCGTCGCGAATTCTGTCGAGAAATTTGGAACTTGAAATATACAAAACGATAATCATGCCTGTTGTTCTGTATGGTTGCGAAACATGGTCGCTTACTCTGAGGGAAGAACATAGACTGAAAGTATTTGAGAACAAGATCCTTAGACGAATATTCGGACCCAAGAGGAACGGGAATGGGGAATGGCGGAAACTTCATAACGAGGACCTACATAATTTATGCGGTTTACCCAACATTGTTAAGGTCGTCAAGTCTAGGAGGCTTACGTGGGCGGGTCATGTAGCTAGAATGGAAGAAAGTAGAAACGCTTTCAGTCTTGACTGGAAGACCAATCGGAAAACGATCATTAGGAAGACCTAGGCGCAGATGGGAGGCCAATATTAAGATGGATCTCGCAGAGATAGGAACACAAAGTAGAAACTGGATCCAATTGGCTAAGGATAGAAGTCAGTGGAGAGCTTTTGTGAACGCGGCATTGAACCTCCGGGTTCCATAGGCCATAGAGTTAGTTAGTTAATTAGTAACTCTTGAACCACCCAACCTATCTCAATCAAATTTTCAACATAGCTGAGGTTCGGACCTGGGACAATTTCGTCATTTTACTTTGACGGAACAACGTAGGAGAGGAGGAGGGGGAGATATATGTTTAAAAAATAAAAATAAAAGTGACTGTCTTTGTGACTTCATCACTCTTGAATCATCCGACCGATTTCAACCAAATTTTCAACACAGATGAGATTCGCACCTGAGGTGGTTTTTATCATATCATTTAGACGATAGAACTTCGGGGAGGGGGAGGGAAGGGTATATGTATAAAAATAAATAAAATCTAATAACTATTGAACCACCGAAACGATCTCGATCAAATTCAACATAAATGAGATTCAGGGCTGGAAAGTTTGGGGGAGAGGAGGAGGGATATATATATCCCTCCTCCTCTCCCCCAAACTATACAGATGGTGATCAGAAAAATAGAAACACCTGTAGTTGGCAACACGTCAGATGTATGGGTTGGCAGTGGTGTCGTGGCGCCCGCAGCGCCGGACCGCTGATGGTGGTGTGTTAGGTCGGTCTTCATACTACGTCAGGCGCAGTGGAACAGCAGTGTCCAGTGGCTGCAGCAGACGGAGGTAGTGTAAAATGGGAGACCTCTCAGAGTTTCAAAGAGGGCAAATTGTTGGTGCGCGGTTATGTGGAGTGAGTGTGACGGCAGTGGCTACTGTGTTAGGCGTGTCGCGTGGGACAGTGTCGAAGGTGATGACGGCCTACACAACACACGGGAAAACCACATCGGGGAAGCGGAACAGTGGGCGGAAGAAAATCATGAGTGACAGGTCACGCCGGGTATTAAAGCACATTGTCACGCAGAACCGTCGTGCCACTGCGGAGCAAGTGACGGAGGAACTCAATCAGCACCTCCCCCACCCTGTTTCGACAATCACAGTCCGCCGCGAATTACATGACATGAACTTACGGGATCGTGTTGCACGGGCCAAACCGCTCATCAGGGACCATAACACTTTCGCACGCCGCAAATGGTGCCACGACCATGCAACTTGGACCTTTGAGGACTGGAAACGTGTGATATGGTCGGATGAGTCATCCTTCACCCTATTCCCAATCACGGGCCGTGTTTATGTGTGGAGAACGCCCAAAGACGCTTATGATCTGCAGTGTCTCCGCCCAACTGTGAAACATGGAGGCGGCTCGGTGATGCTGTTGGCCGCCATATCATGGTTTTCATTGGGTCCTGTGGTCACACTTAGCGGACGAATCACTGCCAATGATTATGTCGCAATTTTAGGAGACCACTTGCATTCTATGGTCCGGTTGTTGTTCCCGGACAATGACGCCATCTTCCAATATGATAATGCACCCATTCACACAGCTGGCGTTGTTGCAGTGTGGTTTGAGGAACATCGGGATGAAGTTCAACACCTCCCCTGGCCCGCCCAATCCCCAGATCTCAACATAATTGAACATCTGTGGTCCGTCTTGGAAACACGACTCCGACGACGATTTCCACCTCCATCCTCTCTCACAGAACTGGCCGATGCCCTGCACGAGGAATGGTGTAAAATTCCATTTGATACCATTCACGACCTCTATGCCTCCATCCCACGTCGCATCAAGGCTGTTCTAAAGGCGAAAGGTAGCCCGACACCATATTAATCTGGTAAGTTGCAATTTCTTTCAGGTGTTTCCATTTTTCTGATCACCATCTATCTATCTATCTATCTATCTATCTATCTATCTATCTATCTATATATATATATATATATATATATATATATATATATATATATATATATATATATATATATATATATATATATATATATATATATATAAAACTTAAATCTTGAACCACCCGACCGATTTCGATCAAATTTTCAACATAGATGAGGTTCGGGCATGTGATGATTTTTATTATTTTACTTAAACGGTACAACTTAGGGGAGGGAGAGGAGGTATATATATATTTATATATATGTGTGTGTGTATGTGTAAAAATGATGGAAAATGGCCGATATTAGTGTCGTTTTCATAGTTTTTGGTGTCGCTGAGATGAACAATGATCTTTCCGATGCCGTTTAAATCGATGCTACTAAAGAGGAAAAAGCATATTTCACGGGTACCAAACACAAGAGATACGAAGTGATTGTGCAGTTAAATTTTCATTTTAACCCAGCGAAGCGGGTAATCGATGCTAGTAATTATCTAAAATCATAACTATGAAAGTTAGTTAAGTTAATGGTGGTGCTATTTTGGCTTTTTAATTAATTTATTATAGATTTCATTAAAAGCTATCAATTGTTAAATAGTAAATATTGTTTTAAATATAACTACCATACGAATTACTTTTTGAATTATTGTTGTAGGTTACTCTTGACGGTGTTGATATTAGGAAACTTAATCTTTCCTGGCTGAGAAGTCAAATTGGAGTTGTTGGACAGGAACCGGTACTATTTGGTACCACTATAGGGGAGAATATTAGGTATGGAAGGGATGGTGTGACTCAAGATGAAATAGAAACTGCCGCAAAAGAAGCTAATGCACACGATTTTATCATGAAACTTCCACAGGTATAATAAAAATTATGACATTCTTCCTATTATAGATTTTATACAATTATAAACTGTTTTATACTAGTGATTTTCAGATTATCCATCATAATTCTTAAATTTTACATAATTTCTCACTTTCATAATTTGAATGGTTACATAATGAATCTCAAATAATAAACCTTCAGATATTCGCCTATTTACGTCATATTTAAATCATAATTGAAATGAACTGAATTTTTGTATAAGAGATTGATTATATCGTCGATATTCAGGCAGAAGTCACTAACTCCAAAAACGTACAAATTGAGTTAGGTACTTCTTCCAGTACAATAACGATACACACGGTGAAATACACGACGTTCTAACATTGTCAGGCTAGATGTAGCAGGTGAAATTGTGATGCTAAGCGTGGTTATCCTTAGTATAACAATGCCAACTGCTACATCTAGCCTCATAATACATATCAGAACGTCGTATATTTCACATTGTATTTAGTTCCTGTACTGGAAGAAGTGCCTAGCTTCATCCTTGTGTTTTTGGAGTTAGTGACTTGTGCCTGATGAGGCTAGATGTAGCAGATGGCATTGTTATGCTAAGAATAAACACGCTTAGTATCACAATTTCACCTGCTACATCTAGCCTGACAATGTTAGAACGTCGTGTATTTCATCTTGTGTATCGTTATAGTAATTGAAGAAGTGCCTAGCTCCATTCGCATGTTTTTGGAGTTAATGACTTCTTCGTGAACGCCGATGATATGTAACAGTTTGACTCTATTTTCAATTAATATTTAAGTAAAAAGTTAATTAAAATACAATTCCATTTACAATTAAATACTTTGTTATCAGAAAATAATTACGAAGTACAAGCAATTTTAAATAACTATAGATGAGGGTGTTGAAACCAATATTGTAATAGTTTCAATACCTTCATATAAATCAGAAACGCAACAGAACCTAGCTGTATGTATGATATACTATTAGCAATATATTATGTTCTTAATATCATTATACAGTATTTATTGTATGTCATTGAAATGAAATAAATATTCCATTAGTATGAACCCTACTGTACCCAAGTTTTATATTTATTTCACTTTAATGTATTGATTTTAGATACAATCTTAGTAATATTTTTATAACGTTTATTCCAAATACATATTTAATTACAATTTTCCTCGATGATCCCGTTATTGTATGCCATACTGAATATCGAGAAACAAGTTTTTCTTCTGATGTATTATTTCTATGTTCTTTATAGCTTCTCAGTCTATTTCTAATGAAAAAACTGTGAAGTATTCATACTGGTATAAAATCATAAGGTAATTCTTATGGCAATCGTTACTTCTTATTTATTGAAGTACATTTTCTGTTTAGCGCTACGACACATTGGTGGGTGAACGTGGTGCGCAGCTTTCTGGAGGCCAGAAACAAAGAATTGCCATTGCTAGAGCTTTGGTTAGAAAACCTGCTATTTTATTGTTAGACGAAGCAACATCAGCTTTAGACACCAGTAGTGAAGCAAAAGTCCAAAATGCCTTAAATAAGGTGAGATTTGTCTTTACCTGTGATAACATACAAATTAACAGTAGCTTACATATGTATTTTTATACTGTTATTTATACTATGATTAGAAATAATCATATATTTTTAAAATAATTTGTTACTTATTCCAAATCAATTTTATATGAGCATGTTGAACTGCATCAATGAAAGATTTAACACTAACTCTCACAAAAGAACATAAGGTTAAGCTATTCGTAAGCAAGTATTGAGGGCAATATTTAAATATCTTCTTGCTGAAACAAGAAAAAGGTAAAAAATTGATCAGTTTTAACAAGCAATCAAATATATACTTCTACAATACTTATTTCACTCAATCAATGAATATTTGGTGAGTGATATCTCCAACTAATAATTTAAAATATATGTACGAGATTTACAAATTATCATATTTTTTAAATACGTATCTACATATATTTATACTTTATGATTCTATGATTTCTAATACTAACGTAATATAAAACTGAATTTTAGATCACTCTTTAAGATTGTTTAGTAGTATAGAATATTTTAATGCTGTAACAACGTGAGAGGAATGACGTTGTAGTATAAAGCTAAATACAGGATGAACGGTAACTACGTGGACAAACTTCGGCGGGTGACAGTACATCTAAAAAGAAGCAAAAAAAAAAAAAAAAAAAAAAAAAAACATAGTGAACATGGGGGAAATTCCATCCCGTTTAGGAGTGACATAGTGTCGAAAGCGTGGGAACATGAAGTTCAGAGGCCAACAGCTTAAAAACAATACATTCTAGAGAGTGCAGTTAAAACGTCACTTAGAAAGTCATACCTACTCTATTGAAAGATACATGTTTGAAAAAGCAACTACGTGTGCGCACGAGATTAACAACGTATAACACTTCTTTCCTTTACAGCTTGATCGGAAATCCCTCCGTTCCTTTTGAGAATCCCGTGCGCACGCATAACTGTTTGGTATTACAGCACAAGTAAATATTTCAGTCTATTTGCAGGGCCAGAGTCGGATTTAGTTTTGATGAGGCCCTAAGCTATTAAAGATAATCGGTTTATGTATATGTCCAGCTTTTCTTTGTCAACTAGCTAGCAGGAGGAGCCCCATTACTTACATTAACACTGTTGTTGTATGTAGATTTTGTTTTATTTATTTTTTTTATCTTATTTTTGGAACTGTACATCCAGTATTTTCTTTTAAATTTTTGTGGCCCATAAGAGAGTGGGGCTCTAAGCTATAACTTGTTTAGCTTATACGTAAACCCGGCACTGTGCAGGGCCTAGTAGTGCTGCAGATGATAAATTGAGAAAGGTAACCGAAACGAGTCAAATAGTATGTTAGTTCTGTGAGAAACTCACTGTCTTTTATTTTACATAGAATGGAGATAATTTTAGTGCAAAAAAGGGGGAGAAATAATAAATATAGAAGAAACAATAATAGCTCGAATTTTATCATTTAGTGTAGATAACATAAGTATTACCTTTGTACTGAAGATTGTAGTTCACGTAAGATAAATAATTTTTAACCAACTAAAATGGAAATACCAGTGCATTAAGGGAGTCCGTGTTGTGGCACACATAGGTTTTTTTAAATACAATGCTAAGTGCTTGAATTTTGCAGGGCTGCATAGACAATTTTCCGGTACACTTTACATATGTAAATCCATAGATTTACGATTTATCATCTGTTCTTTCATGGTCTTACTGTACTGCTTCCCATCGCTCCAGTTTTGTCACTGGTTATTTGGGTATCTGATCCTCCTTGATCACTCAAACTCCTCACTAGATTTGACTTTTCTTCCTGATTTTGACGATTCCTCATTTTTGATTGCATTTCGTTTTTCAATTTTACTTTATATTGAGTAAAATGATTTACTTTAAATATTTGATACTAGTGTTATTGTCTATATTGTGCTAAGGCACTGTAAGGAACGCAATTTGGAAAAATAAATTTTAAAAAATAAATTAAAACAGTACACTAACTTCCTCTACACACACACACTGTTGGGATTTTCGAGTGTAAAATATCTTCTACAAAAGTGCTGTAAAAAACACTCTAAATCTGGTAATTTTTATTACAAGCTCAATCATCATACCTAGCACAGAAGTTGACTGACTCTCTTTAAAGTGCACTGTTCTTTTGAAAATTATAGTAAAATCGCAAAATAATATTTTTTTATTTTATTTATCTACATTTATTTCAGTGTTTCAAATATACTACACACAATCACAAACAAAGCGATTTTTGCCTAATTATTTTACATTTAAAATTTAACAATCATATATATATATATCATCATAGGTATTCTGCCTTTATTGGCAGGTCACTTGCCGCAGCTGAGAAGCTTCCATGCTCCACGGTCCTCCGCTAACCTTTTCGTCTTCGCGTATGATCTTTCTGTTTTAATATCATCCATTAATTGTAGTCTCCTTCGCCCCCTCCCTCTCTATCCCGCTACCATACCCTCTAGGACGTCCCTCATGATACAATCTCTTCTTAGGCAATGTCCCAACCAGTTTCTTTTCCTCTTCCTAATAATATCTAAAAGTGTTCTTTTCTCACCCACCATTTCTAACACTCTCTCATTCGTTTTCCGCTCGACCCAACTAATTCTTTCCATTCTTCTCCACACCCACATTTCGAAGGCTTCCAGTCGATTTTCGTCACCTTTACGTAATGTCCACGTTATAGATATAGATATAGATATAGATATAGATAAATTGTTATACATTTTTAAATAATATTGAAGCCAATAATGGACAAGTACAATGTAAAAATTTTAAATTTATCGTAAAATTTGGATTTTCGTTATTCGTTCGTTTAAGTATTTTAAGGTATTTTATTTTAAAGTAAGAATGTAAAATATATGTATTTTAAAGTAAGAAAATCTCCTCCAGTGCTTTACCGGGAGGTATGGCTCCTAGTATTAAGGCTACATTACCTCTCTGCACCGCCATGCTTATTCTTTGGATTAGGAAGCTGGTTGCCCTTTCATCACCGGATAAGTGTGTGATGCGTTTTCCTACTTCCTTTATGAAGTTTAGGCCTTCCCTTCCTCACGAGCCACCGGATGCAACTGCAACTGGTACGAATTGATATTTTTCCATAATGTTGTATTTTCTTCTTTTCTCTATCTCTTTCCGACCTGCTGCATTGACCGCCTGGATTGAAGAGAAAGGAAGGTTGGAAGGTGCAAAAGTGTCTGTGCATGTGAAGTCCCAAATTAAGGCTTTACCTTTCTTCCAAGGAATTAAGGACATCCCATCTGGTCTTTTTCCATCTGTTCTACTACAGCCATTTGGCTCCCTTATTGCCGTTACACCTGCGGAGATGAGTGCTCTCACAATGATGTCGTTGCAGCTCGAGTGTCGAGGATGTCTACCTGTGCTTTTTATGCAGGAGAGACCATGTAGTCCTTTTTTGTCAACAGGATTTTTGAACGCTTGGCATTTATGGGGTTCGCAAATATCTGCTCCCCGTCTTAACGCAATTGCTATCCTAAAAGATTCATCATTCAGTTGAAGGCCTAGAGGACGTGAGGGCAAAGCTTTGAGCCAAGCACCTGCCTCAATGGACGAGGCAGCGATCAGTCTGGCCTTGTCTTCTTGGTTGTCGGAAGACTGTAGTAAAAATGAAAAGTTTGATTGTATGATATGTTCTTCCCATGTGGATTACTCTTTTTTCCGCTAGTTATTCGTAAATATACAATTTATGGGAAATGTATCTAAATTTAAAATATTTATTTCAGGCCAGTCAAGGAAGAACAACAATTGTTGTAGCACACAGGTTGTCCACTATCAGGAACGCTGACAAGATAATTGTAATATCTAAAGGAAAATTGATGGAAGAAGGAACACATGACGAATTAATGAGGCTTAAAGGAGATTATTACGATTTGGTGATGGCACAAGTTGGAGCTGAAGAAAGAGATGCTGATGAAAACGGTACTTTTCAGTTTTAATTTTCCAAATTGTAAAATCACTCCTACTACTATAATTATTACTGTCATTAATGTAATAATAATAATAATAATAATAATTATTATTATTATTATTATTATTATTATTATTATTATTATTATTATTATTTATTTATTTATTTATTTATTTATTTATTTATTTATTTATTTAATCATCAATAAATAATAAGCATTGTGGGTCCAATAAGAACTTTCTATACAATAAAAAATTGCACTAAAACATATTAATGATAATAAATAGAAAAAAAATCGTTAATACAAATAAATAACAAATGGGCATGCATAAAGATATCAAACATAGTGCATTTATAAAGATTTCAAGCACAGTAATCAACTATATTTAAAAGGTAATGTCTGCTAATACCAAGTTTTTTGATAATTACAAAATCTGCAATAAATATATCGATAATATGATAATTATTGGCGTTGACATCAATTACATCAATTAAAATAAGTACACACTTAAAAAATTCTAGTAGTAGTACAAGGAATATGCAAGTTTATAATGTTAATTAACCGTAACTTCTAGTAATTTCTAGTAATAGTACAAAGAATATGCATGTTTACAATATTAATTAACTGTAATTTCTAGTAATTTCTAGTAGTAGTACAAAGAATATGCAAGTTTACAATATTAATTAACTGTAATTTCTAGTAGTAGTACAAGGAATATGCAAGTTTGCAATATTAATTAATTATAATTTCTAGTAATTGCTAGTAGTAGTACAAGGAATATACAAGTTTACAATATTAATTAATAGTAATTTCTAGTACAAGTACAAGGAATATGCAAGTTTGCAATATTAATTAATAGTAATTTCTAGTAATTTCTAGTAGTAGTACAAGGAATATGCAAGTTTGCAATATTAATTACTTGTAATTTCTAGTAATTGCTAGTAGTAGTACAAGGAATATGAAAGTTTACAATGTTAATTAATTGTAGTTTACAATTAGAATTTCGTGTAATAATTTAAGATCATATAAAGTTCTTCTCTCTGGTAGTTTCAAGAGTCCAATAATAGTAATATAATAATAATAAATCTACTAATAATGCATGATCTATCAGTCTAATGTAATATAGTATATACCTTCATGTTTATTTGTAAATTGTTTTCAGAATTGTACATTCATTTAATTATGTTACTATACGGTTGCATTTGTTTATTTAATACTATTTGGTTGAGAACTACTACATTACTACTACATTAGATGGGCTAGTCTGGATATGGTGATGCTTAATGCTTAAGCTTCTCTTGAATTTCCATGAGTACATCGTGGCCCCATCGTGGCGAAATTAAAATATCGCTAATTTTACAGTAATTATGTGCTATCTTCAAAAACGTAAAAGACAATCGAAAAGTGGAACAAGAGCTTCCTAGAAAATATTATTTTACATGAGATAGCGTTATCATGACTCACTTATCTGCTTTCGATTTCCAGCCATTTAGAAAATGGCATTTATTTTCGCGTTTCTAAATGGTTTGCAAACGGAAAGCTAGTAGGTGACACGTGATAAGAGTACCTCATGCAGAATAATATTGTCTAGGGCGCTCTTGTTCCACATTTTGATTATCTTTTATCTATTTGAACACACCACATAATTACTGTAAAATTAGGTGCATTTTAATTTCGCAGTGATTGGACCTCTTAAGCCAGTTGCTTTTTATTTGGTGGATATTCTACAGTGCGTCCCACTAGCTTTCAAACCCGGAAAAAACGTTATAATTTCCGAACAAATATACATAGGAAAATGAAACTCACAATACAGGTACCCTGTTTCATGCTGAATGCATGACCGTCACAGCAGGTGCTGAAAGTGTTCTCCCTGGACTTCAAGACATGTTTGTACACGGCGTTCCATATTGTGAAAAGTCCGATGTAGAGTCTGTGGTGTGATCTCATGAATCGCATTCTCAATGTTGTTTCGCAACACTTGCAGTGATCGTGGGTTGTTTCTGTAAACACAACCTTTAAGAAAACCCCATAAGAAGAAATCAGGTGGTTTCAAATCCGGGGATCTTGGCGGCCACAATCCTTTGGAGATTATCCTGTCACCAAAAAGGACTCAATTTCTGCCATGGCCACGTTGGAAGTATGGTATGTTGCTCCGTCTTGTTGGAAATAACCGCGACGCAGTTCTTGATCGTCCAGCTGATTCACAAATTCACTGAAGATGTGTAAGTAAACTTGTGTGTTTACTGTATCTTCAAAGAAGATGGGTCCAATGATACGCTGTCAGGAAATTGCACACCAAACTCCCACCTTCAAGGGATGAAGTGGAATCTCATGGTACACATGTGGATTTTCAGCGGCTCACACCCGAGTATCCTGAGAGTTGACATAACCGGGGAGATGGAACCAAGCTTCATCTGTGAACCAAGTATAGTCTAGGATTCCTGGATTGTCATGCAACAAAGCTGGCAATCAACGACAATACATCACGCGCTTTTACCAGTCTGTAGTCTTCAACTCCTGGACGACTGTAACGCGATATGGAAACAGCTTGGCTCTTTTGGCGGCTCTTTGCACAGTTGACTTTGACATCCCTACCTCTTGTGATAATCGACGCAGGCTCTTCTTAGGGGACTGCAAAAGACGTTGCCGCACATTCTGTACTGTCTCCTCCGACATCCGTGGACGCACGCCTCCATGTCCCGTAAGCAACGTTCCTGTTGTTTCGAACTTGTTCACCAAATGATGTATTGATGATTTCGATTGTCCTTTACGGCATCCAAATTCACGGCAAAATTCACGTTGAACGGTTTACAGAACGATCCCGATATCCAATATTTTTTAACAATGAACACGCGTTCCTGTACGGTGTACAGAACCATCCTCGCGATGCAGCGACTCGAGTCACACTAACGCACGCGCACCACGCCAAGCAGCACTTTCCCTGGCCCCTGGCGCCACCTATCGTCTTTGTTTTGACGTGTGCGCTTCTGTTCAACCCTTTCTCGTGTTTAGCATGAAACAAGGTACCTGTATTGTGAATTTCATTTTCTTATGTACATTTGTTCGGAAATTATAACGTTTTTTGGGGGTTCGAAAGCTAGTGGGACGCACTGTATGAGCACTTATTGTTTCGCAGTTATTGTATCCGCACAGTTAATCTTAATCAGGATTTAATTATAAATAACAAAAGTAGATTTTAGTACTTCTATATAGTGGACTTAACAAATTTCGTTTTCATCTCTCCTTTTGTATTCTCAATGATATTTCGATATCATTTTATGATTGGAATCTGATTTTTTTTATTTTTATTGTTATTATTATTATTATTTTTTGTTTCTGTTGGACGCCACTATTTGCGATAATAGATAGAAATGAATAAAAAGAAAGTAACAGTTTTATTATTTTAAAGGTAATGGAGATGGACATGAAAATATGTACAAAAGAAGATTAATGAGTTTAACAAGTGTAGAATCTGACAAAGATAGACATCTATCTATTGTTGATGGAACACAAAGTTCTTTGAAAAAGGATGCGGTAAGTTGAGTTTATTTTAGGAGTATGTTATGATGTTTTTAAAGTTATTTTCATTCTTTCATTCAACTGTTTTTTTTTTAAAATGACATTATTACTTACTTACGAGTACTTATCTTGTCAACAGTATGAAGCAAATTAATGACTTGAAATGATGAATAGAGTTTTTCAAAGTGAGATGAATCTAAAGAAATTCATTTAATCCCTCTAATATACTGTATTTATTGTTACGTTCTACATTGTTACGCTTTTACATGCTTAATTCATTTTGCATTACTATAAATAATCTGTAAACTGATAAGCATTATATTGCAGTATTAATTCAACACCATCAATCCGTAAAGCTTTGCTTGGTTGTAAGTACAATTGTATTGGTTTAAATACAATATATATTACTTCCATCTCTTATTCTCAGTGGTAGAGCCCTTACCCTTGGAGCGTGGAGTCTGATTCGATCCCCGACCAAGTAACTTTATGGTGGACAACATCGTGTCCGTGGGTTTTCTCGAGGTACTCCTGCTTTCTTCCACATTCTCATTCTACCGATTTTCTACAATCATTCACTTGATTTAATCATCCTTTTCCTTTAGCCTCAAGGGTATAATCGTGCAACGTTAAACTGAAATGTTTCATCTCATTTCCAGTTTCATTTTATCTCTTATTCCTGCAGAATTCTCGCATTATCAAGCTTTTAGTTCTTTTCAGAAGCCTATTTCGATGGATAAAAATAGAAGGACTAGAAATAAGATAATAGCAATGTTTCTATTTCTTGTTAAATAAAATGCTGGAGGGCTTATCTTCAAATGAGATGCAGTTCTGAAGAAACAGTGGTCAAGCCGTTGATCCCTTATTGTACAACGATCTCACCTTTCTATTTCCACAGAACCCGTACATTAGTCTAAGATAGACAATAAAACATTCAATTACACAAGGAATAACACTATTACTTTGGCCCGATGAGTTCGTTCAATTTTATCTGCTGATTGTTTTATAACATTTTTTTACTACTAAAACCAAGGGAGCAAAGAAGAGCCGAAAGTTAAAAAGTAGAAGTATCCTCCAAGTAATAGAACATGAAATAATTGATAGTATCACATAATGATACTTAACATAGAATAATCAAATAAATTAACGATATTCTCCTTTCTTTCCAAGGAAGAGGACTATAATGTTTCCATCACCAGGATTTTGAAAATGAACAGTCAAGAATGGGCTTACATATTAACAGGGTGTATCGGATGTATTATTGTTGGTGTTAGTTTCCCTTTGTTCGCCATAATTTTCGGCGAATTCTATGGGGTAAGTTTAGAAATAAAACTCTTTGATATTAATTTTTTAAACTTTAACTTATATATTAGTAGAAAACTGTAACTAAAGTCACCTTCCGCAATGTTGCTAAAGGTGGCTAATGAGAAGTCACACTAGTAAAAATTAAAGTATTATCACCTGAAATTAAGGGAATAAAGGTTATCCCTTAGTATATTAAGAACATTAAGAAAGTTTTCTTCTTTTAGTTTCAAGCAAAAAAAAAACAAAAAAAAACTTAATGTTTACCAGTGTGATTACCCTTACATGCTGCCTCTAGTTGTAACTGTTATTTCAATAACAAGAATATAATTTTAGAATTTAGAATTTAACGAATTTAAGAATTAGCCTTCAATAATTAGAGTACTGACTACTAAATGAATTAAGATAATAAATTTTAGACGATAATCGAAAATTCATTTCTTTTAGATGCTTTCACTGGAGAAGCCAGATGAAGTAACAGCACAAACAAGCTTTTATTCTATCATGTTTTTGGTTATGGGTATTGGAACTGGAATAGCAACATTTTTACAGGTAAGTTATCATTTTCATATTCATACACTCAACTATTTTACATTCGTGTATTCTGGTGAAATGTTCATTTAAATAGAAAACTAATAAAAATCACTTCGGTGTTTCCACTTGAGATTTTGAGGGTTTATTTTGATCGCAGGAGCTTTCGCTAAAAGTTATCATTTCAATGCCGAGTAATTTGAAAAAAATAGTCAATTTTAATTACTGTCAATCTTGTGTAAGATGTTAACTCACATGTAAGACAAATTGTTAACACTTCAAAGAAAATAGCAAGACAAAGTTTTAATAAGGTCAATTTCCGTTATGTTACTAATACACACAAATTCAGTCGGTAATTCTGACTCTGTAAAGTCAATATTCATTAATAAATTCATTCATTTAGCAAAGAAACTAAAGACAGAATAAGTCGTTCTGTTCTCTGAATGAAGATCGATGGATCTCGCCGCGATTTAGTTGAGTGACATTCAGCGCAAATCAGTATCAGTGGACATAAAAGGCATTAAGAGTCTTCATCCCGGCGAAATTAAAATACCGCTAATTTTACAGTAATTATGTGATATCTTCAAATAGATAAAAGACAATCGAAATGTGGAACAAGAGCGCCCTAGACAATATTATTTTACATGAGAAACCGTTATCACGACTCACTTATCTGCTTTCGATTTCTAGCCATTTTGAAAATCGGCATTTATTTTCGCGTTTCTAAACAGCTGAAAACGGAAAGCCGCTAGGTGACTTATTATAACGGTACCTAACGCAAAATAATATTGTCTAGGGCGCTCTTGCTCCATATTTCAATTATCTTTTATTTATTTGAAGATATCACATAATTACTGCAAAATTAGCGGTATTTTAATTTCGCCGGGATGAAGACTCTTAAACCAAAGCTCTTTAGCTCTTTTGTGTATTTACGAGCATTATATCATTTTTTTTTTTTTTTTTTTTTTTTTGTATTGAAAAATATTCAACAGTATCTGAAATGTAATGAAAGAAACTGTATTTCTACTGCATAAACAAGCCAGATGATATAATTTTACTGTGTGTATTAATAGGAAACAGACGCTATCACTAAGTCATTAATGTTACCAAATCTCAAGAACATTAATCTTATCACAACGTTCAATGTTACCAAGTCTCAAGAACATTAATCTTATCCCAACGTTCAATGTTGCCAAGTCTCAAGAACATAAATCTTATCCCAATGTTCAATTTTATTCAATCGTATCCTTAATCTCATCAACCTAATTATTCTTGTAAAGACATGATTTACTACATATCCTTATAAAATTCATGAAACTTGTAAATGCTTTGTACAAATCCTTATTTATTATACACTTTAATTTGTTGTATACACTTTAACATCTTCCTATCGAATTACTTAAACATACTCAATTGTACTAAATATTCTGTTCCCTTTAACGGTAGTATGTTTCTAATTTAATATTTAACGTTTCCTATCATTCTTCCATATCTATAGGCTTGCGGTGATAGCGAATCCTACTGCAATATTGTTCGTGAAACTAAATTTGTAAACATCGTAACTCGTGTATGTAACTCTCTATCTGAATATTTATAGCGCTTCATTATTGCCACGAACCACTTGTTTATAACAATCTAACAATTAGGTGTAGGAAGCCATTGTTATCCTCATAAATATTCTGCCATTATTGATAGGTCACTGCTACAACTGAGAAGCTTCCACGGTCTTCAGCTAAGGTTTCTATCTTCACATACGATTGTTCTCTTTTGATACCGTCCATCAAGTATAAATTCCTTCTCGCTGATGTGAATAGTAACAACCTCGATGCCTTCTTAAGTCCAATTTCAGCATATCTGAACGGTGAATGAGAAAGGGTAGAAAGTACATGTCCAAAATGACCAAGATTAGTGCCAAATTCAAAGTTTTCGGAATCACTACGCTGATTGGTGGCAGCCAATGGTTTGAGCCCAAGTTTAGCAAAAACATGTGCATGTTAGCTAGCCCAGGAATTGACAGGGGTGTACCTCGTTATTATTTATACCACTCAGCTCTTTATGTTCTGAGAGGAAATTTTTTTCGAAGTTTTGCCTGAGTTGGGCTCTGAATTGAAGAAACCTTAGTGAAACTAGTCTCCACTGTTTACAACGACATCTATCACGAATCGAGAAAAATGTTTCGAATAAAATTTACTTTTCTTCCCTCGTGATATCCGAATCTGAAAAAAATAAGTCTCCATTTGAGTTTTCAAAATTTTCCAGGTGGACGGGAGCGGACTAATTTTATCACAGTTGAACTATCTCCTCAAAAAAATAAATTTTCTTATTTCGAACATTTTTTCCGGCCGATGCAAATTATTACAAAAGATGTAATGCATGTTTTAAAATGTTTACCATATTTTTAAAAATCAAAATGACTTTAAAATCGTCAATTTTCCAAACCTTAGTGAGAATTTCGAGCTCTACCCTCCTCCCGCGTAAAGAAAAGGCTGCTTTGTCACTGTTGCTACCTTATTATTAAGTTAAGCAGTTAAGAAAGCAGTGGAGAAAGTTAAGCAGTTAAAATTTTCATAAACCACAACTAAATATAACTCACTTAGTAATTACTTTAAATCATTTGCTTATGTTTGTTAACTTAGCATTTAAATTTCCCATAATAATAATAATAGTAATTTAAATTGACCAAGAATGGCTGTTAATCAAGCAAAGCCACCTACAGGACAACTGCCAATAAGAAGTCTAGTGGAATATCATGCTCACATATATTCTAGTAAAAACAGTATACTAGACTAACCAAGTTGTTTTCAAGAAAGTAGTTCAAATTACATCTCGAATTAGCATGTATGTTTCTTTAATAGACTTCATTCTACCCCTTCTTCTTCTTCCCCTTAAAAGAACTTGAATATTGACATTGTTGGTTGAACTTAATGTTTGATCTGAATACGCTTCCATCTTTAGTCTATTGCAACGTATCAATAATGAAGATAATTCACATAAAATACTTTGAAGAAACTAAAACTTCAAATATACTATACAAGCTATAGTCCAGATGCAAAACTTAAAAGGTAATTTCATATTATTTGTATACTAATGTGTTTTCGACATTATATTCTTTACTTCTAAACTTCACTCAAAATTTAAGTTAGTTTGTTTCATTTACTACTCATAATAATCACATTTGTCTTGTTTATTCCGCATCTTTTAAATATCTTGTTAATTTTGAATTCAAAATGTATTTATTTTCTTGTCTGAATGCTCTGCGTAAAAAGAGGTTCGAGGTGAAGTCACTAAGTCAATAAAGCAAGGACTAGGACAATCATTTCATCTCCTTTTCTTAATAAAATATATAAAATACTATGACATTTGCAACAAATACAGGGTGATTCAAAGAAACGGGAAATTTTTAAAGTTGTGTTGGTAACAGTGGGCGTTTGGTAACACTGTATAACGTACGCCAGCCTGTCAACGACACCCTGCCATTTAGTTATCATAAATGGTTGGAGATGTGCGCAACATGATTTCGCGATCAAAATTTTAGATATTGGGCATAAGACAATCCTATGGAGCTACACCAGCGTCCATTGCACAGCAACAAAGTTACTGTGTGATGTGATATGTCATCATGAAGTGTGACGAGGCCTTTATTTTTTGAGAACGAGAATGGCCATGCGATTACATTCACATCGAATCGTTACATTCTCATGCTTGAAACCTTTGTTGTGCAACAACCACTGAGATTTCCACACATTGTTAACACAGCCTGGTTGCAACAAGATGGAGCAACGTCACACACAGCATGAATATCCATAGCTGCTACACTCCAATTATTTGGGGAACGTGTAATTTCGAAAAATGGTCACATTCAATGGACCACCAGATCTCTTGATTTGTCAGCTTGTGATTTCTTTCGTGGGGTCATCTTAAAAGCAAAGTGTTCCTTAGTCGACCTGCCACAATGGAAGAATTGAAAGCCGAAATCCGAGAAATTCCAGTTGAGATGTTACGTTAAACCATGAACAATGTTTCCGTTGAGACTGCAAGAATGTTTGCGTAGAGAAGAAGTCGCCTGCAAGATGTCATCTTAAATAATAAGTTGAGCTGTATGTATTTTAAAATGGCATTATTTTTGCTACTAAATGAGCTGAATAATAATTTTAAAAAAACATTTGTTTCCATGAAATTATTTCATTTCAAAATTTCCCGTTTTTTTAATCACCCTGTAAAAATAAAATATTACCAATAGATTAATATATTTTTATTCGTATTTATAGATGTATATGTTCACCGTAGCAGGAGTAAGACTAACCATGAGACTGAGGAAAATGAGTTTTGCTAGCATGCTGAGTCAGGAAATTGGTTGGTTTGATGACGAGAGAAATAGTACAGGGGCTTTATGTGCCAGACTTTCTGGTGACGCAGCAAGTGTGCAAGGTGTAAGTATTGTATATATATATACACACTACCAGAAAGTTTCCGTACAAAGTAGGTTTATGTATACTTTACGTATATTCGAGAAAAAACAAAGACATATCAATAGAATTTATTTTTTATCTGGAACCTACAGTATGTATATGAGAGAAAAATACAGAAATTTAACAGAAATGGGCCATTGTTTTGTCAAAAATTTTAATATTTGATTCATCAAAGTAGCCACCACGTGTAGTGATAACAGCTTTATAGACTTTGGGCATTCGCCGTATTAGTTTCTGTAGAGTTTCGGGCTTGACTGCTATCCAGGCTTTGCGAAGACACTCAAATAAGTATTTCTCGCTAGAGGGGCGCATCTTTCGAACTGCCCTATCAAGCCAGGGACGGCGCTAAGGGTGGGCGGGGGTGGGCAACCGCCCACCCGATGGATGGCCTCGCCCACCCATCCGCCCACCCAACAGAACAGGGGTGTCATTAAGGGGGGACAGGAGGGGGCAATTGCCCCCCGCAAGATTTTGAGGAATACATATACTTAATCGATTGTCTACTAATATACTAGTGCAAACCGTGAAAGTCTTATGTTGTTGGTGTTCTTGCCCCCTCAAGCGAAGTTTGAAATGACACCCCTGCAACAGAAGTAGAATAATGAAGGTGACCAGGAGCCCTAAGCTATTGAAGATAATGGGGCCAATTTATTTCTAGCATTCTTTTTCAGCGACAAAATTTCGCCTTTTCTGTTTGCATATATGCTATATGGTAATTTATGGATCTAATACATATCTATTAAGTAAATACGTTTTCGTGTATATTTCGTTAACTTAACTTACTGTTTTGAATACATTACAGAAAAACTGTAAAATTTGTAAAATTAGCGGTAGTTTAATTTGGTACCAATAAAGTCCCTTGCCGATCTTTTTGCACCAACTATGATCAACGATCCACGCCATGCTTCTACAATATGTGGAGACCGCATCATTTCTCATTTCAAGTTTTTTCTATTCAGTTGGGTAAAGTTTGAAACGTTTCCAGGGATCCGTGTAAGTAAATACAGTCTAAATATCATTCAGGGTTGGTAATTACTGTCTGAAGCTCAACTAATCGTGTGAGCTTTTTCCAGGTCAGGTTACTGGAGTAACTCAAAATGGAATGCAACCCTCGAAGATTACACAAGGTGTAATACGACACAAATTCGCTGGAACCAGAGGCGAACTTAGAAGGTTAAAACTAGAGAAGGGGCAACTAAAACCCAGATTATGATAGATATATCGTGAGTTTACTCTAAACTTTCAAAAATATGTAAGTAATGGCTTCAATTATTTTTGTCATTCAAAAAACTGGGATCGTAGACCTCTCCGGCCCCTGGCTAGATACATCTCTGGCTGAAAATCATAAAAACAACGTTAAATAACCTAACTGTTGCACTAAAATTATTATAAGACCTATAAATGTAGGTAGCATCTTTTTACTGCGACGTGAAAAGATGTTGGTACCTTGCCTTGCTATGTAGTAACCAGTGGCGTATTTAGGGGGGTGGCTTCCGGGCTTAACCCCCCCCCGAAATCACTTAGTATAGTAAAGTAAATGAAATATCTTGCAGAATGTTCACATTTCCAGGCAAAATCCCCCCGAAAGTTAGCAAAGCCTCTCCCAAAACAAAATCGTAAATACGCCACTGGTAGTAACTAGTGCCGATAACCTAATGGATTCAGCCTGTTGCATACTAACTTACACAAGGTAAATTCGGGCAGTTCTGAACGTAACAATACATAAAATACTGTTAATATATACAAACGAACGCATATGCCTAGAACGAATGGGTGAAATCACTACGATTCGTGCTCCTATTCTTTCCTTTAGTCAGGGGCGGATCCATTCTGAATGTTTAGGGGGGGCAGTCGTTCGAAGTCAATAGGTTTTATTTTACGTTTATAATACAAAGGTGAAAATTCTTAGGATATGTTTTATTTTTTAAATAAAAACATATTCAATTCTGGGGGGCGATCGCCCCCTGGATCCGCCCCTGCCTTTAGTGATCCATTATTGCACTCTATAGATCACTATATGAGCTCCTCCGTGGCTAAGCGGTTAGCGTACGCACCTTTGGCGTGGGAGACCCGGGTTCGATTCTCGGTAGGAACTCATGTGGTTCGGATTCCACGTTAATCAGTAGGTCCCGTCTCATGTAGCCTCGCTGCTGAAAGGGACGTTAAACTTAAAATCAACTCAACTCTATAGATCACTATGAAAATCAGTGCCAAGTTCTGAAAGTTATGAAAATACTTCTGCAAACTACTTTTCATACTTACGTACAGCGAAATAAAATAGCTATAATTTCGCGATGTAAAGATTATTGCCGCTTAGGGCTGTAACTCCTTTATATTTTACTATTATTTCGCGAGCTTGTCGTTTCATGCCTTCTTCTTAAGCATCCACTGTTACCAGACTCAATTTCTTGTCGAATTCCAAATAGTACAAGAAAGGGTAGCACTAGATTTTTATCCGCATACAAGATACTGTATCACTTATGCTGTGAAGTCTTATTAAAGTAGCTAAGTGTAATGGCTGGAAAACAGGGTCCCGATTACAAATGGGGCTCTGAAAGAAAATCTCCATTACAAGCGGAGCTGGGAAACGAGGGTTCCATTATAAGCGGGGCTGGGCAACAGAAATCCCATTGCAGGCGGGTTGGAAAACAGGGCCCTATTACTTGCTTCATGAGAGCTTAATACATAACAGTACAGAACACCGTTGTTGTATGTGCGTTTTATCTTATTTGCTTTTTCTTATTATTTGGAAATGACATTACAGCCACTTTTTCTTTAAAATTTTTTGGGCCCAAGAGAGCTATAGCTTGTTTAGCTTATACGCAAATCCGGTACTGAAGGTGACATCCTGTACTTCACAAGCAATAGGTATTACTTTCGATTGTAATGTAATAGGTTCTATGACTCTGTTTAACTCTGCAATGGACAATGATTTTAAGACAGATACTTGTAGTAATATAATGATGCCAAAAGTCGTGATTAATGAATTGAAGTTTAACACACACGCACAATCGTGCTATTGAAACGCCAGTGTTTGTATGTGCTGCACTGAAAAAAAAAGTGCTTTTTAAAATGCCAACTAAATAATGGACAGAGCTGGCCAGTATTATCTATTGTCTCATTTTGAGAAAGAGAGGGAGGAGAGTAGTGCTTTGTGTCAAGGGCGCCGATCCTGGGGGCCCAAGGGGGCCCGGGCTCCCCCAAAGCCCATGTGCGCCCCCGCATTTTATTTATGAATATACAATATTTGGCATAATTTGGATTCAATTTGTCTTAAAATCCTCATGCATGCCTTCTGCATCTGAATGCTCCTCCCCCCCAAATTTACAGAGAAATCGGCGCTCTTGCTTTGTGTTGGCGCGATAGCTTCTTATAAGAGGGTTCCAACTTGCAATTGTTTACAGCAATGTACCACATGTCTTACCCGTGTGGCATTAAACAGATTTGTAAAAGCTCTTATTATAGCATTGTTGTGTTGATCTCTGTTGCGTTCAGAAGTCTTGGCGGTCGGTGCTTGTTCAGCTAATATGTCGAAAAAATTTAGCGATTTCTTCTGAGGCTCGGTGTCTTTCTCGTGTTCAAAGAAGCGCGATTTTCAATCCGTTGATGTTAGTGATAATCCTTCTTGTTCAATGGGGAAAAGACAAAAAATACAAACATGTGACAACCAGGATTCGCAATTTGAAGTGTTCGATTTCGAGGAAAGTGAAAATGAACTAGATGTTGGAGAGAACGAAGACGACAGTATTGCTTCTGAAGTTACTCATTTATATTTTTTGTCTCTTGCTTTCTTGTAATAAATACTTCAAAGATAAAAATGTTTGTAGCAGCCTATTTTATCCTTATTTTACTTTACCTACTTATTGTGTATTTTATGTTATTAACGAAAAGTAGAGTATTATCTGTTAGTCTGCGTTGTTTGAACCTTCTTTTATTTCTATGCATTCATGTGCATTTTTGGAGGGAGAGGAGGTAAAGCAGTCTTAAACTTCTTCGACTACACAGAACACACCGTTATTATTGTTTAAAAAGCTGAAAGTAGAGGTAGTGTGTGTGCCACGCGGAATTCGGTAGGTCGAGCATATTGCCACGAACTCCCGGAGCCCCTCATAAGTCCTGCATTTCTTCAGTTTTACCAGGTGAATGCTGGAATGGCACCTTCTATAAGGCCAACACAGCTGTTTTCCACATCCTTGTTTCTCCCCTATTTCGGTCTGAGCCTTAGCTAACTAAAGAGTATAAAAATTAAAATATAATTATTGTCAAAAAATGTCTACATTGCCCAGTTCTCATTTTCGTTGTCCGCCCACCCAGCAACCAGGTCCGCCTCTTTCCGCCCACCCCATCAAGCGTTTCTGGCGCCGTCCCTGTATCAAGCTCATCCCACAGTAACTCAATTGGATTACAATCCGGTGATTGTGGGGGGCCACACCCTATTTTTTAGATCTCCCTGTTACTCTTTTGCTGACAAATACCCTCTACAAAGTCGGGATGTGTGTTTTTGGTCATTGTCTTGCTGCATGATGAACCCATGACCAATGAGCCTCTTCCAAGATGGCACTGCGTGTCTGATCAAAATCTGGTGGTACTGTTCTTTTTGCATTGCACCCTGTATTTGCACAAAATCCCCCATTTGATTGTTACCAAAGCAACCCCACACCATCACAGAACCACCAACGTGCTTTACCGTTGGCAAAATACACGACAGAAACAGTCTTTCGCCCTTGGAACGGCGCACGAAAACCCTGCGTCTATGACTGAAGAGCTTGAACTTTGATTCGTCAGTAAATAAGCACTTGTTCCACTGCTCTGGCCCCCAGCTTGCAAATTTTCTTGCCCACAGCAATTTCTTCTTTTTGTTTTGAGGGCGCAAGAGCGGTTTCCTAGTTGTCACATGACCGTTTAGTCCCTCAAACTAACCGCGTCCGGACACTTTCATAGCTGATCGGCTTTTCGCGAGTTTCGTTCACTTCAGCTTGTATTTGGGGCACTCTTTTCAACCTGTCGCGTTTGCTTGTCACTATAATGTACTTGTCCTCCCTTACAGTCGTAGCTCTAGGCCTTCCAGATCTTCCTTGAGAGCGATTTTCCCCTGTTTCAGCAAATCGTTTTAAGGTATCATGCACTGTACTATGGGGTATTTTCACTTTTGCTTCTATTTCAAGTATTGTATAACCTTCTTCTCGTAAAGTAACTACTTTTACTCTCGTTTGAATGCCCAATTCCCTTTTCGTACGGGGCATTATGTTGACTAATAGGGAACACTTTACACCTCACTTCAACACACACACACACACAACAACTAGCATGCAATAGACAACTCCAACAGTGAGATCTAAGAGAGAAGTAGACAGAGCAGCTTGAGAGACACCTATGAGGCATTTATTGTGTATTCGAACTTCAATTTGCAGTGTAATGGTGGTTTTGTATCGCACGCGTACGTAATGCACCAGCACAATGGCGCGATATTTAAGAGTATTTTTCTTAATTCGTCCACAACAGGCCAAGACCTTTTCTCTCGTCGGGTTCTAAAATATTTCACCTTTCATTTGTGAGCAAATTGTAATGCATTCTTATGTTACATTTTGAAAATTTCTTTATTTCGTGTTTGTCCGGAAACTTTCCGGGGGTAGTATATATATATATATATATATATATATATATATATATATATATATATATATATATATATATATATATATATATATATATATAATTAATCATTTATGAAAATATATATGCATTAACATGTTACATTTGTGTTATTATTATCGATTAAACCTCAATAAAAAGGCAAATTTCCTTCGAGCACATATTTAAGTTATAGAAAAAGTATGTAAGTAACAATCCCAAAAAATAACCATCTACCTACGAATAGTGTCAAATAATATTTAACTCCTTGAGGTCCAATAGGATTGTAAGGCAGGTATAACTTAGTTTTTGTTATTTAGGCTAAATTAGACATGTAGATCTCAAGAATTGTCATTGCAAATTTATCACCTCAATAGTACCCAATTATGGCATAGGACAAGTGTTCTATTGTCAGTAAAGGATTATTTTAAAACAAATAAACATAAACATTTCTATTTATAATAAATATTTTAATCATTTTATTTCTCTGAATAGTGTTAACAATTATAATTTTTGTGCGTGCTAATATTAGTATTTCCTATATACTTTTAAATCCATGAATAGCTGGTAAAAATTATACAAAGCCACAGACTGATTTTAAAACTATTATAAAGCATTTTGTATTTACAATCTATCTCATTTTGTAATAAATGAAGCTTTAATATCAAACACTAAAAAAATATTTTAAACTATTCTGTACATATTTATAATAATTTAGAGAAATAGGACAATTATGTTCCCTGGACGTGAAGGGGTTATAAGACTAGGCTAAGGCGAATTGAGAGTCATGAAGTAGTTCATGAGACTTGTAATAATTTCTTCTTACTGAAAATTTAGTTTATTTGAAGAACAAGATTCCATGTTTATCATTTTATGCATCAACCATTTAGTATAATTTTAAAACCGTTTACCTGCCAATTTTCCCAATTGGGAACATGCTTTTAGAAATCATATTGTGAGGTTGTAAACTAATGAGATGGTTGGAATTTGGTCTTTTATAAAGCGAGAAGTGTTGAATCATTTATTTTAACTGAAATAGTTAGTTATTAAAACATTTTAAGACTTTTTGAAAACAATTGAATTTTACGATGTTTGACATTCTTCGCCATACTTGTAGTGAGGGATTTCTGATTCGTGTAGAGATACTATTTTTCTTGAAAATTTTTGAAATGTTAACGGAGAAACGTCAATCTGTACTCATGCAAAAGTACGTATATATATTTATAACACATTAGAAGCACCAAGCGCCAACGTTCCCAAATAGGAACATAACATATTTCATATATGCAAAATGATTTTTGTAAATAAAAGCATATAAAACTAAATTAACTTCCCTTTAGAAGAAAACAAGTAAACTTTTGTTAGATTTTTACTTCCGTCTTAATTCGGCAGGTGCTTCTCGTGTCAAGGCTGTGTCCAGGGATAAGAATCATGGAGTTTCTGGAAAACTCAGTGTTGGTACACTTCAAATATAATTCGATCCAAACTCATGTGAATTTGTGGCAAACAACATCCTGCTTAGGATTCTTGTCAGAAATTTCCTGTTGTACCTCTCTCTTTTTTCAGTTTCTAACAATTCCATCATTACTTATTTCTGTCATCCATCTCTTTCAATCTACAGAGTACATGGCATTGTGTGTTATGAATGACGTTTGAAGGAAGAACATCTCAACTTTTAGTGAAATCTCTTATCGCTGTATAGACAAATTTAAAAAAAAAAATGGTACATTGTTTCACGCTTAAGTTACATATATCTTTAGATATCGGCAAATTATTTACCTGCAAAGGTATATTAATGTGTAAAATCAAGGCTATTGTCAAGGCCTACTTACTGGTTCCTCGAACTGTAGCGACCTTGCTCAACTGATTTAAAAAGCTAATGTTTGTATTATTTTAATCATATATGAGGGAAGGATAATAATTCTCTAGAAAACTTCAAAGCAATTAATAAATTATCTACTGAAGATTAGGGACAGTCAGAGACGTACCAGAAGATGGATTCTGGGGGTTTGGATCCCCAAAAATCAGTGGTCGAAGTGAGGCATAGGTGTATAAAAAACTGAATTATGGCAAAAATGGACAGTGTCCTATACCTCCGAGGAGGAAGGGGAAATGCGGTGGTATGCCATACTGCCTCTGGTTTTTTAGTGATCAAGAACCATCAGTTTTTTAGTTATACCGTCACTGGAAAGTGGATGCTAATATACCTTTAATAAATCCATTTTCATACATAATAATTGAATTGCTTTGCACGTCAAAGATTGTATTTCTTATGTAGAAATAATTTCTATGTTCGAAACACCAACACTTTTGTTATATTTTTCCTACCTTCTGTTTTTAAAATGAAGTATCTACAAATAATTTCGCCTCTTTCTCTACGCAAGAACTCTCTTGGTTATGTTGGTTGCAGATAAGTGTCACATGACAGAAAGAAAAGTCCTGGGCTCAATCAAACAAAAGACAATGTAATGAGACGATTCATTTAAACTGAAATCGGAAAGCATTGTTGAGTTCACCGGAATTTCTTTTGTGTCTACCTAAGTCCGGTATTTACGAGAAAAATATAGTTCATGAAATAAAAAAATCTTATTTTGTTTAAATGTTCGGTTATTGTGTGGTATGTCAAGGATATTAAATTGGTGGAGCTTATATGCTTTCCGGAAATTTACCCGCGAGAGTAGTATTCATAATACCGGTTTGGGGCCACTTCCTCAAACCAGGCTTTTTTATATATGAAATCCTCCAGCATAGAATCACATAAAAAATTACATCTTCCCCCCATACATCTTCAATTTACTTTTATGATATATAACCATAAAAGAATTTTACACCTAAACTTACATCTAAAACTTATATCTAAACATTTCTTAAACTTTCTATTCTTCGCTTTTCTTTTTCTTGTCTCCCTTTGATATAGCTATCCATTAGTTCTTTTAGCTTTGTTAGTAAATCTTCTTTTCTTAAATCTATCGAATAATGACCCCAAGCTAGAGTATGTATCCCATCTTCTAATATGTATCTTTTATCATCGTAAGAGCTTAAAGCTAGCTTGTTTTCTTCTACTGAATATACATTATGTCTTTTACTCCTAATAGTATTTTGCATTTTATATAATTCATAATCTTTTAAGACACAATCTTCGTAATCTTTGAAAGTTATTTCTGATTTAACAATATTCGATTTTATTCCTTTTGCCTTTTTACAACATTTGTCCTTATCAAATTTACTTTTAAAGTCTTTATCTTCGAGGTCTATTTGAGGTGCTTGTATTGAATACATCTTTGATTTGAGACCTACGACTTTTCCTATGATTTCACCTTTCAGTTCATCTTTGAATTTTCCTAATACTTTCTTGTTAACTTGTTTTATCCCATATTTGTTATTATCTTTGTAATCAGATGTATCTAGATGCTCATACATAGCTTTCATATCCTCATATACATCTTCTGTTTCTATATGTGCTATAACCGAGTCTGTGTCACTCATTAATAGTTTGACTTTATCTCCATATTTATTCTTCAACACATTGTAATAGAAATCATATAGACAAATTTTAGATATATCCAGAACAGACATCCCAACATAGATAGGCTTGTTAAAAGTAATTTTTGTCTTATACATATGAATAGCAGCTAGATCTTCGGAAAATATAGTTCTATCTTTAAAAGTAGGTTTAGCTATTAATTTCTCTGCTAATTCTACATTATGTGCTAGTTTTATATCTACTCTCTTTCTTATGTTTTCCATAGTCTTTCCAAATACTGCATTATTCGCTAGTTTATAGAAGTCTTTTTCAAAATCATTCCTTGCATGCGACCTAAGTTCTGTATTTAATTCTATATATTTCTTTAACCAGCCTGATTGTTTAAATTCTAATATTTTATGTATCTTTTTAATTTTTAGACCTTGTGACACATAGAATTTTAAATTTTGATAATGCAATATATAGTTTTCTTTATCGTAAAGTGTTGTTAATAATTTTGGAAGTTTCTTGTTGTTTATATAATTTTCAGGAGCTAATGGCAAATCTGAATGTTTATTATGAAGTTCTTTTGGATACTCTAAATCGACTTCTAGTATATATCCAGTATTAGACTCATCGTCTGTCTCTAATATTTTATTTATCCAGTATTTATCATTTACACCATTAATAACCTTTTTCCATTCGAATTCTCCATAAGGCATATGATGATTCATAGCCCATCCATATTCGTTATTTGCATCCATGTACATTATGTAAGAACTTTTCTCTTTAGGATTATAATTTTCTAGATACTTATTATTAGCTACTGCATATCTATTTGAACATTGAGAAATTCCACCTCTTATACCTTTTTCTATAAAGAGCAGTTTATCATAATCAGTTAACAATTCTAATTTTTGTTGCGTCATCTTTAACATTGCATCCCAGAAGAAGCCTGGACTTGTGAAATACCATGCAGGATCTAATTTATATGTATTAAGAGCTGTATCTCTGAAGTTTTCAATAATGTCTGTTAATTGAAGTACATCTGTTTTGTTGTAGAATTGAGTATATTCTCTTAAAGTTTTTAAATTGAATATCTTACAGATTAATAGATGATGGTTATAATCCTCGTCACTTATATCTTCTCCTGTTAATCTATTCTTAAACTTGTCTCTAGATAGTGGAACAGGTTCATCTAGTTTTTCAGGTGAATCAGCATAATCATATGGATAGATACCTTTTCTTTTTACTAAATCAATTACATTTTTAGGAAAGAATTTTAATGTTTCTCTAAATTGTTCTGGTTTTAAATTTTTTGCTAATTCAGCTAGACTTCTTGATAAAAATCTAAACGAATCTACAAATCTTAATTGGATTGATCGTTCTTTATTTTCTTTATTCTTGTATTTTATCGTTTTGGAGAATGTAATATACTTTTCTTCTGTGTTAGGTATTATAGTTATCTTTTCTTCTAATTCTCCGCCTCCTAAACTTTTTATAAATAGATGTGTATCGTATCCAGATAAGTTATGAATGAACACAGGAATAAATCTTGGGTTTGTATATTTTATGTTACAATAAGAATGAGCAGCTCCTCTAAATTTTCCAGTTAAATGATCATGATCAGCAACTTTGGTTATACATGATTTTATATTGTTTATAGTCTTTTTCAATTCTTTAGTACATTCATCAAGTATAACTTCTATATCCTCCTTTTGCTCTTTTATATCTATTAATATGTCATCTATATCATCAATATCATCATCATCTTTTTTCATATACAATTCCTCTTCTAGATGCTTATAACCTTCTTCGATTTTCTTTTTTAAATAACTAGTTAAAATATTTAACCTCTCTATTTTCTTTTCTAATAAACGTGGAAGTTCTTCAAAAGTTCTTTCACAAATATGACATTTTTCAGATGATTCATATGTATTTCTTTCTTCTTCTGTAAGGCGATTCATAGGTTTATAAGTATCATAAATCTTTGCAATTTTAATAGCTTCTTCTTTTAATTTTTCTACAAATACATCTGATACATTATCTCCTATATATTCTACTCGTTTGCTTTTATAAGAATCTAAAGTGCTTTTGACATAGTATGTAAAACTATTTGGTTTATGTTCTTGATATGCGTTTGAATAAGATCTTTCTGGATCAGGTTGGCATGTAATAATTTCCTTTAATAGTGATTCAAAGTCAGCAATAATTGTAAATGGAATTCTCAAAGATCGTTTATAATTAATAAATTCAAGTACCTTATTCCATTCTTTTGGTAAAACGATTTTTGCAGCTGAATATAATCCACAATATTTTTCATGCTCTTTTAATAACTCTTCTGATTTAAAATGCTTAGCTAAACATCTTTCACATAGGAATCTTTTATGATCATATTTAGTTATTTGACTGCCTACAAGCTTCCACAAGTCTTTAATCCAACAATAATGAGTTTTCTTTTCACTTTTAAGATATAACAGATGAATATGTTTTTCTTTCTTTTCTTGTGCGATTCGAAGTGGAAAAATTGTATAGTTATTATCAAAACTAAATACACTAATGGAAATATCAGTTCTTTTTTCAAACTTGGCTATATCAGTGATTTGTACAGGAAATGGGATATCTTTAAAAACATCTTTAAACTTATCTTCATGTTTTTTATATGTAGAGACCCTGTCACCATGTTGACCATGTTTAACTGGATATAATGCAGATATGACTGAATATAGGAAACACTTTTGATCATTATTCTTTATATTAACACATGCTCTTCTTTTCTTAATCATGTATGGAAGTTCTATGTAAGAAGAACCTCTCATTGATACATACTTATTAATTCTTAATTCTAAAAAGTCTATAGAATGTAACATCCATCCAGATCCTTTACTTTGAAACTCTTCCATTTCTCTTATGAGTTTGTATGAAGCTTTTTTACAAAAGTCATCTAAATCTGTAAATTCGAGTATTATTTCATTTGAAGTTTTAAAATTATGTTCTTGTATCGTATTTTCTTTTTTAAATTTACAAATAAATGACATATTAACTTTAAGCGCATTGAAAAGTTTAAAACTGTCCTTGATTTTATTTTTAACAATCCTACTACTTGCATTTAAGAATTTCAAAGGATCTTTATATCCATCAATGTTTTCTATTCTAAATGTCTGTAATCTATATTTCAATGATGTTTCTTTCAATTCAACTTTTAGCTTAGGTCTTTTCGGTTTCGGTCTTTCAATTACTTCTTCTTTAAATGGGAATATATCTCTAATCTGTCTTCTGCTTTGTTCATCATCATATTGTTTAAGAAGGTTTATTAGTTCTGCTTTTCTTAATCGGGAATATCTTCTGATTCCCTTTTCTTTACATTGTCGCCTTAACTCTATTACAGTAAATTTACTATAATTACTCATCTTATTTATTATATAGAAAATTCTACTACTCAATTTTTATCTTCGCCGGATTATTTCGGTTCATTTTTTGTACTATTTTTAGTTCCATATATCCTAATACAACGCTTAACATTGTACACTCCTGCCATTGTCTACATATTACGCGTTGTATTAGAACACGACTTTCATGGGAATAACCCATCAAAGTCACGTATACACATATTAAAATTAAATCATTTTTATAAACTTACTCATCATCATCATCATAATCATCACTACCATATTTATATTCATCATCACTATTCAAATCAGATGATTTTTGATGCATTATTAATAATTCTTTTTCCTTTAACAGTATTTGCTTCTCTACTAGTGCTGCTAAGAGTTTAAGATCATGATGAATAAGTTTAAGTCTATCATGTAATAAATCAAATTCTTTCTCCATATTTGTTATTTGTTATATAGAAAACCAACAAAAATGAAATAAATTTAAAAAATCTAAGAATAAAAAACAAACATGACTAGTGCTAGGAAAATATTATCTTACAAACCTATATTTGATTGTGTATATAAATATTTAGATATTGGTGGTTATAATGATGAAGACAAAATAAATTTTAGCATCTCCATAGGTATGTTAGATCATTTGTTCAAGAAGGCCACTAAAGAAAACAACTCATTTCTTATACAAAACATTCTCTATGCAAATGTTATGAACTTGTCTGATGAGATATTAGATTCACTGACTAATGAACAATGGTTATCTATAGGTTATGATGATTATGAGGAGGAATATAACTATGATCACATTACAGAAGATTTCATACGCAAATATCTGCAGAAAGTTAATTTGAGCGAAATATGTTCATGGAAAAAGTTATCGGAAGAGTTTATAAGAGAATTAGCTGATAAAGTTGATTGGGAGATTATTTCAGGAAGCCAAGACTTATCAGAAGACTTTATAAGAGAATTTGCAGATAGAGTTGATTGGAAAGAAGTATCGTATAACCAAAAGCTATCTGAAGAATTTATTAATGAGTTTATAGATAAAGTTGATTTTGATGCTGTATCTTATGGAAGCAAACTCTCTGAAGCCTTTATACGAAAACATGCAGATAAAGTTTCTTGGTGGCGGTTATCTGGAACTCATCAATTATCAGAAAACCTTATAAGAGATTACGCTGACAAAGTAGATTGGGAAATAATTTCATTGTTTCAAAATTTAACAGAAGGATTTATTGCAGAGTTCAAAGACAAAGTTCATTGGCATAACATTTCAATTTTTCAACACCTCTCTATAGAGTTTATATATTTATTTAGACATTACGTAGATTGGAGAGTTATAATAAGAAAATATCATAATAATCCCGATTTAGGTAGTATATTGAATTTAGCATTCGATGTTACAACAGATGGTTTGTTTAATGTTTAACTAATTACCTTTTATGATTATTATATCATAAAAGTCGTAACTTTAATTATCTTTTATGATTATTATATCATAAAAGTTTTAACTTTAATTATTTAATATTAACCTTAATTATCAGATAATAACCTATCATATAAACAATCTATTTCTTTAATCAATTCTTCTTCTGATAGTGGCGTCCAAAACTCATTACCTTTACCTTTTTACACCTATTCATCTTTTAACTCCAATCCTTTTAATTTTTCGATTACTTCATCATCTTGAATTTCTTCTATAACTTCTTTGATCGTGTTGAGTTCACACTTGAAAAATTCACCTTCATATTTAAATTCATCTAATTGTTTATGCACAAGTGACTCTAACTTTTTAGCATCATTTGTCTTATAGGTTTCTTCATAATAAAATAGTTCGAAGTCAAGTCTACATTCATTAAACTGACCTAGGCGTTGTTCAAGGTTTTTTGTATAACCCACTTTATATATATTCTTCTCTTGGTGCTGTTTGGTAGTTGCTATATAAACAAAACCTGAATTATCATTATCTTTTTTCAATTGAGACCATCTTTTTATTTCTTGGAACAAGTCTGGATGAACATATGTACCACTGATTATTGTTATTCTTCCTCCACTAACCACGTAATATATTTTTTGAGATTGATGCTCTTCTTCTAATCTTTTTATTAGTGTTGTTGATTCTTTATTTTTCAGCCAATTATTAAATCTTTTACCACCATCTTGACACAACTTAGTAGCGTTGAAATATCCTGTACTCTTATCTATAATCAATTTAAAGTCACCAAAAATACCATACCAATAATTACCTTTAATCTGTTCATAACAAATATCATTTAAACTATATGAATTATCCATAGTACTCATATTTATTATATAAAAGGTTGATTTAATCATTTTCGGAGTTTTTACCCACACAAATAAATTCTCATTCACCATCTTATCATATCAAGTATTAACTGTTTCGAAATCGCTACACCCTTACATAATCATCTAACACAGAGAGTAACGATTTGCTAGCCTTTTATGGAATAATAACCATAAAAGACAAACATTTATATTTACACTACAACATTACTTTTATCTATCCAACTATTGTGCGAATCATCAAAACCTAGCCATTTAACATATACTTTATCACCTTTCTTTCTTAACACCTTTTCCACCAAGTATTCATCTTTGTTTCGTCTTTAATAGTTCTGGTTCGTAAAATCTACCTTGCACATCCTCTTCTTCTAAATCTTTAATTCTATATGTAGGTGGATTAGATGGAATAACTTCACTAATTACAAATACTTCTGTTGACCAATTAGGTGTATATCCTTTCTCAAATAACCCTTTCGACTTACTTATACGAACATGATCACCTAATTTGTATTTGGGTTTAACACGCTTATATTCTTTTTGATACACTTTTTCCAATATTGTTCGCTCATTCTTCTTATTAACTTCTATAGGCTTTAAACCAATTGTTCTATGAATTTGATGATTATACTCTTTAACTAGTGTTGGTAATATCTCTATCCATTTATAATTCCCTTGTGTTGTGAACCTTTTCCACATGTTCTGTTTAAGTGTTCGATTAAATCTCTCAACAACAGAAGCTTTTTTACCACTATAGGTTGAGTAATGATTAATCTTATTTTCCTCCATTAACTTCTTAAATTCTTTATTATAAAACTCTTTACCTTGATCAGTTTGTAAGTTATTAGGTTTTCTCGTTTTTAATATGGATTCGAATGCTTCTGTAACATTCTTACCACTCTTATCTTTAACAGGAACAGCAAATGCATATTTAGAGAACGCATCTATAATCGTTAGCAGATACTTATAACCTTTATTTAATTTGGAAACACCTTTTAATACTCCACTATCCATTTCAACAAGATCAGCCTGCCAAAGATCATCGATAACTTTTATAACTACACTTAATCTGTCAAAGTTTTTTCTAGATGGTTTGTGAATTTCTTCTATAATGTCTTCTCTAATACCTTTACCTTCTTCTAGTCAATCGGGCTTTTTAACGAATTGAGTTTTAGTAACACCACATACAGAACAAATACCTTTCTTTAGATATCTTCCATTCTTTGTTTGTTCAATTCTAATGATATCTTTCTCCGTATCTGTCAATTTCTTACACTTAACACAATACATCATCATTATTTATTGTATAGAAAATCAACGAAAAAAAATCTATCATTACCTAAAAATTATACGTCTTTAGGAAAGCTCTCTTTCTATGTACATCACAACAAACAATAATTGACCTTCTTCCATAGCCGAATTTTTAGTTGGTTTAATCGTTATTATATCATTCTTCTTAAAATCAAAAGGTATATTTTCAATCAAAGTATCATCTAAATATGTCTAAAAAGTATTTATCCAAACTTAAATCCATGTGCATTATTTTCCCATTATAGAGAAATTTGTAACCGTTAGAGAGATTAAATATTCTAAAGATTGGCTCCTTAACGTTTTTAGCTCTTAATCGATATAGTAGAGGTACAGTTTCTTTCTGCATAATCAATTTAGTAGTATCCATCCTAACCTTTTGAAGATCTTCTTTCTTTATGTATGTGTCTTGTAACGTTTCTAATGCATCTTCAAATCGTTTTCTATCGTTCTCTAATTGGGTTTCTATTGATCTAAGTTGACTTACGCTAACAACATCATTTAAATTCTCCAACAATTTTAATTTTTCTTCACTAATATCAACATTATCTTTTCTATCTTTAACATTACCAAATATATCCATACTCATTTATTATACAGAAAATGTCCATCCTAATTTTTCAAAACATTTCTTTAACATCTCTATTTGTTTAGATGAATGTTTAAAATCAATATCAACATGAACATCGTGCTTTTTCAACACATAGTACAATACACATTTTAAGTTAATAAACAATACTCTTTTCGGATACAGTTCTTTAAAGGTTTTGTATAAGTTTTCGAAGTCGTCTATAAGTGTTTCTTCCATATGTTGTAAGTTTAATGGTTTTTGATCGGTAAGGTGATAGTGTATTAAATAAACATCATCATAATATTTTGTGTATTTGTTTTTCTTTAGTACTTCTAGAACATCTTTTGTTGATATTAAATGTTTTGATATATCTCTAAATTCATCATTTAACACGTTGAACACCTCTTCAGGAATAATTCTATACTGTAAAGCTTGTAAACGAGATAACTGTAACTTAAATCTTTTTATAGTATCATACCATGGTTTTCTTCCGCAAGCTATCATTCCTTCACAAGTACTGTAAACAAAACCATTCGCTACAGAACAATTATCACAAACATATGTACCCCTAACTTTTGTTAATGACTTACAACCACAATTATTGCATTTTAATGGTCTAGAGCTATAATTTGACAACAACTCCTTTAAGGTAATTATTGGACGTAATTTTACCAACTCTTCTTCCGTATACAAAAATTTAGGTATTAACATTCTCTAAAAATCAATAACATCATATACATTGTTTTTATCTTTTAAGTCTATCTCGCTAACATACTTAAAATACTGATAAAAATTATATCTATCTAGTGCATCTAGTTCATCCTCATGCTTCTCAAAATAATCTAAAAATCTATTGTGTATAGCTTCCATATTTATCTTAAACAAAACTTTTATGGATATAAACCATAAAAGTACTTAAACTTAATAATATTTAATCATTTTTAATCATATACATAACATCACTAAAAGAATACCCTTGATTTAGAAGATTTAAAACCTTAACACAAAGATGACCGCATATAACTGAACTAAAGTCTTGTATTCGTTCGTCATTGTAAAATAAGTTTTCGATACCAAGATATTGTACTAGTTGTTTAGGAGGAACACCACCATAAGAATCGAACACGTACTTTATGTTGTTATCTTTCCAATAGCATATCCAATGAGTACCAATGTTTTCTGATTTATCAAAGTTAACTACACCACATTCGTTTATATAGGGTTTTTGTGGAAGTTCATCACTCATAAATACGCCTCTAAATTGTTTTATCTTTAATTCTTTAACCAACCTCTCTATATCGAAGTTGGTCAATGGTTTTAGTTTTTTGACTTCTTTGGTTTACCTGCTCCTTGCTTTTCTTCCATAGCCATATTGTGTCTTTTTTGTTCTTCAAGTTCTTCTTTATTCTTCTTAGCATCCAGTACAGTTTTAGTAATCGCTGCTGCACCACCTGCTAATGAGCCAACTGCTCCTAAAGCTGCTAAAATGGCTGGAATTGTTAAGATAAAACCACCCATATGCTCTTTTTTAATCTTTTTCATTTGTGCAGTAGTTAAAGTTAAATCCATTCCTTTACCTTCTTTAATTTTCTTAGATTTATCGTTAAGTTGTTTCTTTGTTAATACATGATCAATATTTAAATCCTTTAGTTCGTTATAAGGAACACTAAACATACAACCTTTAATAGAACACATCTTCCTATTTATTTAAGAGAAAATCTTAGTTTGTAAAAATACAGTTGTTGTTGCTCCACCAAAATCAATTAAGGAATCATTCTCATCTTTTATCCTTATCTCAAAATTGTCAACCTTGTCTTTGGATATAGGGAAAAATAATGGATAAGCAGGCTCGTAAATAATACTATGTTTGAACTCAGCATCTGTTTTGAATGATGCTAAAATTCCTGTTTCCGTATGTGTATATTCTGTATCTTTAACAAACATACCATCTGCTATATTACAGTGAACATTTATAGTATCAAACGGATGATACTTTGGCAACTTACTTCCAATATGTGTTTTGTTCTTTTCTAAAACTTCAAAAACATTAAACCCTAGGACAGTACCTATACTCCCAATTGTAACATCATTACTATCAGTTTCAATTTTAACTCTATTTCTTAAATGATCTTCTGATAATGTTATGTTGATGGATTGAGATTTTAAATATTCATTAAGTGATTTTAAATTATATTGCCCTTCTGGTATAAAAACTTGTCTATCACCATATGAGAAACTGTTTTTTTCTGTTGTTATGTTTGGAGTTAGATATGTACTGTAAAACCCAACTAGTCCTATACTTAAATAGTTGCTACTGTTGTCTAATTCGTAATGGAGTTTCTTCTTTAAAACAGAAGTATCACTCGTTAACTTAAATACCTTAGGCATTTATTATATAATAAATGAATGAGTTTGATTTACCTAGAGATATTCCAAGAGAGAAAGTAATCAAGTTAATAGAAGATGTTATTCAAAAGTTAGAATACAGTTTAAAGAAGAAAAAGAGAAAACTACGAATTGTTAAATATGCATACTACACTTTGATCACGTTATCAGTCATACTTTCTGCAACAACTGGATTTATTAATATTTTTATACCTGTAACAATTTACTCAATATTAACAACGTCTCTTGCAACTGGAAGTGCTATAATAACAGGTTTGTCTTCTAAGTTAAACATAAGCAAAAAAAAGACGAGTATAAAACCATTGTCACTTGTATTAACTCATTTAAAGAACAGTTAGAGATGATAACATTAAATGGTAAAATGGATAACGAATATATAAAAGATACGTTGCTTAAGATCAGAGAACAACTTAAAGATATAAGATCATAAAAGAGTCGATTTTCTCTATAATAAATGAGTAAGAAAACTATTAATTGGGATGTAAAAGAGATGATAAAAGAAACAACAGTTAAGAAAAGAAATGGAGAGCTTATACCTGATGATGTTCGATGCCTTATAGTGGGTCCGTCTGGGTCTGGTAAGACGTTTTTGTTATTTAACTTCTTATTACAGCCAGGTTGGTTAAACAATAATTACTTCTACATATATTCTAAAAGCATGAATCAGCCAAAGTATGAGCAGTTAAAAGATCGATTTGAAAAGGCAGAACTAAAGTTTAAGAAACAAATAGCAACGTTCTTAAGCGGTAATGATTCTATTGTACCTATTGATGAATGTGAAAGATACTCTGTCGTTGTGTTTGATGATTACATTTTAGAGAATCAAGATACTGTTAGAAATTACTTTACAAGAGGTAGGCATAGACATTTAGACTGTTTCTATCTTGCACAAACATATTAAAAAGTGCCTAAACAGCTTATAACAGATAACGTTAACTTCCTATGCATATTCAGACAAGATGATACTAATCTTAAACATGTGTATAATGAGTTTGTTGGAGGAGATATGTCTTATGATAAATTTAAAGAGATATGTTCAAAATGCTGGCAAGAAGATTATGGTTTTATAGTAATTGATATGACAAGGAAGGTAAACAATGGTAAGTATAGGAACAAGATAAAACACTTCTTAAACGTTTGATGTTTATTGACGTTTATTTGTGTTCTTTGACGTTTATTGACGTTTATTTATGTTCTTTGACGTTTATTGACGTTTGTTCGTTTTCTATATAATAAATGGATGAGAAAGATATTAATAAGAATATCAAGTTAAAGGAGTTCTTGATAAAGGGCTTCAAATCTTGGAAGAAAGAAAGAGCAGGTATATATGATAAATTTTAAACACAAGAGCAACCTGTAATTGATGCTATTCAAAACTTGGGAAGTGAGATCAAAGAAGTAGCAGAACAAAATAAAAATCTAATAACTGAACTTGTTCCAGTTGTACATAAGACGGCTTCAATAGATCCTAGTCTACTAGAAACACCTAAAAAGATAACTTATGATAGTTCTCCAAGTAGTAGTGATACGCCTATAACAGGAGAAATAAAACAAATGAGAAAACAAATTAAAGACAAAGTTGAAGGAGTAGAGCCTTTAACAACAGCACAATCATTTGGTAAGATTGCAACGAAATATTATAGTAAAAGAAATGATAGTGTGTTTGGAATAAGAACTGTAGAAAAAGATGGAAAAATAATAAATAAGATAGGAAATTCTGAAGTTAAAGTGAATGGTGATGATTTGATAATTAATGGTAAAACTTATAAGGGAACAGAAGGTCTATGGGAATTGTTAACGATAAATACTAATAAAAACATTGAAGATTATGATGATGATGATTTTGAACAGTACAAGGAAATAATAATAGAATCAGATGCTGCCTTACAAAAATATAATCGAGATAAAAAAAAGTAGCATCTAATAGAGGTTCTAAGTACATTAATATTATCAAGCCTATTTGGGATAATTATATTAAACCATCTTTACCTCCAACTCCTAAAAGGACTGGTGAAGGAATTAAACAATGTACAGAGATACCTAAAGAATATATATGGATGGATGATGTGAGAAAGTTAATTGATCGGTTAATAGTTATAGATGGAGAAGAAAAGGCTGGTAATAATAACTTTTATAATGAGAAAGTAGGTATAGTGAGTATGATTAATAATAAGCTTTCACAATTTATTCCTAATGATCCAAAAGGTATAGGTTATTTGATTAAGATCTTAAATACATTACCACCACGATTCTGGAATGATGAGAAGCTTGGGAAAGGACTAATGAATAAGATTTTAAACATGAAGGGGATACCAGAGTTACATATACCTGGCTTCAGATTTTGCGGGCCTTTTACGAAGCTTCAAGAAAGGTTAGAAAGAGGTGATGAAGGTATTAATCCATTAGATGACGCTTGTAAAGAACACGATATATACTACAGAGACAATAAAGATACAGAGTCAAGACATATTGCAGATAAGGAACTAGAAAGTAAAGCATGGAAAAGAGCATTTAGTAGTGATGCGTCAATTGGTGAACGATTAGCTGCTTTTGGGGTTGGTACTGCTATGAATGCTAAGGTTAAGTTAGGATGGGGATTATAAGTTTTTAATTGTTATTATGTATGATTCTTTTATGGGTATATCCCATAAAAGCGTTGTTTCAAGATTTTCTTTATAATAAATGGATAGTGTTGAGAGTTACGAGTTACAAAGCTTTAAAGCTAACACAAGAACATTTAATAATTTGAATGAAGCTAACAAAGATATTGAGTTTGATTTCGATGTGGGGGATGGCTTTATACATCCACACAAAGCAGATTGTCATATGATTTTTGAAGTTGTTGGTGCATCAGTCGGAGGAACATTTGGTGCAAATGATACTATAAAACTTGTAGATAACTTCTTACCATTCTTCTTTTCTCAAATTGAGGTTAGAAAGCATGGTGTTGTTATAGATAAGATTGAGCTACCAGGAATAACATCTACAGCTATTGGAACATTAAAGATTTCCAAACCAGAAGTTGAATATCTAAAACAAGCAGGATTTGAAACAGATGATAAACTTGGTCTAAGAAAGGACTTTAGTGTTTTATATCCATTAAGATTAATTCCTGGCTTTTTAAGTGATTATAAAGAGGTTATGTGGAAAGGTGGATTGAGAATAACATTTACAAAAGCTAACAACAATAACGATGTCTTGTATAAATGGACTGGATCAGGAGCAGGTGCAGCAGCTCCTCATGATGGAAAAATAACAATAAAAAGTATGGAGATAAGAATGCCTATTGTTGAATACGAATCTAATTATGAAAACAAGTTAAAGTTGAATATTCTTAAAGAACCTAAAATCATGTTTTCATTCCATACTTATCAATGTGTTCAAAAGGCTGTTGCAGGTTCTTTCTTGGAGTTTGATGTTACTACTCAATTTAATTCTAGACAATTTGATATGCCTGATTTTGTAGTTGTAATGTTCCAAACTGATAGAAGTGGCAAACAAACAGCAGATGCAAGTAAGTTTGATCATTGTAAGGTAAAGAATATCTATCTTAAGAATGGAAGGAATGAGGTATTTCCAAAAGAATCAAGAAACTTAGATATTGCTAACAAGGATTATTTTAAGATGTACGAAGATTATACTGCATTTAAGAGAATAACATGTGGCAATATCGAAATGTACTATGATCCTAAAGAGTTTATAGATAACAGACCGATGTATGTGATTAATTGTAGTAAGAGGAAGAATGTATCGGTAAATGAGAGAACAAACATAAAGATTGTAGTAGATTTTGCAGAAGCTGTGGCTGCTAATACTATATGTTATGCGATTTTAATTGGACAAAAGAACTTTACATATGACCCTAAGAATGAGAAAGTAGTAGAAGAGTTTTAGATAGTTAAATGTATTAAAGTTTTTCCATAAACAAAATTGATAAAAAATGATTAAATATTTTTTGGTGAAGAGTGTTCATTGATTTTCTATATAATAAATACGATGGCGAGTCATATTGAACTTTTAAATAAACTTGGAAGTCTTGAACAAAAACAGGTTATTGGATTAAGAGAATTAGAATTAAATACAGAATATAAGATTGTGAAAATGGAAAAGATTAAAACTAAGTTTGGAAAGAGCATATTAATTGAGTGTGAGGAGTTCAAGGTATTTCTTCCACCTAGATTTACAAAACACTTAACAGATAAAATGATTGATGAGATCGTTAAAGATGGAATAAAAATCAAATACACTGGTTTAAAAGATAATTATCCAACTGTTGAGTTCTCTATGTAAATGTTATGTAAATTTTATGTATGTAAATGAGGATTGGTTTTATGAATTTCTCATAAAACGAACATTTTACTTATAATAAATAAACTATGGCTAATTATTTGAATAAAAAAAATGATGTTAAAGCATTGAGATTCCTTCGCATAGATGAGTTAGAAAAAGGATAAGCGTACGAGATAACATTATGGAAATTGATTCAAACACAGCGTTATGGTCAAAGAGTTTTAGTTCATTTAGATGAGAAATATAAGACGTTATTACCACAAAGATATAATGATGAAACTGAGCAAGTATTGAAAGATTTGAAAAAGTATAAGCTGTTTGTTAAGTATGAGGGTTTGAAAGATTTAGATAATGGTTATAAAATACATCAGTTTTACTTTAGAAATGAATCCAAAAAATAAAACTTGTAATTTTAAGTGTATAAGTGTTCATTATCAATATCCGAACTTGTAATTTTAAGTGTTTTTTATAGTATCAGACTATAAAAAACTAAGACCTTTGGATATATAGAACATAATGTCATTTAAATTTTAAAGATACATATATAAATAAGGGATTTATTTGAGTTTTTTGTAATTATATCCTTAGAGTTATGCAATTTATAAGACATTCAATAGATAGGAAATTTATTTGTCTATTGATTGTCGTTTGAATTTTGAAAATCGGTTAATAAACAACGGAGATATAACAAATTCGGAATATTATCCTTAGAGGTATGCAACCCACAATACATTCAAAAACATTTCAATTAGTTTCTCTATTGATTGTCGTTTGAATTTTGAAAATCGGTTAATATTTGATGATTTTATAGCAAGTTCAAAATTTCGGGAATTTTTTACGGGTTTATTTTTGAGTTTTCGGGAAAATGTTATTCTTTAAAAAGGTCTTAAAATTTTATTTGACTTATGGTAGTATTTTTATTTTTTCGATTTGTTGAAATTTTGTGGAGATATTGAAAAAGGGAAAAGTATCCTTTGGGTTATGCAGCCATTTATGCATTTTAAAAAATTGGTTGTGTTATTAGTATTCATTTGTCGTTTGAATTTTGAAAATCGGTTAATTAGGGAACGAGGAATTAAATAATAACGTTATTTGGGGGTGGGACTTTGTGTTGCCAACTCATTTTTAACAATTATCATATTTATTAGTAATGGGGTGAATTCATCCCTATATGTTTTAAAGCGATATCTTGAAAAATTAAAATCCTGGAACGTTCCGAAAAAATATATGGAGTTGGATACACTGACTTTTTCTTTTTTGAACATTAATGTTTTAGCTATATTTACCACCTAGGTGACTATGATCAATAAGTTACTCACTCACTCAGTAGATGGTGTTGCATGTGGTATGTTTCAGAGTAATAAAAGCTAGAGAGTTGCGGACAGATTTTGTATCAAAAGTTTTCTTCAAAGTTATGATCGTGAATCGAAAAAAGCGGGACTGACAAGAAGCCGTGACACCTAGGACAGACAACCTGGACAGACAGCCAGGACGGACAGTTTTGGTGTTGTTATTATTACATACTCAGAAGAAGGAGAGAAGGAAACGATTGCGCTTACATGTTGCTGTGAGGAGAAGAGAAAGAGAATCGAATTCCAAGTCACGTTCTAAGAAGAAAAGAGAGAGGCTATAAATCTAATACATATATGTATGCTCATGCTTCTCTCAACTAAATGTATCTGTGTGCGTGTGTGCGATGAGAGCAAGTGTATATACATGTATCTGTAGCAGCTGTATGTAATATACTAAACTTTAATTTCGTATTACTCAGCTATTAGTAGGCCGATTTTGATCAAACAAAAACTATTTTTTCAATCAAAGACAGCGCTATAAGTTGTAAGTTTTAGATATAAGTTTTTATGATTTTAAATGTCATAAAAACAGTAGTTTATTTATCTTTACTCTCAATTTGAATAAGGCATCATCCTTACCCTCCATTTCAAAAATGTACTTATATAATCACTCCACTTCTTATTATTAATATGATTAATAAAGATATGATGGCTCTTAAAACTAAAATAGTAGTCTAAATTCTTATAGGGTAATGCATTATTCCACAGCTCGTGTATTTTACTAAGATGATATTTTGCTCTTTCATCAAGTTGAGCTTTCCCATTCTTGTAGTCGATGTAAAATTCTAAAAACATTAGTTTGATATCATTCAATTCGTTTTGTAAGTCTCTAAATTCTTTTTCAGATAATTGTTCAGGATTTACAACATGATAAGCAAACGCACCTATTTTTTCTGTTTCATCATTTTGTTTGCTCATTTTATTCCGGCATGCTTTACACTCATCTCGTCTTGTATTTCCATTTCGAGCAAATTCTTGATATTGTTTTAATTCTCCACAAATTACACACTTTTTCATGATTTATTAAATATAAAATATCCAAAATAATTAATTCATTTTTGTTTGATTTTTTAAATGTCATAAATACCTATATGCAGTGCAATTACTCAATTTACTTTGTTAAAGTACTATGGTTAGTAGTGGATTTGTAATTTTCGATGTGATTCTATGCTGGAGGATTTCATATATAAAAAAGCCTGGTTTGAGGAAGTTGCCCCAAACCGGTATTATGAATACTACTCGCGAGAAATTGTTTAACCATTGTTAATATTTAAAAAATCGGTTTTAGAGTATTTTCGTGTATAATTCTCTATAATACAACATAAGAAGATATATATATATTTTTTTTAATATTCTCTGAAAGGGAGAGATCCGGGTTCGATTCTCGGTGGGAGCTCATGTGGTTCGGATTTCGCGTTAAGCAGTAGGTCTACGTCTCATATAGCCTCGCTGCTGAACGGGACGTTAAACTCAAAATCATGAAATCAACACTAAATGACCATGTACTTTCCCACCATGTACTTCTAAATGACCATATATAAGTTTCCTGAAAACCATATATACTCATTAATCAAACTTATACTTAAGGACCATTCATGTTTCCTAATCAAACTTATCATTAATCCCTCCTTCATGAACTGCCGTTCAAGCTTTATTATCTGACAACAACCTAGATGCTAAAATACTGATTTGGTTTTGTTAACGTGCATGAAGGTATTTTTTCTCTGTATTCGTAATAATTAAATTACGAGTAAGTACATTAAAATTTGTGTGTTACTTGCGCTTTTTCAGCGATGTAATTCATTTTTTAAACAAAATATAACTACTATTTAGGAGAGGAAACATTGTTAATTTGTAGCGTGCAGTTTTACTATACGGATCCATAGTATAAGTAGTAATAGTAGTAGAGTAGGAATAAGAGTAGCAGTGGTAGTAAAAACGAGTTAGAAGCCCCGCAGGGGTTCATTGGGTCCTGTTCTCGACATAAAATACATGTAGGCAAATTAAAGTCTTTCCCAAAATTTACCGTATATTTTACAATCTGTGGATCCGTATAATAAAACTGCGCCATTTGTAGAACTCTTTTTGAGGAGTATACTGTATAATAGAAACCATTATTATTATTATTATTATTATTAATTACAAGGGGAAGTTATCCTTCATCCTCCAGATAATTTTCGTATCAAGCTCAGAATATTCGTAACAGTTAGAACATACGTTAAATGATCCTCTTTTAATGGGTACCGTATTTCTTTTACTTACGTTAATAGAAGTACGTATTTTCTTTAATTAATTTATAGATTCATATATTTCGCGTCGACGCAACATAGTAAGATTTCGCTTAGGTACAATTAAATATATTACTTCTTCGTTTTATCAAAATAAACCATACAAATAGAAAACAAATGACAGTTCAATTGGCAACGCGCAAGTAATTGGAATCACGTAGTTAGTAGCGCTGACTGTGCCTCTAGTGTTATTTTATAACTCTATGCCGGATCATCAGTCGTAATGTGATTTGAAAATAATATCTCCTCCTCGGAGGTATAGGACACAATGTCCATTTTTGTCATAATTCAGTTTTTTATACATCTATGTTTCCTTTCTTGGGCTCCACCCAGAAGTACGTATGCAACACTACGTCCTACGTCTATTATTAAGGGAGTTAGATGAGGGAAAAGCAACCAAGTCCTTTATTGAGTAGAGGTAAAGAACACCATGTAGACTTGGAGCTGTATACCTCATTATCGGAAGCTGACAGTGTTCATGCCTAAATACAACAAAAAGGAAAGAAAGTGTCCCAACATAACTGTTTTAACGTCGTGGGACTGGCAACAATTAGTAAGACAAACATCTACTACATACAGAGTTTACAATATGGTGGCTTTTAAACGTTTCAACTCCCTCTATGATAAACGAGACTCTCCAAAGCCTCCTCTTGTTTACTCAAAAAGGGATGTTAACAATCAGCCAGTCTTTCTCTCAAAATGTGTACTGTTGCAAGTGAGAAACGAAATATTGGAACAGTGTATTTCAAAACATCCTTTGATGGTAAAGAGCAAGAGATCAACTTTCTTCGGTTTCGCAGCCAAGGACTGACGTTTCCAGCTAATTTACGTCCAGTCTCAAACACCACTATTTCTCAGCAAAAATACAACTATTTGATGTCTCAGTTTGCCATGATTTCTACAAGAACTTAAAACATACTAGTACTGGTAATATCAGTGAATATCCAGAAGACATAACTGTCGGTATTGACCCATTGAAATGCTTTTGTAACCAATAATTTATTTATACTGCTTTATATTTGATCTTCTGTATTGTTTTCTATAAGAGAACTTAACATCGACATCGAATAGGTCAGTAATGTGTATAATATTGATTATTTCTTATCCCACCAGTGACACTATTTCATACAATGTAATCTACTTATTAGTGGTAAACAACACTATGTCCATACAAAAGCATAAAATATCATTAAAAATACAAACAAATACAGCAAATTAACTAAACTCTGGTCCATAAGGAACGTAGTGGTAAAGTTTTGTTACAGTAGTTCAACAAACAGTAGCAGAAAATAAATAAAAGCAACAATCGGCATGATAAAATTGCTCTCCTGTAAACATAGATAAATCTGACATAGTGTCCTATACTTCCGAGAAGGAGATATTTGGAACTTTTTTTAACAGTTTTCTTTTCGTTATTATAAATTTTCAAAACTACATAAAATTTATATTTTTACATATTATTGAAATATATGTGAAATATAACAACTAATTGAAATATAACAACATTATGTACAAATTTTCGTATACCTTGCTACTTCTTTATAGATAATAAAAATTGATATACTTGAAGCGATATCCATATATTTTATCTTTATCTACAATTCATTATTCATATTTTTTTCTTCCATTTCAGGCTACAGGAACACGTATAGGAACTATTCTTCAGGCTCTTTCAACAATTGTGCTGGGTATAATATTAGCTTTATACTATGAGTGGAAATTAGGATTGGTAACTCTGACATTTGTCCCTCTTATAATAACGGCGACTTTCTTCGAAGGAAGAGTGGTTCACGCTCAAGGACTCACCGAAAAAGAAGCACTCGAATCAGCTACAAAGGTAAATTAGAATATAATAATTTCGAACAAACGAAAATAAATAGCTAGTTACTTATTTATAAAATTAAGCCCCAACAATTAATAATCAAAGTAAAATCTTAATAGAAAATACAAGATTTTGACTGCTTTTAAACTTCAATTAATCAAATCAATCAAAAGCTTATGTTACCAGTTTACCAAAAACAAGACAAGGTATTTATATACCCCTCCCACAAGTTGCTGGATTGAATTTGAGTTTAAACGGGATCGAAAGTATCATTGTTCATCTAAACGATCTAGAAAACTAAATTCGACACTGATAGTTGCCATCCCCCTCCCCTACGTTGTACCCTCCCCCTCCAACTATCAGGGCTGAACTTGGATTGAAACAGCATCAGAAGTATCACTGTTTCTCTCATCGACCCCGAAAACTATGAATTCAACACTAATATCGGTCATCTTTGATCATTTTTAAATTTCTCTCCCCCTTCCCTCCCCTATGTTGCATCGTCAAAGTGAATAGCTTAAAGTAATCCCTGCCCTAAACTCATGTATCTTGAAAATTTGATTGATATCGATCGGGTGGTTCAAGAGTGATGAATTCACAAAGGCAGTCATTTTTGTTTTTATTTTTTTACATATATATAACTCCCCCTCCCCTAGGTTGGCTAGTCAAAGTAAAATGATAAAAAGCACCCAAGGCCCGACCCTCATATATGTTGAAAATTTGATCGAGATTGGTTGGGTAATTCAAAAGTTATTAGGTTTTTTTTGTTTTTATTTGTACGACCTCCTCCCCTCCCCCTTTCCTAAGATCTATCGTTAAAGTGAAATTACAAAAATGTTTCCAGATCCAAACGTCATGTATCTTGAAAATTTGATTGAGATCGGTCGGATAGTTCGAGAGTTATTAAGTTACAAAAATTGTGACTTTCAGTCTTATATAAATTGATTTTTAAATATATATCTCCCCCTCCTTCTTTTCCCCTACGTTGCTCTGTCAAATTTAAATCATAAAAACGATCCCAGGTCTGAACTTCATCTGTATTGAAAATTTGATCAACATCGGTCGAGTGGTTCAGGAGTTATTAAGTTTTTATTTATTTGTATACCCCCTCCCCTCTCCCCTCAGTTCTAGCATCAAAGTGAATAGCCTAAAACCAATCCAGTCTCGAACCTCATCCACGTTACAAATTTAATCGAGATCGGTCGGCGGTTCAGGAGATTTAGAGTCACAAACATAGTGATTTTCAATTTTATATATATATATATATATATATATATATATATATATATATATATATATATATATATATATATATATATATATATATTTGGTCTAGGAATTAATTCGTGCGGGTGGACAAGAGATGGCGCAACGAACGGAGCGTCCCACAGTTCCGTGTATCCACACATGTGTTGCAAACCCCTGTCATCGCGTATCGTTCGTAGTATAGGGCAGTGGATTAAAGCGTCAACAACACCAGTTTGTAGTTAAGTGAACATGGCGCAATTTGTGCCTGATAAAGTGTTTTTGCGGGGTGTCCTGCTGCATTACTTTAACATGCAGAAAAGTGCGACTGAAAGTCATCGTATTTTGGTGGAAGTGTATGGTGACCAAGCTCTAGCTGAGCGAACGTGTCAGAAGTGGTTTGCACGGTTTAGAAGTGGTGATTTCGGCTTGGCAGACCAAGAGCGAGCTGGACAGCCAAAAAAATTTCAAGACGAAGAATTGACAGCATTGCTCGAGCAGGATTCGTGTCAAACGCAGGAACAACTTGCAGCAGCATTAGGCGTTGATCAAACAACAGTCTCCAAACGCTTGAAAGCCATGGGAATGATTCAAAAGATGTCACATTGGGTTCCACATGAATTGAAAGACAGAGACGTTGAAAGACGGAAAACCATTTGCGAATTGCTGCTTCAACGACAGAGCAGAAAGGGGTTTCTGCATCGAATTATTACGGGTGATGAGAAGTGGATCCATTACGTGAACCCTAAACGAAAAAAGGCCTGGGTGAAACCAGGTGAACCAGGTCCATCACAACCAAAACGAGATATTCACTGTGCAAAGGTTATGCTGTGCATATGGTGGGATATGAAAGGAGTGGTGTACTATGAGCTGCTGCAACCGGGTGAAACTATGAATGGAGAACGTTATCGACGACAATTAATGCGTTTGAAGCAAGCTCTGGCCAGAAGACGACCAGAATGGGAGAACAGACATGATAAACTTATTGTTCAACATGATAACGCTCGCCCACATGTCGCAAAACCGGTCAAAACCTATTTAGAAAATGTCGGATGGGAAGTTTTACCCCACCGCCGTATTCACCAGACGTTGCTCCTTCGGACTACTACTTGTTCGATTGCATGAACAACGATTTGATTGGACAGCGGTTTACTTCTTCAGAAGATATCGAAACATGGGTCTTTGACTGGATCGCTTCCAAGGATGAGGACTTCTCTCGCCACGGAATCCGTACATTGCCTGACAGATGGGCGAAAGTGGTGGCTAGCGATGGACAATATTTTTCTTAAGGTACTTATGTATTTTGTGTTTGTACTACAGCTTCAATGTGTGCGTACCAACCGCACGAATTAATTCCTAGACCAAATATATATATATATATATATATATATATATATATATATATATATATATATATATATATATATATATATATATATATATATATATACATTAAGGGGCTACCACAACTTGGCTCATGAATAGTACGAATAATAAGTATTTCCAGGATAGAAATAAACGAACTCTGGCAATATATGTAACTGTTATTATAGTTATTACCATCATATATTTTACTTGTGGTTTAGAAACGCATTTGTTCGTGTTTTACGAACCTTGAAAATGTCCATCTCATTTATTAAAACTTTCACATACCCTAAAATACGATTATTGATCTCTGAGTACTGAAACAGGGCATTATCAATGCTTGCAGTAGCTTCATAGATTTCCAATATAACGTGTGTTAACATTAGGACACCAAAGACAAATTCCTGATTATGAACAATGACATCGTTTCTGCCATAATACGCCGTACATATGAGAAAATTGTATGGATAACAGTATTTAGTCATTAATAAATTATCTACATGATGAAAAAATATTTCCCTCATTTGTTTAATGGTTAAATAACAATAGTTTTCTTTTCTATAGAAGGTATTCAAATTATTATGTTAATCAATTAATTTAATATTCTATCCTCATACTTATTAACAAATTTCTACTTTTTACAGATTGCAGTGGAGGCCATAAGCAATATAAGAACAGTCGTAAGTTTAGGAAGGGAGCAAACTTTTCACGAACAGTACATGGAGAAGCTTAAGGAACCACATGAAAAATCCAAGAAAAGAACTCATCTTCGTGGCTTAGTGTATGGACTTGGTCAATCCATGCCGTTCTTCGCATATGCGGTCGCTCTATACTATGGTGGAACTCTTGTAGTGTATGAAGATCTTCACTACAAAAAAGTTATTATGTAAGAACCTGTTTTAGTACAATAAATATTTCCTAAAGATTTACAATGATTCATTTTGAAATTAATGTATCGTGTATTAAGAATTTGCTCCGAATGAAAATCTAAATATCACACAAGAATAACACTAGAAAAAATTAACAATAAATTGTATGTAATAAGGAATTGTAATTCCTAAAACGTGTTGACTTTCCTTGTTGTTACTACTTACCTAAATATATGTTATCTCTTCCGATGCTGGGAATTTTGGCTATAGCAGTTTCATAATGTCGATGTACAAATAACTTATTAATTTATATGACGTATAAGCGTAATCTAGATAGCAAGTGCCTTACTCAATGAATGAAAGATATATACAGATGTTGTATATCTTTATATTTATATATGTTTTTGTATCTAAAAAGTGTGTGATTAAACATAAACTTAGGTAATCTTCGTTTATGTAAAGAAATTACTGTTCATTGCTTTTTCAGGGTATCGGAAGCACTCTTATTTTCTACAATGATGGTTGGGCAAGCCCTGGCTTTTGCCCCAAATTTTAACACGGCTAAGATTTCTGCAGGAAGGATATTTAAACTTCTAGATAGAAAACCTCAAATGCACAATCCACCACAATCGTCAGGAAAATGGGTAATTATATATTTATTCACTTCTTTAGTATAGGGTGACCCAATAAAACATCACACATTTTAATGACTTTAAAACAAAAAAAATATTGCAGATAGAAACTTGTTTATTCAAAAATATAAAATGGAATTGAATACAACTTATAATTACTTTGTTTTGATTTTAGTTTCTTTGCTCTGTTGTGTGTTGAAATGACACAGCAATTGCAAACGCATTTATTGCCAATAATATTCAATAAAACCTCCCACATTTTGAAGAGTACGAGTCGTCCATTCCACTCACTACTCTTCTGCCGTTTTTAGTCGTCATTATGGTTTAGTAAGAAACTCATCAAGCGTATTGTAAAATTCTCTCTATTCTATAGGGTAGAGCAAAATACGGTACACGAGAGATCGAACTTTCCCATCACCTTGTTATTAGAAAAGTTCCTCTTGAATACAAGTATATTACAATAAGTAAAGTTTCCTCTAATTATATATGTAAAGAATTGATAGGTACCCAATGACCAGGCGTCTTGGGGGTTTGTTGGTTAGGCTCAGTAGCGTAGCCAGGATGTGTGTTTGGGGGGGGGCCCAAGTGCTGTTATAGGCACATATAGAAAAATTACAAACATAAATATATATAAACATAAAAATATATAAAAATTACAAACATCAAAGTACCAAAGTACATTGCCGGACCTCTTTGGGGGGCGGCCCCTCTGGGCCCCCCTTCCCTACGCCACTGGTTAGGCTAGTCTCAATGACCGTGCGTCTTAAAGAGGGAATGAGAATTTGTTGATTAGATGCCTCTCAATGACCGGGCGTCTTAAAAATGGAAAGGAACTCAATAACCAGGCGGCTTAGAGCTTGTAGGAAAGGTATTTCTCAATTGGCCAGGAGTCGTTGAGAGAGGTAAGGTGTCCCCAATGGCCAGGCGCCTTAGAGCTTTGGTTGTGTGATCAACCGGGTTATGGTGTGCTCTCCTCTTTTATAACAAAATGTTGCTTACTGCTGGCTCTGCGTCACTAATCGAATGTTGGCGATGATGGACGACGTCTTCTTCGTTGCTCTCGTCTGTAGTGTGTTTGTTTACTTCAAGCATGTGTAGTAGACACATGATTACAGCATGGTGTGGACATGTAGGAACCTTACAGTATACAATCAAAATGTTTTGATTACAGTAAGCTACAGTGAAAGGAGCCTTTCGCTTAGTTTGTTGTTCAACTTAATAAAAATGTTCCTGATAGGAAGACTATCTTGTAGTGGGTCGAGAACTTCCGAACAACGGGGTCAGCGTTGCAATAAATAAATAAATAAATAAAATAAAATAAATAAAATAAAAAAGGTGCTTGGACGCCTGACAATATTGAGGCTGAGAGACAATCTATTTTGCAGTCCAAAATGTTCTACAAGGAAGAATGTTGCAGTTATTAGGCTTCCGAGGGAGAATGTAAGAAAAATTTTACGTAATTACAAACTGTTTTCAATACTATATTATGTTTTTGAATAAACAACTTTCTATCTGCTTTGATTCTTTTTATTTTTTATTAGTCTTTAAAAATTGTGAAATTTTATTGGATCACCCTGTAGTGAACTCCATATTAACTATTCCTATGAAGAAAAAAATATAAGTTTTTGCAAATAAACTTTCATTCATGATCTTCTGATCTAAATAAAAAAAATACATTAAATCTTATTTAGTTTTCTAAACACTATTTTAAATTTGTAAATTCTAAAATAAGTACGAAATATATTCATTTAATTTACACCTCAGAGTTTATCTTACATAATCTTTTGGATTAATATTTATTAGTTGAGAGCTGTCTAAGCTAAGAGAATTAGCAGACAAGTTCATTCAAATGAATCTATTCATTCGGAAAGAAATTGATACCAGAAGATAGATAATGAGATAGTACTTTTTGAACCTTTTTGCAGTACTACCTACTTATGGAAAAATTACTTTATAATTATGTATTTTCAGATATCTGAAGGAAACGTATCATACACCAATATTGAATTTTTTTACCCAACTCGACCGGAAGCAAAAATTCTAAAAGGGCTCAACTTGGACATAAGAAAAGGCCAGATGGTAGCTTTAGTTGGACCAAGTGGTTGTGGCAAATCAACGTGTATTCAACTGCTAGAGAGATTTTACGATCCAGTATCAGGGACAGTGGTAAGATTATAACATTAAATTTTATTATTTTAAGACAACATTGAAACTGTATTAGTTGACTTTATAAGTTACTATAACAGTCGGAGTAGATTTTTAATAGGACGAAGTATGGTTCTTTTCCATGGTTATAGATTCAGGCGAAGACGAATCTGTAGCGGCTGTAGAAACAATTTAATTTAAGAAATTCTTGATTATGTATCAATTTTTTGGACATTCTACTGATACTATGACATATTCGTGCCAAAACTTTAGATAAAGCGTCTAAGCAGTGATTCCTATAAGCACACACACACACACACAAACTGGTATATTCTGAGTTAATTAAATCTAATGTCTGAATTAATTTCATTTTGAGAGCATACAAATTGTTCTTCTTAAGATTTAAGGAATCAAATGGGATAATATTTTTCATTATGACAAAAAAAAAAAAAGTTGATTCAAAATGAAAATGAAAATACAATTTTAAAAAATGGCGACCGATGGCACAAGAAAATACTTATATCGAAAGATAAAAAATTGGCCCATGATTAGGGAGAAAAATTGATTTCATTTCTACTATGAACGGACTTTTCCTTTGAATTAAGAAATAATGAAAAAAGAACTTTAATTCACCTGTAAACACCAGAAAAGAGCTTCTGAATTGAAAGAACTATTTTGTAGACAGGCATTTGCATTCAAGAGTGCAAGAGGTTAAGTTTGAAAGTAGTAGTGGTTATATTGGTATGACGAAGGAATCTTAGGCACGTAAACATTTTATATAAGACGTGCTCTTTCACTGAAAGTAGTTGCTTTGAATGTTCTTACGTTAGAACTAAGAGGCTACTAATAAATTTAGATAGGGACATTTTGATAAGAATTGAACATAGTTCTAAAACATATCGAACATAAATATAACATATATAATAGTTGAAACTTTTCTCCAGATCTCTACATAATCAAGAATTTCTTCAGGTAAATTGATCTTCATGGCCGCTATAGGGTAACTACTTTTGCCTGAATCTGTAACCACTGAAAAGAATATATAATATGATAAAGATCTGGCGACGATTATAGTATGTTATTATCTAATTGCTAATGAAAAATGGTTACGATTTGGCTCGTTGTGTATATAATTTTTGAAGTTTTACATTTTAACTGCTAATTGTGGAGCTTACTGTAACATATGAAGATAAATATTTATGTATATAATTTTGTGAGTGTAGCTACAAAACAAAAGACCATTGTGCATATAGAAACACGTTGACCTGCATATTATGAATAATTCAAGTGATATATCAGTTATTTAAATTATGCATTTTCTTCACTAAGCATTTTTTCTGTTCTTAGTAGAAATTCGAATATCGGAAAGATGAAGATTTAAAAATTGCAATGAGTCCAAATATATTTCTTACCTTGACGAAGGAAACATACCGTAAGTTTCCGAAATATACGCTATCACCACATGCATATTTTTTAACGTGAATTCAGAATTAATTCTATTTCTTTGTTTACGCGAAAGTGAAGATAATTCACTCTAGCTTTCAACCTTTCTAAAAGGGCATTATTTTATATAGCTATGTTAAGTAGCTAATCATATTCAGTTTTCATTAAATTTATGATCATCTATATAGAATAAAATCTCATTATTCTTCAATTATATTTAGTAAATTGAAAAACTAACCGGATTTATTTAGTTTCGATTATACATGCTGGCATATTTGGATAGTACAATGTCAATACTTTACTAAGTTGTCAGTTACCATGTTTAATCCTGAAGCTTAATTTTGAGGAATCTATCACAATAACTTCTTAATAACAATACATTCGTTTTTCCAGTATTTTCATAGTTAATTTCAGATCTTACTCGAGACAAAGTAGTTGGATAATTTTTTCAGACTCTTTCAGAGTAATTTTATAATCGTGGATTTATATTTGCTAAATATTTCTCTGTAGAATAAATATTATGTCCATCATTCAATATGAAAACACTTCCCAATTTTAGCATGTTTTTCGTGACAACTGGCTTGTAATTCATATTAAAGAGTTTCCAAGCGAATACATTATAAGCTGTTTCTGACATATTTATGTGGAATCTACATTCTCCAGTGGATAAATGACTTAGGTTCTCACTTTTCGTTGAAAAGACTCTGGTTAGTATTCCCAACGAAAGTACACGTGGTTTAGATCTGAGGTTAAGCTATATATTCACATCCTTGGAGGCGAGAAAGGATATTTTTTAACTTGAACGTGTCACGATTATTCCCCAAGGTTAAAATAGACGTAAAAAGAGACTAAACTGCAAACAAACACGCAAATATAATTTGTTTATATTATTGAGAAATTACCTTTTACCCCCAAATTACATTTTAAATATTCTCTGATTATTTTTCTTTTCTAGAAACTGGACCATATCGATATAGGAACAAAGAATTTAAATGACTTAAGGTCACAACTTGGTATTGTGTCTCAAGAACCAGTCCTTTTCGATAGAACACTTGGAGAAAACATTGCGTATGGAGATAATAGTAGACAGGTGTCTATGGATGAAATTATACAAGCAGCTAAACAAGCCAATATACACAATTTTATCACATCGCTGCCATTGGTAAGTAATTTCAATGGTGACAATTGATAATGAACAAATCTTTCTCTCAGCATAACCTGTCTAAATATGGCAAGAATGCAATTTTATGTTAATCTTGTCAAGATTGAAGAATTTTTCATTATATTACAAGTGGTTTTAAACATTTTTACATTTTCCATACTAAGCATCATACAGCAGTCAATGATAGGTCGTTCCTAATACACTGCGACGTCCTTTAATTTAATTTACAAAAGATGGCTTTTTGATGCCATTTTACAAGAAGAAATTTCAAAATTATGGATATTTTAACCTTGCGATTCCTGTAAATGCTCTGGATATTCTAAAATGATAAATTTATCTTGATAGTTCCACCAAGTATCAAAGTTCTAATACAAATAGTTCGGAATTTTGCTGTGGGTGTGGAGGTGGCTGGGTCATGTGAAAGAAAATGTTAAAATATGAAAATTCGATACATTATTTAAACATCTACTTTCCTAACAAACAGTTGATATCTGAAAATTTGCTCTACTGAAAAGTCAAAGTAGCAAACATCTATATTACCAAACGCTAGTTAGTACATTAACTCAAGACTTGCAACTTCATTTAATGTACAATGTAATATGTATATGTATATATTGGTAAAAACAGAGATTTTTAAACCTTTAAATACTAAGATGATACTACAAAATAGATAATAATAATTAGATTTTTTTTTTTTTTTTTTAACTTTCACTCTCACAAACGTATATCATAATTTTACTCATATCGTTACGCATATTATTAACTTATCTTTGAATTTAGGAAAAAAGTAATGTCAGTGAATCATGATTTGGTATTACCTTCAAGGTCCCGAAGAAGTTCTAAGTATTTATCTAATAAGACACAAATTAATAATGATGTTTTTTCGTACTGTTTCATTGAGACTTATTATTTATTTTATTTATTTTTCAAACAAAGAGGAAGATAAGTTAATTCGTAGTTTTACTCTCGAGCGACTATAGAAGAGGGCAAAGTCTTAAGCATGCGGAAACAATCGAATTTGAGGTTTCACCGTCTTTACAAGTTCTAGTTATTTTCTGGACGTTGGCCTGTCTGTCTCGATGTATATACACACGCTTAGAGGCGATATCTAAACAACATTTTATGCTTAAAATTTTTATAAGCTTTTAAAGAAGGTTGGAACTTTCCTTCTCCTCGCGAAAATAAGGTTAGTTTATTAGTGTGTGAAAAATTGTTATTTTCATAAATACGGCCTAGGTGGTTCAAACAGGGTTGCAAGTAATATTTCACTAATTATCTTACAACACAATATTTTTTTTTCTTGAAAAAGATCTACAAGAGATAATTTACTTTTGTAGTAAATTTTCTCGCACGACTTTCTTCATATTTCATATATAAGTATTTCATTGCCACTTTTATAACAGAATAAGTCGTTTTTTTTCAAAGAAAGAAAAGAAAGAAAAAACAAGAAGGGACACTTTACCCTTGTGGATAAGAATAATTTTCTCCAAAGCAGCTAAAGTGATCTTGATGATATTCTATTGTAATCCCCTATATGTAATAACTTTTTCAGTTGAAAACATCCACTAGGGTGAATTCGCTCTTGGAAAGAGCTTTTTTTTCGTATTTCGTAAATACTGTAAATATTACAGTAACAATTTTACAATATAATATGTCATTTTCCTCGGAAAATGTCGGAAGGAGTAGTTTACAGACGATGTGAGAATTTAACTTGAACACAACAATAGTAGTGGAGGTCTTGTTATCGTAAACACTAACATGAATTTTCGATGGATTTACACGTTTCATTATCCGTACATGCCATTTTCCGATTACATCTTTGTGTTCATTGGTATATTGAGACCTAATAGTTACGTCGTTCAATGTATTAAGCTCAAATTTTATATCATTGTTTTAATAAGATTCTTTATGGGGTTGTTATCAATTTTATTTCTACATTAATATATAAGGTTAGTTTACTGAGGAGTAAAAAATTGAAACTATAATTTTCTCGAACACGGCTCTAATTATTCCATTTACTGTTATAGATGATTACTGCTGTGTGCTGTTATTGTTATGGGCTAATTTTATTATATCATCTTTCAGGGATATGACACTCCTTTAGGGGAAAAAGGCACTCAACTATCTGGGGGCCAGAAACAACGAATTGCTATAGCTAGAGCCCTTGTGCGGAATCCAAGAGTCTTACTTTTAGACGAAGCCACCTCAGCTTTGGATACAGAGAGTGAGAAGGTAAGTATTATCTTACAAAATGCTATGCGAAAATATTATAAAGTTAGAAAGTATAAAGTGCTTATAAAAACATTATAAGAATGAGCAATTTTATTCTCCACACAAATCAACATTTTTTTTTTCTCTCTCTTTGAATTGATCATCTAAATTGATCCTACTTTTATGTAGCCTGCAATTTCCCATAAGACACACATTAGTACTGTAGTCTAAGACCAGTGTTGCCAACAAGTTGTTACAAAAAGTCGCTAAAATATTTTTCGTGGAATATATATAAGATTCGTGATTAATTCAAGCTATAGTACTATCTACAAGAACGTATATGAAAGACTCATGTATAACTAACAATAATTTTACTTTTAAATATTTTTAACTTTATGATCAATTTTGCTTCAACAAAATCAAAAATGAGTTCAGAAAAACGTAAAATATTAAAGGTCTAGAAAAAAATCTTACTTCAATTCTACTCACGCTTCTACAGATAATTAGTTTGCTATCGGTAATGTACTATTTGTGCCTCTAAACGGAAGCTCTGTAAACTATATGTCATTACAAGCTGGAGTTGGTCCCCGGTAGAAGGTAAGAGATACGGCAATCAAAGTGGGAATATAGAGATAAATGTTGTGTACTTTCCCAGATAAAATGTTGTGTACTTTCCCAGATAAATGTTGTGTACTTTCCCAGCTCGTTAACACCAACACTGATTCAAATAAGCAAAAGGAAAAAGATATATATATGTGAACTGATTCGAGCTAATAGTACTTATTTTAGGACAAGTTGTTTGAAGCACAAAAGTCGCTAGATTTGTAAGTAAGTCGCCAAATCGTCATTCCAAAATCACCAAAAAAGTCGCTAACCGGAAAAAATAATTTTTGTCGCTATCCTTGATGGCAAATCCCCTAGATTTAGCGACTTTTCCCCCAAATTGGCAACACTGTCTAAGACTGTGTTTCTTGAAACTAGTACTCTTGATATCAACTTTATTCCTATGCTTCCAGTGGTAAGTTTACTTTTATCTTTGATCAGTTGGGTCAGTCGTTCAACTTCAATATATTTCCGTTTCTTAGGAATTTAAGAGTTATATATCAAAATCGTCAATTATTTCCGTTATATTTCATAAGGTAAAAAAATAGATAAAATTGTCAGATAGTTATGTAAAAGTCAGCTATTAAATTGAAAGCGACGTATACAAAATTACAAAAAGGCCATGTTATTTCTAACTATTGTTGACAAATGGTCAAACAGATAATCGTCTTATAATTACATGGGCGCATGGGGGGATATTCAAAATTATAAAAAAATGGATATATGGTAAAAAATTGGCTACTTACCAATGAATCCTCCCTTGAAAAATTTAAACATTTTGACGTTTTGGAACTCTCAGCTGGTTCCTTCCTCAGTGGCAAGGTAAAAAGGATTAAAACGGAAAGGAGATAAAAGGAGTAAAACTAGGAATACATACCACTATATAAAAGTAACGTACAAAAAAGATCCTGAGATGAACAGAGCAGAGTGATAAAAAGAATAAACTGAATAAAAAAGAACGCGGTGTCTATGTTAGGTCACTATTGCCAGATCCAAAGTATGCATCAAAGGTAGGTACCCAAGTTCGATCAATGTTGCCAGTATCAAGGTTCAATGCAGGTTTGTATTTATGAATAAAGAATGATTCTTTAATTTCCCGTTGTTTTTTTGATTTTGTTGAACCTATTCTTCATTTGTTTTAGTTGTTTAGATGAAGCGCTAAACCCGACATGCCTTCTTCTTGTGATTTTTTTGATTGTCTAACATGTTCCTTCACACGCGTGTTAATATTACGTTTAGTTTGGCCAATATATGAGGAATCACATTCGCAATGGACGCGGTAAATACCTGCTTTATTTAGTGGATCGACAAAATAGCTTTTAAATCCAGTGAGATGTTTTTGTAAACTTTTGGGGGGAATACTTGAAGCAGATATGTTATGCTTTGCAAGAATACGTTGAAGTTTTGTTGAAAGTTGTGGAAAAATTAGAAATTCCAATCCAAGTTTTTGCTTCTTTGGAAGTTACCGTTTTGGGGACTTGTAGCGATCTACGTGTTTGATTAAACCATTTTGTAAAATACACAGCTTATAACCGTTTTCTTGTCCTATTTTATATAAAAACTGTATTTCTACATTGAGATCTTTTTGACGGTCACAAATTAATAATGCTCTACAAAAGAAGTTCTTCTAAATATTGGCCTTGTACATTGGCGGATGAGCTGACTGTTGGTGTATGTAAGTAGTGCCTGCATTGGGTTTTCGGTATAATTTTGTAATAAATTTATTATGTGATCGGGTAATCAATAGGTGTAGAAATGGAAGGCCGTTATAAGATTCACGTTCAAGGGTGAACTTCATCCTAGGATGCTGATTGTTGAATTGTTCAAATATTTGTGTAAGTGTATTTTCGTCACGAACAAGTACTAAAATATCATCAGCATAACGGTAATATCTAACGTGTCCTGCCGTAAAATAGACGTTTCAATCTGATTTAAAACGATATTTGACAATATTGGGGATAATGTGTTACCCATGGCTAAGCCATCGTTCTGAGAAAAGTAATGATCTTCAAATTGGAATATATTAGTTGTTAAACAAACCTCAAGTAATTGTAATAAAAAATTAGTAGTTTTTCAAGGGAGGATTCATTGGTAAGTCGCCAATTTTTAGTTAAGATAATCGTCTTTTTCAATGAAGTTTTTCTTACTCACTATTCATAAATCTCACAACAGTTTCTTATAGGATGGTAGTTTAGGAACTTATAAATATATTGAACAACGCTTCACTTATTTATTAGTGTAATTTCATTAATTTAAGCTATTTTAAAATCTGGAAAACATTTACCGTAAACACACTAAGTTTGTGGTGGACAACATCGTACCCATGGAGTTTTCGGGAGTCTTCCGTTTCCTTCCGCACTCTTATTCCACTAATTCCTTTATTAATATTTACTTTCATTAATAAGATGTCTCTTTTTGCCTCCAGAACATAACAGTGGAACATATAACAAAAATGCATGATCGTTTATCTATAGTTTTTATCTAGAAACATTTATTTTAATAATTACTTACTTGTTTAAGCTGGACAATTTATAATAGAATTTAGGTTAGCCAGTACAGAGAGTTTTCATTCTGTTTGGCCGTGTAAACATTTTTGTAGGAATATGTAAATTTATTATTCTCTGTTGGTTAAATTGCAGATTGTTCAGGAGGCGCTTGATAGGGCGAAAGAAGGAAGAACTTGTATTACTATTGCCCATCGATTGTCAACTATTCAGGATGCTGATGTCATATGTGTTATTAATCATGGAAAAGTTGCAGAGAAAGGAACACACTCAGAACTCCTGTCAATGAAGGGAATTTACCATAAGTTGCATAGTCTTCAATCAGGCCAAAGGAACAATGATTAACACATATGACTCAATAACTCTATGTTATTGTGCAACATGTAGCAGCGCGTAAAGTTAACGTTAGCTTTTGCTGAAGAAGTAAAAGTATGGTGCTCTCATAATGATCGATAGCATTTTAAGATCATAGGAGAAAGTGAGGTATTAAGTAAATACATCACCTTTAATACTGCCATTCTTCGCTTTTACGAAGTGCTGGAAGGTTACAAAAATTGTGTTGAATTAGCTTAATCCAATGATATTATCTAATTCAACTATAAGAAAACTTAAGAGTGAACTTATAAAGTTCCAATTTTATATATACTTGTTACACCAATCTGTTCTTTCTGCTTATTATGTTTATTTTTCATGAAGAGACTGTCAAATATCAAGATTTGTTGAAAAATGTAATGTATATATACAGTACACTAGATAAAAGCCACATATACAGTATACTAAATATCAAGTTTAATGATATACAGTATTGCGTATTGCGCTCCATAAAAACTTCATACGCAATAGGCATATTCCATAAGTAAATATTATAATCATACTGCAATATCGTAATGTTTTAATCAAATATTTTATATAAAAGTTCCAGCTCAAATTGCCATTAAGAAGTGTAAAGCGTTGTATTTACTCTGAGAATTAAAGCGAATTTTCATGTATGAATTAGTCTTACACTCAAAGAGTATTATTGGAAGAAAAATACAGTATAATTAGTTTCTTGCAAGATCTATTTCAGACTCGTTAATAATTGTTCAGTTTTAGCAAAATTAGTTCTTCTCATCACCAGAGAAACAATATGGCAAAAAGAGGAAAGTTGAAGAAATATGCGACCAAGCAAGTAATTGTCACACGTATGAAAATTTGACTTGTAGACTATAAGTTGAATTTTATTCTCATTAAATTACTATATTAAGTTTAACTAAAACAAAAGAAAGAGCAATGCAAATTTTTAGTCTTTGTAATTAAAAACAACATCTTCATTGTTGTTGTTACTGTGTTCAATTTTTTCCTGTGATTCAGGACCTTCATGTAATGTAAAAATAAGTATATATATATATATATATATATATATATATATATATATATATAATAAAATGTAGGCATTATTTTAAAAATAATTATAAATATGAAAATTTTTATACGATAATCTTGATTTAAGTATTACATTTCTTGTATTACTTTTCCAGTTATAAGTATCCTGTAGTCCGACAACTGGAATAAATATTTTCTAAAAATTCTCAAATTTGTCAGACTATTAACATCTCATCAATATACACTTCCAAAACTAGCTCTTACACAATTTTCACATTAACTTAATGCTTCAATATTTTATATAAGTGCAGAGACATATACAATAATATCTTACACAATTGACAAGAATGGTCGTAGTTTGCCATAATGTACATATTTTTTTTTTCCAGCAGGTAGTAGATTTTTGTTCATATGTTTCATTTTAAATAAAAAGATTTTCGGAAGTTTATCATATAATACTGATGTACTACTAAATAAAACTGCTAATGAACTTGACAACTTTTCTGTATAAAAATTAAGAGAGAAACAAGTATTTCAGAGTATCATAACAAAAATTTGTAAGATTGTTTGTAATCACACACTTATCTCTTCACAATAATGTGTAATTTTTCCTTACATTACACCTTCTGTGCTCAAAAGTGTTTTCTTTCTACGTATTACGTTAAAATATAGTTTACTTGTACGTTTGAATCATTGTAAATACTGTGCGACGAATTCATCTTCTTTTCTGTAGGTTTTTTTTATTATCTTACATATATATACACATATCTATCAGTCAACTATATTACATGTCCAATTATCAAATATAAAAAATCAGGAATAAAATTAATACTAACTTATTACTATAAATGCATTTACCAAGATATATGAATACGTGTTGTTGAGCAAGAGACATAATTATATAAAAAAGGTTGAAAATAATGATAAAAGTTGGATATAATAATTATATTAGGATCAGAGATGGCTCTATAATGTAGTCAAAAAATTACGTTATTTTCCAGTTAATATAAAAAAAAAAATACAGATATTTATTCCTATATACGAATAAGGAACACCCGAACAAAAAAATGTTGTTATTTTGATATTGAGTTTGCAACCCTGATTGATGCCTACAAGAGATTTGGCATCATAGTGTAAGTCATGATGCTTGGTGTTACTCTCCGTTCATGTGTTCTGGCTTGGCTTTTTATAGCGATCGTCTGGCTCACAAAACAGTTCTTTAAACACTTGCCCTTACGAATAACATAATCACACATTTTTCGTGACTGAAAAAAATATCGTTTAGGTAGGCCCAGTGAGTCCGCAGGAGATGAGGAAATAGGACAAAGTGTAAGCTCTGTGGCTATATTGACATGCTCAACACAAGGTAATCGGGGCGGATTTGTTCCGTTTCTCTCACATACACACAAAAGAATAATACATACTGTGTCAAAGACAAGAGGAATCCAGAGTAGGATTTCGAAACATTTCGATGCTTGTATTCAAAATATTATGAAAAAAATACTTTCTTAGTGTGTTTACAATTGCGTAATTTATGTATTTTTTTAACAAGCATTTAGGGAAAAAAATATTCTTGAACTACGTTTGAAGATGATTTACCACTGAAATGTTACTGTGAAAGCAAACATATAAAGCCAGATAAATATATAAATATTACACTTATAATTTAAATAAATAATTATAAAATAACACTAACTAGATAATAATCAATTGTCAAAACATATAGGGCAGATTTAACGCTTACAACACTCACGGGGATTCAGTAAAATCAGTCATCGGTAGACTTGCGGAACTTTATACACATATTAAAAGTTTCTCTTGAATATATGGTTTGCAAATTCGTCTTCGGCATGGAATAACAGGTCCGATTCTCTATAGGAACACTTGTAATTCAGTGTTTACGTCTTCGCGTCCGAAAATGAATGGTTAAATGAATTATTCGTTTGCTTGAGGAACGATCGAAGTTGACTGTACATTTGTTTCAAAGCATTATAAAAATATTATTATGATTCTAGTTTTGAAGTTAGTTAAAATCATAAATATGCGAGAAATGAATGTAGTTTTAACTGTTTACTACGTGGTATTATTTCATTTTTGTATCGTTTCAAATTTCACTGTTATGTATGTATAATTGTATATGCAACCGAATATATATATGTAATACAGATTCAGTTAAGATGGGGGAACAATGACTCAATGATAAAGCGCTTATCTCTGGTGCGAGAACTTCCTGGTTTGATTCATACCACATACCAGTTTGTGGTATCCTTGGGTTTTCTCAGGTCCTTTCGTTTCTTCTCACATTCTCATCCCTCCAATTATTCGTTTCATTTATCGTAGAGGGCAGCACCGTAGCACGTAAAACTAGAAATTTTATTCCATTTACAGAATCGATTGAGAAAATGCAATTGAAGAAATAGGTTGAGTAAGGTTGGCAACTTCAGTTGTTTTTCACTTCTTGAATAGCTTGAATTCTTTGTGCTCAGTAAAGTACGTAAAGTAAGTTAAATAATTCTGTATGTAAGATTTATACTGGATACATGATTACGCAATGGCATTTTTTCCCTGTAATATTTGTATCTAATGTCAGAATTTATCGAATGCCTTCAAAGTAAAACATCACTGAAGACACCAAAGCCAGAGGACGATTCTGCGACGGAGGGAGGAGGTGCGAAACCAGTTTCACTGCCATTGCATTGTCTATGTGACTTCACTGTTGTAGAATTGTATAGAGCCATCACTGATAAGAATACACACTAGTGTTATTAATTCTGTCAACCATCTTTTGATAATTGTATAATACAGTTAATCATGGTACTAAAATGAGAGTTCTAATATCAGAATTGAATAGTTTCTTGCTTCATCCAGTAAACTACAAAGAATATGCAATATTTTGCTACATTTACCTAAATATTGAAATCGTTGCATACTCTTAACAAATATTGAATAATGAAATTGTATATATTGTAAGTGTGATTTTTGATAAGATAGAACAATTTACCATAATTACGTAATACTGGAGAAACCAGTGTTGGAATTCAAGGCTATTGAAGAAAAGTTAAATTTTAATAATCTGACAATGTTCTACAGTATCAGCACATACGCAGGAACTTATTTCTGGAGGGATCCAAAGCTCTTGGAAGGTTCAAATTTAATAGGGAGATAAATTATGTTGAAATTTGTACAATCAACCGTAAAGTTAGACTAAATTTACGGAAAAGTCGAAATTTGGAGCGGAGTCAGGGCTTTCAGGACCCATTCCCTGATTACGTCTTTGGTACAGTACATATTACAGTTTTAAAACATTATTACACGTACAAGTATTATGATTCACTTTCATTTACCATATTTCATTGCTCTGTATAGTTATATCTTAAATTAAGCACATTCTGAAATTAAGATAGTACAGTTAACAAGTTGATATAAATAGTATTGTGATAACTCTATTCATTACAATACATTTTTTAAAAAAAAAAGATTTGACACAGAATGATTAGAGGAAGTTCTTTCACTTTGTGACTTTAGAAATGCAATAATAAAAGGGCTCTTTTCCATCTACAATACTATCAGTACAGATCAAATATTTTTGAATTCAAATGATGAAATAAATGTTTATTCCATATAGTTAAATGATTTGTAAAGTTTGTTAAGTAAGCTGTACATTATGTGAAACGTTGTTAATTATAGTGTTTTATTAAATATTTTGATATTAAATTTTTGTTCAACTTATTTGACACAAAACCTTCGATTATTTTCAATTGTTTCTAATAAAATATAGTATGCACTTTATATATATATATATATATATATATAATTTTAACATGCATTTCGTAAAGAGTGAGAATCAATATATTTAGCATATAAAGTTCTTCTGCATACAGATACTGATCAATTTAATAATAACACTTGAAAAAATGCAACTTTCCAAATTAATATGGCGTTGGACCCCCTTTCGCTCTCAGAACAGCTCTGATGTAACATGGGATAGAGTCATAGAGGTCGTGAATGGTAGCAAGTAAAATATTACACTATCATTTAGTTCCGTGAGAGAGGAAGGAGTAGGAAATTTGCGCCGGATTCTCACAGAGGTTCAATTGGATTCAGGTCTAGGAATTGGACGGGCCAGGGGAGGTGTTCAACTTAATCCCGATGTTCCTCAAACTACGCTGCAACAGTTTCAGCTATGTAAATAGGCATATTATTATCCTGTAATATGGTACTAGTGCCTGAAACAACAGCTGTACCTCTGCATAGAATGCACATAGTCCTCTAAAATGGCCACATAATCATGGACAGTGACGCAACTGGTAAGTGTTAGCACAAGACTCATCGAAAACCAAACTATTGCGGCCAACCGCATCACAGAGCTGCCAGCACTTTTCACGGTTGAGCGCCGACATTACGAATAACATGCTTCTTTGGGAATCCGCCACACATAAAAGTGGCTCGCAGTTTGAAAGAATATAACTCATTTTACAATGTCACAAGTTTCCAGCCATAAGCGGTCCATATTCGCGACACGATTGGTGTCGTGCTAAAGCATGGTGGTCAATTAATAATTTCGCTCGTGCCACCCGATCAATATGTCTATGTCACATAACTCGCGGCGGACTATTGTTGCCTACACAGGCTGTGTAGTTCCTTCATCACTTGCACCGCAGTCTTACGAAGGGTTTGAGTGACAATCCGCTTTAATGGTTGACAAGACTTATTACTAAGGATATTCTTAGATCACTGTTTCTCTTCGACGATATGATTTTCTCATCAATTTTGTAGTTCGCCATCACCTTAGATACCATCTGTCCCTTGTGACACACCCAACACATTTGCCACTTTTGCCACGCTTGCATCACATAACCAAGCGTTAACTACTTGTCCTTCTGGAAATAAGAGAGTTCACCCATTTTACACCGTCTGCTCAGTTCACTGCACACTGCCGTAATACTGCTCCTCACATAATACAAGATTTACCATAAAACACTATCACTAACTTTGGCGCTGCGGTTGACGCCTGATCGTTACCAACCCAGACGTTTAACATTTTTCTATTTTTCCAGGTATATCCATTAAATTGATAAATACCTGTATGTTGTACCAAGCAAAAGAAGTTATACTATATTGAATGATTATGAAAGAATTGGTAAAACCGTCATACTGGAGGGAAGTAAGAGAACGATGGTATGCACCAGAAAGACATGGCTTGGGATTCAACCTAGAACCATTTATACTGAAAGTGAGCGCTCTTGCTATGAGCTGCCGTGCTTCTCTACTCAAAGATAAAATAGATAATAGAATTAAACCATTTACTTCACAATGTTGAAGCTTCTACTTAATTAATAAGTTACAAAGCTATATGATTCGCAATTATTATTATTATTATTATTATTATTATTATTATTATTATTATTATTATTATTATTATTATTATTATTATTATTATTATTATTATGTAAGTAGAATAACGATAAAATATAACAAAGAACTTAATCAAATATACTTCAACATTTTTTACGATACACATTACTAAGTCTCATTTACAACTCACAAAGCCCAAAAAGCGCAAGTGATTGTAATGTCCAGTCTTCTACCTTTTCAACAATAGCTCCATGTACAGCTGAGGGCTTACAACATTTTAAATTGTCTGCTGTAATCTTTGCTACATTTTGTCCTTTGGATGATAAATATAAGTCCCTATATAGAACTTTCAATAGATCAAAAATATGACAACAACAACAGAACGGGTTGTGACTTATATTTAGACTAACAGTGGCATTTGATTCTTCAATCCCTAAATTAAGTTCTCTTACTTTCAAGTCAACGGACACGACTCTATTGTTTTGTAAGTCAATAGTCAAATTAAATGACGTGAATCGCAAACTATCAGATGAAATTGTTTTGATTACGTTATTACTTAGGTTGAGGTAATTTAAATATTTCAATTCATTCCTCCAAGCATCATTCACATTAGATATCGAATTGTTAAAAAGATCTAAATGCCTCAAATTTGGGAATGGCCATTCAGCAACAGAAGATGAAACGTAATTGTTTGCCAGATCCAAATAATTAAGATTACTAAAGTAAGATTTTCCATAGTATTCGAGTGTGTGAATTTCATTATTTCTTACAGATAACTTTTGAATTGAAAACACTGAGTTACATCTGGGAACTATCTCTAGAACACTTAGTTTGTTATAAGACAGATCTAGCTCTACCAAGTCAGTATTATGATGGAACGTTTTTGACCAAATCGACTTAAGCTCATTATGACTCAAATCAAGCACCTCTAAGTAACGTAAATGTTCAAAAGCTTTTGATATAGCTTTTAATCTATTATTATTGATGTACAGTTTTTGAATATTAAATGTTCCTATAAACATATCATCATGCAAATTTGTTAACATGTTGTGACTTAAATCAAGTATTTCGAGTTTAGTTAGGTTTTGAAATGTATGAGAATGAATTACATCTAGTAAGTTATAACTTAGGAACAAGCTAGTTTGAATACTTTGTGGCACTTCACACAATGGTAAATCCCGAGAAAAAGCATTTTGAAAAGCATTTGGATGTAAAAGCTTTATTTTGTTATGACTTAAATCAAGTTCTTTGAGTTGAGTCAACTTTTGAAAATCATCGGAAGTAATTTGTTCCAATAAATTAGCACTCAAATTTAAATGTTCCAAGGTTTCGAACTTGAAAATACTTTGTGGTATTTTATGAATATTATTTTCGCTTAGATCAAGCCAGTATATAAAAACTGAATTGTTTAAGAAGTCTGGTGGTAATTCTTGAATACTACAGTTTCTTAGGCTTAATTCACGAATATTAACCAGTCCATCAAATAGTTTCTTCCTTGTAATGTCAGAAAAGTTCCCCTTAGTATTGGAAGAATTTTGTAGGATGTTAGGTGAATTAAACAAAGGATTATGCTCCAAATGGAGATATTTCAAATGATTCATTTCTTGATTCGAAAATTCTTCAATATCACGTAAATTACATAAATTAATAGATAAATACATTAAGTTGTTGGTTAATGGGAAAAGAAACTTGCTTAAAGTTGTAAAATAATTCTCACTTAAATCAAGGGAGATAAGTTTACGCAAACTATGGAAAATTTTCGGATGAAGTGAATTAAGTTGATTGTGGCTCAGATCTAACACTCTAAGATTGTGTAAACTACTGAATATTTTCTCACCAAGATGTTTTAGTTCATTCTTACGCAAAGAAAGGTATTCTAATTTCTCCAAATGTTGAAAAACTAGTGGTGTTAAACTTTCAAGTTTACATTTGATTAAGCTTAATCTTGTTAAATCCTTTGTATTATCAAACGAACCTTTCGGAATCGAAGTTAGGTTTGTATTTTTCATTTCAAGTAGTTGCAAATTCCTTGGAAACAGAAATTCTTTTAATACTTTTATATAAGTATTACGTATAGTTAAGTAAATAATATTCAGGTCATTGAATTCTTCATTACGCAATTCCAAAATAAATCTTGAACTCAAGAATCTCGAGTTAGAATTATCAATAATGACTGTTTGTATACTTGAAAATGATCTGTGGATGTATCGAAACTTCCAAAAAATATCCTTTACTCTTGTACAGTTTACAAAATGAAACTTAACATTCTCTGACATTGCCATATTTTGTGCAATAGTTGGAACATTGATCGGTAACAAGCTTCCCCGACAGTGAAAATGAATCCTAGAACTCGTTAATGAAACTGTAATATTCGGACAATCTATTTCGGATTCTCTTTCTGATTCAAATACTAAACATTTCTCAAGATGAGGTTTTGCCTCTTTGAATTTAGAATAGTACATAAATGTAACAAGAAAAAATATGAGTAAGTTTAACTTCATATTTATTTATTTATTTATTTATTTATTGAACAAATTCCCAGATACAGCATAACTTTGCCATTTTACACAGGGACATTCTAACAAAAGAAAGAAAAAAAAACAAGATAACAATAACAACAACATAGAAAGAAGAGTGTAAGAGTAAAACTATTCCGTCAAAGCTCGTTTAATTGCTCTTTCAAACACTGGGTAGCTCGAAAATATGTCCACATCAGTTGTTACTTGATTATAACAGTTTGGTATTCTATAAAAAAGAGACCTCTGTATAACAGCCAACCTAGGACGGGCAAGATGGAATAGGTGGGTATTCCGGGTGATGCGGGAAGGGACACGTAAGGATAGTTCCTGAAGTAATATTTCCGATCTTAAGTTTCCATTAACTATTTTATGTAGATATTTCAGGTCAGAGATAGTTCTGCGTACTTCAGGAGTCTGAATATTAAGATGTCGCAAGAGTTCCTTCTTAGATAATATTCGAAGTGCAGGAACACGAAAACGGACTATAGCGATGAAGAAATTGAGAACAGAATCAAGTCTGGAGAGATGTGTAGGTGCTGCCATGGCCCATATGGGAGAGCAGTATTCGATCTTGGGCGCTATTAATGTCTTATAAAAAGTTGCTAGTGAAGAAACAGTGCGTAGTTCGGTGAATCGATAAAGAAGTCCCAACATGCGCATTGAATTCTTTAGTATTGAGGAGATGTGGTCAGAGAATGTGAGTTTTGAATCAAAGATGACACCAAGATCATTATGACTAGCAGAATGTGTGATAGGGGAATCGTTGATATGGTATGTGGAGGGAACAGGAGACTTTTTCAAAGTAATAGTAATACTGTCACACTTCTTACTGTTGAGTTTCAAGTGCCACATTTCACACCAGCCTGTAAGGTAATTTATGTCTTCCTGTAGAGCAGTTGTGTCATGGAGACACGATATTTCTCTGTATAACTTACAATCGTCAGCAAAAAGCAGAAGGCCACTAGGTTGAGCTGATAAGTGCGTGTAGAGATCATCCATATACAGGACAAACAGCAGAGGGCCAAGTACACTCCCCTGAGGCACCCCTGAGATCACGGGTTGGGGGTTAGAAGTCGCCCCTGAAAGAACAACTCTCTGTTTACGGTCCTTCAAGTAGCTTGTGATTAGAGAGAGAAATTTGCCATGTACATTAAATCTATTGGAGAGTTTATGAAGAAGATGAATGTGACTGACAGAATCAAAGGCCTTCGAGAGATCAAAATAGATAACATCTAATTGAGTATTGTTATTCATACATTTGACTGCACAGGAAAGAAGAGTACTTAAGTTTGAGAGACTTGAGCTTTTCGGTAGAAAGCCGTGCTGAGAACTATGGATGTAAGGTGAGGTGAATTTAAGTAGCCTGTCTTTGATTATTTTTTCGCAGATAATTGATATTACAGAAAGAAGAGATATTGGCCTATAGGAGGATACATGATCTTTAAGTCCTGATTTATATATTGGGGTCACGTGAGCTAGTTTCCAACTGGTGGGATAATACCCTTCCTTGAAGCATCTATTGAATAAGATAGATAGAGGAACCGTAATAACTGAAGCAGTTTTGTTGAGAAAGAGAGGACTAATTTTATCAGGTCCAAGTGATCTGTGTGGAGATAACGATAGCAAGAGAGCCAGAACTTCGCCCGGGGTGGTAGAGAGATTGGATAAGGTGTCCGAACAGATGGAGCGGAGAGGGGGAAGATGGGGTGTAGAGGGAAGGGAAGTAAATGTTTTGCAGAAGTAGTTATTGAAGAGGTCGGGTCTTTGATCATCACTCGCTTCAGTATTTTCATCTTGAACTGTTGCCGGTATGCCCGGAGATTTTGTTCTAGATTTAATTACAGACCAAAAGACTTTAGGGTTACTAACAGTAAAATTACCAATTGAGTCCATGTATTCAAAGTATTTACGCCGCTGTACCTTCTTGGCAAGACTTCTAATTCTAGCAAAGTTTTTGTATGTGTAGTCACTCGGATGTGATTTCCATAGAGTCCAGGCAAGCTTTTTGTTTTTAAAAAGTTCACGAAGTTCATTGTCGTACCAGACCGGAAACCTGTTCGATTTTGATTCTTTCACCGGTACAAAGTCCTTTATGGCTGAGTGGACAACAGATGTAAATAAGTCCACAGCGTCGTCAACAGTTCCTACCTCTAACAAACACCAAGGAAACAGTTCAATAGCCCGGCAGATGTCACCCCAGGGGGCTTTCTTCCAAAGAAGTTGTGACCTACTTTTGAGGGGCTGGTCTGCAGTAGTGGAGGGGAGGAAATCGAAAGAAACATCCAAGGAATCGTGATCCGATGGAAAAAGATTTCTGCATGGGATAACACAACGAGGTTCTAGGTTAGAGAGAATATAGTCAAGATTGCTATTATTGCGGGTATTATGCATATTATGTTATTGCGGGTATTATGCATTTAGTAAATAATATCCTATTAGATTTTTTAATATATAAAAGTTATATATATCCCTATCAAGAAAGCTTCCGTCTTAGATTAGTTTCGTACTCAACTCAGTTTCTAAGTAATTAATATAATACTATTGTCATATATTCGTCAAAACCTACAATTTGGGTTTATTTCTGAGAAGATATATGTTTAATTCTGGTAATACGTAGAACTAGTAAACCAAAGTATTTACAATTCATACTCTACAATAAAATTGGAATTATAACAAATTGCAATTACATTACACTTATATTTACAATTAATTTTTATTATCGTATTAGAAAGCACTTTTAAGTTTGAATTTTTTTTAAAAAAAGAGTCTTTTGTTTGAGTTTTAAGCTGATACTCTTATTTTTCTCCCTTTCGTTATTTGTATTCATTTATAAATCATCATTAACATCAGTCTATATGATATACTGGTGTTTCTTTACACTTTTGAAAGAAATATTATCAATCTTATATTTGTTTACACATTGAAATGATGTCTACAGGTGGAAGTATTTTCTTCACATAAAATATGTGACTATATTTTTAAATATTGAAACTACAATTTAAATAATTCTCAACCACTCCAGATTAAATTGTCAACTCCCTAAAACTACAAACATACAAATAAAATAGGAATCGTGCCAATGGTCTTCGTGATGCAATAGTATGTCAAGTAATGTTCAATCACGTTCCAGAAACCAACTCATATCGGTGATCCTCAGGAATACTTCTTCCTGAAAAAGAGAAATAGATACTCAACAAAATGAGACACAAGATAAATTCGTTCTTTTGTAGTACAGCTGAAACTTTTAGGTTCTTACTGGGCTTACAAAACCAAGTCATAACGCAAAGCACGCCATTACAATTTTAGGGAAGTAGTTGAGTAGAAAGTAAGTTGAAGATGTTGAACCAGTAAAAAGCTAGGAATTTGAACAAAAAAAGAATTAAACAAATAAAATATGAATTAACCAAAGTAATGCCAAAGAGAGATTATTAGGGTCTGGACCATTATACTGCTTCAAAAGTGGTTTTACTCTTAGACGGGAAAGTCAAAGAGTTTTAGAGCGGATTTTCTGCAATATGATTAGCATTTAAAGAAAAAATATCTATATATAACAATGAAGGTGACTATGATTGTGATTTAATAACACTCTAGAACCATCTGACCAATCTCTATCAAATTTTCAACATACAGAGTGGCCCAAAAGTAGGTATACAGTCCCGTACTAATCAACTCATTGCTTTTTATATCATTTCTTATTGTTATCATTATCATTCAGGTAGGCTTAATTTCTTTATTATTTTTTCTTAATGTCTTTTTACTTATATCTTAAGCTTGGAACAGCCGAAACAAATAAACCTATAAGCTAGAACAGCGTTTCCCAACCTTTTTCAAATTGCGGCACACTACGGGTGTAACTTAAATTCTCGCGGCACACTCATCGATTATTATTATTTGTAAATATAAAATACCGTGGTAATTTTTTTCTGTGATTACTGACCTCCTTCTCACAGAGAAGAAAGTTCGATCACTGATTTCCCCCCGTAGTAAATCAGTATGCTTATTTTTTGTTCTAATTTAAAAATAAAAACCAATTGCAATGAAGTATAGGATTCAGGTTATTAAAAATACACTTTATTTTTCGAAAACTGCATCCAACCTTTCACTAAGAAGGAAGATCACTAAATTACGAACGAATAAACCAATCTCTTGTACTTTTAAAACACAAATGCAGGTAATTTTTATACATGTTTGCTTTGTCGAAAGGATTGAATGATTTTTTAAAATTTCGGAACATGCAGATAAAATTACAGACTCAGTTGTTGTATGGGGTTTCACATTCATAGCAACTATTTCAGCCACAGAATAGCTTGCTTCGTGTGTTTTTTCAGATCCTATACTAACTTGTTTTGTGAAAATTTTGATTTGGTAGGCTTATTGAGACAAAATTCTTTTGAAATACTCCAACGGTTTATCTTTTAAATTGGCATGCTTAGTATGAAAATGACATTTTATCTTGCTTCGTACCATGCTTCATTGGACAATTTCTCCCTACAAACGACACACACAAGGCGTAGGCAATCTCTTGCAATCGACTTAAAACCAAATGATAAGTACATTTCCTGATACTGCCATACAACACTTTTACATTTACTTACATATGGAGTAATCTGTAACGAGCTAGTGGAAGCAGAAGTATCCATTTGATTTTCATCACTTAACTTCGTTTTTTTAACCACAAACCGGCCAATTTTATTGCAATCACATCGCTTGCAATGCTTCGAAGTCAAGACACAGCTGTTCAACAATGTGTTGTTCTGTCATTCACATGCGAAAGAGTGTTCTACGTACGTTCGCTTGACGCGTACCATCTCTCGGTGTTAGTATGAAGTTTAGCTAACTGTGGAAATGTATATGAGGCTCCTGCAAATAAAGTTCTGTTTCCGAAATACTATCTGCTACACAGTAATGTAGGTATGTACAATAATAGGCCTATATTACAGGTCCAGTAATTTTTTGCATTGTAGATCTAAGCACAAAAGATAGGTTCATAGTAATGTGAAATACAAATATACATTTTTCGTATGTCTCCCAATTTGGTTGCTATAGAATTAATAAATTTGTTTCAATTTCCTCGCGGCACACCAGCAACCCATTAGCGGCACACCGGTTGGGAAACGCTGAGCTAGAATGTTATACTTGATCAATGCACGGGTGCATACCTATTTTTGGGCCACCCTGTAGATGAGGTTTGGGCCTGGGATGGTTTTTATCATTTCACTTTGACGGTGCAACTTAAAGGAGGAGGAGGAGGAGATACATAAAAATGATCGAAAATGACCGATATTAGTGTCGAATCCATAGCTTTCGGGGTCGTTGAGATGAACAGTAACACTTCCAATGACGTTTAAATCCAAAAATTTAGCCCTACAACTTGGGGGAGTGGGAAAGAATCCATTGCTTCTCACACGTCAACTTTATGTGGCAATGTCTTGAGTTGGAAATCCTGAAAATTTATATAGTCATGTTGAAGAATGCAAGACAAAAGACATTGTCTACCAGAGAGCGCTTCAGTAATAAAAAAAAGTGACTAACGGAACATATGACTAGTTTTTCTATTTTAACCCAGCGAAGCTGTTAATTGACGCTAGTTATCTATAAAAATGAAACACATACTAACCAATGGATCTTACTAAGCTGAAAAATAAAATGATATGCATGAGCGTAAAAGTTAATGCGTAAGTTTTGAGAAAATAGAGAAAAGAAATTGTAAACATAAAAAACATATTCTGTACGAGAACCATGCCACTTATTGAGATGAAACTAAAACTAAAATATACTCTCATTAAGCCATTAATTATAAGTAGTTAAGTAGTTATATATCAACAAAACTACAGTAAATGCTATGAGTAATGAGAAAAAGCCTAAAATTGTCATTAAGTCTTATACAGGGTGCGGCACGTAAAACCGGCCCGTCGTAATATTCTGGTATATTGTGTTTTTGGCAACACTTAAATAATCTACCTTCCTACCAAGAGATGGCGTGTCGAGGTCGGGTCGACTTACGTGACCTGCAGCAGTCACGTGCAGCCGCAGCCAGTGAAACTTGTCGAAACCAGTTGAGAAAAAGGCCTCGTTGTGTTAAGCCGGGTGAGTGTCAGTGTGTGATAATGCCGTATTCGATACCCGAGCGTGTTGCCATTGTTGAAGGGTTCATTCTCACTGGATCTTTTGTGAAAACAAAGAATTTGTTTCGGGAGAAATTTCCAGGACGTTCTGTGCCAGCAAAAAGCACCATTCAGGAATTGATTGAAAAATGGCGGCGTACAGGATCGGTTCAAAATGCTCCCAGGAACAGACGACCATCTGTCTGCACACCAGAATTAAAGATGCAGGTGGAGGAGATAATGATAAGAAGTCCTCGAAAGTCAACCAGGAGATTGAGTCAACAGGTTCATGCGAGTGAGAGAAGTTGCAGACGTGTTTTAAGGGGACTGAAGTTAAAACCGTACCGGATAAGTGTTGTGCAAGAACTGAAGGAGCCTGACCTGCAGAAGAGGGTGCATTTCTGTTCATGGCTGTTGAGCAATGTTGCCAGTGGTTTCTTGGATCCACTAATGCTCATCATGAGTGACGAGGCGTGGTTCCATATGTCTGAGTACGTAAATTCCCAAAACAACCGGTATTGGTCGACAGAAAATCCACACGCAATCCACCAGGTACCCTTGCATGATAAGATTGGTGTTTGGTATGCCATTTCCGCCACACGCGTTATTGGGCCCATATTCTTTGAGACGACAGTGAACAGTGACGTGTATATGGGAATCCTGGAGGAGTTTTATACACACTTGACCGAAGAGGAGCGTCAGTTATGTTACTTTCAGCAGGACGGTGCAACATGCCACACATCAGCTGCATCATTGTCCCTTGTGCATGAGATGTTTACACCAGAGAGGACAATCAGCAAAGGCTTGTGGCCTCCTCGGTCACCAGACTTGTACACGTGTGACTTTTACTTATGGGGACTGTTAAAGGGAAGAGTATACGAAACAAATCCACACACAATTGAAGAACTCAAGACCAGGATCCAGGATGTCACCAATAGCATTACAACACAAGAACTGACAAGGGTATATATGAATCTCCTCAATCGTGCTCACATGTGTGTTGAAGTGGGCGGAGGACACTTTCAGCACCTGCTGTGAAGGTGAGTAGTCATATTCAATACATTACATTTCATTTATGTGTTGTAGTTAATCATATTCAATACATTACATTTCATTTTATGTGTTCACTTTACGGGCCGGTTTTACGTGTCGCACCCTGTACTTTAATTTCTTTTTAGCTAAAATACTCTCCTAATATAAGACTAGTCGATAGATCACCTGTAGATGAACAAGATAACATGCATCAGAGTAATTTTTCATGTGCAGTTTTTAAGAAAATCGGAACAAACAAACTTCAGTGGCGTTAAAAGCATATCGCTCGTCGCCAATAATAATTAACAGTTTCTATTTTTCGGGAAGAAATTGTTATTTATTTGTGTATTGTAAATGTAGCAAACTACATAACTAGCAAATTGCTATTTGTCTTTTCCTAACGGTGACACAATACTATTTACGCACTACTACTTATAATTTGAGTGGGTGCGTTACGAATCATAGAAGATGAGCATCCTTGAAGTGTTAACTTGAAAAGAGCCTTTGTATTTCAACTGTGCCCCTTCAGGCGCTGCTGTCAATGTGTATTTTCCCGTACCTCCCTCGAAAGAGGAGGAACAAGTTGCTGCAGCCGAGATCTTTCAATTGTTGAATGCAGAAGCGTTGCCACAATGAATTATTGCACGAACTTCGCTGTGCTCTGTCTTGTTAGCCATTCTAAGTAGCCTACGACCATCACTCGTCAAGACCAAATGACTGAATGGCAAATTGGCAACACAGCTGATATCATTCACTTCTTTTACCTAAGCAAAGGGAGAGTTTCCTCCGTCAGAGGGGGCGGGGTCCCGAATTATAGTTCGCATATTTTCCGAGAGCACACCTGAAATACACAGGCTTTATCAGATTTCTGATTCGCATTCCGCAGTAAGTCATTCTGGCATTTTATGCGGAGGGAGTATCGTCAGTTAAACCAAGATAATATTGAGATGGTATGTTTTACACATAGGGTCTACTGTGATCGACTTGCAAATTATCTTGAGTTTAGCTACTTGTTAGTTATTTCCAATGCAAAATGACTTCAAAGTTGTTAATAAATTAATCTAGAATGATGTTAATCAGTATAACTCAAATATAAATATACAGGGGGTTCATTTATTATGTAGCCAAAAATCCACTGATGAAATCCTCATACCTAAACAGCAACAACAAAAAGTCCATATTAACATAGGACGAAAAACGCGTTGTTTCAAAGTTACGAGATGCCGAAATAGAGAAAATTGTAACTTTGAGACTGCCTAGCCCAAAAATTATGAGATATATCAAAGGCGGTTAGAGAAATATTAGAGGAACTAGTACACTCTCTATCTAAATATCTATGTTTCAGTTGGGTTGTACCGGCGCACATGATTTTAGAGAGGTGGAAGAGCGGAATCTATGTCGCAGCCCCCTCTATAAAACCTGTTGCACCGATGCGTTTTAACTCTGAAACATGGTTACTTAGATTTACAGGAGATTTTAAATAAACCAACACTTAATTAGTTCAGTAATAAGTTTTAAAGAATAAGTAACAAGACAAAATAATAAAATTAAAACAGAAGAAATTAAATATTAATTCTTCTTAAGAAAAATAAACTGAAATTTACTTGTATTGAAGACTTCTCTACACATTAAGTAAGAAAAATAGTCTTTTTGAAAACAAACCAAAAATGTGATTCTGAGGGATTCATAATCGACTTAGTGCTAAATTCTAAACAATATTATTTCCACAGATAGTAGCATTAATTACAAATATTGAAATGTAATTATTATTATTATTACTCTTATTACACTTTTAACAATCTGATTTTGGTAATTCTTATTTTATTGATTAATAATTATATATATATAGGGTGTTAATGAACTATACCGAGAAACTTATTTTTATGTAAGAGGTGATTCTTCACATAAAAATAAGAGAAAAAGTTCCTATGGACCTATGGTGAAAAGTGCTTAGTTTCAGAGCTAGGGCTGTCCAAAATCGCGAAAAAGGCGGAAGTGTTAAGGATCGGCAGCAGCTCGGTCTCTCGTACTCGAGAAAACGCATGCTACGATGTTTTCTTTCACGCTTATAAGTGAAGAAAACGTGAAATATAACGTGACGAAATACATACCATCACACGTTATTCCGAACACACGCACACAGAAAAAACATGGAGCTGCCGGTTCCTAACACTTCCGCCTTCCCTCCAAAGCATTGGATGTCCACTGTTGCCAAGGCTTACCTCCTGCCTACTTTGGACTCTTGTTGAAATCAGGGTATACTAAAAACTCTATTGAGAGCATATCTGAGAATTACACCCTGTAGGGAATACCCTCTACACCTATTGACAATTGATGAAATATGCACTTTTGAATTGCATATGCGTGACTTCCTTTACGCTGATAAGGACAATCATCGACAGCTTCTGGAATTCGAACTAGGGCCTCTGGAAATTTGTCTTTTTTTGCGATTTTGGACAACCCTAGCTCTGAAACTATGCACTTTTTGCCATAGGTCCATATGAACTTTTTCTGTTATTTTGATGTGAGGAATCACCTCTTACAGTTAGTCGGTATAGTTCATTAACACCCTGTATATAAAAGACAATTATGAAAAGACGTCCCCGATTATATCCTTTTATGTCCGATTTCATGTTGCCAAATATATAAAATGTGCACAATGCTTTCAATGCTAGGATCGATCAAATTATTTCCCTATTATCGCAGTGGCGGCGTAAGGCAAACTGGGGCCCGGGGCCAGTGACGTAGGTTGGGGCCCCTTTTCAAACAATCGTAATTTATACACTTTTATTTTTGACACTCATTTACATAATCATTCTTTCTATTTGCTCCTCCTCCTTTCCCGTTGGTGTGTGTGTTTAGATCATTATAATCTGGGATATATTAAACAAATAGGGCTGACATTCAGCATCCCTGTCTATTTTTTTAAATGCTTACAACCGCCTTCAGGCTGGTATCTACAAATAAAACTGGACCACGATTATCATTGCATATTTTTTTTTCTTTTTGTTCATTTTTAAACAAAGGACACGATAGTAAAAGGATTAGAGATAGAAGTGTAACGGAAACTGCAATCCACAACAGAAATAACAATCTTAAGAACAAACAAAACGTAACAATCAAGAATCCAGAATTTATCCTACACCTATACTATCGTAGTATCAACGCGTACTGTAATTAGATGGAATAGTGGAAGTAATGCTCCTAATAATACAGTTAGAGACAAATTTACGTACAAAACTTAACAATGAGCTGATATTGCAAAAATTGCAAATAATAATATAACCGATTCGATTTTTAAATGTAAGCTCTATATTTTCTAGAATATTTTGGTTGGATTCTCGCCTTTGGTGTTTCTCCTGCACAATTTCTCATATGGTTAAGTTTATTCATAAATTCTCACCTGTCTGAATTTACGTTAGATGGGTTTTATTTGATTAATTTTTCTTCCTACAATTAGCCCCATTCACTTTAACATTCGGTTTCTCTCCAGTGATAATGTACGATATATTTAGTCCTGCTGCTTTTGCCGAAATATCAATGAATAGTTAAGCACTAGAATATTTCTCTCCTGCTTGTCTTTTTTTTTTTTTTTTTACTATTGTTTCCAGGTTTCGCACTTGTTTTATGATTATATTATTTTGTATTTAATAATTCAGTCATGTTTATATTCTGTCACTTATGACTATTTCTATTACCATTTACTAACATACTTAGTATTAGAATATATTATAACAAAAAATCCTGAATCTATTGAATAATTGGGGATATTATAGATTAAGTATGAGCACAGACCATCTATCCAGTATAGGGATGCATTCGAGTCGAGTCGAGTCGAGATTTAAGCCTGTCTCGACTCGTCTCGAGAAAATGTTGTCTCGACTCGTGTCTCGACTCGAAAATATGTTTCTGTCTCGACTCGTGTCTCGACTCGACAGTCTCTGTCTCGACTCGACTCGAATTCGAGTCGAGACGTCTCGAAATTCGAGTCGAGACAAAATGTACGAGTTAAAATATACGCACACATCAGCCAGACCATCATGACTACCTACCTAATTGTCAGTATGTCGACTTTTGGCATGGATAAAAACGGCGACACGTCTTGGCATACACGCAATGATCCTTGATAGGTCGCTGGAGAGAGCTGGCACCACATGTGCTCACTCAGCTCACCTAATTCCCGTAAATTCCGGGAAGGGGGGCGATGTATTCTGACGTGACGTTCAATCACATCCCACAAGGGACATCACTCAAATGTCCGGCTCCAATTTCAATGAAACTTTTTTTGCTGATAGAAGGCATGTATGCATCATTACTTGTGATGACAAATTTTTGCCATGGTGCATGTTTTCTATTTTTTTAATAACTTTTAAGAGTTGTGATGTGGTTATTAGAGATTACTACAGAAGTCCCTTACTACCCTTTGTAAACGGAGCGTTAATGAAGAAAAGTGAAGAAAAACCATGTGGATACATATAAGTCCTGGGGGGAAGTCGTATGGTAGATATGACCTTGATGGCAGCCATCTTGAAATCCGCCATTTTGAATTAAGGTCAAGTTTTCAAAATGGGAATAGGGTAATATGATACATAATTTTGGGCTAGAATTTAATTAGAAAAATAATGGTGAGGTCAGTTTTAAGATACACCCATTTGGGGGAAAGTTACAGGCATATTAATTGTTTTTACTTACTGTGTGCGTAAGTCCCTTCTTACTTTCGTCTCAAGACCTGTAAATCGATCGCAACGGCAGAGCCCGGTTTCGCACTAGTGTTTAGAAATCTTTAAACTCACTTGAGGCAATATTTGAGGATTATTGTTTTGTATTTTGCCTTTAATTAAATTTGAACCCACTTCATGATCTTGTGTAAAGTATCACTAAAAGAGAATTTCTGTTTTTATGGAGAACGTAAGCATAGCAATTATAAAAGGTGAGTAAGGTGCGTATGTATTTATAAGAAAGTTTATTTTACGAGTCTTTTGTGGTTCCGCCAACCTATTCTTTAGTTGTTTTTTTTTTTCAAAATACTCATATCTCATAAATAAAAGAGCTATTATAAAATCTCTTACCACTATTCTTTAATACTTATAAAATTTTATTTATTGTAAAAGCACTGGCGAGATATTCCTTATCGCCCAATAAAATTATCGTGGAGCTCCTTCGTGGCTAACGGTTAGCATACTTGCCTTTGGCGTGGGAAACCTGGGCTTGATTCCCGGTGGGAGTTCATGTGGTTCGGATTCCACGTTAATCAGTAGGTCCACGTCTCACATAGCCTCGCTGCTGAACGGGACGTTAAACTCAGAATCAATTCAACTCAAAATTATGGCTTTGACTTTATTATGATGTCATTAGTTTAAACGCCCAACTGCCCAGTAATTATAAACATTGACTACATTATAAAATTGTAATTTGTGACGACTAAAATATCAGAAATTAAAGATTATTCTTTGGGTTTTGGAACATTTTGAAAAACGTGAAAAAGTGGTACTGCACCGATACAACACACCTTTTGGATTTGTCATTGTGTAAAGTGATACAAACTAAAGAAGAATTACAACTTTATGAAGTTGTATTAGGACTTATTATTTAGAAATAAACACCAAATAAGTGTAATAGTTCATATCCGTATCAAATACCAAGTTTATGATGAATCAACTATACAAAGTAGGATCCAAAAACGCTCATTGCAATTTGTTCCATCCTTCAGTCTAACCAGGAACTGAAACATAAAGAGTGACATTTTATTTTTAAAGATACTTTGTCCAGCTAAGTATTGTGAAGGTTTATGTCAGTAGAAGGAATTGCATTCCATTAGACAAGCGCAATTTCACAAGTTTATGTACACATTACTAAATATCGAACACCCTTGTCCATATGATTAGCGTACGCGTCTTTGGTACGGGAGACCTAGGTTCGATTTCCGATGGGAACTCCTGTGGTTCTGAACCCACGTTAATTTGTAAGTTCACGTCTCATATAGCCTTGATGCTGAAAGGTACACTAAACTCTAATCTAATACTAAATACAAATATTTAAAGAAAAATGATGACGCACCAAGATGACGTGAATTTGGCTATCAAATCCATTTTGTGTTTTCAGTTATTTTCTAGTAGTATTTTTTCTAGGCATCCTTTCAAAAGACAGTGATGCAAATTTCGTAACTGCGAATTCCTATTAGAAGCCATGAAATTATCCGATTAGATGCAAAATTTTCCGTCCACTAAAATAGATACCGTAAATTTACAATATCTAACAATAAATAATTTTGAAACATATCGCTTTCCAGGGAAAAAATGAAGTGAAATCTTTGAGTTTTACGTCCCACGGTTATGCCGGTTAGGCTAAAGGAGAGGGGGTGATGATGAGAAATTAGTGAAATCATGGAATGAAGAAAGTGGGAGGAACGGAAGAACCCCGAGGAAACCCACGCACACGGTGTTTGTCCACCACAAAATTCACTTGGTGCGAGCTAGTATGAACCCAAGCGCCAGAGGTGAACGATCTACCACTGAGCCACCGCGGCCCCGCTTTAGAGGGTCCATGACGTATAGTTGAACTCATTCTCGTAGTATGAAAGGCATTATTTATAATTATGCATGATAGGATCACAAACAATATTCAAAATATTATATGCACTTTCTTTTAACAAACATTATATTGTCTTTTATGGTATGGAAGGGAATGTTATGTTCGAAAAAAAAAAAGTCCTTAACACGATTCTTGTTGCTACACACTGTATGTTCCTAGCCACAGAAAAGATGCAGCGATAGATAGGCTATTTTTCAATTGCTTTACATTAGCTTGATGTTTCAAGTCTTTTGTGTGTTTCTGAAGTTCACTTTTACCACAAAAGAGCTCAATATTAACATGTCTTACATAGCTTGGGTTCGATTCTCAACACGGACTGCAACTACCCGTTAAATTGTGCATCCGAAAGGCACTCTTTGTTAAACCTCGCTTATCACCGCTCATCTTAATAATATATATAACTTCACCGCGAAGCAAATGTTGCATTTCTCTCTTTCATCCTAACACAAAACAAAACTAACCACAGCTGTGACACGAAGGAGCTATTTCGAAAAGAAACAAGCTGTGCTTAATAGAGATGTGTACCAAATGATAGAAGTATAAAGTATTGTTTTCTTTCCTGTTTATTGATATCAGTTGGCGTTCTTAATGAGTTTACTCATTAGTTTAGAAAGAGTATATATGGAATTTGGACATATGTTGTACGTATTCTCCAGAGAAATTGATGAGACCAGAAAAATTATAAGGACAGATGGGATAGGTTTAAGCGCATCTACGTGACTTTATCAAATATTTATTCTCCATAATGGTACCACGCGGAAAACTTGGTATAGGCCTACTTTTATCTTTGCCTCCCTCTGTTAGCTGTTTTGTATCATATATATCGGATTGTTTTGATATTTCTTCTGATCATTAAAACAACAATGGTACCTGTGTGCGAGCAGAAATGCAAAAGCACAAGGTAACTTCCTATTTGTTTTGGAAACAACAAACCCATTTCACGTGTGCGAGAGAAATTGAGCACAGCGAGATCGGGTGTTTACTCACGGTCAGTTTGCAGGAGGAGTCCATGGTAAAAGATTTGACTATCTCGAAAACACTCGCAAAACCTTACAAATACAAAAGACTGCGCTTCAAAGAAAGTTTAGACACAGATGTTTCAATTTTCTTTTAGCATCTTTCTTCAGCAAAAGAGTCGGTTCATTGTATTCGAAAAAGGGAAGGGAGAAAGGGTGAATTTATATTTTATGTGGGGGGTAACGTTGTAAGTAGTATAAACAATACATACCGCTTCCGACTCTGTACTGAAGCACTTCATTTAGCGGTATATCACTAGATCTATCCTGACCCTCATCCCACCTCAAGTTGTAAAGTAGAAAGGGACAGAAGTATTCAACATGACTGCGCACTTGAGTTTCAGTTCACAATACTAAAACCAGTGAGCAAGTAAACAGTCCTTTGTAGGATCGTGTTTTACTTCTTGAATTTATTTTTGAACATTTCTGTGAATTCAACAACAGAACGCAGTAGAAATACGGACTAGTTTTTACTCCAACCATTACTTTCGCTCCAACCCAGGGATGCCACATTTATGATTTCGTACTAGATTTAGTGATTTTACTATTGAACTAGTGATCTAGTACGTACTTTGGGTAAATAGGCACATTCTAGTGATTTTTTTGCATTTTTTTCTGATGCAGACAAATGACAAGGAAATGGTTCTTAAAATAAAAGGAAGAAGTATATTGCAGTTCAAAACAAATGTAGAAACTTTAAATTATTTTTTCTTTTCTCTCTGACTGAATGAAACCCCTGCTGTGTAACGACCTTAGGTAAACAACGGCTATCTTTGGACCGCTACCTCCTTTTGTTAGCCGACATGAGATGGGTTACTTTTTTTTTGAAGAAAGTGAAGAAATAATTATCCAGTACATTTACGGTTTGTCAGGCACACAGGCGCAGTCTGCAATTGTTTCCTAACGAATTTTAGCAACATAACATAAATAAAACATGTGTACCAGAAAATAGAGGCAGTACAAACGGACATTTTCATCTGTGACACATTTGATGAGAAATATAGTTAGATGTCATGTGCAAGCACTCTAAACATGTCCTATCCTTTAATTCTATTCGTATGTTTATGTAGGTGAGACTGAGAAATCAAGAAACAATAATAACTGGATTTCTTCCAGGGCAAAAATATAAATGTGTAGGGGTTACACTGGGACTTTAATTGCGTCCTTTGTACAAGATTAACAAGTAATCGCAATTTTACAAGATTAACAAGTAATCGCATTTTTTAAATTTATCTTAGTTCTTGGGGAGAGGATGATGGAAGCGAACCCTCGTAAGGATCTCTGCAAGAAAACATGAATACTATCCACTAGTGTTTGTTACATTACACAAAATAGTTATATATATATATATATATATATATATATATATATATATATATATATATATATATATATATATATATATATATATATATATATATAATATTGAGTTTTAGTCTGGGTTTTCATTCTGCAGGAGAGGGGGGATAGTAATACCTGGCGAACATTTTCTATTCTCAGAGTGTTGCAAATGATAGCATTTCCTCCATTATAACTTGGCCAAGCTAGTTGCATTATATATAAGGATTAAGTTAGCCTAAAAAGCTTAAATTTTTATGGCAGTTTTACTCTGTAGCCATGTTTCTCATTTTCGGTCTACGGGACTCTGTGTCCGGAAATTTTCGATGGCTTCCAAGTTGGAAAATAAGTGTATCAAAGGCATATATATTATATGTATGGTTATATGAGGCATGGATCTACAGTTTAAAGTGGGATACCGGTAACAACTTCATGAGCTTCCACCGTAAATCGAACCAGAGTCTCCCGCGATCAAAGTGTATGTGTTAATCATACAGCCACGAGGAAATTCACATAAGCACACACACATATATATTGTTGAGTTGGTTTTGACTTTACCGTCTCTTTCAGCAGCGAGGGTATATGAAATGTAGACCTACTGATAACGTGGAATCCGAACTACATGAGCTCGCACCGGGAATTGAACCCGAGTCTTCCACGGCAAAGACGCGTACACTAGCCGCGGAGTTCACACACACACACAGAATCAGAGTTCTCACACACCAAGGGTGAGAGCTGTGCCACTGAGTCACAGCGGCCACGGGGCTAGGTCGAGTCCACTTTACGTTCATAGTTTCTTAGTACATAAATGTTACGATTATGAAATAGATTTTCCTTAATGAGCTGCATAAAAACAAAAGCTTTCGAAATGCATTAAACAATTAGCTCGATTTGAGTGTGAACTTAAAGTTATATCAGAGTGTAAATACGGATACGCACCAAAGCTCGAAAACTTAATACACTATTTCTCCTATATAGTCAGCATGTATCAAGCAATCGTTCAGCTTTCATTTGAGAGGATGGAAATCGAAGGCCCCTGAACAACTATGTTACTAATGTGCGGAATGTATTTATCTTACAGTGAACTGCTTTGATGCCAAGTGGCCTAACTCCAAAATTGAAATTTTCCAGGAGTGAAAGTTGAAGTTCAATATCTCATGAACAATCCATATTTCTTTTATGTTGGGAACCAAAACCATAACTACTGTATGTAGTTCATTGTTTTATAACTTAGTGTTTACAAAAATCCTTTTAAAAAATACCTATTCATAGAAGTGAATGGTACTTATCTGTACTAGTTCTTGGTATCCAAGCAGTCCATTTATTGTAATACTAGCTTAATATACCCATTCTTCGCATGGGGGCTGTATTTGGAAGTCAACACCTGTGGAAGTATCACCATTCATTTCAGTGACCGCGAAAACTATGGATTTGACACTAGTATCAATCAATATGGGCTATTTATACATGTCTCGGTATTCCTCACCCGCTGACACCCGGCCCGCATACAGTAGTAGATGAATTTGCAAGTCATCGCTGATGGAAGTGTCACCATTGATTTCAGCGACCGTGAAAACTATGGATTTGACACTAATGTCGATCAATTTGGATTACTGTTACTACATGTCTCGCTAAACGCCACCCTGAGACCCCCTGGTTCCAATTTTGACAAAAACGCTTCGCCTTAGACTGGGACCTGGACCAAGGTATCCGTGACCAAAATTTGGTAACTCTCGGTCAACTTGTCTGGTCCCCAGGTCGGTCCCAGTAAACGTCCCCCCGAGACCTCCTGGTTCGAAATAAAAAAAAAACGCTTCGTCTTGATCTGGGGCCTGGACTAAGGTACCCGTGACCAAATTTTGGGAACTCTCGGTCCACTCGTCTGGTCCCCAGATCGCACACAGACAGACAGACAAACACACAAACAAACTCTTTATTTTATTTATATTAGATAAGATATACTATGTAAAATAGTCTCGTATCATAATATGTGATGTACAACAAATGTTACATTATATATTATCCGTAGCTCGTGATATGCTGCAACATATTAAAGCCTGAGAATAGTTGGGCAGGCGAATAATCCAGAAGTTACGTAACCCTATTGCGTTCATGGGAACGAAAACACAATAATTATAACTATGCTAAATTAGTATAGACTACCAACTGCTCATTCAGAGAATTTGTGAAGTTCACTTTATCGCAATAGTTTTTTACAAACTAGATTTAGAGTACGGATAATAGTTTTATACAAACTAGATAATCAATTATTATTATTATTATCATTATATTTGCAGTACAACCAAATACAACGACATTAACTATTAGTTCTAATTAACTGAATTGAGCTGAAAATCAAATCTTGATCTTTAAAGATTAACTATTAATTTTATGCGTTCTGTACCTTTCTGAAGGAATAAAAGCTGGAATTGGTTTTAAGGCTGTTTCTGAGTGAATACTTTCTTCAAAATAATATTAAAAATTATAGAAAGATTTTCGAGACATTCGAGTCGAGTCGAGATTTTTAAGAGCCGTCTCGACTCGACTCGAAAATTCGAGTCGAGAAATACGTTTGTCTCGACTCGTCTCGAATTTTACAAAGTGTGTCTCGACTCGAATCTCGACTCGAATTCGAGTCGAGTTTCGAGACATGTCTCGACTCGAGCGCATCCCTAATCCAGTAGGGGTTATACCATCCTATTTTTCATTACCACCTATCACCAATCAATTGACAAACCTTTATAGTTTTTTATTACTCTTTCGGTACTTTTGGGGGGCGCGGTGGCTCAGTTTTAGAGAGTTCACCCCAGGTGCTTGGGGTTCCTGGTTCGATACCAGCTCGCGCCGTGTGGACTTTGTGGTGGACAAACACCGTGCTTGTGGGTTTTCTCGGGGTTCTCCCGTTTCCTCCCACTTTCTTCATTTTACCTTTTCATTCATTTCTCATCATCACCGTCCCCTTTAGCCTAACCGACATAACCGTGGGACGTAAAACAAAGATTTCATTTTCTTTTGGTACTTTTGTATTTTTATTGCCTTTACTTGAAACATGAAACTACTTTCAAGAAGTAGTTCCACTATCATATTAGACTATGTTCCACAACATGCAGAATGATACCTTCCTTGCTTTGGTAGCAGCGAAAGTCTCAACTATATTATCAGAATCCAGTGGATGCTATTTCATTTTCGATAGAAAGAATGGCCAGATTCGTGAATCTTTCCTGACTCAAGTATGATTTTATCAATTTCATTTTGGTGAAAAACCTTTCACATGACCCGACAGATACGGGCAGTGTTATCAAAATCTGAAGAGCGGTTGCCAAACTTTAGTAAATTTCAAGCCCCATTTAAGATACATATTCCAGGATACCTTGTGGGGAAAAGTCAAGTTGTTCTTTAGCTTTCTGAGCACACCTTAGTGAACGGATTAAATCCTTACAATCCTGAAATAATACTAAGCCATCCAGGTCATTCGGGTGGAACAAAGCCAAATCAGAGCAACATGCTTTTAGTCTCTCCTCGCTCTCATTATCTAGCTGCTGCACAAAATTGGCCATAGAACACAGGAAGCCAAACCTGTCGTTCAGGTCGTGCATCTGAGTAAAATAATCATACATTTGTTGTCTCATCTCATCTACAATTTCATTGCTAGAGTGCTTCACTTCGGCCTGTGCAGTCAGGGGTTCATTCTTTGCTTCTCCAGGCATGCATCTTCTCCTACTGTATGTACCCACAGTTATGTTCCATGCCCTGCAACTTCTTTCAGCTGTGGATATAATTTCCTTGCCCAGCTCAAATCTCCAGATATTAATGGTGTTAACCAGGTTCTGTAACTGAATAAGAGTTTGATTGAAACTCATATCCTGAGATTGAAGGCATTTTTGGATCCGATCAATATATGAGGGATTTGCAGACCAGAAATATAGTAAAGCGATGAAGTTAAATGACTGGATGCTTGCAAGAAGAAGACCAGCATCTCTTCTACTATCAAGCGTTTCAATCGAAGTGTCACGCAGATCTTCCAACAGAGCAATTACTTCATCCAATTGACTGGAAAGTGCCTTTAAAGCATCTGCTTTTGAACTCCATCTAGTGTCATTTTCATGTTTCAGACCAATTTTTACGTGATTTTTCAGCACGTTCCATTGGTGAGTAGATCTAGAGAACAATACCAACAAACGTTCCATTTCTCCCAACAAAGTCACCGCCAGAACGTTAACGTGCGCAGCATGTAAGCTACAAGATTCAATAAATTATTGTTACAAGGAACGAAAATGGCCAAAGGACATATTCCGTATCAAAGTTTGAACTCCAGAATATTGCCCGGCCATTGTAGCCTGATTATCACAAGACTGGCCTCTGGAATCTTAATACCAAGCCTATCACATTGAAGTTTCTTCAGTATTTCAGCAGAAATACTCTCAGCACTCTTTCCTTCGACAGAGATGAAATCAATAAATGTTTCCCGAACTTAAACAGAATCACGTTGTATGTCAACAAATCGAATGATTTGTGACAAGTGTTCCATATGAGAAATCAGGAGTTGAATTAAATATAATGCTGAAGTATTTTGATTATTTGGACACTTGTTTTCTTATTGAACATTTTCTTCACTCTAAATTTGTGGGCTGAAATGTAAATTCATACGCCAAAAATCAAGAGCAGAAATGGGGAAACTAGCTAAGCAAAAGGGTTTCGCTTGCTGAAAATTCGACTTGTAAAGGACAAAAGAATAAAGACAGAAGGAAAACAAGTGAATCAGCGACTATAGCGTCTGCACCAGAGTTTTAATTAGGAACAGAATGCTAGTACCCTAATGAAGCATTATATACGTTGATCCCTTCTTTCTACCCTTCTCTTGAACTGATATATGAATAAATAAATAAATAAATAAATAAAAAGTGATAGTTTAGGAAGCAGGCTAACAGACGGGTCACCATTACTTCCATCATAAGACCTTAGAATGTAAATAACACAATATACTTTGACTTCCATTATATTTTAATCTACACTCAGCTTTTCCTTTAAATTTCTCTGAGGTTATTGAACAAAGTGAAACTTTTATTTTATTCATATTTCAATACACATACATTTTTTCCTTTAAATTTCTTTGGGGCCCCAAGAGAGTAAAACATTTATTTTTATTTTTCACCTACATTCAACTTTTTTTATTTTCTTGGGGGCCCCAAGAAAGTGAAACGTCTGTTTTATTTTTTCGCCTGCATTCAGCCTTTTCCTTTAAAATTCTTTGGAGGCCCCCAAGAGTATAAAACATTTACTTTATTTTTCACCTATATTCAGAGCTTTTTCCTTTAAATTTCTATGGGAGCCCCCAAGATAATGAAACTTTTATTTTATTTATTTTAAATCTACATTCAGTTTTATTCTTTAAATTTCTTTCGGGTCTCCAAGAGAGTGAGGCCCGAAGATTATAGTTTGTTTAGCTCAAACAGAAATCCAGTACTGATTAGCTTTACTAGACATATATTTTTGTTGTTTCATCCGTTATTTGGTGTAATATTGATTGACAATTAATTGCGTTTACATTTAGGGAAGATGTGGATTATAAACCTTGATGGCCCTTGTATTGCTCATGCTAACAAGATTCCGTAGTAATTATTTTTACCTACCGTCGGGGACCCCCACGAAGTGGGGCCCGGGGCGGCGGCACCGCTCGCCCCGCCCTTGCGCCGCCACTGTATGGACGCATTACATCTCGAATTAACATTTACATGTAAACTGATTTTAAACCATACTGAGAAAAATACCTGTGCTTTTAAACAATAAATATGAGTTTTTCACAACCAGAGTTTGAATTATTCTTGAAATAACGAGAGTTTGAATTATTGTTGAAATAACAACGAAAATTTGAATTCATGTTGAAATAACGACGAGAGTTTGAGTTCTTGTTGAAATAACGAGAGTTTGACTTTTTGTTCAAATAACGAGAGAGAGAGAGAGAGAGAGAGAGAGAGTTAAAGTAGAACAAGGTCGTTGTCCAGCCACTCTTTATCTACCACTGACTTTGTTAACCTAGCTGCACAATATTACAAGTTCACGTGTGTATTGTATGTATAGTATAGTGGTAGAGATATATGTAAAACGAAAATGTTCTTTAGCTGTGTTCATTCGCGAACGGTAGACTTGCAACTAACTTCAGTATTTTTTTCTTTAATCTCTTGTCGCCCTCTCTCATTGTTCCTAGATTTCCTTGTAAGTTTAAAACTTCGTTCCTGATTGGTTCTTGGACATTGGTGTTCCCAATTTTTAAAAAAATCAGTTGAGATGTTTGTCGTCCTTTCTAGTAGTGAAAATATCTGAGACGTGACATGACCGAATTTCACATATATTCGTCGATATCTTAGATTTTTTTTTTTAACGATAGTCTGGTATATGTGTCCTATGATATTCCAAATTCTTAACTTTGTATATAATAGGTTGGCTCTCGAACATAATGGAAGTTCGTGAAAATTGTGGGGCGGAAAGTAGCTGCCTGCGTGTGATTGACTAGGTCGGTCGCTTTCTATTTAGAATTCTTTTGGTCATCTTGCCACAGAAGAACGCAATTGCAGAGAAAAATATAATAGAATGAAAGATCAATATCCTTTTAAAAAGTATTGATGAAAAAGAACGTTTATAATTTTAAATATCAAAAATAAATGAATAAACAATTAATGCGTAACAGAGCAACTGCTACAAGTAGTGAATGTTGTGAAGGTACTTTCTTAATTGTAGAATCCATTATAGGAAAACAAAGGTAGTACTAGGAAAGGAGTCACAAAAATTTTAAAAAAATAATCCGTTTTCTCCTAACAAAAGCAGCCTTTTTATGGAAAAATCATCCTAAAAAGCAGCCTTTTTGTATTTAAAAAATTAAAAAAAAGCCGGGGTTTTTGCATCTCTTATTGACAGAAGATAAAAAACTTCGTCTACATTTAAGTTTTATCTTATACCTTAATTATTTTACGTTATAATTGAACAATAACATTCTAAATATGTTTTTCAGTAGTTTTTCCTTCTTTTGAAACCTGGAGGTCGCGTTGGCTTAGTGGTAGAGTGTTCACGTCTGGTGTGTGGGATACCTAGTTCGATCCCAGTCAGCCCCAAATGATCTTTGTGGTGGACAAACACAGGCCCGTAGCCAGCCCAAAAACTTAGGGGGGGCCCGGCTGAAGTTAGGGGAGGCCCGATCACACCATATTATAGTTCATCACCATATTATAATTCTTTTGCAAGCCTACTGTAAAACTTTTAGGGGGCCAGCGAAAATTTAGGGGGGCCGGCCCCCCTAGACCCCCTGGATACGGCCCTGGACAAACATCGTGTGCGTGGGTTTTCTCTGGATTATCTCGTTTCCTCCTAGTTTCAACATTTCATTCATTTCTCTTCATCATCGCAAGCACGTAGCCAAGAAAGAAAGGGGGTCCGGGGGATCCGGACCCTTCCCCTTCGATACCAGAAATAAAAAAAAAACTTAAGGAAGGATTAAACAAAATGAAATGAGAAAAAGAAGGATCAATGTTTAAAATTAAAAAAAAAAACTACAGGAAGCTTTTGGTTACTCTTTCTTATGAGGAGATTTGTATTATTTGCAATACACGGTGGCCAGGTAAGCGAGATATCCTGGAAGAGTAAGGGAATTTGAAATTTCAAGAAAAGTTACTGAATTCTCAGAATTTCTGCTACTAGTCAGGAAGATTTTAAGCTTCCGAAAGCATAGTGCCGTTGTGTAACAGCGTGGACATTTTTTTTAATCATAATTTTTCGTCATCGCATCCTTGCAGTATCAAACATGTTATTTCAAGAAAAATTTTCTACTGCTCCATTACTCTATCATTTGGAATCGACAGTAGTTGGCGGAATAATAAAAACAAAAAATTGTGTGGAAAGTTCTCTTAGCATTTGATTCAACATAGAAAGGAACGCAGATATTGTAAAATAGTTTATAAGACATTATTGAGTATGTAGTTTTTATAATAGTGAATATGTACTTTTTATAATAGTTGAGGTCATAATGAAAGGAAAATTGTTATATTTGAATAAACTGAGGAAGGGCGTAAATATTGTAAAATCTTCAATGCGTTTATTATTATTATTATTATTATTATTATTATTATTATTATTATTATTATTATTATTATTATTATTATTATTATTTTACTCGAGATTTCTTCATAGTTTGTTATTAAAATACTTACCAACATATTCTCATTTTATTGTCCTAACAAACCAATATATGTTGATAGTAGAGTAGTTTAGATTGATCAAGCTCCTGTGCGTTCAGAATTTCGTGTTACGGACCACCCCTTCACGAAATCCTGGCTACGTGCCTGGTCATCGTCTCCTTTAGACTATACGGTATAGCTGTGGGACAGAAAACTGAAAGATTTCATTTCATTTGTTTTTCCCTTTGAAACCTTCAAAAATGTTGAGTTTGTAAAGAAAAGTTTGTTTACTTTTAACAAAATGTCATTTAAAAGATATGTGACATTTTGTTTCGGTACGTAGCTATACACTTTACTTAATAAGCGATTTTATGAATATAATGTGACTAAAAAATACGCGTTATATTTATTGAAATTACAAAGGGAAACAGTCTAATGATAGCAAATATTAATAAATAAAGATATGAAAATTAACTGATTTTTAAAAAAAAGAACATTATATTTAAAAATTATATAACTAAAATTATTTTTAAAGAATATTATATCACTTACCAGCTAGTGACGTTAACTGTTTCAAAATGAATCTCTGTTTATCCATTAGAGCAAATCTGGTTTTCAGAATAATAATAAAAGCAAGACAGGCACTGACTCAAACTTATAAGTATTAAGCGGTACACATTTACTCAGTTCACGATTTCCGAAGTTACTATACACAATAGAATGTTCTAATGCGAAATTACGTTCTAAGTTTGGAATTACCTTTGGAATCCATATATGTATATATACAAACATACACCAATGAGATAAAAAAGACAAGGAACCGGTATTGGCGAAGCAAGTTCACTTCTTCTCTTATTGATCAAGGTCATAGACTTTGTTCTCTAATTGCTTACAAGTTGTGACGTCAAAACATAATAAGAGGTAATTATTTGTTGTAAACTTAAGAAAACTCTATTAATTCTACAATACAATTATTCTACAATCTTATATATATTGAGCTAACTCCTGGTGAGGGAGGTTCTTGGCAGTATTTCTTTTAGGCATACTTCAGAGCATGCCGGTAGCCAGCCCAAAAATGTAGGTGGGGCCGGTAGAAGTTAGGGGGCCGACCCAACCATATTATAGTTCATCACCATATTATAATTCATTTGCAAACCTACCGTGAAAATTTAGGGGGGCGACCCCTTAGCTCCCCCCGTGGATACGGGCCTGCTTCAGAGCCGCCCAAGTCCTCTCCCGGGACTAAGATAAAATAAATTACAATTGTGCTTTTATCATTCTTATGCAGGGCAGGTACTTTAACGAATCGTGTCCTAGTGCAACTCCCTATGATTGTGCTCCCTGGATAAAAATTTCTGGAAGAAAGCCTGGTTCCTGGTTCGATTCCAGGCCATGTCAGTTTATAGCAGGGACGGATCCAGGACGGACTTCTGGGGGGGCGGTCTGTAGTAATACTGCTACTTTTAAGAGCTCCAAACTTTTTATGGATGGGTTTATTTATATATAAAATAAGAAACTTACCTCTTCTGGGGAAGGCGATCGCCCCGATCGCCCCCCTGGATCCGCCCCTGGTTTGTAGCAGACAACAGAAGGAATGCACACGAGTCGAGACACGTCTCGAATCTCGTCTCGACTCGACTCGACTCGAAAATCAGACGAGATTCGAGTCGAGGCACGTTTTGTGCAATTCGAGACGAGTAGAGACGACAGTGTTCGTAAAAATCTAGACTCGTCTCAAATGTCTCCAAAACCTTTGCATTTTTAAAAAATTATTTCCAAGAAACTATTCAGTTAGAAAGCTATTCTGCCTAATAACCAATACAAACTTATTATTTTAAAAATATACAGAATTCGTAAAGTAAATAGTTATCTTTTTGTCAGCAAACTTTGATTTTATCTTTTTTTAGTTGATTAATAATTGTAACATTATGTCTAGATATTTGATAGTACTTCAAATATAAAAGCAAGACTTTAATACCTATCCAGATATCTAGTTAGTATAGAACTATTGCGATAAAGGGAACTTCACAAATTCTCTGAGTGAGTACTTGGCAGTCTATAGTAATTTAACATAGTTATGGTTATTGTATTGTCATTACTATAAACGCAATAGGCCTATATAATAACTTCTAGGCTATTCATTTCTGAAACTATTTTGAGGTTTTAATGTGTTGTAGCATATCATTAGTTATATATGTAGTACGTATAATATAACTTTTGTTGTATACCACATATTATGATATGGATAAAAGTATATTACAATATTTGATGCCAAGTGATGCCAATAAATGAACCAAGGTCTAACTCCAAAAAATGTAAAAAGAACAGTTTCCATTTGGTTGTATAGGTAGGTATTTTCTACTAAAGATTTTTGCAAAGGCTAAATTATAAAACTACATAGTTATGGTTTTGGTTGCCAACAACACAAAATTATGGATTGTTCATAAAATATTGAACTTCAACTTTCAGTCCTGGAAGTTTTCAATTTGGTGTTAGGCCGCTTGTATTCCAAGCGATGTCCTCACTTTACTTTAGTTCAGGAGCCTGGAGAATTTTACGTAGGCAATAGTGGTACCCAATCAGGAATCAGGGATTTTCTTTCGCTGTTTCTTATATTAAATCCGTGACTACCTCTGTAGTCATAGTGTCTGATGAAACCAAACTGAATAGTTAGCGAGACTGTTACACGTTTATATATATATATATATATATATATATATATATATATATATATATATATATATATATATATATATATATATATATATATATATATATATATATATATTATACGTATATAGGGTGTTTCAAAACAACACCGACAACGTTTGGGAAATGATTCCTGATACCAAAATAAGACAAAAAGTATAGACCATCCTGGGCGCACTAATGCTTCCTTTCGGAGTTATAGGCTACCGAAAACATGAAAAAATGAACATTAGAGGTCCATAGCTCCAAAACTATGGCACCCACTTAGGAACTAGTATGTGCCCTATCCAAATATCCAAGTTTCAGAATCCTTTGGTACTTTCGCAACAATTTTTATAAAAGAGGTAGTTGGTGAGTACTTCAAATTATATGCCCATAGCTAAACTCCCTGTATAAAAATTGCTTCGTGAGTACCTTAGGATTCTGAAACATATGTTTCGGGATAGTTCACATATTAGTTCCTAAGTGAAGTCTTGACCCGACTACAGTAGGTTCTATAGTTTTGGAGTTTCTAAGTATATGAATATTATGTAAATGAAACCAAAATTATTACTTTTAACTTCCGTTTAGCTTATGTTTTTACCTATTTCTTGACCATTTCTTTCCTATGGTCTTTATCAGGGTATGAACTTATTCCAAGGGAGTGAGGATCCTGAAGATATTCAAGTGCTTCTTCTTTCTTGTTAGAAAATTCGGTAAAAAGAGAGAGAGAGAAAAGAAAATAAACTATTTAAGCTTCCCATTCCCTAAGTATACGAAATTCCCAAAACTTCGTTACTTCGTTTTACTTACAACTTAGAGTGCAAGGAGAGCATTTGTAGAAAATTTCAAGGTCCTGTGGTTTATAATTTCAAAGATCTGGCAAATACCAATGTATTTAAGCCCTTATCCCTCCTTAGGATGTGCAATTCCCTAAACCTCGTCTTATTTGCAGCCTAGGATGACAGAAGAATATGAATACAAAATTTTTAAAAAATCAAAAAATGAAATCTTTGAGTTTTACGTCCCATGAATATGCCGGTTAGGCTAATGGAGACGGTGATGATGAGTAATGAATGAAACGGTGGAATGAAGAAAGTGGGAGGAAACGGGAGAACCCCGAGGAAACCCACGCACACGGTGTTTGTCCACCACAAAGTTCACTTTATACAAAATTTTAAGGTCCTACGTCTAATATGGTTTAGGAGATCTGGCATGGCAAAATTTAATTCAACACTTCATAAGTATGTTGAAAAACCCCATTCTGTCTACAGCCTAGGGTCAAAGGTTATCTATCTCTCTTGTTTTGCTTCCATTATATCATGGCAATCATACAGAAGATTTTTTTTCAGAAGATACGTTTCATATAAGCACGTACATAATGCAATACTAGAGCTTTTCTATTTCAAGTGTGCCCTCGGAAAATATGCGAAACATACTTCAGGCCCCGCTACCCTCTGACGGAGGAAAATCTGCTTAGGGAAAAGAAGTGAATGGCCTCAGTTGCCAATTTGTCATTCAGTCGTTTAGTCTTGACAAGTGAAGATCGTTACTTCAGTCCCAACCCCGCTGCCCTCTGACGGAGGAAACTCTCCCTTTGCTTAGGTAAAAGAAACGAATGATGTCAGCTGTGTTGCCAATTTGTCATTCAGTCATTTGGTCTTGACGAGTGATGGTCGTAGGCAACTTAGAATGGCTAACAAGGCAGAGCACAGCAAAGTTCCTGCAATAATTCATTGTGGCAACGCTTCTGCATCCAACAATTGAAAGATCTCGGCCGCAGCAACTTGTCCCTTCTCTTTCGACGGAAGTACGGGGAAACACACGTTGACAGCAGCGCCATCAGGGACACACTTAGAATAGAAAGTCTCTACCACTAACAACAAAGCTATCATTCATCTTCCTACCATTCAGTTACTTCTTCTAAATAAGTAGTTTCAATCTTCACCCATGACCTCTTCTACACATTTTTGTGTGGGGGGAAGTCCTCCGTAAAAGACGCCCCTGAGTAGTTATATGGATCAATTGTATTGTACGCGATAATGACTATGAACTCCTCTTATTCCAATATCATAAACTTCTGTTACCGGCCTGTCTCCGTTTCCTGTCATTCTCTCTGGCTGCAATGGTACTTAACCTTGTGTGAATATACTAGAATGACACGACCAGTTTTTAACGGGATTGTCCCCTTTTTCAGAAGGTCGACCGGTGTATCAAGAAAAATGCAAACTGGAGCAAAATTTAACTTAAAAAAGAAAAAGAAAGCAAGAAAGCAATGGTCCGTTCATTTTTGCTTGAAGTTAGGTATTTTAGCTTTAACGCAGTGGCGTAGCAATGCCAGGTTGGGCCCCGGGGCAGACATTGGCCAGGGGGCCCCCTAAGGAAAAGTAACATATTGGTCATATAATCACCTTTTTATTTTTGACATACAAACACATCATTTAGCAGTACCTTTTTGAGGTACACTCATGTCCAAAATTATTGTCTCATGTCTATAAATATGTTGTTGTAGGAATAAAATTTGATAACGAATTCGCCCGGTATTTCTTATAATGTTAGTAGGTGTATAATCGGCAAAAACATATGTGACAAATTTCATGTCACAAGAGCAGTAAATAAGAACAATAAAACGAAAATAAAACTTTCTTGTCCATTTAGCAACATTTTGTTTTACTCATTCTAATTTTCGTATTTATAATTCTTTTCCTATGAAATTTACCACAAATGTACATTTCCCAATTATACACATAGTATCAGTATTAAAAGTACCCTACTAAATCATTATCAAATTACGTATATTCTTACAAGAAGACAGTTCTAGATATGCGACAATTATTTTGGACATGAGTGCACATATTTTAATATCATTTATAGTTTTTAAGTTGCATATTTTTTTTAAAATTACATTTTTTTCAGACAGAAGAAAAGATAGTGATCTTAATCCTGGGAAATTCATAAAAATAAATAAATTTAAATAAAATATTATAAGAATTTTCGAATTTTTAAAAAATAATTACTTTTTCAAGCATAATGAAATAACTTAAAACTTGGTAGAAGTAATCCTATAACTCCATTCACATTAGCTTTGCACCGAAAACTAGTACAACTAATTATTTTTTTACCCTGTATTTAGGGGAGGGAGTGTTTCGAAGTTGATTTTTTCGTCTTTGAACGTTGATCTATGAAAAGAAAAACTTGATCCTATTACGCATAGAAATTATCCTTGGACGAAATTTTGATGCAAACTTATCGCAAATCAAGTGTAAATGTATTTGTTGAGCTGAGCGAAGCGAAGCTCTTATACTCGGGTTAGCCGTTTGGTTGTCCGCGAACTCCTCCTAGACCGTTTGGCCGATCTCAACCAAACTTAGCACGCTGATAGAGTATGTCGTGCTGAGTGACAACATAGGTCGAAATCAAAAATCCGATGTACCATCGAAGAATAATCACCGAAAAACGCTTCCTCCTAGACCGTTTGGCCGATCTCAACCAAACTTAGCACGCTGATAGAGTATGTCGTGCTGAGTGACAACATAGGTCGAAATCAAAAATCCGGTGTACCATCGAGGAATAATCACCGAAAAACGCTTCCTGATTACGTAGTTTAAGCTCGCTCAGCTCATTTCATTGCAATCGGGTATATCCATTGCATTCCTAGTTGAGCTGAGCGAAGCGAAGCTCTTATACTCGGGTTAGCCGTTTGGTTGTCCGCGAACTCCTCCTAGACCGTTTGGCCGATCTCAACCAAACTTAGCACGCTGATAGAGTATGTCGTACGGAGTGACAACATAGGTCGAAATCAAAAATCCGATGTACCATCGAGGAATAATCACCGAAAAACGCTTCCTCCTAGACCGTTTGGCCGATCTCAACCAAACTTAGCACGCTGATAGAGTATGTCGTGCTGAGTGACAACATAGGTCGAAATCAAAAATCCGATGTACCATCGAGGAATAATCACCGAAAAACGCTTACTCCTAGACCGTTTGGCCGATCTCAACCAAACTTAGCACGCTGATAGAGTATGTCGTGCTGAGTGACAACATAGGTCGAAATAAAAAATCCGATGTACCATCGAGGAATAATCACCGAAAAACGCTTCCTGATTACGTAGTTTGAGCTCGCTCAGCTCATTTCATTGCAATCGGGTATATCCATTGCATTCCTAGTTTAACAATCACCCCATTCAGCTCAATGATCATTTTACATGGGGTATTTAACAATAACAACAAAGGAAATGATTTGGGTAGGTATTGGCCAGGGCCTATTTACTAGGTATCGTCCTGGAATTTGACTGATAGAACTAAGCGAAACCCTAATCAGAATAGTCGGTAACAGGATTCGAACCCACGACCTCCCGAATGAGAAGCCAAAACTCTTCCAACTGAGCTAGTTCGCTATAGATACATTAGATTGTTTTAATACAATCTACGTTCTTTTTCAAAATATGGACTTGGCAAATACATTTCTCGTACTCCGTCATACCTTTCAGAAACAACGTAAGTCACAATATTTCAACATGGCTTTTTACCTATGTAAGTCAGAGCTTAATATGCATGATTAAACAACGATTTCATGTTACAATAACAATTAGAACTTCACTTTACTGATGCTTTGACTTTCACTTAAAATTCTTTTTTTTTTTTTTAAAGTATCGATTATCTTAATTAAAAGGATAGGATAAGTGAGTGACTACATTAGAAAACGTCAGAGTGGAAACTTCATGCTGGTCAGATTGATGCCACTATTTTCGGAGATATACGGTGCCGAAAGCGTGGTAAAATGAATTTCAGAGCCTATATTTCAAAAACTATCTAGTATAGAGACTGCGGCTTAAAACGTCACACTGAAAGTAGTACCTGGTCTACTTGTAAATGCGTGTTTCAAAGCTCTGCAATACATGGGCAAGGGATTTCCCAAAGGGACTGAGGAACCGACAATCGATTCACTGTCGATTTGACAGTCCCTCTGAAGAGTCCCTTGGAAGTAGGTCTTTGAAATTCATTGTTCCACGCTTTAGACACCTCCGAAGCTTCGAAACTAGTTGCATTTAACCAAAGTTCAAGAGGGTGTTTTTCTTGATTTGACACCTTTCTTTGGCCAGAACAGTGCATCATCATGGACATCAAGTATTTACCCTTTTTTCTAACATAGTCACGCGCTCCTCTGTATAATTCTTTACTTACCAGAAGCTAATGAAAAATCCCTTCTCGTATATTCTGGAACAGTGGTAAAAAAGAATCAATCTTCATATGTTTTCTCTTCACCTCTTCTTCTTTTCTTTCTTCTTTCTACGCTTTGCTGCGCCACTTAGTTTACCCATCGTTTAGCAATACTTTCGTACCATCTAATCGTATTAGAATTGAACAACGAAATGCGTCAACATTTACTACCCACCTACGGTTCAGCAATGCGTGGCCTTTTGTGGAAACCACATAAAAAAAACTAATTGTAGAATTACAAACTCCAGGACATTTTGTGACAAGTTTTAATATCTACAAGTTTAAGAAAAAGGCAAAAAGATGAACTTTGCTGACTCAGAGGACCCGTGGTCAGAGTCTGCAAGCAGCAGGAGGCCCCCCAAACACTCTCAAATCTCTAGGGCCTTAGGCCACTGCCCCATCAGCCCCGGCGTATTTACGCCACTTCTTTAACGTGCTCTTTACCAAATAATTGAGACTTCATTCGGAAAGATTTAGAAATATTGTAAAATAATTTCGTAATTTTTGTAACAGATAGCTCCTTAATAAACTCAATGTTTCGATATTCGATAATCTCCAGTCTGTAGATAATCGTAGAATACTTGTTCCTCACTAGCATGAATAACAACATAGCAACGATAACATGTAACTGAATTGTCAAATTATGCCAGTTTGTTTTTTCTTTCTTTCTTTCTTTCTTTCTTTTCTTTTCTTTTCTTTTCTTTTCTTTTTCTTTTTTTTTTGATCCAATATATTTCAATCAAAATATTTCTTGTAGGCCTTATATCCGGAGAACTACATACAGTGTAGCTAAACCCAAACTATCTCTTAATTCAGTATGATGTGCTTACTCCGTAGAAAATACGAAAACTCGATTTAGGGGCCTCGAAAACTCGTTCATCAATTTTGTGGTCCCTGAACAAAAACTAATTATTGGTCAAGATCGCAATATTTTGATTCATTTTTTGGATCATTCCTGAAATTCTTGTTTATTTTCTAAATCTGATCACCCTAAAATATACCTAAGAAAAATATAAAGTATCCAAATTTTTAAGTCTCCATTACGAGACTTTAAAAAAAATTGCCAGCATATGTATGCCAATTTATTTTCAGTTACGGTTTTCAATTATGGGTTGACCCATTCCGGGACAAAAATTTGACTGTAAGCCTATGCACACTCATTTATCTTGAGACAGGGTTAGGTAATTCCACGTGACGCGTAAAATATGTAAAATACGTAAAGTACGTAAAAATAACTAGAAACAAATCTACAAATTAAAATAAATCGTTTGTCGCACTGGTTACTGTTTGGTTTGACATAAAGAAAACGGCTTTAAAATAGTTCTTCTAAATGGAGGTGGGCGGATAAGGGCCATTTTTCGCCCATCAGACAACTGAAAAATGAAGTGTCCGATTCCGACAAGTTTGCAATGTATTTGTATACTAGAAGATATGTTGCATATGTAAACATAATAGATACCTGATAAAGAAAATAGTAAGTCATAGAAATGAGTGCCCAAAAAGAGTTCGTTTCAGCGTTTTGCGACATTTTGGTAATGTTTGCTGTCTTTGATGGAGGCTTTTAGGAAGAAGGAGTCGATGAACCAAAATAAATCTGACTCGTCATAATATAACGCTGTGTAACCTTTGATATGAGTACTAATTGATTTTGGTTCAGTGTGTCCTTCTACCTATTAGAGAACAAAATGTATTGCGCGAGAGTATAGAGCGATGACTACCGTTTATACGCTGTAATGTACGAGTTCAACTGGAGACTTCAGCTCTGATGTTATTTACCGATTGTGACTGAAAATACATGCTCAGCATGTCAATAAAATATATGAAGAAAATGTATTGTTTGCGCGGATGTGTGTGTAGGGCAGCAAAACTAGAGACAGCATGTTATGGAGTATTGAGAAAGCGTGTCATTTCTGAAAGTGGTATGAGTAAAAGTGCGAGCAGGAAAACCATTCGCAGAATGGCATGAATTTCTGCAATATATATATATATATATATATATATATATATATATATATATATATATATATATATATATATATATATATATATATATATATATATATATATATCGAAGAATCATACATACCACGCGTCAATGAAGTACCTATGGGAATTCATTGATACGCTATATTGCAATACTAAGGGAAAGATGAAAAACAACAAAACAACGACCAACAATAACTACCTGATGTGTCCGATCCAAGTTAATACATACCCATACCCACAAACACCCCCATCCCCATATATATATAGCCAATCTTACACTCACGAGCACTTAAGTGCCGAAGGAATGTACTCTCTGTACATACGAGGTACACCTTGTCTCAAAAAGGTTGAGCGCATTCTTTACTGGTGTTTTAAGGCAATAATTTTCTAAGTCCAGCTTCGGGTATCTTCGGGAAAAAGTAAGCCAGGTTCGAACCTCCAAGCCAGCCTTTGCAATCGGGAAAAAGTTTGCAGATGTGTTTTTCTTCTTTTAAATATAATAAGACTTGTTACCAAGTGTTTAAAAAAGCAACATTGATTGAAATACTTAATGATACAATATTTCGAAACCTTTTTTTTCAATGTCAGCACATGCTTGTTTGTCATTTAGCTCTCCATACGTAATGGAACATTTAAATACGTTAAAGAATCTTTCCATATGTAAAAGAATGCTCAAAGTTAAGAAATAGAACATAATTATCGCCTGAGTACTAAAATAAAAGTCAAAGTAGAACAGAAACGGCTTTGTAATGGATATGAATGTCATAATTATCTTGAGATCCGTTATATATTGCTAGAAGATTGTGTTAGCTCATTGGTAAGCTGTCGGATTTCAAATCATAAGGTTGAGGGTTCGAATCCCGTCTAGGCTAATCCTTTTTTTAAAATTATATTTTCCGCAATGCATGAAAAATTATATAAAATAATTACATTAGAATACATAAGTTGTGTATATATAACATAATCATTGCAGAACATAGTAATTATTATGTTTAAAATATAACATCTGAGATAATTTTCACAGTAGGTCGGTATTATATATGAGGATGTAAATACAAGTTAAGAAACTCGTTCAATAGCAATAAATAAATCATGTTGTGTATTTATTTGCAGCTATTTGTCATATAGAGGGTAATTCTCAACATTCATAATACAGAATGTCATTTATGTTCTTGAAAAGTTATTCGATGCATAAACAGAAGGTATAAACAGAGAATCCAAAGTCGGAACGCTCGCAAAAAAAATTCATGAACCCCAAAGGTCACGTGAGCAGACTGGAATTGTCCTTATGAAGCATGCCACAGCAGAAAGTCTTTACATAGATTTTCAATTCAATTCCTGATATATGCTTTTGCAATGTGGAGGTGGTGATGCCTTGAGTCGCCCTCTCTCGCTCGCTCGCTCGCTCACTCTCTATTTATACAGAATATAAAAGTGGATTTATGTGTGTATTTCAACATAATTCTGATATATCTAGAGCAATTTTAACTATATTTCTTACACGCTGGAAAAAGAGTACTGTCGGGATACATATCAAAAATGCTAGAAACGGGTCGATATTAGTATCGAATCTATAGTTTCGTGGTCGCTTAGGTGAATAGTTCTACTTTCAATTCAAGTCCAATTAAGCTTCCATTAGCACCCCGGGTGGTTACGTAGCGACATAAAGATATCGAAATCATTCGATATTAGAATCGAATCGTAAGTTTTCAGCGCCGCTAACAGTGCAGCATTTCCCATTAGTCCACATTAGTCCACATTTCACATTAGTCCCATTGCCTAGAGGGCAACATATTTGCAGAGTGCAAAGTTTAAAACTTGAATAATATTTTAATTTTTTCCGTATGAAAAAGTTATAAATCAAGAGCAAATATACTATTTCACGAACAATCCTCTTTTACTATTCTAATATGTTTAATAATAGCGTAAGAAATCTAATAGTAATTCAGAACATGTTTCACAGTTGTTATTTTTTGTTACATAGTTGTAGCTGTAGCATGTAGTGAGTGGAATTTAACTGTAATAAATTCACTAATTAACCATATTCGAATTAAGTTTTATTTTTAAGTTCGGGATGAAGGGGTGGAGAAATATGTAGTTATTGGGGGCACCGAGCTTTTCTACATTTTACTTTCAAGATCTCCATTTTTCTTTTGTCATTTGTTTCTAATAAAAAAAAAGTTCAGTCACTTTTGGATTGTCATAGGATAGTAGGAGTTGGATTTTGGGATGCAGCCTGTGAGATTCTAGAGGAGCTAACTGCTTGAAAAAATATTTTTGAATCATCTGTAACATATGAAATAAGGATATGTATCATAAAAAATTGAAAGTAACTATGTCTGCGTAATCATCACGGTCAAATTGCAAAGTCAAATGAATTGACGTTTGGTATATAATCAGGCTCCATTCCCAACTGGGAAGTTATCATACGCGTGTCACTTTCATTATAATACATATCCTTAGGGGGAGTAGAAGTCCGAATTTTTGCGAAAAATTTAGTATCTTACAAGCCGTTCAACTGAGAGCTGAAATTCAACATATAACTCTTTATTAAAAATAAAGAAAATATGTCCTGGCATTTTTTAAAATTATCTTTTATGAGCGGGGGGACGGGGGTGCATTTTCTATATATTGGAAATTGGTAGTGGGTTGATTTGTAAAAATAATCGAAAACGATTGATATTAGTTGAGAAACAAATTGAGTAATGCAAACTAAAGTTCTTTTTGAATTTTATACCCACTGCTTTCTATTTATAATTGCTGAAGCTGGTGTTTAATGTATGGAGCGTTCCGAGCATAAGGCAATCAAGCCATAAAGTTAGAGAAAAATGGCCATAAAATTTGTATTCTAAACTTAATTACATGGGCATTTTCAATTAGTACGGCATGCTTAATTATATAGAAAATTAGTTTCTCTCTCTCTCTCTCTCTCTCTTTTTTTTTTTTTACGTTGGTCTACTTTTCCTTGATTTGAAACTTTCAAATTTCACCCTATTTTCTACTGAAATGTGTCTGTAAGGCAACAAAGAAATAATTATATATGATAAATTTAAATTCATTTTAATTTGGAAGATGAGAAACACTTTGCCATTATATATCGTAAAGGTCAGACCCACCAGTATTGTAACAGAGAGGTGCTTGAGCCATTGACGGTAGAAATTCAAACTCCGATAAGTAATAATTTCACAGTCTTGTTTTATTACAAGTGTAACCTCTTTAGTCAATGGAGAGGAGGACGTGGACCATCGGTCAAAGTTGATGTCGATGGGTTTTGGTGTGTCGGAGTTGGTCGCAATGGTTCAGAGTGGTTCATAGTTGGTGGTGGGTCAGAGTGGATCACGATGGTTGATGGGTCAGAGTGGGCCAATGGGGCATTTGGGTGGTGAGTGATAGTGGGTCATGGTGGGTCGTGGATCAAATTTTCATTGACCCACACCATCTCTGGTTAAAATTGTACTAAAGATAAGAGGCACCGAAGATGCATGTCGGCTATTATGCTCAAATTTTGCTCATGGATAGTACTCCACCAGGAAGCAATAAATCTGGAACGGTTCACGGTATCACCTTCTAGAACTCGAGATGTAGGGGTTTGTCTGATTGGCTAAATTAAGACGTCAATGATTTATCCTTCAACAACCAAGCTTTTTATGATCGTTTCCGTGGGGAAGTCAGGAGAACACGTGCCTAGTAATCGTAATATTGATAGTTTGCGTCCACCCCGGGTATTTGTTTTGTGTTTTTTTGATTCACCTAAATATAAACAAACCACACATATAGGCATTTTGACATATTTTGGGAGAGTAATTTTGTGGTTCGTTGGCGTTTCATCGCGTCTCTGCTGCTGGTGGTAAAGTTTTCAAAATGGAACTTGGGCCACCACGGATCGTCGCTGCGGGGCCACCAATTTCTGGCGAGAGGTCAATAGTTGACCATCTGTAGTCCACCGACGCTTACAGCTTAGAGTAATGAACGATGTCTTTGCCTTGTAGAGTTCATGACTACCGACGTCGGCAGTCAACTAGCTTTTAGTATTCCTTTATTAACCATCTACTGTTCATGTTTGTACACGGTGTTGTCATAATAATAATAATAATAATAATAATAATAATAATAATAATAATAATAATAATAATAATAATAATAATAATAATAATAATAATATTATTATTATTATTATTATTATTATTATTATTATTATTATTATTTGTAGTAATAGTAGTATAATTGATGATAGAATAATTATTGTCTATGTATTGTCTAGGTAGGACTACACACAGGATTTGGCTCGTTTTGGTTCGACTTGACTCTAATCCGAGTCGAGTTGGAAGATATTTTTCGCGCCAAGTCCAAGAGTAGACCTCAAAGATGTCTGTTTCGAGTCGAGTCGAGTTTCAAAGAAAAGTCGTTCGTGCCCATCCCTACTAATGAGAGCTTAATCGGAGTTAAGCGAAATTGAAAGTCTCACTATTTATCTAAGCGACCCCGAAAACTATGAATCTAATATCGATCATTTTCTAGCAATCTTTTATATGTATCCCCCTCCCATTCACCATAGGTAACCCGACAGCAATCTTTTTGAAACTATAAGAAATGTGGTTAAAATTACTCTAGACCAGTGGTTCTCAATCTAATTCCTATCACGATCCCCTTTTATCACACGCTCTTGCCAGCGACCCTTTTATAATTTGTTTTATAATAAGCTTGTGTGAGATTTTTAACATACCTATTTCTATAATAGTAGAATCCATTTTTTTGTTTATAGTGAACAATGCCATGGAAAATCAGTGCCCGGGGCGAGAGTATAGTACGATGTCACCGTATATATGAGTGACGTCGACAGACTAGCTACGAAGCGCCACCATGGTTGGCACGAAGCTCAATAACATTTTCAAAATAAACCCTACCTTTCCTTAATTTTGAGCACATTTTATTACGTTTTTCCTTCTATTTTACACATGTGCACATGTACTTTCCTAACATGAGTAACACACTTCCTCCGAAATGTGTGGCCCCTTTTTTCGGCGCCCGGCACTGGCAGTGGATACAGTAACTGTAATATCTATATTCCCAATGACGAAGGTGCTGGTTCAAGATAGATGTTAAACTCCTTCATTGAAGAGGCCATTAACGTATCCGATCTAAGCCCACAACTTCTTGACCAAATAATAGAATGATCATGCGACAAGTCTTTGCAACTGGTTTTTTGTAACGAAGACTTGGATAAGTTCTGCCTGATGAGGAGAGAAGAATATCCTGGTCTGGGGATTGCTGCTTTAAAAGTAATAATTCCATTTGCTATATCGTACTTGTGCGAAAGTGTGTTTTTTTATGGTAAACATTAAAACAAAGATAAGAAATCGCTTATCAGTTGAAAATGGTTTGATAATGTTCGTCATGAAGATTGAACCGGACATTGCTGCACTAGTGAAATTACACCATGCTTAGGTATCTCATTAGGTTTTAATTTTAATTGTATTTCAATGTGCAGGTTTTGTTGCATGTGTATTTTTCTAGTATTTCTATATACAGTTTTCATTAGTTTTATATCATACCTCTTTGATTTAAATTCATTTTTAAACAACTCTACTAACTAACTAACTCTATGGCCTATGGAACCCGGAGGTTCAATGCCGCGTTCACAAAAGCTCTACACTGACTTCTATCCTTAGCCAATTGGATCCAGTTTCTACTTTGTATTCGTATCTCAGCGAGATCCATCTTAATATTGTCCTCCCATCTGCGCCTAGGTCTTCCTAATGGTCGTTTTCCGATTGGTCTTCCAGTCAAGATTTTGAAAGCGTTTCTACTTTCTTCCATTCTAGCTACATGACCTGCCCACCTAAGCCTTCTAGACTTGACGACCCTAACAATGTTGGGTAAACCGTATAAATTATGTAGTTCCTCGTTATGAAGTTTCCGCCATTCCCCATTCCCGTTCCTCTTGGGTCCGAATATTCGTCTAAGGATCTTGTTCTCAAATACTGTCAGTCTATGTTCTTCCCTCAGAGTAAGCGACCATGTTTCGCAACCATACAGAACAACAGGCATGATTATCGTTTAGTATATTTTAAGCTTCAAATTTCTCGACAGAATTCGCGACGACAAGAGACTTTGAACCGAATAGTAACACGAATTCTACACCCTTTGAAAATGTTCAGTAGACTTATTTTTTATTTTTCTTTACAGTGTTTATAAAAAATAAAAGTATGCTTATCAGAACAAAATTAAAAATAATATTTAAAAATAATTTCTGGTATTAGTTTCTAACTATATTTATCTCTTCCGCCTATCTTCGCGATCCCCTAGGGGCCGCGACTCCCAGGTTGAGAAACCCTGCTCTAGGCATACATGAGTTATGTTGGAACATACATACATACACTTTTATGTGTATAAATGCAGATAAGAGAGAGTTGAGAGAGAGCGATTAAGGAATTGCCGCTCTCAATCTCTTCACTTTACTTTTGCGATTCGCGAATTTCTTGCGTGACAGTTTGGGGCTAGCTAGTTTTTTGTCTTGGACCACGGTCCGATTTTCGATATGCTCTACCTAAATGCTGTAATGCGAATATTGAGAAGTTATCTGCGATGAAAGTAGCTGCAAATAAATACATTACATAACTTATTTATTGCTATTACACGATTTTTTAAATTTGTATTCAATATTCACACATAACACACCGACGTTCTGTCAATACCTCAGATGTTATATTTTAAAGATAAGAATTACTTATGTCGTGAAATGATATGAATATATATATTCAACTGATATATACAACTGATGATATGAATATATATATTCAACTGATATATACAACTGATGAATTGTAATGTAACTATTTTACATAATTTTCATGCATTGAGGAAAGTAGAATATCATAAAAGAATTTCACCTGAACGGATATCGAACTCACGATTTAAGCGCTCGGTGGTGTACCACTGAGCTAATATGACCGCTTTTCGGAAGCTGCTTCTGAAATATAACTGAGCTCATACGTAAATGCTCTTTTCCGTATGGAAATCACAATGACGAAACGAGAGTGTGAATACATAGTCTCGAAATATTGTATCATTAAGTATTTCAATGTTACTTTTTTCTACACTTAATACCATTTCAACATGTCTTATTATATTTAACAGAAGGAAAAACATATCTGTACATCGTTTCCCGATTACTAAGGTTGGCTTTGGAGGTTCGAACCAGCAGCTTTAGTTTACTGTTTTCCGAAGATACCCGAAGTTGGACTTCGAAAGTGTTTGTCTCAAAACAGCTATCATCATATCGCTCAATCTGTTTGGTATATGGTATATGTTTTTATACGTGTAAAGTCAGTATAACAATTCATTCTTTAAACAGCTTTTCGTATGTATTAATATTCCTTTATAAAAACTGTTTTTAATATTATTATTACGGCGCACCATTTTCAGATTTCTTTCGCGAGTCGTTGACCAAGTCGTTCCCCACCAGCGTTGCCAGACTCACAGCTCGGAATTATTCCAAAACCTGATCGAACTTATGCTAGATTCGGTCAAATTATGCTAGATCCTCATAATTACTAATTCAGGAGTTTAAAAAAACGAAGTTGAGATACGATAACGTAACTTAAAATACACAGAGAGCAAGAATGCATGGATAGAACTCAATACTTCACGCACCAAAATTTTAACCCAACTAAATTAATGCAGTCGTTGCCAGATTCAATGGCGTATATGTCGTATAAATGAATGCAAAGTTTTTGTTTACATATTTTGAAAGAAAATTACTTCGCAGCATAAGCGGAGTTGGGAATCGTCTGCTGGGGGGGGGGGAAGATTTTTGGTCGGTCTCGGAGCTGTCATTTCAGGAATAAATATGATCATGAAGTCAGAAATAAAGATGGTGAAGTTGTCAAAAAGTTGGGGGGAGAATGGCCCCCATAGCTCCGCCCATGCGTCGGAGTTAAAGGATTAGAAAACCCTGGGTGGAGCCACAAAAAAGCCCAAAGACGTTTCGAACTTACTTCGAAAAATAAGACTGCCTGTATGGTTTACCGACTGTATGAATCAATGGAAGAGGATACATTTCTGCCGTTCTTTTTCTTCCCACGACCAACTTCTTTCTCATCTCCAGGTTTTACGGCTTTTTGATAAACTTGCTGAAATTGTGCTAGATTTGGGCAGGATGCTAAAAGCAAGATGCTAGATGCTAGAGACATGCAAATTATGCTAGATCTAGCATCATTATGCTAGATCTGGCAACGCTGTTCCCCACAATAGGCGTGTCGTGCAAGTAACCAATCACACGTCAGGTACTAGCTTTTACCTATTGCTTCCTTCTCACAGCTCAGAACATTGGTAACTATGGATAGACGTACAGCAGTAATTACTTTATGGGAGTTGGAAGGTTATTCTGCAACTGCAGCTAGCAGGCGAGTAGGTGTCCCGGCCTCTACAGGAAGGCGATGGATTCGGAAATATGGTGCTACAGGTCAGACTGATAATTTACGATCTCCTGGTCGTCCGCATGTGTCAACCGAAGCCCAAGATGCGAGATTAGTAAACGAAGCCCGGTTAGACCCACTAAGGACGTCTAGACAGCTAAGGGAAGTTTCTCTCTTTCCTGGTAGTAAGCATACAGCTCTGCGAAGGCTTCGTCATGCTGGGTTACGTGGCCGTGTTGCTGCCGTGAAGGAAAAACTCTCAGGCGACCACAAAATTTACCGTCTCGCGTTTGCACAGGCGAATGTGGGTCTCAATTGGGAAAACGTAGTTTTCTCAGATGAATCCATATTCACAACATCAAAGGAGGGACGCCGTTTTGTGTATCGTCCGAGAGGCACCCGATATGACCATGGATATGTGGCTGCTTGCAATCGCAGTGGCCATGTATCTATTTTATGTTGGGGTTGGATTTCCAGTCGCGGAGCAGGACAGCTTCATAGAATTGAAGGACATCTGGACAATGCTCAGTACTTAGACATTATCAGTAATATCATGGTGCTATCTGTACGAGTATTTCAGCCTGATGGTGTAATTCAGTTCCAGCAATACCAGTCGCCAATACATACTTCCCGTGTGATTCAGGAATGGTTCGCATGGCACCCTGAGATTGATTTAATCGACTGGCCGCTCGTGGAGCAGACCTCAATCTCATGGAAAATATGTGGGCAGAAGTGAAGCGTACTCTAAGGGAAAGTTGGCCTGAGGCAGATCCACCAAGAACTCAGGATGACCTGTGGCATCTTGTTTCCGAAGCATGGCTGGAGGTAGGGGAAGGAGATAGATTTGTCACCCATGTAATAGATTCCATGCCCAGAAGAATGGAGCGTGTAATAAATTCAGAAGGGTCTTGGACACAATATTAATGTCCCCGCCTTATCTCCCGAAAACAGCCCTTTTCAGGGCTACCTAAACGCTTCTGAAAATATTTCTAGAAGTAAACCACTCCTTGTATCCGATTTCTGTGCAATCCTACCAACAAAAGAATGATAATTAGCTGTAGGCTTTGAACTCAAGACCTCTTTATTGGCAAGTCCGTACTCTACCAGTGAGCTAACATGAACACGCAAACCCAATCTGAAGAAACACGATTTTCAATTTCTGGTATTCGATGACAATGATGCTCATATACTTGGCAAATGTTGTATTCAACTTGGGATATTCCGCAACACACACACACACACACATAAACAAAGCGAAAGAGAGAGAGAGAGAGAGAGATGAATATACAAAAGCATATTCAACGTATTCGAATGAGACTCTAAGTAACGACATTCCGTTCTAAAGAGAATTTGTGTTTCTTCCCGTGACGTTAAGGGGATCGGGAAAAGTTATGTGTCTTGAAGCAGGATACGACTTTGGATACTCTGTTTATACACTTTCTATATCCGTAGGAATATATTGTATTTCACGAATGTAAATGACATGCTGTAATGAGAATATTGAGAAGTTACATCTGTATGACAAATAGATGCAAATAAATACACTACATAACTTATTTATTGCTATTAAATGATTTTCCTAACTTGTATTTACATCCTCATATATAATACCGACCTACTGTGAAAATTATCTCAGATGTTATATTTTAAACATAATAATTACTATGTTCTGCAATGATTATGTTATATATACACAACTTATGTATTCTAATGTAATTATTTTATATAATTTTTCATGCATTGCGGAAAATATAATTTAAAAAAAAAGGATTAGCCTAGACGGGATTCGAACCCCCAACCTTATAATTTGAAATTCGACAGCTTACCAATGAGCTAACACAACCTTCTAGCGACGTATAACGGATCTCAAGATAATTATGACATTCATATCCATTACAAACGCTGTTTCTGTTCTACTTTGACTTTTATTTTAGTACTCAGGCGATAATTATGTTCTATTTCTTAACTTTGAGCATTCTTTTACATATGGAAAGATTCTTTAACGTATTTAAATGTTCCATTACGTATGGAGAGCTAAATGACAAACAAGCATGTGCTAACATTAAAAAAAAAAAAGTTTCGAAATATTGTATCATTAAGTATTTCAATCAATGTTGCTTTTTTAAACACTTGGTAACAAGTCTTATTATATTTAAAAGAAGAAAAACACATCTGCAAACTTTTTCGCAATTGCAAAGGCTGGCTTGGAGGTTCGAACCTGGCTTACTTTTTCCCGAAGATACCCGAAGCTGGACTTAGAAAATTTTTGCCTCTAAACACCAATAAAGAATGCGCTCAACCTTTTTGAGACAAGGTGTACATCATGACGATGCTTCTGTTCTCCGAGTTCAGTTACGATCACGACACATAAGATTTAAAACCTATAATATTTGGATCAAAACAGAGCAAAACAACATCGCACACATACAGTGGTACTGTCAATGTAAAGTAGGCGCACGGCTCGTCAGATGTTGTGCGCATGTTGCTTCCGTACTATGGTTTCTGGCTTACTGGCGCCACAATACCACCGCAGTTAAGAAACCAAGTCTAGAATATACTCATACACTACAAGATGGCGCCTGCAGGATGGTCCAGTGGCGATTCGGATGACGACAGCAAGCACGATGCCTAATCTGCAAACTAGCTACAAGTGTCTCCAGCTGTCTGATTATTATCTATGCTTGATTATTTCCGATGTAATATATTGATCTCATAGTCGTAGTAGACTTCATTCTTCTTATTCTTGCCGTTAGTGTTCTATTTACTATTGCTTTCTCGGATTACAACTCATGACATTAGTGTTTACGTTCCTTCATTAACACACGACTTACCTCTTTATTTATTTTTTTTACCTCTCACTTATAGCGCTTTCCGTTAAAATATATTTGTTTTCTTATTTTTATGAGGTATACTATTGAAAACCATGCATTCCACATCTCGGGCCTGATGGGCGAAAAATGGCCCTTATCAGCCCACCTCCTTTGTATGGGCTCTTGCTAGATATTAAAATTTTAAAACCATATTCACTTTGTAAAGTGGTCTTGGCTGGATTTACAGCACACATGATGATTTACAGCGCACATGATTAATTTTTTTTAAAGCATTTTATAATGTTTTATGGATGCCCTACATGGACAATACTTTGCAGCCGAAACCTCGGTGGTCCAAATTTCACGTGGCCAAATCTTGCTGCCCAGAACTTCCAGGCCGAAATCTCGTACGAATAAAATTTCACCTCAACAATAAAGTTATATGAGTTTCTCAGGTCAAAATAATAAAAAGAAGGACAACAAAAACCAGAAATGTTTAACTAAAACGCTAGAAGCGAAAAAATGAAGATTCAAAGTCAATAGATATATTAAAATCGTAAATTAAATCCAAATTAGGGTAAATCTTATGCATCGGATCTATTATAAGTTAAACTATTTGGTGGAAGTAACTGGGAATCCCATCGGAGGTTCAAAACGAATGCCAAAACCCTACTAAATCAATAATGCCTTAAATTATGAAGATGAAACTCTTTGTATACAAACTTCTATAGTAAGTAGACAAGTGTCAAAATGTTTTCGTAAATTCAGATTTCGAGGGAGTAGGAGACAATTTCTATAGTTTTCTCTCCACAGGCAAATCGGCGTTGAGTAGTTGGAGACAAACTTCTACACCCGAAAAGCAAGAATGTTAACGGTACTTTACGTAATAATGATGTTCTAACATGGTTCTTTAATGGATGTTGTGAGATGGTTGGGTTAGGTCATTAGGGTTTGATGACCTGCTTACGTGTATTGGAAAGTTGTTATATTTCTGTTTTTAGTTGTGCTGACATGTCTGTATTGTTGGAAAAGGTCATGTACTCTTTTTTCGAGTTTGTATACGTGTCTGTAGAGACTTTATACTGTCTATTTTTAAAAAATAATAATAATGGAAATTTGAATTAAATCTGTTGATACGTCATTCTGAGAGAATAAAAGATATTCTCCTAATATATTTAACGGTTCGATTTCTATGAAATCTCATAAAGTGGTAGGAAATTGTTTTATTTGTTAAAAATAAGAAGCTCAGAACACTTATAATGTGTGATACGCACTGGGATCGAACCCGGGACCCTTAACACCAGAGATGAACAATGTATGATGGGAGGGAAATATTTATTCATGCGGGACTTTTTAATTTGTTGGATCGTATTTTTTATTCTCTTGTAATTATTACTCGAAAACTGTGTGAGCATACTCGGTGAGCGTGGTAAAACCTCGTGTACGGTATGATACACTATGATGGTACATATACAGAGCGTGGTTTCCGTACGTCTGTTGCTGATGAACTTAAGACATGAACTGAACTTTTCCCGCGCTTTTGGAAACCCGGTTGGGTAGGAGTGATGATGTGTGCTTGCTAAAACTTGAATTTTAATACAAAGGAAGATTGCTGACACGGTTGGTAAACATTACAGAATACCGCCAGACTGATAGAAATAACTTTGGCACCGCGGTAGGTGAACAAAAGGAAGATTGCGGACGTGGGAGATAAGCATCACAAATTGGGGACAAACTAATAAAAATAACTTTAATGTTGGGAATGCCGAACACGTGATTACCTTGCGGTTATGAAAATACTTTAAATACAGGTTATAAGAGACAAAATATATAAAGATACATCATGCAGTCGTATGAGAAGAAGGATCTTTGCAATAGCAATATTGAAGCAATATCTGATGCTGAAACAGAAATATACGAATCATCGTCAGATGAAGAATTTGATTTTGATGCAATAGATTCACCAGCGCTAACAGTTTCACCAACACCGCCATCATCTCCAATTGTATTATCAAGAACATCACGATTTTGGGCTTTAGATTGTTCTTGTAATAGTGAAAAAGTGGATCGCGAATGTATAAAGAAGGCTATTGAAAAATGGAATTTTAATGAAACACTAATATGTGATGGGTGTACGACAGGATCTAATCATGATTTTGATCATGATTGTATGACGACGCGTCCAGAATTATTGGAAATCCGTGCTTGGAGTATTATAGCAAGTCCTAGTGTTGAAGATGATGTGTTTTATTTGTACGCAAACACACATATTATCGGACTATTAACAAGAGAAAAATTTTATGACGCCTATGTGGAATTATTAAGTGATACAGACTATTTACCGGTCTTCATAAGAAAAGACAAACGGAAAGCGAATATTTCAGATTGAAAAAATGTATTCGAATAGTGCTAGTGTTTCATGTGTGTTATGTAATGGTGAAAACATTAATGTGAACTGTGTAATAAAAACTATAAAAGTATACTTACACAACAATAATCCAATGGAATGCGTGGAATGCAAGTTACATCTTCCTCATGAATGTAGACATTTTTATAATACTGGATCATTTGCAGTGAAGTATTTATCTCTTGACAAAACTCTTAGTGAACTCTTTGAAGTGTTTGAACAAGAACATAGTGAAATCTCATTTCGATGCTTTATGCAAAAAACTTGTGATCTTTTACAAAATACAGAATTTGTTGGACAGATAATTCCGTTTTTTATTTTTCATACAAATGAAATTTCACCATGTGTAAATCAGTATATTATCGATATTCAAGGTTTTAAAATGTCTGATAACGAATTTATTATTCGTGAGTTTTGTTTAACTGCATGCGATGATACAGTAAATTTCCATTGCTTGGTAAAATCACCAGTTGAATATAATTTATTATCACTAGGATGTCAAAAACAAATTGACTGGTTAACATTAAATTTGCATGGATTGAAATGGAATAGCAAAACTGGATATACTGTATCATGCATACGAAACCTTGTATATCAATTATGCGCAAAGAATTCAACCTTTTATTGTAAAGGTTTAGAGAAATCTCTTTGGATTAAAAGAATATTTGCATTAGATAATGTCATTGATTTAGAAACAAAACATTGTCCTTCATTAAATGAATTATGTGGAAATACATTTAATGAATATTGTTCTTTTCACACAAGTATTGTAAAGAAATCAGGATGTGCATATCGTAATGCACAACAGTTGAATTATTGGTGGAAATATGAAAGATCAACAGCATTAACTAATGCATTATCAAGATTGTAATGAGGAATTGTAAATAAAATGCATGGGTGTAAGTTTAAAAAAATTTTATTGTAAATTAAAAATGTAAATTTAAAAAAAAATTAAAAAAATTAAAAAAAAATTATTTGTGTTTTCTTTTTAAAAATTTGTTTACATGTTTATAAACAATAGTATCATTCTTTTTCAAAATTTTCTTGTTAAACAATTTTAAACACTTTTCAAATGATTGAGTGCGAATAATATGATGCAGAAAATATAAGACAAAATAACCACATAACACAGAATTATCATGTTGATATTGTTGAATATTTGTAAAGTACATTTTAGTATTTTTCGACAAAAAGTTTTTTATTTCCTTGGGAATGTCCATAGCAAGACTATCAAAGTAGTACCCATGTTTTTTCTTATTGATGTACACTGCAACCCAGTGGGAACCAGCAGAATCAGATGTATCAAGATTAATTACAAGTGCTGCAGGAGGTTTTACCGTTACAGGAAGTTTGTCAATAGGGTAAATTCCAGTAACACTTGCACCAGTCACTTTATCAGTTAGTAACACTTTTAATAATTCATCACTATACATGATAAAGATTATTTTTAATTGTAGTAGGTATGTAATTATCACTGTTATTCACATGTAACACATAATCATACACTTTCACATATTCACTATACAGTAATGCTTCATGAACAGTACATCTATATTGTCCGAAACGATGCTTATTATGTGCACACCGATGAACGTGAAAACTTAATGCAGTATACTTTGGACAGTTTATTTCTTCCAAATTTGTAACTTCTCTTTGAAGAATTTCTTGAAGAAAACACTTTCTATTTATTCCGTATGTGTATATGGTTGTAGTATTTGAACAATATGTTTGAAGAATTTCCTTAAGATGTGAATATTCTACATCCCCTTCGTGCCAGGTAATGCCATACACATTCTCACCTAGATATTTGTTTGTGCTTATGATTGGCTCATATAAGTTATTTAAAGGAAATGGTGGTTTAAAAATCCAATTTTGAAAAAAGGGAACGTCAGGATTTACAATGGCTAGCTCTTTTATAATAAACTCATCTTCGTTATCATGATACGCCGAGAAGTGAACAACAACCCGCATTGTACTCAACTAAATAAATTAGAAGGTGTTATCAGTATAAATATTTCTGTCTTTGTCTATTTGTGCTAAAGAATCGAATTGTGCGTACACAATGCATGTAACAGGTTCAGTTAAAGTTTCTGAAAATGATACTTTTAAATTTACAGGGGAATCGCGTACTACATCCCACGTGTTATCATCTAAAGTTCCTGTTGGAGATAGAATAAATGCATACAGAGCAAATCCGTTTGGATACTCATCAAGAGTAACAGTATGTGAATAATTTTGATAATATATACCAGTACCTGAAATCAAAGTATAGTAACTTAGAAGGTATAAATTATTATTAAAATCAGGTGTGAGGGGGTTGGGAGGAAATGATTTTGAACCGACTTGTAATTGCAGTTTGTTAACGTTAAAGTTTCGAAATTCAAAGGGATTAAGATGTGATTTCCCATTGAAGGCTGTGTTGGAGATGAAACCAATAATCAGGCCTTTAGGAACATTACCCAGGAAAAGATTATCAAGGCTGTAAGACTTTACTTGTGCAGGTATAGTATAAGATCTTGTTTCCACTCTCGTCAGAGGTAACTTGGCTGTTTCCGAACCCATTCGTGTATTTAACTGCATAGCTAAATCTGCAGCTACATCAATACGACGTACATGAAGAATAATTTCCTCAAGTGCAACTTTATAACTTGTATTTTCAGCAGACATTAAGCAAAAATTATCTTTACTACGATGTAGTTTTACACGCAAACTTACTTTGTTAGGAAGCATACGATCTAAACTTACAATATCCGTATGAAGACGTCCATACATTTCAAAAGATTTACTATTTTTCACCATATTAGCACGTTTTTGAAAACCAGCATTAGTATTATCTAATTTATTAAAATTTTTTGCAGTATCTTTAAGCCACATGGCACATGCTAAATGTGTTTGAGAAGCATCATGAGAATAATTTAATAATGTTTCAATGTATGCACGATAAGGATAAGATCCTGATGAAGAACTAATTAATTTATCATTTAACGAAATATCAATTTGACTAAATAAAGAATGTAAGAAATTATTTACGGGTGCGACAACATCATCGTTAGCTAAAGTTGTACCATCAGCTTTAGTAATTTTACAACGTACATAAAGATATAGATATGCAGGATGAATAAATTCACCTGTTTCTCCCGGAATAACAAATTCAATAGGTCCTTCTGAGGTTAATGTGGAAATAGGACGATATTCAGCATTTGTAGTTGCTTCAATAGCTGTTTGTGTCATTGGTATAGAAAAGAAATCAAATTCATTGGTACAACATTCAAAACTATTTGAATTTAGGAACGCCATTATGAAAAGATGTCCTGTATATGTTTACGTTTTGTTGGTGGTCCAAACTTTACAATTGCAGGAGCTTTCCTCTTGCGTGACCGTCTCTTGCCGTTACCAGTTAGCAACTGCCCAACTTTATTAATTGCTTTTGTCTTTAAACTATTACCAGCTTCTTTTACACGTGCACGAACCGATTCTTTAAATGGTCGATTTTCTAATACATCACCCGCAACTTGCATACCGGTTTGTAATGCTTGACGTCCTACAGTTTTTGCACCTTGTTTAAGAAATGGTAAAGCAAAACGAAATAATCCTTTAAAGAAACTACCTATACCATGTCCCCTTTGATATACAGGTCCTGAAAAATATGGTATTCCGCGCCCACGATGATAAGTAACACGTCTTGCTCTCATTTTTATTATTATTATTATTATTATTTAGAAGATGCCGGAGAGCGTTTAAAATGTAGTGTTACGGTCAGTGTCCCAGAACGAAATGGCAAATTTCGCCCTGCATGATCTTTTAATAGTATTTCAATTGTATTAAAACAAAATTTTGCAAGTGGCATATAATGAATATCTTCAAATGTAATTGTTTGAACTTTTCCATATTTAATATCAGAGATTGTTGCTATACGTAATAATGGTGCTTTTGTATCACCTAAAAATTGATATTGTATAATATCTGTATAAATAAAAATTTGATGTGGATATCCGATATCTATGTATGGTTGTTTGAATCCATGAGATTCTTTTACAAGATCTGATTTTTCAGAAAAACCTAATTGTAAAGCTAATGTAGGCGACAATGTAACTGATTCTACATGTTCATCACATTCAACATGTACAACATTTGAAAAACTAAATCTTATAAAACTCGATATTGCGTTTAATTCTTCTAGTAAATGATGAATGGATGGATAATATCCAACAAGAATTTTACTTTTCATAGGTTCTGCATTTTTAAATTTGTACCATATAACGTTTTCACCCGCGGTAACATTATAACATGTTAATGGAATATGTACTTCACTTAATCCTACATACCAATCGGATTCTGATAAACGAATATTATTTTTTAATTGATTAATAAAATGTGTTGGACTATTTGTAGGATATACATCAGCACTAGCATTTGAAACTAATGTAATGTAAAAACTATCATCAATACTTTCAGAAATCATTTTCGTTTAAAGTGAAGTGTTAGGTTTGAAGTTCCAAAACGAAATGGTAATTTTAACCCGTGTTCATCTTTTAAGTTTACTTCTATTGTATCAAAATATTTCTTTTCAACTTTAACATAATGTGGTGTGTGAAATACAAAAGATTTTACATGACCGTGTTGTACATTATATACACTAAGTTTTCGAACTAATGGACCTATATTTTGTTGTTGTTTTACAATATCAATGCAAACATTAATTGTATTGGGAATATTATAATCTAAATCACATGGAAATTTTCCACGTGCTAATATTAAATCAACATTTTTAACTTTTGTGTATATAACATTTTTAACATCAAGCGTATTTTCATTAATAAATCCAAAAATCTGTTGTAAACCCGGTGTAACACCAATCATACATTGATCTTCTAATTTTAAAGAATGTTTAATAACAACTTGATTTTTATTTTGTAAATAGTGTAACATACGAACATTTTCAGGAATTAATTGTAGAATTGATTCAATTGATGAATAATATCCCGGTGTTATTGGAACATGGTAGCGTTCAACTTTATCATCGATAACACTAGTAATTATAATTTCTTCATTTTCACCAACATTGTAAAAACTCCACGGAATATTAATTTGTGTTAATGCAACACCCCATTCCCCATCACTTAAATCAATAGGTTGTGCCAATTTAACTCGAAATGATGATGTAGTATTATTCTCAAAAAGATTGCTACTTGCATTTGAAGGAAGAGTAACGTAAAAGTCGTGTGTAAAGTTCGAATTCATTTTGCAGACTGAATAGAATCTGATCTAATCCACGAATTCATACTTGATGGATATCCTAACCATTTTACATACATCCACCCTTTTTTACGTTTTAATACTTTTTCAATGAGATATGTTTTCTTTGAATTTATAATTACTTTTTGTAATTCTTGTGCATAAAATATTCCTTTAATTTCTTCACCGTTCCAATCTTTTAATTTGTAAGTGACAGGATCTGACTTAATACATTTGTCAACAATAAATATTTCTTGTGACCATTTAGGTAAATATCCTTTTTCTAATACATGTTTATACTTACTAACACGTACATAATCACCCTCATTAAATTTACATGTTATATTCTTTTTATTATTTTTATTTCCGTATAATGTTTCCCACACTTGATTCACATTGGAATCATTTACTTGTGCAGGTGCCATTTTAATACTTGAATGGTATGAATGATTATAATTTTTTACAATTTGATCTAATACATTAATATAACGATAAGTATTCTTTGCAGTAAAATAACGATACAATCTTTCTTTTAATGTACGTATAAAACGTTCTGCTAACGCGCATTTAATTTCGGAATGAACGCTATAATGATTAATTTCATATTCTTTAAACAATTGTTTTACATGACGATTATAAAATTCACCGCCTAAATCTGTTTGTACGTTAAACACGGGTAACTTGAAATTTTTAAAAATTTTTGTTATTGCTTTTACCATTTCAGGACCTTTCTTTGTTTTTAACGGAACACAATATGCGTAACGTGAAAAAATATCAATACAACATAATATATATTTATAATTATTATTATACTTTGCAATATTTTGCATATCTGCTAAATCCATTTGTAATGTTTCATTTGGTGCACTAACATAATACTTTTTACGTTCAAAAACTTTACGAGCTGGTGCATGTAATGTATAAGCATCTTGAGAAGCTAACCAATTTTTAATTTTCTTTTTAGATAACTTTGTTTTGCGTTGTAATGTTTGTATACTTGATAAAGAATCAGGATTTGAATAATCATAATATATTTTTGATAATTTTGTCATTTTTTTACATACTATATTCTTTCCACTGTCTAAATAAATTAGCAACTACTGCAGGACTAGTAGATTTTCTTACTTTACGAATACGTTGTCTACTACTACTACTACTATTCACTTTTGATGCTGGTGTGCTAATAGGTGTACCAATAAATTCTTTAGGAACATTAAGATCTTCTAATAAATTTTTAAATTCATGAATACCTAAAGGATTTCTTGAATATTTTCTTGTACGAACAACATCATTTACTAAATCTATAATATTTGAACCTGGTATTGTTTTTCCTTGAATACGTACAATGCCAGACTTATCCCACTGAATTTTATCAGAACTTGTCAACTGTTTTAATAATAGATCTGTTTTCCTACGAAGTGTTTTCGGTACTGATTGTAAAATGTCTGATACAAATGGTAAAATAGAAGTATTGCTATCTTGTTTGGAACTTGATGATAATTTTTCTTTTTCTTCTTCTTGAATGATAGGTAAAGTAATAGGCTTATGTGAAGAAGAAGAAGATGTATACTGTAAATAACGATGCAAAGCTTGTTGATATAATTTCCACTTTTGTTGTACACTAAGATCACGCCGTTTTAAGATATTATTCATTTCTTCATCTAAACGTGACTGATGTGAATCTATGGATTTAAGATTTGATTGAATTTCATGTACAGCATTTTCAGGAACTAAAATCATTTTACGTAACTCTGACATATTTAACGACTGAAAATACTACTTCCTACTGCTGCAAGAAGTGGTCCCAAGATTAACGGTAAAAGCGCACCACCTTTTTGTAATAACAACTTCTTCTTTTTATTCAATGCAGTACGCTGCTGAGATAGAGCACGTAAGATCTTTTTATGTCTACGTAAACGTTGCTTCTGACGAGAATTTAAAGGAATGTTTCCTTTTATTGTGTTTTTAGCTACTTGATATATTGTTCTTATTAAATCCCCTGAAGCATTTTGTAAAATTTGTTTTCGTTTTGCATTTTTGCATTTGCACAGAGCACGGAGCGTGCTGTAGTGTTGTTTCACCTTCAACATCTTGATGCCGACTAAACAAAAATTTCTGTATGCATGTCTTTTACGTTAGCGTACACATGCATGATTTCATTCGGAAAAATATTTGTACGTATTCGCAATGCATCGTTTGTTTTTTGTGTCAAGTCAAATAATAAATAAGTGTGAGGCTCCCGTGTTACTTCTTCGAACACACTCACGACTTCTTTACTATACCGAGGCATAATTTGTCTTGCTAAATATTGTATTTGTAATTTATCACGTGGATTTTTAAATACTATAATATAATGTGCATTTAAACTAATATCACGTGCATGTTTTCCTTTTGGAAATAAATTTTGAATAATAAATATTACAGTTAACTTTTTATGATGTGCATACTTTGTAAATAAATTAGCAATATCGCCATTAGTTTCCGACATTAAATCATCAAGTATTAATAATGAATTTTCTTTAATTTCAAAATTATTCATGTCAGGTATTCCCTCTACAAAACGTATTTTTGCATTTGCATCTAATTTTGGTATTACTGCACCATAACACCAAACAATATCATTAAATTTTATACTAAACATTTGATCACATTCATTAAGTAAACGATTTACAAAACAAGTTTTACCAGCCCTTGAAGGACCAGCAATTAAAATAGTAGAGGGATGTTGAAACTTTAACATCTTGTAATCAAATGAATGCATACAATAGAGACTCTGCTTTATATACACACTCACACTCATACATTCACATATTTTCAAACATGTGAATTTTAATATTTTCACAATCGTTGATTGTTCGGAGTATACATACTAATGAAACGGATAAAAAATCACTGGGATATAAGATTAAAGCTTGAATTTCAAAACGAAAATTTAAATAAAATGAGCTTCTACAAGAAGCGTACCAACTAAAATTGCACAGCAAACGAATTATTTACAAGTTTACACCGTAGCTGCTCTGGCATACGAACCATTAAAAAAAATCACTGGGATATGAAATTAAAGCTTGAAATGAAAAAAAAATAAATTATGAATAAATTAAAATAAATTAGGAATAAATTAAAAATAAATATTTTTACAAGCGATTTTAAGAACGAGTATACGAGCCGGTTTAAAAAGAGACATTCATACAACTCACATTCATTCATTCGTGGGTCTATAACCGTAAGGTACACTTGCACGTTTTTGTACTGGTTCATCGTCAGTTACGTCAGGTTCGTCAATACGTTTTCGTTTTTTGTTGACCTCACGGTGTGTCTTTGTCTCCCTACAGCTAAAGATACGATCTACGCCGGTCTACGAACGATACTGTTTGGGTTTTCTATTACTGTGGACTCTAATTGTCCAGACACTAATTTATAGAAACTCTCAAAGTTAATTTTTTGAGAGGTTCTATCGTTTAGTGTTATCCCCCTAATTTTGAATATATCGCGAACATCCCCTTGGGCATTTGTTAGCCGCATTGCGTAGTTTTTACAGCCAAGACCTATAAAGGTTGTAAACTCCCAACCTTCAGGAATTTCATTTGTAAGATCTCCCAAATAGTTTCCGAGCGGTAACAAGGGTTCCTCATCTTTTTTCTGTAGATACATGATACTGTCAGTGTCACAGTAAATTGCTCTGTCAGGTCCTACAGTCGTCAGTAGTTCGTAAAGTCTAAGTCTAGCCCACGAAGTAATAAATGCGGCTAGTATCACATTAGAAAACGCTAACGGAACGTTTTCGTTTTCAATGTCTCTGTATGTGACAATGAGATGGTCATCATCAATTGGTACCACACTTTGAATTTCATACCTTGCCGTAGTTAAATACCTAAGAAACGTGACCTCATCACTAACAATTATACTCTGTGACATATCTGTGCGCTGCCCCCACTTTCCATACAATGAATTGAGGTATAGTTTCGCACATTGCCTCAATCCAGGGTTCGTCCTAGTATTATCATAATTTAATCGTATGCCTTCATGGGCATAATATTCTTCGATATATTTATGTTTGTCTTCTTCAGTGGTACAGTAAGCAGGAAAACCAGAGGCTTCCTGCTTCATCTGAAGGAAGGAATTCACATAGCTCCCGAACAGTCCACCTGAATTCCCCTCTTCAGGATCTAAGAGTTCAAATTCCCATATCTCATGTATATCGATTATTTTGTAACCTTTTTTAAGAGCAAGGTGTAACTCTGGAGTGCAAAATGTTCCTGTGAGAGCACACTCAGCATCACTATGAGTACATTCATTAGTGTTTTCTTCTTCCATACATGTGCGGCAAAGGCCGAAAAGTAATCGACCTCCCGCAACGTATGGTAAGATCGGAAAATAGAGGTCCTTTGCAGGGACAATTGTGCATTTGACTACACCGTGAATACTTTCCACATCTGGAAAGTCCGGTCCGGTGTGAATCTTAGGTGATTTAACCGGCATAGGTTTACGCGCCATTACCCATGGGTAAAGGCTAGTTACATCGGCATAAGATATATGCTCATCACTCGTACAATTGACGTAAGAACGAAAGACCTCCGTGCGACCACCGTTGTAACAGTTCTTAGGAATAAGAAAATCAGGTAGATTAGTACAACGTTCTTGAACAAACTTTTGCACTTCCTTGTCCGTCTTTATCTTATTTTCCCAAGAACATTCCCATATTTCATATAGGTTTACACCTATACTTTTCAGGTACTTACGGCGGCGCATGGTTTGCTCATAGCGTTTTTCCATCGTATTGTACGAGTCTTGTGCATCGTGCAAAACCGCGTCACGGTTAAAGGGAAAACAATGGCGGCAGGCATGGAAAAAACATCCGTAATACTCGAAGGCAGCGTTGAGTCCTTCGTGCCATCCATCGACCTTGTACCTACCAATATACTTTTCCCCACCTCTCCTAGCATGCTGGATTTCTATCCCTAATTGGTCTTCCATATACATAATCCATTGCATAGCTTTTGTACTATACTTGGTCTTATGATGAAATACCAACGCGGGAATGATAGGAATAGTATTTTCCGGTAAGTGCAAGGTACGATATGTACGCATTGCAAGACTTGCAATGGTTGATGATGTTATGAAACATTGCAAACCCTCCGTTTTCTCTTCAATAATATCGCTAAATTTGATGACCGCTTCTGTTAGAATTCTAACATCATTTTTACAATAAGCCAACATATCCTTCTGCAGGTTAAACTCCTCGCCACTTTCCGCACGTTCTTGGTGCCAGGCTTCCAATTGTTTTCTTTCTTCTGTGCTTCGTCCCTCAGGGTCATAGTACTTAAGCGGAGGGTAGGAACCGACATAATTTTGATTTTCTTCAGTATTAAACAAATATGGGAAATCTCCCTTCTTTAAATTTTGACTAAGGCCTAACGTTTTCGGTAATTTGGATAATTTAGCACCAATATAGAGGAAAAAGTCGCGAAAAAAGATACGGTTACCTATGTTAATATTAAAAATCTTTTGACCCTGAATAAGAACACTAGGTACAATAGGCTGGTCTTCTATTAGAGTTCTAAGACAGAAGAGACCATCATATCTGGATGCATTATGAGCGATCGCCAGGATTTTCTGAAAGACAGGACGTTCTACTAACACGTGGTTAATAAAATCCGTCATTGTCTTAAAAGAAAACGAACGATTTCCAATATTGTCACCGCACGTTTTACAAGGCTCATCGATACCTTTTCGTATACAGACGTGACATACATGATGACAACACACCAGTACAACTTCATGTTCCCTTTCACCGCGCTCATTCGGCGCCTTCAACATCGTCTCTACATCATAGGTGATGTACATAAACCTTTTCGTATGAACAGGTTGCTGTCTCTGAACAAAACATGTATGATTTGTATCAACATACACGCGGCATGTTGAACAAAAATGTTCACCACACATGTGTTCAGATTTTCGCCCCCTCTTATCAAAGATGATACCACAATCGATGCAGAGCTTTACATTATCACATACGGATTTAGCCGCTTTATTATGTACCAGATGGCTGTCAAAACAAATACCCTCAGCAAACTCTCTATTGCATGCATTACATTTAATTCTGTTTGCAGTATCGTCCCGTTCGTGAGTATGTTCGCAAAAAGTACAACGAGTTTTACACTTGTGTGCACGATATCTTTCATCATAACCTTCTAAACAATAATAACAATACTTCCGTTTGCTAAGAAAACTTGTAATATTACGAATGGGTTCGAAATGACCAATAGTGTTACCTCTGTGATATAGGATAAAAATCTTATTTTCTGCGTGTTCTCCCGGGTAAAGTACTATATATTCCCGATTATTCTTTTCAACCTCCTCATAAACAACGATTTGATATTCCCCTTTCAAATATGCTTGAAAGAGGTCCAGATCAGAGATGTCACAACCTTGCTTACTTTGAACGTTAACTCCTGCCATTTCGCAGAGAACTTCTGCTTTAAGAATCCAATTATCATAGTCTCTTGTTTTTAAATTACATAAAACTTGACTACTTGCGGTATGTTTTGTTATTCCATATATTATGGCCATGGGGAGGCAGTACATATTCTTATTTTCAATGCGAATTAATCGCTTTTCCAAGTAATCTTGGTATTTGCAGTATTTTTGGTCAGCACTCATTGCATTAGGTCTTCCTTGTCCGTGCAAATTCTCTGCTATATGGAATCGAAACAATACTTCTTCCCCTAAAAGGAACACTTCATTCGAATTTAGTACTCGTTCGATTGAAGTGAGGACTGTTCTAGCAGTGAAATTGTCCTTTCTTCTAAACGGGACATACACTGGTTTGTTATTAGTACTATTACTACTTTCAACGTATAAACCAATGTAGTCCATGGGGCGTGCATTGGAGATCACATGTTCCAACGCAAAATCGATTAAACTCTCGATATAGGCCTCTGGGTTATTAATATTCCTTTCATCACCCACAGGTCTGACGACAATTTCATGGCCCGTAAGATGAAACTTACGAAACCTTTGTCTGCTTTGTCTTACAACTTCGAAATTACTATTGCTTTGATTATCCCCGCCATTATTATTATCACTACTACTACCACTTGTACTACCACTATTATGACTACCAGTAGTACTACTTGTACTATTCTTATTTATGTTGCCATGTCCAACCAATGGTGGGACACTAGCAGATGACGGTCCAGGCTGAGGAGAAATAATCAATTGGTTCCCATAGTCATGATTATCCTGTACACAATATTGAGTTGTATTGTATACAGGATTTTCTCCCTGGACCTGTTGCGTGGGTATAACCACAGCATTGTCCTCATTTTCAACCAATCTCCTCATTTCTTCTTCAATTGGTAATTCAACGGAATTTAAATTGCCAATCCCATCTGCTTTATCATTTAGGAAGGTTAAATCTTCATTTGATAACAAATATAAATTATTAGGACTCAAGTTATGAGTTTCTTGAGGGGTCATGACTATGGCATTATTATTATTTTCAGATGGGATTAAGCATGGTTCCAAAACAAATCGCGAGTCAAAATCAAAAAACTCAGATAACTCTGTATCATTTATCCTATCTACCTGACCTTCCCCACAAGCTAATAAATACATAACTTTATCTAGAGCCAATTCATATGATTCTTTACTACGGAAAAAACCGTACACAAACAAATCCAGTACGTCAGCACTGCTTACACAGTGCTGGAGAATTAGTGTATCATTACCTTCAAAGACACGAAGGGTCCGCAATAAGGCTTCACATCTCACCGATCCCCTATGGCCAAGTCTGCTTAATTCCATGATGGCTTTCCACGTACTAAAAACCCTAGGGTACTCGTTGAGACCGCGCAAAACCTCTTGCAGGTAGATCTCATCAATCATGTTAAATTCTTCAGTCGGACAGAAGAAATCCATCTAAAAAATAAAACAAAGAAAAACTATTTTGAGTAATCAACACCACTTTAATAAAAAAAGATCAAATAAATACATCTTTTAAGCAACGCTCACATGATAATATCATATAAAAGAAAAAATTAATCACCTTTAGTTAATTAGTAATATGTAAATAGAAATCAATCAAGTTACTTTATGAAAAATCAGTAAATATATTAACCTATATTGAATTATAAACTATTCTATTAAAAATATCCACACACACACACACACACACACACACACACACACACACAGAGAGAGAGAGAGAGAGAGAGAGAGAGAGAGAGAGAGAGTCTCTCTTTGTTCATTAATATTGGTTAAATACAAATCAAGTACAATTAAAAACTATATAATTTCTTTCTTTTTTTAAAAAAAAAATCATAATAATAACCATAAGAAATACATACCTTTCAAGGCTTAGTTCTCCGTTCACAATCCACAAAAAGAAAAAGAAGAAATCTCAGCTGGAATAGTCGGTACTTTTAATTAATTGCTAGCACCACAACGCTTAGCACAGCTTCAATATCTGTAATAAAACAGGTCTCAATAAATATAGTGGTAATCCTGTATACTTTATTTAATACTATTAAAATAGGTTTAATAATCAGGAAAGCTTTCTCTGTGATCTTTAACGCACGCCGACGTAAGAAAAAATGATAATCGTACACATCAAATACATGTTATATCATGTTCTATCAAGTGTTCTCCCCCTCCCACCACTAACAGTGACATCTGTCGGAGAACTTTTAAATTAACTTTAGTTTAGTTTAACCCGTGCATCGTGTTGACGTATTTGTTATTAGTCCTGAATATATATTTATATTTTAAAGGTAGAGTATGATATATATATTTCTTTTTAGCCATTAAATACTACTAATAGCATTAAATAAGTACCCTTCTCGCAGTTGTGTTCTGTTAATAAAACATAGTTTGTGAGGGCATAGCTAATTCTTCTTCTATCAGTAAACCACCAAACGTTCATTATATTACAAATCCCTAAGGGGGGGGGCACCAGCACATATGGACCTTCAGTTGAACATAATTATCATCATTATGTTATTACCTATTCAGAAAAACCGACAATTGTAAGAACTAACTAATGGGGAACATGCCCTCAACCGGTAAAAAACAGCCCCACATAATTCTCTTTTTTTTTTTGCTAAAATATAATATAATACTGTTAAATCTAAGTAAGCCTGGGGGCCGCGGTGGCTCGATGGTAAAGCGTTCACCTTTGGTGTTTGGGGTCCCGGGTTCAATACCAGGCTAAGTAAGTTTGTGGTGGACAAACACCGTGTCCATGGGTTTTTTCTCGGGGGTTCTCCCGTTTCCTCCCACTTACTATATACTTTTAAGAGCTTATTTTAGCTCCCATATTTAGTTCAAACACCTTATTTTTAACAACGAGTTTGCACAGCAAACGATTTATTTTGCAAGTTCGAAAATACAATTTGCTCCGACTAATTTATTAGGAGAATATAAAAATAAGAAACGAACCAAAAAATAATCACCGTCTCCTTTAGCCTAGCCGGCATAATTGTGGGGACTCAAAAATTTCTAAGTAATCCTGTGACTGGGACCCGCCAGTTATACTGTTATACTGCAAATAGGACTACATAATTTCCTTGTAATACAATACTGTTTAAATCTAGAGGAACCCATAACTAAGGGGGGGAAGGGCCTCCGCCAGTTATAGCTATGTGTTACAATACTCGTACGTAATTCTCTTTTGCTATAATACTGGTAAATTTAGGCAATCTATCTGACAGGGAAAAACCACTTAGTTGGAGGGATATAGTACAAATAGGACTACATAATTTCATTTTTGCTATAATACTGTTTAAATCTATGTTGGTCTATCTAAGAGGGAAAAGCCCCTCGTTGAGGGACATGGGCTCTATCTGGGAGGCAAAAGCCACTTAGTTGGAGGGACATCATTTCAATTCGCTTCATTATAATACAATACTGCTAAAATCTAGAGGAACCCATAACTACGGGGGAAGGGCCCCCGTTACTTGTAAAAATATACTACAAATAGTCGTACATAATTCTCTTTTTGCTATAAGATAATACTGCTAAAATCTAGGATCGTCTATAACTAATGGACCCCGCCAGTTATAGCTACGTAATTTTCCTTTTGCTTCGCGGATATACAACACGTTTTCAAGTCAAAAAACAGTGTTCAATAACCAATGTATTTAGGGGGTTCCGTAAAATTTTCTTTCTTGACATTAAAGCTATTGTTTGCGCTATGTGGATACCACCTACGCAAATAACTAACATTCAGTAATATTTACTATTAAAACACAATAATGTTGGGGAAAAGCGCTCCCCCCAAGACTAAAACATTTCTTTCTGCAAATACTAGTCTTAGTTCAAACATTTGCGTTCCTAAAAAGATTATCAGTTGTATTACCAAAGCGTAGTAGAATGCCATCTATTGGCAAATAAGCTTACTTAAACAGTTCAAGTCCCATCTGTACAACGTACATATATATATATTAGGTATAACTGATTTAAAGTGATCGGTATAACAGTTAAAAAATCGTAACAAATGAATCAAACATATTGTAATTAAGCATCCTATAATTAAGCAAATAAAACTCTACAAGTAAATGGTCCGTCTTTTATTTGTAGGTTCACACTACAAGTGTTCTGAGCTTGTACACCAAGCGATCCGTAAAATAATCACACTGCAAGTGTTCTGAGCTTGTACACCAAGCAATCGGTAAAAAATAAGAAAGGAAAATATAAAAATAAGAAGCGATTTAAAACGTTCACAAATAAATTTGTTCAGAGTATAACATACGATCCGTAAATAATAATAATAATAATAATAATAATAATAATAATAATAATAATAATAATAATAATAATAATAATAACTTTAGTAATCGAAAATCGCAATTACATTTCAAGCGTTTTCAGTATATCGCAAAGCTTATCCTCTTGCATGATTACAAAAATGGTCGTAGGTTTATTTCCCGAATAATGTTTCTCAGAAGCAAATCGTGTAGTTTTTCAATAATTATTCAAAAAACTCATTATTATAATTAAGTGAATAATACATGGTATTTAAAAAGTTCTCACCTTAAAAAAATCAGAGTTCGTTCTGTTAAATCACTCACAAAAAAGTTCAACACACAAAAAATCAACACACACACACACACACTATGAAACGGTGTAAAAACAATAATAACAAACTTTATTTCAATACTGTATATATATATAAGGATTTCATTATGTCCCTCCCCCAAGCATCATGTTTTCACCGGGTTTTCAACCCGATTTCATTAATTATAAATAAATAAATAAGGTCATCATATCCGCTAACATCGTTTATTCATTCATTGCCACAGCGAAAAATCTAAAAATTTCTTATTTTCAAGTTCGTCAACCGCTGGAGAAATCTCATTCAGACAGGGTATCGACATTCAGGACAGGCTATATACAGTTTTCATCTAATTAAGGAAAAATGCTTACATGTTCATCAGATATTAGATATTCTGCCAAAATCAGATATTGCCACAAAAATACATCTTCTAAAGGGGGAAGAAACATAAAATTTCTATCTGTCTTCTTCATCACTGCCGATAAGTATCACAGTGACAACCATCGTTAATGGAAAAATATTTCAGTATGTCATCAGTCAAAGTTCCAACAAACAAGGGAGAAAGTGTCTAAGGTTATTCCAGTACAAGCGGAAATAAAATTAGAAAGTGCATTGACACTCTATACATGCGTGTCACAAGTCATAGTTCTAACGGAAGCAAGGAGAAAGCGTGTAAGGCAACGACCCGGAAATAATGGAATTTACAAAAATAAAAACTCTGTTCATTCTAAGACAGCCTTCTCTCAGAAACGGAAGAACAATTCACTCGCTCCGTATTTCAAACTTGGCTGTAAACATGGAGTTAACTATAAGGAATAAAAATAATGAATATTAACAAAATAAGGAATAAAAATAATGAATATTAACAAAATAAATAAAGCATTCAATCATACATACACATTTCGTATTTCCCATATGTTTTTTTTTCTCGCCAATTTACATGTGAGAATTGCAATAATTCTCAGTACAATACAATATACATCGACGGTGCTTGGGGGTCCCGGGTTCACTCCCCGTACAATACAGCATTCACCACTGTTACTAAAGATCCCATATTCATTCCCCGTACAATACAACATTCACCTCTGGTGGTAAGGGTCCCCATACAATACAGCATTCATCTCTTGTGCTAATGGTCTCATATTCAATCCCCGTACAATGTAACGTTCATCTCTGGTGTTAAGGGCCCCATATTCAATCCCCGTACAATGTAACGTTCATCTCTTGTGCTAAGGGTACCAGGCTCATTTTCAGTACAATACAGCATTCACCACTGTTGCTAAGGGTCCCATATTCAATCCCCGTACAATACAGCATTCATCTCTGGTGCTAAGGGTCCCATATTCAATCCCCGTACAATGCAACGTTCATCTCTGATGCTAAGGGTACCAGGTTTATTCACAGTACAATACAGTATACACCGTCGGTGCTAAGGGTCCCGGGTTCGATCCCAGTGCGTATCACACATTATAAGTGTTCTGAGCTTCTTATTTTTAACAAATAAAACAATTTCCTACCACTTTATGAGATTTCATAGAAATCGAACCGTTAAATATATTAGGAGAATATCTTTTATTCTCTCAGAATGACGTATCAACAGATTTAATTCAAATTTCCATTATTATTAAAAATACCCAGTATAGAGAGACACGCATACAAACTCAAAAAAGACCACATGACCTTTCCATGTCAGCACAACTAAAAACAGAAATATAACAACTTTCCAATACACGTAAGCAGGTCATCAAACCCTAATGACCTAACCCAACCATCTGACAACATCCATTAAAGAACCATGTTAGAACATCATTATTACGTAAAGTACCGTTAACATTCTTGCTTTTCGGGTGTAGAAGTTTGTCTCCAACTACTACTGCGTTGTTGTCGGTGTCATCAATACTTGGAAACAGTGAACCATTTGAAATATTTTTTTTGTCTACTGTACATTATTATTATTATTATTATTATTATTATTATTATTATTATTATTATTAAGTATTCTGCCCGTTCGCAGGTCCTAGAACCAATGAGTTTTTTTTTTTCAATTTTAGGTTTGAGCCTCAAAATGTTTTTTCCACGTTCCTCGACCTTCAACTTCCTCTTTTAACTTCCAATATTTTCGTCTATTTTTCAAATCATCGATCAGTTGAATTCTTCTTCTTCCTATTCCTTGCTTTTCTTCCATCTTTTTTCCTTCTATGGTGCTATGAGGAAGGTAATTTGTTCGCAACATATGTTCAACCCAATTGGCTTTCCTACGAAAGATACTGGTTAGAAGCGTCCTCTTCTCTTTTATCCGTTTTAAAACATCTTCATATGTAACTTTCTCTGTCCATTTTATCTTCTCCATCTTCCTCCAATACATTTCCAAGCTCTCTAAATATTTTTTCTTTAACTTTCGTAATGTCTAAGTCTCTGAACCATACAGTCCAATGTTCCATATAAAGCATCTGACCAACTTCTTCCACTCGGATTTATTTTTTAAATGCAGAAAGGTGAAATGTTCTGTGCTAAATATGTTGATTATGAAGAGGTTCGCTAGGAGAGAGGCAGTAGCGGTAGGGAGAAGACTATTCGCGTCTAATCTGAGAGTGCCCGTGAAATAGAGAGATATGTCCCATAATAATATACATATTTTTGCCGGAACAACATATATATATACAGGGTGAACATGGAGAAATCAAAAGTCCTAGTGAACATGGGGAAATCCCGTCCCGTTTAGGAGTGACAGCGTGTCGAAAGCGTGGGAACATGAACTTCAGAGGCCAATAGTTCAAAAACAATACACCGTAGAGAGTGTGGTTAAAAGCGTCACTTAGGAAGTCATACTACCCTATTGAAAAATGCATGGAACGGAGGGATTCCCGGACATGCTGTGAAGGAAAGAAGTGTCACATGTTGTTAATCCCGTGCGCACGCATAGCTGCGTTGTATTGTTTTTGAACTATTGGTTTCCGAATTTCATGTTCCCACGCTTTCGATACGCTGTCACTCCTAAACGGGACGGAATTTCCCCATGTTCACCAGAGCTTTTTTTAAATTTCTTTTTGGATGTACTATCACCCCTCCAAGTTTGTTCACGTAGTTACCGTTTAGCCTGCATATATATACGGCGAAGTTCTTGTTACACGAGATATTGTCCCGCGAGAATTTGGCAAGACGAGATTTTAATATGAAAGTTTAGACTTTGCTTCAGCAGATGCTAGCAAGTTTGTATTCAGGGTTGTGCTTGCTGGAATAGTAAAAAAAATTTGGCCATGCTAAAAATATCGTCATTAAAAAAAAGAAAGGAAGAGCTTTATTTTAAAGGATTTTCAATGCAAAGAAGAAAAGGAAGTCCTTGCATATACACAGAAGAGACAAGAAAACCAATTGTTTTTCTTACAGCCAAGGCTACTGAGATCAAGCGTCGTCATCTCAGCTAAATTTTTAAATCAATATTTTCCTGAGATTTGTGATTAAGGAAAACATTACAATTGCGATATTTGCAAACTTTAGCTTTATTTATTTACGACGTTGTATTTTTGTAACCAACGTGCTGTATATATATTATTCGAGAGGCAAAAGGTTGAATTCCGGCATTTTAACGGTCCAAGTGAACAAAACAATTCCTTCGGGATAAGACAAAGAATATCTGGTCAATTCCGCCTTAACCTGAACAGTTGGGTACCCTATTCCCAATTTTTACCTCTAAACACGGTAAAAGCATAATACAATTAGCTTAATAGGCAGAAAATATTAGTGTTGTTCACTGTCCTGTCCTGTCTAGAAGAGAAGAAGAACAATAAGCAAATGAATATTCTCGGATTGGATTTAAAATAGCATTAAGCATTTATTTTGCTTTGATATTGATTAATTACTATTATAGAAACAAATGCTGAAACAAAATGTTGTAATTAATGAAAATTTACCAAATAATTTGAAAGAGTGAAAGTGTGTATATACACCAAAAAATCTACAATCAATTTTGTGCTGAGTATTATTTCTTAGACTCAAATTACTTCTGAGGATTTACTTGACTAACAAGTGTTATGAAACATTCTTGTAATAAGAATCGTAGATTTAATATTACCATAGGCCTGTGACAATTATTAAGCGAAAAAAGTTAAGCGCAAATGCTAAAGGTGTGATCCATCTCAGTATAGGTAAGTCACACAAAACGTTTTACTTTAAATTGACGAAGGAGATTACGTAGAAGTTCAAGGGAGATCCAATCTTTCAACTTAATATAATTTTAAGTGTTTGTATAATTTCAGAAGTTTTTATACTTGATATGGTAAATGTTTATTTTTGCATAATACAAGGGGTTATTGCTCAAGGTAGAGGGTTAAGACCTCGAACTCCCCTTTTCGTACGCCAGTGGTAGGTTATATTTATAATATATTTGAACAGAAAGTCTCAAAAATAGCAATAATGGATCAGATAAGGAATACGGTGGCCCTTTTTGGAAAATATACAGGTAAAATATGTTAATTCACAGAAGACTAATACTATTTAATGAATTTGTGTATAAATGTGACCAGCCTCTAACTCAAAGGTACTTATTAAAAATAGTCCGTCATAAAAATAGTAATTGACGGTTAAAATGAGTGAGTATATATGAAAGAGGGTTGTGTAGGGTATTAAATTCCACTGGCGGAGGAATTTTTCACAAAGTAGGAAACCAGTATTTCATGTTTCCAAATGTTATGTCACTAATGTCAAATCATTAGAAAGGCGGATGAATTTCAATTACGAGGTGGAGGGGGGCAGAATTTTTTTCTAAAAATTGACAATTTTTTCATAACTAGAGCCTAATTTTGGTTAGGTTAGGTTAGATTGTGTTAAGTTAGTTCAAGTTATGTTACATTACGTTCTACCTTCATGGTTTGTATAGATTGGCAATGGCCTTCAAAAAGGTGTGCACTATATTCTCTTGTTTCACTGTTGTTTCTCCATTGCATATTCCCCACTGTATTTCTATTCCATTTACTTCACATATTACTCATACATTAATTACACTTCACTACCAATAACTCATTTCTCCTGTAAAATTTCTGTTTTTTACCTACTTTTGGCTCCCCATTAGAATTAACCAATAAAGGCTATACTAGAGTTTTAAAAAATGAGTGTATATCAAAGGAGACTGTGTAACATAATAATTTCCACTGGCGGAGTATTTCTACACGATGTTTTATGTTTTCAAGTATGGAGTTACAAGTGGGAAACCATTACAAGTGCTATAAACTATGTGATTTTATGCGATAACAAATGGTTTTTTTTTTTTTTTTTTTTGTACTATCCTCGTTTTGCACATGCCCTCCATTGTCACACACTTGCTCCTTGCGGACACATCCCAGCACTACCGCAACATCTAAGAATTTTGTTCGTATTTCACAAGAAAATATTTCATTAATAATTGTAGCACAACATGATTTAGCTTAAGGAATTAGAGCGAGAAAGTTTAGTGCGGTAGAATGTGATATTTTATTATGTATGTGAAGACGAATAAACATGAAATTATGTTTGACATGGTGCCCTGATTAAGAAATCACACCGGAAATCAAACAAATGAATATCCGAGCTTTAGTAGTAGGCATTAAGAATCCACAAAATTCTGCAAAAATGTAGAGCTAGTGTTTCAGCTGCTTCGGGTGATCAAGCCTCACCAGATCTATATGTACCGGTACCTCCGGGTCAGATCGGATCTGAGAAGCGAGAACCAAACCCTGTGACGCGGAGAAAAGTCGTGATCTGTGCAAACGCGTCATATCACTGGTAGGCTGTAACGTCATAAATTTAGTTTTTAAAAGCCAGTTAACAGTATATGAATAGTTAAGAAAATAATATACACATAATCATATCTTTTTAAAAATTATTTAACAAAATGTAGAAACTATATTAACTGTTACAGGTTTTGACTAGGCATTGACAATGGGCACCGAAAGTGAGAAAGTAAGCTCAGTAAAGGCACTTCTAAAAGATTCCTCAAAAAAGGACACAACAGCTATTTCAGGATGGAAGCGAGAATCCAATGCATCTGGGAAGGAAATCAGTTTGAGAAATATAAATTTAGAATTTGATTCAATGGACAGCAGTTCTAAAAGCGATATTGTAGACTTGTAAGTAGTTATGAATGCTAAGTAGTAGTGTTGCTCACGGGACGAGAAATTTCTCGTCTTGTCTCATCTTGAAAACGAGATATGAATTGTTATGTTTCTCATCACGTCTCGAATTTAAAAATGAATTTATCGTCTTGTTTTCGAGACTCGGTCCGATAACCGAGACGAGATGAGAAATTTCTCGAATCTGGTGGGAAACACTAGTTTACCTAAGTCTTAGGTAATAAACAATGTTTTAGTGTTACAAGATTCATAGTATAGAAACTATAAATACTAAAATAATACATAAATATGCTTTGAATGTTGTTATACAACACTCTTTGTGGACCTCTCGTGACGCGGAAGATTTCTGGTACCTTCTAGGTGAAATTAAGGAAAATGAGAAAGCATACATTTTGTACATAAATTTACAAAACAAGACGAGAAATTTCAAGACAAGAAAAGCTTTAAGAAAATCAAGGTGAAATTGGAAAATCTTTCCGAGAATCTAGACGAGGCGAGAAAACCTTTCCGAGAACCTAGACGAGGCGAGAAAAGCTTTCCGAGAATCAAGGTGAAACTGGAAAACCTTTCCGAGAATCTAGACGAGGCGAGAAAACTTTTCCGAGAACCTAGACGAGGCGAGAAAAGCTTTCCGAGAATCAAGGTGAAACTGGAGAAACTTTCCGAGAATCTAAGCGAGGCGAGAAAACTTTTCCGAGAACCTAGACGAGGCGAGAAAAGCTTTCCGAGAATCGAGACGACACTAAATAGAAAAATAGTTGCCTTGAATTGACCCGGCATTTCCATAATTAGGGATTTCCGGCCAAAGTCACAGATAAGCTTTTTTCTTGTATTGAAGTCCTGAACACGTATGCATAATTTGTCATTTTATCTACGTATACCCTGTGTATGTGATACAAAGGCCGATAGGCTACCATATAGTCAATTTTGAAGGGTTCATTCATTTGCAATAGTTTGTCTTTCCTATACTGATTGTGTTCTTTATAATGAGCAGCATTTAACGATTGCACGATAACGTACTTTCCGCTGGAGACTTCTTTGCAGGCATACAAGAGGTATTTTATTGCACTCTTATTCGGATGCTTTCCAGAGGCGGGGGATTATACCCAGCAAACTAGAAGAAAGGGAATATTTCACAAGTTTAAAGGCACAGTAATCCATTAGATTGGATCGGAACTCCAGTGAAATGTCGATGAAAATAATAGGACGAATCACAATCATGGCTTCCATTCGTCTGTAGAATATCAACGATGATTTGGTTATATGACTGGACACTTGCTCTGATGGAGTTTCGCCAGGATGGTGTCCACTCCATGTAGTATGGAGATATCGTTCTTGTAAATATCCGTCAAAACATGTTCTGATAATATATGGTACTGATTGGCAACGCTACGTAGTTTTAATTTTTTCCCCTGTAGCAAAATTCAGCCACCACCATGAGACTGTTATGGATAATTTTTTGTGCACTGACGAATAAAATTGGTTCGTCTTTGTGCGTCAACACTTCTGAACTTAATTGTTCGAATCTTTCCGCAATCGCTCAGATATCTCTACGATTCTTGAACGGATAAACTTCCACCAATATTCTGCTAAGTGGCGAGGACGGACGGCCTTACGGACCACCTTGGGACGTTACTTACTCTGAATGATGACATGTTAGATGGTTGGTTGGGGTACAGGACCCGGGTGGCTACCTATATTGTATTGGTGGATTGTCCGAAGTCACCAATATCTTAATTCTTCGTACCATCTGAAGTGTCGGTTTCACTGAGATCCATGTTGGAATTGTGGTAGTCGGTGGAAGTTCGTGTTGCACATTATGGCAATGACATTCAACAGCTTATTAATGTACGTGGCACTGTTTAACTATGTTCGAACTATTAAAGTGTGCATCGAAAATTGCTACAGTGCAGCTCTCTCGAATCGATTCACTTTCAGCGCCATCAAATTTCCAATACTGCTACTGAGTGGCGTATATTGGTTTGATTGCTTGGGGTAACACTAACCTTTATAACACATGCACATTATTATTATTATTATTATTATTATTATTATTATTATTATTATTATTATTATTATTATTATTATTATTATTATTATTATTATTATTATTATTATTATTGGAGCTTAGTTTCCACATTATTATACAGTCATCAAATTAGAGAAAACCTTACAACATATTTTCTTTTTATCGATTAGATAAATATAATTTGCTCTTTACTAGAAAGACTTATCTTCTTAGTTATTATCGAAAAATGATCGTAAATTTGTACTTTCATGTGCTACGTGAAGCCCTACATTTTAGGACTAGCTCGGGAGAGTAATGCTCCCGAAAGTAGAAACGAGAAAAACAGTTCTGATTGGTTGGCGTTATCCACTTCTTGCCACGTTGCATTAAAATAGCAGAAATAAAAGCCTCCCTGCTGTCGGCCTTCGTGGCAGAGTGGGCTAGCGCTATATGCTAGTAACAAAAGTCTCTTTCGGCGCGTGTTCAAATCCGGCACAAGGAAAGTTTTTTCTACATTTTTTTTTACATTTTTATAACACTTATTAAATTAAAGTAATATGAAAATAATACTTAAAAAAGTGATTTATTTACTTTTGTGCAGATAAGTACTTGTAGTGCTTATGCCCTTGTACTCCATGATATAGGGCTCGTTTTGTTCCCCTTGTTCTTCTTGATATAAATTTTGTGAACAACTTAGAACAACTGGCTAGGATAGCGCGTAAGACAGCTGGCTAGAGTAGCGCGCGGAAAAACGTACTTCCGGGAGTGTTACTCTCCCGAGCGGGTCGTTACATTTTGCTTTGTATAGGATGTTAACTCTAATCACTAGAGTAAATGGAAATCGTGCGAGTAATAAAGAACACTCAAATAGGCGATTAGCCAACAAAGTAGCTTCAGTCTGTAAGAACCTTCGCAACGTAACGCAAACAGTACAATAGGTAATTATAACAGCTAAGTCGACTATCTCAAATACTGTGAAACAAGATTTGCATTCCGTTGACGCAAACCGCCACGGAACGAAGCTCAAGATATCCAACACAATTCCCGGCGACCCCCAAAATGCGCTGTCATTACTCGTATAACTTTTCTTTACCCTTAGCGCACGCCCAAGAAACCGATTACTCTATAGGCAATTGGTGCTACCTAGCAGCCCATTTGTACGCTGTAGTTGGAGGTGGAGCGAAGGAGAATGCGCTGATTACACGATTCTTGCTGCAGTAAGTAACTAGAGAAGTTGTTTCTGCTACGTTGTCAAATCGAAGAAGGAAGTGAGACAGACTCAGTGCAATGAAGTTAGTGGATGTTTCTAAATACATAAAGGTTTTAGAAACTTGTATAATTGAAAAAAGATACTAAAGTATAAAATTACCAGTATTAATTAGTTTTTATTATAATAGTTTTATTTTGTAACATTCTAGGACTACCGCCAGTAGGCCTTGTAGCCAACAAAATACGACACTGTTACTACTTTGCCAGCAGACACCAACACTCCTACTGAATCAGTGGAACAACATACATATTAGGCAGTCTAAAATGTAGTGAACCTGCTACACAAAAGATGGCATTAGTGTATGGATGGATAAGTCACAGCGGGTCAGGCCTACATCATTTGGCATCGGAGAGTTAAAGCTAGTAGAGGTGCAATTATTATTATTATTATTATTATTATTATTATTATTATTATTATTATTATTATTATTATTATTGTTATTAAAATGTTATTATTTTATTTTCTGCAACAAATGAGAATATAGTTATCTAGTGTTTTTACAATTTGGCGCTCCTACATCCGTCATTGCAATATTTCAATGGTAAGATGCACCATTTTCAGTTGGTGGGAAATTTCATAGCCTAGGGCGGGAAAATTTGCTGTTACGAAACTGACAATACTGTATCGGATTATAGTCTAGAAAAGCAAAAACTAGAGACAACAAAATGACTACAACAACACATCTTCCAGTTTCAAATCTCTGCTGGTCAGTCCTTCGATTTTCATGCTTATATTGAATCAACAGCAACTTACTTGGAATGAGTATATTGAAATCCTCTTCCTCTTTCCAACACATATATAAGAACAAGCTAAGAATTTTGTTTTATTATAAGTTTCCGAAGATATATATATATATATATATATATATATATATATATATATATATATATATATATATATATATATATATATTGATTGTGCTTGTTTATTTATCGAAATTTAGAGTCCTTTCGGAGCACTGAGGATGTGTGAAAGGTGGATCAAAAGTTTTAAGTGGAATCCGAACGATCGTAATACTATACGTGCAATGCTTTCCCACCGGGAATCGAACCTGGAATTCCGTGCACGGTACTAGTCACTAGGCCAAAGGAAGTTTGGTTTGATTTAGTTTAACGTTCCACAGTTATGCCTGCTAGGCTAAAAGAAAAATGGACCTAGTGATTATAGTGGAATCCGGATCACTTTGGTCATTCAACTTTACCCCAATTGGGAATCGAACCCGGGACCATGCGCAGGCCAGAGGGAGAACATTTTTTTTATTTGTCATGTCAAACAGAAATGAAACGTTTCACTTCAATTTCACTAAATTTCATATGCAATTTTATACTAAAACGTAGTTTATTTATGATTTTTATTATTGTAGTGAAACTTCCAGGAAGACAGACGATGGCGCATACAGAGATGATTCTCGGTTGAAGGCATCTATTTCTTACTTTAAACTGGTAAGAATAAGAATATTAAGCTTAGAGTAAACAAGTCTTGTTTAGTTTTCTAATTTATTCTCACCCAACATTTAAATACCAAATCAACGACAAAGAAATTTACATTGAAAACTCAAAATCCTTTATTTACAGCTGAGATACAGTTGTAGATTGTTCTACTACCTTGTCCAAAAAATGTAAGTAGTAAACCTATAACACAAAGAAATAATTGAGTGTGAAACGTAAGATTTACGCGTAAACAAGAGAACGATAAACTACAAAGTTAGAAAAACAGGCCAAGTCGCAAAGAAAAGATAAATAATTGACGCAGCATTTATTTATTTTTAATTTTTAAATAAATACATTTAATCTTTAAATAAATGCATAAATACATTAAATAAATCCATTAAATAAAAAACACATTACTACGATTGTTCTGTATCTAAATAAAGCAGCTGGATAGGCCTGCTATAATTGAAAAGAATTTGTGATTTTAAGATCAAATATAGTCGTTATATTTCTAGAAGATCTTAGTTTTTTTTTTTTTTTTTTAATGTAACACAGCCACACACACACACACACAAAAATAAAAGTTCTGTGTACCTGACCCCGGGGTATGAACTCGATGTATTTTGTTACACAGAATCCAAATTTCGACACCCCAGAAAGATCGATCGTGTCAATTTTTTGTTATTGGCGAAAAAATTTGATCGATTTTGAATAGGGAGGATACGTGTAATACATCTATACAAGAAAACAAAAGTTTTGTGCGGCAGATACCAGGGAATGGATTCGATGTATTTTACTAAACAGAATCCAAATTTCGAAACCTCAGGACGATTGATCGTTACTTTTTTTTTTATTATGGGTGAAAATCTTGAGCGATTTTGGATAGGGAGGACAAGCGTTTTTCGTTTATAAAACAAAATTGATGCGGTCAATCGTCCTAGGACTTCGAAATTTAGATTCTGTGTAATAAAATACATCGAATCCATACTTTGGGGTTTGCTGCAAAAAAATTTATTTATTTATTTATTTATTTTTTGTATAGCTGTATTACGTGTATCATCCTCATCCAAAATCACTCAAGTTTTTAGCCCATAAAAAGAAATTGACACGATCGATCTTCCTTGGGTTTCGAAATGTGGATTCTGTGTAACAAAATACATCGAATTCATACCCTGGGGGTCCAGTGCACAGAATATTTATGTTTTTGTGTGTGTGGGGCTATGTAATTATTTTAAGCATAGGATACAAAGACTTGATATATGAACTTCATATACATATACTCTACAATTAAAGAATTGGATTCAAGAACCAAGTAGGTCCATTTTTTTTAGCGAATTTGAGATTTTCATATGTTCCAGTAGGAAAAAATCACTCTACATTGTGTGCAAAAATAATGTGGATCCAATTATTATATTCAGTGTTATAATGCAAAGGAGGTACAGTACCTACATACAGTGTTCATTGTGAAGTTAGAGCAAGCAGCAGGCAGATCCGAAAAAAAAATTCTAAAAGTGGACTTACCTGGTTCTTGCATCAAACCCTTCAACTACAAGTTACTTAACAGGATTAGAACTTTGAGTAAATCCCTCTTCTTAAAATAGTATCTACATTTTGTTCCATTTCTTTAAAATCTGTAGAATGAGCTTGTCGGAATCTTGCATCATATTAGAGGAACATTATAGTATAGTCAGGGGTGTAGCCAGCAGGTTTGTGTAGGAGGGGCCCGTCGTTTTTGAGGGGGGGGCCAGCTACAATGTACAAAGCCAAAAAATGTGTTGCTGCTAGTGTTTTTGAGGCCTGAAAGAAATTAAGATTTTGTTTCCTTCTGGAAAACTAAAAACACTATTTTAGCTTCTCCTTCTTCTTCTTCTTCTTCTTCTTATTATTATTATTATTAATAATAATAATAATAATAATAATAATAATAATAATAATAATAATAATAATAATAATATTCTCCATAAATTATATTCAAGATAGTTTTTATTATGCTTAATCAAGAACAGGGAGTAATCTACACCCCCCCAACACCCCCCTAACACCCCTCCAAATTTCTTTACACACACCTCTGGATGGAAAAGGAATACTCCCCCAAATCCAATTATATCAATCAGTATCATATAAGTTATTTATTATATCAAGTTAAAAAAGGTTTAGCGTTTAGAAAAGAAGGCAATATTCTTATTTATTTATTTCACTTCAAAATACGAAGCGACTTCGTTCTCATAAACGGCTTCGAGAACCACATGACCTCATTTGTTTCGGGCAGTGTTTTGATCGAAACAATTGACAAAACAGACCGCTGATACCTACCCTCCTGAGCTCCGCGGTCGTTTCCGAGAAAAGAGATTGATGGACAGATGGAGATGACTGAAATTGGCAACGTCTTGAGCGGTCATTCACCTACCTCCTCCTCAACAAGGAAAAGTGTGACAATATAGTAATAAGCCTATACCAGATTCCGTTGGTAAGTGCTACTCTGCAACAGGCTCGCAACCAGAGGGGAGCTAGGGAGGGTTTGGCCCTCCTAAATTTTTCATGTCCCCTCCAGACCTCAATACAAAATGCACAATTCAGATATTTAGAAGAGAATTCTTAATGACTTGGTCCCTCCTAACATATTCATGCCCCCCAAAGCTCTGTGGCTGGTTTCGAGCCTGCTCTGCAAGTGGTGTATCAAAACGGATGGACCTTAGAAGAGTGTAGTCAAAACGTTTTTAGAAATGAAGAGGTCGATCGAAGTAAGAATTATATATATTTTAGACTGAGTCTAGTTTTATGCAGGAACGCATTTGGCGCTAGTTTAATTTTTTGTAAAGTATATTTTTATTCACGTAAATTCATTGAGCAGAACAGGGCTCATAGCGAGTCACTTTTTAAAAAAAAAACTAAAATTTACTTTTTTCAAGTTGGTCATTAAAAGTTACTTTTTTTTTTTTTCAAATTGGTTACTAAAAGTTACTTTTTTCAGAGGTAAAGTGGCTTTTTCGTGTGATTTATGTTTTGCATTGGCAGTTTTCTAAGAAAAATATAAAAACAAATAAAAAGGCAGGAACTTGTTACTCATTACTCTTCAGAAAGCTTCAATACTTGCTGCCACATGTGAAACAGTCAACTTTATTATCACTTCAACTTTTATTCTTTCTAAAGCACAGTGGACGGTTGGTGGATGCTTAAGCACTCAAAGTGGGGTTGAGAACCCTTCTGTGTCTATTCTTTCTTCTATCATAATAACCTTTTAGTTTTCTCGTAATAGTTAACGCTCCGTTCAACGTTGTGTGTGTGTGTGTTTGTGTGGTTCATCATGTTCGTATTCTGTTATGCTTCTTGTATATTCTTCTTAAGAGTAGGTGATGAATTTGAATATTTCACGGCTTTGAGAACTCTCAATGCTAAGTTACATATAATGTCTGGGATGAAGAAATTCGGAAATAGGCCAGAACTGGTTCCACTTACTCAGAAGCTTTTACATCTGCTAAGTCTGCTTACCGTAACTACAAAGCATACTTTGAAAACCTAACAAAGGAGGAAGCTCAAAAAGAAGAAGTAAAGAAGAAACAAAACAACAAACGAAGAGAGAGGTGATGGAGAAATTGACAAAGGAAAAAAGGGGCATGATGGGATTTTGGTCATTTTCGTGTGCTTTTGGCCACTTTTGGTCACTTTTCAACTATTTACAAGAGACCAGACCACTATGAGCCCTGAGATTATTAAAATTAGGGTACCTTAAAGAAGACAAAACAGAAAGATACGAAATATTTGTAAATTGAAAAAAACTGGATTTCTGGAAAACAACTAAATCAATGAATAATTTTCTTATGAAAGATATTCAGAACCAATAACGTAGCCAGGAAGGGAAAGGAACGGAGATTGAGATAAAATAATATTACAACAATTAACGTTAACAACAGGGTTAGAATATTAAAATAATAAAATTGGAACTATGTACAGTATTAATTACTAAGCAAATGTGATTTCAGCATGGAACGAGAGAATTTTTTCCCAATTAAAGATCTACCACTAAAACTTGCTGGGGGTGAAAAAATTGAAATAATAGCAGAATTTTGCAAAATAATTACAATAATTCGTATGTAATCAATTTACATGTAATTACTGGGTAAAATAGTGTAGGTTAATTCCTAATACAGTGAGACCTCTCTTAACGGGCATCTCTCAATAGTAGACATCTTCATAAGAGGACAAACTTTCTTATTCTTGCATGCCATAAACATGTGTGGTGTGGTATTATGAGAGAGAACCCTTCCTTTTAGGGACACCTCTCATTTACGGACAAATAATCGGTTCCACCGATGTCCGTTTTGAAAGGTTTCATTGTATTACTTAGTTTAATAATAATAATAATAATAATAAATGCTCAAATGTGTGAACTTACTTTACTGATCCCACCACTGCGAAGAGCTGATATTATTATTATTATTATTATTATTATTAGTAGTAGTAGTAGTAGTAGTAGTAGTAGTAGTAGTAGTAGTAGTAGTAGTAGTAGTAGTAGTAGTAGTAGTAGTATTGCAATAATTGCGTAACAAAATATACTGTTTTCTTGTTTGAGTTTGTTTAAAAATTTTATCACTATTCTGAGAGCACACACCCCCTTTTATTTTGAACATCCCCCCAAGTAGAAATTTCTGGCGTACTTACTGATCAAGAACTACTGCCTGGGACCAAACGCTATACTTTTGTGCATAACTGTAAAGGTAACCAAGAAAGTTTTATCCCTTTTCGTGGAGGTCTGTGTTCAATTGGACCTTACACCGTGAGTTGAATGCGAGTGGAGATAAGGCGAACGTCAGTTGTTGGTGTGGGTATATCCAACATACTACCTGGTTGTGGCAATTCAGATACACAATGAACTTACATAAAGACAGAGGGAACATGGGACATCCACAGAGCGTCATAAGAGCATGTATGCTGAACGAGTTCAAATGGAGGTCAAACGCCGCTGTAGCGGGACAGAAGATATGCCAGGCCTTTGGTGAGGGTGTCGTGACGACGCGGACAGTGCAGCGATGGTTTAACAAGTTTAAGGACGATGACGACACACCCGAAAACATCACGTACCAGACGACCAACACATGTACAAAGAGGAACTGGGACTAGAATTCAGAGTATGGGGAAACCATTCGGCAGCACATCTATCAACTTGGGAAGCACTACAAGTTGGGTCGATGGGTCTCACATGTTTTGACTCCAGGCCAGAAGGCAACGCGGCAGTCGCCTGTGTTTATTTACTGTTTCGGAGCCATTTCTGGACAGGGCATTGACATGTAATAAAAAGTGGATTCTATACGAAGCTTCACGGCACCGTCATCATTGGTTAGCATCCCATGAACCGATTTCAAAACAGAAAAACTCAAAACTCTGGAGCCATCACTTCTGAATTGCATATGGGTCCTTGTTTACGGGACAACGCTAAGTCCCACGTGGCTAAAATGACTCAGGACACCATTCTCCACCTTGGATGGGAAACAATATTGCAACCACTATATTCCCCGGGTATTGCACCATCCGATTATCACTATTCCACTCTTTCGACAATCACCTTAGAGGACGCCAGTTCAAATCCCTAGTAAAAGTCCAAAATGCCGCTGATACCTTCTTCGTTTCACGGCCCACTAAGTTCTACCGCGATGGATTCCATGGCCTTCCAGAACGTTTTCAGAATGTCGTCGATGCTGATGGGGACTATTTTTGATCTTCCAGGTTAGGTGACATATTGATGTTCGAAGGTGGTGGGTGAAAAAGCGACATAACTTTTCTTGCTTACCTTTATATTTAAATTTAAGACCTTGTATACAGAACCTATCTACTTAAGATTGATTTTCTTTGAAATTTCACTTAATTTCTTTACGGTTTCCTGACAATACTTGTTTATTATTCGACTAAAGAAACATAATTATTTTATTACACTGAGTAGAAATAAAAGAGAAGAGAATGAAATCCAAATTGAATAAAAACATTGTTTCTCACCAAATTTTCCATCCTCTATGTCTTTTTTTATGGCTGTATTTGTAGTACCTTGTTAAAACGTTTGTCTTCAAACTGTCAAATATAAATCGCAGTAAATTGTGTAATCTGCTGTCACAAACAAGTATCCTATTTTTCGATCGGTATAAGGAAGAGATATTGTACTATTTTTCGATCGGTGTGGAAAAACAATATTTCACTATACTATTTTACCCTAAATTATTAATTGTCAATGAAATTTGTTACTTTTAAATGAATGGAGCGAGATAATTTTACTATGATGTTTTAAAAGCTGGTCATTGGGGGGGGGCAAGAAACCATTTGGGGGGGCCTGGCCCCGATGGCCCCCCCTTGGCTACACCCCTGAGTATAGTTCAAATCCGTATCCAAAGTTTAAGGAAGAAAGCGCTGAAAAAATGAAGATAAACCCCATCTTACTTTACACCGTTATAGTAAATCATAACACATATTGTTTCAATGATTTGCTCCCCTCATCCTCAGTGCGAAAGCAACAAAATTTTACTAGCCCAAGAAAAAAAACTACTAGCCCATATTCTACAATAGAAATCATTTACTTACCTTTGGTATGATATTAAATACTCACCCACACTGATGAATCACTCGCCCCGGGCGAAGTGGTTATTTGCATCCCTTATAAAATGGAATTTTCCACTCTGGAATAATCATGCAACTTGAATGAAATGCCTGTTAAAATTAAATTCTGTGTAAGTTCCTTTCACACTTACAAGTTATGATAGGCAAGATTACTGAGTTGTTCCTCTTAAAAATGCGTTACAAGGTACAAAAACGTTTCACAGGTCATTTGGATATGAAGAAATCACGGTGAAAAAGAGGCGAGGGATGCGTTGAAACAGTAGGTGTTATAATTTATGATACGGATGTAAGGTAAGATATTTTTGTCTTTTCAAATATTTAAAATCAATCCTATAGCATTCATAAAGTAAATGATCAATGTATTTTTGAGTATTTCCAAAAGAGATAGAGGATGATTATTGATTAAAGTATATATGTTGTGAAGCGAATGATATGCAGTAAATAATCTTTTAGTACTGACTCATTTTATTCACTTAGTGAACAAGCACAACAAATCATACTAAAGTTTTATTCATTTTAAGAAATGTCTTAAAATACATATTTCTGCTTTTGATTCTGAGTAGACATTTTGAATATCAACTGAATAACTTATAACTTATCTTTATAGTTCCACTATGCGTCCATTTGGGATAAGTTCCTGATTTTTAGTGCTTTATGTTGCGCTTTTATCACTGGTGTTTGTGTGCCCTTCCTAATCGTATTGTATGGGGAGCTTGTGCAATATTTCATCACAGACCAAAGAAGAAAAACACTAGGAACGGTGAAAAATAATTCAGAAACCGATTCTATTAATCTATGGAGGTAAGGTGATTTCTAATCCGCACAATTATTTGGATAACATATTGTGTTTTTTAAAGTTGCTTTTTTTTAAAAATTAAATCTGGATGATCATCTGATTGATATGCTACTATTGCCACCAAAATACTTTTGTCTACATCTATGAACCTACCTTTTATTGTTGATTCTATTAGCATTCTTGATAGAAATTGAAATTAATGTATTGAGAAGTGAAAAGCTTTCTTAAATGATATACAAAAATATTAATTATGGTTCCATTATAACTTCAAATCATTTGATCTGAACCAAAACTTAACAAAAAGTGCTCAACTACTCATGTAAAACGAATTTTTTAAAGGTGGTTTTGTAACATATTATATATCTTTAATGGTCAGTGGTTTAGTATAATCATAATTTACATGTAAATTTACGTTTATGAGTTTATGTATTAAATTATATAACTTCTTTGGTTTCTTCTAGAGTTTGACGTACTAGTATAAATAGACTTCACTTTTTTTTTCGACGATGCTTACTTTTTATGAGTATGGGAGTATGCTTTATCGAATTCGGCAGCTATCTACGGGAACACATTTCCCAGGGACATTATCATATAGACAAAAAACTGTCTCTTTTAGATTTAAGAATTTGTTCTACGGAGACTGAATGGTCTATAAGAAGCATTTAATATCAAAATCAGACCAATTAAGTCTTTCCGAAATTTCTTTTATATATATATAATATTATTAAAATTGTATAGATGCCAAAAATTCGTTTTTATGTTTGGGCTACAATTAGCTCAAATCTGCTACCTTAAAAGAACAACTTTGCTACTTTTCAATCTTCAAATCTGCCAACACTGGTTATACCTCTATTTGTTCAGTGTAACCTTCTCCTCTGACGGCCCCTATCTAGAGCCTTTCTATTTGAAATGTGCCCCTTCTGGCGCTGCTGTCAATGTGTATTTTTCCGTACCTTTCTCGAAAGAGGAGGGACAAGTTACTGCGGCCGAGATCTTTCAATTGACGGACTTTGCTGCGCTCTGTCTTGTTATTCATTCTAAGCAGCCTACAATCTTCACTCATCAAGACCAAACGACTCAATGACAAATTGGCAACACAGCTGAGGTCATTCATTTCTTTTCCCTGAGCAAAGGGAGGGTTTCCTCCGTCAGAGGGTTTCGGGGGCGGGCCGAAGTATGCTTCGCATATTTTCCGAGGACACACTTGAAATAGACAGGCTCTACAAATTAAAGGAAAACACTGTTAAAAGAAAGTGAATCAGCCTGCTAGATCATTTGAATTGAACAAAGTCATGTTACATATAAAGTTTGGATAATTATCAGAAATATTGATGATCGGTTCCACCGTCATTTCAGTGACTTACTAATCTGCATTCAAGATCTCAGTCTAAGCTGGCTATTTATTTTATAATAACAAACTCCACATAGACAAGATGAATAACAAGGTAGTTTAACTATTTAATAGTACGTAATTAATATGAGCTTCAAAAAGCGAATAAGGTGGGGGAGGGCTTCTTAGTCCTGGGGCCCAGGTGCATCACCGATTGTTACGACTCTGAGGTTAAGTCTGGCCTCAAAGAACGTTTCACTATTGTTTTTGATTTAAGACTTTTGAACTCAGGTCTAGGAAGTTAAAAATGGTGACGTCAGAATTATATACTAATTAAACACAACCAGACTATTTTCACATTTAAAAAAACTACATACATGTAACAGTTTCGCCAACTAACACTATGTCTTCATCAGACACTATCTACACTATATTATCAGACACAGATAGTGTCTGATGAAGCCAAAGTGTTGGTTGGCGAAACTGTCACACGTTTTTTTTTTTTTTTTTTTTTTAAATGTGAAAATATGGTTTGGTCAGCAAATAGTTTGGTTGTATTTAATGATATACCAACCAAAGCTTCTTCTTATGGAAAATATTAGACTGATTAAATTTAATCTAAATTATGTTGCCTCTTACTTCTAAAAGAAAATAAGCAAAATTATTTGTATTTGTTCAAAAGCCTGATTGGCTAGTACTGTTTTATTCCCACTTATATTGATGGAAGGGAAATTAATCAAGTGCATTTCGACGAGTCTGAATCATGTAGGGAACGTATAAGTGCTTTATAAAATCATGATTTTCTTTGTTTCTTAAAATTTCGTGAGCAACCAATGAAGGGCATACTGAAAATCATGAGAAACGTTTTCACAACCGTAATTTTTAGTTGCAAGTAAAACCAAGTATATCATCTCAATCTACAGACTTTTTTCTTTCTTTCCAGACGTTGATGCTGTTTGTTGCTAGCACGTGACCACAGGCAGGATTTCCAAAACGGCGGGCAACGATGTTTCGTTTCGACAGTGCTATGACTGAGTTCCTTGTTAAAGAGGACCAATTTGCTTCTGAAATTCACCGCAGATTGCAGCGTACTTATGGATATGTGTGCATGGGTGCCACCCACCCAACCAGGTACATTCTAGGAACGTGCCATTTAAGTTCCATATGTACCGTTTACGTACCTGGTACTTGAAAAATGTACATTTCATATGCATAGCACGTGTCGCTAGGTACGTGCCTTTCAAGGAATTTCTGACACTTGAAAGGTACTTTTACATGCTTCACTAGAATGTGAGGAATGTGAATGGCACATACCCCATGTACCATGGCATGGTTGTGCGTAAGTTGCTTCGTATTGCGACTAGGGTTGCCAATTTAGCCACTTTGTGACGAGATCTGGCCATTTTGAGAACGTCGTTAGTCACATAATTTCCAAAGAGCCAATAGTGGCTTTTTAGCCATATGCTTTTCACTTCTATAGCCACTTTCTGAGTTTAGCCACATTGTAATATATTGTGTGTGTCATTTTGCAATTTTCTGCAGTGTTTTCTTTCTTCTTGCATGCAGTATGTAATAAGCAAATACATTACATACAAAATTAATATATTGTCAGTTATATATGGTGCTTATTGGGAAAAACACTCCCCAAAAAAGTTCATCTTAGACTGGAGAAATGGTTATCCTTCCTTTTCCATTATTATTTGGCTATGAAACAAATGCCGGAGACATATACAACCGCTATATACAACAGTGTGGTGTTGGAATGTGTAATGATTAGGATGTGATGTTTTATTTTATTTTTTTGAAAGTTCAACACTTCCAATGTACCCGTAAAAATGTACTAAAGAAATAGTGCCCATGTTTTTTAAATATTCAATTAGAACTGGACAATCTACATGAAATTTGCAATCGATCAGTGAAAACGTCATCTTTCTAGAGCCTGTAGTTTCTGAGATCTCATTGTCGAGAAACATATATGTGTATTTTAAAAGAGCTCCAAAGATGGCAGTACAATTCATTTGCATGTATTTCGGAGAAGGCTTACTAAAGGCAAAGGCCTTTGAACAATAATTTAAAAGGATAAACTTTGTGAAAAATATTTATTTCAGTAATTTATTTAAACTACACTCTTTTAAAAATATTTGTCTTTGTTATAAACGTGAAATCACAAATAACCGTAAATCAAAGGTTTGAATGCTAAGATTATAGGTTAGAGCTCGGTCGCTCGTAGGAACTGGCCACCTGGAATCTCTAACCAGGTAAAAAAATAGGGTATCCGTTGCTGGCGGAGAAAAATAAACTAGTCCTCTGGTGTTTCCATCCCCATTGTTTGATTTTACTCGCGATACTTCTGTATACGGTTGGATTACTTGCCTCCTCGAGGTCCAAGGAAACAACCGTCGAATTGGTTTTAAGCCTCTACGGAGGCTAACACATCTAATTCACTTTACTGTTGACGAACTTGCAATTCTCTTGGGCTAACGATTTGTTTTTGCTATTCTCCTCTTCGGAGGCCTATATCACCGAAACTAATTGACGACTTTGGCACCTCTACCGGATACCGATATGGCGGACTCTGGCAATGCTCCCGGACAGTCTAATCTGGTTCAGACATCTCCATTAAATATCGGGCCAAATGGTCGGCAAAAAACCCAACCGCGTATTGTTACTGGCACTACGCGTGTAGTACAAGCTACCACCAATGTTCCAACATCATATGCAACCTGTGTAGCTAACGGACAAAGAATTCGTTCGAGATCTCTTTCTGATGGCGAGCAAACATTGGATCCAAAGAAACAACGTCTCACAGCCACCGCAGATCCCACTGCTGCTAATCATCCTAGCACTAATATGGATTGGACATCCACTTCCACTGAAAATCAAATCATGTTTAATCAAGAAACCATTTATAACTTCTTGTTAACTGATTATGATCCGAAATACGACACAGTGCGCGCTGTCTTTCAGCAACTTGTAAAATACGTTCCTCGTCCAGAAATAAGAGAAATCATCAAGACTCGTCGGGGTATAATCCTGAAATCGACCAATCCAAACTTCGCCACTCACGTCCGCAACAAAGCGACTTTCGAAATTTTTGGGTTGAAAGCAAAAATATCTACTTTAAGCTCGAGCGGACGAAAGACACCACCACCACCACGACGTCCTCCAATGTTATCCGTGGTCATTCGTGGCGTAGAACCCGACTTCACCGATGAGGAAATCTACTCTGAATTACATCAAGAAGGTCTACCTGTCAAGCGGTGCATACGTATCAAGAACAACCAGGGTCCAACATACCTAGTTCGCGTTCTTACTGATCAACAACAGTTGATCGACCAACTTCTTCTACACGGTGCATATATATACCGACGTCGTTACAAAGTGGAACCATCTCGCACACCAGCACCTCTGCCGGTTAGATGCGAGAAATGCCAACAATATAATTCTCATCCGACATCTGAGTGTCCGAATACCATCAAATGTGGCTATTGTTCACTGGAACATCCGACAAAAAGCTGCCCTAATCTTAAGGAACCACCACACTGTGACCGATGTTCTGAAAGACATCCCACTTATAGCTACAAGTGCAAAGCTAAGCCTAAACCCGATCCAGCTAAGCCAGAACTTGTTGTACCGATACGTTCTGTTGACACTCCAACACCACCAGCAAATTCGCTACGCCACCCAATAACTGTTGAAGATCTATTGCGCTTCCTTACTATATCTTTACAAAATATCCATCCTTTTGATCGTAACCACATCCTGAATCAGATCATGTATGCAGCCAAATTACTGTTTAACTTACAACTTCATGCTACCTATTCCGGACCTACAGTTCACTTTCAAATTCAGCCAATCGAAGTCTATGTTTAATATGGGTGCTTCTACATACACTTGTATACTACGTATCAGTATGGCTTATAATTTACTTTTTCTGAACATTCGATCAGTCTTAACCCATCACGTGCTCTTCGCACAACTTCTGCAAGAAGAAAACATAGCAGCCTTTGCACTCAACGAAACTTACCTCGCACCACATCTTTCCTGCTATTTTCCGAAATATCATCTTCTCCGACATGATGCTCCATCTGGCCCCAGAGTCTACGGAGGTACAGCTATAGGTGTTAGCCAACGTCTTCCTTATCGAACAGTTACTGTTCCATTTCAGCTCACACACCATCTTCCTGAGCATAATGTCATGACTATTTATTTTCGAGGCCGAACTGTCACCTTCGTCACCATATACTTTCGTCCTGGCAAAGCAATCAACTATGACTTCTTTCGATATATCGATTCTACCTTTAGGCATTACATTATCATGGCAGATCTAAACATTCATAGCCGGTCACAGCGAGATAAAACTAATTTTCTCTACTTTCTTCAGACTGAAACAGTTGCCGAGTTCCATGTTTTACCGAAACCTACACGCCCTGTCAGCAATACTACTCCTGATGTTGTCATCACATCAACATCTCTCTCGCAGAGTATACATATCGATGTGCTCGATTCTATAGGTAGTGATCATGTACCTATCAAACTTGCACTTCACTGCTCTCCTCGCTCTCAACCTAAGCTACCTCCACAGAAAGTATTCTGTTACAAACGAGCTAATTGGGAGCAATATCGCTCTGATTTGGACAATGCTATTAATACACTACTCATGCCAACTACACAATGTGATCTTGATCACACAATAGCCGCTCTTACTGCATCTATTCAAGATGCAGCACACCGATCCATTCCAACAGCAGAAGTACAATTACATAAACCAAAATTGCCTCCGCACTATTTACCTTTCATATCCGCTTCTCGTCGAGCACATCGTGAGTATCTCGCTACAGGTAATCTTGAAGCGCTCAGACTTCATCGCCAATACCTTAGAATTACGCACAATTATATTGTTGCCTATAAGAAACGCCATTGGATTCAAACTTGCAACACACTTGCAAGTGAATCACACCCCAGTAAATATTGGCGCAAATTCCATCAACTCACCGGTACAGTATCCCGCACACCATACCCCATTGTTCACAATAATCAGGCAGTTATCACTGATATGGATAAAGCGAATACGTTTGCTTCATTTTTTCAAGATATTTTTACACCTCTTCCTGGTTGGCATACACCGCAGCGCCTACAAAATTCAATAAACCGACGTACAGATCCAACATCTGCTTCTCTGCGCCCATCTATCAACCACTCTTTAGAGCCCAATAATCAACTTACCACTCCGATCCAACCAGATGATATTCGCCAAACATTGCTCCGTAAACGAAACACTGCACCAGGCTTTGATTCTGTTACCTATGTTCTCATCAGGCAAGCATCACCTGCTTTTCTACTTTTTCTCAGCGCCATATATACTTTCATCCTGCGAACTGGATTTTTTCCAATCGACTGGAAATACTCGAAAGTTCTTCTATTTCCCAAACCTAACAAACCTTCAACTGACGTACAGTCCTATCGCCCTATTCATCTCACCAGTTGCCTTTGCAAAATATTAGAACGCATTCTAGTCCGCCGCTTGCACGCTCATCTTGCAACTCATAATCTACTTCCTATTCATCAAGCCGGTTTTCGACCTCATTTTAGTACAATGGATCAGTTATTACGACTATCTACGGCTGTTTATGATCAATATAACACAGGTTTTCCTTCTTGTCTGGTAGCCTTTGATCTAGAAAAAGCTTTCGACAAAGTTTGGCACCCTGGTTTACTATACAAACTCCATAACTATTTTTTACCATCCTCTTATATCAGATTCATCCATTCTTTCTTACTAGGGCGACTAGCATATATCTCTATTAACGGAACACTTTCTCATCCGATCTTCATCCAATCTGGCGTTCCTCAAGGCTCGTCACTGTCTCCTTTATTATACCTACTGTATGTTGCCGACCTTGTGGTTCCAAACAACATCAACATATTTCAGTTTGCTGACGACACCGCCTTTTTTACGACAGCCCGCACAGTACAATCCATCAGTAAAACTATGCAAACGGCAATTGATGCATTCGTTGACTGGTGTAATGTATGGCGATTAAGTATTAATTCTACCAAAACTCAGGCTATTGTTTTCCTGCCACGTAGACGCCGTTCACGTATCTACAGGAATCCAAGTCGATTAAACCTCCAAGTAGACCATACACCTGTTGTACCGTCAAATACTCTTACTTATCTTGGTGTCATATTTGACTCCAAACTTACTTGGACCCCACATCTCACCAAGATCATACGCCAAGCGCAAAATCGGCTCAACCTCCTCAAGCGCCTAGTTGGTACAACCTGGGGTTTAAAACCGTTAACAGTACTTCATACATATAAAGCATTTATGCGCAGTACATTAACATACGGTCACACTGCCTGGACATCTGCACCGCCAAAATTCTATCAGAAGTTGGCTATCCTCGAGCGCCATGCTCTACGCCTAGCACATCGCATCAGATTACCGCATCCGACAAGATTACTTTACGAGCTGATTGACTTTCCACCTTTATTGCACCATCTCGAACAGCTTCGTACTCGGTACGTTTGCAAGCGAATTGACCAGCAGCATCCCATGTTCCTAGATATCTTACGGTACGATCGGGATCACGACGCACCCTCAGCTTACGTTGATACTCCCCTACAGCACTTCATGACTCTTTATCATTTGCAACTCGACGATGCTGTAGTGGATCCCGAAATCTTTCACATCTACGAACCACGTGAGCTTTCATCATTCATATATCCATCATACGCACCGTAACTACCTATTAACATGGGCTTCCTCTGTCTCCATCAGTTCCTGAATCGCCCCAGGAACAGAAGATAACTTGCATTCGTCTGTACTAACAAATACCTTGTGATGTGGCGTTCAGAGCACTTCATTTCATCTTCATCTACTTCTCTCCATATTGCCTCCTGTACCATATTCATTCCTGTTTTGCACTCGCCTTAACTCCGCACTACATGGTAATAAAAGTATTATTTTCTACAATATTGCTATCTCATGCTTATAGTATGCTTGTACTTCAATAGATGTTATTGTCACCTTTCCATCCCCTCTCTGTGTATATGTATTTAATAAATAAATACATATTATATACTTGTGCACCTCTTAGACCGACCACATTAAACTGGAAACTAAATTTTATATAAAGCACTTACCCGAAGAAAGGGCAAAACCCTTTAGCGGGACGACGGACAAAAAAAAAAAAAAAAAAGTCGCTCGTAAATGTTACTGTAGTATTTTAATAGATAGTTAAATTGCCACACAGATGCCGGAGGAGGGCATATATTTTCAGAGTTAGTTGCTTGGCTTTTTTTAAAAGTACAAGCTTCTAAATTCGAACGTAAAAATGAAGCGTTAAGGTTTTAGTATTTAAGTACTCGCACCCCCAGTTGCATAGCACTGCCCTAAGGAACATTACTGACATGCCTAGTACATTCCTGGCACATGCCAATGCCAAGTAAATGTGTCAAGTACATACACGGTACGTGATATACACATAATAGATACATTCCTCGGTATGTGTCATGCACGTACTTTTGGGCGGAAGTAACCTTATTCCTTACATGTGTATTTCACATGATTGCTCTATTCACGTACCTATCATGTACATTCCAATGTACCTCGAGGAACATTCTTTACACATGATCAGTATGTACTTGTGTTGGGTGGGCAGCAGTGTTAGGAGGTGGGTGAAACATTTTAAGGATGGAAATGAATATCGAAGATGAGTCTCGCAGCGGGCGTCCTCGAACTGCCTCCACAAAACGCAACAAGGTAAGGGTTGATGAACTAATTAGGGAAGATAGGCGTATCACTGTGAATGAAATTGCTGCAAAACGTGGTGTTGGCCATAGTGCGGTGCAAGAAATGATTCACAGCTTAGGTTATCGGAAGGTTTGTGCCCGTTGGATCCCACGTTTATTAACCGAGGACCACAAACATCAGAGACTAACCATTGCCCAAATACTTCTTCAGAGATTTTGATATGAAAGTGTTGACTTTTTTACGAGTATTGTGACTGGAGATGAAAGCTGGTTCCATCATTATGAACCTGAAACAAAACGGCAGAGTATGGAATGGCACCACTTGAATTCGACACCGAAGAAGAAAGTGAAGACAGTGAAATCGGTAGGGAAATGAATGGAGAGCGTCTTCTAGGATGCACAGGGTTGCATTCTGGTTGACTTTCTTGAGCCTGGACAAACCATAAATTCTGCCTGCTACATCCGGACACTTTTGAAGCTCCGTCGTACTTTGCGTGGTAAACGTCCTGTAAAGAAGATAATCCTTCAACAGGATAATGCGCGTTCCCACACTGCACGTGCTACTATGGAGCAGATCAGGAGATTTGGGTGGGAAACACTTCCACATACTCCCTACAGCCCCGACATGGCACCCTTCGACTACCATCTTTTCAGTTTTGTGAAGGAACAGTTGCGAGGCCATCAACTACGAGACACTGGAGGATATCCCGCAAGCAGTGTGTCAATGTCTACGGGCAGCTGGAACGGAATTTTATCGCATGGGAAAAATATGTGCAAAAAAGAAAAAAAAAAAGACTATGTGGAAAACTATAAGAAAGGTCTGTAGATTTAGATGATATATTTATTTTCACTTACAAATAAAGATTACGGTTGTTGAAAAAAAATGTTGCTCACGACTTTCAGTATGCCCTTCGTAGCACTACTTCCCTTCATTAGTACGTAAAATAAAACCTCCCTTGTTTTGTTTTCATAATGTAAAGTTTTAGTGGTTATAAGTATTACATGAAACAAAGTAATTATGGAGATGTTTTTTCTCTTTCTTAGGGCAAAGGAATTGAATACAATACTAACTAGGGAAACTTTAATTGAAGCAGCGTCACAATTTGCAATTAGAACCGCAGCTTTAGCAACGGTGCAACTTGCATTAGGTTTCATATTCATCACTTGTCTTAATTATGCAGCGATGAATCAGGTAAGATTATTTGTATATTATTGAATAGGCTAAAACGATATACAGTTTTCAATTTTTTAAAAAATTGCAGGTTGTGTCTAAATTCTTTATCTGATTTCAAAAGTAGATCTTCAGAAACTATTTTTCCTAAAGTCCAAATGTAATTGCACTGATTTACCGCATCTCATAACAAAAGGATTACACGAAAAACAAAGTTATTACTGTGTTTTTAAACCTTTTTTTTAATTTCCGTTTTGTTTTCGCATTTATATCTCTAAACTCCCAAGCGTAATAATAGGAGGTTAGAAGGATTTAAAAATTACACTCGAAAGATTAGTGAAGTTTTCACTGAAGTCTGTCCCAGTACGTTTTGAATGAATTACTAACATGCTAGCATGTATTATCGTTAGTTTTAGCCTGTCCCGAGATCGATTTTCGGTTATGTTTGCTTCAGATACAAATCCGAATAGCAGTTTGGGATTCCACTGTAAAAAAAGCAGGTCCTATCTTATAATAAACCGCTCCTGAAAAGAAATATTATGCTCCAATTAACCAATCAATGGATTTAAATTGTAAGCTTTCAATAATGGAAAATATGTAAATAAAATGGCTTACACTTATAAAAGTTTCTTTTACGAGCCCCCTGTGAGGATCGAACTCACGACCCCTGGTTTACAAGACCAGTGCTCTAACCACTGAGCTAAGGAGGCGACGCATGGCAAGTGCTCTGACGCAATAAACTTGTCGTTTGACTAGTAATCACTATACGACTGCTGCTAACGTAAGTAATAGTGTTGTTACAATGTGTAGGAACGAGAATAATTTGCACAATGTTTTCCTGACATATAGTGAGTTTCATTCCATAACTTAAGTAGTGTAATTTCATTAAAAGTAAAAATACTAATAAAGGTCTATACGTAGAATGAAAAATATCATCGTGTTTGTTTGTTAGTACGACTGTGATCAAGAAGAACATAGGATAGACGAGGGTAATGAAAATGAAGGGGTATTCCCCACGTTTCGTAGAAACTGTATGTCCTGGTTCGTTCCGATATCTGCTACTACCTGACCATTGTAAAATTAAACACTGGCGCTAACGACGCTGTCAGTAGAGAAAAACTACAGCAGTTGTTTTAGTACTACAAGTTTATGAATTCTGCTTGATTAAATTACGTCCAGTACCTTTACTGTTTTGTATATTAAGTAGTAGTTTTCGATATTGTGCTACATTTATAACTTAAACATAACATTAACTTGTCATTGTCATTTTTCTTCTCTCTTTGTTAACGCATAGAATATACCATTTTCTAGAAGTCTCCGTATGAGGTTATGGGAATCAGGCGCGTATCTAGAAATTTTCAAATAGGGGAGGGGGCTGAAAATTTTGGAGCAAAACTGAATACAACATAATCCTATTTTGTGATGAACGTGAATCCAAATATGCAAGTATGACTATTACACAGACACACGCAAAAACACATATGCATATATATATATATATATATATATATATATATATATATATATATATATATATATATATATGTGTGTGTGTGTGTGTGTGTGTGTATGTGTGTGTGTTGTGTGTGTGGTGGGGATGAAGGTGAAGAGGAATGGGTCATTTTGTTGCAGATATGCTGCCTTTTGTTCTGCATTTCGACAAGAGACGTTAAGTGGCAATTTCGTGAGCTTTTCTCTTACCGCTGCAAGTACATAAAAAAAACAAAAACTTTATACTCAATAGGAGGGGCTCGAGCCGGTAATCCCCCCCCCAAATACGCCACTGATGAGAATCACAATGATCATTACCGATAAAATGATTCTTTACTGTACGTTTCAAATGAATACAGTTTTTTAAGAATTAAAATGAGATAAATGGCTTTATTTGTTTCAACAACCTTAATGTATCAAATACAAAATGTTAAATGATACCCTATAGAATAGTCTTCTTCATACCACCATAGAAGGAAAATGAGAAATAGGAAGAAGAAGAACACAACTGATCAATGATTTGAAAAACAGAAGAAAATATTGGGAGTTAAAAGAGGAAGCTGAAGATTGAGAAATGTGGAAGAAACATTAGTCCCAGGACCTGATCATAAATGTTAAAATTTTACCAAACTGGGGCACCCAATAACACGTATCTTTCTCTTATACAAAAAATAATAAATCTATATAAAATATTATCAATTAATAAATCAATATAATATCTATAACTATCACAATACTTTAAAATATTAATAATTTTCTAATGAGATAAGGCGACGATATGTTACAATTTCTTATCTAAGCTGCTATAACGATGAACATACAATGACTCGTGATTGGAATGATAATGATTTGTCCAATCTCGAGACTGCTCCCGATAACCTGTCTCTTTCTCTTTAAAAAAAAAATAAAAGATAAAAACTACAATCATGAGTCATGACTAGAAAACTTTAGTCGTGTGTGTGTGTGTGTGAAAAATGACGACGTTGCATTGATTAATTGTCTTTAATCTCACCAACCGGAACAAGGCACATATCATCAAGGTCAAACAAAAAAAAAAAAACCTTGAGAGAAAAATGCTGTCGCAAACCTAAGCGTCAGCCCGGATAGCTCAGTCGGTAGAGCGTTAGGCTTTTAACCTAACGGTCCAGGGTTCGAGTCCCTGTCCGGGCGATGTGTATTTTTAACAGCAACTAATAAAGTATTTGTTTTATGTTTCAGTTATTGTTCTGTACGTGCTAGAACGCTTAGAAAACAAAGAATTTCAAAACTTAAAACTTAGAATGTTCTAAGATAGTAAGTTGTAGTCAGAAAAGCTTGCTACACATCAAGGGGCGAGGTCAACTTACGAGATCCTAAGAGAAGTTCAGTTCTCGGTCCATGCTTTCTATGGGGCAGTTTTGCTGGAAAGTATTTATTAGTTTTCTGTTCGTTCTGTTCATCTGCCTCGTGTTCATTCTTTTCATAATTTCTTTTCACATATCTCGCCTACAGTATGCTAAAAATGAAATGAATTCTTTCCAGTTTTACGTCCCCCGTTATGCCCTCTAAGCTAAAGGATCCGGATGATTAATGAAAATGAGTGATTATGAAAGGAATTGATAGAATGGTAATGTGGGAGGAAACGGAAGAATTCTTAGAAAACCCACAGACACGATGTTGTCCACCACAAACTTACATGGCCTGGAATCGAGCACAGGTCCGTAGTACAAGTGTGAGCAGCGAGCACTGTTTTAAGGGATTTAGTTAATCATAGTAAGTCCTCTACTTCATCCATTATCACAGGTAAACGAGTAATAAAACATCCAGAACAGTTAAGAAAGGCCAATGATCTTCACACGAGCCAGGAACCCTTATTGAATTTCGTCTCACGATTAGTATTGCCCATGAGACGATGCGTTCTGTTCTCGTCTCGTCTCGTAAAAATTATAGAAATATCTTTTCGATTCTTAATGGGTTCTTTCTCATCTCGTCTCGATTCTCGAAAAGTTTTTCTCGTCGTGTCTCGTTTTGCAAATTTATGTACCGGTACTTGACGTTTCGTAGTCGTCTTGGTATAATGTTACTATTAGTAATAGCAAATTCTAATGTTATATAAGAACTAGACTTCGGCTAGCTAGGGACTTCGCCCCCAGACCCCCGCGTTTGATCAGCCTACGGGCTCTCATCTCTTATGTATCAGTCTTTGCAGCAAGACTGAATTTCGTGCATTTGCTCTTAATATTTTCTGAATTTGAGCAGCTGGGGGCTTTCCCCCAAATCCCCGCGTTTGCTCGGCCTACGGCCTCGTACCTCTTAAACCCACAGTTCTACGAAATTCCAACTTTCTTTTCCTATTTCAACTATCTAAAAGATGAGATTTTGTATCCCAAGAAAACACCCATTTAAATAACATAGGAATTTCTTCATACCCCCTTTAGACCCCTTAAGAACTAAAAATATTCACTTTTGTCAATTTTCCTGTCGCTTAGTCCTTGAAGGCTACAAGCATGTCAAACTCCATCATTGTAATCCTGCCAGAAGTGCCCAAACATTTTGGGGTGTAGAACATATTCCATATAAATAACATCGGAAAGATTTTTCAGTTCCCCATATACCACTCTAAAGTTGGAAATTTTAATTTTTTGTGATACACTTAGGAAACGCTAATGAAAACGTACGAGCATACCGAATTTCAAGTTTATGCTCCAATTTCAAGTAAAAAAAAAAGGTTCATTTAAATAACATGAGGTATTTCTTCATCCCCTTTTTAGACCCCCTAAAAGTAAAAACTATTCACTTTTGACAATTTTCCTGTGTTTAATTCTCGAAAAGATACAATAATGCCAAATTTCAACTTTCCACATCAACCTAAAGTACCCATTACCTTATGTCAATTCATGTAGTTTTATATATACTAAGTGGCCCAAAAGTAGGAATATCCCACCCAACCAGGTACATTCTAGGAACGTGCCATTTAAGTTCCATATGTACCGTTTACGTACCTGGTACTTGAAAAATGTACATTTCATATGCATAGCACGTGTCGCTAGGTACGTGCCTTTCGAGGAATTTCTGACACTTGAAAGGTACTTGTACATGCTTCACTGGAATGTGAGGAATGTGAATGGCACATACCCTATGTACCATGGCATGGTTGTGCGTAAGTTGCTTCGTATTGCGACTAGAGTTGCCAATTTAGCCACTTTGTGACGAGATCTGGCCATTTTGAGAACGTCGTTAGTCACATAATTTCCAAAGAGCCAATAGTGGCTTTTTAGCCATATGCTTTTCACTTCTATAGCCACTTTCTGAGTTTAGCCACATTGTAATATATTGTGTGTGTCATTTTGCAATTTTCTGCAGTGTTTTCTTTCTTCTTGCATGCAGTATGTAATAAGCAAATACATTACATACAAAATTAATATATTGTCAGTTATATATGGTGCTTATTGGGAAAAACACTCCCCAAAAAAGTTCATCTTAGACTGGAGAAATGGTTATCCTTCCTTTTCCATTATTATTTGGCTATGAAACAAATGCCGGAGACATATACAACCGCTATATACAACAGTGTGGTGTTGGAATGTGTAATGATTAGGATGTGATGTTTTATTTTATTTTTTTGAAAGTTCAACACTTCCAATGTACCCGTAAAAATGTACTAAAGAAATAGTGCCCATGTTTTTTAAATATTCAATTAGAACTGGACAATCTACATGAAATTTGCAATCGATCAGTGAAAACGTCATCTTTCTAGAGCCTGTAGTTTCTGAGATCTCATTGTCGAGAAACATATATGTGTATTTTAAAAGAGCTCCAAAGATGGCAGCACAATTCATTTGCATGTATTTCGGAGAAGGCTTACTAAAGGCAAAGGCCTTTGAACAATAATTTAAAAGGATAAACTTTGTGAAAAATATTTATTTCAGTAATTTATTTAAACTACACTCTTTTAAAAATATTTGTCTTTGTTATAAACGTGAAATCACAAATAACCGTAAATCAAAGGTTTGAATGCTAAGATTATAGGTTAGAGCTCGGTCGCTCGTAAATGTTACTGTAGTATTTTAATAGATAGTTAAATTGCCACACAGATGCCGGAGGAGGGCATATATTTTCAGAGTTAGTTGCTTGGCTTTTTTTAAAAGTACAAGCTTCTAAATTCGAACGTAAAAATGAAGCGTTAAGGTTTTAGTATTTAAGTACTCGCCCCCCCAGTTGCATAGCACTGCCCTAAGGAACATTACTGACATGCCTACTACATTCCTGGCACATGCCAATGCCAAGTAAATGTGTCAAGTACATACATGGTACGTGATATACATATAATAGATACATTCCTCGGTATGTGTCATGCACGTACTTTTGGGCGGAAGTAACCTTATTCCTTACATGTGTATTTCACATGATTGCTCTATTCACGTACCTATCATGTACATTCCAATGTACCTCGAGGAACATTCTTTACACATGATCAGTATGTACTTGTGTTGGGTGGGATAACCCTGTATTGATAAGTATAACATTCTAGTTTATGGGTTTATAAGGTTCGTCTCTTCCGAGCTTAAGGTATAAGTAAAAACAATGAGAACAAATAATAATGAAACTAAGTCTACCTGATGGATAACAATAAGAAATGATATAAAATGCAATGAGCTTATCAGTACGGGACTGTATACCTACTTTTTGGGCCACTCTCTAGTTAGAACTACTGAATTATTAGCATGAATTAAAAAGTTCATTAATACAAACGTACAAAAGTTTTCACAATATAGAACTAATAGTACGGTAACTGATTTTAAAAAGGCAAAATTTCGGAGTGTTAAAAATGAAATTCAAAGATCTTATTAAACTTCTGATCTTTTGGAGGCATAAATAGTGTCTCCCATAAACTCGTAAAAATTTCTCGTCTCGTTTTTCGAATTTTAAAATATACCTCTCGTCTCGTTTTCGTATATTTTACTATCATTCTACGATCATGAAGTGGAGACCAAAGGGCTAGTGCAGTTAGAAAATTTCTACCATTTTAAGTGAGAAATTATCCATTTCCAACAACTTTCGTCTTTCCTTTACTATTACTATTATTCATAACAAAGTTGGCCTATGGTCCTGGACTTCTCATATACCCGGTATGTCTTAATGTAGTAAATTTTTATTTTTCTATAATATTTTGCTCAAGTAAATCCTGAAACCAGTTTGGCCCGCCACTTCTCCAAGCAAACAAACCCAAAAGCTTCAAACACTCGACTATATCCCTTTAGCATCAATGAGTCACCGTGAGTAAACGTACGTATGTACGTACGTACTGCTGTCTAGCTGGTTTAGTGATACTATAACAAATTGCACCTTATACTGCAGAAATATTAATTGACGTATGACGTATGACTAAATAGAATATCAGTGTAATGAATTCATAAACAGCCACCCATAGAGAATCACGCTGTTAGCAGTGGATGGAATGGCATAAAGAAAATCATCTAATTGAAGACTGTGATTGAAATATACGGATTAAACAATACACTATAAAATGTAGCAGAAGCTCCAGATTATGAAATGGGGTTGTTCTAATTCATAGTGCAAAACGTGGGTTCTGGGGCAGCGGGAGATACTTGGCCATCCTCCGAAAGTTCTTGAAAATTGGGTAGTTTTAAGTATTTTTTAATTAAAATTAAGTAGCTTTTTTAATTATTATTATTCATCACAGCAAGGGCGCCGATGTCTCTGTAAATTTGGGAGGGGGCATTCAGATGCAGAAGGTATATATATGAGGATTTTAAGACAAATTTCGTTCTAATTATGCCAAATATTGTATATTCATAATTACAATAGGGGGCCCACATGAGCTTTGGGGGGCCCGGCTCTCCGGCAACCCCAGGATCGGCGCCCTTGACTCATAGTGCAAAATATAATTGAATGAAAGTATAATAACGTAGCCAGGGAGTTTATAGGATTCTACCTCCCCCTATCTTAAAACCCGTCATGTAAATCTGAACGATAGTCTTTGGATTTACAGATTTTAAAAGGAAAGAAAGTAAACGAAGTTTAATTTAATAGAGCAAAATTTAAGAATACATTTTTGTACAGTGATGTATACAATGTAGCGAATTGAAATGAAAGGTTTGTTTCCAGTGTTTAATACAAAAATTAGTCTTGTACTTCCCTAAGAAAATAAACGGAATATTAGAATTTCTCCCATTTTTCTTTCTTTATTTTTATTTATTTTCTCTTTTTCCTCTTTCTCGAGCACTTGAGTAACCGACTCAGAGACGACTTGCTCGGGAGAGTAATACTTCCGGAAGTAACTTTTTCGCGCGCTACCCTAGCTAGCTGTTTTAAGTTGGTCACAAAATTTATACCAGGGGTCAAGGTGGAACAAAACCAACCTCGCAGGGCTTCTAACCCGTTCCTACTATTTCTCCTCCTCCTCCTCCTAGTACTACTACTTCTTATGTGCACAAAAGTAAGTAAAATCTTTTTTGAGTAATATTTCATCTTATTTTAATGGAGAAAGTTTCATGAAAATTAACTCTCCGTGGACCAGGTTTGAACCCACACCAAAACAGATTCCTATTACTAATATGTTGCACTAGCACGCTCGTCCACGAGGACCGACAGCCGCAAGCATATATGTAAGCTACGTGCCACGAAACTGATGACCGCAACCAATCAGAACCGTGTATTTAGTTCCTACTTCCGGGAGCATTACTTCCCCGAGTGAATCTTATTCAGAGAAGTAAACTCCCGAAGCATGCAGCTAGTATATCACAGATTAGAGAAGTGTAGAATGCTGCGTCTAACTAGTAATTGAAAGATTACTGATCTGAGGCTTGGAAGAAGAAGCGATAAGTACTCCCACTTTTCTAATTATCCAATGTTAATTTACAATCAATCAGTTCATTTAACCTTCTTAACGTAAGTGACGAGAGTAAAAAGAAACTGACGAGCTTATGCTAGTATAGTTCTACTGATGTAGTTGCCCTGCCTAGCTGTAATTAGGCTATTGGGCTAGTAGTACACGCCTTCTGGGAAAACAATGCAATATTGGATCTTTCTCCCACACAATAGTTCCAGCATTTTAGGCTAGCTTAGGGTAGGGTAAGTATATTAGTTTCGGTTAAGTTGAGTTCGTTTAGTTTCGGTTAGGTTCAATATTCTTGAACATACTCTGCGAAACTTACCCGCATTATGTCATTTCAATCTTATAAGATGTAATGAGACACACAGGAAAAAAAAAAAAAAAAAAAAACGTGTTCTAAAATGGTGAGAAATTGTTCCGGTGATGAATGCTATTACTTAATTTATTCTTCCCTCGAATTCACAAAAGAGCGCGGTGCGTTAATGTGGCCGGTTAGCTCAGTTGGTTAGAGCGTCGTGCTAATAACGCGAAGGTCGTGGGTTCGATCCCCTCACTGGCCAATAAATTTTGCTTAATACAACATATCCTAAGCTTTCATTCATTTCAAGGATGTTAAAAAATGGAGGATTTGCACATACAACAAAATCGTGAAGCCATGTCATTGTCTCGCCACACCCACTCTGCCCACTCCGCGCCACTAAGATCGCAACGTTTCGAGCCAACAATCATAGCGGAAACGAGAGTAGCCAAACAGGCATGCCTACTCAGACGATGCTCGGTTGCTTTTAGCTTCATTGAGTTCATAGGAAAAATGAAATGAAATCTTTAAGTTTTACGTCCCACGGTTATGCCGGTTAGGCTAAAGGAGACGGTGATGATGAGAGATGAATGAAATGGTGGAATGAAGAAAGTGGGAGGAAACGAGAGAACCCCGAGAAAACCCACGAGCACGGTGTTTGTCCACCTGAGTTCATAGGATGAAGATACGTATGGGCATATCCTCTACTTGACAACATACTTGATTAATTTGGTATTTGTTACAGAAAGTTTATTTTTCAACCAGATTCTGAGTAAAAAAGAAAAAGAATTGAAAATAACATGGGAAGAACCAAATTTTACCAATGTATTTTCTTGCTAATGTTGGTAGACAGTTGCTGAGAAATCCCAAATCAGCAGCACATTAATGCAGACTGTTCAAGGTGACCAGAACTTTTACTTTGAAAAACGGGACGCATTCGAATCGGCGGCGGGGGGGGGGGGGGATGACTTCCACATTGCATTTTGGGACTATAGTAGTGTTTTCAATTTACAAAATACGTAAGTAAGAATAATAACACAGCGTTTCTAACTTAAGTACAACCCAGCAATACTTTTAACTACTTGAACACTCAGAATTACAACTCAATTTACACTTGAACCACAGAACACTCAATTCCCATCTGAACATTCAGAAGTTTTAGGCACGGCTGAACCTTCCCAATGAGTGTCGGTGCGATAAAGCGTAGAATTTGCATTGACCATTTATATTTTGAATAATAATTACGGGACATCTGGGTCATTTTTGCTTAAAAACGGGACATCTAGGCGTCCCGTTTGAGAATGAGCAACAAACGGGACAACGGTTGAAAATAAGGGACTGTCCCGGCTAAAACGGGACGTCTGGTCACCTTGAGACTGTTATGTGCTTTTGAAGCTCATTAAGAACTATTAAGCAAAATGGTCAAGTTATTGTTAAAAAAAAAATTAATATCAAAATCACTTGTGTATTGCTTGTATGTTTAGAAATCAACTTTTAATTACCGGTATTTATTTTTCTATGATATGCATCCTGTATTTACAGTGCAAAGATATGGCAACCCTAACTCTGCAGTACTGTAAAGGTCAGGTGACGCATACGAAATGAGATTTATTAATTTTTAAAAGAGAGAACAACTTTATTTCTGTTCAACTGAAACACCATTAAATTTGGTTCCACGGGACTATAGTGTATTTTGTATTGAGCGAAGCAAAATAGATGTGGCCAGTGAGGGGATCGAACCCACGACCTTCGCGTTATTAGCACGACGCTCTAACCAACTGAGCTAACCGGCCATTAAAGTAAGAACAACCATACTCCTTTACATTTTTCCAGTACAAATAATTAGGTAACAGCTTTTGTAGCCGATGTAGTTAAGCCAAACAACTTAAGGAAAAAAATAAAATGAAATCTTTTGAGGCTATGCCGGCTAGGCTAAAGGAGAGTGTGATGATGATAAATGAATGAAATGGTGGAATTAAGGAAGTAGAGGAAACGGGAGATCCCCTTAAAAACTCTCACTCAAAAGTTCACTTAGCATGAGCTGGCTTCGAAGAACAGACCCCATGCATCAGAGGACAGTCTAATACGTTTAGCTGATAATAGGGAGGAGAACACCAACCAGTGACCTGTTAGTCCCCGCATGTAAGCACTGTCAGTGGATTAAGTTAAAAACTTATTGTTGACTCAGTACATCTTCAAAGACTAATTGCTAATTGTATCAAATTCTATGTACGGTACTTCGGTTAAAGAACAGAGCCTTACTTCAAAATGTCAGAAATTCATTGAAGTACATCTAATTTGTAAGGTAAAGCTTTATGATGTATGTAGTTAAAGTATTGTAGACAATCGTAGTTATTTTATTAAAATTGAATTTCCTTTTAATCTTGATATGGTAACCATCACAGTTAATTCAAAGTTACATGTTTGAAAACTATTATTTTAGTGGAAAGAGTGTTGAACATTTGTTGGTTATCATAATCATTATTACAATTATTTTTATCAATAAAATACGATATACTTGTAGATGATAATGATAATAATAATAATAATAATAATAATAATAATAATAATTATTATTATTATTATTATTATTATTATTATTATTATTATTATTATTATTATTATTATTATTATTATTATTATTATTATTATTATTATTATTATTATCCAGTGAAATTTCAGTTACACTTTATTCATTTATATTGTTTGTTTTTTTTCAAGAATCATAGCTAAGTGTAGTCATTTTTCACTTTAACTATCTGGTATCCATATCCAATATCTAATATAAATAAAATTAAGTTTGTTTGTGTGTTTGTCTGTCTGTCTGTGTGCGACCTGGGGACCAGACGAGTGGACCGAGAGTTACCAAAATTTGGTCACGGGCATCTTGGTCCAGGCCCCAGATTAAGACGAAGGGCTTTTTTCAAATTTCGAACCAGGGAGTCTCACGGGGGGATTTTACCGAGACCGGCTTCGGGACCAGACAAGTTGACCGAGAGTTACCAAATTTTGGTCACGGATAACTTGGTCCAGGTTCCAGATCAAGAAGAAGCGTTTTTATTTTTAAATTTCGAACCAGGGGGTCTCAGGGGGGGGCGTTTACCAGGACCGGCCCTGGGACCAGACAAATTGACCGAGACTTACTAAATTTTTGTTACGGATACCTTGGTCCAGGCACCAGACCAAGGTGAAGCGTTTTTTTTTTTTTTAAGTCGAACCAAGGGGTCTCAGGAAAGCATTTACCGGGTCATGTAAAAGTAGAAGAAAATGACCGATATTAGTGTCGAATTTATAGTTTTCGCAGTCGCTAGGATCAATGGTGAAACTCCGATCGCATTAACTTCCAAATTTAACCTATTCGGCTGCGGCCGGGGGTTACCGGGGGGATACCGAGACGTGTAAAAGTAATCCAAAATGACCGATATTAGTGTCAAATGCATAGTTTTCGTGGTCGCTGAGATCAATGGTGACATTTCCATTAGCGATGACTTGCAAATTTAGCTACCATTGTATGTGTGCTGGGAGTCAGCAGGGGGGAGATACCGAGACATGTAAAAATAGTCCAAAATGACCGATATTAGTGTCAAATACATAGTTTTCGCTGTCGTTGAAATGAATGGTGATATTCCTACAGGCGTTGACTTCCAAATACAGCCCCCATGCGAAATATATATATATAAGTAAATGTATTTTGATTTCGTGGATAGTGGATAAAAATGTGGCTTTGCATTTTACTTCACCTCTGCTGAGATCGCAAATCTTAGTTGGTAGTAATATATATAGGTAATCTGAGTCTTAACGATCCAATTCTATTTTAGTTTTTAACTTTTTCTTTCTATCGTGACATTAGGGTATGATATTTTCACCAGGTGGTAAGAATGTGCTGACATAATTTTACCGTGGGAGTTGAAGTATGATGTCATATTTTTACCTCCCGGAATAAATGTGCTGTCATATTCCCCCCGCCCCGGTAAAAATACGTAGGGATAAGAATATATGACATGAGTATTAACTTGCAAATATCGGACAAATGTTCTCCCTGTACAACCTTCATACAGCATAAGAAAATAGATTCCCAATTACAGATCAATCTTGTATATACAGAACGTGTGACAATCCTAGAGATATACCAGATTGAGGCAACAGCTAGTCACCCGTTCCGTTTCAAGCATTGCTATCGGCTGAATTAATTCCTCTCCACGGCTGAAAGGATCTCTCGCTTAGCAACAGCTGAAGCCTTATTGGCTCAACGTGTGGGTGTGTCGAGAGTGTGAGCTTAGTTCGCATTTTGCCACGGATAAAGATATTTTGGCAGCACTATAGTACCTACGTGTGCTAAAAGATAGACGCGGATGGGGGAATAGGTAAGTACAGCCAAACGCATCGTAACTTCCTCTTTTGATTAATTACTGTTAATATTGTGCTCATTGCTGTTGTTTCCAAATAAAAGTCGTGCAAAACTTTTTATTTTTATTTTAATTATTTATTTCTGAAATCCGGTTAATTGGAACTGTAGTCAGCATTGACAATTTAGTTCTTTTACAACTAAATATTTCCTTCTTGGAAGGTTGTCTAGTTGGTAAATTAATGTTTTGATTGCTAGTGGAAATGGGAATAGAGTAGAGTAAGAAATTTTCTGGGTGCGTCGACGCCGAGGGCTTTTTACACCCATACAAAGTCAGGACTTAACAAGAAAAATTTGTTTTAAAATAATTAAAAATTAGTTAGTTTTTTTTTTTAATTTCCACATCAAGTAACTTTTGAATATGTGCTTTCTTTTTAATTTATGTGTTTTTTGCTTCAACCAATAAAGTAGCCATTTGTAACTACAAGTAAAATGTTAATTCGCCATAGGTTTATAATGAATTAAAATAATAGAAATGTTCAAATCAGTTGTGAAATCTTTCAATGTTTCCTGTTAACTAGCAATAAAAAGTAATTATTTCGTAAATATATTGATATCATATATAGGCAAGAAGCGTCAAGAACATTTTTTTTATATAACGATTGTGGTAACCATAATATAAGTCGTGATATCAATATATTTACGAAATAGATTACTTTTTGTTGCTAGTTAACATGGAACATTGAAAGATTTTACAACTGATTTGAATATTTCTATTGTTTTAATTCCTTATAAACATATGGGGAATTGATATTTTACTTGTAGCTAAAAATAGCTGCTTTATTGGTTGAAGCAAAAATAAAGTCGACTCTAGCGGGAATTGAAGCCGGGACCATTTGAACGAGTCACAGGCGGTACTCACTGTGCCACGCCGTCACTTGATAAATTTGCGCATCGTACGATATATGTGGCGAGTCGGATGGACCTAAAGTTCATTTACCAACATCTGCTTTCTACTTGTTAGATATTCCTTTAAAACCATAAAAGTGAAGTAAAATATATATTTTAAAACTTGAAGACGTATTGAAAATATGCACGATTATTATCATTAATTATTCTGAATGATAAAGTATTTTTTTTTTTTTTTTTTTTAAGGATCTGGCTGGAAATTTATTTAAGAAACATTAACTGCAGCGTACGTAATAAATATCAAATAAAAGAGCAAGTTTGGATATATTTTGTTAAGTAAAACTAAATGGCCAATGAGGGGATCGAACCCACGACCTTCGCGTTATTAGCACGACGCTCTAACCAACTGAGCTAACCGGCCATTGTACCGTTGTTATTTTGCGCTTTTGCTAGTGTGGATACGTTACGCAACAGCTTTTGTAGCCGATGTAGTTCAAACGTTCGGCTGATAATAGTAAGGAGGAATCCATCAGGGTTCTAGTATCTCTGAAGAGCATGGATGTCTTTAATTCTTGGAACGCTACTTTGCGAATTTGCGGTAAAAATAATTTACGAAATCACATTCATCACCGGTTTCGATTTCCTGTGGGGGCACTCGATCGAAAAGAGTATAATAAGATTTCTCATGCCAGCCATCCTGAATGAGGTTTTCCACATTCACAGCAGGCAAATGCCGGGGTGGTACCTAACTGTTTCGGTCCCAGGCTGCTTCCTTCCTTCCCTTTCCCTGGATAGTGTGTTCGCCGAGGGACGTCATCCCGCATACCTGACGGGTTAAATGGGCATAGATGCCGAAAGTCCAGAAATCTAAATCCTAAATCCTACCACATTCATAACCGGAACGATTTCTCACAATACCTTTACAACACGGTGTCTTTCCCTTGTGCTTATTACATGTTACGACACGGAGATTAGTATATTGGGGTAAATGCCACAGAGTAGGTCCAGGAACCTAACTGACACTAAACTAAACAAATCCAACCTAACCTAAACTAACCTACTTACTCTAGCCTACCTTTAAGCTAGCCTGAAATGCTGGGATAGCGGTCCACTTCATCAGTACAACAATAGTAGCAAAGGCTCGCCAGTTTGCCAGTTTCTTTTTGTTCTGATCGCGTACTGTACGTTAAGGAAATACTGAACTGATTAATTGAAAATAAATTTTAGATAATTAGAAAAGCGACATTTGAGCAGAGCTGGATTAACCCATCTGAAGGCCCGAGGCTAGAAAAAAATATATGGCCCTGCTGACTTCACCTAACACATTTTTGTGAAAGTACAGAATGGAAGTTAAGGGAATGTTTCATATTTTTTGTCATATTTTATTTTATGACGATGATTGTATCTTTATGATTCTTTTTAGATAGTCAATTGAGATTTTGATCAGAGTGGAGGTCTCTATCCACCTGAAGGCCCGAGGCTATAACCCCCTCCAAGCTCCCCCGCTAAATCCGGCCCTGCATTTGAGTAATTACTGTTTCTTCCTCTACTCCTCAGGACATCAATCTTTCGATTGGTTTTGACACTTTCCTATTCAGAAACATATTTTTCATCTCCATATAGCTACCTATGTTTCAGGAGAGTTCACATATCAAGGTCTGTGCTCGAGAAAGAAGAAAAATAATAAGGAAAATAAACTAAAATAAAGAAAGAAGGAAAAGCATGAGAGATTCTAATCTTTCTCTGTTTTGTTAAATAACTCTATGGCTTGGCTTATTCATAAAGAGAGGGATACAATACTGATTTTTTTAAAAAATAGACATGCATTTCATTTCAATACTCTGCGTTGTGTATATTATTATTATTATTATTATTATTATTATTATTATTATTATTATTAATAATAATAATAATAATAATAATAATAATAATAATAATAATAATAATAATAATAATAATAATAATAATAATAATATACAAAAATATGTGTTTAAATTTTGTTTTATTGAACGAAATTTCATTTGCTTTCTTTCCTTTCAAAATCTGTAAATCCAAAGACTAGTTCAGTTTGACATGACGAGTTCTAAGATTGGCATGAAGAATTCTAAGATAAGAGTATAGAATATTATAAACTCCCTAGTTTCGCTGTCATACTTTCATTCAAGAATGTAATGCACCGTGAAGAATAAAAAATATACTCAACTTTCATTCAAACGTACATTAATCTGTATCTTCACAATAGTCAATTTTCAAAAACATCTGGAGGAAGGTCCCCGGGTCTCCGCTAACTTTGACAGTACCCCAGAAGCCCGGTTTTGCACTGTGAATTAGAACAACCCCACTATTTTTCAAAATCTGGCGCTCCTGTTATATTCTGTATTGTTTGGTCCATATGTTTCAATCACAGCTTCCATTAGGTGATTTTCCTTCTGCCATTCATTCTACAAGTAATAGAGTGATTCTCGATGTGGCGACTGATTATGAATCATTACACTGATAGTCTATTGTTACATACGTCAAGTAATATTCCTCCAATCTAAGGTGCATATTATGCTATAGTAACTCAAAACTAGGGATGCGCACGAGTCGAGTCGAGACAGAATTTTCCTGAGGAAATTCGAGTCGAGACACAGCTCTTCCAATAGAAAAATATACGTTTTTCGAGTCGAGACATCACTTTTACAGCACATTTTCGAGACGAGATAGCCTCAAAACTTGTCTCGTGCGCATCCCTACACAAAACCAGACTAGACATGCATGCGTTTGCATACGGTGGCTCAGTGGCGCCGAGACGCTGTAGCTAATTGATTTGGAGCTTTTGGTTTTGTTCGATTAGAGCAGTGGTGGTTAAGGGTCTTCACTACAGCGAAATTAAACTACCGCTAACTTTAGAGTTTTCCTGTAATATCTTCAAAACAAATAAAAATATTCGAAAAACCGAAACGTAGTAAACTAGACAATACAATTTTGCATGTGATGCCTTTACCATAATTCACTTATCTGCTTTTCGTATGCCGCTATTTACAGAACCCGCAAAAAATGTTAAATCTATCTACAATAGCAAATCGAAAACAGATAGATGAGTTGTGATAACGGTATCATATGCAAAATCGTTTTATCTAGTTCACTACGTTTCTGCTTTTCGAATATTTTTATTTGTTTTGAAGATATTACAGAAAAACCCAAAAATTAGCGGTAGTTTAATTTCGCTGTAGTAAAGACTCTTAAGAGTGGTTTCAGAATTTACCTCCCCCTTGAACAAAATATTATAGAAAAATAAAAATTCACTACATTAAGACATATCGGGTATATCAGAAGTTCGGGACCATAGACCAACTCTGTTATGAGTAGAAATTAACGAAAAATCAAGAAAGGAAGAAAGTTGTTGGAAAAGGTGGTTTCCAATCTAAAATGGTAGAAATTTTCTAATCGCACTAGCCGTTTAGGTTACATTTAATGATCGTGGAGTGATCGTATAATATACATACGAAAACGAGGCGAAAGGTATATTTGAAAATTCGAGATGAGACAAGTAGTTTTACGAGTTTCGTGGGCGACAGTATCTATTTATGGCTGTAAGAGGTCATAAGTTGAATCAGACTTCGCATTTCACATATCCAATTTTTTTTTTAATCAGTTACTAATAGTTCTGTTCTATGAAGACTTTTGTTCGTTTGCATTAATGAACTTATGTGTTATGTATTTGTATATATTTAATTAATGTTAATAATACAATAGTTATCCCTATACATATAACATTAGAATTTCCGATTACTAAGAATAAGATTCTATTAAGATTACTTCGAAACGTCAAGTTAATAAATTTACGGAACAAGATGAGACGCGAAAAGGTTTACGAGAATCGAGACGAGACGAGAAAAATCCTTTGAGAATCTAGACGAGATTTCTACAAATTTTACGAGACGATACGAGAACATCTTATTTCTCATCGTTTCCTCTTATAAGCAACACTAATCGTCAGGCGAGACTCATTAGGAGTTTCTTGTTCCTATGAAGAGCATGGGTCTTTTTTAACTGTTCTGGAAGTTTTATTGTTTATTTACCTGTCGTAATGATAAAGTAGAAAACTCACCAAAACATTAACTAGATCCCTTAGAAAAGTGATAGTCCGCTCATAACTGTACTAGGGGCCTTGTTCGATTCCGGGCCATGTGAGTTTGTGGTGGACTACATCGTGTCTGTGGGTTTCCTAAAGTTCTTCCACATTCCTATTCCACCAATTTCTTTCATAATCATTCACTTTCATTAATCATCCGGCTATTTAACTTACTGGGACCTAAAAAAAAAAAATTTCATTTTTACGTAGATGAGGCATATGAATTGAAATAATGAAAAGAATGAACACGAAGGCAGATTATCATAATGACATGATCATAGCGAACAGAAAATTAATACCTATGAACAAACATATCCATACAAAACAAGGCCCAAGAACATAATTTTTTACAGGGTCTCGCAAGGTTGATTTCGTCCCTTTTGTGTAATAGGTTGATGTAACAAAACTGAGAAGTTTTAAAAGACTGCTTTTTAAGAAGTTTATTATGATTAATAAAAATGGTTAATCAAATAACTTGAATTGGGTATGGTATATGATATCAGTTTATATTATTTGCCACCAACCCACGCTGTTGCTATTAGTGCATGAGAGGTAGGTTTTAATCTCTTCTTTGCAGAAGTAAAGTAAAAGAACTTAATTTACCTCATAACGCTTAGTTACAATTTTATTCACACCATGTACAAAATGACAATAATGAGATTATTTGCATAATATTTGAATTACTAGTTACTAAAACTGTTTTCGCTGGGAAACCAAACTGCGATAGCTCAGACAGTTTTTCTTAGCTAAGTTTTTACTAGTGGAAGTAATTGAACTCACAGAAGAATGTGGAAACCTCTCACCCAATGTCCGACGTTTCTTCTTATCCACATGGCTAAGTAATCTTTCTTGACTTCTCGGCTATCTCCGTGATTTTTTTCCTTTTCTCCCTCTTTTGCCAGCCTAGGTCCCATTATAATACCAAATTTTATTAGTTTTTAACTTCACATTAAGAACTTCATGATTTTTTTTTTACAATTAAAAAGTCCCATTAATTTCTATTTCCATTGTGTTCCCGGCGGGAGCTCATGTGGTTCGGATTCCACGTTAATCAGTAGGTCCACGTCTCATATAGCCTCGCTGCTGAACGGGACGTTAAACTCAAAATCAACTCAACTCAACTCTATTTCCATTGTCCCTTAGGACGTTATTATAACAAAAAAAAAAAAAACATATTAATGGTTCCTTTTTTCAAGGCTTTTTCTTAGAATTCACTTAAGCACTTTTTAAAAAAATTATCATATTCATTTTTTCTTTTCTTTTCATAAAATGTATTTACAACACAACTAAACTGAAACCAACAATTCATGCATCTTATCATACGGTCTTTCTACCTCTAATCTAACTGTTCGAGCTAGTACAGAGCTATAATTCGAACACAACAAATATTTCATTACTGTTAAAATATTAAAAAGCTATACCGCCCGAACAGGGACTCGAACCCTGGACCGTTAGGTTAAAAGCCTAACGCTCTACCGACTGAGCTATCCGGGCTGATGTTATATTCTCACACTATACAAAGTAAACGTTCTCCTCTCTAGCTTTTTTTCTTTCTTGTTTAGTGTAGCGGTTACCTTCTTCCGTTTGGTGACACTAAAAGTCACAGTTAATTAATGCAATGTCATCACTTTATACAAACATGACTCTATTGAAAAGTTTGCAATACATTGTTTATTTATGGTGGAAGTAGGGAGTGTATTCTATTGAAAATTTAGTCATTTCAGCACTCAATCTAAGTCATATACTGTTAAGTATCCACTTCTTAAATAGTATGTAACTTTTTCCCAAATTCTTCCCGAATAAAATTTCACCTTAAGTCACTGTTCACAAGTGTAAGTGTTGATATTTCTTTTTTCAGATGGAACGTTAGAAATATTACAAATGTTTGTTGTTGTATTGAGTAGTTGTTTTGTGTTTTGTTCAGTAAACATGATGCGTCATACAAAATGTTTACCCTCACTTTTAACCAGAAATTTTGTAATATTCCAACCCCTTGTAGCACAACATATGCTAAGTAAATAATTTATCCAAGTCTTTCGATCTCTTTAGTTTCCTTTTAGCACAACAAATACTAAGAGATTGATGTATTGTATCAAATTTTCATTACTCACAAGAGCATTGCTTCTCTTGTCTTGAACTTTTGGTGCCAAATTGTAATTCTCATTGAAATGTATAGCAAAAATAAATTATTCCTTATTTTCTAATTAATATTCAACATCCTATTAAATACTATTGAATTTTAAAAGTTTATTTAACTGGAAAGTATTATTATTATTTAGTGGAGTCCATTCACCTTCAGGTTTATGTATGACTAGTACAGCTCACAGATGACGAGAAGAACCCTAGCAGAAGTAGTGTGACGTAGGTATGGGCTCTCCCACTTTTCGCATGGGGGTTTCAAATGACACCACGGAATAGCACACATATAACTTTACCCAGAGGGGCAGACGACATCTAAGTATAGACCACACCTCAAAAACCGAAAATGGACTTGACCGTGTCATTGACCTTTCCCCACTCCTCCTGTTTTAGGGTTCTTCTCGTCATCTGTGAGCTGTACAGGTCTCCACGTTTACCGTGGACAAAATTTTGCACTTGTTCTTCCTTTATATCCTTTACTCATCTCTACCATACTGAATTTGTTCAAGTGAATGTAGATGTATTCTCTGAAACAAAAACACCATATATCAAATTTCACACATCTATGTATAGTGTTTGAAAAGAAAATGTTACAATAGTATAAATATACGAGGTGAGTTCACAAAGTATCGAACCTTATTTTTCCCGCGTAAACCAATGAAGCGCGGGAGACTTTCTTCAATGTAGAAGTAGAGGGAGCACTCATGCGCAGTCGTGATTTCTTTTCCCCCCACAGAAAGCGTCAGTCGCTAGTAGTCGGTCAACGAGTAAAGACGTGTAGTGAGCGGTCGTCGGTTGCCAAAAGCTTGGCGATACCCAAGCGGAAACCATTCAATCGGATCGATACATTCAATTTTGAACGAGAATTTTGGGCATGAGGAGAATGACCGCGAAATTTGATTCAGATTTTCATCACCAAACACAATAGCCCTGTGTGTTTCCCTCTCACACGACATGGCTCCGTGTGACTTTTGGTTATTTCCGAAGCTCAAAATGCCACTAAAAGGGGCCCGATTTGAGTCAAGAGAAGATATCACGTGGAATGCGACGGCACGGTTGCTCATCATTCACCAAAAACTGCGTTCCAGAAGCTTTTCCAACAATGGTGGGAGCGCTGGGAGAAGTGTGTGTATTACCAAGGACACAACTTTCAACGGAATTAGTGTTTCGGATTTTCAAATCAATAAATGTATTTTTGCCAATCAAAGGTTCGATACTGTTTGAACACATCATACACTTTCCTCTTCAAAATGGAATTTCATATTTCAACTATGATAATGGTATTCTGTGTAACAAAAAAATTGTCATATTCCAAAATTTAATGTCTGTAGATCCAATAGTTAAATAGTTTCTACCTCTCATTCACCAGTGTTTGCCAAATAAAATTCACCGCATATGCTTCAACGAATTTGCCAATAAGAGCACGCCTCAACAAATTTCACGCCCTTAATCCGTGGTGAAGAGAAATATAATACTTATTTACTACCTCTCCCACTTTCAGGTTTGAAATTCAAAAATGGTTAAGCCATTGATTTGCCACAGGCGATAATCAATCATTAAACCCAATATGATCCCAATACATCGAAATGATGATGACTTGACGAAACCCAGTCAACTTATTTAATAGTCTTATTATGAATATGAAAATTCTTTTTTGTAATATAGATAGTTATTTACACATTGTAAACTTCTTCTTTGTTGCAGGTGATAAGAATTCGTATGTTCTATTTAAAGTCACTCCTACGACAAGACATTGGCTGGTTTGATCTACATAAATCAACAGATTTCACTGCGACTTTGACAAGGTAAGGAAATGCTTTTTTTTTTTCTTGGAATACATAAAATTCTGACATTGAAATGACAGATTCTTGAGACATTCTGCCTAGGTGAGAAACCAAACCATAGGAGTTAAACACTATACTGCATGAGTTTCGGAACAACCCAAGAAATAGGAAATTTGAGAGATATACTGTGTATTATCTTGAAAAAATAACGAAATCCCAGGAATTATGGAAACTGTTCTATACAATATATAAGTACAGTGATACCTTGGAATCCGAACTTAATCCATTCTAAAACTTTCATTCGAGTTCCAAAAGTTCTCCCCCTTTAATATAAGAGAAACTGGATTAATCCGTTACTAGGTGTCTCCAACTCAAATTTTCAAAATGGTATTAGCTGTAAATATACTGAATTTTGAGGTAAAATATTGTATTATCAAATAATAATAATAGTAATAAATGAATAAACATGTAAATTAACAAAATTACAAATACAAAAATGTGTATTTATCTAATGAAAAAACGCATAATAATGTCATATATGGAAGTAGGAAGAAGAAGAGGAGGAAAAGAGATTATTGTGTAGGAGAGTGACCCTCCATGATAACGAACTGAACTACAAACCGTATGGGTGAAACAAGTTCTCGGGAAACGTACGTATAAGTGCACACGAACAATGTACTGGGCATTTGGATGCCAAAAAGGAACATTTGGATTCCTGAGTAGAATTTGCTTGAATTTTTCTTTCGAATTTCAAATTGTTCGAGTTCTGATGTGTTCGGATTCTAGTTATAGTACTTAATTAAGAATTTCGAACAGAAATTCCAATTTTTATACGACTCGAAATCGTTTCTAAATTCAGCATGATGCGAATAATAAAGTCGAGACGCTTAAAATCAGCCGGTAAGTATGTGTATGATGTGTCATCTTTGATAGAAATCAAAAGAAAAAAGAAAAGGAAAGATGAGAGAAAAAGATGAAGATGAATCTTATAGATGTGGTATGGGGGTGACAACCTCTTTGGTCCAAAACCATTTAACCCAAAGGACGTCTTACTCAGAGACATTTAGTCCGATACATTTGCTCCAGTGACATTGTATCCAACAGACATTTGGTCCAAAATAAAATTCATTCATAAGGCATTTTGACCAAAGTACAATTTGTGCACAAACATTTCGTCGTATAAAAACCAAAGGAACGTAACTCCAAGAATGGAATTTTTGTTTGCTTGGATTATGTACATAATTCTGAAAGTCTCACTTGGTGTTATATGAGTGTTATTGAAGGTGACTTTGTCATTGACGTGTCTGCTATGCAATAATGTGTTTACTATCTTATTAAAATATATGCTTGAAAGAAACCCTTGTGTGCTGTAAATCTACGAAAATGGAGTTACGTTCCTCTGGTTCTCACACGACGCTTTGGTCGAAACAACTATTTGTCCGTTGGACATTCTGTCCAAGGTATATTTGGTAAATTGGACATTCGAAACAAAGTACATTTTGTCTAATCGCATTTAGTTTAAGTAAATTTTGTTCAAAGAGATTTTTTAGTAATTATTATTATTTGAAAAGAAAAATTGGTATGTTGGTGAACCGATGTGTTACTTCAAAAAAAGAAGAACAAGAAACATACTTGCAAAATGTTCTCTCAGCGGTAAATTGAATTTTGAAATGTTCTTTAATATTAAATCAGGCTCATCGAATATGTGAACGGTATACCCTCAAAAATATGCAATATGCTCAGCAGATGAAACTAGGGTTTAATCTACATGTATAATTTGAAAGATGAACCATTTGAATGCGTCAACTGTAAAATCTACAAGAAGTCACTAATGAAATCCTCAAGTATATTAAAAGTTAAATTATGGAAGCGATATTCAAATTTATATACGAATCGAAATTAAATAAATTCGTATATACATAAATTTGAACATAACTTTTTCTAACGACTCACGATGTACAGTACCGAGGCAAGGTAGGAGGAAACGGAAGAATTCGGAGAAAACCCACGCAGCAGTGGCATTTGTCCACTATAAAGCTTCGTAAACTGATAAATTTACTACTACTGATAAATCAACTAGATATATATATATACACAGGAGTTCTAAATATGGCGCCCATGGACGACAGAGCACTATTCTACAGGTCAAAATAAAGTTAAAATAAGTGAAAATGTTATATGATGGTATGCCCTCCCGCTATAGGGAATCAAAATTTCGCAATGCGGTAACGTCGCAGATTAACATGGAGCCATTAACATTACTCTACAAATGCAAGAAGCAGTTGAATCGATTGCCATACTAATAAGTGAAGCTAGTGTCAATCAATGTCAACTTTAGGTGCCATCTGGAAAGAATCGATATAACTATTTGATGGTTCTTTGTTTGCGACGTTGCCACATAGTGCAATTCGTGTCTCAAGACGAGGATTCGAAAGATATACAAATATATATTTAATATACTGTGGCGGATCCAGGATATGATCAAGGAGGGGCTAAACCATAATTTGCCACTTTATCCAGTGTAAAGCAGGATTGAAGCCCATTTTATCCAGTGTATACCTGAGCGTCAAGGGGGGCTATAGCCCCTCTTGGATCCTCCCCCCGTATATATTTATATATATATATATATATATATATATATATATATATATATATATATATATATATATATATATATATATATATATATAGTTAAAATAAAAGTAAAATTGAAGCTGAAAACTAAAGCCAAACTTGTTCTGGAAAAGCATTTTACGCAATTTCTCAAGGACAAACTGGACAACTTGTCAAAATTTAGGAAATAGATATATTGTGCTTGATGCAAAATTTTGAATTATATAATCATTTTATGAATATTATATAAATGAATTTTAGAATAACGTAAACTGTATAGTTATATAGGTATAATTTTATGTATTATATAGGTATAATGCAATTGATGTCATAGAACATTCACATAGTATTGTGTATGTTCTGTGACGAATCTTACATTATATTACTCATAGATGAGTGGTTGACAATCGTGAGGTCCAAGACGGTCACCAGAAATTCCAGATAGTAAATTTAATACAAAAGTAACGAATCCAAACAGACTTACAATTAGTGGCATGCATGAACTCAAGAGTGAAATCGGGTATATGCCAAAATAAGGGAAACTTGAATTTAAAAGTTTCTTAATGCCACACTCAAGACACAGACCATTAAAAGAGACACTGATATACTGCATATTGGCCAATTTTGCATTCATATATAGGAGTATGTCCAATTTCTTCCAAGATGACAAGATGATAATCCTTTCCATTTTCCCTTGTTCTTGGTGTTTCAACATAAAGTAAATTTTATTTTGTATTTTAATTAATAAATAAAATAAATTGATGCTAAATAAACAAATCTTCCATATAAAATTGTTTGTCATTATTCCAAGTAATAAACAGTACAAATAATGCACTACAAATGGCTAATTAAGACAAAGCGCATATGCACCATAGATTGTTGAGTGTTTTGTTGGAATTTATTTACTGCCTACTAAAAATCTGATTATTTTAGTGCTGACATTGTTGTTTCCATTTTCGTTATATTTATTATATAACTGTTACTATAGGAATGTTTCAAGAATGACTTCGGACCTTATGTGACATCTGGCTTTGAAAAACGGTCTAATACTTTGTATCTTTGAACACAATATTATTATATTTTGAAGAGGGAAATGTTTATGGATGGAGCGTGTCTGGTAGCAGTTCATTACTGCTGAGGAGCGAGCTCAGCTCATTGATGATTGTAAGCTGACTTAGGAGGGTTGACTTTGTGTTATATTATGTGTGATTATTTTTATGCCTTTGTCTAGTGTACTTTGATGTTAAATATTTTTGTAGTGTGTATTTTACATGCCAGTATTGTAATAATCAGGAAAAGTCCGTATTCTTGTGTGAGGGATGGAAACGTCTCGATAAAGGCAATATGCAACGCACATGGGCAAAATCAAAGTACTGAAGTCGCTGGCAGTTTCTAGATGACTGCTTCCTGTTGGTGCTCCAAAGAGCAAATTCGGTGGCGGGATAAAGATGACCAAATATACACACTATCTTATAACGAGGAAATAACACCTAGTGACATTGAAAAAAATTCATCCCAGGCTATTGGAAGACGTTAGTGTTCGCACGATTCGGCACCATTTACAAAACGACTTGGTGTTAGCACGTCGTACCACTATGACGAAGCCGCTACTTAGCATCTCTTTAAGGAAGCAACGACTTCTTTCGCAAAGAATATGAACATTGGACCCAAGCACAGTGGAGAAAGGGAAATGTTTCCTAACGAAAGTTAATTCTAAGTATTCCGAATAGGAGCTGCTAAGGTTCAACGTGTAAGGTTCATCTTCAAATCAAAGTGCATGACTTCGACTATTAAACACACTCAGTGTAACGGTGTGGGGTTATTTTTCGGGTAAAAGGGGAAGAGGAGGCTTATATATATATATATATATATATATATTTCGCAAAACGAGCAGATGACTGATTTTTTCATGCATCTTGCCATAAAGCTAAGAAAGTCATAAAATGACTTGAGGGAAAACGAATCAAGATGTTACAGTGACCTGGGAACAGCTCCGACTTCAATCCAATTGAAAGCTGTTGGCATCGTATGAATCAATTCCTGAAAAAAAAAAAGTTTATTTAGAACTTGCAAATCTTTGAAACAGAGCTGAAGAAGATGTAGTGCATAGAGATTAACTTGGATTATTTCAGAAGTATATTCCATGCCCAAGTCTCCGACTCAATGTCCATGCACATCAAAATGGTCATTAAAAGCAAGAACAACATAACTTCGTTCTGATGTATGCGAATTTTGCTGTATGTAATAACTGAATAATAGTTATAAGACCAATTTCATGTTTTTCTTCTGTTTTTCCATGAGATTCGAAGTCATTTTGAGGCGGGTAGTATGCTATAAATCCTAAAAGTGAATTATTCTTTAATTAAATTCCTAATGAATCTATCTAATGCAAGAACCAAACTACTTTTATTCATAGCCCTCTTGCGGCGGTTGCCAAACCACTTTTAAGCATAGCCTACCAGTTATAGCCATACGAAACTTACTGTGTCAAAATTTGAGATTAACATTTTTGTGACAGAAAACATGTATAAATGTATAATAATAGAACAATGTATTACCATATACACAGTATATATATATATATATATATATATATATATATATATATATATATATATATATATATATATATATATATATATATATATATATATCCCTTTACCGGCCGAATTATTTAACAGCATCTAAAAAAATCCTTTTTATGTTTATAGGATATAATTTTGTCCCTAGAAACTAAAAAATAATCATTTTGGGGAAAATGCACACTTTCCAGAGAAAGCTATGTGTATTGAAAATCACATTGGGCGGTAAGGTTACATATACAGGTAAATCTACATACACGAACACGTTTCATAAATCTTCATTTATGCTTGAAAAAGTACAAAGTTTATATGCTGAAACAACAAAATATATAAATAGAAAAACTTATACAGAACAACACTTCTTTGTGCATTTGTGGAAGGAATATATTCCAGAAGTGTTCCAGGAACATATTAGAGGAACATTTTCCAGAAATGTTTCGCCAAATAGGTCTTCTTGTTGATGACGCAACACACTAAGCTGTTCCATTTCCTGCCTGCTGGGTTGATGTTCGTGGCTGCTTCGTTGATGTTCCTGGTTGCTGGGTTGATGTTGCTGGAAGGATGCTCCTTGATGCTGGGATGGTGTTTCTGCCTTGTAAATTGACGTTTCAAAAGAATCGAGATAATTACTTTCGCTATGGGAATTTGCAATAGTAAATTAAAACGAATTATACTTTCCATTCGAATAGAAAATGTATGAATTTGTTCATAAAAAGCACACAGGCATTTGAAAAATATATCTGTTCAGTTTTGAGAGAAACATACGACAGACAATTATATTACAACAGACTCCTAATTTGCAATTGTTGCTAACTGGTAGCCCAATCCATGAATCTTTATCATATTATGAAAGAAAAAGCTATCCATACCATATATGTTAGCATAGAGCAGAGATGTTTACTCGTATGATCAATAAAGTATCGGAAGAACAAAAGAGTTCTACACAATCAATTTATATCTCATAAGTGTAATAAGAGCGATAGAATATAATAAAATGCAGGAAATGTATTATTGTAGGTCGAATACACTGCGATAACGAATGTGTGAATACATTTTAAAACATAAAGCAAGACATAAGCATGAATATTGGAAAAGATCATCACAAAAATGTGAGTAGGAGTTACATCAGAATAAAGAAAGCTAAGAAAAAGGAGACTATATCTCTATATCAAGTAAGTAAAAGAGATAAAGCAATTATTGTAAATGACAGTAGCCTAAACAGCAAAGAGTAGTAACTGAACTCGTATCTTTGTTCGGACTATAATCAGGGTCAGCGTGACTATCATCTGATTAGTGATCAGAAACGTGACTTTCTACAGGTAATTGTTTCTTTTTTTCTCCTTTCCATAAAAATATTTTGGATCCATATCAAAGTCCTGTCAGAAAGGAAGAGAGTTCTAAACTGTATGAAATCAATCGATGTACACAAAAAGTGTTATCTCTGTATTCTTTTCTATTTCAAAAGAATTAGAAAAAGAACATTAAGTTTCTACTTTATGTCTTCCTGGACACTAACCATATATTTTGATTGATTTCTAAAATAAATGTATTATTTTTTTAAAAAAATAATGTATCAATTTCAATGAAACTAAATCCACGTGATCAACTAATAAGTCGTAATAAATCTGTTTTTCCAAACGTTTGCATTGCTTTACAAAATGTTGAGAATTTAGCATAATGAATTCTGTAAATATTTGATAACTCCATACATACTATATACATATTTATTCAAAAAAATATTGCAACAGTCACAGACAGTTGCTGTGACTTTCAAATCATATATTTCAATTGAGTTTTCTTGTTTTAAGATCTTTCTCTTTATCTAAAATCTTGGTAGCATTGCATTTTGCGTGGAAACTGAAGTGAAAAACTGAACACACTCTGCTACAACGAAGGAAAACATGATCTTACCATTCAGCGTGACTTTTAAATCGCAAACCTCATCTCAATCAATTTCTGAAATGCTATTTATTTTATATATCAAAATACAAATTACGAATTCGTGTCCTCTAGATACATACCTGTAACAGCAAGTTTTCTTTCCTTCTCCTATTCGTTTACAACATCAAAACAACGCAACTAAAAATCACAATACTGCTGATTGCTATGTATGGTATAGGTTCCCCAGTAAATAACACTCCACATGCGTTAATAGTTCATTAGTAGTCCAGCAGAGGCGGTGACTAGAAAGCAAGTCCGTACGTTCAAGAATTCACGAAGAAACGCAGCAAATCCACCGCTAACATCACAAGTGCCATGATGTAGTTTGTGACTTCAACTACACTATGGCCAGTACAGGGATATATATATATATATATATATATATATATATAAAGATGAACTGCTGACTTAGAGAAAATAAATGAAACTATTTATTAATAATACCGTAGTATTAATATTAGATATTTATTTTTGAAATAGTAATTATCAATTGAATGGGTAAGAATGTCTGAATGTTGCTGACAGTCCTAAATACAATTATCTTTTATGAAGAAACAAAACAATATGTAAATATTTTTGTGCACTTATATAAAATAAAATAAAATTTACTTGTACAGTTGAAACGTTAAAGATTACTGCCGCTATATTTTCATAAAAACTTAATTGGATTTCATACCTTCGCACATATAGGGGAATTTACACTATTATTCTCTAATCTGGTTTTTCTCTGGTGTCCATCGTGGCCAACATAAGAAGTTGACAATATACTTTCTGGTGCAACACTATAATCGCAGAACACTATATAGGAGCACTGTGACTTCGTTCATACTGGATTTAAATTCTTTTAGTACAGTGAAACTATTTGCAATTGTTTTCATAAAAGAAGAAAAATGTCACAATATAATTTTCTTTTCCAGTGATATCAACAAGATTCATGAAGGAATTGGAGAGAAGCTTGGTATATTCGTGTGCCTTTGTGTGACGGCCTTATCGTGCCTTTTTTTCGCAGTAAAGTCATCTTGGAAGTTAAGTGTTGTTTTGCTTTGCACAAGTCCAGTAATAATAGCTATCAAAGGAGTATCTGGGAAGGTAAATAAAAATAGAACACGTATAAAGATATACTTTTAAATATGGCTTCCTTATGTTGCAGCTTATCCAGAGTAGTTCGACTTCTATCAATCTATCTTCCCTGAAGTTCCAACAAAATAGGTTCAAGCTCTCCTCTGTGGTCTAATGACCACTACATGTGCCTCTGGCGCAAAAGGTCCGAAGTTCGATTCACGCACTACAGTCGTTCAGATCCCACTTTAAATTGTAGGTCTCGTCCTGTTGCCTTAATCCAACGGGTTCGATTCATGTACTACAGTCGTTCAGATCTCACTTTTTTTTTTAATTGTATCAATTGTATATTATACTGATCAACACCCTTCTGTGTTGATCAGTATAATATTTTTGCCATTCCAATGTAATTTCTGCGCATTTAACATATGTCTCCTTAAACCCTTTTTCCCACAAACTCACAATTTTACAGAAAAAAAGAGATTGAATTTAGATGAATTAGATCTATTTCTAGCAAATTCTTGCAGAAGACAATAAATAGATATGGTTACCATTTTAGCTTAGTATAACATCCTTATATATTCAACAATAATCTTCATTTAAGTTTACACTTCTCAGTTCCTAATTGTGATTTTTAAAGAAAAAAATGTAACAACGGCGTAAAACGATATAAAACATTGAGTACCATTTAAAACAATAAGAAATAGGATAAAGAAATCATGTAGTATCTCTGTTAGCATTTCTGTTAATGAAATATTACTTTTCCTAGTAAGTTCCCGGTAAAAAACATTTTTCTCCTTACCATTATATAAAGGGAAATTTTCATTCGTGAGTGTCGAATGTAATTGATCAACTAATTTTACTCTGCAAAAGATATGTAAATTAAAATATATACTTTCCAAAATAGTGTCTGCACAATACTTGTATTATAGTAAACAGAAATTAGCTAAACCATAGTCAAATTATAAATTGGCTATAGTTAATTGATATATATTGATGACAATAAAATTTTAAATGAATAAATTTGATTTGTGTTGTATTAGAAAAAGTTTGATGCATTTCTTTAAAATGATTTTAAAAGTAAAGTTTAAGCCATAATAGATTGCTTATTCAAAATTTCACCAATATACTCTGTCCAATTATTACTTTCGTTTTTCGCTAGTGCTTATCTTTCTATCAATTCATTGAATTATTCTTGGCAATTACAGCTCTGTGTGATATACCAACAGTTGTTATATAAAAAGTTATTGTAGTGATAGTTTAATAAACGTCCTCTAAAATTAAAAGACTCATTAGGGTAAAAATATTAGCACATAATTATTGTTACTAATGGAAGCAGTCATTTTCGCAACAGATTTAAATAGTACATAACAATATATTAAATGATGTATAATATGAAAACGGTTCATCTTAATTAATAAGAAAATGTATAAATAACAATAAAACCAGATTATTTCTACTTTAATTTATTCTTTGGTTGTACTTTTCTGTATTTTCTATAGCTCATTTCATCAATGTTAGTGAAAGAAATTGAAGCTTATACCCCAGCAGAAATGGTAATTGATGAAGTATTCACGAATATCAAAACTGTTATAGCTTTCGGAGGCGAAGCTAAAGAAAGAAACAGGTAAATATTCAACTTAATGTACTGAAATATTATTTTAATATTTATTATTTCCATTTTTTGCTTTCCTATAACCATAATGTTCTTTTTGTTACATATGAATATGAATTTTGAAGAAATTCTATACAACTATACATCTGTTTGAAACAGTTTGCTACGAATTTATTAATTTCTTCTTATAAACTTTCTACTGTAAATATATGTTTTACGCGGAAAATTATTTAAATATTTTGGTTGCCTCTTGTAGATAATTTATTAACTTATTAATTATTTAGATTATTCTTCAAATTGTTTTCATAAAAATAATAGAGAATATTTCATTGTAAAAATGTTCTAATAATTTCCGGGTGAAAGTTTAGAATAATCTGATGTCAATAATTCTTATGTTGCTTTATGAAACAGCGCAGTTTAGCACAGAAGTAATTTTAAAATACGTTATTTACCTTATTTGGCAAAAACAAAATATATGACAATGTAGAAAGTACGATAAGTAACGAAAAACTTTTACACTAACTCTACAATTGTGTTCAGAAAATTATCATCTACATCTGTTGTATACGCTTCAAGTGGTTAATAAAAGCTTTTTGAATCGATTACACACTATTACTATTAATTTGGTTTGGGTTGCGATTATTTTGGCTTTATATTACTAGTATTTTTATCTTCTACGTTATTTAACTCTAGAATTTATGAAACTTCATTTCTTATTACTTTCTCGGCTTAATTTGTTCTTATTTTTCTTGAAAGTAATGTGTATTCAAATTAAAATATTAACGTTTCTTTCTGATGGTTGATCTTATTAGAAAATTACTCCGTGATATCAATATTTGTCTACATTAATTCACGGCGTAATAGTTTAAGTCTCTTCATTCTCCTAAGTTTATAAGTTTCCTGAGGTTTTATGTCCTTGAAATAAATGAACTAGATGTTTCATTTGGGTTATCCAATACCCAATACACAATGGAAAAGGTGTATCGCAAAGCACTACAGTAATATGAGGTTGTGATTTTAATACCTGCACCCTGCTTTTGACTTTATATGGTTAATTTCAACACACAATGACTGGTAGCCTCTTTCTCCCATCTATTTTCGGAATATTCAGAATTTACTTTGATAATTATGATTATTGTTTTCATTAAGTTTACAAAACATATATTTTCAGATATTAATATTCCTTAGTATTCTGTATTCCTTAATATTACATATAAGTTCAATATTTATATTGTTAATTTACGGCACATGATGGATACTAGACCTGCAACTACACTGAGATATGTAGGGCCGAATACAATTTTAAATTTATACTGTGAGTAAATTTTGCTCGATTGATGAACAACATGGTAAATATGGCATTCAATTCTTCCCAGTCTCAGCTTCCGAAAATATTAATCATAATTTCCGTATATGCTAAATTGTTTCAACTGTAGGCTGTAATGTTGAAAATGCCATGTTTACTTACATATTTATCTTTTGTTGCACAGTTGGATTTGTTTAGAATCGAGCACCAATGATAGAGGCCTTCTTTGCAATCCTCTAAGATAGAAATTCACGTGGATGATTTAGAAATGCTGCCTATTTATTATTTTCCTTCATTAAGATACATTTCAATCACCAAATTTTATTAATTACTTTCAAAGTCTTATGTAAAATCTTCCTGCATTAGGACATACTCCAGTCACACAATTTTATAATTTACTTCCAAAATCTCATATAAAATGTCCGTACCTTAAGACTTATCCAATCTCACAGTTTTATTAATTACTTTCAAAATCTTATATAAGTCTTTGGACTATATAAATCATCCAAATTCTTCAGGGTTGCCAAACCCTAGGTGTAGTTTGTGTACGAAAAATAATAGTATATTTGAAGGATTAAGGAAAAGTTAGTAATGAATAAATAGAAAAAATAGTGTGTTCAGGTGATATAAAGTGATTATTTGACCGTGTTTATTTCTACTTATTACAATAATTGATTTAGACTATTCTTATGTATGAAGAAAAAGGTAAGATAGCATGGAACTGTGTTAAGTAGTAGTTTTGCTGCATAATGTTCCACGTTATCGTGATTTTGTTTGCATCATTGTTACAGTTGGTTACTTTTATTATTATTATTATTATTAATGTTCATTTTCCTATTTTAGATACAAGCGGACGCTTTTCGCAGCAGAGCGAGCTTCTGTGCGGAGAGGCACAATTTGTAGCATTGCTGCCGGCTCTGTTTGGCTTATCCTGTACTCGCAGTATGCATTGTCATTTTGGTATGGTGTGACTATTCTTAACGACGATTCTCAGGAGTATGATGTTAGCGTGTTTATTATCGTAAGTGTTTCTAAGTAATACTGTAAATGATTCATTAACAGGGCTCCAACTAAGGAAAACAAATATGGCACTGTCGAAAGAAGGCATGTAATGAATTAAAAGATGGATCATTAACGGAAATAATTTTTCTTGCACATTTCAATATGTAATACCTGTTCATCCATTTCTATTTTCAACTATTATGATTACTATTATTGGACATAGTAAGTAGGTAGAAGTCTAAGAATAACTACCTGTTCTCATTAAGCCCAAGTATAGAACCTAGAATTAGTTGTTGCCAATGTACGAGGGCTCTTCAGAAAGTAATACGCGTTTTCGAAAAAAGAAGACAAGTGAAAGTAGACATTTTTATTATAATATTTTGAAGCAACATTCTTACACTACTTTTCGACATAGTCGCTGTACAGTCCGAGCTGTATGACGGATGGTCGAAACCCTCGCCATAAAAGATATGTAAAAATTTCTGAGTCCGCTAGGGTTGAGTGTGGGCGGGCGTTGTTATGAAAGAGCAGTGCTTCTGAACTCAATTTTCCTCGGGTTTTTTGTTTTGAATTGTCCTTCACAATTTCTGTAGTGTTTCACGATATTTTCAGCACATCACGTTCCAAAAGGTCGACTGGAACTTTTCCTATCCCAAAACACATTAGCTACAAGTTTTCTTACATGTATGATTTGCAAGCTCTTTTTTGTATATGTACTTAACCCAAGTCTCGTTTCCAGTAACAACACGATCCATAAATTAATCGCTGTCTTTGTTATAGGCCTCAAATAATTGCATCCGCTGAGTTTTGCGTTCCTCTGTCAAAAGTTTCGAAACCTATCTTGCACAAAACTTACAGTAGGCTAACTTTTGCGCCACAACTTCGTGAAATTTGCGAAAGAGAGCTTTGTTATCGTAAAACGGCGATTTTCGAGAACATTGTTACTGAGTTTTGCGACTAGTTCATCTGTCACAATGCTCAGTCTTCATCGTGAACCTTTGTGCGACCATCTTTAAACCGACAACTCACCCACTTTCACCCATCACATCTTTATTGTAAACTTAAGAGTCTTCATCCCGACGAAATTAAAATACCGCTAATTTTACAGTAATTATGTGATATCTTCAAATAGATAAAAGATAATCGAAATGTGGAACAAGAGCGCCCTAGACAATAATATTTTACATGAGAAGCCGTTATCGCAACTCACTTATCTGCTTTCGATTTCGAGCCATTTTGAACATCGGCATTTATTTTCGCGTTTCCAAACAGCTGAAAACGGAAAGCCACTAGGAGACTTGTGATAACGGTACCTCACGCAAAATAATATTGTCTAGGGCGCTGTTGTTCCATATTTCAATTATCTTTTATCTATTTGAAGATATTACATAATTACTGTAAAATTAGCGGTATTTTAATTTCGCCGTGATGAAGACTCTTAACACGTTGACGCTGAATGTCAACCGGTTTAGTGTTTTTCACCAACAAAATCGTATCATCAACCTCACTTCATATAACTGGCGGGATTTTCAACCGGAGCACTCACGTTTGCAGTGTATTAGGAAAGAGCTGAAGCAACACGAACTTCCCACATCCAAAGCTGGATGCACAGTGAACAGGCAGAAGTCCCTGTACTAAACCTTTTCCTTCTATAGTCGGTTACTCGAATCACTTCTCGAATGCATAGCTTTGAATACTTTGAGAAGTAGACGATTTTCGATTTTGCTGTTTGAAAAAATGACATCCAATCGGCTCACCACTATTTCATTTCATTCCTGGAATCTTCTTCCAACGTTTGACATTCTATGACTTATCCCATTGTGTGCCTGATGAAGTTAGGATGATAGTCATTGGATCTATGCTGATATCAAGAGCTCTTGGAATAATTAGAATTCCTTCTATAGAAGTTGGTTTCTCTTGCACTTTTCTTTTCATTCGACACCGTCTGTTGTAGCCTCTTTGATCTGAGACTATCATTACATTGAGCATATTTAACGTTTAGATTTCTGCCGTTCCTTTAATATGTCTGAAAGTGTTTGTTTTCCACAGAATTTAACACTGTAACACTCGAAAGTTGGTAGCAGGTTTATATTTTCAAGGTTGCTCTTTTCTGGACAGTTCCAGTTCCCACGTCATTTGGTCACCACTTTTGTGTCGTAAGCTCTAAACTCATAGACCTCTGGTAACATAGAAGTAGGTTGTGCGACATCGACAGTTATATTTTGTTTACCCGAACTTCGTAGAAGATGCAATTTGTGACGAGCATGAGATACACGACTGATGGAAGTACAGACTTTAACATATAAAGTTAGGTCCTTATGCTAAAATCTAAACAATTTCCAAACAATTACCAACAATATTGACTTTATTGTGTTATGAAAAGAGGATCTGATTTCGTTTTCGATATTGAAAATGGCGACGTTCCATAGAGCTAATTATAACATATATTAATTGCGTCAATTTGATCTGTCAAATTTGGCATATATTCCAAATATGATATATACAGAACAGAAATTAGCATGTTTCGCGCAGCATACCATCAAACTGTTGAGGGTGTACAATAACAATAGTGTTTGTCCCTTGTTTCTTCTAAAGTAATTTGTAGCATATAATATTATTTAAGTCGTCTTGTTTAAATTATTTCAATACAATTATTTTTTCCTATAAACAACGCAGTATTGGGATGATAGACATACATTCCATACATTCCATCCACAAATACTTCCGTTATTTCTGCTCAATACTTAAGGTCATGCATATAAACAGTAAAACCATTAGAATCATGTCATGCAGCATAAGGTTCATACAATGCAGTACGGAATTTTATGCAATAATGTGATGTTTTCCATAAAACAGGCAGTACGATAGCTTCAGATGAAAAGACATTTGTTACTCTTGTTAATATTTAGAATTATATAGTAAATTTTGTTTGGGCATCAGTAGGATATAGCAAAACACTTAGCAATTCATCATATTCTTGCTGAAACAAAACACAGAATCTTTAAATAATTCAGAAAATAATTGAGGTTACAGCAATTAGATAATAATCCGGCTTATTCTAAATTTTGCGTGCTTTGATTAAAATAAACACGTAATTACGATTTCAACATTGATCTGTTGATTTTAGATGTAAATTATTTTCTGATCAAGTATTTTTTTAAACTTAAATACTTTCAAAAGAAAGAAAAGTAAATCACAGGTAAGTTACATCTTTAGGAGTGAACATGATATACCTAAAACCGTGAAGCACATTTTCAAAATATTAAATAACATAATTATTTTAACTATACAAACAACAATATTTACATATATTAAATTGGTGCAGATTAATATTACGTACACACAAAGAAATAAGCCATGCAAAGATTAATGGTGGGAGACCCGGGATCGATTCCTGGCAGAGCTCATATAGTTCGGATTCCACGTTAATCAGTATGTCACGTCTCATATAACCTTGCTGCTGAAAGGGACGTTAAACTATTAATAAATCGAGAACGTAAGTAACAATAGTCTAAATTATATCGGTAAGGAACCAAATTGGTTTGTTACAGGACTGGCTTAGGATAGCCCTCGTAATAACAATAATACTTACTACTAAACATACCGTGAAAGCTGTACAAACTTTTTCATGAACCATATATCAACTTCTTTTAATCTTCCACTTTACATGTCACGAAGGAAGCCTATGCTCACTAACAATGAAACTGATTCAAGTGTGACACGAATTTGTGGACGAGTTTTTGCGCAAACAAAGTGCTTTTGTGTGCAATTAAACCCATTAGAGGCGAAAACCCTCGATCTTAACCGTTCCGGAGATGTAGAGGGGTAAGGGAAAAGTTAGTGCTCTGATATTTTGTGCGAGTGAATATGTTTGAAAATTGCATTGAAACGTTAAGAAAGATACACCAGAGCGAATAAAAGTGGTACACACGTAAGTACGACAGTGTGTAGTTGTGTAACATATATTAAAACGCAAAGTATGAATCAATAAACAAATAAAGTATCTTCCACTTAAAAAACGAAAACCTGTACGCCTTTCTGTACTGTATAACACATCAGTTCTGATCGGTTAATAATTGTAGAAATTATAAATGTTTGGAAAGTTCGGACGGCAACTTTTTTTTTTTTTTTTTTTGTACATTTTTCATCCTATTTGATTGATTATGCTTTTATTCGATGCAGCGTTCCAAAAAAACTATATATAGACATATTACACGCCTATTTTAGGCAACGATAGAACTCCGGTATTTTCGCCTTCCCCTCCAAAACATTCTTTCCCTAGAATTTTTATGGACTCTCTGGTTTTGTGGATGAAGGATTACTACAGTTTCGTGGCTGAAGGAATTCATTTTTAAAAGTCTGTTTTGCTTATACTATCGCTACATATTCAAAAAATTTGCAAAATATCGGAGCATCAGCCTTTTCCTTATTCCTCTATACCTCCGGAACGGTTGAGATTGAGAGTTTTTTCCCTCTAATAGGTTTAAAATTACACAAAACCACTTTGTTTGCGAATAAACTTGTCCAGAATTTCGTTTCACACTTGAATCGGTATCCTTGTAAGAGAATAAGACACACTTTTTACTGTGTTTCCAGATTTAGTTCTGAGATTAAGTAGGCATGCGAGATATGAGGCGTTCAGAGCGCAAGGGATTCATGCCCAATTACCAAAGATGTGAGAAAGCTCCGGAAGTTTGTACTCTCCGTTTAAATACATGGAAAAGTGAACATTGTTGTTTTACATTCCAAAAGTTAATTTTACAATATCTGAACACGAATCCTTTATGTTCTCAAAGGAGCTTCGGATAGATATCTTAAATATGAAATATGGCCGAAATGATCAAAAATGGACTGAAATCCCTTGTGCACCAGACTTCCCGTATCCTCCCTACATTGCAGATATTCAGTGAAGGTTAACTGTATCGTCTGTAGGATAACGTCGATTATAGATATTTAATCATCTGCCGTTCATTCTAAAACAGTATTTTTGGCCAATTTAGATACTTCTTGCCTTGCTTTATACCCAGCAATTGCTTAATGTTGATTAAAAACAAAATAATGTTAAACATTTATAATAATCAGGATATTAACGTATAGTAAAGACAATCTTTTGTCTATACGTTTTCCTTGAGGTAATGCTGGTTGCATATGACGATTACATATAATTTCTTCGTTAAAGATCCAATGAAAAGTACCGAATTCTATGCAATCCTCTTTTCCATGTAGAGCCTGTTTTTTTTCCATTGTTGTTTTAAGACTTTGTTGCAATTTAATTTCAGGTATTTTATTGCATTCAAATGGGTGTTATGAACGTATTGCAAATAGGTCCTTATGTTAATGCTATAGCAGAAGCTAAAAAATCAGCTGTGACTATATTTACTGTTCTTGAAAGAATTCCACCCATTGATGTGTTTTCTTCAGCAGGCGTGACATTATATGATTCTGATTCATCAATAGAATTTGGAAATGTCTATTTCAGTTACCCAACGAATCCAACAGTTGAAGTAAGTAAGCATCTTTATAAGTTTTTAATAACAGTTATATCTTTGCATAATACGGTTAATTGTGTCTAAGAAACATCTGAGCTATGCAAAACTGTATTGTTTGAGTTCATTTTACAATATGATAATAAACCAGTTTTAAAATGAAAAGAAAATATTTATTTTTATAAACTGAATAACACAGAAAATCCTTTCAAACATAAAAGTTCTTAAATATCTATCTCCTCTCTCCCTCCCTCTCTCTCTCTCTCTCTCTCTCTATATATATATATATATATATATATATATATTGGCGCTGCCATGGGTTGTCGTACGTGACGTCATGGTTGTCGGTAATCAGCATGTTTTCATCTGCTTTGTTTGTCTTATGTAAGTGGTTCTAGTATCTCCAGTGCAGAAAGATCAGATACAAAAATTACCGTACAGCATATCTATCTGCTATTTATTTTTTCCTGGCATTGGAATTATTTGTAACTTCAATAAAAGTAACCATGTGTTAATTTTAGTTTTCTTGACTACTGTATCTAGGTTAGGACTTTAATTTTCCTGCTTTTCTTCTGTGCATACCATGACTCGTTCATCTCGTGCAAATCGATGGTTAGATTCATAGTTTTAACCCCATTGAAAGTTAGTTCCGTCGTCGCTAGTTAGAGGCGCTGCTGTGTACTCGTCACGTGACTGATAAGTAAGAAAGATTTCAAATTTTTCGCCGAGTTAAGTGTCTGTACGTATTCTTGTCTATGTTGGAAGCTAAAGGAGAAGGGTGTGATTAATGAAAGCGAGTAATTGTGAGAGCATTGATTAAATGGAATGTGGAAGGATAAAGAAGCCCGAGAGGATCTACAAACATGGTATTGTAGTTCACTACAAACCTATATTGTCTGGGATTAAAGCAGGGACCACTCGCAGCAGAAGTGAGTGCTCTACCACTGAACCATTGTATCTCCATTTCTCAATCGTAGTTAATATCGTTATGTTACAAACCAATACTCGATTCAATTTAAGCGATATGTCCTTCTATGCATGCTTACGTGCTATTTACTGTCTTTATTTGGTAATATCTAGAAATTCGAATTGACAAACCTATTAGCAATTCGTAAATATTTATGATAATGAAAACCGCGTTAAAACAAAACTCTAAGTTTTTCAAAACAGCGTTATATAACATTCCTTTACTATAGAATAAAATGAAGCACGTCATTGACCATTATGGAATTCTTAAATGATGCATTCTCAAGAAGAAGTAGAAGAAAACACTGTAAATGTTGTAGGCCTATATAAATATTGTTTCAACTGTAGTGAGATGAACCTGTGGTTCGTACTGTCAACTGTCTTCAGGAAATCTTTCTGTATAATTAAGTGCTTTATCATGAATATGGTATGAAATGATACAAACTATCTCACTTAAGAATTGAAACAATGCTACAGTAGTTTGTATACGCAAACGAGAAAGAAAGTTTTATTTTAGAACACACTTAGTCGACTTTGTTAACCTTTATGTTTCATGATGAGAAAGAAGGTACATGAATTTTGCACATTTCTATTATATAGATGATTGATTTTCTATGACTCTTTCTTAACAGAGTGAGTCAAAGACATGGTTACACGTTTGAAATAAATATGGTATGTTACTAAATATCATAAGTGGAAATGACAAATGATATACAAAACTTGAAAGTTTATTTATTTTATTTATTTTTATTTTTTTAATTTCATATAAGAGTAACGACCCTAAAGCTTAAGTTATTGACCAAAATGACGCTAGATATACAACACCAAGTTACAGTTACAGCGAGGGAAATTTAGAATTATTGTGAGACTATCAAGACGTGATTTTTAACGTAACATTATTGCCATCGACTTTGAAAAAAGTGGAGAAAAAACTGAATGACATAAGCCACGCTGAGAAATCAATGCCAGTGAACTTGTATCGCTATGTAACTTTCTAATGCATTGCTGATTATGCTTAAATGCAAACAGCTAATAGTTTGAGCCAACAAAGTGAGTGTGGTTGATATTGCTGTGTATTGTTCTTACATTTGAAGAATGACTTTCAAACGGTACTAATAACTCGTAGTTATCACACATTATGACCAAACATGTAGAGCCACATTTCCGACTTATCCTGTACTTTTTGATCAGTATGCAAAAACATAAGCATAAACATTTTTAAAAATTTTAAGCATAACGAAATATATCCAAATTAAATTTTGAACTAGACATTCGAAAAAGGCTGAAAGTTTAAAATGTTGACTTTAATATGTTATTTGTGGATATAACTACAATTTTCTGAAATACAATACACGTTTCATAACATTTCATCCATGATGTAAATAATTTAACTGCAAGCCATAAATCGTAAACTTTATAACTTACTCCTTGTATTAAAAACAACAATATAATGTATTCTTGTTGCTTCAGGTAATCCGCCAATTAAACATGACCATTGGAAGAGGGGAAACTGTAGCTATTGTTGGAGACTCTGGCAGTGGAAAAACTACCGTTTGCAATTTATTAATGCGGCTGTATGATCCAACCGGTGGGTGTGTAAGTATATTCGTAAGAAGTACCTGTAAGTAATTATAATTGATACTTATTAAATTTATTTCAGAACACAGTATTCTCGAAATTAAAGTAAAGAAAATGGTTTACGGGAAGTATTTACGCACAAAAATGTTTTACTTTCTAATTGATTTAAAAGTGAAATATAAAATTAATGAAAATCATGCTTATTAATTCACTTATGAGGGTGTTTTCTTAACTGGTAGTATTTTATTTTGGCTGTTTCTATTTTTCTAAATATTTTTGTAAAATCTCAACCAAATTTACAGTAAAGACAGTTAATTTGGTCCTTTTTTTTTAATTTTGCCTTATTCTCTCTCAACTTTGTTTTCTCCTGAGGTATATATCGCGTATTACTATTTTATTGAGTTTGCTACCTGTCTATATTACGATTTCATCACATTGAAGCAAAGTTATTCTTATGCAATGAGTGTTAAACTTGAATATTTGTCAATTTAAAGTAAATATCCCCCTATATTTGTAATTTTTTTATTGGAAAACTTTTCGACCATACTTTACTGCTAACTTGAACACATATACGATATAGCACATTATATAAACTATTATTCATCTAATCCTATAAAGATTGTTATATTCCTAGTATGATTTCGACAACTAATCCTATTGCATTTGAAAAGTAGACAGTGATGAACAGCTTCCGGTTCACATTTTATTCAACTTGGTCCTTGCTAATTTTAGTGTTTTTGTGGAAAATGAACCAGGTTGAATAAAATATGTATTTCGTTCAATTAGGAATTGAATTTTCAGTCATGTTGGATTTATTGTTGTTCCTCTAAATAAAGGAAACAAATGTAACAATTCTTTTGGGATTCCCAGGGCACGTTATAGGTTGAGTGTTAGTTAATCCTTTAGTATTATTATGTCTCAGAATGTCTACAAAACCAAAAGAGAAAGAGGATTGATCCATTGAACGGGACTTGTTCAAAACACAGAAAAAGACATAGAGAGTGAGTCGAGCTCACTCCACTCCGCCATCTTCAGTCCCTGAGCTGGCGAAAGTTGCCGTTAGTGCACACAGTACACCACGAACAGCCGCACAATGTAATATTTATTAAATCTTATTCTTCCCGTTCTTCGGAGGGGACTTCTGCTAGTATTAATATATATATTAACGATTGTTACAATTACACCCATGCCTCGGTCTTACGGATCTCCCTTTTACGCATATCGGAAGCGGCAGACAAAATTTGGAGCAACCGATTCAGGTTGAAAGTTCTGTTCCCTATGGACGAAGTTGTGGCAATACTACACACGAGAGGAACTACTCTTCGGTAACTGACCGCTTGTTGGCGGACTGCCGTTTTGTTTACATGAATGGAACCAAGCGTGCTTCTTATTGGTCCATGCTTTGCGCCTTTTTATGTGTCAGTGTGTTTACTTGTTATTTATTTCTAATTTTACCATGTCGTCAGAAGGAAGAGTAAAAAAGTGAGAAAAGGGCCAATTTAACAACATCAAAAAACTTAAGTTGACCAAAAAGTTAAAAATATGTGAGGTGGCTGTGTGAGGAATATGATGTAAATGAAGTATGAGATGCGTAAGTCAAATCGTGTGGCGACCCACAAGTATATATTGAGGTTGGTAATAAGGAGTTAGACAAGGCTATTTATAAGTGGTGCTAGTATAAGATAAGGCTTGTGGTAATATAGAACTTCTATGGTATGCAAATTACATGTCAGCAATTCAGTAGGCATCTGATTATTGAGCTCAGTACTAGTAATGGTTGGTTGTGACGTTTTCGCAACAAGCATAGACTAGGTAATATAAAGGTACGGAGTGAGACGGGAACGTATAACTGAGGTCAATTGATTTTTTTCTATATAATATAGTTATGAGTATTAAACTATTAATACGTAAATATTCGAAACATATGTTCACAAACATAATTATTACCTATTAATGAATTTAAATCGACGAACCAGGCAAATACAGTACAATTAAATATTCCTTGTATACTGTAAAAATATATCTGTGTAAAGTCTCGCTTCTTCATATTAGAAGGAGAGTCAGGGTTTCTTACATTGAAGAATAATTAATTCACGTACGTAAGTGAATATTTGTGTAATGAGATCACAATTACTTAGTGCCCGTATGTGAGATGTCTCTAGTGCTAATTTATGAAATTGTAACTTCACTTCAGTTTAATAATATTCAATTTCCCATACATTTTTAAAAAATATACCTTGACAGGGAAAAATCTGGACATCCTTTAATTCATTAATTGTGCCGCCTAAATATGTTACGTAAACGGGTCTCCGGATGGAAAATTCAAACAATAATATAAAAATTAATACAAACTTATCACCATTTGTATATTAACATCAAATTGTAAAGTATTATTCACTGCAGCAGAGAAAAGGATTTGTGGTGCTTAAAGGATCTCTCTTGTCCTCTTTCTTAGCGTCTTGGAATAAGTGTATGTGTTAATTTATCTGCTGTTAATTTTTGTAGCATTTTGCGATGACAAATGTTTTTTCTAAGATGTAACTTATTTTAAAAAGAAGAAACGTCTTAGTGTGTTACTTTAGTGATCTTGACTTATAAGTCGAATTTCATTTCACTTCAAGTTTATCAATTAAAATTTTTATACGATTATTAGAAAGTAAGATTGTACTAATTCTTATATGACAAGTAAAGATTATATTTCTTAAGTTGTTATTTTCCAAGAATATAATATCTACCTTATTTTATTTTTTCTGCACGCTTAAAATATCTACTTATACATCATAGACACAGACGATACTGTGAAACAAAATACATTATCTATTTCCTTTTTGATAGCATGATACCAAAAAATACTAACATTTTCCCCCAGAATGAGCCCAAAAGTTTAACCTAAAATTTACCGGAAAGATAACCAGTTACCTAAAAGTTAACCGTAATAATTTGTCACAATTACTCTCGTAGATTTTTTCTTTTCTATTACGTTTGTTCTTCGTGTGCATTTTGAAAATTATTACACAAAGAGTTTAAAAGTGACTGACTGGACCGAGAATCGAACCCGGGACCTCCGAATCTCAGTCCAGTCGTCACTTCTTCACTCTTTGTGTTAGAATTCGCATCTATAGAGGATTTTGTGTGTAAATTTAAAAATCGATTGTTTCCTCCTTTTATTAGTATATATTTGGGAATTATTGTTTAATGTGTTGCATTTGCATTCTTTCTATATCGTTTTTTTTATTCCAATCTTGTTTTATTTCATTCATGTTATTGTTTATCTTCATGTTTGTATTGCAATCTAGCTACTTTTAGTTTAAATTTGCATGATTGAGGAATTAACTTGTGTAAAACTCCCCGCACTGCCCCAACAGCCCCAACAGCAGATAATATCTATACTTGCTTCCTACGCAGTGTTCCCAGTTCCCTTTCTCAACCCCTTTCGCTTTTACTAAATCGCTTTTTCGCAGAAGGTGTCTTTCCCACCAGTTGGAAGAGAGCTAATATCACTCCTGTTCATAAGTCTGGTAAAAACAAAAATGATGTGTCCCCCTATCGACTTATTTCCTTATTATCTCCATTCTCACTTGTTTGTGAAAAGATAATCAAATACAGGTTCTTTCAATTTGTTGCTCCATTTATAAACTCCTCACAACACGGCTTTTTGCAAGGAAAATCTTGTCTTACTAATTTATCAATTCTTCTGTCCGATGCTGTGGACAGTATCTCAGAAAATTCTCAACTCGACATTTTGTATTTGGACCTGTCTAAGGCTTTCGATTCTCTTCCACACCATCTTCTTGTATACAAACTCAGTTCTAGATTCAATATACATGGTAAATTACTTAGTCTTCTAGAAACATATCTCAGTAATAGGACACAACGAGTTTCAGTTTCAGGTTACTTTTCTGACTTTATTCCCGTAACTTCTGGAGTTCCTCAAGGCAGTGTTCTGGGTCCACTTCTATTTTTATTATACATGGATGATCTGCCTTCTTTGTTCACAAACAGCTCTACCAATATTCTTGTATTTGCTGATGATTGCAAACTCTACAGACAAGTTAAATCAGAGTACGATGCTCTTGCTCTTCAGCATAATGCTTCAATTCCCCTCAACTGGTGTAACTCTTGGAAACTTAATTTAAACATCGAAAAATGTGCTTCTCTTACGATTTCTCTAAAAAAAGGAACCTATAAATCACATCTACAAAATTGGTCATCAGAACATAAATCCTGTCACCTCTTTCAGAGATCTTGGCGTTATCATTGACAGTAAGCTTACTTTTGCAATCATATAAGCACAATATCTTGTACTGCTATGAGAAAACTCCTTTATCGCTTCACTGACATAAAAAATTTTAATTCCTTAAGCTTGTTCTATAAGTCATATGTTGCTCTACTATTGAGTACTGTTCTCCTATCTGGTCTATGGCCTGCCCTACTCAATTGAAAAAATAAATTCTGTAATTAATTTCTTTTTAGCCATTGTATACTACCGAGTACATCACTTCCGAACACTTTCAAAAAATGACGTTTTAACATTTCTCAATATCAAACCTCCCCTAGTGAGAAACAAAATTTCTGACCTAATATTTTTGCATAAAATTGTTTATGGCCATATATCATGTGAACAGTTATTAAGTCAGATCAATTTTCGCGTACCCGCTAAAACAACACGGTCTAGTGATCTCTTTTACACTCGAGCTGCGAGAGTTAATATTGTCCAAAGGTCCCTTCTAAACCGAATTGTTAGCACGTATAATCAGTTACCAGAAACTAGACGTTTTTTCAAATGAGCATACTTTCAGATCATCTGTAAATAAACTATCTTTGTAATGTTGCCATTGTACTGTAGCATCTTGATTTCAAATTGTTATTCTATTGTTATGTTACAAATTGTTAAAATGTTTCAGTGTAAAATGGCCTAGTGCTGTATCTGAAACCTATTATATATAAATAAATGATGATCCTTCAATTCATTCCATAAGATGTTTGAAACAATGAAATCAATTTTGTGTCTGTTATTAGTGCAAATTTAAATTTTGTTGCTGAGAGGAATAGCCATAATTATATTATACTAACCTTGAAAGGAAGTATGTATAAAATTGTTATTTTCCAGTTGTGATACCAATAAAAACTTGTGATTACTACTTTAATTAATGTAACCATGGCTTCACATATATTCATAACAACTGTTACTGATGCAACAACGTTATGAAAGAAATAATGATATGATTATACTAAGTGAATAAATATTTAGTTTGTTTTTATGAACTTTATAATTTATTTAATTAATAGTGAGTAGTTTTCATAAGAAAATAACTGTAAAGTTTAAGACTATACTTAAAAAGAAATTCTGAAGCATTTGATTTTGTGACTGTTATAATTAACCTCAACTTTTATATATTGAAAATCTGAGCACTACAACATTACATAACCTGCAATCTTATTTATATTGTAAAGTACCGAGTCTTTGGATTCTCATTAGGTCTATTATCGGTTGTTTTAAGTATTGGTTTACATCTATACAAATGGAAAAATAGATTATTATCCAATTGCTAATAATTTCATAGAAATTAAGGATCATTCTTTTAAAAAAATACACTATTAAGCTTATTGTGAAACTGTTTATGAATTTCGAAAAATCTCTTTTACCTTACAAGAACTCTTGCATAAAATATGAATTGTTATTAGGCATAAGCAAAAGAAAATAAAGCATGAAGCAACGTAACGTTAAGAAGAGGATCAAAGAACTCGTTTCAGATACGAAAAGCACTAATATTACAATATTCTGTTCATCGAAACGTTTATTTGAATAAACACACATAATTAACAATGTCAATGTTTTACAAAAGTTAATATACCAAATAGACAGTAACTCATTATTCAAGTTTATCAAAACATTTAATCCAGCAATAAAATGAAATTTAATTGAATCGTTTTCCATTAAAGTAAAATATATTGTCTTTATATAGTTGTGCAAAGCTCCAATTTGGAGACAATACCATTAATGATTAAAAAAAAAAAAAAAAAAAAAAAGAAATATTGAAAAGTAACTTTTTCATTTCACTTCTTGTAATTAATCCGTTCATCTGAGTTTCCATTTGAAACGTGAGTACATATAAATATTCTTTTTACTTTGATTCAAAGTTAATTCTTCTGGTTTTTTTACTTACCTAAAGAAAGAAAGATATTCCTAACCTGTCTTTAAAACATCCTAGTTATTGACTCAGTTCAGAGTCCAAAAATTTAGTACTGCATAATATGAACAGTCTTTGAAAGATAAGTCATAAAGTGGGCCGCTTGGATGCCAAGTCCAAAATTGAAATTTCTCAGGAAAGAAATTTGAAGTAGATCTCATGTAAAATTCGTATTTCCGTTATGTTGGCAACCAAAACCATAATTATGTAGTTTATGGTCTAATAATTTACTTCTCACAAAAATATTTTCAAAAAAGATATCCATGTATAGAAGTGAATAATGGCATTAGTCTCATTTTTTCGTTTTTTCGACTTAGACCACTTGGCATCGAGGTGGCTCAAATATTTCCAAATAACGTATATCGTATATATTTAATTTTTTTGTGAAGATTAAACACTATTTCTAACATCTTATTTCAAATTATTTCATATTTTGTAGATAAAATATGGAGGAGTTGATCTAAGAAGCTTAAATGTTAGTTGGTGGAGACAGCAAGTAACATATATTGAAGAAACTTCCGTATTCTTTAAGTCTACAATCTTTGAAAACATTAAATGTGGGATCCCTGGTATATCACAAAAGGAAGTAGATTGTGCAGCAATGGCTGTACGTGTTCATGATAGTATTATGAAATTATCCAGAGTAAGTTTAGTTTTTACTTTCCTAATTATATTTTAAAAATACTAATAATGTACTAAAGTTTTAACAAACACAAACCGGATCGAACTCAGTTGTGACAAGTTGTAAAGAACTATATAAATGTAATACCATTAATGTTACAAGAAGAAGTACGCAAGAGAGAGCAAGATTTAAAAAAAAATCTCTAGAATAATAGTATTAAAATATATAGTGTTCAAATTTAGAGTAAAATTACATATAAAACTATCATAGGTAAAATTATACGAATGACTTTTACTGTTATTTCGTAAATTATAAAAACATGTTTTTCTTTTATTTTCATTTATTAGTTCTATTTAGTAATATTTTAATTCTAAAATCCAATTTAACTTATATTATATATTTTATTATTAAGTTTGTGTAACTCTAACACGGAAAATCTATAATAGGGCGTGTATCTTTTCTTTTCTGTTCGTTCTCTTGAAAAGTTTAAGTAAAATATGTGGTTTTTGTTGTTTATTAGTACCAGTTACAGAATATTGTGCAATAGTTTGTCCGTCATTATTGATCTTTATGATACAATCAGATATTTTAAAACTTCATTTTAGGGTGTTTAATTTTATCTATGTGAAGTGTATGTGAATTCTGCAATTTGCTATTGTAATGCAGTGTGTTTGGAAAAAGAACTCCCTAGTTTTAATGTGTCCTAGAATCTGTACAAAGTGACATACACTATTCTAGTTTGTGGTGTTTGATTCATCAACTCTCCAAGTTTGGCTTCCCTGCAGTTGGCAGGTCTGCTTGACCTTGAGACGGCACCAGTGCTGTTTTTTTCCCTCTGTTTCCTCAGTTCAGTCCAGACACGCGTGCAGTGCAGAGCAACTCAGCAATAATGTGTACTCTGCAACAGAAAGCGCAGTGTGTTATTTGGATTGTGAAAACTGAGTCAGTTATAAAAGATCAGAGACATCAATCATTTACGAGAAAGAATCGTCGCGGCGGTTGGGACAGTTACACCTAAAATGTTGGTGAATACGTGGCGAGAAGTGTAATATCGTATCGACGTGTGCAAGGCCACAACTAGATCCCACGTTGAAGTCTACCAACATTAAACAAAACTTGAAGGAATTCTCTTTCAGGATATGTACTCGTTAATGTAAGTTTTCATTCATTTCCCAATTAAATTTATTCTTAAAACTAGAGAGTTCTTTTTCAGACACCCTGTATAATAATTTCCCTCGCTTCTTAAGTATATTCACTGCATAGTTGTCCAACGTTACATCTAGAAGGAAGGATGGAATATTGTTCACTCTTTACCTTTCTTATCATTGTAAATTATACCAAATAATGACGCAAAAGGCATCATGTGCGTATTCTTTTTCCCTCAAACTTCATATTGTCTCTTCATTTGTTACTACTTGATGCCCTACAATCTTTCTTCTTTTTAGTATTGTCCAATTTCCGAGAAAGAAAGTCAACAAATGATGTTAGGTGATTCAAATTTCACTAAAAATCTTCAGTACCCATTCGTTAACCTAACCATTTCAATGTTCCTTTTAGTTTCTGCTTCTTTGTTTATATATTCACTTTGAAGGATCAAAATATCTCTTTACAAAAAGTGAAGTAGAGGCAAAAAAAAAATGCGTTAAAATTTTACATTTACTTTAATATCCCTGATAAAAGTTCGTATTTTGAGGTGTTCCGTTAGGTTCTCTTTCTGTCTAGGTTTGGTTTTGCCTTTCAGTCTGGGTTTGGTTTTCTTATGGATGATTTGGTGAATCGTACTGCCAGTCTTAGTAACTCTAAAAAAATGGTATGCTGACTAGAAAACAGAAACATCAATGTTGTCAAACAAACGGACTGAGCGTCTCATTGAATGGTAGATTAATAGGCAGTAAAAATATTCAGAAGCATGCAGAACTATCACTTCTACACCTTGAACAACAGAAAAGATATTAAAAATTTGAAAACTACATTGCTAAAGTATTTAAGATATGTATACATAAATGTGTACTCATTATTTTTTCTATTAAGCAACGAGTGCTAGAGTTGCATACAATATTCATCGAAAATATTATGTACTTACCTACATACAGATAGTTCTCCAAAAACTAAAAGTTTTTTTTTTCAGCTATTAGAAAGCATGAAATGATATTTGTTACCATATAGATTGTTTAATTGTTGAAGATTATAATCGAAAGAAGTTTGCATAATTCTTACAATTAGAAAATATTATTAGCAAGAATTTAATTGTTTGATATGGAAAACATGGAACAATAATCATAATTAATACTAAAGTTAAAAATTAAATCAAATACGTCCATAATAAATTTATATATATATATATATATATATATATATATATATATATATATATATATAGATAGATAGATAGATAGATAGATAGATAGATAGATATACTGTATGTATGTGCCTATTTATTCCAGGCGTAGTCAGTAATTTTAATGGATAGGACGCACTCAGCGAGTTGAACGGCTCCTCCGTTTAGATTGAAGATTGAAAGTAAGGATTAATAATTCTGTTCTGCAGAAAAAAAAATGTTGTACGGAGAGAAAAAATGTTGTACGGATTCTCATGTGATAGAATATGATAGAATATTTAGAATATTTCGGAGGTAAAATAAGACTACAAGTCGGATCTTCAAGCTGTGACTATTACAGAACATCGTAAAAACAAAATTTAGGCAGAAATTAGACTACAAGCTTGGAACGTGAGAAATATGTAAAGGCAGTAGTTTATAGTTACTAAAAGAAGAAGAAAAAATTTAACAGATAATTCTAAATTCAATAAGTTAGATACATCGAAAGTGTTAGTTTCATAGGTTAGCTCATATTTTCCTTGCAATTATAACATAGGAATGAGATTCTCCGTTAAGAGTAGTATCTTACAGGCACTTCGTACGATAGAATTACGGAAGAGTGAGTCACAAGTTTTGCAATATTTACGTAAGTGAATCATTTGCCATGTGCATGTTACGTGAACGAAACAGTTCAAGCCGTCGAAGGAGCTTACTAACACGATATAGATAATTGTAGTTTCTGATCTGAAAGATTATCTGTATTCCGCGAATGATTTGTGAAACAAATTCTACTTAAGGAACTTACGCTGTATGCGTTCAAATTAGGCTATAACGCCGTCTCGAAAGCAACCCGAAATATTTGTTGCACCAAAGATAAAGGGGCAGTTGATCACAGCACAGCAATTATATTGCTTATTAAATTTCGCTTGCATTGCAAGAACCTCGCAGATTAGCTAAGATCAAGTAGACCAAAATCAGTTGATTCGAGAAAGTCCACCAGGTTATACATGCAAATGTGACGATTTGCACTCGGAGGTTATCAGGCGAGCTCGGTATATCACAGTCCAATGTAGTTCATTATCATCATGATCTCAACAAAAGCATCTGGGGCTTTCGAATTGTTTCTCACGAATTGACTTTAGCTTAAGCAGACGAAAGAGTGGGATCTGAACAAGAAACTCCTGCAAAACACTTGTGATCTTCGTTTCCTAAAGAGAATATCATGCAACGGACGTCCTGTCTCATTGCTTTAACTTACCCCTACCTTCGAAGCTATGAGAGGTAATATTCCTACCTGCAGAGCTATGAGAGGTAACAGGAATATGACTAATTCTATTGAGAATGAGCACAGTAATTTTGGGACCCGACGAATTTGGTGCTGTGTGCGTATTGCAGAGCAATTGAAATTGTCTATTTACCTAAATTCAGTGCATAACACAAGCATTTACGAAAAGGGGAAATAGATATGCGACTGCCATGTAGCTAATGCAGTCGTTTGCTTTCCATGCATTTTATTCGACGAAGAAAGTACGTGGACTAATATTAGCATAAAGGATTGAAATATTTTATTTGAAAACAGAAAAAAAGAGTCAAGAAACAGTTTAGATAATGAAACGAGTAAGATGAATTCTTTTGTGTTAGGAAAACTGATTTAAGATTAGAACTTCGTTGTAGTTATAGGGATCCTGCACGTAGATATAAAGAATTTGTTTAGAGAAATACATATATTTTGTCACGCATTATTAATGCGATACAATTTTGTGAAAAATTTGAATTGTCTTTGAGTGGACATGACGAGACATAAAGAAAACTCAAATAACTCAAGATGCAAGGAATTACACTGCGGCTTTGATATTGTTTCGAAAGATCAGCTGGAAGTTCAAATACTTCTAAAGGTAACCGACGACTATTTAAAATGAATCCCTGGATGCGATTTTGTACGGTTGTAGAAAGCATATATTGCCAAAATTCATTGGAACTAATTTTCTATTCCTTCAAGCCGATAAAACAACAAATTCGCGCATCATAATTCAGCCGTAATTAATCAAATCGAGAGGAAAGCATTTGAAAGATTTTGGAGTGTCCGATTTGACTGCTAGTGGCTTAGCAGCAACAATTCCAAAACAGCTAAATGAGGTCCAATTCAGTTATAAGCGGGCAATAGGATGGGTGCAGCAGCACTTGGCCGAAAATAAGAATCCTGCTGCAAATTACATTCATTATTATCCTCAGTAAAGAAACTTAATTCACCAAAGCGTGATATCGTCTTCCTTACATAGTAGAATATTGTTTGTAGGATTTACAAGACATAGGGACATTTTTTCAAGATTTTTAAAAATAATTTATTATTTGACAAAATGTGCTCAAAAGAAAGTAGGTACTGTCGAACCGATAATGTGATATTAGGAAACATCGTAGAGGAACAAAAATACTCTGAAATAAGTGAAAAAATCTTGTATTGAAGCAACGGGATTTGTGTAAATATTCAAAATCCTCAGTTTATATATTGACTGGGTTCTATCACAAAACTATGCCTCATTTGGTATTCTCATTCGGCCTATTAAAAAAAAAAAAAAAAAAAAAAAAGAGAGAGAGAGAGAGACCGGTGTTATTGAACTCTGTGCACATGTCTACCTTTTTGGTACTGTTATAGATAGTATTCCCAAACTATATGAAAAGGACATTCCTTGAAACGTGCTGTTGAAGAAAATATAATGCATGGAAATAGTAATAGCGATAGATTGGGAGCTCTAAAAGTTTTACTAATAGATATTAGAATGTTGTGGAACAAAAACCTATCATGTGTTTGCCTCAAAGCTATTTTTCGTTGACAAGTTTTATCAATACTTCAATGAATTCCCTAAGAATGACTTTGACCTACTCTGAAAATGTATACGAGAATAAATGGTCCGAAATTGCCAATTGAATTAAAAATATTCCACAGTCGCAAAGTTGTGCTTCTAATGCAACGACCTTTTAGAATTTTTCTTTCATACTAATATATTGGGAATATTTTCAGAGAGAGTGATGATGTTAAAAATAATTGTAACATGTTTCAATGAGGACTATGGAGACCGAATGACTCTTCTTTCGCTGAATAGAATAAAGATATTGTTGCACATATTCATGAGGGATGAGAAGATAAATTCTCTGACAATGCTGTCAATGGAGTAAAACATAGTAAACGTATTCCGAACTTCAGTAAGCATGTGGTAGAGGAATTCGCTAAGCCAAAAATAGAAGACAAATCCAATATACAGAAGAAAGCAGGTAGCCTTTAGTAAAATACGGCCTCTATCATTATCCTGAAATTAAACTCTTCGAGTCTCCACTGGAATTATGTAGTATGAATTCAGTACAGGTTTGTTGCGGATGGTCGAACCACCAATGTCAACGTGTTCCAAACAGTTGGAACAGATGTATATCAATCTGTGTCAAAAATACTTTGCAGTGGGAAATAAAAGGTGTATTCTTGTACAGCAGGGCAACGCGAAATCTCATACCTCTCAAATGACCCGGAATAAATTCCTGGAACTTAAAGGAAGTGAACTGCTACCAAACCCAGCCTATAATGTGGACCTCGGATCCCTGGATGATTATTGATTGTTCTGATCCATGGCTCACTTTCTGTGCTCGTATAGTTAATGCATAGAGATCTAATTGCGTAATCTGATAGAAAGATACTTTAGAACGATTTAGAAGGTAGAAAGATAATAACAATCCAGAATGATTGGTTTGACACAATATAGAATCCAGTGAAGAAGTTTAGTTTCTATGGCAATGAATTTAGGGTACCTTGAGTAGTGGAGTAAATCTGCCATTTTTTGATGTACGTTATATTTAAGTGTATATAAAATCTAACTCGAAATATTTTTGAAACGAAACTGAACGAAACTTACGATGTTTAAAAGCTTTTAAAAAGTTACGCAGAATATGGATGAAAACAAAATATAAATAATGATAATTGGAATGGTGAAGCTCTGGGTCATATAGAAATTGGACAGGATGAAGTAAAAAACAGGTAATACAAGACATTCTTAATGAGATTTTAAATATTACTGGAAAATAAAAAGAAATTATTAAGAATTTTTTTTTGCATAAAAGAAAACACATTTTTGTGTTATGCAAGAAGAAATTTCGATGATGCGTCATGTGAAACATTGCACAGTACGAGTACGATACAGAAATATGGGGATTACGAAAGAGTAAAGGCTGTAACATTCAAAGTATACACATGTTGAAATTTAGCTAAGTGGGACAAAAAACCCTGTGAAAAACATTATCAAAACTTGTATATAGAATAGCAAATTGTGGAGGAGACTTTTAAAGAGTAAAAGAAATTGGTTAGCATACTAAGGAGCTGCTTTGTTAGAGATGTGATAACAAGGATAAAAGAGAGATATAGAATATTTCACACGATTGTTGCTAATTTTTACAGACTTTGGTTACCAAAACTTCTTTATATATTTACCCTGTCTGTCTGTCTGTCTGTCCGTCCGTCCGCCCAAGGAACAAAAAAAATCTCAAAAACTATTTGATGAATCACCACCAAATGTAGCCCAGGACGTAGAAGGTCAAGAGTTAGAAATCAAACTCATTGATGGAAGTAATATTCAAAACTGAAGTAATAGAAATAAATCAATTTCGGTTTTGACATTGATCATTAGAGAGCAAAAACGGTAATATATAGTGAGAAATGGTTTCTTACAAACGATTAAGCGTCCCATGAATACATGACCATATTTGAATCTTATTTAAACCGGGAGTGGTCGATATCCACTCTAACTTACGATTTTTGGTATCGATCTACATAGAGCAAAAACGATAAGAGAAAGCGAGAAGTGGGTTTATGAAATCGATTTAGCATTCTTAATTCCATCTTCAGTCTTAATTATATATTCAAATTGAAAGTAGCAGGAATCAGAACTCCATATTCAAACTGAAAGTAGCAGGAATCAGAACTCTATATTCAAACTGAAAGTAGCAGGAATCAGAACTCTATATTCAAACTGAAAGTAGCAGGAATCAGAACTCTATATTCAAACTGAAAGTAGCAGGAATCAGAACTCTATATTCAAACTGAAAGTAGCAGGAATCAGAACTCTATATTCAAACTGAAAGTAGCAGGAATCAGACACTTGAGGTGTTAACTGAGATCACTATAGAATAAAAACGGTAATAGATAGAGAGAAGCTGTTTTCTGCAATCAATTAAGTGTCCCAAGAATATATTCCATCTCCACTCTAGTCTCTCTAGTAAAACCAGGAATAGTAGAAATCTATTACTACTTCTGGTTTCAATATTAATTGAAAAATATATGCCATACAAACCATACTTCTTCAAGTGGTATATGCGTGACACTGCTACTTGTTTATCAATACAGAGAGATTATAGAAGGATCGTATTTCACGGAAACTTCTCAGTTTACGGTAAGCGTCCCGTCAGTGACATCAGAGTACAATGACTGTGCATCACTCTTAGAATTAAATATAGGCGAGGAAAAGAGTGCGTTATCAAATTATTAAGTATGGTTTGTGTTGCTGCTTTTATGATAACTAACTTATAGCTTGAGAAACCTATAGGTTCATTGTCACAGAACCAAAGAAAACTATTGGATTATATCCTGTGGCAACAAATCTAGTCAAGATTGATATTCACTATTTGCAGACGGTTCTATTTTAAAAACAATATTAATATATCTGTTCTGATTCAATTATAATTTCTAAGAAAGTAATTATATGATAGTCAAAGCGATTTGTAGTGGTATTGATTCAGTTATAGAGTACAAATTAATCATACATTTTTTCATGAATTATAACTTTCATATAAGTATATATATGTACTTTTACAGCAATACTCCACAATTATGGGAGACACAACTGAAGGAATCACCCAAAACATTAAGCAAAGAATAGCGTTAGCACGGTCCTTACTTCGGAAACCAAAGATTCTTATTCTAGATGGCGCCCTGATGCATTTAGACTACAATGAAGAAAGCGAAATAATGGAAGGAATAAGACAGGTATTGTACTTTTTTTAAAAACAATGTGTCTGTTAATGGTAACGGTGGAATATTTATTATATTAAATTATTCATTAATGTAGTATGAAGTTTTAAAATATAACAAGAGTTTATTATCTTCTATATAACAACCGAGAATGTCTGTTTTGATTTAATTTTTTTTAACTATCCATCCTGTATATTGATGATAGCGAGATTTCTAGCCAAGCACAATTTTTCCCTAATTAAACTGCATTCATAAAATCTTGAAATAAGTAATGGAGTACACCATTCTTTAACATTGATTAGAATATAAACATACCATAATTGGCAAATCCTAATAGGTTATCAGAAGCTAAAGGGTCGAAAACCACAACTAAGATATAGAATAGAGAATAGCGAAGGAAATTAAGAAACAAAAAAAAAAAAAAAAAACATTTTAAACGTATAAATTTTGTACGTATAAACGTACATTTTGTTCTCCTGCCTGGATATATAATAAACCCTTTATCGAAAGGAATTCAAGAAATATGATGATGAGATCGAAAACTTATATTCCCTTCTATAGGGTCTAATCAAATGTTGTGTCCCTCATTGGATCCAATTTAAAGTATTTATATATAAAATTTTCAACCGTAAGTTTTTCATAGATAGTTTGGCAATAAAACTTTTCATGTTCTATACATTACTGTATTTTATTTGATGTATGCTGCTATATTTTATGTAATTGTGATAGGATGTTTCTGGCTTATAATTTTCGACATTCTCAAAGAGCAGACGCTACTGAACATCACCCCGATACTCGGGTCCCACACGAGTAATAAGTTACAGTACCGCTTCAATACCTAAAGGTAAAATGAGACACCAACTGTCTGCTCTGCAGGCACAGATTTCTTATGAACAATGCCCTTATTATCGTAAAAGGACATCATTTACTAAAGAATGAAACGGGCACAAACCAACCTCTTGTTGAGATCGTTGGTTGTTATTTGCTGCAAAGTTTATTTATTCACGTGCAACTTCTCAACAAGGATTCGCAGTGTCACGTTTCAGTCTTCCGTGATCAGTGTCCTCACTTTCTCCACTAACTCTTATGTTCTCATTGTCCTTGCTGCGCCCAGATGTTCGTCATCTTCAATTGATTCCCGTCCCTCCCTGAAACGCCTGTGCCAGCAAATACACACACGGAATAAACAAGTGGACCCATACACTTGTTGCAATATTTGATAACTTTCTGTAGCAGTCTTACTCAGACATGCCAAACTTAATGTTTGCTCTTTGTTCCATGTTGACCTCATGATACAGCTTAGCAACACCTGTCTACACCCATCGTGCCCATACATGTATTGTCGGTCAAGATCAATGCACTTTGTATCAGTTACTCATGAAACACTCCTCTTTGGTTTGAACCACAGCTGCGCCACATGTTGAGAAAAAAATCAGCCTCGATTTCAAATTACCACTGTGTATAAACTGCTAAGCATCAGATTGTATCAATTGTTGTATGATTTCTCCCAACAATGACACACATACCACTGACAGAGACACACATACTATTTGTAATATTAGTGACAGTCTGATAAATAATAATTATCACTTTTAAACAAATATAATGTAGAAAATTACTTAAGATGAGTTAGTAAATATTCACTGCCAGATTTTTCCCATTGCTTAATAGCTGCTGAGGGTGATAAAATAATAATAAAAAAAACTAATAATAATAATATTGTGTAACGGTACAAGTTGTTGCACACGTTCGTCCTGGAAATTTCCGGAGAATATAATTATTTCAATTATGTTTATCAGGTATTTGAAATATACTTAAAAGCAAAGCACCTTAAGAGGCAACAATGAAAATTTTAATTGTTGCACCAGTTGCAAGCGCATGCTTCACTTTCTATTAGAATTCAATTGTGATATTTCTATCATCGAAGGAAATGATAAAAGCTGTCAATGGTCTGAAGTTTATGTATACTGAAAATTATAAATGTGTTTAGCTCTCTTAATTAATGCTCTCACAAATTCATAATTACGTTCTTTTTAGTGTACTTGGGCACTGAGGCTAAGGGAGACAGTGATGATGAGATGGGTGATAATGGTGAAATGAAGAAAGTGGAAGAAAACGGGATAACCCCGAGAAAACAAACACACACGATGTTTATCCCTGATTGCCTCAGTTTTATTTATATATATTAATGGAACTTGTGGAAGAAAGCAGTCAGTACCCTTTGCTAATATAAATCTTAAGAATGGGTCTTCAAATCTCGATAGGGAAAAGCAACAAAGACAAGTATATAAAGTAAAGAAGCATATTAAATAAATATAGACAAATAAAAAGATAATATTTAGTATGTATATAAAAGACTTGGGGACACAGCGCTCTATCAAAAACTTTATACCTATATCAATGAATAAGTTAACAGTAAGGATAGTATAATTATCTTCTTTTCTTTCTTTCTTTCTTTCTTGCAAGTTTATGTATCAAAGCATGCTTTCTAAGGTTGAAAGTATAGAACTTTGAAAACTTAATGATTAAACGTTCAGGCGTTTGTTCTTTCCGTAGGATGATACTGTAGACCCTCTAGTAGGACAGAAACATACTTCCAATAGAACGGAAGTATTCCTATATGTTGCGATTCTAATATTTTCTTTTTGTTATATTTTTATATTATTCTTACTTTTCTAATATATAATATTTATTAGTTATGATATAGTAATACAAATAGTAAAGTTAATAAAGAATACGAAACATACATTTTCAAGATACAATATTACATATGTCTTTGCAGAGGGCATAATTGCTTTTGAGTAAAAATAAATCACACTATACTTATGTATTCCACATATATTTAATTATACTGTACTTATTTAAACCAAACATAAGATAATAAAGTACGCTTGTTCACGTGTGTTACGATAGACTTGGCTTCAGAGCTAATAACGAAGGGGCAATGACATTAAATTGTACCAATCAAGTTTTCACTAGAGTTTATGTATGTGTACTATATGGAAACTTATTTATATCCTGTTGGTAGTACCAGAAATCTGTCATTTTCATTTTCACAGTTTCTGTGCGCACTACCTGTAGGAAAAATAAAATCTTTGAGTTTTATGTCACACGTTTATGACTACTAGGCTAAAGGAGACGGTATTGATAAGAAATTAATGAAAAAATGGTGGATTGAGGAAAGTGAGTGGAAACAGGAGAACCCCGAGAAAACCCACGCATACAGTGTTTGTCCACCACAAAGCTCTCTCTTAGCGCGAGTTGAGATCGAACCAGGGATCCTACACACCAGAGGTGAACGCTCTACCACTGAGCCACCGTGCTCCACTACCTGTAGGACGCTATGTTCTTCTGGTAGGACGCTTGGACACTTTCATTAATTATAATACATCAAATGATGTTGTGCAAACCTAAATGTAAGTATTGTTTTGCACACATAAAATAAATTCTAAAGCAGAGTTTTATCGTTAAATAAGATCTTAATGACTTTTGTATTAACAATCATGTAAAAAAAATAAATAGACTGTATATCTGAGATTATCCAAGAGGAATAATTTGTATCACACAGACATGACTAAAAAGCAAGGTAAATATACCATGATCTATATACACTCAGTAAAAACATAACACTGGTTGGTGGGGATGAACAAACAGAAGCTTGGCTACCTAAAACTAGAAAACCCGCATATAAACAAAAATTTAACCTTGAAGCCCTTAAGAGGAAGGAGCAGTACTACAACAGCACGCTTACAACTTCACATTGAGGACAATTGGACCAAACAGATGTAAAGTAAAATGGAATGAAAAAACATTCAAAAATAAATAAAATTGATAAAATAACTTATTTATTCGTTACAGTACTGTCCAGGAATTATGATAATTATCGTCAGTCATAATGTATATACTATGAGACATGTTGACAAAATAATAGTTCTATCAGAAGGAACAATAGTTGAGGAAGGAAACATCCTGTCACTAATAGATAGTCGTGGACCATTTCATGAAATAGTTGCAAGTTCTTCAGTTGCTACAAGTGACGAAGAAGAAATAATAGATAAATGTAAGTAGTTAAAAGCCTAAATATGCAGCGTGTCATAAAGCTTCCTGACTTGCTGTCTCAAATCTCTCATCTTCCAACATAAATTATGGAATAAACTTGTTACAAATTTCATTTATACGTTGTTTATACACATAATGAAATAATAAAAGAAATGCTTATATTATTTTCTGTTGGGTTAACTCTTTAATTGGTCATTATATTTCTTCCATCAATTTACCTGTGGATGTCGTCAGAGATTCACCTTATTTTTACAAATAGGTTCGTTTTCTACATTTTTTAAATTTACACTTTCTTTTAAGTATGAACCCAATATTTATAGCACAATTTGTTGTGAAACGCAAGATTATTGAAAATCGCCACTAAATTTTAATAAATTTAGATTCGTATCTAAACAAACATAAACTATTCAACAAGTTTTGGAATCGTGTCTAGCAGTTTCATAAAAGCGAAATTGCAGTGAAATTTATTAATACATATTTTTGATGTCCGGAACAAATAGTGTGATTACATCATAACTGATGTATAACAACTTAGCCCCTGAGTTTTATTAAAGCTACGCCCGTGTCTAATAAGTTGAGCAATTGTATCTAAAAAGTTTATGCATCATGAAAATATAGCAACAGTAGCATAACACCTAAAACGTTAAGCACATTCTTCTTGTAGTGATAGTTATCAATAATTTTAAGTGTTTTCACAAATTTATAGTTTAAATTTTAGGTTCATATTTAAAAGAAGACGGGAACATATCTGCAAAAATAAGCTGAAGCTCTGACGATATTCACAGGAAAGCTGAAAGCTTACTGACGAAATATAAGGACCAATTTAAGAAACAACGCAACAAGATATAATAAACACTTTAATATTTATTTTATTATATGAATCAATTACCTTAAGATTTCCGTAAATTACCGACCCACGTATTCAAGAAACAATGACTATTTGGACAATATATTCCACAAAATACAATTCATTAGAAGGATTTTTGCTTGGAATGTTAGTTTGAAGAGCCCTATGAAACTTGCTTCTCTTTCTTTTATTTATTTATTTTTTTATAAAAAAATGTATTCAAATTTAAATCTTTAATTATCTGAAGATAGATAAATAATGCAAACAATTACTAACAGAATACTTTTCTTTTCTTTCGTTTGCTTCCTTTTTTATTTTTCCATTTTTTATTTAAGTTTTTTAAAGTTAAACTATATCGGTTTTTTAATTTAAAGTTGACTTACTAAGGAGTAGAAAGCAAATTTTGAACTGCACGAAGTACATAAGCATACGTAAATATGTCTTTTGTGAAAATCATCCTTTTGCTTATAGAGAAAATGGCTAATAATGTAATTATCTTCTTGCAGATGAAACAATGCATAGCACAAGCTCTGTTACGACATCTCCTCCTTGTCGAAAATGCATTAAGAAAGAGTGTGATGTCTACCTCACTCATACAGGACCTATCAACATTAATAGGTTTCTATTTGCAAGAAACTCAGTGAAAATTATGAAGGTGACAGCAAACTATAGTTTTTTGTTTCAATTCTGTTTTAGACATGAGGTTCCTAACTATTAAGATATTGGCCATTTCCTATTTTACGTTACTTTTTAAAAGAATATTTTATACATGTTTGAATTTACCATGTTTAATTATGACACGTATATTTGGTATTGTATTAGTCATAAATGTATCTTGTTACTTATATTGGATTCGTTGTGCAAAAGAATTGTGTTAGCTGTTTATAAAGTAAGATTAGTTTTGTAATGTTGCAAGATTTATCTTTTAAAATATATTATTTCGTAGATTTTTTCTGTAAAACATATCAAATAGTCAATGAATAACTAAGGAACACTGCGACACCAAATTCTCCTATTATAAATTTAATTTCTTCAATAGAATGCAATAGGCGTATCTATTTGTAAAAATTATTGCTGAGACAAGAGCAGGAACACCCGAAGAAAATTTTCTAGGGAGGGGCTCATCTCCATGGTTGCTATATTAAGTCTGGCATTTCTAGTATTTAATATATGAGGTTTACTATATTACGTGTACATTTTCGTGAGCCGGGGGGCGGGCTCGGGCCCCACCCTGCCCTCCCCTTCGGGTGCCCTTGGACAAGAGTGCTAATCTTTTAATGTCAAGTTCCGCACTCTATGTTTTAAGGTTAACTTTCAGCCACTGCAGCTGTTTTCATTAAGCTGTTTATTAAGGAGAGGATGAGCGGGCGTAGGAGTGTTTAAATAAAATTGAAAGAAGCTACTTTGTAAACTAAATCATGCGGAAAAAAAAGAGACTTTGAAGACTGACCAGTCTCTGATAAGATACTTCACAAATTAACACTTAATCATTAAGAGGATAAAAAAATGTAACAATTAAAAAAAAATTAGTGACCTACGCTGTGTACTCCTACTAAGATGCTTACAACACATCTACAAATGCATAACACATTAATTATTCTAGCATATTTTGTTATCCGTTCCTTGAACTTTCTCTAATGTATAAAACCATACAACTTACTTCAAAAAAACACGATCAAATTTCAAAAAGTATTTAAATATAAAATTTGGGCTACGCTTCGGAGTAACTATCACTTACACCCTCTTTAAGGTCAGCTTCACAGGATTAAACTCAATACATCTTCAATCCTGTAAAGTGGGTCTGAAAGAGGGTGTAAGTATTAGTTACACCAAAGTGTAGTCCATTGAAATGAACTGTGTGACTGTATATATTTGAGAAAGTTTAAGGAACGGGCATCAAAAAGTGTTAACAAAACATATAAAAGATGTTTAAAAAAACCTGTTTCATAAGTATTCCTACGTGTAACAATTCTAAATCAATAACTAATAATGGCATATGACACAAATGTTTATTTGGGAACGGATTACTGAATCCTACGACACAACATTTATCCGTACCTGACATTCATAGACATGGTACAGTAAAGAAATGAAAAATCCTGCGGTCTCATTTTTTTATGAAGCAAAGGCAATACAAGAATCTCCGAAGTAATAACCTGTTACAAATTCACTTATAGTCAGCAAAAAAGATAAGAGAAACACAAAAGGGTCTTCCTAGCAACTTCCCTCTTGGGAAGCAGAAATTCCACCAAGCTTCAACATACGAATTGACTATATTTATTTATTCGATATTTGTATTATGTAGTTTTCTACGAGTATTTATCATCATTTTTTTTCTAATCATTGTCATTTTCCTGTACCTTGGAAACAGCCCAAACAATTTGACTAAGCAGAGGTGAGAAAAACAGAGACTTAGTAGACTTACATTATGAAAATAAAGACTGATAGAGACTTTCCTCCTCCTCCTCCCACCAAAAAAATATAATTTCAGAATAAAAAAGATTCGCTCCTATGCCTATGGATGAATTATTTTCTATAGGAAAATTGGATAGAATTTTTACTTTGTGAGCCAATAAAAATGTATTCTTGTCTTGATGGGTAATATTTTTTCTCCTGTGTCACTCACCCAGTAAGTATATCGTTATTATTATCTAATGATTCTTAAGTTTTATACTGCTATATGAAGAGTGTCTTACAAAGTTGTACTTATGCTTGCTTTCTGTAACAGTCAATCATAAGACGATTGTGCTATTTACTTACAACATGGCATCTAACTAACAGTGCTTAAATGATATATCTTAAAAGATCCTATTATTTTTATGAATAATATTCTCTAACTTTGCAATAATCACATAATTACCTAGTAAGTGTCGATATTTTATAAATAACTATACAACTTTAACGTATAATCTCTGTTATTATCAACGATGCCGAAGAAACTTCCATTGTAACTCAAAAGCGCTGGCCTAATTTTTTATTGTCTTCATAGTACAAATTGATTATTGTTTTTACGCATTGGAACATTAGCTCAGGAATGTCCAAGTTTATAATACAAGAAGTGATATGCTTGCAGAGGAAGCTTCTTCAACACCATTGATAATGACGGAGGTTATCCGTTGAAACTATACTATTATTTATAAAATATCGACACTTACTAAGTACTTCTTTGATTATTATTGAATTGTGCGTCCATTGATCATTTTAAGCAAAATTCTTTAGCTTTTCCATTTTTGTACTGTTGTATTATTTTTCGCTTTGTTTCCAGTAAATCTTCTGTCAGCTTAATACATTAAAGAAACACTGGGCAGAATTTCACAGATTACAACAATATTTTCTCAATTCATTGGATACGGCAAGACTTTATCAAGCCCCTTGCAGTTGTTCCAAGATTACATTATTATAACCAAAGGAAACATTTATGCAGAACCAAGGAAGACAAAAGAGATATTATATACAATGATACTACTGTTTCTGGAACATATAAATATTTGTGGCAGAGTAAACATCATATACAATATATTAAAGTATTGAAAAAGTCTTTCTCTTCACAGAAATGTAGTACTTAAATCTTCCTCATCAGAAACGACTTTAGATTGAAGTCACGGATGCACAAATAACAATTTTCATCTGCAAAAATAGCAAGATAAAAGGTTCTATTTTTTTTATCAAATGAATGTGCCCAGAAGAAAATCTTGACTTTTTTAAATAACATACTTCATTTGATTGCTGCATTTAGCTTGTTTTTCCTTTACTTCTTCAGTTATCTGTTGACGTATATGTAATCTTAATTTGTTCTTAAGTTTATACTACTGGTAATGTATGTACTGCAACTGAACAAATGGAAAGATTATAATTGCTAATATAACATAAGGAGCATTTATTTACATTAGATGCTAATTTACTAACCTGTGACATGTTCCTGTAACCTTCTAATGATTTGTATGTACTAAATATTTCGAATATCTGATCGAATATTCTTCATCAATAGTAATGTTTTATTGTTAGAGACTGGTTTAGTACAAAATTGTTAATGGTCACTCGTACAGCAGCACTAAAGACTATATTATCATCATAATAACAACTATACTTGCTATGGATATGAAGCAAAATGAAATGAAAAAAGAAAAGTTAATAAACTTCAGTAAAAGAATACATTTCTATTGACAGGGAAAGTAAAGTTTTCTATCTTTCCCAACCTTTTCTCCTTCAAAAATACCTTCCTCTGAATATAGCTGTTCTTGGGCAATCAGCCAGATGAACTCCACGTCGTCCAACGTTTCGGGAACTAACAACATTGTTCTCGTCTTCTGGTAAAGTATTTGTCAGTTCTCGAAACGTTGGACGACTTGAAATTCACCTGGCTGATTGCCCGAGAACAACTATATTCATCACGACACCAGGAATGCTTCAGTTCTTAGTTTCATCTGTCCTTTCATTAATAAACGAGCCTGATGGAAGCCGTAGCAGTGGCTGAAAAATTAATTCATAAAAAAATTTCCTGGGAGAACATTATATAAAAATGTCAAAATTTCAATATAAAATAGTTTGTTTAACTCTAATCTAAACCTTAGAATAAAATTTTAATAATTTAGGAGAAACAATGGTTACTGTATACTTTAAAATTTCAAAAGTATTTTTTTCTCTTTCTTCTTGAATTTCAGAAATTGGATTCTGAATTTCGTAATTCGTAGTCCGAACTACAATTGTAATTCAGAGTAATTTATTTCCTGTTATTGTTTTAATATTATTAATAATGACAAGTAATAATTAAAACTACAGACAAAACAGTGACATATTGAACAAGATAAGGAATTCTCAAAATTTTCCATCCTACAAGTGTATAAAAAAATTATTCGTTACACATTGTAACACAACAGCTACGTATTTCGATACATAGATAATAGTACGTATTACTTAATAAAAAATAATTTAAATCCAAACAAGAAGATGATGTAATAGCACATTCTAGAATAGTATTCGATTTTTTTTTTTAATTTGACCGTCATTTGATATATTTTATGGGGATATACTATTACACATTAAAAAACTAATTTACTAATACAGAATACAGAAATATGCTTTGTTAATATTTTATGTATCATTCACAAAATTTCACTGTACACGGAAAACTAAAGGTAATAATACTAGTATTCACAATTACTTTTACTATTCTAATATTCCAACATTCATCACAGTACTTGAAGGGTTATTATAATTTCTAGTTTCTCATATCTTAGGTTCTGCGTGTTGATAGAGAGTCCCATAGCAAAAAATCTTATCCTCTCTTCTCTTTTCATATCAGATGCAACTGGCAACCTACAATTCCTCACAGTGTCCACTGGATGATGTATTATTAAATAAAACAACGTATCCAATATATATATATAGTTTAGTTGAGGATCAATTCAGTTATTTTCCAACGGCCTCTTCCTAACTTTACACATTATAAGCAATATACACTTATCACGTATCATTATATTAATTTTCTTTATCTATTTCTATATTATTATCATTATATTTATTCCGTTATATTCTGTAGAGGGCTGATTTAATAAGGAAAACACTAGAATCAGCTCATTACTATATACATATATGCATCATCTCGGTAATTATCAGTCATTCTGCCTCATGATACTACCCATTGTACTATCTAATAGATTTAGTTTTACTCACAATATCAAATACAAACTATAATTGGAACAGTTTCGATGTTTAATCCGAGGCTCACATTTTTCTAAAGACACATTTTGCTATAATACATATTATGAATTAATTCACAAGATGTTCCTTCCACCATACATATTATTTCAAATTTGTTTATATATTTCGATTCAAGAAATGTACTTTCTTGTAGATTTGTTAATTTCTGAATCATCTGCTACGGACATTTAGAAGATTCTCAGGGATGTTATGTAATGCATGGTTCAGATATATAATAGTAGCGCATTACACTATTGTTCTAGCGATACTGTTTCATATTTTTTACCACTTGTAAATACATTTATAAACTGGTATACAATCTGCTATAATTGTGCTATTGGAAACGAGAAACCAAAATTAAAAATAACTCAAATAATTTAAGGTTCTGTCTCCTTAAATTATTAATAACTGTATTTAACTACTTTCCGCTAACTGGTTACAGAAATTATGTTAGTTTTCTCTTTCTTAGGACAGTAGCTTACAAGATGTGCGTTGGAGAACAATATTAGGTATGAATAAAGCAGAGTGGCCTTTTCTCATAACTGGGTGTGTTTCTGCAGCTATCACTGGATTGAGCTTTCCTATCTATGCTGTGTTATATGGAGAGATATTAGAGGTAAGGAAGAATGGGCTATACAATAGCGGGCAAGAAATATTCTATAAGTTTTATGGACTTACACTGAAAAATAAATTAATATAGTTATACAAAATAAATCTATACTTTCTATATTTTAAATTACCGAAATTAATATTTTTAAAAATTGCAAAGAATCTAAAACTCATTGTCATCTGAATTCTTTTTAACTTAATCACTGTAATATTTGAGCAAAAGTACGAATAAAATATCCACATATCTCACACGGAAAGATTAACTATAACACTTTGGTGGTGTATCCATTCTTCAATACAGGATGGGTTTTCAATTACTAAAAATATAAAGATATCTTACCTTAACTCGCACTTGTTAACTATAACACAAACAGTTTCAACGCATCACTGGCCTTTTACTCAGCCACAAGTTTGTAGCGAAATACTACACTGATGTTAAGATAAGATATATTTGCCTTTTTAAATGTGTCCATTCAGTTTTATCACAACTTTTAGTGTGCATGAAGGTTACTTCTGTTCTGTTCCCTCACTACATAAATAAGATCGTCTATATTATAGCTACCTAAGTACTTCTAAACCCAACCTATTCTCTTTATAGGGGAGGTTTCAACATTTTTCAAATCGGTATATCATTTCTTCCGAACACTTCGCTAATACAGGAACACACTTTGCTTTTATAATTACGTAAGTATTATTTGTGTCCTTTCTTAAGCAGCAGTATTATTATGGCATTTCTCCACTTCTTGAAATTCAACCATTTCACATGCAGTTTAGTATAACTCTGCGTTAGATTTTTTTTATTTATTATTATTTCTTGACCACTTCCTTGATTATGTCTAATCTGACTTCCTTCTCTTGATATCTTCCTATGGTTTATTCTTCTTATAGTGCATGCATCTGCTTCTTCAGGTGTTCTCTGGTTCGTCTTTATTTGCACTTTCTTTCAGTTCCGGTTTATCGTTTGAATATAACTTGCTGTAGAATTGTTGAATCTCTTTCAGTGTGTTTTTAGTGATTACGTCATCCTTCTTTTTTCAATGCTACAATCTGGTTCTGTTTACTGCTTAAACCATTTTAACGCCCATGTTGTTTTCAGTTGTCTCTCTCATATTTTTTATGCTTTTTTATTTTCTTATATCTTTTGTAATTCTTTCTATATTGTCTTGCGAAGTTCCACCTATTTCATTTTAGATATCACGCTGTCACTATTAATCTTCATTTCTCTTCTTTTCTTATATTTCGTTGAATGGTTGAAATTGTCTACGTTTGCCATTGAGTCGACATAGGCAAATGGAGTACTTTAAGACTAAACGAAGGTCTTAACGACGCATACTGACTGGGATTTCGTTATTTTTGCGTATATATATATATATATATATATATATATATATATATATATATATATATATGACGTGGCATATTTATTATGATATTTTGTGCCCATCACAAATTGAACTCGTTAGTTAATATATTGTGGATTGTCAAATCGAGAAGTCGTTCTCACGGGAAATACGCGTGAGGTCACAAAGAAGGTGTGAACACAACATAAAGCAGGATCTAACGGAGGAGTGTAATAACTACCTTGATTTGACTGTACTAAGATAGGTAAGATCTAGTGACTATCTTTTATTTCTACAGCTGCGAATCTTCAGGTTTCTTAACCCAAGGTGTTAATATAATAATAAAAAAAGTAGTTTTATTGATAGGTTTATCCGTTACATATATTTTGTAAGTCCACATTTTTCTTTTGCAGTTGCTAGCTACCTCGTCAAAGGAAGAGGCATTAGGAAAATTAAAATACTTCATGGCTATGTATTTAGTTGCAGGTGCTGTTACAGGAATAGCAACTTTCTGTCAGGTTAGTATTATATAAAATTAAAAACAAAATAAATTGCTTTTATTCTTTCGAAAAACTTTATAATTGCTTAGAAAAAACAAAACTTACTTAACTATTAAGTAATCAATAAAATCTCAGTTTATGTAGCCGCCTGCGAACTTGCCATCAAATGTAGTAAGGATAATCAGATCAAAACGTGTAGCTTAGGCAGAGCATGTTGCTCACATGGGAAACAAGAATGTGATTTATTGAGTAATGTTTGAAAAGTCTTTGGGTAGGCCGAGATTATCGTTTGAAGCCAGGAGAATTGTTAATATCTATTCAGATCCTTCACTTTATTCTTTATACTTCTTTATACTGCTCGTATTTAAAAAAAATAATGTTATAAATAAAAGGTTTAGAATTTCTAAATGTTTTGTCTATTATATAACTTATGTTCCCCATGAACTACATATTAAGTAGTATTTATAGATAATAAAAAGTGCCTACAAAAAAAATCTCGCTTTGTAAGTTAAAATTAAATTTCTTTCATGTTATATGTTTGCCATGATATACCAATTACTTTCACATCACTAAACCTGTAGTGCATTGTTCCATCAGGATGTATCTAAAGATTAGCCAATTTTTCTTTGCCCAGGTGGTCTCAATTTTGAGTTTCGATAACAGAGAATCGCGATTCATCTACAGAGGTATTGTAATTTAGTTATGTGGATAATTTTGTTATAAAGAAACGAAATTATTTCAGCAACTTAAAGCGGTTGCTTCTTAGGGGCAAAAGGATAAAATAAATATGTTCAAAGAAATGAGTGTGATTACACTGGAAAATGATATTATAATGAAAACTTATACGAACAAGTTGTCCACCTGATCCTTCGGCCCGCTGTAAACTATAGGTTAAAATCTCTAATTAAAATCTATAATTGTTCACTTTTAACAAATTTATTTATTTATTTATTTATTTATTTATTGAGTTTGCCCATTAATTACTCAAAACTCTATACCACATATGTGCAAGAATTTCGTTATACATACAAATGGTAGCGCATGTAACGACACCTAATAGTGCAGGTGTACCAAACTCAGTATCTCAAATAGGAAAAATAGTCATAAGTATACAATAATGCGGGTCTCCGGAAGAAAAGCCATTTTCATACTTAATGATATATTTAAGAAGTGTGTAAATATATTTTTTTTATTTATTATTTTTAACAAAAATAGAAGGAGCATAACGAAATCCAGGTAATAGATGAACACGTATTGTTTATTTCCGGACACCTGCCATATTTTTCTTGAGACTATCTTCCGAATGTCTGGAGTCTAGTTTCCGAATGTCTGGAGACATACTGTTCGCACCAACGATTTTCAGAACAGAGATCAGAAGACTTTCTAATAATCTGAATCTCACTGGGGATTTGTTCCTCTTCATTTGTACGAAATGTTATTATCACTGATGCGTACTGCCGAACACGCAAGTCACTTATGATAAAAGTGTGTGGGTTTCTGGGAACCGCGCAGGCTAGTACTTGTAAAATTCGGGGATACCCACTTTACTGAATTTTTGTTTTAGAATTTAGTCAAACTGAATTTCTATTAATTCCATTTGTAAATGGACTGGTTAAAAACATAGTTTTAAAAACTGACAGAAAACAGAGCTCATCCTTGATAGATCTAATATTGTAGAACAATTCTTTGGATTCAGTCTTAAATAGATGAAGCTTCTTAGCAAACGTTTTGTACTAAACAGGCTCCCTTAAGCTTGTTTTATACTAAGCACAAATTGAGAAGTGTATCAAGTCTTCGTCTTGTTAACTGTCTATAGCAGCAACTTGCATGTGAATGTTTTTACCTGATAATTCAAGTTCGTAAAACGTAATTATATCTTTTCCTTGCAATTTCAAATTTAAATCTTACAATTCGTAATATCAACCATAAAAGAAAGTTCTCGTACCTACAAACGATCCATCAATAAACTGGTGTCTTGTTCTTTGATTTTTCAAAAAGTGTCAAATTTTGTCTCTCCTTCAAGTTCGGAACCTTTCGAGTACTGTGGAGCAGGATAAACAGTGCACTTCTGCAAACCAGAATATATGTTTCGTAAATCTTCCAAGAAAGCAGAAAATTCTCACCTATTTAAGCCATGAGATCTTATGAAGTAAATTATGTATCTTTTTCGTTGTTCTCACGAAATGAACTGAGAGCTGTAGCAAAATTAGTAAAGGGATACATGTGGCCCGTGAATTTAACGTGCATGAAATAAGGTGACTGTTTTCTATTAGGATGAGCGTAACTCACATCCTGTGACGATTGCCGATCATTATTAAGATAAATACATTTTTTGCATCTTATTATTATTCTTACTTTTAATTCAAAACTCACCTGCATGAAGGTGATTCTTTTGCACTTTTATGTCTGAAGATATCAGCAGCTTTAAATTGCTGAAATTGAAGGAAAAAATTCTTTATTCTACAAAACTGTATATATATTACAATTTTATCTAAGTTATTGTGATGACTTACCTATTCATTTCTTTAAACATGACCTTTTCAGGGATACTTATTAACAGTATCAGGCGAAAAACTAACCACAAGACTCAGGAAATTAACTTTTGCAGCCATCATGAGGCAAGATGTGGCTTGGTTTGATAAAGAACTTGAAAAGAATTTTTCAGAATTGTCAAGACTGCTGTTTACCGATACATCCAATGTGCAAGGTGTAAGTAAAGTGTATAGTATATCATACTGTCATATAAAAGCATGTTGTTGTGAATACGGAGTGCCCTACTTGATATTAATTTTTCCTGTTGATGTAATATCTCTAATATCTTACAAAATCACCATTTGCATTTGTATTATAATAATATAGACTTCTGTTCAATGGAATAGGTTTAGTTATCGCTCTTAACTCTACGAATGTCGTTCAGTAAATATGCACTCTTGCAGAGAATAACTAAAAATGAAATATTCATCTTCAGTGAAAATTAACACCTACTGTAACAGCGATATGATTCTGCTTTGTATATTTCACGGTGATATAATTGCTTTATATATATTAGGAGACCAGGGTGGATCAGTAGTAGAGACAGTTTACTTCTAGTGCGAGGGATTCCTGGTTCTTTCTCAGGCCATGGGATTCTGTGGTGGCCAACATCGTGTTCCCGGATTTTCTCAGGGTTGTTTCGTTTCCTTTCACATTCTTATCCCATCATTTTTTATTACTATCATTAACTTTCATTAATCATCTATTTAACCTAAATAGCACAAGTGTGGTGCGTTAAATTAAAGATTTTTGTTTCTTTTACATACATACATACTAATGACCATGAGTTTAGGTTCGTAAAAAAATTTAATTGATGCGTTTTTGTCTGATGCAAATGATACAGAATCATCAATACTGGAATCTGTACTGTTTGGTACAATTCAGTTTTCTTGGACATTTTCTTTATCAATTGATTGGTGTTTTTCATGCAAAATGCAAGAACTACAAATACGTGTCATTTTAGCAACAAAGAAGACAGAATATAAGATATGAGAGTTGTTTTATTGTATAACACATGTCAGACTTCTATAATGCAACTTAATGTAGTTTCCCACCCTGTTGAAAGTACAAAGTTTCGGATACAACTCAACCTTGGTGTTATATAAGCGCGTACAGCAAAATCTGCACATTTCTATAATCCAAATATTTTCAGAGAGAAACATAAACACATACATTACCGTTAAGGTCAGTGCAAAGAAAAGCCAATCGCTTGCAGATGGCAGAATACTTTACTTATTTTCTCAATATAGATTTCATAGAACGATAATGTTCACAATAACCAAGTTAAATTCAGGAAATGAACGTTGAAATGTCCCCAACACAAATCGAATTACGAGTCAAATGATGATAAATGTACTATTTGCCTTCCATATTTTGTTTCCATGATTATTGACAGTACATCGCTGAATTGTGAAAAGAAACTCTCCCTACAATTAAACTTTAAAATTCATTGATACTTCTCTATTTATTAATTCAACTTGTGTTCGTGCAAGTTTTCAACATCCATTAAGTGAATTACATTGTTCTGGGTAATGCTGCTCCGTGAAAAACAAATCAAAAGATAAAGAAGAGCTGGGTTGCTATTTGCTGGTGTTTGGCACTCTTTGAAACTAATTTTAAGAGAAAAGATTATACAGAAAAGAACTACTTTCCCTATTGAATGTGAGTAGTCTAGCTTAATTATTACTAAGCACCAAAGCCAGGGGCAAATTTTTCTTTTGCCTTCTGTAGGTGCCGAAAGATCTTTCGCCATATTGCTGTACAAAACCTTCAATTAGGTTGTCATTTTTCGAATACCAATTGGATGCATACTCTTCTAAAAATGTATTACTTATCATTTTGTAGTAGAAAAGACACTCTAATATCAGAAATGTCATTATTATTATTATTATTATTATTATTATTATTATTATTATTATTATTATTATTATTATTATTATTATTATTATTATTAATTTTATTGTTATTATTCAATATGCTCAATAATCAATTACGAATCAGCAAAAAATATAAAATTTCTTCGAAATGTCCTTACGTAAGAAAAGGGAAATATCTATCTAACGTAATTTTCAAGTGAATTTATTTCATTGTCGAATTTTAATTAGCTGTTTCTTCAACTCGAATATTTTAGATTCTATTTAAAATACACTTATCATATATTTCATTTATTTAAGTATGTATTATGTAAATAACCATTAAAATTTTAATTCCCAAATGATATGTTTGAAAGATTCTTTCTCTCTCTTTGTTCTGTAAGACATTAGTCATTTTCAAGTTCAATACAATGTCTTTACTATTGTTGTTGGGTCAAATATACTTTTCACTATTTAAATTACAGTTTTGGATAACAATTTCTGTAATGCAATTTGACATCTACTTTGTAATTTATATTCGGTTTCTGTTGTTGAATCATCATAAGTCATCATTATTATATTGATGATCATAATGATTAAGTTTAGTCAAGCATAAAAGAAAATCATTAAGAAATGAATTCATCTATACAGGAACCTATAGTTTAATTTTGTGAATAATCTTATTAAATTTATCCTTATCGAGAACAATGAGGCAAAGCAACTATTAAAGAATTCTATTTTTACTTAGAGGGCAGGAGAATGTAAAATCGTATGATAAATCTTAGCTTTGTACTATTACTTTTCAAATTCTGTATTTTGACTTGTCTTCAATCTAAATATAATATCAAAATAATAAAAAAATGAAATGAAATCTTTTAAGTTTTATGCCCCACGGTTATGTCGGCTAGGCTAAAGGAGACGGTGATGGTGAGAAATAAAAAAAGGATGGAAGGAGAAAAGTGGGAGGAAACGGGAGAACCCCGAGGAAAAATACGCACACTGTGTTTGTCCACCAGAAAGCTTACTTGGCGCGAGCGGGATCGAACCAAGGATCCCATGTACCATAGGTAAACGCTCTATCACTGAGCCACAGCGGTTCCCAGTCTCAAAATCAGTGACGTTATAAGTGAATGTAAGGATTGAAAAAGGAACTAAGAATTGCTACATACAGATGGTGATCAGAAAAATGGAAACGCCTGTAGTTGGCAACACGTCAGATGTATGGGTTGGCAGTGGTGTTGTGGCGCCCGCAGCGCCGGACCGCTGGTAGTGGTGTGTTAGGTCGGTCTCCATACTACGTCAGGCGCAGTGGAACAGCAGTGTCCTGTGGCTGCAGCAGACGGAGGTAGTGTAAAATGGGAGACCTCTCAGATTTTCAGAGAGGGCAAATTGTTGGTGCGCGGTTATGTGGAGTGAGTGTGACGGCAGTGGCTACTGTGTTAGGTGTGTCGCGTGGGACAGTATCGAAGGTGATGACGGCCTACACAACACACGGGAAAACCACATCGGGGAAGCGGAACAGTGGGCGGAAGAAAATCATGAGTGACAGGTCACGCCGGGTATTAAAGCACGTTGTCACGCAGAACAGTCGTGCCACTGCGGAGCAAGTGACGGAGGAACTCAATCAGCACCTCCCCCACCTTGTTTCGACAATCACAGTCGCCGCGAATTACATGACATGAACTTACGAGGTCGTGTTGCACGGGCCAAACCGCTCATCAGGGACCATAACGCTTTCGCACGCCGAAAATGGTGCGCGACCATACAACTTGGACCGTTGAGGACTGGAAACGTGTGATATGGTCGGATGAGTCATCCTTCACCCTATTCCCAACCACGGGCCATGTTTATATATAAAGAACGCCCAAAGAATCTTATGATCTGCAGTGTCTCCGCCCAACTGTGAAACATGTCGGCGGCTCGGTGATGCTGTGGGCCGCCATATCATGGTTTTCATTGGGTCCTGTGGTCACACTTAGCGGACGAATCACTGCCAACGATTATGTCGCAATTTTAGGAAACCACTTGCATCCTATAGTCCAGATGTTGTTCCCGGACAATGACGCCATCTTCCGGGATGATAATGCACCCATTCACACAGCTGGCGTTGTTGCAGCGTGGTTTGAGGAACATCGGGATGAAGTTCAACACCTCCCCTGGCCCGCCCAATCCCCAGATCTCAACATAATTGAACATCTGTGGTCCGTCTTGGAAACACGACTCCGGCGACGATTTCCACCTCCATCCTCTCTCACAGAACTGGTCGATGCCCTGCACGAGGAATGGTGTAAAATTCCACTTGCTACCATTCACGACCTCTATGCCTCCATCCCACGTCGCATCAAAGCTGTTCTGAAGGCGAAAGGTAGCCCGACACCATATCAATCTGATAAGTTGAAATTCCGTTCAGGTGTTTCCATTTTTCTGATCACCATCTGTATTCTTCAAGAATATGTTGTTGAAACTCCGAGTTACTGAAATTGTGAAATCTTTCTTTAGAGATAATTGGATTCCGTTTCTACGTAATTACAAAATGCATAAGAAAACATAATCCCTTATGAATAATATGCATAATTGAAACACAAAAGCCATATGTGAAGGTTACTTCCACAAAGTCAGCTACAGTTTCTATATTTCTTGCAGAATTTCTATAGATACCCTTCTGAGTTCCTTTTCAATCCTTATATAAACTTTTAATTAACTCTTTCTAAAAACAGTTGACAATTACAGTCGAAATATACGATTTCAAAAATAATGAGGCAAGTTTCTTATTACAGCATTTCCATCTTATTTACAAAAGGAAACACTATTTGATTTTTATTTTCCAGGATTTCCATCTTATTTTACAAAAGGCAAACTGTTTGATTTATACTTTCTTTTTTTCCAGGCCACGGGAGAGAGATTGGCAACAGTGATGAGAGCATTATGCACATTGATTGTGTCAGTTATTATTTCACTGTATTACAACTGGAAACTGGGATTAGTCACTTGTGTATTTGTACCCTGTATGTTAGCCTCTCTTCATTTTCATAGCAAGATAATAATCGAACAATCACAATCTGAAGGAATTGCACTGCAAAGATTAACTAAGGTAAAATAGCGTAAGGAGAAGCTTAAAGTAATATGATTTAATGCCTCTATTCAAGATATTGCTCCTAACATTTCTGATGATCAGAAGCAAATTAAAAAGAAGAAGAAGAAGAAGAAGAAGAAGAAGAGAGATGACCTAGATACATGTCAAATCGAAATTAATATCAAGATAAGGACATATAAAGTAAGCTCCGTGGCGTTGTAAAAGCTATGGCCGGACATACGGCTTTTAGTTGGGTATATGTAGTCAGTTATTTCTGCCATTGTAGATGAGAATTTACCATTTCTAATCAGAAGTCCCATAGTTGTCTCATAATGCTAAATCAATGTCAAAACATCCGTGAAATAGAAATGATACTATGTGCAACGCTAATCACATATCAAGAACAACATTAGAGCAACACTATGAATGAAAGTGAAATAGGGAGCAATACCATGGCTTATGAATACTTTATTCTTAGAACAAAAGTAGTATCAGAAGTGAATAACACATATATGTATGTATACCTAGGTATATATTTAACCACCCTTTTTGCTATATGTTTAGCGTACTATTTCGGTGCAGGAGACCTGGGTTGGATTTCTGACGGAATCTCATAGGTTTGTATTCTGGGTTAAGCTGTAAGTCCGTGTCTCATAGAGCTTCGCTACTGAAAGGGACGCTAAAATGCCAATCAAGTAGGTATATATGTGTGTATATATAACTTTTACTTTCCCAGTGTAGGAAAATAGAAAGGAAATTATATTCTATAAAATTTGTTCCCATATAGTTTAATAAAATGTCTTGACGCTTTGTAGCATAATTTTACTAAGTAAAAAAGAATCTAAGTACGTATCATTCGTACATATTATCTTCTTTCCTCATATACTTATTTCTTTTCTTTTTCTAAATTTTAATATTATACATTATCATCTACAATTTAATAATGATAGAATGAATTCGATACGTAGACTTAGATATCAAATTAATTAAGTTAGTATTTATGCAATCCTTTTCAGTCCTTGTTTTCGCCTTCGGTTCGAAAGTATGAATTGATGTGCTATTTTCTTAATCTAATATAAATTTAGAATTTAAGGAGTATATTTACTTTAATTTCACATCTCAGGCTAGAAAAACCGAGAAAAAATTGAGAAGGAATATGTCTCTTTCAGAAATGAAAAATGTATTAGAAGTATTTGAAATGTCATATTATACTATGTAAATTTAATCATTTGGAGATAGTGGTGACCCTTTATATGTTTTCTCTTCGGTACAGCCTCGACCACAACTATAGCTATTTTTCAAAATAAAGATTATGTCAAAGGAACAACCGTTCTTGACGTATTTGAAAGAGTTCCTTTGAAGTTGTAAAGCTCTAAATTTTTAATCCTTAGATCTTTATCCTTCACCAAAGTTATAATAAAAGGTTAGAAATAAGATACATTGTTTTAAATAAGTCCCATAATCTGGAAATTATATTCCTTGTATCCAATAATCCTTACATCTAATAACAAAGCAGAATCACTTAAATACTTTCCTGTAGTAACCATAAATGTTATTAATCAAGTGTTGTGTCTTAGTTACCAAATTCTGAGGTAATGGAGGTTTGTAAGGAGAAAGGATTAGAAAAAAACATCTCAATGGAACTCCTTAATACGTTGATAAATAATGCCCCATGCTCTCTATTAATAAATTTATATCGAATTATTGGGTCGATGCATAAGTTCGTGCGGTATATTTTTTGGGGTTGGCAACAATACGGCGTGAAGCGATTGCTTATCATTATTCCGTTGTCTTACCGTAATTTGGAGTTTGTGTGTTGTGAAACACAGGTTTTCTTGATTGTAAACGTATTATTCAGGCCCGTATTTAGGTAAGTGTTATTCAGTGCTCGAGCACAGGACGACAGAATTTAGGGGGATGCAAAATTTTGAAATTCTTTTTAAGATACACACTAAAGTAATATTTAAAACTAGCAATCTGCAGAGTCCCCGCAAGCGCGAGAAAATATGTTAATGTGTTTAATTCGCTCTAATTATAGTAGTTACTAATTAACTAGGTTATCTGATTATTTTTGAAAAGTTATCCTTTCCCAGCCTCATCCCAAGGGGGGAGGATGAACTTGAACGTCATGAAAACTGATACCGTTAAAACTATGAATTTAACACTAATATATATGTCTTTTCGATTACTTTTAAAATCTCGCCCCTCCCCTGGGAAATGAAGTATGACCTTGAAGTTGAATTGAATTAAAACTGACATTTTTCATCTCAACTACCCCAAAAAACTATGAATTCAACTCTAATTTTGGTCGTTTTTGGGAAGGGGAGCGGCAAAACATTTAGAGCATAGGGGTGCACAATATATATAAACACGGACGTGGTATTATTCTATATATTTTAGACAAACTAATATGGAATATTAAGTTGAGAAAAGTGATCATTTCCGTCACATTTTACTCTTCGAGTTTAACCGAGGATCCAGTGCAGCAGAGGCTGCGAGAAGAATTTGTGCAATGTACGGGAATGAAGCAATTGCTGAAAGAACAGCACAGAAATGTTTTTTCCGCTTTCGAGAAGGACGATTTGACTTGTCTGATGATCCATGTTCTGGAAGACCTTCAGGTTTTGACGAAAATCGCGTGAATGAGTTGCTTCATAGATAGTGGAGGTGAACACATCACTGAGTGATTGTGAGTTAATGATGTAAGTGACACTAAAATGTATGCAATGTATTGTTACACTCGTAGAATATGTTAATGTTCTGTCTATGTTGTATTTGTATTTGAATTAACAGAACAGCAGAACAAAAATAAAATATAAAATATAAGAACCGCACGAACTTATGCATCAACGCAATACTTGTATATTTAAATCTTCTATCTGCTTTACACTAGAAGCTACTGCTCTCAAATGTGAAATTACTTGAGATCAGTACATTATTCCTAGTACATAATTGTAAAGTGCCTATTTTTTAAATATTAAACAGAAATGCAGATATCTTCGTCACTAGTTATTAACCATTTAGTGGTAGCGTATCTTAAAATTATAGAAATTTTATCTAGCATGGTTTTAATATAGTCAAGAGAGGTACAAGCTTGGATTTGAATATTATATGTTTAGATAAAACTATTTGGTAACTTTTCTTTAACCTATGAATTGAAGCAGATTTTCACATAAACGTCCCCCTATTCTCAAGAAAGTGATATTTCATATTGAAATACTTTTTATTTTTTCTTCCAGAGTGCTCAAGAGGCTATTAGTAACGTCCGTACTGTTGCCTGTTTAAGCTTAGAAACTATATTTTGGAGACGTTACTTAAAAGAGTTGAGGGCCACTTATGAGAAATCGCGACGATGGTTAATGTATGCGAGAGGAATTGTATATGGTGTTTGTATTTGTGTTCCATGCTATGCTTATGCAACATCTATGTTCTTTGGTGCATGTCTAATGAATCAAGATAAGAAATTGCCCTTCTCAGATGTTTTTAAGTAAGTTATTTCTGTAGAGTATTCTGTTTTTATTAGAAGCAACTCACTGATTTTTTCATAACATGTAGGGTGTATAGTATGTAGAAATATAACAAAGATTTCTCTATCTTGCAATTAGACAAAAGTTTCTTAAATGGCTATTTCCACGCGTGACGCACTCTACAAGGGAACATGCTCGTATATTTTAAACCTTAACTATGGTAATGAATATAACAATTTTTATAAACAAACCACTAAATATGATTATAGAAAGGACATATTATAATTTCCACGTATTGGTATTTTTCTATTTAATTATTAAAATACCAGGTTATATTTATACACTAAAACGTGACTCACACTACAGAAAGGGAAGTAAAATTTTACTCATATTTTGAATTTAGGAAATCTTCCTCCATATGACTTTACAAAATGTATTTTGTACATAAACATTTTCCAGAAGGAATGCAGTGTTCTCACAACCACCGTTTCATTCGCACTTCACTGTAGTAAACATATGACAATTGAATTTCTATGTGACGCACACTACAGTTCACTTGTGACGCACACTACACTTCCTTCAATGACAACACTTAAATTTTCCTATTGCTTGGAATCTTATTGATTGTTTGAATTTGTTATTCATCGTACCTCGTACAACTGTGGAATGTATTTCCAAAACATGCTACTGCGGTAGCTCTGTTGGTACAGCGTTGGTTCGCAGTCGGGAGGTTGTGGGTTCGATACCGCTGCCGACCATTCTGACGGGTTTTTCTGCTCTTCCCTCAGTCCTACCAGGCAAACACCGTGATGGTACCTAGCAAATCCACTCTGGCCGACACTTTTCCAAATCCTTTCCTTAGTGTAAAATGGCCTCTGAGCCGTATCTGGTGTTCGTACGCATTTTTGTGATTCAATAAGCATATTGTTTCTTTTATTTTTTCAAATGCCTATCGATACCTGCAGTAGTTTCGTTTCAATAAGGTTTGTTAGAAACCAAAACGCACTTTTAAAAAATAGGAAACTGAGGTATATGTCGAAAGGTATTCGAGAAATGAAAGAGCAAACTAAAATATACTTATTGAGCGACCAAAAAAGGATTTAGCATGTTTCGGAAATGTGTAGTTTTCACTAAAATTTATTTGCATGATTATTGTGTTTTCCGGTACATTTTCTTTCAGGGAACCCCTGCTTGGCCTAGTGGCTAGCACGCTTGATTTCGGATAGCGTGGTCCCGGGTTCGATTCCCGGTGGGGGTACAGTTAAAGGACCAAAGCGGTTAGAAGTCCACTATAATCAGTAGGTCCACTTCGTCTTTAGCCTAGCAGGCATAACCGTGGGACGTTAAACTAAATCAACCCATTTTTTTCAGGATTTGAAAATAATTTGCCTGGTGACGCAGTATAAATGCATGCCATAAAAAATGGGTAGTTTATTCTATAGTTTTTTCATCACTTTCTTTAATGTTCCTGATTTTTTTCTCTTTCGTCACTTTGCCAGTCTCATCAGTAGTCTATTGTTGATAGGTGATTTCCATATTCGAGTCCATTGGCTGAGTAGGGTTGAGAAGCGAACCGAACTTTGGTAATTCACCACATTCTTGTCAAGTATGAAACATACAGGTCTCAGATTCATCGTCGCACACTACGAGACGAAATCAGATCATTTGTGCTGTTTGACAGAAATGAACATGAATTTAACAGTAATTTAACATTCTCGTGATTGATACACAGAAAGATTTGGTGGTGTTCGCGTTCAGCAGACGTGTTTTGGCCGAAGTTCACAGAATTTACATCTTCCAATCTCTGTATCAGGATTCTGTTTCTTGAACTGTTTCACCGAGTGTTAGGAACGAGTACCGTTTTTGAACTTTTAGTTTGCCGAATGAATCTCTGATGATTAAACAATCTCGAAGTCCTGATGCCTGGTAAGATATTGCATCGCTTAAATAAAACTGAATAACTGCTTCTTCAGTTGCCGTTTTTGATGAACTTTGATCTAGTGTCTTGGCTGGCTTTTTATTGTCGGGTACAAACTGTTCAAACAATTGTTTAACAGCAACCTTACGCTTGTTCGAACTATGAGGTACGCTTCTTTCAACTTTAGCCATAGCTTTCCCATATGAACAGCGAGATGAAAACACTTTGTTAGGTGAAGATGCACTGGTACTTGTTTATTTAACATAGCATCAATAGCTGTGCTTAATTTCTTTTTCTGGCGATATCGTCTCATTTCTTCCCTCTTCTTCTTTCGCATATGCTCCTTCTCTTCAATTGTAATATTTTTCTTTTTCCTTTCACGTCTAATTCTGTTTTTGAGTCTCTTTTCTTCGAAATTCGGCATTATTTCCGGACGCACGGAGCCTTTCTGTGCTCTGCTTTACGTTGTGCAGCAGTTTTCGCTATGCTTGAACGTGACACACATTACCCGTGACGCACACTACATACACTTCAGTAATTGTAAGTCTGTGTTTATTTGAGTTTCGAAATCAATATCACGGCAAATAGTTGCTCTATCTATCAAGAAGGAAAATTGAAAGTATTAAACCGTTACATGCAATAACTAACTTTCAGCAGGAAAAAATGTGTTTTTTACGTGACGCACACTACAGCACAAGGCCAGTTTTCTAATATGAAATATCACTTAAACAGCTGAAAGTAGACAACATTCGCATATGTAGTGATACACAATACGGTACTCTGCACTCAAAATTGTGAACACCTTTTTCTTCTCTTCTCAATAAAATGAATGATCGACAATTAAATGTCAGTCGAGATGCCTTTCAACTTGTCTCACAGAGCGGCCATTTTGAATCAGCACTGTTGTCAGTTCAGCACTTTACAAACTGCAGCAAATTATATAGCATTCATAATTTTAGACCTCAATCGAAGATATGGGTGACAAAAACAAGCGAAACACATAAGTTTAGAAAATACACTTTTGGTGTACATTTCCGTGGAATTACCCAAATCAAACTTGGACAACTTAAAAATAAATGAAACTGAACGAACATTTGTGCATTTAGAAAAGATCATAGGAAAATAGAGATAAACTAGTAAAAAAAAAGTAACAAACACGATAATCTTGCGAAATACTTACATGAAGATTTAGCAGTCATCACTTTCTTCCCTGAAGTATTAGAAAGAAGAAGATTCATTCCATTGTGATGTATATTCTGTATATTAGCTATATTGTCTTCACACATCCTTCAACAAAACTTCAGGGTACATTGTGTTTATAGTCCTTTAACTGAACTCTCAGATATCATTTTAACTGATATGTCCTCCATATTGAAAGTTAGTAACTACTGTTTCAAGCGTACACTGGGTTTACATTGCTATACATAAAATAAATATTTTTCGACCAACTTTGAGTTCCTTCTACCATGCCTCTTTAATGTTAAATTGCTTTTCGTTGTCTTCCTTCAGAATTTGTCATTTTTCTTTTTCCCCAAAGTGATATTATCTCCATGATCTTTTCTTGGTGTGACTAGAAAACTCTTGGTACATATTCCATAACTTTCACACACCTTATAAGAATAACAATACAGAGTGTTTCAAAACAAAACAACACCGACAACGTTTGGGAGTTGATTGCTGACACCAAGATAAAACAAAAGGTATAGACCACCATGGGTGCACAAATCCTTCTTTTCGGAGTTATAGGGTGCCGAAAACATGAATAAATGAACTTCAACGGTCCATAGCTCCAAAATTATGGAATTTACCGTAGTCGGGTCAAGACTTCACTTAGCATCTGGTATATGCCCTATCCAAATGTCTAAGTTCCACAGTCCTGCGGTACTTTCGCAACAATTTTTGTAGAGGTAGTTAGTGGGTATTTCAAATTATATACCCATAGCCAAACTCCTTCTATAAAGATTGTTGCGTGAGTTCCTTAGGATTCTGAAACATGTATTTTTGGGTCCATAGTTCCTAAGTAAGGTCTTGACCCTACTACGGTAGGTCCCATAGTTTTGGGACTTTGGACCTTTAAAGTTCATTTATTCATGATTTCGGCAGCCTATAACTCCGAAAGGAAGCATTTGTACAGTCCGAATGAAAAACCCTGCAACATGAGAATGTAAGTTTATTGTGAAACTACGCCTAATAGCGCAGGAAATCAACATAACGTCTAAGTGGCACGAATCACGCCACAGAAACCTCGTTGTCCTCCCCTGCACACTTATTTTGGAGCAAAAACCTTCGTCGTTTCACAATAAACTTACATTCTCATGTTGTAGGTCTTTTGCTGCGGACTGTACACCCAGGCTGGTCTATGCTTTTTGTCTTATCTTGGTGCCAGAAATCACCTCCTAAATGTTGGTGTTGTTTTGAAACATCCTGTATAACAAGTAAGGAAAGGCAAAATCAATTGCAGTAACTTGATTTAACTTTGATGATTGTGACATAATGCAATTTGGTTTAATATGTAAGTAATTATCAAATACCTCAATTTTATTTTTGACTACCAGACTGTGCCACTACAATAGAAGCTCAAATAAATTCCCTTTAAAAGTATGCTGACATACTTAGCTTTCGAATTTTACATCAAAATAACACCTATACATTTAATAAGACATCACTTAGTACTACGTTGTAATTCATTGTATCGTATATAATCTTTATCTTTTTATTGATTCATAGTATAATGATATTTGTGAAAATTCAACATCAAGTATGACATGTCTGAGTGGAGTGAATTTTGAACCATAGATTCGTTACATTACTTTACAGAAATGATTACAGCTTCTCAACAACTATATTTTCTATAGTAGCCTTTGATCGGTGCAGTAAATGTATGTATTAAATTTCACGGAGTTTTTGTGAATGCGGTGTTATACATTTCCTCAACTGTACATTTCTGACATAAATTCTATAGCGTAAAGGCTCCAAACAGCGCAATCAGAGCCTCGATGTGTCGTAGCACTCCTGAGGAAATCGTCTACCACAAGACATCGACACTGCAAGAGGACCATGGCGAACAAAGTACTGATAAATCATATCCCAAATGTTTGAAGGACTAACATCAGGTTACTATGCAGGCTACGCAAGCTGTAATACTCGTCTAGAGTTGTCTGAAGGAAGAATATTCTTTCGGCTTCTAGAACTTCCCTAAAGTACCGGTCGCTTTAAGATTGCCCTCAATACTTAACAAGCCAAATCTCGTATTATACCCGCTGTCGTCCCCCACAATCATATCTGCCGTTCGGCCGCAATGACACTCGACACTGCGCGCTAGCCAATAACGCGTATATGACCATAACTATTAGACAGGTTGGAGCAGGACTTGTCCAAAAGGATTATCGTTTGCCGCTAAGCACGGTAGCGATGATATTCTATTGTAGTCTGAGTTTTTGTGGTTCTGTGTCAATGGAACCTGACGTAAAGGCATTCGTGCCTTGTCCAGTGGTTAGCAGACGCCGCGAAACCGTCGATGCATACAAGTCCATTTTCGTCAGTGTGTTTCAACATTGAGGTACCACTGTGCAATATGCTATACTGACCGCCACGATCATACAGACAAAATGTTTGTAATCTTATGTAATGTTCATGGTAGGCGATCCATATCTGATCATCGCTGGGCACAGTTTTGTTCTGTCTATTGCTTCCATACATTCATCACTGCCGTGACGTGCACTGTACTCGCACCGATTTTATAGTAGACCGAAATCAGTCGTTTGTTTATATTTGCACTTTTTGAGGTCAACGATGCGACATCAAAGGGCGCAAATGCTTGCACGGTCTGTTCGCTTGTTCACGTTCTCCTGATTGCTACGTAAACCTCCTTTTCGCTGTATTATTTGGAGCACCAAACCAAGGGCGCTGCTGGGCTCATACATGTGCCATACCACTGAAATTGTACTGAAATTGTAATCTATCACTCCCTGCCGTACAAACTATGTGATTTTGAATGGATTTCTGTTATTCCTTTTTGATGTTGCAATTTTTATTTCATAAACAACAAGATATAATTCTAACTTGCTTAATTTATAGTAACTGATTTTTCATTTTATCTTTGGTAAAAATGACTGCATTTTGTCGTCGAAATGTTCGATTAAAACTTTCTTAACTGTTTTCAAGGAATTACAAATAAAATATTTTATTTTAAATATGGCAGTGGCTGTATGATTATGATTCATTCCTTCGACGCAGGAAATCCTGGTTCGATTTCCGGTGGGAGCTTATGTGGTTCGGATCTCACATGAAACCGTAGATCCATATCTCATATAGTTTTGTTGCCGAAAGGGACGTTAAACTTCAAACCAACAACATAAAAATTCTTTTATCTTTTCATTTTTGAATTTACTAATCTTTGGGTTAAAGCTTTTTTTTTTTTTTAAAAAAAAATAGCCTTTGGATTTCTTTTCCGTTTGTCTTTAAAAGTATGTGATATTTCTCTTTTATTATCACTAGTTTTAACTACGTTATAAATTGAGTTGAGTTGATTTTGAGTTTTACGTCCCGTTCAGCAGCGAGGCTATATGAGACGTGGACCTACTGATTAACGTGGAATCCGAACCACATGAGCTCCCGCCGGGAATCGAACCCGGGCCTCCCACGCCAAAGGCGCGTACGCTAACCGCTTAGCCACGGAGGAGCTCCTACGTTATAAATTGAGTATATACCTTAAAATACTCTTTCTATTGCATTCTTGTTGAAAAAATCCTAGACATTCACTTTTCTTTTTTTAAAAAAGTCCCTTACTCTTCTCCATAAATGGAAATAACTCTAACAAATATAAATCTTTGACTCCTTAAAATCTTTATTTTAATCATAAAAAATAAACTTCACCAAAAATCTATCGTAATTTATCAGATTCAGTGTAGCTGTAATGGGTCAAGTTTATGTAAAGAGCCAAATGTTTCTCACATCTCAAGTTTGTGTGTCAACATAATCATTTTATCTTTTTACTTGTATATTAAAGACAATTATCTCTGAATGTTTGAAGAATTTGTTTTCCTTAGTTAGAATTGAGTTGTTTGTTGTTTTCTTGTATATTGTTATCTTTCTCCAATGCACTAACTGCTATCACACTAAGTTGGTAAATATACTACTATATTGGTAAATAAGTTGTTAGTTACATTATAAACATAACGGCCAGAAACTTGTGAAAGTGCGCATTATAACTTTTTTTAAAGTGAGAATTGAAAATTTTAACTGAAAGTGTATTGTTTTATATAAAGTATAACACATTTTTGGATAAGTCTACCTGGTTTCATTCAGTATGTGTCATAAACGTACTTTAGTTTATTCTGTTTAAGCTAGAATATTAAATCACTTTACAAACGGTTACAATAAATGTCCTTTTAAAGAATAGTAGGTGGCCATGTCATTTTAAACACGACAACATTTAATTTTCCAAACGAATTTCTTTGTTATTTTTACAGAGTCGTAGAAGCTCTTATTTTGGGAACCTGGATGGTGGGACAAGCTCTAACATTTTCACCAAATTATCTAAAAGCAAAAATATCTGCTGCTAGACTTCAACGTATTCTAAGTCGAAAGCCACAAATATATAGTCCAACCCATCAAATATGGCAATGGGTAAATATGAGTCTTTTTATTACAAATGTCGTAATATTTTCTTATTATTGGGTATTCATACGTCAGCTTTGAATGTTAACCCATAATCAAATTCATAATTGCATTATGTATTTATCTCATCGTTGAATGCGAATTCTTTTGTAAATGTGTATCAGTAATTCTTTACTTGAAGTTACTTATACTAGATAAAATGCAAAGATTGTACAGTATAATTAATATTTAAGTTAATTTTATCTTTTCATATAAGTAAATAAAATTAGATGAAATCATTTAGTTTTACATTCCTCGGTTATACCCTTTAGGGTAAACTAGACGGATAAGTGAATAATTATGGAAGAACTATGTTCAGATACACATGGAGATGAGATGTTTCATTTCCAAAACAGATTAAGAAGTAAGGTGTATTGGTTTGACTTGTGCCAAAAGCATTAACACTTTCTCTATCCTTATCTAAATTTTTGCCACTAAAATCTAATCTTTAAAGCGCGAGTACACATAGTAATTCAAAGGAAACGGTAGAAATTGGTCAAAAGAAAGTGTATCGCATACCACGCTGACGACATCAGACCGTATACATCGTTAATGACCCGTCAGAAATTGAAAGAACGTGTTTGAGAAGTTTTAATGCATCCATCATATAGCGCTGACCTGGCACGGTCAAATTATCATTTATTTCGGTCTCTGCAGAACTCCCTGAATGGTATTATGTTAGTTGAAAAAGAGGCCTGTGAAAATCAGATGTCACAATTTTCTTTTACCAGAAATCACAGACGTTCTGAGACGATGGAAAAACGGTGTTGCTCGAAAGATGGCAGAAGGTGATCGAACAAAATGGTGGATATATGATTTCATAATATTATTTACAAATCATAATAAATCTCAATTTTGACCTCCAAAGGCTCAATACCTTTTAGACAACCTGATATAAAAGTACATATACTCGTAGAATTGAAAAAAGAAAAAAGAAAGATAAATGTACAGAAGGTTGGTATTAGTGTATAAGACAATGCTTAATATACACACATTACTTTACAGGAAAATAAAAAAATAAAAAGAACATTATGTATAATAGTAAAATAGAACAATATCTTACACATAATATTTGATACACAATTTTAGATATAATAGATATGGTAGTGAAAATCAACTTCTGTATTGTCTTCAGTCACATTATTACAGCTTCGACAAGTTCAAAACAGAGGTGAATTCGTATGTATGTAAGTTCTTGATTTTACCGATTTTACATTATAAAATGACACTCTATTCCTTAAATAGGTTTTGTTAATATTAATATTTATCATGCATTATATATTCATAATTGTCTCTTATGGCACTCACCAATTTAAACAAGATAATCAATTGAGATATTTATATTAAAATTAATTCTATTGTTCCTTGCGTTTAGAGAGCAGAAGGAAATATCAGGTTCAAGGACGTTAACTTTCATAATCCTTCACATCCATCAACACAGATCTTACAGAAATTCAATTTTGAGGCGAAACCTGGACAACTAGTAGCAATTGTTGGGATCCCAGGTTGCGGAAAATCAGCATGTCTGCAATTACTTGAAAGATTTTACGATCCTACATCAGGTTCTGTGGTAAGTTGACTGTATCATTTTTGTGAAATGTCTATTCTTTGTTTTCTCTTTAAATCTGATAAACATAGTATATTATTTCCAAAATTGGCATTCCTTAACTATTTATAGTTATAGTTCAATATATATAGTTGCGTGATTAACATGAATAAAACTTGTATTGCTAGTCTACTAAATGGAACATGTACAAAAGATCGTGTACTATTACAGGATGCATCATTTACAGGACGAATAGGCGTATAAAATAAACTCTAGCTACTCACTTTTGATCCAAAAGTCTTCTATTGTACTTAAAGTAACTTGTTTTTATAAGGGAACTGGAAATAAAGATTTGAAGACGAGAAAGAAGCCTTCTTTTTATACAATTCTAACTTCGACATGTAAGACGATATAGTTCAGGAATATTTGCTTTCAGTACACGTTTTTTAAAATGTACATAATAATGTGTAATGAAGAAAAAATTTAATATACAGTTGTTCTCAAAGAAACACCTGGACACTCATTTCTCTTTAAAAATGCTTGGTAAGGGAGAGAGAGAGTAGGTTGAAAGATATAACTCTGTTAGGAAACAAACCATACAAGGTAGACAAAAACATTTTTTTTTTTACTGGAAATTACCAAGCACCGCGAATATCTTGGAAACGAATTATCCAAGATACGTGGCTGTCAAAAATTATTGGAAAGGCCTTAATCGAGCAATGGATCAACAATTGTTGATAATGGTACGTATACTTTTCAAGTACAAATAACTCTTACCACTACGCTCATGTGAACCTAGTCCTCATTTTTGATAGCTGAGTATTTGAGACTAAGAAATAAACGTTTATATCTTGTTCTGAGAGATATTTAACCCATCAGCTGTAAGAATTTCTTAAAAAAAAAAGTTAAAAATTTACTTTTCTTATGTATAACTGGGTAAAATTCACTGTTATGTATGGGTATAACAAACGGTTCTAGCGAACTGGCTGAATAGCACCACTCGTCTTTTGGTTCTGACAATGCAGCTTTTTAAAATATTTTAAAAATTTATAAAACTACATCTGATATGAATATTAATCTTGAAATGAAAATTAACAATAAACTACTCCCAATATTTTATTTAACAACGCATATAAAGTAAACACAACTAAAATTTAAAACCATAATTTATCATTGTCTATAGATCTGTTATAAACACTAATAGAAAAGAAAGGAAAAGAATAGCTATATAGTATATAGTGTTAAAAGTAAAAAGTTTAAAAAAAAAGAACATAAAGACAATGTAGATCTCTTTTATTTTCTCAGATGTTGGATGAAAGGAACGTCGCTTCGCTAAACTTACCAACTTTAAGAGCTCAGTTAGGGTTGGTTACTTCTGATCCACAATTTTTTAACAACAAAACTGTTGCGGAAAATATAGCCTATGGTGATAACACAAGGGAGATTTTGATGGATGATGTCATAATGGCAGCCAAAGAAGCAAGTATTCATGACTACATCATCACTCTTTCAGAGGTACAGTAAGTCATTAAAACAAGTATCTATATTAAGATTATTTTAAACGCTCATCTTAAACTATTTTCTTTAAAGAGTAAAAATAAATTTTCAAAAACCTTTGGTACATACTTAACCGAAGTGGCTAATGTTCCTAATATCAATTACTAAATCATTCGTCTCACTTCCTTTGAACTTTGATTCCTGAATAATCTTTTTATTTCCAATCTTTGGTTCCTCATTAGTTACGAAGGATAAAAGTTGGTTAAATATATAATATATATGTAGAATATATAGAGCTTCACTACAGAAAAACAGTGTAAGAACACTTTGTACTGTAGAATTTGAAATAACTAAAATGCTACCCTTGAGTGTGTGCTTATAAGAAAAAACAAACAAATTCTATTCATCTGTTTATTGCTAAGCCATTTCTGGAATATTGCTTGATCTTAGTTTAATTATTTTTCTAAATCAAAATTAATCAAACTATCGTATAAATAAAACTTGCATTTAATTTCCACATGTTAATTTGTGTTGTCTAAATGTCCTTTCCTAAAGTAGGTTCTACCTTGCTTACCTGACGCAGCTTTACGTGACTAGAAACAAGTAACGCTTCCTAACTGTAAAATGAATTTAGACAACCTGAAAACTGGATTTAGTAGACTCCCATTGGAGCATACACACCCTTTTGGATAATGGTAACTGGATGAACTCATAAGCACGATTGACCGAAACCCATCTACCAGTTATATCTATTGATGGAAGGAATTATCCCAGTGATTCGGAGTGTACTGGCATCTCCAGTATCATCACCGAAGCACTACGGCAAGCTCATATAACTCCTATTCGGGAGTGAGATAAACCTCTCCTCTTCCGGTATATATAACAGATTTCTCTTTATGAAATCGCTGGTCCGCTATGATTTCAAAACAAATGTATCGAAAAGAAATTGCAAATTATGGTAATAAGAAGTAAGGGATACCACCTACACAAGAAATGAGTATTGTTCTTTATTACATATGTATCACCTACAGCTACATAGTACATGATATTCACCTAAGGCATGTACCGAATTACATCTGTCATTTTTAAATTGATACCTTTATTACGCACTGTACAAGTTTATGTTTTACATGTATTGATAGCATGTACACTAACTTAGAAACTGATATCCTTTTCATTGTTTTATGTTGCAGGGTACAGATACAGCAATGAATTAAAGAGATCGCCAAACTAACAAACATTTACCAAACTAAATGAAAATAAAAGATTAGTGATACCAGACCTTAGTATTCACATTTTTGGAGCTCATCACTGTATGGAAAAGAGTCTTATTTTTCAAAACCGATTTTTGAAAATTTTCACAGCTAATCTTCAAGTTCAACTAAACTCAAATTTCAGCCATAACAAGTTCTGTTGTTATTCTGCTTCTATCATCTGATCATAAAGCTCTCATTACACTAAACGCTCGTTAGCATTCGTAAATAATATAACGAGAAAATACTGCATAATTTTTAACAAGTATGGTGCATCTGTTTTCCCAAAATTTCAGTCAATAATTTTTCCAATATCATCCTTCTTACCTTGATATTATGGATTTCAAAACAGTAAACTCATTATACACTTCATTTCCATCGAAACTAAGTTTGAGTTCATCTCCACCACTGTTAAAGACATTGTTAGTCCCACGCTATAATACAGGCGTAACAATGAAAAAGAATTTAAATTTAGTTCTTTTGTTACAATAAAAATATAATGTTTCTAAATAACTAACTAGTACAACTACAGGAGTATATAATAAAGCATAAATGGTACAGATAATTAATTTAAGTAATTTAATATTTAAGCCCGTACAATTACTTCATTAGCTCTAGACCAGAGGTTATCAATCTTTTCCACTGACCTACCACCAAAGCATATTAATTATTAATACCATCATAAATTGTACGTACTACCCACAGCGGCTCGCGTGCCACAGGTTCAAAAATCCTGCTCTATACTCAAAGAATGGATTTCAAACCTGTGCCAGGAGACCTATCAACCATATTGGTGGCTCAAATGATAGAGCGTTCACCTGGCAACGTCCCCATCATTTAGGGCTTCGAATTCCTGCCATTCCAGCCATTAATGTGCTATTTGTTATTTCAACATTGTCCCATTCCCAATGGTAATATGAAAATGCATATATAAAGTTAATACTTTTCTTAACCTTTTCCTCCACTTTGTAGAATAAGCACTAAACATTTGTTTAACATAAAGTAAATTAAGACAAAGTTGACAAAATTGAATATTATGCCTCTAAATTTTTATTTTTACTTCGGAATTAATGAAGTATGCTTTAGTTCTTGCGAATGGCAGGGTATTTACTTAACGTGAAAGAAAAAAAATAAGATGTTTATATTTTCCTTATTAACAAACCACTATAAGCAATATTTTTTCTATACAGAATTACTTGTTCACTAACATAAATAAGTTTATGGAACAGTATTACTACATCACTACATTATTAACAATTAGAATTCTTTGAACGATAAAAACTTAATGTTTACGTCGTAAGAAATAATTCTGTTGCTCTAAGAATGTATTAAATGTAGTAGTCTAATATTAAATATTCATTTGTAGGTGGGAGTTAAATCACAGTTGTGTCTTAATTTTTTACTCTTGGTTTGAAGAAGAGGAAAGAAAAGTTTTCTAACTGCGAATTTAAATATAAAATAACACTCAATAAAATAACACTAATATAACACTCAATAACCAACTCTACCATTCATAAAAAAAAAAAGTTATTACTAGGACATACCGGTACACAAACTAAGCTTTGACAGAGGAACCAAGAACTCCTATTAAGTTGTTGCCAAATATTCACAAAGGAAACGACCATTTTCACTGCATACAAGATTAATGAGACAGTCTTGCCTACAGTGCTTAAGTTAGTACACAGACAAATACACATCTACACAAACATATTCTTTAAATACACATTAAACAAATATTTTAAATTAAAGTTCTTGTTCCTGTTGAATGTCTGTGATTACTTTAATATATGTTTTACCAACAGTCAATTGGTAAAGTTCAGTTGCCTCTATAGGAGAACTATGTCAAACCTCCCGCAGATTTTAAGCTACATCGAAAAGAGTACTCCATAGAGATAAAGGAGCCGCGGTTGCTCAGTGGTAGAGCGTTTACCCCTGGTGCATGGGGCCCTTGATTCGATCCCAGCAAGTGCCAAGTGAGCTTTGTGCGTAGATTTTCTCGGGGTTCTCCCGTTGCATTCCACTTTCTTCATTCCAGCATTTCATTTATTTCTCATCATCACCGTCTCCTTTAGCCTAGCCGACATAGCTGAAGGATGTAAAACTTAAAGATTTCATTTTATTTTTGCATAGAGATAAGTTGACATGGTGAATACTTGGGCTCGATACTCGCTCCGTTTAAATAGTATGTGATACCTCTAGTTTAAAGCAGTTAAAGTTGGGATCTACGTTCACTATGATGTTCCTAATTTTACACTCGTCCGATTGAATTATTTTCCCACGCAACGATGGCTTTGTACTTGTTGCTAAGTCTACTATTGTCTCTAACCTGTCGATCTTTCATTCCAGGGCTATTATACAATTGTAGAAAACAACTGTTTAAATATTGGCTTACCACGGAGACAAAAATTGGCACTAGCAAGAGCACTTATAAGGGATCCCAGAGTTCTTCTTATTGAATTCAATGCGAAAACGGCAGATAGAGAAGCAGTCAGGGTAAGAATATAATTTTTTCTACTGATATCTATAGACAGAGATGATATTAAAACTTAACAATGATATTTTTTAAAGTTAAGATATATCTTTGAATAATATATTAGAAGTATCCTATTTTCAACTTATTTTTTTGTAATATTTAGTTAGTTATATTTAAAACAAAATAACAACTTATGGATTATTATATTGAAATAATAATAATTTTATTTATTTATGTATTGATGAAAGTGGCATCGCAGTCAAACCCTTGAATTGATCACATAAAAGAAAAAATATATATGAATAAAGAAGTCATGAGAAGTATATTACAAAAAAAGTAAAAAAAAAAATAATAAAACATGCAAGAAGCAACAGAAAGTAATAATCTATAAGAAACAAAATTTCTGTAAATTTTAACAATACAATATACTGAGTTGGTACAGAATTGTCCAAAAACAAAAACTGTATACTACTTTCATGCATGATTTAAATTACATTTTTTTTACAATAATTCTTTATTCTGTACTCATTATTCAGGAAAATAATATAGAAATAAAAACCTTCAATTGATCAGATCAGAATAAGAAAAAGATAAACGAGTAAATAATAATAATAATAATAATAATAATAATAATAATAATAATAATAATAATAATAATAATAATAATAATAATAATAATAATAATAATTATTATTATTATTATTATTATTATTATTATTATTATTATTATTATTATTATTATTATTATTATTATTATTATTATTATTATTATTATTATTATTATTATTATTATGGAAAATAATCCATAAAATTTAAAAACATAAAATAATAAGTAGCACAACACAACTTATGTAGAAATGTATACAATATACTTGAATACATAGAATTGTCCGCCACCCCCACCCCAAAGAAAAAAAGATTACTTATTCATTGGTAATACTCTTGAGATATTGAATTTTAATTTGAGGAAATTGTTTTAAAAAATATCAAATATTAAAGGTTTCTTTTTGAGTTGGAAAACTTTTATATTATATATTGGAGTACCCACCAAAATATAGTTACAGGAAAAAAGTTAAAAAATTTCTAGGGTTATAAGATGGAATTCTGATGTACAACAAATTAATGAGATCAATCTTACCATGAATTATACTGTGAATAAATTTAATCTACTGTAAATTTCTTCTTTCAACGAGGGAAATTAATTGTTTCAAAAGAGTAGCATTGTAGGTTAAGGTATTAAATTTCAATTTAAATCGAAGCCAAGCCAAAAACGAAATTTGAATAACTTCAATAGCTTGGAAGATTGAGATCAAATTCCTATGCCATTTCAAAGCAGCATATTTTAAGTGGAATCTAACATAAGCACAATATACAACTTTACAGATTAAAATATCTTTGGAGTCTTCTAAAATCCATTTGATAAGGCTCAAGATCTTATCAAATGTTTTCAAGTACTGATTCTTGAGACTTTAGTTGATGTTCTTGTATGTTGATGATCTGTATTCCTAGACCAATTTCTAACATAATAAATTTCACTAACATTTTTATTAATAGGCCAGCTTACTCGAGTTTAACTTCTCTTTTTAGTACCTAAGCTATATGAGACGAAATCTATTGCTTTAAGTGTGATCCTATCCACTGCTCTGGCTTGAATCCGAGGCAGACATGCACCACCATCGAGGTAGTATTTCTTCATATATAAAACGCATAGTTGGAAAAATTAATGAAAAAATCATCGGAATGTAAAATTTGAAAGTTAATCGGTTATAATGTATAAATAAAATGGTAACTATACAATGAGAATTATTTTGAGTTAGGAAAGTTGGTATAAAATTTAATGTGTAAAATTAAAGGTATGGAAAAGTTAATTAATTTTTATGAAAAGTTACGTTTCTCAAACAAAACTGATAATTACTAAAAATAAAATAAAAATTTCCTAAATTGAGAAAATAATCAACGAAATTACGTATTTTCAGTATGATAATTTGCATATCTGTTAGTTCTACAAGGAACATCATTTTCAGATTTTATATTTATATAAAATGTAAGTTAGTAATAATGAAAATTATATATTAATGAAAATTATATACCGTGTCCAAGTAATGCCAAATATCAGATAATCTTCAATAATAATATAATATAATAATCTTCAAGAATAATGATTTCGTCGTTATAAAGCCCATAGGTTCATGATCCAGATTTCAAAAAAAGGTTGAGTCATTTTGGAACAAGGGGCTTATATTAATCCATTTTTGTAACGTCCATGACTCAGGTTTCAAGAAAAGCTAGGTTCATTTAGGGGCAAAGGGCTTACATTAATCCATTTTTGTAACACTCATAGCCCAGATTTCAAGAAAAGTTGGGGTCATTTTTGGACAAGAGGTTTACATCGATTCATTTTTGTAGTGGAACTGCCCGTGATTTTTTTTTTTTTAGATAAACCATAAAAGAAATTCTTGCAAAAATTCCATTTCAAGTGGTTGTCGAAAAAAAATAACAATTAATTTCAAATTGTTTTGAATTTATTAATGGTTATCAATTAAAATTAACTCCTGCAAAATTTAATTGGTAAAATTAAAAATTAACAAAATTTTAACTGATTAATTTAATTGTTAACTTTTTAACCAATTAGTTACAAGCCTAATAAAATGAGACAAATGTACCTTTATTGTGCTATCCATAATAGGTTATATCTCAAATAACTATTGTAAATTACATAAATCTGAGAGTTTTTTTTTTTTTTTTTTGAGTAAATTAGGGTAAACTCAGTTTGTGTAGACCGCCATGGCTCAGTGGTAAAGGATCTCTGGTGCTCGCGGTCCCTGATTCGATCCCAGCTAGCGCCAACTTGACTTTGTGGTGGACAAACACCGTGTGAGTGGGTTTTCTCGGGTTTTTCCTGTTTCCTTCCACTTTATTCATTGCACTATTGCATTCATTTCTCGTCATCATCGTCTCCTTTTTAGCCTAGCTGGCATAACTGTTGGATGTAAAACTGAAAGATTTCATTTTCAGTTTGTGTAGACTGGAAGTAAATAGATAATCAGTGCCCTTCTTGTGTATCAGCTTTTAATATTTCTTCCACTTACTTACAGATATTATCTGAAGCTCTTGCAAATGCTCGGATGGGAAGAACTTGCATAATTGCTTCATCTCACCTTTCTCTGGTTCAAGATGCCGATTTGATATACGTAATGAAGCATGGAATCATCATGGAATATGGAACCCATGAAACGCTTCTGAATAGGAAAGGATACTATTTTAAATTGTATTCGTGGCAGAATCCTGAAAGATATTCTGTTCGTGAAGTCTCGCCAAAAGTGATAACAGCACACAAAACTATATCACCTCAAACCTTTTTTAAAGGCTCATCGAAACCGGTACCTATGCAGAGTTCACGAACCCAATCGGCTTTCGCGACTGCCTTAAGAAACCTCTCAGTCTCCAGGCAAAGTATGACAATTGGAACAATTAGTTCTAACCTCCAAACAGCATCCGAACAATTGTCATGTGAAGCCGTGTGGTCTTCCTCGAAACCAGTTCTTTCAAAGAATCAATTCTCGAATGCAACCATAAACACTACAAAGCATAATGTTACGTCAAGTACAACATGCAATCTGACGTTGGAACAGTTCAATGATAATACTCGCTCAAGTTCTGAAAGTACAACGAAAAGAAGTGAAGATGAAATTTGCAATGATATTTATCCGAATTAGATTAGCTCAAGAATAGTACTTTTAAAAAATGTATATGAAACTTTATAAAAATTGATACTTTATAAATCGCTTTCTTTTGTTTCATTGAATGATAATGTGTGTGATGTTATTTTAGAATATGTGTGAGTGCATTATATTATTTTGCCAAGTGAAATCCAACATTTGCATGTTCTATAAGATGTGTATTAATAATTTTGTTTTGCAGAAATATTAAAAAATTATGTCTTTATTATCAAATAATTTATATCATTAGTATTCATATTTGAAACGTCGATTGTTACAGTCATAATTAAGCTCGAATGATCGTGGCAAATATTTTCACTTTAACCAACAATGAGTGCACTGCGTATGTTATCATTATAGCTATTATTGTTATTATCATTAACTTGTATCTAGGTTTAAACCGGTTTCAATTTAATAATTTGACGGACGTCTCTGGCAAGTACAGATTATATTTAAACAGTTGCCCTGACCATATAATAGGTGTCTACTATTACTGATTTTTGTAGCTTTGTTAGAAGATGTTTTGCGTTTATCTGCTCAAGTTGCGTCATGGTACTTTTAGGAACAATCACAGTAGCTGAGATAATGATTAGTCTTACTGTAACCTTCTGATATTTCCGTAGCTTTTTGATTTCGTCTACCGAGTGGGGCGGATCCAAACCCTTACCGAGAGGGTCACTCCTCAGATACTGTCCTCATAGGTCCGGGATGGGATATTTGTATCCTAAAGTTCTCTCGTACGTCAAGAACAGATGAGGTAGTGTAGGCAATCCTTCCTCCCAGGTTTCTGAAAGGATGCAGGATCCATGGTACTACCGGAGGAGCATTCCTTCCAAATAGCCATGTTTTTAAAAGAAGATAGCCTACATCAATCATTGGGTACGGTAATTTTGTTGTTATTAGAGAGAGTGCCGTATTACTCGGACGTCCCTACCGACGGAAGGTGTGGTGATTCTTCCCAATTGATGACCCACAAGTACGAAGGGTTCGAGAGACAACTTAGCTACAATGTGTATGTGGTACCTCAACATGTAAGAGAGGAAGTCCCGTATTGCCTGGACAGTCCTACCGGGGAATGAAGTCTTGGTGGATTCCTAAATGACCATGTCTGCGAAAGCGGACAGCCTACATCAGTCATTGCTTCCGGTAACGAACGGAGTATTTCTACCACAACTAGAGAAGGTCCGGTATTGCTTGGACGATCCTAGCTGGGGGTAAGATTAATCTATTGACTGGAGGGTGACTAAACGATGACTGAAGAAAGGTGTCAATCGTAGGTATCTGGGCAACGATTTCCAATTTCAATGGAAGGGTAGAATCTCTCCAGGAAAAGGAACTGGCCTCAAACCCAAATAAGCCATTGGATCTGGGATGAGATAAGGGATTATCTCAACTTACCTCTACACGGAAGTTTGGTTGCCATGAACGAAAGAGGCAGGCAGGTCCGGGAATGCTCAAAACCCCCATAATCATCTGTGGCTCTCGGAATTGAATGGTTAAGTCGTACGATTCGGTAGCTGATGTTCAAACTGGTGGGAGATGAGCTTGCCTTATAACGCTTGGGCATCATATATACAGAGTATGGAAGGACCTGACTTGCTAGCAGGGCCTATTCGACCAGTCGGATAAACTGGTAGGCACTCAGTTCTTCGGTCTGGCCACGCAGTGAGCGTACTTTACTCTCCTGGCGTAAGACATAGGGTTACATGCTTTTCGAGCAATCAAGCTAGAGAGAAAAACCCTGATCGTGTACGAAGACTAATATCCAAGATACAGCAAATACGGGTCGGATGGTTAAATGTATTGGCCAATAAATTAGGGTGACAGGCAGCAACTCGTTATGCCTTGGCGTTATACCGTTCTCCATCTAATGTGTGTATTTTTCTGTAAGTGCTCTTATGTTCTGGCCACCCTGTAAAGTAATACAGAAAACCACTCATATCTCCCTTCCCGACAACTTCCCTTAACGAACAAGACCATTTAAATACAACAGCAATTTCACTTGAAAAAATGCCAGCGATTCCACTCGTCAGATAGGTATTAATTAAACATATGATTTAAGGATCTTGCAAGTTTATGACTTCAGAAGTAAAATACCTTATTGAATTTTATTTTTGTGATATAGCAATAAAATTCTAATTGAAGTTTTATTCTTGAATCTGGTTGATACGGATTCAGTAATTGTAAGTCATTATACGTAGTAATAAGGAAGTCCATAATGCTTTTGTCAACCTCAGGGTTGTACTTGTATCTCTATTGGCTAATATAAGGTCATTCTCAAAATTAGCAAGCAAAATATTCTTAAAATTCTAGTAGTTAGCAAACCATTATTAATGGCTTTAAACCAGACTGAACAAGATGGCAACAAGACATGAGGTAAGATTTTAAAATAGTTGGACTTACTAATTCCTATTAGTTCACATTCCTCTTCAAATTTTTCTATAAATGTACTTGCCGGTATGCCATCTATTCTACCACTTAATTTAGTTAAGAATCTAATATTTAGTTAAGGATCTGTAAATTTTACCGGTACATTTGCATATTTACTATTATTAGATCTTACAGATCTTATTTTTCTAGACTTTACGTGCGTACAGCTGTGCATTGCCATTTCCTCATCCTTTTCATTACCAGTATCTAAGCTGGTATCTTCTCTTACTGTAACTTTGGGTGAAATTCTGCCTTCAAGTCCACATCTTAGAACTGCCTGTTGAGATTCGGAAAGGATTACAATACGTTGTGACTCCTGAATAACTTCTCTAGTTGTAATCTGCCTTATTGGAAGATATTAATTTATTTTCGATGTTCGAAACTTCCCTTTGTAGTTCTGAAATTTGTACAGAATTGGTATCTATTCGTGTTTCAATACCATCAAACTTGCATTTAAAAAAAAAAAATAATAAACACTTCTGACCAGAGTATATACACTTGTTTATTAAAAACTAAATTCCAGTGTAGAGCTCCTCCGTGGCTAAGCGGTTAGCGTACGCGCCTTTGGTGTGGGAGACCCGGGTTCAATTCCCGGCGGGAGCTCATGTGGTTCGGATTCCACGTTAATCAGTAGGTCCACGTCTCATATAGCCTCGCTGCTGAACGGGACGTTAAACTCAAAATCAACTCAACTCAATTCCAGTGTAACAGTTTCGACAACGTAACGTTGTCGAAACTGTTACACTGGAATTTAGTTTTTAATAAACAAGTGTATATACTCTGGTCAGAAGTGTTTATTATTTCTTTAGTGAGTTCCAGAGTCGTGATGGATAGAGTTGCTTGCATTTTAAACTTTGTGATAACCGTATTATAAGAGCTTAGCATAATGGGATTGCTCCAATTGCTCTAATTTTGCATTTATGTGTCCCACTGATTGGGTTTGTGATCGTTCTTATTGTTCTAATTTGTAATCCAATAATTCTTTCTTCTGATGAATAAAATTCAGAAAGTTCACATTGAAAGTTGAATTACTTTCAGGTGATTGTTCGTCACCATGAATATCCAGAACAGATTTCGAGTACCTCATCTTTGGTGTATAGTATATTTTACGTTGACTCCGTAATAATATGTAATCCGTTTTTTGATAGATTTACTCTTCTTCAGTCTACCAAAAGGTATTCCCGGGCGGAAACATCATAAATTATAACAGTATGTATGCAAGCGCGTAGCTAGGATTTCGTAATAGAGGAGGGTCCGTGACATGAGATACTCTGGTTATCACACCAGGGACTCGATCATTCTAAACTATTTTACTGGCAACATATAGCCTATTGGTTCGTTTAGCCAGGACTTCGTAATGGAAGGGGGGGGGGATGGGGCGTGACATGAAATACTGTGGTTATCACACCAGGGCTCGATAAATCTAAACTATTTTACTGGCAATATATTTTGGTTTGTTCATCTCGAGTAAAAGAATATAAAAAAGTATTGAAAAATATTTTACAATATCTATGTTCCTTCCTCTGTTCACTCAAATATAACAATTTTTCTTTCATTATGACCCCAACTATTATAAAAAGTACATACTCAATAATGCCTTGTAAAAGATGTTACAATATCTGCGTTTCTTTCTCTGTTGAATCAAATGTTAATAAAACTTTCTTTCCATATAAATTTTTGTTTTTATTATTCCGTCAACTACTGTCTGTTCCAAATAACAAGTTAAAGGAGCAGTAGGAAACTGTTTCTGAAATAACATGTTTTATACTGCAGAGGAGCGATGACGAAAAATTATGATAAAAGATGTCTCCACTATTTCAGAACGCTTGCTGTAGCTTTTTTTTTATTTTTAACGCTGATTCTTTTTTTCTCGTTTCTTTTTTTGTTTCGTCCATCCTTATTTTTTTTATTTCTGCTTTCGAAAGGGGGGGGGTCCGGACTTCCCCCTTGGATACATGCCTGTATGTATGTTATATATATATATATATATCACCACAGTTCAAATTGTTAAAATCTTAAATCTTGTACTCCATTAACCAATTAAAGGATTACACACTTGATTCAAATATGTAGAATCCTATACTTCAGAAAAATATTTCAAATGTGTACAATTCACATCTATATTAATGGATGTCTTTATTATTATATATATATATATATATATATATATATATATATATATATATATATATATATATATATATATATATCTTGATTACTTATAAACAAAAACCTAATCACGAAAACGTTACCTTGGCAACCAGATCACTGTTCTACCAACTAATCAAAAAACATTTTACATCTAACGGTTGAAAAATAAATATTTAAAGAGTAAGATTATTCATGACATACATTATATCATTTTTTCTTCATCTTCTTTTATGTTGCTAGTGCCAAGTGAAATAACATTTTTGCCCTGAATATTAAATAAAATATACAGCATTATAAACTTTGTATTGAACAAAACAAACTGAATATTGAACATTAAAATTAAATGATTCAAATTAACAAAAAATGGCTACTTACCAATGAATCCTTCCTTCGGAAGCCTAAATATTTTCCGTACGTTTGGGAACGACAAGCTGGTTCCGTCTTCAGTGGCAAGGTAACAACGATAAAAACGGATAGGAGATAAAAGGTGTAAAACAAGGGATACATACCACTAAATAAATGTAACGTAAAGAATGGATGAATGACTTACCATTATGCCGATGACATTTTACTACTTGTACGTGACGAAAATACACTTTTACAAATATTTGATCAATTCAACAATCAGCATTCTAGGCTGAAGTTCCCCTCAAACGTGAATCTGATAACTGTTTTCCAATTTTAGACTTACTGATTACCCGATCACACAATAAATTTATAACAAAAGTATATCGAAAACCTAATGCAGGCACTACTTACATACATCAACAGTCAGCTCATCCACCACTCTACAAGGTCAATATTTGGAAAAAATTCTTTCGCAGGGAATTATTAATTTGTGATCGTCCAAATAATCTTAATGACGAAATACAGTTTTAATACAAAATTGAAAAAAAAAAAAAAAGAAAGAAAAAAGAAAGAAAGAAAACAACGGTTACAAGTTGCGTATTTTACGAAAGTGGTTTAATCAGACACGTAGATCGGTGTAAGCCTCTAAAACAGTTATTTCCAAAGAAACAAAAACTTACTTTCCACAATTATCGACAAAAATTCAACGTATTCTTGCAAAGCATAACATATATGCTTGTAGTATTTCTCCGAAAAGTCTACAAAAACGTCTCACCGGATTGAAAAGCTATTTTGTTGATCCACCAAATAAGCCACCATTTTACGTGAATGTGACTCCTCATATAGGCCAAACGAAACTCAATAGTAATACTGGAATTAAAGAATATATTAGACAATCAAAAAAGTCACAAGAAGAGGCCATGTTGGGATTGGCGCTTCAATTAAAACAACATTCACATAATATAAAACAGGTTAATGTAATAAGTTCAGCAAAAACAAAGAAACAACGGGAGATTAAAGAATCATCCTTTATTCATGAATATAAATTTGCCTTAAATCTTGATACTGGCAATATTGATAGAATTTGGTTACCTGCCTTTGATGCATATTTTGAATCTGGCAAAGTGACGTAACAGACATTGCGCTTCCTTTGATTCAGTTCATTCTTTTGCGCCTTGTTCAGCTGGTGACATTTCAGGATCCATCCTTTACGTTACATTTATTTAATGGTATGTATCCCTTGTTTTACACCTTTTATCTCCTATCCGTTTTTATCTTTGTTACCTTTTTTACTGGAGACGGAACCAGCTTATCGTTCCGAAACGTATGGAAAATATTTAGGCTTCCTAAGGAAGGATTCATTGGTAAGTAGCCTTTTTTTTTTTTTTTTTTTTTTTTGTTGTTGTTGTTGTTGTTGTTGTTAATTTGAATATTAAGCAATTTGTTTTTCATTTCAAATGTGTTTCACAATATTAGCCACAGGAAAGAGAGGAAAATATTAAAATAATAATTATTGGAATTAAAACTAAAACATTTGAGAATAATTTGAGTAAAAACGGAAAACGACTCAACTGTCTTGTAATTTTTAAAACTCAATTTATATAAACGACATTTGCATATCTAACAAAGAACACCATCAATCTCCAAGTAATTTCCCTGAGGGCATTCTGTTACTTTCCTTACATATTAAGGTAGTGTGGATAAAGATGATCCTTGTTTCCAATATCTACTTCAAATATTTTCCTTATTGTTCACAAAGCAAAAATTAAATAGGTCATTTTAGTAGTCCCCAGATTTGCGAGCACATGAAACACTCTGCGTTCAGAAATAACATGAATGACGTTAAGCACCAGGTATGAGACTCTGCAAACAAGTTCTTTGGGGCCAATGTTCCTCTTCATGGAAACAAAGTCCTTGAGGGAACACGCCCCTTTGCCCCCTTGTAATCTGTGCCAATGCCACTTACTGTGGTACATATAGCTGCACGTCTTTGATAGACTTAGGAACAGATACATTGGAATGTAGCAGGACTGGAAACATGTAATGTGATCTGATGAGTCATGGTTTTGTCTCAATTTCAACGATCAAGATGTTGAGTGTATCCAAATTCCAACATAGCCTGTAATGAATGGAGGGTTTTCTTTCAAGCTGGAGAAGATTCTGTAATGATGTGAGGTATTTTATACCGTGACTTGTACCCAATCTTACAGGTAAATGTGAACATGAGCAAGCTTGTTTAGTTGGACATGTCCATGATGAATATGCTACAGATTCTTTTATTTTTCATTATGACAGCTAAGGTATTCACAGGGTTCCAAGCATTTTTATATGGTTTGAGGAACATTCAGCCTCCATGCTATATTTGGTCTGTCCTGAAAAGTCCTGAGATTTGAACCCAATTGAAAATCTAGGACTAGTTGGAGCAGTGGATGAAACGCAGAAGTAGGAATTGTGCTAGTATTGCGAGATGTACTGGTGACAGAGTGGATTCTGCAGCACATTGTGTAGTGACTTCTAAACAGAATCCAGGCGGTTATTAGGTAAGTTCTAATAGGGCGATAACTTTTGGCCGTTGTGTGCTAAGCTTATGTCATTAACTACTTTCATTTATTAACTCGCGAAGAATGTTTAAATTTTCCACTATCTGGAATTTTAATTCTAATACAGTGTTTGGTATGTGATCCTTTAAACTGGCTTTAATATTGTAATGTGTTCCTTTAAAGTTATGCACTGTTTAAGAGTTGCCAGTTATAAATTTCGATGAAGAAATACAAAATATGAATATGCATATAGGTCTTAAATAATGCAAAATATGAATATGGATACAAATGAAAAAGTATTGCAAACTTTCACTTCTGTTTGTATATGCCTTACATTATTACCTACATAGTGCAGACCTGTATTATTTTTTATAACCATCTAGGAATATCTTTCTTCACTATCCTTTATTGTCTTCGTAATATCAAATAAATTATATATTTTAAAATACAATTTTGTTACAATTACTCTAATGTGTTAAAGCTGAAAGGTTATACAAATTAAAGTAATTGAAGTATGTAAAAATAATTATATCTTTATTCTTCATTTACATTTAGTTTACAATAAAAATATAATACATTGTTTGTACTTTGTGAATTTTATCCTAAAGCGTACAACATATTAACAAACATTTATGAATGGCTGCTTCATAAGACATAATAAAAGCTTAAATTATACAGTTACGCAAATGTTGAGATATAAAATATAATTATGAAATTATCACATACTTTAGATGTTCTGTCATTTATAGACTAATATACTTTGTCCTCAAATTCTCGCCATTACAATTGATGGCACTATCAAGTAGGTGAAAACTGTCGAAAATGGGAAAAATGAGAAAATAATGCATGGTAGTACGGATTTTTCTAATTCAACGAATATATAAATCCCGTTATGAATCTGTTTTTCCCATTTTATCTAATATTTGACATTTTTCATCGTTCTGATAATGCAATCTACTATTTGGCGAAAATTCAAAATGGATGAACCCTTCTATAAATGATAGAACATGAATTAAATGCTTTTCAGCGTGATAACACATTATAACGCGAGAACATTTAGACAATCACGAATCATCTTAACGAAGTTTCTGTGTATGATTTAACAAATAAGAAATATTTTGTCTTTCCGATCCATAAGAATTATACTGGGTATAAACTTGTCTCATTCTGAACAATGAATCAATTTTTTAGTTATTTGAGATAGTGTTGCATAAAATGTATTAAATTTTACTTACTTTTCTGAGATTATTTGAATTTACTTTTCACTGAAAAGTACTTCTAATGTAGGTTTTAAATTTACTCATAGCTTTATAAAACATTCAAAATATGTTAATATATAATTTTAATTCAACAAAGTGAACATGCTTCTGTTTCAATTTATTCATATAAAATCACGCAAGTTTATTATGTACATGTTGCTTCCGAAATTATATCGTCTACAACGTGTGTCATGCTGTTTTTACATATTGTATATAAGCTGTATATTTTTAGAATAACTTTATGAACGTTAAAGGAGTTCCACAGTATGTGAATACATTTTAGATAAAATATTTATTTATTCTTTTAAGTAGCAAAGAATGCTCAAAGTACTAGGAACGTAGGAAATCAATAACATTATAATATCTTATCTCGGGAAAGGTATAATGCTCTAAATTATCATTTTCTCATTGTTACTGGAAAAGCACTGAGATTTCTAATGAATGATATTCTTACAGCTTTTATTGAACTTTTCTCTTATCGAAGATATCTGCTATAGAGATTGTGAAAATAAACAGATCCTATACTTAACAGACAATAAAATACTGATATAGGTCTGTAACATTGAAAATGCTGAAGGGGGAAATTAAACATGGCAATAACCATTATGTCAGTTATTCATAGATGTACAATTTAAATAATTAGGTTGATACTTTTCTTTATTTATGCCTATTATAGTAGATAAGCTATTCTAAACTTAAGAAAACCCAATCCAACGATGTTGATTAATCTAGATAATATTTATCACATAAACCTAGGGGAAGATTTAAATTATGGCATTAGATAGTAACTATATTAGATAGTAACTAATATAGTTATAGTATATTAGATAGTAACGTTATTAGATAGTAACTACTAATGCTAAACTAGAAAGCCATGTACCAGTTTTATATTACGAGCATTTATAAAATTGGAGAAATTTTATATGTTTGTCAGTGTTTGAAACACTATAATTCACTTAAATAAGAATTCATTTCTTAAAAATGAATTCTGATTATTTGGACTTTTCAAAAAATGCAAACATAATAATATTATTAATACTATGCCAATTTCAATCGCATGCAAAATTTTTTCCCATTTATAGTTTTTTTTTTTCTTTCTTTCTAGTGAATTCTAAAACAATTGAAATACTAGTTTAATCTTCGCTGTATTAATGAGAACCATGTTTCTTACAGCATAGTTTAGAAAATTGTACCAAATAGATCTCTTCATTCCAAAGTAATTCACATAATTTTAGCAGCAAAAATACAGTTTTGGAATATTATTATATGACAAGATACTTTAAACCTTATCCTCAATCGTAGTTCTGCTTTGATTCAGAATTATTTATTAAGGGAGATATGTTGGTATTTTTCCATTCTGGAATTTTACTATATGTAAATAGATATAAAATTATATAAATATTTTTAATTGTGCTACAAAATAAATGCAACCTTTATTCACATTTACCGGTTGAACTTAGATTGTCTTTAAGATTGCTTCGTTGTTTTGAAGTTACTAATTCTGGATTTTATTTTGTTTGCGTGGCTGCTTTCAAGTTAGTGAGTTTAGATTTTTTTAAGGTTGTTTGGTTGGTTGAAAGTTGAAAATCTTTTTTCAGCTCCAAGGGTATATGAGACGTGAATATATAGCTGGATTTCGAATCACATGAGCTACCTCCAGGAATCGAAGCAGAGACTCGCATCAAAGATGGTAATATTAATTGCTTAGTTATGAAAAAGCCCGCTGGCTCTTCTTTTTTTTAAAAAAAAAAAAAAAAAAAAAAAAAACATTCTGTTTAGTGTTTTAAATATAGATGAAGAAAATGTCTGTATATACTAGTAGTGAGATGTCTATAGACAACTTAAAAGAGAATGAGTTTATCCTCTAAAAGATAAAATATTATACATTGATGTATTAAGAATTGACAGTGTTTCTAGAGAAGTTTTCGTTGTTCAGTACCAATATGGGATTAATCTATAAACTCTTAAATCTCTCGTTTCTTTGTACTTTTATATCTCCTTGCGGTTAAGATATAAAAGTATTCTCAAGCCTTCATTCGTAAATGGAAAACAGGACAAAGGCTATCCGATACTGAACTGACAAATAATGATCAAATAATACTGATTAATGGAAAGTAAAATAACTCTGTAAGTTACATTAGATTACTTTGACATCGTATCTAAATACTGAAGGAAATCTAAATAAAAAATGTACACTCTCATATTAAATAAACAGGTACATTTAAATCGGTATATATATATTAAGGAAGGTTTTGATGTTAACTTTTTTCTTGTCTTCACGTATCACGTCCAACACTTCTTCTTGAACAAACTTGCCAGAATTGACGACTTCACCTATTCTAAGGCTTTGGCACAATCCACTAAATGCTCTCAACAATATTATGTTGCTATGTAGAGTGTCACTAAAGAAATTCTCATTTTTTATCTTTTCCTTCGCTTGCTTTTTGAAGTTTGTAATACAGTCCTTTTCTTTTCATTAGCTCTTGATGTGTACCGGCTTCATGAACTAGACCATTATTAATTACACAAATTACATCTGCGTCCTGAATGGTAGACAGTCTATGTGCAATGACTATACATGTTCGACCTTCTTTTGCTTTATCCAGTGCTTCTTGTACGACCTATAAAACAAATATATTTACTTTTAACAACATATTGTAATGATAACCCAATAAGACAACATATCTCAAAGAGCTTTTAGCACATAGTTTTAAAGAAAATAGCTCAAAGTACTTTATACCAAATGAAGACGACTTTTCAAACCCTTTTCATTTCTTCCAGATATCACCAATAGAAAACTTCCTTTCTGATGAACTAGGAAGGATAGTTTAATTGAGAGGTCAAACAACTGAAACATCGTAATGAAATTTCATATCAAATAGGTCTCATATACGTATATATATATATATATATATATATATATATATATATATATATATATATATATATATATATATATATGTGTGTGTGTGTGTGTGTGTGTGTGTGTGTGAAATTAAATTTTACGGCCCTCGGTTATGCCGAAAAGGCTAAAGGAGACGGTGATAATGAGAAATGAATTAAATCGTGGAATGAAGAAAGTGAGAGGAAACGGGAGAAAACCCACGTACACGGTGTTTGTTCACCACAAAGCTCACTTGGTGCGAGCTGGAATCGAACCAAGAACCACATACACCAGAGGTGAACGCTCTACTACTAAGCCACCGCCGCCCCGATATATATATATATGGGATGGACCATTTATGGGATTGATACTCCCTTGTAAATTTTACACTAATAGACAAAGAACGCTGAAATTTTGCACCATGAAAAATATCAAGAGCGGGGCATTATTTGACATATTCTGAGATACCACAAGGTGTTGCCAATCCAACTTAAAGTTATTCTTTTTCAAATTACATTACATTAGGCTATTACATATTCCACATCTACATGTAAAAGGAAAACATACAGTACCAACTGAACGTACACTGCTGTAAACTAAGGACGCTATAGTATCACAACATCGAAAAACAGCTAAACTTCGGAGAGTTCTACAACAGTAATAAACAAGTGAAACGGAGGGGGTAATGTACATCAAAAGTACCTTCATGTCGAATATTACTGTCATTATATGACTGATTACGAACAAGTAAAAACAAAGTTACAAGAAATTGAAAATTTGACTTTTTTTTTCAAAAGAATTTTACTTCAAGAAAGTGTTTAGATAAATATCATATCGAATTACGTACCTCTTTTCCAATAGACATAAAGATCATAAACGTTTACAGCAATTTGATATTCTAAATCATTAGGAAGTTATGAAAAAAATTATAAAATTTGATATTTTGTTTACAATGGTATATTTATGGAAACTTTTTAAAACATTTTTTGATTTACTTTGCTTCTATAACATTATAACAACACTTTTTGTAGGTGTAATTACAATAAGTTTTCGAAATTACTTAAATTTAAGCAGGTTGCAAAGTTTAATAGTTTTCACAATATCTCCAGGATAGTTTGAGATATCGAATTGTTGTAAACGGTGCTGTGATCTACTGAAAACCATGTATGTAACTGGAAAAGGTACTTATTTAAGCAGTTTTTCGAAATAAAAGCTTTTGAAAAAAGTCAAATTTTCAATTCTTTCTAACTTTGTTTATATCCATTCGAAATCCGTCATATCATTATCATAGTATTACACACTGAAGTACTTTGGATGTACATTGCCCCGTCTGTCTCATTTTAGTTATTACAGCTATCAAGGCCACCAAAATCTGGATGTTTGTGACATTATAGCATCCTTAGTTTGCAACACTGCATGACAAGTGGTATTGTATGTTTTCATTTTACATTTAGATTTGAAAGTGTAGTAACTTGACATAGTGCTATATATATATATATATATATATATATATATATATAGCTTCCTACTGTCCCTGTGCTGGTGTAGGATCCTATGGTGAATGCAGATGGTAAAGGGTAATTTTCATTGCCCTGGGTCATATTCTCTCAAGGAGATTAGAGAACAGACAGAAAGCAGTGTCTGACAAATAGTATTATTTTCAAGCAATGGTATTTACACAGAAGTATCTGGCAAATAAAGCTTCAAGCCTTTGTCGTTTCATATGTGTTGTGAACCATGAAAACTACAGTATCAAACAGTAAACACAGTAAAAAAAAAAAAATGTCAGACGGAATAAAACTACTGATAGAATTAACATACGTTACTAGATTTTTCAAATTCTTTTCTTAAATACTTTTTGAGCCTTTCGTATCAAATAAAATTCATTATTTATAGAAGGAAAATGTATTATTAAATAATATTTTAATCTTTACATTTTCTGTTTAATATGCTTTAATTCTATTGGTTTCCATTCTTACCTTTTCGCTTTCTGCATCAAGCGCTGATGTTGCTTCATCTAATAATAGAACACGAGGATTCCTAACCAATGCTCTTGCAATAGCTATTCTTTGCTTTTGACCACCAGAAAGTTGAGTTCCCTTCTCTCCTAGACCCGTATTGTAACCCTGAAATATTCAGTGATTTATACAAATAAATACATAATATAAACTATATACTTTTTATTAATAGTAAATATTTAACTACACAATAGAATAACACTGAGAGTAGCAAAAGATGTTGAGTCAGTGTAGGTTACTTATTGGGCGGTTTGTGAAATCATTGAATCGGAAATCAAGCATTTGCTCTTTAACATTATCCGTTGAGCGAAATCATTAAATCGGAAATCAAACATTTGCTCTTTAACATTATCTGTTGAGCGAAATCATTGAATCGGAAATCAAACATTTGCTCTTTAACATCTGTTGAACGAAATTGAATCGGAAATCAAGCATTTGCTCTTTAACATTATCGATTGAGCGAAATCATTGAATCGGTGCAATTTTAACATGTAAAATACCAAGTAGACCCAATGTTGGGAAATGATATTTTAGCCCCAACCTGTGAGAACTACGTAATTTGTATGGAACTATCAAAATTGAGAAGTTTGTTAATTCACTTTTAGAAATTTCGAATATTATCGTAGACAAGATGTTCGAAGTAACAGTTGACTAAGTTTTTTTTTTTTTTTTTGTGCTAGCCTTTTTCATTGCAGAATTGTTTGCCAACGTTGCCGCAATGATTTCTGCTACTGGGAAAAGTTCGATCAATTTTGCATTGATTCATGAAAATTGAATTGTTTGTATTGTTTTCTAAAACAATTCTGTATTTTTAACATTAACATTTGAATGAAATCAAGTAAAATTAAAACTATTATTTAATACTTCAATGAAACTACTTTGTACTTTTAACACGCCAAAGAAATTAAGTATATGTATATGTATCGCAATTTTGTTGTTTAGCACTTGATTGATACTACGTAAGTAGCACTCGAATTATATTTTTTCTTTCATCGAATATTATAAGTGTAAAGATCCAAACGGCTTAGGGTGTGCACAACACACAGCTCACATGGTAAATAGACACAATATGTACGAAACGTAAAGAGAAAGTATATTTCAACAAACTAAACAAAAAAAGATGAAAGAATAATATGAGTGTGAGCCTTTGGAAGATAAATACCCATAATAAAAGTCCTGTCTGAATTGACTTCAAACAAGATAGAATTACATGATTTTTTTCCCTGAGGGATGAACCTTTGGGCTTCTTACGCTATAGAATAGAATGGTACCATTGGTACACTATAGAATACATTTGAACTGATAACTTTATTTGCGAAGTTTTACTTTCTCTTTTATCCAAAAGATAACAACAGTTTAATTAAAAACAGATCCAAAGTTCTGAAATCGCAATACTACTTTCTCATTTTATATTATGGAATTAATAGTGTCAGTATGATAATATTTATATATGTTTTGTATTATATATTTGGTTATGGAAAATTCGTGCAGAAATCGTAAAAGAACATGCCTAGGTAAGACATTTCATGTATTGCCATAATTAAGATTGTTTTATCATGAATATGTTATATAGAAAGAATACATTTCTTTATGTATTTCATTTCGTGGAAAAGCGCTAAGACTCCATTAGGAAATAAAACATTGCTTTTACAACTAATGACAGAATATAGTTGTAGTTGTGCACACATAAGATTCTAAATATATGCGTATATTGTCAATATACGAGGTGTGTTCAAAAAGCATCGACTTTCTTCAGTGTAGATGCAGAGGAGACACTCATGCGCAGTCGTGATTTTTTCCCTCCCGCCGAAAGCGTTAGTTGCTGCCAGTCGAGCAATGAGTGAAGACGTGTAGTGAGCGGACACCGGATTTCAGTTTTCTTGTAAAATGACATAAAAACTTGAGCAGCGATACTGCATCAAATTTTCCCCAAAACTTGGCTCTACACAAGTAGAAACCATTCAATTGAATCGGTACATTCAATTTTGAGCATGAGGAGAGTGTCCACGAAATTTGATTTAGGCTTTGGGAATTCTTGTGTGTCCTCAGGCTCCCTACCCACCCAACGTGGTTCCGTGTGACTTTTTGTTATTGCCCAAGTTGGAAAACCCACTAAAAGGGACCCGATTTGAGTCAAGAGAAGATATCATGCGAAATGCGACGGCACAGTTACTCACCATTTCCAAAACCTGCGTTCCAGAAGTGTTTTCAACAATTGCAAGAGCGCTAGGAGAAGTGGGTGCATTACCAAGGAGACGACATTGAAGGGATTAGTGTTTTGAATTTTCAAATCAATAAATTTATTTTTGACAACCAAAGATTCGATACGTTTTGAACACACCTCATATATTGAGGAAAGCTGTCCAATATTCTTTAACGATGCATTCATCCTTTAGCCAGATATGGTCTTTGAATATACAGTAAAAATCTACGATCTTGTACGCATATATCTATATATTATAAAAGTTCTATAAAATTCAGGCAAATGCGTAAATTCCAAACGTAAGGATTTCACCATTGTCAAAACAATACTTTTATGGAAATACTCTAGTGCATACTTCACATATAATTGAGGTCAATATTTATTTCGAAAAAAAATGAAAATGGACCTTAGTGAACGAAAAGAAACTAATATCATCAGTTGTTAATATTGACTTTCATTTCAATATTTAGTTAACGCATTATTCTTTAAATACATAAAACGTACACTTACCAATGGTAAAGATGAGATAAAATTATGAATGTTAGCTTGTTTGGCTGCTTGAATAATTTCATCCATTTTCACGACTCTACTATTATCTCCATAAGCAATGTTCTCAGCTATAGTTCTATCAAAAAGGACTGGTTCCTGTGATACTATTCCTATCTGAGATCTTAGAATAGGAAGTCCAAGAGAAAGTATTTCGTTGTTATCCAAGAGCTGAAAGAAAGATAAGAAAGAATAGTTTGTTTCAACGTACATTGTTCCTAATTTAATAAATCATTGAATTGTAAATATTGAACTTTGAACATAATTTATCTTTATGTTTTACTGTTAATATATATCTTGCAATCACCCTAGATTCGTTTCTTAAAAACTAGCAAAATATCTGTCTTTCGCACTGGGAGAATACTTTTCATTTTATACATAAAGGGGTGAAATTGAATTTAGACGGCATCGGAAGTGTCACTGTTCGTCTCAGCTACCCCAAAAACTGTGGATTCTACATTAATAATGATCATTTTTTTATATCTCCCTCTTCTTCAAGTTGTGGGGCTGAATTTGGATTTAAACGACATCGAAAATGTTACTGTTCATCTCAGTGACACCGAAAACTATGAATTCGACACTAATATCGGTCATTTTCGATCATTTTTATATATATATCTCCCCCTGCTCCTCCCGTACGTTGTACCGTCAAAGTGAAATGACGGAAACTACCCCAGGCCCGAACCTCATTTATGTTGAAAATTTGATCGAGATCAGTCGGGTGGTTCAAGATGTGCAAAGTCACAAACATAGTGATTTTCATTTTTACATACATAAATTAGATTTACTACTACTTTCAATTTCTTATAAAGTTTTCTTCTTAGCATAGCTTAAACTATTATCTTCGAGCCTCATATGCAAGAGTTTATATGTACACACAGTGTATAGTGTCAAGTAGTGTCGAGTTTGATCCGAGGAAAAATGAGTGGCCTTTTGTACTCACCAAAAAGTGTTGGGACTGCGGCTTCCACCAAGTGTCGTGGGGATAATTAGGAAGCTACTTGAAAGAAAGAAGTAGCAAACTCTGTAAGCTAGCAATAACGGCAAGGGGAGTCAATGCGCTGCCACACGTCACCCCAAAGGCTTGAATGCTACAAGCTGGGTGGTAGGCCCTGGCCCCTAAGAGTTGTTGCACCAGGAACTTAATTGACATTTAGGGAGACATAAGGCAATTATGGCAGGTAAACGTAAACATTAGCTTTAACGGCATATATCCGAAGGTAACATCTTTTGTTTTAATTTTGATAAATACCATAATAATTCTATGTTTCTTCTATATCATTTGCATGAATTAAGAAAAATCACAAACCCCTGTAAGAAAAAGTTGAAATTTGTGTTTTGAACTCTCAATTGTCAGAGTTGCTCCAAACTTGGGGAAATTATGGCAATGCTTCTTAGATTCTATTGTACTTACATTATACTACGGAAGGTCAATTCACCTAAATGGCCAAAGTTTGTGCGCTCACCTGCTCACGACAATCACTTCTTCCACCAACTGTTGAGCTCAATGTGGTGGCCACGAGCCTGGACTATCGCCCTGCAACGCAATTAGCACTGAAGCAGTGAGCGTCGAAGGTGTATGAGGGAAATTGTAGACCACACCGCTTGACAAGCTTTCCAGAGCCCGCTATGGTGGTGGGACGCCTTCATGCGAGGCCTTGTTTCAGAAGGCCAAAGGCGCAGAAATCCATCGGCGACGGATCTGGTGACTTCACAGGCATGGACAAGAAGGGTATAACAGACATACCAGTCTCCCGGCCATACGCCGATAATACGCGACAGAACTGCGAGCAGTGTGACTGGATGCTTTGTCCATGTGGATCCACACCTTCCGTGTGTCTCTGTAATACAACTGTGGAATGTGCGTTGTTTATAAGGGATCCATGATGTTCGTTTGAAGACTGCATTCACCTTGGCCTTCGAATCCACATGATGCATTGGCAACTTCCCACGGGCGCAGACACCTGCCACCACCACCTGCCTTTCGAAAACTACTCGTGACATTCACGGACAAACTCGCCGCGGTCCTTCGCATCATATAGTGAATAAAAAATTATCCTGGGCTTATTGGTGGCATCAGGGTAGATCCAGGCTTCATCCAGACTGACAACCCACTGCCATTTGTCACCTGAGAGGTACTGTTCATACAACTTTCTGGCGTTCGTGAATCTCTCTTGAATGTGCCTTGGTGATAACTTATGCCTCATCGCCTTATGACATTTTTCCAGTCCAAAATTGTCCTTTATGATACGACATACTATGCTCTGTGATATCCTGCATGAGGTAGCAAGATTGCTTTGGGTGGGTGGGCTCTCCTTCACCACTGATGCCCTGATGTCTATCACAACGCGTGGTGTCCTGGCTTGATATGCCCGTTTCCTTTTCACTCTCACGACTTGATCTTGATATTTAGAGCCGGTACTTTTACGGCGCTGGCTTACCCTTGCTACTGTACGCCTGCTGATATTGTTGCCCCTTGCCGCACACATTTTCACAATCACCGACGCACTGAATTGTGTATCAGAAAGTGCACATATGTACCCTTCCGAATAAGGTGTCATTTTAACAGACATAATAGCTGTTCACCACAACAGCTTCCACACAGTGTTGTACGTGACTTACAAGGAGGGTGTCCGAAGTGTGAATCTCAGATTTCAAAAATGTTTGTGCAGATCGTTAGGGGTCTCATGGAATAAAGATCGGCACAACAAATTTCGGAGGAATCCCATATTTGGGTGGCGCAGTGCCCCATTTTCGATTTTCGGCTTTCGTAGTAAAAATCGGCATTTTGATTTGAAAATTGACTTATTGTTGTCGACAATCGTTATCATTCGTCTTCATTTGCGTAAAGATACTTCAATTGTGGGTCGAAGATCCCTGTGTGGGGGGTCCCCAGTGGCGGATCTAGAAGGTAAAAACTGGGGAAAGCCGACCAAAGGCTATGATACTATATCATGAGTTTACTATAAACTTTCAGAATATATAAATAATAGCTTCAATTGTTTTTGGCGCTAAAAAAAACTGGGAGCTGCTCTCCCGGCACCGGGATAGATCCGCCACTGGGGCCCCCCTCACAAGTGTGATACATATTCCCCCTTCATTTTGACGAGGTGAATCCAAATATGTCAATAAAAGTTTTTTGAGGAGCACATGTGCGGCACAGGTCTCTACCTAGTTTCCGGGATGTCGAATCACAAGTTGAAAGATAACTGAAGGGCTTGAAATAGAACTGAAGGGCTGAGGTTTGGCAGAATTCGTGCTTACTTTATGTATTGTATGTTTTACAGAAATGAAACTGCTCGAAAAAGTGTTCCGCGCAAAGACTTTTGCAGCACCAACTACATTTCAGGAGTGTTATATCTTCGCACTCATCACATTTATGATAGTGTCGTTTAAGGAAAATGAGATACTCACTGGATTAACAAATTCTGGCGGCCTCGCATCTACACATCCGGATTTATACCAACTATATTTGAACACATCATGGTAGTTTGGCGATGATAGTTGTTCATAAACTAGCGATTGCAATTTTATAACGTTGTTACGTTGTGAAGTTGTATATCATTTTTTTGTAAAATTACAAAATCTCTTATTTTCCGTACAAAATTCTTCCATATTCTAAAGCCCCAAATATCCAGTGGTTGTACAGCCCAAGTTGCTCCCGGTGGAATCTGTTTACATCATGTTTTTTTCGTCCGGAATGTGTTGCTGCGTCTCTTTCTCGTTAAAAGATGACCATGAATCTACGAGCAAGACACTTTTGTCCCCTATATTAGGAACCAAAACGTCACGGATCCACTCCTCCAAATGCAGCTTACCCATCTTTCCATATTTTGATACAGATATACAGAAACCTTAACATTTGGGGGCTGAAATAAAGTTTTCTTGGTCTGTGCTCCAAATTTTCCTGTCGGTTCTGGGAATACAATCTATAATGGCCCAACTAATTTTCCACTGGCAGACATAAGGGATATTATCGTATTGCTATGAGATAAGGCATTTTTGGATTGTGCAGAAGCTTCTACTTTTTCCCACCTTGTATGCCTAACATACGATTACAGTACAGTTTCATTGCAAAAACGCTCTGATCGGAATTATAAGTATTGTCTATATCCAATTCCGGTAACGTATCCCTGACTTCTAGCTGGAAAGATATGGCTGAAGTTTCTATTTGTTGTGAAGTGTCAACGTCTGCTCGCCACACGAATTTTGTTATTTCTCGCTACACAATATTGTTTCCGTTTAAAACGGGTGCTGGAACTTTTGGAACCCTTAAAGTTTTCAAGATTAATTTCTTTCGCTTTTTCAATTGCCCATTTCCGAACATCCATGTCATGTACAGGCATGAAGTCTTTTTTGGCTTCAATCCATACAGTAAGCACTGATTCTGCCAAACTTCTATTTCAAGCCCTTAAGTTCTCTTTCAACTTGTGATTCAGCATCCGAGAAACTAGGTAGAGACCTGTGCCGCACGTGTGCTCCACAAAAAACTTTTAATGACATATTTGAATTCAGCTTGTCAAAATGAAAGGGGAACATGTATCACATTTGTAAGGCGGACCCCCCCACACACACATAGGGATCCCTGACCCACAATTGAAGTATCTTTATGCAAATGAAGACGAATGATAACGATTGTCGACAACAATAAGTCAATTTTCAAATCAAAAGTCCGATTTTTACTACGAAAGCCGAAAATCGCAAATGGGGCACTCCTCCACCCAAATACGGGGTTCCGCCGAAATTTGTTGTGCTGATCTTTATTCTATGAGCCTTCCTAACGATCTGCACAAACATTTTTGAAATATGAGATTTACACTTCGGACACCCTCCTTGTTAGTACTGGATTCACGGGCAACTGACTTCTGGTTCCTTCTCCTACGCTGTGCTCGTCATCAGCTCTGTAAAATCGGCCACCTTAGGTGAATTGACCTTCTGTAATGTTTGGGCAGTCATATTATAGACCTAAATGGCGTTTTTAAATGTAATCTATCTCTATTTACAAGAAAGTTATAAATTAAAGTGATTGATTTTTATATATATTCTACATAAACAAATAAGAAAAAGATAACTATGAAAACTCACAAATCGACTTTAAAACTGTTAAGCTTCAATTTATTTAAAATATTTACAGTTCCTGGATATTTTAGAAAATGTAAATAACCTATTTTATTAAGTACATTAAAAGACTGGGTAAAGGTATAACATAAATATCGAATTCTCAGTCAAAATCTGAGTTTGGATCTATTGAGAAAAGTTCATCTTCGAACCACCTAAAAACCCATTTGTACATTTTCCCTGCCATTTTATTGTCTTCTACTATAAATGGTTCATGTCCATTTATGGAAAGAGGGCAAAAAATCTCTTCACTACATTAGCATTACAAAATAAATTGTGCAACTGTGATGCAGGTAGCTGTGATGTAGGTATCTGTGTCATGGATGATTGCAAAGATATACGAATTCTGCAGACTTTAAACAGAGTTCTAATAAGCATTGTTTTGATACATTTTCTTCTTCAATTTTACTTTCTTGCTGAAAGAGAACGATGTCGTAATTATTTGAGCTTTTTTGACATAATTGCCTTCTTTTTTTGCCATAATTGTTCCATAGCATAACAAAATGAGGCAATTTATATAGCACCCCTGGTAAGTCATATCATGTACTGTAATAACTAATGTTATTATTTTTCATAGTGTTTTGGAACATGGTAAAACCACCCACATTACTAAAAACATTATTTTCTTTCAAAAATGGCTAGGATAAAAATTTAACACCACGGGCATAATTAAAGACCTGGCCATAATTAAAGAGTCTAAGTGTGTTACACTACACAGAAGCTTTGTGCATTTACCGTAAGTACATTTTACTGCATATTTTTCTTGATAGGTGTATATATACTTACCACTTTTCCTTCAACAGGATCATAAAATCTCTCCAGTAACTGTATACACGTTGATTTTCCACAACCACTAGGGCCAACTAGGGCTACTGTTTGACCTTGATGTATTGACATGCTTAATCCATTCAGAATTTTAACTGTTGGCCGGGAGGGATAGAAGAAATGAATATCTGAATACCTGACATTTCCTGTAGCAACCTACAACAATATTTAAAATATTATTACTATTATTATTTGCCACACAGAATAATAACCATTGTTTTTAAATTAAATTAATCCAGTTCACGAAAATGTACACTACATGTATAATATATGAAAAAGAATAGTAGGTTATGGGCTGAAAATGTAAGAGAAACATTTGATTTTTTTTCTCTCTCTTTCTCTCTTACAAACAACAAAATTATCTTCTCGTTATTAGACTGCGTTACCAATTTAAGATAAAGTGAGTGAACAGTTACAGGAATAAAACAGAGAGATTGATATAAAAAAGTTGATAATTTCGGTAAACAGTCACAAGCTATTATATAAATTCACTGTGAAGTAAAGTATCGCTAAATACAAATGAGTCTAGTTGTTGCAAATTCCAAGTGCTTAAGATGAATGAATGTATTTCTCCAGAGAGAAATGCTACTTGTTTTGTATGCGAAGTACATTTTATTCAATATTGTCGTGTTTTCGAGTATAAACCAAAATATTTTCATGGAGTCAATCATAATAAGTTTTATAGAAGATCTTTCCAATAATTCAAAATATCTTCGATTAATATTATTAAATGAAAACCTTGGATATGAATTTTGTATTAATTGTAGGACAATATTCAAACTGCACATTGGAAATTGTTCCTTTAACTATAACATTTTAGAATAAAAACTAAGTATATGAACCTAACTATGCATGCCATAGATATAAGATCTTGCACGCCGATGAAGCAATGTAAATTTAGGGAGACAAGAAAGTTAAACTACACAAGGACAAATTCTTCTTTGATCTTGGAGATCTTTAGTATAACCTTAAGAAATATTCCTCTCGTATTATAAATACATTTTCTACGGATAAGGTTTTGACTATACGATGGACGAAAGATATGACATTTTTTCAACATGACTGTGCAAGACCAATTCTGTTAGGTATCACTGCACCTTACTTTATCTTTCTTCGGAATAAAAAGAAAGCTATATAAATTATTTTAATTCGAACACAAGCTTATCTTATAAAAAGACATTTAGTTTCATAAAATTCTATTACTTTCATCTCTCTACAAATTTAAGGGCATTATTTTCACAAAAAGTTACATTATTTTACTCATACAACTGATTTACATTCCCATAACACACAAGAAGTTTTTGAATGATATGTTACTCAACAAATAATAATAATAATAATAATTCAAAGAAAAACGACATATATTTCTAGTGTGTAAGGTTGTAAAAGCACTTTCTGCAACATCTGAAGAATACCAATAACGTAAAGAAGTTTAAAGATGAGATTGTTTTAGAACAATAAAGCTTATTATGGTACTTGTAGATATCACAAAAATAACTTGTGAACTCATTGTGAGTGTAAAAATAATTTGATTAGAAGTTACCTTATTTGCTCTAAACTTTTTGCACTCGAAAAAACTATTTTCGAAGTATTCTATATTTCACAGTCAGGAAATGAAATGCTTAAATTTAAAATAAATAAATAAGTCAAGAGAACGAAGCTGGTGCTTGAGGATATTAGGAATTTGTTAGAACCTGCTTTGCGGAAAATAAAGTAAATCCCACAAACTTGATTTTCATCTCTTTGCGCGTTCTTTTTTTATTTTTTCTTTCTTTTTGTTCTTTACTCACGTGTATTAAATAGTTTTTTTGAAAATGTAACTATTATTTATTTATATTTTTAAAATTAAAGCTTTTTTCTTCGTAATTGTTGTGTCCTATGTATGTATTAGTAGAATAACTAAACGGTTTTTTTTTTTTTTTTTTTTTTTTTTTTTTTTTTTTTTTTTACAAAATTGTCACCTTGATATTTGATTTTTTAAATAAGTTGTCACTATTACACACTTGTACATCTAAAATATATATATATTTATGTACATAAAATCTTTATTGTTCAAAGTATAATTTACAGTATGCAATAGAGATGTTCAGAATTCATTAATTGTTATAGTTAAGTATGTATTATTATTGTGTAATTTTTTACTATCATAGTTTGAATCCAGCAAAACTATCAATCAGTATTCAAAGCTCAGTTTTCTTGCTACAGACTATTCGATGGTGTAGTCATTGCTAACTCACAATACGTTTAGATAGTTTTCTGCGGTTTTTAGAGTGGAATCGTCAATAGTTGTAGTTATTCTTAAATCAGAATGATTTTAGATAGTTTTCTACGGTTTTTAGAGTGGAATCGTCAATAATTATAGTCATTCCTGACTCTCAACACTTTTTAGATAGTTTTCTGAGGTTTTTATAGTAAAATCGTCAATAATTGAAGTTATTCCTAACTCACAATGATTTTTAGATATTTTTCTACGGCTTTTAGAGTGGAATCGTCAATAATTGTAGTTATTCTAACTAAGAATGATTTTTGGATAGTTTTCTGCGGTTTTTAGAGTGAAATCTTCAATAATTGTAGTTATTCCTAACTCACAATGATTTTTAGATAGTTTTCTGCGGTTTTTAAGTAAAATTGTCGGAAACATCAGCGTTGCATACGTTCGGGAAACTTATATAAAAGAAAGAAAGTAATTTTTCACTATAAATAGATGGATAAATTTAGTGATTATTGTCACTTTGGTATCTTCACTAAGTGACAATTGTGAACTTGAAATCTCTCCCGACAATACTGAAAAAAAAAACATTATTCAGCTCGTATTGGCAAGCACTTCAGATTCTCACAGGAGGTCGATTTAACTTAAATTTTGCCGTCTTAGATTCTAGTTCATTCAAATTGGATTCCACTTAACATTGAAACTACAATGTACTTGATTTGAATTTATATTTAGAGAATGATAAAACACACTAATTCGGAAAATATTTTTAGATTTTTTCAACCTTCGTCCCTAGAAATATGTCAAACAATCGCATCGCAGTTCCTTTGTCGGGATTGAGAAAATTGAAATCAAATACATTACTGCTTTCGATAAGTCGATATTTTTTGACTATAATATGTAGATCATAATACACACTATTTGCAATACTTTAAACAGGAAGATTTCTAAGCAAAAGTTATAAATTTCAATTTCTTTGTATTTAATGCTTTAGTTTGAAGTCTTTCATTAGACTTACAGCTTTAAAAAATTACTTTACAAAGAGATATTTTTTTCTAATTTCTGAAAATTCCACTTTTGAAAGGAACACTCATATCTTCACACTATCTGGTTATAATCACTTGAGTTTTTCCAATCATCCGCGGACTACAGAATACTACAAAGAATAGTCTATCTCTTGATACGAATGCGAAAATTACATATAGATACTTAAGTACATAAGTACATAAAAAGAACTCATTTCTTCAACTTGAAACCACGTCATTCATTACCCTTGTTATTAAGGTAAAAGAAAATGTAGTTTCTTTTATTCTAAAATTAAAATGAACAAAACCCGAAAATAACAAACTGATCTGGTAGAAACAACTTTTCACTTACCCAATTCGAATCTTGTGAACTCTGCAATGGATCGTAAATTTGCGGTTTACGATCCAATAAACCGAAAATTTTGGCTGCTGCAACCATGGCCTTATTGAAGTTAGGAGCAAATGCCATTGCGTTTCCAATGGAGACTGTTCCCATTATAAGGGCTTGTGAAACTCTGAAGAGAAAATGGAAAATTTTACAATCAAAGGAAAAATTTCATATTATTCAAATAATTTCCACTAAAGAAAAGGATGTTTCTAAGTAGCAAAATAAAGCATGTTTTTATTTTTAGAATTGAAAATAAATAAATAATAAATCTTCCAGATTCTTTCATTACCATGTATCTATAGTATTATGAATTAGGTGTGTTATATTAAACAGTGTATTACTATTAAATATCAAACAACTAACACAAAACCTCAATATATCCGTTTAATATAAATTTGGTGGTTTTGAAAACAATGTGTTATTTACCAATATATAATTACATTCTTGGAAGTCATTATGGCGGTTATGAATACTTCTCAGTTTCCATTCTTTCCTACATCTTCCATTCTTTCCATTTAATTTCCTACTCCCTTCTCTCCGTATTTGATGAAGAGTTACGATAAAATACATAGCCCATTTTCATCCAATTGTGTTGAGATAGAGTTTTAACCATACTCTGGTAAGTCATTTATATCTATCTATCTAACTATCTCTCTCTGTATATATATAACTCTTTCTGTTGGGAAGAGTGTCAGAAAGTACAGATTGTACAAAAAACTGCGGACTACGGACAAGATAGAAATTTCTGAAATTCGAGATCTAAGGGGGCGAAAAATGGGAATAAATCTATTCTTGGTTTAGGAAGCTGAAATTTTCTAAGACAGAGCTTTGATTAATTCTACTTGGAGGCATATATAGGATTATTGAATAGTTTTACACTTTTACGAATTTCTTTTGAAACATTCTGCACACAGTCACGAAACTTGTATGCTATATATTTTGACATACAAAATATGAATGTCTCATACAAGAAGGCAATTTTTACATTAAACTTGAAAAAAAAAGACAAATTGGCTAATTATCGACATTTGGCAACAACTTAAGGGTAATTTTTGGAAAATTCAGTTTGAGAAATATTAATTTTAAGTAACAATTTCCAATAAATAGATAAAATATTTAATCAATTTCGGGTGTAACAAAACGATTTTACAATATAACTTTGACAGAACAGGCGCCTTTAAGAATAAGTATATATTTCAGGATGACGGAAATTGATTAAAAATTTGCCTAGTGATTTCTATGAATGTGAGTGAATCCACTATTTCCGGATGCGAGGAAACAACTTCACTCGGTCTTGACGTGGCAAAAAAGTTACTTAGGAGAAATTTAGTGAGCACGATTTCAGTGAAATCAAACTTGCATTCACAAGTATCTGAAATCAGAAAAATGTGGTATATAGGTTCCATCAATCTTATTCTTCCCGAAGGAAGAAGGGGGATGCTGCTAGTAACCGTGTAAAAGATTAGTAAAATTTAAAAATAAGTTAAAACAGTTTATACAATGTATAATATATATATATAAAGATAGCGGTATCAAAACACTTAATTGTTATGCCCTTATTAATATACGGCTTTCTCATACTTCACTATTGAAAACACAAGACTGAAATGATCAATTTGGAGGGAAGTGGAGATAAGACAAGTAAGACTTTCATTTGGTATATTGCTTCGACAAAGATGATATGCTGATAAAATATCCTATTAATGCTGTTGATTGCTCCATACAGAGATTGCAGTGTAATAGTAAGTAATTGATGCTTTAGATATAACTTCAACAGATTACGTAGCCCAAGAGAAAATGTCAGCAGCGACTTTCCGCTATAATTAAAAATCTTCAATAACATACAAAGAGTGATTAACAGGACCGCGACTCGAATCCGGGACATCTGGCATACCGTGCCGATGCGTTAACCACTACGCCACCCAGTTCGCTTTTCAGAACAGCCACTCAATCTCGAAGTCGATGCTCTCCACACGGACTACGTGGGTTGTACCACAGACTCCTCCTGTGCTTGGACAATCCCTGTGTGCATATATGTTGAGCACCTTATGATGGTTGTGATATTATATACAGTAGATATTAATGAAAGAGGAAACAACCGATTTGGTGTGCTTGTGTTAAAAAAATCGGTTGTTTCCTCTTTCATTAATATTTATAAAAATCTTCAATTCTTTGCTTTAGCGCTTTCTTACTTTAGAAACGAATATTCATGCAAACTCACTGTTCTAATAATATACGCTATAAAATATATGGAAAACTGCGTAATTAGAAATGTAAGTAACTATAATGAGTTAGTATTATAGATTATAAATATGCACTAATTTGAGAACTAGAAGCGTTCTCCGCGTTGAGGTTTGACTTGGCTTGCCGGAAGGGAAATTTCCCAGATCGTTCAAGGGATTGCCAGATAATTTATGAAATGCTACTACTATTAAGTAGACGAATGTTAATATAGGACAATTGGACTGGTTTAACTTATATAGTCCTGTCAACATCAGTCTAGATAATTATTCAATACTTTTTTGGATAACAGCGTATTCACAAATCCTAAATTAACATCACCAACCAACTTTAACCCTTTTCTTGGCAAGGAGACTTGTGTTGGTCAGAAAAAATACTGGATGCGACTTCCGTGCCATTATAAAATAATAGATAATTGCACATTTTAGTTACATGTTTTATTTAGACAAGGCTGTGATGTAATGTATCCCATAGGATACATTGCCAAAATAGGTAGTCAAAGAACGAAAAATGTTCAAAAAATATGCATCCCAAAGGATACATTGTCAAGAAAAAGGTTAATGTAAAATAGAATAATAGAATGTAAAATAGAGTAAATAGAATAATGTAGGTCCATATATTTCATATATGAAAGGAAACAGTTCAAAAATAAAACATATTTGGCAATTCTGAATGAAGTGATTGTTGTCTGGCTTTTTCATATGCGTCACACTATCAAAAGCATTATTATTTTCTTATCAGACTAAAAACTAAGCCAAACCACTTGGTTTAACGTCCCGATTTGTGGGTCTGAGTCCTCCACGCCATCTGTTATCGATTGGTGGGACTACGTCCATCCTAGTGACGAATGCGTGCTGAGTAGCCCTATCGTTAACCGGCGTATCGGGAGCTTTCTAGATCTAGTGGCCGTCACGTCTTTTATCCACGTGATTTTAAGACGCTGAGTGGACGCCGAAAATTGGGGAAGCACCGATCGGGAATCGAACCCGGGACCACACGGACATGATTCCAACGCTCTAACCATTAGACTATGGTGTCCTCCTTATCATTCCGACTGGTGACAGTAAGTCAAGGAAATAATTGTATCGTTTCTGATGAGAAATTGTGCAGTTCATAAAAAGGTAATTCATTCTTTTTAATGTTATACTTGCAGTCTTTCGTAGCAAAGAACTACATTAAAGAATAAACGTTCATTAAAGTGACTTGTGCATTTGTGGTAATAAGTAATTTAGAGCCAGAAATAGGTCATAATCCCTTCGAAATCGCCTGATTCGTAACAGAATTTCCTGACTTTTCCCGGTTTTCTCAAATTCCCTGACCTTGGTTTTCAGGGTAATTCGCCACCGTGTAATTAAATATATCAATAATGAATCCACAGAACTTGAAATCACTTACTTAAGTATGAAACGGTCTTCTTTCCTAGTGATTCAGCTCTCGAAAAGAAAACTGGATTCTTACATCTCAAAATGCGGAGTAAGTGAAGTCTATTGATGGACTGTCTTCCAGATACAGTAATATATCAAGTGCACACAGTGTCTTTGTTCTCAGTTTTGCAATCGGTCTCCAGTAATACGCTGTGTGGGTGAATTAGAGGTCTGCACGGGATGGAATTTTTGAACCGAGCCCGGCCCGGCCCGGTGAATTTATAATGTGAGGTCCGACCCGAGTCCGAAATATGTTTTAGCCTTTAAACCCGAGCCCATGTGATAATCAAATGAACCCGAAATAAGCCCGAATTACAGAAACTCAATAATTAACACAAAATTGTATTTTTATTTGCAGCAATTAGAGGTTCAAGTCTGTAGTTGTTCTCTAAAAGTTCTTCAGAAAGAACCGTTCGATACTTATCGTTTTACAGTATATTTACAAAGTTAGGTCTGAAAAGGCCCGAGGAATATGGTTCTATATTTAAAAATTTACGACCCGAGTCCGGGCCGGGCCGTGCAGACCTCTAGGGTGAATTAGTCAATTTTGTTGTAAGCTTAACAGGCTCCTAAAGGAAACGTCGGTCTTTCGATTGGCTTTCACGCTGAACCTGAATTATTGTGAGAGCGAAATAGAATTGTTATATTATAAAGGAAAGGTAATGTTATATTGTTATGTTGTGATCATTCATTTGGGTTATAAAGCATGATGACAGATGTTTGTTATTTGCATGATTTTGTGTAGCAAGCTGCAATTCGATGCTACCTCAAAAATGCTTATATGTTTGAGTGTGTGTGTGTGTTACTATGTTACTATACGCAGACCAAAGATTTATGTTAAAAACAAAACTTACTTAAATACATTTTCATAAGGAAGACCTTCGCTGTCGATAAGATATCCACCATAAAACATACAAGCTGCATATGCATAAAACATGACTGATCTAGCCACCCCAAAGACAACACCTCGTACATGAACGTTTCTCTTGGCCTTTTTGTGTGTTGGGATCAATTCGTTCACGTATTGATCATGAAAAGTATTCTCTCTGTTCAGGCTTGCTACAGTACGGATGTTTCCTACAGCTTCTACAGCTATCTAGAAAAGGAAACAATACAAGCACGAATTATTATGTTGAACAGCTAATATGTATAAGATTTTTAATGAGTATTTTTCCTTGTTTCATTATTACCTACATGGGAATTCTTAGATAAAACCACCAATCAGCAATGAGCACACCAATTATGTCATAATGTTTTAAACAAATATTGTGATTTACACCAAGTTGTCTGATTTTTTGATCACGGGATAAATCAAAACAAAAGAACTTCGGAGTCTATTTTTGAGCAAATATCTGACGTACATTATTACAATACAAGAAATACACAGTACTTCTCCATTGTATTACATGAAACGACGAAGTGCGATCAAAAAATACGGTGATAATTTTATTAGGAACAAAGAAATAATGAAGAAATAAGCTTACATGGAATTTGATTTAATCTCCTTCAAAGTACTGTCCTTGACTAGCAATGCATTTATCCATGACTGGAAGCATTTCTAGAAGGCTTCTTGTGGAAGGGCGTTCAGCTGCTCTGTTGTGGTCCTCTCAATGTCCGGAATAGTGCCAACACGTCTTCTTTTTTGATTTTTGGGAAGAGCTAGAAGACGCATGGTGCTATATCCGGAGAATACCGTGGATATGGACAAACAGGAATATTTTTTGGTCCAAAAATTCGCGCTATCAAAAGCGAAGTATAGGGAACGAATTTCGCACTCACTCTTGTCATTTACCAATCCACTGTTAAAATACTTGAGACGGATCCGTACGGGATGTTTTAATTCTTCAGAAAGCTCTCGAATTCACTTATTTGAACGGACAATTTTTGACATTTTTTGCTTGTTACTTTCTGTTTTTGAGCTTAATGGACATCCTGAACATTGCTTGTCTTCTACCGACTCATTTCCGCTTTTAAATTGTTCATACCGCTTCTAAACAGTCTTCGGAGTTACAGCATTATCGCCATACACCAATTTCAACATTTCATGGATTCTTTGGCATTTTTTTGTAACTTAAAACAGAACTTAATGTCCACGCGTTGTTGATGCGCGACAGACATGGTAAACACAACCTCACCCTTGCAGCTCTAAACGCCGACTGACAAGTCAGAACATGTTCCAACTTGAGGCTGACTGACAAGTCAGAACATACTCCAACTTGACGCTACCTGTCTCAATAGATCAAGCTATCGGCCAAATTACATCAAATGGTTGTAGCATCAGCAATTGCTGCTAAAAAAAACATTCACCGTATTTTTTTGATCATACCTTGTAATTCGTACGAAAAAAAGATCACAAATATAAACATCATTTGTTATAAACTTCCAATATTTAACTAATAAACCTTATAGCATATTTAAACGTCTTGATAAATCCATTTAGTTAGCAAGAAGCACTTATTTTCTTAATAGTTACTTTTTTGTATTGTTATGCATGATTATGTTGTATACTATTATATTGTGTTCATGAATTGAGTATTATATGTATTTGAGTATTGTATATCACACCATGTAACCTGTTATTATATGTATTTTCTAATGCTTTATTGCGTAATATCTTACAGGTCCACATAAAGATTATATTGAAAGGCCAATTAGATGTTACGCAATAACACGATATGATGTTAGGGATAAAAAGAATGATAAATAAATGTAACACAATAGAATATTTTTTTGTAGTTAAACATTTTTACCGAACAAAATTAACAGTAAAACCAATATGTACCTTTGTTGCTTTCTCCAGCGCATTTTTGTCACTTAAGCTCTGGCCACGTATAATTTTTGTTTGAAAATATGTTGTTATAAGAATTAGAGGAGCAAATGCTAATGTAAGTAGTCCCAATCTCCATTCGTAATACATTGCCAATGCAATACCTACTACCAATGTTCCAAAAGACTGAACAATTGTTCCTATACGACTTCCAGTGGCCTGAAATAGATATGAAATAGAATTTATCGATTATTTTATTTAACTTTGTAAACAAATATGTATCGTCCTAAACAAAATTAAGTTCTCAATTTTATTATCACAGAATTATTTATTACACAGATGTTTCCTTCTCAGACAATGATAAAATTTTCAGAAAATATTACTAACACATAAAAATGTATTATTCAATAGCATAGAGCGAAAATCAGGTTAGAAATAAACTAACTGTATGTATTCGTACAATATAAATAAAATTATCAACTTTATTCTTTCAATGTATCAAGTTCCTACGCCAAACATGATAAAAATAGTATTTAGCGTTATAACAGTGTTATGTATTGTTATGTTATGTATTGTTCAAAACCGCATTACGCAAAGTACTCCTGTAGTTAAAGAATAAGCATTTTTAAATTAGAATATGTACTTTGTTCTCATAATTTATGGACAAGTAGTCCTAAGAATATACTACTTTCAATATTACAATGTCCTTGATAAGTATACTTTTGAAAAAAACAACGTGATACTTACTCCTTGGACACTAGCAGCATCTCCCGATAACCTGGATGCTAAGGCTCCTGTACTATTGTCTTTGTCATCAAACCAGCCAATTTCCTGTCTCAGCATAGCAGAAAAAGTTAATGTTCTTAGTCGCATAGTGAGCCTCTCTCCAGCCACGGCGAACATGAATAACTGTCAACAGAAATTGTTTCAGATGTACAAATTTATATGAATAATTATATATTTATTTATTTATAAATGAGCATGATTTGTGAAGTAATATTTAATTTCTTTAAAGTTTAGTATATGAATTATTGTTTATGGTTCATAAATGTTATTAGAAAAATAATAAAATTATGGCTTTGGCTTTAAAGTATAACTTATTTTATATCGATCTTAACCTTAAACAAATGCAGGGTGTCTCAAAAGTCCTCTGACATAGCATAACTGTTATTATCGAGTTACAACAAACCGTAAGAAAAAAAAAAAACATCTCCAAATATAATGTTTTCAATCTAAAGGGAAGGATTTTTTTTAAATCGGACGAGCCGTTTGGGTTGTATACTCTTTATGCGCCCAATGTTAAATGAAAATGCAACGTTGCCATTTACCTGTACCTCCAACATAAGTGAATGAAATTATTGTTTGAAATGGGGGCTGTCCATCTATATGTTAGTGTAAAAGACAGTAACATCATTCATTTATGTTGTGGGTCCAGGTAAATGGCAACGTTGCATTTTCATTTAACATTGAGCGCATAAAGAGTGTACAGCCCAAACGGCTCGTCCGATTTAAAAAATTCCTTCACTTTAGATCGAAAACATCATATTTGGAGATTGTTTTTCCTCTTACATTTTGTTGTAACTCTAATAATAACAGAGTTACCCTATATCAGGGGACTTTTGAGACACCCTGTATGTTTAAGGAAAAAATTCAGATAGATTTGTTTAAATTTGAGTGTTCCTTTACGGTACCGAGTATATATAACACTGAATTTACAGTTCTGCATGAAATGATTTCGAATGACGTGGCAGTGGAAGTCATTATGGTTCCAAACTTGACGCCATATGATGTCTCTCCTTTTGTTTATATTTCCTTCCTCATACTTTTACTAGAAGTCATTCGCGGTTATACTAGCATATGCTCATTCGGGGCGGGGAAATCAGGTTCGATTCCCGGTGGGGTTCATGTGATTTGGATCTCACGTTAACCCTTTCCCTACCAATTATTTTTTCGGAGTGAGAAACATTAATATATGGTTACTGTAAGTTGTTTTCAAACGTATAAATAAAAAAAATCCGCTGTGAGAAGGGTGGAACATACGTATTCCACTGATATTTTTACGTGGGACCTATATGTCCCAGTGGTAGTGACATGAATGATCATCTTGTATTTTCAGTTATGATACGTATACTATCAGAAAAACAGTTGGGAGTTGGGTCATATTTATGATTACAAATATTTTACATTTCGACAACCTTTTCCAAATGACAGTACATGCAATCACTGCTTTATCACTAGCACCTTGTTCTTCACTTTCATATGTTCTATTATCACCACGTTCACTTCCACTACTGTCTATTTGATAATGTTCATAAGAATTCTGTAAACCATTAGCAGGCTTCTCTTTACCAGTGGAACATCGATTCATAGCAATAACATGCAGTAAATTACCACGGGTCCTCTGAGAATGTATCGTGGGACACATGTCCTAGTGGTAGTTAAAGGGTTAAGCTATACGTACACGTCTGATATAGCCTCGATGTTGACAAGGACGCTAAACTCGAAATCAACCAATAATAGTTTTACTCTTCCTAATCTAATTAGAGCTCCCTTGTGGCTAAGCGGTTAGAGTAGGCGCTTTTGGCGTGAGAAATCCGGGTTCGATTCCCGGCGGGAGCTCATGTCGTTCGGATTCCACGTTAATCACTAGGTCCACGTCTCATATAGCCTCGCTGCTGAAAGGGACGCTAAACTGAAATCAAATCAAACACTCCTAATCTGATTAAGTATTACTGAAGAACGCTTACAACGGAATTTTCTTTTATTAGTGGTTTGTAATAGTGTTTTAAACTATTTCTCATCATTTAAATTTTTGTTTTCATTGTATCCCAAAGCAAATATGAAAGACACATTATTTATCCAAAATAGTGAAAGCATTGTTATACTAGGATTAAAGAGGTACATCATACATTGTTTCGCTAAATGAAGGGTGTAGGCAGTGTTCGAATTAACGGGGGAGATGGGGAAAATCCCGTCTCGTTAAAATTTATCCCCGGTTCGTGTGATGAAAATAACATCCCTGCCAGGGATAATTATTTCCCCGGCTCGTGAACAACATTATCGCAATATTATTTTGTAAAATTTTAAATTAAATTTCGTGAGAGTATAAAATAAAGTAAGGAATATATTTTGTAGTAAGCCTAATCATTTACTAGCAGTGCTCTTTTATAACTCCCGAGAGCTAAGTACTCTTAGCAATGATTGTACCATCAAGTGTTGCATCTACGACTTTTGAAATCGAAAGTTGCCAGTGCAAAAACGTTCTCATTTATATTACTTTGAAATATGACTCATTTATACTGTTACTCCAGTTTACTTTTCCAGTGTTACTCCAGTTTTATGCCGTTACTTTTGTTACTCCAGTTTTACTTTGGAAGCTCACTTATTATTTGAATTACTTATATAAGTTTGTATCTATTCAGTAAGAAAAACACTAAATTATGATCATTTTTGATAAGCGTAGAGGGAAAATTCAATAATTAATTCATTCGATAGTACAAAACAACAATTATCGAATGAATGGTAATTCGATAATTAACTCGAACTCGATAATGTCCATCACTAATTGAAGGTGACGGTGAGCTCTTGATTGTGTGCTTGTTGTGATTTAGTCTACAAAGTGAATGCGAACGTGATCAAAATGAAAAGACAAAAACAACTGACATTAGAAGATTACATTCCAAGAGAGGTGAAAAAAAAAGACTGTTGAAGAAGTGAAGGAAAGCTCTTTCCCGCCAGATTTCAGTTTGACGCAAGTGCAAGTACCACAGGGAAACAGCATATGCAGTAGTGAATTTCCTTGCAGTTCTACTTCTACCGGACAAGAATTGGTTAAAAGTGACGTTAATTCTAATAATCTGGTTGGGGGTTGTGTTGATGAAGCACGGTTTGAAAAATGGAAACTGAACAGACTGTGGCTTTCTTGCAATGAATCACAGGACGTAACATGTTTATTCTGTTCTGAAGTGCAAGGTCATGGCGTATTGAAAGACAGTAATATGCATGTTGAAACTACTTTTTATGAGGGGTCTACGTGCCAAAAAGCAGTAAAAAATTAAATGATAAGATTAGTGATCATGGTAAAAGCAAATTTCATCTGAAGTGTGAATCAATCATTCAAGAAAGACGTAAAGAAAAACTTAAAAAATCTGTATCGATAGGCTTTAGAAAGTGGGAAGCAAAAAATGAAGCAAAAATAAAGATAACGGTTTGTAGTATGCGAATTGCTTATTTAATTTGTAAGAACATGCAGCCTTTTACTCTTTATAGACACCTTTGTAATTTGCAATTCTTAAATGGGTGAGACATGGGAACTATGCTGCATACGGACAACACTTGCGCCAACATGATAAAATTTATTGCGAAAATAATATCTGGTACTCTAACAAGACACATCACTGATTCAGGTTGTATGTTTAGTGTATTAGTGGATGAAAGTACGTGTAAATCATGGTTGGTTCTTTACATTAGGTGTAATTATGACAGTATGCCTTGTAATTATTTTTTCGATATTATAGAACTACAAGCTCTAAGTGGAAAAGCAATTGCTAATAGTATTGTCAATTGCTTTTTGAAACATGGATTTACTGAAGATGTACTGAAAAAACAGTTAATAGGTTTTGCTTCAGACAAAGCAGCCAATTTACAGGGAATTTACAGAGGAGCAGCAATATATATAAAGATAAGTACAATCCCACATTGTTGCCATACACTGCCTAAACCATAAACTGGAACTTGCAGCTCACGATGTGATCAATGCACTGCCGACCGTATAGCGTTTTAAATCTTTCATGGAATCTTTGTATGCTCACTTCCCTCAAAGCCCTAAGAATCAAAGTATTATGTCAGAGATAGCTACATCACTTGAACTTCAATTAAGAAAAATTGGAAAAATTTTCGATATTCGCTGGGTAGCGTCATCTTGTGCTACAGTAAAAGCTGTTATGTCGAGTTACCGATCCCTAGTTGAACATTTCTGTAAGCAGAAAAAGGACGAAACCTTGGAATCCAGGAGCAGAGCAAAATATTAAGGCTACTACGAAAAAATGAATTCGTGGAATTTTGTGATGGAATTAGGTTTACTCTGAGATACTTTGGAAACCATTAAGCAACTTTCCCTATTTTTGCAGTCGAGAGAGTCTCATGCAATCGGTGCATCTTCTGAAAATAGCGTTTGCATTAATACTTTATCTGCAATGAAAGAAGAGCCAGGCATTCATCTCCGAGCAGTTGAAAATGAATACTCAATGAAAGGAATATTTCAGGAACAAGAAATTACAAAGCTGCCACAAAAGATAACGAATTGTTTAGTGTTTTCAGGCATCAATTTCTGCAGGGTCTAGTAGATAACATAAAGTCAAGATTTTCAAATGCGAATGCATTTCTAAAAGATTCTGAAGTATTGAATCAAGCATACTGGCCAAAAGAGAAAAATAAATTAATATTGTTCGGAGATGATAAAATTGAAACAATTTGCAAATATGTCAAATTCCAATCAGATGATAATAGCTCTCTCGTATGTACCGTTCTTAAAGAATTTCGTCAGTACAAGGAGATAAAAATCAAGAACACATAGGCCATTCCCTCAAAGAACTCATCCAAAGATTGAAAGTAATTCCGGTTTCATCGGCCGGGTGCAAGTGTGGATTTAGTGTTATGATCAATACACTTACTAAACAACGTAATAGAATGGAAGTAGAAACCTTGTCTTCTGCAATGTTTGTAAGTGTAAACAGACCATGTTTGAAGGACTTTAACGACAAAAACTTCGCAGCTGAATGGATAAGAAGTGGCCATCATTCATCATTAGATGCTCCACGTAGGAAAGAAACTGAAGAACTGTCATCTAATTCAAGGAGACTCTTCATCTGAACTATAATATTTCTTGTAAGTTTTTTTTCTTTTTGTCTGTATGTTAATGTCATCCTCGTCGGTATGTTCATGTTTGTCTTCATGTTCTTGTTTGTATTTTTATCCAAGTTGAAAATCGATATTACAGTTGTAATTTTATTAATTTATTGGTAACAAATGTAGAACTTATCGAAGAATTCCTAGGCATTGCATTTATACATACACAATCATGTACTTTCACAAGAAAACTGCTCTTGTGATCAGCCAAATGTTGGTATTTCTTGGTATTACCAGTATACAGTCTGCGGAAAAACACCACCACAAAACTCCGAGAGGTGGTTCCTTATATCATATAAAAAAATTCTAATAGACATGGGACAACTCTTGAAAATGTTAAATGTTTCATGAGAGGAAAAAGATATATATATATATATATATATATATGTGTGTGTGTGTGTGTGTGTGTGCACCAAGAACATTCATTTCCCCCTCGTCTGAAAGTTTAATTCGAACACAGGGTGCAGGGGAAAATACAATCATAGTCACAAAACCAAAAGTTTGCAGGAGAGCGTTTTTAAAGTTTGAAGACTCACAGCATTTATTAGACGTGCTATAAATTGTTTGTAAACTCATAAACATTTATTTGGTCTTGTCATGAAACTGTAACTGCAAAGGTAATGTTATAGCTACATTAAATAGTGTGATTATTATGTTATCAAAAAACCTGTGTACATGGACTATGATTGTTTTCCCCCTGTAATGTACGAAAAGGGCGTAGTACAGTACAGGAGAAAATTTAATATGACAACGCAAATAAACAATGTTGAATGTAATTGTATTGTGCAGAGGTTCATCATATTGCATACATTGGTTAAGTAAATATTGTCGTATTATTTGTTGATATTAGTAGTAGAATGTATTAAGGTTGTTATATTAACACAATGTTGTAGTAATACAAGTAAGCAAGAAAGTATTGTAACCAGTAATTGACCAGCTGTTTTCAGAAATTCTAACCTTGTTAATAATCTGAAAAATAATTCAAGTATATTGGTTACCTGTGATTATTTAATTCAACGACAGAATACACACCAATGCGATGCGCTCTGTCCAGACTCTAATCTCTTTTTCGTTGAAATTATGGACAATGATCGTTTCTCCCTATATACAATTTCTTTAGTCGTTTCTACAGAGAAATGTGTTCGGTTTTCACGTGTGCTGTTAGCAAGCGCGCAAACTATTGCATATGCTGCATTCGTTAACTGAGTTTCCCAATTACATATAGTGTAGCCAAATCCAAACTATCACTTAACTCAGTATGATGTACTTATTCCGTAGAAAATACGAAACCTCGATTTAGGGGTCGTTCAAAATTTTGTGGTCCCTGATCCAAAAAATAATTATTGGCCAAAATCGCAATCTTTTGATGCATTTTTAAGGATAATTCCTAAAATTGAAATCTTTTGATCCTTTTTTGTATATCATTTCTAAAATTCTTGTTTTTCTTACTTTGCTCATTCTTTTCGTATTCCTTCGTGATCGAGTAGTTAACAGGCGTGATTTCTATGTACATGGTCCCGGGTTCGATTCCAGATGGGAATACATATCTTAGACACAAATTTTGAGTAGTCGTCCGGATCTAACTTTTACAATGCAAATGTTTGTGTGGAGTCCGCGAAAGTCTACTCATATGTGCACGCAGCATATGTGATAGCATAGCTAGAACTGGAAGACTTTGTGAGTATTTTGCAATTTATCCCATTTTTTAAGTGTTTTTATCAAAATATATATAGACTTTTAAAATCAGATCATTCTTTTTGAAACACCCTGTACTATTATTTTTTGACGTTGAATAAATAGTTTAATATTAAACTAAACAAACCTGCAAAAAAATTGAAATACCAGCAACTACGCCAAGAACAACGAATAAAACAGAGTAGAGATTGGTTTTCCGCCGAGTTTCGTCTGGATCGTTGTATTTTAAAACCTACAAAATAAAACATATTGTAAGTTACAGGAGAACAGGAGAAGGAAAGTATATTTAGTATCTACGTATTATATAATGAAAATATCTAAGATTAGGACTATTAGAAAAAGCTTATGCTGATAGTAGTTTAAGAATACTGTAATATTCTACAATATTATTCGCGTTTAGCAGGAAAAAATGTCCAAAGATTACACACACACACACACACACACACACACATATATATATATATATATATATATATATATATATATATATATATATTGTGTTTCAGAAAAACACCGACAACGTTTGGGAGGTGATTCATGGCACTAAGATAAGACAAAAAGTAGAAACCAATCTGGGTGCACAAATGCTTCCTTTCGGAGTTATAGGCTGTAGAAAACATAAAAAAATAATAAATAATAAATAAACTTACAAGTCTATTACTGCAAAACTATGAGACTTACCTAGTCCAGTCAAGACTTCACTTAGGAACTAGTGTGTGTCCTATCCAAAAATACATGTTTCAGATTCCTGAGGTACTTCCGCAACAATTTTTAAGGTAATGGTGAGTATTTCAAGTTATATATCCGTAGCCAAACTCTCTATAAAAATTGTTGCGTGTATCTTAGGATTCTGAAACATGTACTTTTGGATAGCGCACATATTAGTTCATAAGTGAAGTCTTGACCCGACTACGGTAGGCCCCATAGTTTTGGAGCTATGGACCTTGAAAGTTCATTTTCTCATATTTTCCGCAGCCTATAACTTCGAAAGGAAGCACTTGTACACCCAAGTTGATTTATACATTTTGTCATATCAGAAATCACTTCCCAAATGTTGTCGGTGTTGTTTTGAAACATCCTGTATATAGTAATTGATAGATTTCATCAAGTGGAATAAACTTATATGGGTGAGTTTAAATTTTCATGCTTAATTATCGAGAAACTCGATAAAAAAATGAGTTTTTTCGAATCCTAAAAATTGATGCTGTACGATAACCACACCATTTATTGAGATGAAACTGTAAAGAAAATATACCTTCATCAAGCTCATCATTATGACTACAGCAGATGACAGTATACAGAATGGTTAAAGAAATATAGCCAAAAATTTTGATTAACTCTTAAACTTTAACTCGTATGTATGCAGTATGGTTGATGAAATGTATCCAAAAATTGTGATTAACTCTTTAACTTATATGTATGCAGTATGGTTAATGAGATGTATCTCAAAATTGTGATTAACTCTTAAACTTTAACTCATATGTATGCTGTATGGTTAATGAGATGTATCTCAAAATTATGATTAACTCTTAAACTTTAACTCATATGTATGATGTATGGTTAATGAAATGTATCTCAAAATTGTGATTAACTCTTAAACTTTAACTCATGTGTATGCAGTGTGGTTAATGAGATGTAGCCCAAAATTATGATCAACTCTTAAATTCTAATTTTTGACTAATTATAATACTGTTCAAAGATATATCATATATCAGATGATAAATCATGTTGAGCTGTACAAAATGACATGTTTCAGGGTAAATTCTCATACATAGATTTTGAGAAATACACAAAAACTTATTGCTATGGCGCTGAATGATATGTCGTTCATTGCCTCTGCTGACACAGCTATTTGTGTAATGTTTATGTGAAAAGTACATTAACTAGCAGATTGTCTTTGTTATTGTTTGTTTTTTCCCAACAGTGATACACACATACTCCTAACAATGACGCACCTATCCTAATGTTGACGCAATACTACATGTAGGAATACCAATAGAACTGAGTACAAAGTAAAATTCAATTAAATGTTTTCAGTAAATAAAATAAACTAAATGAAACAAAGCAAATTGCAGCAAAATGTATTATTATTATTATTGAAGCATTGATAATACGCTTCAAGGGATCTCCTTCATTCCAAAGCTATGAAGACAAGAAGAAATAAATAAAAAGAAGAAAATTTATTAAATCAGACAATATATTATTAAGAAGCCCAGGAATTCATACAATAATTTTACTTGCAGATAACTGTAATTCTTGGAAGCACCTTGATGACTGAGAATATAAACAGAAGAAATAAAAACAAAACCAACAGAAAAGTAAAAGGAACGGTTATATATGTTAGTGAAGGAAGGAAACAACCGCATTTCGTACACACTAGATCCCTGTCAGTGTGAATTCAATAACATACAAAGAGTCGAAAGAGTGAATTATTGAACCAAATCTCGAACCCGGAAACTTCAGCATTACCGTGCTGATGTGTTAATCTCTACGCCACCTAGTCCACTTCCCAGAACAGCTACACATTCTCTCATTTCTGAAATCGGCACTCTTCACTCAGACCACATGACTTGCACCACAGCTTAGCTGCTATGCTTAGACAATCCAGTGTCCATATATTGAGAACACCTAGTTACTGTCCAAGCACAACAGCTAAGCTGTGGTATGAGTCATGTAGTTTGAGTGAAGGGCACCGATTTTAGAAGTGAGAGAATGTGTGGCTATTCTGGGAAGCGGACTGGATGGCGTAGTGATTAACGCATCGACACGGTATGCCGGAGATCCCGGGTTCGAATCCCGATTCAGTCATTCACTTTTTCACTCTTTGTGTGTTATAAAAGGAACGGGTTTACCAGGTACGAGCAGTGCTGCATAATGCCTTGTTCTAGCTGCTGAGCAATCATCAAATGGTGGAGCAGCTGTAACATAGCGGACTATTAATTTGTGTATTCTTTTGTTCTGAAGTAGAAAGTTGCCAGTTCATATTGATGCTTTTATTTTTATGCTAATGTTGTTTTATGTTTTTCAATTACTGCTTCCCATACCTTACATAATCTTCTCTTATCTACATTCAACATCTCTAAATCACCTCTTATATTCTTAAGTATATAAACAAATTTTCGAAAACCTCATTGTTTTTTGTTTCACTGTTATCCACAAATAAAATTCTTAAGTCGCCAATATTATGTTGTAGTTCTTTCAAATGTTTCGAGAATCCTGAAATTGGTATTTAGCTTTAGCGTCTGTAAGATGTTTTCTAATGTGGAATCGAGATCATATTGTGCGAAAAACTTACTTAATGCAGTCTTCTATCTGGGGTATTTAGGAAATCTGACCCAATTAATATCGGTAGTTTCGGTTTCAGGTCTGTCGGAACAATAATTTTTCTTAACATACGAGAATTATACCCATTTAATAAGATAGATAAGATCTCCTTCTGTAATTCCGACTCCAATGATGCGCCCTCTCCAGTGGTCTTGTGGCTATCGCGTGTGCCTTTGATGCACATGGTCCCGGGTTCGATTCCCAGTGGTAGAGAACAAAAATTTAATTTCAGAATCATTCATTTTCATTAATCATGCGTCTCCTTTAATCTAAAAGGCATAAACGTGGGACGTTAAACAAAAATTTCATTTCATTTATTCCTCCTCCAATGAAGTAAGTCGTATAGTACGCAGAAAAAAAGTTCTTCCAAATATTAGCTTTGGACTTCTGAATGAGAAGATATGTAATGTATATTGTGTACCTGTAGTGAGCTTAACTTACGTTGAACATTGGTAACGAACTTGTTTGTTGTGTCTAGTGATGTTAAATTTAATTAGGTAAGTTTACTCTCTTTTACAAGTTCTACGCTGAGTTTTAAACTAATACGGATCCGATTTAATTTACTTTTAAAAAATACAACTGTGAACTTCCCTTGTATAGAAATAGTATATGGTCAACATACATATAATACGTACTGCTTCTAGTTTCTGTTATTTAAGAATCTTAATTTCAAAAGTATGTAGAACTAAGTTGACCAAGAAATGTGACAAAGGATTACCGATAGCTAAAGAATAGAAATTAGGGAAGTATGGTATGAAATGCGGTTTTTATACAATATGTTTTCGATACCACATGAAAGAAAGAAAAAAAACTTTGGAAAAATGCATCACTCAATTCAAGAGCTACTACACGTATCTCAGCTAAAAATATTAAGGATTTATTTGATAAAATGCAGTTGCCAAAAGAATTATATAGGTATGAGAAATAGAAACCTCAAAATACGTGTAAAGAACATCTTAGAGACGCTAAAGCTAAACACCCAATTTCAAGACTGTCGAAACATTTGGCAAAACCATAATACAATATTGATGACTCAAGAATTTTATCTGTGGCTAAGAATGAAACAGAGAGAGTGAGATTTTCGAAAATTTGTTTATTTTCTTAAAAAATTCAAAGCTGAATTTAGGCAAGAAGTGATTAAGTAAAGAATGGAAAGAGCTAACTGAAAAATACAAACAACGCTGGCATAAAAATAAAAGCATCAATATGAGCTAGCAACCTTCCACTACAGAACAAAAGAATACACAGATTTAGTTCATTATGTTACAGTGTGCTGATCAGTGGTGAGTGATCAGCAGCTATAATAATGTGCTATTTAGCACTGCTCGACCCTGGTAAGCGCATTCCTTTTTTTCTGATGTTTTTATTACTCTTTATCCTGATTTTAACCTCTATGATCAAGGCTCCAGGAGTAAGCTGAAAGCTGGAAGTGCAAGGTGTTTCCAAGAATTATAGTTACCTCGAAGTAAAAAAATTAACTCAATCTAAATCCTCTTACTGAAATTAGTTTATTTTTTCCCGAAGTTATTCACAAATAAACATATGAGCGATACGCATCCATATCTTTTTCTTAATTGTGCAGCGTTACCGCAAAACATTTAACCCTTCAGTACACGGGTGAAATTGTTGTTACGTGAGTGCACGGGTTGTGCCTATGAGGCACCACAAAATCTACCTAAGTTAAACATATATAAAAGACTTTTTAAAAAAAAAAAAATAAAATGACTTTATGTTTCAAAGGATACATGTGTTACTTGTTGATATATAATGTTCAAAACAGGAAACTCAATATTTTTATGTTATTTTCCGAAATTTAATAAACATGTTTGTTTTATCTTATTAATAACGGGTGCAATCAAATCTTACGCCGTAAAATTACGATTTCTGAGAAATTGCATCTGATTGCACGCATGAAATATTAAGAATAATGTATGTTAACATAAACAAACGTATTGAGGCTTATAAGTGTGCGGTGTATTGCTTGAACCACAGGTCAAAAACAAGTCATTTTCACTATACAAATTATCGTCATTGTATAATGTTTGAGGCACAGCTACTTTTGCACAACTTACAAAAAAAAAAAAAAAGTTCCACTGTTTTAGCACTTGCAGTATCTCCGTCTTTTCTCTTGCAGTGGGTCTTTTTTGTTCTAGTATAAAACCTGATAGTCTTGCAGAGGGCTCCTGATGTGTCGCGACAGATAACGCAGCTGAGCTCTTTCCCTCATTTATTCGGTAACTAAGTCCTAAGTTTTTGAGGAACTGCCTTCTTGACATAAAGTTCTCTTGATTAGTATTTGATCGAAACACAATATAAGCGTTTATTACAGAAATGTTCATCAATATATAGAACAAACACATTGGCGGTCTGCGTACATTTCTACCTACGTTATATTCTGCGCACATTGCATCTGCCGCATCTACTCGTCCCTTCGTCCTGTCGTAAAATCTTATAATTTCAGGTTTTCTACTATCACAGTTTTCACTGTCAATATTGTCATGGTGGTGCACTGACGAAGTAACATTTCTCCCTTTCTTCGGAACATAAGAAACCTGGGCAGCTTTGGAGAGTTTTATTTTAATGAGAACTAGCATGTTGAAAAGTGGGTCAGACTCCGAATCATCGTCCAAAAAATCCGAATCCGACGGTCCACTGTTTTCGATCAAATTTCTCGTTTCTTCTACAGTCAATTTCTTTGACATTGTCTACAAGACACAAATTACAAGTGCTCCAACGAAATTTTCAATCAATGTTTTCTATGTTATGGGAACACACGGGTGGTGCCTGAAAGGCACACAACAAAAACAATACCTACCCGCTCACAGACAACTCAAGCACGAACTATACAAATATAAGGAATTGACTCGGTAATCATAAAGGAAGGTACACTGAGTGACGCAATAATATATATGTGTCATCTTCTGAAAAAACAGAAAAATATATTCTTACTACTTTCTGCGTGCTTCTCAGACACAACCCGTGTACTGAAGGGTTAAGCTTCTTCACTCAACTGGCAAAAGATTAATGGATTAGTGTAGAAAAAATTACAATAAAGGAAATTGATACTACAGAAAGATACTTACTCCCAATATTTCACCAAATATAACTGAAAATGCTGGTGTGCTGGAGCCCATAATTAATGCGGCAATCACTCCTACAGTAATATAATGCCATTCTTCTTTATTGTACTTCAAAATTCTAGTCATAGCAACGTTTTCGAAATCTTCAGCTGCGTCCAGGGTATCCTACGTATGAGAAAGAAAATTATGTTACAATATTTTCGAGCTGAAACAAAGGCGAAAGAAAAAAATCTATGCTATGCATATTTAGTTGACTCAAAGTTAGCTTCTAATAAATTAATACTACCAAAGCATAACCTGAATCTGATAAAAGGTATTAGATATAGCACGTCCGAGATTGAATCAATATAATTCTTCTGTTTCAAAGTTGATAGGGCTATTCTTACCATTGTTGTTATATGTTGTCACTTCGATTAATGTACATTCAATTGTTCGACTCATTTCTTTTGCATTTCAGTAATGGAGGTGTAAGGGATTGAGCAACATGCTTTTTTTTTATTGTGCAGGCATTTTACCAAAATGGCTGGCAAAGTTATGTGATCTTACACTCTGTGTGATTTCTTCTTATGAGGTTTGTGAAATCACAGGTATGCGCCAACAAACTATACAATTTATTGAAAATGAAGACAGAAATCACACGCGTGATTGGAGGTATCGAGATGGACAACTGTAAGTGAATTATCAGTAATTTTGTACTGTAAGAGAAGCAATAATAATAATAATAATAATAATAATAATAATAATAATAATAATAATAATAATAATAATAATAGATAAAAGTAAAAATAATAATGTTTATAAAAACAGTTATACTTAAAATTTTAAATGAAACAATAAATAATAACAATACCTGATTGTTGCACATTCAAAATTTAAAAATTATAAAATGAAACATTCAAAATTATACAATAATATTAATTTAATGTTATGAAGATATTTCAGCTAGTTAACGTCTGATGAAGATAACGTTAAGTTAATGAAACTGTTACGACTTATTTTAATTTTAATAAATAACTATATACTCTGATCAGAAAAGTATTAAATATTTAAGTTAATAGGAGATGTTGTGGATTACATATATGTACAATACAACCATTTTTGTAAAACTTCTTTTACTTTTCGAAGTCGGTTTCTTACATAGAATATCTTTTATTTGCAGATCTGTGATATTAGAAAGATTATTGGCTATCAAAAGTTCAGTATGTGTTAATATATTATAAAACTCCATGTTATTCATTGGAAAACTACAAACAACCTTTCATAAAGCACAAAATATAGGATATACTTATATAATGAAAATTACACATAATATAAAAAATAAAGTGAGTTATGTTTAGCTGTAGTGTTGTCACATGCACTCAGTATTGGTTTATCATAGTAGCATAGCCCTGCACTTCCGCTGGTTTCACGAGGATTGTTATACAGTTATTCCATTATTTTTCCGTGTTTTACTCATGATATCAACTTAAAAAGTCTATCATTTAAAGCAAAATATTAGCAAAATTTTAACAGAAAGAAGCATAAAACAGCGATCAAACTGCAAAACTTAATGAATGTCGATGAGTGAACTCAATAGTTGATAATTTTAACCTTCTTCTTTCCAGTGTCACGACTATGTCAAAATTCTGCCCGAACTTCAATGATATTCTCTGATATCCATTTTATAATAACATACAACTATTATGTCATCTATGTTTATATTTCTAATTTGCCATTTAATCATTACAACAGTCTTGCTATTAGTTTCCACAAACTTTAGTAAAGCAAAATTCAAGCCTCTTTCTACATGTTTTTTAATAAATAAGTTTTGAGTAAATGGACCAAAATCAATATAAGTAGAGGGAACATAATCCTAAGAAATTTCTGGGACATTCAATGTAGATGCTGTGCTTCGTATAGTTTTGGTAGACAAAGGAATTCAAACTCTTGTAATGAACTGAAAGTTTGTATCCTTGGAATTAATTTAAATAGACCCATAATAATGATAACTATGTCGAGAATTCCACAATACTTTACCTCGTTCTCCTTCAATTCTGATATATTGGGTAAGTCATCATCTTCTGAGAAAGCCGTAGAATCACTTCTTATGCTGATAATACTAGTCATCTGCTCTAGTTTGGGACGATTTTTTTCACTCACTAAAATGCAAAATAAAGTGCAAAACAATTAGCTTTTAATGTTTTTCACTAATTTATTATAACTTTATCATTAGTTTTTTTTCTAAAATTTAAACAGTTAATTTTTGGAGAGTGTTTATTTATCTAAATTAATCTTTGTTTCTGAGACATTATTAATATGATTTTAGCCGACCATTTGCCAACGTTGGCTCTACATTGTGATTGGTCGCTTTGCTAACCAATTCAATTTTCAACATAATTCGTACAAAAGAAGAAAAATTATAATTAAAAGTGCGAAGTTGAAACTGTTGGATAAATGACGGCGAATTGTTGATAGGTCAACATACAATTTAAACTACGTTGGGCCAATGTATTTTTCAACTACTTTTGCGACCACTAAATTCCCAATGATGCCGACCATCATCCTAATGTCCTGATAGAGTGAAAACGAAAATCTTTGAGAGAAAAGATAGAAAACTACAAACAGAAGAGATATTATAAAAAAATCTAATAGTAATGGTATGTATGCCATCAGCTTGCAAAATTAATTTTTCATGAGTATTAATATACAAAACAGATTAACGTTGGAAACTTTAAATGATAAACCACACCAACCAAAAATTACCAGATTCATTGCTTTCCTGTTCTCCTCTGAGTTGCGCTGTAACTAGGTCAAAATAGTGTCCTTGCATTGCCATTAATTCCTTATGAGTTCCTTGCTCTACCACTTTTCCATCGCGAAGTACTACGATTTTGTCTGCTCCTCGTATCGTAGATAGTCTGTGAGCCACGATTATTGTAGTTCGTCCTTTGCTAGCCTGAAAGAAACTTATAATTAAAATTCACGAAAAGAGCAATCATTCAAATCAATCACATCAAATTTTGCGTTCTAAAATTTCAATTAAGAACCTATAATGTTCAGAGTTTCATGGGCCTTTCTCGATTTAAATGTGTTAATTATCTTTGTATAGTTACCCTAATGCTTGTCCTGGAGTACGCTATAAGAAAAAAAAATCAAAGATAGCAACCAGAATCTAGAACTGAATGGTATTCGCCAAGTTATGGCGTATGCTGATGATTGACTTTCATAGCGGATAATAGGAGAACAATACAAAGAAATGCAGAGGTCTTATTAAAGGCTTGCAGGGACTTGGGTTTAGAAGTAAATGTAGAAAAAAGTAAATACATAGAAGTCCGTCAGATCATAATACTGCAACTTATGGATGCGTTAAATTATCAAACAATACTTTCGATAAAGTGGATATTTTCAAATGCCTAGGATCACTATTAACAGACCAAAACCATATTCATGAAAAAATTAAATGTCGAATAAAAGCAGGGAATTTGTGTTATTATTCAGTTCAAAACCTATTGTTACCATAAATTCTGTCGAGGAATTTAAAGCTTAAAATATATTGTAATGTCCCACGCGGTGTTGTATACAAATAATTTCACGCTTATGTTTACAAACACCACTACATAATTTTAAGAGAGGATTCTGCACACCAGATGGATCCTGTCACCTGCAAACGACGGACTTCTGGCTCCTCTCACGAAGCAGACGGCGACAACAGAGCAGCAGCGCCACCGCCGCCCGAGGACCTCTATAAATTTGATGGCCGACAGCGGACCTATACCAGTTCTCTGGTGCCCCTTCTACTGTTTGCAACGGAACATTTGGAGTAACCTGACCCCAAGCCTGTAGTCTGCAACGGGACTCTTGGCTTATCCTTTCTCCTGGCTTACCTGTTACGGGGCTCTGTGGTGAATCCTAATCTCAGCCACTTAGCCTGCTACAGGGCTCTGTGGTCACCTAACCAACCCACTGCTTGCCACGGAGCATTGGTAACTCTAACGTCACTCTGCCCATCATTCTACGGGGCTTTGTGGAGATCCTGTCTGCGACCTCACGGTCAAAGACTACCTTTATCTAACCTTACAAGCTTAGAGAAATTATCTGTGTAGTATTTTTGTAAAATAATGTTTATAGTGGAATTTTATATAAAAGCCGGTAGTGGGAGTAGATTCCGGATGCTCTTTTTATTAACGCTCTACCTACAACCTATATGGGAAAGAGTTTTACAATATAAAACGATAATCATGCCTGTTGTACTGTATAACTGCAAAACTTGGTCACTTACTCTGAGGGAAGAACTCAGACTGAAAGTGTTTGAGAATAAGATCCAAAGACGAATATTCGGACCCAAGAAAAATGGGAATGGTGAATGGCGGAAACTTCATAACGAGGAACTACACAATTTATATCGTTTACCAAACATTGTTAGGGTCATCAAATCTAGGAGGCTTAGGTGGGCAGGTCATGTAGCCAGAATGGAAGAAAGCTGGAACGTTTTCAAAGTTTTAACTGGAAATCCAATCGGAAAACTACTAAGGATGTACACGAGACGAGTCGAGAGAGGATTTTCCTGACAAAATTCGAGTCGAGACACGGCTCTTCTAATAGAGAAATATACATTTTTGAGTCGAAACATCACTTTTATAGCACATTTTCGAGACGAGATAGTCACAAATCTTGTCTCGTGCCCATCCCTAAAAACTACAATTAGAAAGACCTAAGCGCAGATGAGAGAACAATATTAAGATGGATCTCGCAGAAATAGGAATACAAAGTAGGAACTGGATTCAGTTGGCTGAGGACAGAAGTCAATAGAGAGCTTTGTGAACGCGGCATTGAACCTCCGGGTTCTATGACCATCGAGTTAGTTACCCTAATGCTATATATACATATAGTGGGCGACGAATCAAAAGTTTTTATTGCCATTATAGTTAACATTTTAGTTAGTATCGGAGGAATTTTCAACAATTTTTGAAAAAATTCAACCCAGATGATGAAATTTGGTCCCAGATGATGGAAGCTGTTGAAATTAACAGCTAGTTTTCCAATCGACCTATGCAATTAGTCAATTACTGTACAACTATATGTGATCAGACACCGATTTTGTCACAAACAAACTTTCGAGTACTGTGTTTAATCAATGTCTGAATTATGAAAATGTTTCTCTTTCATTAAATACAAATGTTTTGAAACTGGAACACGACAACATTGAACAATTTTTTTGATGATACATACGGTGAAAAACTTTTCCAACAGTATTTCCAATTTACATCGGTATTTATAATTTACAGTTTGTAATCAAATCTACATAAATGCTCATTAGATTTCAAATAAAATTCTGCACTGTATACTTTTCAAACATTTTGTATTATATATATTTGGTAAGGGAAACAAATAATAATGTAAATTAAGATAAAATGTTGCTGTCGGGTCCAGTCTGCTATAAGTATTATTGAGATGTTTATTAATAGAAATAATACAATATATTACCTTATCCAAGGCATTTTGTACTTTTGCTTCACTTCCGGTATCCAACGCTGAAGTTGCTTCATCAAGTAATAATATAGCAGGTTTTCTGACCAAAGCGCGAGCAATAGCAATTCTCTGCTTTTGCCCTCCAGAAAGTTGAGCGCCACGCTCTCCAACAAGAGTATCATAACCCTGTAAATTCATACAACACAATTTCAACTTGTATCAGTCTATAAAAGTCATAGTATGTGGAGTACATGGTACCGTCAGAAATAATAATATGTATACAAAGTTGGAGCTATCATTTCTTATACCTCCAACGTATACTTAATATTGTTTCTGACTGTACATAGAATAACAGAATAGTTTACACAGTTTACTCAATAAGTTAATAAAAAGAATGTGAACTTTATTATCATTTTTACGCCATGATGAAAGACAATAGTAAAACAATAAAGGGCTAGTTTTATGATACGCTACATCACAGATGATCAAACAAATTATTTGAAACACACTATTAGGCGCCACATTATTAGGATCATGTTAGTAGATCTTGTAAGATTGTAATGTTAGTATGCCCGCCAGTTCGTCACTCCACACAATAACTCTTGGACAAAAGAGAATTCTTGAATTATGTTTCTTACAATAGACAGCTAGATCGATTATCTCAGGCAAGTTCGTTAACGGAATCAATTCGTTAACTTCTTCATGAGGAGCAATGACTTTAACCATGGGTATTCATAGCCGATATTTTATTGATGGAATACTGACCACTTTAATATGATACTTCATTCATAAAAGTAAATTTTACATGGTGCTTTTAATGTCTTTTGCAAAGTTTATTCATCCTTGCTACTTTCTTCTCTATACGATCTACGGACAAGTTATTGAAATCGAGTTCATTTCGTTATCGTATATATAAGGTGCTTCAAAACAACACCGACAACGTTTGGAAGGTGATTCCTGACACCAAAATAAGACAAAATGTATAGACCAACCTGGATGCACAAATGCTTCCTGTCGGAGTTATAGGCTGATAAAAACATGAGAAAAATGAACTTCAAAGGTCCATAGCTCCAAAACTATGGGACCTACCGTAGTCAGGTCAAGACTCCATTTAGGAACCAGTATGTTCCCTGTGCAAATATCCAAGTTTCAGAATCCTGCGATACTTCAAATTATATGCCCGTAACCAAACTCCCTCTATAAAATGTTGCGTGTGTACCTTAGGATTCTGAAACATGTATTTTTTAATTAATATATATATATGGGGTGGTAGGTAACTCCACCGACAAACTTTGGGACGTGATTCCTTATATGAAATGAAAGAAAAAGTTCTTATAAATATAGTTCGAAAAGCATCTCATTTCACAGTTATGAACCGCCGAAAATCCGAAAAATCATGTTTCGAAACGCCCTGCCTTAGAAACTATAGGACCTATAGCAAGCGGTTTAAGGAATTACACAGGAGCTAGTATGCGAACTATCTAAATATCCATTTTTACCATCCTCCGTTATCGGCGAAACGAACGCGTTATTAGTACTTAAAGGAGTATCCCTATACCTCAATTTCCTTTTTACAGTTCGTTTCGCCGATAACGGAGGATGTTAAGAAATGGATATTTAGATAGTTCACATACTAGTTCCTTTGTAATTCCTTAAACCGCTTGGGATCGGTCCTGTATTTTCTAAGGCAGAGCGTTTCGAAACGTGAATTTTCGAATTTTTGGCGGTTCATAACTCTGAAAGGAGACTTTTCCGTCCCATGTTTGTTAGAACTTTTTTCTTTCATTTCATATAAGGAATCACCTCCCAAAGTTTGTCAGTGGAGTTACCTACCACCCTGTATATATATATATATATATATATATATATATATATATATATATTTCTAAGTGAACTCTTGACCCGACTACGGTAGGTCCCATAGTTTTGGAGCTATGAACCCTTAAAGTTCATTTTTTTCATGTTTTCGGCAGCCTATAGCTCCGAAAGGAAGCAGTTGTGCACCCAGGTTGGTCTATACTTTTTATCTTATTTTGGTGTCAGGAATCATGTCCCAGACGTTGTCGGTGTTGTTTTGAGACACGCTGTATATCACATTTCCTCGGCTTATCCCACTTCCTTCGTTCCCCGTCTCCTGTAATCTACGGGGCATAACTATGGAACGCTAAACAAACATTTCTATAAAACATAGTTCCATCATATTTTATCAAGCAATCACTATTTATTCATTTACGTGTGTTAAAATACTTCAAAGAGTTCTAAAATTGTATGAGGAGAATCTAAGCTGATTATTTTCTATACAGTGAACGTGCTATTTCCATAAGATTCCACAAAATTCCTATAAGTTCTTGAATTTCTAATAATTGCTAATAATCCTTAAATTCCTAATAATTTTCCCCAATTTATAACAAGTAATTTGCCAGCACTAGCAAAATATCTATGGTGATAATTATGATTATGGCGATGATATTCTTAAATTAATCAGCAAAGTGCATACTGTTATTTACATTTGCTGATCAATAATTTTGGACAAATCATTCAGTTTGAATAGTGTTTTGTACGACAAAAAGAAAACGTTATTATTTGTGAGTTGAAGAAAATAATTGATTTCTTGGCTACAGTTATGTAAAATTAGTTCTCGAATCAGTCAAAGAAGAATACGGATAGAGTGAGTATGCACTTTGACTGGCATCTGTATAATAAAGTAATTTGCTACAATCGTTAAACAAGCGTAGTATTTTCCAATCTTTTCTTGTAATTTACTTGTAAATGTAATAGTATACTAATGTGCTACTGTAAATACCTTTGGTAATTTCATGATAAAGTCATGAGCATTGGCTTCTTTAGCTGCGTATTCTATTTCTTCCTGGGTCACAGTACCTTCTCGTCCATAGCGAATATTTTCAGCTATTGTAGTGCCGAAAAGAACAGGTTCTTGTCCCACGACACCAATATGAGTACGCATCCAAGACAAGTTAAGATCTTTCACGTCAACGCCATCTAATTTTACCTAAAGTGGCAGAAATATATTCAGAACATCAATGTTAATATTACGATTGTTATATATTACAATTAAGTCATTAAAATATAATAAGAAAACGAAATACAATGCTGATAGATATGATAAAATTTTAATCACTTTTGATTATTTCATAAATATCTTTCTGAAATTATTATTCTACTGGAATTATTATTAACATCACACCTTATTAGTACATACAGGTACTTTATATAGAAGGGAGATAATGATCAATTTTGTGATTCGATTAATAATCTCGTGTATATCAGAATCGAATAATATATAACTAAATTGTTTCATTTTTTGAAACTCTTTAGAAATTATTGTACATGTAAAGAAAAATAGGTGGTTTAAAAACAGCTTAAAAAGTGTGTTAAATATAAATGGTGGGCAAGTTATAATTGTCTTGACACTAGCAGTTGTTTAGTTCTTTATTCACTAGTGTACCTGATTGATGCAAATGTTAATGTGTACGTTAAAAACGTTTGAGAATTGCTCAAGAAGCCAATTCTGTTAACGTCCCAACCAAAGCATATAACTTTATCACATGGCCACAGGGCACTATTCCTGGTACTATAGACTATAGTTAGAAGCAATGAACATTAATACTTATATGTTGCTCAGCATTGATCATAGTTTCAAAATCACACAATATTTTCCTCTTATCTCTAATATAAATGTTTCATTTTAGAAAATCATTAACAAGATACGTTGCTCAAGTATTTCCAAATTATAATTATTTCAAAATATGTATTTTTTTAGTTATTTCTTTTAAACAAAGTAAGTTTCTGTAAATATTAACATAAAATAGACATATCTTCGCAAATGCGCACAAAATTATGTTCGGGAACATAAAAGGTTTTCAAACTGTTTGTCATTATTATAATTTTTAGTTTCGCATTATACTGTAATTATATAATATTTTTAGAATATCTCATTAATATCATGGTTAGTTTCACATCAACACTTACAGAACCTTCTAATGGGTCATAGAATCTCTGAATTAGCTGAATACAAGTTGATTTTCCACATCCAGAACTTCCAACTAACGCAACAGTTTCTCCTTTGTTAACTCGTAAATTTAGTCCTCGTAGAACCTGAAAAGAGAAAAAATTACAATACTGAAATTTATTCAAATCTCGATAATCCTTACAACCAATTTGCACAATCATCTCAAATCATACTAATTTGATCATTAGTATTTATTTTTAAATAATTGTGATTACGTAAAAAAATTGTTGCAGTTGATTTGCATATCTACCATCTGGTGGGTAGCAAAAGTAATTAGTTTAATATTATTCATGATTTTTATAATTAAGTAATCTAAAAATGAAATCTTTCAGTTTTACTCCCACAATTATGCCAGGTAGGCTAAAGAAGATGGTGATGATGAGAAATGAATGGAATGGTGGAATGAATAAAGTAGTAAAAATTGTTGCAGTTGATTTGCATATCTACCATCTGGTGGGTAGCAAAAGTAATTAGTTTAATATTATTCATGATTTTTATAATTAAGTAATCTAAAAATGAAATCTTTCAGTTTTACTCCCACAATTATGCCAGGTAGGCTAAAGAAGATGGTGATGATGAGAAATGAATGGAATGGTGGAATGAATAAAGTAGTAGGAAACGGGAGAACCCCGAGAAAACCCCAAAACACGGTGTTTGTCCACGACAAAGTTCACTTGGCGCACAACAAAGTGGTATCGAACTACAAGCCCCACAGGCCAGAGGTGAACGCTCTACCACTGAGCCACCGCGACCCCCATAAATAATCTAATGAGACCTTTGCTATAATATGTCCTTATGTTGCAGCTGGAATGACGAGGATGAATATCAATTATTTATAGTAGGTTAAAACCTCTACATTAGTGAACCTGATTTAATTGATCAATTTTTGAATATTATTGAAAATATACGTTAATTTTAATGTATTAAATTTCAAAAAGTTGTCAACAAAAACGTAACTGTATTATGTTATTCTCATAGAGGTCATTTAATAAATGAAAGTAGTTAAAAATTTTATGTTGGAGCTTTTGCTATTATACAAACCTTACTCCAAATTACAAATAATTATCTATCCTGCATTTGTTGTAAGTCGTTAAGTATAGTTCTATTCCTTGAATCTAGCAAGTTTAAAAAAATATATTTCTTGGAATGTCATTTGCATGAAAATCTTCTTTTACCACTTGAACTAGTAATAATATCAAATTCCTCAATACCTTATTCCAGCTTGTTTTCTTTTAATACATGATAAAGGCAACACCTTATTGGTAAATATCTCACATATATTTACATAAAAATTAGCTTTCTCTTCAATGTAGTCAAATTACTCAAATTAAGATACTTCGTTCTAGTTATAATACTCTGACCATCAGGATATTTTATTGATTACCACGAAAAAAGATTTTTGAAATCGTATATGTACAGAGATAAGTACCACAAATTATACTACTTTCCAGTACATTTTTATACCAAATTTCGCAAAACTTCGTTTGAAATTGTATATATGTACTTTATTTAGGGATCTCTAAATTTAACTTCATATTAATTAGTAATAGCCTATGAGTATACAAATTGTTGTTAGCACACTATAAATAAAACAGAAGAATATTTAATAATAATAATAATAATACAAAATATAAGGGTAGTAACGTGCATTTTTATCTCTAACACACCTTCTACACATCTAACATATTATAAGCCCTTGCTTTAATATGGGAACCTTAGCATTAAATCAGATACTATCTAATGAAAATATGATCACTAGCAAGTTCATTAGACACATTGGACGTAAAACTCTTCCCATGATTATATTTTGATTTCGAGAAAAGAAAAAGAAAGAAGAGAAAACCAGATGATTTTTTACAAACCTTAATTATTTCGTTGAAAAACGCAACACGATGAGAAGAATTCAGAATATTTAGTTTAATATTACGTGTAGCAAAATTGTTTTACGGATGTTATGTATTCTAGAACAAATTCGGAAAAGAGTTCCAGTTCCAGCATTCGCCTGAGAAGACTAAGGAAAACCTTAAAAGTGTCTTTATTCAGGATAATTCGTAATGGGGTTCCAATCTGGGTGTTTCGATTGCTTCATGAGACAGCTAACCACTTATTTACACCGTGTAAAAACAACCTGTATTAAAGGTCAGTTTGAATAGGTACAGACATCTCACAGATGCAAATAAGATTTCTTTTAATTATAGCTCTTCTTTTCTTTTCCTTTTTCTTTTCCATTACTACTTAAATTTAAACTCCTGGCTACGTCATTGTATTCTAACATTAAACAGAAAGTTGATATAATTATCCCATCGATTAAAAAGACTAAATAACTTGATTTAAATATTAAAAATCCTGTTCTGTTTCTTTGACTTACCTCTACATCTGGTCTTGAAGGATAATTGAAGACGACATTTTCAAATGTTATATCTCCATTCACATTATTTAATTTTTGTCCTTCAGGGGACATGCTGTCGATTGGTGGTATACGATCAATGACAGAAAAAACTTTAGCCGCAGCTGCTCTTGCAATAGAAAATGCTTCTAAATAAGGAGTTGTTTGTCCAACATTCATTGAACCCATCATCACTCCAAAGAAAACCTTTAAAATAAAATATTAGTAATGTTGTTACCAAGTTATTATACACAGTTATGTTAAACACTGCTTTTAAATTAGATTACGTCATAAGAATTTATAAAGTATGATCGCAATTGTTATATATATTACAGAATTCGCAATATATATTACAGAACTCAGAATTAGATATGCATTTCACAGGTCTACAGTTTTATTGTAAGTAAAGATATGTAAATTCTGTAGTCACAACAGAACATGACATATCAAACACATTGTTGTAGAAACATAATGAAATTGGTTGTTGATTTTCTGGTTTCTTCTGAGAAACAAGTAGTCACAACAGAATATGACATGTCAAATACATTGTGGTAGAAACATAATGAAATTGGTTGTTGAATTTCTGATTTCTTCTGAGAAACATCTAATATTTATTTATATTTTAAATCTAAACATAGCAATTATAATGTTTTCTCCTAATAGCAGAACTTCAACTTTGTTGAAAAATAATAATAAGTTGTCACTTATCTCCTCCTATGCGATTAGCTGTAGGAAGTTAAAACTTAGTTTATAATACAGAGGGCTTAAAAAAATTATTCAATGTTTAATTGTAAATAAATCTAAAATGGATTGATGTAAATGTCTCATTTTTGGTGCAGTTGTGATGTATTATTATGTTACAGATATGAATCGCGCAAGTGTTCGTCGCATTTTGAGTTCTGCAAAATTGAAGTGCTGCACGAAATAAACGAAGACCAGCCAGACCGTAGATTGGATTACTGCGAGTGGTTTCAAAACTGGTGAACAAGAACAAAACGTTCTCAGAGATAATCGCGTGGTCTGATGAGGCTATATTAAAACTCGATGGCACCGTAAACTAACACAATTATGTGTCCTAGTCCGCTGTAAATCCAGAAAGCCATAAATTTCCTGGAGGCGAATGTGTGGTGTTCGTTGTTTTATCGTGCTTTGATTGGGCTGTTCTTCTTTGGCAGCGCAATTACCCGTGAGAAGTACCTGCAGATACTAGAGCTATCCATTTTGTCTGTCATCAGAGACCTCTATGGGGACGAGAGGTTTTATCTTCAACAAAAGGTAACCCACCCCACTATCATCATCTTGTTAGGTAGTTTCTCAATGAAAATTTATCTGAACGATAGGTCGAATAGGATTTGTCGAATATCACCACGTAACCCAAACCTTACTCCTATAGACTTTTACGTAAACTCTTAACGGACCCATAGGAAAACAAAAACAAAAAACAAATGATTTTCTCACCTTTCTTTTTTCTAAAAAAAAAAAAAAAGAAAGAAAAGAAAAGAAAAACAGCACTACCGTTCATACAAGTGAAAAAAGTACCCACATTGGGATAAATTATTTGTACACTAATTAGGAGACATGGAATTCAATGGAACTATTATTTAAACATATCCGTCCGCGGAGTCACGAGAAAAATGACCTCAAATTTGGGAATATTTGCTTATACCTCAGATACTATTGACTATAGAAAAGGGATTCCTTAAACATGTTACCTACAAGTGTTACTTAATCATATAAAATATTTTTCTTAATAAACTTTCGATTTTTTTTCTAAGGTAACTAATTAAAAATTGGACACACAAGACATGTGTGTCTGAAATATAATTTTACTGTGTATTCGAGTTTTCAGGTTACTGATTTTTAATTACTTCTTGCTAATTATTTCATAGTTAAAACATCTGCATTAAAAAAAACTAAACTACATAGAATAGTGTTCAGTTGTTAAACAAAATTTTGAAAATGGAATGTCCTGTTATATAATCAAGTATATTGTCCTAAATTGTTCTAAATTGTATATTATCCTAAGAAAACACGCTTATGTTATCACGAGCTCAATGTTTTGGGATATCTCGCCAGCGGGGAATCCATCAAAATATCACCAAAAATAGCTAAGAAGATAAGAATCTTTAAAATACCAACTACAAAACGAATTCTTGAAACTTTTATTGGGTTATGCTAGTATCTTAGGGCACATATTAAAGATTTTATGACAAAAATTGAACAATTTCAACAATTGGCAACTCCTAATTCTAAATTTAAATGGGCAAACGAACATGACACTCTCTTTGAACAATTGAAGGAGGACATACTTCAAGCCTCCTCCCAGGGCCCAGAAGACACGAAGGGAACCGAAAGAAGACGAACCACTCGAAGAGGGCCTATAAAAGAGGAACCACAGAGGAAGGAGGAATCAGTTGACCATTGATCGCCAACCCACTGCAGCTCTGGAGGTCGCACTGGACTAAAGGGGCTCTACCTATCCTAACATCCCTGGAGGCTGCTCTGAAGCGAAGAAGATTCCTCAATACAAACCATATCTCACGAGACTCCCATGAGCAGAGGAGGTTTCCTAGGACCGTAACCTGAAATCACTATAAGACATCCTATAGGCTGCTCTAAAGCGAAGAGTTTCCCGTATGAAACACTACTTCCTTCACCCTTGGTTATAAGGAAGATTCTGATATACTGACTTAGTAAAACACAAAGACTATTTTGTATTTTTATAAATAAATTGGTGGAGGACTAGATTCCTGGTCTATTATTGACTCTGCCTGCACAAAATATTGCAATATGTTCCAACTTTGAGGTCATTTTCTAGTGAGCCTGTGGACGGATATGTTAAATAAGAATTCGACTGTATTCTACGTCCTGGAATTAGTATAAAAGTCGCAGTTATAAATTTATCTAAGCATGAAAACTTTTACTATTGGATGAGCTGTAGTTATATGTGAAAATGTATTAAAAGAGGTAAATATTTTTCTATTATTACATGTTTCTTTTGAACCATTGTTCATTTTCTCTTCAAAACTAATAGATCGCTTAACAAGATGCTACCCCATTCCTACTAGTTAACATATTAACTTACCTATTCACTAAGTAATAAATAAATGAATGTACTTACTATTATCATTTTTGATGGACTATAATTTAATGGATCTTCAATGATGAGTCCTACACCATACCAAAATGCCAATGCGTAACTGCAGTAGAGAACCAACCACAGAGTACCTACTCCAACTCCAGTAAAAAATCCTATTTTAGTACCAACTTTTCTGGCAAATATTAAATTCTTGTCGTACCTACAACAAAAACATCAAATAGTTAGGTTGATAATAATAATAATAATAATAATAATAATAATAATAATAATAATAATAATAATAATAATAATAATAATAATAATAATAATAATAATAATAATGTGCAGTTGAGAAGATATACATTCAAACTTCAATTAATATTCAATGAACTTAAAAAGTTTGTTACTGAATTCTCTCTCTATGTGTGTGTGTGTGTGTGTTATTTGTGATTTTTTTCAATTTTGAACCCTCCATTTGATAGAGCATCGAAAACTATATGAGAAAGTGATTGAATTTTTCGCGTCACTCTTAGCGTTCCCGAGATATTGGCCAAAAAATGGCCAATTTCCAAAGATTTAAGGAGCCATATCTCGGGAACCGTAAGTTATAGAGAGATTATATTGAGGTTGATCAATATCTAAGAGGATGGTGAACATTTTGGAACCAACTAGTAACCGGTGGCCACTATCCAACAGGCCACTGGTTTGGCCAGTGGCCACCAGTTAATATCGGTACCAATATGTTCACCATCTTCTTAGGTATTGATTAACACCAACATCATCTTTCTATGACTTACCGTTCCCGAGATATTGGTCAAAAAGTTCCGGTTTCGAAGATTTAAGGAGCCGTATCTCGGGAGCCGTAAGTCATAGTGAGATCATATTGGTGTTGATCAATATCTAAGAGGATGGTGAACATTTTGGTACCAAATAGTAACTGGTGGCCACTGGCCAACTGGCCACCGTTCCTCAGATATTGGCTAAAAAAGTTCGAATTTCGAGAGATTTAAGGAGCCATTTTTCAGGAGCCGTAAGTCATAGAGAGATGATATTTTGCGAATTTTTGCGAGAAAGAGAAGGTGCGGATACAAAAATTTACTTTTACATGTATGAAAAATCACAGTTATCCTTCCCGCTCCATCTCTTCATTCTTTTTAAGTTCGTTTTGGCAAATGCTCTTGGAGCATTCTAAACTGGTTTATTTTTAAAAACTAATAATTATACAGTAAATTATATTTTAAATAACTACTAAAACTATCATCAACATGATATATTCAAATTAACTATGATAACAATTTATGTGTGATGTGTAGAAACTAAATTTATATTTTCATATATCTTGTGATCTTATGTATCATAATTTGCATACACTATAAGTTCAGTAACATTTATGCTTCCTTTCAAAAATATAAAAAGCTACTCTATTTTTTTAAAATTTAGAATACACGTATACTTTACCTTTCAATCTCTTTTTCCTGGCCTCCAAATGCCACCACTGTCCTAATAGAACTAAGAACCTCAGTAGCAATAGAACCAGCCTTTGCGTAAGCTTCCAATTGACTTTTTGTTAATCTTGTTTGAACCTAGGTAAAATATTCTTTATTACTTCAATATGATAAGTTAGAGTACGCCAAGAACACATTGTTAAATATAATAAATATCTAAGTTGTGTTAATAATAATCACTCATCAATCAAATCATCAATTCTTGTTGATGAATTCAGAGACGTTCATACTTCGGTGTCTTCATTTCAAAAGGACAAGGTAGAAAATTTGATGTATAAGTTTTTTTTACCCATTCTTTTTTAAGTATTATGCTGAAGATAACTGAGTTAAAAGGTAGTAAATAATGATTCGATGACTTATATTCTGTTGGTTTCATCAAAACTCTAAACCTTTTGAAAGATTGAGTTAGAAAATTTGAAGTACTAAGTTTCCTAATCTATCTTTCCTAAGCGCTGTGGTGACATCAATAGAATTGAAAAGTCGTAGATGATAATTTCGACAACATTTATACCCTGTTCCCTTCATCAAAACCTGTCGAAATAATGTGTTAGGAGATTTGAGATATTAAGTTTTGAAAGTCGCCGAAATTGCCAACCATAAAAGTTTTAAAAGTTCATATATGTTAACTTGTAAGTTATAGTGAAGTAGTGTGTCTTTAAATGAACTCACATTGTTCATTGTCAGATATTAAATTTAAATAATCCTGGACAATTTGGATTCAGTAGAATTGGTATCATAGCTAATATTACAAACATGAACTATGAACAGAAGTTCATTTTTTTAATTTATGGTGAACTATTTACAATTAGATGCTTTCTTGTTGTACTGTCAATATGCATATTTTTGTAAGTTAATAAAGAAAGAGAAGATCCAATACATGTCCATTGATTAGAAATTGATCCAGATTAAAACTTCCCAGGACAACGCTACAAGCCTAGTATTCTTTCCTCTTTGTTTTGTAGCTATTATCAATGTTTTGTAGCAATAATTGTGCATCCGTATTGTAAAGGATATGGATAGGCAAGAGTAGGCGTAAGCAATATAAATGAGCCAATATAATTAGCATTATTCTAAAAGTAGGTATCGATTTTTCCTGTGGAAGATCGCATGTTTGTGCTATTTTCTGTCAATCTGTACGTTAGAAAGTTTATATTAGGGATAATTGTTTCTTCTTACGATGGATTACATGGTAATGGCATTTGCCTTAATTATGCGATTTGTACCTAATCACTTTACTTAGAGGAGGGGAACATGTAGAAATAAGTTCCTTAAATGATACTCTTTCTTTGTGAATTATTATATTATACTAGTAAATTGTCTAAATAATAGCCCCCATGTTGTTAACCTGTATCTTTTCCCGCCCAAAATACTCTACAATTGTGAATAATTTTTCAGATATATTTCTTGTTTATAGTAGACTTTACAAAACACTTTACGCTTCACGTGTTTGTATAGAAATAATCATGGAGATTACCATGGTAACGGAGAGGAAGTAACGACATCATTATTTCAGCCAATTGCCTTTGTATAAATCACGCAGGAAGGATTCATTTAACATTACCTGGAATATGTAGAATGGGTTATATATATATATATATATATATATATATATATATATATATATATATATATATAAAATGGAACGATACTTGAATGAATGGAAAGAAAAGTATCATTTTTTCCTTTAAAACTAAATGCGTTTGTTAAATGGAAAGAATTGAGTTAAGGTTTTGAGTTTTGTTTTCTGAAAAGTACTAAACATGAACGTTAGTTCAAAAGTGTAGTTATAATTGATTCAACATAATGCAACTACGCTTAAATTTATTAAATGTTAAAGTGTGTTATAATTTCAAGTCAGTGGAATTAACATACAGTGAAGTAAAACAAGATGTGATATCGGAAGTTAAACTGAGCGAAAATTTAAATGAGTGATTTAAAATCGCGTGTTAAAACATTCGAAGTGTTTCAAGAATTTAGGTGGAAAATAAGTAATTACTGGATTTAACAGTTGTGAAATTAAAATTGTTATATATTCCATTGGATTGTAAATTGCTATATGTTTGGTATAAATATACTAATAGTAGTTCATAAGTAAGTTTAGAATAATTGCTGAGACAATCCTTTAATTGGGCAATAATAATTACAGTATTAAATTGATATTGCAGTAATTGTGATTCGCGTGAACATAATGAAGAACTACTTAAAAAGAACAATTTTCAACAAGTAAATTTGGTGCATTGTTATTAATAGTGTTAACATTTTGAACTAAACAAAAGTAATAATGGTTTCTTTAATCGGAAACGGAAACTGAAAAGAATTGCACGAATATAGTAAACAAGGTCAAGGCAACGGCTAAAATTGATTATTGGAGTGTTAAAGGAACATTAAGGATTATAATTGCATTAAATGTAATGGGTAACTCTTTGAAATTAAACTAAAAATAAAATTGACCACGCAAACATAGCGAAGCACAATTAAAGGAAACAAAAATTCCCATTAAATCACATTTCACGACATGGGTAAAGTAATTACAGGCTACTGTTAATTGGTAGCCATAGAAGTAGTGCACATAATGAACACTCGTTCATCAATTCACATTATTAAATCAACAGATAAATTACTTAACAGGAATATATTATTTGAATGGCAGCTATTCAAGTTTGTAATTTATTTGAATTGAAATTTTGGACAAAATTTGGATAATATATATAGTTAGTTTCTATTGTTAGTCTGTAAATAAGCAACGTTTTGATAATTGAAACCAAATCATTTTCTACCTTTTGGTTGAATTTATTCATAGGAATCTTAAACTATTCATAAATCAAGAACTGACAATTACAATTTAAATCTTTAATCAAAATAATCGTATTGAAAAAAAACATTGAGATATCGAGATTAAAAAATATTTTTGATTCTTATTCTCTGATTTGCACCATAAGAAATCTGATATTATTTATTTAATTTATGGGACTTTTTTTGAGAGATTACAGTATCTCGAATTGATATGTCACACGATTCCTATATTGTAGAGTCATTTTTAAAAATATTGCTAGTTCGCAATAGTATAATTGTTCTAGGATGTGGTAGCGATCATCGTGACCACTGAATGATTAGTTTTGTCATAAGTGTAAAGAAATCAGAAATTACTATCTAAAATAAACTGAAATAATTTAATTTCACACCAAAATAATTCTAACATTCTCTTTTTTGTCCTAATTGTGTTCAATATAGGTTAATCCTAAAAATAGAAATATTTATTTTTAGTTGAAGGTATCATTTATGTCAAGTGCCAAAGAGTGTATAGTTTCGAATCTAGAATAAGAGAGTCCGTTAAGACTCAGTTACATTTAATTTTCTGAAGATTAGTATAAACCTTCTGTTGTAGATATAGTATTATTATTTAAATTTTATCGGTAACGCTTAAATATAATAGTTTACATACCACTGTTAGGAGCCCCATGCTAACCATAATTACAGGCAACGCACACAGACAAATCAATGTCAATTCCCATCCGTGGTAGAATGCTATGCCTAAAGACCCAAGAAAAGTCGTGAGAAAGAAAACGAACATTCCAACTTTTTCTCCAATACCATCTTCCAATTTTGCCAAGTCCCTAGATAGGTAAACAGAATATTTTTTAAAAAAAATTAGAGATGACACACAGTATACGGTAAACATATTTTTGTTTTCTACAATTTTACAACGTAAAATGATAACTGTAAAATTCAAAATTTTAATTTACATGATTGTTTCTTATTCCTTCACTAACAACTTAGACATATCCTATTCCATTCGTAGTGGTGTTATCTAACTTTTCATCAGACAAGACTACTTGTGACCGATTTGACAAAACTTTTCAAAATGCTTTTGTATGTTGTAAAATATTATGAAACACAAGCATTAGATTAATAGTAAAAATGATTCGTAAATACTAGCACTGTTACTTCCAAATTGTTATGGATAGTTGTATTTCTATTATACATACAATCTTTTAAGAATATTTATATTCGATATACAGTAGCATTATAAGAAAAGTATCTTTTATGGAACAAGCGTCACTGATTATTCATTTCTATTGTACAATTGAAATAATGTTGGGTAACCGGTTGGCTAAGTGTTAGATCAGAAATCCGAACATTTGCGCTACTTTCGCAACAACAACAATAATAAAATGTAGGCCTAATATTGAGAAATTATACTTCCGCCAAACCTGTAGAATTTACGTAATTGGTGAATGTTCTACTTGGGAAATTATTTGATTGTCCAAAGTAGGGAATTCCATATCAACGTTGAGAGAGCGCTGGTCGTTCGTGCAACGTTTTCCAGAGAGTACCGTACCCAACCTTTACGCAACCACTTGCTAACACCAGCCCAAGGAACAGGGGATGGTACATTTGTTTCGAAGTTATAGACAAGAGAATGCACATTAAATAAAAGTAAATTTTAATTGACGATTGTAAACATTCAATAAAATAAAATAAATTTATAAAATAAACTTACTATTAGAGTTTTGAGAGGATTAATTTATTGGTAACATGTTACTTAATTAGGGAATTTACACCTGAAGACAACACAAATTATCCTTTAAGATAAAATGTGAGTGTTCAAAAGTACATATGATAGGTTAGAAACAGTGATAGTCCTTGAGAAAAGTCACATCGATAAAAATAACTTTAAACTAAAGGAAGGAAACTTAGCTAACGTTTAATTGTTGTATACAGAAATTAGGACATAATAAGGTGAGTTCTCTTCCCATAGTTTAAATCGATAAAACTTTCATTTACATTAATTTGACAAGATCCAGTCTTGGTTTGAAAGAATAATTAATTAATATCAAACTTACTCAGACATTCGGCTTGAAAATCCTCCTGTTTCGTTGACATCATACCAACCAATGTCCTGTCGAAGAGCGGATTGAAGAAACAAACTTCGTATTCGGAATATCTAATTCAAGAAATATTAGATAAAACCAGCGATTAACCAACTTCTTATTTTTTTTAAAAAAAATGTATACAATGTACGTAGTACATTATCTACGAAGAAGTAAGAAATATAACAGAAGAAAATTTAGTAAAGTTTTGCCTAAAAGTACCTAATAAGACTTTTGATATAAGAATTAACGCTTTTGACTTTCCAATTGATAATTGATCTGTTCATGGTGTCTCAAAACCAGTATTGAATTTATAGTTATTGGCTGTAATTATTGTGCTAGTCAGTTTAAAACATCACAAAATTCTAATCATTACTAATATGTCACACTTGTGGATGAAAGTGATAGGTTTGCTTATGATAATTAAGGTATTAAATAAAACAAATAATGTTTTAAGGGAAATTTGGAAAGAAAGAAACACATCACAACTTTATCGGGGATCGAATCCAGTAAAAGCCTGGTTGGTAGACATACACATCACCGACCAAGCTACTGTGAGTCTTTTCTAGATTAGTCGTAAGTAAAATAAACTAAATAATTCCAATTGATAATTTAAATTTCATTCAAACCAACGAATACAACTATAGTTAGTAACAAAAACTATCACAAATGATTGTATTGTGATCTATTTATTGAAATATCACATACAGACGAATAGTATTTTTTATTTAAAAATTCCTCTATGCTAAATGTTTCAGAATATTTAAATTTTAGTGTCTTGTGTTTCTAATGGATATTTTTATATGTTTTCAGCTACATTTCAATATTAAAATCTAATATATTGTCGTCTTCAAAATTTATCTTCACGTTCAACCATTTTTAAACATAATTCCAACTGATGTCAAAATTACACAAGCTATATGAGTAATTATATTCTTAAGTACTCTCAGTATTTCAGTATAAATTTTATATTTTTAATATATATATATATATATATATATATATATATATATATATATATATATATATATATATATATATATATATAAAAGGAAAAGAATAACTGAAAAGTATAACTGGATCTTTTGAGTAATACTCACCTGTCGTTCTGCTGTATAATTCAGGCAAGAAACAAACACATAACTCAATACCAACATAACTGAGCCAATTATACAATTGGTTATTCCAAACCTTGCTATTTGGTCCATTAATTCTTTGTCCCTGTAAGAAATACAATTTATATAAATTTATTGACAGTTTGTTTTTAGGGATAGCATTAAACATAGATTTTAACAACTAACAATTTTATAGCAGGTACTAAACTTTTCATAATTGAAGGGCATGTGGAAATACAATGGTAATCAGCAATAAATTCAATGTTGGTTACTATTGTATTCTTCCATGCCTTTCAATTATAGGCATTTTAGGGTTCAAAGGTTCTTTTTATAACTAAAGTTGAACCCACAAGAGAAATAAAGTTTGAAACACATGAAATGTATTTATAGAAAACTATAACAAGTGAATACTTATTATGTTTACTTAGTATTTATATCTCGTACTTTAAATATATGAAAAAAAAATATTGAAATATTATCATTGCCAATAATATATTTAAAAAACAAAATATGATTTATAAAAATTGAAATGAAATTACTCATACAAAGAGATTAATTTATCCTAACATTACTCATAGAAAGATTAACTTACGATGAAGGCTGTTCAGTTGACGATGAAACCTGTTCAGGTGGTGTTGTTCCTGGAATAGGGTACATATTTTTGGCATTGTTTACCATATCCTCTGTCAGATCTCCGAAATTCACGGTCATTGCTGGCATACATGCTCCACACCCCATTGCGGCCAAAACAGATATAAAAATGAGGAATTTATCCAAGGCAGTAGTAAATCTGAACTGAAAACAAAATGAAAATGAACACTGTTAAAGGATAAGTTTTAACTGAATAAAACTTTTTCAAATAGCCATCAATAACTTCACTAACATTCCTGCTCGAAACTTTAGTCTTCTCGAAATGTGCTCAAATGATTATTTATTCCAAATTTACAACACAAAGTAACATAATTGTAACACAATACGGCGAGCATAGTATGTACATTATATAACACTTTCAATTTGTTGAGACAATTCGTTATAAATGCATACATATTCAGTATGAAACCTTTCATTGCCTCAAATTAGCACTGTATTTTTGTCTGTTGAGCTACAGACATCTTGAGTGGCAAATTATTTGTAAAATCTTGAAAAAAATACATAATATTTTAACAAATCAATTAAACACGTAAGAAGGAAAGCGTAATTTAAAAAGCTACTAACATTACTAATAATTAGTGGTGGGCACAGAAACCGGTTTTCGGTTGTCGGTTTTTGAAAATGTTCAAAAACTTTTTTTTTACCGAAACTGGTTTTTGGTTTACTCTAAAAACTTGTTCGGTTTTTCACCGGATCCGGTTTCGGTTTTCTTCAAAACCAGTTCCGATTTTTTTTTCCAAAATTGGTTCTATTTCTAACCAGAATAGTGTTTCGTTGTTATCCGGAAGCCGAATCCGTTTCCACAGAAATAGTTTTATGTGTTTTCCAAAAGTTTTCACCGAAACTTGTTTCCAACCGGTTTTAAAGGAAACCGAAACCGGTTTCGGTGAAAAACCAAATCGGTTTATGGAGAAAACCGAAACCGGTTTCAGTGAAAACCGAAATGTCGGTTTTCGATTTTCGATTTTTATAGAAACTGGTTTCCGGTTTTATAAAAACCGGTTTTTGTCATCCCTACTAATAACCTACAAATCGAATTTATTATTCCGAAACTTTTCCATCAATACTTTCTTTGATACTTTATCTTTCATTTATTTTAAAATAATTTCTCCGCTTGCGCTTCACTAGATTGTTCTTCTTTTTACAATTGCAGCCAAAATGTTTGCTTTGCGTCAGTATCCAAACTACCTTCATTTATATTGAATTATGATCGTTTATGAATTATCAAGAATTCTCAAAACTTTTTCTTTCAGTTGAAGATGTAATATACAATTAGCTGAAATGTTAATTCTTTGCTCGGAAGAAATAGGTTTATGGAAAATATTTGAATCACCCCTAATAAGATAAATAAATTTTGGTATAAATTTTAACCCCTTATCCACTGACTGTATGGTTCAGAGATTTAGACATTACGGAAGCTAGAGAAGAAATATTTAGAGAGCTTCGAAATGTTGTGTTGGAGGGAGATGGAGAAGATAAAATGGACAGAGAGAACAACTAACGAAGAGGTTTTAAAACGGGTAGGAGAGAAGTGGACACTTTTAGCCAGCATCCTTCATAGGGAAGCCAATTGCATTGGACATATCTTGCGAAGAAATTGTCTTCTTCATACTGCTATTAAAGGGAAGATGGAAGGAAAGCAAGGAATAGGAAGAAGAAAAACACAATTAATCTTTGATTTGGAAAATAGAAGGAAGTATTGGAGTTAACCCTTTAACTGCCACAATGTATTAGCAAAAACTATATACCTGGGGTCAAAACGTAATTTTGATTTTTCTTATTTTATTTGAATCGATTCTGCGTACTGCATGTGTATAATCTTCGAAAACAAAAAAGTGTGAGGCATCCATAAGTGCCACGAGGCACAAATTTATAAAAACAGTGAGACATAGCGTTGATGCCTCATGGCGGTTAAAGGGTTAAAAGAGGAAGCTGAAAATCGAAAAACGTGGAAGAAATATTTCCAGGCCTAAATCTAAAATTGAAAAAGAAAACTCTTTAGTCCCAGGACCTGCTGAAAGGCAGAATACTTAATAATAATAATAATCCACTTAGGACGTTCTCATTAATTACAGACATGAGAAAAGAAAATAAGACTTAACTATCTTTCAAACTTAATTTCAAACCGGTCAGCGGTTTTCCCGTGGTGCTATAATAAACAAAGCTACAACAACAAAACATTCAGGCAACGGAAATTCTGATATTAGAATGTCTTCCTTGTGGTATTTTAATCCTAGAAATAAAAGTTTAATACACTTTAAAAAGGAAATTAAACCTGGTGTTACGAAATTTAAATAAACATAATGTTGTTAAATTTTACTCAAAATGTTAGTATTGGGATGCTTTGCTACGAGCAATCTCTTCCTCTAGAGAACCCCTCTCGGAGAAACTAATGTAATAACATCCTAGTTTAGCCATGGTCTACTCATGTATCAAATCTTATCAAGGAGAAGTTGACCGCTAAACATCATTACGCTCATTTCTATTTATATAGATAGATAAGTTTAGATTTTTCAATCTGAATAGTACATTTCACTTTGTTGTTATCAGTTACTGAGCTTTTCTTAAATTATGATTTACTTGTACTTAAATTATTGCAACTCTATCCATCAGGACTCTGGAACTAACGACTAAAGAAATAATAAACACTTCTGACCAGAGTACATACACTTGTTTATTAAAAACTAAATTCCAGTGTAACAGTTTCGACAACGTAACGTTGTCTTCATCAGACACTAACTCTGATTAGTCTGATGTTAGTGTCTGATGTTAGATAACTCTGAGTTAGTGTGTGATGAAGACAACGTTACGTTGTCGAAACTGTTACACTGGAATTTAGTTTTTAATAAACAAGTGTATATACTCTCGTCAGAAGTGTTTATTATTTCTTAAATTATTGTTTAATTGTTTTGTTAAAATCTTATTTAATTCGTCCAATATTTTCTTCTTAATTAACTCTCCACTGAAGACGTCAGTAGCTCAACAATAAATATATTAACGTAATAACATAATAAAATGCTTCCATGCCCAAGATCATTATATTGTTCTCTTACAATGTATTATTTTCATGTGTATAATTTTAAAAAAAATATATCTTTGTATCCGATTTAAATTTGAACTTAATACGACTGTGTTCCGTTCTCGTAATTATGATTCTAAGTGAAAACTAATTTTGACATCATTTTCGTAGTTTTGTCATTTTGAGAATACGAAAAAATTAAAGAACAGTTTTACTTTGAATAATAACACCTTACTATTTAAGGCATATTATTTCGTTTCATTACTTTGTATCAATCAGATTATTACTAGAAACAATTTATTTATAACTATAGACATATATATGATTGTGTACTGAACCTGAAGAACAAAATTTAACATACAATTTTACTGCACAATTAATGTTGGTCTTATTTTGTATTTGAATAACAAAGCTAGTGATTTTTCTCGCTCTTTGATTTTTTTAAAGTTGAAGTTTTTTTAATATTAGATGTAGGCAAGGGGATAATGGTAACGAAATATAGCAGTAACATGTTTTCACTTACATTAGATAGCTTAATGACAATAAAACTATATATAAGAAGAAAGTGACTCGCACTGCATAATTACATATAATATACATCAAACTTGTATTCCAATCAAATATTTCAGATATCTAAAATTGTATAATTTACATCAAGAATACATGTACTATATTACTACACGTTTATTTTATTTATAACAGATATCTCTTTGAACACCATATACATATATATATATATATATATATATATATATATATATATATATATATATATATATATATATATATATATATATATATAGAGAGAGAGAGAGAGAGAGAGAGAGAGAGAGATTCCACTCTTGTTAATTCGTGTTTTTGATTTGCTAGAACTGAATCTTTCCATTTTATGATTGTGTTGTTACTTTTATCTCTAATTACTATTATTTATTTTATTTAATACAATTATTTCATTAAAAATAATAATTGAAATATATGTAGAGTTTATATTCTGACAAGAAAAATAATGTTTATCTCCCAGAACCACGCAAGAAAATATTATAGGTTAATCAAATCTTGTTTACAATAGGAACAGCAATAGTAGGGTCTAATAATAATAATAATACATAGAAGAAGAAGAAGACATTTTACTCACCAGTTTAAAGAATGACACTCTAGGAACATCCTCTGTTTTCTTATCTTTGTCAGCATTTTCTTCTTTATTTTCGTCAACATCTGGGTTTGTGTATTCTCTTTAAAAAATAAAATATTCCAAATTTAAGTTTCAAAACAAATCCAATTTTATAGTAGATCCGTAGTAGTAACAGTTACAGAAGATTTAATGGATCAGATCATCTTACTAAAATTACTCATATATACAATATTATGCTTCGTATACTATGTTTAATTTTTTTTACCGTTTTCTACATAATATGTACAGGAGAACGTACTAGATAGGCAGCAACGCGGGAAATATTTTTGGAGCACATGCACTGAAAGCGAATCAACAGAAACGAAATTAACCTAGTGTTCCTAGTAATTCCTACAACTCTTAACAGAACTGCAATGATGTTACAAACTATATTCTAATTTCTATTGGTCTACTCATTTGCACGATCATATACTTTTTTCATCGCAATATCATTCACTGCATTTAGTAAGCATCTCCTTTAGCCTACCATGAATATTAAACTAAAATTTTCATTTCATTTTTATATGTAAAATTTTTAAGATATATTATTAGTATTATATTAGTATAATATTATTATATAATAGCTATTTTATTATAAGCTGGCTATATTAATTACCTTTGTTATGTTATATTATATACTAAATTATATTTTTGCATAAAAATTTACTTACACGCTCAAAGGATCTTCCTTCTTCGTGCCATTTTGCGTTGAATAAATTAAATTTCTGTCCACATTATTCTGTAAATCGTAATTAATAGTACGAATTGATGTGACATGGATATTTTCTTTCTCATCCTCAGGAAATTTCATTTTTATTTTATCTTATAGATGAATACTCCCTTTTTTTAAAAAAAGAAAGAAAAATTTCAGTACATATTTATTTACCAAGCAAACAATATATAAAGTATATCAATAAAGTGTGAATGATCAACTCTATTAGAATAAATGATAGGTCCAACAGTGGTAAGCGGGTAATCTAGTCAACTGCCAACGTTGGATCTACGTTATAATAGGCAGCTTTCCCGAACATTTGGCAACCAATTCAATAGTCAACTTAACCCCAATGAAAAAGGAAAATTTCAGTTGGGAGTGCGTGGTAAAACTATTGGATAAATGACGGCAAATTGTTGGTTGGCCAACGTAGACTTTATTTATTTTTCAACTTCATTACTTTTCAAATGATTACCTATGCCCATCCACGCCTATCATTAGCATAAGTAGGATCTACCAAGTCTGTTGCTAAGGAAAAACAATAAAGAATAACCTAGAAAAATATATCATTGTCTTTAAAATATTTTCCTCTACACCAATGGACTTTTAGCGGCCTTTATACATATAAGCGCTTAAGGTAAATATGAAAGCTCGCCATTAGATATAATCAAATTCGCCCTTAGCTTTTTTACTATATGGAGTGGCAATAGTTCAGTCAACTACTAGAAAGGAACGTTGGACCTTTGTCCAAACCAGAATAAAATCCAAATAAAGTCCAAATAATCAACTTTAAAAAGTCATTCCAAAAAATTGACATATTTTCTTAAAAAGGATTTCATTTCCCCCCAAATTTGAACGATCTTCAGATGGTTGCACCTCGACTTTAGTCATTGATTTGTAAAATTCTCAAGAGTTTTGTAAAGGGTAGTTAGATAAACATTCAACCCAAATGCTATTTTTTAACATAAAAAAAAATAATTCGTCCTTTTAACCAATATTACAAAAACTAAATTGACACTCAGAGCTTGCATTCGTTTTATTTTTGCAGTTCAAGGCTTTATATTATATAATTTACATTAATTTTCTGGTGTTCTTTTTTTTTTTTTTAATAGCCACTATTTATATTAGCATATGTACTGACATCTATAAAATATATGCACCCCTAGCCACATCTTCTTTATAGCTGTGACATAATCTTGTGACGCTACTTCCGCGTGACGACAAACTGCGTAAGAAAATGGGAAAGGATACAAATTATAGTACACTACTTGTTGAGTCCTAGCCTTTGGCCCACTGTAGATTGAAATCGAGCTTAATTAAGTTAAATGATCTAATTGTTTGTTTAACCAATTTATTTATTTATTTATTTTGAGTTTACAACGATATATTCTTATTATAATGGTATTGTTAATCTGTACCTATTTTGTCAATACATGATCAGAGGCGCAATAATCAAACATATATATATATATATATATATATATATATATATATATATATATAGTTAAAAGAAAAAACATTATTATTGATATGTTGTAATGGTAAACATTAAACATTATTATCGACATGATACACGTAATGGACGGCTATAGATGTAATATGTTTGTATAAACAGAAGAATAAATTAACGATATCTAACACCATTCAGGTGATCTCGAAGGACTAAAAAATGGTTAGAAGTCATTAATTGATATGTTTATTATAATAACCTGGTGATTTAAAGATACATAAACGAATTAGGGCTAAAGTGATTTATTCGCTTTAAGTTTGCCCGCCAATTTTCTCCAACTACATACCATATTTACGCAATTAATCAAGGATTTCATTATACACAAAATATTGTTCATTTGCAAGCGATAGCGTTGGTAGTGACATCTATTAACATCATCACAGGAAGGCAAGCAATAGCATAGCTAACGGCATCTATTAGCGTTATTGTTAAGCGTGACGCACAGCTGAGATCTTTGCTGTTTGTTATTATGATTTAACTCTCACATATTTAATGTATAGCTAGAGTATATATGTTCTATTAGGGTACACATGTTCTACTAGGTAGGGAGCATACGTTCTAGTAGGGTACATATGTTCTGCTAGGTAGAACCATATGTTCTATTAGGATACATATGTTCTACTAGGTAGGGAGCGTACGTTCTATTAGGGTACGTATGGTATACTAGATAGGGAGCATACATTCTATTAGGGTACCTATGTTCTAATAGGTAAGGAGCATACGTTCTATTAGGGTATATATATTCTAGGTAGGGAACATACCGTCGCTGCGCCTCGAAGAATCGCTATGTGTTAAAACTACAACTTTTCAGGAGAAGCAAAAAAACATTCCAAACTTAAAATTTTGCAAAATATACACGGAAACACTTGAAAATAAACACTTGAAAAAATAATAAAATTGGTTCTGCGCATATTATGCACTGGACATTATTGTAGCTTGCTTCAACAATATTATATTACTATTTTTATGTTTACATAGCACATGGCGGTTTATCTTTTGCGCCTTTATAAGCACATAAAGAATCAATACGTACGTGGTTAGAACTTGAAGCCTAGCTATTATTTTTTTCGTTGTTGTGGCGAAACAATTGACTATTCAGTTATCACATTATAAGGGACGCTGACTGGCAGCTTTGAGGTTTATTTGCACGGCATAACTCATTTTCGACAAAAAAAGTCACATAGTGATTCTTCGAGGCGCAGCGACAATACGTTTTATTTGAGTACATATGTTCTACTAGCTATGGAGCACACGTTCAATTAGGGTACATATGTTCTACTAGATACAAGCATAGTTCTATTAGGGTACACATGTTCTAATAAATAAGAAGCATACCTTCTGTTAGGGTAAATATGTTCTACTAGATACGAGCATACGTTATATTAGGGTACATACCCGTATATTCTACTAGGTAGGAAGCATACGTTATATTAAGGTACATACCTGTATATTCTACTATGTAGGAAGCATACGTTCTATTAGGGTACACATATTCTATTAGGAAGAGACCATACGTTCTATTAGGGTACTTGTATTCTACTAGGTAGAGAGAATACGTTCTATTAGGGTGTATATCGTCGCATGAGAGCCAGAGGAACGTCACTCCATTTTCGTAGGTTTACAGGCGAGAGGACAAAAATATTATTTTCTTAGAAAGATGTGTTTTTAATAAGATGGTAAATGAGCTACATTACAACAGATGATCGACAAGGAGAAGAGATGGCGTTACGTTCCACTTATACCAAGTGGGGCTTTGAAAATTATGTCCGAACATGAAGAAACCGAAAACCGCATTTTTGGAGTCACGTTCCTCTCCTTCTCATGCGACTATATGTTCCACTAGGTAGGAAGCATACATTCTATTAGGATATATCTGTTCTACTAAGTAGGGAGCATACAATCTATTACGGTACATACAGTATGTTCTACTAGGTACAGAGCATACGTTCTATAGGTGTGCATATGTTTTAATAGGTAGGGAGCATACGTTTTATTACGAGTTTGTGTGCACGTGTAGCCGATAGGTTTAACGTGTATTACGAACAATGACTTAAAACTATTATTTCCTTATCATAATGTTTTCAAGAAAGACACTTATCTTTAAGTATCAATCTTTTCATTTTATTTATTTTTCATATATAATTAATAAAATAAAACTTGATAATTTTAAAAGTAGTGCAAATCATACTTGATAAGCTAACTTTATTAAATGACAGGTGATTGTGTACATTTCGTGTATAGCACGTGACAGTTATTTTTCTCTTATCAGAATTGTCTAGAGATAAGTATGTTACGCACCAGATACGCTAACCTTGTTATGTATAGCCAAAATCCTGTTCAGGAATCAAATTTACAAATTCTCTTCTCCATCTAGGTCACTGCTCGCAAAATTGAGAAGCTATCCACAAATCAATGTCGTAATGGTCGTATTCATATAGGCAACTTCATAAAAAATGTACCTCAAGATCTTGTCCTGAGAAAAGAATTGCCGTTTCATAATCCCAGGTCATGATGAAAGTGAGCTTTTGACCCTATTCATAAATATTTCTCAAGACAATATTTCTCGCTAATTCATAGTCATATCTACTGGATAGAAAAGTTGACAGCATGAATGGACAAATATTTTTTGATCAATCAAAACTTTTATTGTAGGCCTTATATCTGGAGAACTACATATAGTGTAGCCAAACCCAAACTATCAATTAACTAAGTATGATTGGCTTATTCCGTAGAATATACGAAAACTCGATTTAGGGGCTGTTCAAAAATTAGGCCCTGATTCAAAATCTAATTATTGACCCGAAAGATCCAATATATTTCAACAAAAATTTTCTTGTACGCCTTATATGTGAAATACTGCATACAGTGTACCTAATCCAAACTATCAGTTAACTCAGTATGATATGCTTATTCCGTAGCAAAAACGAAAACTCGATTTAGGGGCCGTTCAAAAATTTTGTTGCCCCTGACCCCCCCAAAAAAGAACTAATTATTGGCCAAGATCGCAATCTTTTGGTCTACTCAACACACGTTTTGAATCTTCATTGGACATTATCTATGAATACGGACTTAAGCTAACCTTGTACATTATAAATAAGGCTACCAGATCTTTCCTTTAAGATTTATGCTTGTCTGGTACGTTTTATGTTGTACGTATATTATTATATCTACTTCCTGGAAAACGATTTCATCCGTTTTTTATAAATAAATAAATGAAATGATAGTTCTGGACACTTTTAAAACATTTTTATAAGTAGTTTATTTCCCACGTACTATCAACAACGCAACCCAACGATGTAGCTTAGTATTCACAGAGAAAAGCAATACTTTGTGTTTTCTATCTCCCATCTAATCAACAACCCAACCTTATATTTAAGAACTATTTGGTTTTAGCATCTTAGCCTTCATCTGTTAACATTATGCGGATCATATCAAAGTTCTGGTCGATTCTGGTGTACTGATGCTGGGAACAGAAGTTACTCAGAACTAATAAAAACAGAACAATAAATGATTGTGAATTACGTTATGTCCTCCGAGTATTTTTTGAAGGTGTACATTAAAAAGGATGTGGGACCGTTTTAAAAAAAAATAAAAATCTTCATTAAAGTACAATTAAATGACAACAAAGATTTGTGAAATATACTTGCTTGGTTTGATTTCAGTTCAGAGTTCTTTTCAGTTCTGAGACTACATGAGACGAGGACCTACACCTTTACAGCTTAACGTGGGATCCGAACCAGAAGAACTCCCACCGGGAATCGCAATATACTTTTTTGGTATTTTATGTGTTGTAATTATTTTTGATGAAACTGACTTTTCCAATTAAAATTATTTTGTTTTACTATGTGAAACCACATATACTGAAGTGCCAGAAGTAGGCTATGGGGTAGCGAGAGGAAAAATATTGACATCGCTGGAAACGGGTCGGATTGCGCAAGGAAATATCAGTGCTGTCAATTAGACAGATGTGAGCGCGCAAACGTCGTGTATCGTAATGACTGCAACCCGATGGGAATTATCAGTGTTTGTGCGTGGGATGATAGTTGATACTGAATGAATGGGGCATACGTTTTCAAAAGTCGTCCGGATATTGAACTTTTCATGCTTCATAGTGTCAAGGATGAACCCTAAGTAAAGTATTGGAGGCATTACGACCCATCATAGACAATGTAGTGCCCGCCTACGTGCGCTGAATGACGGCAAATTCGTTCAGACAAATGTGTCAATGTAGAACATCCTAGAACGTGTCTCAGAGGTTAGTACAGCGCAATTTAGTCGTCCCCATAAAATATAGCCGCTGCAGACTGAAACGGGTGCCGCTACCTACAGCTGACCATGAAATCGGCGACTCATGTGGGCTCGGGAACATGTGGATTGGGTCTTAGAGGACTCGCAACATATAACGTGATTAGATGAGTCGTGTATCAGTAGATACGCATGGATGGTAAGGTTTGAGCGTGGCGCAGACTCCACGAGACCATAAGACACTCGCGATAAGCAGTTATCGATAAGGCACTTTTCAAACTGCTGGTGGCATTGTAGTGGTGCGTGTTTACATGGCATGGTTTAGGTCGTCAAGTCCGCTTGAACCAGTCATCGCTATCTTCAGCTGCATTGTACCTTCAGCCCTTTATGGAGTTCTTTTACTTTGGAAATAATGGGATTTTTTGAAGATGACAATGGGCCTTGTCACTAGGAGGCAAGGATGCGCTGGTCACTTTCAATGCATGACTTAACTCCCTAGATCACAGGACATGACCTTATTGAGCATATGTTGAATATCATTAAATGCGACACTCGTGCACAGGATCCATCACCAGCAACCATTACCGAACTGCGGACGTCAATCAAAACTTCATGGCTGTACATCTGTCCATTGGACTACCACCTTGTAGCATCCCTTCTACGTTGAGTTGTTACACTTCTTTGTGCTCAAGGAGGTTCCACTTCTTATTATGTATAATACACGGGATGGGCAAAAAATATAGAAACACCTGGTATGAAAGAGGTAGTCACTTCAAACACGCTTTGCGCCTGAATGGTGAGTGCCACTGTGGTCATCGACACATCTAGTAAGATATACATCCTGGCCAATCGAACAGGTGGGCCAGTTATAGTTCTGCGACTGGTCCGTGCAAGTTACCGTGAATAATATCTGAGCTGACAGAATTTCAAAGAGGGCAAATTGTAGGTGCGCGTATAGTGGGAGCTTCTATGACGAAAGTAGCGGAAATGTTTGGTGTAACAAGAGGAACAGTCTCGAAGATCATGACTGCCTACGAGTGTTCCGGAAAAGCCGCACAAGCTTGGACGCAAGTGTGTGTTGCGCAACAGAGACAGATGCATATTGGGTAGAATTCTGACCAAACATAAAATCACCAAGACACCAAAAATCACAGCTGAGCTGAATACAGTGTTTACAAACCCTGTTAACATCAAAACAGTCGAAAGAGAACTCCACAAGCAGGGTATTTATGGCAGATATGCAATTTCCGAACCACTCGTGACTGTTGATCATGCTGGTATATGGAGACAGTGGCCTAACGCCATAAAAAATGGACAATGGAGCAGTGGAAGACTGTCATCTGGTCGGACGAGTCTTTCTCTACCTTGTTTCCAACTGTTGGTTGAGTTTACATGTAGAGAACGCCAACGCAAGCGTACGATACATACTGTCTGTTTTCAAGGTTGAAGCATGGCGGTAATTAGCGATGATTTGGGCAGCCATATCCTGGTATTATGCAGGACCCATAATCACACTGCATGCACATATCACTTCCAAGCACTTCGTAACCATTTTGAATGACCTGCTGCATCCCATGGTTAAAACTTTCTCAGATGATATTGCCGTGTTTCGAGATGACAGAGCCCTTGTTCATACAGCTCACATCGTCCGGGATTGATGTGATGAGCACGAAGATGGAGTGTTAAATCTGCCATGACCTCCACAATCGCCAGATCTCAATATCATAGAGAACTTTTGGTCAGTTTTGGAGACAAAGGTGCGGGCCCGCTACCCACCACCGTCGTCTCTACAATAACTTGCAGCTGCTTTGAAGGAAGAATGGTACAACACCCGTTTGACAACCATACATGACCTGTATTTCTCCATGTGCTAAAAACTGTAAAATATTTATTTTTTATGTGCTAAAAAATGAAAAAAATATTTGCTAAAAATTAAAAAAAAAATATTTAACAAAAACTAACAAGGAAAAGTATGAGAAAACACCCAACGTAAGAAAAATACATGCTGGTGCTCACCAATAACTCCTACTCATCAGATGTCGAAATTCCATGGGCATTACAGTGAATTACTTACGTCTTTTCCAAATTGTCCATCGTAAACCCATGCCTATTGTCGCGGAATAATGCCTTATACTAAGAAAAGGGGGCATTCTACATCACACGATATTAACCTTGCGTATTTGAAAAGGAGCATATCAAGAATATTCATATCATGAACTTTACTTGTGTTTTGGCCTTCCAGTACTTAGTATTTTACATAGGGTTTTATACCCAATGTTTTTCTTTTACAAATGCTTAATTTTTTTCTTAAGACTTCAGCTTTCTTTCAATGCACTGTAATTCCCGTAGTTTCTGGTTTCTTTATAGAGCGAGTCAAGAAACCGAAGTCAAGCCACTGTCACTGTCACTCAATTTTGAACAATTTCAATGGAGAAAGTATCGTCTGGGTTTAGTTTAGTTACTACAGATACAAACGCTTCAAAATTCTCTACATAACATAGTACTGCATTATGCCAGGTACCCCACCGCATGATTGCGGGTATTGGAAGAAGTGAAAAGTCGGAATTTGTTTCTTTGAAAAGTTCAATTATAGTTGGCAATTTTACGAAAAAGTTTTTCTCATTTGACTCTAATTTGTTCACTTCATTACAAAGCGCTCCTTCAGAAGCTCTTTGTTTGGCGCAAGTTACCCCAGAGTTGATGAGCAGAATTTATGATGACGCTGTTTCTGCAGGTGGGAAATTGCTTATAAATACAATGGATAGATTTATGTAGCCTACTCTTTTTTCCGATGTTAATTTCTTTTGAGAGAAAGTGAAAAAATCTTGAAATTTAGGATAAAATAACGGAAAATTGTTAAAAATATGTATTTATTACCAAAATGTCCAAAATATATATTTACATAACTTTTTTCAGAAAGTATGTATTTTTATGTGAAATAAAATTTGTAATTACGCTTGTAGACTCTGTAAACTCCGCATTTATAGCCTCTTCCCTGAAATTTTAATATCGGGTATATCTCAGTCTGCTGGTCCTCTTACTTTATCAGATATTTAAACAAAGTAAACCAATTTCTCAATTAGAAAGAGTAAAATCTTCTTGTTATTACGATCAATAACTTAACTACTGTTCAAGAGACAAATAGGAAAATAGGACACACAGAGAGAGAGAGAGAGAGAAAGAGAGAGACTATATTTCTTATTAAAACAAAACTAATGAGTAGTTCGGTAGAAGCAAGGGGAGCAACTGGATTGCGCACACTATAGATCCCGAATTGCGCACAAATCTCTGTTGGCCTTTCTGAACACAGATTTTTGTCCAATGTTGTCACAATGGTAGATTTAAAATCTGTACGCAAACAAGATTTTCCTTCTGATTAGAATAGAAACAGAACTGAGAAATAAAATTCATATTATATTGAGAATTAACTAAATATAATTTGATCAGTAGATATAAGAAGTCGTGATAACCTCGAAATTTACAATCCAAATGTTAAAATTTTCTTGTCTCATACCGTGAATATGTATTACCTTTAACCCTTTGAAGTTCTAGCACTTTTTTTTTTAGGTACTAAAGTAGCGTCTTCATTATTCGATTAAAAAATAATCAATAAAGCTTTTTACTTCGTTTTTTTCAAGTCTAGAGGCATTATAGAACGTTAGACGTTTTTTTTAAAGTCTAGAGGCATTAGACGTTATATACGGTTCTTCCTGTGTCGAGACATAGGACATGACGACGTCATAACTTTTTTAAAAATATTTTTTGTTAGGCCTATTTTAATTATTTTTAGCGGGCTTACTTTTGCACCTAGAAGATTGAAATTTTGCACAAACGTTCAGTCCACCGAGTACTATTTGTCAGATTTTTCTCAGATCTCTGCTTTACCATAAGGGAAATCCAGAGGGGCAAAAAGGTAAAACAGAAAAAAAGAAAGAAAGAAAGAAAGAAAAGGATTTTACCAAAAAATCCCTTTTTTCGCAATTTTCCCACCTCAGATACATGATGGAGACATGTGAATGGTACCGTTTGAAAGGGAGTTCTATTCTGAAGAGAATGATGGACGAACTATGATCCTAGGATAAGTAAGGATGTCTCAGGAAATTTTCTACCTGAGATCAGGGTCTTTTACGGTAATCTGGGGCATTGTGGGGCTTATTGATATTTTTCCCGTCCCTACTATTCAAGATAGATGCTTGAAATTTTGTGCAGACATTTAGTATATAGTTTTATTACATACACTATGACTATGTACAGTAAATGCTATCATTGTTCGTACCTAATGTTACTCGTACAAGTTAGGACGATAATCTTAGTTTCTTCATTTATAAATAGAAACTTTTGTCCATCATAACTGAACTCAACTTCTCTTTCAATCATTTACTGAACAGCCTCTGTAATATTTCTCGGAAGAATTGGTGTTTTTTTTTTTAAAAAAAAAATACAGTATATAGCTTCTCTATCCTTATGTGTTAATTCCTCTGTATTTTCAAAATTAGCTAAATCCTAGTAATTTTATTCGGCCCTTGGTTCGGGTATTCCGCTTTTTTTTTTTTTTTTTTTTTTTTTACAGATTTAAAACAGAAGAGAAAATATTTTTCCGTCTGACAACATTGTTTAATTTTTTTTGCGCAATCCTGTACATAATGACAGCTTTGTCAATGGCTTATCAGATAGAACTGATAAAACCGGAAAAGTGTGCGCAATTTCATTGCAGCCAGAAGCAAGTACCAGAATGTTATATGAAAATATTGATTTTTCTTATCTTTGAAGTTCTTCTGTGGACGGTAAGTAATGGATGTGCTGTCTTTGCGTATTATTCTCTGCTTTATCACCACTATTTGCATCTTTCTTAAATATCCGCGTTTTATAAATATGTGTAACAGGAGTATAGTAAGGTACTAATCTGTAATCAAGCAAGTTTTTTTTCTTTATCTATTTCTAGACTGCGTGATACTATCTTCAAATGACTATTTTTTTTTTTATTTTGACTACAGGATCTAGCTGATATATGACCGAGACTTACTAAGAAATGCTGGGCTTTATGCAGAGTCATTTTGACGTATGATTAGCGTCGTACTAAAGCTCTGACTACTGCTGGAAAGATATGTTAGTCGAGCTCTTTAGTATGGTACTAATCACGCTTAAGAATGACTTTGCATAAGGCCTACTAAATTCACTGATGAAATTTGCAGCAGTATTATTATTATTATTATTATTATTATTATTATTATTATTATTATTATTATTATTATTATTATTATTATTATTATTATTATTATTATTATTATTATCATTTTCTTTTTGTTCTACCTTTCAGTTTTGGTACTAACGCCATGTCATTAGTAAGAACAATTCAGAATTCTTTGAATTGTACGAAATCAAACATTGCTTTAACAACATTTTCCGGAACATTTTAAACCGGAAAAATCGCGAAAATAATTTTTCAGTTACGGGCAAATTCAGTATGAGTAACGTGATGGAAAAATGTCTACATACAATTCTTCTTTCTAAAAATTTTAAGAAAAATAACATTTTTATGTATCTGGTTTCTTTTTTTTTCGAAAAATAATAATATTTATGAAGAATAAATTTTATACCTTTATTTTACACATTAACACAATATATAATCTAATATTGTCTATTATTTCATACAAAATTTGGACTCGTATTGCCTGTTATTTTCCATAGCAAAAATCCCTCCTGTTTGTGGGAAAACAAATTTGCTGCAAATCAATCAATAAATAAAACGCATTATTTTTCACTATACTTTAAATATGTAAGAACGAACATCCTACACTTTATTATAATAAACTCTGAATTAACGATTCATCTTCACAGTTGGACAAGTTAAACAAAAGTGGGAGTTTAAATTGCAGGGTCATATAGCAATAGTAATTTTTATTGAAGCATCTTTCATTAAGAACGGAGCACTTTTCCACAAAAATCGTGAATAAGTTTCCGCTTTACGTCACTTGCCAAAATTTATTATACACGTAACTTCCCGTTACGTAAGAATGTATGTAGATAACAGACGAGTTATGTTTATCTCCACAAAGTGATCTGCGTTAAAAATATGCGGATTGTGAAAAATAAAATTATGTTTTGTTTAACATACAGTCATTACTGTAACAGGCCGTCTTTTTTTTTTTTTTTTTTTTTAGTTTAGTTTAGTTTAGTTATAATGTAATATTAGATATAACTAGCAGAATACCCGTTCTTCGCACGACGAAAATACGTTTCATTTTCGATATAAAGGGTTAAATTTGGATTTAAACGGCATCGTGTCACTGTTCATTTCAGCGACCCCGAAAACTATAGGTTCCGCACTAATATAGGCAGGGGTAAAATTGGATCTGTAAAGGTAGGGGGACGGTAGGTAGCGGCATGATCTCATGCCGTCTCCCTGCCTATCTTCTGCCCACTGTAACTTCTTAGGAACTGGGGGACGCCGTGAGGTGAGAGGACGGCATCCCCTCGCGTTCTTCCGCAGTTTTAACCCTGAATATAGGTTATTTTCGATCATTTTTACATATCTCCCCCTCCCCAAGTTGCAGAGCTGAACTTGGAATTACAAGGCATTGGAAGTGTCGCTGTTTATCTCAGCGATCCAAAAACTATGGATTCAATATTAATATCGGTCATCTTCGATCATTTTTAAACATCTGCCTTTTCCCCCTCCTTTAAGTTGCACCGTCAAAGTGAAATGATAAAAATCATCCCAGCTCCGAACTTCATCTATGTTGAAAATCTTATCTAGGTCGATCTGGTGGTTTAAGAGTTATTAAGTTTTATTTATTTTTATATATTTCCCCCTTCCCTCCCCTAATTTGTACCGTCAAAGTGAAATAATAAAACAAAGAACTTCCCAGGTCCCAGGGGTGCCCACAAGGGGGGGCTATGACGCAAACTGCGTCATTGAAATATTTGGGGTGGTTAAAATCTATATAAATATGTTTGAGGGGGTGTAAAAATTAATCGAAAAGATTTTTTTTTCATGGAAGAACACCTATGGATAGACAATTAAGGGGGGATGCGTCATGGACATAAGGGGGAGGGGGCACCACTGCCAGGTCCGAACCTCATCTATGTTGAAAATTTGATTGAGATCGGTTGAGCGGTTCAAGAGGTACGAAGTCACAAACATATCACTTTCAATTTTATACATTAGATTAAATAACAAAATATCAAAAATAAAAATAAAAAAATCGAAAAATTAAAAATACCGATACATCGATCAGTAATGTTTCCAATATCGATATAAAAGTACGTAACGACCAAGCTATCTATCGTAATATCACTAAATCTGCAACAATTACCATTTAATATGTTCCAACACAATGCACAAATATCGAGTGAGTGAGGTCAGATTATAGTGATTTTAAATCGGCTCTAGCCGAAGCCCCACTATATTGGAATGTTTGAAATTTGCATCTTTTATCTCGGCGATCGTTATGGTCGACAAATCTGTCGATATGAAATGTGGCATTAAATCTAACAAAATCAGAGGCTCCATTACGTATCGGTTTGCGTCAATGTAAAGCAAAATTTGGCATTTTGTTAGATCACTAAAAACCAAAGGCGGTATGCCTTCATCACTGAAAAACCAGAGGCGGTATGGCATACCACCGCATACCGTCTCATTTCGACCACTGTCACTGTTCGTAACTTATTTTCCAACAAGAAATCCATCCTGGCATGTAACTAAATAGGAAATTTACCTAAAATTAGAAGACAGGACCTGATTAGAGGCTGAAACCGCCTTCTTCCAGTTTTATTTAGTTATTTATTTATTTATTTTGTGACTTTAAAACGTTTCACATTTCGATTTCAACTATTGCTTCAAAGTCCTATTATACACAGTATCGTAGACTTAACTTATTCACGACTTTTTTGTTTAAGTTTGTATGTGTTAAGTGGGTGGAGCTAAACCCAGAAGTTGGCTATATTATTTCTAGCTGAAATAATGGAGCATCTTTATATTTAATAATACGTACAATTGAAACTATGCTTTTTAATATTAGTTTGAAGGTAACTTCCAAAGTTCAAACATTGTTTCTAGGAGAAATAATATGAGCACCTTGAAAGTATAGTTGCTAAATATCCAAGCGCAGTCCGGATTGCCTGGTTTCGAAGTAAATTCTACGTCTCTATGGACCAACGAACTAAATCTACGGACATAGATACGTCATTAATACAGGGATACAAATAACCACTCGCCCGGGGCGAGTACTTCATATCATATCGATGGTAAGTAAACGACTTCTATTGTGGGATGTGGACTAGTAGCTTTATCCTTGGGCGAGTAAAATTTCGATGCTTATTTGCATCCCTGGGTTAATACCTTATAACATATTATATGATACGAACATGAATATATAAATGAAGCATGGTTCACCACATGCGAAAACGAACAAACAAACGGAAATCTGGACCGATTTCAAAAAAATGTCTACTATTAATGCACCTGGAAATAATATAGACGAAATTTCTTAAAGCTTTAAATTGTGCCAAATATTGTCACCTAAATTTAACTTGTGAAGTATGGAATGGCTCGGCTATATCATTTCTAAAAGAATCGAAAGTAATTTAAGGTGCTATTGCAGCCCTATTATCTCTACAAAAACCTATCTTCCTTAAATGAAGATTCAATGTAATTAGGATCTTACTTCAGTAAAACGCCCCTAGAAGTAACAAAAATGCTTATTATGGTTTTAAATTTTATGGAACCCAAATTCAATGTTTCAAATATCTACAGAGCCCAGCAGGGCCAGATCCAGGATTCTCTGAGGGGGGGGGGGAGGGTCCACCAATAACTACCAGTACATTTTAATTAAATTTGAGTTTTTTTTAAATGCCTTTAGGCTTCTGTGATGTGAATGAGGAATTTCTTTGGAAATGCTAAGTGTCTGCTCTCGATGAATTCTTTTCCTTCAACCTTCAGAAAATTGCCTTAAACTATTGATTTTGCAAAACTCACTGCTAGCTTCTCACTTTAGGTAGTGTATATTTACAACGAAGGGGAGTGCACGTGCACTTTTACACCCCCCTAAATCCGGCCCTGGAGCCCAGATAATAATACTTGCCCTTCCAGAAAAAGTTCCAAGCTACGGCGCTGCAAAAATCCTTGGAAACGATATAAAATTGGAGCGGGGTCGCAGAAGTTTAGTGGCAGAGCGCTCACATCTGCTGTGTGAGGTCCCAAGTTCAATCTCATGTCGCACCAAGTGGCTTTGTGGTGGACAAAATACCGTATGTGTAAATTTTCTCGGGGTTCTCCGATTTTCTTCATTTCACCATTTCGTTCATCTTTACCATCAAAATTTCCCTTGGTCTGAGCATAAACATGAAACGTCAAACTCAAAAAAGTATTGGGAGCTTGAATCCCTCTTGATGACATGCTATGTCTGCTACTGCTCTATATTTACAATGGTATATCACACTCAGTAAACATCTAACTGGTTTCTTAATCGGATTCAACGTCAGAGAAACTAGATGAAATTTCTCGAAACTGGCGCAAAAACTTAGGACCTTCAATTTCGCGACACGTTGAGAGTACAGATTTAATGTACTGTATTTGCAACATAGTTGAGTAGCCGACACAAAAAAATAAATATGCTATGCACATCTGAATTCTTATGACATCCAGAAAAACACGTTACATAAAATTCACCAATTTCATTATGTGAATAAAACGAAATGGAGTATATAAAAAATTAACAAATAAATAAAACACTAGTCTTGTACTTACAGTTCTTCAATTTTAAAATTTTGCGAACACGTTGAAGAACGCTGAGCACTGAGAAACTTTTCATACAGAGAGTCTTGACAGCACTGCTGATCACCTGAGATATTCCAGATGCTTTACGTCTAGATAAGCTGCGATAACCCCCTTCTCCTATTCCGTATCTTTTGTGCTGATAAGATTAAAAAATAATTTCACTAATATAGGCAGAATTGCACCAAGTTTGCTGTCTCATTGTGATTTAAGTTTTCCAAGTCACTAAAGTAATGACGGATGATGATAACAATAGATTATTATAACCCCACGTATTCGAAGAAGCATGATGCATACCAAAATGAGATATAGTAGGCTACTAATATAATAACATTTATTTTTCAGTTACTTATCGTAAGCTAATTTCACTTGTATTGCAACTAAAGTGAGAATATTTTCAACAGTTACGAGGATTGCCTCAAAAGTAAATTTATAAGACATATTTGACAATAATTATATTTTATTTTGTACATAAACCAATACAAACTGTATGCTGCAGTACAGTCAACATTTTATTTTTAAGTACAGTCACAAAGACGATTGAGTCATTTGTCTAACTGTAAAACGAACTCGTCGATGCCACTTTCGTAAAATGTGGGGTTCTGACTGTTGAGCCAGTGTTGCACCGCTCTTTTTTAAATCTTTATCACTTTGGGATCTATGTCCTTTAAGGCAGTGGTTATCAAACTTTCCGATAACGCCGATCCCCTGTTCATTCGGAAAGTGATCTGCGGACCCCTTTGCAGTGCTATCTGAAATTTCACATGGTATTAAAATATATACTAATTAGAATCACCACTGACAAGAAAAAGATCAAGAAAAATAATGCAATACGTAATTTATTCTAAAGATACATAATTGTTTCCTAGTGAACAAAATTTCAATTGAAAATACAGTAACTTTCAAGACTGAAAATCAATGTCTTTTTAAGGAAATCCACTTGATAAACAATGTTCTCAAATGTATAGGGTCACTAATGTGAGAAATGGAATTCTTTCTGGTTTTCCAAAATTTTATTGAAATCTGGAATAAATTTTGTCACCATCAATCTTAGGTCCAATTCCACTTGAAGATGAAATCCATGAAATTCCGAGGCGTCGTGTAGTTAATGTACAACTGCTTTTGAAAAAGTGCCCTCACAAAGAAGGAATTTCTCTCACTTGAAGTAGTCCTATTATAACGGTTGACCGGCTTCAAGGTAGAAATTTAGTAAAGTTGGAAAATATTTAAATTTACAAACGTAGGTATAATTTCTAATTGCTTTCTTTTTAGTAACTGAAAAAAAAATACTTCTTGCATACCAGCTGTGAGTTCAATTTTATTACATTTCAATTTTTAGGCGTCGCGGACCCCGGGTTAGGTTTCGCGGATCTCACTTTGAGAACTACTGTTCTAAGGTGTTCTTTAAAGACCCCCCTAAACGTATCTCTTGTAAACTTATTTTTGATACATCCTCTTATGAATTTGACGTTAGATAGCATGTAACTATAGCAAAGTGATGACTACTGTCTTCTGTATTCAGAGGGGTATTCGTCGATTTCTTGGAGAAGGAAGCAACAATTATTGAAGTTGTCTATAGTGTAACAGTGAAACGTTTACAGTGTCTATAGTGCTATTAGCTGGTAACGTTCTGAGTTTCTGTCAAAGAATGTGCTATATCTTTACAATAATGCACGAGCACACACTACCTTTGGTACTCAAGAAATGTGACAGTTTCGGTAGAAGTATGTTGAACATCCATCACACTGTGCTGGTATAGCACCCAGTATCATCTTTTCACAGCCTTAAAAAAAATCTTACAGGCCACAGATTCCAAAATGATAAAGATGTCAAAGTAGCGATGCAATGCTCACTCAAGAGCCAAGACTCCCACACCGAAAGTGGCACCGACAAGCTCGTCTCACGATTAGCTATACAAATACCTCAATCGTCTATGTCGAAAATTAAAATATTGACTGTAGCACACAAATGTGCCTTGGTTTATGACTAACATAAAATATAATTATTGTCAAACATTCTTGTAAACTTATTTTTGGGATGCTCCTTCAATGTTGGACGAAAACAAAAGCAAAGGTTTATTTTAGAGTAAAATTATAATTTCACAGAAAACAGTAACTAGAACAAGAAAATGCGACACAAGACAGTGTTTATTATGTAGTTGCAAACATAATGAAACAGTGTTAATTAACGAACACACAATTAGCTATATTACAATAAGCCTAAATGATTGTATTTTAATAGTTGTGTCAAAATGTGTTATTTTCAGTATTTCTTTCATGGGGTGAGCTGGAAATATTTCCTTCACACTTCAAGATTTACCCCCTCCCTCAGAAAATTGTTGAGAGCTATGATTGGTGTAATGGACTGAAGTAGTGTGACGCCACATCCTTCTCATTGTTGTGGTGTTCTCTATTTTATTTTCTAAACAATACGGGTTAAGAACATAAATACAAAGCGAAAATAGTACTCTGTTAATTTCAGGATTACATAATTACAATAAAATAAATACTTGTACTTTTAAATCAAGATTCCCAATGAATAAAACTTGCGGACGGACTTCTGGGGGGGGGGCGGTGGGTTGTAATACTGCTACTTAAAGCTACTTTTAAGAGCTCCAAACTCTGGAATGAGTTTTATTTATATAGTATTGCATTATGCTTTATCATATTTATATATTGCATTAATGCTATATCATGCATTAATGCTTGTTTGTGCTTTCCATAACAAGGCAATAAACTAAAGTGAAAAAACAAAACAAAACAAAAAAGAACGGAAACTCGAAATCTCTCCCTCCATGCAGGAAACTTATTTTGGGAAAGAGAAACCCTAAATATTGTCACATCACTTATGACAACAATTGAATATCTCTATTGTACTTCCTGTAAACACCCATACTTAAAATTTAGTACCAATGAAAAGTCATAAGCTGCAAGTGAAGTAAAAAAATTCAAAAACTCCAAATTTCCCTCTCCAAAATGGGGGATTAGGAAACAAGGGCAAAATGACATGTTAACATTAACTCCTTGCGCCCCAGGCCAATTTATCTATGAAAGGACCGTAATACCAGATTATTACATTCTGTTTAATAAATTTGTACACCTATTATGGCTATTTAAATACAGTTAAAAGGCTGAACATACGCCGCGCGCCACGCAATATGTTTTCAGGAACTCAATAACTACTAATACCATCTAGCGAGTGAAAATGAAGGCTAAAAATATCGACATGTGAAAAAGAAAAACACGGCTTAGAATACCAAATAACAGTGGCGGCGGTTGGATGTTAAAAGTGGGGGGGGGGCAAAACATGATCTGAATATTTGCATATAAATGTTAGTTTTCCTGGTTCTTTCTAACATTTTGTATGATGAAAGGTTGTATAACTAATAGGATACTATCTTTTTCAATTAAAATATCGTATATCGTATTTCATATTTTATTAAGTAAATTGACAAGACAACGCAAGTAGGTAATAGCCCTTTGTACTCTTAAACAACGAAAGTGTAAGAAGAGATTTGATTCCTTGCTCATGAACATCTTAAAATTGTCTGGAAAACTGTGTGATGAGATTATTGAATAAAATATGAAATGAAATCTTTAAGTTTAACGCCCCACGGTTATGCCGGTTAGGCTAAAGAAGACGGTGATAATGAGAAATGAGTGATATGGTGAAATGAAGAAAGTGGAAGGTAACGGGAGAACCCCGAGAAAACCCACGAGCACGGCGTTTGTCCACCACAAAGTCCACACGGCGCGAGCTGGGATCGTACCAGGGACCCCACGCACCGGAGGTGAACGCTCTACCACTGAGCCACACCCCCCTCCGAGATTATTGAATAACATTTGCAAAACAAATAAATAAAAAGGACAATATTAATCATAGTAATGAATAATAATGCTTGTCTTGAAAAACAGGGATTAATGGACAATTTAATTTTTAATTTCACACATGCTATTAAATATATGTTATTACTCTCAGAAAATGAAAGACAGTAAATACTACAAGCATATGCTACTACATTTAAAGAAATATTTGCTTTTGCAACTTCCCGAAACATGTTCGTTGCCATTAGGTGCAGTTTTCACTTTCTTGGAGCACATCAAAACACAACAATACTTAGAATCACTCCATACTCCAGTTATACAAAATAATTCCAAAACCTAGAATTATGTTGAATTCACTAAATTTAATTGTATATACACTCGTACACCCCTAACACACCACTTCACTCGTATATTACACTCCAAAACAATTGAAAAGGTAGAAGTTGTTTCTAATTACGCTTTTGTTTTCCGTATTTTAGAAAGAAGAAAAGACATTTTAGATACTGTCAATTTTTGTGCAATTGAAGAATAACTTGTGAAAGACTTTTCTTCCCCGAAATGTTCTCTCAATTAGTTTCAAAGCGGCTGACTAATATATCGAGCCCTTGTAAGAAGTGAAAGTATGCTGAAATTGTTGTGCTCCAATAGGTAAATTTTGGGTTATTTTCAGTGGCAACTAAAACGCAATTCCTGTAGTTTTCTTTACTCCACGGGAAGACAACCACTACGTACTCACGGAACGGTAAATATATGGCACCATTTTTTCTATGAACCAGTAATACATACAAAACTTTGTATTTCTAAATGAAACTATATACATTAATGGGTTACTTCAAAAAAGTGCGGGGACAACTGCCCTCCTTTGCCCCCCTTAATTGCCGCCCATACCAAATAACAATTATGACTCAATAACTACTAATGTCATCTGGCGAGAGTAAATCAAAGCTAAAAATATCAAAACAATCAAGACTTAGAATACCAGATAACAATAATTATATACTATTTAAGAATACCAGGTAGAAAAAAGTTGTCTATACAATAACACCACGAACGTACGCAGGTATTTATGTGCGACGTTATAAGGTCTAAGAAAGTACGCACGTACTTCCCTAATGTGCAAGTGGTTAACGTGTGAACACAATTATAACGTCCTTCCTGCAAACACGAAAACTTTTAGATATAAGTCACTCAGAAACACTAATTCAAACACATACAGTAGGGCAGTCGTTCTTTCAGAAAAAAATGTGGGGGGCTACCGTAGTGTTCCGGGGGACACTTCTGGTACTATTTCATTCATTATTATATTATAGATGTATGATTTTGGTCTCGTCCGGGGGTGGGGGGCACTCTCAGAGCTCCGGTGGGCAATGCACCCCAAAAAATATGTCTGGAAGAAACACTGCAGTAGGGTATTTATGTAAACAAAGAATTTGAAATTCCATACAAACGTACAGTAGGTACTGGATTTAAGCACCGTAAGACGATGTTACTTTGCACATCAGGAGTTACTTTGCACAAAATATGAAAAGAGTTTCACAGTCTTCTGTTCGTAAAAACATGAATAGTAAAGAGGAAGTTTAAACTGTCACCGTAAGATAGAACATCTAACCAAGGGCGCCCATGTTGTGGTTTCCAAGGGGGGCAAGTATAAGCGACATTTTAAATGTAGTCTGAAATTTTGCTGTAATTATTCTAAAAAATCTATTAGGTTTTCGATCTTCCGAAGTACAATTTCCTCTAGAAGGGGGGTGGGGCGATTGCCCCACCTTGCCCCCCTGATGGGCGACCTTGTATCTAACTGTATTTTGGCTATAATGTTGGCTGTTAACATCAGTTCTAATTACCGGGAGGGTTCGTTGTTGTAGAGGTATGGAAACCAGTCACTGTAAAGGCCGCCAAAATTTGAAAGATATCACCTACAAGAATAAGGATTTATTATTCGTCACTATCATTATTTAATACACGAGCAATCTAACGGTTTTTCTATCGCTTTAGATATAGGTAGATAACTATAGACTCTTTTTTAAAACTGATAATATCCTACTAAAAACATAAATGTGAAAATTAGAGCCAAGTTCTCACTTTGTTCGGCCAGAAAAATAACAAAGATCTGAAATATCAAGTTCTATTGAAAATCTAAAATTGGAATATGAAATTTGAAACTTTAGTGCTGAGAACAACTTGGGAGGCAAAAGCCTCCTCAAGTGATACTGAATAATTAGAACTTCTTTGCTGCAGGAAACTTGCAAAGTTCATGTTCCAATTTTCGGATTTCAATAAAAGTTGGTATTGTTTCAGAATACTTACACAGAAGCCTTCAATTCTGGAAATCTGAAACCAGGCCCGAAACCAGGCACAGAGGTTTGAAGGGGGGCATAAATAGGTTAGGGGTGCCAAGTCATTAAAAATTCTCTTACAAATATCTAAATTGTGACTTTTGTATTGAGGTCTGGAGGGGCCACGAAAAGTTTAGGGGGGCCAAGCCCCCTAGCCCCTCTTTAGTTGTGGACCTGTCTGAAACAATAAATTTTCTTGAAATCCTAAAATTGTTAAATGAAATCTGCAACTCTATACAGTAGTGGTTTTTAACCGGTGTTTCGCGACACACTGGTTTGTCACACAGTCCCGTAGGTGTATCACGAAATTTTTGGAATTTAAAAATCATGTAGCATTCAATACAGGAATGCAAATAAGCAACAACATTTTACCAGTCCAAGAAAAAATCTATTAGCCCACATCCCAGAATAGAAATAATTTACATATCTTCGGTACAGGCCCGAAGCCAGCCCAAAAATGTAGGGGGCGCCCGGCTGAAGTTAGGGGGGCAATCCAACAATATTATAGTTCATCACCATATTATAGTTCATTTGCAAGCCTACCGTGAAAATTTTAGGGGGGCAGCAAAAATTTAGGGGTGTCCGGCCCCTCGTAGACCCCCCTGGATACGGGCCTGATTCGATATGATATTAAATACTCGCCCGCACCGATGGACCGGGACGAGTGGGCGAGCGTTTATTTGCATCCCTGATTTAATAATTAGTTAAAATAAATTTTGAGGCAAACTATACCAGCCAACGGCTTAAGCAGGATCAACAATATTTAGTATTACATAAGGTTCAATATTTTACAAGGTTCAAGCCTATAGAAACTTATAGGCGTACACTAGTCTATTATAATTCGTATTATTGGTCTATTAATAAAAAACTGTGTCGCTATGTCGTGGGCAGTGTTTGGCAAATTTCAATTGAAATAACAACTAATTTGTAAGTTTAATTGTTAGTTGCATTAACAACTGAAATAAGTAATGGTCAATTGTTAATTGACATCAATTTAGTTAAAGAAAAAACACAAGGCTGGCTAGAATATTTATTATAAAAAATTAAACTAGAAAAGTAACGGTTTCGGAAGTATAGCACTTCCTTCCTCAGACTACACTCTCCAGACAACGTACTACAACTAAAATCAGAAATAAAATTACATACAATAAAGCTAGGAGATCATTAGTTCTTTCCACCAATCAGGTGGTGGAGAGAATCGCGAAGGGACCAACACGAACTATCGACAGTCATGTGCATGCGGTTATTATTATATATTATTTTTTCCTGACGAATTGTTCCTAAAGTGAGCTCTGGGGGTCAAGATCGTGAAATGAAAAATCTTGAGATAAGTGCGATAATTATATGAATTTAGATGGCAACTGTCCTCGATTATTAGAAAGTGTGTATGGGAGAACTATGAAATAAAGTAAATAGACACGCGTCATTTTGTTATAAAATTACATAGCGAACGTATTTTATCTTATCCCAAACAGTTATTGTTTCATATACACGGTTAAAGGAGCACTCTGATTGACCAAAATAAAAAGATCTCAACGATTTATCCCTTTACAAGCGAAGTTTCCTTTATCGCTTCCGTGGCGAAGTTGGAAGAACACCCGCCCAGTAATCATAAGATTGGTGGTTCGAGCCACCTCCGGGGCATTTTTTTGATACTTTTCTAAAGTGTTTTTTTTTTTTAGACTCACCTTAATGTAAACAAATGGCACATATAGGCGATTTAACATATATTGGGGGGAGTAATTTTGTGGTTCATTGGCGTTTTGTGGTATCTCTGCAACTGGTGGGCCGCTGGTGGTATAATTTTCAAAACGGAAAAGGGGTCACCGCGGATCGTTGCCGCGGAGCGACAATTTTTGGCGAGATGTCGCTAGTTGCCCATCGGTGGTCTACCGACGCTTACGGAATGAAGTACGGATTAACGTGAATCCGAACCACATGAGCTCACGCCGGAAATCGAACTCGGCCGATCGTTTTCGATTATTTTTACAAACTAACCCAATATCTATTTACCATATGAGGAAAGTGCACCCCTCCCCATAATGGAGGATGTTAAAAATGCTAGGAGACGTTCTGTTCATTTTCAATAAAGAGTTAATATACTGAATTTCAGCTCCGTAAGTTTAACGGCTTGTGAGACTCTTTTTTTTTCGCAAATATTCTGATCCCCACTATCCCTTAGGATATTATCATAATGAACGCAATATGATAGTCTCACAGTTTGGATTAAGGCCTAATTATATACCTAAAGCCATTTTATTTGACTGCAATTTGACCGTGATGATTAGACACACATAGTTACATTCACTTTTTATATAATAATTTATATATTACAGTGATTCAAAAATATATTGTTTCCAGCAATTGGCTCCTCTAAAACTCACAGGCTGTGTGTCTCGAAAGCCAAGTAGTAGTATACGTCCTATTGCTATTATTAAAATTAAAAATATCAATATCCAAAAATGCCTCAAGTTCTTTTTTCACTTCGAGATACTCATCTCAGGTAAGTAAACAGAAGCAAATGAAAAAGGGAAATGAAGGTCTTGAAAGTAATACGTAGAGAAATTGACCCGTGTTCAGAAGCATATTTTTAATTCACGCTCGACCCTACTCGTAGGAGCAAAATACGCGGTTCTGGTAACTTAGAGTTATCGGTTTCTCGCCACGTAGCAGAAATATAGCAAAAATGAAGTGTATGTTCCTAGCGGCCCTCGTGACCGAAAGTACTAGCGCAATGCGTGGGTTCAAACCCGGGTCAAGGGAAGTTTTTATTTTTATATTTTATTTTTAATATTTTCAAAACACTTTTTTTTTATTAAAATAAGGTTAAAAAATACTCAAAAATGATTACGTTACGTGTGCAGTTTTGCTATACGAATCCACAGTATAAGTAGTAGTAGTAGTAGTAAGAGGAGGAGGAGGGGGTTAGAAGCCCCGAAGGGCTCGTTTTGTTCCACCCTGAGTGCCACGATATAAATTTAACCTCAACTGCTTCTTCAATTTTCTTCAATTCCAACAAAGTGACAATGTTCTTTTATTCCTACTGTAATACACAATACATACACCAGAAAGTTTGAACAATCGCAAGCTGCAACAAATCAGAAACGTGTTTTTAGTTTCTATGTCCAGGGTCGAGGGTGAGAAAATGTTGTTCAGAAGATGCTGTCTACAATGCAGTGAGCAGAGTGGGTCGTGGGTCAGAGTGGTCATAGTAAGTGGTGGGTCACAGTGGGTCACATGTTGACCCACGATCCACCGACTCACTCAGAAAACTCGATCCATTTGATCCACTGACTCACTCCAACTCTGTATTTGACATCACATAGAAGATGGAAGACCAAAAATTGCATGTGCACCATATTTTATTGTTTCACTTCTCCCTGTTTTTAAAGAGTTAGTGGAAAAACTGTAAAAGTAAAACGCGTAAAAATAGGAAACAAGATGCTGAGGAAGGTTCATTAAGTTACTTAACTTTAAAAAAAACAATCCAGGACCCTGAAACACCAGATTCCAATCAATATGAGTATCTGTCCAATGCCGTGCCATGAAAAATCAGGGCCCGAGGCGAGAGCATCCGGCAGCGCCTCCGTACATATGAGTTGACAATTTAAAGTTGACTTCTCTGGACTATTCTTTCTGCATAACACTTTACTATTTTATCATGACTGAAATCAGAAAGTTTCAGCATTATTACACTGGAATCGTAAAAGTGTGTAATTACTGAATTTACTGCAGCTCCACTTTTTCACTTTTTAGAGTACCGATCTCTTAGAGTAGTAGCTTAATCGTTAGTTTCATAATGTTGGGGGACGCGAGTTTGACTCCGGCTGTGGCAGTTCAGGAAAGAAATATCTGACATACTGTATATCTTTTCTGTTCCTATGAATACCTTCGACTATGTTACTTTTTCTTTCCTTCTATGGTAATAATAATAATAATAATAATAATAATAATAATAATAATAATAATAATAATAATAATAATAATAATAAAGAATAATATAATTACAATACCAATTACATAAACATTATCTTCCCATTCAGAAAAATTAATAATTGCCTAGACGGGATTTGCTCCCAGGTAGCTGCAATGGGAGTTTCCTGCTTTCACAATTTTTTTTGAAACAAATCTCCCCAACCGGAGTATTGTTCGCCACTGGCACTCCATATCCTTTGGACGTATTCCAAACAGTACAGAGACACGAACACAGAAATACTGAGTACAGCTAAAATTCCGACCTTGCTTCAGAGGTATTCGAACCCCTAGTGGATTGCGCCACATGATCAGCAGCCGAACGCCCGAGATCACTCGGCTAGTGCACCGGCTCAATTTGCCACAAATTCCTCATATGAACATAAGAAAATAAACTAGTAGTTATGGAACATAAACATAGAACTGTCTATTTCTACACGTGTTAATACAATTCAAAGAATGTGAAAATAATTTTTGTCGTCTTTTCTTCTTTCGAAATTAGAAGTTAGGGTAAAAACGAAATGTAATGTAAATCGGGACCATCCCTGCAACCGATGACCAGCGCCATAATTTAGATTTTTCTGGGGGTGCAAGTATTAATAAGCTGATTTGGGCCCCCTAGAAAAAGTTGTTTTTCTAATTTTTGGGCCCCCTCTTTCCAACTTTCTCTTAATCTTAATGGCCCTCCCGCACGGCAAGGTCTGCAGTTCCGTTAGTTACTCCCTGGGTCCATTCCATACATAACAAAATTATTAAGGGGACAAGATTGATAAATCTCAAATCAATACGAATAAGTATTATTTCTAGAGTCCTTAATAGCAGACATTTTTTACTGAAATGGGTCCACGACTCATTTTTGTTGTATTTACTTTTTGTGTGCTGTTTTGTTTATGTAATGTAGCGACCCTATTTAATGCTTCATTTCTAATTTCATGTTCGTATCGTATATGGAGTAAGAACATTTTGTCTCAGAATGGGCCCCCTCGAACGGCGGGGACAGTTGTCCCCTTCCCAACCACAAATTATTGCTCTGCCGATGGCGTAGCCTTAACTTGAAGAACGTTTCGTGATATTTTCCTCATTGAGGAACGTCTATATAACTTGTTTTTGAGTTAAACAAGGAAATCTCGAGTAAGTCATTAAGACACACACAAGTTGCTTATATTTTCTTGTTTATATTTTTTGTATTTTGTTTATATTTGTTTGTTTTTGTTATATTTGAGTATCTTGTTTATATTTTTCTATGAAACGACTTTAACTAGGTATTAGTTTGCGTGGAAATTTAAATGGCGCGGTAGGTGACTGGTTAGCGTGTTGAACTTCTATTTGGTGGATCCGGGTTCGAATCCCGGCCAGACTGAAACTTTTTCAAGTGTTTTTGTTTCAATTTCAATTTCAGTGCATACTCGTTGTGACAAGCAAGATCTTCTCTTTTCCAGAAAGCAAAAGATGTTGGAATGAGGAGAATTGGAGAAGGTCTCTCAATGGAGGCAATCATTTACAAACTTATTTCCAGCAGTTGTTCTAGATTTGATATTTTCGTCTACTTTCAAGCATTTTCTGAATCATGTGTGATCAGTGTTTTTATTTCTTTAAATATACTGTATATAATAAAATAATACATTACATACACAGCAATATTGAGATTAACAACTGGTCTTCATTGGACAACACGCTCTGAACCAGAGAGATTGATCTCAGAATGGAGAAGTCTTTCGTGCGTCATCTACTCACAATTTTACTTGCATAGACTTGACTCAGTGCTACCAACTGCTGTCAGTGCTGAGAAAAGTTACGTGTAAGTTGGGTTGCATCTGTCTAGGCGTTCTCACAACTGCAAAAGACCTGGACCCCAACTAATGGAATTTGAGCGCTTAGGGGGGGGGAATTACTTTTGTGGCTGGCTGTACCTTAATCAAGTTTCACGATGTGTAGAATTAAATAAAACACAAGTTTATCTGTCTTGGTATTACAGCCGTCAGTGCACTGTCTCATTGCATTTCATTTATTGATTTGTGATTCTTGGTGATTTATAAATGAAATTAAATTAAATCTATAGTTTGTCGCCCACGCTTGTAGGCCTATCCTTTAGGCTAAAGGAGACTGATGATTAATGTGAAAGTGAATAATTATGATGGAATTGGGTCACGAAAATGTAGAAGAAACCGGGAGAATTTCGAAAAAAGCAATGAACGATGTTGTTCCCACAAGCTCTCATAGACTAAGATCGAAACAGTAACCCCTAGCCACAGAGTGAGCGCTCTACCACTGAGCCACCCCCTTGATGATTTGACTAGGGTCTAATTCAGGGCCGGATTAAGGGAGGGGCTTAGAGGGGCTATAGCCCCAGGCCTTCAGGTGGATAGAGACCTCCACTATGATCAAAATCTCAACTCGCTATCTAAAAAGAATCATGGAAATACAATCATCATCAAAAATAAAACAGGGCCAAAATATGAAACATTAGGTGAAGTCAACAGGAGCTACAGTCTTTTTCTAGCCCACCTGGGTTAATCCAGCCTTGGTCTAACTTTATGGTTTATGCCAACTACATTCTATACTTTTTTGTAACTTCGTGTAACTTTATTATTGCCCTGTGTAAGGCCTACTTGGTCATATAATTGGGCGTAAATTATTTTGTTTTCTTGCCAGTACTACTAACATAATTTCACATTAGGTAAATCTCGAATTCAAGATTCTCCCACATTTTGTTTTGAGATTGTACTACCATGAGCAAAATAAATGACGCGTCTCTTTATTTTGAAGTTTTTTGAAAATATCTCCGTTTTCTTTATATGTTCGAAATTTCGAAAGGTTTCCCCAGCAGGACAGGTTAATAACAAACCCGTTTTTAATATTTGTGTTAGATATTAGCTTAAAATAAAGAAATTAGAAGCAAAAAACATTAAATCGACAGAAATCTCGAGAATTTCCAACTCTGCTAAAGTGGGAAATTTTCAAGAACACGAGGGAATTCTGCATTTCAACACGAAGCAGCGACATCTATGTCATCGAGAGAAATGTGGATTAAATCTACAAACTAAACTTTTAACGAATATTTCTAGTATGTCTTATTATATGCATTATCTGCAAACTCCAAATATATGAATATATGCTAAGTATTAACATAAAGATAGAGCAAATAGTGGAAATTATCTATGGAAAAGGACGAATTGGTAGGAAGATCGTAATGAAATATCGTCTTTACCGGAACAGGCTCAGTTCACGTAAAAAAAAAAACAAATAGCTCAGTTAGTTAAAGCAACGAGTCTGTATGCTGAAGGTAGCGGGTTCGATCCCCTGGAAGTGCCGTTATCATTTTTATCACTACACTACGGTTATTTTTTTTTATTTTTTTATTTGGGAAAGAATCAAATTGTAACGTATGTGTAAAACTCATGACGATACCAAAAAAAGAAAAAATGCTGTTGTCGCACTTGCATTAGCGTCCCTAATTTTGTTTGCAAACAGTTTCGTAATTATTTCCCCTGTGCTCACTGCTCACCATATGCTCGCTGGCGCATAACGAATGTTTCCCAGTAAATGTTAATTCTAATTTGGAGAATTTTATAAAGTTTCAAAATATTTCTCACTAGATAGTCTTCTATCTAAGTGTTTGGATATTTTGATAACAGATTTCCCTATTAAATGTTTAATTTTCCCTAGATGTTTAATTACGGAAAAGTTTTACAATGTATTTGTATTGAATTGAAATTGTTTTCAATTTACTACATAAGGTAAGTAGACCGAAGGAGGAGAACTCAAGTAATTGATATTCTACGTAAAAGCAACCTATTGTAGAATGATGATGCTTCTTACCTTCAGCACATAATCTTTACGTTAGAGAGTCAGACAGAGAAAAATCTTGGTTTTTCCTCCTCTATGACCACCCATCTTAAACCTCTACATATCATTGTTCGTCTCACAAAATTTCGGTGCTGCAAAAACATTCAAATAATAATAATAATAATAATAATAATAATAATAATAATAATAATAATAATAATAATAATAATAATAATAATAATAATAATCCTGAATATGAAATCCTTACATAATGTAGGATATCTTACATTCCTAGTTTAAATCTTAAATATCTTAGTTTAAAATGCTTTCTTTAGTACTTATTTGAGCAACCATGTAGGAGGGGGTACGACTTTTTATTTTGCCCCCCTCATTTCAGTAGCCTTCCAACAGAAAGTAATTTTTGATAAGCAGGACAGACAAAATGAATAAGAAATATATTTACAGCATCCTCTCCCCTTTCATGATTGGAATATCACGTAATATTTTTTATTCTACGAAAGATGGCCCTGTGCGGTTAGGGGTAGGTAACTAAAAAAATGCCTAATATATAGCGCCCCTTGATTGTAATATTACCGCTTCTTTATTTGTACGAGGGAGCCCCTACACAATCAAGGGTGACAAAAAGAATAGGAAGAGTGTCTATTGATTCCAGTGGTGGATCCAGCACGAACTCCTGGGGGAGGGGAGGGGAAGTGAAACATTCTTTTGATGATGTGAAGCTGTCACAAATTACCACTTAACTAAACTAAACAATAGTGGGTGGAACTGGAACCCAGTCAGTTTAAATTGATGTAAAAGTTTAATTTTTGGATTCATATTAAAGTTTTGGTTTCAAATGAGAATTTCAGTCCAAGTGGTCAATGATCAAATCTCGTGGGGCTCTTCAGTGTAGGCTAATACGGCCCCCTTATGAGAAAAGGCAAAATTATTAACATGTTTATAACTTTCGAATTTTTCGTCTATTTTAAAGAAATATTTTGCTTCGTATTAAAGTGTTGGTTCCAAATGACAAACTCAGTCCGAGTGGACAATGATCAAATCTCCGGGGGGGTCTTCAGTATAGGGGGCTACGGCTCCCTTATGGGAAAAGGCAAAAATATGAAAATGCTTATAACTTCCGAATTTTCCGTCTATTTTAAAGAAATTATTGGCTTCATATTAAAGTCTTGGCTTTAAATGACAATTTCAGTCCGTGTGGACAATGATCAAATCTCGGAGGGCTCTTCGGTGTAGGGGTTTCGGCTTCTTTATGGGACAAGATTCACGTGGTTGATATTGCAAAATTGTTTTGTATATATAAGTGGAAACTTGCACCATTTGGTTAATTTTACCTCTTATGTTTTGCAGATTCATATTCCAAGCAATAGTTACTTCGCAGAGCTAAAAGAAGGCACTTACTAGTTTCATTAAAATGAAATGTCTTTTATGAGAGGAGCAGACGAACGAACAGGCACCCAAACGTTGGTTGAGTCGTACGGTTGAAACTCGTTAAGCTCGCTTCAATTATTATTATTATTATTATTATTATTATTATTATTATTATTATTATTATTATTATTATTATTAATAATAATAATAATAATAATAATAATAATAATAATAAAGCATTGCAGGGACCTTTGGTGCAGGGGGTCCGTGGCTCGATTCCACTTCGTACCAAGTGAAATTTGAGGTGGACAAATACCGTGTGCATGGGTATGTGTTTTCTTGAGATTTTCCATTTTCCTCCCACTTTCTTCATTTCACCATTTCATTCATCATCATTCTCCCTTAGCGTAGGTGCATAATCGTCCAACGTTAAACTATTTGGTCTAGGAATTAATTCGTGCGGTTAGTACGCACACATTGAAGCTGTAGTACAAACACAAAATACATAAATACCTTAAGAAAAATATTGTTCATCGCTAGCCACCACTTTCGCCCATCTGTCAGGCAATGTACGGATTCCGTGGCGAAAGAAGTCCTCATCCTTGGAAGCGATCCAGTCAGAGACCCATGTTTCGATATCTTCTGAAGAAGTAAACCGCTGTCCAATCAAATCGTTGTTCATGCAATCGAACAAGTAGTAGTCCGAAGGAGCAACGTCTGGTGAATACGGCGGGTGGAATAAAACTTCCCATCCGACATTTTCTAAATAGGTTTTGACCGGCTTTGCGACATGTGGGCGAGCGTTATCATGTTGAACAATAAGTTTATCATGTCTGTTCTCCCATTCTGGTCGTGTTCTAGCCAGAGCTTGCTTCAAACGCATTAATTGTCGTCGATAATGTTCTCCATTCATAGTTTCACCCGGTTGCAGCAGCTCATAGTGCACCACACCTTTCATATCCCACCATATGCACAGCATAACCTTTGCACAGTGAATATCTCGTTTTGGTTGTGATGGACCTGGTTCACCTGGTTTCACCCAGGCCTTTTTTCGTTTAGGGTTCTCGTAATGGATCCACTTCTCATCACCCGTAATAATTCGATGCAGAAACCCCTTTCTGCTCTGTCGTTGAAGCAGCAATTCACAAATGGTTTTTCGTCTTTCAACGTCTCTGTCTTTCAATTCATGTGGAACCCAATGTGACATCTTTTGAATCATTCCCATGGCTTTCAAGCGTTTGGAGACTGTTGTTTGATCAACGCCTAATGCTGCTGCAAGTTGTTCCTGCGTTTGACACGAATCCTGCTCGAGCAATGCTGTCAATTCTTCGTCTTGAAATTTTTTGGCTGTCCAGCTCGCTCTTGGTCTGCCAAGCCGAAATCACCACTTCTAAACCGTGCAAACCACTTCTGACACGTTCGCTCAGCTAGAGCATGGTCACCATACACTTCCACCAAAATACGATGACTTTCAGTCGCACTTTTCTGCATGTTAAAGTAATGCAGCAGGACACACCGCAAAAACACTTTATCAGGCACAAATTGCGCCATGTTCACTTAACTACAAACTGGTGTTGTTGACGCTTTAATCCACTGCCCTATACTACGAACGATACGCGATGACAGGGGTTTGCAACACATGTGTGGATACACGGAACTGTGGGACGCTCCGTTCGTTGCACCATCTCTTGTCCACCCGCACGAATTAATTCCTAGACCAAAATAGATATTGCAATTTCAATAATAATAATAATAAAAATTAATTCAACTGAAAGGACTGTAATTTATGTGGACAGCAATTATCATAAATATGCAACCATTATAAAAACAATGCTTTGAGTAGAAAGATAATCCTTCCCAAGTGTTAACGAATGCGCACGAGATAAGACATGTCTCGAGAAAGAGACAAGACGCGCTTTGTGACATCCAAGATAATACGAGGCAAATGTTTTGGACACGAGATAGCTTGTAAAATGTCTCGTCTTGTCTGGAATGTCTCGAAAACAAAAGTCTAAGTTTTAAAATTATTTTTCAAGATCTATTCTCTCAGAAGGAGTTCTCTGCCTTAAAATTAATAACGACATTTGTGATTTAAAAAAAGATAAACAATGCCTAAAGTTAATAGTTAACTTTTCGAAAAGAAGCTTCATTAAGGGTGAACCTGAAAGATGTCCACAAACTTCGGGAGGTGATTCGTGACATCAAAAGGAGACAAATGGTCCTCTTGCAGTTTTCGAATTCAGCTTCGTTGTCGAGATACAGGGTTGCCAACTGGTCGTGTTTGAGAAACTCACTGGGAATAAATTCAAGTCCAAGAATAAACTACTACTCATATATTTTTCAGGTCAATTGACTTATACCATGTTGTAAGGTCAAATATTTATTTATGAAGTGTGTACAAAATTCGCCAGGGTCTTTTCTGAGAAAATCGTCGAGAAAAAGTCACCTCCAAGAATAAACTACCCCTCGTAAATTTTTCTAAGAGAAATATCTGATACTGCAATATAGGGTTGTTAATTAAATATTGATTAATGAAAAATAAACAAAATTGTTAAAACCATTTTTGAGAAAATAGCGTTTTTCGATTTTCGTCTGTTTGTAAACCACACTTATTTTAGGTGGTAGGAAAAAATGGAAAAGCTCCTGTAAGAATACTAAGTAAACCCTAAGTTTAAAATTTGGTGTAGATAAGTTGAACGGTATGGCCTCTAGGCGAGTGCATATAAAAGTGTGCCGAACGGACGGACCGGAAGGACGGGTGTCGAAAAGTCACATTTTCGGTATGTAGACGCCATGAAACATGTAAATCCGTTGAAATCTGAATTTGATATTATTTTCACAATCACTATATTTTCTTCTCTCTTTTGTCGCTCGAAAGAGAAAAGCCTGAGTTTACCACAAAAAGCTAGGGAGTTTCTCAAAAAATATTCAATTACAGGGCCACCGCACTAAACTTTTTCAATTCAATTTCTTAACTGTGTTAGGCCGCAGTTGTTACTGAAGTGTGTATTTGGATAATACGAATAAAATTATCGCATTATTCAAATACATCGAATGTCAGATTATCGAATAAAAAACTTCGATTGAAGAAAATCCATACTACAAAACTAACTCACACTTTGAGCATATTTTCATTAGACATATAATAGACCAATTAATGCAATCATTGTTTATGAAATATGAAAAAAATCAAATGAGTCACTTTGGGAAAGTCGTTCAAAAAGAACACGTCAGGAGTATCCTACCTCTTGTGAATTGTTTCGAACAATGAGTTAAGATATACTTTTGGTTATTAATGAAATATTTATTTGCGAAATTTGAACAAAATCGCCTGTCGTTCGAGAAAATTGTCGGGGAAAAAACCTTGACCCCAAAAATAAACTATCCGTTGTAATTGTTTTTCATAGAAATGACTTATACTAAAATATAGGGTTATTAATGAAATACTTATTTATGAATTATCAATAAAATTGTCCGAGTAATTTTTGAGAAAATCGTGAGGGAAAAATAACTCCCCGAAGAAACTATCTCTTGAGGATTCTTTCAGGGTAAGCGAGTTATTCCATATTACTAGGTTTTTAATGAAATATTTATTTCTGAGTACGAACAAAATTGCTTGACTCATTTTTGAGAAAACCGTGGAGGAAAAACACCCCAAAGAGTAAACTACCCCTCGCATATTTTTTCAGGACAAACGAGTTTTGCCATATTGTTCGGTTATTAACGAAATATTTATTTTTGAAATATGAATAAACTCTTTTGAGTCGTTTTTGAGAAAATCGCCCAGACAACACTCCACCAAGAATAAACTACCCCTCGCATTTTTTTTAGGACAAACGAGTTATGCCATATTGATAAGTTATTAATGAAATCTTTATTTATGAAATATGAACGAAAACATTTGAGTCCATTTTGAGAAAATCACTGAGAAAAAAAACACCCCCTTAGTATAAACTACCCCTTGTAGATTTTTCTCAGATAAATGCCTTATACCACAAAATAGGGTTGCTAATTAAATATTGATTTATAAAAAAAGAAAGAAAACAAGATCGTTAGAGCCAGTTATGAGAAAATATCTTTTTTTTTATTTTCATCGTACAGGAAACTACCCTTGTTTTGGGAGTAGGAGGGAAATAAAAAAACTATAGGAAATACTATGAAAATCTTAAACTAAAATTTGGTGCAGATAAGTTGAACATACCGTAAATTTTGCAACTAATTTACGGTATGTCCAAGTATGGCTTCTAGGCGAGGTATGGCTTCAGGTATGGCTTCTAGGCGAGTGCACAGAAAAGTGTAGCGAACGGACGGACGAACTGATGGACATGTATCGAAAAATAACTTTTTCGGTGTTAGGGGCTATAATACGTGTAAATTCGTTGAAATCTCAAATTTGATTTTTTTTTCGAACACCATACTTTCTTCTCTCATTTGTCACTTCAAAGTAAAAGGAACTCAGAACTACAGATAAAAGACACCTACTTTTACACATAGACATTTATTGATTTAAAACTGTTTTAGTTTGTGTCATTTCACTTCCAATTGAAAGGTTTTACAATGATTAACGGCATACCAAAGACGAGACGGAAGTTTTCAGGAAGTAAATGCATTCAGAAGTCTAGACTGCATTACAGCCTGTTTTTATTTCTGCAATTGTTAACAGCTGTAATTTCGTCCAAACGCTATATGAAATAATTTTTGGTTGACGTCATTGTATTACTATTTTAGTATTGTTCTCTTCAGACTTGGTTGAAGTTTTGTCTTAACGGCTATACATTTTTTCTTTCTTATTTCATCGTTACACATAAGAACAAAATGTTATGGTGAGTGGATAGATTCGAACCTACGAACATTGAGTTTATATTCTTCCAACACTTTACCAATGGACCAAGCTTTGTCTTCACGTTAACGCCCGGTTACAGGGTTTACTACGATTTAAATAAAATGGCTGGCTGTTAGAATTCCCTGCTCACATATTTCGATAAATAATTTTCATTGCTTCGAAGATACGTAGAGCAATGTTTAGATACACATTTTAGGAGAGTGAATTTTGGTGTATATAATAATTTCATGCCAGGTAAAAGCTAGATAAGTTTTGATAAAATGTTTCATATGTAGTTCTCAATAATAAGCTTGCTGTTCGGAGTGAAGTTCCAAGGTTCAGCATTGCCTAGCAGTTTTTGCTATTAATATCCCTTCTAACAATATTGGCAGTGGACAAAAGTTAGCCCGTGTTGAAGCTTTTTGCTCCTAATTTAGTTATTTTACTTATTTAAGGAATATATTAAAAATTGTCAGCAGGCACGTATGCAGTAATTTATTTCGGGAGAAGTCCGACTTCAATATTAGGATAAATTATAATAAAATTTAAAAGATAATCCTTAAATTTAGGCTAAATTTACAGAGAAATTGGGATTTCAGAGGGGAGTCCGGACCACCTGGACCCACCCCTAAATGCGTCCTTGTTTGTCAGTAACGTTTCCTCATTTTGAAACCCTCAAAAACTTCGGATATATAAAGGAAAACGAGTTATTTTCGATAAAATATCACTTCAGAAGACGCGATAGTTTTATTGCACATGGTGGTATCCCAAGTTCACAAGGGCAAGAATTCATTAATTTTGATTCTCTGTCATTGTGCTCTATCGAAAGGTTAGGTTTGTAACATATTACTCCTACGAACAAGCATGACTGGCAGATAGGAATACTGAACACAACTCCAGAGAAATGCATGCTGAATTTACGTTTATAGCTACGCTTTGGTGATTTGCCCTCAAGGTCAATCGAGTGGTAATTCAGTTCCGTCTCTGTTCTTAAGCCATGTTCGTATTACTTCGAACAGTTTTGCTTCGCGTAAGAAATCGAAACTCAGTTGGTCAGAGCAACTAGTCTGTAAGAATTAGGTTGTTAGTTAGTTAAAAGCCCAGTACGAGTAAGGGTTTTTATTACTATTGTTTTTATCTTTTTTATGTGAGGAAAAATCAAATTGTGACATCGCGATATCAAATGTATTTGATTAGGTAGCTTTGTCTTAGCTAAACTTTATAAACATCAGTAACCGTCGAAATTATTTCACCAACTGATCATTTACTGAAGATTTCAAACACGTCAAACCAGTGGCATAACATGAAGGTTAACCTCTCCTCCGCAATCCTTAGTTATGCGTCCGTACTTTCAAGGGCGGACTAAGGGCCGGGCGACTGCCCGGGGCGCCAGAGAAAGAGGGGCACCAAAACGAGCCTCAAAAAGTAAATTTTATAATGTGCTTTCTACTGACGTTTTTGGTTTATATTCTTGTAAAGTAGTGGCAATTATATGATCTTTTTCCATTTCACTATGGAAGAAGAGAGTTTCATAGTACTAAGGGGGCTGTATCGAAAAATTGAGAGATGGCATGTAGAATAAAGAGTGCCGGGAATTAAGTATTGTTTGTTTGTTTGCTTGAGTTTAGCGTTCCACGGTTATGCCTTAATGGGCAAGGGAGATGTGGATACTAATTATAGTGGAATCCGAACCACTTTTATCGTTCAACAGTAATCCACCGGGAATTGGACCCGGTACCACAGAAGGCAGGCGTGCTAGCCACTAGACCAGGGGGGGTGGAGTTGGTATTGTTTATAGCGGGCCATATTCTTTGTGAAGTTTTCCTAGGTAATGGATTTCTTTTTGAAAATGGGTTTAAAACAGGGGCGTCATTTAGGGAGGGCAGGGAGGGGCATTTGCCCCCCGTGAGTTTGAGATGTATATAGATTTTATCATTAGAATAGTAGTAAATCAGTGAAAAACGCGAAATTTTACTTATATCAAGAGGTCTTGCCCCCCCCCCCAAAGCAAAATCTGATATGACGCTCCTGGTTTAAACTATTAAAAACACTATGATAAAATGTAAAATATAGGCTACTACTAGGGGAAGGGCGCCAAAAAGTCACTTTGCCCGTGTGAAAATTTGGCCTGCTCCGCCCCTGCGTACTTTCTGTATATTTTTTGGCCTTGCAGCTTGTGCGGTCCCCACGCCACATTGTTGCGGGGGCGCTATTTACGCCTACCCTTCGAACGTAATTCAATAACTGTTTAAGAAATTCTACCATCAGCGTGAAAACGGGAATATATTTTTCTAATAGTCTCATAGAACTTTCACTCAGAATGCCAGATGCAATTTTTCAGAGTGGGCTCTGGCTAAGTAGAAGGAAGATCTGTTTCCTAAGTAAGTTCCTTTCAGAAAGTTTGCTATTTCTTTAACAGTGATGTAAATAAATATACTTATCGTTATTAGCTCGACACCAAACCATCCTGGACAAATCCCTCTAGAACAATGATCGGCAAAAGTTATTCTGCATAATTTTATAAGCGACTCAAGGGTGAAACACTTGTTAACGAAAGCAATGTTGTGTATATACTGCCTTGTTTCTGACAAAATATAAAGTCTTTTGTAATCTTTAGACACTTTTCCTATTCTTTTTGTCACCCTTGGTTGTGTAAGGAAGCCTCGAACAAATAAAGAAGAGGTAATATTACAGATAAGGGGCGCTATAAATATATTAGGTATTTCTTTTGTTATCTAACCATAACGGCCTAGGTCGTCTTCAGTAGAATAAAAAATGCTACGTGATATTACATTCACGAAGGAGGAAAGGATGCTCTAAATATATTTCTTATTCATTTTGTCTGCCCTGCTTCTCAGAAATTATATACCTTCTGTTGGAGGGTGCTGAAAAGAGAGGAGCGGAAATAAAACGTCGTGCCCCCTCATACATTTTAAATTTTGTGACGTGGTTGCTCAAATTATTACTAAAGAAAGCACTTTAAACTAAGATGTGTAAAGACAACATTATGTAAGGGTGGCATATTCATTAATAATAATAATAATAATAATAATAATAATAATAATAATAATAATAATAATAATAATAATAATAATAATAATAATAATAATAATAATAAATATGAATGTCTTTGGAGAGCCGAAATTATGTGAGACGAACAATGATATGTAGAGGTTTAAGATGGGTGGTCATAGAGGAGGAAAAACCAGGATTTTTCTCTCTCTGACTCTCTAACGTTAAGATTATGTGCTGAAGGTAAGAAGCATCATCATTCTACAATAGGTTGCTTTTACGTAGAATATCTATTACTTGAGCTCCCCTCCTTCGGGCAACTTTGCTTATGTAGTAAATTCAAAACAATTTCAATTTAAGACAAATATTTATAGAGAAAATTAAACATTTAATAGGGAAATCTGTTATCAAAATATCCAAACACGTAGATAGAAGACTATGTAGTGAGAAACATTGTGAAACTATAAAATTCTCCAAATTAGAATTAACATTTACTGGAAAACATTCGTTATGCATCAGTGAGCACAGGGGAAATAATTACGAATCTGTTTGCAAACAAAAATTAGAGACACTAATGCAAATGCGACGATATTTTCTCTCTCTCTTTTTTTTTTTTTTTTTTTTTTTTTTGGTATCGTCATGAGTTTTACACATATGTTACAATTTGATTCTTTCCCAAATAAAAAATAAATAAAATAACCTTAGTGATAAAATACTTCCACGGGATTCGAACCATCTACCTTCGGTATATAAACTCGTTGCTTTACCTAACTGAGCTATTTGCTCTCTTACGTAAGCTGAACCTGTTCTACAGTAAAGAGGATTTTTCATTACGATTGGGCTAACATTTCGTCTTTTTCCATAGGTAATTTCCACTATTTGCACTATCTATACGTTAATACTTAGCATAGATTCATATATTTGGAGTTCGCTGATAATGCATATAATAAGACATACTAGAAATATTTCGTTAAAATTTTCGTTTGTAGATCTAATCCACGCTTCTCTCAATGACATAGATGTCGCTGCTTCGTGTTGAACTGCAGAATTCCCTCGCGTTCTTGAAAATTTTCCACTTCAGCAGAGTTGGTAATTCTCGAGATTTCTGTCGATTTAATGTTTTTTGCTTCTAATTTCTTTATTTTAAGCTAATATCTAACACAAATATTAAAAACGGGTTTGTTATTAACCTGTCCTGCTGGGGAAACCTTCCGAAATTTCGAACATATAAAGAAAACGGAGATATTTTCAAAAAACTTCAAAATAAAGAGACGCGTCATTTATTTTGCTCATGGTAGTACATTGAAATTTCATTGCCAGAGGTGATTAGGTCAATCTTTAACTAGAGCTCCTTCGTGGCTAAGCGGTTAGTGTACGCGCTTTCACGTGAGAGACCCGGCGGGAACTCATGTGGTTTGGATTTCACGTTAAGCTGTAGGTCCACTTCTCATATAGCCTCGCTGCTGAAACGGACGCTAAATTGAAACTACTGTACTGTGAATCTTCAACAGGAAAAACTTGATATTACCGGCTTGCTTAACAGTTCTCGAATAACAAATTAACAATAGTTATTCAAAGTGGAAATATTCTTCCTTCCTTGCTAGGGGCCACGGTGGCTCAGTGGTAGAGCGTTCACCTCTGGTGCTTGGGGTCCCGGGTTCGATCCCAGCCCCCGCAAAGTGAACTTTGTGGTGGACAAACACCGTGTGCGTTGGTTTTCTCGGGGTTCTCCCGTTTCCTCCCACTTTCTTCATTCCACCATTTCATTCATTACTCATCATCACCGTCTCCTTTAGCCTAACCGGCATAACCGTGGGACGTAAAACTCAAAGATTTCATTTCATTTTTCTTCTTTCCTTGCTAATAACACATTAAAATATGTATTTGTAATTAAAATATTACGGAATTAAACATCGAGCAACCTACCAGAATTTGACACAAAATCACTTATTTTGATCATAGTTTTGCATTGTTATGAGCTATTTTAGGGAATAATTTTGTCAGATCTGGCTCGGAATGTGCATAAATTTCCCATGAATTAGAATAACAATAGAAGCACCTATTATGCATAAACAGTACAACAAAAACACTGAAACTGGAACTGGAAGATTAATAAAAATACAGAATAGAAAAAATAACATAAAATAAAGTAAAAGATTAGTAAAAATACAGTTCTGTACAATAAAAGGACTTTGCATCTATGGAAGAACGAAACACAAACAAAAAGGTAAAAATGAAATATGTCTGTATTTCTTTTAACATAACGATCTTTTCTTTAATATAGGATATTTTAAAGCACATTGCAAATTAAAATTTACTTTTGAAAAATACCTTTTAAGTAACTGTACAAAATAGGTAAGGATTGGCATGCAATTCAACCAATAGGAAATACAACTACAGCAACTAAAATCTTGTTATTCTCTGATCTCAAATATCTTAAAAGTATAGCTCTTTATCTAAAATATAGCATAGGCTTGGAAGCGGCTCCGGAACTCGTGGTTTTCGGGGAATAACCACGAGTAGAAAATCATTATGAACAAAACCCACGACAGGCAAAAGCCACACAGCGTTCTTGTACCTCGGCAGTTCAAAATGTCGCGCCCATTATCTATATCTATCTGTGTATTTACTCTCTCTCTCTCTCTTTCTTTTTATATTGTTAACCATCAAAATGAGAATGATTATTCTTATCTTCGATTTTAGTAAATGTAGCATGTGTGTGAATGAGATCATAGAGACTGATATTGCAACATTATGTAACAAAATTATTTCGTACATGTATGTATCATGTGGATAGTTCATACCTTTTCACAGAGTAGATTCTGTAACAAAACTCTGACATTAGATTATTGCACGAGATTAATTTCGTCTACTAACTGTTTCAAGATCTTAAAAGCTCAGTCAGTATTCAATTTCATATAAAATTTGGTGTGCTATTTTCAAAGTCAGAGAAAAAAATAGGGAAGTCAAAGCAATAAACATAGAAGAAGAATCGAAGGCTGTAAGTTCGATTCGAATCCTGATTTAGGTCGGATACAGTCAACAGTTAGCTGTCTTCAATCAAAAGGAAAGTGAAGTCCACTGTAAAACTCTTGAGGTCTATTATCTTTGAGATTGTTAATTCGAATCCATAAGCTAACATTTGACCGATATGGATTCCATTCAATTTACAAGTTTCAGTAGTATAATCATTCAACTACAAAGAAGTTAATGCTTTAATTTAGGACAAGAAGAAACTGATATGTAAAACCGGTTTTTGTAAAAACTGGAAACCGATTTCTAGAAAAACCGAAATCCGAAAACACCGACATTTCGGTTTTCTCCAAAAGCCGGTTCGGTTTTTCACCGAAACTGGTTTCGGTTTTCTCCAAAAACCGGTTCGGGTTTTTACCGAAACTGGTTTCGGTTTTCTCGAAAACCGGTTCCGTTTTCACCGAAACTGGTTTCGGTGAAAACTGTTTTGGAAAACACACAAAACACACAAAACACGTGGAAACTTAATCTGTGGCGAACAACGAAGCACTATTCTGTTCAGAAATAGAACCAGTTTCTGAAAAACTGAAACCAGTTTTGGAGAAAACCGGAATCAGTTTAGAAGAAAACCGAACCGGGTCCGGTGAAAAACTGAACCGCTTTTGGAGAAAACCGAAACCGATTTCGGTTTTCCTAAAAACCGGAAAACCGGTTTTTGTGCCCACCAGTACTCCTACCTACATATTCAGCCACGGCTAATCAAGTTCCATGATAACTTATACATGCACATGTCGAAAATTTAATTTAATACTAAATCCATGTTAAAACAGATTGAATAGAAGCTCATTTTTCCCAATCTAGCGGTTCCCATTTGTAATAGCAAACTTCAGTGATGCTATGTATTTTCATATTTCGTTTTTCCTATTCCTGTACAAGATATCTACGTAACTAACAACTTATAAATACAAGCTGATGACAATATGGATTTGAGAACTATTGAAGATTTGAGAATTGAATGGTGCATCTGAAATCGCAAAGAAGGTTTGATAAAAAGCACGTAGACATGAAAACAAGCGGAACGCACTTTCATTTACGCTCAAATTCACCCATATTTCGAGTTAAACTCAATTCACACTTACATTTTTTTAAAAGGAATTAGTTCATGATAAAACTCAAGAATAACAAGCGCGATCAAGTGAGTTACCTGATATATGCGCGCTCATTCGTAACTGGATAATGTTGTAAAGTAGGTTATTAATACCAATAAAGTACCTATTACATGAGCCAATACCAGGCCTGTAGGCAGCCCAAAAATGTAGGGGGGAGGCAAAAGTTAGGGGGGGCCGATCCAACCATATCATAGTTCATCACCGTATTATAGTTCATTTGCCAGCCTACCGTGAAAATGTTAGGGGCCAGCCAAAATTTACGGGGGCCCGGCTCCCCTAGACACGGGCCTGGCCAATACTTATTCCCAGGTTCTTTCTAATAGTACAGAAATTCATCTATCGTAATAAACTTCACATATAAAAAATCATTTAATCGTATTTCGTAAATATCTTAAGGCTTACTTTCTAAATTTGTTATGCTTCACTTTATTTAAATTACTGACTGAAATTCAAAAAATGTATGTGGGCTAGTGAAATGCTTTAATGAAAAAACAACAATTGCACAATCATGAGTAATTAACTAGTATGACAATTGAAATTTGCTTATCTTTCTGTTAGAATGATAACACTGTCATTAAAGTGATAACTAACAATTCAGAATAATCTTCGCACTGATTAAACAGAAAATATAATAATTAAAAAAAAAAGTGAAAATGAAATGGTTAAGGTAAAAGATATACATCATTTTTGTTTTTAAATATAAGTAACAACAGAATGTTAAATTGGTATTGAACGATCCTGGTGTTATAAGTATATGTCATACTAAAAATACGATACAATAATTTCTTAATGGTGTAATTTCTTGGTTTCTTTCTTTACTTTGTTTTACATGCTCTTTTACATTTCATGTTAATGTGTTATCGTATTTCACAGAACTACAACAAGCACGAAGCTCAATTACAATTAATTAGAGCAAAATATTTTTTCTACGAAACATACATGAATAGTAAATCAATTTTACATGTTAACGGTTTTTTCCAACTAGAAAATATTAATATATGAATTTTCTTAATTCATTATAGTTAACATTTATATGGGCTGGCTTTAAAGTAATGAGCCCAATTCAGGAAACACATAGGTCAGCAAGCCAAACATTATTTATAACGAACAATCTTCCCTTTTTAACAATACGAGTGAGGATTTCCGTTATTTATTTTATTTTAACACATCATGTGGAATAAATAAATATATATATATTTCTTTGATTTATATATACAATATTACCGAAGTAAATGGACTTTGGAAAGTCCATTAAGCTCCGCCCACTGAAAAGAGGTCCGCGCCACATTTCTGTGGAAATGATGTAATTAGTGGCCAAGAGTCTATCGGAAGTCTAACAAGTAAAGGGTCCAAATGGATTAATCGAGTTGTGGGATGAGACATAGTGTGCCTGATAGAGAATGTGAAAATATGTGCATGTGCAAAGTTATAGCAGCTGAGCGCCATAAGAAGCGGAGGCGAGGGGTCAAAGTTGGTGGGAGAAGGGCTATGCTGTGTTACAGAAAGACATCAAATAAACTGTTAAATCGTAAAAATAGTGAAAGATTGACAATGTAAACGGTGGTAGTTTCACACATTGGCAAAGAAAGAATGGGCAGAGTAAATCATGAACCCCCGCCGCCATCTTGAAATTCGTCATTTTGAAATCAGTGATACTTTTTGAAATGGAAATGTAGTCATGTGACATAGCAATTAGGGCCAACATTTCTCAAAAAGTCAAATATGAACTTTAATGATCGTTATCTGTACTTATTTGAAAGATTTAGGATCAACTTTATAGTTATTTACGAAAATCTAGGAGATTGATACTCGTATATTGAAAGTTTGGATTATACGAAAACAAATATAAGTTAAACATATCTACAAGCTAAGAAAACTAACAGTGAAATTTGATACCCAAGTTGTATATTAGTACATTATTATTTATGATATTTCTTCCAGTTTGCTTCATATAGTGCCAAAGAGAACTGTTCCGGTCTGGAAGAACCGCTTCCGCGGTTTTTCCCCGCTTTGGTCGAAAACAATGTGGAGTTTATATAGCCACCTTTTGTTAAATAACATACTTACTAATTTAGACCATAACACAATAAAATCTGATAGATTCAATTATTACGTACGGTACGTAGATCACTTTTTTTTCCACCACTTGCTATATTTTTCACTAGACTTTCTTTGTCCATCTTCGTAAGCAATAGCAACTTGGGAAGAGCGTATCATGTAATATCTGGATGAGAAGTGGACTACTGCAGTCGAGTGTGTTTTCGTGATAATCCAAGCTTTCAACATAGAGTATCAGTCTCCTAGATTTTCGTAAATAACTATAAAGTTGATCCTAAATCTTCCAAATAAGTACAGACAACGATTACTAAAGTTCATAATTGGCTCTTTGAGAACATGCTGACCCTAATTGATATATCACATGACTACCTTTCAATTTCCAAAAGTATCACTGATTTCAAAATGGCGGTGGAGGTTCGTGATCTACTCTACCCATTCTTTTGCCAATATGTGAAACTACCACCGTTTACATTGTCCATCTTTCACTATTTTTACGATTCAGTTTACTTGATGTATTTCTATAACATGGCATAGCCCTTCTCCCACCAACTTTGACCCCCCTGCCACGTGAACTTTGTGATGGACAAACACCGTGTGCGTGGGTTTCCTCGGGGTTCTTCCATTTCCTTCCACTTTCTTCATTCCTCATCATCACCGTCTTCTTTAGCCTAGCCGGCATAATAGTGGGACGTAAAACTCAAAAATTTCATTTCATTTCATTTTACCAACTTTGATCCCCTTCTCCTTCGTTTCTTATGGCGCTCAGCCGCTATAACTTTCCACATACACATATTTTCACATCCTCTATCAGGTGCACTATGTCTCATCTTTCAACTCGATGCATCCATTTGAACCCTTTACTTGTAAAGGGTTATTTGGATATAAAGTAAATAGAAGGAGTTGATTTATTATTTTTAATTTGAAAACATATTGTACTGTGCCACCAAGCGCTGACTCCCTTTCGCTGAAGTCGTTTGTGTCGCTATGTTTATATCATACAGGGCCGGCGCTAGCAGTTTTGCCGCCCTGGGCGGTACTTTCACATACACCCCTTTAATCCGCAAACCTTATTTTGACAGAAGACGTTCAAGTGTACGAAAAAGTAAGATACCCCATTTAAAAACATGTATGAAATGGAAAAATAAACAAAAAATTGAACTATCTCTCTCTAAATGGATGTTTTAAACGACTCCATACATGACAATATTCAGTAGGCTCGATTTCGCTGTATATCTGTGATATACAGCAGCACACAGAAAATAAAATGTAAAAAATATGCTTCAGTCACGACTAAGAATTTTAATTTTTAAACTTATTTTATATCAAAAGGTGTTTCCAATAGAGTATGGAGCATAATATAATGAATCAGATATTATGACAAAACTAAGTTATTAACCTAAACCTTATAATGTACTAAATCGCTATAGAGATACATAAATTTAACATAGCTTAATTAAAATAAACTTTTCTTGCTTTGATATAAGCAAAGCTTAATTAAAATAGACTTCTCTTGCTTTGATATAAGCAAATTCCTTTATCACATTCGCGTAGTCCAATGTTTCAGCCAATTCGTTTTTTTATTGATATCATCGCTAGACCATTCAAGCATGTTTCAGACATGGAAGAACGTAGCTAGTTTTTAATAATCTTAAGTTTCGAAAAACTTCTTTCTCCACTTTCCACTGTTACAGGTAAGGTTAATAAAATCCTAAGTGCAACACTGATATTGGGAGCAAAGTCATGTTCCTTAATTAATTTTCAAGTCTCTTTTGGTGAACTTTTAGGCTTAATTATAGCGGATAATACTTTCAGTTCGTCTTTCAAATCACTGGGGTTAATAGCTTTCGATTCTAAGTGTGTTAAAATGCTGGCAATTTAGTACATTTTTCAGAGAGAAGTTCAGATGGCACATCTTTGTGATTACTTATATCGTAAAGAAAATCTAAATACTCGCTGTGATGTTTAAGTTGCTCAAACCTTTCTCTTAAAGCTAACACAATCACGTCTAGAACTTTGTAATAAAAATTGATCTTGTATCTTGTTTGTGGATCTTCAATAGCTTCATCCTCTGCCTCGTACTGAAACTGTCTCTTCTTCTTTCAACTTGGAGCTTGCACTGTGTTACCTATCCGTGGATCATCCATATACAATGCTGATGTAAACTCCATCCTACCAACTAAGTAAGATTGAAACTTTGCATCATTTCTCCTCCTCTCAAAGTACTCAAATATATTTTCAAGAAACCCGACTGTATCCAACACATGAGAATCAATGCTTTGAAGACTTTGGCTTACTATGTTTGTGTGGAGTAGTAAGTCATACCAGATAACGAGTTAGCAAAGGAAAGTAAAGTCACGCAGCTGGTTTGCTATGCACAGAGCATAGTGGGCGACCATTCTATCTGTTCTATTGTCGTTACTTATTTGAAGTAAGGTATCGTAAACTTCCCCTATGTGATATCTAAGTGGAGTCAGAGCATCAATTTGGCGTTCCCACTTTGTTGTGCTTAATGGTTTTAAAGTGAGACTGCTAATATGTTCCTCTAGTATGGCCCTACGTGTAACTGATGCAGAAAAAAGTCAAACTTTTTTAACTATATAAAAAAAGAAAAAAAAGAAAAGAAAAAAAGAAAAAAGAAAGAAAGAAAGAAACGACGTACTGAGATGCTGTGGGTGCATCGTTAACGACAAGGTTTAGTGAATGACTTCCGCAAGGAACATAGAAAGCCCCAAAATTTATTCCTAAAATTCGCTTTTGAGTACCTGAATAGTTTGCATTTTATATTGGAACCATTGTCACATCCTTAACCCCCATGTCTTCAGAATCGTTTAGTGTCGGCGTAAGGGATTGCCCTACAGGAAGAGGAATTTCCGAGTATTCCGTTAGAAAATGTGGATTCGATTCATGACGTATGGAACAACGTCCCAGCAAGTAACAACATTTGTTGACAACATCGATATGTTGAGCTAAACCAAGATAGCAAAGGATTTTTGGTGTGTTGTGCGTGCTTGCATGACTAGAGCAGCAAATGGGTGTACTGGATAAAATGAAATTAAATAAAATATTCGGTTTAATGACCCATGATCATGCCTTGTGGCCTAAAGGAGACGTGTGGTTAATGATTTTGGAAGAATTGGTGTATTGAGGATGTGGGATGAAGTGGGAGTACCCTTCTCTTACGCGTAGTGAGCAAAAAATTGTCACGTTATCTTGTATAATAAAGTAGTAGTTGTCTTGAAAGTCAGCTAAGATTAAGGTTTCTTCCTCTTGTGCAAGCGACTGTTGTTAGTTTAAATTAAGCTTAATGCACACGACGAAATTAAGATAATTGGGAATTTTGGCTAACAGAACCGTTCTAGAATGTTGAAGTACTGAGATTAAACTTTGGTTGCTTTATGGAAAATCAACAATAACAAAGAGAAAAAAGACATTTACGGTAGATGGGCAAAAAGAAGAAAAGTAATGTAATAATCTTTAGATAGAATATAACTCAGGGCAAAAGAAACTTAGTATAGTATATTTGTGTTGCGCTGGTCTCTCCTTCCAGTAGCGTAAACTGACAACTGCTCTGGATGGCTCTGGCCCAATACACAGCCAAGGCTTCCCACATATGCTCACTGCACTCGTCACTCTCAGGACCAATCTAAAACGTAGAAATCCTCATAAACTTAACAGTACAATGCTTGGAAACTTTCTTTATCAATTCACAGATTAAAAGTAAATTTATCGTCGTCCTTATGTTCTTGTACTTGTCATAAATGAAATGTCTTGAGGAGCCATTCTGTCAGATATTCCTCTCTAGTCTTTTTGTATGAACGTCTATATCAACTGCAGCACGAAAGCACTCAGCTTTACAGCTTTACAGCTTTACAATTTCAATAAACCCAGAAGACCAGAATCGGATAGTGGAAATGACTGTACTAAGAGATAAAAGAACTTAATGCGATCTTAGGAATGTACAAGTGGAAGTAGATGTCTGTTGACTTTATTTTGAAAGAATAAGAAGTTAAATAAATGAAAAGTAAATCAAATATATATTCCTTCTCTGGAGCGTTGATCATCATCGGATGTTTCAAAATTAATTGTCAGTAATAGAGTTGACTGTCTGTTTCAGATATTTATATCATATTGATTTTTATAACTAACTAACTCTATGGCCTATGGAACACGAAGGTTCAATGCCGCGTTCACAAAAGCTCTCCATTGACTTCTATCCTTAGCCAACTGGATCCAGTTTCTACTTTGTATTCCTATTTCTGCGAGACCCATCTTAATATTGTCCCATCTGCGCCTAGGTCTTCCTAATGGTCATTTTCTGATTGGTCTTCCAGTCAAGACTTTGAAAGCGTTCCTACCTTCTTCTATTCTGGCTACGTGACCTGCCCACCTGAGCCTCCTAGATTTGATGACCCTAACAATGTTTGGTAAACCGTATAAATTATGTAGTTCCTCGTTATGAAGTTTCCACCATTCCCCATTCTCGTTCCTCTTGGGACCGAATATTCGTCTCAGGATCTTGTTCTCAAATACTTTCTGTTTACGTTCTTCCCTCAGAGTAAGTGACCATGTTTCGCAACCATACAGAACAACAGGCATGATTATCGTTTTATATATTTTAAGCTTCAAATTCCTTGACAGAATTCGCGACGGCAAGAGATTTTGAACTGAATAATAACACGAATTTCCTGCTGTTAGTCGACATTTAATTTCTTCGTGAGTATGGTTTTGGTCTGTTAATATGGATCCTAGATATTTGAAAGTAATATAATAAACATTGATTTTATATCAAATTGTAAATGTACTAACATGGAATCCTTATATACATAAACATAACATCCCTTCACACATCATATCTTTCTTTACACTCTGATTTCTTTGACTTCCAGTAAAAATGTATGTTATTGCTTTTGGCCATTAAGTTCAGTATAAGAATTTTAGGAATACTTTAAAAGAAATTGTATTTTTTTTTAACAGCTAAAGCACTATCAATAACTAAATTCGTTTCCAGGAGTGCTGCTGCTACTGATAGGAAATTATTTCTGTGGTTCCTGTAATGAGCTAGTTAAATCTTCCAACATGTCAGCCGGTCGTGAGCTTGGAATGAATTTGAATTTGTCTCAATGAATGTGTATTTATCAGGAACAGCTTGACCGATTTAGACCATAATTGGTATGAAAATATGGTTTCTGAAATTTGAGATTGGTTAAGTCCAAAACCGAAATATCTCAAAAGTAGTATTCTGATATGATCTTAGAAAGAACCTATGACGTGGACAAATACAATTGCATTTTTCTCACAGAGAATTATATCGGTATTTCTTTCCTTGATACTACACCTGCAAATATTAAAAAATGTTTTAAGGAACATTTTATATCAACATTTTACATTTATTTTCGGATTTAAATATGAAATCCATATTTTAGTGAAACTCCATAACAATGTTCATATTTCTAAGCCTTTTTCATTTTGGCAGGTCATTGAGGTCACCCAAATGTTGAAAATGGATGAATTGGCTGCTTAAGACGATTACCTGATATCGTGCCTCTGAATCGAGCTCTTCCACGACAAGTAGCAGTGTATCCCTTGCAAGTGATGCGTGCTGCCATTGACGACTGACCAACGCGTTTACGCGCCTGTGATTACCCACGGTTCTTTCTAAGATCATATCAGAATACTACTTTTGAGATATTTCGGTTTTGGACTTAACCAATCTCAAATTTCAGAAACCATATTTTCATACCAATTATGGTCTAAATCGGTCAAGCTGTTCCTGATAAATACAAATTCATTGAGACAAATACAAATTCATTCCAAGCTCACGACCGGATGACATGTTGGAAGATTTAACTAGCTCATTACATGAACCACAGAAATAATTTCCTATCAGTAGCAGCAGCACTCCTGGAAACGAATTTAGTTATTGATAGTGCTTTAGCTGTTAAAAAAAAAATACAATTTCTTTTAAAGTATTCCTAAAATTCTTATACTGAACTTAATGGCCAAAAGCAATAACATACATTTTTACTGGAAGTCAAAGAAATCAGAGTGTAAAGAAAGATATGATGTGTGAAGGGATGTTATGTTTATGTATATAAGGATTCCATGTTAGTACATTTACAATTTGATATAAAATCAATATTTATTATATTACTTTCAAATATCTAGGATCCATATTAACAGACCAAAACCATACTCACGAAGAAATTAAATGTCGACTAACAGCAGGGAATTCGTGTTATTATTCAGTTCAAAATCTCTTGCCGTCGCGAATTCTGTCGAGGAATTTGAAGCTTAAAATATATAAAACGATAATCATGCCTGTTGTTCTGTATGGTTGCGAAACATGGTCACTTACTCTGAGGGAAGAACGTAAACAGAAAGTATTTGAGAACAAGATCCTGAGACGAATATTCGGTCCCAAGAGGAACGAGAATGGGGAATGGTGGAAACTTCATAACGAGGATCTACATAATTTATACGGTTTACCAAACATTGTTAGGGTCATCAAATCTAGGAGGCTCAGGTGGGCAGGTCACGTAGCCAGAATAGAAGAAGGTAGGAACGCTTTCAAAGTCTTGACTGGAAGACCAATCAGAAAATGACCATTAGGAAGACCTAGGCGCAGATGGGACAATATTAAGATGGGTCTCGCAGAAATAGGAATACAAAGTAGAAACTGGATCCAGTTGGCTAAGGATAGAAGTCAATGGAGAGCTTTTGTGAACGCGGCATTGAACCTTCGTGTTCCATAGGCCATAGAGTTAGTTAGTTATAAAAATCAATATGATATAAATATCTGAAACAGACAGTCAACTCTATTACTGACAATTAATTTTGAAACATCCGATGATGATCAACGCTCCAGAGAAGGAATATATATTTGATTTACTTTTCATTTATTTAACTTCGTATTCTTTCAAAATAAAGTCAACAGACATCTACTTCCACTTGTACATTCCTAAGATCGCATTAAGTTCTTTTATCTCTTAGTACAGTCATTTCCACTATCCGATTCTGGTCTTCTGGGTTTATTGAAATTGTAAAGCTGAGTGCTTTCGTGCTGCAGTTGATATAGACGTTCATACAAAAAGACTAGAGAGGAATATCTGACAGAATGGCTCCTCAAGACATTTCATTTATGACAAGTACAAGAACGTAAGGACGACGATAAATTTACTTTTAATCTGTGAATTGATAAAGAAAGTTTCCAAGCATTGTACTGTTAAGTTTATGAGGATTTCTACGTTTTAGATTGGTCCTGAGAGTGACGAGTGCAGTGAGCATATGTGGGAAGCCTTGGCTGTGTATTGGGCCAAAGCCATCCAGAGCAGTTGTCAGTTTACGCTACTGGAAGGAGAGACCAGCGCAACACAAATATACTATACTAAGTTTCTTTTGCCCTGAGTTATATCCTATCTAAAGATTATTACATTACTTTTCTTCTTTTTGCCCATCTACCGTAAATGTCTTTTTTCTCTTTGTTATTGTTGATTTTCCATAAAGCAACCAAAGTTTAATCTCAGTACTTCAACATTCTAGAACGGTTCTGTTAGCCAAAATTCCCAATTATCTTAATTTCGTCGTGTGCATTAAGCTTAATTTAAACTAACAACAGTCGCTTGCACAAGAGGAAGAAACCTTAATCTTAGCTGACTTTCAAGACAACTACTACTTTATTATACAAGATAACGTGACAATTTTTTGCTCACTACGCGTAAGAGAAGGGTACTCCCACTTCATCCCACATCCTCAATACACCAATTCTTCCAAAATCATTAACCACACGTCTCCTTTAGGCTACAAGGCATGATCATGGGTCATTAAACCGAATATTTTATTTAATTTCATTTTATCCAGTACACCCATTTGCTGCTCTAGTCATGCAAGCACGCATAACACACCAAAAATCCTTTGCTATCTTGGTTTAGCTCAACATATCGATGTTGTCAACAAATGTTGTTACTTGCTGGGACGTTGTTCCATACATCATGAATTGAATCCACATTTTCTAATGGAATACTCAGAAGTTCTCTTCCTGTAGGGTAATCCCTTGCGCCGACACTAAACAATTCTGAATTACGCGGACAGATCAGATTACAAGTCTAAAATCACAATATGCCGCCTCAATTCAGTGGCTACTAGTTTTGGAGATCCATATGTAAAATTCCCCTTTCCATGCTTTCGGCTTTTCCACCAACTAAGCGATTTCTAAATGTTTACTGGAATTTTTTTCCTTGTTTCTATGAGTAGATTCATTTCCGAAGCGAGGTAAAGCACCTTATCTTAAATAACAATACAATACAACATAAATATAAAGACAGCAACATAAAACAATACAGATACAGATAGAACGTAAATACATATACATTCAAACTACGATAGACATATAAAATAGAAACAAATTGTAACGGTTCCATTTTGGGCCATTACAGGAATGAGGACATCCGATATGGGATCTCCACAAAAATCAACTAAAACCAATAAAAGCACACTTAAAAAGACTATCCTCCGATATCCTTGTCCTCGTAGATATATTATAGCTTGAGAAGAATAATATACGCACTCATTTTGTTCCAGTTCACTTTATTTTATCGTTACTACATTTTCATTTAATTATTTATTACTGTATTTCAACAACAGTTTATAGTAATGTTGAAAAATGTTGCTGTACAATATTTACGTATTGACGAAGTCATTATACACAAAATATTAAAAAATCAATTAGTCAATCATTCACATCGTCCCATAATCTTTGTCCATGGAGTTTGTGACCTCTTAATTTAAGTATTTACCTATCAAGATACTGGATCAACACCGGTAATTCAATGCCGAACTGAGGAACTGAACTATGAGTCGTGCTCATAAAAGGCACACGAGATGACTATTTGGATATACGAAAACATACTAATTTACCTACTACAACAGAATCTTAAGGAAACCAACTAGATTATCTTAACAATAATAATAATAAATAAAAGCAAGGTAGACCGTTAGATTTCATATTTGTCAAGTTATCATTCCACTCACATATTTTTCATAAAATTTAAAATTAGAAGTTGCAAACTAAACATTAAATGTTTCAGAATTATACTGTGGATTAAACGCCATAGTATGTTATGACTTAAAACAGAAATGAAATGAAAATGAAATGAAATCTTTAAGTTTTACGTCCCACGGTTATGCCGGTTAGGCTAAAGGAGACGGTGATGATGAGAGATGAGTGAAATGGTGGAATGAAGAAAGTGGGAGGAAACGGGAGAACCCCGAGAAAACCCACGAGCACGGTGTTTGTCCACCACAAAGTTCACTTGGCGGGGGCTGGGATCGAACCCGGGACCCCAAGCACCAGAGGTGAACGCTCTACCACTGAGCCACCGCGCCCCCGACTTAAAACAGAGAAAGAGTGGATACATTAATGGTTGGTTGAGGTTTAATGGGGGCGCCAGTATCAGGAGTGGATACATTTAGTATGAATTAAAAGAATGGATTTAACATAGGCCTAAACGCTTTTCAGTATATATATATATATATATATATATATATATATATATATATATATATATATATATATATATATATATATATATATATATATTCATGAATATATCCCGTGGAAATGCATCCTTACGGGTCAGGATAGAACAAAGAGTGCGTGAAGAGGTCGATCATTTCAAATATCTGGAAAGTATTTTGACGAAAGATGCGTACTGTACCAAAGAGACCAGGTCGAGAATTGTCATAGCCAAAGAAGCATTGAACAAGAAAAGGTCACTTTTAAACTAGCAGCCTTAATATTGGACTAAGGAAGAAACTGGTCAAGTGCTATAAATTCCATATGGAGTATTGGACTTTATGGTTCAGATTTGGACATTACGGAAGTTAGAGAAGAAATATTTAGAGAGCTTCGAAATGCGATGTTGGAGGAAGATGGAGAAGATAAAATGGACATAAAGAGAAAACGAAGATGTTCTAAAACGGATAGGAGAGAAGAGGACGCTTCTAATCGCCATCCTTCGTAGAAAAGCCAATTGGATTGGACTCAACTTGAGAAGAAATTGTTTTCTTCATACCGCCATAGAAGGAATCATGGAAGGAAAGCGAGGAATAGGAAAAAGAAGAACATAAGTGATCTATGATTTGAAAAATAGAAGAAAATATCGGGAGTTAAAAGTGGAGGCTGAAAATCGAGAAACATGGAAGAAACATTTCCATGCCCAAACAGAAAATTAAGAAGAAGAAAAAACCTCATTAGTCCCAGGATCCGCCAAAAGACAGAATACTTAATAATATATAAATAGGCATAATAATTCCATGTAAATGACAGACAAGTTAATGCAGCTAGCTGTACTGATAGAACCTTCATGAGCACATGAAAGTTGTAATTTACCATTGTAACGTCCTGCTTTCAGCATCGTTACAAACATTATCTGTTGTTAAATCAAGGCTTCATATGTTCATTTTGTGTTATATCTGTGTTCTTTCTATGTGTTCGAAACTAATTGCTGTTCCAGTATGGCGCAACATAGCTTTCTCAAACATGTTGTAACTTACCTTTTCTGTTAAATCCTTCTTAAATTTTCTTTTTCTTGCCCTCGTGTGACATAATTTGCTTACTAAAACGTTAAATGGAAGTAAACCTTACAAATTCAGTTATAATTGCTGTTTCAGATAAAAAGACTGTTTCAAATAATAATATTTGTGATTTTCGAAACGTTTACTTCTTACTATTAACTTATATCATAATCTTGTTTTGTAGTCGAAATATGATACATAACATGAATCTCACCTTCCGTTTTACGCGGTATCAACAAGATATACAATTAACCAACTAAATATGTAGATTCTAATAACCTCAACTAATATACCATAATATATATTAGCGTTCGGTAAAACAGTCAATTTTCAAATATTGGCCACTACCATCATTAATGCTAACCTCAATGTTGTTATTTCTAATTTCACTTTTGGAGAACGTTTAATTGAGGTCATGTTACTACATAAGGGTAGAAACATAGTCGCTTTCCCCAAAACAAGCAAGTAATGAAAAGAAATAAGCAAGATTTTTCTTAAATACTAGAACTAGCATTACCGTATCTCTTAGGTGCTGGGACTGATAACTATGCTTTCGTAGGTGTTTTGTTTAAGAGTTGCTTACTGAGTGAAGTTGTGCCGAGTAGTACAGGTCTTGAGATAGGAACAACGTAATTTTGTGCTAGAAGTTTGGTGGAAACACAAAAACATAAATGTGATAACAGTAGACTTCAGAAGATTTCCAGGTGTGGAACCAAGATTACGTTATATCATGAGAAATCTAAACCAACGATTCAAGGCTACAGATTCTGTGTATGATCTACCGTGAAGCTGACAACCAAGAAGTGTACGAAATGAAGGAAACATTGAACTCGTTGCTCAGAGTTGTTTATCTAGTCCGAGGAAGTCTACTAAAAGGCGCGCAGTGACCTGGGAATGACACGTACCTCTTTAAGGAACACGTTCAAGGATCTGGTGATGAAAATGCTTCTGCACGCGTTGCACGCATGTGATCCAGGGCGACGTATTGAGTTCTGTGAGTAGTTTCTCATTCGGAACGAAGCTGACACAGACTTTTGGAAACGAATTTTGTGGACAGATGAGGCCTCGTTCAAGATGAACGGTCGCGTAAACAGACAAAATTGTGTTTATTGGAGTGATACCAATCCACACAAAATTGTGACAGAAGAGTTAAACATTCCTGGTGTCACCGTTTGCGATAATATTTAGAGTGGTGTTATTATAAGATCATTCTTTCTTGAACTAACTGTTACCAGTAACACATACGTATTTTCAGATGTTGCAGGAATTTCTCATTACAAAACTTGAAAATAGTTCTCGTTATGAAAACAATCAGTTCACGTGGCAATACGATGAAGCACCGCCTCACTTAAGTGTTGTTGTGAGGATTTCTTGGATCAATATTTCGATTAATGGACTGGTCGTCGTGGTACGACAGATTGCCCACCTCGCTCATGTGACCTCACACCAAGCGACTTCTCCATGTAGGACTGTCGAAGACGAGGTGTATTCCTGGCAACCGCAGACTTTGGATCACCTTGAAACAACTTATGAAAAAATCATTCGAGAGATTGGATGCCAATCCTCGGTTATGTCATGATATTTGCGAATCAGTGCTGAAGAGATGTACCTTGTGCACTGAACATGGCGGGAGAAAGTTTGAATAGTATTTGCAAAACTGTCAATTCGCCTAATTCTTTTATTTTATTTACTCACATATTGGAAAAAAGCGACTTTGCGTTCATTCTGTACGCATACACGTATTGAATGAATGCTATCTGAAGGCAGCGTTGTGGAGATAAATATAATGATAAAGTTATGAACATAATATAATGTGTTTATTACATTGCGATGAAGCTAATATCGGCGATTCGACGAATTTCAAGTTTAAATAAGCTCCTAAGTACTTTATCCGAGGTTCGTTCAAGAGTACGTAGAACATCTTAAAAAGTGTAGACTGTGCTGCTAATATGTCTAATGTAAACAACGTAGCTGTCCCATGCTTGAACGACCTATTTCAACTGTTGTGTCTGTCATTACATGCACCGTATCTTAAGAAGATCGCAATAAGTGAATAAACGATATGATCTGGTGATTTACTAACGTCTATACCCTTTCTTAATCATATAATATAGTCAAGTCATTCATTGGTCATATCGTATTGTGTCGATAGGATCTTTATTGACTTATAAAAAAATATCAAAGGTACAATTGATTTAAGAGTCGATGACAACATTAGTTTAACCGTTAACGTAGTTTTTTTTTTTTTTAGTTTAACGTACCACGCTACGCGCTTTTGGCTAAAGGAAACGGATGATTAATAAAAGTTAATGACGATTAAATTAAATTTGTGTGCTCTTCCACCGGAATCGAACCCGGGACCATGTGTATCAAAGGCGCACCCGTTAGCCACTAGACTAGCGGGGAAAGCTAATGTTAAGGTAAAGGTTAACGATCATGAAAGGTGGACATTTGATTATATTACTGAAAACTCTATGAGAAAATCTATTAAGGTAATAAATTACAGCTTTAGTACGCTTATGAAGCTTCCATTGATACAACTGCATTAACTTATTCATTGTTTACATCGAACTACTGTTTTTTTAAGAACTTCATACACGTGATGAAAGTGTTTATGGCCTTATGTTAAATTGAAGCTCTTAATCTATACTAGATGTATCCATTCCAGCTCCTTCTTAAGTAAATTTTGCCTAGTAAAAGCAAGCAATTAAGAAAAATTAAAAGGTATCGCAGGGTACTGTTTTACACATAAGAAAATATACGCTAAAGAGCGATGCATTATTCTTATCATTCAGCAAAACTAATGCCTTTCTTAGACATTTTTCAGTGCATGTTTTTCTGCCAAGTTTTCGTATGAAACTTGCTCAAGAACTTATGAACGATTCAGATATTTTGTTCTCACTTTAAAATGAACTTCTTATCTTAGTGAACGTCTTTAATTTAAATACGCATCTCAGTATTAAACTAGATCGTCGACAATGTAAGCATAATGCACGGTTATTTATTTATAAATGTCTTGTTCTATGTGAAAAGTTACGATTCTGCAATCTCTTAAGCATCTTATTTATATTAACAGCTCTGATTTATCTTGCTTTTATCGTTTTTCTACTACTTTGAGAAAATTATAACGCTAATGACGTAACTTGAGATACAGCCCAACTATACTGTAGTGTTTATTTAAAACTACTTCAGTCTTAGCCAGGACACAGCTCAAAAGTCATAGTGTTTTTTTTATGATGGCCAACAATCTCAACAACATCACTTTAAATCGTGCTATACTGAATTATTTCATGCTTCAAGTTTAACCACATATTAACACAGATAGTGGCTTAAGTAGGATTTATGGTTTCCTTATTTTAAAGCTATACTTTGAAAACATTATCTTGCGTAGGAACGTACATTAAAATATGATCTTTCACTTCTATAAAGAACAAACGTCAACTACAAAAACCCTTAGAACTAAAAATGTCAACAGCTTGTTTTATATCAGCAACCGCATCATCTATATTTTGAAATGTAGTTTCTCTTCCCACGCTGAGACGAACAGCATTTCTAGCTAAATGAGTAGGGACTCCCGATGCTATTAGTACCCCTGTAACATAAAAGGAAAAAAGTATTTTTACTTTTAACTTTTTCACCCTGAATGATTACTGAATTTGCATATTTTTTAAATACATAATCGAATCATGCATAATTGCACAGCATAACTATCCGGATTAAAAATCGAAATTTTCCAATATTTCATAGGTATATGTGCACTATTTTTTTAAACACAAAATTGTCTAATTGGATCAAATTTAGAGATTATTCACCAAATTTAACAATAAACTTTTTCCATGTGTTCATTGGTTTAGGATAGTTTTCATTTATCCACTGAGAAAAAAAAGTAATCTTGACCTTCTTTTTGTTTTCTATTACATTAAATATTTTTTAAAAACTCGTGTCTTGTTAATTATAGCTTCGGATATATTACGGAAACGAACCTGACCAAAGTACCAAATATATATATAATAATACTTATTTAACAGTTTCAGCAATGTAACATCGACTATCACACACGTCACCTATACTGTTCATCCAAGGCGATGTTACACTACCGAAACTGTTATACAAATATTATCAATATATATGCCATGAAAGCAATGATTACGAAAGCAGCTGACGAGCACACAGGAGGAGAAGCGTGAACCCAATATAAGACCTGGATAACAGCAGAAATATTGGAAATGATGGAGCAAAGAAGACAGTTCAAGATAGCAAACAAAGAAGAGGAATGCAGAAGGTGCAGAAATCACATCAACAGAGAAGAAGGCCAGAGAAAACTGGATAAACAACTTGTGCAAAGAAATTGAGGAAAATATTGTCAAAGGCAATACAGAAACGGTATATAGAAAGGTTAGAAAACAATTCGGTGAAAAAAGGAACGCACAGACATTATCATAGGCAAGGACGGGACAGCGCTAATAGAAGAGGAGCAGACAGGGTGCGAATTACCGGGGGGGATGAGGGGGATTTTCCCCCTCAATCACATTTTGTTCCCCCCCAAAGAAGTCAGCTGAAGTATCCCCACCGGGGATGCTCGCTTTCCCCCTCAAACTATGCTTAGTATAACTCCAAATTTCCCTGATTTTTGTTATTTCTTGTAAATTTAATCTTCTAGCTGTATTTCGAAATGATCGATGTAAACTGTTCAGTTTTGGTCATTTCTACTTACCACCAAATTACCCACTATTTTCAACGTTGTTTAGTAGAACTATATTATTATGACTACGGTTGTTACTTGCAACTGTACCTTCGTACCCTTCAGTTCGTCATTATTTGTGAATTTGAATGTACTAATTGCGTATAACAAAGCCACATATAGATTTATAAATGTTCTTAGCGGTTGGCCAAAAAGAAGTAAACAAATAGCTTCTTCTACCATACTTGGTGAAGTTCGGATATGTCATATTCATCCTCTATATTTGTATCGATTATCATCTTATTTTAATTTTTGTTACAACATGTTATTTCATTTTCCAGCGTACTCTTTGTTAGCACATGGTCTTCATTCCCTAGTAGGTTGTGTGTATACAACTTAAAAGTTGCATTTAATTTGTGATAATTAGCATAGTAATCACTGCTTTTACAGTTTACGGAAATGAACTTTTGAAACTGTACTCAAAATCTGAGATATAGGTATTCTCTCGTAAGTATATGTTAACGTACACGCTGGGGGATACGCTCCTAGTGAGCAGACATGTTAATGAAAGTGATTTTTAGGTGAATAAGCGAATAATTCAAGATTTGTTTCAGCATTTGTTAATACGACTGGTTCTCCATGTCATTGTCCGTGTCTGTATAAGCATTTCAACTGGAGCGGGTTTTTTTAAAAGTTAACCCTTCATTTTTCCATCTTTTCGCTGTACAGTTTGCTGTCCACGCAATTAATGTTGTCTGAAAAACTTCAGTGTAATGTTTTACTTTATTTGAATAACGTAGCCCATAGTGAATCAACTCATCTTCAACCTAACAGTAAAGTAATTTTTAAGTGTTGACTTTCCGTGCCCATCACGGAATCGATATTTGGAGAAAAAAAAGTCGTGATGAGCGCAGCTTTAGCGGGAAGTAGAAGCACAAGCTCGAAAAATTTGAATTGAGAGATTTTAAATATTTGGCCTTCGATTTGACATTGATGTGAGAAATCAGGACCAGCAACAATCATTTATTATTTGATAGGCTAATATCTAGATTTTCTTAAAAAAAAAAAAAAAAAAAAAAAAGAATGTCCGGTTTAACTGATAATTTTAGTGGTTTTCACAAGACTGAAGTAGGTTTCTTTTCGCAACCTGTATGTATTATTCCAAAGTGGAAGCTTTCAATATGAGTGGAAAAATTAACATATGCTTGTGATCATGGCTATCGCTCAAGCCGAATTATTAACTAAATAAACCTTAGAGAGCTACAGGGACAAGAGTAGTACAACATTAAAACACGTTCAGAAAGGTTTAGTGGGGTGTGTGTATGTCAGACAATATATATGTGCATAGTTATTGTCGGTAGATTTATTAAATTAATAAATCTCTTATTTATTACAGATGTCACACACACACATACACACACACACATATTATATATATATATATATATATATATATATATATATATGGGGGTAAGGCATTTAGTGTCTCATTTTGAAGTTTGAACCTTCAGACTATGTCCTTTGGCCTAATTTTATCCCCCCCAATATAGATTATCTAATTCGCACACTGGGAGCAGATAACAAGAAGATGGAAGGAATACATTGAAGAATTCTATAAAGGAGACAGAGTCAACGAAGAGATAGAGAAGGAAGAAGCCGTCGATGAAAATGAATTAGGACCATTAATTTTACAGTGCGAATTGACAAAAAAATGAAATGAAATCTTTAAGTTTTACGTTCCACGGTTATGCCGGTTAGGCTAAAGGAGACGGTGATGATGAGTGATGAATGAAATAGTGGAATGAAGAAAGTGGGAGGAAAAGGGAAAACCCCGAGAAAACCCACGCACACGGTGTTTGTCCACCACAAAGTTCACTTGGCGGGGGCTGGGATCGAGGTGAACGCTCTACCACTGAACCACCGCGGCCCCGCGAATTGACAATGTTTTGGAGGGAAAAATGCAACATGGTAAAACCTCAGGAATATATCAAATACCAACGGAAGTGATTAAGAATCTCGGAATAGCAACAAAGAAGAAACTATTTAATCTTATTAATGAAATGTACATCTCGGAATAAATACCAAGAGACTTCGACAAAAGCGTATTGTCCCTATCCCGAAGAGAAAAAGCGCACGGAAATGCGAAGGACACAGAACGTTAAGTTTGCTTTCCCATGCATCAAAAATACTGTGCAAAATTATCGCACAACGAATAGAAGGGAAAACCGAAAAGCGGCTATCTGAGGACCAGTTTGGATTCAGGAGAAAAAGGGGAACAAGGGAAGCAATACTGAGCCTACGGTTGATCACGGAGTAGCACACCAGAATAAACAAACCAATCGTGGTAGCATTTGTAGATATAGAAAAAGCTTTTGATAATGTAGATTGGAATATCATGTTCAAAGCGTTGAAGAATTTGAAAGTGGATTACAGAGGAAGAAGAATAATATACCAACTTTACAGGAACCAGACAGCTGTTATAGAAAGAGATCAGAAGGAAGCAAGAATAAGTAAAGAAGTAAAGCAAGGATGTGGTCTTTCACTTCTTCTGTTCAACGTCTATATAGAAGAGGCTATGAAAGAATTCTTTGATGAAAACAAGAAATGCATAAAAGTAGATGGCCAGGTTTTCAGTACAATAAGGTTTGCTGATGACATAGCACTGATAGCGGAGAACGATAAGGACTTGCACGAAGCACTTTCAAATTTGAACGATCAACTGAAAAAAAAAAAAAAAAAATGCAAAATGAAGAAACCCAAGTGATGAAGTGCACAAGAACAGGACAGGAAGGAGCAAACGTATGTCTAGAGAGAGAGAGAGAGAGAGAGAGAGAGAGAGAGAGAGAGAGAGAGAGAGAGAGAGAGAGAGAAAGAGAGAGAGAAAATCGAAGACGTTAAGACGTTTCCCTATTTAGGAAGTCTAATATCCTTGGACGTAAGAAGTGAAAAAGACGTAAGTTCCAGAATAGCGCGGCTAAACAAGCATTCTATAGGAAAAGAGGACTACTAACATCAAGAAATGTGTCGTTGGACGTTCGTAAACGATTTATTAAGACCCAGGTATGGAGCGTAGCGCTTTACGGATCAGACACATGGACATTGAGGAAAGCTGAAATATGAAAGCTGGAAGCATTTGAAATGTAGTTTGGCGAAGAATGCTGCGCATATCATGGACCGAAAGGAAATGGGATGAAGACGTACTAAAGAAATCTAATCAAGGACGACAGATCACGAAGATAACAGGAAGAAGAAGCAACTGCATGCTTAGCCATCTTGTTTGGCACTGTGATTGGATCACCTATTGGCCTCTGAAATTCATGTTCCCATGCTTTCGACACTCTGTCACTTCTAAACGGGACGAAATTTCCCCCATGTTCACTAGGACTTTTTTGCTTCTTTCTAGATGTATTATCACCCGTCCAAGTTTTGCTTTTATCTCGAAAAGCATATATATATATGCATAAAGCATATATATCGTGCTTTGGTCAATTTTGTTATATTTTACTGTTTAAAACTCAATATTAATTTCTTAAAATGGTAACAAGATACTGATACTGACTAGAATTTTTTTCTAAAGTTTTACAATCATTTATTCTTTCAGAATTGCTACTAAGCTCTAAATTGACCAATAAAATGTTTTTTTTCTTTCTTTTGTTTTTACCTGAAGCCTTTCCTGACGAGTGGCAAGCAGCACCAACACTTGCTAAGACGCGCTTACAATGTGATAATATCAAAGACCCTGTAAGTCCATCCTCGACAAAGGATATATTGCATGTATTTGGTAATGTTTGTAGTGCTTCACTTCGACAATTAAATACTACTTTGTCACCAAACACTTCCTGTAAGAAATCGAAATAATAATATATCCATATACTATAAATAATTTTTTGTTTACCTGTAATCAACAATTAAAATAGCACGTAACAACAATGTAAACACACCAGATAAAAAAAAGTAATTATCCCTTCTACCTATACAGGAGACTGGTTTTAGTTATATATGACGTATGACCTATCACAGCTGATGCACGACCACTGCAGTTAACTGAAGTGAGTATGCCAATTGGTTGTATGGAAACAACAAGAATGACGTCACAAAATGGAAAGTGACTATTGTGTTTGGGCATGCCCGTGGACAGTAAATTAAGTTGCCCGATTCGTTGATATATAGAAGCGAACTGTCAAATGTGCCTATAATGAATGATTTAACAGGCGGCTTCCCGGAAAGCTCAGCAGGAACACAGTATTGGGAAGCTGAGGAGCTTACTTTTTCAGTGTTGTATCATCGATACAAAATTTCACAACCGGCGTATGGTCCATTTATTAATCACTCTTGATCAAAATAAATTTTTGACGTTTTTCGCGATTAGAAGTGCAAAAATGAAACGATATATTTCAGTTTAACATCCTACGATTATGCCCTTCAGGCTAAAAGAGACGGATGATTAATGGAAATGAATGGAAGTGAGATTAACTTTTTGATGCTATCCCACTATGAATCTTACCCGGGACAACCTGCTAGCCACTACACCGGCGAGAAGAGCGGTTAAGGAAAGTGAATGATTAAGAAAGAACTGGTGAAGTGAGTCGAGTATGTGGGAGGAAACGGAAAACCCCTGGTAAATTATATATCCATCACAAACTCAAATGGGCTGAAAGCGAGCCAGATTCCCTCGAACCAGACATAAGTGCTCTATCCCTGATTTACCGTGCCCATCTAGGTTTGTTGTTGCATTTAAGCGTCACTTTTCAGCACATAGGCCACACGGGACGTTGACCTACAGTTTAAGGTGTCCAAGCCACCATAAGGCGTTCAATGCTCTTCTATCGGGCATAGAATCCGAGAGAACGTGCATCAAAGGTATGCGCGGTAGCCACTATACCAGAATGAGTGCTAAGCCAACCATGACTTTCTTAAGAGGAGGAAGGGTGGATACAGTTAGCTTCGTATTAACACTTTTCGTCCTCCATTTAATTTTTCCAAGAAAAATCAAGGATACTATACATCGTACGACCGACCTTTCGTAATAACTTGGCATAGTGGTAGACTTTGATCCTCTTTAAAAGAGTCTGAAATACAATGTTGTGCAAGATTTCGGTTTTCGAGTTATGAGCGCTCAAATTATAAGTTATATCTTTGAAACAAAAAATAATACAAAAACTCATTTGATCGGGATCAAACTTGGCATGGTGGTAGACATCGATCAGTTTTATAACCGCACGAAATATGTTGTGCACGCTTTTGATTTTCGAGTTGTAGGTGGTCAAATTTAGATTCATAGTTTTGAAAACAAAAAGTGGTCAGATCTGGGTAAAACTTAGCACGGTGGTAGACTTCGATTTACTGCATAAGTGTATGAAATATGTTGTTATGCAGGCTTCTGTTTCCAAAGTTATGGCAGTAAAATGCTGGTCACATTATTGAAAAAAGAAAATCAACCAAACTCATCTGATCTGAATCAAAACTGGCATAGCACGACAAAAGAAACGGCAACTACTGTCCTCCTTGAACTGACGAATCTTCTTCTTGTAGATTCCACGTCCCTCCTTTGGTGTGTATAAAGCTGGTAGTAAATGTGGTAAATTATATATTGGCAAAATTAAAACAAATATAAAGATCAGTATTGAGGAACATGTCAGGGATGAAAAAGGAGATGAAGTGGTGTCTGAGTTACCAAAACACTTAACTCACAACACAGAATTAAAGATGTAAAATTCTACATAAAACTCTCATTTTGGAAAGAAACATGTTGAAATAATATTTTATTAGAATTAAGAATACGGGGTTAAATTTGGACAAAGGCATTTTAGTTAATATATATATATATATATATATATATATATATATATATATATATATATATATAAGGTGTTTCAAAACAACACCGACAATATTTGGGAGGTGATTCCTCACACCAAATTAAGGCGAGAAGTATAGACCAACCTGGGTGCACAAATGCTTCCTTTCGGAGTTATAGGCTGCCGAAAACATGAAAAAATGAACTTTAAAGGTCCATAGCTCCAAAACTATGGGTCCTACCGCAGTCGGGTCAAGACTTTACTTAGGAACTAATATGTGCTTTATCCAAAAATGTATGTTTCACAATCCTACAGTACTCACCAACTACCTCTATAAAAATTGTTGCGGAAGCATCGCAGGATTCTGAAACTTGGATATTTTGATAGGGCACATACTGGTTCCTACGTGAGGTCTTCACACGACTACGGTAGGTCCCATAGTATTGGAAATATGGATCCTTAAAGTTCATTTTTTCATGTTTTCGGGAGCCTATAACTCCGAAAGAAAGCATTTGTGCACTCAGACTGGCCTATACTTTTGGTCATATTTTGGTGTCAGGAATCACCTCCCGAACGGTGTCGGTGTTGTTTTGAAACATCTTATATATATATATTTGGTCTAGGAATTAATTCGTGCAGGTGGACAAGAGATGGCGCAACGAACGGAGCGTCCCACAGTTCCGTGTATCCACACATGTGTTGCAAACCCCTGTCATCGCGTATCGTTCGTAGTATAGGGCAGTGGATTAAAGCGTCAACAACACCAGTTTGTAGTTAAGTGAACATGGCGCAATTTGTGCCTGATAAAGTGTTTTTGCGGGGTGTCTTGCTGCATTACTTTAACATGCAGAAAAGTGCGACTGAAAGTCATCGTATTTTGGTGGAAGTGTATGGTGACCATGCTCTAGCTGAGCGAACGTGTCAGAAGTGGTTTGCACGGTTTAGAAGTGGTGATTTCGGCCTGGCAGACCAAGAGCGAGCTGGACAGCCAAAAAAAATTTCAAGACGAAGAATTGACAGTATTGCTCGAGCAGGATTCGTGTCAAACGCAGGAACAACTTGCAGCAGCATTAGGCGTTGATCAAACAACAGTCTCCAAAGCCATGGGAATGATTCAAAAGATGTCACATTGGGTTCCACATGAATTGAAAGACAGAGACGTTGAAAGACGAAAAACCATTTGCGAATTGCTGCTGGGTTTCTGCATCGAATTATTACGGGTGATGAGAAGTGGATCCATTACGAGAACCCTAAACGAAAAAAGGCCTGGGTGAAACCGGGTGAATCAGGGAACCAGGCTTCAATGTGTGCGTACCAACCGCACGAATTAATTCCTAGACCAAATATATATATATATATATATATATATATATATATATATATATATATATATATATATATGGAATACTATAATTAACAACTTTACAAATAAGAGGAGACAAAAATTGACATAGTTCTTAAAAATAAATTTTAATTATATAATAATACAAAATGTAACATTATAAATTGGGAATAGAATCTACAGGAAGTAATTAACAATTTTATACTGTAATAGTCAGCAGTATCCAGAATACCTTACACGGCAATTACATAAAGGACTTCACCACCAAGTTATCACTATAATTATGATCTGGCAACTCTGACAACCAAGACGCAGGAGTCATGTCAATTTCAACAAGTAAAACTTGTACACAGAAACTAGTATATACGGTAGTATTTTTAATTTCAAGTATCCGATACATATAGAGTTTGTATTGATAAGAACTTCGATTTCCACAGAAAATTTCAAATACGGGGAGCTAAAATAGGAGCTCCACCATAAAATTATTCTTTTCGTAAAGCGGTACTGCATAACAATTTGCGACATAATTTACAGAATTGCTATGCAGACGAACGAAAAATTGCATTGTAAAATGCGATGCATTCATGATCGTAATTTATTACCGAAATGTGCTAGCTCTAAAAGAAAGCAGAATAATATAGATTTTCTTTCATGATAGAAGGGTTCAGTTTTGATCTCATATAAATGGGATACATCTCTCCTCGAAAACACATTTCCCTCTAGGTGGAACTTTGGTTCTCAATAACATATACCAACCCACTACGGACTACACACCCTGTTACTGGCGACTGGCCGTAGAATTCACGACAAAGACCATGTGAACTTCAACATTTTATACCATATGGAAATGAAGCGCCTCTATAGGTTTTCAACATGCAAGACCATAGGTTACTCTCCGAAAATTAGAAAACTAGTGAAAACACTGGACTTTAGCAGTAATCCTCTTTCTGTCTGCTCTTCTTTCAAGCTGTGGGGTAAGAAGTTCATAAGGAATTCATAGATTGACCAAGCAATATTCTTTCGCTATTTCTTTTCTTATTTTCACTTAAATGATGAAAGAAAAGTAGGTTCGGTTTACAACTTTGAAAAAATGGAAGAACAAATTTGACCTGAGCATCATTTAGCTACAATATATGTTAGGAAATTACCACTTCTATGAAATTAAGTTATTGTTATAAAATTATATGTTCACTTCGTGGGCTGCGTAATACCAATTCCCGTTTCTTGACGGCATTATGGATTTAGTACCTAATAAAAAGCTATATGTGGACACATTCAAAACCAGATAGCATCTTAGGCAATCTGTAGGATGACAAAGTCAGTATTAAAAAAAGTAATTTTACAATTCGTTTTCATGTATGTTTCTTATATACAAAAATGGATATTTTTATCATTTTATGTCCACTTAAAACAGTAATGTACGTAAATAACTCTCATTTCCATTGCTGCCTAGAATGTACAAAAGTTACAAATTGCTATGCAATTTTTTTTTTCGCAATTTGATTCGCAAAATCAAAAAAAAAAAAAAAAAAACGCTTACATATATACACGCACAGACAAAATATAACTGACACCCAAAACAAATTTCTGCCCTTCCATTTGGCCCCATCCCTCCAAGAAATTAAAGCTGGCGTCGTCACTGGATGTAGGCTTCTTCCTTGAATCAACAAGCATGAAGATTCGTTGATACGAGTACGATAGAAGTTGTCGCTAAAATTTACAAATTACTTAGAAATGAGCTGTATCAGGTAAGCTTTTTCAACGTAATTGATATATCAATTCTGAATTCTAACTATACTGACCTATGCTTTGAAATGGAACATAGAAGTAATACAAATGTTGTTTCACTGACCTTTAACCTCTTTTCTAAATATTTTCTGGTTTCTAACATTTTCTCTTCATAGTGTAGAAGATTCTTACAAACAAGTTCGGCAGCTTTTCCAAGTCCTGCTATCATGGCTGTATTTTCAGTTCCTGATCGAAAACCTCTTTCCTGACCACCACCATACACAAGAGGATACACTGGTGTTTCAATTGCAGGATTCTTCACATAGAGACATCCAATTCTTGGACCGTAAAACTGGAAACAACGAGAATGACCAATAAGGAATTAGGAGAATAAGCAAATGTATAAGTTAAGTACAAGTACAAGTATGTGGGAAAAGTAAGGCAGAGATACAGAAAAGGAAACAAGCTGAACAATAAAACCTCATGTATAGTATCTGAGATGAGAATATACAGTATGTTTAGAAATTCGGTGACCAAATTCTGAGAGGTGATACCTTATATGAAATAAAGGAAACAAAAGTTCTAATAACCATGGGTCGACAAACGCCTCCTATTAGAGTTATAAAGCGCTGAAAATGCGAAGATATCACGTTTTAAAACGCCCTGGCTGAAATCTATGGTACCTAACGCAAGCGGTTCAAGGAATGCACTTTATCTAAATATTCGTTTCAGAATTCTGCGATACTGACTAAACAAATTCTTAGGTAGTACTTAAATGTGTATTCTCGTAACCCAACTTCCTTCATACAATATGTTAATTAGGTACCGAAAGACTGGAAAATATGGATAACACTAGTTAACAAATTTATACTTTTTGTTTGTTACATGAGAAAAATCACCTGATCTTAAAGGAACTTTTTGCGCTGAATTCGAATATTCACTCGGTTTCTCTCCATCACGTACAGTTTTCCCGTAAGAAAGATTTTCGGGAAATTCCCTCAAAAATTTCCCTTTTTGAGATATTTTATTCCCCTAGCTTTTGTCCCCTTACATATAGTAACATAGAAATTATACCTAAGTATACCTTGATTTATATTTAATAAGCCCTAAAAGTTTCGTAAAAATCGCTTTGTTCTTTCTAGAGAAATAAATATATTTGTATGTATACTGTGTGCACTGTTTATTGCACCTGATAGTAATGCTTTCAGATCTCCTGAGTTGGGGTAAAAACGATTTGCTTTATTACTACAAACACAGACATAAAAATGAATATTTACAATAGTCAACAACACACTTGTATTGCTCTCTGAAAATTAGAAACGTGTATAAAAATAGAATGTACTTTCAACGTTTATTTTTTTAAACGTACAGTATATGTATATCTTAATACATATATATATACGATTCTCCAAGTTTTTTCGTTTTGTTCATGAAATGGTTATCAATATTTGTTATCAAATGTAACAGAATGCAAAAGAACTTCCACTTCCCGAGCCCCCTACCAACTGGGAAGAGATATGGCCAAAAGACTCTGATGATGATCATGACCTTGATGAACCATCGACATCATCATGTACATCCAAGGATCCAACGTTCATCCCTGACTGTTCGCGAGCCACATTTCATCCGGCAATGTGAACTTAATGACCTAGTCCGTGATTTGCACCTGACAAAACAAGAGGCGGAACTTCTGGGATCAAGGCTCCAGCAGTGGAACTTATTGGATGCAGAAACGAACATATCAGTGTACAGGAAAAGGCATGTTCAATTTTCAAGCTATTTCTCAATGCAAGATAATGTGTGCGTATGTACGGATATAAATGGGTTGATGGCGGAGCTAGGAATTCCTTACGTTCCAGAAGAATGGAGGTTATTTATCGACGCGTCAAAGGTCAGCCTTAAAGCTGTCCTTTTACATAATGGAAATAAAAAACCTTCTATACCACTTGCGCACTCAGTGAAGATTAAGGAATCCTATGACACCATGTCAACTTTGCTAAATCTTATAAATTACAAGGACCATTGTTGGCAAATATGTTGTGATCTCAAGGTAGTTGGTATTTTATTAGGACTGCAGTGCGGTTACACGAAGTACCAATGTTTTTTATGTTTATGGGATAGCCGAGCTGATGACAAACATTATGAAGTGAAGGAATGGGAACCTAGAGTGAATTACGTACCTGGAGAATGCAACGTCAAATACGCTCCTTTGGTAGATCCTAATAAGATATTACTACCGCCACTTCATATCAAGTTAGGACTTATGAAAAACTTTGTCAAAGCCATGGACACATCTGGTGAAGGTTTCAAGTATTTGCGAGATAAGTTCCCTAACCTGAGTGATGCTAAGATTTCAGCGGGAGTGTTTATTGGTCCCCAAATTAGGAAATTAATACTTGATGATAGCTTTGACAGCAAGTTAAACAGTGCTGAGCTAGCTGCCTGGACAGCATTTAAGTGTGTTGTGCGCAACTTTCTGGGCAATAACAAAGCTGAGAGTTACACAGAAATCGTACAGGACATGATACAGAAATACAAACAGTTGGGTTGTAGGATGTCTTTAAATATCCACTTTTTGCACTCCCACCTCAGCTTCTTTCCTGCTAACTTAGGTGCTCTCAGCGACGAACAGGGGGAAAGATTCCACCAAGATATGATGGCAATGGAGAAAAGGTACCAGGGACGATGGGATCCTTCAATGATGGGGGACTATTGTTGGGGTCTTGTTAGAGAATGCAACATTTCTTACAAAAGAAGGAAGTAGTGTACGTTTTTGTAACCCAATGGAAGTTTCATATATTGTTATAGTTTTGATTGTCTTTTCATGACCTTTTGGTACATTTGTATTATTGTTTATTGTAAATTGTCACACTTGTAAATTATATTGTATTATATTTTATATATGTGTTTGTGGTAATAAAGCAAAACGTTTTTCCTCAACTTAAGAGATCTGAAAGCATTACTATAAGGTGCAATAAACAGTACACACAGTATACATACAAATTATTTCTCTAGAAAGAATACAGCGATTATTACGAAACTTGGAGGGTTTGTTAAATATGAATCAAAGTATACTTAGGTATAATTTCTATGTTAGTATATGCAAGGGGACAAGATCTTGGGGTGTAAAATAAACGAAAAGGGAAATTTTTGAGGAATTTTACCGAAAATCCCTTTGTTACGGGAAAATCGTACGTGATGGAGAAAAACCGAGTGCATATTCGAATTCAGCGCAAAAAGTTCCTTTAAGAACAGGTATTTCCTTTTATGTAACAAAACCTTTGTTAACTAGTGTAATTAGAGTGCCACCTCGATAAGCATCACTTTTTTGGGGGCCCGGGGCCCCCTATTGTAATTATGAATATACAATATTTGGCATAATTTGAATGCAATTTGTCTTAAAATCCTCATATATATATATACCTTCTGCATCTGAATGCCCCCCTCCCCCATTTACAGAGAAATCGGCGCCCTTGCTCTTACCAGTCTACCGTAGTTCAGAGAGAAGATTCGCTCATTATTCTGTCGTTCCAACCGTGTTCATTAACATGTCTATTGATCTATAGGACCGCTATGAAGAATGTGCGCAATGTAATGGTCAATATTTTGAACACATGACATGCAGGCACGAGTCTTCTTAAATTTACAATATGGGTTGAGTAACGTTTAGTTGACATCCATTTGATAACATTTCTTATGTTTCATTATGTTGTACAACAAATAAATAAATAAATGCTAACGATGTGATTTTAGTACTATTTGTTTTGACGCATACTGTAAAAATGAAAAGAACATTATACAGGGTTCCTACTGATCTGAAGAAATCTATTTTCCTGACTTCTCCCTGACTTTCCCTAATCTTTGGTAGGATATTCCCTGATTTTCATGACAGGTGTCGGATAATATTGATATATAAATAAGGAATAAATAACGGTGAATTTTTATATATAAGAACATTTATTCTATAGAGACAAATAGTACTGAATTTCCCATACGTACATTCCACTTATTTCCCATAAAATTAGGTATTATAATGGCTGGCTAAGCTGAAATTTGTGTACAATTAATGTTTAAAAAAATAGTTTGGAAAATTTCCCTGACTTTCCCTGATTTCCAGCCTTTTTCCTGGTTTTCCCTGATCTGCACCATTTTCCCTGACCCTTTTATAGATTATCACTCCATGTGCGTATAGTTTGTAAAAGTACCCTGCTATGAAAGATTTTCACAATATTCGTACTAATTCTGTTAGTGCTGAAGTTTCTTACGATACACAAACATTGAAAGCAAGCGTATTAAGAAAACAACTCCAATGATAAAAGTAAATTTGTGTGAATATCTATATTGAGTAAATAAATATGGATAATATACGTGGAAAAGTTCACTTTATGTAACACTGTAAAAGTCATGTTTAGAAACAACTAAGAATATCGTTGTTTTTAAGCATGGTGGTAATATTCATAATAACTGCGTTTCTCAGTGTATATTGTCGTATTAATTCAGGGTAAATATCACTCATAATTTATTATTATTAAAAAAGGTTTTTACTTATTTTATTTTACTATTACTATAATCAATTCTTTGCCAGTATTTTGGTATCATAAGGAATTTCAACACTAACAAAACTAGTTCGAATGCTTTAAGAAACATTGGTAGCAATGGGGTGATAACCTACAGTATTTCTTCATTTTTTCAATATTCGACGATTCACACGATTTCCAGCTAACATACTGTCTTCGTAGTTTAATAAGCACTTTGTCGCAAAACAACTTACGATACGCCTCATAGATAAAACACGCTTTAAATATAATGACCTATACATTACTTTCTGTGCAAAGTACTTTTGTAACAGCACATAATTCAATGTAAAGAATTCACTTCAAAGTAATTCGCTTTTGTATACTCTTCTGTAGTGCCCTTAGTAATTGTGTTATTTTATAATGGTAATATTTTTAAGTAGTATTGTTAACTCTCTTTTGTAAGATCTGGCAACATTGATACTTCCGCTTCTGTGGAGGGAAAACGAGCGGGTGACTTCCGCTGTACTACGAAGAAAGAGATTGTGTACCGCATGGCTTCTCGATATCTGTAAAAATGAAGCCTAAAATTATAGTTAATCTAGGCCTCTCGTAGCCATCCTCCTTTTATTAGTAATCAACAGTTTTGACAGAGCAACATTGAGTGTAAGTGAAGCTTTACGGTTACTTTTTCATCATAATTTTGGTGTGCAATTTCCAAGAGGAATTTATAAAGAAGAGCAAGTGGTCTCCCACGTGTTTTGTTACAGCTACAAGTTTTTGTCTGTCAGTGTGTTCCTCTCCATTAATTATATTTCAAGTTTCTGTGTTCGTCCTAGTGACATTCTCCATTTAATATGATAATGGCAATTTTCGTGAAGTTTTTCTTAGTTGTGATAATGTATGAAATCATAATGAAGCACTAAAAACTTCTGTGGGAACCCGCCCCATGCACGCTCTGTCCGGTATCATATCAGTGAAGGAAGCAATGTATTCAACCTCTAGCACAGAATCATCAAGAGTCCAGATCTTTACAAGGATTGTAACGAATCAGCAATGTACCTTCCCAGGAAGTAACTTAGTTTTCACGTACAAACGACTTAAATGCTGATTCCCATTCATATATTTGCTACAACACTACTTCCTTGAACTTAAACATGTACTTCAACAAAATGTGGCTTCTTTACATTCCAGTGTACTTGTTACTGTACCAAGTATTGGATTCTATAGCTACTTATGGCATTTTAGTAGCAAGTAGCATGTTTATTCCAAACCAATATCCTTTCATATGTGTTGTTGTGAACCAGTGCAGTTTCTTAAGTGAGCAGTATTAGTCTATTAACAAGCAGCTGGTAGAGTGGTGCAGGATTTATGCCAAACGCATATTCAGTTGGAATAATTTAGAGGCATTTTAGTGGCCCATAGCCCAGGTGAATGAGCAGCATGAAGAATCCACCCGTTATTTTCGCCGCCGCTCGCTCAGTGTTTAGTCGAGCGACAATGCAGTTCTGGGACATGTTATTTTACACCTCAATACATTTCTCTGGAGTTTTTCATACTTTTTTCCATTATTAAGGAGTTACCTTGGAGCCCCCTTTGGTTTAGCTCCGTCCAGCCTTGGCTCAGGATCAACTGGTAGTGAGATGAGATGCTGTTGTGTTAGTGTTTCTTATATGAAGATGGGCAGTTTAAAGGTGTTTTCCTGATAGAGGTTGCCTTCGTAGCAACCACATTCGTCATTTTTGATGAGTATGTTGTTTTTAGTTATGTTCAATTATGTTTGAGCATGTTTGTGCGTATTAAAGCTCATCTTTGATATAGCCTGTTAATTTATCAGGCCCAGTTAAGCTCTTCGAAAGCTTACTTTTTCTAAGCCCTCTTTAGTGTTTATAATGTTCAGTGCTCTCTGAGTTGAGTGAAAGTGGCATATTAGCCAGTGCTTTCTCATAATAATAGTGAATCCTCCAGCTATCTCTCCAAGCTCATTTCAATGGTGTTCTTTGAAGAACTGTGTTTACAAGTGTGGTGCACTACTTAATTATCTTGTTTTTATGTTGCTTCATAGCTGCAGTAAGCTGTATCCTCTACTATTTGTCAGTGCTACTTCACGAATAGCTGTTTTGTGTTCTCACTGGTGCTAGGTGTCCCTTATAATCTCCATATAATGTTGGCCACTCGCATTTTAGTGCAGTTGTGTTGTTTACACAAAAGTGTCTTTATCTTATCTTATCTTATTGAGCATCAATCCTGAATACATGCATCATTCATTAGTAAGTATGCTTTGTGCATATTCTCAGGTAAGAATCACAATGTTGAATAAACAAGCTTAACGCTACATGTGTTCATGGCAGCTTCACTCTCACCGGGGTGGAGCATAATGTTGCCAGTTCAATCAAGAAAAGGGCACAGAATGCCCATATGTGGAATGTAAATCTCATAGTAACAGGTAATCAGTCTCAATGGGTTATTAGATGAATGTGTATAATTTTATTGCATACCTTTTCTTAGTGGTAACAATTTTAATACTGAGTCTTGCACTTATGTTTGGATAGTGCACATGTAGGCGCGCACCCGATGGTGGGTATACACTGGCTAGTACCTTATAGCTATATTATTATCCTTGAAGTCTAGTTGCAGTGTACAACAATTAACAATTATGATACGATATTATCTTTTGCATGATAAATTTAAACTATTTCTTTCATCATCTTCAGAAGTGACAATTCTTCTGGAATTTGGTAAGAATCTAACTTGCATATTATTATGAAGTGTGTTAATGTTTCAATCATTATACAAGGGAGGTGAAGATGGTTGTCCCTCCTCAATTGTTTATAGCTGCAAGAATTTTGATATAATCATGCATCAGTAACTGAATATTTTCACGCATGACTTTTTTATTGTTTTTACAAATATACGAATATATGTTCTCGTGCATGATAGTATATGTACCTGTTATAAAGTACCTGTTCTATATCGAGCTTCCATGGCCCTAATACCAACTTTTGATCAAATAATAAATAATCTTTTCCGTTTTAAGTGTTGTTGTTCAAGTGCAAGTCCCTAGTAGCTAGATAAGTTTAATTTAAGGTTAGCTATTTCTAAATTATGGTATACGCAGGAGCAAGAAGAGGAAGGGGGGATTGTTCATGCCTTCTCGTAGAGCTGGTGTGGGCAAGCCTCGTGTTGTCGGACGTTGTCTGTGCGCCCTATACTTCATTGCCATATCATCTTTCACAGACTGGCGACCCCTTGATACTCAGTTTTCTGGATTTTCTTTAGTCTGCGTTCTAAGTACGTTAGACGCCTCCCGCTCTGTAGCACTCAGAAGTTCCGGGCCATCCTCTGGGGCGCTACAGGGTGTGTAGGTTTTTGGCGACCTTCACCCAGGATTTCAGCTGAAATCTTCTGATCCCTTTCTCATACCATTGCTCTGGCTCCCCTTAGCTAGGTTCTTTGCTGGATCGTTCTTTTTCATTGGTATTGACTATTTCGGTTCTTGTTAGTCATAACTTACGTTAAGGTGCCTGGAAGTCTTGATTCTTTTCTTGTGTTTATGAGTCAATTATCACGTGTTATTAGTTGGTTTATTTAGTTGTGTTGGCCATGGAAAGCAGGTAAACATTCTCTACGTCAGCGCGTCATACTTTATAGTTAAATATTCTTTGAGATTCTTTTGAATATCATTTCTGGTTTGATGTAGTAATGTGATTCCTAAAAAAAAAAAAAAAAAAAAAAAAAAAAAAAAAAAAAAAAAAAAAAAGCAAGGCTGCTAAATCGCTGTTGAGACGGAACAGGAGTGCAAGGGTTACGGGTTCCCCATCTTCATGAATTGGTGTTCATATATATATATATATATATAAAACAGTATTGTGTAGTGCTAATATAGTGAACTTTATTTCTTTCTTTTATTGTGTTGAACTATTAGTGTCACAATGAACAAGAATAAAAAGAAAACGCGACAATGTGGCCATGCCGGCACATTGTTAGAGTGTACCTCCTGTAACACTTGGTACTGTAGACATTGCACCGAGTTAACAGAAGAGGAATTTAGTGAGAGAAGTAAACCTGAAGTCCTCTGGGATTGTAATAAATGTGTAGCACAACCCAGTAGGTCAATAAATGATTCCACTGAGAATGGAGATTCAAATGTTATAGTCGTAGTTACTAGGAATCAGGATGATACCATTAGTGAAAAAGGTAGTGATACCTCCAACTTTGCTGAATTGATGTCTCAGCTTTCTAGTCAAATAGACTCAATAAAGGTGACCGTGACTGAAGAAGTCTCGCAGGTAAAAACAGTGGTCATTGGTGAAATGTCTGAGGTGGTAAATAAAGAGGTTTCCCAAGTAAAGGTAGCTATAAATAAAGAAGTGTCTAGTTTAAAAGAAACTGTTGATCGTCATCTCAAGGAACAGGATGACAGAATTACTTCTCTAAGTAATCGTTTGGAGAATAATACTGTAGAACTTACCCATCAAATTGAAGTTGTTAATGAAAATCTAGCCTCTCAAGAAGAAGCATTACTAAATGTCTTGAAGGACAACAGTGTTAGTAAGCGTCAATTAGATAGTTTGGCTAATCAGATGCAGGAAATTCAGCGTAATACTAATTCATGTCTTAATATGAGGGAAGACCTTGAGGTGTTGAAACAGAAATTGGATAGTTTATTTGAACAAGGTGAAGATGAAGAAGAAGAAAGTGGTGAACAGACTGGTTCAGTTATAAATGTGGAACCTAGGCATTTTGAAGATGTGGACCGTTTTCTGGGAATTTCTCATACTAGAAGTAACTCCTATGACACCATTCCAAAGGTCCCGGTGGTTGTTTCCACTCCATTAATGGGAACCACTTCATTTGTTACATCTTGTTTTCCATCCTCTTGTTTAGATGTCGTTACTGATACGTGCAGGATTAATAGTGGTAATAACACTCACACTTCATTCTCTCATGCTCCAAGCCACGCTTGTTGTACTCATTCATGCTTTTCGCAGAATAGAGGTCAGTTAGACAGTGGGGATAGGAACTTCTCTGGAGTTAGCAGTCGCATTTCTATAAATCCTGTAGTCTCCTCGTGCACAGTAGGTGTGAATAAGGTTCCTGGTGTGTCACTTGCTAATGCGAATAATGTTAATCCTGGTTGTTGTGGAATGTTGAGAGAGAACATGCCCAGTTCCTCTCTAGGGGCTGATAATTGTCCCATACTGGCTGTTTCCGATTCGTCCAATAAATGTCAAAAGTCATTAAAATTATCCGATCTTAGTCACTTTCCCGAATTTACAGGAAATGTGTTAGAAATTTCGCCTTTAGATTTCCTTCAGCAATTAGAGCAAAACTTTAAGTTAGCCAATTTGTCCCCTGAGTACCAGATTTTGGTTGCAGTTAGGTCTATGAAAGAGTCAGCTGCTTGCTGGATTTCTCAGGTTAAAGATCAAATCTTTTTATACAATGATTTCAAACGTTTGTTTCTTGCACAGTACCTTAATCCTAAGGTGTGTAGGGCCCAGTTGCGATATCTACTGTCTACAAAGTACAATCCTAATGTTCACGGTAAGGCTTCAGAGTTCGTGTGGAAGCTGTCCAAAGGTATTAGAATGCTTAAAGGGAATATTCCTCAAGAAGAGTTGGTAGACTACCTTATTGATACCTTACCTCAGGAATATCAGTTTACTCTGAGTCAAGTGGATATTCCCTCTGTGTCAGAACTAGCTGCACGGTTAATGAGACTTGAAATTCCTGACAAGTCCAAGTTATTGAATTGTCCACTGATTTCACTAGAATCTGTAGGTACCAAGCGTAAGGTTGGATTAGACTCAGATAATTATCCTAGCAAAAATAAGAAACGTAATGTTCATTTTGACGTAAACTTGGCTACAGTCGTAGACAAGGAACCGGTTGATGATCAGGTTAGTTCAGTTCAAGTTAATGATAAGCAAGGCAAGGCGCAAACCAAGGACAAATGGGTTCAAACTAGTTACCCTAGTGTTAAAGATTATATTGATAATAAGCAACCTAATGCCAATTACAATAGTAATAAGAAAAAGTTTTGGTTTAACAAACGAAGCAATAATAGTAATTTTAGGCCAAATACCAATAATTTTGCTAATAATAATAACAATCGCCCTAGGGGTAGGCCAAATAATGGTAATGTAAGACGAGCAAATGTAAGAAATCAGAATCAGAACAATGTTCACTCTGACCATACTGATAGCTCTGTGGCTCAATGTTTAGTTAATTCATGTGATCAATTTGAATCCAGAGTAGCACCTTGTGCTCGCGCTCATTGTCCTAACCTTAGAAGCAGCTATACTGAGGTTGGTGCAACCACTCCCACCTCTTCCGAGCCTTATGCTCAATGCAGCACTGCGTTAAACCAGTGAGGCAGGCTCCCGAATGGTCGCCTGGAGTCCGCCAAACTGAAACTCAGCGGCCAGAAGGTAATTTTTCCAATAGATGTAATGGCACTTGGTACACCCAAAAGCCCATGAATGTGTTTTTCATTTTGAAAGAGAGTGAATCTTTAGATAATGATGATGTTGGTTCTTTTATCAAATCCCCATTCTTATCAGGTAAAATAGCCGGTATCTTTCTTTCATGTATAATAGATAGTGGTTGTGAAGCTAATTTATTAAACTTTGGTGTTTGGAAAAGAATTGTAGAAACGTTGCCTAATGCTAATTTATCTCCGGCTAGAAATGTAACATTGCAATCTTTTGAAGGTGATAAAAAGTATAATGTCAAAGGACAGAAAATACTGTATTTAGAATTTTCAGATCATGTTTTAGAAATTCCTTTCTTTATTGTAGAAGGAATGAAGTCGGACGTCTTGTTAGGTACTCCTTTCCTAACCAAATATAATTGTGTAGTTGATTTTTCAAAGCAAATCTTAACGTTGGATGATTTGGATGGTAAACCTGTTAAATTAAATTTAAATTCTCTCTGGGTTAGTTCGGTAGAATCTGAACCTCTGATACAGGAAGTTAGTAAAGAGGAAGACTACTTAGTATCTGAAAGTGAAATTCGAAATACAATTTTCCAAAGAACAGATTTAACATCTGAAGTTAAGAGTAAATTAGTGGAACTACTTCTTCGCTATAGATTATTGTTTTCTGAACGCCCTAGGCCTGCTAAGGTTAAGCCTTTAAAGATAGAATTAACAGACAACGAACCTGTTGTATGTAAACCGTACCCCATACCATATGCTATGCGGGAACCTTTCAGAAAGCTCATTCAAAAATGGCTTGAGTGGGGAGTGATCGAAGAAAGGTTATCTCCTTATCTCAATCCAATTCATTGTGTTTATAAAGCTGACAAACAATCAGTAAGACCCACCTTAGATTTAAGACATCTAAATACTAAAGTGGTATCTTTTAATGTTAAGGTAGAGCCAATTCAAGACATATTAGCACGTCTCAAAGGTTCAGTAGTTTTCTCTTCTTTTGATTGCCGAGACGGTTATTACTGTTTGCCTTTAGAGGAAGATTCATATGAAAAAACAGCATTTTTATTCGAAGGTAGGCAATATTGTTTCAAATATTTAGTCATGGGACTTAAATCTGCCACTAGTCTATTTCAATTTGTAATGAATAGCATTTTCGATTTAAGCACTAAGCATTTTGTTTCTTGTTATCTAGATGACTTACTTTGTTTTTCCGATTCTATCAGTAAGCATTTTGAGCATTTGGAATTCGTGTTGTATACCTTGAATAACTTAAACTTTTCCTTAAATTTTCAGAAATGTAAGTTCATGTTTTCCGAATTGTTGTTCTTAGGTCACATTATATCAGGTAAAGAAGTTAAAGTTAATCCTAAACTTAATGAAACCATACAGAGATTTCCAATTCCCAAGAATCGTAAGCAATTGAGACAATTTTTAGGTCTAGCAAATTGGAGAAGGAAATTTATTCACAATTACGCAGACCTCACCGAAAGTTTGGTAACTTTATTGCGTAAGGGCGTAAAGTTTCACTTTGGTCCTGAACAGATGCATTCATTTGAACTGTTAAAGAAAGCGTTGGTTTCTCCGCCAGCTTTAGTGCTCCCAGACATGAATAAGGCATTTCATTTGTCCTCAGATTCCTCCATAATTGCCATTGGAGGCTATATAGGGCAGTATGAAGGAGATGATTTTCAGGTTATCTCGTATGCCAGCAGGCGCATTAAACCTACGGAAAGATCTCTGTCCATCTTTCAAACTGAACTATTAGCAGTAGTGTTTTTATGCGAGCGTTTTGCTGATTACATTCTAGGAAAAGAGGTAATTGTTCACACAGATAACAAAGCTATTACTCATCTGAAAACTATTAGAAATTTGGATGTTAGAACAACCAGACTATTAAAGTTGCAAGATTTTAACCTTAAGTTTGAACATCTCTCCTCAGCAGAGAACCGTATTGCAGACATTATTTCACGCAATCCTCCTGACGAGGAGAATACGATTAATTCTACTTTCATGGTAAACGCTGTATTTCGAAATTTAAGTCAATCTTCTTTTGTTAAGCTGTTATTGGAAGAACAAACCTCTGATGAGTTTGTAGCTAGATGTTCTGCTAAACTGGAAAAGGGTAATCCTAACTTTTGTAAGCATTTAGATTTAGTGTATATTAAGCAAGATGATACTTGGAAATTAATAATTCCTAAGAGTCTAGTAAACATTGTTATAGATGAAATTCACAAGGAAGCTCATTTCGGCTCACGCAAATGTTATCTACATTGTAAAAAGTTATTTCACTGGCCGAACATGAAACGAGATATAGCTAGGTTCATTAATGATTGTGAAACTTGTGCTAGAACTAAAAGTAAATCTCAAATCTTTGTACATCAAATTTGCCATGTGGATGCTGACAGCCCACATGGCAAGCTGAGTGTGGACCTCGTTGGCAGGTTACCAAAAAGTAATGGTTATTATTATATATTATCTATCTTAGATGTTTACAGTAAATTTCTTGTATTATACCCTGTTAGGAATGCTAGCACCAAGGAAATCACTTCTATAATCTCTAGGAGATACTTTTATCATTTTCCAATCCCTCAGGAAATCATAACTGACAGAGGCGCCCAGTTCCTCTCGTCCCTCTGGCGACGTTTTTGTCGCAGGAATGGTATACATCACTTACTTTTGAGTCCGTACAACCCCAAAGCTAATCCGGTGGAACGTTATCATTCAGAGATATCTAGGTTACTAAGGGTATTTATAAGTCATGATCACACTCAATGGAGTCAACACTTATCTGAGGTGCAGACGCTGTTGAACAACTCTGTGTCACTTACCACAGGGTACGCACCTTCAGAACTTTTTCTAAATCATTCAGCTTTGGAAAATTTTAAAAAGGAGCTAAATTGGCCTCATGAATTTGGTAATGTAGACCATGCCTTTCGGCATCAACATGTGTTATTGAATACTAAGAAAAGTCATAAGAAGAATGAAACCAAGGTAAAACAAACAGGCACTGAGATTAAAATCGGTGACCTCGTATTTGTTAAAAATCGTAAACATAGCTCATTGTTAGATAAAACCATCAGTAAGTTTTTTGTTAAATATCTTGGACCCTTTTTGGTAATTGGTGTGGAAAGCAATACCGTAGATTTAGTAAATTTAAATAATGAATGGGTTGGTACTCAAAACTTAGATAATGTAAAATTATTTAACTGTTCTTTACAGAAAAGACAGGAATTGCTGGTAAACATTTACCTGTAAAAAAAAAAAAAAACTTTGACAGCAAAGTTTCTTTTTTTTATTCAACTAGGGCGAGGATGTAGTGCCCTTAGTAATTGTGTTATTTTATAATGGTAATATTTTTAAGTAGTATTGTTAACTCTCTTTTGTAAGATCTGGCAACATTGATACTTCCGCTTCTGTGGAGGGAAGACGAGCGGGTGACTTCCGCTGTACTACGAAGAAAGAGATTGTGTACCGCATGGTTTCTCGATATCTGTAAAAATGAAGCCTAAAATTATAGTTAATCTAGGCCTCTCGTAGCCATCCTCCTTTTATTAGTAATCAACAGTTTTGACAGAGCAACATTGAGTGTAAGTGAAGCTTTACGGTTACTTTTTCATCATAATTTTGGTGTGCAATTTCCAAGAGGAATTTATAAAGAAGAGCAAGTGGTCTCCCACGTGTTTTGTTACAGCTACAAGTTTTTGTCTGTCAGTGTGTGCCTCTCCATTAATTATATTTCAAGTTTCTGTGTTCGTCCTAGTGACATTCTCCATTTAATATGATAATGGCAATTTTCGTGAAGTTTTTCTTAGTTGTGATAATGTATGAAATCATAATGAAGCACTAAAAACTTCTGTGGGAACCCGCCCCATGCACGCTCTGTCCGGTATCATATCAGTGAAGGAAGCAATGTATTCAACCTCTAGCACAGAATCATCAAGAGTCCAGATCTTTACAAGGATTGTAACGAATCAGCAATGTACCTTCCCAGGAAGTAACTTAGTTTTCACGTACAAACGACTTAAATGCTGATTCCCATTCATATATTTGCTACAACACTACTTCCTTGAACTTAAACATGTACTTCAACAAAATGTGGCTTCTTTACATTCCAGTGTACTTGTTACTGTACCAAGTATTGGATTCTATAGCTACTTATGGCATTTTAGTAGCAAGTAGCATGTTTATTCCAAACCAATATTCTTTCATATGTGTTGTTGTGAACCAGTGCAGTTTCTTAAGTGAGCAGTATTAGTCTATTAACAAGCAGCTGGTAGAGTGGTGCAGGATTTATGCCAAACGCATATTCAGTTGGAATAATTTAGAGGCATTTTAGTGGCCCATAGCCCAGGTGAATGAGCAGCATGAAGAATCCACCCGTTATTTTCGCCGCCGCTCGCTCAGTGTTTAGTCGAGCGACAATGCAGTTCTGGGACATGTTATTTTACACCTCAATACATTTCTCTGGAGTTTTTCATACTTTTTTCCATTATTAAGGAGTTACCTTGGAGCCCCCTTTGGTTTAGCTCCGTCCAGCCTTGGCTCAGGATCAACTGGTAGTGAGATGAGATGCTGTTGTGTTAGTGTTTCTTATATGAAGATGGGCAGTTTAAAGGTGTTTTCCTGATAGAGGTTGCCTTCGTAGCAACCACATTCGTCATTTTTGATGAGTATGTTGTTTTTAGTTATGTTCAATTATGTTTGAGCATGTTTGTGCGTATTAAAGCTCATCTTTGATATAGCCTGTTAATTTATCAGGCCCAGTTAAGCTCTTCGAAAGCTTACTTTTTCTAAGCCCTCTTTAGTGCTTATAATGTTCAGTGCTCTCTGAGTTGAGTGAAAGTGGCATATTAGCCAGTGCTTTCTCATAATAATAGTGAATCCTCCAGCTATCTCTCCAAGCTCATTTCAATGGTGTTCTTTGAAGAACTGTGTTTACAAGTGTGGTGCACTACTTAATTATCTTGTTTTTATGTTGCTTCATAGCTGCAGTAAGCTGTATCCTCTACTATTTGTCAGTGCTACTTCACGAATAGCTGTTTTGTGTTCTCACTGGTGCTAGGTGTCCCTTATAATCTCCATATAATGTTGGCCACTCGCATTTTAGTGCAGTTGTGTTGTTTACACAAAAGTGTCTTTATCTTATCTTATCTTATTGAGCATCAATCCTGAATACATGCATCATTCATTAGTAAGTATGCTTTGTGCATATTCTCAGGTAAGAATCACAATGTTGAATAAACAAGCTTAACGCTACATGTGTTCATGGCAGCTTCACTCTCACCGGGGTGGAGCATAATGTTGCCAGTTCAATCAAGAAAAGGGCACAGAATGCCCATATGTGGAATGTAAATCTCATAGTAACAGGTAATCAGTCTCAATGGGTTATTAGATGAATGTGTATAATTTTATTGCATACCTTTTCTTAGTGGTAACAATTTTAATACTGAGTCTTGCACTTATGTTTGGATAGTGCACATGTAGGCGCGCACCCGATGGTGGGTATACACTGGCTAGTACCTTATAGCTATATTATTATCCTTGAAGTCTAGTTGCAGTGTACAACAATTAACAATTATGATACGATATTATCTTTTGCATGATAAATTTAAACTATTTCTTTCATCATCTTCAGAAGTGACAATTCTTCTGGAATTTGGTAAGAATCTAACTTGCATATTATTATGAAGTGTGTTAATGTTTCAATCATTATACAAGGGAGGTGAAGATGGTTGTCCCTCCTCAATTGTTTATAGCTGCAAGAATTTTGATATAATCATGCATCAGTAACTGAATATTTTCACGCATGACTTTTTTATTGTTTTTACAAATATACGAATATATGTTCTCGTGCATGATAGTATATGTACCTGTTATAAAGTACCTGTTCTATATCGAGCTTCCATGGCCCTAATACCAACTTTTGATCAAATAATAAATAATCTTTTCCGTTTTAAGTGTTGTTGTTCAAGTGCAAGTCCCTAGTAGCTAGATAAGTTTAATTTAAGGTTAGCTATTTCTAAATTATGGTATACGCAGGAGCAAGAAGAGGAAGGGGGGTTTGTTCATGCCTTCTCGTAGAGCTGGTGTGGGCAAGCCTCGTGTTGTCGGACGTTGTCTGTGCGCCCTATACTTCATTGCCATATCATCTTTCACAGACTGGCGACCCCTTGATACTCAGTTTTCTGGATTTTCTTTAGTCTGCGTTCTAAGTACGTTAGACGCCTCCCGCTCTGTAGCACTCAGAAGTTCCGGGCCATCCTCTGGGGCGCTACACTTCCGCAGATGATGTAAAAGCTAACAAATTTCAAATTATTTTAGATACGATTTAATTAATGATAGTTTATGATAGCCTGCTGGTCTAGTGGCTAGCGCACGCGCCTTTGATGCATGGAGTTCTGGGTTCGATTCCCACTAGGAGAGTCTTTGAATGCCTTTGAACGTCGTTCGGATTACACCTTAAATTGTAGGTCCACGTCCCACATAGCTTTGGTGCTGAAGAGGAACGCCGAACTTCAATAACAAGCAAACAAAAGGTTATGAAACTAATAGTCTAGCATTAAATACTCAAATATAGTCTCTCAATAGAGGAGCAAGATTTTAATTGCTAATCATTTTACTCTGTTTAGGTAGTGTTGAAAACTTCTCACTTTAAAAAAAAAAAAAAAAAAAAAAGTTAATGTCCCATAATTATGCACCGAGGAAAAGGAAAATGGTGATATAAACGCAATGGCAGAATGATGAAATTGAGAGAAAACGATGAACGCCAAGAAGATCCACTTACACGGTGGCCGAAAGGTGAGATCGAACCAAGAACTTCACACCCAGAGAAAAGAGCTCTACCGCTGAACCACCGCGGATCTTTACAACTATCATGAAGCTATATTGCGATTAGTAGTTTTGGATCTCTATAAGAATAAACAACGTAATTGTGAGAATTTATTACAAATGTACGGACAGTTTTGCGGAAACAGTTCACAGAATTGGCCATACGCCAATAAAGCAACACTAATACCTCAACTGGAAGAGAAGATTACCTCATTGATGCCGTGCACCACTATGACACGCAATTATGCGAAAATGTAATTTTACAAAATAGTCAAAAAGCAAGGCTCTGCCAACACAATCGAGGAAGCATTGAAATTCCACATTTAATCGCAACGTGAGTACGTTATATTAATATCGATTATTTAAATTAAATTAAATTAAATTTTATTATTATTATTATTATTATTATTATTATTATTATTATTATTATTTGAATAACTTATTCCTTTTTATTGAAAATTTAAATCTTGAACTATTATGAGGGACACTCTTTAGTATCTTACCTTATGGCCCACAATCGTAAGATAATCAACAGATAATGTTTCTACATCAACGGAAAGTTTCCCAATTGCTTGTGCTGCATCAGTGTGAAAAAGAATTCGGATACTCTTCGAAGCTTTTCTCTCTCTGTTTATTTTTTTAATAGCACTGTGAAATAAATAAATAAAAATAGACATACAAAGTATTAAATATTTTGCAATATATTCTAAAATTTAAAATAGAATCTTAAACTTTGTTAAATCATGATTTGTCTATTAACCAGAAAAATAATGCACATTAACAACGCGATGGAAGAAAACATTTTTAATAGTACCGTAAACTGGGGTTACTTGATTTTTTTTTCCTTTTCCATACTACTACTTGTTATTTATTGCAATTAATTTTTCTTCTTCTTGTGATGTTTCTAGAGCTTAGTCCATGTTACCTTTTCCTGCAGTCATGACAAAATTTTACTGAGACTGAAGCCTCCCAGAAGCCAAAATGTGCTGTTTCCAAGTAGCCCCGCTTTTGGGGCTACTTGGAAAATATATGTCTTTTCATAGTAGTAAAAGCTGTGTGAAAGATGGGACTATTTGAAAAGAACCACTTGCAAGATCACGCTTTCCTGAGAAGATTGATATGCAACATGTCTATTTCCTTTCATAGTAATGTGTTCCTAGGCTGTTTTAAATAAAAAAGAGACCTTTTTGCACAACCATTTAGTTAAGCACAATAAATTGTTGAACCAACCTAAACTAATTACAGTGGTAAGCTTGTTTTCCTGAAGGCCTACAGAACCAGTAAAAAGAAATGTTTTTACAATATGCTTTTATACACGGTAATTTTTGAAACAATGCAAGGGGAAGTTTGGCAAATGTCAATACACGCATAAGCTCTTGAGACTTCTTTAAGATACTAAAACATGCCCTACATAATTTTATGAAATTTATGTATGTATCATATCAGTAATTGTCTTACAAAATTACCTGGTACAAAACTGCCTTACATTGGTTTACAAAATTACCTGGTACAATTTTTATAAGTGTACATTTATGTTAACCCTTTGCAAAAATGTCATATGGTACTGTTATTATAATAATAATAATAATGTAACACAGTACGATAAGGACAAAAATTCACATATTGAAATTCTTTGCTGCAAAGTCATACGGAAAAACAACGTGTTCTCTGCGGTTGTAGGTAGGTTCAGGCAAAACTTCAATAATGTCATCGTTGTCTATCCCCTGATCAGTATCATCATTTTTAGTAGAAAAACGGAAGGAAATAAAAAAAAAATGGTCACAGATTGTCCCAGAAAGGAAGTGGAAGTGTAAAACTAATTCGTCTCATTCGGAAACTTCTGAAAGCAATGATATTTAGCACAACCAGGTAAAAATCACTTTTCACCACGGAAAAAGAGAGATAATTTACAGGAAATTAAAAAAAAAAAAAAACTATCAATTGTTTGAAAATTTTTAGACCAGTCTATAAATAAGACAGAGTACTTATGTCCATCCATATTGTTCCTTTTAGGTGCCTACTTTTCATTGGTCTGGAAGAAAACGACGTATCTGTCATAAAAAAAAAAATGTCAGTTTTCCAAGTAACCCTAGTTTACGGCATTTAAGATATGCACCAAATCAAAAAAATAAGCAAACGATAAAAGACAAGAATGCTTTAACATTGTAATTTCATAATTTGCACATATACAAACTTTGACAAACAAAGGAGAAAGAGAAGAAATCTAGCTATTCAATAAACATCTCCAGTTCTTTATTTTAATATTAAATGAAAACCAATAAAAGTTAATATGTGTACTTTTACTACATAAAACTTCAAGCACTCCATGAATTATATGTGTAATATAAAATAACTAAGACACCGTACTAAACAAAGCAAACAATAGCGTGATTATCTCAACAACAGAGTTTGCGTTAATGTCCTTAAAATCAGTGTTCCTAAAGGTATGTCAACAGACAAATCGCAAAATAAGTGCAACGAATACAGCAAACCATACCATTTATTTTTTAACTCAAATGCTGCAACTGAAATACAAAGCGAACTTAGAGAAACATGGTGACTCAGAGTAAAATACTTAGCTCTGCTGTGTAGAATCTTAGCTTTGACTACGTATGTGAACTTTCCGATGGACAAACACTATATAAGTAAGCTTTTTAGCTTGTACCTCAAGTTTCTTCACTTAGACAGTTACCAGGTGATTCACCTAGACAGTTCCTTCACTCTGCCAATTTCTTCAGTAACATCATAAAATTTCTAAACTGGAGCCTCCTTCCTCTGAAACTATCCTAGAAAAATTACTAAAATTTTAATCTACAGAAACTGTAGAAACGACTTCTATGGAAACTCTGTTATATTGTTAACAAGTTTTTGTTCTTAATGCTTCCTGTGAGTTAAGAAAAAACGAATTTCCAGAAAACCATTGATCACTTTCTATATTTCAACAACACAAGCTTCTTCGAACCACAAATTGACAAAGTTTACAAACTCTGTGTCAGCATTTAATCGGTACATCATACTTTTCCTAACAAGCATGTTTTGTAGATGTGATCAACGGTTGTCAGGAATTTCATTGTTTCCTAACTCACAGAAAGGTTTAAGAAAAAAAAATAGTTATAATCCTTGTTAACAGTCCAACGCACGAGTTTCCATAAAACAAAACATTGTTTCTACAAATTTCAAGCATTTACAAATTTCAAGCATTCAAATTTTACAAATTTTCCTAGGATGGTTCCATAGTAACAAGGTAGCCAACAAAGCGTCTAGTTTAACAATTTTAATATGTTACTGAACATAGTGTCAGGGTACACTGAAACTGTCTAGTGAATTACCTAATTTAAGCCACAACGTAAAAAGCTCTACTTAAATCAATAATCCTATAGCATCTATAACCAAATATTTTATTAATGAATTTTCTTGGAGAATTTTTTTCTCCCATTTGATTGTCATTTCATCAATTGTTTCAAAGTTGTTTATCTATAATTTTTATTCATCTCTTTTAACGTATTCACACCACGGCTCAAGAAACACTAAGGTGACTAGCCGCTGAAACAAACTTCACCACTGGCTTCCGTTCTGTTTGTCAAGTCAAAGCATGATGTGCGCAAAGGGGAGTCGGAGGTTCGACCCGCCTTGAACAAGATGATATGTAAAAAATAAACATTTACTGTATTAAGATATACGTACAAAAATCACGCTTGTTCTACAAGGAATAAAATTCAGTGCTCGAACTCCCCTTTTGATGAAATTCTGCGTATACCAAATTAATCCAGTCTCGACTGTTGTTACCCTGCTTTGTATTATCTTTCATCTCTTTCTTGGTCTACCCAAAAGTTTTCACCGACCAGGACTTGACGCAATCCACGCATATTTCCGATGTCTATTTTAGAAGTCTCGACTTTCTTGGACCTGTAGTTCTTCTGCAATTCTGTATGTTTTCTAAATCGTTTACCGCTGTATTTATTTCTTAACCTGTGGAGTTGCGAGAGCCGCGAAGGGACGAAAAATGTAATTAAGATGTAGTAGTGGAAAAACGTATTTTTAAAGATTATTTTGAATTTCTTATTTTGATAGGTATATTTTTATTTCCATACTTACTGTCAAATACAGTAAGGAATATTATAAAATTCTGCCTTTTTACGGTAGAGCTAAACAGGGGTACATGGGAATTTCGACTTCTAATCACCCTTTATTATGAAAGGACCTCCTTATATACAGTAATAATAAATATTACAGATAAAATATAAGTTTCTCTAGTTATCTTGGTGATTTTCTGGTGAATTTGTGGGAGCCCAGTGACTAAGCGTCTTAGGACGACAGGAACCAAGGCTCTTGTGGCCAAGGTATACCTTAGGTAGGTACCTCTCAGAGACCAGGCGTCCTAGAGAGGGGAATAACACTCAAAGACCAGGCGTCCAGGGAGTGGTGAGATGTCTGCTGAGATCAGTAGTCCTAGCAAGACGGAAATCTCAGAGACCAGGCCTCCTAGAGAATGTAGGATTAAGAAGCTCTCAGAGGCCAGGCGTACTAGAGAAAGGGATAAGACCCAGAGACCAGGCGTTCTAGGGAGTAGTGAGGTGTTTGCAGAGACCAGGCGTCATAGAGAATGGGGGTGATGATCAATCGGTGGAGATAGATGTCTTCTGTGCTGTGCTGGCTCTTTTTATCCTGAAATGTAAGCTGATTCCGTTGATCTTCGTTAATTGGTGATTGTTAACAATGGCTGACGACGCCTTCTTCGTGGTTGTCATCTGAAGTGTGTTTACAGCCAGCACATGATGTTGGGAGCACATGTGGAACGTTACAATATTAATTTGTTTTTTCTAAATGAAGAGTTATTTAGAAAACAACTGTAATAAAGAGGAATAAAATTGGTGAAAAATTGCACATTGAAATACAATTCAAAATGAAAGTTAGTGTGAAACTTCAGCCTGTGTAATAGGTTTCACAAGCGATAAACAACAATAATCAGAAAGCTTATTACAAGCCAAAAATTTACTTATGAAATGAAAATGAAATCTTTGACTTTTACGTGCCACGGTTGTGCTGGCTAGGCTACAGGAGACGGTGATGATGAGAAATGAATAAAATGAAGAAAGTGGGAGGAAACGGGAGAAGCCCGGGGAACCCACACACACGGTGTTTGTCCACCACAGTTCACTTGGCGCGAGTTAGGATCGAACCAGGGACCCCATGCACCAGAGGTGAACGCTCTACCACTAAGCCAGTGTTGCCTCTCAAAAATTTACTTATGGGAGGTCGTTGGCAAAAGGATTAGACGAAAGAGGGTCATGATAAGAAATAACTTGAAAAAGCCTGCTTTAACGTATGTTCCTTTTTTTCAATCTGAAGTTTTGGTGCCTTACGAACAACGAAAACTAAATTAAATACAATAAAATAACAGTATCACAAAATTTTGGGAACCTCCGAATTAATTTGCTATAGTGAAATTTTATTATACTGAACAAGTCAACTCTCAAGAACTCACATGTTGTTATATCTACTGCAGGAACTACATTACTGTAACAAATTTACACAAAAATATGACTTAAGTTGGTTGGTTGGATTTAAGTTAAGTGTTCCTTTCAGCAACGAGGCTATATGAGACTTCGACCTAAAGCTAACGTAGGACCCGAACTACATGGACTCCGGACGAGAATCGAACTCGGGTCTTGCGCGTCAAAGGCGCGTACGTTAACCATATAGCTACGAGGAAGCTTGAACGTGTATAAATGTAACAGCATCAAATATAGTAGCTCACCTTTCATTCATTCATTCATTCATGAATTCATTATGCTACTGTTTCACATAAAGGTACGTGTTAAACAATTCTTAAGGAATAATGTTATGTTAAAATGAGCGTATACATAATTAAAACTAAACCTTAATAATTACAGTTAATTTTTAATATTTTATAATAAACGACTATCTATCTTGGCCACAACCCTAGTCCCCTACGTACTTCTTGCATTGTAAATGTGCGAAACTTATTTAATGGAATAACTTCCATTGTTTTCTTTCAAATTGTTATCCTGCTCGACTGATCGCGTACATATACGAAAAATGGCTACCATATCATCTGAATGATAAATACTGTAATAAGACAAGTCTTTATATTATAAAAGGGATGAATTTCAATAATATTTTGAAAAAAAGTAAAGTTAAATATAGGCAAAAAGGAAGAAATTTTCATTTGTTATTCTGAAAGTTCGAAATTCGCTAAAATTAAATGTTTAACACTATGATAGTGCACTTATCTTATTGATTCACACATACTTATTCTCTTCTATTCATCTTCAGAGATTTACCTGCCAATTTGTGACACAGGCATCAAAACTCCTGTTTCGTTATTTGCAAGCATTACTGTTACAAGACAGGTTGAAGGTCTGATTTCAGCTATAATGTCTTCCGGTACAACACACCCAGATGCGGCAACAGGAACTAACGTCAAATCTACACAAATAAAGCACGATTTTCATTATATATATATATATCGTACCTATTTCATTTTGTGAAGTAAATACAGTAAGTATATTTACGAGGGCTGTCCAGAAAGTAACACGTTTTAAAATAAATAAATAAATAAAAAGTAACAGAATGAACAAACCAAATTTTATTACATTATACATTTGAAAGATACACTTTTACGCTATTATTCCACATAATCGACGTGCAAATTAAGGCATTTATCATACCGTAGCACAAGTTTTTCAATACCAACGCAATACAAATCTGCCGCCTGGGTCAATCCATTTCAAATTACTCGGGCAATGTTGCCAACATTTTTTATTTTCCTGATTATTTTATCGTGAGTTCCCTATAGGTTGATAATCACAAAAGACTGAAAAAAAAAATAATATATATCTCATAGTTTTTTTTTTTTTTTTGGCAGCCATTTTTAAAATGGGGATTGGACAAATTTTAATAAAAAACGTAGTTTCCGAAAAGTTTAATTGCCAAGCTAGTTTTAAAGATATCAGAATAATTAAAAAAAAAAAAAAAAAAAAAAAAAAGTGTGTTCAGCAGGAAATGAACTTCAGATATACATTATTTTACATTTTCTATCATGGAAGAGAGTCAGTCAGACTCTTTACTGTAAAAACTCGGAAAAACTATCAATCGTTAATTTTGAAGACCATTCGTTTTATGAAGGAAAAGAGACTCACTAATCATACGTTATTTCTATGTTGAATACTTATATAACTACCTGCAGTATAAGTTTTAGTCCTGAGAATCCATTCCTTTTTTTCCTAGAGCTTTTCCAAAATGGCCGAAAGTATTTTAACGTCAATTTTCTCAGGTCAATATCTAAAAAAGGGACTGAATGAAAACAACTGAAAATTTTACAGAATGTTCTTTATACAAATAGGAATATCTCACAAAAAATTATGACTGATTAATGAGACTGAACCAGATTTAGAGTAATAGAGCAGTGAATTTCGGTGAAAACGTTACCTTTCTACACGCTCATGCAGTGCCAAGGTAGTCAACTTGGCTTGAAATTATTTCAACTGACATTGGTCGAATGATGTTTAAATTATTTCAGACAATAAATGATCAAATATTTCTACTTTTAAATAACAATGAGCAGTGCTAACAATAGGTGAAAGTTCTAATTCTTAAACGTAACTTACCGACACATTTTATTGTATTACACTTGCGTACAGTATACATACAATAATGTTTCTCTGTGTATTTATATTTGAAACTTTAACTTCTTACCAGCTGCAATTTTCATTAGAGAATTAAACACGATATTTCATTGCATATTTTATCAGTTCTACCAGCGAGTTCCAATAGAGTTAATTTTCTTACTATTTTCTTTACAGGCACCCAAGCAGTATCATTTTTGGAAAGTTGAAAGACAGTTCTTGGTCCAGAAAAATGAAAGAAATGCACCAAAACATCAATGGGATAAGCGCAACAACAAAACGAAAACTTACATGAACTTCCCTTCAAAGACCTTACACAGAACAGATCCTGGCTCCACAAGATATGTTCAAATATTGTCGAGAGAATATTACTGGAGTTAAATATTTATTTGTTTCTTTAGCTGAAATTGAATAAATGGAAACAAAACTGTTGAATGTTGTTTACCAGTGAAAGGAACAAGAAGCTATTACAGACATGTCCACATATGTAATGTTTTGTTACTTCCAAAAGCTCAAACTTTGATGATGATAAAACCTCAATACTTTTTACAAACATATCATCTCTTACAAATAATGACTTTGTTGCTTGTATGTATGATACGTCGTGGCTTGGAAAAATTGAAAATATAAGTGAAGATAACAATGATGCTTCAGTGCATTTCTTTCACCCTTCTGGACTGCCTTTCAACTTTCCAAAAATGATACTACTTGGGTACCTGCATAGGAAATAGTACGAAAAGTGACTCCATTGGAACTCACAACAGTATCTGGTAGAACACACAACATAACTGATAAAGTATGCATTGAAATATCATGTTTGTGTGTATATTGTACGCAAGTGTAGTATAGTAAAATGTATCTGTAAGTTACGTTTAAGAATTAGAACTCTCACCTATTGTTAGCACTGCTCATTGTTATTTAAAAGTAGAAATATTTCATCATTTATTGTCTGAAATAATTTAAACATCATTCGACCAATATCAGTTGTAATAATTTCAAGCCTAGTTGACTACCTTGGCACTGCATGAGCGTGTAGAAAGATAACATTTTTACCGAAAGTCACTGCTCTATTACTCTAAATGTAGTTGAGTCTCACTAATCAGTCATAATTTTTTGTGAGATATTCCTTTCTGTAAAATTTTCAGTTGTTTTCATTCATTCCCTTTTTATATTGACCTGAAAAGGCTTTCGGCCATTTTGGAAAAGCTCTAGGAAAAAAAAAGGAGTGCATTTCTTAGAACCAGAACTTATATTGCAGGTAGTTATATAAGTATTCAACACAGAAATAACATATCATTAGTAAGTCTCCTTTCCTTCATAAAACTAATGGTATTCAAAATTAACGACTGATACAGTTTTTCCGAATTTTTACAGTAAAGAGTTTGACTGATTTTCTTGCATGATAGAAAAATTAAAATAATGTATACCTGAAGTTCATTTCATGCTGAACACACCGGTTTTTGACTTATTCTGATATCTTTAAAAATGGCTGCCAGAAAAAAACTATGGTATATATTTTTTTTTCATACAGTGTTTTATAACTTTACCTATAGGGAACTCATGACAAAAAAAAAAAAAAATGTTGAGCAACAATTTTGTTTAAAATTGGGTGATTTGAAATGGATTGATCCGCCTGCGATTTGTGGTAACCATGCTTGTCCACCAGAATTTCATGCACCAAACTCCGTGAAATTTGGGGAAAATGTTTATCAAGTTCCGTAATCGTGAAACGACGATTTGCACGAATTTTGGCGACGATTTTGCCTCACCAGTTCATCAGACACAAGGCTAGGCCTACCACTGCGGTCCTCATTGTGAACATTGGAGCGACCATTTTTAAAATCAATGCACCATTACCTCACTCGGTCTTCAGTCATTATTCCATGTCCGTACACTTCACACAGTTAGTGATGGATTTCATTTGGTTTGTCGTTTTTAGCCAACAAAAACCTAATCACAGAACGCACCTCATAAAAGGTGGGATTTTCTATTGCAGCGTACATTGTAGTACGTCACAGAAAGCACAGTAAGAGCGTCACAGTTCTCACGCTACCACAGCTGAATGCGTACTGAGTGTGACAACGTTCTGACACCAAGATGGCGATTCTATTCCCGTCCACCGCCGCGACAGGCCTAAATGTCTGCTACTTTCTGGACAGCCCTCGTATATACATATATATATATATATATATATATATAAACTACAGGTACAGATAATAGTGGTCACTACTGTCAGAAGTATGATTACAATTATCCATATTTACTGAAAACCTACTTGTTCTTAAATGTGTGATATCAAGAATTACATTTTATAGTTGTGAGCATCGAAACTCACACTAAAACAGTCAATACAATAGCATACTGTCGCTTTTACTTTTCATACGAATATTATCTTGTTCAAAAAAATAACTTGGCTATCTACATATCTTTTAAATGTTTTCTACTCAGAACCATAGATATAAAATTTTAATAATGAGATTGGTAATAAAAATTTGAAAGACACGAAAAAAAAGGCTTTCTTTGGTATAATATGACTTCAGAGTTTCTTGTTATCTACGATTACTATATATAACCACAGAAAATATTACCTAGACTTTTGATTCTTCTTTTCTTACCAGGAAAAGCCATATACCATAACAACACATTTTCATATATTAATAATATCTTATATTCTCATTTATTAAAGTCTTAAATCACTGTCATTATACGAGAAGTAAACAAAAGTAATATCGGGAAAATTTCGAACACATGTTCGATAACCACCAAAACAAAATCATCTGGAGTTGAATTGATGATTCCTTATTTGGGTTGCCAACTCTTGCATATTATACAGGAGCTCTCATATTTGACTTAAAGGAAGTTATTTAAATTTCTGAATTTTGACAACAGTTGCAGAGAATTTGTGGATAATGTAAACAAAAATCCCGAAGTTCAGGCTACTGTCAAAAATGTAATTAAATACAGCTCTGTAATCATTTTATAGCTGTTTTGTGTAATAAATTGTTTTATCTAAGTATTTTTTATTCAAAATAATAGCCGTAAGTTTGTAACAAAGTAACTTTGTGAGTCTCTTTTAATTTTACATTTTTTTTAAAAGTTGGCAACCCTAACTCCTATATCCAATATGAAGCGTTATTTCATCAGTGCACAGTAACTCAAACATAACACAAACTTTTGAAGCTCTGGTATATTACTCAATTAAAGGATTTCTAGGCTGGGAAAATAATGTTTTAAATACGTAAAAGCATCAACTCTCCATAATTTGACAGGTTTTATGGCCCAGATAATTTGTAAATTCAACACATAAAATTAGTAAATGAAACTAAGCGTAAGGAACACATTATAATACTTAACGACTCATTTTAATAATGTTCTTTCATGTATTATTTTAGACTATATTTCAAGTGCCCATGAGAAGCACTTAAAATATAAGCTAAAAAAATACATGAAAAAAACATTTTAAGGTAAGTTATTAAATATTAACACAAAATTCATCTATATTAATTCGTTAGTGTAGAAACAAAGGCACCAAGAAACTTACAAATTAACAGACTTGAGGCACAACCCAAAAGTAAAACAAAACCAGATAATAATTGATAAAAAAAAAAATAATAAGTACCTCCACAAATTAGATATTATCTAGCATAATACGTTTCCATCATGCACTGAAAGACATACCTATTATCCCACTATTTTCCAATTGCTTCAGAGGCGAAATGACAGAATCATGCTCGACATTTGTTGAAATTATATGAGGTTTCAAATTCGCATGTATTGAGTTTTGAGTTCTATATTCACGAAAATAATGCACAATTCCATAAATCACCATATTATTAGCCTGAAATACAACACACATCGAAGTAATACGTTAAAGTATATTTATTAAATTAAAAATAAGAATATTACATATGCATGCATTCAACCATCATCCTACTGAGCCTCAGCCCTCTACGTAATATTAAAATTTTCCAATCCTCTACCGGTTTATTCATTGAAGAAGCTACTACAGAAATAGGAAAAGATTGACATTTAAGCATGCAAAGACAGTGTATTTATACAGGTTAAACTACACACACACACACACACACACATGTGCAGGCGAAATTACATTGACTCTATAGTGAAAATTAGATGGTGAAAAGGCAGATTATTACCTGAATTTCTCCAATATATAAGAGGATAAATTAATAAGTAACTGCAATAGTTTTTTCTATTTCTTCTCAGGTTGGCTCTACTACATTGTGTGATTATCAGACGCTAGAAGTCAGCGTTGGCTTCGCCTATGGTAAGTTGTAGTGTTATCACATTAGTCCACTTTGCGCTGTTGCGAAGTAAAGATGGCAGCGCCACTCTCTACGTGCACCAAAGAAGAACAGCGATCTGCCATCCGTTGTTTGTGGTTTGAGGCATACACGGAGCAAAAATTCATAGAAGGCTTTCTGCACAATATGAATCAATGTGTTGCCACAGCGAAGTGTTTACCAGGGAACTGAACACTTCAAAAGTCGAACGAGATTGAAGGATGAGGAAAGAGCAAGGCATCCCACTACAGCAACAATTGATAACATTATTGAACAAGTTTGTACCTTGATTCTGGATAACAGACGAGTGAATATTGATGAAATGGTAACCCATGTGTACATTAGTCATGGTTCTGCATATGACATCATGCATAACAGGCTTAACTTTCACAAAGTCTGTGTGAGATGGGTTCCGAAAAAATCTCGATGAAGAACACAAGTGAAACCGTGTGAGAATCTGTCAGCATTTACTGGACTGTTATGCTAATGAAGGTGAAGTGTGTCTCAGGCAAATCATCACGGGGGATGATATGTGTATTCATCACTTTGAATTAGAGAGTAAACGTCAGAGCACGGAATGGAAGCACACGGGATTTCCCGTTAAGAAGATATTCAAGAATCAATCTTCTGCAGAGAAAGTGATTTTCACGGTGTTTTGGGACTCACAAGGGCCAATCCTGGAACATTACCTCGGATTGAGGTCAATAATAAACAGTAAAAGATACAATGATATGCTGATAGGCAAGTAATAAACCTGCAAGTAAAACCTGCAATTCGTAATAAACCCAAAGGTCGATTATCGGAAGGCATTCCTGTGTTGTATAGTAATGCGCGTCCACATACCGCCCCCACATCGCTCAAACTCTTCAGACCCTGCGTTTCGAGGTGTTGGAGCATCTTGCATAGTCCCGATCTCGCCCCGTTGGAATATCATCTGCCTGGTCCACTTAAAAATGAAACCGTGAAAATCAGATTCAGAGACCGTCGATTTAAAGCTCCGATCAACGAGTAAAGGAAGCGGTGCATTTGTGGCTTGCTGTGCAACTAACCCCCCCTTTTTTTTCAGAAGGTATCGTAATGCTTGTGCAACGGTGAACTGGGTGCATTAAAAAGCAGGGTGACTATGTTGAAAAATGGTACAAATAAAACATTCTCTATTACGATAAATAATAAATATTGATTGCAGACATTTATTGATTTACCCTCGTACAAACATGTCCTACTTGATATCATTTTTAAGTAACTTGAACAAATAATGAAATAATATCTTTTTACCTTTATGTTGCGCTGATTCTTTAATTTATCCTATTCCTATTCATCTATTTTCCTGCAGACATTTTCAAAGATTTACTTCAATTCTAAAGGTATATACGTCTTCTAAGTTTTTTTTTGTTTTTTTTTAGCCTAAATTTGATCTTAAATTTTTGATTTGTTAAATATATTTCTGAAAGATATCTGATTCCAGAGGCACAAAGGAAATCTGTGCAATATTTAACAAAAGCCTATATACTTTATAATTGACAATTAAGCGTACGGAACACATTACAATAATAACAATTAAAACTGAATATTGTTTCTTTTTTCTCTTTTTTCCCTATATTTCGAGTGCTTCCCGCGGGCAATTTTCTTTAGGACTTAGGCTTAAGGCTAGTTTTAGACGGAAGCATTATCGTAGCATTTCTCGTAGCAGATGTGCTGCCAAAAATCTCATATAATACTCTATGGCATCGAAAGTAAATGGTGCTTTTACACGTAGCATTTTGATAAGCATCTTGTCGTGACGTAGCAAACAAATCACTGGAAAAGAGCGCGATTATGGCTCCAAAACTAAAGAGTGAAGTAGCTAAAATATAGTGGTTGTAACAATAGCTCTCGCCGTTTATATTAAAAAACGAAAACCACAAAGAAGTATGTGGGCAAAGAATTGGTTGCTGCGGAGGGATGATAATATTTCAGTTCTTGGTGCAGTTTTACTATATAGATCCACTGATTGTAAAATGTACAGAACAAAATTGGGCAAGTCTTTAATTTGCCAATTTTATGTTGAGAACAGAACCCGACCAATCGCTGCGGGACTTCTAACCCATTACTACTCTATTCTTACTCCTACTACTACTTATACTATGGATCCGTATAGTAAAAGTGCATGCAGTTCTTTCTATGATAGAGAAAAAACTGAAGCCTGAGGATCCTATTGCATTCAAGAACTTCCTGCGTATGGATAATGAAACCTTCGAAAAGTTCTTTGTACAAACAAGGATGCTCCTCATATTTTTCAATCAGTAAAATAACAGCATCCTTACTCCTTATTTTTCTTTGATACAATTCAACTTCCCCCACAAAACAAGAGCATGGATACTTGGCGCAAAATCTTTCGCTTCCTTTCAACACGCCACGGCGCTGCAATCGGACCAGAAATGCTGGAGAAAATACTACGAAATAGAACAGGTTCTATCGACAAGAAATGCCATAGAATATGCCGTGGCATGTGAAATGCTATACCATTTGCTACTTTACACGGTATGATATCGATGATGCGATTTTTGCTACGAGAAATGCTACGATAAATTCTTCCGTCTAAAACTAGCCTAAGATTCTATGCAGATATCAACATAGGTTTTGTAACAACAATAGTGTGTATATAAATAAAACATTTTCTATGTAGTATAATTTGGATAGGGTACAAACAACTAAATCAAACTTGTTTCTTGTATTTTTTAGGAATCTTATCCTGTAATGTTCAAACTTCTGTATGTATATTCAGCGACAAAAGTTCTCCCTGTTTGATGAAATTAGTTTCGTAAATAACTTCAGAATGGAAGGACATTTTAAGTACAGTTTTCAGCAAATTAAAAAGAATGTAAATTTCTGTACTTTCAGCCATACCACCATTACCGAAATATGTTTTACCAAACAGAAAAAAAAAAAACTTTTGTCGTTGACTGTATAATGTTGTAAAATCATGTTTAAATACAACTCTTAATCTGTAATTTTAATATGGTCTAAAGAATGTATAATAAATATTTGCAGACATAAGTTTTGTTGCTGCTGGTGATGATTATATCTTAATCCTTCTCAAGGTTTCCTTTTCAGACTTGTATAGAAGGAAGTTTTATGCCTAAGCCCTGATGGAAAGTGACTGGGGGAAGCACTTGAAATATGGATTTAAAAACGTAAAAGGAATATCATTCAGGCTAGTTTTAATTATTACTATAAACTTTATTTTGATGGGAACATAAAATCTAATACTTTTCAGTGATATAATTCAATAATCTGCTTTGAAATAAAATTCTATATTTTTGAGAACTTAACGGTATTTAGCATTTTAAAAATTTTAGGTACACTCCGCACTTCTTGCATAACTTTAAAAAAAAAGTTATAGGCTGGATATTGTACATTTTTTTTTCAGGTAATTGGAATTAGAGATCCTACAGAATACATTTGAAAAAAATTAAAAAGGCTAAGATCAGAAAACAAATAAAACTGAGCAAAAAATTATAAAGTTTAGTTTCAAAATTTTAAAGATGATGTAGAAGACGCGTCTGCAGAATTAAGCTAAATCTCTGAAGATGTATGCAGAAAAAAAGGTGGACGAAATATCAGAATCATTTAAATTAGCGCAACATAAAGGTAGAAAGGAAGTGTTTTATTTCATTACATGTTCTACGAATATAAAGACAGGGTGCCCCACATAAAACTAATAGTAATATGTGCCTGTCATGAACGGAAAATACAATGAGATGTCGATTTTTCACTGTAAAAACGAATTGATTCTGCTGAATTTTACATAAAGTGCGCTTCATAAAGGAGACTAAAAATGTTTGCAGCAGCCCGAAAATTTTGCATTATATAGATTCGCTTGCGACTCACGTATGGAAACGTGGGGCATAAGGTGGAATTTTATTAGCTTTCTGATAACATTTTCAAACTGAATATTGATTACTGTGTTTATATGTCGCACAGCGAATTTATTACAATAAAATACAGGGTGTTTCAAAACAACACCGACAACGTTTGGGAGGTGATTCCTGCGGTACTCACGCAACAATTTTTATAGACAATTTTCTCTAAGGACATATAATTTGAGGTACTCACCAACTACCTCTGTAAAAACTGTATTCTGAAACATGGATATTTGGATAGGGCACATACTAGTTCCTAAGTGAAGTCTTGACCCAACTACGATAGGTCACATAGTATTGGAGCTTTGGACCTTAAAATTCTTTTTTCTTTTAATGTTTTCGCCAACCTATTACTCCGATAGGAAGCATTTGTGCACCTATGTTGGTCTATACTTTTTGTCTTATCTTGGTGTCAGAAATCGTCTCCCAAACGTTGTCGGCGTTGTTTTGAAACACCCTGTATATTCTTTTATTCGGTTTTTATTTTGAAACGTGATCGTTCGTATTGTATAGTATAAAGCAAGTGTGATAACAAAAAAGATATATCGTATTCCATGCTCGTTCTACTGAAAATTAATCCAATTGCCACTTGTTATTGTTCTGTCCCGACCTCTGATCGTGTGAAAGTGTCTTCCTGTGTTTTCCAATGGCGACCATCTAAAGAATTTGTTCCGCCCTGACCAGGAACTTGCTCTGTAACCAATTAGAGCATTACCAGTAGACTTGTCTGTAAATGTGAGAATGAGCTGAACTGGAGAAATGATGAGTGATCAAGGGTAAAATTTAACCGTGTCAAGATAGACACGGACAAAGCCGTATTTTAAAATTTGGGACGTTTCACTGAAAATACTACCTTGGTCAAAAAACAAATGTCGCACAAAGAGCTGCGGAATGGTATTCGTTACGTTTCTGGTGAGAAACTCGTGGATAATGATAGCATTGGTTGACGCTCTGTTGTCATGGTGCAAAATCCATGAGTCGTGTTTCCTGAGATGTTTTCTTTTTAGGTGGATTGCTTCACGCAAACGCTTCATAAAGCCCAAATGAAACTTCTTGTTGATTGACTTTCTGGCAAAAATTCATGCTGTACAAAATTCATGAAAACCATGAGCATCACCATTTTCGACTGAAAACGATGGTTTTTTTTTTTCGTCTTGGCTCATTAGGTGCTCGCTACTGATACACCGCTGTTTTGTTTAGACCATCACTGCTGAATCACTTTTCCAACATTTCTAAGGCCTTTGCACCATTGAATCCGTTTTTAACGCAAAATTTAATACACACTCGTTGTTGCAAAAATTCACTCCATCGCAAAAATCGAAACATGCACTCAAACAGCTGTACTCAATACCGCGTCACTTATACAAATGGCAAAGTAGGATATTCAAATTGGGAAGAAATACCGCTGACAGTTGTGGCAATCAACAGAAAAAGAAAAGACCAAATCAGGTAACTGAGAGCGCCGCACGATGGTGATTCCGGGGAAGTTTTGATCAAGATAGTATGATCACATGAGCGCAGCGATGTCTGAATGTCAATGAAGAACTCTTCCTTTACGATTATAACAGTTCCACATTGGTACCTTGCGATGGTTCGGTTACTTTATTTTCTATGTATCCTTTAAAAGTGCATTTCATTCGGTACATGTATACCGATTTTATTGGGTTGTGGTATTATTAAGGTTACCGACATGTAAAATACGAGAACGAAAAATAACTTAGTTGGCAACACTGCAACTAGAACTGAACAAATAAGTTAGTTGGCAACACTGCAACCAGAACAACAAATACCTTAGTTGGCAACACTGCAACCAGAACTGAACACAATACCAAGGCACGCTGCGAAGGTTCTTCCGTTTGTCTTATAAATCATTATACGTATTGAATAAACGTGACTAAACTCAGAACAAAATTATGTATACGTTATATTGCGTTTCTGACTCGATAAAATTACGTCAGAACCAGAGAAATCACTTTATCAGGCATTTAACAGTCGTGTTTCAAAGGGAGAAAAAAAATTAGTAGTATGAACTTTTGACACGCTGATGAGAATACAATGAAGAAATATACAATGAGATTCATAATCACCGAAAACTGTCAAATAAGTCAAAGTACTAATTCATAAAGATAATCAGAATTCGTTATACAAGGTCAAACGATCACTGGGAACTGCTACGTGCGTGTTGAAGGGTCTGTAAAATTTGAAAAGTTTTGAAAGTGCCATGTAGAACTTGAGAAAGTGCTCTGTGTTTTAAACCATTCGAAAATTGAATTATGAACAAATTTTAATGTTGCATACCATACACGTTCGATCAAATTGCAGCAGTTCTGTCTAAAATAACTTGACAGCTATCACCAATTTGTTATTTACATAACCTGTCCATTTGTTCGTCACATTTTCTTTAGAATGAAAATGAAACTAATCTGCCAGTAAAGTTCTTCACAGAGAGATTGTGATTCTGCTGAAGTGCATAAAGAATGTACATTTTTAGAAAGTAGTCCAGAAATATACTAATTGTTTGGGAGAATAGCTCATTAAAAACTTCGTCCTAGATTGAAGGTAATCCAGTTCTGGGTTTGGGGTTTTCTTAATGTACTTCCGTATGTGTACAGTTATCGAATTTACGAGAATCGAAGTTGTGTCCTTTGTTTGTTTTAGTTATGTTTTATAAATTAATGCGGACTAAATTTCCACCAGACACTATTGCTCTGATTAGAAACATGACAGAAATTATTTTGCAACTGCTACTGTAATTACTCTACAGAAATACAAATACTGTATTGTTTTTAGTTAAAATTATCATAAACATCTGATACACATGATTACATTACACATTCATGTTATCACATTTTTAAGGTGATGCATCAGAACCAGAACCTTAAGTTTAGTCACCTCTACAAATGGCTAACTAATACAGGGTGTTCGAAAAGTTCCGCACCACAGGAAAAATTATATATATATATTGTTTTCGTTCTTTCGGTGCAGTGAATGAGTCTGTTGAGGGATGAACGTACGAAAATAGTGCTGCTGTGTGGACGTCAAGGTTATTCACGCCGAGATACAGTCAGTGAGTTCCTAAGACCAATATCCCATATCATCGTAGGACGATTGGATCATTTTCGTACAAGGAAAGATGTACGTGAAGCAATTGGTGCGGATTATGTTCCCTGTATGGTCAATAATTCGTGATTCTACCTATAAACATGCGTAGAATTCACACTGAGCAAATACTGTTATTTGCTTATGGTGCGGGACTTTTTCGAAAACTCTCTACAATTAGTAAACTCAGGCAAAAGTAATAATTATACATTTTCATACACATACAATGAAATAAAGCAATGATAACCAATAGGATTTGGAATTTATCAAAGTACAAGGTGTGGATTCCCCCTCTTCAAAACAAAACAACATAAAACAAAAAGAAAAAAGAAAGAAAGAGAGAGAGAGAAAGAAATAATCTTGAAAGATCATGTCAAATGAAAAACACGACAATATAGTATCAACATAGCATTACCTCCGTACCACCTGAAGTAAATATAATATTATCGGCATTTGTTCCAATCATAGATGCAACATTACGTCTTGCATTTTCTATAACAGACTTTGCTCTCGTTCCATAACTATATCCAGAGCTCGGGTTGCCCCATATGTTACGAATGACATCAGATATTGTGTCAGCTACCTCCTCAGCAACAGGAGTTGTTGCGTTGTAATCCAAGTAAATTAGACTGTTGTTCTCAGCCATTTTCTAAAACAATATAGACACTGTATTACTTATCTTAAGAAAAATGAAAACAGAATCCTTGCACTATAAGTAAGGCTAAAACACACACATTAGGATTAAGAGCATCTAATATTCATCTCTCTCTCTCTCTCTCTCCTGCAAAGAAAAACGACTTCGGTGAGCTCCCCTCATCTTCTTCGATCGGCAATTCGAAATGCATGTACAATGTAATTTCTGAATACACTGGTCTGCATGAAAATCGGCCTGACACCATTCCTGCTGATTCGTATGTGAAATGACCTCCTGAGTCATCTGAATATGACCTGTCCGTTTTCTCCCATCACCCGCTGTTTTCGGGGGAGGCTGCCACCTATTTTTATCACTTTTCGAAAGTTTGGAGGAACGAAAAGATTATTTTAGCCAGTACATTTTTTTGAGTGGTTAAGAGGTGAAAAGTTCTAAAACATGAACACTGTAGCAAGGAGGTAGATTTGGAGAGTATTTGTCCTTTAAATTGTAAAACATCAGTAAAAATGATCAATTTTTCAGATTTTCCCCCAAATTTTACAATTATTTTCGATATATTCCAGCTTCCAACCCTCATCCACCCAAAAGCACACCCAAATAATAATAATATACAGCAACAATAGATAAAAACAATAATAAAATATATAGCAACAATAATAAAAATATATAGCGACAGTTCAGAAGATTTATTGTACCATGTTGGTGTGCTCAATACCTCGCGCTTGCAAATAAAGTTTCATGTTTTGACAAGTTTAAATTTGCATTAGTCATGCACTGTCATTCTTATCTTCCTTCAGTACATCTCTAGCAATCGTAGAGTCAACTTGTATGCTACACGAGGATTCTGTGTTTGCAAGTTGTTGAAATTGTGTAAAACGGTAGATATTTGTTTACTCCGGCTTTGTCCAAGTGAATTACAGTACTTGAATGTGAGTTGTAATTAATATCGAGCATTGATTTATTTGTTTAATTATGCCACGCGAGTGTAAAAATCATCTCGATAACTTCTGCTATGTTTACGGTGAATTGACTTTAAAGGCGCAACGAAAATTCCTTTCTCCGCTTCCTAAAACTGCTTAGAAATTTTACTTTGATTGCCAAGTTGGTGATCAGGACAAGGACTGGACTTCAAAAGTTTGCTGCACTACTTGTTACTTAAGCTTTACCAAACTCAAAGGTACCAGTAAATGAATGTCATTTGCTATTTCCATGGTTTGGCGAGAACCTCGCTGTCATCTCACGAATTGTTACTTTTGTACGACTTCCACCGCCAGGTTCTCTAGCAAACGTAAGTATGCAATTCGGAATCCTAGTATCCCTTCAGCTCTAAGACTAGCTCCTCGCAACGAATCTTTGCCAATCTCAATGCCCCCAAAAACCTATACCTACAGCCAGAAACGGATTTGAAAGATTTTGAGCCATAGCCTGGACCATCAAATGATGATACACCCACCGATTTGAAGAGCGTTCAGCTGATTCAGCTCATCGACAACCTCACCTTATTACTCAGTCCGACTTGAATTATCTCATCAGGGATTTGGATTTACCTAAGAGTAAATCTCAACTTTTTGGGTCTCGACTTCAGTACTGAAATCTCTTAGAAAAGGGCGTAAAAGTCCCTTCTTGCAGGACCAAGCAGTCAACCCTGATATTACTTTTTGCGGAAGATGAAGGCTTAGTGTTCTGCCTTAATTCAAATGTATTGATGATAAAACTGAAGATCAGGGTGGATTGATTTAAATCAGTCTGATTTAAATCACTTGATTTTTTAAATAAAAATCGTTGTTTTAAATCAAATTCCGAAATAAATTAATTTAAACTGAAATTAAATAAAATCCCGTTTCTGTTTTGTTATTTCGATTATGGAAGACAATAATCACAATATAATGAGACTCAAATGTATGTACAGCACAGTATAAAAACGAGTGTCATCCAGAGTATGATTAGGGGTAAATCCCCATTTTGAACGGGTAGCGGGGAATCCTGCTGTCTTCTCTTCGTAACACAGGGTTTTTAAATTGTTAACTATTCCAACGGGGAAATCATCATTGACATTTAAGACGAAAATTCTTTTTTGTTTGCGTCTGTTTGTTTGTTCCCAGACAATAAGGGCATATTTAGAGGGGTCCGATTCCCTCTCCGAAACTTTTTTTTTTTTTTTTAAAATTTCATAACTTCACGCGAAATTTATGTATTTTATGTGTATTCCATGCCACAAGCTAGTTTCAATATTTTTAAAATATACCCCTTCCAAATATCAGTAACTTTTGTTAGAAAAAGTGTCATGTTGATATACGTTGGTGTCTCCTTGATTCTTAAGAAACATTGTTTGGGATTGAAATAGGTTAACAATTGGGGATTAATTCAAAATTAAACTACAATACTTTCACATAAATGGCATAATTAACATTTAATACTAATTCCTAATGTGTTTTCTTCAGTTCGCGACTTGTATTATACCAGGAAAAAGATTTAATTTAATTTTAAAAAATCGTAAAAAAAAATCAACATAAATTATTTTTTAAAAAAAAAAAATCATGATTTTTTCCCACCTTGCTGAAGATGGCATGTGACTCAGACAAATAGACTTTAATTTTTAAAAAAATATGGAGAAAACCGAAAAAAGTCTGATATTTTTACTGATATTTTTACAATTTAAGGTGGCAAATCGCCCCAAGTCTACCTCCTTGCTTGAATTATTCTTGTTTTAGAACTTTCACCTCTTAGCCCCTCAGAAGAAGAAATGTAAAATAACAACCCTTTCCATTATTCCGAACTTTCGAAAAGTGGTAAAAATAGGTGAGGGGGACCTCCCTAGAAATTGGTGGGGAATGGGTAAAAACGAAGGTCATATTCAGATTTGCGACGTCATTTTACATAAGAATAATAGGAATGGCGTCAGAGTTCGATTTTTTATTTATTTTTATTTATTTATTTATTTATTCTTTTTATTTTTTTTAAGACTAGTGATAGCGGACACCGATGGAACACGATTATTTGTCCGTAAATGAAAAACGTTCGTTACTGAGAGGTTACATAAATTTAGATTACTTACAGCTCATGTGGTAACTATAGGTAGGAATTGCCTCATGTATAACTGAACTACAAATTATCCCATCACTTTTATTCTACAAGATGGACAAGCAGAAAATTTCATACATCATGTCTTTAATGTGTCTTAAAATTTATTTCGGATCGTTGAGGAAGAGTGTCTCGAAACCGTTGGCAGATTTTGTGTCGGTTGGATGTTTTTAACGTATGAGAGCTTTTATTTACTATTAAATAGTTGTGGGTAATCAAGAGTGTTGTCGAATTGGAAAAAAAGAGAAAACAAGGATCTGTACAATGATAAATAAAAAAAATCCAGCACTAAAAGATATTCATGTTGGTATAATCATACATTCATTACTTTATGGTATAATGCAGGTAGTTAAAGACTCAATTCCCTTTTATGACCTAGGAAGAAAATAAGTGGAGAATTTAAATGTGAACGATACCCTTGTGATGATGTGCTTGAATGATGAGCTATCTGTAACTGTAACTAGCACAGAAATGACTACGTACTACAAAATCATTGTCATGTCAGACCAAAGTATCACTTGAGTCATGCAGCACACCCATGTGAAATTAAACCACGACTATATTATGTAATTATTGATAAACATATAAAAAACTTCTACACGTTGGGTCTTTAGTGTATAATGAAATCTCCCTTAACGGACAACCCTCAATAGCAGATAGTTTATTTTCACCTGGCAAATATATATATATATATATATATATATATATATATATATATATACAGTATATATATATATATATATATATATAATAATTCCGGGACAAAACCTTTTTACGGATGCTTTAATATACGCACATGGACTGTCTTCTTTTTCCTCCGAAGTTTTAATTACTCCTACATAACGGACAGGGAGTATTCTCAGTAGATATGTATATAACACAAAAAATACACCTGCATTTTGAAAATAAATTTCCGTACCCTACAGTAGAAACGGAAATGTCTTCAGCACTAAATTGTCATAAGGAAATGGTCTAGTGAACAATCCACGGAGTAGTTGCAATCTGAATTTGAAATTATTTTTTTCTGTCCACAATAAATTGACGGGAACCTTAGAAATGGTTCAATGAGTAAAAGCAATTGTGGAGAGTGTATTATGTCCACGAATTCTATGCTGAACTTCTTTCCTTTCCTGACAAATTTATTTCTCTTTCTCTCTCTCTCTCTTGGAGATCAAAGATAACGGAACAAACGTCGTTTCTTTTACGATAAAATTTCAAAGAGAAATATATCTTTTCTCATACAGTCTCGAAAATTCCTCCGGTAACTGAGTATAGCATTTCTATATTCACCTATATATTTGCATTTATATAAAGTATATACTGAATAAAGTTTATACTTTATAAGTTGTATAAAGTATATACTGAATAATGCACGCAATTACATGAGCTGTGATTAATCTAAATTGTTGTAACCTCTCCGTGACAGATACTTCTCATTTACGGACAAATAATAGTGTCCAGTTGGTCTCCATCATTCATAGGTTCTCTGATACCCAATCAAAAGAGAAAACCCTGTATGAATTAGTCAGAATCTGCTACATACGATAAAGCCTTAAAAACTATGCAGGTTAGTGACTACGAATAGAACATGGGTGTCACCACTTTAATCCTAGACGTGAAAAACTTTATTCTCTTTACCTCCAGAAATCTCCATTCATTAAAGATAAGGTGATGGCTTTGGAATTCGAAGGAATTATTCATTCATTGAATCAAATAAAAGACAATGTATTGTGCATTAGTTCGCGAATTTAATTGAAAAATTGTGCAATACCATAAAGGAACGAAAACAAAACTGATAAAGTGTCAGAAATATATTAATAACATTTGTGTAATAGTTTCGGCAATGTAACATCGTCATCAGACACGTTATCAGACGATAGATAAGGTGCCTGATGAAGGCGATATTACATTCCCGAAACAGTTACACAAGTGTTATTAATATATATATTTGGTGTTTTGGTCAGCTTTGTTTTATTAATAATGAGGAATATTTCCAAAGCTATGTTGAACAAGATACAAAAAGAAAGAAGCAACAATGACAAAGATTACTTGTCAGCGACGTGATTCTCTACTGCGATTATCCTACTAGTGAAGGAATTTTGTGAAAAAAACATTTAAAAAATCATACAAGTAAGGAACCTTGCAGTGTTGTAGTACTTCACCTCCTTATCAACATACTAAAAATCCCCTAAGATTGACCTTAAGCTTCGGTCGCCATATTAGAAAATGGCCGCCGATAACTCCATAACAAAATATATCAATCGAGAATCGAACTATTATCTGCTTTACTAGAGGTTAAAACACTAAAGCTGTCGCAAACATGATGAGCGGCACTGACAGACTCATAATCAACTCCCGAATAGGTCAGATAAGATCTGGGTACGTTTCATAATTTGACAAAGTACTTGATATAAGACTCTGATAAAAAGCTAATACAAGATAGTACAGAACTTACAAAGAATTAGTCTTATGATGTAGCATATCTTATCTCATGAAATAGTTGCATCAATCTAATGTTCTTGGTTGATCTATATATCTTAAAAGAATAGTCATCACTGCAACATTTCTATGAATGTTTTCAATTAGTTCTTTGTAGAATTTTAGGGTCTTCTAAAGTTTTCTATACATATATATATATAAGTAGATTTGGGTAATTGAAATCTTAGATTGAATTGAGTTTCACGTTCATTATCAGCTTCAAGCCTTCGACACGACGTCACTTCTCGGGTTTGTATCAAGGGCAAGCGAGAATCGAATCCGGTACCATATGAACAGGCGGTACGAGAGTTAACCACGAGGCACTTGATCACTTCCGAGTATTTTATTTTCTACTCTTTATTCTACCATTTGTTTCATTTTGTAATATAGACTGTAGTACGTTTAAAGGGTGCAGTTTTAAGAGATGTCGTTCAAAAAATGATCGTATAGTGGTATTTTTAAAATGAGTGACTGCACATGTAAGAAGGATATGTAACATATTAATTTCCATAGGAACCGTACCTACACACAAAGTAAGAGAGCTGTACTTTATGCTAACAAGATTAGAGTCACTGCAGTGAAACCATTACAAATGCTATAAGTGTCGTATCACTTTTGATAATTTTGAATAATTACATTAATATCTGCAATAGACAATTTGTTTCTATCATGAAAGTTATTTTCCAAATGCATACATATTACAGAGACAAATAAATACAACATACAACCACGATCAAAATGTATCCATATTGCTCGCCGAACACCATAATTACAATTACAATACACACAGTCAGAACTCTTAGTAATTCTATTGACATCTTACAAAACTTTCGTTTTGAATGTGAACACTGAAATACCTGTCAGGTGTAATGAATGTGACCACGAAATGACACTAATTTCGCAAAGCGAACACAGAAAAGGAAGGTTAATTGCTAGTTAAGGGATGTAGGATTTAGAATTCTGGGCTTTCGGCATCTATGGCCATTTAGCCCGTCACGTTTGAGAGATGATGTCCCTCGGCGAGCACACCATCCGGGGAAAGGGAAGGACGGAAATGGCCTGGGACCTATAAATTAGGTACCACCCTGGCATTTGCCTAGTGGAAATGAGAAAAACCCAGGAAAACCTCATTTAAGTGGCTGGCCTGGAAAAGCGTTTTACACTTTATCGACCGAGTGCCCCCACCGGGAATCGAACCCGGGACCGCTCGCACCGAAGACGAGAGCGTTAGCGACTACGCTACGCGGGGCCACTAATTCGGGACCCGGACAAATCCGCCAATTACCAAATACGCCAAACGCGAAAGTGCCCAAATGTGCCAATTGTGAAAATGGACAAATCTGCCAATTACCAAATCTGCCAAACGCGAAAATGACTAAATGCGCCAACCGCGAGAATGGACAAATCTGCCAATGGACAAATCTGCCAATTGACAAATCCGCCAATTACCAAACCTGCCAACTACCAAATCTGCCAAACGCGAAAATGACCAAATGCGCCAATAGTAAGAATGGACAAATCAGCCAATTACCAAATCTGCCAAACGGAAAACACCCAACTCTGTTTGTATTATCATCAAATAACTGGATAATGTAGTAAAAAGCATACAGAAAGAAAGTATTTATGAATATCAAGCAAGAAACAAAGAGTAATTAATAGAAAGTAATCAAATCATCGCCCAAATATTTGAGGATTTCAACGAGGTAACCATTTACAATAACATTAACGTTTACTTAGTGGGGGAGACCGGGGCTGGTTGACGAACTGCATATAACTCCTTCATTAATTAACATAATGAGCTGTTCTGCTGTCATAAAAGAGCAACCTATGGATGCATCTGCCACCTTCATATGGAATTTGTAACTTGCGGATTATGGCGTCTATTAGACAAAGAGTGTTTTTGCCAGTCTGAAGTATTTTTTTAGTTCTCCGTCACAACAGACAGAATCGTCACTACTTGGAGTACAGAGGTAAGTAATATAGCATTAGTTAGATCTGAACTTTGTTTTTATGGATATTCAAACAATAAAACGTAAATGCCAAACAGTTGCTGAGTAATTACGACTTTGTTGCACAACATGGGCTTGGGGTTAGTTGGCGTATAGCATTTGGGATTGGTTTGCAAGTGCGCCAAACAACCTCGTGTGAAATTTTATTTCATTTTACTTTTATAGTTACATTGTTTGTTTTATTGTTATGTAGTTTACAGTTCTACTAATATTTTACTTCAATGTTATAGAATAGCATGCACGTATTGGATTACTGTCAAAATTTAGAAATCGAGATAAGACTGTATGCCGGACTCTGATTTTCTGAATAGGCCTAATTCTCAGGATCAAGAATATTTTGTATGTGTTCTTTTGTTATAAAAATAGAGGCCTAGCTATTGCTGTTTCTTTCTTTGTGGAAAGTAGGAAATAAACTGCATTTCTCGATAATTCAGGTAAAACATATCTTAGTCTCTCTTAGCTACTTTGTGAACAGCGGGAAAGAAACTACCTTTCTTGATAGTTCAGTTATTTTAATTACATTTTGAAATAATATGAAGAATTAACCTACACCAAATCATATTAAAACTGATGTTGTTTGATAATCCTGTAGCTTTCAATGTCATGACAGCCAAGCTAGAATGAAAGAAAGAAGTTTTCATATTTCATAATGCTGATTCTTTTAAATGTTGTGAATAAAAGTCATTTCAAAGTTCAAATAGCCTACTTCATACATATATATATATATATATATATATATATATATATATATATATATATATATATAAAATAGAATTTAGAAAAATAATGATTAATTTCTAATAAATCCATTTTGTGTGTGTGTGTTTTGTTATATTTAAAAAGTATGCCAACAGTCCCACAATATCAGCTAACCAGCCCCTTAGTAGAGATCGGTTGGCATACTCCGTTTTAAAAGAAAGAAAAAATATTTCTCGAAAACTGTAAGCAACAAAACAAAAACAAAAATTGAATTTATTAGAGGAAACATTGGTCTGTCCGTACACATCCATTACATTGCAATACAGTGCACAATCTGCTTATAAAAAAGTAAAGAATGAAAAGTTCGCCAACCAGCCCCGGTCTCCCCTATGTGTTTAAAAAGTTGGTTATTTTGTGAAGTCAGGAGAGACATATTAGTCTATCAGATTCAACAAAATTTAATATCACTTAAAGGGAGTAGCTGCAACATACTTTAAATTGTTCCGTATAGTGCCAACAGTGAAAAAAGGCATGTTGCCCAGTCTGGAAGAGTAGCTTTCTTAAAATGGCGACCAAAAACAAAATGGCGGCTCAAATCCTTAAAACCGTCGTAAGTCTCCCAATTAACATCCATTTTATTTATTTTTTGTTCCTATTCCATTGATTTTTGGATCGAGGAATCTATTAGTGCATTGTAAAACATAGTTTAAATATGTGTTATGATCATTACATAGTAATTTGAAAGTGCAAATTAAAAATTGGTGCTATATTAACTGATTTCGAGAATTAAATTCCATGATAGTAACAGATTTTTCTCTCCAGATTTAAGATGGAAGCATGAGGGAAGTGCGTTATCTTTTAAGCATCTGCTACTGACCTCGCTGAACCAAAGAATGTGAAAGCTACCTGGGAAAGACTGAAAAATGTTGCAAAAACCCGAGGAAATCATCATATAGAATAAATGAGCTCAATTATGATTGTACCAGTATTGAAGACATTAGATACCACCGAAAATGCTACCAGGACTTTACACATAAGCAAAAACTTCAGAAAGTATAAGAAAAAATATTCAACCACAAGATGTGGGACCACGTCGCAAGACAAGTAGGATATATGTATCATCAGATATTCTGCCAAGAGTATGTGTATTCTGTGTGAGAACAAAGTATGTTAAAGGTGCAAAAACACGTAAACCACTCTCTGACAATTGTGAGCTGAGAGCTAATAACACAGTTCGTTCAGCAGCAAATGAACATTGGAGGTTAAAGACTTAACAAATAGAATTAACTATGAAAATATTAGGTGCTACTAAAGACTTAGTGTCAAGTGAAGCTAAGTATGTTACAGAAATTTTGTTAGAATAATGCACAAGCAGAATGACTCAGAGCTAAACATTGACAATTAGGAAATGAATTGTGAAAATGTTGCATTTGTTGAAGTTTTTTAAAAATAGAACACAGTCAAAAATCCTCGAATTATTCTTTTTAAACAATTTGTCAAAGTTATGGAAGAAGAAGAAGGAAAAATTAGGAGGTAAATTAAGTTTCCCAAGTAGAAGTAACCTTATGACTCAAATTTCATTGCACAACAAGAACTTGGTATTTGTTAGTACTGAACATAGAAGAACATTAGTGTACCCAGTTTCGTTAAGCATTTAGAAGTTAGTTACAGAAAATGATAAACTGCAACAGGAATTGCAGCATTTACTCAACATGGAAGCAGAAGATAGAACGATGCATCTTGCAGTTCTAACTCTAAGAAAAGACATTTCAAATGTTAATGAGAAGCTACCATGGCCACCAACATAAGACGACTTGCATCCTGAACGCATTTCTCTGTATGTATTACCAAGATTAGATACATTTGTTACATTTATACTCAGTAGCATATCTAATTCCACACAATGCAGTGCAAGGGTTTTGCGTTTAAAGAATTCTTTGGTCCAGGACTCGTGTAGAAAAATATAACGTTTCTCGAGGTGAAATTAAACCCCCTTAAAAGTGTTTTACTCTCATTTATAGTAAAAACTCTGTGTACCAACACAGTTGTACGGCCTGAAAAGTCATGGCAATGGTATTAACTATGATATCATTGAAAAACTACAAACAACAAACAGAATATGTACTAAATGTTATATCTAAACAAAACAAGGACAAGTGTCAATGATCCATAGAGAGATGTTACCTTACTGACTGAAGATAACATTAACAATTTAGAACAAACAATTAACAGGTGGTGTTACATCACACTGTGTAAATTCATAATCGCTATGCGACAAACTGGCGAATCACTGTTGAAGGCAAAAACAATAGTCTTGTCTTCAGAACCTGGAACTTCATCAACTTTTGCCACAGAACTACACAGCTACCCAACCCTTTTAAAAACGGCCAAAGAAATCATTACCTGAACATGTTCAAAATTTAGAGAATTCTACCAGATATAAAGCAGTTTCAGCTCTGCAGAGGGTACAGTACATGTTATGGATTACCAGCCGTTGACTCAAAACTAATCCAACTCTCCTGGTACCAGGCTGGGCATGCTTTTTCATCATATTACGGGATCTTGTATTTGTCATAAAAAACATAAATTGGTTATCTAGGCACTGTTGATTCGCCAGTACCTAGACACTGATATGAGAACAGCCTGTGATGTTTTGTGCAGAGGATGTGCAATAAAAGACCAGATGAAGTTATCTGTTGTGATTTGTGTTTTCGATTAAGTATGTTATGAAAAAGCATGTGGGGTGTACTGGAAGCACAAGGACCAGTTCAGGAATATATTGCTGATGATGGGAGGATTCCGCCTACTGATGATGTTGTTAGGCATAATTGGTCGTAGGTTTGGAGCTGCTGGTTTGAAAGATCTAATTGTCAACAGTGCAATTGTAGTGGAAGGGCCAGTTGACAATACACTAAGTGAGAAAAATTACAATCGAGCTATTCGAATGCATAAAACAGATTATGAGGCATTAGGTTCCTCGCTGATACAGGAATTCCAGGATTCAGAACTCATCTCATAACAGCCCTTATTACAGGAACAATTTATTACATTACTTGAAGGATTTCAAATGAACATCTGCCAGACTACATATGAATCGATGCAGCATAACAGAATCACAGTAGATTGGATGAAAACCCTACCAGAGTTCATTAAGAACTTAGAAGCAGCGATAGCAATTAAGCCAAGTTTTTGGATGAGTTACCCCAATCATGTGGAGTGTCATCTAACCTTATAAATTATTCATTGTGGCTTTGGAAAATTCAAGATCGCTAATAAAACTTTAACTGACCAAGCAGTATATACTTTAAGAGTATATATCTATGTTACATAGGCCGAAACTGTAAAACAAATATATATACTCTTAAAATATATATATATACTGTTTTGGTCAGTGGGAGTTTTATTAATCTTATATTTGCAAGTAGAACTGGAGATTAAGATTTATATTGGAAGATTAAGAGACATTTACACCAGACATAGCTTATCGCGTTAAAACTAAATTTAAGATGCTATTTTGCATTCGTGATTATACTAAAATAAAGGTGCTACTAATGCGGTACACATATTTGTAAAATACTATATTTAGATATTTCAGACTATATCTACGGCAAGCATATTAGCTATGTTAAGAACGTTATCTAATTTACACACAATTCCGCAATATGTAGAATAATTAAATAAACGTAGACTTTTGGAGTCAATTTATTATTTTATCCATTGTGTTTTGGTAAATATATGCACTTTACATACAATAAAGCAAGACAATGCTTTTGTAATCAAAATTCACATTGCTTAAACCCTAAAATTATGTCATCGAACCTCCAAACTTTCAAAACACATGTTATTTGAGAGAATTATGCTGGTTTTAAGAATTGATGCCATCATTTTGTTTTTAGCGGCCATATTGTGAAAGCTACCGATTCAGGGTGGGCAACATGCATTTTTTTACTGCTGGGACTATGTTGAACGATTTTATACTGGTTGCAGATCCTCCCTCTTTGTGATGTTATTTTCTCGTTTTTGATGGCCTAACTGACGGACTATATGATGTAAAAGTTCAATAAATCGTACATGCTCTAACGCAATGAGAGATAATTTGCTTGTAATTATGTGTTAATTTAGATGAATTTATAACTGTTAGAAATGAATGTTCTTGTTATTTGCTGAAGTGATTGCCCCCTTTCTGCACTGAGGTTATATTTTGGGGGCGCACTGGGGCCGCGGTGGCTCAGTAGTAGAGCGTTCACCTCTGGTGCTTGGGGTCCCGGGTTCGATCCCAGCCCCCGCCAAGTGAACTTTATGGTGGACAAACACCGTGGGCGTGGATTTCCTCAGGGTTCTCCCATTTCCTCCCACTTACTTCATTCCACCATTTCATTCATTACTCATCATCACCGTCTCCTTTAGCCTTACCGGCATAATCGCAGGACGTAAAACTCAAAGATTTCATTTCATTTCAAATAAATAATACTGTTCGGATTCATTTGAATTTATAGTTATCTCACTTTCTTCTTATATGAAATTTGGTATTGTCTAGCAGAACTGAGAAATATTTTTTCCGTCATAACTATTGTAGGTATTACAATGAAACTTGGCACATGTATTATTATAAACTACAGTAGTTTTTAAAGGTATGTTATATTTGGGTGCCTTTAGGCGGGATCGTACCAGGGGGTGCTACATTTGAAAAAAGGGACTTTTGGACGGTAAATTCCCAATTTTACCTTGAATTTCCTTCTTCTTATACATCATGTACACATGCGCATAGTACCATTTGCAAACTTGGTTTATTCTGAAGTGAATGGCATATGAACCAAGATAATCGGATGAACAGAATTGAAGGAATAGCTACTTAAGTGAAAGACCAAATAGAAAATTCAAGAATCTAAGTGTCAACACTAAATAATACACATTTCTATCGATTACACTTAAACTCGAACTAATTCATCATTTTAATTTTTATTTTCGTATTCAGCATCCTCATTTACATAAGAAAATGTACTTTAATTTTTCGAAGCATTAAAAAAGTTAAAATTTGTTATCCAGTGAAATTATTTGTTGGCTATTCAATGATTACAACAAACATTAGTCTTTTCGGGTTCGATTCCCAGTGAGAGGACATTAAAATTCAAATGTGTTACGTCACGTCTCATATAACCTAAGTACAGCAATGGGATACTAAACTCCAACAACCAACATCACTAAACATTCATTTTGAAACATAATTGCGAATTTATAAAAGTAACACACATTAAAATTAAAATACCCTTTTCCGCTTTCTTTCATAAATAATTCTTCTTTTTTGTAATACTGTGGGATGATGATTGAAGAATACATCTAAAATAAAATGATAGTTCGGTGACTTATCCATTGGCAAATTTCTCCATTGGCGGATTTGTCCATTGACAGATTTGGTAATTGGCGGATTTGTCAATTGGCAGATTTGTCCATTCTCACGATTGGCACATTTGGTCATTTTCGCGTTTGGCGCATTTGGTAATTGGCAGATTTGTCAATTGGCTGATTTGTCCATTTTCGCTATTGGCGCATTTGGCAATTGGCAGATTTGTCCATTTTCACAATTGGCGCATTTGGTAATTGGCAGATTTGTCCATTTTCACGATTGGCGCATTTGGTCATTGGCCGATTTGTCCTAGACCCACTAATTCCTACTTAAGTTCCAATAGTGACTGTAGTTTCAAAGATAATTGTGTACGCGCTTCGCGCCTATTTAATAAGGGCATCCCAAATCCGCGAGGGCCCAAGAGCTTCGCTCTGCCCTACAGGAGAATAAACCGATTGCTTGATTTTAGTGACCCCCTAACATAGGCTGGTGCATGCTTTCCACATTCATGATCATTTTTATGGAAAATTAGTTTGTATACTTATTAGAACTCTCTATTCGATTATGTGGACATGCGTCAGGAAAAGCCCTAGAATGTATTATTTGACTCAAGAAAAGTGATGCATTTTTATAAAATAGACGACAGCTCATAAAACTGCAAGGTTTAAAGTAATGTGTCTACTGAATTGGGGTTCGCTGGAGTAGACGGTGCTAATAGAGAATTTATAGGTAAAATACAATGTGAAAGATTTTTCGTGAAGGAATGAGAGTGTGAATATAACTAATTACTGTCAGTGCACAGCATACTAAAATGAATTTTGAGTGATAGTGAAAGTATTGTATGCGTAAGTATGCTCTTCCAGTACTCTCATTTATGAATATACTCCTCGTCGCTGAATGGAAATGGAATATACAAGTACTTAGGGACAATGTTTAGCAGAAGGGGTACAGTTATTATTTCTTAAAAAATTTACAATTTCGATAGTTTCTGTTTACATTAGATTAGTTTAGGCTAGTTTCGGTTAGTTTATGTTAGATTATATTAGTTTTCGAAAAATTATTGGACCCCTACACTATTATAATCTAACATAAACTAACCTACCCTAACCGAAACTAGCCTAAACTAACCTAATCTAATGTGAACAGGAAATATCAAAATTGTAATTTTTTAATAAAAAAAAACAGCAGGACCCCTTTTGCCCAACATTGTCCTAACCTAAACTAACCTAATGTGAACAGAAACTACCGAAATTGTAATATTTGATAGGAAAAATAGTTGGACCCCTTCTGTTAAACATTGTCCATAAAATTTACCATAAAGCAATTAAAAGAATTTTAATAATGACTTGCATGGAAATCTTAATATATTGCTCAAATTCTATGAAATACTTTAATGCTTAATCATAGTATCAGGCAGAATAAAAGGATTCGTTTTCAATGGCTACAAAATTGTGAAATACTTCTTTTTTGATAATACCTATTTGACGCAGTATAAGAGTCACACTATCTTCTGCAAATTTCTTTATTCCTTATTCCTTGATTCTACCGGTTACGGAACATATGTTTACAAAACGCCACTTGATATTCTTTTATTTATTTTTGCGCAAGTGCTGCCTCCTGCAAAGAGAACGACCTCCGTTGACATGCGCTTGTGGGTGCGCTTAGGAAATGGGTCGATCATGGCGGCTTGTAGTTTTTCGGCGGTTTAAGGAAAGAGTATTTTGATTGAGTTATAATAGATAGTTGGTAGTGTCGAAAGGTTATTTTTATAGGAAGTGGAAAGACGTTAATTAAAGACTGTACAAATGCTGAAGCAATTGCAAATGGGCCTTCGTGCGTTTTTATTGCTGGCTTCAAGAGTATGGACTTGTGTGTGTTACTTGTTGAAGAAGCAGATTAGAGCTGTAAGTATATCTTTTTTCTTGTCAGAAATGAATGTGAGGCGCAATTGTTTGATACTCGAACACTGGAGATAACGGTAACCAGAAAAGTTTGTAGACGCACCAGTTGTAAAGAACCGATGGGGAGTACTAATGAAGTAATATTGCAAATCGATGTGTACATTAGTAGCAATATAGAATGGTTATTGAACGGAAGTCCAATGAATCTTACATGCATGCTATATATGTATATATATCTTATTACATACGGTAGGTTAAAGCTTAAGCTCAAATAGTTTCGGCTTACGAAGTATTTTCGTAGCTTATGCAATGATAAAGGTAGGTCTTTAAGAGAAAATCGCACATGGTCATAGCTGCTGAAGGTTCCGCTGTCCAACGAAGCAAATGGGCTTTTAAACTTTAATGTAAATAAGGAGCAGATTGCTTTCTAAACTATAAGGCTTATTGATTTTTTTTTTTTACTCAAAGCTTTATACGTTTTAATTCAATCATCATCTGTTGTACCGTAGTAACTAGGGATTCTTTACTGTAGAGTAATAGTGCTGTGGTTTATAAAGCATGACTGCACAGAAGCCGACAAAAAGGAATATAAAAACGTGAGCACATTCACTGGTTTGTGTTTGTTTATTAAAGTTTAACCCATTATGAAACGTGGACCAGCAGTTTAGAATAGAATCCGAGCTACCACAACGTTTTCAAATTTCTTTATTCCCAGCGAGAAACTAACCCAGGACCACGTGCACTAAAGAAGCGCGCGCTAGCCGTTAGATAAGTGGAAAGGGCGAGAGCAGATTTGCGATGCTAGGGGAAGCCAAGTTTTACTTCCGAAGAGAAGTAAAATGCCTTGATACTTGTTATCTGTTACATCAAGAAATTCAAATTTGGGCATGGATATGTTAGATTAGCAGATTTTTTTTATATCAGAAGCAGTTACCCGGGGGAGAATCTTTGTTTCGTGCAGGTTAAGTTTTGGCATACCATTGGAAAGAATTGTTGAACAATTTAATTATTTCACTAATTTCCTTCTTATTGTACCCTAAAAAGATTCCCGCTGGTCAACATGAAAAAATCTCACATGGCGTAGATGATGTTCCAGGGTGCCACTAGAAACAGTTGTTCAAAAATGAGAATTTTCTTATCGTTCTCGAGAATATTTGAACTGAGCGACATAACAATATTCCACTTAACAAAAATGAAGTTCAAAGGGGCTCCAGAAATAATTGTTGAAAAGGTCAAACCCGTGCTAGTTGTCTACTAAAAAACATGAATGCTATCTAACCGAGTCAGGGCAAGGCGAAGCTGGTGTGTCTTAGGGAGTAGGCGCGTCATAGTGAGCATACACCAAAACTATTGTTCACGCGAAAAGCATACACTAACCTTCTCTAGGTCACCGCCACAACAGTTATGTACTTACAGTTATAGAACAAGTTATATTGTCACATTGTTAACATGACGCCAGGTAGGAATAAGTAGGTTAGGGTCGGGTTAGCTTAGGGTTATTGAAGTTTGGACCCAGCTTGTTAAAATTAATAGAGTGGAATTGCTCATATTGCTAGTTATTGCATCGGTTCCTGTGAATGTTCTGCACAAAGTGCACTTTTACCCTTACTTACACTTTGTGACTACTTCCCTTGGTGAATGTCAGCTTCTTTCTACCAGTCCTTGGATCGTATGATGTTGAGAAACTTGGATCATGATCTGTTCTTTTGGGGCTATCGCCTCACGTTTGATCATAAATTGAGCTAAGTATAGGGGAAAATCCTTCAGTCTATTGTGTTTCACCGTTGAAGATTTTGCTTTACAGTTCTCCAAGTACGGTTTGGCATTCCTTCTTTTCCAAAGTACTTGTTTTTCCTAATATTTACATTCCGTTCTCTTTTAATGTAACTTGATACTTCCAAAATTCCGGTTTTATGAGGAGAGAGGAAGGTGGAGAGACTATATTTTTTTTCTCTACATTGGCATAAATTTAATTTGATTTTAGAGTCCCTTTCAGCAGCGAGTCTATATGAGACACAAACCTACAGCTCAACGTGAGATTCGAACCATATGAGCTCCCTCCAGCTCAACGTGGGATTCGAACCACATGAGCTCCCTCCAGGACTCGAATGCAAGTCTCTCACTCCAACCACGTTGAAATAGACATTGTCTGTTTTGTGATTGCACCACCGAAAAAAAAAAAGTTACGTACAAGGAAGGTTGGCTGGTTTAAACCAAAAAGAACGAAAAATGCTTTAAATCGTGTGAGCTTCATGGTGACGTTTCCATATATCAAACCATCTGTATTGGTATTATCTCCTTTTCACCTTTTAATCAAGGCATCCCATGTTTAATTCTCAGTCGAACCACAACCGTTCCTTGAAGTGTAAACCAAATAGCTGTTTGGATGTCAGTTTAGGCGAAAGTCTTCTTGATAACCTTGATATTACACAAGAATATCAAGCCTAAACACACGAAACGAAACCAAATTGTTATTTCTGCTTGCCTGAATGGCTGTTGTTTTATAAAGACGCTAAGGTTGCTTAGATATACTGCGAGAAATTGAATTTTTCGACTGCCTGCAACACTAGCTTGGATTGGACTTTTAATTTTATTGAATGGTATCTACACACTAAATTTGTAATTTAATATTTGTTTTAGCGTACTAATTATGGTACGTTGACTGTAAAATTATAAATGCGAAACAATAACGGGATTTTCCCGTTATTGCTTTGCATTTAAAGTAATAACAGGATTTGCCCGATGGCTAAGGAGGGAGATTCCCGATTTATATATAATTTTGTATGATTTCACTTGTGCACTATTTATCTTTTTGTTCTTCTAAAGTGACTCTTGACAGTTACATTAACGAGTATGTAAAGATCGGTACAACGTTTTTTATCAGGAGTCCTTCGTGAGTGAGTCGGTAGACTCGTCGCGTTGTGACCAATTAATCCCAGTTACGAGTTCAAATGGAGGACAAATTCTCTAGAATGTAAGCCTAGATGCGGTTTGGATTCCGCTTTAAGCTTATGTGTCCCCTTCCAGCAAGACCTCGTTGTTGCATAATAACACCAAGGCGAAACGAACTTATTTTTGTTCCTATGTAATATAAATACATAGAGCAAATTATTTAAGACAAAAATCTTTTTCTTTCTTTTTTTTTTTTTTTTTTTTTTCAATAAAAGTCATGGTTTTTGCCAACCCTACGTACAAGGTAAGATGATTCTTATTGCAAGTAAATAACATTCAGTATCTTCATATGATAAATCGTACTGTTTCCTCTATCTAACGCAGTCACACAGTCGTACTTTTTCACTAACTTCTTGTTTGTGAAAGATGTCATCGTCCTCTACGTACCGGTAGAGGAGTGATGTCATTCTGTAATTCAGTCTCTTGGGAGGTCTGGATAATTTTATATCAGAAACTGTCACGATTTGTGAAATATAATGGTGACATACACTTGCGGAAACGCACGTAATTTCCACTTGCACACACACGAACACAGACGTAGGCTCTTTTATAATAGGAATTCTGTTCAGATGCTGGATTTAAAAACGCCATTTCTTCATTTAAAATAAGAATTATTCAAGATCTAACTGCACCTGCATTATCATTTTCAAAAGCAATTACAGTCAAAATTTCAAAACTAATCCACTTAGTGATTCTTTGCAGTATGCTAGATTTTGAAACGTGACCTTGTACATAGTCAAATCTTACTATCGAAGCATCAAATTCGTCTCTCCTGCTTGACCTGCTCTCCATTCTTGTCCCTTTTAGAACAAGAAACTGCACATTTCCATGCTGCATTGATCTTTTTTTCAATGCTTAGGACATTTTATGACAGAGTGACGAGATGTCATTTGCAGTAGGTTTGAGGTATTTGAAGGTCGAGATCCTTTTTGTACCAAAGTTTGAGAAGCATACTTCTAAACTATTCCTTCCGCCAGCTTCATACGGAAATCCAGCTAGTCATTCTTGCCCAGGTTTTTACACAGGGTGTCTACTGACACTGGAAATAATGGAATTTAATTTTGATACTGGAAATATACTGGCATCTTGATTCAAATACTGGAAAAATCATGAAACTACTAATTTGTCAACGATACTTTTTTTTGTAATTGTTTCAATAGTCTTAGGAACAATTTTGTATCCATTGAGATAGTAAATTTTTCCAAAGCAAGAGTTCTATACATTTTGTAATTAACATTTAAAACAATGAGTGGAGTGGAGGGCTGTGAGGGGAGTTGGGAGGCCCTTTAAAATATGTTTAAAAAATCATTGTATTTCAAAATAATCAACAAAAACTCAAGGTTAACTAAATTTATTAAAAATAAAATATTATTTTGATGGTAAAACAATCACAAACATCAAGAGTGTGATTATTCCTAAAGAACTTTAAAAAATCATTGTATTGGGTACAGAAATTTTGCTGATACTTACACTGAATATACTGGAATTTTGAAAATGAAACTCAGTAGACACCCTTTTATAATACATCTCAAGTGAGTTCCAAAATGTCACGACCATTAAGAATCTAAAAATTTTATTGTAATGCTTTTCCACAGTTTTCTAAATATCAGCGTGCTTGATAGACTGCAACGTATGCCATCTGTTCGTTCCGAGTATAAAGAAACATAAATCTCATAAACGTATGAGAGACATTCGTGCCGAAATTTTATCTGTCTAATTGTACGGTATACCGGTACATTCGTACCGGTTAAGTGGTTAAGCTCATTTATCCTCGTTAAAGGTTTACTCGTGTATGTAATTGAAATATTACAAAGTTTATTTTGCATTAAAGAATACTAATAAGTGAGTTTTTAGTCGTGATACCAATAGGTTTTCTCATAATTTTTCACCCTTTTCTTTAGCTTAAAGGTCATAATTGTGGTACGTTAAAGTAATAATTTAATTTCATTTTTATGAAGTTGAATTTATGGTATTTCATTTTATTTTTAGTTAAAGCATTCTTGGTACGGTGGCTCAATGTCAAGCATTCTCGCCCTTGGGGTCAGCAAGCACAGTTCCATGTATGGAAACAGTGAATTTCTGACCAGAATGCGGTCATTTTAATTTTTTTTGAACTTTGTTGCAACCATCCGTCGTTCTACGTACAGAAGCATTGTTGAAACCCTTTCACATCGTAAAGCAACTACTTTCCTTGAACAAGGTTGTATGATCTAAATACCATTCAGTTGAATTTATTTATATGAGGGTGCAGAATTTCAAAGTCAGACGCACTCGCCGATCCACAAATCATGGTCGCCAGTATCTTTTATGTACAAATTATGAGAGCCCCCCCTCCCCCCCGCCCACGGCCTTTGGTTGGACAAAGAAAGAGATTACATGAGGGCATATACATGTTAGAAAAAATATCTTACCTTAAGATTTCACGTTTGTGTAACGCTCTCTCTGCGCTGAAGTACCAGTTGTCGATTGCAGTTTACGGATCAAAGTCCTCTAAGTGAAGGGCCATTGATGGTAATTGTCAGCATATCATCCAGTAAAGAGGAGCGTATTACAACATTGTGAAGACTTCACTTTCCATGTCCGTTGTGAAGACTTCATATTCCGTGTTTTCTCCCACTCGGTGACAATTATTTTCGTGCGAAACAGAAACAGTTAGACAGAAACCATTCCTACTGAACACTATGGTCGCCACGGAAATTAACAAAGTCTACAGATGTCTATTATGAAAATAAGCTATAAACTTGTCTATTAGTATGACGCCGCCATATTTACAAAAGAAGATTGGGAGGCAACATTTCGGTATCAACCACTGTAAGTGGATCGAAGAATGTGTAAAGCAAAGTAATCGAAATATAGTATACTAAATATTAGATGCAGTAAATAAAATAGTATATTTAGAAATTATAAATAAATAAAAATCCACGTACCTAGCATATGTTCCTTTTATTTGAATCGTAATAATTTCGATGCCTGTATATCATCATCTGAATATTCAACCCTGAACTGTTTAAATCGAGATAAAGGCGTATAAAATTAATGCTTTAACATGTTATGTGTACGAATCCATTGAAGTGCGCGAACTTGATACAGAATTTGATACGGTTGTGCTTTACATTTAAATATTAGTCTTGATTTTTGTACTTCCTCGTGGCTATATGGATAGTATACGAGCCTTCTCCAGAAAGATTCGGATTTGATTTCCATTGGGAACTCATATGATTCGGAACCTTGGTGCAGAACGAATTGCTAAACTAAATTAATCTTAATTTCTTAAAACGTACAATGGTCATGTAAAAAACATTAACACATTTCAGCGACATCGGATCACAGATCTAAATTACCATAGGCATGCTGCAAGAGACAGGTGTTGGAATCTTCATACGAAGGAAAGTCGCAAAGTCTTTATGCTTACTCCCCCACCCCCCTCAATTTTCCCTCGGAAATGAGGATACTGTAAATATTTCATTATATATCAGGGCTCATAGCGAGTCACTGTTTTTAACTACAAGTTATTTTTTTCAAATTGGTCACTAAAAGTGACTTTTTCATGTGATTTATGTTTTGCATTGGCAGTTTTCTCAGAAAAATATAAAAATAAATGGAAAAAGGCAGAAACTTATAACTCTTCTGAAAGCTTCAGTACTTGCTGCCACATGTGAAACAGTCAGCTTTATTTCCACTCCAGCTTTTATTCTTTCTAAAGCACAGTGGATGGTTAGTGGGTGCTTAAGCTCTCAAGGTGGGGTTGAGAACCCTTCTGTGTCTATTCTTTCTTCTATCATAATAGTCTTTTAGTTTTTTCTCGAAATAGTTAACGCTCCGCTCAACGTTGTGTGTCTGTGTGTGTTTTTGTGTGGTTCATCATCTTCGTCTTGCGTTATGCTTCTTGTATGTTCTTCTTAAGAGGAGAATATTTCATGGCTTTGAGAACTGTCAATGCTAAGTTAAATATAATGTCTGGGATGAAGAAATTCGGTAATAGGCCAGAACTGGTTCCACTTACTCAGAAGCTTACATCTGCTAAGTCTGCTTACCGTAACTACAAAGCATACTTTGAAAACCTAAGAAAGGAGGAAGCTCAAAAAGAAGTAAAAAAGAAGAGAGAGAAATAAAACAACAAACAGAGAGGTGATGGAGAAGTTGACAAAGGAAGAAAGGAGCCTGATGGGATTTTGGGCACTTTTTCGTGTGCTTTTGGTCACTTTTCAACTATTTACAAGAGACCAGACCACTATGAGCCCTGATATATAATCTGTGATCAACAGCCAATATTTTCAAACACCTAATTTTTGTGTTTGCATCATGATTTTTTTTTTTTTTTTTTCAATCTAAACTTTTAATTTGTTTACCAAAAATTTCTTTTATCCCCCTTTGTCGATCCAAGTTTGTGGTGGACATCATAGTCTTGGGTTTTACGAAAATTCTCTCGTTTCCTTCCACATCCTCTTTTCGGCATTCCTTTCATAACCATTTACTTGATAAGTCTTCTGCCTCCTTTAGCCTAAACAACATAAGCGTGGGACTTCAAAGATATCGTTTCATTTCTTTTCAGTATCTTCAATATAATACAGAAATTGGAGGATCGACATAATAAATTGCGCATCCAGGTTTCTGGTATGGAAGCAGGTATTAATTCATACATGATGCATCTTGTACGTACTAGTTGGCACACTTCCAAAACTTCTGATATTCTTTATTGTGTTTAAGGAAGGAAGTCGATCACCCCACCAGTAAATTCAGTTTACTATATTAGTTTAGCTCGTTAACACTGGTTAGTTTAGCAAGCATTATACGAGCTTGCACATGTCACTATCTCACAAGAAAATGCAATTTCTAGGAGAGAATAGAAACATATCAGTTACGGATTGGAGTTCTACGTAGAACATGCATGTTAATTTCCATTGTCTAGCGCAGAATGGCTTTGTAGTTGGTAAATATCATGTGCTTAGGTCGATCTTCGACGAGATCGATCTTGTCCTCCCATCTGAGCCTAGATCTTCCTAATGAACGTTTGGATTTCCAGTTAAAACTTTGAAAGCGTTCCTGCTTTCTTCTATTCTAGCTACATGACCCTCTCAACTGAGCATCCTAGAATTGATGACCCAAAAAGAAATCTTGTTTACCGGCCTCTTTTTAATGGTCATATGCCGGCTGTTATTAGCAGGGTTGGCTGGTTTAAACCAGCTGGTTTTTTCAAAAAAAAACCAACTGGTTTAAACCAAAAAACAAAAAAATGTTCGTAAAAGTGTAAGTGTTTGTAAAATCTTGATGAACACACATTTGTAGGTTATCACGTTTCACTCCCGTATATTATTCGTATTATATTCAGACCTAAATTCCCCATTCATTACTCAAAAAGATTATACTACAAAAGCAACTTCTTTTTACAAGTTTATTTTGTGATTTTTTTGTAGTTGTTATTATTGTTATGTAATTGCAATCGAAGAAAAATTCTAAATATTGTTTCGTTTCAATGTTTACTATTGATAAAATACATCGAAAATGCGGTACTTTTGTGTGTGGGGGGAGGGGGGGTCATACAGACCCCACGAGAGGCATTTAGTGAAATAAGTATCTTTGGTATCTATTTATGTATAAATGAGTTTGAGCCAAAGTGGACTCAAATAATTCGTATCTTTATTCACTTTTCTTATTGATATGCAGATTAAGTCGGTGTATTTCCTTAATTTGGACCAATAAAAATCGTTGTTAACTAACTTGAACTAAATTGGTTCTTCTGTACTCCGTAGTACTTTGAAATTGTTCATATGTAATTCTGTGTAATGGTTTCACTTGTGCAACTGTTTATATTTTTGTCCTTCTGAAATGACTCTTGACAGCTATATTAAGAAGCATGTAAAGATCAGTATAACGTTTTTTTTAAAATCAGGATTCCTTCGTGAGTGAGTCGGCAGACGTATCGCATTTGTGGCCAATTAGTCCTGGTTCTGAGTTCAAATGGAGGACAATTTGTCTCGGATGTAACTCGAGAAGCGGTTTTTATTCCGCTTTAAGCTTATGTGACCCCTTCCAGCATAACCCGGTTGTTGCATAATAACATCAACACGAAACAAACTTATTTCTGTCCATATATGATATGAATATATAGAGCAAATAATTTAAACCATAAAAACCTGGTTTAAACCAAAAAACTTTTTTTTTTTTTTTTTTTTTTTATAAATAAAAACCATGGTTTTTGCCAACCCTGGTTATTAGTGTGTAATTGCAATACTTGAGCGCGTCAAGTAAAGATCTCAGTTGATACACCCATTAATAAAAGTAAAAATTGACCAAAGCAAACGTTACTAATTTATGTTGCAGTTTCGACAATATATCGTTACCTTCATCACACAAATGCGTCAGTGATAGACTGTCGACACTGCAACAGAAGTTAGTAAATATTTGCTGTCGTCAGATTTTATTCTTGTTTGTTACATGTAGTTCCAAAGCTTGAATGAACAGCATCTGGTTATGCCCCAAACAACAACCATTTAAGTGCTAAGTTGTGGTAGTCAATTATATGTAGTGTTGAAATCGAATCCTGTCTGTATTAATCAAGCTTTGTACTAGTCATATTTTCTGTCTTACTTGAAATTAGTGTTAACTTATTATACCTTCTCTTCTTGCATTCGTCTATGAAATTTATACGGTGTATGACAGGATCAAATTTGATCTACAAATCACGTATAAGCAACGATTCAAGTAGGTACAGTAAAAGTATTGAAGGTTGTCATTAGTTCTAAATATTACAAATACAAATATTTTTTTCGAAGTAAGTCGATCCTAAGTAAGGATTGATATCTGACTGGTCCTTCGAGAATAAATGTGTACGTTCAGCATTTTGTGATAACGATTAATTTATAGGATGTAATAGCATAAATTAACAATTACTTGAAAATCAGTTTTCACTCAATCTATGACATTGTGGACGCGCTGACAGTTAGTAGAAATAATACAAGTCTTCGAATTCGCATAATGTGCATTAAAAATTTGGGTTGCGCTGGCTTAATGACAGAACGTTCACATTTGGTGTGTGGAGTCCCTGCTTTGATCCCAGCTTACGCCAAGTTGGCTTAATGGTGGATAAATACCGTCTGCGTGGGTTTCCTCCAACTTTTTTTTAATCTACCATTTTGTTCATTATCACTGTTGCATAATCATGGGACTTAAACTAGTAGAAACTGTAAAAAAAAAATTCATTTCACAAAGTTAATAAAAGGATCATGATAATTTAATTCAAAAATCATCTAGAGCTCCCGAAGCTCTAGATGATGTAAGAATTATTTATGACTATGTTAGAATGTTTCTCACTGTAGGTTACCGCAAATAATTATTTCAGAGTTCAGTTTCGATATTCATTCATTGAATTAGATACGTAATTCATTATATAATTATAATTGTGACATGTGTCATTAACTTCTGACTTCATGTGTCATTAACTTCATCGTTCGTTTCCATTATTCATATATGCTGTCATTCTTATTTATTAATATATTCTGTCAGCAATCACATGGGATACCATACGTGAAATCAGATATCTTTAAGTTCTTCATAGTAATAAATTGTAAGTTATGTCGGATAAAATAAATATGAATCAAAGTTGCTAGAAGTAAGTGGTTTTCAATCTAAAGGATGGAATTTTTCCAATCACACCAGGCATTTAGGCTCCACACTGGTAATGTGTCGCATGTTAAATGAAAAAGCTATATGAATGAAACGAAGAGGCACGCAGAAATTACACGGAGAATGTGCACATGGCTATGTTAGGGAATCTAGAATATCACGAATCCGTTTTCCGACAATACTGCATTGATAGTATGGTAAAGGCTCAAGGGAACAAGCAGCCAAACTGGCTAGTGTGACCGGAAAGAGAGGGAAAAGCTAGATTTAAAAAATTCCACCACTTTAGATTGAAAACCACCTATTCGCAACAACTTTTCCCTCTCTTTCCATTTTACCGTATCTTTACTCCTAACGAAATTGGTTATGGCCCCGGACTTTTGATACGACCTGTATATTAAATAGTTAAAGAATAGCTATCATTACGTATTAATAAGACGATCGAACAGAGGCGTTACGGATAATAAGGGCAGAATTAACGAAATGCTACTACATGCTGTCTGAACGCCGTACTGTGTGGCATCCAGTTCTCATGCCTGTATGTATAGATTGCCGTTCGTCTTTCCCTTAACAAAGTAGGGTTCAAAATAAACTTACTGTTTCGAGCGTTCGAAGTGCACTAGTAAGAGGTATTTTCAGGAAGCATGTCTTGGTTGAGTTTTAAGAAACAAGTCCCTTACTACCATGAACACCTAAATTGTACCATTAGCTTATCAATTGGGAAATTTCCATATGCATGCCTAATTGTCATATTACGAAGCATCGTATTAGAGAATACCCTAAATGTCAGTGCCTTTCGAATTGCGTAATTTTTATATTCATGCCAAACATTTCATTCTGTATAAGAGAAATAAAAATTTGAACACAGATTTATTTAGTAGGCTCACCTACAACATATTTAACGTGCTATTTGACACCTTAGTAAATTGATATTCGTATCTTTTAGTTGTAAATTTTCGATTTGGTTTCTAGTCTTAATATTTCTAATGTATTAAAAAGATCTCATGATCCTTGCCTTTAAAGTTCATAGTCTTCGATAGGTTATATATACTTCAAGAGATAAGATAAATAAAAAAGTTGTATATTAATTCTTCTCGGAAGTTGTAAATATTGGAGTAATATTGCAAGTCACAGATTACGCATCATTAAGCATTTGTCGTTACAATAACAGTGCGATAACAAGATACTATGACTGATTAATTAAATTGGGAGCAGAATTACAACATAAAAAACTTAATTTTAGATAAAACAATTAAGAAAATATAATTTTATGTGTAAAATGGAATTCAGTTAAAAGTATGTTAGTATTAAACAATGGAAAACTAAACAAAACTTTAAATATGTATTTACAATTCAACAATTTAATTTTATGAGGAAAAGAAAATTACAAAAAGTTTAGCATAAGTAAATAAAATAAAATACATTTAGAAAAGAAAGTCCACGCTGAAAGAAAAGAGAAAAAATTGAAAAGGATTGAAGACAAATAAGTGAGTTTCGTTTCACAATGTAAAAGTACAGCAGACTTCCAGACTATGGGAAATGCTCAAACTTGAAGTGGTAGATTAATAGCTACTGGTTTCAATAGATTAAATAAGATCAAACATAGAACCTAGAACCTCGGACGCTAGCAATATCAAAAAGCCATTACTCGTTGTGCATTACTGCTTATGTTCTATAGGAATAGATGTTTTTGTTCTATGCAATTTTAACCACTTCCGGATTTAATGGAATCTCTTTGGAAGTTAAATTTATTCTGCAAAAGAAACTGCATCTCGATATCTTAACTGTTTTTGCTCTGTAGACGCAAGTCAATATGGAAACTGGAACTAGTAGTAAATTTCAAGGGCCGCGGTGGCTCAGTGGTAGAGCGTTCACCTCTGGTGCTTGGGTTTTTTGGTTCGATCCCAGCCCCCGCCAAGTGAACTTTGTGGTGGACAAACACGGTGTGCGTGGGTTTTCTCGGGTTCTCCCGTTTCCTCCCACTTTCTTCATTCCACCATTTCATTCATTACTCATCATCATCGTCTCCTTTAGCCTAACCGGCATAATCGTGGGACGTAAAACTCAAAGATTTTTAGTAAATTTCAACCACTTCCGGTTTTGGTATTTTTGCGGATTCTGATGGTACGTTCCCTTAACACCCTCAATCGATTGCAGAAACTGCTTGTTGATATATATTAGTATTTTTGTTATATGACGATAAATTTTAAACGGGAATTTGTTAATTTGAACTACTTCCGGTTTGAATAAAGGGTTAATGGAGAATGCAGAACCTATTTTTGGAAAACTGAATCAATTGTAAAAACCGCATCGTTATATCACTTTCGTTTTTGCTTTAAGGAAATCAGTATTGAAACCGGAAATGACTAATTTGAACCACTTCCGACTAGATAGTTAATGAAGATGATGGAACCTATTTCGGGGACATAAGTCGCCGGAATTAATAAGAAATTTGAACCACTTCCGTTTTTGGTAGTGTGTTCGGGATAGTCTAGTACGTTGCCTTCAGACGCTGGATCGTTTACAAATAAATAAATAAAACAGCTTCTCGCTATCTGCCGTTTTTGTTTTGTGGCAATAAACGTTGAAATAGGAAATGCTAATTTGAGCCACTTCCAGTTTAATAGAGCTAATTGAGGAAGTGGAACCTTTTTTGGGGACGCTGAATAGTTTCCAAAAGGAACCTCACCTCGATATCTCTTAATAGTTTTTGCTCTGATACCTGTCAACAGATGGATGGACAAAGCCGTTCTATAAGACTTCCGATACTTACCCATAGCATAATTTGGAAGTCTAAAAACTAAGATACAAATTTAAAAAAAATACAATAGCTCACCGGAAACTAGACCAAAAAAAAAAGTAACAAACACAAATTTGATGCAAATGGGACACACTTAAGTCTGGGCCAAAATAAAAGATGTTCCTTCTCAGGAACAGAGTTGAATTGAATGGAATGGAATGGAATGGAATGGAATGGAAATCGAATAAAATAAAATCAACAAAAAGTCGCACGTAAGATAATTATATGAAATTAATACAACTTCACTACATAATACACAATATGGAGAAAAATTGTTTCGATTTGTCTTGATTTCATTACATGTTCGGATGACGTGCCTCAGTTGGAGGGCACTTGCCTTTAGTATGAGGGGTCAATGGATTCTCTCATCGCTCTCCTGTTTCTTCCCACATTCTCATTCCATTACTTACTTCATAATCACTCTCTTCCATTCATCATTCATGCCCTGTAGCGCACAGGACATATTTGTGGGACTTGAAACTGCAAATTGAACTTAAAAGAAAAATGATGAAATTTAAACGTGTTTCAAGGCCTCACTGTGGCCTATGGAACCTAAATGTTCAATGTTACACTGTGTACTTACCCAAGTGGATTTCTGTGAGATCCGTCTTAATATTGTTCTTTTTACCTAGGTCTTCCTAATAGTTCTTTTTCCGACTAGATTTCCAGTTATAATTTTAAAAGCATTACTTCCCACCAAAGCCTTCGCCCTAACAGTGTTTGGTGAACGGTAGAAATTATACAGTTCCTCGTTAAATGAAGTTCCCACTCTTCCCGCCCCTTTTGGGTCCAAATATTCGCCTTAGGATTTTATTTTCAAATATTTTCAGTGTGCCTTCTTCCCTCAAAGTAAGCAGCATGTTTCGCAACCATACAGCACAGCAGACATAATTATTATTTTATGTATTTTGTTTGGAATTCTTCGACAGATTTCGCGAAGACAAAGTTTTGAAGTGAACATTAGTACGAATTCTCTGTTTTCAGTCGGCATTTAATTTATTTGTGGATATGGTTTTGGTCTGTTAATGTTGATTCTAAATATCGGAAAGTATCCACTTTGACATTTTAACGTATACATATTACTGTCACGGAAAACTTCCCCGTGTTTAGTTTTCTCTACATTTCTTTCTATTATCTCCACATCAACCCCCATCAGATTTAAATCATCAGCATAAACCCGTAATCTGGTGAGTGTCATTCAGCTCTGGACTCTGGTTGCCATCTTCATTTTTCCTCTTAGTGTATTCTAAAACAAAATTGAATGATAATATAGACAACGCATCTACTTGTTTCAGGTCATTCTCGATGTGAAAGCTCATAGACAAGTAAGTCCCTGCTCAAGTTTTCCTTTGAGATTCATTAAAATACATCTTTTTCGGTATTCCAAATTCGGTAAGAATGTTGTACAATGTCTCCCAACTAACAGAGTATAGATCTTTCCAAAAAATCAATAAATAGTTGATGTATCGGTATATTGTATTCCCATTTCTTTTCGAGTATTTATCGAATGGTAAATATCTGTTCCATACTTGGGCAATTTCGCTTAATTCTACACTGATAGTCTTCAATAATTTCATCTCTGTATGGGGTCAATCTTGCTAACAAAGTTGTTTGAGAGGATATTACAGAATATTGACGAAAGGAAGATGCTCTATAGTTCTTACAATAAGTTTTGTCCCCTTTGTTCTGAAATCGATTTGATTTGAGTTTAGCGTCCCTGTCAATTGCTTGACTAAATGAGACGTAAATATACAGCGTAACGTGAGATCTGAACCTCATGAACTCCCGCTGTGAATAGAACGTAGATCTTCCACGCCAAAGGCACGTACGCTAACCGCTTAGCCACAAGTGAATTGAAACAGTGATTGAATCAGATTCTGTCGTTCTGATTTCGTATCAATCTCAGTTTTGTCAGTTTTCTCTTTTCTGCAAGTTTAATGCATTCCTGGTCCAACCTTGGTTTATTCCTACGTGTTTTTTAGCTCGCTACGAATTTTTTCTTCACTGAAATGTTAATGCTATCCTCAATTCATCACTAATGCATTCTGAACTTTCTGAAACCGAAAATCTATTCGACGCTTCAATCTGGTATTTTCTCATCTGTGTCTCCTCTTATTTTTTTAAATTAAACCTCGTAGTTTTCATTCCCAAATTCTGAAAATTTCTTTTTTTCAGCGATAATGTCCTTCTTATTATCGGTGCTACAGTAGGATCAGTGTCACAGTCAGCTCCTTTAAATGACGAACATCAGTTTTGCTAGACTGTCTCCTTCTGTCTTCTAAAACGTTATTAATTTGATTATGTTTTTCCATTGAATAAGGTCCAAGTATATTTATGTATGTTGGGAAGATCATGAGTCTATCATCGTTATCATTACTTTTTATCGAGACTTTCTTTCCCTGTAAACGGTTTGGGAATATCTTCTCTTCCTACCTTCGCATTAAAGTTCCCTAATTGAATTTTCGTATGATGATGCTGGAGTCGGTCAGATATCCGCTTTGGGGACATGTACATTCAGAATAATAATATCGCACCAACGACCCTGAAGAATTATGAAAGAACGTCTTATTATTAACAAATTCAGCACGTTCAATTGCTGATGTTCTTCGTTGTGAACGAAAGCCTCTGTTCCTAGTTGGTGATTTGTATTTCCTTCCCATCTAACTTCCTGTTCTCCTATCAAGTCCGTCATATATTTCTGTAGCTCACTTGTTACTGATTTCAATGCGCCTTCCCTGTAAAGACTTCTTATATTCCATGTTCCAAATCTCATCTTCAGTTTATGTTGCTGAGATCGTGCCAAATTATCAATCCTGGTCCGAGGCTTCTGTTAATGTTTCTGTACGAGTGTCTTTTTAACAAGATTAGGTTGTTGCATTACGCTAAACCCCCAAGCTGGATGACTGCCCCTTATCTGTCCACGACTCGTATTCAATGCATTGGCAGCTAACCTCTATATCGAGAAGCCTTCTCGATATCCAATCTCAAAACGTTCATACTGTAGTGCAAGGCGCAAAATTTCAAACTCAGACGCACTCGCCAATCCTAAAATGATGGTCGCAAGTATTTCTCACGTACAAATTATGAGAAGTCCTCCTCCCCCAAGGGCCTTTGTTTTGACAAAGAAAGTATTCATATTTCGTGTTTTCTCTCATTCAGTGACAACTATTTTCGTGCGAAACAAACTGCGCAGCCCTGTGAGTTTAGGCAGACACCATTCCTATAGAACACTGGTCGCTAGTTCTAAATTTCTAATCGCCAGTGGCGGCCTGGCGACCGGAAATTTTGCGTCCTGCTGTAGTGACAGGAACCCACGTTACGTTACATGATTCAACGTTTAGGAAACAAAAGATCGAGGTTGCAATTAGTAAATGAGATGCCCATATCTTGGAATCCCTGAAAGTAGAGCCGTGAATTTAGTATTTACACTTATTTATAGTAGTTAAACATGTATTTCAGCATTTTTTTATACTTAACCTAGAATGTAAGAAATAAAAAGTGGGATTCACTAAGATGCCCGTACGAGGCGTTCGAATTGAAGTGAGACATCTTCAGATGAATTCTGTATGACAACGCAAAATATGGCCCGCAATAACATGTGTGAACATTTGCTAGTTCAGTAATATTTATGCCCTTTGTCAGCAGTAAGGTTATATAGAACAAAATCTACAGTGAAAGGTGGAATCGAAAACTTAGTCCTTGTGATACTCTCCCACTGGGAATCAAACTCGAGACTTCGTGCATGAAAGGTGCGCACGCTATCCATAAGAGTAGGGAGGGTGGCTCCTTTTTTTCTCTTTCTTGTTGATAGTTGTGCGACAATTTTAAGACTTCAAATGTGCATAAGCAAGAATATGTTTAAAAATCCGCACACTTGAATTATAATATGCTCTGTGCTTTTGACACTGCTTAAATGAGTTTTTATCTACAATTTCAATTGTCTTCTCATAACTGGCTTCTTTTTCGCATGCCATAAATAACATCGTGGTCCGCCTTAAACTCTAGCTTATTGCTAGATTATCTTTTCTCGCACGGTTATTAGTATTAGCCGGGCTACCATAAAGAAATATAGCATAATGTCCACGCTGGATTTCAACTCATTGTTCAACGTGTGTTCTACCATAAATACGGAATACGAACATTGTGAAAAAAAAATCAATTACTCAACGTTTTAATCACATCAAAGAAATGGATAATGATAGAGAAACAGAATTGAAGACTGTGACAGGTTTCTGAAGAGAATGTAGAAAGGATACACATTTGTGTGTGTGTGTGTGTGTGTGTGCAGTCAATAAAAATACACACAGCCATCTCTTTCTTAGAAGCGTTGTATCTTATCTCGAAGCAAGATTGCATTAAGTGAAGGACTCTTATTTGGTTTTTTATACACAGTACAAAATTCAGCTGAGACACAAAATTAAAATAGTACAGTGCTTTATGCGTGTGTGGCATTTGCTGATTACGTTCCAGAAGAGTGGTTTCCAACTTTTTATTTAAGCAATGCCTCACGTAGTCGGCTCAAATTATCTGTTCGACCTTACCTGTAACCCGTAATAAATCAAGTTACATGCAACTAAAGCACATTGATTTGCTATTTACCCAGCGTCTCTTCATACCATAAAGCTAACATCATACCAAATATACCCATTTATGGCTTTAATTTTGTAAACAGAACTGTCTGAAGCTCAGAATAAAATATTTCCCGAACGGGGAACCAGATGTAAGCAAGATTTTATACCAAAACAAAAGTGGATTAGTGTCTGTTTCTTGGTTTATGATACTTTTTTTTTTTTTGTCTGCTAGATTGAATTTAGGCAGCCAGTAAAACACATTAAAATTATAACTTCCAGGTACTTGAAACGTGTGGGTTGCATAACTTGCAATTGCCTGTAATAACTGCAATGTCAGTTTGAAAACCAATCAAAACAGCCAGCCCCAGACGGAACATAGGACTCACAAGTATTAGGTGTTGTACATCCACTTTCTTGATTATAGAATTTACCACATGAAAACGAAAGCGATGCTTGAACAAGGGAGTCTTAAAAAGTTAAAAAAAAAAAGAGTTGTTTTTTTAATAGGGAAATAAACCTCTGTCTCAAGCCAACTAGTTTGCATCTCTAATACCACTAGTTTTATGTTCGTTTATAGGTAAGCCGAAATATTGTAAAATGATGATGTCCACTGTGGAATTTTTCTTGAACTATTTATTTTATTGAAAGGGTTTGAGACTTAAATAAATATGTCAGAAAAACTCAGTACATAAACAAAACTTGAAAGAAAGAAAGTGCTAAAGTACAAAATCTGAAATGGCTAGAAATTAAAAAAAAAAAAAAAAAAGTAAATCGTATTTTTTGAAAACGTGGTAAAGTTCGTAACAAGATGTAGTTTTAAAACAACTGAAATATTACTACATTGGTCGTTAGGTTTTGTGACATCGCCTTTAACTTCTGATTTTACAACTGAATTATGTAAATTCAAAATCGTTTATATATTGTGTTACATTGCAAAATATTATGATCATTGCTTTAATTCATGTTATTTTAAATAATATGAAAAATTTCTAAGTAGGAACAAGTGAGTTTCGATTCACCAAACTTGAAGTAGTACATCGGTATATACTGGATGCAATAGAGTAATAAGATCAAAGATAGAACGTGTTTCGCGGACGCCGAATGCATAATGAAAAAGTCATTACTCGCTCTTTCTCTAAGTTGCATGGTGAAAAAGTTTATTCCAGAGCTAAAGAGGAGATAGAACCTTTTCTTGGGACACTGATTAATTGCAAAAGCCGTTTCTTGACATCTTTTACAGTTTTTGGTGTACAGAAATTAGTATTGAAACCGGAAATAGTAAATTTGAACCTCTTCCGGTTTTGCTAGTGAGTTGTGAATAGTCATTATATGTTATCTTGAGACACTGAATCGTTTGTAAACAAACGCTTCTCGCTATCAGCTACCTTCTTCGTTATGTGTCGATAAACGTGGAAATTGGAAATGGCTCATTTTAACCTCTCATGGTGTGGATAGAGCTTCAACAGAGATAAACCTATCCTTGGGATGCCGAAATGATTTTTAAAAAAACGCATCTTAATAGCATTTACTGTGAAATTGTTTAAAAGTCAATTAACTGTTGAAATCGATTAATTGCCGTCAATATACGTGAATTCACGTTGTTTCAAAATCTCGGAAAAAATCTATGTATATTAATTTTGGTTCAAATCCTGATCGTTTTACTCTGGTTCTTTAATTTCTAGCTTTTCTTAAGACCACCAAATCGGCTGGACTTACTTATTGGCTCCAGCTGTAGGTAAGTGGGCTAGAACGTGCCTTGAGGCCAGATACTCAAACAAGTGTTACAGAATTATGAAGCTAAATATAAAATGACTTCTGTTGAATCATTTTCCCATGACCTTGGAAGGGAATGATAATAGCAAACAGTTTAGTGTTCTTATCAGTGGAAGGCAAGAAAGAACAACTTAGGAGATAATCCCTCTGGTGCAAAAATGATAACTTCCCAGGTTAAAAAGTGCTGTAGTGTAATAAATGCTAGATCAAGGCCAGAGTTACTGAAGAATGCTGACACAACAATGCGTGGGAGTTTTATACAAAGTCTGTTCGGAAAGTAATGTCACTACAAGTGTGAAAAAAATGTTTAAATTATAATAATAATAATGTAGGATCGGAACCACACGTACTCCCACCAGGATTAGAACCTGAGTCTTCCATGCTGCTGACGTGCCATTATTCTAGAGATACAAGGGCTCGGAAAAACTTTTTTGGGGGGGAAAACTGTTTTTTTCTGCTTCGCCTTTTTGCGTGGGAGATTTTGGCCTTTTTTAATACTGCTTTAAATTGATAAAGCAAACTTTGTTTCGCTTCTCTACAACACAAAAGCTCGTTTAATTAGTGGGTGATACAGGTAATAATATAAAACCTCAAAAATAAACCACGAATTTCAGAAAGATATTTCAAACATATTTACATTACTTCCTGAACATTCAGTGCTTACGGAATGTATTTAAGTCAAGCACAACTGCACAACAAACATGATTGAATGGTTAGCAGTTGCCCTTCTATCGGGAAATCCGGGAATCAATCCCGCATTCATCCATTCTGACAAAAGTTTTTCTTAATTCCATCTGTGAATGTGGAGATTGTGCATGTACTGTTAGTCCTGGCTGACATCCTTTCGTATTGTTTTTAAATCGTTGTTATTACTAATTACCAGCAGTGACGGATTTGCGAAGGGGTTAGGGTGGGTGACGGTGTCTTTCAGACTGAAGACTATTCCCCGAAATTACATAATTCCTAAAACAAGCAAAATATTAGTTATGCCTTTACTCATAAGGTTAAATCCCTCCTCAAATAAAAATTGGGAATTCTGTAAAAACTAAACATTAATAAGAAATCTCTCTCCCAAAAATCCACCCCTGATTATCAGTTTAAAATGGTCTTCAAGGTTATATATCCTGAAGATCATTGCTGAATATACAAACAAAACTAAATATTAGTTATGCCTGTACTCGTTAACTTCAAGCTCCTCCCAAATAAAAATTAAGGATTTTTAGGGGGGGGGGGGAATCAGAGAAACTTCTCCCAGAATACTTTTCTAAATCCACTACTGATCATTTGTATAAAATGCTGTTAAAAATTGTATCCGGAATATTATTGTTAAATCATTGCACAGCTACAGTTTAACAGGAACGTGGAAGTACGCTCTGACAGCTATATTGATAAACTGACGGATATACTGAAAAACGGAAATTTAACTTACGTGCTGGAAGCTAGAGCACTAAGCTCTAAGAAATGAAACACGGATGACTGACAATGAAATGATCTAGAGGAGAAAAACAAAGGTCGATAACTCAGACGTTAAAATAAAGTTAAATAGCCTCTAAAATTGCCCTCAAATACTACATACTTTACGTTTACTTTAGGTCATGAAATCTTATTTAACTATAGAGTATACTATAAGAAAGCTATTTAGATAGAAAAAATCATGAAAATGAAAAAAATCCATATTTCCGTCCTCCCCCCCCCAAAAAAAAAACGGCTTTTTTGTATCTCTACATTATTCCCTCACTGAATCAATCAATCCTACGCCGAAAGCCCGTGAGATAATTATACAGAGTGGAAAGTAACTCCACCAAAAACTTTGGAAGGCCATTCCTTATATAAAATGAGAGAGAAAAGTTCTTATAAACATGGGTCGAAAAACTAAACCGCTGAAAATTGGAAAAATCACGTTTCAAAACGCTCTGGCTTGATAACTATAGTATCTATCCCCCGCGATTGAAGGAATTACATAGAAACTAAAATCCATTCTACTTAAAAGTGTATTCCCATACTCCAACTTCTTTTATAGGGTTCGTTTCGCCGATAAAATCTCGAATTTTCGGTAGCTTATTAGCTCTGAAAGGAAGCGTTTTTCGACCTATGTTTGTTAGATTTTTATTTCTTTAATTTCATATAAGGTATCACTGCCCGAAGGTTTTAGGCGAAGTTGCTTTCCAACGTGCGTAACCACAGGGATCATTTAATTTAGAGACGAACATAATCAAATGTATACTTGAATGCATCGTGAAAATAGTGTCTTTTAATTAGAAGTTTATAAATAAAATAGGCTCATAAGAGAAAAGAAGCTAGTTAACTTTACAAAATCGCTTAGCTTTTGGCACCCGTTTCAAATTATACTGTTAATAAGTATGTAAGTTAATGGGTATGTAACCAAGTAATTTTTAAAGAATCAATTGAGAAATCAGTATTAAGGTATAAGTTGAGTAGTGTTAGGAACATATATTATTTTCCACTTCTTGAATGTTTTGAATTCTTTGTGCTGAGTAAAGAATTTGAAATTGAATTCAGCGATTTTGTACGTAAGACATATACTAGATATATAAATATGCAATAGCAAATTCGTTGTCATTTTTCTTGTAATACAGGGTAGCCCAACAATAGGTATACAGTCTCGCATTAATTGGCCCGTTGCATTTTTTACCATTTGTTTATTGTTATGCATACAGGTTACTTTTTACTTATATACATTAAACTCGGAATAGGCGGAAGTACATAAGTTCATTATCTCAGTAAACTAAAATGTCATACTTCATCAATGCAGGGGTGTATACCTACTTTTGGGCCACACTGTACTTTTGCCTCACATCAAAATTTCAATAATGCCTTCAAAGTAAGAAATCACCGGAGACTTTAAAGGTGGAGAGGGAAAGCCGGTTTTTCCGCCACTGTCGATATGACTTCCGTCTTGCAGAACTCGGGAGCCGTCACTCTAACCCGCATAAGATTTCAACAAATTAGTTACCAGTACATACTGTACTCTTTAGCTTCAAGAGTTCTTTACCGTTACCATTTGCATCTAAGTTTACCAATTGGTGTTAAAGGATTGTTTTAATATTGCTGAGCTCCTGCTTAGCCGAATTCTAAGCGCATGTGACTTCTGTTTACTTAATTCCTTGTATTCCCAGTGGGGTACTGCATTTTTTTCGGAGTTAACCCAGCATCATGAGTCAATTGGAGAACTACCTAAATTAAGAGGTAGCGAATTCCTGTTCACAAAGCCAGAAATAAAGACACCTGAAAACCGATGCATTGACTACGCATCACCCTGTTGAACGTTTGCCATCTGGCCGATCATAGCCCTGTATTTGCTGTAGCACGGATATTTAGCACTAGATAAATTAGATAGTTAGCGGAAATGCGGAACCAACAGAAGGGACCGTTTTATGCTCTTCTTTGGTTTGAAGCTCTAGTATGTATCATCTCTACATAGTTACTTCATAGCATTGGCACAGTAATTAGCTTTGGGACGCCCTATATTTTTTATTCAAATGGTGAAAGGAAAATAATATTAGGTTTTTCACATTACAGTCTGTATACCTGCCAACTCTAAAATTCCGTGTTTTTTTTTTTTTTTTTTTTTTTTTTTTTTTTACTTAAGTACATTGTAAACTAAAGGTCACTTAGCGTAAGTTTCAGAATTTTCGCACTTCCCCACAAGAGAAATTCAGGTGCAAACATTGGCCAAATTCCATTCGTGGTCATACTCGATGCCTTATAAAATCATCATTCTTCATTTCTGCGATCTCCTATTTCGCCCAGTTGTAATTGTGTGAAGACAGATACGAAGTCCATATACAACATATTTGACTCAACTTCTTCCCAGAGTTTCAGGGCTTAAACATGGTGAATTGGCTGATGCTTACGTATGACTTTGTCCCATTATTTGAGGCATTTGAAATTTAGGTGGTAAAAAAGCTTTTTTAAGGACTGCAAAAAAGAGCACTTCATATTCTTTCCACTGGTGGGCGATTCTCTGGCAAGTGGTCCATTGTCAGTAAATTTTCAAAATTAATTTTAAACTATGATGTTTATGTTATTCTATTAAGAAAGAGTGTAACTATATATTGAGATATTTAAAATCTTTTTGTAAAATATATTTACTAGGTTTTGACCATATAAACTTTATCTGTTCTACACCATGCTCAATGCTGTTCACATATCCCAATTTTCAAATAATTTTTAAACTAAATTCTAAATCTGTAATTATATGAACAATAGCAAAAAGTATGAAGTGGACCTTTTTCAAAAATTTGATAATTTTGTTTTAATTAATGTTTGATTCTGGTAGGCAAAAATCGTAGTTTTCTCATGTCATGTTTTGCTGTCCCGTGCGTAACGGAAAACATGTATTTTTCGTGTTTCCTTTGTAATTATAGAAGATAAAGTATTGAAACTTTTGCTCCAAAGTAGAATTATTATTAGCTTGTTAGTGGTACTTATTAAATTTGTTTATTATTCTCCTTATTTATTTCATGAAGTATAGAAATGTTGTCCCGTGCGTAACGTTACGCACGGGACATTTACAGATTTATGCAAGGAAGTGAATAAAATTAAGTTTTTAAGATTTCAATACCTGTTTATTGTTATTGAGGTTAAACAATGAATAATAAACTCTTATATTAACTGAAAAAAACATAAATTTGCTGAGAGAAACTAAACGAAACATAACTAACAAAAACGTCTACGTTAAGTTACATAGAAACATTTACCACGAGGCTTAAAAACAAATTATCATGATAAATCACATTTTTTCTTTTCATTAGAAAGGTAGATATCTAAGTTGGTTTCACAGTCTTGTAGGGGGCAAATGGATTCGCTTCAAAACTCTTTAGTTCTTTACAAAAACGGCTATTGGTTCTGGAACTTATAGTATATTCTTTCACCCTTTATCAGCAAATTAGGTGCTTGAAGTATATTTAAAACTTGATCGAATGAGACATAAGATCTATTCTTTTCATCAAAACAAAACTTTGTACAACTGTTGTCCATGCATTTCAGATTTGTTACTCTATATGTCCGCATTTTCTTCTACATCACTTTCAGACACACATACATACCGATGTTTAATCCTATTTTTGGAATAATCGCAATCAAATTTCACTAGGAGAAAGACACCTGCTCTAATATTGCCCATTCTGAGCTCGACAGTTGGAGGGTTCGAATATCATTATGAACATCGTCTTCAAAGTTGTATTCTGAATTAATATCGCTCTCATCAGTTAATGAATATATCATTCTGTACACTGGCACTCTTTTCGTTTTTCTTGAACCAATCTAACGTGAATAACCTTGTTCTTCACATTTTAGTGTGTTTTCCTCTTCTAAATGGTCAACAACGAGTTTCGCAAAAGGAACGTGAGAGGAAAAGAGTTAATCCTTTAACTTGCCTATAAAGCTGCATCCTCACTTTATTTTTCAGTCTCACTTTGTTCCTATGTTTAAGTCTATATTTTCTAGTCCTTTCAGCGTCACTCATTGCTTTTGTTGATCGATTCAGTTCATTTCTGACAATATTACTTGGAACAGAGTTACTTGGCTGTGAGTCCATATTACTTACTTAAAAAACACACACTAAAGCAAATCTTCATTGTGAAGTTACAATCAATAATACCGGGACTGACTTCATCGAGGGAGTCGAGGGACTCGAGGGAGTCGAGGGAGTATAAAAATATTCACTCGAGGGAGTAAAAAAATTCACTCAAGGGAGTCCAGGGAGTAAAAATATTTACTCGAGGGAGTCAAAATATACACTCGAGGGAGTCGAGGGAGTAAAAATATTCACTCGAGTGTGTCGAGGGAGTAAAAATATTCAGTCGAGGGAGTAAAAATATTCACTCGAGGGAGTCAAAATATACACTCGAGGGAGTCGAAGGAGTAAAAATATTCACTCGAGGGAGTCGAGGGAGTAAAATATTCACTCGAGGGAGTAAAAATATACACTCGAAAGAGTTGAGGCAGTAAAAATATTCACTCGAGGGAGCCGAGGGAGTAAAAATATTCACTCGAGGGAGTCGAAGGAGTAAAAATATTCACTCGAGGGAGTCGAGGGAGTAAAAATATTCACTCGAGGGAGTAAAAATATTCACTCGAGGGACTCGCGGGAGTAAAAATATTCACTCGAGGGAGTCGAGGGAGTAAAAATATTCACTCGAGGGAGTAAAAATATTCACTCTAGGAAGTCGAGGGAGTAAAAATTTTCACTCGAGGGAGTAAAAATATTCACTCGAGGGAGTCAAAATATACACTCGAGGGAGTCGAGGGAGTAAAATATTCACTCGAGGGAGTAAAAATTTACACACGAAAGAGTCGAGGCAGTAAAAATATTCACTCGAGGGAGCCGAGGGAGTAAAAATATTCACTCGAGGGAGTAGAGGGAGAAAAAATTTTCACGCGAGGGAGTAAAAATATTCACTCGAGGGAGTAAAAATATTCACTCGAGGGAGTAAAAATATTCACTCGAGGGAGTCGAGGGAGTAAAAATATTCACTCGAGGGAGTCGAGGGAGTAAAAATACTTACTCGAGGGAGTCGAAGGAGTAAAAATATTCACTCGAAAGAGTAAAAATATTCACTCGAGGGAGTCGAGGGAGTAAAGATATTCACTCGAGGGAGTCGAGGGAGTAAAAATATTCACACGAGGGAGTCGAGGGAGTAAAAATATTCACTCGAGGGAATCGAGGGAGTAAAGATATTCACTCGAAGGAGTCAAGGGAGTAAAAATATTCACTCGAGGGAGTCGATGAAGTAAAAATATTCACTCAAACCACATGAAGCTTAATGAAAATTATAGTAATTTATTTGGATCTGTCGTACAAATATTCTAAAAGAAAGAAATGACACACCAATGATAAGTTTTATACGCTCGACTATGTGAACTAAATATTCCAATTTCCTAGACTCCCTGGAGTGAAAACATTTACATGTTCAAATTATTATTTTTACTACCTCGATTCACTCGAGCCAATATGTTTACACTCTCGACACACTTGAATGAAAAATTTAAATATGTTGACTCCCTCGAGTAATTATTTTTACTACCTCGATTCCCTCGAATGATAATTTTTACTCCCTCGACTCCCTCGAGTGAATATTTTTACCTCTTCGACTCCCTCGAGTGAATATTTTTACTCCTTCGACTCCCTCGAGTGAATATCTTTACTCCCTCGACTCCCTCGAGTGAATATCTTTACTCCCTCGAGTGAATATTTTTACTCCCTCGACTCCCTCGGGTGAATATTTTTACTCCCTCGACTCCCTCGGGTGAATATTTTTACTCCCTCGAGTGAATATTTTTACTCCCTCGACTCCCTCGAGTAAGTATTTTTACTCCCTCGACTCCCTCGAGTGAATATTTTTACTCCCTCGACTCCCTCGAGTGAATATCTTTACTCCCTCGACTCCCTCGAGTGAATATTTTTACTCCCTCGAGTTTATATTTTTACTCCCTCGACTCCTTCAAGTAAGTATTTTTACTCCCTCGACTCCCTCGAGTGAAAATTTTTACTCCCTCGAGTGATATTTTTACTCTTTCGAGTGAATATTTTTACTCCCTCGACTCCCTCGAGTAAGTATTTTTACTCCCTCGACTCCCTCGAGTGAATATTTTTACTCCCTCAACTCCCTCGAGTGAATATTTTTACTCCCTTGACTGCCTCGAGTGAATATCTTTACTCCCTCGACACCCTCGAGTGAATATTTTTACTCCCTCGACTCCCTCGAGTGAATATTTTTACTCCCTCGACTTGCTCGAGTAAGTATTTTTACTCCCTCGAGTTAATATTTTTACTCCCTCGACTCCCTCGAGTTAATATTTTTACTCCCTCGACTCCCTCGAGTGAGTATTTTTACTCCCTCGACTCCCTCGAGTGAATATTTTTACTCCCTCGACTCCCTCGAGTAAGTATTTTTACTCCCTCGACTCCCTCGAGTGAATATTTTTACTCCCTCGACTCCCTCGAGTTAATATTTTTACTCCCTCGACTCCCTCGAGTGAATATTTTTACTCCCTCGACTCCCTGGAGTGAATATTTTTACTCCCTCGAGTTAATATTTTTACTCCCTCGACTCCCTCGAGTGAATATTTTTACTCTTTCGAGTGAATATTTTTACTCCCTCGACCCCCTTGAGTTAATATTTTTACTCCCTCGACTCCCTCGAGTGAATATCTTTACGCCCTCGACTCCCTCGAGTGAATATTTTTACTCCCTCGAGTTAATATTTTTACTCCCTCGACTCCCTCGAGTGAATATTTTTTACTCCCTCGACTCCGTCGAGTTAATATTTTTACTCCCTCGACTCCGTCGAGTAAGTATTTTTACTCCCTCGACTCCCTCGAGTGAAAATTTTTACTCCCTCGACTCCCTCGAGTGAATATTTTTACTCCCTCGACTCCCTCTAGTAATTATTTTTACTCCCTCGACTCCCTCGAGTCCCTCGATGAAGTCAGTCCCATAATACCTAATAACCAAAAACCAACTGTCTCCGTTCAATTCACTTTCCTGTATTTCATCTGACAATGGCAGCGTTCAAATGACTCAACGTTTGGTAGGTACCACAGAGGATCGAGCAGCACAACAGTTGTACAACATTATGTGGTTTGAACGCCATCAATCAGCACTCAGACAAATACCCCGAAGACATGGTAATAACACTAAGCGAGTTGCCTAGCAAAGTTCGACTTTAATACTTTGGAATGTAATTTAATTCATTTAAATTAAATTATGGATGCAAACTTTTAATGCTTGTTGATGTCCAAATGTTACTCTTAAAATATCAATCTCTTTAATAAGGATATTGCATAATAACAATCTTAGAACAATCAAACAAATGCATGGTTACTTTTCTGTCCCGTGCGTAACGGTGAGTCGAAAAAGAAAACATAATGTGAAGCTAATTAAATTCTATTTTCAAATTTAAAAATATAATGGACAGTAAGGAGAATGAATGTAGAACACAAGTGATGGCATATAAAATGAAAATGCTGTCATAAATCGCAGAGAATATCCAATGAAACTGAGATTGTCAAAAGAGCTTTTTGTCTGAGTCCCGTGCGTAACGCTTAATTTTGGCTTATAACTCAAATTTGCAATTGTTTTGAGTGTTTCATTTTATTTAACTATGCACTAATAATTCCCCCCCTAATTTTGACATACTTTTTATTTTATTTGAAAATACATTTTTGCTTAAAAAAGCAGTTTTGTGTACAAATGTCCCATGCGTAACGCTGAGAATCGCCCTGGTGTTTGTGTCGTTGTACCTCTTTTTCATTTCTTAGATGTATTTTTCGCGTACATCCTAATTTTCTCATAATTTTCTACACGCCATATTAGAAATACAGCCACCGTGAGCATACGGAATGGAATCCGATATTTCTAATTGTACCATTGTGTTTACAAAGCATGTACCAATATGTGTGCAAATTATCAGAATTTTCAGAAGTGGTCATGCAACCACCATAGTGCGACTTTCGGTGAAATAACCCGTCACTGAAAGATAAATGAATAGTAAATTTATATGTGAACTACAGAAGCTTTTTTTTAAAACCACGATTACGTAAAATTTGAACTGAACATGACGATTTTATTATTCTATTTTAGATGTATTTAGCGATATTGACCAAAGGAAAGAGGAAAAATAATCCGATAGGTGCTGAGCACCCATGTAGTCGGCGCTTATGTCGTAGAGAGATCTAGAATCCACCCATATTTCTTATTGGATTAGATGAAGAAAGTACAGTTCAACTCAATAAAAGTGGAAAAGTAGATGAAGTTATTGGATCTATTGTCGTGCTCAAAGGGAAAAAAAAATCGATGCGTGAGGGTTCGTAGGTCAATAAAGAAAGAAAAAAAAGTTATTGATAAATTTAGAATGTCATAAGATTCCATTTTATCAAGCGTACACTTAAATTTTATATGAACCACTACCTCATATTTTTGTATATCTACTGTATTGCTGACGTTCAATTTAGTATGTACACTGTTCAGACTCTGGTAAGTACTCAAGCGTTTCTTCTAAACGTATTGAGAAAAGAAATTGTGAGATCGCTTTAAGCAACAATGTTCTGTTAGGTTAATCGTTGTGTATCTCATTCATTCCGCTAAATCCAGTTTCTGCACGAAGTCAAGGTTATGAAGTGGGCTGTGAATTCTTCAGATTGTTCCCAGTGGATCTTATCGAAACAGTGAAATCATTTTACAAATAGTAACAAGCCATACGATAAATAAATGTTGGGCATCATCGAAATCGCAGCGGAAGAGTTTGTATCATAGTCTTTAACATTTGGGGTTAACTACTCATTTTGCCTATACACTGGAATATTTCATAAGACAAAGGGTATCGAAAGAAAACTTAAATTCGGGCAAAGTGGAATAAAATACAAGGCAATATTTGTCTCGCTTACTTGGTTATACAGTCATGTTCCAAATAAATTAGCCACCTGCCTCTAGTGACAGCTCTTTAGGGAAGTTATCCGTAAAAATTTAAATTCTATCGCTAAAGGTAAGAGAGAATGATTTATACAGTATCAGAAAAGCCGTGTACAAGAATACGTACATTACGTAAGCTTGTTTGGTCAAATTAAAATTTGTACAGATGTGACTTGCCTCAAATAGCGCCACTACACCTCTTCTTTAAAAGGCGATGTTCTCAAGACGTGTTTAGGACAATTTACTTTTGAGACGAATTTAGACAACCAAGGAAGGATCACATTTGTGGGAGAATTTTTTTGAATAGTTCGTTTTTGGAAGTTTAGCATCCTTTTTCGGCTTTACTGGCTGAACCTGCGCTCTTTACACAGCGCATCATTCATATATGAGCATGAATCTCCTTGTCATTCCCTACAACGTCTGTACATGTCACTTTACAGACACAAGTGAAAGATGATAAAAATCGGCAAGGGATACCATAAAGGGGAGATTTTTTTCCGATTATTTTTTCAATATCTCACAGTTTGCAAGATTTGAGCCTACTTTCGGTTAGAGTTTCTAATTCATATATGGGCAGTGTTTTCTTTCTTCTTGCATGCAGCATGTAATAAGCAAATACGGCACATTACATACACAATTACGTTGTCAGTGATACATGCTGTTCATTGGGCAAAACACTCCAAACAAGAAAGATTCATCTTGTTAGACTGGAGAAATTGTTATCTTTCGTTTTTCATTATTATTTGACCATGAAACAAAACGCATGAGAGATATACAACTCCTGTATACAAATATGTGGTGTTGGAATGTATAACTCATAGGGTATGATGGTTTACTTTTTAAAAATTTCAACACTTCTAGTATACCCCTAAAAATGTAACAAAGAAATAACGGTCATTTTTTTTTTTATATTCAATTGGAGCTGGACAATCTACACAAAATTTGCAATCGATCAGTGAAAACGTCATCTTGATGAGCCTTTTTTCTGAAAAAGAATTGTCAAAAGAAAATGAATTTTTTTGTGATTTATGTCCCACAGTTATGCCGGCTAAACTAAAGGAGACGGTGATGATGATAAATGAATGAAATAGTGAAATGAAGAAAGTGGGAGGAAACGGGAGAACCCCGAGGAAACCCGCGACCCTATGCACCAGAGGTGAACTCTACCACTGAGCCACCGTGGCCCCGAATTGTCAAGATATTGGCCACAAATATATAAACGCCCACAAACATATAAACCTAGCATTTTAATATATAAATGAGACGTGAGAGTTCGAACCCTGGACCAGAGACACGCTAGCCACTAGACCAACTTCAGCATGGATTTTTGTTTCTTTGATTTAAAAAATGAAATGAAATCTTTAAGTTTTATGCCGGTTGGGCTAAAGGAGACGATCATGAGAAATGAATGAAATGGTGGAATGAAGAAAGTGGGAGGAAACGGAAGAACCCCGAGAAAACCCACGAGCACGATGTTCGTTCATCACAAAGTGTACACGGCGCGAGCTGTGATCAAACCAGGGACCCCAAGCACCGGAGGTGAACGCTCTACCACTGAGCCACCGCGCCCCCACTGTTTCTTCGATAATGAATTGTCTGGATTCTTAACTGACTGGTAGATTTGTTGGTGTACAATGTATGCTTGAAAGGTGATTAATTTGAAATGTATGTTTTTGTTTTTAGACCTTGTAAGCGATTCAGTGAATGTGAACTCATATTGAATATGAGCCTTTTATATAAGACTGAAGAATGATTCATTACTGTAATGATATCATTTTGTGACGCAGTTTGCTTCAGGATATTGTTTGTGTAGGGTGATTGAAGGTATGCTTACTAAGGAACTCGTTGAATTCCGCACTGGACAAAATCTTGTTACTTGCCAATGTTGCACAGTAGCTATTGCGCTATCTCTGATTTTCATATCATTTATGTATTTGCAGATGGCTTTATCGTCTAAACGCTATACTTCAATGTGAATATCATCAGAGTAAAAGAATGAAGCTTTGTTTACCAACATCCTCAGTTAAAGATAAGTGAATGAGGAGTTATCAGCAAAACAGAGCATTGTGTTTTCTAAAGGATTCTATGCTGCTTCAAAACAAGCTTCCAATAATGTGATTTTGTTATATAATATTTGATTTATGTGCACGTGATCCTCGGTTGGATTCCTTGGGGGTACTTGTCTCGGGTACAGTGTTAATTTGGGGGGGGAGTCTCTAAATCTAGGGGATTCGGCTTTCAAGATAGCTATCACAAAAAAAAAAAAAAAATCGTTGCTGATTTTAAAAGGATGGTTCAACGACTTGCTTACATATCTAGCTGCTTTTGTGCTGTAAATTTGTTCTGTTGTAGTAAAACAGTTTAAATATACGTTTTCCGTTCTTTCATTTTATTTATTTTAATAAGCTTAAGCCGCGACGAGTTTGGTAAATACATACACGTAACAACGGCGCCGACTTTCCAAAATTTATGTGGGTGCATATCAACAGCGGGACGTGTTAACCTATATCTTTTCAGGGAAGTCTCGATATTTGAATGATTTATTTATTTTTACGAATACTGTCATAAAAGGCTGTGTTGTGATAAAATAAATATGCCGGTTCTATAAGGATAAATTTGGGCTGCTCTAGCTCAGTCGGTAACATGGCTGACTTATACACAAGAGAAACAGGTTCAAACCCGAGTCCAAACTGAAAAATCTTGTGGGTGCCGGAGAACCCACGTAGTCGGCGCGCATGACACGTAACATGACCACTCCTCCACAGTCTCGCTTTGTTTTCTGTTACCCCTTGGCTTGTAATGGAAAATAATTCCAATCTTCAGTGTTCTTTAGTTTGCAGAGCTTTCGTTAAGTATATTTTGGGGTTTAACGTCTTACAGACAGGCTAAGGGTAGCTTCCCTTAACCCTAGGAACACCAAGGGGTTGGGGTCTCGGAAGCCCACAAATTATTTTTGTTACACTTCCAATTGCATAAAAAATCTGAAAAAAAAATATTGTAAAGCTTGACCCCATTCATCATAAAACGTACTTGCTTAGTTTTTGGTGTTTTTTTTCTATTTATAAATAAATTTACTGTGGGCCTCAGAGCCCCCCCCCCCGGTAGTACTAAGGGGCTATTCAACGCATACGCTGTTACATTCCAGTGTTTTGGCTATTTATTTCATTTTCTTTTGAAAAAAATTGGTATTACAACATGCAGGGACACTCTGAGCTATTACTCTGGTGCAGTATTGCTAATTTCACATTATAAAAATTTAGTATGTACATTTTTTTACTATTTTTCACCACCTAAATATTTTATTTTCTATTAGTTTATACCTTCAAATCTGCCAACACCTAAATATGTCATTTTATTTTACAATCACACACACACACACACACACACACACATATATATATATATATATATATATATATACCTAGTTATATCATAAATATTGTCACAAGTTTGAATGTGAATAACACAGAGTATTAACACCACGGCAATTTATTTTCGTCATGTTTTACATTGATATGTTGTACACCCGACACACCAATCATTTTTCGAAATGTCCCCCCTGGGTCTTGATGCAGGCACGAAGTCTGTCCGGCCACTGGTTAATAGCATTACGCACCAGGTCCATGGGAAAATTGTTCACTGCTCTGGTCAAGGATTGTTTCAGACTGTCGACAGATGGATGCCGTTTATGGCAGACCTTTGCCTGAAGGACTGCCCAAAGTTTGTAGTCCAACGGGTTAAGGTCCGGGCTGCTCGTCCGCAGTGGAAACTACCCCTCGTGTACTTTTACCTGTGAAATTACTTACGCTAGATTGTAGGGTTGTTATTGAAATATTTTTGTATAAAATGTGAATAAAATAGCGTCGTATTTGAGAGAATTGTACGAAAAAAATCTACCCCCCAAGAGTAAATTACTCTTTGCGGGCTTTTTCGTTAGAAATAACTTATACCACATTTTAGTGTTAGTAATTAAATATGTATTTATTAAATATAAACAATATTCCCTGGGTCATTTAAAAAAAAATCTTGCGCGCGGGAAAAAAACACCCGTTGTGGAAGAACACCCGTCCAGAAAGAACCAACTCCAAGATTATTCTACCCCTTCTGGATTTTTTCTTTAAAAAAAAAAAAAAAAAAAAGTTAATTATGGGATTGTTATTGGAATATTGAGTTATGAACAAAACCGTTAAAGCCGTTTTCGAGAAATCGCAAATTTTTATTATTTTTTCCCCTTCAGTAAACTATCCTTGTATTGGGGTGTAAGAAGAAAATTTGTAAAAATTTGGAATCTTATAAAAACCCTAATCACAAAATTTGGTCTCGATATTTTGAACGATATGACCTCTGAGTAAATGTACATTTATATCGAAACTGATGGACAGACATCTAAAAATCCCTTTTTTGGTGTATAAAGGCAATGTAACATGTAAATTGGTTGAAATCTCAAATTTGGTTTCGCCACTTCTATCGTCGCTCAAAAGTAAAAAGGAAAAAGCGAGAGAAAGTGGTGCCTTACTGAAACTAATGTGACCTGAGATCATATGTTAGAAATCTGCTGACCAGAGATGAGTGTTGAAAGCCACCGTGAACTCATCCCTACTTTCTGTATTTGGAACTCACTGAAAGTAAAGCTTTACATTTACTATGAAAAAAGTTAGAAAGATCTATTTAGCTGTCCCTTTTAATAGTCTTTAATTTTATTACATCAAATTGAATGTAAGAATTGTTGCAGAAAGAGTTCTTACTTCCAACCAAACTGTCAACAGCAGGTAGTTCATCTTCAATAGTTGTCATGCATTTAATTAACAGATCTTTGTTTCTGAGAGATTGTTGCAGGTCTTGTTTGCTGTCTTTTGAACTCCTAAAGGTAGGGGTGCTGTAAGAAACTGAAGATAGGGAGGAATAAATTTCGTTTTTGTATTCTATACCTATATCGTTGGTTATTTGGATAAAAAATAAAATCGCAGAATGCCCATCCATGTGTTTTCTTAATCATTCACAGGCACCCAATGGTTTACTTTCCGTCACAAATGACTATAACAATATTATGAGCATTATTTTTTTTACTTTTGTTGATAATCAAAAAAGTATTCCTAATGTACAATAGGCCCAGGGGCGGCGATTCGGCAGTTGCCCTCACTTTTTTCAAGTGACCCCGTAATATATATAGTTTCATTTGGAAATGTAAAGTTTTTGTTTACCGGTTCATAGAAAAAATGGTGCCATATAATATTTGTCGTTGCGTGAGTACACATTGGTTATTTGTCTTCCCGTAGAGTTAAGAAAGCTACAGGAACATATAATGCCTTGCCCCCACTTTTAACGCCCAATCGCCGCCACTGAATAGGCCGATATCTAATCAAATAAGCGTGTCGGCAAAATATTTTTTCTATTAATAGTTCATCTTCCTCGTAATCTTACCAGGAAATATTTGCGACAAATCAAGGCCTTATCTCCGTTATACTAATTCAGAGATAGTTTTATATAAATTATTCTATACAAAAGTTCTAATTTCCACTTAACCGTGACTACTAAGTTACCAATACATAGTGATCAGCATTTCTTCCTCGTAAGTAAATAACTTATTCTTGTTTCTCACTGTTTTTGGCCATATTGCATCGAAGCCTTTCCTTTTAGTACGTTTTTGTATTTTATGCTTTCGTTACATATATATTATTCCCACGGAAAACGTGAGTTGTCACGTTCATTCACACACAAAGGAAATACTGTTAAATCACCACCTTTCTGGAAGATCTAGAGTTTTAATATAAGCCTTTGACAGTTTAATGTGCATTTTCCACAGTTATATTACGTCTTAAATCGGAAGTTCTTTTGTATTGAGAATAAATATTGTGTAATAGGTAACATTGTCACGTGATTTTGAAGATCCGTTGATTTGTTGTACGAATTGTTAGTGGAATAAATGCTACCACTTTTGGGGTGGAATTCTGTGTGACCAAGTGATTGATCGATGTCTCCATTCTTACACCGTTTGTTATGTGAAAGTAAGTTATGTAATTTAGAGGGAAAATGAAGATGACGATGTCAAATGCCACAGAATATTTTTTTTTTCTTTCTTTCTTAATGTTGGCTTGTTGTACACGTTGGAAAATTGCCAGGGAAGCGACCCAAATGAGTAGGATTTTGGCAGAGATCGTTCGTCTCACTCAAGGTCTGGGAAGACCCTGAGAGTTTACTTTTCTCTTTGTTTTCGCTTCAAGAACTTTACAGTTGCGTAATATGCTACTAATACCTTCACTTAAAATGTTTAATATTTGAAATACTTTTTTTTTTTTTTTTTTTTTTAATAGATACTTACATTGATGTCCGTGTTGCTAACATTATGTTAGCACTTAGTACTGTATTGACTAAGGGAAATGTTACGTAATAACTTGGCTAATCTTTAGTCCATTAAGAGTCGTAAGTTAACTGTCAACAAACCGTTCGTAGTAGTGACGTTTTTCTTTAATGTGTTTATTTTGTGGTAATTCAAAAGGAAATGTAATCTATTAGAAAGTGATTATTTGAAATGCTACATCAACAGTTCCTTCATTTTAGTTTTCTTTCTCTTTTCGCACTTTCATACTTTTGAGAGAAAGAAAAGTATGTAGCCGTAGATTTAGTTGAAAGTAACATACCAGTATTCATTAGAGAGAGAATAATTGCAATAATAGTCAGTGCTGAGGATCGAACTCGACATCAAAAGAATAGGGGTCTACACTATCATCCTTTACATCCTGCCTACTCGCCGACCAAGCAACTAGCTTTCATGTCATAATACTACTTTAAAGTTAATATTCCATCGCGAAACGTAATTTAATACAGTAATCTAATTTTTGTTAAGATATGAAACTGTGAGGACGCAAAAGGAGGAAGAGCACCTTCCCTCGGTGGTTATGCGTGCGCCCTCCCCTATATATCCTTTTCGTGTACAGAAAATATCTGCCTCCCACCCCCTCCCAAAAAAAAAAAGTTATCTGCCCTTCTGGTTGCTTCCCTCCAAGAAATTGAAGTTGGCGTCGTCACTAGCACGAAATAAGGTAAAAATCCAATTGAAAAAGTATATATACGTGATAACAAGATGCGAGTGATTTGGAGTTGTATGAGTCAAAATCCTGCACTATGTACACTAGGGTGCAAGAACAATATTAATAGAAAACAGTTTCTGTGGAAATTAAAATCAATTCGACAGGAGAAAATTTTCAGGAAAATTTTATATCAATGGCGATCCGCAACAATGAGAAATCGACTCCATTGCAATTCAGTGGACATACTAACGATCAATTGGCTCAGTGGTAGAGCGTTCACCTCTGGTGCTAGGGGTCTCGGGTTCAAACCCTGCTCCCGCCAAGTGAACTTTGTGGTGGGCAAACACCGTGTGCGTGGGTTTTCTCGGGGTTCTCCCGTTTCCTCCCACTTTCTTCATTCCACCATTTCATTCATTACTCATTATCACCGTCTCCTTTAGCCTAACCGGCATAACCGTGGGACGTAAAACTCAAAATTTCATTTCATTTTCATTTCACTAACGATCAATTAACCTCAACTTGTGGATAGTTCTTCAATAAAGTGAAATGGTTAAGTTACGTTTCGATTCAAGTAATAACTACGTTCAAAAATTCATTTCAAACCATTTTACGTAAAGATAAATTAACACTGTTACAGATAAGTCTTGAAACTATTTTACTCTCGTATTAACCATAAGCGCCAACTCGAACAGAACATTGCGGATGCCCTAGGGGTGCTCACGAATTATAATTTTCGTGACAACCTATTATGAGACGAGCTCCTTCGAGGCTAAGCAGTTAGCGTACGCGCCTTTGGCATAGGAGACCCGGGTTCGATTCCCGGCGGAAGCTCATGTGGTTTGGATTCCACGTTAATCAGTAAGTTAACGTCTCATATAGCCTCACTGCTGAACGGGACGTTGAACTCACTCAACTCAACGACCTATTATGAGACGAGATAGAGAGCTCTGGGACATTCCATGTGAAATCAACAATTGAAATGACAAAATTTGACCTGACGATCGTAGATTTTTGTAAAAATTGGTATACGGCTTTATTACAGTGGGAGATGAAAAAAATCCCAAATATTTCCTTTCTCCTCCTGAAAGTGTCTCCATGCAGGGTGTTCAAAAATTTCAAAAAGGGCACTTTTCAATTAAGGTGATTATTAAAAATTGTCGTAAAATGGTTAATATGCGCACTAGAGACATGCAACAAACACCATTGGAAAGCTTAAAGATTGCTCTACAAGTTGTACTATTTTGAAAGAATCAGTACAATAAAAAATAACACTTCAAAAATTCAAATTTGAATTTTGAATTTCGCACAGAAATGTCCCTGTGAATTTGTTTAGAATTGTCCACACTGTGGTCTCATATGTGTACTAAAACACCGTAAAGTTGCATTTTGGGCACTTAATGGGATCCGATTCAAAATTCAACATAAACCAAACACTGCAAGATATTGGCCATGTGAATATCTGGGTTCAGATCGATAACCATTTGCCTGTAGCTATTTACCTGCAGCATCAAAGAAAGTTATATTCAACTTCGTTTGTTTCTTGTTGTATTAATTTGAATTTACAGAATTATCCATCTTTCAAGTTATATAGAGAGGTATTACGTTTCCGAACAGTACTCAATACAAGTCATTTATAAGAAAAGCCGCATTACTTAGCAGTACTTTTCCATAACTTGTCTATAATACTTCTGCTGAGAGATTTCTAATCTCTCTGAACGTGGACCTACAGTTTATAATAATATACGAAGTCATTATTCTTGTTAATCAGTATGAATGTTTCTAAATTTATATTGGCTACACTAGCTGAACCTGCGCTCTCTACACAGCGCATCCTTCACATATGAGCATGAATCTCCTTGTTATTCCTCACATTTGTACATGTCCCTTTATAAACACAGGTGAAAGACGTCTTCATAAAAATTGGCAAGAGGCACCATAAAGGGGAGATTTTTCCGATTACTTTTTCAATATCTCGCACCGTTTGCAAGATTTGAGCCTACTTCCTGTTGGTGCTTTTAATTCATGTATGATCAGTGTTTTCTTTCTTCTTGCATGCAGTATGTAATAAACAAATACATTACACACAAAATTAATTATAATATCAATGATAGATGGTGTTCATTGGACAATACACTCCAAAAATAAAGTTTCATCTTAGACTGCAGAAATGGTTATCCTTCCTTTTTCATTATTATTTGCCCATGAAACAAACGCCTAAGACATATGTAACCCATATATACAATGGTGTGCTGTTGGAATGTATAACGCGTAGGATATGATGCTTTAGTTTTTTTTTTTTTAATTTCAACGCTTCCAGTGTACCCTAAAAAATGTAATAAAGAAATAATGACCATGTTTTTTTAAGTATTCAGTTAGAACTGGACAATCTACGCAAAATTTCCAATCGAACAGTGAAAACGTCATCTTTCTAGAGATTGTAGTTTCCGAGATTCCATTGTCGAAAGGATTCAACACAAACGTCCACAACATATAGTTTAAAAGAACTCGGAAGATGGAAGCACAATTCACGTGCATTGATTTTAGAGAAGGCTTATTAAAATACAAAAGCTTTGAACAATAATTTTATATCATAAACTTTATGAAAAAGATCTAGTCAACTTATTTATTTAAAGTACACATAGTTTAAAATGTTTGTCTCTGTTAAACGTAAAATCATACATAATCGTAAATGAACGATTTGAAAACCAAAGTTATAGGTTGGAGCTCAGGCGCTTTTAATTGCTATTGTAGCATTTTAATAGGTAGATTGATACATGTTATTTTCATTCCTTTGTTTCAGAATTGCTGTTACAGAACTTATTATGAAGGGGAGGGATATATTTCCCTCTCTTTCACAATATTTGTTTCAAATGTGTTATGAAACACAGTGACGCTGTTCACAATCACTTCACACACTTTCAGCACAAACAAGTAGTTAATAAATTCTTTTTCCTATTTCAATGATGCACTTCCACATCTCTGTAACAGCAATCCTGGAACAAAGGAATGAAAATAACTTGTATCAATGTGGCCAGTATAAATTGAGAAACATCCATACTAACTAACAAGAATAATGACCTGTATTGAGTAATGTTCGAAAACGTAATACCTCTCTGTATAACTTGAAAGATGGATAATTGTGTAAATTCAAATGAATACATCAAGAAACAAATGAAGTTGAATATAAATTTCTTTGATGCTGCAGGTAAATAGCTACAGGCAAATGGTTATCAATCTGAACCGAGATATTCACATGGTCAATATCTTGCAGTGTTTGGTTTATGTTGAATTTTGAATCGGATCCCATTAAGTGCCCAAAATGCAACTTTACGGTGTTTTAGTACACATATGAGACCACAGTGTGGACAATTCTGAACAAATTCACAGGGACATTTCTGTGCGAAATTCAAAATTCAAATTTTAGTTTGAATTTTTGAAGTGTTATTTTTTATTGTACAGATTCTTTCAATATAGTACAACTTGTAGAGCTATCTTTAAACTTTTTAATGGTGTTTGTTGCATGTCTCTAGTATGCATATTAACCATTTTACGACAATTTTTAATAATCACCTTAATTGAAAAATGCCCTTTTTGAAATTTTTGAACACCCTGTATGGGGACAGTTTCAGGAGGAGAAAGGAAATATTTGGAATTTTTTTCATCTCCCATTGTAATAAAGCTGTGTACCATTTTTTTAAATATATATATATAAATCTGATTTGACATAAAATGTCCCCTCTTCCAATGCAAATAATTCCGAGATGAAACATCACTTTTACAACACCTTTTCAAGACTAGGCTGTCATCTCTTGTCTCGTAGGCAAACGTGGGAGCTCGTAGCCATTGGTGATTTCACATGATTCTCCCCGGGGTGAACTTTCAATACACGGTGGTGAAAGTAGCACTGCGAAGTTAAGGAATTTTCATTCAATTTTAAAATGCTTGCAAGAAAACAAGTTAATGCACACACATCAGGTATTAATCAATTCGGAAATCTTAAATTTCATTAAGGAAGCAAATTATTTTTTTCTTTTAATAATTTGTATATGAGGAGCGTCGGAAAGCAATACACAGTTCTTGATAACCTGCTACAGAGCTCTGTCGCCCTTGAAACAATGAGTCACGTATAGAGGATTAGGCAGAGCAAAATCTATCTTGTTGAGTCGCCCCCTTTCTTGTACGCAGCATGCGATCAGTACAGAGCTTAGAGGCTCCAGCCAATTTCCTCTTCTCTCGCACGCCACGAAGAGAGAGAAAACGATTTTTAAATATCACGCTAAAAAATGATTACATTGTACTTAGGCCAGGCGTTGAAAGGGCTGTTCTATGAGAGTATAGGATGCTAGAAAGAACCAGGCCAGAACACATGAACAGAGGGTTATCAAGCATAGCCTGCTTGAAAGTAATACCCTTACTAGTTGCGTGACGCACATAAAAGCACGATGATTTTCTGTCTCTTGTTGTATCACCAAAGTGGACATTCAGGCAGGAGTAGAAATCGTAGTAAGGAGTATACTTAGTGCTGCTATTCAAATCATTTAACAGCCGGCTGTATAATTAGTATTTAGCAGCTGTTTTATGCCAGCTGTGCTAAGACGGTGATGATTAGAAATGAATGAAATGGCGGAATGAAGAAAGTGTGAGGAAACGGGAGAACCCCGAAAAAGCAACGCACACGGTGTTTATCCACCACAAGTCTCACTTGGCGTGAGCTGGAACCGAACGAAGGGCCCCATACACCAGAGATAACGCTCTACCAGTGAGCCACCGTGGCCCTTGTAAGTTGATTAGTAGGCTATTAACGTTATTACTGTATGATTATATATTGTTGCTGTTATTTACTTATTCCAATAATACTAGTAACAGTGATTAGAATTAAGACATACACCATGCTGTACACTTTGTATATTTATTTATTCTCAGAAATAGTACTAGCGAATTATTACTTTTTCGAAAGTGCTGAATTTAAGAGGTTAGAAATAGCTTAAACAACTGGTTTTAGGAACCTAAAAATTTTTAACAACTTGTTCTGATAAGCCGAATAAATTACACCAGTGGCAGTAAATTCTAGGATGTATTGTGTAGATATAATACAGCCTTGTGAAAACAGATCGTTGCGTATAGTGTATTTGGAGATAGAACGAGAAACGTGTAATAGCAAACTGATCGGTCAGTTTTCTGAAGAGCATAATCATTTGGTATGGAAACAACATTACTAAAACAGTAGTAAAAATATCTGATCATACTTTGAAATAATAAGTTACGAAATCATGACAGCTGAATCGTGTTGGAGTAAAGGCGAACCTTCAGCGAGTATAGATGGATAGATAGATAGATATTATATATATTTTTGAAATCGATAAATTTTGAAAATCTTCGTTTCCTGAATTAACCTATAAAGTAAAGTAGTTGTTTGACACGAAGATAACAGAGAAAGAGCACTAAAATTCAAAAAATAGAAAACAACTTAGACGAATTTTTGTGATCAGTTGCAGTTTACCGGTATTTGATGAACTAAATTTCAACTTTGACTGTTATATCGCTGCAGTTTCCAAAAGTCGTAGTATTTTGTGTGTGTCAGTGCAAAAATATTATGGATAATAGTAGTGCTTTGGTGTTATTTTTCAAACAATTATGTGTAACATACATTATTATTATTTTTTTTTTCAGGTTATTCAACATCAACCTGTGAAATATGAGATCTTCCCCCTCTCACCGTTATCAACGCACAGACTAAGTAAGTGTTACATTGCAGTACAGTTTTAGAAGTTCAATTCATAGTAAGTCCTAAAAAGTGAGATTTTTAAATCAGGTACGCATCCTTGCAATGTCGGCGCATTTTACGCTTGTAAATTATAACTGTAAGTATAGGAAGTCGTATAGAACTGTAATATGATTTTAAACTATTGGATGTGTATTAAAAAAAAAATACTATGGTAAAAATAAGTTTAAGTAATACTTCCTGAAAAATAGGAAATTTTCACTTTCCAGGTAGCAAAGACTTGTAAGTACGATTGGACTTTCAAAGAAATTATTGAAAGTAAAAAACAAAAACAAATTCAAGAATAAACACAAGTGAAAGGCCAAACAAAATATTTAAACGGGTAGCAAAATAAACAGGGGGAGGCACAACTAATAGAGGCTTGTTCAAATTAAATTGTTGCTCAGTACTCATAATCATAGTAATATCACTATTCCAAAACGATGATGGATAAGGCTGTTTTACCTTCTCAATTTATTCCGTGAGTTAAACCTTGAATTTTGTTATAGAAAAAAAAAATAGATAATTCATATGCCAGGAGGTCTCCCTCCGTGCAGGTTATTTATTCATAATCAATATAAAAATGTTTACTAGTATTTCTTGTATATTTGTAAAAAGAAAATAAAGATGCATCTCACTTTTATTTCTACCGAAAGATACAATCTATTTAAGTTAATGGCAGTTATCTATTTCACTACTGTAATTATCTTGGTGTTAATTTATGTTTCAGAAATTAAGTAATTTAAATTCATAAAACATAACACACACTTTAAATTTTAAAATTACGAAACAGAACGACCATTATGTCCGTCTGTCTATCAACAGGTATTAGAACAAAAATTGTAAAAGATAGCGAGACACTGTTTCTGGAATCAATTCAGCGTCCCAAAAATAGGCATCATAGCCACAGTTAATCCTGTTTCTAAACTGAAAGTTTCAGAAATAAATCATTTTCGGTTTCAGCGTTGATCACGATGGATCAATGGTAATAATCAGCGAGACACCGTATTTTGGAGTCATTTCGGCGTCCCAAGAAGAAATTCTATCTCTAGTCTTATTGCACTAATAAAACCGGAAGTAGTAGAAATTTAATAAAAGTTTCCATATTTATATTGGTGATTGGAGATCTGTGTCCCTTTTCATCACCGAGGCTATATGAGACTGACACATTTTAAGGTGAAATCCGAACCACTATAAAACGTTGAAGTTTCAAGACTCGTTGGAAATCGAACCCAGGACTCCGTGCACCAAAGGCGCATGCCATTAAATAAGCGTGGAGAGCGAACTCTGTGGAGCAAAAACGATAAGAGATGGCGAGAAATGGCTTTTTGGTATAGATTCAGCATATATATATATATATAGTATGCCCATTTAATATGTATAAAGCAAAACTTGACTGAATATAAACTATTTTTTCACTGTTTAGGCAGTTTACAAGTCAAGTTTTTACTATGATTACTATTTAACTAGTTACTAATAACGTTGCTATCTTTGATTATTGAGTTTCGTACATCTTTGTTAGGGTCCAAATACGTGCCATACGCTGTTAGGGTCATCTGTATCCAAATTGAGATTAAAATTTTGATCAAAATATAAAACGATTTGTAAGAAATAGAAATATCACGAAAACTACATAAATGCGATAGTAAAATACAGTGCTTTTTTTTTCAGTCGAAGCTGAAAGAGATCGACCTATTATCGGCAGTTGTAGCTCTTGACGGTAAATAACAGAGCAGCTCTCTCGGTTAACCGTTAGTGGGAAAAAATGAGTTTAATTACGAGGTGCACACCAAAAAGTACATGACGTTTTGTTCTATAATCCACATTTTTGTCATTTGAAGAAAGCAATTGCGGCGTCAGAGACCTCCATCCTTCGTCTCTAAACAGTGCAGGTTTTGTTTATTAGGTGGCAGCAGTTGAGTCACAATGCCCGAATAAGATGTGTTTCTGATACTACCCGGGGACACGGAATTTTCGGTTGAAGAGCAACGGGTAATTGTGAAATTTCTCACCGCAGCTGGACGTTGTGCAGCCGATATTCATCACCAATTAGAGAATGTGGGTGTGAGAGTTCAAAGCAAGGCGAACGAGTGTGAAGGATTAGCAGAGCTCTGAACTTCCAAAAATATGACCTGTGTTGAAAATTGCATCGTGGAAGATAGGCGTGTCTCTATGAGAAGATTTATGTTGCACTGGGACTAACAATGGGAACAGTAGAATGAACAGTTACAAACGAACTGGACCTAAAGAAAGTTTCTTCTCGTTGGGTTTCAGATAAATGCTTAATGACGATCAAAATGAACCGAGGGTTCGATCAAGTGTTGCAGATTTGACACGCTTCAGAAGAGAGGGGCTCAGTTTCTTCGAATGTATTGACAATGGATGAATCAGAGATTCCAGTATTCAACGCAGAAACCAAAGGGCAGTCGCTGCAGTGGAAACACTCAGATTCCACATCTTAAGAAATGCCATCAAGTGAGATGCAATGAGAAGGTGCTGTACGCTGTCTTCTGGTATTTCCAGGAAGTGATGTTGTCCCACCCTGTTCCGAAAGATCATATAATTACGGGCAAGTATCTTTTGGATACAGCATTTTTACTAAAATTGACTGAAAAATGACTACAAATATCAAATAGGAATTTCCTCCTCCATATGAACAGTGCAACGCCACATCGTGTTAATGTTGTAATTTCATTCTTCGTTGACCACGGTACTGAACTTTGCCACACCGACTCTACTTATCAAATTTAGCCCCAAGTGACTTCTGGTTGTTTCCAAGCTTCAAGAATTCTCCTCGTAGATTCCATCTTACCAATAGATCATCCCTGGAAAATGCTATTTTCTAGTATCTGAAACATGCCCTGAAAGATGACTATGCCATATGCTACACAAAATGGACGGAGCGATGGGAACTGCGTATCAATAAAGAGGGATAATTTGTTGAGAAGTAGACACAAGTTAGTTATAAACAGACACTTGTATTTCCTTGTTCTTGGAAATTAGAATGAAACTATACGTACTTTTGGTGTGCACCTTGTCTCATATAAAGAATTTCAATTACATATTATTAGTATTTGTGTGTTCGAGTTCCAAAGAGAGATGATTTAAAATGTTATTAGATAAAGAAAAACAGGAATGCTACTACTTACTTTCAGCGGTACCGTACTACTTATGGATCCGAACTGCGTTGGTAGCCAACTGTCGATGCTTATACACCGTACTTTCGCCTTGAGTCGAAGAAAAAACGAAAAAACTTATAGTTCATAGAAATGACAAAAATATTAATTAGGATTTTGAATCTGTAAGGACTCAAAAAAGAAGTAAACTCTTTCGGACTTAGCAAAACATTTATTTCAAAGTAAATACAAAAGTAAATATTTCTCAAATCAGTTAATTTTTGTAATGGTTAGTAAGGATCTTCGAAGATATACCGCCATCCCGAATTAATACTAGTTATAATAAAAGAACTTCATAAAAATTTAAGAATAAATTTATAAAATTCTTTTAGTAGTTTCAATAATAAGTCGCAATAAATTTGCTTAAAAATTCATTTAGAGGATTTTTATAAAATTACTACCGTATTAATCAATAGTATAAATTTGTCTTAGTAGTAAGGTACTACGTATAAATGTAGTGGAATATATGTTCTTTTGTGGGTGTATATGTATCTGAAAATGTATTCCTTCTTTTTCCGTTTTTCAGATATTGTGAAACGAAAAGTATTGGTGCTTGACTTGGATGAGACACTTATACACTCTCATCACGATGGGGTTGTTCGCCAAACCGTCAAACCAGGAACGCCACCAGACTTCGTTCTTAAAGTTACAATAGACAGACATCCAGTGAGGTTTTTCGTTCATAAAAGGCCTCATGTTGATTTCTTCTTAGACATTGTAAGTTAAAAATTCAGTTCGTATTAAACCTTCGTTTTATGCATGTTTCTTGCATGGGACCTCCAGTTCTTAAATTATTTCCGTTTAAGGTTCAACATTGAAATGGTAATATCAAGATACCACCAATTCCTACACATGTATGCAATAAATTCTATAATAATATCGTTTAATGGGTAAAAAGTGTCCAAATATGAGAGACATACCAATCGGTACATGTCATAGAGATTCCCTTCTCGCTAGTTTAGTGGCTAGCTCGTGTGTTTTTAGTGTCCCAGGTTCGATCCCTAGTGAGAGAGCACAAAAGTTTTAATTTAGTAGTCATTCACTTGCACTAATCGTCTTTAGTCTAAAGGGCACAACCGTGGAACGTTAAATTACAAGATGGACCATAATTATGTGTATGATCTTTGACTGAATAGTTTTTTTGTAATTCTGGACAAAAGTTTCGATATGGCAACACTGCAGTAACCTGAGAATGGGGATAACGGTCACTGGACTTAGAACAGATAGAGCACTGCCACACTATGCCATGCTAGTGCGAGATTGGCTGAACGAAACTATTTCCGAACGCTGGATCGGTCGATATGGGTCTGTGGAGTGGCCAGCTCGATCTCCTGATATGAAACCACTTGGCTTTTTTGTATGAGATGTTTTAAAGGACAAAGTGTATCAACATCACATACGCAGTTTGGCTATACTACAGGAAGCTATTACAGAATAATTCCACTGAATACCAGTACGGGCATGTCAAGCTGCTTGTAACAACGTTGCTCTTTGTCTCCAGACTGGTATCGATTTGGGTGGTGCATTGTGGATCATACCATTGAGAACAGAGATTAAAATTCTTGAAAAAAAAGGTATGAAAGCAATGTGTTTATATTCAAGTTATGTTATTAGTTTCTTTACCGAGTTTTTGAAACATGATATATGTAATTATGGGCCATCCTGTAAAATATTTCATTTTATTTTTCTGATTCTGCTAACAACATAATACGAGTGTATATCCATAATGATTATCGAGAAAAGCGAATATTAATGACGTTAAAAAGTATATGGTTCGCTGCCAATAATAACTGATGGTTCTTAGTCTGCTGGTACAGATTTATTTGTGCAGTGTATATATATATATATATATATATATATATATATATATATAAAAGGTATAACACATTTATCTCTTATTGTATGTCTTCCTCTAACGGTGACACGCATTCCGAATAGTGAGTCCATATACTATTTGTAAAGTAAACAAGTGAAAATGGCGTATTACGTCATAACAGAAAAATTCGAATCGTGGAATATTTACGACAGATCGATCATTTCGTGCCTAAGTTGTCAATATATGCTGTTCCTGACGTGCGGCACGAGGGGCGATGTCACAATGAATGAACGATAATCTAAATGAGAGTTGGTATTTGTCTCATTAAAGTTATCTAACGAAAACGTAAATTAGCGTGGATCATGAACACCTCAAACATCGATAAAACAACTTAAAGAAATATAACTTCTAATAGTTTAAATGAAAAGAGGGAAAGAAATGCCGATTGAAACCCTCCTAGTATCCATTCTTAAGGCTCGAGTGACTTATACGGAGACACAACTGTCTACTTGGTTTGGCAAGGGTAGAGTCTTCCCAGTTGGTTTAGTGGTTAGTTCATGCACCTTTGGTACATAATGTCCTATGTTCGATTCCCGATGGGACAGCATTACACAATTTGAACGCATTACAATAGTTCGAATTCCACCTTAAACTTTAGTCTTACATCTCATATAGCCACGGTGTTGAAAGGGAACCTAAACTTCAACAAACAGATAGCACCCCTCATGAAACAACCTCGTTGATTTCCGTTTCGGATCCCTTGGGAAGAGTTGTCATTTCCTTTAAGTCTGATGCTTTTACCAGAAGCAGCACAATGTCACATCTGTTGTGATCAGTTTCTGTACGCCATAGTTGGAGGTGCTCACCTTGAAGAGTCATACTCTCATTGTCTTAACCTCTAAATAAAAATCTCAAGTTTAGACTTCGATACAGGAGACTTCGCTTCCTTTCCACAAGATTTTGGGAACGTGATACATTCAGTAGTCGTCTACGAAAACCTCAATTATATCTCGTATTAGTACAATTAAGTTTCTTGCAGCTAGTAATGACGTTCTTTCAGTTAATTACCCAGTGCGAAATTTTGTAGTACTGAATCATGGTTGGTTGGTTCGTTGGACTGGATTTCAGTGTCCCTTTCAGTACCGAGGCCATGTGAGACATGTACTTACAACTTAAAGCAGAATTCGAATCTTGAAGTACTTTTATCTTAAATAAAAGTAAAATCTGATCAAAGTGAATCACTTTTGATAAATAATAGTGTTACAGGTTCACTACCTTGATGTGTCTGATGAAGGCAACGATACATTGCCGAGACCGATACTGTTATGCAGTAAAAATGATTTACTTTGGGCAGACTTTACTTTTATTTAAGGCAACGCAATTTCAAAGCTAGAATGAACAGTATTAGTACGAAATTATGTTTCTGTTTGTGAAGCCGGCTTGACATACATGTACGTTTATTAATGTAGTATTTGAGGAAGCGACAATAAAGTTTTGTATTTGATAATAACCTGAAGGAGGCACAAAGGAAGACATGGAATGGAAAAAATATATATTACGGACAATTTGTCCTTGGTTGCATTGGTATTCCTTTGTGTAAAATCCATGAGCTTCAACTTTCCCGTTCCGCAGTTACATTGATGTGGCAACGTTGGGCAAAATTCTCTCCAGCAATCTCCACAATACTAGCAGGCGACTCGCCAAACCTGCACAGTATTTCAAAATAGACTTGGAATTGTACTAAGATTGTAGCTCTAGACCAGTGTTTTCCAGCTAATGCTCTATGACGCTACAGTTCGCTTAAATCTTGGATCCATAATTGCGTGTGCAATATCAGCAACACTTGCTCTTTTTCGTCATTCATCGGCCAGTTACAACGTTTTGTTTCATAAACATTAGCTTGACACATGTTCTGTAATTCTGTTTTCGTTTTTATTTTATTTATTTATTTTTACGAAATTTTATGAAAAACAAACAAATGGAAAATATTTAAATCAACATAAAATGGTAACATTAAATAAAAACATAATGGAATAAATATATTCTTACAGTAGGAATACTTCTTCTAGTTCTCTGCCTTTGGTATTGTACCCTGAATTGAGGTGACATTCCCTCTTAGAACTGCCATACTTATTATTTGTATGAGGAAGATGCTTGCTTTGTCATCGCCAGATAACTGCGTGATCCGTCTGCCTATTTCTTTTTTAAAGTTAATACCTTCGGTGCCCCACGTACCACTGGATTCAATAGCGATAGTTACAAAATGATATTTCTCCGCAAGATTACTGTATTTTCTCCCTTTTTCCGTTTCATTTCGGCTGGGTATATTTCCCGCCTGAATCGAAGAACATGGAAGATTGGAAGGAGCGAACGTATCTGAACATGTAAAGTCCCAAATTAGCGCTTTAACTTTTTTCCACGGTAACATTCATATCCCATCTGGTCTTTTTCCATCTGTTCTGCTACATCCAATGGGTTCTTTTATTGGAGGTATGCCGGTTGAGATTAGTGCTCTCATATTTTTTTTTTTTTTTAATGAATAAGAAATGAAAATATATTTTTAATTATTTTTTATACTTTTTTAAAAGTTTTTTACTGAATTTTGTTTCTTGTGATTTTAGGTTTCACAATGGTATGAGCTAGTGGTATTCACAGCGAGTATGGAAATCTATGGTGCGGCAGTTGCAGACAAATTAGACAACAATCGGGGAATCCTTAGGAGGCGATACTACAGACAACATTGTACCCCGGATTTAGGAAGCTATACGAAAGACTTGTCCGCCATAAATAATGACCTTGCAAGTATATTTATTTTGGATAATTCACCAGGTGCATACAGAGCTTATCCAGGTTAGTTGGTGTGTTGACGTGATTTGTTAAGTGTGAAATATGATTTGAACTAGATTTAACTCAGCAATGAATTTATTTCCAGTTGCATTAATTTGTAAGGTGGCACATAATTTAAAGAATACATTTGCATTTTAAACAAACATTCAAAAACTTGTTTAATTCATAATCTAAATAGGTACTGATATATGACACCACTTGTCATCAAATCATATTCATTATAAGTCCCAATATTTAAGACTACTAAAGGAACTAAAGATGAAATGTTGAAAATTGAATAGCATAGACAACGAACAAGATAATTAAGCATCAATATATTTTTTTCGTCAAAACGTGTTCAAAGACTTTTTTTTCTTCTTCTTTCTTCACGAATCAAACTGATGTTCAAATGAACCTGGGTTAAATTTTATTAGGTTCCAGCAAAAGTTCTACCCGTTTCTGTTGTGCAGATAAAGTAAAAACAACACGAATCAATTTTCACACTTCGTATCATCAAGAATTTTCTCAGCGAAGGAGTTCTACAATGCGCGGAAAAGAGTTGGTCTGTAGGGACCAAGTCGAGGGAGTAGTGAAGATGATGTCAAACCTCATAACTAAAGTCCATTCATGTCTGACGTGTCATGCCAGCCACATAAAGGCTATTGTTATGTCGGGTGATTACTTCCTGACGATTGACAAGGCATGGTACTTCGATCGCAGTCTGTCCGGCAGTTGACAGTGAGCTTCCCAGCGAATTATTCCCTTCACACCGCACCACACACTTAACACTTTCTTGGGACAAAGCTCAGGGAAAAGGTACTGGGTACCGGGAGTGTCAGGGAAAAGAAATCAGTTTCTGATGTGTTCTTTCTCGGTCTCCACTTCACCTACATTCCACTCTATCCCCATACAAGCTCATCGTCCATACTTAGTGCCCGTTGCTGCTGTAAGGTGTCCTCAGTTACGTGAGAATCATTTCTTATATCATCACTTCGTGTTAACAGCTGTTCCCTTGGAAAAATTTGAAGAAAGCAGGATTATCCGAAAACCAATTTAGTTTAAGTATCACTTGTTATTACCCACACTTAATCATTTTTGGATTTATTTATTTATTTATTTCCTGGTGTGGAAATTTCAATTATTAATGATGGCACTGTTTCGGTAGTACGTCTTTATGAAAATTGTTAAGAAATGGCCACATTTTTTATCTTTCTTAAAGAATTACTATTAAAAAAGAAAATAAAAACAGCAACATTCTTAATTGAAATTTCCACAGCCGAGAAAAAAAAAAAATACAGAATCGAATAAATCTGGGTAACAAGTATTACTGAAACCAAGGTGCTTTCCTTGTGGACCTGTTTCTTACAAATTTTGTAGTTTTCGTGGAAAACAACTCTTTAAAATAAATATAAAATGAAGCAATAAGAAGTGGTGGTTAAAATAATATAGAAATAACCGATATTGCGCACAAAATACAGAGGGGAGTTTACTGTTTGTGATACCTATCCTTCAAGTAAATCTTGGTCATAGTTAATTGCTATTTTAATCACCGTACAAGTTTATAAACTTTACATTAGCTTAGTGTTTAATGAAAGGAAGTTGGTTCTAAATTAAACTTACTAGAACCAGCCATACTAACTAGTACGTATTCGTAAGTTCGTATATTCGTACAGAGTAAGTGCTGTGTATATACTTACAAAGCAAGTATTGTTTTGGGAGAGCAGTCTCGGGAGAGTTAACGTCTAATAGTGAGAATGTGCGGCTGGGCTGGGAATAGAACCAAGTCTTTGGCTTGCATACTGGTACATTAACTAAGTAGTAACATATAGTAAAAATTGTGTTGAAAACATCAAATGTTACCTAAATTTGTGGGGCGTAAATAGACTTGAAATATCTAGAATGTCTGTTAAAATAATACAATTTCGCTTCTTTAAATAATAAAGTTTGTATAATCACTTGTAAGATGTCCAAATTTTTTGCCTTGTACATCTTTTGTCTTTCATTCGTTCTCTTTTAACTTCATTTCTTTTTATGCTTGCAGATAATGCAATACCTATAAAATCTTGGTTCAGTGACCCAATGGACACTGCACTACTTAATCTACTGCCCGTGTTGGATGCATTACGCTTCACTCAAGACGTGAGAAGTGTTCTCAGTCGTAACTTACATTTGCATCGGCTGTGGTAGCACAGCTTTATTGGTAAGTATTGTCTTTTATGTATGTATATAATATGTATGTATGTATATGTGTGTGTATGTATGTATGTATGTGGCTTCCAAATTCTTGATAACTAGCAGAATATCAATTTTTCGCATTGAAAGAATAAGATTTATGAAAAATATTTGAATGGTATATGTATAATTTGTCGTTTCATGTTTCATTTCATTAGAATTATGTAAACCCTTACGCAGTTGCTCCTACTGCTCTTACAGGGTAACTAAGAAAGTTGTTGACTGTTGGCGTCCAAAACAGATAGGTAGTCAGTATTAGGTCTCAAAGATCTCCATCAGCATCCAGCACCCTTTGCCAGCGTTCCTGCAGCTGCACAATGTTGTGATAAAATTTGGGAGTCGTGGACGCAAAGAAGTCCCTAATTAAATGCCGCAGATCTGCCTCATTGCCACATGTGGTCACGCATTAACCAACGTTGACTGCTCCTGCTGCAATGTATGTTACACCCGTTGCAACTGCTGCAAGTGTACATCCACTGCGATTGTGGTGCCTGGTGGTGAGAGTTGGCACCATCAAGCATAGGGCATGATCTTGCATGGGTGCAGAGGTTGTCTTGAGGTGTGAGGGACAGGGTCATGTGCTGACAATCAGTGTTTGGAACGCTTGGAATGGTCATACTGAGCCCACTTTTCGTCACTCAATGATGAAAATTCCAACTATAGTGCGGGTTAGGCTTAACTTGTACAATGGACAATTACTAAATTGTATATGTGTAATTACAACTCAATCTTTGATCATATCACACATTTAATTATTGCCAAATAACACTTCTACAAGCACTAAACTCTCTCTTAAATTGAGGATCACTTATTCCGTCATGTTATCATAAATTACTCAGCTCCTAACACCTAAACTTATTAGCTATTACATTCTTAATTATCCATAAACAACATGCTAACATAATTCTTCTTCTTCTTTTAAACATCACATACTTGGCGTTAAAAACTTAAGTTTCTCGTTGCCAACCATTTCATTTCCCTACACTCATGAGCACTCGTTCATGTAGGATATGTTACAATGCCGAGATTGCAACGAGAAACAGACTATTACTCGTCGCTGACAATGTGTGGGGTACCTACTTGTTCATCTTGTAGAGCTTGCCTATGCGATGTAGATGAAGTCACTTGTTAGAACGTTTAGGACTAACAGAGTGAATAGTGTATTAATTGGAAAAGTATCTTACAAAAGTTTTGAATTTACCGAAAACAAAGTAGGAAGGTAGTATTACGGAAGCTTTTGGAGGTACGTAATAAAAATCCACAGAATTGACCTAGTGTGAAATTTAACCAGCGGGTTCCGTAAGTCGTAGAATGAGTGAGTGGTTTTTCTTTGCTAAGTTAGCTTTCACTTCGATGATTGCACTCAAATGTGTGCGAACACCGTACGAAACTCGTTGGTAAAATGAAAACTAAAATATTATATTGTCCAGCTTTTCTGTCTCTCTTATTGTATGTTTATGTGCAAATAATTATTTATATTGAATATTAACAGTAACAATAAAGTTATAAAAATGAAAACCGATATCCTGGAAACGGATACGACAAAATCGTGCGTTCAAGAAAGAGAAACACCCACGTTTCGCGTAAGAAATAATGTGTTCTAGTTAGATTAACGTGATCTTTCAAGGTGTCTAATTCGTATTCAGAATACTGCGCCATACATTCTCTTTTACAACCTATATCAGTCAAGAAAACAGTGTATTTTGTGAGCAACCTGAACATAAAAATGTATTATTATTATTATTATTATTATTATTATTATTATTATTATTATTATTATTATTATTATTATTAAAGATGATGATGATGATTGCATCGTACAGGTAAATTTTGTAGATTTCAAGGGAATTACATATTTCATGGTATATATGGCGATCTCCAGTGTCTTTCAGGTTCCGTTGGTACAGAATATTCCATAACATGAGTCACACGCACACCATCACTTTTCTGGGAGCACCTGCAGATACACCGTATCAATGCAAATTAGTATCCGACCAGTATGGGATTTCTTGCGTGTTCATCTCATCTGGAGCATAAAAGTTTATTCCATCAGCGCATAGCGGCAGTTTTGCCGCATTTCCTCTTTGGGCAGCTCTACAAATTCTCTACGATAATCTCCAGAAAGGTATTGGTGGTAGGTGACTCAGTGGTAGAGCGTTCACCTCAGGTGCTGGGGGTCCCTGATTCGATCCTCGCTCGCGCCAAGTAAACTTTGTGCTGGACAAACACCGTGTGCGTGGGTTTCCTCGGGGTTCTCCCGCTTTCTTCATTCCACCATTTCATTCATTTCTCATCATCACTGTCTTCTGTAGCCTAGCCGGCATAATCGTAGGATGTAAAACTCATAGATACGTGCCACTTATTAAGGATAAATGCGCATAATGGACCAGTTTCATGGGCTTGTGCTGCGAATACTTCGCTTACGACCTTTTCTGAATCTGACAGGAAGTTGGAATTTGCCTCTCTCTCTCTCTCTCTCTCTCTCTCTCTCTCTATATATATATATATATATATATATATATATATATATATATATATATATATATATATTTAATATTGTGTGTTTGTATGTGTGTGTATGTATGTGTATATATAAAAGTACGAATATTGTGCAAGTTTTCGTGTGATATTTAGTTGCTAAATAAAATCCTTGGTGATTCTTGAAAAGAATGGTATGTAACTAATGAAATGTGGTCATAAGATTGATCGGTTTTACTTCATTGTATTTACATTGTAGTGAAGTTCTAAATCAATCTAAAAATAACGCCTTCCTCAAGCCAAAAATATACGGGTAATCTTGGTTTCGTATATTTTAGGATTCGCAGGAAGTACAGTGTGAAACCTAGCAACTTAAATGTCATTCGTCACATTGCTGAGGTGATAGAAATTTTCCTTATCTAAAGAGTACGTAACTTTAAAATGTATACTTAACCTATCACACACAGTGGGATGAGACATTTTCTGTGACTCAGGTATTCGGAAGTTGGTTCTACGTCTTCACAAACACATGAATAATGGTTTGCAAATCTCGTACTTTTTTAAACATTCGAACACCCCGCGTATCAATGAGCACACATGACAGAGAATAGAACACAGACTCAAGAGAAAAAATGTGTAAGTTGTTTGGACTAAGGTTGGGTATTACAGTAGACATTCGAGGTGAGTCGGAAATTCATGGTCTGATATTTTCTTTCGGTAGTTCATTGAGTACAGAAAATTATAGAAATTTTAATATAAAAGGAGTCAGTAAGTTTCTTCTCTCTCTTTTCATATTGTGAAACTGTGATATTTCCAAGTATAGAATATTTGGAAATGTGCATTAGTTGAGTATTTTTAAAATCAATATAACAAAAAGAAAGAAAAAGAAAATAAAAATCATTACATTAGTTCTTTTCGGACCGGAAAGCAGATTCCTAGCTAACAGTTTTGCTTTGCGTTTGTAATTTAAATTTTAAATAAACTTTTAACTCTCTTCTTACTTTAATTTTATCTTAACTTTGATGCTAAATACCATTGCGTTTTACCAATTCACTTCATTTTCTGGAATGCTGTAAGTCTGACATATATCCAGCAGATGTAATCCATAGATACCTAGTTATTTCATAAATATTTGTCAGAGTTTTTGACCGCTGTTTGACCATACTGGGTATGAGGTGAGTATTGCCATCTGAGTGTCGTATTCGAAGTGAACCACTGAGCTATTCATTTCACGGTGAGACTCGTGGCAGTGGAAACGTGTAACGATGAAGTGAGGCAATTACAAGAATTATGTTGCAGCCATAGTGCTGCATAAGGTGGGCGTGCCTCTACCACGGATTTTCGCCACCCTGAAACCCTTGCAGATCAGTGAACGATTTGTCTACAGCACCATTCAGCGTTACAGTGGAACGGGAAATGTGAATGACTGGCAGCGTAGTAGAATCAGATTGTAGAGTCAGTCATATGACTTGAAATTGTAGTCATATGACTTGAGCCTCTGTGATTTCTGGTTTTGAGATTGCTAAAAAGAGACTTGTATTCTATGAAACGTGGCACTACTAATAATCTCAGGGACTGTATATCACAATATTAATGGCTGCACTTTCAGAAATGAGTCAACGTGCTGCATGGGCTGTAAAGTAAAAGACTTCACATCTGCATTGAGGACCATAGATCGCAGATTGAAGAGCGCATTTATCTTATTTCTACTTTTGTGGTACTGATAATTTAGTTATTGAACCCATAACAGAATGATTCTGATCTTACATCAGAACTATTTTTTTTTTTTTTCAACTCCCTTGAGTTCTTGCAGGACTAGCAACTCAAGCTTTTGTTTCTTTGAGTACGTAACGTATAGGGTTTGTCAATAAGAACGTCAGAACTGTTCTGGCAACACTGGCAGGATTAGCGAGATTAAGTTGTGAAAATTGTGTCCAGTTGTCTGTGAAAAATTGGAATGAAGATACAATTCAACAACGCATACAAATTATTCTAATTTACCATCAAAATAATACCTAGGTAAGACAGAACTGGACGCGTTTTGTCGAGAAATGATGATGCGAACTGGCCCAGATCATGTGATGTCTTCCCCGTAAATTATATTCTATAAAGTTATCCTAGGTCTTTGAAAATATGCCACGAACAGTTTGTGAATTGAAGGAGAATATCAAACGCCTCATCGCAATACTTATCTAAATTGGATTGTCAAAATACATTCTACCCACCAAAGTAGAATGGGACATTTGAACGATGTTATCTTCAAAACATAATGTCATTTATTGCTTTTTAGAATAAAACAAAATTTAAGTATCACTTGCAGTTACCACTCTATCTTATTTTAATAAAGTTCTATATCTAAAGTTGAAACAAAGATGAACAAATTCGTAAGTTATAAATGAAGATGAATGGACACATGGAACTAAAATACAATAACGAAGCATGTAATAAATATCAGATTGTTTGATTGTGTAAATAACCGGGGTTCCCACCGACTGGAAAACTTAGAAGTCAGGAAATTCAATTTCCTCGTAAAAGGTCCTGGAAAGGTTAGGAATATTAAGTGCCCTAAATTGTTTTACTTCCCAGAACCATATCCCTGTTCACTTACTCGGCTGTTTGGTAGGGGATATTTTATAAAATAAATTAGTTCCTTTTTACAAAACTTCTCTATCTACACATACATTATATATGGTATTTGTGCATACTGTTTACCCATTCGGCTGAGACCTCTAGTTGGCAGAGTGCCAAGGAGAGTCTATCTTAATGAAAGGAATGGTCTGTAAAAGAAAAAGAAAAGGAAGGAAGGCGTTGGTTATTCGGGTCAGCGGTAAAGGTATTTTTTGCAGTGTTACCAACCCGGCGCAGTAAATCTATAGCTGATAAGATTTTATAAATTATGAGAATGAAATCAAAGTGGGCCTATGGCACTGAAAGCACGGTAACCGATTATTATTGTCCGTAGGGCATGACTGGGGATCTACGGTGCAAGATGAACAGAAAAATAGAGGAATCCAAAATTTGGAGGAGAGGATAAGCACAATACTTTGCCTTGACGGTATTGGCTTCATCATAATAAAATAACAAAACGACGCGCGTACACACACACGCACATGCAAGCATAACCACGAAACAGGTAAGAAAAATAACTAGAAAAATACAGTAAACTGCACACGCACAAGCGTATGTGTACTGTAGAGAAAGACAATAACTGAAGTTCTCCCGCGGGTTGTTGGCGCGATCAACCGAATGTCGAAGTCCCTAAAAAAAATCCTAGGCTGCATTTAAAATGCGCGCGCTCTGTTCACTGCGTGAAATCACCACCTGACCAGAATGTATTGCTGATCTGGGACCAATTTACGTAGGCTGGCAACTATGTTTAAACTTCCAACCTTCTTTCTCTCGCTTGCAGAGGAGAAAACGAACACATGTTGTCCGTACATACACATGTTGTCCCATTTTTCGTAATGGACTTTTCTACTTCAGTCATGCGCAGAAGTGTCGAGAGACCTAATGTCCGAGGGTAAACAGTACATTTAGATGAGAAATCCCCTGGTCGGGAAAAAGATAGATATTCTTTTACATTACATATAGATCTAGGAATTTGTAGATCGTGATCTGGAAAAGTCAGAGAATTCCTGCTCACCAAGTAAGTGGGAACCTTGATAACATATTTATGAAAATTTCATTAAATGTCATAAGTGAGATGCATTATTACAATGATTTTTCTTCTTTCATTCTAGGTTCACTTGTTGTGGACATCACTAGTTGGTCATTTAGACCCCATCCTCCAAGTATATTTTGTACAGTTTAAAAGAGAAATAAGCCATTGTACAGTTGCAGTTGTAGATGTAAGATAGAGTGATCGCTTAACAGTGCCCTAGGATAAAACTGTGACCCTTTTAGTTTACGGAGAGCAAGAAGCAGAACGATGTAAGAAAAGGAATTATGATTGATTCGTGTTAATGGACACGTCAGCTGTTGACCAGCTTTGTACGCAGAAAAAAAGATAAAAGTTGCACGTATATGTATGTTGATTTTCTTTCCGTCATACCTGTTGCTGAATAGGTGAAGAAGCTCTTCATTTTTTTAATTATTTTTTAAAATTTGTTTTCTGTATCAGAAAACAGCAGCAGTGAAAAACTGAAAGGTGAAATTGATCAAATCGAAGTTGCTGTTATGTCGTCATGTAAGCAGTCAAGTTTTAGTCCTTGTGCACTGTGCTGGTACCAGTATCAAAAACTTTGTATATATGGAAAGTGTTACTAAAAGAAAGAAAAAAAAACTGTGTATGACAAAAAAAAATGTCATGATCTGTGTGTGTAGATGGAAACACTTAGTATAATTTTTTGTTGTCATGTTTAAGAAAAAAAATGTAATTTGTGTGCTGTGTTAGTGAAGAACGTGCAGAGTAATTTTATCTCTGTAGTCTTCATTTATTAAAAAAAGAAAAAAAAAACTAGTCTTTTGTAAGAAAGGGCACTTGCTTTGAGTTTCGATTTGAGCAGTCTTATTTGCAGAATGTGAGTGGTTGTGATTGTGCATTTTTTTTTCAAACACTTATTTTTCAGTATCCCATCGTGATGATTCGAAATTTGCGAAATTGAACGTGAAAAGTAAGTAAACAGTACGAAATTTGTTTTATTTATTTTAATATTATAAGAAACCGCTATCAAATTGTGAAAACTTCTTTTTGAGTAAATTAAAAGCTGCTTAGAGAAATACTGTTTTAATTATCATAGTTTTGGTTGTTTTTAGAGCAATTGTTTTTGTGGATACCTCATTGCACGGTAATGTGATTTTTCTCTCAAAAAAATTGTTTCCTTGATAAACTCTTAGCATATTTTATTTCGGACTCGGATCGTATATTAAGAATGTATTTTTCTTTTAGTATGTATGTATCATAATATAAACCTTTAAGAAATATTGTTAGTTCATCGAAGAAGAAGAAAAAAAGAATTCTTCAAAGTTAATTCCTTAAGAGATGTTAATTTATCTATTTATTTATTTATGAAACAGTCAAATATTGTTAGTTTATTTTTTTTTAAATTTGTACAAGAGTAAATTACTCAAAAATATGATTGTGACAATAATATAAATATCGTACGTAAGAACAAGCACACATACACACACATATTATATATATATTTATATATCGTACATATTCTTCCATATGTATTTCATTTCTATTATTCTATAGGATTTTACAATGCTATAGTGTAGCTTCCGAAACTACACAGTTTTCCTTCCTTTGCTGGTCATTTACATAAAACTTAATTCTTTTTTTAATTAACGTAATGATCCAATGTGATATTGAGTTTTCTTGTACGGATCTCCAAAGGTACAAATTCAAGTTGCAAGAGATTTCTTCCCTATATTATTACAGAAAGAAGTAATATATTGCAAATAAGGTTTTCTCAACAGGATAGAAAATAGGATTTTTTTTTAGCTACTGAAAAAAATTGTGTGAATTGATACAAACTCCCATGATCTCATCATCCATGTATTTTATTTTATGCCTAAAATTGTATGATACGATGGGTATATATATTGTGTAGAAAAACATTTGTTGGAGGGTTTAAGAAAATAGTAAAAACTTCAGATCTAATTAAACTTTAACGAACCGAAAGAATTAGACTGTGGTATATAGGTGGGTTCAAAAGTAAATTTTTGCAAGAACATGACATTGTTTAGGTGCGTAAGAGTAAAAACGTAGTGTATTTACAAATAATTGTGCGGTTTTTTAAAACATTTTTTAAAAAGTAATAACAATAATGATTCAGGAAGTTCTGATCGATCTGTCCCGTTACGCAATCCATATCAATGTAAATAATGAAAAATTATAAGAAACTGTATTCAGGTACGTGATAATATAAAAACAAGTGATCAAGATTTCAAACAAGATCCATTTGCTGCTCTTTTAAGTATGAAAATGGAACGAATGTATTGAGATTGCTTTGTAAAACCATAGAATTATTGTTTTGTACATTTTGATGTACGTTATTACGTGTGCTCCATTGTGTTCATATACAAAATAATTTGTCAAGACATTTTGAAAGAGATTGAAAGAAACGCAAAAGAAATTTATTTCACAATGGAATTACATATGCCCGTGTACAAATATTGAGGCGCAAAATAAAGAAGTAAAGAAAAAGGAAGCACCAAAGATTGTGAAACCATTACATCATTGGAGTCATAATAGTACAAGTTTTATTATGAATGCATTGTATCACCTAATAATGTATAGAATAACATTGAAATTCATGAATTTTGTGTGATTTTATTTACTTCTAACAAATACACAGTATGTCTACTAAATTTCAAGACTCGCATTATCAGAAAATAATGCAGAAGAGAATTACCTTCATTGGCTTTTAATATATAACCCTTCTTGTTGTATACAGGCAATTGCATGGCTGTATAGTTTCTGGGTTCCTTTCTGGAAGTCCGACACTGTTGAATTCCTTTATCACAGCTCTTTGTATGTCCGGAATTGAGTCACAATGTTCGCCTTCCAACGTGGAAGAGTGATTCATCACCAGTTATGATTTTCTTAATCCACTCTAGGTCATTTTCAGCCAATGGATCCCACTTACACGACGATACCCTGTCTTCTGTTTGCACTGCTGTCAGGCTATGGGGCACAAATCCGGAAAAAGGTCATCCGTGACCGCCTCCCGACCCTTACGAAGATGACGATGCAACACAAAAATGTTTGCTCGAGAAAGAGCATCATTGTTGTAAGCTGTTTGAATCATGTCCATGATCTCTGTGGCTGTTTTTGCCAGTTTTACACAAAACTTGATGGCTACTCTCTTCTCCACTTTACTATCCATGACGAACAAAGGAAACACAGTTCACTGAAATCACTCACAAAATTTGGAACATAAATTCGTGAATCCTTCACACAGTACAGAACACACTTAGTACTAAAAGCTACACACAATAACCGCTTGGTGACTCCAGCAATTAGACTGTTGCCAGTCTTGAAATTTAGTAGACACACTGTGTATGTTTAGATACCTTGTTCCCTTATAACCTTTTAACTAACATTCTATCGTAACGGGAAATTTGAAATTAGTTATATGGTCTTACACGTTAATAATTCGTCTTCTTTAGTTTGCGCACAAAAAAAGTAACTTTTTACCTTTGAGGGTCAAGCCTTACTAATAACATAATTCAGAGGGACAGCAGGTTAGTCTTCCTTCGAAGTGACAATGACAGCTCTTTGTAAGTGAAGTAACATTTAACTGATGGACAGTCCACGCGATCCTGACAGCTCTCTTGACAGTTTTACTAGTAGTAGAAAAGTTAGTTTAGTTTGTAATTCTACGTATGGTTCGAAAACTGACTTCCAGCTAGAACTCTGTAAGGGCAGAAAATAAAACATTATGTAGACACTTCTTCACTTAAAAGGGACATCACCCAATTGTCCGGCTCCGATTTCAATGAAATTCTTTTACCTGATAGAGGACATATATGTATAATTTGTGATGACAGAAATTTTTGCCATGGTGCATGTTTTCTATTTATTTTATATAATTTTTTAAGAGTTGTAATGTGGTTATTAGAGATTACTGCAGAAGTCCTTTACTAACCTTTGTAAACGGAGCGTTAATGAAAACAACCATGCAGATACATATAAGGCCTAGGGGAAGTTGTATGGTAGGTATGACCTTGACGGTAGCCATCTTGAAATCCGCCATTTTGAATTAAGGTTAAGTTTTTTAAATGGGAATAGGGTAATATGATACATAATTTCGGGCTAGAATTTAATCAGGAACACAATGGCGAAGCTAGGTTTGAGATACACCCATTTGGGGAAAAGTTACAGGCATATTAATTGTTTATACTTACTATGTGCGTAAGTTCCTTACCTCCGCTTCTAACCCGCGTATTAATAATAACAAGTGGATAAAAGCTTCGGTAATACATATTATGCCTAGAGGGAAGTGATACGGTAAGAGTATCCTTCACGGTAGCCATCTTGAATTAAAGTGAACTTTGAAAAATGAAAACCATAGCATGTGACACCTCATTTTAACAGCAAATTTTCTCAAAAAGCCAGTGGTTAGCTTATTTTTGTTCCATAGTTAACCAGTATGAATTTAGGACTGCTTCTAATGTGCACCAAACGTCCATTATTCGATCTTTCAAAATGACAACACTCCTAATTTTCGTTGCATGTTTTAAGATTCCAACAGACACTTTGCAATTGTTGCCATGGCTCATGTTTTCTAAATTTATTACATTTTTTTTAAGAGTTGCGATTTGTCAGTTCGTGAATAGTGTTGGGATAAGCATCCAGCAATTTTCTGAATTTTGTAGACTTGTCATGTAATTATTTTGTTTCCTATACCTGCCCTTCAAAAACTCGTTTACTGACATGAAACATTACACAACGAAACAACTCCAACTTTGCATTCAGGTAATACCGAAGACGTAGCTTGTATAGTAGATGAGACGAAAAATCAAATGAAAATTCACTTCAAAAAGGAAAACGAAATATGATTGTTGTGTAAATCAATGGTCTTTTGTTTTGTTTTATATTTATTGCACCTAGGTATATTTATTTATTTTCTATGACATTTTTTAGCTAGTCAGACAAAAAGTCATTCGTTTTCTAGCGATTGTTACCGATGATTCATGTTTGTAAGATTTATAATCAGTATTGATCGGGAACTCAGTTAAGTTACACGTCTTTATAAACAAGTTAATTGTTTTCATATGTTCATGGTACAAACAATGTTTTTGGAACAGTCATATTATGGCTCTTTAATATTTTCTATCATTGCTGCTGTTCCTTTAAAGTTGTATTTATTAAAAATATTTTATTGTTTGTCGTTTGCATAACATGTAAGCAACATTTCCTGATAATTTTGTGTTCGTATAACACCAATTTGTTATAATTTCATATGTATTTCTTTGTTACATAGGTTCATAGGTTCTTCATGTGTTCTGGTTTAAAATAAATGATTACATGACAAGTCTTCAAAATTCAGAAAGATTGCTGGATGCTTATCCCAGCACTATTAACGAACTGACAAATCGCAACGCTTAAAAAATGTAATAAATTTAGAAAACATGAGCCATGGTAACAATTACAAAGTGCCAGTTGGAATCTTAAAACATGCGGTGAAAATTAGGAGTGTTGCCAATTTGAAAGATCGAATAATGGACGTTTGGTGCACATTAGAAGCAGTCCTAAATTCATACTGGTTAACTATGGAACAAAAATAAGCATACCATTGGCTTTTTGGGAAAATTTGCTATTAAAATGAAGTGTCACATGCTATGGTTTTCATTTTTCAAAACTTCACTTTAATTCAAAATGGCGGATTTCAAGATGGCTACCGTGAAGGATACTCTTACCGTATCACTTCCCTCTAGGCATAATATGTATTACCGAAGCTTCTATCTACTTGTTATTAATACGCGGGTTAGAAGCGGAGGTAGGAACTTACGCACATAGTAAGTATAAACAATTAATATTCTGTAACTTTTCCCCAAATGGGTGTATCTCAAACCTAGCTTCGCCATTGTCTTCCTGATTAAATTCTAGCCCGAAATTATGTATCATATTACCCTATTCCCATTTAAAAACTTGACCTTAATTCAAAATGGCGGATTTCAAGATGACTGCCGTCAAGGTCATACCTACCATACAACTTCCCCTAGGCCTTACATGTATCCAAATGGTTCTAGTTTCATTAACGCTCCGTTTACAGAGGTTAGTAAAGGACTTCTGCAGTGATCTCTAATAACCACATCACAACTCTTAAAAATTACTTAAAAAAAATAGAAAACATGCACCATGGCAAAAATGTCTGTCATCACAAATAATACATATATTTCCTCTATCAGGTAGAAAAATTTCATTGAAATCGGAGCCGGACAATTGGGTGATGTCCCTTGTTAGTAGCAAGACAAAAGGTTTGCTTAACATTTTAAAACAAAACCATATAGGTCTTGTTCACAAGCGTTCCTTCTCTTTATTCATCGTAGTGTAATAAATACGTAAAAGTGTGTTAAAATAAATAACCAGCATATAATGTGTCCATTTTCATCAAAATTGATAATGACATATGAATGGATGAAAACTGTTTATGTGCATGAATCTTCTTTCCGAGAAAAAGAGTTAAAAGTTGGCTGGTTGTGTAAGTTTCGTAAGAAACTTGCGATTATAAACAACTTCATCGCTGACAAATAACATTATTCTACTTAGATCTCGTTCCATATGAACTTTCTGACGTGTAGTTGTTATTAAAGAACTTACCTCAATTTTGACCAAAATGTTATAACATGGTTTTCAGTTATACATATGTAGGCGAACTTCCCAAAATTTTTGATATACTGTGTACTCTTGAAAGCAGGGAATCAAGTCCATTTTTGGCCGTTTTAAACATATTTTATCTTCAAGAACTCTATCTAAAATGCTCTTTTCAAGACTAAAGAAGATTTCCTGTAATTCAATATTCAGTACAAACGTTGTTCATGTAGCCTGATCCTCTTGTTCTTTGAACGCCCAAAATATTACTGACTTACTAGGAAATATTACAATAATAATGGTAGTTATATACCATTACTACGAAGAAGAATATAAATAACTTAAGAAACAACTGACGTGCGTTTACGAATTTTCACTTGGACTAATCTTGGCATGTCAGTCATTTAGTACTAAATGATATACGTAAACCAAGATTAATCCAAGAACAGAAATAGTTCAGTTGCTGCAATAGTACGTTTATGATAATTGCAGTGATAATGTTTAGAAGATGTAATTTCCATTGTTGAACGACTGTTTTGTTGAATAAAGTTGATTACATATTGGAATCAATGTTGCTCAAAAGCTAGACCGAATATATTACAAACTGTCTGTAATAATCAAGTCAAACTAATTTTTGCGCAGTGGTCATTCTAGAAACATATAATATTGTTTAATTTTGAGGAAATATATATCACGATCTTATTGAATAAATCAGTCTTTCATAATGAGCATTCTAAATATTATTATTATAGGTGCTAGTGAATTAACTTATTTGATCGAATTTTGGCAGAAGTGTGATTATAAATATTCTAAAATCCGTGTAGTTCTCTGGTGGTTCATCTCAACTGAATTAATATATTAAGAACAGGTAGTCGCAGAAATACTAGAAGTTCATTGTTATGCTACTGAAAGCATTTGAACAGTTCTATAGCAAACAGTCAGTATACGATACTATCAGTTTAGACGTTCTTTGCCATCCATCCATATATTTCTGGTGTGCAAATGAGCATTTATCACGACAATACACTGCTCCATTGTATTTTCTCATTTGGATTGTGCTTTTTCTGATAGTAAATTTCGATGTTGTAACCCTGCAGCCAACTTATACAAGAAAAGGATCTTAACAGCAATTACAAAAACAACGTTAAAAGATGTGTCTATAATTCCACTTACTGACTTCTTAAATGTATCCATTACATGACGTGATTTTTTATTAAGGTCTTACGTATTTTTATTGTACAGTATTTATGTAATATTGACTTACTGTAAAATTACCGAGGTCGTGAAAATATTTGTTTGATGCGCCTGTTCACAACTAATTTTTTTTTCTTCTGCAGCAAGGGTTGTTAATATGTTCTTATGTCCTTCATTCTTTTTGAGATTATTATTTTCTAAAATTTATTCTTCTAGAACCGGATCCAATTTAATGTTCTGGACATTCAAAGACTCACAAGTATTCTCGTGTTTGGTTCCTTTTTCTATAATTAAAGTTGTTGTTTTCTGTTAATTTTAACCTTTTTGTGTGTGTGCAGCAAATCATCCATATCCACTTACGAATCGAATTAAGTCTCTCCCTGGGTTAAAATTCGTAATTTTTATTCATTCTTTAACTGTCAAAAATTCGAGAGTTCCCATTTGGTAGATTAGTATCAGTTATTCTGCCAAAGACGTTTTAGACGATTTTCTGTCTTGTTCAGCACTTGGTTGTATTTTAATATTTCCGTTCGATGAATCGAATTCTTTCTTATAATATTAGCTAATTTTAAATTTTGTATATGCATTAGCTCCTCGCCACCTAAAATTTGCAACATTTCCACTTGATATTGTAGACAAAGCAGTCATGCGAATTAATGCCCGTTTTTGTTTCTCATTACTGTTTCTCTTATCGTTATATTTTCTAAGATTCTATGTCCCCACATTGACACAATATGCAATTGTAATTAACCCCTTGCATTGAAATGACGAGTCTAGTTCGTTATGGCCTTCCGGTGCTAATTCGCACAATGACGAGCTACACTCGTAAAATTTAAACCATTCTAGCATCATGTAGGGTTACTATATTGATATTTTGAAAGTTATATAATGGTAAACCATCTATAATACACTTTTATAACATACTTCAATTATCAGAATTCAGAAAATAAATCGTAGTGGAAGGGATTAATATGATCTTTTATTGCAAATTTGTTGTGTAAGAATATGTGGTAGTTTGTTAGGAATGGAAAACAGCTTATTGTGCAATTTTTTGAGCTTTCTCACAGATGTTAGTCTCGTGGCTAAATTAAATTTTTCATCCCTCAGCCAAATACAAGAGTATTTAATATCCGGTACGTGTTTTGTACTTTGGTTTTTGTTTCTTCTACCCTTAGACATTTTTATAGAGTTGGTTATTTTTTGCCTTTAGGCAAGGTGCAAATTAAGTTTTGTCAGGGCGAACACAATTCAGAAAGATGATAGGAGATCACAAGTTTTCTCTGGTGGTTCTCTTTCCTCCACCAACCCCTGCCCTGTACGGGAGGTAGAGAAAATATCTAAAGAATTAGTATAACTTCCGTAGATTTTAAAACAATTTATTACATTTATCATGTAATAAAGTATTTTATTACAAGTTGAGGTAAGTAGCACATCTTTTAGTATAATAGTAATGTCTTTTTTTTTTTTTTTTTAATCCGGGTAGTGAAATTTCAGGTATTGACAGGGTTGGAAATTGAATGAATACTTATTATATTCATATAATAACTTCATATTAGTGTGTAATTCAAGAGCAAAGACAATCTGCATAGGAAGAGTATCAGAACGCTGTCATAACGGCAGATCTTGAAATAATAAGAAAATCAACCCGTCTCTCTAACAAACAGATTCTATTACATCAAAATGAAAAAGAAAGAAAAAGTAGAATTTCAACAGAAATGATTTGATTCACAACCTCTTCTGATTCTTAAATGAAAGAATCATGGAAACAGCTATATAATAAATGAGTGCTTATTTCTGGAAATTCAATTTAAGAGATACGACTAAGTATAGTACATAATACTTCTTTTTAAGGATAAAAAATTAACAGTAAGCAGGGTTTGATAATGACTGAAAGGAACAGTAATGTCTTCTCAACAGCAGATGCAAGCGAATTGGAGTAAAACCTTAATTTTATACAATACTTTATATTAAAAATGTTTTCCGTCCTGTCAAGTTTAGCGACTTCTTTTCCCCTTCTAAAATAGAAGAACTGTGGAAAAGGGAGAGTTTAATTTGAATGCCGACAGCTTATCTGGAATGAATTATAGGTGCATTTTAATAAAATACCTTCCTAAGGCATTTATTTAAACTATTAGACGATGCCTTCGCGTGCAGTCTGCTCACATAAACTTGTAATTATCAACAATTTTATACATCAACATAATACGTCTTGTATAGGGGAAAGTAGGGCACAGTAAGACATTTTTTCCGTAAGTAATAACTCTTGTAATATAACTCTTGCAAGGGATTTTGAAATGAAACAAAAACTGCAACAGAAGGTTGGAGTTTAGGCTATCATACAATATTGGTTATTTCGGTTTAATGTTAATCACCTCTGGTTTACTTACTCATAAACAAAATATAACAATTTGTCTCACTGTACCCCACTATTGGGGTAGAGTGAGGCGCACACATACTTAAATGTTTCGTTCTCTATTACAAAATTCAACACATATCCAAAATATGGAAATCAGCAGAAAATGACGACATTTGACATTTAGTTTTACAATGTGTTAGCGGTTATGGCAACTTCAGTTTGATGTCATTTGCGTTTACAGTTGCAGTATCCTGAACAACTGGAAAAATTTTCCCACTTTTCCACAGAAAGCTAACTATATAGTTATTGTTATCACTACCCCGTTTCAGAACCTTTCCATTAAAATAAATGTCCTTTTTACAGTAAAATTCTACCAGAACTTAATCATCCTCATTTATGTTTCCATGGTAGTTTTTAAAATCATCTGGGCCAATTTCGAGTAGTAATACAATTTCTTCATCTGATAAGGACAATTCGACTAATTCTTCCTCTACATCTGGATCGACTTCATAGTCAAAACGGCGCCTTTTTAAATTTTGTACTCGTTTTCTCTTTGTTGTTTTCTTGACGTTTCTTTTTTCAGCCAATAATTTCTTCTCTTGACACATCTCTATTTTGTTTGAAGGAAGTGTCTCACTGTACCCCAATAGCATATTATAAATGTCAATCATATTTCCTCGGAACCACAAAAAAGTTTAACTATTAACAATATTGTGATAAATATCCATAAATAATAAAGCATCTCATACTTTGAAATTAATCTCCAATTATTTGATTTATTTTGATTTCTTCAGACATAAAGGAAATACAGACATTTTTGCTTAATTGAAAATCACTGAAAACTCTCACAACCTATATCCTTTGCGTCAGCCATTTGCTTACTAAGGTGACAGAGGAAGACCAACAGTCGCATGTCTGTACACGCCTCGTTTCCAATTTCATGCAACAAATAAGAAAAGCTCTTGTCTCACTTTCCCCTACAATCCAACAACTATTATAAACATCCTCCGATTACTCTTATCTGCTCTATCTAAAAGCACGCTTTAAATCTCTTGTCATTCCCGTAACGGTTTTTAATTTTTATCATATGATTTATTTGTATTTTTTTTAACAGTCAAACTACTGTTGAAGTTCTGTCATCATTTTATTCTGTTCCCTTGGTTCTTCTAGAGATGGTGCTAGTAACCACCAGAATGCAATACGCATTCCCAATACACTCGTAGTTTTTGTTGATTCATCTAGCACATAGTGCCTTGGTTAGATTTCGAATCCCACATGACTGATTCCTGGGTACGGATAAGTGTTTCACAGATATTGATATCACTGCAGAAACTTCCTGAAATATTACATAAATATTTTAGTCTAAATCCTTTATCTATTTTTCAAGATGGCAGGCCACTTATTCGCCACGACCGCGAATTTCCAAGATCGACACCTGTCTTATTTCATTTCAAATCTTGCATATGATCAGAGGCGGACTGGGGATACAAGGGCCCACCCGGAGAATGATGCCTAAGGACCTTGATGAATACCGAGTTGGTCTGGAATCTGGATTGTCCTTTTAGAATGGTAATGAACCCTTAACTGGAGACTTGGATGGCTAAACACCCGCCTTCACGAAATGTAAAGTTGTGTATGCGTATCTATAGCTAACCTTTCTCTATTTTCTAGTCTGAAAATCATGGCAATGAATCATACATGTGCCTTCAAAGCAGCGACTATTTATATTAAAAGTGATCTGAATATGATACGATTCCAACTTCAAAATTATAAGGAACTTAATTTTCATGGATGGTACATGCAAATTAGTGAATAAATTATTATAAACTCAATTTTATTGCGTAAAATAGTAGCCCATCTGTAGATTTGTTTACCTGATATATAATGAAGAACATTGAGTAACCATCCAATTATGGAGGTGAGAAAAAAAAAGTATCATTTTGAAAACCGGTCATTATGCAGAGTCGTTTCGACATCTGATTAACACCATACTACGAGGTTGACTAACGGATGGTTATCAAAATTGTATTCAAAGTCTCTGATTAAAACGTAGTAATCATCATTTGGGCTTCTATAAGTTAATCATACCCAAATCATCATTTTAGTTGTACTCAAAGTAGACTGAATACCAAAAAGGGCACCTTCCTTAGTAAAGAGTTAGTATGCTTACTAACTAGTATGTGACTAACCTTTGATTAACGAATTCTCTCTTAATACCGCCCAGAAAGTTTAGAAAACTGTTTTAAAACATTGCGGATAAAACACGCTGAGTTTGATAAGAAATAATTTCTCCTTGACTTCTTAAATACCAATTAAATTGGAATATTACTACAATATGTGCTTTTGTGTTATTCGTGTACCTTTCCTCGATTCCACCACTATCAAATTCTAAAGAAAACCAAATTCGCCAAATGAAACCCTTCGACGCTTAAAAGTATCGCATATAAAACATAATCCTTACTACAGCTTTGGCATCATGTGCATTGGATTGGAAAGGGTGACATTATGCTTTATTGTTAATCGCTGTGAAATGAAGTGTTAAAAAAATACCAGAAAGCTCATCGTTAATCGAGTTCCAAGTTACAACAATGATTAATTGTAATATCTTTTCCTAACCTGTTTGCTTCGGGGGGCCCTTCATATTGTTAAAGACACATGTGACCTATGTAATGCATACATTTTCCTACAATGAATTATTCCACATAACACACGCATAAATACAATTCAAATTATATTGGGTGGTATTCAGAGAGAATTCGTTAATCGAAGGTTAGTCACAGACTAGTTAGTAGGCATACTAACTCTTAACTAAGGAAGGTGCACTTTTTGGTATTCAGAGTCTACTTTGAGTACAACTAAAATGATGATTTGGGTATGATTAACTTATAAAACCCCAATGCATCGGCGAGTAAAATAAATGTGGCAACTACGGAAAAGTAGATGAGCGCATGAGTAGTCTATAAAAATGAATATACATGAATTACAAAATATGAAATGTTGTGTCGCACGCTAAACCGTGGGTAAAAGATTAGTCTGCTGTAGATTAATTAGTCACATGTGATTAACTTCGTCCAATACTACGTCCTAATCAGAGTCTCTGAATACAATTTTGATAACCATCCGTTAGTCAACCTCGTAGTATGATGTTAATCAGACGTCAAAACGACTCTGTATAAGGCCCATTATTTTTAATCTTACTATTAGTAGTGTAACTAAGATCGCTTGCCCCCAACCCCCGCAATATTCGCAAATAGACCCTGTCAATATTCGTGCACTATTGTTAGTTATACCGAATTAGAAACCCTATCTTGATATCCCCCTTCCTCTTTATCGACTCGAACTTAAGAAAAAAATTGATTGCATCAGCAGTGGAGACCTCCTTCGACCCGAGTTTTGAAAACAAAAAATTAAATAAAAATCATAAGTTAAAAAATAAAGATTTGCAAGAAAGAAGTGGTGCGTTTCAATTAGAGTTCACTATTTCCCGTGCACTTTATATATACGATAAAAAGAAGTTGTCCTAATCTAATGCCCTGTTAATTCCCACAGTTTTGTAATGTTTTTGTAACTCTTGGATAAGATCATGGAGAATATTCCATGAAAATCCTCCTACAGTAAGGAAACCGTGTTAGACGTGGAGTTGGAAAGAACCGGATTCCCTTAGCATAGCGGTGATGTTAGAAATCGGTCCCGTGGCCCGAAAGCCAAGAATTCGGCCCCACATGTTTGGGCTCAGGTATCTTCTATTCGATATTAAATATATTGCGCTGTCCCATATTGGCATACAGCATCACAGTATTGTCTTGTAATACTGGGTTGAATAACATTCAGCCAGGATAATAAGGAATCTTACTTTTGTGAGGAAAATGGATGGGGAGTATGGCATGAACATCCTTTGGGGCTCGATTTCTTGTGTTTCGGGCCCCGGGCCAGATACTGATGCGCACGAGACAAGATTTTAGGCTGTCTCGTCTCGAAAATGTCCATTAAAAGTAATGTCTCGACTCGAAAAGTGTATATCTCTCTATTGGAAGAGCTGTGTCTCGACTCGAATTTTGTCCGGAAAATTCTGTCTCGACTCGACTCGTGCGCATCCCTAGGGCCAGATTTAAGATTTACATCACTGGTGTGCCCAGAGGAAACCGACCCGTTCCAATGCAACCACTCAAGTCCAAAATTCTCATGTTTGGTTAATACAAGGAACCCGACTCGATTTGTGACATCACCGCTGTGCTCAGTGGACCACTACGTTTCCATCTCCCACGTCTAAGAACTACTTATTTTATTGGCGAATAGAAGAGAACCAAGCTCGAAACTTCGGGGCCCGATTTCTGGGGCTTCGGGCCTGTTTTCTGACATGAATGCCGTGCTCAGGGGACCATTATTTATCGCCACTACTCGGATCCAACCACTCAATATTTAACACGCTTTCCTTACCGTAGGGGAATCAACTCGATGCTCTTTATATCTTATCGATTGCACATCACATTATTGAATAGATAAATTATGTACATTTTATTTTCGAGTTAATAACTTAGATGTATTATTGTTTTTTGAGTCTTTTTTTTATTGTCTTATTGATTTTTCAACAAACAAGCTTACGGGTTGGGCAGGGGTCATCTTTCCCTAGTGTACTCCTTCGCTAGTACTGAGGGCCCGTTAGTTACGCCACTGATTATTATAAACGAGAACGGAGTTTTGAATTAGTTATAACTAATCGAGCAATAATAATAGATTTTGCAGAGGGCAGGGCCTAACCCCCGAGAAGTTAGCGACCAAAAGTTTAAAAAATCGATATATGTTTAGAGTTCTGAGTAGCACTCAAAGAGTTCTAGAGTTCCTGATAGGTTAGACCAATAGTTCTGGGTAAATAAAGATTTTATAGCGATTTTAAAGTTTCGGTGCAAACTTCACGCAAAACCAAAAATCTTAAAATGTCTATTTTCTTTTTTTAGAGTTCTGAGTAGTACTCAAAGAGTTCTAGAGTTCCTGATAGGTTAGACCAATAGTTCTGGGTAATAAAGATTTTATAGCGATTTTAAAGTTTCGGTGCTAACTTCACGCAAAACCAAAAATCTTAAAATGTGTATACTTTTTTAGAGTTCTGAGTAGCACTCGAAGAGTTCTAAAGTTCCTCATGAAAATTCAGAAGAGTTCTCGCAAAATAAGGGAGTAGACGGGAAATAAATGTTTCCTCACAATCTTCTGACCACACAGGCAATTGGTGCAAATTATTAAGAAATATATAACACGTGCCTAATAAAAATCAAGCAATGTTACACAAAACATTATAGAAATCGACAAGTGCTACTCAAAACTCTGATCGGACCTCTATTTTGTCAATTCCTAAAGCTTATTTTTTTTTAATTTAAAAAAAACATTAAAAAAATAAATTTATTCTAAACTTTATTAACCAAACCTCGTATATTCCAAACACTCTAAACACTCTTCTCTCATCACTTTGGTATGCCTCTTCGTTTGTGTTGGTAAGCCTCAATCAAATTTTGGCCAAATATAAACATACAACGCAGAAACAATGACTCCCTTTGTAAACGATTTCTTAAGTCCAAAAAAACAAAAAAGTTGCAATAACACCTCTGTCTTGTCATTAACTACTTCTGGTTAAATAATTCGAAATATCCGCACTTCCTCAACCAAAGAGTGTAAACTTAACATTATACGTCATCAGCAGGAAGCTTTAGCCTCGAGAGCATGTACACAATAACTAATTAAACAACACGAGCAGTGCGTCTGCATCCTTGAAACAGTCCTCGTGTCGTCATTTGTTCGCGCATTGCGCGCTTTGTAAAAGAAAGCAGCACTCATTGCTGCTAAAAACAATAAAGTGTGCATCTCTGATTATTTCCTTCAACGTATAATATGTTCCAAAGTAAAGTTAATTGAGAGGTTTTATCAGTAATCTATATTGACAGTTTAATTTTAAAATACAAATTAGTCTAAAAATTCAACTCAGTTTGTTTCATTATTACAAACGTTTCAACAAGTGAATTAATGGAGTAATATTTCACCTGCGGCTGCGTACATAAGGATTGCATCCTTGAAACTAATTCAGAACACTGATTCCAAAAGTGGTCCCTGTGAGTAAACCCAGGACACCGGTGGAATTACTCTGCGGGCTAGCCGAAGAATACGTGAATTGTTTTATTCCTAAGCCACGCCACCTTAATAACAATATTTAGTACAGTGTTACAAATTACAGTCATATTTTAAATTCAAGTACATGTAATGTTCATGTTTATCAAATAACATTATACATTTATTATTTAAGTTTAAGTCTATTATTTGTTGTAAAATTAATGTTTTATTTTATCATATTCGTAGCCTAACAAATCTATTTACGTTGTCTACATTTACGCCTGTTGTGCTTCCAGCCACCGCATGGCGAAGCTGTAGGCATGGGCATTGACCATAGTCGTCGTGAGATAGCTGAAAAAAAAGGGGGGCAAGGTATGAGACTAAAAGATTAATCCGAACTGTTGATTGTATTTTTTCCTTTTACAAAATATTTAGTCTGAACAGCTATTACGTAACAGAATACATGTCAGGCTATGGTCAGTGTCCTTGGCTCCCTTCGCTCTCAGAGGGTGGCCTTTTTCTCCCTCCTTTTTTTTTTTTTTTTTTTTTTTTTTTTTTTTTTGTAGAAAGTGAACATGAGCCGCCACGAAGGGCAGAGTGTGTGTGTTTTTTAGACAGTCGAAACGTGTGTGTGGATGTGTCTTGTGTCGAACTATTGTGGTGCAATAAAACTATTCAGTGAGAACTTCACATACAGTACATACCTGTGTCCACTAATGTATATTAAATAGTTGGTTAATTAAATTAGCTATATTTTAACCAGGTTCCGATTCATTCCTCTAAACAAACAACAAGTAGCGAGGCGCAGGGAAGGTTTAGTAAATAATGGGAAATGCTTTCGTGCATGCATCCCGAACATTTGGTCCTCCTAGTGAAGCCGGATTTTGCTGTTACAAAAAATCGTAAAGACTAAAAACAGAGCAATACTTTGAACTGTGTGTATATGTGTACTGTCTTTTTAGTGTGTTTCAAAGAAGAAAGATACGTGAAATTGTAAAGAACACCAGCGTAATTTGTGCAACCGCTGAACTGCCTGTGTCTCGTTCACCCCCCCCCCCTTGTTTGTTTAGCCGTGTAGTGAAAAGTGACTGACCAACTATGGAACAATTACTTGCTTCCAAAACTGTCACCAAACGCGAAATAACGCGCTTGGAGAATAAAATAAACAGTGAGTCCTTCAATAAAGCATTAGTTAATACGTACATAGAGAAGGCGAAACAACTAGCAGATGACTGTAAAAAACTTGTGTTAGATCTTACAAGAACTTGTGATCAACAGGCATTTGACACGTACGACAAAGAAATAGAAACAATGCAAGACAGAGTGGACGAATTAATTGATAAATTGGTGGTAATGAAACAATCAGAAAGTGTTTCATCAACATCAAATGAAAACGTAACCTGTTCAAAAGTGAGTGAAGTGCGATTACCGAAGTTGGAATTACCAACATTTGATGGTTCTTTAAAAGATTGGCTGTCATTTCGGGATCTTTTCGTGGCATCCGTGGACAGTAATGCATTATTGAGTGGGGCGCAAAAGCTTCAATATTTGAAGGCATCTTTGCGTGGCGAAGCGGCAATACTCGTACAATCATTGTCGGTGACCGATCAGAATTACACAGAGGCGTGGGAAATAATCAATGCTCGGTACCAGAATAAACGCGAACTCGTAAATGATACAATAAAAAGACTGATTCGTCAACCGTGTGCAGTAGCCGATTCACCAGCTTCTCTAAGACGGCTTGTGGATACAACTAATGAATGTGTGCGAGTTCTGAAAGTGTTCGACATTCCTGTGGAGCATTGGGATGCTATACTAGTGTACCATATAACTGAAAAACTGGATAGTGATTCACGAGAACAATGGGAGCTATCAATTAACTCGAACGAACTTCCAACCTTCGCGGACTTATCGCAGTTTCTCAACCAGAGATCGCGCGCACTCGCGGCTTCCGCGACAAGCAAATCAAATAAACCTCAGGCTCATAAATCGGCAAGTTCGTCCGGAAAAAGCAGGACAGTGGCGTATCATGCTTCGGCAGATGTGGCATGTGTGAAGTGTGGACTGCAGCACGCGCTGCATAAATGCAAGGATTTCATTCAAATGTCAGTAGACGACAGACATTCCTTTGTAAAGGGTAAGCTTTTGTGCTTCAATTGCCTAAAAGGAACACATAAACTTGCTCAGTGTACATCAGGTGGGTGTCATCGCTGTAGAAAGCTGCATCATACGTTACTACATTTTGACAGGAAGCCCGAAGGTGATCCTTCCTCTCAGTGCGCTCAAGATGTGTCTTCCCACGTAGCAGCTGATGGAAGAACAATGACAACTGTTCTTCCTCAAGTGTTGCTGTCCACAGCAGTGGTAAAGGTTAGAAACAACAGAAGGCAATTTCAATCTTTTCGAGCGTTACTTGACTGTGCATCAGAGGTAAGTTTTGTATCTGAACGGTGTGCTCAAGCGCTGGGACTCCCAAGACGTAGTGCAAATATAACTATTTCGGGAATAGCTTCCAGTAGTGCATGCAATTCACGTGCAGTTGTAGATCTTGCTTTTAAGTCAAGATACAATAACGATGAATATTCAACAACAGCAGTAGTAGTGAGAAAAGTGACCGGAGATATGCCCAGACAGGCTCTCACTAGGGTTAATGAGTGGGTTCATATCGAGGATTTAGATCTAGCTGATCCGGAGTTCTACAAAACAAGTGGTGTGGACATACTACTCGGTGCGGACGTGTTTCCATTACTCGTCCAAGGAGGCAAACGCATGGGCCCTCAACGTGCACCCATCGCATTGGAAACGGCACTGGGTTGGGTATTATCGGGGAAAGTGAATTGCAGTGGTTCATCGGCAGTGTCCGCATTTCATGTGTGCTGTGATCTAGATGTTTCTTTGAGGCGATTGTGGGAGATCGAAGAAATACCGTTTGTGCGTCCCTTAACAGTAGAAGAAAGGGAATGTGAAGAACATTTTGCAGTGACGCATCGAAGAGTTAATGGTCGATATGAAGTTAGCCTACCGTTTAAGACCAATCACTCTGACCTTGGCTATTCTCGTGATATAGCAGTAAAACGACTCCATCAACAAGAGAGAAAGTTTGTACGGTGGCCTGGCTATCAGGAACAATATTGCAGGTTTATGGCAGAATATTTAGAACTCGGTCACATGGAACCTATTTCACCAAGTGAAGACAATGTGTCCCCAACAACAAGTTGCTACCTTCCTCACCATGCCGTTTTAAAGGAGAGTAGCACAACTACTAAACTGCGTGTAGTGTTCGATGCTAGTGCAAAAACCACGACAGGTGTGTCACTGAATGAAACTCTCATGGTCGGTCCAAGATTGCAAGAGGATCTCACGTCTATTGTGCTGCGTTTCCGAACTCACTTGGTGGCCCTATGTGCAGACGCAAAAATGATGTTAAGGCAAATTCGCGTGAAGCAAGAAGACGCAAACTTTCAACGCATTGTGTGGAGATCAGATCCGAAACAGCCTATTCAAGACTACAGGCTGCTCACAGTCACATATGGAACCGCATGTGCACCATTCTTAGCAACAAAATGTCTCCAGCAGCTGGCCGTCGACGAAGGACACAACTTCCCGTTAGCATCACCAGTTGTGCTTAACGATTTCTTCATGGATGATTGTCTGACTGGGAGTAACTCGGTGACAGAAGCAATTCATCTGCATTCACAACTAGTAGAACTGTTAGAAAAGGGAGGGTTTGAATTGCGCAAGTGGGCGAGTAATGAACCAAGTGTTTTAGAGTCCATTCCAAGTCATTTAAGAGAAACAAACGCGATAGATCCTTGGGACGATAATGATGCTATCAAGGCATTAGGAGTGCAGTAGTGTCCGTCTCAAGATACATTCTGCTTCAAAATCACCGTACCAAAGACTCGTCATAGTGTTACGAAGAGACAGTTATTGTCTGACTTGGCCAAACTATTTGATCCATTGGGGTGGCTAGCGCCTACTACCATAAAGGCCAAACTCCTCAGGCAGAAGATCTGGAAGCTAGGAATTGGCTAGGATGACCCTCTTCCAAGCAACATCATCAAACAATGGCATGACTATTGCGATGAACTTCCACTGCTGCAGGAAGTGAGAATCCAAAGATGTGCCATTCCACACAATACAAAGGAAGTCCATCTCGTTGGGTTCTGTGACGCGTCAGAGGCTGCGTATGCTGCTGTAGTGTATGTGAGGTGTGTGCGTAATGACGGAAGCATTGCAGTGAACATGCGAAGTGTAAAAACAAAGGTGGCCCCTATCAAAAGACAAACACTACCACGTCTTGAACTATGTGCCGCAGTGCTCCTGGTGAAAGTATTGGACTTTGTGTCTCAATCCCTTAAAGTCAAAATAGTCAGCACGAGTGCCTATTCTGATTCGACGGTAGCCCTTGCTTGGATTGCGTCATGCCCAAGTAGATGGAAGACATTCGTGGCAAATCGAGTAAGTGAAGTGCAACAACGAAGTTACATCAAGTGGTATCACGTGAGCAGTGAGACCAATCCTGCTGACTGTGCCAGTCGTGGTGTTAGACCTTCCGAGCTGATCAATAATCGATTGTGGTGGACAGGTCCAGAGTGGTTAGCAGCAGAAACAGTGCCAGTTGTAGAGGTTAACGATGAGACCTCAGATGCAGTGATTGTTGAACAAAAGACGTCGGTTACTACAATGCACGCCAAGGCAGATATTAGCCTCCTCTCAAACTATTCTTCGGTAGCAAGATTAAATCGTGTGACAGCTTGGTGCAAACGATTCATAAATAATTCTAGGAGTAAACCTGATGCAAGGCTACAAGGACCCTTGACGGCGAGTGAGTTAGAGGAAGCATTGTTTTGCTGGATTCGGTTGGTACAAGAGGAGGAATTTTCTCTAGAGCTGAAATGTCTTAAGGAAAACGGTGACGTACCAGCACAAAGTAAATTATTTTGTCTGCATCCATTCATAGACAATAAAGGTCTGCTTAGGGTAGGAGGAAGGCTGCAAAGGGCACAATTAGACTTTGACGAGAAGCATCCTATTCTACTGCCACGGAAACATACTTTAACCGAACTCATTGTGCGTGACGAACATGTAAAAAATTTACATGCTGGTCCACAGCTACTTCTGTCAGTTATTCGACAGAAGTACTGGATACTAAGAGGAAGAGATGTAGTGCGCCAGATCGTGAGACAGTGTATAACCTGCCACAGATTCTCTCGAGCTAATACAACTCAGCTCATGGGGCAATTGCCCGCTGGACGTGTAACTCCAAGTAGGCCGTTTAACCAGTGTGGGGTAGATTACACTGGTCCAGTGTTGTTGAAGAACACAAAGGGGAGGTCAGCCAAGACATATAAGGGTTATATTGCATTGTTTGTATGCTTCAGTACAAAGGCCGTGCATATTGAACTAGTGACCGAAGCATCTACTTCAGCCTTTCTCGCTGCGCTTAAACGTTTCGTGGCGCGTAGAGGGAAGCCAAGTGACATATACAGTGACTGCGGAACAAACTTTGTAGGTGCAAACCGTGAGCTGAAGGATCTTTTGACAATAGTGACGCCGACAGGAGTTTCAAATTCAACAAGTGATTATTTGAGCTCACTTGGAATCCAGTGGCATTTCAACCCTCCAGCCTCACCCCATTTTGGGGGATTGTGGGAATCCAACATCAAGTCGATGAAGTATCATTTGAAACGCATTTTGAAGAATGCAGTGCTGACATATGAAGAGATGATAACTATGCTAGTTCAGGTGGAAGGATGTCTTAATTCGCGACCACTAACTCCCATGTCAGCTGATCCTAGTGATCTTAGGGCCCTCACACCCGGTCATTTTTTAACTGGCGACGCATTGTTAGCTCCACCACAAGCGGATTTCATAGGTACAAAGGTGAATCGTCTCACAAGATGGCAACTGACTCAACAACTAACGCAGCACTTTTGGAGACGGTGGTCTTCCGAATATTTGTCGCAACTTCAACGAAGACCAAAATGGTGCAAAGAAACTGTCAACTTCAAACCAAATGACATGGTGATCCTTTGCGAGACCAACCAACCCCCACAACTGTGGAAACTTGGCAGGATCGTTGAGACTCACCCAGGAAAAGATGGTCTCGTGCGTACGGTGACAGTGAAAACATCTGACGGACTCTACAAGAGGCCGATAGTGAAGTTGTCCCTATTGCCTTTCGACGAAAGGGAGTCATTAACAGTTCAATCTGAAGACAAGTAATTGATCATTTAGTATGTTTATTCTAACATTTATTTACGTAGTTTTGTAACTTTAGTATTTTATTTCATCAATTGTCAATATTAAGATCTTCGATAGTGAGATTTGTGTTGAAATATGGATATTTCAAGGTGGGCGGCGTATGTTGATTGTATTTTTTCCTTTTACAAAATATTTAGTCTGAACAGCTATAACGTAACAGAATACATGTCAGGCTATGGTCAGTGTCCTTAGCTCCCTTCGCTCTCAGAGGGTGGCCTTTTTCTCCCCCCTTTTTTTTGTAGAAAGTGAACATGAGCCGCCACGAAGGGCAGAGTGTGTGTGTTTTTTTAAGACAGTCGAAACGTGTGTGTGGATGTGTCTTGTGTCGAACTATTGTGGTGCAATAAAACTATTCAGTGAGAACTTCACATACAGTACATACCTGTGTCCACTAATGTATATTAAATAGTTGGTTAATTAAATTAGCTATATTTTAACCAGGTTCCGATTCATTCCTCTAAACAAACAACAAGTAGCGGGGCGCAGGGAAGGTTTAGTAAATAATGGGAAATGCTTTCGTGCATGCATCCCGAACACGAACCACGACGTACACAATGGTCACAATTTCATTACGAATTAAGATAGTTCTATCACCTTGTTTACAGTCGGTTCGCTAATAGCCCATAAATTGTTGATTTAAGTTGTTATAAATAAAGATTTAACAATTATAAATTGTTAACTTAAATTGTTATAAATAAAGATTTAAACATTCTACGAACAGACCTTTATAGAAATTGACGAGTGGTACACAGGACTCTATTTCATTGTGAAATGAAAGAATTCGATTACCTTGTTCACAGTCGGTTCGCGAGTGGCACATAAATTGTTAATTTAAATTGTTATAAATAAGATTAAAAACTCTACGAACAGAACTTTATAGACCTTGGCGAGTGCTTTTAGAACTGTTTTATTTCGCAATGAAATAGAGTTCTGATGAGACTTGTGGGTAGCATTCTTCAAGTTCTATTAAGTTCTGTTCGTAAAATGGTTAAATCTTTATTTATAACAATTTAAATTAACAATTTATCGACCATTTGCAATCCGCCTGTTAATAAGGTGAAATAGCTCTTTTATTGCGCAATGAAATAGACTTCTGATGAGAGTTCTGACTAGCACTCGTCAAGTTCTATAAAGTTCTGTTCGTAGAAATTTTAAACCTTTATTTATAACAATTTAAATTAACCATTTATGGGCTACTTGCCAACCGACTATGGACAAGATGATAAAACTCTTTTATTTCGCAATGAAATAGAGTTCTGATGGAAGTTCTGAGTAGCACTCGTTAAGTTCTATAAAGGTCTGTTCGTAGAATGGTTAAATCTTTATCTATAACAATTTATGGACGATTAGCGAACCGACTCTGAACAAGGTGATAGACCTCTTATTTCCCAATGAAATGGAGTTCTGATGAGAGTTTCGATTAGCAATCGCCAAGTTCTATATAGTTCTGTTCGTACGATGGATAAATCTTCACTTATAGAAATTTAAATTAACAATTTATGGACCACTTGCGATCCGACTGTCAACAAGTTAATAGAACTTTTATGTCGCAATGAAATGGAGTTCTGATGAGACTTCTGAGTAGGAATCGTCAAGTTCTATAAAGTTCTGTTCCCAGAATAGTTAAATCTTTATAACAATTTATGGACCATTTGCGATTCGACTGTGAACAAGGTGATAGAACTCTTTCATTTCGCAATGAAATCGGGTTCTGATGAGAGTTCTAATTAACACTCGCCAAGTTCTTTAATTTCCTGTTCGTAGAATGATATATTTTTTTTATTTATAACAATTTAAATCAACAATTTATGGGCTGCTCGCAAGCCGACTATGAAGAAGGTAATAGAACTCTTTTATTTCGTAATGAAAAAGAGTTTTGATCAGAATCCTTAATAATACTCTTCAAGTTCCTTCAAGTTCTGTTCGTAAAATGGTTAAATATTTATTTTTAACAATTTTAGTCAACAATTTATGGGCTATTCGCGAACCGTCTGTGAACAAGGTGATAGAACTCTTTCATTTCGTAGTGGAATAGAGTTCTGATGAGAGTTTTGAGTAGCACTTGTCGATTTCTATAATGTTTTGTGCAGTGTGCGAATTGAAAAATTTTCCCAGGGGGGGATGAATTTCACCCATATGCGCACCGTCCTCCCCCCATATATATATTAACAAAATACAAAACAGTTGAGATGTGAGATGTTTCATAAATTTTTACTCAGGCAAAGTAAGAATTGTTCCCTATTTCTATCTTCATATCCATTTAAAAATACTCCAGAGGGGGGAAAAGTTATCCCTGCCAGGGATAAAATTTTTCTTCTCCAGCGGGGGAAAAATTTTTGTCAGGGGGGGAATCCCTGGCATCCCTCCCACCAATTCGCACCCTGGTTTTGTGTAACATTGCTTGATTTTTATTAGGCACGTGTTATATATTTGTTAATAATTTGCACCGATTGCCTGTCTGGTCAGAAGATTGTGAGGAAACATTTATTTCCCGTCTACTCCCTTATTTTGCGAGAACTCTTCTGAATTTTCATGAGGAACTTTAGAACTCTTCGAGTGCTACTCAGAACTCTAAAAATGTATACACATTTTAAGATTTTTGGTTTTGCGTGAAGTTAGCACCGAAACTTTAAAATCGCGATAAAATCTTTATTTACCCAGAACTATTGGTCTAACCTATCAGGAACTCTAGAACTCTTTGAGTGCTACTCAGAACTCTAAAAAATATAGACATTTTAAGATTTTTGGTTTTGCGTGAAGTTAGCACCGAAACTTTAAAATCGCTATAAAATCTTTATTTATCCAGAACTATTTGTCTAACCTATCAGGAACTTTAGAACTCTTTGAGTGCTACTCAGAACTCTAGAAACTATAGACATTTTAAGACTTTTGGTTTTGCGTGAAGTTAGCACCGAAACTTTAAAATCGCTATAAAATCTTTATTTACCCAGAACTATTGGTCTAACCTATCAGAACTAACTCTAGAACTCTTTGAGTGTTACTCAGAATTCTAAAGATATATTGATTTTTTTAAACTGTTGGTCGCTAACATCACGGGAGTAGCCAATGGCTCACCTGAGCCGAGTCGGTGGCTCGTCCCAACTGAGCCGGCTCAAGCCATCGGTTCAGTTGATCCAAGCCGATGTTTCATCATAACCGAGCCAACTCGAACTGTTCACTCAGTTGAGCCGAGCCGAGCCGATAGACATTACTGCCTGGGTTTGGCTTCTGCCCTTGTGCTCAAAAATTTGTCCGAGCAGGTCTCAGTCTTAATGGTAAGAACTACAGTATATACTTACATAGGGGCCGACTTTGGGGGAAAAGACCCTTTGGGCCCCCCAATATTTATAGATGGGGTCCTCGCCTCTCCAATATAATCCAGTCGAGGAAGAATTAACAAAGAGGAGCAAGAATTTCTGTCGTAGATTTCATCGTGCTTTTAATTCAATATAGGAAGAACCTTTTTATTCGATAGAAAACGCCATTTTCAAAACTGTGTAGAATGGAACACTGAAGTCTCAACCAACACTCTGGCAGCACTAGTGTTGTAAAGGCCTGGAGAAAACCGGAAATTTTGGGTTTAAAAAGGTTTTTTTACCGTTTTTCCCGAGTTTGGATAAAAACGGAAAAATTGGGAAAAATTGAAATTTTCGAATATTTTACTACATTATGCTTTTCAAATGAAAACTATTTTATATTTACTAGTTTACAGTTAAGATCATTGAGTAGTTATGTTCCTTGTATTAGAATAGGGGAATTTTGTGGCAACAAATATATTTGTACCATTCCTTTGCACCATGATAGAATGAAGTCATGGCAACAAAAGATCCTAAAATATAATCCTAGTTAGAATAATTAATATAGATGTATTTAAATTATCGTAAGTAATCTTATAAAGTTGCCGTTTTATGGCAGGGAAGTGTTAAATAACAGTGCCAGAATCATTCTAGTTAATACCAGTATGTTAAAATCAAATATACAGGGTGTTTCAAAAGAACACGGAACACCGACGACGTTTGGGAGAGGATTCCTGACACCAAGATAAGACAAAAAGTATAGACCATCCTGGGTGCACAAATGCTTCCTTTCGGAGTTATAGGCCACCGAAAACATGAAAAAATGAACTTCGAAGCTCCATAGCTCCAAAACTGTCGAACCTACCGTAGTCGGGTCAAGACTTAACTTAGAAACTATGTGTCCTATCCAAAAATCTATGTTTCAGAATCCTAAGGTACTCACGAAGCAATTTTTATAGAGGGAGTTTGGATACGGACATATAATTTGAAGTACTCTCCAACTGCCTCTATAAAAATTGTTGCGGAAATACCGCAGGATTCTGAAACATGGATATTTGGATGGGGCACCTACTAGTTTCTAAGTGAAGTCCTGACTCGACTACGGTAGATCCCATATTTTTGGAGCTATGGACTTCATTTTCTCATGTTTTCGGCATCTTATAACTCCAAAAGGAAGCATTTGTGCACCCAGGATGGTCTATACTTTATTTTCTTATCTTGGTGTCAGGAATCACCTCCCAAACGTTGTCGGTGTTGTTTTGAAACACCCTGTATATTTTATGGAGATACGTATTGTCCTTGTGCTGTTTAAAATTTCCGGAAATTTTGAACCCATTAGAAAAAATCTTTTGTTCGGAAATATTGGCAAAACCCGGAAAATATTATGTAAAAACTATATCTTCGCCTGATACTAATCTTATTTTCTGTAATGTGTCTGCAGCATATATGTATACAACGTATCTCGCAAGCAGGAAATAGTTTTTTAAAGTAACAGCTTTTACTTTTACTTTTTAGTTTTATGATTTCTGATAAAAACCCCTCTGTACTATTTGTATTTATATTTTTTGAACAACTCAAAAAGATAGATGATCTTATTCACATATATGCACATACACCGCACAAGTGCGTAAATTTCAGCAGTGACAAATATATTAAAGAATTTAACATGTGAAATTTCCGTTCGTTATTATTAAAGACTAACAAAATACCCGTTCTTCGCACGGAGAGAATGCGTTTCATTTTGTGTATATTTCTAAAGATCACCAAAACTGTTACCAATGAACTTAGGAATCCCCAAAACTATGAATTCGATACTAGTATCAGTCATTTTCAGTTACTTTTACATGTTATTTTCCCCCTTTAAGAGTAACTAATGGGGGTTTAATTTGGATAAACGGCATCGGAAGTGTCACTGTTTATCTCAGTCACCCCGAAAACTATGGATTCGACACTAATATCGGCCATTTTCAATCATTTTTCTATGTCTCCCCTTCCCCTCCCCTAAGTTGCGGGCCTGAATTTTTATTTAAACAGCATCGGAAATGTTACTGTTCATCTCAGCAACCACGAAAACTATGGATTTGACACTAATATCGGTCATTTTTGACCATTTTATGTATCTCCCTCCCCTTCCCCCAAGTTGCAGTGTTGAATTTGAATTTAAGCTTCATCGGAAATATCACTGTTCATCTCAGCAACTCCGAAAACGATGAGTTCGACACTAAGATCGGTAATTTTCAGCATATATCCACACTTCCTTCCTCCAAGTTGCATTTTCAAAGTGAAATGGTAGAATCCATCCCAGGCCCGAACCTCATATATGTTGAAATTTTTTATCGAGATCAGTCTAGAGGTTCAAGAGTTGTTAAGTTACAAATATAGTCACTTTCATTTTTTATATCTAGATAATTTTTCGCATTAAAGAACAGGTATTTGTTTACATAGACAGTTTTGTACATAAAGTTTATATTAATGTCTGTATTTGAATATTAAATAATAGTAATTATATGTCTTAGTACATGAGTATTAGTGAAATTTGCCTACCGCTCTTTCTTTTAAGAAGGAATTTGCTTAAAATTAACAAAATTTCACCAGATCAAAGAGCACATTAAGAACTCAGTTTCATTCAAGAGCCCTATTTGTTGCAACAGAAACGCTTCATGATGGTAAATGTGTATGCAATTGTAAAAGTTCTGTAATTAATGCACAACCAGGAGTAAACGACTAAAAGGCACATAAAGGAAATAAGTGCATACTATTAATTTTCTAGAATAATTACAAGTTTTATTTTCGAATGCTTCTTTTTTTTTTTTTTAATATTCACAATATTGAAATTTCCCAATTTACATTTTTCACGCGTTCGAAAAATAACTTCCATTACTAGTAAAACTAACTTAATACAAAGATTTTTGTTATTTTCCCAATTTTTCCGGAAAGAAACCGGAAATAACGTTTTTTTTTTTACCAGCCGGTTCAAAATTTGGGACTGATATGACAAGTGAAGATCAATGTGAGCGCAACTTGCAGTGAAATTCCCAAATTTTGAACTTGAATTTGTTTTAAAGCCTTTAGGCAAATTTGCATTAGGTCGTGAATTTGGATGTAGCGGAGTAAGAAAATTTTGTCTTAAAGTGGGCCACACTCGATCCTCGAGGAGCTTCTCTGGGGGGGGGGGAGTTGTCCTCTGCACCACAAGTTACGACCCTGCATCTTCGTCTTTTTAGGCCTAGCCAGCACAATCGAGGGATGTAAAATTCAAAAATTGTTTTTTAAATGATTTTTTGTGGGTACATCTTCTATATTATAAAATCCTGGGAACTAAATATACCTAGGTATAGCTTGATACTTTTGTCAATTTTTGTTTGTTGATCAATTCACTAGTCTGTTACTTTCAATGATACTATACTGTAAATAATAGAATTTGTGTTCGATCTGACAGTATATATTTTCTCAAGAGTAGTACGATGCCGACTCCTTTTACTTTCTTTCAGTAAGGGAGAGAGGGAGAATACCGAGGACTTAAGAATTTCGACATTTTTCTGGAAGACCGTAAATCACGAACAAAAATTTTCTAGAGTAAATGAAAGAATAATGTTTTGTGCTTTAAACTGACATAATGTTTAATCATTATTCTAAATGGTAGAGAGTACATGAGCAGCTATATAAGACATTCCAAAATTCGGATTTACCCCACTAGTGGGGTAAGTCCGAACTACTTACTTACAGTAATGTAGTTTATTGAAAATGACATTGTATATTATACAATGATACTGTATAGAATATGACACTGACATAATATAATATGACTGACAATATGAATATGAATATGACTGACAAATGCATATATGAACTTAACATATGAATGAAAAACAGGTTACACCATGTCGCTTGCTACTAAATTATTTAATATACGTAAATCTGCTGTACTAATGTTTGTAACGCTTATAGATTATTATGTCATTTCATGTTTTGAAATAAGAACTCAATGTCGACTTTTGTAGTGGGGGAAATCTGAACGAGCTGCAAGCCTTCTTTTCGACTTTACCCAACCACTTCTCGCCTGAACAAAGCAGAGCAATATGGATATAATGTTACACATTAGTAACTCAATCTTCAGCAATACCAAACATAAAATATTATTGCCAACACAATAATGCTATTTGTGTTATATGGCTACAACTACTAACTTATCTTTATAACATGACGGTGTCTTTTTTTTTTTTTTTTTTTGTACACGTACAGAACTTCCTCATACTTAATTTCTCGTACAAATCCCTCAAATGAAGAAACAAATGAGCACTTCAGTCCACTTCACAGTGTTGCCAGTTCCTGGAAATTGCAATGTTCGGAATTACTCGCTGTTCGGTTTTACTCCTCACCCCCTTATAGTTATTGATTCTTATACTGTCTATAAAAGTTGAAAATCCTATTTGGGGGATCAAGATGGCGGCAGGACAGATAATTATAGCTGTGTTAAACTCTCATTTTTTTAATTTTTCATTTTTAAACAATTTTACTTTTAGACAGTGTTAATAGTTTGATACAATCTGCAAGATATTTAAAAAATATGCTTAAGATTTATTGTACGAATCCACAGATTTGTAAAATTTACAGAACAAATTTGTAATAATATTTTAATAGACTAGTGTCTAAATATGTTGTTTCTTATCTGTGAAATGCGTATCTACGTAAAAATACATTAATGAAAGACTAGCCTGTTATGCACGGATTCGCAAAGGGAACTTGTAACCACAGTACACAAAGTGAAGTGAAATATGTGAAGTTAATGTATTAAGTAGTACACAAATTGAAGTGAAATATGTGAAGTTAATGTATTAAGTCATGACACACAACTATAGAAATGTCCGAGAGTTAAGGGATCCATACGTTAGCAAGTCTCTGTTATCTTTGGAACACAACTATGCAAGCAATGAAATCGTATCAGTACAGACCTTATTACCTAACATCCTTAGGAACGTATAAATACATAATTCAACGTGCAATATAAGGATTTTTATGCCATATACAAAATTAGGGCTATCCTCGTTTATGTGCATACCTGCCTTCTTGACGCGCGTGTTTTCTACGGACGCAACTCCTCACTAAGGTTAGTTTCAGGCGGAAGCATTTATTGTAGCATTTCTCGTAGCAAAAATCGTATCATAAATATCCTTCCGTGTAAAGTAGCAAATGCTATAGCATTTCCCATGTCATGACATATCCTATGGCATTTCTTGTGGATAGAACCTGCCCTATTTCGTAGCATTTCCCCCAGCATTTCTGGTCTGATTGCAGCGCCGTAGTGTGTTAAAAGGAAGCGAAAGATTTTGTGCCAAGTATTCTTTGTTTTGTGCGAAAAATTGAATTGTAGTGAAGAAAAATGAGTTGGAGTAGGGATACTATCAGGACCGGATTAAGAGATTTGGAGTCCGGGGATAGAAAAATTATGAGCCCCTGCTGATTTCGCTTAATACTTTTCTGTGAAAGTACAGTAGGAAAGTTATGGGAATATGTTTTATATTTGTGGTCATATTTTATTTTATGATTATGAATGCATCTTTATGATTCTTTTTAGCTCAAATTTTGATCAGAGTAGAAACCCCTGTCCACCTGGAGGCCCAGGGTTATAGCCCCCCTAAGCCCCTTCCTTAATTCTGCCCTGGATACTATTATTATGCTGATTAAAAAATACGAGGAGCATCCTTGTTTGTAGCTAAAAGTCCATTGTATCATAAGCATATGCGACAAAGGGCTTTAGAAGAAATAGCGACTGAAATATGTTTATAGTTTCGGAGCCATAATAGCACTCTTCTCCAGTGATTTGTTTACTACATCATGAGGAGATGCTTATCAAAATCCTACCGTGTAAAAGAACCAAATACTTTTGATGCCATAGAATATTATACGAGATTTTTGGCAGTACATCTGCTACTAGAAATGCTTCCGTCTAAAACTAGCGTAATGTTCGGGCTCCTTGCCGCGCTCCTGCAATTACTCGGTTAAATAGCATTCGTGCTTTTAGTGGCCAGGTAACACAAGTTGCTTATTGTCTTTTGCACAATAGTTCTTGTTGTGTAGTATAGTACACTGAAGTGAATCTGTACAAAGAAATGCTAGTCTACATCCCAAAATGATTGAGATATGAAATGTAGATTTACTGAAAGAGATGTGTATATATACCGGTACAATGAATATATATATATGGTTCCGTACAATAAATCTGCACCAAAATTATATATGTATGTCGCCACTATCCCCGTTATTTCGTACCGGCTATTCGTTCACATTCACTTGTTATTTTGGTTACAGTTCATGCTGTAACTTTTAAATCGATTGCAATACTGAAACGATTTTAGTGATATGATTGATTTGGTTTGATTGCCACTACTAATCACCGAAATTTTATGTAATAATGCTAACAATTCGTTCTTAACTTTTAATATGCACTTGATATTATTATTATTATTATTATTATTATTATTATTATTATTATTATTATTATTATTATTATTATTATTATTATTATTGATACGAGGTTTCCCTAGTAGCAATGTCCTTTACTGCACTGAAAATTGTTTGAAGATTAGTGAATTTTGTTAATCATTGGAATTTTTTGCATTGATTAACTCGGTCGTGACGTGTCATAACCAAAATGCCGGAATGCAAGCCCGAATTCACCCGTATTAATAGAGATTGTTATAAAGAACCACTGTAGAAAAAGAACGACGCTGGGGATGCCATTCAGTATAAACAAATTAAACCAAGTAAAATAAACAACAGAACAACACTTGTATTTAACGAAATAAAATATGAAACTGGAGCTCAAGAAATCCTGTCCAATTCCAACGCCATAGGACCTCCTACAAAATCCTATTTTTGTCCTCAATGTCTTGTACTTAGGTAATCATGTGAAAGTTTTTTTTTTGCCTGTGTGTTGAATACTGACAACACTGAATTTGAGCTGATTCGCGAGTCATTTTAGTGCAAGTGTTATTAGTAGTTGGAGTATTACAGTTTTTGTGCTGTTTATGATGTATTGTGTAGGGTGTAAGCATTTGTTAGGCGTCCTGTAGGTTGTTTATTGTTGATGCTATAAATAAGACATTTAAAGGTTTTAGAGAAGGTGAGATCAAATCCAACAGACTTTTAGCTCATAATTTTTTTCTTGAGTGCGTATTTAGCATTATTTTTTCCTTGTTTCTATAAACGGTGATGATAAAACGAAACATTTCTTTTATCAGTAGCATATTGTGTTCTTCCGAGCTATCTCCTTTAAGCAATATAATATTCGTCATGACAGTTTATTATTATTAAGGAAGTGACAAGTAAGTATTATGATAACGTGCCCAACCAACTGAAATATTTAAAGCCTTCGTCATGGTCCTGCATTGGTCTGGACACATTTGGTTATCATCAAAATAAACGTGGTGACAACGATTTAATGTAGTTGCAGATAGACTGAGAACCTCTCAATGTCAAGGTTCTAGAATACAGGTTCCCCTTCCCATTTAGCTGTAATAAAGACAGAAAACAACGTGCCCTGCGGAGCTCTAACCCGCCTTCACTCGCTAACATTCGCTTGGCAATCGCAATACTATGTGGATTAAATATTAAGCTTTGGTACAGAAAGGAACCAACCTTGATATAGCTACTAATCTGTATAGGAGGACGTGTGTTCTAGGACCTTTCCCCTCTCAGTTCCATCATATTAGTGTGTATTGCATAAAATATAGGTATTTTCAATTTTAGTATTTATTCACAGATATTTAGTTTAAGACATGAAACAACTTTTAAGAAAAACGTAACATTCAAACATGGGATTTAATTTTTCCCAATACTTTTGCAAGGAAGGTTTTTCAGGTCTACAGTACAGTGAAATAATCTCTGGGACTACACAGAAGGTTATTATCTTCGGCCTTTACATATAATCACCGGACGTTGTGTAAAAAGGAAAGGAACTCTCCGTGACGGATAAATTCTAATTACGAGTGGCCAGAATTTTTTCCTAAGAATTTATACTTTTTAGTTAACTATAGCCAGTTGGTATTTTAATATCTCCCCCAACTCGTCTCATGGCTTCAGAACTGAGAACTGATTTCACTGTTAATATTAAACAAATTGCAAATAGTTCGGAAAATATACCGTCGAATATCGATGTCCATTTGCTGATACTCCCAAAAGTGGCCGATATCACCCGATACCGATGTATCGGTAGGGCCTACATCCCTATTTACATTACGTTGTATTTACCTTCATGGTTTGTATTGGCCCTTCGTGACTAACACGCATAGTCCCGATTCTATCCCCAAAGGGTGATTCCTTCAAATAAATTCCCGAACTTTGAATTTTGACCTGTGTAGATTGGTACAATATGTGGACATAGGTTGGTGCCTCATATATTTTGGACAAACTTTTCGACAAAAGTACAGTTACCCTCGTTTTTATTTATCTAACTTTTCCGATTTTAATTTTACCTCAAGCAGCACTTGTCTCATAAAGGGTTCTGTGTTGAAATGGAACGTGATATTTAATCTAATCACTGGAATGGAGGGATTTTCCTTATATAATTATATGCATTCAAAGTGATGTGATCCCTTATGGATATACGCATCCGGACGAATGCTATAAAAACTATTGTAAAAAACAAAGTGCTGTCGACCTCTTCACGACCTCCCAAATAGACTGCCATCTGTGGATTTGCCGATAAGAGTGCACTTTGTACAGAACATTCATAGGAACCGATACAATACATAGCAATACGAGTAATTACACTGTTAATTTTAACAAAATTGGTCCAAACTTCTCTAACCCGACCCTACCCTACTTATTTCTACCTTGCGTCAAAACATGGCAAAATCACTTGTTCTGCATAAAGTGCACTCTTGCCGACTTGCTTTTATTGTAAATACTAAGCTCCAAATGCCTGTTGAAGCACTGGAAAATTTCTTCGTAAAAGTTGTCTTTCATATCGTCATCCTTATCATCTGTTGGCGCGTACATTTAGAACAATAATATGACACTATTGATTCTTAAGAATGATAAAAGAGTCTCGTTAACAAATCCATCTCGTTTAATTGCTGATATTATTCGTTTGTGAACATAAAACCCTGTTCCTAGTTGGTGATTTTTATTTCCTTCACCGTACAAGAGCATAAAGTTTGCGGACAGCAATGCTCCCTTTCCTTCTCATCTAATTTTTTGCACTCACACCAGGTCCATCCTACATTTCTCTTACTTACTCCTTACGGATTTTAATGCGCTTCTCATATAAAGATTTCTTATATTCTGTGTTCCAAATATCATGGCCATATTACTTCGCTGAAGTCGTGCCAAGTTGTCAGTCCTGTGAATGTTTCTGAACAGTTTATCTGTTTTACAGAATGAAATTGTCAGCCTCACGCCAAACCCTCAAGCTGAAGAATCATCCTTTGTCTATCCACGACTGCTTATTTAATATATTTGCAGCTAATTTCTTTATCTAGAGGCCTTCTTCTCGATCCGCAACCTGAGGACGCATCATATCATGATGACAGGAACCCACGTTAAATTTAAAGTTTCTGTTAACATGGTATCAGGAAATGAGTTTTATCGCCAAAAAATCTGAGATTCTTCCTTCTTTTTTGTTTTATAATGAACATAAAAGTATGCCCGAAGATTCTTTGTCTTAAAAATTCTGGTTTTCCAGTACCAAATAACTTACAATTGCGTTATTAATGATCTGCTTAATAACGAGGCGCAGACCTGGGCACTCATTTGTAATTGGAATTGTTTGTTGAATTGGGATCAAATTGTGAATATTGGTAAGAGAAGCGGAGTGATAGGAGTGGGTGAACGTCTTAGCGGTTATCTTGAAAGCCGCAATTTTGGATTTCGTTTTAGAATTCTAAATCTTAAGTGGCTGGAGCGAGATATAGTTTTAAGCTGACTTGTTAAAAATCCAAATGTTTGGATATTTTTTACTAACGGTTATTTGTTTATGAAATATATCAGCTTTTATGAGAAAATGTTAGGCCAAATTCAGTACGGCAGATCTCAAGATCGCCGCCATGATCGTTTTGACCATCAATCCATTTAATGGCAGTCCTTGAAATAGCAAAACAAAATGAAATTTCTAATAAAATGCACCCTACTTTCATGTTTATTATTGCAGGCTTTTCAATGTTCCTATATTTTCCTATATATTTCCGTCTCTTTCTATAAACTCCTATATTTTGACGAAAGCTCCTATATTTTTGTAGCATTGCTACTTTCACTTGTGAAAATAACATAAGGAAATAAGGTGTGAGTGGTTGGAAGACCTTTTGTCTCCACAGTAGGGTGGTTGAATGGAGACTCTTCTGTTTCTTCCTTTCCTGCTCATTGCCTAAAGATAATTACACCAAACAATATACACTTAGCGCAAAAAGTATTCATACACCTACAAAATGGAACAACAAATAAATTAGTTTCGTCATATTAAAAAGTTCTATGGAATAGGGATTTTAAAGACTTATAAATAATTTATTTAGGTGTATCAATACTTTTTGCACTAACTGTACGCAAATAATTGCAGAATATGTTACACATTGTCAAATCTTACCTTAAAAACGTCAGCTGCAAAATCTTTACATTTTAGATTTTATTTTACATTTCATTTAGATCTTGGAGACGTAACACTGATTTTCTGATGCAGATCCTTTTAACAATTTCCTTATGTTCGTTGCTTATTACAGGTGAGCTACATACGAAAACACCAAGAAACTCGTATAAAATTTTGCAACGAGATAATTACCCATTTATTTATATTTAGAGTAGAATGTATGTTCATATAACAATTGGTGTAATTTCCAGGTGATTTTTTTTTTCTTTCTATCTGTTGGATAATTGAAATGTTCCTTTTTCACAGCTTCACGAAACCTCCTATATCTTTTCGTCGTGATTTCCCATATATATATGTTTTCATTAGTACTGGAAAGCCTATTATTGTCTCCTTAGTATTTTTAATAACTAATAATTTAATAATTATTTAATTATTAGTTTAAAGTCCGAAGTGCCACAGTTATGCTTCAAGGCTAATTGTGACCGTGATGATGATAATTAACACAATGATGGAATGAAGAAAGTGGAAGAAAACGGGAGAATCTAGAGAAAACCGAAGGAGACGGTATTTGTCCAGCATAAAATCCACTTGTCACGAGTAAAAAACATTCCAGGTGATAAAATGACCATCCTATCGTCAGCTCAAGGGGTCTCACATGGAGCACTAGAATGATAAGTGCATTCGGTGTCCAAAAGTGTAAACACAAAAATGGGAATGCAATTTTTCCAGTTCTACAAAGTGTTAACGAAGCCTGTATGAGAGAGAGTTGGAGAGCATTGTCTCAAGCTTGTGTATGATCTGGAGCACGATGTTGCCTTTATGTATGAAACAATCAAAATGATTACGCAATACATTCGAAGTACAGATTTATCCAAATAAACTACACAGTTTTCTACTGAGCTATCTTGTGGGTATATTAGCGTGCGTGTCTTCGGCGCAAGAGACCCAGGATCGATTCCGGGTAGGGGCTCATATTTGAATTCCACGTTAAACTATAGGTTCACGTCTCATATAGCCTCGGTACTGTGAAGGATGTTAAATTCTAAAACACTGAAACCAACATTTTTTCTCAGGTTGCTATTAAAGATGTTTGTTGCTTCATCTATTTCTCGTATGGTTTTAGGTACTTTATTCGTTGAACGTGAGTTTTTTTTTTTTTTTTTGTTTTGTTTTGTTTTTTCCAGCTAGCTTTCTTTGAAAATGATTGTCGACTTAAAACTCAATTCAAAGCATTTGACTAGTTCTATGTCCAGTGCTACATATGAACATATATATCTCTGCGATAAGTTACACATAACTGGTTTTTCTTAGTATTAAACAATGAAAGTTCGAATGCTTCGTTTTGTCATTTATTATAATTCACTAGTCAATGGTATCACTTACACTTTGCAAAATATGAAGAAACAATTTAAAGTTTGAAATATCGTAATTTTGCTAATGTCGTTGAACGTCCTTTCGTAAATAATCACTATCTTTAATGAACAAGTGAAATCTATTCCGATATACATTGTTTCCACGTCTCAACAAATATGACTAAATAAGCTAAGACTGAAGGTATTTAAATTTAATGAATTATGAATTGATGAAATATTGCATGAATTAAGTTGAAATAATCAGTTTATGCTCTCTCTTTCTTTGGCAGGTCGGAAAGTTATTTGGTATAGATCAAGTTGATACTGAATCTATGATGGCGGACGTTACGGAGGCAGACGCAAAACCGACGGAAACCAGACGCGAGTTAGTAAGTATATTAATCAAAATACTGATTTCGTCCTGACTGTATTGGTTATAACTTTGCCAACATTTGAAGATATGTATATTAAAAGCAGGGTTGAAAAAAATCACCATTAAAAAAAAAATATATTATTTAAATCACCTGTATTTGATCTTTCTAAAACTGAATATAATTTAAATGATTTTTCTAAACTGATCAACTACGAGGGTTACAGTTTTCTTTCACTATGTAATGTTAAAATAGCAACGAAATCGGGAGTGTCCTAATATATGTTATGTTTTTTTTTAATGTGTGTTTCTCACACGTAACAGTTACTCAGTAACAGTACATTATTGTTCTAATATGTACGAGGGGGTATCAAAAAGTTCGTGCAGTCACCTAGAGGGTGAGGAACTACGAATCCTCTGGAACATGTATTTTGTAGTTAGGTCCTTGTATGTTAATCATTCAAATTCTGGATTCGTTAGACTCTTTTTGTAAATTAATAAAAGTGTGATGACTGAGAGGCTTGAGGCATGAAGCGTCATTAAGTTCCTCCGTCTTCATCGAAAATTAGCAAAGCAGATTCCCGAAAAGATGTCTATGGAGATGAAAGCCCATCCTAAGAAATTGTACCCAAGTTTAAATGACATCTAAACTGGACACACGACCACCGCGGACGTCTCTAGATCTGGAAGACCATCTTTAACAGATGATGCCGCCTTGACGGAAAAAGTCGAGGAGATCATAATGGAAGACAGGAGGATAACCATTGAAAGGCTTGTGTGTGCAAGAGGTACGAGTTATAGGTGTGCCTAGAATATCATTCATAGCCAGTGTCAGCACGGTGGGTGCCACTACTTCTCACACCTTTCCTAAAGAGAATTCGCGAGGACTCTGTAGGAGAAATGTTGCATCGCTGTGAAGTGGATGAAGAGGACATTTTCGGCAGACTATGACAACAGATGAAAGTTGGGTGTATCTTTATAACCTAGAAACAAAGGAAATGAGCAAACTATGAAAAACCCCTCCTTCACCACCCCTAAAAAGGCACGAGTGCGGAAGTCTGTCGGCAAGATGATATTTTCTGTAACTGTGAAGGGGCTATAATGGCAGATTACTTACTACAGGGCCAAACTATTATTAGTACCTATTATTCCCATCTCCTGGCTAAGTTACGAGAGGAACTGAAGAAGGAAGGTCGTGAATTGTCACAAAAGGGGTGCTGCTGTTGGCAGACAACGCACCAACTCATTCCGCCAATGCATCCGTGATGAGGACAGGGGAAATACGGTACGAAATATTGCCTCACCTCCATCCTCACCTGACCTAGCACCAAGTGATTTCTTTCTCTCTCCAGAAATGAAGCGTTCAATCAGAGAACGCCATTCTGACAATGGAGATGACGTGATTTCTGTTAATTGTGGTTTCAAAGCCAAATTGCAGACTCTTACAAAACGAGCTTACAGAAAGTGAAGAACCACTGGCAAAAATGTGTCACTAGGCGCGGTAACTACGCAGAGAAGGACTAATACCATAATGGTATCAGAGATCTCCAGAGTGGATTTCTTCTCGGTGATTGCACGAACTTTTTGATACCTCCTCGTAAGAATGGTGGTCACAGTGATCCTTAGAATTCATACAATAATTAGATGAAAGAAAGAATATTAAGATAATCTTACAGTTCCGTGCCGTGCAAAATCAGCGCCCGGGGCGAGAGTATCCCCTACCGGCGACCATGGTTAGCGCGAACCGTAAGAAAATTTTCAAAAATAAACCCTGCTTTTCCTTGATTTTGAGCACTTTTTACTACTTTTTTCTTCTATTATATATATTCCTCCCAAAATTTTTGCCCTCTTTACTTTGGCGCCCGGGGCCTTCGCCCCGCTTGTCCCCTTCCCCCACAGCACGGTACTGTAGTCTTAGTGCAGTACACATTTCTTTTTAAGCATCTAAATCAGTAAAGGACCAAATTAAACTATACACGTGAAGAATGGGATATCATTTTGCAAATTGCAAGAATTTTGCATTGCGTTACACTACATGTATACATCCTTTTAAAAAGTTTTATTTTTATTTTGATTGAATACGAGTTCTTAACACGCCTTTCATCATAACTTTCTCAATGAATATCAGTATCTTTTGATTCAAAATGGTTAAATTATTAAAAGTAAACTTGGATATCAACATGAAATGAGTATGTATATAAATATTTGATTTCAAGTATCCACACTCAATTTGACAAACTTAATAATATATATGATATTTTAGTACTAAGCTGTTTCTAATCAAGAATAGCGTTTTGTTTTCAAATATATTTTTAGGTTTCTTCATGTTTACAGGATTGACAATAGCTGAAATGCTCGTTCTTAGTACGGGAAGAATAGTGTATGGCAAATATATGAAAAGTATATTCAACCCTCTTTTCTTCCTCGTAGATGTATATGATGAAATGAAATGATAGAAACCTAACTCGACCCAAGTCCTGTCTTCAATAGATCTTTTCAAACGGTGCGGTCGTTGTTTGGAAAAAAATTATCCCTCCCTTCCTTCTCAAAGTGTGCATTTTAAAGTGTAGAGCTAATGAAGAATATATAGGTCAACCCAAAGGTACGTCAAAAAAACTCATTTTAAACGGTTCAACCGTGTTCTCACTTTCGCCATATTATGAGCACAAAATAGGAAATTAAAATATTATAGAAATGCTCCCCTTTAGGTGCAGAGTTTTGGAAAACGTCTCAACTTATTTTCAATGAGAATTTTATATACTGAGTTCGTGAGATATATATTTGAACTCCTCGCCTCTTACGATATGCATTTTGGTCAAAGTAACAAGTTAGAAACCTGGCTCGAGGCAAATTCTAACTAGGCTTAGAAATGCATTCCAACCGATTCACCAATTTTCTCGCGATGATAAAAAAGATAATGTCGATGTTATTTTTATATACTGAGAATAACATAGAAATTTCCTCCTTCCTCCCCTAGAAACGGAATTTTTTAAAATGCTGGAGCATGTGGCCTCTTTTTTAGGCTCGTGAGATATTCTTATCTTTCGAATACATTTTAAACGCCCTCTTCCAGCTCCTTTAGAATACACATTTTAATGAAAATGACATTCTAGAAATAGGCTTGTTCCAAATACTAACTATGTTTATAAATTCATTTCAAGTGGTTATCCGTTTTTCCATGATAATGAGACAGACAATGCCGATTTGAATATGGAGGAAAAACTACAGAAATTGTATCCTTCCCCCGTAGAAACTGATTTTTGAAAACTCTGTGACACGAGACCAATTATTTTTAATGAGGAGTTTATATACCATTCTTCCAGGGGCAGATCCAAGGTGGGCTATAGGGGCTTAAGCCCTCCCCTTGACGCTCAGGTATACACTGGATAAAATGGGCTTCAATTGTGCTTTACACTGGATAAAGCTGCAAACTATGATCATATCTTGAATCCCCCACTGCCATCTTACAGCCCCTTTAGAATACACATTTTAATGAAAATGATATGCTAGAAATTGATTTGTTCCAAATGCTATGTTTAAAACTTCATTTCAAGCGGTTCAGCCGTTTTCCCGTGATAATGAGACAGACAATGTCCATTTGAATATGGATGAAAAAAACAATAGAAATTTCCTCCTTCCTCCGTAGAAACTGAATTTTTGAAAACACGGCAAGACGAGTCCAGTTATTTTGAATGAGGAGTTTATATACCAAGTTTCATTTTCTTAACTTAAGAAGCTCCTGAGAAACTATTTTTGGCATAAATTTTGATCCCCCTCCCCATTTAGGATAGCATTGTAATCAGAATAACATAATAGAAACCCAGTTTGACGTATATACTAATTATGTTCAAAAATTCATTTGAAACCCTTTAGCCCATTATATATATATATATATCACGTTCCATGTCCAATTTTTTTCGAAATTAATTTTTTTATATGTATAGATTTCGCATGACATAGTCTTTTACATGACGTTTAAAAAAGAAAAGCATGCGAATTGATTACGTGTTAACGAAAAGTAATAAATAAAAATTTTATTTTATGTTCTGTTCTAATTTTTTTTTTTAAAGCACAAAGCTTACATGTGTGGACGTAGAACTAGTTCTCTCATATTCTTTGTCAATTAGAACATAGAACCTTGTGCTCCAAATACTCCAGACCATACTGTCTTGCTGTAATATCCAAATTAGCACACTTTTTTTTTTCCGCAAAGAAACCATAATTCCAAACGTAATGAACAGAAACGAATACGTTGCAGCAGGACTTCTGCAGTTAATTGTCATCCAACCATAATTATTGACTTGAAGTTCATGAAGAAGAGTCAGGTTATCTAGAAGCCAGGGTGGAAAAAAATCATGATTTTTTTAAAAAAAATCATTTTTGTTGATTTTTTTGATTTAAATCGATTTTTTTGATTTAAATCAAATCTTTCTTCTCGTAAATTACAAGTCGCGAACTGAAGAAAAAGCATTAGGAATTAGTATTAAATGCTAATTATGCCATTTAAGTAAAAGTATTAGGATTGAATTTTGAATTAATCCCCAATTGTTAACCTCTGTTAATCCCAATCATTGTTTCTTAACCCTTTTAAATTATGGCTTTTTTAAAAGGAAAATTATAGACTTTCAGTCAAGCAGCTACATCATAATCCCTATTTATCCTAGGATCATGGTTCATACCTAATTCTCTTCAGAATAGAACAGCTTTTCAAACGGTAACATTCAGATTTCCCTATCATGCCCCTGAAGCGGGAAATTTTGAGAGAAAATGTTCTTTTTCTGACTTTTTTTTTTTTTTTTTTTTAATTTTGATCCCCTCTGGACTCCCTTGTGTTCACGCACATATCTCAAAATGAACTGGGAAATACTAAGAGGTGTACTAAATGTGTGTATAAAATTTCAAGCTATCTTGAATAGTAAGGACCTAGAAAATATTTAACAATGAGCTAAGAACATCCCCACAATGTCCCAGATAACACGCATGTAATATAGAAATTTTCTCAGACATCTCTATTTATCCTAGGGTCGTGATTTGTATATTATTCTCTTCAGAATAAAGAAGATTTTCAATCGTATCATTCAAATGTCTCCATGGTGTATCTGGGGCGGAAAAATCAAGGAAAAAGAGATTTTCTGTTAAAAAAATATCCTTTTTACCCCTCTGGACCAACCCCCTGTTTTAAGGTAGAGATCTGAAACACTGAAAAATACTAAGGGGTGCATTGAATAAATGTGCAAAATTTCAGTCTTCTAGGTGCAAATGTAAGCCCGCGAAAAATATCCCCCAAATCCCCAGATTCCCTTATGAAACAGGATCTCAGGCAACAGTTTCCTGAAACATCCCTATTTATCCTAGGATCATTGTTTGTACGTCATTCTCTTCAGAATAGAACAGCGTTTCAAACGGTACCATTCATATGTCTCCATCTGAATCGCGGAAAAAGCTTTTTTTATTTTATTATTATTATTATTATTATTATTATTATTATTTACATTTTCCCTCTGGACCTCCCTGTTTTCACGCAGAGATCTGAAAACATCTGAAAAATACTAAGGGATACACTGAACGAGTGTGCAAAATTTCAGTCTTTTGAATGCAAAATGTAAGCCTGCCGAAAAATAATAATAATAGGCATAAAAAAATATCTTTTTAAATTTATGATGTCATCACACACTATGTCTCGACGCAGAAAGGCGTGAAAGCATATGTAACATATTCTACAATGCCTTCAGTCTTGGGAAAAAAACGAAGTAAAAAGGTTCATTGGTACTTTTTTAATCGAATAATGAAGATTCGATTTTTAATAGGATAAAAATGGGTAATATAATTTAAAAGGTTAAGCATTAAGAAAAAAGTATAGCAACATTTATGAAAATGTCACTTTTTTTCATAAAAGTTACTGATATTTGGTAGGGGCATATTTTTTAAAAAATTGGAACTAGCTTGAGGCATGAAATACATAAATTTCACCTAAAATTATAAATCTTTAAAAAAATCGGAGAGGGGATAGGACCCCTCTATATACACCCTATTATCTGGGAACAAACAAGCAGACGCGCACGCGAAAGAATTTTCGTCTCAAATGTCGATGGTGATTTCCCCGTTGGAATAGTTAACGATTTAAAAACCCAAACCCATTGTTACGAAGAAAAGAAAGCAGTATTGCTCCGTTGCCCGTTCAAAACGGGATTTCCCCTAATCATCCTGTGCATGACACGTTTTCATACTATGCTGTACATACTGTACATTTGAGTCTCATTGTATTATAATTATTAACTTCCATAACCGAAATAATACAACAGAAACGGGATTTTTACTTATTTTAACTTTAAATTATTTTATTTCGGAATTTGATTTAAATCAGCGATTTTTATTTAAAAATCAAGTGATTTAAATCTTGATTTAAATCGTGATTTAAATCAGCCTGATTTAAATCAATCCACCCTGCTAGAAGCTGATTCCATTTATTCGTCAGCGGAAGAAGCAAGGTGGCATCAAAAGGTTTACACAACTCGTGAATAGGAAGTTGTCATTGTAGCTTTAAAAAAAAAAAAAAAAAAAAAAAAAAAAAAAAAGTTTGGAATCCAAACATTTTAAGGACTACAAAGAACTTGCTAGTATGTTGATGAAGGATACGATTAACAACAATGTAAATTGTATGCGGATTAAGTGGTTACGGTTCGAAAAGAGCAGGCTTTACGCAATTCAGTTCAAAGAAAGAATTTCAGACAACGGCTTCCGTGAAATTCATGTTCGTGGACATAGGGATTCTGGAAGAACAGTTCATCTTGAAGTCCTTAACTCTACAACAAACCAATTCTAATAGCAGCAGTCAAGAAGAATGACCTATTACCTATGTTAAAGATCAGAGTAATTCCTCAGTAATATTACTTCTTCAATAACTTGCCATCAAGTGGAAGATATTTTACCTTATGTGACAGAAGATGACAGTGACGAAGAGTTTTGAGCAATTCCTACAATTGGCTTAATTTTCAAATTAACAACATTACAATAATGTACAAGTACCATTACGAGATGCCCATTTCACAGAAGTGTTTTTCACTGTAAGTTTTGACTGTGGAAGAAGAATGAAACCGTTCTTGCTAGAACTTTACGTAATGTGTAGTATACCTCATGATAAAATCACTTAGTTCTCTCAAGGCAATCAAAAGTTACAGCCAAAAATATTTATGTGAAACGAATATTACTTTTGTTTTTGAGTGTACAGATATGACTGTTATTTGCTGTTATTCTTAACTTTTGGTGTAGTATTTTAACTGTGAAATATTACCACAGTCAAATAGAATAATAATTTATAATTTATTTCAACTAAAACAAATTATACCAGTTTCAGAAAGAGTTGAAGTACCGTTTTGCTCTACTGTAAAATTTGTAAAATTGGATATGGAATGTTTGTACCCTAAGAAATGTGTATATTCCAGTTACAGTAAAAATGCTATAATTTGTATTATTATGATATGTACAATTCTTAGCTAAAAATTTTGAACATTGAATGTTAAGTGGATTCAGATTTTCTCCTCAAGCCTTCCGTGCGATATGAAGTGATTAAATCAATATATTGGCAAACTTCTTGACCTATTAACTGTAATCTAAAGAAAACTATGTACTTGGTTCAAACTTGCATTATTAAGATCCTACCAGCATACAGGTTTCAGACTTACATTCGATTAATTCTCCAAAATGGTCAGAAATAACGCATTTTATTTCTGTTTTAAGCAAAATAAGTTTTTTAAGTCTCTCTCTCTCTCTCTCTCTCTCTCTCTCTCTCTCTCTCTATATATATATATATATATATATATATATATATATATATATATATATATATTTGAAAAAAATAATTCGATTTAAAACAGTCAACCTTAATTAAAAGTATAATTTAATTTAATGTTACATTTCAATTAATTATTATATTATTAAATTTCAGTTTTAACTAAAAACTTCATATTTCATCTACCGATTACAGGCTACCTGGAAAAATGCATTGACAAACTATACCTACTATGAATTGTTTTCCGGACAACGCTCGGAGAAAGCTTTTAATCGGTAGCCGAATATTTTTATTATTCTTCTCTTCGTTGCTTTCAAGGACTCCGAAAATTTGCTTCAAAACATTAATTTGTGTCCTCCCCTGTCCACTTCGTATCTACTTGAGCTGAGTTGGAAAATGTAGCTGATAGAAATTGATTAGCTCCTACGTAGTTTTTTTTTTTTTTTTAAATCTTTTTCACTGTAGGTTTTTTTCCCCTCCTCATCTGCTTGTAAACAAACTGAAATAAGGACAAGGGAATCTTGCTAAGGAAAATGCAAGGACAAGACGAACAGATATTATACTTTAGATGTCAAAAGAACAAAGAACATACAAATGATCAAATATAATTGTTTTAAAAAACAATCCAGTTGTCTTTTTGTATGCTGCGACCAAGCTATAAATTTACATATCCATTTTTAATGGAATTGGGCACACAAGATAACATGACATGAGACTCATTCAAAATGACAAATGTAGTGCATGCTTAAGGATTTAAATTGCCACTTATTTGTAAGAATATGTTCAGACACAGTGAGGAAAAGGAAAAGGGAATTATTTATTTTTATAAACTTTGACCAGTGTAAGTTTAAAAATTACTCTCAGGGCATCTATTGGCTTGATATAACGTGAATATTTCAACAGGCTAAATACAATGACTTTTTGCGTAAATAATCAATATATGCTTATACCGAACAATTCCATATATCTTCATGAATATTCACTTATCTAACACTTTACTGCACCATAATCAAGAGTATTGTTAAAATTCATGACCTCCTCACTAATACAGATAGTGCAAAATAGTAATCAAAATTGTCAATTATTTATATATTTATGGTTGTAGGATTACTTTTGATCTGTCATTCATTCAAAGTTTTCTTATTTGTATTTATTTTGATGATTTTTGTTCAAAACTGATAACTACTGAAACAGTAATGGGAAGTGGTTGATTTACCCTGTATAAATGTTATTAAAAATATCGTGTACACCTATGCAAAAAATATATAGTCAGTTTGGGAACTTATAACATAGACGTGACGTAGTTGAAGAAACAGAAGACTATGTTATGCTTAATCACTTTATTATTTAAAAGTTTTTATTAGAAAATCGATCAGTCATTTTTGGATGTGTCCATCTGCTGATAAAAATTCACTCTATCCAGTTTTCTGCTCGGCTTAGCTCATAGATAAATGGATTTAAAAATCCAAGTACAGCATATGCTTGTATGTACGCGTATTTTAGTTTTACGTTCCATGATAGACTAAAGGAAACTGGATTGCCACGCTGACCATGCGGCTACACAGGAGCGCAATCCAGATAACAGCTAACTAACTAACTCTATGGTCTGTGGAACTCGGAGGTACAATGCCGCCTTTACTGGCTTCTATTCTTAGCCAATTGGATCCAGTTTCTACTTTGTATTCCTATTTCTGCGAGATCTATCTTAATACTGTCCTCCCATCTGCGCCTTGGTCTTCCTAATGGTCGTTTTCTAGTTGGTCTTCCAGTTAAGATTTTGAAAGCGTTCCTGGTTTCTTCCATCCTAGCTACATGACCTGCCCACCTAAACCTCCTAGACTTGATGACCCTAACAATGTTGGGTAAACCGTATAAATTATGCATTTTCTCGTTATGAAGTTTCCGCCATTCTCCATTCCCGTTTCTCTTGGGTCCGAATATTTGTCTCAGAATCTTGTTCTCAGATACTTTCTATCTATGTTCTTCCTTCGGAGTAAGCGACCCTGTTTCGCAACCATACAGAACAACAGGCATGATTATCGTTTTATATATTTTAAGCTTCAAATTCCTCGATAGAATCCTCGGCGACAAGAGATTTTGAACTGAATAATAACACGAATTCCCTGCTTTTAGTCGACATTTAATTTCTTCATGAGTATGGTTTTCGTCTGTTAATATTGATCCAAGATATTTGAAAGTATCCACTTTATTAAAAGTATTATTCGATATTTTAACGCATCCATAATTTGCCGTATTACGATCCCGATGAACTTCCATTTATTTAGTTTTCTCTGCGTTTACTTTTAAACCCATGTTCCTGCAAGCGTTTAATAAGACCTCTGCATTTCTTTCTATTGTTCTCCTATCATTCCCTATTAAATTTACATCATCAGCATATGCCATAATCTGGTGAGCCCCATTCAGCTCAAAGCCCTGGTTGCTATCTTTGATTTTCCTTATAGCGTATTCCAGAAGAAAGTTGAATAATATTGGTGACAACGCATCTCCATGTTTCAGGCCATTCTAGACGTGAAAGCTCGTGGACAAAAATTTTCCTACCCGGTCTTTACTTTGGGATTCTTTTAAACATATGTTAATTAATCTAATTAGCTTTTTTGGTATTCCAAATTCTGTAAGAATGTTGTACAGTGCTTCTCTCCTAACCGAGTCGTAAGCCTTTCTGAAATCAATAAATAGTTGGTGTACCGGGGTATTGTATTCTCACTTCTTTTCGAGTATTTGTCGAATGATAAATATTTGGTCAATTCGATTTCGTCTATATCCGCACTGATAATCTCCAATAATATCATCTGCGTATGGGGTCAGAGGATTTTATGGGACGTTGGCAGAAGAGAAATGCCTCGATAAGTATATAGACTTAATAATTTCTGTCATCTATCCATACACAGAAAATACGTTCTACGATTTGAAAATAAATTTGCGAAATAGTACAGTAGACAGAAAATCCCTCCTTCATAATATGTCTCAGCTATAAGTCAGTGACGTACTGAATCACTCACAGAGAACCTTCATCCTTTTATATATATACAAACTGTTTCAAGACCTTTCTCTCCTCTTTCTCATTGAATGAAGTCTCTTTGGCTTCATTAAGCTGCACTGAAAAAGAGATACTTGAAACAGTTTTTGTTAAAAAAAAAAAAAAAATCTTCGAGAATGTAAGGTAAATGCGTCCTATAAGCATCCATCAGTAAATCAGTTTTACATATACACACAACGGTTTAACACTTTTGATTCTAAGCCCGAGCAGAACTTACTACTGCAACAGATAATGCCGAGTCTTACTAAATAATATTGTAGCAATTTCAGTAATTGTTGTATTCATCTTAAAATAGAATGTTTGAAGATTTATTTGATATGTATTTCACATGTCTACTTATTATCTACTACCTTTATATAGATATTGTAATGCACTAAACTGAAATGAAGCTGCAATTCGTTGTATTCGTATAGGAGCTAAAGTGTTAATTCACTTTAATTCGAAATATTACGCAACTATTTAAATTATTTTATTTGCACTTGGTACTGATAAGTATGGAACAATACTGAAGTTTAAGAGCTCCTCCGTGGCTAAGCGGTTAGCGTAAGCGCCTTTGGCGTGGGAGGCCCGGGTTCGATCCCCGGCGGGAGCTCATGTGGTTCGGATTCCACGTTAATCAGTAGGTCCACGTCTCATATAGCCTCGCTGCTGAACGGGACGTTAAACTCAAAATCAACTCAACTACTGAAGTTTAAAAAGTAATTTTAAAGACTATTGAAGAAAATATCTGATTGCTGGATAGATGAAGACTAGGAAATCCTGGTTTTCTGTTTGTCTGTGTATGCTCTGCCCGTTGAGCTATTAATTGCTAGCAGATGACTGGTTAGTTTGGACTTGAAGATTTAAGCATTAGGAAGCATGGCAAGCGGGATATTAGAAGCCGAGTCATCGGCAGTTCAGTGATCAGATTTTTTTCAGTTGTAAGAAACAAACAAACAAAAATTGGGATGCCCTTGTGTTTTTCTCCCAGAATATTATTGTAGTAATCAGTGTGTCCTTTTAATGTAGGTGACTACTGCGGTGAAATTTTTACAGAACCCTCAAGTGAGGCAAAGTTCGTTAGCTAAGAAACAATCATTTTTGAGGAAGAAAGGACTAACAGAAGAAGAAATCAAAATAGCATGTGAAGAGGCTGGCGCCCTAGTTGACGAAACAATGAGAATTGTAAGTATATAATACTTTTTAACTGTAGAATATTATGCCACTAATCAATTCATATCTTACAGTTAATTTACTTATAACACAAAACTATCCGTAGGGAGGGCATGTAGTTTTAACATTACGTTAATCTGTAGATTACATCCTATATATCGTCAGTGCTGAAATTATATATATTTATATATATAAATTACACTTTTTTTTTTCGAAAATTTAAAAGCTTGCAAGTTGTTCCCAAATCTTTCCTCTACTTTATCGTATTTTCCAAAATTTTCAAAGAACAATCTTTATATCCCTTCTGCATATTTTTATAAACTTCCAAATTAATAGGTTTACCGATAAGAGCGCCAGAACTTTAAATTCGATAGAATGAAAACTACAAATGATATTTATTATTATTAGCGAAATGCCTGTTCTTCGCACGGTAAGGATAAAGTTAACGGCAAATATTTGAAAGCTATGTACTCTCAAATGCAGATTTGGTTTCGCTGAAATTATGCTAAGGAAATTGCTCATAAATGACTTTTCACTTCGTAAAACTTGGTTTGGTGGTTTCCTCGCATCCGGAAATTGTGAATTCACTCAAATCCATAGAAATCAGAGGAATTTTCAATCAGTTTCCGTCATTACGAAATATATGTTCTTAAAGGGGTCTATTTTGTTAGTTATGTTGTAAAAAAATAGCTTTTTTACACCCGAAATCGGAAGATTTTCTCCATTTCGTGGAAATTATTGATATCCCTCAAATAGAATATTCCGAATATCAACCATAAGCGTTTCCCAGTGTGGATAATTAACCAAATTGTTTTTTGTATGAGATATTCATCTTGTGCATTTCAGAATATATAGTATAGAAATTTCATGAGTGAATACTGAACGTTTCAAATGAAATTCGTAATAATATAAAACTTTTCAATAAACTTACGTACAGTCCGAAGTAAAATCACTGAGATCATTGTCTTAGAAAATTTCAACTTCCTAGATCAAGAATAGATTTATCTCCCTTTTCCGCTCTCTTAAATCTTGAATTCTAAAAATTTCTATCTTATCCGTAGTCTAGCGTCTGAGGATAATATTGTTTTTTTTAGAAAGATTTTAGACGCCCGATAGTCCAAGCCCGCATTTCCTTCCTTAGATTCATTTTTCGTAAAACTCCATCACACCCTCAGCCTAGTATTCAAGGAGCAAATTTATACAGTTACGTTCTAGCAGAACTCGAAAAAGGGGTGTAAGACCCCCTTCTTTCCTGTTGCAGTGCCATGTCGTAATGCTCTGTATTCAAGGAGTACATTTGTTCAAAATTTTAAGTTCATTTGCTCGAGACTTAAAATCTGTTAAAAGTCGAAGAAAATGTTCAAAGTTTTCTTTTGACTTGTAAACCTTGTTTACTTCCTCAGTCTAAGGTACATAGGAAATATTTATGTACAAAATTCGAGGTTCTACATCGAGTAGTTTCTGAGAACTGTATAACGGCAAAAATATTAAGCCTGCTTTTTCCTTCCATATGAACGCATTTTAAAAACAAATGTCTTATTTACAGCCTAGAGTGTTAAGGAGAACATTTATACAAAAATTTCAAGACTCTATTCCTAATATTTCAAGACTCTGTTCCTGGCGAACAAGAACAACAAAATCATTCAGTCTCTCCATTTCCCCATAGAGGCCGTGTCGAAAAATACTGTCATATCTATAAGAACATTTACAAAAAAAGATTCAAGATATTACATATAATAGTTTCGTACATCTGGCGAACGGGGAAAAAAATCATTCAAGCACCCTTGGCCGCTCCCTCCCCCCTAGTAGCCATATTTTGCAAAATATTGTCTTATTGACAGCCTACAATGTAAGAAGAATACTTATATAAAATTTCAAGGTTCTTCGCCTAGTACTTTCGGAGATCTGGTGAACGACGAAAAAGATTCAAGCCCTCTTATCTCCCTTTGGAGTCACATTTCGAAAAATCCTGACTTATCTACAACTTAAATGTACAAAGAGAATGTCTTAGCGAAATTTCAAGGATATATTTATTACTAATCGTTTCGGAGAACTGACGAACGAAAAAAAAATCTCCTCTTCTCTACAGCTTAGAGTGCAAGGAGTTTTGAGGTGTTTGGAGATGTGGCGAATGACAGAAGATTATTCAAGCCCCTTATTCCACCTTAGGGGCTGTATTTCACAAAATACTGTCTTGTTTAAATCTTAAACTGCAAGGAAAACATTTGTACAAAATTTCAGGGTTGTGCGCCTAATCGTTTCGGAAGTCTGGTGAACGGCAAAAACTCATTCAAGCCCCGTTATCCCGTCTTAGGGGCTACATTAAGAAAGAAAAGAAAAAAAAATCTCCAGGCTAAACTACAAGGCTAACATTTATACAAAAGTCAAAGTTGTATGCCTAATAATTTTGGAGAGAATGTCGAAAGGCAAGAAATCACTCAAGCTTCGTTATTCCCCTCTTAGGGGCTGCACTTTGCAAAATCCCGTCTTACAACCTAGGACTCATGGGAAACATTTGTATATTTCAATGTTTTGCGACTAATAGTTTCGGCAGTCTGTTGATGAGGAATCAGTGAGTGGGTGAGTGGATTTACGCTTTTATATAGATATAGATTATTATGAAAAGCAATCAATATATCATGTTTTGAACAGAATGTCGTTCAGATGTTCTCTTCTTCAGTTGGTGTAATTTATCACTTAGGAGTCATTGCACGAAAAGTTTACTGGACGTGTTCTGTCTAGAAATGGTAATATAAACTGGTCGCCCATATCATGTGATCTCTTCCCCTAAATTATTTTTATGGGGTTATCTCAAGTCTCAGGTCTATGAGAATAAGCCATGAACGTTGACTGAAAGGGAAAACTGAACACAGCATTGCGAATTTGCCGTTCAAAATGCGTCGAAAAGTGGTGTAATATCCATTTCATCCACCGAAGCAGAGAAGAACAATTGAATAATATATCTTAAAAACAGTGTCACTCATAACTTTTCATTGTTAAAAAATAAATAAGATTATTACTTATTGTTTTCACTCTATCTCATTTTAAAGTTCTCTGACGTTCTTATTGATAAACCTTTTATTTTAATTTTGTCGAAGTAATTCTTTAAATCAGTTATTACGCTGTTCGCCATTACGTTCTGGTGGCAGATTGCCTAACAATAACGAGTACCTAGCAGAGATAGCCTATTTTAGTAAATAATATTTTTTTTTTTTTTTAAATATTAGAAAATTACGGAGAAATGTAGTAGTATTGCTATCAAATATTTTAATTATTATATTTGCACTTTATATCAGTAGATATGAGATAATGTTGGAGTAACAGAAAATCTTTCTGCTCGACTGGCGAGAACTCGGAACTCCGATTGCCGGGAAAATACTCTGCCAGTTGAATTATCAGCGACTGATAGTTCTCTATATAATCCTGTTTGTATTAAGTGTAAGTATAAGAATTATTTATATATTTGTATATTAAAGCTTTCTTAATCAAAAAATTCCTACTGTAGTAATTAAGATTATTTTTTCATCCATGCAGTGTTTTATAAACTGGGTAAGTGGTTGGAAATTACTCAACACATATACGTCAGTAGGTAGAATGAATACAATCTCAAGAATTTAAACAATGATTTTTCATGAGTGCAGTGTAACTCGTCATTCTGAGAATGATGCATCGTACTGAACTCGCCTGGTTAAACTGACAAACATTAATATGGCTTAGAAGCAATGCATCTTTTCTGGAAGAAAAAATCCGGTATTCACCATGAATGTATTATGATAGCGACATCCATACTTCTAACATATCATCTGACATACTCTCGTCTGCTCGAAATCGCTTCTCTAAATCTTTTGGTAGCAATCACAGAATGAAGAAATCGGAGCAACTATGAGTCCACCACTTAGTATTTGCTATGATTAAACTGTAAGAGAAGCGGTCCTACAATCCTAATAAACATTAGTTTAGAATTTGTCTATGCAAGCAGTGTGCTTTAGAGGCAATAGTATGTCCGGTGCTATTTTTCTAAAAATACTTAGAAACTACAAACTGCGTCTCTTTCATTAAAAGGAATTTTAGCAGTTGCTAAGGCAAGCGTTAAAGTCTAAACGAAAGAAATTAGCAGGTTCTGCAAAGAAAACCTTTCAAATGAATATGAAATACGTTGTTTCAAACATCAAATCGATTTAAGTTGTAAAATATGTTTTATAAATACAAAAATAAAAACTTGCCCTAAAAATCTCATTTAGAGAAAAGTACCGATACTCTACTACCATATTAAAAAAAGCACTGCTCATAAGGAACATTTATCTCTATTTCCTGAAGATAGATATTTGAATTACTGTCTACAAAATATAAGGTGAGTCAAAAATCTTCGGATACCCTTTTATTTTGAAACATGTTAATAGGAGATTATAATACAGGGGGTGGGATGGTCAAGGCAACTTGTAGGGTACATGGCGACCATGACCGCCATCTTGAATGCAAGTTCGAAATTTCAAATGAAAGAATGTATATCACATCTTAAGAACAGAAGCCGAATGAACAAGAAGAAAGCATACAGTAAATTTGGAGATGACCGCTGTTGTTTTTAAGTTTACTTTTTTAAATATCACAGTAACCAATTCATAAATGTAGTTTGTCGTATTTGGTGATTTTTATGTATAGTATGAGATAACTATTTTTTGTATGCATGTTATCATAATGAGGAATAAATGGTGCACGTAATTTAACATTGTTCTTTTTGAATGTAATTGGTAGTCACATCATCTCATTCCATATCCAAGTTCCCTTTCTCTGTGTTAAATTTTCTTGTTCTTATAAAATGTTCGAAACAGTCCTTTCTATGAGCAACGGAAAAGGGTGCAAAACTTTAATATTTTAAATATTATGATTGGAATCTATAGATGATTAGAAAGAGCAGATACTTTCGTAGTGTCTAAATATTCCTTGATCCTTGTTCCTGTGTTCTGTTTAACCAAGGATTTCTGTCATTTTTTTTCTTTCTCTCTCTCTTAAAGAAGAATAGAAATTAAATAGTATCCTATTCCGTAATTGTTACAAATTAGTTTTTAAAGCATTCCATATTTCCGTGATGCATTTCATTTTTCTCCATCACGTACTGTTTTCCCGCAACAGAGGGATTTTTTAGAAATTCCCTCAAAAATTTCCCTTTATTGCTTATTTCATAACTCTAGCTCTTGTCCCCTTACGAATAATAACACAAGAATTAAACCAAAGAAAACCTTGATTGATACTCAATAAACCGTCCAAGTTTCAGAACAATCACGTTATAATTTCTAGAGAAATAAATATACTTATATGTATACTGTGTGTATTGCTCATTGCACCATACTTCAGATCTCCTGATTTGGAGAAAAACGATTTGTTTCATTACCACAAGCACAGACATGAACATTCCTATTTACAATATTCAACAATACACTCACTTGTATTACTCTCTGTAGAATTAGAGGTTTACGTAAACTTTTAGAATGAATGAAAATGGAATTCAATATATGTATGTTAATACGTAGGCTTATGTATATCTCACTACATATATAAACAATCTTCTGACATCCTTCTGTTGTCTTCCTTAAATTGCTATCAAATATTCCTATCAAAGTGAACTACGTTCTTGGAGAATGCAACGTCAAATATACTCATTGGTTAATCCTAATAAGATACTACAGCCACCACTTCATATAAAGTTGGGACTTGTGAAGAACTTTGTCAATGCCATGGATGCAGCTGCTGAAGGTTTCAAGCATTTGCGACATAAGTTTCCTAACCTGAGATGATAAGATTTCAGCGAGGTATTTATTCGTCCCCAGATTAGGAAACTCATGCTTGATGATAGCTTTGACAGCAAGTTAAACAGTGTCGATCTAGCGGCTTGGACAGTTGTGCGTAACTTTCTGGGCTATAACAAAGCGGAGAATTGCACTCAAATCATACAGGACATGCTACAGAAATACAAAGAATTGGGTTGTAGGATGTCCTTAAAAATCCACTTTTTACACACTCACCTTAGCTTCTTTCTTGCTAATCTAGGTGCTGTCAGCGACGAACAGGAGGAAAGATTCCACCAAGACATAATAGCAACGGAGAAAAGGAGCAGGTACTATGGGATCCTTCAATGATAGGGGATTATTGTTGGGGCCTTGTTAGGAATGCAATACTTCTTACAAAAGAAGGGAGGAGTGTACATTTGTGTAACTCAATGGAAGTTTCATACATTCTGGTAGTTTTAATGGCTTTTTCATGACATTTTTGTACAGTTGTATGATTGTTTATTGTAAATTGTGAAACATATAACTTCTGTTATATTCTATTTTATGTCTGTGCTTGTGGTAATGAAGGAAATCGTTTTTTCCACCAAGTAAAGAGATCTGAAACCATAAACATATAAATATCTTTATTTTTCTAGAAATAGTAACGCGATTGTTCTGAAACTTGGAGGGTTTATTGAGTATCATTCAAGGCTTCTTTGGTTTAATTCTTGTGTTATTATTCGTAAATGGACAAGAGCTGGGGTTATGAAATACGCGAAAAAGAGACATTTTTTGAGGGAATTTCCCGAAAATCCCTCTGTCGCAAGAAAACTGTACATGATAGAGAAAAAGTGAATGCATATTCGAATTCAGCGCACACAGTTCCTTCAAGATCAGGTGTTTTACGTTACAAAAACCTTGTTAACTAGTGTTATAAACCAGAAAATTGCCTAGCTAAGTCCCCGTTTGAGAATCACTTGCTGAAGTATCTCTCGATTCTGAAAGGAGAGAGATTTAGATGAACTCTTTTAGTAGTTTTATATTCTTGTGCCACTCAGACATTGTCTCATAATTTTTGAGATAGAATACTTTAAAAACTAATTTATTTATTTTTCAGTTGCTTATAACTCTTGCGTAATTACATGTCTCTACTGTTAATAGAGCTTTCGTCATCGAATTAACAAGAAAGGGTTTCAGTTTAAATAGGGTAGTTTATAAACCTATTGTTAAATCAAAATTAATATATATATATATATATATATATATATAAAGTGAATTGCTTCTTAACACTTGTAATACGAGGTGGATTAATAAATAATCCACAATTATTTTTTTAGGCTATATTATATGTTCTGGAACGTGAAAATTGAAACAGAGATACTTTAACGTTCGAGTCGCCAGTTGTTGATCAGGTGTACCTCCAGCGGCAAAAGCGTGAACTACTAAAGGAAAGATGGAGCGTGTATTACAGTCTACTTGTGATGAGTGATAAGCAGAGAAGTGTAGTGTGTTTTTTGGGAGAGGAAAAGGACAAAATTGAGTAAAATCCACTGAGAAATGGGGTACATATACGGGGAAGACTATCGACCGTAGTAACATCTCCGGGTGGTCCAAATTTTTTGAAGAGTGCCGTGTGAATCTTACTGATTGGCCACGTGCCTGGCGTTCCAGTAATAGGATCAAGTGAACAGAATATTGCGGACGTTGAAGAAGCAATTCATAATGACCGGCGAATCCATCTTCGAATATTTTTGAGTATGTTCGACATTTCGTATGGTACAGTATATATGATATGATGTGATATGATGCATGACAAACTGAAATAAACGTACGGCGGATGGCAAAGAACCACAAAGACGTCCGTAAGGGGTGGGGTGGAATGAATGATGACATGCCTTGAGCACCTGGCATGGTACGCTGAAGGAGGACATGCTTCTCTGGAGGGAATTCTGATAGGTGAGGAGTCAGTCCTGGATGTACCACTAGAGGCCTGAAACAAAGCGCACATCCATGGAATGGAAAATTATCGATTTTCCATTAAAGAAGACTGAATCTGTAAAAAAAAGGTGCTAGTTACTATATTGGGATATGCAAGAGGTTGTACTGGTGGATTTTCTAACCTGCTATTACATTGTGAATGCTACATCGCACAACAGCATTGGCAGAGTTGCACCGTACGCTTCGTAACAAACACCTCAACATTAAAGTTGGAGATATCGGACTCCTTTATAACAATGCACACCACTCTCGTCAGGAACTCGAGAAGGTCGGGTGCGATGTGCTCGTGCATCCGTCATACAGTCTTGATCTGACACGTTCTTCCTTGGAACTACTTGGGATTCGTAGATTGACTATTGAGATTGATTTAAATCGAAGTTCTTGTGTATGTCCATGAAACCCAATAGAATAGAAAAAAAAATTAAGAAAGTAGTTGTGAATTTTCAGTTGTATGTGTATATTTTTTTTTCTTTCTTTCCAGAGCCAAAAACAAGAACAACAGCATGCTATAGTTCAAATGCCAATGCCTATGCCTGCACCGTACCCAGTAGCAGTGCCATCCAAATGGTCAAGATTCCGTGATTTTTTACATTCTATATTGGTCATCTCCGGGTCAGTGTATGGACTGTATGTTCTTTACAAGGTGAGATATTTATTTCAAATATATATGTAATATTTCAGAGTTGTCCCTTCAAGAAAAGAATAACTATAGTAAAAGTAAATTCTCCTCATAGTACTTGAACTATAGCTCTCGGTAGCTCAAACATAATTCATAAAAGCTATTTTTAGATGTAGATCGAATGAAAGGAAATATGCGTAGCTGGTAAGCTTCCAATATTAGAAATAACACATTCAGGAATCTTGTCCACTCTGTTAACGTAAAAAACAATTATAGATTTAAAAAGTTAGTAAAGGACATATTTAAGTGTAAAACAATGTGCTGCTGTTTTGATCTAATCGTGTTCCGTCGTGGATATATGGTTAGCACACATATCTTAGCGCGGGACTCCTAAAAGATATGCATGCGGTTCAGATCTTCGTTTCAGTTTGACTGGGTGCTGAAAGAGGTCGTTAAACTGTAAATCAACCAACCAACCATAATCTACATTGTAGAAATTTAATTCCAAATAGCTGATTTCCAAATAGCTTCGTAGCAAAATCAATATCAAAGACACATACAAAATCAACAGATTGTAGACTTGCTAACTCTATAGTAAGAGAAAGGAAGAGTCACGAAATTGTAAGTTTTATTTTTGGCACATATTATAGCTTTTTTAAAGTGCAATATTTTACCCTAGATGTATTTTCCATCCTCATGTTCCGAAAATAATAATACAACGTGACTTCGTACTACGTAGAAAATGTTTATAATTTAAAAACGCAAGCGTTTTGAAGGAGATCGCATAATTCACCAAAGTATGTGACTTTGTAATGGACATCAAATGACAGTGATGAATTTCGGGACACATTATAGAACCTCAGCGTCAATTCTTAACTTTGTAATATTTTGTAAAAAAAACGTAAATTCAGCCAATAGCCTTTAGTAAATTAAGAATTATTTTTTTTAATCGTGTTTCCATAAATTGCATCAAATTGTGATAAGTTGTACCATTGTGAAAAATAACTATTCTCACATATTGTTCATTCGGAAAATTAAAGTATGTTTCACTAATTCTTCTTAAGTCTCTTTTAAAGTTAAAAGGTCGTTCAATTTTGAAAAGTTATTTAATTTTCTTCATAACCAAAGTTGTGTGAGCAACATGAAAAGCTTAAATTTTGAATTCTTTTAATTAATGTTACATATTTTCTTTTCTTGTACAGAGGTACATAGAACCCTACTTCTTTAAACGTCCGAAGAAACCAAGTAAAAAGTCTTTGGAGGAAGCATTGGAAGTTCTAGATGCGCGATCAAAAGAACTAGCTGACAATTTGTTAGTGATCCAAAACACACTCGCTGAACAACAGAAGGAGATGAGCCGAATGCTGGAGCGAGACCATGAGTATAATGTTGCACCCAAGTACATTCAAGATATAAAGGCTGAAATCACATCACTTAAGGGTCTTCTCCTAAACAGGTAATTACAAGGTGTAGGCTTTGATGTTGACCGAATGTCGTAAAACATTGAATTAAGAAGTGTTAAGTTCTGTGTTAAATAGATAGAAATAATTCTGTTAATAATCGATATGCAGATGACGTAACACTCAGGTGAATATTCGCATTTCATCGGTCACAACACTTCATAGGCTGAAAATGCTTGTTTATTATATTATTTTTATTATTAATATTAATATAAGTGTTTCTGGAGATAAGTAGAAAAAATGTATCACTCTGAATCATATAAGTAAAAATCTGAAGATCGTCACAACGCCTGTTTTGTAACGTTGTAGATATGATAAAAAGGAAAGTGCGAAAGTTCATTTGAGTAGTTTTGCTTAATTTCATCAGAATTTATTTTTGCCTATTTCACTCTATATTGCCTATGTTACTACATAAATATCTAGCATTGCCTTTTTTGCATTTCCCTTAAAATGAGTACTTCATGGGGATAACTACATAGATCTCGTTGGACAAGGTTTCTTCCTGTTCGGCCTTATGTCTTAGGTCAGGGTCAAGCCTTCTTTAATTTAATCAAAATTTATTTCGCCTATTTCACTCTATTTACTTATATTATTGCTTAAATGCCTAACGTTGCTTATTCTTTAAATTTCTTCAAAATAAGTACTTCATGGACATAACTACATAGATCTCTTCGTTGAGAAAGGACTTCTTTCCGAAGAAACATGAAAGCGACAGAAATTTGAAAGGAACTTACGTCTAGTCAAGATAAAACTTTACCCTGATTCAATTTCAACAAAATTTATTTTGTCTTTTTCACTCTATACTGCCTACATTATTGCATAAATACCTAGCAATGCCTATTCTTTGTATTTATCTCAAAATCAGTACTTTTAGGGGATAATTACGTAGATCTTTTCGTTGGAGAAAGTGTTTCTCTGATCCAAGAAGTTTAAAAGATTGATTGAGTTAGATTTAATGGAAATGTTAGCATCAGAACTTACATTGCTTCAGTTTCATCAAAATCAGTTTTGCCTATTTCACTCAATATTGCCTATATTATTCCTTAAACACCTTTGTCGTCCCCCACCCCCTCTCAAAGTCAGTACTTCAAAAGGGTAACTACATATATATATATCTTCGTTGGATGTTTCTCCTGGTTCGGCCTTATGTCTAGGTCAGGATCAAACCTTCTTTAATTTAATCAAAATTTCTTTCGCCTATTTCACTCTATATTACCTATATTATTGCTTAAATGCCTAACATTGCTTATTCGTGGAATTCGTTGCTCTTCGTTGGGGAAAGGCTTCTTTCTGTTCCAGGAAATTTAAAGAATAACAAAGTATGTCTAGGTCAAGATCAAGCTCTACTCTGGAGACATGTGTGCAAGTTATTGAGAGAAATGACTAACAAGGATAAACTAAAGACGAACTAAAGAGCTCAAGGGTGAAAATAAACTAAGTAATTTGATGCGCATGTTCTTACATACCTTAAGTCTCAATTACATCTCGGGGAAATAAAAAGAGTGGTTGTAGATTAAAACAGAAATTATGATCCAAGACAATTGGAAATTTGAAAGAAAGAAATAAAGAAAAATATTATATGCAGTCGCAGTTAATAATTCCTTGTGATGTACTGCCAAAATATGTTAAATTAAAATACATTTAATTTTCATAGTATAACTCCAATTATCCGAACACCAGTCTTCTGAATCGATATTAGGAAAGAAGATATAATTTCAAAAGGAAAAAAAAGAAAAATGATATGCGAATTATATGTATTTGTTCGTAAAATAACGATTTTCGTGGAATCCGTGTTCATACATATGTTAAATTTTACATTTAATTGGAATTTCCTGTATTCTTGATAGTAAAAGTTATCTTATTACGCCTACGTTAACATACATTAAGCATATCTCTCTATTAGACAAAAGCAATTTTGCAGATTTTTTTTTTTTTATTATTATTAATATTATTTCACAACTTTTTTACAGTTTTCCTAGTTACCCGGATTAGTCAAGAACTCGGTTAATCCAGATAATTTGAGTTTCACTGTATATTCATACGAAAGTGAGCAATAACTTCCTTCGTCAAGCTTCTGGGTGTAAAGTGCTGAAAAACTAGATTACTTATGAAGTGATAAGATGTAAAAAATTTACACATATAAATATTTACACACACAATAATTTACATTCGAGGATAGCAAAATGTATTATGTACATTTGTAGAAGAGTAAATTACAGCCTTATAAATTAAATTTAAGATACTTCAAGTTTACTGGAAAAAACGAAATACATACTTCTAAATTGGGAATTTTTAATTAAGTCATTATCAACTTTTTCCTGCATATAGATCTAATTCTGACCAACTAGAAAAATCAGAGAATGGGCAAAAAGTGACATATCATGTTTTGGCATCCTCGTATAGATTTACATTTTAATATATTTATATTTCATCCGTTTTTCTTAAAGAGGAAATGTACCCAAGATAGGGGCATATAAAAAGAACATATCTCAGGTATTATTGCATTTATATCTTCGACATTTTTCTGTAACTATATGTAATTGCATAAACTGCGTCAGTTGAATGGCGTGTAGTTGCAGTGAAGATGTTTTATATCTTCAAGTTTCAGTCCCTCGTTTTCTTTCAGTAGATTTCTTAGTCTACCATCCATCCTTTTGTGCACATGACCAATATATTCTAGTTTTACTATTTCACACTCATCATCGTATCGTTTACTCTCATCCATTGACTTGAATGCACTGGAACCTCCATCACCAACATATTTTGTGAACCGTACACCAAATTTATTCTTTGAACGATTGAAAACCATCTTCACAACCGCAAGTTCCATACATCCACTCGATCCACTGTAATTCTTTGAACATGATAAATTATTTTTTCCTTCCTTTCTGCATCTTCATTATACACTTTTGGTTTAGTAGAACAAGCATAACAATATTTGGACATTCATTGGATATCTAAAACCTTCCCTGTATCTATGCTAATAAGAGATTACACTATATGAGGAAGTGTGGTGTTTTTACGTCCACGTACTATCTACAAGTACACAAATATCACTCCCACATTCCACATCGTCATTAAGTTCATATGCTTTTACAGCTTCATAACAAGCTCTTTTAGTGTTTTCTTTCACTACATGCTCAACAAGTGAAAGAAGAGATTTGTTTATTTTGTCGAATCTTTTTGCTAGTGGAGGCATATTCATCATAGCACAAAATATGAGAGCACCTTTCCCTTCTTTACCCAAGCAGTGCAATCCATATATCAATCTAATATTAGACTAGAAACCTGACTACCTAAAAGACTAGAAACCTGCTGTCTTTCTGAAGTGTATAAATCAGTCTTGACTCCACGAGCTTAACATTGTATTCCTAGGAGGAATATATTAGCACGTTTGTCCTTGAACTCCACTAAAGCCAGTTAACAAGATACGCCACAACAAACACACGAGCATGTACCTCAAATTGTCGCAGACAACATTTCAAAGTTAGTCATCCGAAAACTACGTACATCGACAGGACAATTAGAAATACCAGAACCATTTTCCGCAGGCGCCGTAACTTTCTTTCTTAAAGCACGTGTACGCTCAAAATCATACTGCATCTTCAAAGCTCCTCACGAGACTTGGTTTTATCTACCAAAGGCAGTGTATATCTGTTTCCACAGAACGTATGTTTTTTGAACACTCTTTCACTTCTAGCGGAAAGAAATAAAACAGTCACTATACCGAAAGTAGACTTGAACACAGAAAAGAATATCGTAGAATAAAGAACAGCAATGCTTATTGTCGACACATATGAAGTAGTCATGCACATGCGCTGACCGAGGCAAAAATGAAGATGTACCAGTTCATTGTATCAATAATCCCTGCGTGAAGGAAGAGAAATGCCAGTTTCGTGGAGGCTATTCTGTAGGAAAAGAACGAATTAAAAACTTCAACTACGTCCAAAGAGGAAATTAAATTTAATTATTTCTTTTAAAAAATCTCATATCTTCACGCATATAAATAAAGTTTCCGTGCCGTGGTTTTTTCATTCATTCATAAAGTTTGCTGGGTGTAACGAGGAAGTTATGTACTTCAGGAAAATACATATTCTGGAAAATCGTCATTTTGACCCCTCATCGCGTACATTCTTCCCTTAAAAGATGTCTAGAAACAATGATTAAGTGTTCCTGAATTATTTGAACAATATTCGTAATTTAATTCCAGTTTCTGTATGTCATTGGATGTTTATGTTTATTATTTCGAGTTACTGTAGATGTTAGTACGTATTTTCTTTGTTTTTAATGCCTAAACATTTAGACCCTAGTAATAAGCTACCAGTTTTGTTCTACGCACTAATAATATATTACAATAAAACTTATTACCTCATAGTGGATTATTATTTCGTTCCTTTTATTCCGATATTTCAAGCCCTGTTGGTCTTGAAGTCTTTCTTCAGATACATATTTTTCTATGAAGGAAAGCCTGAACTGTTGATGGTCACACAACTTTATTTTTCTTCTTAGTACTGGTAGATCAGAATAATGATATTTATCCTGAATGTATAGAAATTAAAATTTCGATAATTAAAACTGATAAATTAGTGCATACCATACTATTAACAATCAAGAATGTCCAGTATATCACTATATGAGATCTATTAAGTACTATCATCTGCTTTGTTTCAAGGAAAACTCGTTCCTTCTTATCGAAAAGTGACGATTACGTATTTGACAATTTCTTACTCGCACATTGTTTCCGTCCTAATCCTTTTGTATATATTATATCTATTTGATACACTTGAGAAATCCAGTCAATTCAAACAAAACTCGTGGAACACGTATTTACTGTAAGTATCATTCGTATTCAGATAAAAGCATTATATTTAATCAACGGGTTTTGTAGATGTATAATTGTTTTTACTATATTTCTGATAAATAAGCTAGCTTGTCTTGTTACAACGGACCTATGAGCTTGATTACTTTTTAGTTTCCTTTGCAAAATACGAGTTTCGTTTCCCTCAAGTTTGTTTGTATAAGAAAGAGAGACACTTATAGATTAGGAAATAAACAACATTAAATAAACTCCAGTAGACAACAAAAAGGATCACGCACTAGAAGTTTCAATTTCGTCCAGTAAATGTCAGCCCTGGAGGATATTTGCTGCTATCTAACTACATGATATATAACTTTTAATACCTTTGTTTCAATAGGAAGAAATGGGATAGAGATAACTGCCGTTAAAGTCACCGTTACCCGTGAAGATGTTAACGGATTGACTCCATTAACAAACTCAGCCGAGATAATCACTCTTAACTATGTATTAGAAAATATGAGTTTCAGATTTTTGCTTTTGCTCAATAGTTATCGTGTGGAATGGATGGATGGATGTACTACCATTACAAAAATTCCACGTGCGTGATCCCATAAATAGTAGGAACATGTAAAATATCCAATCGTCGCGGCCTGATAAAGACGAACGATTTTTTTTTTTATTGAAGGTATAATACACTTCGACAATTAGAGAAGTGGACTGATCTTTTTTTACTGCGAAGTTAATTTTAGCAGGGAAGTTTTTCATAGTAGTGAATTTTGCGTGTGACCTTGAGAACATGAGCAGAAAGTTCTTACTTGGCTGGTCGCCAGTGTCGCGCGTAACTCAACTTATTATAAGCTAGTATTATGATATCCTATCACCGTTTGAACAGTGGAACAAGGAGTGAATACTAAGTTCTATGTGCACTTGGGAAAACTCCAACGAAAACATTTGAAATGTTGTAAAAGGTTTATGAGGCCCATTACCTTTCTCGCTACCGTGGTTTCGAATGGCATAAGAGGTTGTGCTGAAGTAGTCTGTGGAAGATGACGAGCACCCAGGTCCAGAGAGAGCTGTCAGAACAACTGAGGTTATTGACGAAGTTCCGGATAGCATTTTTAAGTTACAGAAATACAAGTCTCAGAGTAATATCGGACCTCACGGTGGTAAATAAGAAAGTGTGCCAAATAACAACAGAGGATTGAAAAAAAAAAAGTGTGCATGTTTCGTGCCCCCTTCCTTAATGAAGAAACTAAGAATAGAGACCTGCATGGGCAGGGCTCGGGCGGGCCGACTCTTATTTCTTTGGGCCGGGCTGGGGCCGATTAATTGCAATTCTTTAATAAGTATTGACTTTCGTTAAACGATAATTGGAATAAAGCCAAACGTTGAAGTGTGCCCGTGAAAAATGTCACAAAGAATGCAATAGCTATTTACAGTTTGTGTTGCTTAGCGGCTCCACTTTCACTATAGAGGATTGCAGGCATTGCGCGGTAAATTGAGCTCTGACCTTGACCTTCACTGAACCCAAAATATGACAAGAAGGAGTGGGAAAGTTTTGCCAATCGCTAAACAATAATGCCATCTACACTTTATGCTAAAAATCAATTAAGTTAGATTTTGTTACAGGAAATGGAGTTTTTGTTCTCTCGATGACAGGCAAAGTTCTAGGAAGAGAGGAATAGAGGGATAGACGAAGTTCGAAGCAAGAGTAGAATTGTTATTTCCAATGTACTCAAATTTAAAGGAAGTTGAAGCAAAGTAATACACGCCTCACCTAGACTTAGATTCCGCTCAAACAAATGCAGAAGAAGGCTGCTGTAGCTTGCAACAAACCAAGAGATGAAACATGAGCTTATCAAGATTGGTGGTTAGTTCAGCTATCAATGCCAAGGAAAAGAAGAAAAAGGGCCATGAGGTAACGAGAAAAATGACCTCAAAGTTTGGACGGATATGTTTATCCATTCGATTCAGCATCCTGCAATTAGTATAAAACTCGCAATTACAAATTTATACAAACGTGGACACTTTTCGTCATTTGGCACGAGCAACGTTTTAAATGTCCCAATTTTTCTGCGTCCCCAAATTAGTACACAGAACAATTAGAAAATTATCGAACCGTGGTCACATTTCACCAATGGCATTAGCGTTAGTTCTTTTCTTAATTTTATTAAAGATATATTTACGGATTAATGCTATACCTGAAATATATATAGGATGTTGCGTCATGATTTAACGTAGAAGTCCTTACCTCAATTTACTTTACAGTAACGCTATTCGCTTGGTGTAGTTGAGGGCAATACGTTGCTTATGAATAGATATTCGTACGATATAAAAGTGTATTGATTCACATCTTTTCAGCAATGACCTAAATAATTCCTTTTTAAAAAAAGTACGGTTGCTTGTTGATAAGTATAAAAATATATCTAAAGCAGCTGAAGTAATACAAAACCAATTGTGTGTGTACAGTTATTATAGTGTCAGTTTGGCTTTATAAATAAATATTTATTAGATACGGAAAACGAAATAAACAACAAATCCTTACTCCAAAGCCCATGAAATGTAGTACAAAATAACACTTTTTAAAATAAAATAGATATTGCATGGTTGCCCGCGAAAGCACGCAAGAACAACTTGTTTTTAAATTTATTATCAAAGATTATAAATTATTATTATTATTATTATTGTTTATTTAAAAATGCATGTTAAAGTTGATAAGTTGGAAATACTTCTATTATGGTGGTGGGTAGGAGACAATATACTGTAGCTTGTTCCTGTGCAAAAGGGAGAAGTCTCAAGAAGCCGCCGCCGACTGCATGCCTTCCCTTCAGTAAACAGCAAAAGACAATATGCGCATTGAAGCTTCCTCTGATGATTCAAGTTCAATACCAAAATATGGTCAAACCAGCCACTGGATCCTAGGGGATGAATACTGTCAAAGTTGTTTGTAAAAATGAAAGGAAACCGCACTCTGTTCTCTACAGTTCACTGACCCACAGGAAATGGTGGATGAAGTCAGGGTTGCAGTCTAATACGATTTTAAATACCGTGCAAATGTAGATCTTTTCGGCGGGGTCAATTTCTGATCATTTGTTTTGCAAATAAAAGTTATACTTCGACTATTTCCTTGCTGGATTTAAGAAACCTCCGACTGCGACTAATCCTCCTGTTGTGAAAGCAAAAGGGTAAGAAATAAATTTAAACGGCAATCAAGTAGTGGAATAAAATTAAAACCACTAACAAGTCTAAGCGCATCATTCTGTTCAAACACTCACATAGGTATGTATGCATTATTATTATAATACCAGGTAGAAATATAAAAATGTTGCTGTGTATGTGACTACTCTCAATACTGAAAACTGTTTATTGATTGATTGCTGTCCTCGGTAGTCGAGGAACCGAGGTGTCTGAAAAGCCTGGCCATGTTTCACTGGGTTCCTGTTTCGAGTTCTGGATTTTACAACAATGGTAACAGGCTGAAAGCGTAATGGGGCGAAATCTTAGCGATTGGATTGACCTTTTTTTTTTACGGAAATCTAAACTGTGGGTCTGTAAGTCTTCACTAGAGATCCAATTCGGGACTTCACACGCTCCTTCCCACATGCTCTAATTTATTTATTTATTTATTTATTTATTTATTTATTGTTAAGTGGGAGATAAAATGTACTATTATCGCTCTACACCCAGCGGTAATTTATCTATCCTGGCAATCTTACTTAGACGCTTAGACCAAGAAACACTTGTTTTTCGACCGGTTTTGATCTTATATTCCCTACGAATTTGTATGGATTATTCTATTTTTTATCTTAAGTAGCCTGACTTCTTAACAGTAATAAGCATTCAGAACGCTTTGGCCTGTCACAAAACGAACCTTTGTTGATGTATGCATGGTTCAGTTTCCGCTCAAATTCTCTCTGAATTGCACGTGTTTTATATGCTCTTTGCACGGTAGTTCAGTGACAAGAAAATTAACGAGACGCCTTCTCCTGTGATTCAGTGGAGTTGATATTCTGTGTGCAAAGTTTTTTGGAAAAATTGCTCAGTGTATGTGTTAAGATTCCTTGAAAATGAGCAGTAACAGTGTGATTCGGAAATTACGAAGTGGACAATGTGTTGCAATTAGAAGAGAATCCGGGAAGATTGACGTGTGGAAAAAATTCAGTGTAATCATTGAAAAAGACACATCTAAAGAGACACGTTTCGCACAATGTAAGTCTTGTCAGAGGGTTTTCTCGTATTCACCAAAAGCAGGGACTTCCTATTTAAATCGTCACACTCTAGTCTGTAAACCATTACCACAACAATCAAAGATTACGCAACACCTAACGCAAAAAGTGCCGGCCAGTGTAAAAACAGAAGTTACCCAAGCTGCTGTAAAAATGTGTTGCAGTGATCTTCACCCGTTCGAACTTGTTGCTGGTGAAGGATTTACCCATTTTTGTCAAACCTTACTGCGATTGGGAGCGTCTTATGGAAACTTGCCTATTGCAGATCTTCTGCCACACCCTACCACTGTGTCACGAAATATTAAAATCGAAGCCGAGAAGCTGAGTTCCGTTGTGCCAGGACTTCAGGCAAAAATTGATCGACAAGAGTGTGCAGCAACAATGGACATGTGGACTGACAGCTATCGACACGTATCATATATTAGTGTTACTCTTCATACCTTCAATGCTGAGTGGGACTTAGTTAATCGTGTTTTGTTCACTTGCGAATTTCCTGACGTAGCTAAAACGGGAGAAGACATTAGGAAAGAACTCAAGATAAAGTTTACAGAAATTGGATTTACCGCGGATCCTCTAAGATAATATGGGTTACAGATCATGGATCAAACGTTGTGAACGCTTTGCTTACGTATCGTCGTCTGGATTGTTGTGCGCATGCCCTAAACACAGTTTTGCGTTACCCATTTCAGAAAAAGTTTTTAGTTGAAGGTGCTCCTGAAATTGATAAAGTATTTGTTGTAGTCAAGTCCCTCGTGTCATACTTAAAGTCCTCTGGAGAAATGAAGTACTTAAACAGAACTGTCCATCAAGAATACGAAAGTCGGTGGTACAGCAGAGTTGACATGTTGCAAAGCTTACGCATGTATGATGAAATAGGCTACTTCAGCGTGATAAAAAACACAGGCTAAGGGGAGTAGATCAAAGTCTTATGAAAGAACTAATTGAGCTTTTGGTTCCTTTCAAAGATGTCTTTCTTCAGTTCGAAGCCGAAAAGAAACCAACCTTGCCTTTAGTGCTTCCTGCAAAATTTAATTTAATGGAACATTTGAAACCTTGCACAGAAGATTCTTCTGTCTTGGCAGACATACGGGAACGGGTTAGAGAGCTACTCTTTCAGAAATTGCCGACAGTAAAGGAACACAAAATTGTAGTGTTTTTGTGGCCACAGTTTAGGCAGCTACAATGTTAAGCCAACACGAAAAGGGACAAACCTTTTCTGATATGCGTTCCTTGATAAAGGACATGGAAAGAGAACGTAATGGAGCAATATCGCAACAGAGCTCTACAATGTCTCTTTCCGGGAAGAACTCAACCGCCAGTACTTCTCAAGTAGGACTGGTTGACAATGAATCCTCACCAAAACGAAGTAAGATTTTGGATTTTAGTGCAGTGGCGGATACAGTAAGCATCGGGAGACCTGAGCCCCAAGACGAAGTTCAAAAATATTTAGATATGACTTTCAGCGAGTTCAATATTAACGTTGATTTGGAGGAGTTATCTACATTGTGGGGAAAACTTCAGCTCCACCTCCCCGCTCTAAGTAAGGCAGCAAAGAAAATGTTATGCATTAGCGCAACTAGCAGTCCGTGTGAACGAAATATTAATGCAGCTGGATATCGCATTGAAGAGCGATGTACAAATGTGGATCCTGAAAGTGTCGATTGTATGCTTTTCCTGCATAGCAATAGTGTTTAACAGATGTAACGAAATACAAAGGAAACAGACAGCGCTTTTAGAATTACTTCATAAACTTGTAATGTTTCCGTGAAAAAACTGCGATGAATGTGTTTTTATTTGTCTTTTGGTGATTGATTTAGTTGCTCAAGTACATAGCAGTGTGAAGTAGTGTGGTGGATATGTGCATTAATTTCATTAGTTTTTAATCAGTTGTGTAAATAATTTAATCTCTCTGACAAATTGCAAGTGTAGAAAGAATTGACATGTTGGACTTTTCTTTTGAGAAGTCAAGGCATAATTACATCAATGGTAAGTTGAAACTTTTCATTCACAAATTCTTGTATAGTATTTTGTTTTTGATAAAAACCAATATATGTTAGAACAAAATCAACGTTAAAATGCTCAAGACTAAGTTTTAAGCAGTATTTTGATTTATAATTGGTATGAGACAAGTAAAAATGACAAATCTGAGTACTTTTAATAAAAAGTATATCTGATATTTATAATTTTTACCCACCTTTGATGATCTTCATACCATTACAATGTTTGGTTTCATGTTTCACCGAATATTAGTTTCGTTATATAGGTTATATAAATCAGGATTCTAGGATATTGTAAATGATAAACAATTATTGTATGTATACATTCTAACAGAAAAGTAAAACTTATTAAATCGTAAAATTCAAATAATAATAATTCTTACTATTCACAGTTCTTTTAAATGTATTATTAACTTTAAATTAACGCATAATCTTCATGCTTAACGAAAGTATCTCATAAAGATCTTATTGTAACTGCAAAAATGAACGATTCTTAAATGAGTCTTTGCATAACATACTACGGAACACGTAAATTGGTTTCACGGATCCCTAGGGATCCGCAGGTGAGGACCGCAAATAGGGGGTGCAAGCGGAGCATGTGGCTCGGGCGCGTGGTTTGATGGGCGCTTACATTCCTAATATTTTCGGTACATAATATTTTTCATGCCGAAAGGGGGCGCCGAATTTTGTGTTTGCCCCGGGTGACACAAGAAGCAGGTGCGGGTCTGCCGCAAGGAGGCCACCAAATGGGAAACGCTTTATAAGACAAACACGCTTTCACAAAATGTTCAGCTTCCTTACATCAATTTTAATTATTCCAGTGAAATATCTGAGAATATGCCATATTAAACTTTATCCAAGACGCAGGTCTCAACAGGAATTTCACGTTACCTCTCTATAAGCAATATTTGCCAAATTATTTGAATTATTACATATCTTAATCATAATGACAATGCTGGAGTCCTTGGGCATTAACTTGCCAGATAAGATATTGGGAGATTATCATCCGACAACTGTAAGCCAATCTCACTGAAAAAAGAGTTCGATTTTCAGCTCGTCTATTTTAAAATATCAGCTTAAAGATAGTACACAGACGTAGGCGTGCCCACGGGGGGCAAGACAGGCGAATGACCCCTCTAATGTTCGGCATACCGATCCAGAACATTACTTTTCAACGAATTTTTTATATATGAAAAGTTATAAGTAGTGCACATTTTTCAATCGGTTTCTAAAATTGAAGTATATTTCACAGAAATGACCACTCGAAAAACCTTCAGCTACCCACAGCCACTCCCTTATTGATCGTCGGTAATCAAAGTATCCTTTGGTTGTAGTTTAACCATCTACATTTCTGGTTTTCACTTATATTTTGCTATCTTTCTTTCCGTTTCTTTTATCTCCCAACAATGAACTCCCTTCTCTGCTTTTACTTGACGTCACTCGGATTTCTGCTGGGGTCCGCGGTGGTTCAGTGGTAGACCGTTCACCTCTGGTGCACGGGGTCCCTGATTCGATCCCAGTTCACGCCAAGTGTTCTTTGTGGTAGATAAATACCGTATGCGTGGGTTTTCTCGGAGTTCTCCCGTTTCCTCCCACTTTCTTCATTCCACCATTTCAATTATTTCTCATCATCACCGTCTCCTTTAGCTTCGGTGCATAATCGTGAGACGTTAAACTAGATATTTCATGTCGGACTTCTGCTTGTTTGATGATTCTTTGACCAAAAAGGTGAAGTTGTCTTCTTAATGTTTTCATCCAGCGACTGGTATTCCGGTATATGATGGTGAGAATTAGACATGCAAAATTGTGCCGCTAGAAGCAGCTTCCGATGGGAGATGACTTTTTTTTTTTAATGCTATTTAATATAAGAAGACGCTGCCACTGCTTCCTGTTAAGATGCTACTGACCTTTCAATTTTTTGGTTGAAAGAAATACTACCTTTTGGCATCCAGTACTCATGTTACGGTTCACGGATGTCTGACTCAAATCATACAGGCGTCTGTCTTTTGTTGTCACTGTTTGCCCTTGACTGACCCCGTGATATATTGGAAGTGGAAACAAATATGCGGTATTTTCCTGGAATTTTCTAATACATATCGAAGTGTCATATATGTTGCTAAAGGCTTTCCCTTACATGGTAAGTAAATGGGTTCTTATAATTTATATAATTTAGTACATACGATACTGTTGGGAGTTGTCTCATGTTCGAAAAAAAAACTTAAAACTACTACATTGTTGAGAAATATTATACTGCATTTGCAGAACTGGAGTTGAGATATGAAAATACAGTATCTTCCTTGTCTCTGCTTCATTCAATATTATTTTTTCTTTGTTTTATATTATTACTTCTTACGAGTAAAGCAGATAAAGAAAAATGCAAATAAATAATAATGAATGAAGTTGATGGAATGAGGAAGTTAAATTGATTGTCAAAATTTAAAAGGTATCTCCAATTTGGGGTATTGACTTCCCCCTCCCTAATTTCAACTAAATTGTGATTGTCGGCTCTGGATCTGCCCCTGACAGCACAGTAACTTCCTTGGGGTGAGGTAAGGGAATAAAATAAAATAGGAAAGTGACGGAATGACAAGTTGGTTACATATTTTAAGAAGTAACACTACTAATTTGCCCCCTGCCCCTAATCCAAGGGTGTGCCTACGCCTATGTACACATACCAATATTTACGCAAGCCAGGAAAAGCTACTTGACGTTCTAAATAATCAAAATTTTTAATTTATCTTCTGGTAATTTTTATCAAATGATTAACTGAGGTTATAATTCTTATATACAAATTCATTGTGATCTGTCTCTATAATAGCAACTTGCAAATACAGATGGTACCATTCGGGAGGCAAGCGCCAGGTTGTGAACCAGAGTTTAGAATTAAAAAATTTATCGGGCCAAAAACTTTTAAAATTTATCGAGCTTGGCCGGGCTTGGGCCAAGAATCTTAAAAAAACTTATTGGGCTGGGCCGGGCTCGGGCCGAAAATCTTCAAAACTTTTCGGGGTCGGGCTGGATTGGGCTCGGGCCGAAAAATTCGGTCTGTGCAGATCTCTAACTGGGAAGACTGCATCATTACTCCAGCACACAATACAGTGATTGTTTGTTCATGAGATTTTGGTCGGTAAAAAAGCATTTATGTGTTAACAACACTCCGTACACGCCAGACTTGTCCCTATGTGATCACTTTATTTCCTCTTCTTTAAACTATAGTCATTCATTCATTCCGAGCTTAAAGCACAATGAAGGATTTTTCCTTTGACGATGTTGATGACTATCCAGAAAGTAATGAAGAACCTTGAACACCATCTATAGTATAACACTTCCAAAAGTCATTCTATGGCTTACTGGCTCATGCAAAGCTGTTTGTGGACAAAGAAGGTTCCTATTTTGAATAAAGCGAGATAAGTTAAATCACTTGTTATTCTTTTATTTCTTAGAGATAGTCTCGTTTCCTAATTACCGCACTGTATATGATAATTCATAATGAATAACATGTAGGAACATGTAAGTAGTTCAAAAAATCTAAAAGAATATGTTTTTTAAGTCCTGTAGCTATCTATTTGTTAACAATTGTGTAAATGAATTATTATTTTATAGGCGCCAATTTCCAGCCACACCAAATCCTAGTCCGTGTATACCAGCGTGGCAGCTTCCTCAAGAATCGACTGAAAATGGTGAAGTTAACTCGAAGCAACAGTCCAAAGAGCAGCTAAACTCTTCCAGTATGACAGCAAACGTTGATGAAATAGAAAGCCTAGCAAGTGCCAGCATCTCAAGCGAAAGTGTTTCCAAAAGTGTTTTACAGGAAAATGGGGACTTGAGTGGAAGTGGAAGCGAGAGCAGTCTAGAACATGTGGAAAGCCGATAATTGTAAATTGTTGACTCGATATATGTATATATTTAGAATATTTAAGCAGGGAGATTTAATTGAAGGATATTTGTTTATTAATTTTTTTCAGTGCTTTCTATAGAACATCAGTTTACTGAACAAATGGGTACACCATTTCTCTTACGGTTTTTCACTGTGATAACATTTTGTGTGCTGGGCATCTATTAAATATCATCTGATGCAAGTAATTAAGAGGCCAGTTGAACTTTACGCTTTTTTATATATCATTAAATGGGAACAATTTAATTCCATCGTTTTGCAGTTTTAATTGTACTTCTGAATACATAATTAGATGTTCTTGCCTTACATTCTCTCTATTTTTTTTTATGTAAATTCTGATGCAGTATAGTCCTTTTGTCTTTTGTTACTTTGTGTTGGACATGTACAAGATCCATTGTTTACATTATATTGTTTGTTGTTTTCATAAGTGTTTTTTTTATTTTGATTTTTTTTTATTCAAATGATGTGGTTTCAATAAAGGATGTGTTGAAAGTTGGATCGTTTGATTTCAGACTCTCAGTAATTGCTAGTTTTCACACATTGGTTCATTGTTTGCGAAGAAATTTACTCGATACGTCTGATGTCAGTTATTTACACTAAAATTTAGTGTTGTTGTATAACAAAACGTAAGCAGCGTCACGGATGATAATACATAGTGCAACGTTGCCACTATGAATGCAAATTTACTAACTTTTACCACTGATTATTCATTATTTTAAGAATTTTATACTAGATTTCTCATATATCGCATACTGGGACCAACAGCATAATATATGGTTCTGACTTGTGAGAGGCAAAAGAAACTAAGTAGTTTTTCCCACACTCAAGAACCTTCAAGAGAGCTGTTAGAAACGTACTAAGTTGCACTTACACACTGCAAGAAACAAAAAAACAGTTTTTGGGAGAGCAAAAGAGATAAATGAAAAGTAACAAAGAATTCATTCTTCTAAGGGCGTCTATGTTGTGGTTTCCTAGGGGGGCAAGAAAAGCGACATTTAAAATATAGTTTCAAATTTTGCAGTAACTACAGTCCGGTTCAAAAAAATATCCCCACTTGAATGTTTTGGTGAAAAACAAAAAAAATGAAATGAAATCTTTGAGTTTTACGTCCCACGGTTATGCCGATTGGGCTAAAGGAGACGGTGATGATGAGAGATGAATGAAATGGTGGAATGAAGAAAGTGGGAGGAAACGGGAGAACCCCGAGAAAACCCACGAGCACGGTGTTTGTCCACCACAAAGTTCACTTGGCGGGGGCTGGGATCGAACCCGGGACCCCAAGCACCAGAGGTGAACGCTCTACCACTGAGCCACCGCGCCCCCCTGGTGAAAAACAAGTTTTGCTACTATAATGAGAGACTATTTGAACATCATTGTGCATGATGTGTTTCGCAATTTATTTTACAACATATTTTCAAAATTTTTTACACATCTGACATCGATTTCAGTATTTTGTGATGACCTTTAGCTTGTTTTAGTGCCTGTACTCGTTTCGGCATTGACGCAACAAGATTGTCACAAGTGCCTGGCTCGATTTCATGATACCACACATGAACATTTTTTTCAGTTAGTTCCCTTTTATTTGTAATACAATATTTGCTTAGTTTAGACGACATAATGGCCCACAAATTTTCAATAGGATTTAGGTCCGGTGAATTTACAGGCCACCACACATTTGTTAGCAATCTTTGAGCGATGACACGCAGCATTATCGTCTTGGAAAATGAATGGTCCTTGGCTGTGTATGAGAGTTCCTTTTTTTAGTATCTCACAGTATTTCAAACCATCAATTGAACCAACGCACACTTTCAATCTTCCCACTCCCTTTGAACACATCGCTCCCCACAACATAACACTATCACTAAACTTTTTTTTTCTTTGATGCATTCTTTCTGCAACTTCTCTCCAGGCTCCATTCACAATTTCACACCGCTGTCGTTCCCAAAAACACTAAATTTCTTCTCATCTGAGAAAATTACTTTCTTCCAATCTTCGGCTGTCCAGTTTTCCAACATTTCTACGAATCGCTTTCTGTCCGTAATGTGTTTGCGTGACAAAAGTGGCTTCCTTACAGGAATTTTCTTCATAATGTTCATGTCAGACCTGTTTGATGTGAAACTGACTCCCCTACTTCCTCACTTATCTTAACAGCAATCTGCCTGGAACTTAATTTCCTATCTTGCTTAGCAATCCTTTTGATTATCCTACAGAGTCGGTCGTTTGTTTTCTTTTTACGCCCACATCTATACCTTAAACTTGACATTCCGGTTTCTGCCTGACGTTTCAAAACGTTGCCAACTGTTTTATGATCAATGAGTAGCCTTCTAGCAATTTCTCTGTTAGATATCCCTTCCGAATTCCATGCAAAAAATTTTCCTTGCTTCCGAGGAGACAGGTCTTTCGCATTTCCCATGATGTAAACACTGATAATTTCGAGTGAAATTAATATTAAATTACACAAATACACTTTTGCAGCACTGTGAAATTCAGAACCGAACAACACAGGGGCGTCATTTCAGACTTTGCTTGGGAGGGGCAAGAGCACCACCGACATAAGAATTTCACGTTTTGTGCTAGTTTATTAGTAGGCAGTCTATTAAAGTATAGGCATTCCTCAAACTCTTGGGGGGGGGCAATTGCCCCCTCCTGCCCTCCCTAAATGACGCCCCTGGAACAACAGTTCACTGAAAAGTCATCACTCGGCAACAACAGCTGACTGAGAATAGCGGGAAAGTGTTCAAGCGGGAAGTCGTGATTAGCGGAAAAGACCAGGAAATTGTGATGAGCAGAGACACCTATGGGATATTTTTGTAAACTAAAAAGACGCGAATGTAATCTCCGATTGTTGCATTAATTTTAAAATTTTGGAATGAAATCTTTCTGTAATTTTAACTTACTGCATATTAGCATATGTTAAACAAAACAGGCCAACCTGTTTCCTGACATCTATTTTCTAACAAAATCAATAAAATTAGAGGCAATATCAATAGAATTATTCCTAAGTATATTACGAATTATTTACAATACCCATTTAACCTAAAACCCGTGATAAATAAATTTGTTTGCAAATCTGAAATAAAATATACGTTTAAAGTAAATATTCACAGTGGGGATATTTTTTTGGACCTGACTGTATTTTAAAAATTCTATTGGTTTTTGTTATTCTGAAGTACAAGTTCCTCTAGGGGGCGTACGCCCCACCTTGTTCCCCCTGATGGGAGCCCTTGCATTCTTCTGGCATTAACCTGAGCTGAAAAAGAAGCGATGTGTGTGCCTGAAAAAGCAGTGCTTTTCTTCAGTAAAAAGGGAAGGTATATAAGGAAATATCTGACAAGTAAACCTTACGTTTGGGTGAATCGAGTTGCTGACGGGGACACATATGAGAAAGTAGTACTAAATGTGGTCAGTATTTCAGTGAAGTTATAGGTGCGAAGCTCCAGGGGTTTAGGAGATATAGCTACCAGAACATTACATGGAAGTACAGAATAGTCTTTATACAGTTGGAGGTAAAAGCTCTATAAGACCTCTTGTAACGACAAAAGATGAATAACAAATATATGGGTACATATTAGGACTAGGGGGAAGTCATATAGTAAGGGTATACCTGACGGCGGCCATCTTGAAATCCGCCATTTTGAATTAAGGTTAAGTTTTTAAAATAGGAATAGGGTCATGTGATACATGATTTAAGACTCGGATTTAATCAGAAGAACAATGGTGACGTTAATTTTGATTTACGGGCAATTGGTAAAAAGTTATAGGGAAATTAAATATTGTTGCAGCATATGTATTAGTCCTTTACCCCACCTTGTAATTTTTTTGTTAATGATAATAATTAAATAAAAAGCAGGTGGATAAATATTAGGTCTATGGTAAGAGTTGCGTTGATGGCGGCCATGTTCAAATCCGCCATTTTGAATCAGACAATAGTTTTAAACAAAACGCATAACAGTGACATCTTATTAATAGCAAATTTGCCATAAATCCAACGTATAACCATTTTTGCTTTATCATTATTCAGCACAAAATTAAATGGGAATAGAGTAATGCAATAGATGACTTCGGGCTAGAAGTTAATCAAAAATAGAATGTTGGCGTTACAATGTTAGTTGTTTGATGCTGTACTTGCACGCCATTTCGTTGTTTTTCTTGTATCCTGTTCACATCTATTTCTCGTTCGCTATTTAAAACTTTGTCTGATTCAAAATGGTGGATTTGAACATGGCCGCCATCAACGCAACTCTTACCATAGACCTAATATTTATCCACCTGCTTTTTATTTAATTATTATCATTAACAAAAAAATTACAAGGTGGGGTAAAGGACTAATACATATGCTGCAACAATATTTAATTTCCCTATAACTTTTTACCAATTGCCCGTAAATCAAAATTAACGTCACCATTGTTCTTCTGATTAAATCCGAGTCTTAAATCATGTATCACATGACCCTATTCCTATTTTAAAAACTTAACCTTAATTCAAAATGGCGGATTTCAAGATGGCCGCCGTCAGGTATACCCTTACTATATGACTTCCCCCTAGTCCTAATATGTACCCATATATTTGTTATTCATCTTTTGTCGTTACAAGAGGTCTTATAGAGCTTTTACCTCCAACTGTATAAAGACTATTCTGTACTTCCATGTAATGTTCTGGTAGCTATATCTCCTAAACCCCTGGAGCTTCGCACCTATAACTTCACTGAAATACTGACCACATTTAGTACTACTTTCTCATATGTGTCTCCGTCAGCAACTCGATTCACCCAAACGTAAGGTTTACTTGTGAGATAAAACATAGCAAATCAAAATATTCAGGCAGAAACCAATACAAGAGCTGGTACACACTATTATCATCCTGCATGTCACAATGGTGACACTGACGTTGGCGTAGAGCCTATAAAGTGATGTATTACATATTTTGAGAAGATAACCTCCCTTCCTCTATGTGGTTCTCCCTCATGGGGAAATCGCGGTCGAAAAGTGGGAGGGTCACAGCTGACGGTGGCGGGCCGCCGGTATGGATCATACACGACTATGTACAGAAAAAAAAAACATCTTTTTGCCGGCTTGGATCAGAGGCGGCAGGTAGCCGCCGATCCTTTGCCGACTATATGTCGGTAGAGCTAGTCATAGATCTGACTCTCTACCGAAAAAACTGAGAGAACTTGTGCCGCCGTCGGTTTCTAGACTATCTAGCCGCCGTTTTGTCGATCATAAATCAACCGTCGGAATATTGTGTTTTTATAATCAATGTCGGTTTGCTGCGTCTTAGCCTATCCAAAATCGACCTGTGGGAAGTTGTGCCGGCACGGCTATTTCATAGAATATTTTCCGCGAGTCGGACAGTCGCGGGGCCGCGGGTGGCCCTTTCGCTTCGGAGGCGGGCAATCGGCGGTAATTTCCCATGGGGTCCATGACCCTTTTATCCCTCTCTGCCGATTGTTCCCAGGTTGTTTCTCTTGGCTTATATAGGCAGCTGTAGATGATGCACTTTTTTCATGAAGCAAAAAATGCCAATCGAAGGTTAGGAAAATTATGGATGCATCGTTCATGCAAACAGATCTGTTCTTAATAGGCTGTACTAGTCGGTATTTGCTGTTCTCATGAAATTATTTCTTAGAATCAAATTAACCAAGATGCAAATGTTGGAAAGTAGAACTGGAACGTGTAGATGAGACCACATCAATAAACTAAAAGAAAATGCGACGCAACAAACATCGAGATTACATAAAAGATGCTATAACAGGGTTAAACGAGAAAGGACACAACGAAGATCTGGAGAAGAGTTAGGATACTTAAGTCTATCATTTCGAAAGCATGCTAAACAACAAAAGGAAACGTTTCAGTTGAAGAAAACCAGTTGGTGGATTGATGAAGTTAAAGGAGGAATTAAGAAAAAGAAAATACTCTGGAAATGACACCTCACAGACAAAACCATTGCTAAATATGAAAAATACAACCCAAAGACAAGCAGCCAAAAGTAGAGTAAATACAGAAAAGAATAAGAAATGGGTGGCATTTTTATGGAAGAAATCAGTCAAGGGAGTCAAAAACTATTTTATGAAATCTTGAAAAACATAAAGAAAAGAGAAAGAAATCCATTGAAATTTATCAAAGGACTGATAGAACGCTAACATCAGAAGAAGAAATTATGAACAGATAGAAAGGATACTTCTCAGACCTGTTAGGGAATGAAAACAATGGTGTAACTGAAGAGCAAGAAAGTAATCAAAGATATGCTAAAACAGCTGATAACATTGCAATAACTGAACTGAAAGAAATCATACGAAAGATAAAAATCGGGAAAGCATCAGGCTGTGACGGAATGACACTAAAGTTGATAAAGTATATGGGAGATTTTGGAAAGTCCTTGTTACATGTACTACAACTAACGTAGAAATTCAAATTAATATGCAAGGATTGGGAAATAGAAATAATTGTCCCTGTCTTCAAGAAAGGGGACAACCGAGAATGCTAAACCATAGTGTTGCTCAGCACTGCGTGTAAAGTATATTCTAAATTCCTAGAAATGAGACTCAGAAAGGAAATAGAAACCAAACTAGAAGTAGCACAATGCGATAACTGCTAAAAGAGAACCTAATTTTCTGTTTTATTAAAGAAACTAAAACGACAAGACCTAATTTTCGTGTTGAAAATACTAACATTGAAAATTATAGACTACAATCAAGCAGGTCACTTGTGCTTTTTCGATTTGGAAATAGCATTGAACAGAATTCCAAGAAAACGCATATGGGAAGGTCCTGGAGAAAAGAAAATTCATTAAAAACTTAATAGCGGAATTAGAAGTATGTTAAAGAGCTATCGAAATTACGTGAGAACATGCAACTCACGGCGTCAAGTATTCAAAACATTAAGGGAGATGAGTTGTCTCCATACCTGTTCATTATTATGCACTATGTAGTTAAATAATGAAATACAAGGACGAAATATATAAGAACTAATATGTGCATATGATATAATAATAGAGAAAAACGAAAATGCCTTACAACATAACCTAAACACTTGGAAAGATGAAAAGCGTAACGCGTAAAATGAATCAGCTTAACGAAAACAAAAGACAATGACAGTAAGAAATCAAAGCAACACTACATCCGTGGAGATCAACAGTTAGAATAAGTTCATCAATTTAAATATTCAAGATCAATAATAAATTAAAATAGTAAAAGGAAATAAAAAAAGAAGACTCGATAAAAAAAGTGAAATAAAATTTTGGAGTTTTACGTCCCACGATTATGCAGGTTAGACTAAAGGAGACGGTGATGAGAGATGAATGAAATGGTGGAATGAAGAAAGTGAGATGAAACGGGAGAACTCCGAGAAAACCCATGCACACGGTGTTTGTCCACCACAAAGTTCACTTGGCGGGAGCAGGCTTTGAAGAAGACTCGATAAAGAAATAGAATATGGTCAACAGGAAAATTCTACGGGACTTGAAACAGAATTCATTGGCATAAGAGAGAGAACCAAGGAAACAAAAATAGCTGTGTACAAATCTATCTATCCTAACATACAGCTCTAAAACATGGGTACTAAGTACAGTATAACAAAATCAGCTATAGACAATGAAAATGAGATACTTAAGAAGAGTAAAGAATAAACGTAGAATGAAAAGAATTAGAAAAACAACAATCAAATGATCACTACAAGTAATAGCTTTTTAAAAAGTACTTAGAAAGTACACATATGCAAGGTATTTGAAAACAACACCGACAATTTTTGGGGGTGATTCCTGACACCAAGATATGACAAAAAGTGTAGACCAACCGTACAGAAATCCGTCATTTCTGAGTTATAGGCTGCCGAAAACATAAAATAATGAACTTTAAAGGTCAATAGCTCCAGTACTGTGGGACTAACCGCAGTCGGGTCAAGATTTCACTGAGGAACTAGTATGTGCCCTATCCAAATATCTATGTTTCAGAACCCTGCGGTACTCATACAACAAGTTTTATAGAGGAAGTTTGGCGACGGTACGGTGACCAAATCGTCAACTAGAAAAAACGGGACACCTTTTAGTTTTGGATGGGTTTCTCCCCTAAACATATTTTTAGCCTCTGTTCTCTCTCTCTCTTTGTATCTCTCACAAAAAGGGACAAATTTACACTTTTTCGTTTTAAAACCTACTGAAAAGGTTGTGGAATTAATTAAATAACAAGTAACTATTTATTAATTATTAAAATGAAAAACATTAGGTATGTTCATGAGAATAATGTAATGTAAAACATGAGTTAATTTCATGAGCTAGATTCATGAGAATACCTAGCTGTTGTCCTAACCATCTTTAATACTTCCTTCTTTTCTAATACAAAATTATAAAAATTACAACAGTCCATTTTGAAATTGTATAGCACTTGAAGAATTGCACAAAGGGTTTCCACTTCCATTCTGTTTCTTTCGTCAGTTCATTGAATGTTTATGAGCGAAAATATTCTTTCAGTATTGCCATTATGAACAGGGATCGATAACGCATATTGACATATGTTTAGAGATTCAAAATGTTGTTCAGACCTAAAGCGTTTTTCACAGTCCTTTGCACCTTTCAAAAACAAACCGCGTAACTTGATGTTGTATCACTGCGCACACGACTATTTGCTGATTGGTGAAGAGGAAATTGTTTCGTCTGTTTCCCGCAATATATTTCTGCTGCAGCACGTGCATGTATTTCTGCTACTGTGATGTGCATTACTCGTCTCAATCTCACACCATTGCCGTGATATAGAGCAAAATACCCAATACTATATAATCCCCCCTCCTTTAAGAGCAACTGAGCATTGTTATTTTTCTCCAAACTGTAATTATAGATGAAATTACAATGACCTATGTCAAATTATTAACTGAACGATAAAGATTTGGCGCTGGTATGTAACAGCAAGCATATTTATCATTATGGGAGATTATTTCTGCTTCATCTATTACCTAAATCATTAAGCATATCCATGAAAAACAGATGGTACTTTTCCCCCTTTAGTTCAATTTATTAATGTGCTTTCTTAGCATACGAATGTACAAATACTAACTTCAGTACTACAAAGTAAGTAAATATATATTCTATGAGAACATGAAAATTAGCTATTATAGGTCTTAATTTTCTTCAAGTGAATTGAACAACGTTCATATCGTTTGATAAAGTATTTGCTTTTCTTCTGCACTTACGGGTTTGCCTTGTTTATGTTTAGCAGAATAACTCGAAGCAGCAGGTAACCTGCTGGCTTCCTTGGGCGACATCTTTAAATTGTGGCGCGCACTTCTTGTGTTTTGTCATTTGTTGTTACAGTTTTCCCTTACAAATTCAATTTTGGTTCAATATTTCGATCCCATATAGATACATACTTTGAGTCGAAACCTAAATGTTCTTACTGTGCCTTAACAATACATGAATTACCATAATACATTGCATTTGTTGTGTACTATTTGCTCATGGAAGAATAAACTGTTATTAGTCTCATCTTCAATATTGCTAACTCATAGTTATTTTTCAGTTTTTCACAAAGAATGGTTGTCAAACAGTTGTGTCATTTCATGAAAATGGGCTAAGAAAATGAAAAAGAGAAATCAAGTGAACTCGCTGTTCTTATTGAAGATAATAAGTTCCTTATAGTATTTCAGATCTTTGTTTGACCTTTCATTATAGATGAGTCAATTAAAAAAGAGAGAGAGAGAGTGAGGGGGATAGAGAGAAGTTAAAAAGAAAAAAACCTGTTTTAGTGATTAACTACGAAGTAATATGAGGCTAATTTTTTCAGTTATAATTTGTATATCGCCTTTTTAAAATGCGATCAGAATAAATGACCATTTAAAAGATGCAAAAACCGAATATTCGGTGCCAGAAATGAAATAATGTACAAAGGAATCTTCAACATTTAAGAATTTTTATAATATTGGGTAGGAATGTTCATAACTTTTGAGTCTTTTTTTTTCTGGCTGCAGTGAAATTAAGAGGAGTTACTATGTGCATGTTAAATAATGTGTCTTTATTCCTATGTAGAATTTAAAAAGTTTCTTGGAATTTGTTGAATAAGATGTCGATAGAGTTTTCATACTCTCATGACTGATATTAATTTAAGGCGTAACTTTTCTGTTAGATATCAAATGAAGGGATAAGACACAAGGATTCAAAATATACTTTATAGCTATTTTATTACATATACCAAAGGAAATAAAATAATAAATTATCTATTCAATAAATAAGTAAACTCAGTAGTTTTCAAGTTCTTGCAGAATGAACAATTGCTTGTTCCAAACACTCGCTCACCTATAATGGAAACGTACAAGGAGCTCAATTTTGAAATGAAATGAAATGAAATTTTTCGAGTTTTACGTCCAACGATTATGCAGGCTAGGCTAACGGTGATGATGAAAACATGAATGAAATGTTGGAATGAAGAAAGTGGGAGGAAACTGAAGGACCCAGAGGAAACCCACGCACACGGTGTCTGTCTACCACAAGGTTCACTTGGCTCGAACTGGGATCGAACCAGGAACCCCATGTGCACCAGGTGAACGCTCTACCACTGAGCCACTGCGGCGCCCAAGAGCTCAATTTTGAGTTGAGTTGAGTTGATTTTGAGTTTAACGTCCCGTTCAGCAGCGAGGCTATATGAGACGTGGACCTACTGATTAACGTGCAATCCAAACCACATGAGCTTCCGCCGGGAATCGAACCAGGGCCTCTCACGCCAAAGACGCGTACGCTAACCGCTTAGCAACGGAGGAGCTCGAGCTCAATTTTGAATAGAAGTCGTGAGTACAACTGCACATGTTTCTAGATCTGATAATTAACTCCTTTGTGGCTATATGATCCGCGTACTCGTCGTCGGGCGGGAAACCCGCGTTCGATTTCCGGAGGAAATTCATGTAGTTCGGATCACTCGTTCGGCTGTAGGTCCAAATCTTATAGAACCTTGTTGTTGAAGGGGACTATAAACTTTAATCCATCCATCCAACCATAGGTCTGCTAGTAGGAACACTAAGTCATCATGTAATAGTGGCTCTGAATCCTAACATTTTAGGTAGATTCTCAGTTAGGCGTGCTATACACTATAGGATAGATCCTAGGAAATCTCTTACGATTTGTCCTAGGGTCAAAATCTCAACGTGTATGGCATCAGATCGCATGTCATTTCCTGTGTTCTGAACGATCCTATGAGATTTCTCTTGTTTAGAGCACGCTCTATTTCGGAAAGAAAATTCGTAAGATTTCGATTTAAGCGACATCAGGTGAGGGAAAGTGAAAACAAAACAAGTGAAAACACAACTGATGAGGTATCATCTGATCATTCAGGTTAACTTTAGGTGTACCACTCGAAATAATTGTTGAAAAATTATATTTTATCACTGTTTCCTAAATAATTTACGTTAACCGACATGAAAATTATTCACATAGCATAAATAGAATCCCTCAAGAAAACCATCAAAAGCAATTGATGATAAACTACAATTGTTTTACGATTTGCGTACAAATACGGGGTCCGGATATATAGCATAAAAACTATAGTGCAAAAAACGCAAACCAAGGTATGCTAGGTGGACTCTGAAAAGTACGAATGCTATCAAACAGGGCAGGGCGAAGCTGGGGCCCGAGCGTTAGTCAGGGGGTGCAAGCGAAGGAAGCAGGCGCGTCAGTTAATGTAGTGAAAACGTGTGGGTTTCGGCAATGATACGAGTTTGAATAGCAATTGTCATGGTATCGTGGTGGTAGCGCTCCACTTGTAAACATGAACTACTGTATAGCTTCTGTAAACTATACAGAAATAAATCGGCGGTGGAAAATAGTATCACCGGTCATTTTTCATATGCATTCACTTAGGTAAATGTTTCGCAGAAGGGGTCCAAAAGTAGGCAAAACATACAAAATTTACAGCAGAAATGGAAGATGCAAGTACTTAGACCTCACTAAATCTAACCTAATGAAATTAACGGAGTATGTTTAGTTCAAGGGGTCCAGAAGCACGTAAAAAACACAAATGAATGATACAAGTACTTAGACGTAACATAACGTAACCAAATTTAACCTAAGCTAACCTAAACTAACCTAATATTAGTAGAAATAACCGAAATTCTATATTTTTTGGGAAAATTATGCGGGACTCCTACACTAATATAACATAAACTAAACTCACCTAACCTATCCTAAAGTAACCTAACCTACCCTAAACTAATTGAATGTGAACAGAAAATACCAAAATTGTAACATTTTTTAGAGAAAAGAGGTGGACCCCTTCTGCTAAACATAGGCCAAATTAACTAACTTAAACTAACCTAATATTAATAGAAGTAAGCGAAATTCTATCACTTTTTGAAAATTAGCTGGAGCCATATATTAATATAATCTAACGTAACATAACCGTAACTAACCTGAACCAGCCTAAACTAATGTAAATAGAAACTACCGAAATTGTAACATTTCTTAGAAAAAATAGCTGGACCCTTTCTGCTGAACATTGTCTCTCACCTATTTTATCCGTCGTTAAAACATTTATAATAATTTTACACTAGTAAATACAATTGTAAATATAAAATACAGCCGTATTACTTTATTTAATTCTGTTGTTTGCAGAAATTTGATCCTTATAAATATATCTTTTTATGCAAAGTATTAAATTTTATTTGTAAATCTTCTAACAAGTGGTACACCAAAAATATACCAGCACCCTTCTGACATTTATGTCCTTTTTTAGAGGTATCCAATTTAACAATATAACGCCTGTTATTAATATCAGGGGATGCGCAGTATGGTTAGCATAGTAATTCTTCAATTTTGTACTTTTATTAAATAGAACTATTTCACAATGTTGATAAACGTCATTCGGTCAGACAGGAAAACTCTTCACGTGTATGGCACAAAAAGGGTAGGATTTCCTACAAGATATGTCATAACATTTTTCCGAAGATAAATCCTAAGATATTTCCTAGGATTGATCTCGTGGTGTATAGCACGCCTTAGAGGAAACGTTAGGAGTGGGGATAGTAAGTTTTAGTTGTAATTTACACTGGTAGAAGAAATTCAACGTTCTGCCCTTCTTCCTCCTGATTCGTGTATGCGTTTATATAGTAGTTCAAAGATTCAGGAGAGCAGCGCGTACGCCACTGCAAACGAGAGAAAATGGTTCCTGATTCTCTTATCACAAGCCCATGCCATTTTATTTTTAATCTCATTGTCCCCCCCCCTTCAGTTTGTTTATTCATTTCTTAGCACAAAATTGCATATAACATTTTTTGTTTACTTAGTTGGCAACATTTGTGCACTGCAGTCTGCATTGTTTACAAGGAGTGCGAAGCTTCGTGAAAATCAGATTAGTATGGTTTTGAAAAAACAAACCCACTTCTAGTGGCCCTGGGGTGTATTTATTGAATCTTTTCTGCTCCACTCCTTTCTATTATTGTTAACAAAATTCTTCAATGAAGGCATTTTATCGAAAAAACATAAAATCATTTTTTTCAATGCCTTTCTCCTTGAAGTAAGCAACACTATCTTCAACCTGTCCACACTAGGGATGTGCTTCAACAACATCCACTTGCATATTGAAAAAGTAGAGAACGATACACTCCATTTCCTAAGATATTAAATTCAGGTTTCATAAAACTCATTAACTTCACTTTTGAAGTTGATTTTGTCTTGTTCCGTAATTTCATTCCTTTTAAGAACTGATTTTACATTAAATGATAAAAACTGTTCCTTTTTTTTTTTTTTTTTTTTTTTTTAGACATGGCTTTAAGCATTCCTTCCAATACATCATTGACCTCCATAACACTTGTTTTTGCACTTCCTTTCAATTTTCTTATTCCATGGTTGAAGATAAAGCTTAGTTCACGAATCTCTGCCGCGATTGACGCCTACAAAGAATTAGAATCGCGGCAGAGATTCGTGAGCTAAATTCTACTAAGCTGGTTATGGATACACTATAGGTATGCTTCACTTAAAGGATTATTGTCAATTATTGTCTAGTCAAATCACGCAAACACTGGACTATACTGATGACAGCGTCTTAATCTTCCACCGTCCAAAACAGATCAAAATCAGTTGAGTTGAGTTAATTTTGAGTTTAACGTTCCTTTCAGCAGCGAGGCTATATGAGACGGGACCTACTGACTAACGTGGAACCCGAACCACATGAGCTCCCGCCGGGAATCAAACCTGGGTCTTCCACCCCAAAGGCGCGTACGCTAATCGTTTAGGACGAAAGAACTCGAGAGCAAAAACAGGTTACATTTGTTCTTCATAAGGCTTTCAGACCCTTGCACCGTCATCTGCGGAGTGGAAATCTTGGAGTGGGGAGGCCTGGAAGGGGAAACAGTGCTGTCACCATATTCAACATTGCAAACATCGTAATGATGTTGCTCAGTAATTAGACATATTCAAATATAATCACATAGCTTAGAAAATAATATAAATTAGGAATTTTAGAGACTGGAAAGTTTTTTGTACCCAATGTAAATACGGGACATTTCGGAGTCCCGGAAGATTTTCTCGCGACACTGGGAATGGTAGTGAAAAAACGGGACAATCCCGTATTTACGGGACGGTTGGTCACCCTAGGCTACGGGCATATAGTTTGAAGTACTTACCAACTACCTATATTAAAATTGTTGCGTGAGTAGCGCAGGATTCTGAAACAGATATTTCGATACTAGTTCCCAGTAGCGGCTCGTAGTCTGTACAAGTACCGGTTGCAATGTTGCAATATCAAAGGTATGTAGGTACGCGCAAGTGTTCCCCTCCCCCAGCATTCTTGAGTCCTATCCAAGAAATATTCAGGAAATATGAAGAGGAAAGTCTTTTAAGCTCTATTTGTATATTATTGATTAAATTATTTCTCGAATATTAATCTTATATATAAAAGAGAACGTACAAATCCTTTGTTCCCTCATCACGCTAATACGGCTGAACCAATTTCTTTCATTTTTGGGGGGTTATTAGGATTTGGACCCTAGATGGTTTTTATCATATCACTTTAATTTTTAATTACCAGTGTCTTGAGATAATTGACCATTCAAGTGTCCATAACGTACAAATCCTTTGTTAGTTCATCATAGGTAAAAATAAACGTATTTATATGCAACCCGCATGACCGTGTCACTCGGCGGGTTAACATAAATGACAGGCGATATAATGTTAACATTAGTGCAATCTACTATGGTTTTTATCATATCACTTGAAAGCGAAAAAGTAAAAATTATCTAAGTAACAAAGTTTATTGCGTTCCGGGGTGACCGCAGCGAAGCGGGGCGGGTTAACATAAATGACAGGCGATATAATGTTAACATTTACTGCAATCTTCTATGGTTTTTATCATATCACTTGAAAGCGAAAAAGTAAAAATTATCTAAGTAACAAAGTTTATTGCGTTCCGGGGTGACCGCAGCGAAGCGGGGTGAACGCTGCTAGTTTAATATATAAGCTATTTCCTTTTTTTCAAACAACCACTATCAATGTACGTTTATACACTATTTATATACAAAACCTCTACACTCATGTTATTGGACACGAGATAAATCGAATATATAGTATGTGTTGTAAGCCATGATTGATGGCGTTAATCCGAAAAGAAGAAAAAAAAGCAAGAAAATTGCATGCACGCAGTTAAACAAAATTATTTAATTATATAAACTATGCATTATTTTAGAATGGAAGGTCTTTCTTCGATCTTTCGGGCTTCAAATTTTTCTATGACTTTATTGAAATCTGAAATGCTGCTCGCCAAGTTTCTCTGAACAGAAAGCATCGCTACCGCAAATATTTTCCGCTTTATTTTCTTTAGGGTCCAGAAACACCTCTCTCCTCCCACAATACGCATTTTGTTAGCATTTCTTTGTATAAATATACGGAACAAAAAGTCCATTTTCAGGAACCACGTATTTTTTTGTCTGTAAAGAAGCATGAAATCTAAGATGTTTTCCTTTGAAAATTAAAAAAAAAAAAAAAGTTTAACATTCCAGCAAATTAGGCTAAAGAAGACAGATGAGTATTGGAAGTGAATGATTTGATATTAATTTATGCTCTCCGCCGGAAATCGAACACGGAATCATGTGCACGAAGGACACAGAGCTAGGAATTAGACCCGTAGTAAGACATTTTCTTCTTGGAGACTCGATTGACCCCCCTTCCCCCCAAGAATAGGATTTTTTTTTTTTTTTAATAAATCTTATCCCAAGAATTTTCACCTTTGTATTATAAATGTTAAATAAAATCTATTGACTTCGAACGACTGCCCCCCAAACTTTCAGCCTGGATCCGTCCCTGCTACCACCAGACTTATATTTGTTCTTTGCGAGTTTATGTTTTGTGAATAACTCCTTTCTTCCACGCGTCTGTATCTTCCTCACCCTATCAACTGAGTCAAGCGCTGCTAAGCGGAGGAATTCGTAACTATTACAGAAGCTGACCAGTTGCGGAAAAAATGCAACCGTAAGGGACCAATACGGGAAGATAGGAGCGTTGCAAGAATAAATCCACTTCCCCATGTTAAGAGATAGGAGCTCGCTACCATATGCTCAATGTTACTGCTTCCAGTGGCAACGTTCGCTGCCACTGGAAAGGTAAATCTCTCTCTCTTTCTTTCCGTTTTTTAATTGACTTTTTTCAGAAATGCATCAATACTGTTTTGCGCTCAAGAGCAAAGGTTTATTTTTTACTGATACACTACTTTAACACTTAAAAATATTTTTAGTATTTAAAAAAATATCCGGTTGCACAACCATGCAACATATAGTACCAGCCGCCACTGCTAGTTCCTAAGTGAAGTCACATAGTATTGAAGCTAAAGTTCACCTTTAAAGTTCATTTTTTCATGTTTTCGGCAGAATATAACTCCTAAATGACGGATGTCTGTACCCAGGTGCTTGGTCTATACTTTTTATCTTATCTTGGTGTTACGAATCACCTCCCACACGTTGTCGGTTTTGTTTTGAAACACCTTGTATAATAGCTAGGACATGTGGTAACAATGGAGAACAACAGGATATCGTGATAACTATGGGAGACGAAGCCTACTGATAGAGAACCAAGGGAAAGCCAAGGATAAAGAAATGGGATGGGATGAAAACGTAAGAGAAATCCTTGAGGAAAGGTAGACTAAATAGAAAAACATCAGAAACCTAGTCTGGAGATCTCTTCAGAAAACTACAAGAGGAGAACGACTAATAAGTAAATATTTATCGTACCACATGCCGTTCCATAATTCCGGGTCTATTGAATTTGAGATTAGCTGGACCCTAAAGGTAAGAATAGTATATACGAATGCTTTATAGGTGTTGGTGAACAATTTCTAATTCAGTGTCATGAGTCTGCAAAGCAGATATAACACATTTTTAACTTCAAGTACTAGTTTCTGCATATGAACCGTCTATTATTATATATAATTTTGTTATATATTTACGTCATTCCTAAATATACTTGTATAACTACTTTAGGTTGCTCTAATTTGCGTGTTCCAGCAGAAATATCAATTAGGATTGCAGAGAACTTTTAGTGTGCAGTTTTTCTTTGTCCCGTTTTTTTTAGAATATTTCCCCCGTTTTAAGGTAAGGGATAAGGTTTGTGTAGTTTCTTTAATCGTCATTTTGTTTATTTCATCATACTGGAATTCATATCAAAATCACCTCACTTCAGAAATTAGATGTTTACGCCCTTTCTTTGTCAAAGGTTTCAATACATTTTGATTATGTCAATACATATACAATAGGTTGTCTAAGTGCAAAACAAGAAAAAACAAGAAATTGAGAGAAAGCAACAAGTTATGTAAAGATTACTTACGACAAAAGAAAACAACAATGCAGTGGAAGGAATCATACTAATGGTGCAAATATACAAATATCTATAATTAAAGAGTAAGTTCTTTAGGTTAAAGAATAAGTTATTTAGATATATATAATCAGGTATGATAATTATATGAAGTGCATTGACGTCACAATTACATTGGGAACATTGGTTGGGACACATGACGGTTAGATCTTCTGTCTGGGGGCGACTCGAGACATATAAGACGTAATGATAGCCCAATGTTAGTGATGAGTGAAGAACATGTGCTAAAACGGGAAAATATAAAGTAGAAGACCTCTGACGATATAAATGTCAAATATGACTGGCGTCTAGATTTATTGTGTAAACATAGAGCGTGGTGAGCATATTTAGCGGGGAGTGCTGGTAGCAAGAAAGCATCTGTAAGGGCATCAACTCCTAAAGTGTAAAGATAGAGTGGGTGAGCATTTATAATGCGGGATTGAATGCATCTTGTCCGGCGTGTAACAAGATGGTCGAAAATGGCTCGAAAGTCTGTGTTCGTAGGATAGGTAATTTGAATATGGTAAGCGAATCTGATATGCTAGACAAATATGATGGCGTTCCATAACTGCTAGTTTAGTTTCGTAGGGCATTATGCAGAGTCGTTTTGACGTCTGATTAACGCCATACTACGGGATTGACTAACGGATGGTTATCAAAATTGTATTAGAGTCTCTTGTTAGGACGTAGTATTTGACGAAGTTAATCACATGGGACTAATTAATCTAGAGCAGAGGCTAGTAATTTACCCACGGTATTTTCATTTTTATAGAGTAGGCATGCGCTTATCTTAATTTTCCGTAGTTGCCACATTTATTTTTCTCACCCGATGCATTCGGTTTATATTAGTTAATCAAACCCAAATAAACGTTTTAGTTGTACTCAAAGTAGACTCTGAATACCAAAATGTGCACCTTCCTTAGTAAAGAGCTAGTATGGCAGTAACTAGTCTGTGACTAACCAGCGATTAACGAATTCTCTCTGAATACCACCCGTGGAGTTTAGGATAAGCGTGGCACCAAATAATGGGACCAAAAGTGAAAAGAGGGAGAATTTTGTATGTCTAGTAAGGCACACGCACTCAGTACCCAAATCATGGCTATAAGGTGGCGTAGAGTGTAGTTAATCTTTTTAAAACAAGTTTCTGGAAGTGAGGTTTCCAAATGAGTTGCGTATCAAATATTTCATGAATATAGATAGCAAACGCAGTTGGTCAGAGAAAATGCTCGTCAACTGATAGGTAAAAATTAGCAGGATTACGTCGTACTTTAGTTCTATATTTAGCTGGAAGGAAAACAAGGGCTTGTGTTTCCTTATAAATTGACAGTTAATTTCTACTTTCTGCATCAGATAAGAAAATTTCGGGTGTCAGTTGTAAGTTTCTGTTGATCTGAAGGATAGTTTTCCCAAGTGATAAAAATGCAGTATCGTTAGCATATTGAAAAGATATAGACATTAGGTGGTAGTTTGAGCATATTTGAAATATATAAGATATATAATGGACTAAAGGAGGAACCCTGAGGTAATCAGTAGTCCAGACTAGATTTTTCAACATCAAAGCAAAATCTGTTAGTTTTAAAGGTTTCATCATGATTTACAAGGTAAAGAAAGTGTCCTGTTGTTAATTGCTACATGAGAAGAAACTAGGTCTTGATTTCTAAAATGTGAATGACATTTTGGGGGATGTTATTGACCTTTGATGTGGCAGCAGGACCATGGTCCATGGCTTGAGAATGGTTCCTGGGTACCCAGGGACCTCCTATATTCTTGAAGAGTGCCCCTGAGCCCTCAAAAACATGTTCCTGAACACTGTGTGAACGTAATAAAAACCTCGTTCCCTGACTTTCCAGGTTTGATACTAGGTAGTGTATAAAAACTAGTTGTTAAAACTTGATTCTTATTATCCCTGTAGCCCTGGGTCCCCAGGGACCCTCAAAATAGCCTTCCCAGGACCCAATGTGTGAAAGGCGTGCACAGTACGTGCTTAGCCATTGCATTAGGGATTGTTTCGTAAGAATGGGAATCGAACCCGGGACTTCTATGCGAAAGGCGTGCGCAGTAAGCGATAGTGGAGAAAATGTGGAGGAAAAGAACCCAAGATAGGGTAGGAACATTTCTTTATTCATTCAATTCATTTGTACATATGCTTGATGCTGGTTTATATGCTGTATACAGAACATGATCTTCATACGTCCTTCTCAGCTGAAGTCAGGAGACTGAGATTTTCGTGGGCTTTTGGAACCCGGATGCATGTACGAGTGAAAGTTGGTGGCGTAGGGTAATGAACTTACGTGACATCACAGAATCCTACGATGCATTAACAAAGAAGTTTGGCGCTGCGGTGGGTAGACATCACAGAATGCCGATAACTAATAGAAAAGAAGTCTGGCACCGCGGGTAGGCATGAGAGAATAATGGCGAGGAATAAAAAGAAGTTTAACATCACAGAATACCGACAACGTAATAGAAAAGAACTTTGGCACCACGCTTGGTAGACATCAGAGAATACTGGTGAGAAATAAAAAAAAAACAAGTTTAACACCAAAGAATACCGACGTGATAGTAGGAAAGAAATTTGGCACCGCGATGAGTAGACGTCAGAGAATAGTGGCGGGGAATAAAAAAATAGTTTAACGTCACAGAATACCAATGGAGAATAGAAAAGAAATTTGACGGCTTGTTGGATAGACATCAGAGAATATTGGGCTAGAATAGAAAATGTGTTTTATATTGTAAATAACTTATTTGTACTTGAACAACATCAATGTTGGAATACAATAACATAGATTTCCTTTTGAAAATATGTAAACCATTTATTTGCAAATGGATGACATCTGAATGATCAGGTGAATAACATTATTGATGAAATGTTGTTGAAAGTAGATGTGAATGAATGACATATATGATTACCTGAATTACATTAATGAAGGAATGTTCTTGTAATAGAATAACATGAATTTCTCTTTGAGAAGATCTGAATGACCAGAACATGATATAAATAATATTATTGATGCTATGTTGTTGTTTTAAGAGAATAAGTGAATGCCCTTGGTCACGTAAATAACATATGGTGACATGATATATGATCTTCCTTATACAACATAGTTATGAAAATTATATAGAAAATTGGGAAAGTGAAAGTTGTTTGTGTTGAAAAATATTTTAAATGTAGTAATAGGGAAGTGTTTGATCCCGGTCCCCCCAACTAATTCATTTAAACAGTAGCACAATTTTATTTGTATTTGTTCAAGTTTAGACAATCTTTGGTGCGTAAAGTCCTTGGTACGATCCTTGGTAAGGTAGGCTTGTAGTGGACAGCATTGTGTCCGTGTGTTTTCTCAGGACACTCCCGTTTCCTCTCACTTTCTCATTCCGCCAAACCTTCCATTTTCATTGATATGCTTAGTCATCGTCTTCCTTAGCCTAAACGGTATATCATGGGGTGTTAAACTGAAAGATTTCTTTCCTTAAAGTACGAGGGGGAGTCAAATGAAAACCATAATTATTTTTTAAAAATATTATTTATTGGTCACACAGGGTACAGAAGTAAATCACTTTTCAACATAGTCCCCTCCTCGTTGAATGCAAGTCCGCCAGCGCTTCGGAAGAGCCTGAATACCTGCAGAAAAAAGTCTTTTGGGCGACGGCGCAACCACTCGTGCACCGCGTTGCGTATCTCTTCATCGGAGTGGAACGTCCTGCCGCCATTCCTTGCTCGCTCGCTTTGTTTCAGGCTGATGGTAATGCACACATGTTTCGTCACCAGTGACGATTCGTGACAGGAAGGCATTACCGTCACGTTCAGCACGCCACAATAGGTCTTCGCACGCATCAACACGTCGCTGTTTCAGTTCAGGCGTCAGTTGTCGGGGCACCCATCTTGCAGACACCTTATGGAACTGGAGAACATCATTCACAATATGATGTGCCGATCCATGACTCATGTGTACACATACTGCAATTTCGTCTATTGTCACACGGTGGTTTTCCAAAACGATGGCTTCAACGGTGCATGTGGCTAGTGGGGCTGCCATTTTGGAACTGTTGTTGCGCCGGTGTTTGTGCATCTGCCGGCTGCTGCCACCTAGGAAATATCCGGCATACTATCGTAAACAGGCATGCCAACTTACAGCTCACTGGCGCCATATGCGGATTTTTATTTCTACTTTTATGGTTTTCAGTTGACTTACCCTCGTATATTATATTTGACACCAGTTCTCCACATATACTAATAGTAGGTACACTAAACAACCAGCATTAAGTTAAATTCTTATCAATAATTGAAAACTGAACAGTTTACTACTACTACAAGAGAAAAAGAAATAATTAGCATTCGAAAATGTCACTTTGATTTTTTATTAAAGTAATGTGTAGTTTGAATTTCCGACATCCAGCGTTCATATAAAAAGTTTATTTTAAAGCTGTAAAACAACAAAATAGAAAAAATATTCCATTTCAAAAGTATTTCAGAGCTGGTTTATGGCTAAGTGTTCAGTGCAAGTATCTTTGCAATGGAATTTTTTATTGCTACGAAACTTTTTTTTGATACGTTCACACTTTCTTAGTATTTTTAGGAACTTTTTTTTATCTATTCATACAGTGTTCGAATAATTATTTTACTACTTTCGAAACAGTTTCTCTGAGTTTCGTATCGAAGCGAAATAACCATTAGTACGATCAAACTCATTGAGTGTTTGAGTAAGTTATGAGTGAATAAAAGATATGAAAAAACACAAAAGCACAGCTTCCAGAAAGGAAGCGAATCTGTAAATAATACAAGTCAAATAAGATGGTTCAATTCCCGGTGGAAATTGATGTGGACCAAGTTAAGCTGTAGGGCAACGTCTTGTGTAACCACTACGTACAGTCTTGTGAGGCTACAAATATATAGCCTTAGTGTTAAAAGGAGCGATAAACTCAAAATTCATCTATCCATCCATTGTTCCGTCCATAAAAAAATACCATGATTTGAAGTAACACTACACTTTGCAGTCTATGAAAGAAAAAAGTCTCATGCGTAGAATGAATTTTCATCACACATTATTTGAGACTATTATCAGAATACCTCAGTACTGATAAGTAACTCAATCATTGTAATAACGCTGAATAAGAGTATTACGATAGGTTTTAAAAGAGGATAGAAATTAAGAAAAGAAAAACACAAATTTTCCCTTGTCCAAAACAACACCAATACACAATTTATTTACAAAATATTTTCACAGATATTTTAGAATTTTTCTCTCACTTTTCTTCTTAATATTTCTATTTTGTTCAGCCTTTCATATTTTTCATAGGCTTTCACTAACAGTTTGTCCTCCCAATCATTTAAAAAAACACCCACTTCTTCAATATTTCCCCCAACCCCTACCATTTGCACAGGTGCTGCTACCACTTCTACTTCTCCCACTGGTACTGGTACCACTTCTTCCTCTCCCACTGGTACTGCTACCAGTTCTTTTCCCACTGGCACTGGTACCACTACTTTTTCTACAAGTATTGGTACTGGTGCTGCTGAAGGTACTATTTTTCTTTTGCTACCGGTCTTATTACTTTCACAACCTGTAGGTATCGTTTTCTTTAACTCATTTCGATCCTCCTCCCTTCTCCCTCTCTGCCCTTCCACCGCGACTAGTAAATCATCCATTTTATTAAACTACTCCTCACTCATATGAGGTGGAAGCTTGTGCTTGCGACTCCATCTTTCTAAAATAAAAAAAATAAAAAGTGTTATTAGTACAACATATTTTTCTACAATAATATTAAAAAATTATAATTACTATCTTGATGTGTACAATATACACCTAATACCAATAAATTACTACACTAACACTTCTAAACATTAATCTTCCATAAACCATTTTTATTTTTTAAATATTGTACGATCTTAAATTATCAGTTTTCTCCTTGCTTTCTTTATAATCACCATACATATCTTTCTACCGTGGAAGACCGCTGTTTATTTTTTGGTAAAACCTGCATAAAAATCTTTCGATGATATGTGAGACCTAAGACTGATTCATGATGATACTTTATGTGGTCTAAATTGTGGATCCAAACAAAATTTCGACCTTGTGAAAAAGTTATGTTCGATTTCCTTGGAAGTTCATATGGTTTGGATTATCGATAAAATAGCAAGAACAGTATGCAATATATAGCGTTACTGGTGTGAAACCTAAACCTAATTCCCAGTGATAGTTCAATTGGATCGGATTGTATCGCCAGGAACAATGTTTTATAAGGATCTACAAGATATAGTCTCGCTGCTGAATGAGACATTAAACTCAAAATCAACTCTACTTAGTCCCAACAAAAAAGTTTCGATAATATGTGTATGACCTATGCCTAATTACCAGCGCTACTTCAATTAATTTATATCGTCAATAAGACATCCCCAAACAGTTTCGTTGTTTTGCGAAAACCTATGGCCGAATCTCAATAAATGCTCTTATAATTCGATTTTCCCGTTATGAACAATATTTTTCTGAGAATCTACAAGAAATATCGCTGTTGAACATTACGTTAAACTGAAAATCAAATCAAGTCAATCTTAGCTAAAACTTATATTCCTGGTGGGACCATGTTTCATATGCCCTCCTTGTTAAACATTATGTTAAACTTAAATCCAATTTAACTTGCTCCCAACAAAAAAGTTTCGCGGTTGCAAAAAAACTCTTATAATTCAAATCTAGTGAAAACTCAACAAAGTATTGTACCAACAAAGTATTGATATAAGAATCCCAAAAGCTCAATTTCCAACGGAAACTAGGTTGTTTATGATATGCTTTGATATAAAATTACCTAATAACAACTGGTGTAGTAATAAAACATTCACTTCATATGATTGTGGTTCTTAGTTCGATCCCAGCTTCCAACAATTATTTTAACATTTTTTCATAAAACATGTCTCGGATTTGTATAAATTGTTATGGTCAAGCATCGTATGCTTGATTTTTCAAGGGTTTTCATAAAACCAAACCTTCAAAAACCGTCAGTCTCCTTCAGCCTTATTGTGGGACGTAAAATTCAGATTTTATTTTGGTTAACATCTAGGAAAATAGTTACTTTGAACAATCTTATTTTGTTTACCAACAAGACTATTTCGTACTTTTTCTTTGTATGCCCGAGACATCCCTTTGTTTTTTACGAAACTATCAGTGTCAATACTTTAACAATAATAATTAATTAATTAATTAATTAAACTATCATATATAACAATACAGCTGTCAGTAACGACACCTGGTGTCAAATTTTTAAACTGCTGTTAAGTTTAGTGTTAAGTACTGTTTAGGTCGGATGTCCGTACGTGTAATTCCCATGTTAAGGTAAATAAACTACTTCTATAGCTAATGACCATTTTTAAAATTATTGTAAATAAATGACAATTTAAAAGAAATACAGGGATTTAATAATAATGGCCCTTGCGTGCCGTACCACCACCAGTCCCGGTGCTCCCCCTCTAATCGAATACAACATCTATTATATATACAGTTTCAATGGTAGTGGTAACATTTTCATAGGATCACACTTATTAAGTGTTCTGTTAAAAGAAATAATCTGAGATTCGTATCCAAGTAGTCCGTAAAAGACTCAAGGTGTTTAATGTACGCGTCTTCTGTCATAAAAGATATAAGATTGAACCCCTGCAAAAGCGTCTACCCATCGAATCTTTGGCGTTGAAAACCCAAGTTCGAATCCCGGTGGATGCATCTATGCCGTAAATCGGCTCTGGTGGGGACGGGGCGCGTTTGGCGTTAAAACCCCCGCAATACCATGTATCGCTTCCGCCTCTACGTTAAGAAACCAAACTCAAGCCTGGGCAAAAGCGACTTTGCTGTAAAGTCCCGACTTCTAAACCCGAATCAGGCCCGGGCGCTGTACCGCAAGCAGTTTACGGCTTCAACTCTAAAAACCACTTTTGGCCACGTGCAGTAAATCATAGTTCACACCTCTTGTGAAATGACCCTTGTTCAAATCTTAAACAGCAGAATTATCTGGTTCGGATTTTTGGTAAAATTGCTACGAACAAAGTGTGAGAATATACAAAAATATACCTTTTGCTTTTTTTGACAATGTAGTTAGCTATTAACAAATTAAAAAAATGTCCGGTAAAAAGTGCAGGTCCACGTCTGGTATATGCATGGTGTTGAACAAAAAACTACATATAACAATAATTCTACCCTTAGTTACTGAATATACCGTTCAACTTATAAAAATGCATTTTTAAAACACAAGAAATTCTCTATGATCATGAGTTTTCCCGGGGTTCCTCCCATTTCCTTCTGTATTTACATTCCATCATTTTTCAAAGATAGTAACTTATTACTACAACTTTTCACTATGTAAATGTACATTAGTTCGCTTCCCACCATGTATTTTCATAATTTGTTTGTCCCTTTGGTTTTTCCGGGACTTCTGCAATTTTCTCCCGCTTCCCTCAGTCTTTCATTTTTTCAAACACTGTAAACTCCCTCTTATCGCCTTTTCATAGGAAAGAAGAAAATGAAATAATTCTCAACAGTTTTATACCATACAATGTGTTTCTCCCTATGGTTTTTCCTGGACTTATCCCGTTTCCTCCCGTTTTTTCAGTCCATATCAATTTTTCAAGCACTGTAAGTTATTTTTTATTACATCGAAACAAGTTTCTCTAAATGCCTTTTCATAGAAAAGAAGAAAATAAAATAATTCTTAACAAGCTAGCTTTATAGTACACAATGTGTTTGTTCCTGTGCTTTTTCCGGAGATTTCCCGTTTACTCCAAATTTATCATTCTATTTTTTCAAAGTTTATAGCTTATTATTGCATAAGTTCATGCTGTTGGTTTTCAACAAGCTAGGTTTTTACTAGGGATGGCCAAAATTTTCCGGAATCCGGATTCCGGAAATTTTGTTTTCCGGAATCGGAAAATTTACTTTCCGGAATTCGGAAAAATTCCGGATTTCGGAAAAATTCCGGAATTCGGAAAAATTCCGGAATTCAGAAAAATTCCGGATTTCGGAAAAATTCCGGAATTCGGAAAAATTCCGGATTTCGGAAAAATTCCGACATTCGGAAAAAATCCGGAATTTAGAAAAATTCCGGAATTCGGAAAAATTCCGGAATTCAGAAAAATTCCGGATTTCGGAAAAATTCCGGAATTCGGAAAAATTCCGGATTTCGGAAAAATTCCGACATTCGGAAAAAATCCGGAATTTAGAAAAATTCCGGAATTTTTCCGATTTTACTTTCCGGATTCCGGAAAGTAAAAATTCTGGAATTGGCCATCCTTAGCTGTTAAAAGAGAAACACAATAATGAATAGGCTATATATACTGTATTAATTTCTTGTAGTTGGATATGTCTATCATTTACGTAGACAATTGCTACTGCAGTTATTTACTACTTTATGAGAAAGATCTTATTTTCACACACAAAAAAGTCGCCGGTATGTCTCAAACATTATCGCGTTCCCACCTGCAGCTGCTCCAAAGCACTGCAAACTACTTTTTAATCAGGCGAAAGGCAGTGAAGGAAAATAAATCTCAACAAATATTCTAATAACATTCGCTTATTGTCAACATACCTACAGTGAGCGCAGAAAGTGTTCGTACACCGTGCATAGTTTATATTGAAAACAGCTAGCATGAGAACGGGAGGTGGAAAAATATATATATAACCAGAATTAAGACTACACATTCATACATTTTATTTCTATATACAAGAGAAAGGCCAAACAAACACAATCACTGTTTTGTTCAGAAGAAAAGAGAGAATTCCTTTTTTGTAAACGCAAAAAGTCACCGTACACTTATGCTTGAATTAATGCTTATAAAGTATATTACGTTATTTAATATTTTGTGGGATTACCCTGTGCGTTAATGATTGTCTGTAATCTTCGTGGCATTGATTTCACCTGTAGTAGTTCGTAGTTCTGTAGCTTCGGGACTGATTATGTCCCATTCTTCTTGAATAGCTTTTCTTAGGCCTTCTTTAGTAGACAAGCTGTGCCTTCTGATTCTTGTCTCCAGAACAGATCATAGATGTTCTATGGGGTTCATGTCTGGGGATTGGGGAGGTGTGCGAAGCTGTTTCAAGGTATTATAGAGTCAGGGGCGGGTCCAGAGGGGGCAATTGCCCCCCCCCCACAAGAGGAAACTCTTATTTTATACATAAATAAACCCATCCATAACAAGTTTGGAGCTCTTAAAAGTAGCAGTATTACCGCCGACCGCCCCCCCCAGAAGTCCGTCCTGGATCCGCCCCTGGCAAACCTTGCAGACAGGCCTTGTTCAACAGTACAAACAATAATTGCGATGTATAATGTTTCTATCACTGTGCGAAACCATAAAAAAAATAATAAAAAAAGAACTCGAAGACCAAGAGTGTTGAGTGAACAAGTTAAACGTTACATTATTAGGGAAAGAAAAAAGGTTCCAAAAAGTAGTGCTGTGCAATTGGCAACGGATCTGGAAACACGCGGTGTTAAAGTATCAGCCAGTACAGTGCGGAATATTTGCAGGGTATCATGGTCGGATAGCCAGGAAAATGTTCTGGGTGAACAAGACAAATCGTATAAAGAGACTAAAGTTTGAAAAAGAGTATAAAGATAAGGGGTCAGGCTTCTTTCTGGAATAGGGTCATATTTTCGGACGAAAATAAATTTAATTTTATCGAGTCCAATGGGAGGCGTATGGTATGGCGCAAGGTGAATACAGAGATGAATCCTCAAAATCTCGTCTCTAAAGTAAGACACGGAGGAGGGTCCGTGCTCGTCTGGGGTTGTATGAGTGCCTCAGGAGTGGGTCGTCTCCACCTTATCGATGGAGTGATGATCCACAAAGTGTATATTAACATATTAAAGGAATATCTCCATACTAGTGCGCAGAAGATGGTTCTTGAAAACAATTTATTGTTCAGCAAGACAACGACTCCAAACATACAGCGGAAAATACTCGATTGTGGCTACTCTATACAGGGGCGGATCCAGGACAAACTTCTGGGGAAGGGGCGGTCGGCAGTAATACTGCTACTCTTAAGAGCTCCAAACTTGTTATGGATGGGTTTATTTATATATAAAATAAGAAAGTTTCCTCATGTGGGGGGGGGCGATGGCCCCGATCGCCCCCCTCTGGATCTGCCCCTGAGGTTTGCTATCTTTCTCAAAGACTTACCCTTCTTATGCACTTTAATAATTACTTTTCTTGTCTCCTCATTTGTTTCTGTTCGGTTGCTTCCCATTTCGACAGCCCACCGTGCAGTTTTTTCACTCCTATTGACAACTAAACTCATTCTGTTACTCGTCATGCTATACAGAGGTGTATACTCAGGTGAATACTAGTGAACCCCAGTTGTGGTATCTTTGTTTCGTATTCGTACGTCAGGTGTACGATCACTTTTTGCGTCTACTCTATATATTTTCTACGGAATTTATTTACTTTCTGACCATTAAACTTGTCTTTGTGGTTCTTTATTGATATATTCATAAAGCTTAGTTTTCATTATTCATATTGTGTGTGTTATTACACTTCTTAAATTTTCTGTTTCTTTTTCGCAGGCATTCTCGTTTCAATAGCATAGGTGTACGAACACTTTCTGCGCTCACTGTATGTACAGTAAATACAAATTTATAATTTTTGACTTTACGAAGTATACAATGTAATTGTTCAATAATTAACATAAGCAGGCATTCATTAATTTATATTAATATAATAGTTAACAAAACTAATAAGCGGGTGATTGATGACTCAGTGGTAGAGTTTTCATCTATGGTATTCTAACCCAGGACATGTGGGTTTTCGATGGCTAATTTTGTGTTCGAAAATTTTCCCGGTGGTACTCTTGGTTCCCTTTCTTATATTTGTTCCATCACCACTCATTAACGAATTTAGTTTATCAAAACTCTATAGCCATATATTCATTCTGTCCGTCAGTGAAACAAACAGTCTCAAGAACTATCTGATGGATTACCAATCAATTTTGGCCATGATGTACAGAGTCAATAGTTAAGAATCGAGTTCCCTGATGAATGTAATATTCAAACCGGAAGCGGTACAAATCAACCATTTCCGGTTTTAACGTTAATCATTATATAGTAAATATGGTAATAGATAGCGAGAAGCGGTTTCCAGTAATCGACATATATAACATTCATGTAGATAGCATGTTACCCAGTTTGTGCATCTGCTGAAAATAATGAGCTTAGGTATTTAGAGAGCATTTTCCGCTTTAGAAAATGTGTGCTTGGTAAAGAATATAGAGATTTAGCTGAGTCAGGCACGTAGCTAGAATATGGTAATAGGAAGGGGGGGAGGGGTCTGTCACGAAATACTATGGTTATTTACCAGGGGCTCAATCATTCTAAACTATTTTATTGGCAACATATATTGATTCGTTTAGCCAAGATTTCTAATGGGGGCATGATATGAAATACTGTGGTTACACACCAGAGGCTCGATCAATCTAAATATTTTACTGACAACATACCCATATTGATTGGTTAGGACAATAAAATGAGGATATATTAGTAAGTATTTTAATAAGAAGCTATGAAGAAATCTCGAGTAAAAGAATATAAAAAAAGTATTGAAAAAGATATCGTCTTCCGAGGTCATTCGAACGGTGTCGAGAATTTTGCGTCTGGGAAATTTGCGCCCTACCTCAAGAACAGGGAAAATTGCGCCTGCGATGTACCTCCACCGGGAAGTTTGAGACCTGCGAAATAAAAGAACCTATTGGAGCTTACGCATTTCCTCGGAGGGGCTGACATTACAGCATAAACAATCCTCCCCCCACATCCATGCCATTTGTGATTTATTTTCATTGTGGCTATATAAGGGGAGAATAAACTTCAATATAAACCAAAAGAACACAACGGATCAACGCAATCACTGCTTCTTCCAGAGATGATTTTGGGGGAACACTGGCCTCCCCAGAGCTCTCAGAGTGCCCCCTCGGAGGAGACCAAAATAATACGTCTATAATATAATAATAAATAGAATAGTACCAGCAGTGACCCCCCCTCCGGAATACTAAATGTGCCCCCCGGAACATTTTTCCTGAAAGAACGACTGAACGCAATTGTGTGTTTGAAGTGTAATTCCAGCAAGTAAACACACTGTACATAGTTTTCTTGATAATATTACTGAACTGATTTTACATTCACTTTACATTTTCTTTTCTATATTTTGTGTCCTGAAAAGCCAAACAACTCTCAAGGATTGTGAACAGAGATATCTGGGTAGAGCCAAACAGCCTTTTGTAGATTAAATTATACTCTTTGATTATATTAATAAATAATTATATATCAGTCATTTATACGTTTATTGTAAATTTTGTAGTATAATGAAAAATTGTATTTGTATGGATTGCCCTTTAGTGAACTAAAATTGTATTTTTTTTTTCATTTGTTCGGAATATTATAACGGATGGAGTAACTCACTGAGACGATGAGAGGCAAGCCTAGTTCAAGTGCGAGTGGAAGTTACTTTACACAATACAATAATAAGTTGAATTGTAGGGCGCTAACATCCCAGTGCAAATATATAGCCGGCGCATTTTCCCCTCTTTTTGGGGTAGGGCGCAAACATTCCAGTGCAAATATATTGCGAGTGCATTTTTTCCTATTTTTGTGGTAGGGCGCAAAATTCTCGCATTCAAGGAAAATATAATGTCCGTGAAGTTGACAAGCCACTTATGTCAGACTCCAATTTCAACTTTAAACGTCGCTAGTGCTACGTTAGTGTTCGATAGTGACGCAAATCGTTAGTACTCCAACTGCATGCCAACACGCCCACTTCTAAGAATCATCTCAAAAGTGAGGTTAACCATTAGAGCAAGTAAGTGCTCATTGGTGCCATTAACATTAACGTTAAAGCCTCCATCGTACGGCCCTTTGAGTAATAATAACACCACGTTTTTTGCTAGTCTCAATGCGTCCCTATATTCTCGCAAATATTCTGACGTGCCCAAGTTAGTTACTTTTTTTTGGGACTATTGTTTATGTTATTGTTTATTGTTTATTGCTAGTCTGCAGAGTAGTCCTTACATTAATATGCCATTGTCCTTGATAATCATTGCGTATTTACAAGCAATTTGTTATTACTGTTAGAAGATATCAAAAAACAACAGATAAAATCTACTACTTAACGGTTCATATTTTTCTTTTACAGTACATAAACGATTAATAATAATAATAATAATAATAATAATAATAATAATAATAATAATAATAATAATAAAGACTATTCCAGCATAAAAGTTATCAATTGCATCACACTGGCAACAAGCGACGCATATTTTAACTTCATAAAAAATCGTTTCTCACGATTTTCTGGAAAACTACGTATGATAACATCTTCATTATGTCAAGTTGTTTATCTCAGTGTGATATGTCTTACATCTGGACAATATCACAGTAAAACGAAAATTAAATATTAGGAGTACATCGTACTTTTGGACTACATCTCATTAACCATGGGAAGATTGAGTAGTGTATACTTTAGGATGTAAGTTTCAGCTTAACTTGCATCATACATTCTTAGGATTACAAAAAGGAAATTTGTTCGTTTGCATTTGAACAAAATTCTTAGGATTACAAAAAGAAAAAATAATTTTTCCGAATTCCGGAATTTTTCCGAAATCCGGATTTTTTCCGAAATCCGGAATTTTTCCGAATTCCGGATTTTTTCCGAAATCCGGAATTTTTCCGAATTCCGGAATTTTTCCGAAATCCGGATTTTTTCCGAATTCCGGAATTTTTCCGAAATCCGGATTTTTTCCGAATTCCGGAATTTTTCCGAATTTCGGATTTTTTCTGAATTCCGGAATTTTTCCGAATTCCGGAATTTTTCCGAAATCCGGATTTTTTCCGAAATCCGGAATTTCTCCGAATTCCGGAATTTTTCCGAAATACGGATTTTTTCCGAATTCCGGAATTTTTCCGAATTCCGGAATTTTTCCGAATTCCGGATTTTTTCTGAATTCCGGAATTTTTCCGAATTCCGGAATTTTTCCGAAATCCGGAATTTTTCCGAATTCCGGAATTTTTCTGAATTCCGGATTTTTTCCGAATTCCGGATTTTTTCCGAAATCCGGAATTTTTCCGAATTCCGGAATTTTTCCGAAATCCGGAATTTTCCGATTTTACTTTCCGGATTCCGGAAAGTAAAAATTCCGGAATTGGCCATCCCTAGTTTTTACCATATAATGGGTTTAACCCTGTGGTTTTTCCCGAAGCTTTGCCTTTTCTCCCACATTATCATTCTACTATTGTTTCAAAGATTATAGCTTATTACTGCATAAGCTCATGATATGTTGGTTTTCAAAAAGCTTTGTACCATACAATAAATTTGTCCGTGGATTTTCTCGGAGTTCTACCGTTTCCTTCTACATTCACATCCAACCATTATCAAACACTGTAAACTCCCTCTTAACCCCTTTTCATAGAAAAAGAAGACAATAAAATAACAAGTTACAAAAAAGAGAAGAACGTACATGTATCTTCTAAGGTGAAGAATAAATCAAAAACTGAACTTCAAAGAATAAATCAAAAATCGTTAACACACACGGTATAGCACAGCTTAATATTAGAATATAAGGAAAAAGGAAGGAGGAGGTTTTATAAAACTTTATTAGCGACATGAGGTCATTCATCCAGCTTCAATTAACATTTTCTCCAAAAATTCATTCACGACATCAGACTTTTCACATATCACAAATTTTTAGTGCAAAAAGAGATTGCATATACATATTGTCTGGATAATAATTTCAAACTGACATTTACACTTGCAGACATTTGCATGTACCTAGACTTCATGTTCATTCTAATACATGACCATTAAATTGTGCTGATTAAAAATGGTGATACTATCAATTTTCTTAATGCTTTACAAGTATTGTCTTCTCAAATTCATTTATGTTCATCTACTTTTCAAGAACAATTTCCAATCATCTCTCTCTCTCAATACCAAGACGAAAGTTGGTTGCAAGAAGGAACCAAAGTATGTGAGCCCAGGTCATTGACAAAGAATCAGTGTTCACAAGTACAGAGAGGGGGACGGAGAAGGCTGTCAGCATGTACGCATCATACAGTATGCAAAAGGATGGAGAGGGAAGCTGCGTGCATACTATTGCGAACAACACTTTCTCCTCACACGTACAACACAGAGTCGCTTCCTCCCCTTACCCCTTCACTCTAAGCTCGCATCATACTGGTAGGTCACTCACATACAGTGTGCAGAAGAGGAAAAATGAAAATGAAATAAAATCTTTGAGCTTTACATCCCACAGTTATGCCGGTTAGGCTAAAGGAGATGGTGATGATGAGTAATGAATGAAATGATGGAATGAAGAAAGTGGGAGGAAACGGGAAAACCCCGAGAAAACCCACGTACACGTTGTTTGTCCACCACAAAGTTCACTTGGCAGGGGCTGGGATCGAACTCGAGCCCCCAAGTACCAGAGGTGAACGCTCTACCACTGAGCCACCGCAGCCGCCTGGAGAAGAAGAGAGAGGGATTATTGAAATACAAGAGGCCAGAGCCAACGGAACGAATTATCATACTCATTTTCCTTTAACGGACAATGCAGTCCGGTCGTTGGCAATGTGATTTTGAGAATGCTTGACCTCACGCAAAAAAAAAAAAAAAAAAAAAAACACTGTCACTTCCCAGAACAGCAAGCTTTCATCTTAGTTTTCAGTTAGTCTCTTTCAGTTTCAAGAAGGACGTATGAAGACAATGTTCTGTATATAGCATATAAACCAGCATCAAGCATATGAAAGAATGAATGAATAAAGAAATAAATATTTCCACCTCACAAGTTCGCGACGCCTTTTCGATTATTACCAAGAAGTAATATTTTACATATTACGAATAATAAAAAAATGTTCCATATTTCTCCCTTCCTCCACATTTTCTCCACCATGGCTTACCGTGCACGCCTTTCACATAAAAGTTCCGGATTCGATTTCCATTCTTTTTTATTCGTACAGAACAATTTCTAATGCTTTGGATAAGTATTTACTGTACACGCCTTTCACATAGGATTCCTGGGTTCGATTCCCATTCTTTTTATTCGTACAAAACAATGTTATTAATGCCATGGCTAAGCGCATACTGTGCACGCCTTTCACATATGGAGTCCTGGGAAGGATATTTTATGAGTCCCTGGAGACCCAGGACTACAGGATTATAAGAATCAAGTTTTAACAACTAGTTTTTATACACTACCTAGTATAAAACCTTTAAAGTCAGGGAACAACGAGGTTTCTATTACGTACACACATATAGTGTTCAGGGGCACTCTTCAAGACAATAGGAGGTTCGTGGGGACCCTGGGCTACAGAGATCATGTTTTAACAACTAATTTTTATACTGTGCTTAGTGTCGAACCTGGAAAGTCAGAGAACAACAAGGTTTTTATTACGTTCACATATAGCCTTCAGGGGCATATTTTTGAGGGCTCAGGGGCACTCTTCAGGAATATAGGCGGTCCCTGGGGAGCCAGGTGCCATTCTCAAACCATGGACCATGGTCCTGCCACATCAAAGGCCAATAAGATCCCTCAAAATATTCACATCCCAAATGTCATTCACATTTTTGAAATCTAGACCTAATTTCTTCTCATGTAGCTATTAATAACAGGATACTTTCTATACCTTGTAAAACATGATAAAACCTTTAAAACTAACAGAATCTGCAATAGGCGGTTTTTGCTTTGATGTTGAAAAATGTAGACTGGACTACTGTATTCCTGTATCAGGTTGCTTTCTATTGAAACATATGCAATTCGATTACTTAAAAAGGAATAATTGATACGGCGATACCAAATGGCTAGTCGAAGTGACTGTAGTTTACGTAGCAAGGTATAGTGACATATTTTATCAAAAGCTTTTACTAAGTCCATAATTAATAGATATGATGGAGGAGCTTTATCTTACAGATTGATGGGAACGGTAGTTAGGCGTAGCAATTGGTTGTTCATAGAAAAATATATTGAGGAAATCTGCTCGATATATTGGTGAAAGATCATGTTTTCTAAAATAAACATATCTGTTGACGAGAATCTTTTTATATAATTTACTGAAGGCAGAAATTCACTGAATGGCCCCCTATGAACTTACATTATGAATGAGCTTGGTTGGTTTATGAAACATGCACACCATAGTAAACTTTCCAGTTTACTGGATAATAGCTAGTGTTGAGAATCAAATTATTAATAGATACTAGTAAAAAACAGGAGGAAATCGGAGATCCTTTCAGCATCCTATAACAAATACCATCTGTTCCTGGTGCTGTATCACGTTTCCGTTGGAGGTCGAGATGCAGTTCGGGAGCAGTGATTTGTCTAGCAAGATAATGATTTATGTCGATTTAGTGATATAGAGGATTGTAGAGAATGTACACTGAATATGTCAACGCGTTAGCTCTGGCATGGAGACTCAGTTGGAGTGAATACTGCTTGTAGTTGGTCTGCGAAAGCTGCTTCGCTCTTTTCTGTGTCTGAAAAAGTGAAAAATGACATGGAGTGGATATGTTGTAACAGTAGTTTTCCTGTTAATTGATTAAATTTCTTTCAGTAGCAGTTAGATATGCTTCGTCTCGGAATTTATTGCAAGCACCAACCTAGTGCCTTCGTTTATATGTAATGAGGTAGTTTTTAGTTTCCGTTGCCAGGCACGTACCCAGGACTTCTTAAAGGGAGGTTCATGACATGAAATACTGTGATCATGACACCAGGGGCTTGAATATTCTAAACTATTTTATTGGCAACATTTATTGGTTCGTATAGCCAGTATTTCGTAATGGGGGACGTGACATGAAATATTGTGGTTATCAATCTAAACTATTTTACTGGAAACATATATTGGTTTGTTAGGACAATAAAATGAGGATATGTTGGTAAGTATTTTAATAACAAACTGTGAAGAAATTTCGAGTAAAAGAATAAAAAAAGTATTGAAAAAGATTTTACAATATTCACGTTCCTTCCTTTGTTCATTCAAATATAACAATTTTCTTTTCGTTATGACCTCAACTATTATAAAAAGTATATATCCACTATTATAAAAAGTACATATTTAATAATGTCTTGTAAATATTTTACAATGTCTGCGTTCCTTTCTCTGTTGAATCAAATGTTAACACAATTTTCTTTCCACATTACTTTTTTTTCTTCATTATTCCATCAACTATTGTCTGTTCCAAATGACAGGTTAAAGGAACAATAGTTAATTATTTCTGAAATAACATGTTTGATACTGCCGAGAAGTGATGACAAAAAAGTATGATAAAAAATGTCCATACTGTTACAGTACGGCATTATGCTTTCGAAAGCCTGAAATTTCCATGACTAGTAGCAGAATTTCTGAGAATTCCGTAGCTTTTCTAGAAATTTCATATTCCGTGACTTTTCCAGGATCCCGCTCATTCGTCACCATGTATTGCAAGTAATACAAAACTCCTTATAAGGAAGAGTTATCAAAAGTTTGTTGTAGCTTTTATTTTTAACACCGAGTCTTCTTTTTCTCGTTTTTTGGTACATCTTTCTTTAAATTTTTCATTTCTTGTTTCGAAGAGGGTTCAGACCCCCTTGACTACGTTCCTGTCCGGTGCCATTGTCTATGACGACGAAGTGCCTCGTTCCTAGGACGATGATATTAGCGAATGTGCTACCGTGGAAGTTTCACAATTGTCAGATATTAAGACGGTAACTTTGGTCTGTGTGGACAGATATTGTCCATAGGAATTGTTATTTGAGCATCAGTGGTTAAGGTATCTGTAAGACGGGAAAGAATTGTATATAATTAGATTCAGTAGTTGGTACTGTGGGATCTGTAATGTCTCTTTCAATGGTTGTCGTGTATGTATTCTAATCGGCTATGTCATAGAGTTGAACACTACGAAACACTGGAATGGTGTTGCAGAAACAGCCCTTATTGAACGTTAGTTTCACTAGGCAGTGATCGCTATATATTGTAGCGATGGTACAGTTACCGACCAGATTAAATTAAGTAATTACGACATCTTGTGGGTTTTACTGCTTGGTCGAATATGATTAGGTAAGCCATGTATACGTAAATGTAGCTGTTGAGTTATGCAGTTTAGAAAGCATTGTTTCTCTCGGGTGCTGTTACTATCAATATTGATATCAGCCATAATAATAATATTTCGAGTCTCCGTTGGATATAGGTTGTAGCAACGTTCAGAACAATTGAAGGATAGTAAACGGACAACAAAAGAGGTTTCGGATGACTGAAAAAAGCTTATTGATAATATTGTCGGAATGGTAATTTTGAAAGCTCTACTACAACTCCATCTGGAACTCTGGCTGCAGATCCTATGTAGTCATGTCAATTGAAGCACATAACTTGGATGAGTGCTGTGATATCAGGTTTGGGAGCAAATCAACATATTCGTCGAGTAAGAAATGTTCTAAGAGAAATTTGTGCTACTGGAAAGATTAAATTTTATAAGCATTAAATTCGTAAATATGATTAGAAATGACATGGATTTAAACAATGATTTCAACAGGTGGGATTTGAAAATGAGCATATTGGCTTGAATATATATCATGCATATTGATGTTAAAGCAAGATTTTGCAGAGTCATATTGGTGTGAAGTGCATGATCGCATTGAATAGGCAGCCCGTTCTGAAGTAATGAAGAAAATCTTCCATACTGAGCGGATGCAGATTAGATTGAGCTGGAGGTGTAATTTTATCTGAACTTCGATTGGGTGCAGTAAACTTCGGGCAGGTGAGTTCTGCCGAGAGCTTCGCCTTGCAGCAGTAGCTGTAGGTGGAGTGCGTCTCTCCGCATGTGGAGCATTTTGGGACAACCTAATTTCATGCTGGTTGCTACCAGGGATAAAAGTTGATCTGAAAAGGTAGGTGGGGACGCATGACGTCTCACAGTTCCCCGTGCCTATCTTTGCCCATTGTATTTTTTAGAAAGTAAGGGGACGCAACGAATATTTTCCGGAAGCGAGGGGACGACGTCCCCCCTCATTTTAACCCCTGGTTGCCACTATATCTGCATCGCTTTTGATTAGTATAATTGTTCGTGAAATGAGAATTGTAGGACTGACACCTCTCGTACCGAAGAGGCATCAATCCATGAGTTTTAGAAGGCTCGAAGGATTTACTTATAAATAGTTACACCATGTGCCAGTAGATAATCGAAAGCCTGTTGGTTTTCTGAGAAAACGAACCATATACAGTATTTTGGCTCATTATTGTTTTTTTCAATGTTGATGCCCTCTTGAACAAGCTCTTCGTGTGCTTCGTCGTCCGTGAACTCTGGGAGAACATACAAATAACATTGGTGATTTTTAGGAGGTAGTGGTTGTTTTGAATCAGACTTTTTGTTGCTAGAATCTGACTTTTTTTGTTGTTAATTCTGCATTTTCCCCGAAAATTTCAAATGATGCTTTATTCCGCAAATAGGTTCCAAAATTAGGATCTTTTGTAGTTTGGTGTTCACCATGAACACTTGGAATGTATTTAATGGTCTGAAGAAAAGTCAGCTTTGAATGTGTTTTATTTCATGTCAAAAACTTTGAGGAGAAAATTGTAAACTGGGTCTACAGTTATGCCAAGAATTGCGGATGATTGTGAAGGTGATGATCCAGTGTCCATGTTGTTGTCGACATGGATTAGCATATTGTGATCCATCGCGAAATATCTTCTGACTGGGTTGAACCAGTGGAGAAATGTCGTTCTCTAGACAATAGGATGGTTTCCCTTTGAAAAATTTCTGGCGCGACTAGGTTAGCTACTCCCGTTCTTATCCATCACAAAGGGTTCGAAGACAGGAGGACCGATTTACGCATTTGGTCAGTTACAAGGACCAGTGCAATCTTGAAAGACCAACGTCTAGGATTGTGAAAGATAAGGAGGTAAAGATGACCCGTTGGAGGTATACGGATGCGTTCGAGTCGAGTCGAGACAGAATTTTCCTGACAAAATTCGAGTCGTGACACAGCTCTTCCAATAGACAAATATATATTTTTCGAGTCGAGACATCACTTTTACAGCATATTTTCGAGTCGAGACAGTCTCAAATCTTGTCTCGTGTGCATCCCTAGAGGTAAAGATGACCCGTTTGCATAAGCGACTGAGTGCTTACGTAATCAATCAAGAGCTCTATTTACAATAACACCGTTGTTCTAGATGAGACACACTGCTATTGCAAAGCTTTCTTTTTGTCCACACGAGAAGATAGGGGATGCCCGAATAAATCGGGCGGAATAAGTTGTATATTACCCTTTCTTAGGAATTAGTGTGCACATTACCTAATACGAATATCATTTTAAAATTTATATTAGTTTTCATTTTGATCTTTCAACAAAGGTTTACACGTCAATTTTGACATTTGTGTCAGTAACAAACAAGGTATTATATTTTCTGCAAGCTCTTGAAAAAATTCTGACGAGCGTATGAATTTCCCGATTAAATCTACATTAACAGAAGTGTTGTCATTTGTTTTCGATGTTCTTAAACTTGTACTTAGTGTTCAATTCTTCAAAATGGCTCTAAGCCAAGAACAATTGAACCGCGATTGCTTATTTTGCTATTTATTTCCCCATTCCCTTCTTTCATTCAGGAAGTATGATCGTCAAATTACAACATTAAAATCCACGATGTTCTTCCGAAGCTTCTGTGAATGTTTCTGAACAAGTGGCTCTTTTTACAGGATAAGATTGCTAGCTTTTATAGGTTTTTTTTTTTTTTTTACCGGAAATTCAATTGCGAAACGTCCATTAGGAAGGTCTACGGATGGGAAGATAATATTAAGATGGGTCTCGCAGAAATAAGAGTACAAAGTAGAAACTAGATCCAATTTGTTAAGGACAGAAGTCAATGGAGAAGTTTTGTGAATGCGATATTGAACCTCCGGGTTTCATCGGCCATAGCGTTAGTTAGTTAGTTAGATAGATATTCTTCCTGGCTGGCTATATTTCGATCGTTATAAATCCTTATAAATATTTATGGCACGTACCTATTAATTGTTGTAGTAATTTTCGTTTAATCAGAAAGAAAATGTTTTTTGTAAACGTGGTTGCTTTGCTACTGTACACAAAAAATGTTTGTTATTAAAATTACACCATAGTACAAGACATCGTATCACATAATCGATTTAATCATTGCCATTGTAGAAATTTATTCCAAAATCCTATGGAGTTGAAAAAACAGCAGGCATGTGGAAAAGATACCGTCCTTGAACGTTTGGTTCTGTCGGTCAGTGAATAACAAACTTATCCATACTATCTTGAAAAGACGTCTGCAAGGAATACCACCACTTTAAACTCACGATATTTTTTTCTCGTAATGACATCCACATATTAGGTGAACAATATAAACAGCAACATAAAATATCTTGAAAATTTGAAAGAATTAGGAGGAGATGGGGTAACAAGGGACAAGGGTAATAAGAGAGAATGGTTGGTAGTTTGATTTGTCATCAGAAAATCCGAAAAAAGTTCCATAGCTCACTGTATCATTCTGTCTACAAGCCTTTAAAAATCATTGCTCTTAGGTAATTTCTTTACTTTATTTTCTGCCTTTCAAAAAGTGTCTACCAAAAACTTTAGGTGCCTAAAGTCAGTCTTTTTCGTGAAGAATTTTTTACAACTTAGTTATAAATGTTTCAATGGTTGCATACATTTGTACAGCATTAGTGATACTTCAAAGAGGAATTGTTCCAGTTTTTCTCTGATAATTGATCTTGCCAGAAAATGCGTCTCTCTTATTACCCCCCCTTTTTTTCTTTGTCGGGGTAATAAGAGACAGTCGTTTGGTTTTGTCAGGTTCACTAACTGAAGATTAATTCCACTGACCTCTTCATAATGATATTCAGGAAGTAAATAAAGTGTTTATCTTTTATGGTCCTGTAATTTTATTAGGAAATGATCCTTTCATTGTTAAAAGAGCGGAACTTGTAAATACTAGAGGCTTCATTCTGTTGAAAAGAGAAAATGTTTGGTTTAAAAAGTTTTGGACTAGGCCTATTTTCTCGTTTATGGCTTAATGTTTCATTCCATTATTGTTGAAAGTATTCACGCAGGCTATTTTTCATTTTGGTATAGCCTTTTTAATTTTGTATAGCCTACTGTGTAAGAAATCACTGTAGCATAGAGTTGTTTTTATGATGTAGGCCCTACCTTTTTAATAAAAAAACGTTTGTATGATTACAATATATAATTTTGTCATTCCAAAATGTTCAGAAAGAGTAAAAAACTTTATAAATTATGAAAAAGTGTAATTTGTATGGTCTGTAATTAAAAGCATTGAACTTTCAAGTGCGACTTTCACTAACTTGAATTTTCACATGGCAATTGACAGAAAAAATATTCAGAATAAAAACCCAAAAAAGATAGGACAATAGAATACACTAGTAATCCTACCAGTGGCGTATTTACGATTTTGTTTCGGGAGGGGCTTTGCTAACTTTCGGGGGGGAGCTTTGCCTGGAAATGTGAAAATTCTACAAGATATTTCATTTACTTCACTATACTAAGTAAGATTTCGGGGGGGCTTAAGCCCGGAAACCACCCCCCTAAATACACCACTGAATCCTACATTTGTAAACATAAAATTCAGATGTGACGCTCCAAAAATAAGAAACAGTGAGAGTTAATTGTCATCAGTGTTATGTGGCTTTCGTGAAATTTTAGAGAACAGTTCTACAATACAAAAATTCCGGGTGTAGTGCGTGAGATGGATTCCCGGCGCGGTATAAGTTTACTTTATGGGCTATGTGGGCATTTTTGTGGATACTGAGCTGAGCGGATGCACTCAGTACTTATACTAGAAAATTGCTCTTTCTTCTTTATTTTAGCTTTCCGCGCCTGATAACTGCCTTCATTTACATATTTCAACAAGTCATTTGATTTTCAGTTCTTCAATCTGATGGATCCAAGGATCAACAGACCATTTTTCAGCTGATACAGACTCCCCCATGTTCGTATCTCGCTACTGAATTTTCGGAGTTATTAATTTCAAAGCGTATGGAATTCTGAATAATCCATTCTGTAGATTTTTTTTTTTTTTTTTTTGTAGGAACGAAGATCATTATTCACCATTGAATAATGTAAGTAGTTCATTATTCACCATTGAAAATACGGTGCTTTCCTGTGCATTATTTCGGCGAAGAATTCACTCCCTAATCCACCAGCTTTTCTTTACTCTTTCTCTCTCTCACTCGTTTTTTTTTTCGGAGGAGGGGATGGCGGATTTTTTGTCAACAACAGAGTTGGTATCGCTGTTACTTCATCTTCGGATGAACTCATATTGGGAAATAGAAAAACAATAATATTTACAATTACGACAGTTGATTGCTCTTTGCGTAACACATTCTTCAAGTGTTTTTCGTTTGTTTAATACAGCGACCACGAAAGGCTCTGCTGGTAAAACCTACCTAGTTTTAAGGGTCGTCTGAGACCCCTACATCACTTCAGGATAAAAGAAATTACATGGAAGTTTGAGTTAAGCAACACTGTTAAGTTGTAGCCTTGGTTAAGGCCTTAGTTCAGATCCGTGTGAGACGGGCTTACGGAATAAGTACGTCATAGCTATAAATATGCCACATTGATTTGATCCCTAGTCTTCCTTTGCAAGCGCTGCTATCGGCTGAAGGATTTCCACTCGCTTTCTCTCGCTTAGCAACAGCTGAACCATTATTGGCTCAACGCGTGGGTGTGAGGGTGTCAGCGTTTGTTCGCACTTTTGCCACGGCTCAAGACATTTTGGCAGCACAATACTGAGTTAAGTAATAGTTTCGGTCTGGCTACACTGTATAGTTCTCCAGATATAACGGGGGATTCTCGATTCAGCTTTTCTGCTCTCATTTTTCCCAGTATACTTTGTGGCCGGTTACGTCACTTGGAGGTATCGCGGTATTTTCAACAGAACAAGTGAAACAATTACGCTACTGTTTCAAGATTGGCAAAAGCAGTAGCTCATTGTAATAACAGAGGATGCAATACGAATAAAATAATGTTCCATCAATTCCCTAAAAATGATGAACTTCGAAGAAGATGGATTTCCCGCTATAAGCGAAAGGACACTTTTAATGTGGATAACGCACGAATATGTTTTGCACACTTTTCACCACAGGAGTTTCAAAGGGACTTGAAAAATGAGCTTCTAGGTTTGCCACAAAAGAATTGTTTAAGATCTAACGCTGTTCCTTCATTATTGATACCAAACTGGCATAGGGAAAAATAAACTATACACTAGTCAAGTTGAAAAACAGGTGTGTAACAAAGTAAGTTATTTTATATACCTTGAGATATAAGGCGTACAAGAAAATTTGATTGAAATATGTTGGATCTTTTGATCCAAAAATATGAATTTCTTAAGTTTTGAAATGAAAATGAATGAAATCTTTGTATGTCTCAACTAATACTCGTGTCGTGCCTCGGGATGTAGATGCTTTTATGACACGAATAAAGTTGCTTTTGTCTATTGTCTGAAATAGACAGGAATAACAGAATTGACATGTTATTGCGAGAGGTTGTTCATTGAATGATAAACTGACCATATACTATTAAAATTATGAATTTATTGTAAAAGATTTTATGAAGTGTAAAGTTGTGTGTGTGAGTGAATAAGTTTGTTAATAACATCAGATCACACAAAGTAGACTCTTGGCTATTTACTCAATTGAGAGCAACCGAGATGAAACACCACATACCTGTAGATAGTAGATTAGAACTCATGGACTCTGAGTTTTTTTCTTTGGGTTGTTGGTTTGACTCTGGATGAGGTACTTCGCTGATTAACAGTGGAAGGGTTTCCACTGCTTACGGATTCGCTGCTACTGATCCAACTTGACTGCTCCGATAGAACTGATCTTCATCGACTGACCATCCGGAACTCACCTTCCGAGACTGATCCCAATTCTCTCCGACATAACCTTTTTACTCGACTACGACTACGATGTTGTGGTTTCATCTCTTACTTCATTTTGGTGTTGTTTCACCTCATTGCTGAAACCATTGGTTTCTTTATTGTCTCTCAATGATTAAATTTCCAAATAGTCTAGGTCTGCGATTTCAACAGTTTTGACAAACTTCTAAAATGTGTTCATGTTAACAAAATGTTATAAAAGTTTTACAATTAATCTTTTCTCAATGTTTGTTGACATAATGACGACACGTGCAAACTCGTGTCTGTATCGTTACTTCACATATGAAAACAAAACAAACATAAACATAACGAAATCTTATTTAGTAATTATTCTGTCTGCATCATTTCTTAATTTTGAAGTACAATGCCAATTCAAAATGTAATTTACTTTTAATCTTTAACTTCTGATAAGCAAATAAAATGAATTTACAATACAAAACTATCTTCAAACTTAACGTTCCTTGACATATGTACCGTCCCACGGTTTTACCTGTTCGGCTACGGGAGACGATGACTAAAGCAAGTGAATGATGATGGAAGAATTGATGGAATTAGAAAGTGGGAGGAAACAGTAGTACTTCGAGAAAACCCACGAGCATGATTTCTTAAGTTTTGTTTGAATCCAAAGTTTAATTTATTTGTGCCATAAGATTGTCTAATGAACTTATTTAGTATATGATGTTAATCGCATTATCTTTGTGTAAGAACAAATATCGAGTATTAATTTAAAAATGAAAGAAAAATATCATTATTCTAAGCATGAATAAAAGTATGATTTTGATGTGATTCGGTTTGATTTTGAGTATAACGCCCTGTTAAGCAGCGAGATTATATAAAACCCCTGCTTAACATGGGGTCCGTGGGACCATATGAGCTCCTGCCGGGAATCGAAACCGGATCTCCCACTCCAAAGACCTAGTATGGTTTTAAGAGTGGTTGTGAAACGCTATATTTTGTTTATTGGTATGATCGCTCTCACCATAAATGCTTTACATGTTCAATGTAACGCAATGAGATTCGAAAGGACAACTGAACAATATATACGATAATTAAATTCAGAATATATACTGTTCTAATGTAATACATCACAAAATTTATTCTTAAAGCTTTTGTCAGTCAAACCACGCCTAGTGTAACTATCAGTGAATAATATTGAGATTAGGTTAAAAGTCCTTATTTAGGTTTTGGTCCCTTTCTGTCCCCCACTTTCTCCGTTACTTCAATCTTTGCCCTATTTGAACCCTGAAATAACGAAATATAGCCATGATTGAGGAATGATATTTCTAAACCATTAAACCTTATATAAAACATATGAAACACTTTGTAATGATCTTTCAATTGCGAATAACGACTAAATTTTTGAGAGTCTCGGCTCTCATGTCCCCCCCCCCCGTAGCTATCAGTATGCCTCAGACACGTTCTATTGTAATATAGAGTAAGTACAAAAAATTAGCTACTACCAAACATGTCTGCCTTTCCGCTTGTTCCCAGAGAAATTAAAGCTGACGTCAGCACTAAAGTAGTAATCGCGTCACTTTGCCTAACTTTTTGGCCCCTGGGTCCCTGCCTCAGGACCCATGGTCCCTGGCCGGGGTCAATGACCTAGGGGTACCTAGGACCACCCCCTAAAATTTGGCAGGGTACATAGGACCACCCCCCAGGACCCATGGTCCCTGGCCCGTGTCAATGACCTAGGGGTACTTAGGACCACCCCTCTAGATTTTGGCAGGGGTACATAGGACCACCCCTTAAATTTTGGAAATTGCCAAATCTAAAAATTTGGTATGGTAGCCTAGGACCATAGTATGTACCTCTATCAGTATTGGGTGTCTATGTCGTTCCCTTTCATGAGTAAAAAATTGCCAAAAATTCAAATTTCGGGGTTTTTTGACCTAATTTATCCCCTTTGATGAGGTATTATTACCCTATATGGTTATATGTGCATATACAGGGGTTCATTACCTTTCATAAGACATGGGTATATTGCTGCACCCCTTGAAAATTTTGGGAGGTGTACCTTGGCCCACCCCATCAATTTTGGAAATTGCCCAATTTAAACATTTTGGTACAATAGTATGTATTACTGTAAATTTGGGTGGACCACTTCGTTCCCTTTTAGGGGTACAAAATTGCCAAATTTTTAGTACAACCACATGTTTGTTTTTTTTTTTTTGGCTTATTTTATTCCCTTGGATGAGGTCCTATTACCTTATATAGTTATATGGGTGTATACAGGTGTTCATTTCCTATTGTAAGACATAGATACATTTGTGCACCCTTTAAAAATTTGGCAGGAGTGCCTTGGCCCACCCCTTAAATTTTGGAAATTGCCCAATTTAAACATTTGGTATCATAGTACTGGACCCTAATATAGATCACTATAAATTTGGGTGGTCTATCTCGTTCCCTTTTAGGGGTATAAAATTGCTAAAATATAAACGTAAGCATTACGTTGTACCACGTGTTTGGTTTTTGACCTAATTCATTTCCTTGGATGAGATCCTATTACCTTATATGGTTATATGGCCATGTATAGGAGTCCATTCCCTATTATGAAACATAAGTACATATGTGCACCCCCGGGAATGGTACCTTGGCCCGCCCCTTAAGTTTTAGAAATTGCCAAATTTAAACATTTGGTATCATAGTACTGGACCCTAATATATATTACTACAAAATTTGGGTGGTCCACCTCGTTCCCTTTTAGGGGCATTTTGTTCCGCTTTAGGAGTGAACATGGATACCTTGGAATCGTCCCGAGTTTGATTCTTGGAAATGTTGAGTTTAACGTCCCCGCGAAAACGGTGAGAAATGATAGGACGAAACATGAACTTACTTGACTGAGGATTGAAGCAGGGACCTCATACACTAGAGACAAGCACTGATCCATCGTACACGTGTGTTGATTACTATGCAATGGTCCCGAGTTTGATTCTTGGTGCTAGTGTTAGAAAAATTTAACGTTCCCTTGAAACGATGATGAGAAATGAGAAAACATCATAAACTTACTTGCTTGCGGATTGAAGCAGAGACCTCACACATCAGAAAAAAAACGCTGAGGCACCATGCCAACTTCAGTGCAAGCAATTTTGCGTATGAAAAAAGAACATGAACAGATTATGTTACATTACTACACATTTCTGCTCGTTGTTACGCATAGAAGCTTGTTATTGTGAAATTGCAGAATCTGCTTATACTACATCAGCATTTTTTTCTCAGCTGACGGACTTTTAAAGCTCAACTTTACATTTATGTCAAAGACAGTTTCGTAACATATCGATGAGTGTTACATTTTTCAATCAAGTTTAAGAAAAATGAATCACATTTTAGATGTGGTAATTTGAATGTCGTAAGAAACTAACGAGTCAACGGTATGATGTCATTATCAAAATTGCGATACTAGATGTCGTAACGATTGATGTGTAAGGAGAAAAACGTGAATAATGTCACAACCAATCAGATTGCTTCTTACATCACGTTTCGGCTCATGATACATGATGAAAGCTGTGTTTTCATTGGTTCTCCGTGATGTCATTGATTCATTTTCCTCGTTTCTGATTGGCTGATAGTGTTGTCACTTTATAGTTGAACCGTTTCAGACCTAAATAAATTTCTTAATTTCATTTTCAAATCCTACATCCACGAAGATCGTGAATGAACGTAGATGTACCTCTAGTGACAGCGTGACTTTACTCCGTTCCTTGAATTTGAGGTAAGTATCGACTGCGTTTTCTTAACATCAATGGAGTGCTTTTGCATGAGGATAACATTGTTATCACTGTTTTTATTTTAACACGAAATATTTAGCAAATGGAAGAATAACCCTCACTTACTTGACCGGGGATCGAATTAGGAATCCCACACATTAGAAGTAAGCACGAGAAAATTGTTGATTTTGGTTTAGCGTCCCTTCAGTAGTGGGGTGCTAGGAATACAGCTTAATGTTGAATTTGAGCGCATACTGGGTGTTGAACCCGGGCCACATCCCACACATTAGAAGTAGGCACGAGAAAATTGTTGATTTTGGTTTTAGCGTCCCTTCAGTAGTGGGGCTAGGAATACAGCTTAATGTTGAATCTGATCGCATACTGGGTGTTGAACCCGTGCCAGAGGAACGTAACGCTCAGTTTCTGAAAGTTACCATTAACGTAAACAAAGAAACTACGCACGATTTTGTTCCCTACAACGTGAGACGTGGACCTACAGTTTAATGTGGGATCTGATCTCCCGCCGAGAAACGAATTCGAGTCTTTCTTGTCTTAGCTCGAAAAAAAAAAAAGCAAGCGCATGAGATTTTGTTTTCGTTTCATGTTCGTCATACGTTTTAAAGTTCAGTGTCAGAGGAAAAATGCTTACTACTACAATGATTCTTTCAGCACAGTTAGAAAAACAATTTCATTCATTCTTTTTATCACTACAGAAACTTAGGTCATTTACATGTTGGTCCCGGGTTTGATTTCCAGTATGACGACAATAAAACGTTTCAGTAGTAGAACTATTTGAGATATGATAATTCTTTTAGGATTGATCGTGTAGTCATTTTGATACAGTTAAACATGTTAGCGATTTTCTGAATTCAATTTTAATTCGTGCTTTTTTTCTTCTCGTTTTAGATATTTGTTTTCTTTGCCTATTCCTTTTTTGCTTACCTTACCTTTTTTCCTATTTGAATATGGCTACTTCTGGCTTTACTGTCTTGCGAGAAATCAATAGACATTATCGGCGTTTAATCTCGAAGGACGAATGCTGGAAATTCAAATTAATGCTCCGACTAGTGACACAGATATTGTTGAATGGGTTCAGGCCTCCTTTCAACAGATGTTGGATTACTTATTGGAAAATGTCGACGAATTATCGATGGTTGGATTATCTATTTTATCTCATGATGAGAAGAACAAACCGTTTTATTTATCTTTTCGGCGTGCAAGTAATTTGACACTGGAGACTTTATGGGCATCCTTTGATCGCATCCTTCAAAGTAACGATAGTTTTCTCATGAACGAACCGTTCATTGTCCATTTTCATCATGTGGATGTGCCCCGTGGATTTGGAAGAATGCGTCGAGGTCTTTTATCAAACGACGAATTATTAAAGTGCAAGAAAGGCATTCTACGAGTAAAAAACACCGACAAGAAATGTTTAGCGTATGCAATTGTGATTGCTATTGGCCTAAAGAAATATAAGGATACGAACAAGAAACTGTACAGACAATATCACAACCAGAGCAAGTGTGTTGTTATTCCAGCCGTACATGAACTTTTGTCCAGATCATCAGTGAATTTAGACCATGGGGGATCCGTGGAAGAATTACGACAATTGCAACGCTACTTAACCGATTATAAACTTACCGTATACACTAGCTTTTCCGGAGAAGATATTCTGTATGAAGGGCCTGGTGGCGAAGACAAAATTCCAATCAATTTAATGTGCATCAATTCTCATTATGACATCATCACGTCATTAACGGCCGTTTTCTCTACTGTGTATTATTGTGCTGCATGCCACAAAAAATATGATCATCGTACTGCACACGTCAAGAACTGTTCGGCCATGTGTGAAAAATGTTTGCAGAAACCGCCATGTAGTAAGACCAATACGGAGAAGCAGTGCCCAGAGTGCAATCGTGAATTTTATGGTGAAACATGTTATACAAATCATCTGACTGTACCATATCATAAGGGACAGCCAATATGCAAGATGGTGAAACAGTGTGCCAAATGTCTACGCATTTATTCGTTTGTCCATACAGGGGAAAGAAAACATGATTGTACAGATTATTTTTGTAATGTGTGCCATAAACACGTTACGTCTACCCACCAATGCTACATGAAGCCTGATACGACTCAATTAAAACCTGGAGTTCCATCAGTGTTACATGCCAAGAAAGCTATGATTGTCTTCTATGATATCGAAGCCACACAGGATACTTTCTTCGATGAAGACACGTTCATTCATAAGCCCAATTTACTGGTGGCCCAACAAGTATGTTACAACTGTGTTCAAGATGAAGATATACATCATCCATGTGAAGTTTGTGGACAGCGAGAACATATTTTTCAAGATGATCCGATCAATGCCTTTCTTGCGTATTTACGTCAACCACGACCCAACATCAAACTTATTGTATCTTTGGCACATAACTGTAAGGGATATGATGGTCATTTTATTCTTAAATCTTTAGTGGAAGAACATGAATTGAAACCTACTTTGATCTTGAACGGAGCAAAAATTTTAAGCATGAAAGTGAATCACTTATCGTTTATTGACTCTTTAAATTTCATGCCAATGGCTTTAAGTAAATTATCCAAGGCATTTCATTTACCCGCGACCAAAGGATATTTTCCACACTTTTTTAATACTGCTGCAAATCAAACGTATGTGGGAAAATTACCGGACATCCATTATTATGGTGCAGATGAAATGAAAGTGGATGAACGAGAGAAATTCATGACATGGTACAACGAACACCAGAACGATACGTTTATTTTCCAAGAAGAATTGGTAAACTATTGTGTCCAGGACGTCAACGTACTTCGAATGGCTTGTATATCTTTCATGACCACTTTTGAACAAGAAACTCACGTCAATCCTTTCCTGGAGGCTATCACTTTGGCGAGTGCGTGCAATTTAGTATTTCGACGAAATTTCTTAAAACCCAATACTATTAGCATTCTTCCTGCACGAGGATATCGTCACAGAAACAATCAGTCACGGATTGCTTTGCAGTGGCTTGCCTACATGGAAGAAAAAGAGGGTCATTCAATTCTACATGCGGCCAAAGGCAAAGAAGTTTATGTTGCTGGTTTTCATTTGGACGGCTACTACAAAGATCCCGACACTAAAGAGGAACACGTGTATGAATTTGAAGGGTGCAGATTCCATGGATGTCCTCTATGTGTCCCTACAGGCCGTGATCAACCCATTTATGAGAACTCCGAAGAAACGATGAACTATCGCTACGAGAGAACACAGCGTAAAATGAAATTATTACGATCCATGGGATATAAAATACATGAAATGTGGGAATGTGAATTTCGTCAAGTGTTAAAATCCAATCCAGCATTGGCCTCTTCTTTAAGCACACATCCTTATACTAATAAGGCACCATTAAATCCAAGAGACAGCTTCTATGGTGGCCGTGTTAATGCCATTAAATTGTATCACGTCGCAAATGAAAATGAAGGCGAAGAAATAAAATTCTTGGATATCGTTTCCCTGTATCCTTATGTGAATAAATGTGGACGGTATCCAATAGGGCATCCACGAATATATCTACAGGGAGATCCAGAAATGCCCGACATTCAAGATGTCAACGGATTGGTCAAGTTGAAGATTTTGCCTAGCAGAAATGTGTTTCATCCAGTGCTGCCATTTCGTTCAAATAAGAAGTTGTTGTTTCCACTTTGTGCTGCCTGTGCCACAGCATTAAATCAAGATTCTGAATGTACACATTCGGACAGTGAACGAAGTCTAACAGGAACGTGGGTGTCCTATGAAATTCAAAAAGCCATTGAACTTGGGTATCAAGTCATTGAAATTTACGAAATTTGGGATTACGACATCACCGTATATGATCCAGAAACCAAGACTGGCGGATTATTCAGCGAATACATTAACACATTTTTGAAATCTAAGCTGGAAGCTTCTGGTTGGCCTGCCAATTGCGTCACCGAAGAAGAAAAGCAGCAGTATATTCAAGTGGTACAACAACGGGAAGGCATAACTTTAGATGCAGCAAATATAATGACAAATTCAGCACGTCGTAGTCTTGCAAAGCTCTGTTTGAATGCCTTCTGGGGACGACTCGCTATAAGAGACAATTTCAGCCAAACGACCATCATTAACGACCCCAAAGAACTGTATCAAAAATTAACTGCTCCAGACATAAAAGTCAACCAAATTTTACCTGTTAACGATTCGATGTTATGCCTTTATTGGCAGTATGAAGATGATGTTCCAGTACAAAATAACAATGCTAATGTTGTCCTTGGAGCATTTACAACGTGTCAAGCTCGTCTGGAACTCTACAAATATTTAGAACTGCTGCAAGAAAGAGTATTATATTTCGATACAGATTCCGTGATATTCACGCAGCGACCATCAGAGACCACAATAGAACCAGAAGTATTTCTTGGTTCAATGTCAAATGAACTTGAATCAATTGGACCAAAAGCATACATTAAAAAATTCGTGTCTGGTGGCCCAAAACAGTACGCCTTGGAAATCTACAACCCCGACACGAAATCAACCAGTTATGTATGCAAAATTCGTGGATTCACACTCAATTATACTGCAAGTCAAAAGTTAAATTTTAATAGTCTGGAGCAAATGATCATAAATCAATCGAGTGAAAAAATCTCCATTAGCACGCCGCACAAAATTTACAGAACCCACGATCATCATCTTGTCACAAAACCTGAAGAAAAGAAGTACAGTTTCAACTATAAAAAACGCCGATTAATACCAGACACATACGAGACATTGCCCTATGGGTATAAAAATGCCAGAACAGAATAACAGCCATATTTTTCCCTAATCCCACCAACATCACCTCCCAAAGACGGGGCAAAGAATCAACGCAACACGGGACATGCTTCAACGATGCACGAGCGAAGACAAAAACTCAGATGACATCACCTTGCAGAAACCCGTGGAGAAAAAAAAAAGGAATTCAGGTACGTCACATTTGCGTTTCTTTTCTCACCTCACTCTCTCTTGATCAGTTAGTTCGATGTTAATAATCTGTTTTTCTTCTTTCACAGGAAACAAAATAAATATTACCATGTATATTCATATGTTTTATTTTCTCTTTACAGAATTTGTACCCGTCACGGACACGTCTTCCTTTGAAGAAAAAAGAAATTCTGTATTCATTTTCACATGCTAAAAATAAATGTACAAAAACATGATTCTGTGTTTTTATTTCCTGTACTGCGATTTCAATTTCTTTTTTCTGAATCAGTTTACCGGTAAAATAAATCAATGTTTTACGAAAAAAAAATCAAACTAAATTTTTGTTTCAGAAAATTTTTAGTGTACGAAAAAAAAACTGATTCAGAAAATTTTTGTGTACGAAAAAAAAATGTTTTCAGAAAAATTTTTTGCGTACGAAAACAAAATTCTGTTTCAGAAATTTTTTTGTGTGTACAAAACAAAAACTGTTTCAGAAAAATTTTTATGTACAAACAAAATTCTGTTTCAGAAAAAAATTTTATGTACAAACAAAATTCTGTTTCAGAAAAAATTTTTGTGTGCAAACAAAAATCAGTTTTCGTCACGAAACTGCTCCGACTAAATGAATCGATTCATTCTGATAGTGTTGGCAACACTGGAAAAATTTCGGTAAGTATCGCTCAGACCCTGAGTTACAGCGAACACAACTAGATTCGAACCAGCAACCTTAAATGTCTGATTCATCTCTAAATACAGCCAACTAAACAATAAGATTATGTGTATACGTCAATGCTTTGCACTGAGTCAACAAGGTTTTCTTCAAGGTCAAAGTCGTACACGAAATAAAAAGATGACAACGCAGATCTTCTATCTTTCTATATGAAACATAAACCTAGTATAAACTGCTCGCACTGAAATGTGTAATGTAACATAATCTGCTCGTCTTCTTTTCATACGCGAAACTGTTCGCACTGAATGGAGTACGGCGGCTCAGCGCTTCAATCCACAACGAAGTAAGTTCATGTTTCCTCCTATCATTTTTCATCATCGTTTCAAGGGGACGTTAAACTCAACATTTCTTAAACTAACACACAAAAAAAAAAAATCGAACTCGGGACCATGACATAGTAATCAACAAACTGAACTTCTCAATGGGCCATGGTGACTCAGCTCTTATTTCTGATGTGTGAGATCTCTGCTTCAATCCGCAAGCAAGTAAGTTTATGATGTTTTCTCATTTCTCATCATCGTTTCAAGGGGACGTTAAATTTTTCTAACACTAGCACCAAGAATCAAACTCGGGACCATTGCATAGTAATCAACACACGTGTACGATGGCTCAGTGCTTGTCTCTAGTGTATGAGGTCCCTGCTTCAATCCTCAGTCAAGTAAGTTCATGTTTCGTCCTATCATTTCTCACCGTTTTCGCGGGGACGTTAAACTCAACATTTCCAAGAATCAAACTCGGGACGATTCCAAGGTATCCATGTTCACTCCTAAAGCGGAACAAAATGCCCCTAAAAGGGAACGAGGTGGACCACCCAAATTTTGTAGTAATATATATTAGGGTCCAGTACTATGATACCAAATGTTTAAATTTGGCAATTTCTAAAACTTAAGGGGCGGGCCAAGGTACCATTCCCGGGGGTGCACATATGTACTTATGTTTCATAATAGGGAATGGACTCCTATACATGGCCATATAACCATATAAGGTAATAGGATCTCATCCAAGGAAATGAATTAGGTCAAAAACCAAACACGTGGTACAACGTAATGCTTACGTTTATATTTTAGCAATTTTATACCCCTAAAAGGGAACGAGATAGACCACCCAAATTTATAGTGATCTATATTAGGGTCCAGTACTATGATACCAAATGTTTAAATTGGGCAATTTCCAAAATTTAAGGGGTGGGCCAAGGCACTCCTGCCAAATTTTTAAAGGGGTGCACAAATGTACCTATGTCTTACAATAGGAAATAAACACCTGTATACACCCATATAACTATATAAGGTAATAGGACCTCATCCAAGGGAATAAAATGAGCCAAAAAAACCAAACATGTGGTTGTACTAAAATTTGTCAATTTTGTACCCCTAAAAAGGGAACGAAGTGGACCACCCAAATTTATAGTAATACATACTAGGGTTCTATACTATTGTACCAAAATGTTTAAATTGGGCAATTTCCAAAATTGAAGGGGTGGGCCAAGGTACACCTCCCAAAATTTAAAGGGGTGCACCAATATACCCATGTCTTATGAAAGGTAATGAACTCCTGTATATGCACATATAACCATATAGGGTAATAACACCTCATCAAAGGGGATAAATTAGGTCAAAAAACCCCGAAATTTGAATTTTTGGCAATTTTTTACCCATGAAAGGGAACGACATAGACACCCAATACTAATAGAGGTACATACTATGGTCCTAGGCTACCATACCAAATTTTTAGATTTGGTAATTTCCAAAATTTAAGGGGGAGGTCCTATGTACCCCTGCCAAATTCTAGAGGGGTGGTCCTAAGTACCCCTAGGTCATTGACACAGGCCAGGGACCATGGGTCCTGGGGGTGGTCCTATGTACCCCTGCCAAATTTTAGGGGGTGGGCCATGGTAACCCTAGGTCATTGACCCCGGGCCAGGGACCATGGGTCCTGAGGCAGGGACCCAGGGGCCAAAAAGTTTCCTAAAGTGACGCGATTACTACTACTAATTACGTTTTCATTCCGCAATTAATAAGAATAGGTGTACCGATACATTTGTCGGTGTTTCCTTACTGTATTAATGAGCTAAATTCAGTTTCTTCAGATGATTCCATAATTTAAACGTATAGCCTATATATCAGACAGTCAGAGAGTTTTGTGAGGAACTCTTTACAAAATTTGCGGGTCCCAAATACAATAAGCACTAAAAATACAATAAGCAAAGTAAATGCGATGCCGATTATCGCAAAGTTTACGTGGCGCTGGTCAACACTATGACTGAAGGATACTTCATTAATGAAAGCAATGGCAAGGTCTTTCTTTTGCCCATGTTCACTTCCATCAGGTTTACCTTTTCGTGGTTTTGACTTCATGCTATTTTCCGATTGGATCTAATAAATCACAATTTTTATTTCAGATAATCCTACTACTTACTGATCTTATAAATAGTTTGTTCTTTTATATTATTGTCCTAGTTCAGAAGATACATATATACAACTGAATAGGGTTCATGACATTAAATCAGGACATGAGAAGTGTTAGGTGGAAGTTGAAGACTGTATGCATAGTGCGCACACACTGCATATTATCTTGCTCTGTTAGCGAAATGGCTGGTTGTAAGGTGATACAGGGAAGGAACCTCCCACTTTAATTCGTTGAAAATAATTGTTTACATGTGAGTGTAGTGTGTGCATGTTTCATTTAGCACATTTCTTCTATCTAGTGAAGAATTCTGCAGAAAATTACATGTGGAACCGTATTTTTGTACGATTTAAATTAGTTCTAATTGGGAAGTTCTAGTTTACGTGGGCAGACCGGTGATAAAATTATTTTAAAACCAGACCTTGTGTACGTTTCTTTTTCTGAACTAACTATAAGCTTAGTATCCATACGGAAACACGAAAAATTACACTTTATGAATGTTAACAAAATGGGTCCAAACTTCACAACCCTAAGCTAAACTGACCTTACTTGTCTCTACTCTATTCTAACCTTTAAAGCAGTCCTGCTTGATACAGAGCTGGAGCATTTATTGTAAAATTTATCCCTTATAATTTTTGAGTGTTGAATATTATATGGCATTTAAATGTTGTAATAGCGACACATGAAAGGTGAATTTCAGTTTGACTAAAGTTAGATAAGACAGTGCTAATATCTGTGTTGGTTTACCAAACTATCATTCAAAATAAAGGTTAACTGCTATAGATGGCGACCCCGAAATACTAAATTTACTGAAAAATGAACAGAACGAAACGAAATGTAAGCATGAGAGTAATAATAATAATAATAATAATAAATGTATTAAAGGTTATCAGTGTGGGGTGATTATTTAGGGCGAAAAACGAAATTAAAATTCTTGGACTATATGCGGTGACTGTGCGATGTTAGGTAAAAACGCAACGCAAAATAATCTGGCAGTGTTTCAAACCTACAATCTTATTCACTAACCTAGGATGTGTGTGCTGCAATTATGGGAAATTCAGAAATATAGAGCGGAAATTAATAAGAGGGGAGTTGCATCTGAACTAAATGTGAAATGGGACAAAATGTTGAGTGCTATTCCATTTTATGAGAGCTTAAATTTGTATACTCCACGGAAGAAATATGTTACTTGTTTTCGCAAGGGGATTGTACAAGTAATCAAAATATATCGGATATTTACTCGCACATTTCTAATAAGGTAGAAATACAAAATGAAAGTGTGCGCTTTAGCACTTAATACACGATAAGAAAAACATGAAGTAAAGTGCTGTGTGAAAGTTCTACCATTAATATCCTTTCTAAAAGTGTATTTACATAATACTGTAGATATTGTAGTAAGGTGGTGTTTATAGTGGTGGTGGGAAACGTGAGAGGGTAAAGATTCAGAATTTTCGTTATTTTTGGCATATATTCCGAAGTTGGGCGTCCGCTTTCGTCAAGTTTTTTCTGTTATCTCCTTTCCACACTTTCTGCAATTTGTTATTAGGTTCATTAATCCGTGCTCTTCACAAACTTTTAAAAGATTTTGCTCGTTATCAATGTATTCTTTCACAAATGTTAAAACTGCTAGTTCATTGCCCTTGTTCATTGCCCCATTCGCCATGTTGGGAACATAAATGCTCGTTTCTTTCCCACAATGCAACTGTTCGGTTACCTTGCGCCAAGTAGTTCCCTCCGCTCGCCATATAGTCCAATGTTTATAACCGCTTATATATAAGAAATAAACAGATTTTTCGAGACTCTTATATATTATCAAGCACACAAACGATCAAATTATCCATATATTTCCCGTAAATTTTAAAAATTTCGCTGGAAACGGACGCCCAACTTTGGAATTTAACCCGTCCCATGTTTATAACCGCTTATATATAACAAATAAATCAGATTTTTTGGGACTCTCATATATTATCAAGCACACAAACGATCAAATTATCCATAACTTTCCTGTTAATTTTAAAACATTTTGCTGGAAACTAACGCCCAACTTAGGAATTTAACCCCATGGGACTATACGGCGAGCGGAGGGAACTACTTGGCGCAAGATAACCGAACGGTTGCATTGTGGGAAAGAAACGAGCATTTATGTTATCAACATGGCGAATGTACAAGGGCAATGAAGTAACAGTTTTAACATTTGTGAAGCAATACGTTGATAACGAGCAAAATCTGAACTACTTGGCGCAAGGTAACCGAACGGTTGCATTGTGGGAAAGAAACGAGCATTTATGTTATCAACATGGCGAATGTACAAGGGCAATGAAGTAACAGTTTTAACATTTGTGAAGCAATACGTTGATATCGAGCAAAATCTTTTTAAGAGTTTGTGAAGAGCACGGATTAATGAACCTAATAACAAATTGCAGAAAGTGTGGAAAGGAGATAACAGCGAAAAAACGTGGCGAAAGCGGACGCCCAACTTCGAGAGTCCCAAAAAATCTGATTTATTTGTTATATATAAGCGGTTATAAACATGGGACTATACGGCGAGCGGAGGGAACTACTTGGCGCAAGGTAACCGAACGGTTGCATTGTGGGAAAGAAACGAGCATTTATGTTATCAACATGGCGAATGTACAAGGGCAATGAAGTAACAGTTTTAACATTTGTGAAGCAATACGTTGATAACGAGCAAAATCTTTTTAAGAGTTTGTGAAGAGCACGGATTAATGAACCTAATAACAAATTGCAGAAAGTGTGGAAAGGAGATAACAGCGAAAAAACGTGGCGAAAGCGGACGCCCAACTTCGGAATAAATGCCAAAAATACTATTTTGAGCAGTATAGATCACCATGGCAGAGTTCTAGATTACTGGTCCCCCTTCCCTTTGAGCAGTAACAAAGACAGAAAACAACATATCCTGCGGGGCTCTAACCCGCCTTCACTCGCTGGCGCTTGCTCGGCAGCATAATTCTGATGCACAAATAGTGGGGTGCAAAATACCCCCCAAATATGGCTTGGCAGCTAACGTGTTAAATGTATAAACTTTAGTACAGAAAGAAACGAACCCAGCTACTAACCTACATGGACCAGTAATCTAGAACCTTCACTTGTCTAGTAAAGAGCAAAGAAAGCTCTGTGGTTGTAATAATCCTCTACGAAAAGCAGAATATTACAGTCATGCCTCAACAACTCGTATACCGTACGCTTTCCCAAAATCTTTGGTACTAATTTTAGGAGAGCATAAATTTGTAAAATTACAGAAGAAGTATGCTAGTTGATTTCACAATAAGATTGTATAAGTAATCAAGATACGTCGGGATTTCACCTTTCACATGTATAATAAGGTAGAGAAGTTGGTTCGTGGTTTATTGTGCACTGCAATTTTTATGTCGTATGTCCACACCCTTTGTTTATACTTAGCACTCCTTAAATCAATCTACGTTCATTAATGCAAATCCTAGGTTCTAATAAGCACTTTCAGAGGCAGGAAACGTACATTTCCTGTTAGGCAGTATTTCATGAATGTAAGTACCTATGCACCCTAAAATAGGATAATACAAAATATCTTTCTTCGTGACTGACTAATTCTCGTACTTTGTCCTCATAGGTCCTGGTTTGATTTCCAATGGAGTACATGCCTCATTTATAAGAGTTATGATTACGAACATACTTTAAACACTAAAATACAATTGATGTAGCCTTTGCTTAAAAAAAAAAAAAAAAAAGTTAACCAACTAACCAAAGATAATTGTGATATCAGAGACTCAAATAACGCATCGGTAACCTGGGTTTATCGCCTACTTTCGTTCAGACATACTTTCTAGTAGATTATGAAATAAACCCCTTCTTGCAGGCATATTTATTTTTAAAAAATCGCTAAGAGAATTAAATTAATTAAGACTTATCACAATATTGCGAGCGGTGATAATATTCAATGAGAAAAAGCAAAAATGCTACTACTCACCGCAAAAAATGTGTAGCAGAATTTTCTTCTACAAATGAATCTTCGGAAAGCGCTACCTGTGTTGCATCTAGAAGAAAATTCTGCTACATATTTTTTTGCGGTGAGTAGTAGCCTTTGTGCTTTTTCTCATTAAATTATGACTTCTTTAGGCATTACGAGGGGGGTTTTGCTAAGAAACACTATAGTTATAATATGAGTGGCATAGTTCAAATTAATTTAGGCTGGCGAAGAAAAATGTTAGCCTTGATAGTCTCAGATGTTATTGGATTTAACAGATGTTAAAATTCGGGAGAAAGTAAGAAATCTACATATTTTTGAAGAAAGACTTGAATTTTTCCTGGCGACCTGATTTTAATAAACTTCTCGGGCTATCAGCCAGGTGAAAATATTGACATCCGATGTTTCGAATACAGACATAGCATTAATCTTCAGGAATTGTAATTCATTACAACCCCTGAAGATGAATTCGGTATCTGCATTCGAAACGTCGGATGTCAATATCTTCATCTGGCTGATAGCCCGAGAAGTCTTATTAAAATATATATTTTTGTTTGTCCAAAACAAGTTTCTGGCCCAAGATATAGACCCCCCCCCCCAAAAAAAAAGGCTTTTGAGACTTTAACCACGGAAGTTAAACCTCCTATGGCCTTGGGGTCAATATGACCCCAAGAGAGACATATTTTTTTTAAATAATTTTTTTGTGCTTTCTTTTCAGTTACTGATTATTTTAATATTCCTCGACGTAGTTTAGTTCTTTACAAAACCCAAAAATTAAAAGTTAATTATTTTAAATAATGTTGTTAAATAAAAAAAGTAACACATCAGACCTTGGGGTCATATTGACGCCAATATCTAATATTATATATTTTCTATTATTAAGTTTTTACTTTTGCATGATGTTTGTGGGTACTCATTATTTTTTTATTCCTCCACCTAGTCTAGTTCTTTATATAATCCAAATATTAAAAATTAATTAATTTATTTTAAGTAACAGTGTTAAATACGTCTACAGGTTACACCCTGTAAGCAATTAAATAATTGGGGTCAAATAGACCCAAAGGACAGGCGTGTGTGTAGGTTTGAAGGGCCATAGCAATACGAGGGTTAAAACATTTGTTTACAAAACTTGTTAAACTCAAAAGTGTAAGTAGAGCTCCTCCGTGGCTAAGCGGTTAGCGTACGCGTCTTTGGCGCGAGAGACCCGGGATCGATTCCCGACGGGAGCTCATGTGGTTCGGATTCCACGTTAATCAGTAGGTCCACGTCTCATATAACCTTGATGCTGAACGGGACGTAAAACTCAAAATCAATCAATCAAAAGTGTAAGTTGTTCTTTTCAGGAAATGACACTAGCACTGTATACCACTGACAAACAATAATAATAATAATAATAATAATAATAATTTTTTAGATCGGCATTATTATTATTATTATTATTATTATTATTATTATTATTATTATTATTATTATTATTATTTTAGTGAGTTACAACGCCAGAAATTGGACAGACATTTCCAAACGGAGGATACCATTTCAGTCATAAAATTATATTCTTTCAAATAGAACAAAAAGAAACTAGATATTGAACATTTTAATATTTTGTCGAAATTCTGATGTGAGAAAAGCGCAATCTTTGACATTCTCTCTCTGGGCCAGGAACTTTTTTTTTTTTGGACAAACAAATAAAAAAAGGGGGGGTTGTTACTTTGTCCTGAATTTTAACATCAGTTAAATTCAGTATTCTCTTAGACTGTCAAGGTAATCTTAGTACCTAAATCGATATGGATTATGTCGGATAATAGTATAATCCCTATTTTAAATCTAACTCTTACAAACTTCAACTTAAGTCATTTTCCTAAAATGGTTAGTAGAAGAATATTCATCGGAATGGAGAACGAGACGTTTTTTTAAGTATGTTAGATTTAAAATAAAAATTGAAATTGTGGTTCTAAAATGAAGTTAAGCATAAGTGCAGCTAGAAAATCTGATGATGTACTATCATAAAGGTAACATGTATTAATAATGCAAGATAAGATGTTTCCAACATACTTGGTTACACGTAGTCATTTTGGGAGAGGGAAGGGACTGTATTTTGTGAGAAAAGTTCGAGCATACTGATATGATAAATCGAAGGTATTGTATCTTTAAAAGTAAATACGGAAACTTGATCTCTAAATTATTATTGTTTAAGACAAATTAGCTGCAGTATAGTTCACCACGTAGAAGTACATATATTTGTTGATTACTTAAGACTTCTTGTACGGACATGTTCAGAAAGATGTAGTCACCATCTTTCTTAACTTTCTTAGTACTCGCTACGAGTCTTTAATTCAATGTTCTACGAGTCTGCGTTTTAGGCTAAAAGAGATGAATTATTAATAAAAGTGAATTAATAATGAAAGTTTTTTCTTATTTTTCTAGTTTAACATATCACGGTTATGCTCCGAGGCAATGGAGACTATGATGATAAAATGAGTGATAATGATGGAATGAAGATAATGTGGAGAAAAAGTAGATCCGTGAGAAAACTCACCCACAGGTGTTGGTCAACTGCAAAGCCCACTTAGTGGTAGCTGGTATCGAACCAATGACCTCACTTCCACAGGTGAGTGCTCTACCAGTAGCCCAATAAGTTAATTGGCGGAATGAAAGTGTGTGAGGAAGATGTAGAAATCCATGGATCCTACAAAGAAGCGTAATCTTGAATCGTACTAGGAACCCCTTGCACTAGAGGTAAGCACTCTACGATTGAGCACCCCTTATGAGGTTTAAGATGTGTTGAACGATTATAAAAGTTGGTAACTTTATTTTTGCAATAAGTATCCAAGATGTTTCATCAAAAATGTGTACAGAGGTTGTTCAGCCCACGTTTGGCCGATTTCCTTCTTCCCCTTCCCGGGCAGAATGGACTCACCCGACTTGGCTCGTGGCGTCCTGCAGTGTTGTGCAGTAGCTTCCTGGGAACGGAGTTGTTTTTCCGCGCGGACGACAATAACGCACAAAACAGGACCATTTTTGTGAGTGGTGTGTTAAATTTGTTTCCAAGTGTGTGGGTTTCCGCTCTGTGTGACCAAAATGCCGCGCAAACTAAGCCGGTTTTGGGAAGGCTATCTTGCGGCTCTTTATGATGCAAGAAGAATGGTTGCAACATCAGTTTAGGTGGAATAAAAAATGTTATTAAAAAGCTCCACCATTTGGATCATCAACGAAGTTGCCTAGGAAGTGGGAATGCACCAAGGCCACCTCCACCATGCAGAGAAAACTTCGCAAACTGGCAATGCAAGGAAATCCGCCAACACAAAGGTGTATGGCTAATCGTCTTGACGTGTCTTTGGGGACTGTGAGCCTGACGTTACACCATCAACTCAAGCTGGAAAAAGTCATGAAAGCTCGCGGCCATCTTCTCACGGATGCCCACCAAAAGGAACGAAAGTGTAACGGCCGGAAGCTGTACGAACGGCATCTGGCAAAACAAAGGTGGATGTACGTCGTAACGCTCGATGACGCATGGATTTACCTTTCCTACTGCGGCAAACCGAGAGCCGTCATGTACCGAGAGAAAGGCGCCAAGAACTTCAGAAGGTGGGTCCGTGTCTGTAAAGAATCCTTTCCAAAAGGGTTCATGGTCGTTACTGGCTACTGTTACCGAGGTAAACTGAAGATTTGTAGGGTGGCGAAGAACTGCAAAATAAATTCGCGGTATTTTCAGGAGCAGATCATGCGGCCGATCTACGAGCATGAGACTCCAACAATGTACGGAAATGACGCCAATCTGGTGCGCATTCACACAGAAAGGCCTCATCACATTTCTCACGATCGTCCCTCGCATTCTACAGGGAGATGGAGGAGGCAAGTGGTATACAGGTGATATCTTTCAATGAGGTACCTGTTAAATCTTCAGACGCAAGTCCTATGGACTATTGTGGATTTGGATTGCTGAGGCGGGCTTTGGGAAATCGGCGTGTGACAATTGTAGATGGACTTTGGAAAGCTGTGCAAAGGGAATGGGACAAGATTCCCCTCCCAGTTCTTCTGAGAAGCCTATTACAGTAGAAATTACACTGTCGGGCTATTGTTAGGAACCAAGGGAAACACATCGAGCACTTACGGACCTGGCGCCATGAATTATTCTAAATTTTTAAGTAAGTTGAAATTGGCCAAATGTAGACTGAACAACCTCTGTATAGCCACAAGATCTTGAGGAACTGAGCTGATGATTATAAATATTGATTAGACTAACCTTGATATACGTCTACCATTCAATTATTGCCGAAATTTTCAGAGGGGACTGTCATCTTTCTCAGCGGCGTTTCCTTAAAGCATCCACTGCCAACGTCTTACATCTTACGGCATCAGTCTTGTGATGGTCTAGAAGATTCTAACAACATCTATTATATATATATATATATATATATATATATATATATATATATATATATATATACTATGTGATCAAAAGTATCCGGGCACCTGGCTGAAAATGACTTAAAAGTTCGTGGCGCCCTCCATCGGTACTGCTGAGCTCAATATGGTGTTGGCCCACCCTTAGCCTTGATAACAGCTTCCACTCTCGCAGGCATACTTTCAAACAGGCGCTGTAAGGTTTCTTGGGAAATAGCAGCCCATTCTTCACGGAGTGCTGAACTGAGGAGAGGTATCGATGTAGGTCGGTGAGGCCTGCCACGAAGTCGGCTTTCCAAAACATCCCAAAGGTGTTCTATAGGATTTAAGTCAGGACTCTGTGCAGGCCAGTCCATTACAAGGATGTTATGGTCGTGTAACCAGTCCGCCACAGGCCGTGCAGTATGAACAGGTGCTCGATCGTGTTGAAAGATGCAATCGCCATCCCCGAATTGCTCTTCAACATAAAGTGAATGGGGGCTGGCCATCGACACGTTAGCATAAAAGACAATAACTTCATTCACTTACGTTGTGGCTTCAGATAAATGATAACGTTGCATTTTCATTTAACATTGGGCCCATAAAGAGTGTACAGCCTAAACGGCTCGTCGGATTTATATAAAATTCCTCCACTTTAATTGAAAACAACATATTTGGAGACAGTTTCCCCTCTTACATTTTGTTGTGACTAATAATAACAGTTACCCTATGTCAGGGGACTTTTGAGATACCCTGTATTTGTTTGGCTTAGCGGCCTTATGCAACAACGTGGTTACGGATCTAGCACATTTTATGTTATACGTTTTTATTTTTCCTGTAGAACGATTTCTTCCATTCTTCTAACAAATCAAACAAATTATAGTCCTGGATAATTTTTAAATGTTTCTGTACAATTTTGTTAGTGTAATTTTTGTTTAAAAAAATTAGAGGAACTGATTTCTCACACACTGTTAATAACGCAATCCGACAATATAACGTACTGTTTAGAGAGGAAATATAGCAGGTTGCGGTTTTACCTCATATAGTCAGCACCCCAACCTTATAATCAGGAATAATTTGGTTTTAGCATCTTAGTCTTCTTCTGTCAGCATCATGTTGATCAAAACGCAATTTCGGACTAGCGTGAATTATACTGGTGTCAGAAACAGAAGCTACTGTGAACTTTTTTTTAAAAAAGAAAGCAGAACTCCAAGTGCTTGTGAATTTCGATTTGTCGTTCAAGAATTTTTGTACCTATTAAAAGGTACGTGTGACTGTTAAAGAGGCGGCATCTTCATTAAAATACAGTTAAAAAGGCAACAAAGCTTTGTGTAATATATTTGATTGGTGGAGTTGAAGTGCAGCGTCTCTTTCATCTCCGAGTTTATATGAGACAAGGACTTACGGCTTAACGTTGAAACCGAGCGACATTGTCTCCCACCCGGAATTGTAATATATCCGTACTTTCTAGTGATGTGTTGCAGTAGTTTTTAGTGAACTGCCACAGTTTCCAGTCAGAATTATTTTGCGTTACTATGTGAAATCATATGTATTTATTGTATGTAATTTTTCGATATAACTTATCTTCAATTCCCCTCCCGTCTAAAATTCGTGAGAACGTTCGTTTTCTACTCTAAAAGATCTGACAATCCTTTGAAAAAAAAAAAAAAAGAAAGAAAGAAATTCAAGCCACTACTTGATTTACACCCGAGATTACAAAGACGGAAAAGATACTGAACTTGTCCATAGGGATATGTTGTACAGATTTTGCATACTTGTGAATATTTTAAGAGTCACTTTAGAAGGACAAAAGATACACAGCTGCAGAAGTCAAATCAATGCACAGTTACACACATTATTAAAATAAACGGACAATTTCAAAAGACTTCAGTAGTTCATAAGATCTGGTTTAGTCTAAGTTAGTCCACGGAGTCAGAAATACAGCAACGTAATTCAATTTGCAAATCAATAAAAGAAGTGAATAAGATACGAATCATTTGAGTTCACAATGGCCCTGAACCATTCATACATATACAGTGTGCAGAAGATTTTTTTTTTTTTTTGTTTTGATTTCAAAAACTCATTTACATCCATGTTTCCTGAGTCTGTAATGTATGAGAAAACAATCTTGTAGATGGTTTGAAATATGAGGAAATTTCACCATGAGTATCTAGCAGATATACTGTTTCGAACCGAAAATAGGAGTTTTGGAATCTTGTACTTAGATTGAAAGCAAAAGTGACAAAATTACTCATCCAATGTTAGAGAGTGTTGTTTTACATGGACCATCGGTATTGTTAATCTTAGAGCCTTCCTACTATTGTTACTCTACCTACCTAGCCTCAATTTTACGAGCATTGCCTATTAAACAATTACAAATTGGCAAGTACAAACTGGACCTGCTCAACAACCAGTAAATGCGAATATTCCGATCAACTTTCGATAGCGTTATTACTCATAAGTACTCCATACATATTTGACAATACTAGCATGATCACAAGTGGTCACTTTACCTTGTTTAAACTTCTGCTTTACAACATTTCTATCATAAACATACATTTAATACACTTAGCTTTTTTTCTCTAACTATTTATGTATACCATTATGACGGGTCCTCGTTCGTTAACTCTGCGACTAAGTAATTCAATTATTCAAGACCGAACGTTCAAGAATAGGGATGGCTACAAAGTTTCGGTTTCGGCGGAACCGGTTCCCGGAGATCCGGTTTTCAGAACCGGTTTCGGACCTGGATCTGAAAACCCGGTTCCAGAATCGGATCTTAGGAACCGGTTCCAGACCTGGATCCAAAAGCCCCCAAAGACACGTAAAGGGGGCACAAAGTTCACCTTCAAAACACTGCAAAGAGGGCCATGCGCTTGTGCCCTCCCCGTCCTGACCCGCTTGTGTCCCCAGAAAAAAATTTTGGTCCACCAGTGGGTGTTTAGCGAAATGAGTTGGCCAGTTTGCCTGTTTAGCCAAAGAGTTTGCCAGTTACCCAGTTTATTTAGCCAAATGAGACAAGCGACCGCCGCCTGGGCGCCTGCCTGTCGCTTCCACCATTTCATCTAGCACACTGTTCACAGCCTGCCAGCAGCTCGGGTTTAGCGTAGGGATGGTCACAAAGTTTCGGTTCCAGCAGAACAGGTTCCTGGAGATCCGGTTTTCAGAACCGGTTCCAGACCTGGATCCGAGAAAAAACGGTTCCAGAACCGCCGGTTCTGGCCATCCCTATTCAAGAACAAGTTAAGATAGTAATCACATCAACAAACTAAACAAACGTTACTTTCATTTTCTTCTTCTAACAAGTATCTACAATATTTGAACCACTTATTCTGCCACCTTAACATCTACAGCTAAAATTAATTTTATTTCAAATTTCTTCAATGGGCATTGTGCCTTAGTAGTCGAGCGCGTATCTCTAATGTGAGGAGTCCCTGATTCTGTCTCAGACCTTGTAAATTTGTGGTGGTCGTTATGATGTACGTGTTTTTATTTATTTATTTTTTTTAAGGAGACTTTTCCTTCAACATTTTCATTCCACCCATTCTTTCCATTTCTATTAATCAGAAAGTAAGTAAGAAAGATAAAAAGATGAAATTGTGTTGAAGAATGTAGAATTCGGAACGGAAGCCGTGTAATATATGTTTATATTAATAGATACAGATAGATATTAAACACCTTAATTTTTTTTCTGTTTTATTTTAGTTTGCGTAAATATCCTGGGCATAAAAGAATACCGTCATCATGATAGGTGGCTTATTTGTGTATAACCACAAAGGTGAGGTTCTAATATCCCGAGTGTATAGGGATGATATTGGTCGCAATGCAGTGGATGCATTCAGAGTTAACGTCATTCATGCTAGACAGCAAGTACGCTCACCTGTAACCAATATTGCGCGTACTTCATTCTTCCATATAAAGGTAAGTAAAATTCATATATCTTTTCTACTTGATGTGATAAATGTAGAACACTACTCATTGTATCGTCTAAAATAGTACGGATTCAATGATATTCATATTGTAGAAAAAGTACTACTGGACCGGAAACCAAGCCTGGATCTCTGGCATTTTTTCACTATGAATATCTTTAAATTCGTACTTACAGAGGTACGGAAAAAAAATTGGTTGTTCTTTGTATTTATTGTATATCTAATTCAACATTGGGTTCTCCGAATACAACTTTTGTGGCACAGCTCGTGTAGTCTAAGTAGCTTTCACTGATCTTACAAGTTCATCAAGGAATGTAACTGGGTAGGGTAGTGATTGTCCATACATGGTGAGATAGTCCTGATTTTGATTTATAGTTCAGTCGTAAATATTTCAATTTAGTTTTTAAATCTGATTGTTACATTATTTTCGTCCGTGAATTCTTAATTTGATTTTGCTATCCCCCTTCCCCATCCAAATAAAGAATTGATCACAGTGACATTATACATAGCACGAGTTTAACCGTACTCCTACGATCTGTATCAAACTTGACATGGTGTTAGACCTATGAGCTTTTTTTCAAGTATGCATATAAAATATTATGGTATTGTGGAGGCCTTCGGTTTTCAAATTGTGAGCTATCAAAATTGAGGTTTGAACTAAATCCAATTTTCACGAACATATTATTTAATTGCTACTTTAGGAAAAAATTGTATGGAACGTTAATTTGAAACATACGAAACTAAATGTTAAAATAGTTAATAGTTATGCTATAAGAAGACTATATTTAATAAAGAATCTGCTTAGAAAATCAACAAATATTTTTTCCGCAGTAGGGAAACTTACTAATTTTATATCCTGCATGTAAATCATATTTGCTGGTTACGATTAGTTTTTACTGCCAGACCTTCAAGGTAGGAAGGTTTGGTGAGTTTTAGTTTCCGTGATGAGAAAATCTATAAGTTGTACAAGAAAAACCTGCAGTGTGATAAGTTTTTGTCTTCATAAAATATGTCTAACTATTGTCTGTAATATCGAGCATTTTCAAGTCGTTTCTTCATGTCAGGTCTATAGCGCACAAAGAGTGAAAAAGTGACTGACTGGACCGGGACTCGAACCTGGGACCTCTGGCATACTGTGCTGATGCGTTAACCATTACACCACCCACTCCGCTTCCCAGAACAGCTACTTACTCTCGAGGTTTGTGCTCTTCACTCGGACCACGTGGGTTGTACAATCCGCGGCAAAAATCCTGCAACATGAGCATATAAGTTTATTGTGAAATGACGAAGTCTTTTGCTCCAAAATAAGTGTGCACGGGAGGAGGCAGAGGTTTATCCTGGCGTGATTCGTTCCACTTAGACGTTATGTTCATTCCCTGTGCTGTTAGGCGTAGTTTCACAATAAACTTACATCCTCATGTTGCAGGTTTTTTGCCGCGGATTGTACCACAGACCACTGTTGTGCTTGGAAAATCCTTGTGTCTATATGCTGTGCCTAGACAATCCCATGTGTCCCTTTGTCCACGGTATGCGGGAGGTTCGAGTCCCGGTCCAGGGAGTCACTTTTTCACTCTTTGTGCGTTATAGAATTCACATCTACAGAGGATCTGGCGTGTTTAAAAAAATCGGTTTCCTCTTGCATTAATATCTATATGTATGTCAGGTTCCATTTTTTTTTTTTTTTTTTTTTTTTTTTTTTTTTTTTTTTAATTCCCATCGAAACATCTTACTAAAACTCGTCGCTAAGGGTCGGAATTCTATGACAGGTCATATTTTTATATTGACATCTTTTTACATATCTAATCTATATATATAAAAGAGAACGTACAAATCCTTTGTTAGCTCATCACGCTAATACGGCTGAACCAATTTCTTTCATTTTTGGGGGGTTATTAAGATTTGGACCCTAGATGGTTTTTATCATATCACTTTAATTTTCAATTACCAGTGTCTTGAGATAATTGACCATTCAAGTGTCCATAACGTAGAAATCCTTTGTTAGCTCATCATAGGTAAATCTAACCGTATTTATATGCAACCCACATGACCGTGTCACTCGGCGGGTTAACATAAATGACAGGCGATATAATGTTAACATTTACTGCAATCTTCTATGGTTTTTATCATATCACTTGAAAGCGAAAAAGTAAAAATTATCTAAGTAACAAAGTTTATTGCGTTCCGGGGTGACCCCAGCGAAGCGGGGTGAACGCTGCTAGTTAGATATAACCACGTTTCATGCTCTCGTGAACATAAATATATGATTTTATTGGTCATATAAATACATATTTGAATTATATTTTAGCTTTAGGTCATTTCTGGGACCAAAGTGATATAAAAGCATATTTTTGGTCATATTTTAGACGAATTTTACTTATTGTTCAGATATGTGTTGTCCAGTACTGGCAACGAGGTTATACGAAACTTTTTTCTTACAAATATGTAGCCTTGTGTGACAGGATGTGAAAGAATTCTTGTGAAGGGTCAAACTGGTTGACCTGCCGTAATAACAATCACTTTGAAAAGAGAAATCGCCGCCTCATCTTCCGTTTGTCTTTTCTCCTTCCAAAAATACCTGAAATCCAATTTATTTCAATATAAAAGCACGAATATTGTGTGGTGCATCAAGGACTATTATTTTCCTACAAAATATTTCGCGTACACCATGTCTTACTTATTCATGTAGTCCTTCGGATTATTTATCTTTGTTTCTTTGTTGCATATTGGTGGAAAGTATTCGTATCGATATCCAAGGGCTTAAATGCGTGAAAAATAAAAAGCAGTTCTCCGAAAAAACTGATAATCCATATTGAGTACGATCGGAGATACAGTCCCGGAACAATTTTTCCCCGGCTGCCTTCTGAAATTATCACTAGTACATAATGATGTAAAATCCATTTTTTTTATCCTTTACACTGGACATACGAATATTTTTTGAGTATGAGAAAAATTCAAAAAACGTTGGAAGAATTTTTGTCATAAAACCTGGAATCAAATCACTGACTTTCAAGATACCTGAAGTCAAGTGCTCTAGTGTGAAATTCCTTTTTTATTTATTTATTTATTTTAAGTATCATCATTTCAGAATTTGCTTTCAGGGTGGGAAGACTCTCCGACTTCACGTTCTATATTAGTATATTATTATAGTTTTGCGATATTTGTACGGGTGTTAATGTGCACGGTTAACAATGCTTAGGAAGTTAATCCACTTATAGAAATAAGAAAAAAAAGTCCCAGTAAACATTTTCTCGGAATCGCTTGGTTTCAGAGCTACAGGCTGTCGAAAGCGTAGGAAAATGAAGTTCAGAAATGAATATTCCCAAAACTATTAGCTATTAAACTGAGGCGACATGATACCATTTTACATTTGTGATGTGCCCTGTCTGTAAATATATGAATAAGAATCTTTTAGTGGCGGTTCAAGGAATTCCCCCACAGGTGGTGAGGGGTCCCTGATAAACACAGATACATGTTTTCAAAATTTTTAGGTTATAAAAATCCAAACCCTATTAATTTGCAAATAATTTTTGTGTACAGGGTGGTAAGATAATACATTGACGAACTGGAGGTTGTGATATTGCACGTGAAGTTAAGAAAAAATGACTAATGAACATGAGTTAAGTGCCGCAGCATTTTCACATGAGAGAGATTAAAAATGTTACGAAAGCGCTAATATAATGCCGAATTTCTCACAAAAGCAATCAGGTGGGTAAATTTCTCATATATGTCCGAGGGAACGGTAATGGGAGACAGATCTTAAGATCGTATCATGTCACAAATCCCAACAGAGCACATCTCCATCACACAATATTTGGTGCTGTGTATCGTCACCATAGTAAGACGGGAACATTGGAAGTAGCAACTCTGAATCGAAGACGACCACGTGCAGCACGAACACCTGCATTGATGGAAGATCTGTCTCCCGTCACACAAAATTTTCAAAGGGATCCCAGTGTGAGTTTGGTGTGTAGCCCGAGACTGTAACGTGAGTGTTGTATCCATTTTGTGTGTATGAAAGCAGCATGTGTTGATACTATACAATGTGTGCAAAGCATTTTGCCGCGTGGTTATGTACAACACGAAGCATATTGTTGTTGGTTTCGGCAACAGGCCATCAACGATAAACAGTTTGTACCATTCGTGAGTTTCATCTGCGATGCGACCTTGGCATCACCGAATTTCATAACACCCATGTATGACGATAACATCTCATAAACAAGACCACCAACCAGCAACAATTTCGTATTAATGTGTGGAGCGGCATGTTCGCTTTTAGTGACACTTTACAGGGGCCATACAGGTTTGCTGACGGGTCCGAGCTACCTACGGTTTCTACAGGAAATGTCAGCTGTCTTGAAGGAGACGCTGCTATGAGTACAACTTACGTATAGGATCTCGCGCAGTTATCAAGATTATCCGTCAGCATTTGGAGCGGCCTACCTTGGCAGATGGATAGATGAGAGGCATTCTCCTCCTAGCTTGCACGATCATCTGACTGGTATCAATTTTGTTATGCGTGAGACTAAGGACCATCTGAAGACTTCCATTTATACTAATTCTACGCTAGACAGCAGCACCTACACCAACGCGTGTTCAGCTCTTGTACAACTATTCGATTACGTGCTAGAATCTTCGAACATTTGGTGTGATACCTGCATATCAGTATGCTTCTTTTCATTATTCAGTGTACCAATGCAGTTTTTGTTGTACTGTCTTTATAAACCTACGCCAACCTTAGCTATGTACGGCCTTTACGCGTCACGTCCCATTGCCCGCTGTGCTCCTTTCGCTGAGTTCCGTAGCCGTATTTCTCGCATATGCCCTGTAGGAGCGTAGGACCTAGGTCTGGAGCTATTTTTGCTATGTGCTGTTGCCAGTACCTGCACCACGTTCATCGTGGTATGCAAGTGCCGTATTGCTCTTGTGTCGTGTACTGGTTGTTCAAGACACGGTAACTTCTCGAGAAAATGATCAATCTTTCTTTGCCTTTGCTTGATTTTACTCCCCTGAAAATCCCTCTTTGTGTGTTTGTTGTGTTTGTTTAGCATTCTCCTGTTCGTTGTCCGTGTTTGTGGATCTCACCATAGGTTGTATCGCTCTTTCTGCCTTTGTGAAACTGGTACCTGTTTGTGGGAATTCCTGTACAAGATAAGTGATCCATCCGATACATGTAATATATATATATATATATATATATATATAGGATTCACCATTTGTCTTGATACGCCCTTGTAATTTTTAAACTAATAGATACAAAACTCGGAAATTTTCTACCATGCAAATATGAACAGAGGGAAATTGTTTGACATTGTCTGCAGTACCATGAGATCAACAATATTGTCAACCCAACATAGTTATACGTATTTCTTGAAGTGGCACTATGTTAATTATTACGTGTATTCATTTAAGCTCTATATATTAAAGAAAAACTTACAATAGCACATTTATTATTCAGTGTTACAAACTAAGAAGTCTACAGTATCACAAACATGAAAATCCACCGAACTTTGGTGGCTTTTGCAGCAATAACTCCGGACCGAGCAATGCACATTCAAAGTACCGTGTTTCTGAAAAGTCAGGAGTCATAGGCCAACTACGTTGTGAGTAAAGATACGAAGGTGGAAAAATGGCAAGAGAGGAAAGTTGTTGGAAATAAATGGTTTTCAATGTAGAGTGGTAGACTGTCTCTAATCACATCAGACATTTGGGATCTACACTCACTGGTAAGGCACCCTATGTTAAGGGAAAAAGGAACGTTGCGACTTCAACAGGCTGTTCGAACAAACGTAAAAGCACGCAAAAATGACTCAGGAAACTTGTTATGTGAGGAAATCGAGAACACCTTGAATCGATTTGTCAGTAGTGCTGTATTGTTGTATAGTAAGGGCCCAAGAGAACGTCCTGCTGAGCTATCAACGTTGCTTTTTCGTATTAATACTAATTCATTCAGTCGTCAGTCTACAGGGCGTAAACTCAGGATGTTGGTTAAAAAGAACTAGTTTTGGATGCATAGTCTGGGAATAGTTGTTATATTTTATGCTGCCTATAGCGAATGAACTTTTTATTTCCTTTATGTAGCGAGCAAATATCTGGCTGGCTGCTGTGACGAAACAAAATGTGAATGCTTCAATGGTTTTTGAGTTTCTGCTGAAAGTGATCGATGTAATGCAATCTTATTTTGGAAAGATTTCTGAAGAGAACATCAAGAATAATTTTGTGTTGATCTATGAGCTTCTCGATGGTAAGTTCTGCTGTGCTCTTCTTATATTACGTTATTTATACATTGTAATATTTATAGATATATAGCATGGAACCAAATTAGTAATATGTAGCATATGAATTTGTACCAGGACCTGCAACTCCTCTCACACAGTCTTGAAACTAAATCATTACACGAAGTCAAATTTAATAGTGGTATTTTGGACATCTAAAACTGGCCGGGAATGATACGTCTAGACCGGTGGCTCCTAGTCTGGGAGGGAGAGGGAAGGGATGATGAGCGAACAAAAAGACGCAAGCTTCTGACAGAATTAAACTACATTGATACTCACAAATATTACGAATGTTGTAACGAAGAGACGTTCTAAGGTTATATACTGTACAAACATAAAATAATATTGAGTATAAACTGTGGTTTAATTAAAAACAAAGTATTAAAAAAATACTAGTGCACTAGAATGGTATGCACAAGTCTTGCTAGATATTAATATGAACTGGTAAGATGATGGGTGGTAATGATGATAATTATTATTATATTCAATATATGGTATGGTATAATATTCGATAATAACCTTACTTTTGGGATATATGTGTTAATGGGGTGAATTTTAAGAAATTAGCTAGTCCAATTTCAAAAATGTATTTATATATATATAACAATTATCGGACCTAAGCTGGAATACGGATGCATAGTCTGGACTAATATATATATAAGAAAGAAATGATCGAGAGAGTACAGAAAAGTTTGTTAGCTATCGTATCATCTCAAATTATATCTTTATTATGACTATAACAGACTTTCTGACCACCTTGAACTAGAATTTCTTGCAACAAGAAGTTACTACAACAACATGCAGTGTTCATTAAAAAATAATTGGAAATAAATAAACAGTAAGCTTATTTTGGACAAAATATTCCGAATTCCAGCTGATAAACAAGAACAAGATATCTATTGTATGTAAAGGAAAATAAACAATCACTGCTGAAAATACTTAAACAAAATTATAATACGCAAGTCAGTGTTACCTGAAAGTCCAAACAGTATATAGCTTTTACCAAAAGAAACCATACCATGCACTACAAATTGTAAATGGTAACGGAAAATATCTCAGTATGTACCTCATATAGTATTTGGGTAGCTTCATTGCATTCTTATTTATGTAGTTGCATATATTTTAGGATTTTCGTGTATGTTATCCAAGCAGAATGTATCTGTTCTCATGACAAGTACTTATTTACTTGCTGTTTTATTCAATATCATGTTTATGTACAATATTATGTGCATTCAATATCATGTGTGTATATTGCTATAATGGACTTCTGTCTGGTTTTAGCACTTAAAAAAATAAATAAATTGAATTCAATTATTAAAGATTTGAGAATGCAATAATCCCTCTGAAATCACATAAGGGGGCAGAGAAAAGGCACGTATGACCAACAAGCAGGAGAGAGAGGGAGGGATGTGATGTATACAGAGTTTATGAAGGGGGTCGCCAAGTGAACAAAGTTGGGAACTGAAAATTGATTTTTTTTTAAATGGAGTGTAGTATTTTTCCTTCAGATTTGGAATGTTGCCAGAAAGTAAGAAACTTGCGTTTTAAAAGCTTTTTTTTTTACAGTATTTCGTTTGCCTTTACAACACGCTGAAAATTATCTTTTATATAAACTATTCTCGTTACAATTTCGACATTTTAACTGCAAAATCAGCATTTCCGTATAAATGCTTGGAACAAAATTACCTTGTTTCCGTACATACTTCGAAATCTGAATGAAAAACTACTAAATTCCATTTTAAAAATTTAACTTCCGATTTATTAATAGGCCACTTCCAATCTTTTGCACAAAGTAAATGTGGTGGTACGTTGTATGATACCAACATGACGTCTTTGGTTAATCCTGAACGTATACTGGGCGTTTAAAAATATAGACAGTATTCTTTCAACATAATACTAACCTTGTGTGTTCGAGTAATGATGGTAGTATCTACTCTTAAACTTCTCATTTATTTTTCTGGCGTAAATCTCGAATGCTCTTCATAGGGATGTTTTAAGCGAAATTCTAACTATGTTGGTTATTCACATTTTTATATATCACTTCGGTGGCATTTATTAATTTTAATTTTAATCTATAAACAGTTAACAGGACAACCTATGACATTGTAATGTATATGTTTCCTATATATATATATATATATATATATATATATATATATATATATATATATATATATATATATATATATATATATATATATATATATATATATATATATATATATAATATAGTGTTCGAAGTGGAAGGAAAGCAGAGGCGGTATGTTTTATTACGATTTTGACTCGACATACCAGTTATCTAAATGTTGAAATGCAGTGAGGGTATGTTGCCTAAAAGAGTGCATTTCTATTTACATAATGACGGAAAACCATTGGAAAGCTTCTGTGTAGTAACGGAAGGGGGGGGGGATATGGAGAGATTTTGATCCCCCGCGCTAACAACTTTCTGAAAAAATAATTTTAAATATACCCTTATGTTGTATTATAGAGAATTATACACGAAAATGCTTAAAAACCGAATAAATATATTAACAATTTCCTGCGGAAAAATTGCAGGTCCCCCACTCGACTGTGGAGTATTCTAAACCCCCGGAAAATCCGCCCCCCACAGCAGACAACCCGTAAATCCACCCATACTCAAAAGACAGCATTTATATGCATTAAAGCAAGAAGATACACACACGCACACACATAACAAAGAAACAATTCAATATGACACATCAAAATATAAACTAGGTGAACTTCTTTGAAGATACCTCATTTTAAAAACAAAAGGTCCGAAAAGATAACAAAAATGCCGGTATTGTCAACTTAGAAATGATTTCTTCGTAAGAAATAAAATCTTTTTACTATATATAGATATATAGTAGTGTATATATAGTAGTATATATATATAAAGTGCGCTTTTGAGCCAAGATGAAATTAAACTATGTCAGTTTCAGAAGCTTTGGATAAGAAGACACGTGTTTCAGCGATTTTTTTTTTTACAGGTCCCGAAGCTGGATATCGTTAACCTGAAATATAAAGTTTTAATTTCATATTGCTATAGATTGTCCTGTTAACGTTTGAAGAACTGTGACAGATTAAAATTAAAATTAATGAGTGCTATTGAAGTACTATATATAAAACAAATAACTAACGTCGTTAAAATTCCCATGAAAGGCGTTCGAGATTTATGCCAGGAATAGTACTCATTACTGCTAGAGCATATAATGTTAGTACAGTATTGTGTTAAGTTTGTGTTCTGGACGTTCAGTAAGTTGTACACTAGTATTCACCTTAATTCCACTTGTAACCACTCTGAGCGGCTACACAAATAGCTTCGGGCAAGCAGTCTGTCGTACAGATGCTGAATGTCTGCCTGGGATCGAGACATAACGTACTGTATACCAACTAGAACATGCTAGTTCCCTGACGGTCTGGGAACCTGCGGTATTCTGCTGGAAGTAGTCTTTCGCATAATATCTAGATTAGGTTGAGGAACAGAATTGACATAATTACGATTGTACGACGCGATAATTGTACTATCGTAAATAGGCAAGCTGGCTCAGTAACTTATTGCCTCTCATACCAGAGTGCCAGATATAAATCCTGTATCATGAATGCAAACACGCGCTTTGTTTTCCCACTCACCTGCATGTCTGTTGACTCGCATATAATAACCGTGCCCAAGATATAAACTATTTTCATTGCCGAATACCACTGCAGCCTCCTCTATTCTCTTCGGTGAGTACTATTATTGTTATAAAGGTGATCATTACGTTTTCTGAACACCCTGTCTGGGATGTGGAATAGGCCCCATATCGGAAACACTACTATTTACCATCTTCTTATGCGTCAACTTCGGCTAGATGCATAAATTCCTACTGCATGTTAAGTCTGTTTCCAACAGTATATATATAAAAGTGAGCGAAAAAAATATTTTTATATGACTAACTAGCATTGAATAAAAAAAAAGTTAGATTGATTCTTTAAATACGTTTTTTTTTTTTTTTTTAATTTAGTGATGTAGTTCAAAATTTTGACGAACTTTGTGCCGGTATGCACAACAGAAATACATCATTGTGGTGAAAAGTGTTAACCTTCTACAAATCCATATCTGATTTCGAGTAACTGTGTATCGCGTACTGGACATAAAACACATATACTTCTTCAATGTTAACTATTTGTGTAAAAAAACTGACCTAAAGGTCATACTTCAAATTTTCACCTACCGATGTGTTTTTCCAAGATTGTTGACAATCGTGCAATCTGATTCTTCTGTATTATCCCATTTGGTTTGTTCCTACTGGTACTTCGCACATATAAAATAATGTAAGTAATTATGTTCTTAAAAATACTTGAACAAAAAAAAAAAAAAAAAAAAAAAAAAAAAAAAATCAAATATTTTTTGTTCTTGAAGAAATAAGAAATAAATAGCTCAGAAATTATTGGATTATTTGCTCAGCTTGGATTATTTGGAGAGAAAAATACACTATTTCTTTTTTTTTTTAAAGTATAATATGGTAGATTTACGCAAACCTTACAATTTTGGATATTATGGAAGTGACTAAGGAAACTTTGTGGTATCACATTGTGAGTGATGTTTGAAGATTCTTTAGTAGTTATATGATCCAATTTATTAATTTAATAAACTTCCGATACATTAAATGAGCTAATTTTTATTTATTTATTTTTATTGTTATCACTTTTGTACTTACGATATAATGACACTCTGTTACAGAAATCCTGGATTTTGGATATCCGCAAAATACTGACACTGGTGTTCTGAAGACATTCATTACACAACAAGGAATAAAATCTCAGACCAAGGAAGAACAAGCACAGATTACTTCCCAAGTGACTGGACAAATAGGATGGCGTCGTGAAGGAATTAAATATAGACGAAATGAATTATTTTTAGATGTATTGGAGTATGTAAATCTTCTGATGTCTCCCCAAGGTACGTATGTACACTTCGGTAGCTGGCTTAATTTACTCAACTATGCTGTTTTTATTCTATTCAAGATCAAAATAAGTTTTGACTCCATGTGATAGGGGAGAGTTCTGAGAGCAAGTTATTTTGGAGATATATTTATCTCTGTTTCAACTTTAAGGGTGTATGAGAAAGACCGGGACTACTACTCAAAGTGGAATTCAAACTAGTCAAATTTTTATGCTGTGAGATCGAACCTGTACCACGTAGGGGAAAGGGGAAGAAGGCACGGCTGGTAGAGGCTCACCCTTTGTGCGACGGGTCCCTATTTCAATCCCAGGCCATGCGAATTTCTGGTGAATATCATCATCCCGTTTTCCCATATTTCCATTCCATTAATTCTTTCACAGTTATTTCATTCGTATTAATAACCCCATTTCCTTTAGTCTGAAAGATATAACTGTGGGACATTTTCCCGTTAATCTAAGGGCTTCATATACAGACCACACACACAGAGGCACATACTTCAGCTTCTTATCACTCATGAGTCATTATTATTATTATTATTATTATTATTATTATTATTATTATTATTATTATTATTATTATTATTATTATTATTATTATTATTATTATTATTTTCTTTCTTTTTTAAGATGTAAGCACATACATACTATATATTTATAAAGAATAATATAGATTTTTTACTTACCAAAATGTATTTATGTTTAATATTTGGTAAAGAATATATTTCAGTATCTGAAAGACTTTCGTCAATCGTAATATAGAAAACAATTAGGTGGTAGAAACGTATTCACATTATTATTGATACCACATCCTCTAACTGCTTAAATACAAGACACTCATACTCTGTGTAGTTTTTAAGTTGGCCAGCCATCTGCCTTTTCTTTTATCTTTTCTTTATTTTTTTATCTTTCTTTTCCATAGAATACATTTCATCAATAACATTTTTTAAAAGGAGTTCTATAATTAAAAAAACTTGAAATAACAACCGAGAAGTCATCTAATTTACAGTACATTCACAAAAAAATACGAAGTGTGAACAAATTGGAATTGCATCAGCCAAATTTAAGTGTTCAATTTTATTGGTTTCGGATATCCACTATGAAGTAACCAAATTGAACACAACTGTACCATAAACATGGAGTTGACTTAGTTCTTGTAAACTCCGTATTTTAGAGCACTAAAGCTCTTTCGCTGAAGTTTTCATCAAGTAAAAATAGGAAGAAGTAAATATAAAAAAAAAGAAAACTAGCTTTGAAGCGTCCAGTTAAGTTCCATATTGGAATATATAACCGGAATTTGTCTTTTCATCTTTATAGTGAGAAAAACCCCAGTCAGGATGGTCGGGTGCAAAATTTGATGCGAACGTACTTCTCGAATTTTGGAGAACATTCAGTGTTGACTTACGTATAAAGAAGCACACCGAAGACTAAAGAAACGGCGAAAAATCAGATTGATTTTATAAATTCTGGGAATTTCTTCAAAATTTCTGAGTCATGTAAGAGACACAACAAGTGATAATGTACAGTTATGTAATTGAAATTAAGGCATAAAAAAAGACTTTAAATCGTACTGTACGTTAGTGACTACAACTCATAGACAGCTTAGTTCTATTTTCTTACGTTAACACAATTTATGAAATACAAGCTAACATGCATTTGTGTATGAGTCGGGCGAATGTCTTCGCAATTCTGAACGTATCACGTCAAATTCATCGGAAGACAAAAAGTATTGTGAATCAAAAAAAGGATACAGATCAAACTGGACAAAGAGAATCAACAGAAGTTTAAGAGAAACAGAGTTAAAAGTTGTAGATGAATCTTTACGCCGAAAACCATCTTAGTAGGTCTAAATCTGAGTTTAAGCTTTCTAGTCAAACTCATATGCATGAGACATTCAATTTACAAAAGATAATTTAAATATCTCCACCTATTGAGTTATTAACTTGGAATCATGATTGTCATTTTTAAAAGAGGACTATTATGCACTTCTTTCAGTTTTTGTAGTATTAGATCTTTCATGTATAAGCTATTATACCTCTAATAAAGTAATAATACATTTCAGGAATAAGAATGAGTGACTTGACTGCAAATATAGATATCTCTAAATAAGTTTCACGACCTGAACTACTCCACAAATATATTTTATTTTATTTATATTTTTATAATATTACAATATACTTTTAAGAGAAGGAAGGGGATAAGTACTGCATTTTTCGCTTTTAAAACATTGCAATAAAGTCTTTTTTGGGGGGGAGGGGGACGGAGGATATTGTTGACGTCTTTGTATTTTGAAGTAAATTGTATGATGGACTCAGAATTTTTATAATTAATTAACTCACTCACTCCACGGCTATGGAAGCCAGGCCATTTTGTACTCTTCACGGTAGGGTTTTTAAATGTTGCAAAGTTCACGAGAATAATGCCGTTGTTATTACTTTCCGTATGAAACTTTCATTCCATATAAGCGGTTTGAAAATATCCTCTCGTCCTACCTTCGCATTGAAATTCACTAATAGAATTTTCGTATGTTATCGCGGAATTCGGTCAAACACCTGTTCCGCTTCTTACAGAAAACTGTCTTTCATATCGTCACCCTTATATTCTGTTGAGACATGTACATTTAAAACAATATCACACCACCGACAGTTAAGAATAATAAAAGAAAGTCTACCATTAACAAATTCAGCCCGTTTAATGGCTGATATTATTCGTTTGTGAATAAAAAACCCTATTCCTAGTTGGTGATTTTTATTTCCTTCCTCGTAAAAGAACGTAAAATTTACAGATTTCACTGCTCTGTCTTTCCGATCTGACTTCCTGAACTCCTGCTAGGTCCATCCTATATTTCTCTATCTCATTCGTTACTCAACAATCACTGAACTGAAACAATAAGAAACGAGAAATTGACGAGGAAATCACTGACATTCTTCGAGACGTGATATGTCGAGCATTCTAGAGGTCACCGTATGTCGAGATAAAGCACATCTTTCTGATGTCTTCAAGAAGTAAAGTAACATGTAAGTGCATAGTTAATGACGTACTTTTTACATGCATTACTGTAGTTAAGTTTGTGTGTGTGTGTGTTTATTCGTACATTTTACGTCAGTTGAAATTTTATCATTTTCCTGTGCCACCCAATATTTAGTGTACTGCGTCAGTGTTCTCCGACACCTTTGACATCAGATTCGGGCAACTCTGCTTTGAAGTGGTGCAGAGGAGTATTCATAATAGCTGTCCTGAAGGAATATGGAAGTGAGTGATATAAATAAATGTTTCTACGTTCTTTAAATAATTATAAAAGCGTGTAAAGTTTAAAATAATTTAAAATGTGTAATAATTTGATCTTTAATTTCAGGTCAGGTGCTTTCGGCTCATGTAGCAGGGAAAGTAGTAATGAAATCATATCTATCCGGAATGCCAGAATGCAAATTCGGAATTAATGACAAAATCGTGATGGAAGCGAAAGGAAAGGGTATAAGTACAGATGATCCAGCTCGATCTGGAAAGCCTGTGGTGGTAATTGATGATTGCCAGTTTCATCAGTGTGTTAAACTCTCAAAATTTGAAACAGAGCATTCGATAAGTTTTATTCCGCCAGATGGTGAATTTGAGCTAATGAGGTAAGATAATTTTAATATTTTTGACTCCATAGTTTTACTTGTATTAAATGACAAGATAATGGTAAAATTTTCAACTGTCTTTTGCTTACAAAAGGATGTCGAATGGATATAACATTGGCACGATACTCCTTCATTCGTTATCACATTGGAAGACTACATTGATAGCTTTAGTACGCGAGGTGGAAATTAAGTTACTAAGTTAGAAATGGTTCATTTGAAAAAAACTTTAGTTCTCCATTTGAGAACTTTAGGTTCTCTTCAGGTTCAAGGATAAAATAAAGAATTAATGATAAGATCAGAAGTATGTAGGAAAAAATATGAAATTTTGTATGTGCATCATATAAGTTCTATTTCTACCTTCCCAATATATTTATATCAGTCTCGTGGCCACTTACAGTGAACATTTGATTATATATGTAATCACAGAGATTGCTAATAATTGACCGATTCATGTTATAAAGTGTATACTACTAGTAATCACGTTCTGAATCACCCTCATAGTTCTTGCTTTTCATAACCTTCATGTTGCATAAGGACATAAGACACGAAAATTCAGACACTGTATTCGAATTCGGTACCTCCATATTGCGAAGCGAGAATTCTAATAGTTGACCCTATTTTCACTTGGTCCATATAGAATGAAGTATTTTGATCCTATAATGTTTTGCTTTAAGTAGATTTTGCTGTAGCGTCTGTGTGACGTTACTCGCAGACATGCACACTAACCTTGTATTGTCGAGCATCAAATGTTAATATATTTATTTTTCATTGAAGGTATCGAACGACGAAGGACATCTCTCTTCCATTTCGGGTAATCCCTTTGGTACGAGAAGTTGGTCGCACAAAAATGGAAGTGAAAGTAGTTCTGAAATCCAATTTCAAACCATCATTGTTGGGTCAAAAGATTGAAGTGAAAATCCCAACACCTCTGAATACATCGGGAGTTCAGTTAATTTGTCTCAAAGGAAAGGCCAAATATAAGGCATCAGAAAATGCTATTGTATGGAAGTAAGTATTTTAGTATTTTCATTTTCTTAGTGTTTACTCACTTTTAATACACTAGTGCTCATTGATATAATTGTCTGTTTTAGTGTAATTATTATATATTTGCTGCCATTCTAACTAATTTTCGTCAACAAACACAGCAGATTTAAAGTCGAAAGATTGTGCGAAAATTCTCTATTTTTACAGTAAATAATGACCAATTTTTAGAGATGTTTGATCTAGAAAAAGTTTTTGACTGGATGAACTGGGAATTGTTAATGGGAGTTCTATAGGTGAAGGATCGAAAACCAAAAACTTACATTATGAATAAATAAGTAAATAAATAAATAAATAATACTCGTAGACTTACTTCTGACCCCGTGACTAATTTTCTTTTATTCGTGAATAATGATGGTCAGATCTGTGACCTTCCTTAGCAATAATCATGATTGTAGTTAATGATTTTTTAAAATAATCATTGTTGCATGTTGTTACCGTAGAAAATTATAAGAACTCAGGATCATCTAAAAAACAATTACTGGTTTGTTACTTGTTATACTACCCTAATTCTTCACTTTTGGAAATATTTGGTCTCATCGTAGAATGTTTCTGTTGAGAAAATCGCCTGATTGGGGAGTAACAAGTAATACACCAGTAATTGTGCCCTCTGATGATCCTGTTTTCTCTCTCTCTCTCTCTCTCTCTCTCTCTCTATATATATATATATATATATATATATATATATATATATATATATATATATATATATATATATATATAGGGTGTCCATAAAGTCCGTTGCCACCCCGTGTATCTTCAAATTGACTACGAATATGAGAAAACGCAAGAACACGTCCATAATTAATTTAAGGAGCTTGAATTCTGAGTTATAAAAGGTCCACCCCAGATAGGGGTACGAGGGGTCGTGTTTTTGCATTTTATCATATTCTCAGTTGTTTCGAAAATACACGGGGTGGCAACGGACTTTATGAACATGAAATGTGAACCCCCGCCATTTTGGGTATGGTCAACATAGGGACTTGAAATTTTCGGAAAAAATATTTCTCTTGTTGAGTTCTTTCCAACGATATATTACTCGACCCCCTATGCTATTTAAATTTTTCAAGTTGACCCCACGTACCCCTATATGGGGGTGTCTGGGATGAACCTTCTATAGCTCAAAATTCATGCCCCTTAAAGTAATGATGGACGTGTTTTTGCGTTTTCTCATATTCGCAGTCGATTCGAAGATAACATGGGGTAGTAACGGACTTTTTGGACACCCTGTATATAATTTTTCAGGGTAGTAACTTGCACGGTAGTTTTTAAAAATCAAATATTACAATCAGAATTGGTACTGAGGAAGGTCAGAAAGCTGACCTGTACTGTTCACGAATAAAGGGAAATTCGTCACGGATTATAGAAAAAGATGTATTCTATAGAGTCCATCAGTAAATAAACAGGTAAGGAAGAAGAAGAAATTACAGAAGAGAGTGGAATTGGAAAGAGATTTCAAAGAGGGATTAACTAACATTATTTAATATCTATCTTGATGAAATAGGGAAGAAGGGTCTGCAAAAGGAAGATAGCGTATTGGTAGGAAATAAAAAGATTTAGGTATACACTTTTCAGTTGATACAGCGCTTATTGCGGGAAAAGAGAAGTAGTAATATGTTAAAGATAAATCTGCAAAAAGCGTGGGATAAAAATGAACAGTAGAAAGACAAAAGTTGTGATGGGAAGCAAGCATGGATATCAAATGCAGAAGTAAGAGGGGAGAAAATGAAACAAATTACTATTTTCCGGTACCTGGATAGTATAGTGACCAAGTAAACTTTATGGTGGACAAACACCGTGTGCGTGGGTTTTCTCGTGGTTCTCCCGTTTCCTCCCACTTTCTTCATTCCACCATTTCATTCATCTCTCATCACCACCGTCACCTTTAGCCTAACCGGCATAACCGTGGGACGTAAAACTCAAAAATTTCATTTCATTTCAGTATTATCAGTGAAGTCATGAAATACAAATATGAAATTACAGTAAGGAAATTCGACCTTTAAATGAAGAGTTAATAAAAAGACTGATAAAATGTTTCGTATAGAGTGTTGCACTATGTGGATAGGAAACAGGGACACAAGGAAACAACTACAAGATTTCGAAGTGGAAGTGTATGGAATGGAGAAACAAACGATGAAATGTTAGGAATAGTAGAAATACAAAAGAACAGTTTTAGGAGTAATTAAAAAGAGAAAGAGGAAGATAAACTGTTTGAGACATAGACTGAAAAGGAATATATCGTGAGAGTGGTAGAAGGTACGGTGACAGAAAAAATGAGGGAGAGATAAAAGAACCTTCAACTGATGGACGTTAATAAATTGTTACGTCAGGACAGAGGTTGGCAAGACGTGGTGTGGTGAATCAAAGGTTCTTGGTCTGTGGCTAGAACATCCTCTTAGTTATTCAACTGTGTACGTTTGGAGAAATGAGTATTGCTTGACGAACTGCATCACCATTGATTCCTTTTCCTGTATCCATAACTTACGCATTTCCAGTAATCTTTTAATTAAATTCCCCTTGTACACTGGAAGATATAGATATTTCCCATTGCAAAATATGTTTTTCAACATTGCACTCGCCCAAAGGTAAAAGCTTCAAATTATACTGCAAGATAGGTGTGGCGTAGTGGATGTGGCTTTTGCCTTCTAGCTAGGCTATACAACGAGCTGTGACTTGCCTTCTTGTATCACTTCCTGTGACTGTGTTGGCGAAAACTTTGTTGCTTGTCGTTGCATTGGACTTGTCATATTGTATTATCAGAGACCTATTTTCATAAATGATTATAAAATACGTTGCATTGGACTTGTCATATTGTATTATCAGAGACCTATTTTCATAAATGATTATAAAATATGTTAACACGAGAAAATAGATCTAGTTAACAAATGACATAAAGCACTCAATATCCGCTTTTCTCGTATGATTAAAGAAGAGGATGCTTTAGTCTTGTATTTTGATAATTCTGGATCTGATAATGCGATCCTCGTTGGAAATTTTAATTTGTTTTCCACTGAATTTTCTCTTATTAAGACGAATAATGATATTTACCAAAATTAGTTAATTAATCATTTGTTAGTGAACAAGAAGGTACGTTCCTTCCTGTCCACTATATCCATGAAACATACATACAGAGAGACAACTGACCCTTAGGAGCTTCCACTGCATATGCCAGGAAGACGATAATCCTCGGTCGTAAATAAAGGACTATACTGCTTTGGAAGTAGAATACTCAAGGGAACATGTCACTTTTTCTTTAGAATAACATCCCAGGATTATGCACCAAGGCTAAGGGGACGGTGAGATGAGGTAGAATGAAGTAAGTGAAAAGAAACGGGAGAATTGCGAGTAAACACACGCACCCGGTGTTCGTTCACCACAAAGTTCATTTGACACGGGCTGAGAGCGACGAGCATGTTCGACTCGCACGACAAACTATAAAACACAAGTCATAAATTTTGTACTTTCTTCCCTCTTACAAGATCACCTTTTTTTTAAAAAAAATAAAAATCTTATTTTATTCTTTAAAAGGAAAAGAATTAAAAAAAACGTAGTTCAAGGTAGGTAGTATGTATGTTCAAGAGTTAATTTCAAACGGTTTAGCCGTTTTCCCGTTACGATGTAACAAACAACGCCTTTTTCATTTTTATAACTCAGATAGGTGAGAACGGATTTGCAAAATCATTGTGTAAAAAAATCAGCAAATATTTATTTCCTTCTACATGCTGTTCCCGTATATATATATATATATATATATATATATGTGTGTCTATTTGTTACTTCGTGTAGGATCAAGAGAATGGCAGGAATGAAAGAAACCCAGTTATCTGCAGAAATCGAGCTTCTTGAAACTGATACAAAGAAGAAGTGGACCAGGCCGCCTATTTCCATGAACTTTGAGGTGAGTTGATTGTATAAACACAAGTGATACATTTTTTCAGTTATGGCTTTACAGAATTGCAATATCAGCTGTGATATATATGGATGTTCAGAAATCAAAGTAGTGAAGTAATTTGAAGTAGTGAAGTGAAGTAGTAGTGAAGTGATACAATTTATCAATGAAAAATTAAGAATACTTCACTTCTGAGTCCTTATCAATAGAACTACTGTATATTAACACGTTTGACTTCCGGCACGTATAAGGGGGAATTGCGTGAGCGGGTCGCAAGTACCTTTAGTCTTTGTTCATGTTAAGATCAATAAAGACATATATGTTAAATTCGAAAACCTATATGAGCAAATTGATTTACAGGCCGGTAAAAATTATACTACCATATGAAATTGCAGAAAAGATAACCCATCCGTGAGTCACGCGACAGTCAATGTCTTAGTAATGAATAGATTCAGCATTTTCTCTACAAATAAGTGGATTTGGATCCATTTCTCAGCGGAACACATTTCTTGAGTAATGTTTTTAAGTGTTGCTAATCTCCATCTAGTTTTAAAAATTTTATATATATAATGATGGTTCAAGAGTTATTAAGTTTTATTCATTTTTATACATCTCCCCTCCCCTCATTTCTACCGTCAAAGTGAAATAATAAGAAACTTCCCAGGCTCGAACCTCATCATGTTGAAAATTCGATTCAAATTGGTGTAGTGGTTCAAGAGTTATTAACTCATGAACATAGTAACTTTCATTTTTATTTACATTGATTGATTTTTGTATATATCCTCCACCTTTGCTATATTCACTATAGCCAGTTACATAAGATTCCAAGTTTTATTCGTGCAGTAGTTGTACATAGGTTGTCTGTGCTTACCGATTTGTTGCTTGCTTTCTTTTTCTTCTTAATAAAAGTGCAAGAAAAATTAAATATAGCGTTTGGTATACTTAAGGCAGTAATGTTTTAAACACCAGGAGATAAAACCACGTAAAAATGTAGAACAACCTGTTGTGGTGCCAATCTCAGCCAGCCAGCCATGAGAAGAATTATTTTTATTGCCAAAACTACTGTTCGAGAATAGAAATATACTTTAAAAAAAAAAAAAAAAATAAATAAAAATAAGTTAATTTTTCTCTCTCTACATTTATTATTTCTTCTCTTTATACTTCTCTTACTGACCAATCCAGTAAGCTTTCTTTACATTTACAGGACCGGATTACGGGAGGGGCTTAGGGAGGCTGTAGACTTGGGCCTCCAGGTGAACGGGGTTCTCTACTGTAATTGAAATCTCAAGTGGATGTCTAAAAAGAATCATACAAGACACAATCATCATCATAAGATAAAATATGATAAAAAAAAAAATATGAAACAAATTTCTTCGTTTGTTACATCCACCTTCTTGGTAAATTAGTGAATCAGTTTTAAAAAACAAGATCGAATATAGTGCACGAGAATCGTGATTCATATTTTCTCGTTGAATAGAAGTATTCAACGTAGGTGTGAAGCTGAGAGGATCTCCAAATTAGCCCATATGAAGAGCAAATGACGTGCTACAATGCAAGGGTCTACATTTTTTTTCTAGCCCCGGGCCTTCGGATGGGTTAGTCCGGCCCTGTCTTGGAAATAGTGGCATATTACTTCATTTCAATTTCTCTTACATGGGCGCTTCTCAAAACTTGTCTGTTCTTTAATTTTTCTCTTTTCATACTTCTTGCCATCTTAATCTGATTAAGCGTTTAGCGAAAGCATTCTATTAAGCCACTTAAAGTGATCCCTGCTTGTAACTGCTAAACAAAATCGACAGAAAAAGCAAAGAAATTTTGTAACAAGCTCAAATCAAGAGGGAGAAGTAGTTTGAAATACTCTGTAACATCACCAGATTAGCAGTGTTCCCAACCCAACATGAAGTTTATGACACTGCATCAGTTTATAACGTCTTTCAAATTATGTGTAAAAGGAAAACTTACAATATCACATTTATTATTCATATTGCCAAGTAAGGATGCTTCAGTATCACAAATATATAGATTTTGGAGGACTCCAGAATAGTAATGATGCAACTGAGATGGATGGGACGATACAATATAAAGTAACTGGATCTCAGATATTATGAACATATGACGCGTTTCGAATAAGCAGGGACAAAGTTATAAGGAATTAGAAATTTGACATCTTTAAAAGTGTTTTCTTTCGAAAAAGTGCTTAGATAAGTATCATATCTAAGAAATTGCATGGTTTTCAATAGAGGAAACAATCATAATTCCATGTACAACAACACCAAACAGTTTTGAGATATGATTAACATCATAGGCACAGACACAGAGCCGTGTAAATAATAATAGTGCAATACTTTCTAAAAGATTAATGTAATGCAGCTTCCTATGTACGAGTATATTTACATTGACTGAGAAAGTTATATTTCTCTCGTTACCATAGTAATATAATGAACCACTTCAAATGATAAACACTTTCAGTAGTTTGTAGTGGGTGGGATTTACTGCTAACGTGGTTTTCGAATTACGACAGGATTTCAATCCGGTGCAATTGATTGATCCACAGATCTCATGCAAATCATTGCATATATTATAGATCGTTCCTCATCACTTTATTTTGTCTCCAAGAAAGCTGATTACGCTACTGGCCCCAGTTTGCAGCAAATTAACACCTAAAATTATACAGAGAGCAATTATATTTATTGATATTATGTTGTTGACTCAGGTTTTATTTATGTGAATGGTTATAGTGGTACTGCCAGTACGCATAAAAGAATCCATTTACATTGATAGCGTTGCTTTTCTCTTGTAAATCATTTTCGCATATACACTGTCTTAATATTTCCTTGATATTTGTAAGATTGCTTAACATTTAATTTATGTGCTTTCAGGTTCCATTCGCTCCTTCGGGATTTAAAGTCAGATACTTGAAAGTATTTGAACCAAAACTTAACTACTCCGACCACGATGTAATAAAATGGGTGCGATATATTGGAAGAAGTGGTTTGTATGAAACACGTTGTTAAACCAGAAACATCTAGGATTGCAGAATGATGTATATGTTCACTGAACGTAGGATATTAAGGAGATTACATATTGTGACATTCCATAAGAGGAAGATGATCGTATCATTATCGTCAAATAGGAGTGGTTATTAGCATCTGGAATGCATAACCTGTCATTGTTCTCATGTAATGTAATAATGATCTGAATGTACACTAAAGCAGTTATTGATGTGTTTACAATATAAATCAGTTTGCATCCTGATCCCAAACTGTACAACTGTAGAAATGTATGGTGACGAATGAGAAAAGAGCAAAGATTAGATTTTTAAAACAGATTTTGAATGTGTACTGAAAGAACGAGAACTAATATTTTAGAAGAAATCTGAATAAGTTGAAACGTTGTCAGTGTAAAATTTGATCAGATACGATAAAGAATATACCAATTTACCCTATTTGCGTACTTTATGAGTTCATTTATTAATATATTTTCGTAACTATCTTTCTGCGCAATGCTAACTATTTTGTATCATACATTTTAAGACTTAGATTATGGATTATGAACAACAGAACATGACAGTATGAAATTAGTATATTTATTGAATGCTATTTTTGTTGATTATATATATATTAAAGTTGTGTACATACATATATTTACAGAATTTGAAAGTTTTCGTGTGTAATATCCTTATTTACCTTGCTTCGGAAGCTATTCTGAAAATGTGACAATGAATTGTTGCCAGACAGTGTATTGAAAGTAAAGCCCAGTTAAGCTGTATAAGGAACTAGGAAATAAATACATACATTGAAGCCAGTGTCCTTATTGTCCGAGTATGGTACAATGTATATTGTTTCTTTCACATAGAGTAAAGTACTTTAAGAAGTTGCATATTGTATCAGTGTAACATAATGTCGTAAGTACTCCCTTCCATTCAGTTCGAACTGATATCTGCTTGAAGTTTATAAGAAATACAGTGAATGCATACCCAGAACATCCCAGTAGAGTGCGTTGATGATAATGGTAGTCCAAAAATGGAGGCAGACTACAATCCATGTTAATCACAGTACTGAAGAATTTTGCCTCAAAGTGGTAAGGTGAAAATCGTTCTAGATGGTGTAACCCAAATTGTGCATACGAGCTCCTTCGTGGCTAAGCGGTTAGCGTACGCGCCTTTGGCGTGGGAGACCCGGGTTCGATTCTCGGCTGGAGCTCATGTGGTTCGGATTCCACATTAATCAGTAGGTCCACGTCTCATATAGCCTCGCTGCTGAAAGGGACGTTAAACTCAACATCAACTCAACCAAATTGTGCATACGAACGGAAGGGATATCTCTAGGAAATGGAAGACTGAGCATGAGATAGGATTGTTGGCTGATGTACGTGAATGAGGACAAAAATTCAAGAGATTAATAGAACCAATAGAAATGGTTAAAGGCCCGACGGAATTCGAAAGCGAACGCTACTCAGCTGCAGGGTTGGAAAAAATAGTTTTTTTTTTTTAAAAAAAAAGAACAAAACATGTGTTTAAAACATGAAAAAGATGTTTAAAATATTTTAAACATGTTTTAAACACACACACACACACACACACACAAAAAAAAAAAAAACATGTTTTAAACATTTTGAACAGATTAAAACATGATTTTAAACATATATTTCAAAATCGTGTAGTAACTTATTTGTTAAGATTTCTTGCCCTTTGCTACCAACCAGTGATGTTATTCTAATTTTTTAACAACCGGCTCTGTAGATACACATACATATCATTTATGTATATATAGCGAGAGAGAGATAGTAGATGGATAGGTAGATAAATAGATATAACTCTCTTAGGAAACAAACCGTACAAGGTAGACAAAAACAATTTTTTTTTACTGGATACCACAAGTTACAAGAAGTGACCTACTCATGTGATCCCAGTTTTCATTCTTGATATCTGAGCATTTGAGATTAAGAAATAAACCGCTTATACTTTGTTCTACGGAATCATTTGTTTAACCCTTTAGCTGTGAGAATTTTTAAAAACAAAGATAATTAAACTAAAATTTACTGTTCCTAGGTATAACTGGGTAAAATTTACTATTATGTTTGGTTATAACAAACGGTTCTGCGAACTCGAAATATTTAACAACCTGTTCTAGCGAACCGGTCGGAACCGGCTGAATAGAACCACTGCTTGCAACCGACTTTTTCATTTATTTTATCCTGGTTAAGACTACACTGTGTTGGGTACAAAATATTTAAGTATTGATTAGTAATTCTCAACTTAATTCATATCACGACCCCTCTTTATTACACCCTCTTGCCAGTAACTCTCATAAGTACTTACTTGGTTGTAATAGGCTTTTAGGTAGATTTTAAAATCTATTTACTATGGAGATTTCACAGAGTCTATCGATTTACATAGTGAAATAAAAGTCCTCAGCACCCTTGTGTGTTGAGAACGGGTTGAGGGAGGAGGATGAAACTTGAAAGTGGTCTGATACATCAGATGGTGCAATGGCAAGTATCATTGCGGCCATCTTTGATTGCAATTCGAAATTTCAAATGCAAAGGGTCATTTTACATGTTTTAAGGCTAGAATTTTACCAGAAATACGCTTGTGCGGTTATTTAACCCTAAGACAAGTTATTTTGGGGTTACTGTTCCTTAACGTTTCCTAGTTATACTCTTAGGGGTTAAACTCACGTTTCGTGGAGGCGGGTGAGATATCAGTTGCAAAATTTGATTACTATTTCAGAACAATGATGCTAATAAAATTATTTTAAAATAATAAATTTTCGAAAAGTAATATTTGAAGCACACTTCATGTGTTAACTTTAGAATATTTTCTGCAAGCCTATGTAATTGGTTGCTTTTTTCAAGTCAATGATTTATTAAAGAAAAGTAATATTTGGAGAATTCAGAGCACAATGGATCCAAGTCCATTTTCAGTAAGGTTCAGTTTTACTCAGCAAATGAATTCTATTTCAAAACGAGAGTCCGAAATAAATGAAACTAAATCCACGTGAAAGGGCGTGAGATAGTTTCATATGACTGCCACTAGACAGGGGCGTCAGTGGGGGCAAGAGGGCAGCCTGCCATGAATCTCAGATTTTGGAGACAGTAAGGCAGTTTTAGAAACCTTTTGATAAGCAAAGTCCAACAGAACAAGTTTGGGGGCCTTACACCGAATAAATACGGATGAAATATAGATGATCAAAACTGGAAAGCTGCTTAGGCCCAATTTCGATCGGCTTCAAATAATGCCGCAAGTGATCGTACGGTCCACCGGGAGATTGCCGCACTTGGTTTTCATGGTCTAACATCATTTCACAAGCCACGTATCACAGCCCACAATTGAACTCCTCATTTATAGTGGTGCAAAGAACTCCGCCATTGGATTCTCGAACAATGGGAATCCGTCCTATGAAGGGATGAATCGCGCTACCAGATGTGACGATCCTAAGGACGTGCGTGGGTGTGGCGTATGTATGGAGAACTCTGTTTACAGGGCTAGATCGTACCCACAGTGAAATTCAGCAGAGGTAGCATCATGGTGTGGTTCTGCTTTTCGTGGTATGATTTTGATCCTCTTGTTTTAGTTCAGGAAAACATGAATGCCGAAATATACCAAGCAGTTCTAAACAATTCTACGCTACCGACATTATAGGCACAATTCGGTAGTGGCCCCATACCTGTTTCAGCATGACAATTCTCCATGGCATACGGCAGGCATTATAAACACGTGGTTCGAGGACATGGGTGTGGAAAAACTTGATTGGCCAGCCCAAAGTCCAGATGTCAACTGCATTGAATACCTTCGAAACGAGTTGGAACGCCGCTTGATGTCCAAGCATTGGCGCCCCCCTTTCCCCAAATATAGTTGAATTGTTTGCCGTTTTGCAACATGAATGAGCCAGGATTCTCGTCGACACGTACCGCAAATTGGTAGGAAGTCTTCGTCGGAAGAGTTGTGGAAGTCATTGCGCCAAAAGGTGGCATTACAAGATACTGATATGGTGCTCAGAGATTGGATTAACGTACTGGTATAGGTGTCTGGTGACAAATGGCAACATATTGTATGTATAGGTCAATCAAGTATTTTTATCTCACTTTTATAGAACTGTTTAAAATTCGAGCAGATGAAGCTATTTTTACGCTATTCTCAAGATTTCTACTATTAACTTATTAATATGAATAGTTTCAATGTTGGTGTTTGACTGGTCATACAATAGTATAGAAAGAAGTCTCTCTGTGAATAATAATAAAAATAGCACTTTTCCTTCCATGCTTGGTTTGTAATAGACAAAATGGCAGTTCATCTTAATTTTATAAACATAACTCATAGGTTCTTCAAATATTTGAAGCTCGCAGAAAAATATTTCACTAATTGATAACGTGGGCATATTTTTGTACCAAAACAAAGTGCAATTTTGACACTTTTAGGGGAGATTTTTCTTTTCAACCTCCGTTAAGCCACCAGAGGAGAACTACTTGAAATGATGAAACGGGGATAAGACATCGCTTGTCCTCCACTCCTAAAGACAGTCTCTATCGTTCAATCATTGTGGTGTAGCGAGCATGAAAATATTCCGAGTACAAACAAAGCTTTCGCCAAGTATGAACTACCATTGGTTGCTCTTGCCGTGTACGTCGTGTGCGACCATATAACATTTCCAAACATCAACGGTTTATGTTGCGTTTTCGCGGCACCATATTCATGAATCGACTCCATTTGAAATCATTAAATAATTTTGAACTTCGGAAAACTCATCATACATTGGAAAATAATCTCATTAACTGTATATTATACTCTCAATCACTCACATGATACAAACTGTTTAAGAATTCCTATCAGTTCTTGTAATATTTTAGACAAAACGCAAACCATATGAAAATTTGATAAGATGCTGGCAGCAGTACAAAACTAATTTAAACACCTGTGGAACATGGTAAGAAATGATGAAAAGCAGGACACATTCAGCAAAAACCAGACGGATAGCAACCCTATCTCTATATAATCAAAATTATCAACATACAATAATTGGTAGTTTTGGGGAAACCAATGCAAACGTATGGATACCCATTAAGAATATTGAACAAGATAAGTCTTATTTCAAACTACCTACGCTATTATCGTTCAAAATTTGGTCAAGATTGCTTGGATTGTTTTGCGTTCAGCTCAGAAGAACGCTATGTACTTGTGTAAAAGCTTCCACCGTTCACTTGAAGAGAGTAGGATTTATTTTTAATTAATCCTTATTATAATAGAAAGATGTCTCAGTCTGTGAGTAACGCTATATGCAAACCTCAAAACATTTCAGAGTCACGAGCTGCATAAACATCTAGGCGAAGATGTTTAGATATTCTTAATCCTTTTTATAAAAGCAAGACGAAATAATCTAGAGCCACGCTAGTTTCTAATAGTTCACATTCAAACTACTAGTTGTCGCTAGCTGCACTGAGCCCTTCATGACGTCAAGAGATGTTGCTGGCAATTTACAAACGAGCCGAAGGCATGAGGGGATCAACTAGTTTCCCTGAATTACGAAGCCGTTAATAGTTCATATTTACGATCGTTGCAAAAAAAAAAAAAAAAAAAATCGCTAGGCTGGTAGAGAATCGAATCCACTTGGTGGACGGATGCTTTCCGCTGAATAACCAGTGACGATTTGTATACTATATTTGATGATTAGTTCTCACGTAAGTACCCAGACAGATTCCTGCAGTTATTTGAATATTTTGAATTATGTTTGCTTTTCTTAATCTTTCTTCTTTCCATATTTTTCCATTTGTGTAAGGTCGTTTTTTCTGATGAGTCCTTTCCATAAAGCCCCATTCTGAAGTTCTTCTCTTGTTAGACGCTTCTCCCTGAAGTCTCCGTACCCATCAATTTACTTCTTGGTTTTCCTCTACTTCTCTTCTCATCCACTTCAATTGACATTATTCTTCTGACCACATAATCGTTTGTTCTTCTCATTAGATATGTACTACACCACTGTAGTCTTCTTTCTAGAATCTTCTTAGATATCTTTACAATCTTGGTTATTCCCAGGGGCGTCATTTCAGACTTTGCTTGGGAGGAGTAAGACCACCACTGACATAAGAATCTCACGTTTTGTACTAGTATATTAGTAGACAATCTACCATAGCATATGTATTCCTCAAACTCTTGGGGGGAAATTGCCCCCTCCTGCCCTCCCTAAATGACGCCCCTGGTTATTCCCCTTACTCTCTCATTTCTCACTCTATCTCTTGTTATCCCACACATCCAGCGTAGCATTCTTATTTCGGCACCATTCGACTTTTTACCATATGCTTTCTTTCTTGGTCATGTTTCTGCTCCGTGAACCATTGCTGGCCAAACCACTTTTTTATAAATCATCTCTTTATTCTTTTACCACATTTCTGTGGTCATACAGAACCCGACATTGTTTCTTCCAATTTCGCCAGCCCTTTTTCATTCTGTGTATTATGTCCACGTCCAGGTTACTATTTATGCCAACAGATAAGCCTAAATATTTCAAATTCTTCACTTCGTTCAATATTTTTTCTTTATGTCTTACTTTCCCATTTTTTCTCTGTGAAACTCGAGATATTTCATTTTCTTTCTACTAATTTTTAGGCATCTACCTTCTAAAGACTTTCTCTAACTCTCTACTTCCCTCTAAACTTCTTTCCTGTTTGTAGTACAATATCATTAAATTCCAGGAAGCTTCATTCCTTACATCTTGGGTTATAAAATCCGTGACAATGTTGAAGAGGTACGGGTTTAAGGCTGAGTCCTGGTGTAATCCAACCTTAACAAGGATACGGCGTGTTAATCCCACACTACTTCTTACTTAGTTCGTAGCTCCTGTTTACATATCCAGGATTATTCTTACCTTCCTCAAATATCTCCATACTTCCTGACATTTTACTCTGTTGTAGGCCTTTTCCAAATCAATAAAGACGTTATCTTTTGTTTTTCCATAATTTGTCTTAGTATAACAATTACGTACATTGCATTCTTTCCTGATATAAATCCAAATTTTTTCTTCTAGTGATGCTTCCTTCCGTTATCGCTCATTTACAATTTCTTCAATCCTCATCCTATGTGCCATTAGTTTGTTTCCTCTGTATTTTTCACACTCCTGTACATCTTCCTTCTTCTTAAAAATGGGTACAATATCACTATCCTTCGATTAACTTGAAATTTTCTCCTGCTTGTATGTTTTCTGCATCAGGTCCCATACGATATCTCTAACTTCTGACTCCAAACCTTCCATGCTTGCCATCTGAATCTACCTGTTTTACCGTCTTCACTTTATTTTGTACTTTCTCTACTTCTTCCTGACTTATTGTTGGTGTTACTCGAAGCCATCGTTGAAAAGTTTCCTCGAATTTTCTTTTCCAAAATCACTGGTCCATCTCTCTTCGATCCTGCCTTCATCGGTAAGCACCATTCTTGATTATCTTTCATTTCCCTAATGTATGTCACATCCCCTGTTCCCTTGTCACTAGATTTAACTAACCTGTATAATTTATTCACTCCGCTTGGTGTTTCAACTTTGTCATACATTTCATTCCAGGTTTGCGCTTTTGCTTAGCCACTATCATTTTACGACCCGCTCGGGAGAGTAATACTCCCGGAAGTACGTTTTTCCGCGCGCTACTCTAGCCAGCTGTTTTACGCGCTATCCTAGCCAGTTGTTTTAAGTTGGTCACAAAATTTATATCATGAAGTACAAGGGGAACAAAACGAGCCCTATATCATAGAGTACAAGGGCGTAAGTACTACAACTACTTATCTGCACAAAAGTAAATAAATCACTTTTTTAAGTATTATTTTCATATTATTTTAATTTAAGTGTTATAAAAATCTAAAAAAAAAAAAATGCAAAAAATAAACTTTCCTCGGGCCGGATTTGAACTCACGCCAAAAGAGAATTTTACTACTAACATATAGCGCTAGCCCACTCGGCCATGAAGGCCGACAGCAGCAAATGTTTGATTTCTGCTATTTTAATGCAACGTGGCAAGAAGTGGATAACGCCAACCAATCAGAACTGTGTTTCTCGTTTCTACTTCCGGGAGCATTACTCTCCCGAGCTAGTCTTATCATTTTTGCTACCTTATTAGTTATCTTGAAATTACATTTATCATATATCTCAGAAGCGTCGCACTGTTTCTTCCCATCAATATCTTCTTGTACTTCCTCGTTCCACAGGCACGTCTCTTTTCCTACAGGGGGACTCTTTCCTGAGGTTCTACCCAAAGTTCTCTCTACGGCCATCAGTATGACCCTACTTTTTATAAGGTTCATCATTTTTGTACATTTTCTTTTAGAGTTGCTCCTTCCGTAACACTTTCTTTGAACTATCCCATAATGTGTCCTCTGTAAGTCTTCACCATCTTATTTTCTGCTCCATTTTTAGACCTCCTATTATATCTACCAGCCAACTTCCAGTCTATGCTCACCGTTCTATGTTGTGTAGCTACGCTTTTGTCATTTATTATATTTGCAGTTTATATTTTCCTTGAAATATTGTCTTCGACACAAAGTGTTATCAATTTGACTTTCTTTTCCACTACTCTTTTAAGTTTAAAAGGTGTTGCTACCTTTAGAGGGAGAAGCAGAAGGAAGAAAATAGAACAAGTGACTAGCTTTCGAGAGCTAGGTAGTATTATTAGTGATGATATAAAGTGCGAACGTGAAATAAAAGCAAGGATAGGAATGTCGAAAGAAGCGTCTAGCAGGAAGGGAAGTCTATTTTGTGGGTCGTCGAATAAAGAATTGAAAAAAAAGACTCATAAAATGCTTCATATGGAATATTGTGCTATATGGGGCAGAAACATTGAAAATACACAAAAATTACGAAAAACGACTGGAAACTTGCTAAATATGGGTGTGGCGGAAAAATGAATAAGAGGGTGTTAGAAATGGTTGGGAAGAAAAGAACAATTTTAGATGTAATTGAAAAGAGGATGAGAAATTAGTTGGGATATTGGCGAAGTAGGAACTGTATTATGAGAGACATGATAGAGGATATGGTAGCAGGAAAGAGGAGGAGACGAAAGAGGCTACAATTGATGGACACTATCAAAACAGAAAATCGTACTTGAAGGCGAAGAGGTTTGCTGAAGACCGTGAAGATAACGATATTAACACATATCAACATTCGATATCGCAAATATATCAACATCAATATATCCATATCCTAAATTTTCGATATCGATGTTAAGGGGCAAGGCATAGGGGACCGCAAAGATTTGTGGTGGGTGACGAAACAAAATTTAATTTTTACAATAATGTCTTCCAATGACACTTTCTTTATTACAACAAATAGCAACGTAAACAAATCCACTTGCAAGTTTGCATTATATACTGTAATTTCTTAGACGACAAAACTTTTCTCTTCCCTGAAAAAAAAATAAATAAATAAAATAAAAATCACCTATCAAAAACAAGTGCTTGGAACTTTGACCTAGAATTTATGGGAAACATTGTTTGGCATATTTAGTGAAACCATAATATTAACAGTATTGCTAACCCAATATATTACGGTTGTTTCAATTGACACTGTACAAAGTGAGTGGGAATTAACTCTCTATTGAACATTGTTTACAACTTTTTAAAAAGATACTTAACTAATTTTCATGAAACATTTTTTTTTCTCTACAACGAGGGAAACATTATACAACGTTCTTACAGAACTTGGAATACAGAGAAAGCTAATTAGATTAATTAAGATATGTTTAAATGAATCCCAAAGTAAAGTCCCGGTAGGAAAATTTTTGTCCACGAGCTCTCACGTCGAAAATGGCCTGAAAGAAGGAGATGCGTTGTCGCCATTATTATTTAACTTCGTTCTGGAATACGCTTCGTGAAGCATGAAAGTTGCGGCAAATGACCTGCCAATGAGAGGCCCGTATTCATATATTGTGCGCCCCTGTGCTGTAAATAATTTGCCGCCCCCTCCCGCACAAACATATCTCAAACAAGGAAACAAGCCGTGATTTTGCAAACATACCTGCTCTTATTGAGTAGGAGTTTAGGTATCACAAGTTACAGAAGTTACAACGTAATTTTAAATGACCTAATTCTCTCAGTGATGATTATGATGTGGTGTTCTACCCGAAGGTAGGTGTTTGACCCAAAGGTCCCAGGGCAAGGTGAACCCATGGTAGTTTGCGACTGCTTTTCATGGGATGATGACGTACTAAGGACGGGACGTACAGATTAACTTGGGATCCGAACCACTTGTGTCCCCACCGGAAATAGAACCCGGGACCCTTTTATGCAAGGCAACAAGATTAACCATCCATCCATTGGGGACACATTCTCTCAATACTGGATTTTAAAAGTAATCAAAAACGACAGATATTAGTGTTGAATTCACAGTTTTCGTGGCTGTTGAGTTTAACGGTATTTTTCTATCAGTTTTAATTATGTTCAAGTTTATCCTCACCCCTTGGAATAGGGGTAGGTTAGGGGTGGGAGAGGATGACTTTTTTAAAAAAATAATCAGATAAGTTAGCTAATTAGTCTTCTTCCTCTTCTCACCCTTAGGTTGTTGGGCAACATAGAAATTTTAAAATTTTCTCTTCTTTACGATACCTGTTCTATACTTTGATAAGGTCTCTTCTTCGTAACTGCATCTAGATATTCTATTCTTGGTCTTCCTCTTCCTGGATTTCCTTCTGCCTTTCCCTCTATTAACACGGTGACCTAATCGGAGTGCCGAATAAGATGGTCAAGTGTGCTGTTTCTTCTTTTTCCTATTATTTTCATGATCTGTTGTCCTCCATTAGCTTCCTGTAGTATGTCTTCGTTTCTTTTCTTTTGGCCCATGATTCTCCGCCAACACAAAATTTCAAATGCTTCCGGCTTGGATATTTCAGCTTTTCTCAATGTTCACGTCTCTGAAACGTAAAGCGCCACGCTTCATACCAGGGTCGTAATAAATGGTTTTCGAACATCCAACGACAGTCCTTTTTTTGATGTTAGCAGTCCTTTTTTCCTATTGAATGCTTGTTTGGCCTGCTCTATTCTTGAACTTACGTCTTTTTCACGTCTTCTGTCCGAGGCCTTAACAAAGGAACGCCTTAACGTCTTTGATTTTCTCTCCCTCTTGCCGTACTTTTGCCCCTTTCTGTCCTGCTCTTGTGCACTTTAACACTTTGGTTTTCTTCTTGTTTACCTTCATTTTGCGTGTTTTTTTTTTTTCAGTTGGTCGTTCAGGTTTAAAAGTGCTTCCTGCCAAGTCCTTTTTCGTTCTCCGCTATCAGTGCTATGCCACCACCAAATCTTGTTGTGCTGAAAATCTGGCCATTTATTTTTACGCCTTTCTTTCTTTCTTTTCTTTTCTTTTTTTTTTAATCAAAGAATTATTTGATAACTTCTATTTAGACGTTGAACAGGAGGTGAAAGTCCACATCCTTTCCTCACTCCTTTGTTTATTCTTGCTTCCTTCTGATCTCTTCCTGTAACAGCTGTCTTGTTCCTGTAAAGTTGGTATATTATTCTGTTGTCTCTGTAATCCACCTTCAGATCCTTCAACGCTCTGAACATGATATTCCAATCTACGTTGTCAAAAGCATTTTTATATGCACAAATGTTATTACAATTGGTTTGTTTATTCTGATGTGTCGTTCCATGATCAGCCGTAGACTTAGTATTGCTTTCCTTGATCCCCTTTTTCTCCTTAATCGAAACTGGTTCTCCGATAGTCATTCTTCGATTTTTTCTTCTATTCGTTGTGCGATAATTTTGCACAATATTTTTTATACATGCGAAAGCAAATTTAACGTTCTGTGTTCTTCACATTTCTGTGCGCCTTTTCAGAATATAGACTAATATGCCTTTCTCGAAGTCTCTTTGTATTTTTCCTGAGGTGTACATTCCATTAATATTATTAAATAGTTTCTTCTTTGATGCTATTCCGAAAGCTTTAATCACTTCCGGTGGTATTTGGTCTATTCCTGTCGTATTACCATGTTGCATTTTCTCCAAAGCATTGTCAAATTCGCACTGTAACATTGATGGCTCTAACTCATTTTTATCGACATCTTCCTTCTCTCTCTCTTCTTCGTTCACTCTGTCTCCTTTGTAGAGTTTTTCAATGTATTTCTTCCATCGTCTTGTTATCTGCTCCTCAGCATTGTCCCGTCCTTCTCTATGATAATGTTTGTGCCTTTCTTTTTCTCACCGAACTGTTTTCTATAACCTTTCTACATGTCGTTTCTGTATTGCCTTTGATTATATTTTCCTCAATTTCCTTGCAGAAGTTGTTTATCCAGTTTCCTCTGGCCTTCTTTACCTCTCTGTTGATGTGATTTGTGCACCTTCTGTATTCTTCTTCTTTGTTTGTTATCTTGAACTGTCTTCTTTTCTCCATCATTTCCAATATTTCTACTGCTATCCAGTTTTTATATTGAGTTCTCGATTCTCTTCCTATTTGCTCGACGGCTGCTTTTATAATCCCTGTTTTCATGGCTTCCCATATCGAGTCAATGTCATCACCCGCTAAAGGTACCTCAGACGTCTCTTTGTCTGTCGCATTTGTAAATTTCCTTTTCATGTTTTCATCTCTTCTTAATATGATTGTGTTCATCTTTTGCTCCGTGCTACCACTCTTTTCTTCTTTAGTCGGAGTTCGATTTTCATCAAAACTAAATTATGCTCTGAGTCAACGTCTGCACCTGCGTAATTTTTACTGTTCTTTTCTTGATTTCTAAATGCTTGTCGGACCAGTATATAGTCTATTTGGTATCTTTCTTTGTCTACTGGTCTTGTCCATGAGTATCTTCTTCTTAGTAGTTGTTCGAAAAGAGTATTTGTTACAGTTAGATTATGATTTTTGCAAAACTCAACTAGTCATGCATTTCTCGTATTTCTTTCTTCTAGGCCGTAATTCCCAGTAACATTCTCTTTTTTGCCTTCGCCGACTACTGCGTTCCAGTCACACATGATGATTAAATTGTCCTGGTCTTGAACTTTCATCAATACTTCTTGTATTTGCTCATAGGTTTCTTTTACTTTCTCATCTGTGTAGCTTGATGTAGGCATATACACTTGTATTATCATCATATTCATCAGTTCAGTGTCTATTTTCAACATTACTATCCTTTCGTTGTATCTCCAGTTGCCTATAACTTTGTGTCTTATCTTCTTATTCAAGACAAAACCGACTCCTGCTGTACTGTCTATCATTCTTGAATAAATAATTCCGAAGTCCCCGCTCCACATGTCTGCTTCATCAGGCCATCTAACTACGCTGATTTCCAAGATATCTATCTTCATGTATTCCATTTATTTCTTCAAGATTTCCAATTTTCCACTCTGTAACGGCGTTCGCACATTCCAGATTCCTCTTCTGCAGGGGTTTCAACCAAGGAGGCCCTGCTTTGTTTCTCTCCACTGCTGGAGACGATTCTCTGTAAAATAATAGTGGCGTATTCACTAATATTACATTTTCTTATTTTTCTTTCCATGTTGTTTTCTAGGGACTGAGGAAGGTGATGGTGTCCCAAGTTCTTCCACCTCGCAGTGAAACAACCATAGAAGACGTCCTGTCCCTGGCGCCTTTGGCGTTGGAGACCCGGGTTCGATTCCCGGCGGGAGCTCATGTGGTTCGGATTCCACGTTAATCAGTAGGTCCACGTCTCATATAGCCTCGCTGCTGAAAGGGACGCTAAACTAAAATCAACTCAACTCAACGTCCTGTCCCTGCCTGTTTTGCCCACATCTGAGCCTTGCCAATGTCAATCATCTTCAGCCTCAGTGTGGTAAAGGTGGAGTTGCTGCACACTACCATAATATCTCTCTTTGTCTGGCTCCTACTTCTAAAGATCTATCCGGGATGTGAAGCCCTCTGATAGCGAAGCTATCTCCGGTATAGCTCTTGGGATTATTGGTGCACGCAAGCCCTCTCACTGCGGTAAGGTGGAGATAATATCGAGGGGGTGCTATTTAGGAATTAGTGTAATTAGAGCGAATTGAACACATTAACATATTTTCTCGCGCTTGCACAGGACTCTGCGGATTGCTAGTTTTAAATATTACTTTACTGTGAATCTTTAAAAAATTCCAAAATTTTGCCTCTCTGTGCTCGAGCACAGAATAGCACTTACCTAAATACGGGCCTGGCCAATGATGGGAGTATATCTATGATGATGAAATCGAATGAGCCACAAAGTCTATAGTTTATTTTTCCTCGTTCCTTTCTCCCACACCTCAGCCACCATGTATTCTTTCATCCCTTCCTTGCTTCTACCGGCATGCCCATTCAAGTCATCATCACAACTACTCTTTGCCCTATCGGAATGCTGCGGAATTCGTGGTGTAAATCCTCCCCTAATTTTTTTCTTCCTCTTCGTAGCCTACTTGGGGAGCATGTGCGCACACTACATTGATAATTTCGTCTCTGCATATCTCGATATTCATTACTCTATCACTCCTTCTATTCATATCGATTAAATTCTTTCAGATTACTAAAAGAATAATCCCCACGCCGTATTTTACATGTTGATTTGCTCCACTATACAGCATCTTCTAGTTATCTTGCGTTATTAAGGCTATACATACTCCACTGTAGCTGCCATGCCGTCGAAAACAACTACCCAGATATTTCTATCTGGATAATAAAAAAAAATGTAATTGGTTATAACTAAAATGATAGTAACGACAGAACTATAAAATTCGGTCTGTTACTTCTTCAAAATATTTTTAACATAACGCTAAGACAACTCTTGCTATAACTTAATGAATGTAAAAGTTGTATCAATCAGAATATCGCAGAAGACCTATGCGTTACTCCACTTGTAGGCAACCTGCCTTCTCTCATCCGCCAGGGTCGATTTGGATTGCTCTGGAGACCATTCCATGAATCATGCCTTGAACTACCTGTCTCTTGGCAGAAGTCCGATTTCTATTGAAAATTCATGAAAATGCCTCGATTTCCCTGCTTTCCTGTGTTCAAACTAGTTTTAGCCAGATTTGTGTCTATGTATGTGCGAGAGATAGAGAGAGAGAGATGTGTAGTAAACAGAACAATGAAGGTCGTTTGGTGCAGTATCACGAACCCCAAAGCACGACAATAGCACAGCAGAGGCATGACCCATATGGTCGAGTTCGATCCTTACCTTTCCATCTTGCTTCTTGCACGCGCAAGATCCCCAACTTTCTTCTTCTTTTCATAAAGTTTGCAATTTATATGTCTCGTCCATTCATCACCCCGACATTAAATTTTTCTACTCTTACCCGCATTTAAACTAGCTTCTTTAATCGAACCCTCCTCGACTCGGTAGCCCTTGCCCATTTCTCACAGCAACCGGGCCTTTGCGCTTCGTCTACGGGATACGCATTGCATTTTTCGAGACTTCAGACAACCCATCATGATGGCTTTGCTGTAGCTTTTACGACGGGATGCTCTTGCTTACGCCAATCTTCCTCAGTTTGTTGGACTGTCTTGGGACCATCACTAAATTGGATTGTATTGTCCCTTCTTTGACTGAGTTGCTCTTTTATATTTTGTAATTAATTATTACGGTCAATAGTTATTTTAGTTTAGAAATTATATTGTTCAGAACTCAACAGAAAAAAAATCAATTCTTAGCATTTGAAGAACCAAGGAAAACCAAGGGTCTAGTTCTAATGTTCCAAATTCAGCTTTATTAGTGAAGCGGAAAGTATAACAACATGCAACCAGACAGGCAGAATTCTTCGCTGATACCTCCGCATGACGTCACCAACAGGGTTACAAACAGGGCTGGGAATATGTGATATTTTTTATGACTGACATCCATTTTTATCAGTCCGTAGTCGCTTGTCACTATTTATTGTCTCGTTAGCATGTCTTAACTGGACTATAGTGCACTGCGTATGTAGGAAGATTGGTCCAAGTGAATCGTGCACTTGCTGCGAATTTAAATGTTATCTGAATTCTAATACTTCAAACAATTAATTATTCGTTATTGGAATAAATTGTTGAATCATTTATTAGAATAGAATAGAAATCTGAATTTAACAAGGCTACTCAAGAATGCTCTTTAAAACACTTTTACACTGGCGTAGCAAATACAACTAGCACGAACATAGTTGCATTCATGAATCGAAAGAAATCATGAATATTAACCCTTAAGGGTTTTTGAGGTATTTTTTAGACTTTCAGTCAAGCAGCTACTGCATCGTCACTATTTATCCTAGGATCATGCTTCATACCTCATTCTCTTCAGAATGAAGCTGGCTTTCAAATGGTACCACTTGCATGCCCATATCATATACCAGAAGAGGGAAAATTAATGTCAAAGGGAAAATTTCGGAGGGAAATTTTTTTCACATTTTGGGCCCCTCTGGAGCGGCCCAGTGGGAACGTAGAGATCTCAAAAAATCTGATAAATAGTACTTGGTAGACTGAATGTGTGTGCCAAATTTCAAGTTTCTATCTTGAATACTAAGGGCGGGAGAAATTTTATCAATAATCCCCACAATGCTCCAAATTACCGCAAAAGACCATGATCTCAGGTAAAAAAATTCTTGAGAAATCCCTAATTACCCTAGGGTCATGTTTCGCCCATAATTCTCTTCAGAATAAAACTGCCTTTCAGACGGTATGACTCACGTGTCTCCATCATGTATCTAAGGCGGGAAAATCCTGAAGAAAGGGCTTTTTTTGGTCTAAATATCCATTTCTTCAGCTTTTGTCCCTCTGAACCCCCCGGTTTTAACTCAGAAATCTGGTAAATACTACTCGGTGGACTGAATGTTTGTGCAGAATATCAATCTTCTACGTGCAAAAATAAGCCCGCCAAAAAAATACCGAAAATGTCCAATATTCCCCTATACAGAAGTATATTTTGATAAAAATTTCCTGAGACACCCCTAATTACTCTAGAGTCATGTTTCGCCCATCATTCTCTTCAGAATAGAACTGCCTTTCAGACGGTACGACTCACGTATCTCCATCATGTACAGATGCTGATCAGAAAAATGGAAACTCCTGAACGAAATTGCAACTTAATATGGTGTCGGGCTACCTTTCGCCTTCAGAACAACCTTGATGCGACGTGGGATGGAGGCATAGAGGTCGTGAATGGTAGCAAGCGGAATTTTACACCATTCCTCGTGCAGGGCATCGGCCAGTTCTGTGAGAGAGGATCGAGGTGGAAATCGTCGTCGGAGTCTTGTTTCCAAGACGGAGATGCTCAATTATGTTGAGATCTGGGGATTGGGCGGGCCAGGGGAGGTGTTGAACTTCATCCCGATGTTCCTCAAACCACGCTGCAACAACGACAGCTGTGTGAATGGGTGAATTGTCATCCTGGAAGATGGCGTCATTGTCCGGGAACAACATCCGGACCATAGGATGCAAGTGGTCTCCTAAAATAGCGACATAATCGTTGGCAGTGATTCGTCCGCTAATTGTGACCACAGGACCCAATGAAAACCATGATATGGCGGCCCACAGCATCACCGAGCCGCCGCCATGTTTCACAGTTGGGCGGAGACACTGCATATGATAAGCTTCTTTGAGCGTTCTCCACACATAAACACGGCCTGTGGTTGGGAATAGGGTGAAGGATGACTCATCCGACCATACCACACGTTTCCAGTCCTCAACGGTCCAAGTTGCATGGTCGGGGCACCATTTGCGGCGTGCGAAAGCGTTATGGTCCCTGATGAGCGGTTTGGCTCGTGCAACACGACCCCGTAAGTTCATGTCATGTAATTCGTGGCGGACTATGATTGTCGAAACAGTGTGGGGGAGATGCTGATTGAGTTCTTCCGTCACTTGCTCCGCAGTGGCACAACGGTTCTGCGTGACAATGCACTTTAATACCCGGCGTGACCTGTCACTCATGATTTTCTTCCGCCCACTGTCCCGCTTCCCCGATGTGGTTTTCCCGTGTGTTGTGTAGGCCGTCATCATCTTCGACACTGTCCCACGCGACACACCTAACACAGTAGCCACTGCCGTCACACTCACTCCACATAACCGCGCACCAACAATTTGCCCTCTTTGAAAGTCTGAGAGGTCTCCCATTTTACACTACCTCCGTCTGCTGCAGCCACTGGACACTGCTGTTAAACTGCGCATGACGTAGTATGGAGACCGACCTAACACACCACCACCATCGGTCCGGCGCTGCGGGCGCCACGACACCACTTCCAACCCACACATCTGACGTGTTGCCAACTACAGGTGTTTCCATTTTTCTGATCACCATCTGTATCTAAGCCGGGAAAATCCCGAAGAAAGGGATTTTTTGGGTCTAAATATCCCTTTTTTCAACTCTTTGCCCCTCTGGACCCCCCTGTTTTAACGCAGAGATTGAAAAAAATCTGATAAATAGTACTAGGTGGGCTGAATGTTTATGCACAATTTCAAAGTAAGCCCGCCAAAAAAAATATACCGACAATGTCCCATATTCCCCTATACAGAAGTATATTTTGATAAAAATTCCCTGAGACATCCCTAATTACCCTAGGGTCATGTTTCGCCCATCATTCTCTTCAGAATAGAACTGCCTTTCAGACGGTAAGGTTCACGTGTCTCCATCATGTATCTAAAGCGGGAAAATCGCGAAGAAAGGGATTTTTTGGGTCTAAATATCCCTTTTTCAACTCTTTGCCCCTCTGGATCCCCCCTGTTTTAACGCAGAAATCTGAAAAAAATCTGGTAAATACTACTCGGTGGACTGAATGTTTGTGCAAAATTTCAATCTTCTACATGCAAAAATAAGCCCGCCAAAAAATAATGAACATAGGCTTAATAAGAGAAACTATATATTTTAAAATTATGACGTCATCACCTCCTATGTCTGGACGCAGGAAGGTGTGAAACCATGTGTAAGGTCTTCTACAATGCCTCTGGACTTGAAAAACAAAACAAAACAAACAAAAAAAAACCGGACGAAAAAGCTCAAATAGAAGAGTTATAACGTAATGTACCATGAAACACCCGTATGGAAACGCAATGTACCATCGGATCCCTTAAGGGTTAAAAGAACAGAAAACTTATTTTCTGAATACTCCTCGTATATTGCTACTCTTCTATATGGCTCGAAGGTAAAGTATATATAATAAATGAATCTCTCTGTGTGTATTGTATTTCAACCAACACTTATTGATTAAACGTCTGGACGTTTTAGTGTATTTGACATTAGACTGGATCAGCGTAGGTGCTTGTTCAAACATTGACAAAGTCAACCGCGCTTCTATTAATTACTCAACCCTTGAAACTTAATTATATCTAGATCAGGAACGACAAAATTATACAATGTTTTTAGAAGAGAATGTGATAAGCACACGTTTTGAAATTTTTCCTTATCCTTGAGTTAAGATATATATATATATATATATATATATATATATATATATATATATATATATATATATATATATATATATATATATATATATATATATATATATATATATATATATATTATCAAGTAACTTTTATTAAACCAATTGCCAAGCTAATTTTATACTGAACACTAGAATTGAAAGACGGAAAGCAAATTTTGGAAGGAAATCCAATGTGCTAAGGCTATTTCATAAATAATATACTAATTTTTTACACGTTTATTTTATTTTAGGCAGTGTATCTTTCCTACAGAAGGATGGTTTAGGCTTATGGTCAATAATTTTGTGTCCTTACCAGTTTAGGAAACACTGCTGTTGTTCTCACATTCAATGTGGAAGCGCTGCCTGTTAACTATCTCACTGTATCTCAATTTCCACCGAAGGAAATTGTGTTGAAGCAAGTTTAATAATTTCTGTCCGTTTCCTCTTAACAAACTTTTTAAAGACCGTCGAGTGAGCGTGGCTATCAACTTCCCAATGTTCGTATCAACAACGAGAACCTTCAAAATCCAAGTCGGATACATAAAGAAATTTTACAGGAATCTGTAAAAAGAATTGTATGAATTGCTTTCATATGCTATCCGCTGCATGTACGTCATCTTTAACTCCACCGTATCACTGGATGCCTTGTCCTGGTGAATAACAACGTGAGGTGTGGCGCTGCCACATAGTGATGTAATACTATATCGGTATGATGGCTCGAAAATGTTCGTTTGGTGATAAGCTGCATTGATTTTAGCCTTTTCGTCCATTCTGCGTAGCGTAAATTTGCCATTTAAGCAGTAAGCACCAACAGCTATGAAGTAGCGTGAAAAACTTTTCGCACATACGTACCCAGTCAGATCTCTGTAATCACGAAGACGATAGAAGATTTCTACAGATTGGCCCATGCCTCGTTCAGAATCACTACGAACTTCCATATATCCCCTACAAGAAGGCATTCATATAGTTATCGACTATTCGTCTTCCTCTGCACGGTAAGTGAGCGGACGGAGCCAAGCCGGTAGCTAGTCCAAAAATGTAGGGGGGGGGGGGTAGGATGAAGTTAGGAGGGGCCCGATCCAGGGGTGCCCACAAGGGGGCTATGACGCAAACTGCGTCATTGAAATATTTGGGGGGGTTAAAATCTATATAAATATGTTTGAAGGGATGTAAAAATTAATCGAAAAGATTTTTTCATGGAAGAACACCTACGGATAGACAATTGGGGGGGTGCGTCATGGACATAAGGGGGGGCACCACTGGCCCGATTCAACCATATTATAGTTCATCAGCATATTATAGTTCATTTAGAAGCTGCCGTGAAAATTTTAGGGGGCAGCAAAAATTTAGGGGGGCTCGGCCCCCTAGACCCCCCTGGATGCGGGCCTGGACAGAGCGTATTAACTCGAACCTTACATATCTTTAAAGGATGTAAATCTTTCGTAATTAAGCGACTTGCGGTCGCAGCAGAACGTAAAGTTCCACTTCCCTTTCAATTTTTGTTTTGAGATGGCGAGTTCTTATGTCGCACCAAGAAAGACATAATTTACTTTGCATCACATAGAGGGAAAACCCAGGCCTCCAATATCTACGATTCCCAATATTGGAGGGCCCAGTAACTAGCAGGGATGCCCGGTTTGTTGTGATTCAACAAATCGTTGATCCTATTCTTTGACATGCAAAAGTCTTTAGTCATATAATTGTTTATTTATTCAGCTATAATTATAACCAATGGATACAATTATAATCGAAAAGGGCACAAATATAGTCCTCCCAAAGGGACATTATTTTTGAAGCTATATGGCTACTCACATAACACACAATAACTGTCATCTCTGTAAGTCAAAACACACTTTTGAGCTGCCCTCAATAAGTTCTCGGTGGTATCCACACGTGTTTCTACCTAGCAACTGAATTCGTTACCATGACCCTGAAACGATCTTCTGTGTATGTTCTCTGTCGTTCTCAGTAACCAAACTACTAGATTTCGGAAAATTTGCTGTTCCCCCTAGGGCAGGATTTCTCAACCTGGGGGTCGCGAGAGGCTTTCATGGGGTTGCGAAGATAAGCTGAAGAGATAAATATTAGAATCTAATACAGGAAAATATTTTTAAATATTATTTTGAACTTTGTTCTGTAGGTATATTTTTATTTTTATACATATGTTAAGAACAAAAAAAAAAAAAAAAAAAAAAAAATCTACTAAACATTTTCAAAGTTGCTTAAAGATGAATTTAAATGAAAAAGGTGTACGATATGAAACTAATGAGAACTGCATATTGAAATACCAGAAAAATACAAATGCAAGAAAACCTGCATATTGAAATACAATTAAAATTGAAAACACTAATGCGCAATAGCTGTGTTGCGTTTGTTGTTAAATATCAAGGGACAAATTATTCTGCCGGCAATAAAAGGGATTGCTTTTGTTTAGAATCCTTTTTTGTTCTTTGCGGAATTGTACACGTGTGTGTGTGAGCCAATAATCTTCTTTCCAGCAAGCTGGCCACAATGAAAATATATTTTTGGTGTGAGGTTTTATTTGTTTCCTAAATTTTAAATATAAACAAGTTGGTTTTAACAATTTTTGGTGATACTGAACACATACACAACAATGCACCACATTCACAAACAATATAAGGTAACTCAAACTGGCGGCCTCTCGAAAATTAAAATACTCAATAACTTTTTTTAACAACTGTCCAAGTTTTTTTTTTAAAACAAAAATTAGTAATCACTTTATTTTGTATCGTATGACACAAAATTAAGGGAGTTGTGAAGTTTTAAAATTTTCAAACGGCCTCTACTTTGAAACAGCATGAGGGATCGAATTTAACATTTGTAATATGAATGAACTGATCAAATTTGGTTTTAATCCATTCGCTTTTAGGGAAATTACTGTATCCACTTTAAACAAGAAATGGATTCTACTATTATAGAAATAGATGGATATCGTGAGATCTCCGCAATAGCTATATTAAATATCCAACATAAGCTTGTTACAAACCAGAAATTATAAGGTGGTTGCTTGTAAGAGGATGTGATCAAATAGGGGTCGTGATAGCAATTAGGTTGAGAACTACTGCTCTAGGGTATCCTCATCCGCAAAAAAAAGTTCGCATATACTGTAACTTCCACATTTTCATTAATAACTCGCTTTTCTGACTATATTATCGCTTCTTTGTGCTTTCCTTAACAAAGCAGTGTAATAATGCATAATTATTTATTATTTTAGAGAAAAATAAAGCAAAATAAGAAAATTATAAGCAAAAAACCTTTAATCTTATGAAACCTTAGTGTGTCAAATAATTACACGAAGAATATCCCGTGGGAAAAAAAGAGGGAAAATGACACAGGTATTAGGAAACACTCACTAACATGTGAAGCTATTGAACAGAAACATGAACTGAAGAGTCAACTACGTATTTCTGCGTTTAATATGCAATTCACACTTCATGCACAGTTCCAATATGCAAAATCAGTCAATATCTTCAGTTGAAATTACTAATATAGGGAGAAAATGACTATTTAAAACTTCAGGTGTGAACGTGCGCTTGGAGCGCTATATGAGCATTATTACAACATATTCTTTTATGAATTGTCTCGGTGGTTAAGCGTGTTTAGTAGTGTTCTTGAAAGTCTAGCATCGGAGGGCGGCAGTTCGAATCTGCCTCCTGGCAGTTTTGATTTTTTTCAACGTATGGAAACATTTCTTTAAATATAAAGTTCTGCTTTGAAGTGCTTGAAAAAAAAATCAGATGAACTATCACGTTTCAAAGCCTGTTACATTTGTTCACCCTGTCATCATTTTATACGAAGACGCTAAAATGAGGAACGTTAACATTGTTATAATGGGAACAACTTTCTGATTTGAATACCAACCTTAAATCACACGTCCAAAATGAAAATTATTCATGTTCTGATACCTATTGTAATATACAGGTGTGTATATATAGAGAAAGAAAGAGAGAGAGAGAGAAAGTATGTGAGAGAGATAGAAAACAATATATGCTATAATTTTAATTACAACGTAAAAAGTTATTGCAATTCATAATCTGGATTTTTACAAAGCGATTTGAACGCTTGAAGCGACTTAATATTCATAAAGCATCTTTTTCTTGAAGTGTCACAAATTGTCCGATGCTTTGTAATATGTGCCAAAGAAATAAATGCATGTTTTTAACAGGATAGTATCGTCTACCTTTTGCTTCAATTGATGGTATAAAATAATGTTGAGTTGATTTTAACATCCCTTTCAGCATCGAGGCTATATGAGACGTTTACCTACTGATTAGCGTGAAATCCGAACCACATGAGCTCACACCGGGAATCGAACCGGGTCTCTTACGTCAAAGGTGCATATGCTAACCGCTTAGCTACGAAGGAACTCGGTATGAAACTAGAATAGCACACATTACCCCATATTATTTCACCGAAAGATTTCTGTTTTATGATCAGTTAAAATAGTATTTCTGGACACCGTAGCGAAAAATGTATTTGCTTTTTCAAGTAGTGTACGAAAAATACAAAGAATAAACATAGTAGGAACGAAACCAAGAAATGAATTCAAAGTAAAGTGCTTTGCCTCTCTCGAATAAATCACTCAATGTATTACAAGTGCATATCTCGTGCATTTCCAGTAGAATTATTAAAACGCGCTGGCTTTATAACTTGGCTGTGTGGTCTAGTGGCTAGCATGTGTGTCTGTGGTGTAAAGGGTATCGGGTTTGATTCTCGGTGGGAGAACTTTTGGAATTTTAAATATTCTCGACGTGTGTGTGTTTGTGTCCCTATCATTCAAGGTTACTGTAAAACGTGTATAACCGAGTAGGAAATATACAGAAAGTACTGATAAGGGGAAAGTAGACTTTGGTAAGTGAACTTCGGGGCCGCCTTTCGCGACGTAAATTAAGAAGAAAATAAGTGGGTTTAGCGAGGCGCTTGAAATTACAGTAATAATTGACGGTTCGGTTCCCAGTCCGGTTTTCTTTCAATATAAGGATATTTTATTTTTTCTAAATACAACGTTACATTTTTAACATTTGAATTGGTTATAAAAACAAAATCAGATAAACTGTCAGCTTTCAAACCTCTGTCACTTTTATTCATCATCTGTTTGTATACGAAGATGGCGCTATGGAAATGCTAGCACTACCAAAGTTCAAATAGATTTCTAAGTTAATATCAAATTGAAAACACACGCCCAAAAATGAGAATATATGTTTCTGCTTTATATGTATAGTTCAATTATACCAAACAAAATCCGCTATCCCCATTCCCTTTGGCGGTAGGGGTAACTTTAAAATTTTAAAGTGGGACCCCCATTTCTTATTGGACATTTCGATTCTCCAGAAAAAAGTGACTGATTTCACCCAGAATTGAAAACAATTCCTTCACGGATGGCACTTTAATCGATACGGGAAAAGGAGGGGTAGCAAAACGTTATGAAAATGTTTTTTGTCAGATCCGTGCTCTGTGGTCATACAGTTAGCATACTGGACTGCACAGCCAGAGATCCTGATTTCAATTCCTAGGGGAACACCAAATGAGTACATAACAAGTAGTGACTATTTTCATGAATATATGCATCATATAAAAATCGCTTAAAGTTTGATACTAAGATATTATTATTATTATTATTATTATTATTATTATTATTATTATTATTATTATTATTATTATTATTATTATTATTATTATTATTATTATTATGTTACATATTACTTCAGCTTATAATTAGGAAGACCTAGGCGCAGATGGGAGGACAATATTAAGATGGATCTCGCTGAAATAGGAATACAAAGTAGAAACTGGATCTAGTTAGCTAAGGATAGAAGTCAGTGGAGAGCTTTTGTGAATGCGGCATTGAACCTCCGGGTTCCATAGGCCATAGAATTAATTAGTTAGTTAGGAGGGTAAGTGTGCCTAAAGTCAGCCGTCTCCAGTAGTCAGCCATTTTTCAGTAAAAAGCATATTAAATAAACATACAGTAGCTTGTTATCAAACAAATAATCAACTACAACTTAAATCAGAGCTCCAGTATTCAACCTCATTTGTTCTGGCCTGGTGTGACTCCTCGTGGCAGAAAAGAAAGATTATCATTTGAGGTCTGCTGATGCAAGTGAGCAAAGTGCGCATTTTGTTAATAAAACAATAAGGAAGAAGCTTTACTTCAAAGTTAAGTTAAAATTATATTATTGTAAAATAGTACGAGTTATTGCTTTCTTCTATGCATGAATGTATCGTAGCTTATCAAAAATTCGTGGTTTATGATACAAAACAAGATATTGCGTAGAAATAAGGGGGGCTGACTACTGGAAATGACTCTTCACTTCAATTTCCAATGGTCAGCCCCCCATTACTTTCAACGGACGACTACTGGATACATATACTCCAGTAGTCATCCACTTATCATTCATTCAATTTAAATGACACATGACATACAACTAAGACACTTAACTAATACGTAGAAGACTTTTCTAACGATTTAATGAAAAAGTAACTGTTATGATGTCACTAATTGCATCATACAAGTATAATACAGTTATAAAGTACGGGAAAAAATTAAACGATCGAAAATGCCATTAAAACTTATGACGATGTTGGTCGTTTATTTTTGTCCCGTACTTTAATATCAGTCTGGTATTGTAACCATTTCAATTCTTGTATTTTTCTAGAACTGAGGGAAAAAAGGTTAAGGATTTATGGCTGGTCTGAATTATTTCTCTAAAATTTAAAAAGGACAGGTAATGAGTATTTATTTTACCCTAAGCATACGCCCTACATAAGCTTTGGGGGCCCGGGCCCCCCGGCCCTAGCAGGATCGACGCCCTTGACCCTGATCATAGCTTAGTCTTTTAATCTAAGGTAGCTATGAGGAAGTAAGGGTTATCCATATCTAATTGATTTATTTTTTTAAATTACTCCGCACAATGTCGCGTTTCTGCACGTTTTTAATTCCAAGGCTGCAATTGCTCTTCAACTATTATTATTATTATTATTATTATTATTATTATTATTATTATTATTATTATTATTATTATTATTATTATTATTATTATTATTATTATTATTATTATTATCTGTTCTTATCTGCTCTGTTCCTAGAGTTGCCTGATTGCCGAAACAATACAGAATAATCATAAATATTTACATTCTAACTCACTATGAGCGTGAGGAAAATATGTCTAACAGTTTAAGAACGCGTGATTTAGCGTTTCTTTCAACCAGTCCAAAGACATCTACTGGAATAGACTCAGTGTCAGATGTTTTTGCAATCAGGTGCGTTGAGCATACTCTATCCAAAGAGTCTTCTTATTCTACACTAATAAACACATATAAGGCTATTGTTCTGTCCGAAGAGGATCGATCTGCTATCAGTAGATACTTGCTAGTGAAATGCTCGATATCTTAGTCCTGGAACATACCAAATTTTAGCAATTGGCCGTCTAGAGCCTACAAATATATCTTCGATATCAGAAATAGACGTTACGTCTGACTCAAACCAGGAAAACAACATATCCGTTATGGCATCTTGTACTGAAGCGACGCAAGGTGAAAGGTCTGCTTCTGTTTCTACAGTCAGTAGAGCCAGAAATAACTCCATATGATCTCAGAAGAAATTCAAAGAAAACCTTCGTAAAATACTTCCATATCATCTGGCTTTGATTAGCATCTTTTCTGGCTAGCTCCAATCAAAAACAAAACTACCAAACATGTGCCCAGAGAAAAAGTTCAAAGTGCAGTATCCTCCCAAGCATGGAGAAATTATCAGATGGTAAAGAATGAAAAGAAAAGAAAACTAGAAGAGGAACGTCTAAAATGAAAAAGGGAGAGAATACAAAAGAAAGGAAAAATTTTAAGTCAAACAAAAAGAAAAGGACTGTCAAGCCAAGTAGCACTAGTAGTTAAAAAGACGAGACGCAAGAAGTTGTTGAAATGTCGTCTAAGGCCTGAAGAAGAATTCATAAGTGATATTGAGAACGATAAACTTAAATATATTGGGTGTCACTTTTGTGATCACTGGTACCACTTAAACTGCACGTGCCTCAGTGTATTATCGTACGAGGAACCTGCTAAACAAGTGCTTATGTGTCCTGAATGTGCTTAATGAACTTCATATTAAAGGGTTAATGTCATAGCTAAATATAAATATCAATGTAAATATAAATGTAAATATAAATAGGCCTATATATTAGTTTTAAATAGGCTAGTCTAGGCCGAGGCACATTTTTCTTAGTTTATGGTAAATATCATACAAGAAGTCTTTTTTCCTGTATCGCAATATATTTTCCACCAGGCCTGCTTCTAGCCACAGAGGTTTAGGGGGGGCATAGATATGGTAGGGGGGGCAAGTCATTAAAAATCTCTTACACATATCTAAATTGTGTTTTTTGTGTTGAGGTCTGGAGGGGCCACGAAAAGTTTAGGAGGGCCAGGCCCCCTAGCTCCCTCTAGTTGCGGGCCTGTTTTCCACGTAGTTTTTCTTTGTAGGAACTCTGAGTGCAATATATTTGTCCCTTAATTTGCTACTGAGGAATTGATCTCTAAAATTCCATTAAAAAAGTCAATTCTATAGTGTGGCTGAGTACTGGTTAAAGTAATGGCTGACCTTTGGTTTTCATAGGCCGACTACTGTTTTTTTCAGGGTTTCTGTTGTTTTCTTTTTCCTGTGTAATTATGTATAAAAGATTTCCTATGCGAGCTACACAAACGTAAAATTTAAACACTGTTCTTTCTAATGACATATGCAGTAAAAGTTATTAGTAAAAATGATTATTTTATACTTTTAGTTGAAAATCTCCTTAAATGGTCGACTACTGGCACATTTACCCTATTACTTGAGATGCAAACTATAGGTGCAATTTTTTGAAGGAATGTTGCCTAACTGGAAAGTAGAACTTTACATATTGTTTTCTCTGTGAAACATATGCTTGTTTAGCTTTATTTGAAAGTGTTAATTTTGCCAAAAATATTGAACGTTGGAAAACCGCAATAGCATTTCCTTATAGGGGCCAAAAAAAAAAAAAAGAGCTGATATTTCTAAAGGAGGCAATCGTAACAAAAACGGATAGGAGATAAAGATAAATCGAAAATGTTATGTTGAAAACATTTTCATTGATTTTGTCTTCTGCCTCAGGCACTGACAAGGTCAGACAAATATTGTCTATTACGTTTAAAATTGCCTAAAGGAAAGTTGAACAGAATACCACAGATCTTATCACTCAGTAATCAGTTGTGAAGTGCTCCCTTGTAGTCAAACAACATATATCGAAATAACGTGTTTTCTGCCTCTTAGCAAATAAAAACTACGATCTTACTAGCTCTTGGAGTAACCAACTGCGCATGTCGTTTAATAGCTTCAACTAAAAGGGGTGCTCATTCAACGTGCAACTCGTGAGAAGGGTAGAAGTCAGAAATGGCTGAGAATAGAAAAGAGCGTGTTCTTGCTTTAGTGCAAGAAGGTTATTGTGCTGCACAAGCCGCTGAAAGGTGTGGAGTTTTACCAAGAACAGCACAGAAGTGGATAAAGCGTTTTCGAGAGACTGGAGAAACTATGCGGCGCCGAGGTAGTGGTAGGCGTCGTGTGACAACACCTGAGCAGGATGCCCAGCTTGTTGCTGCTGCGCGACTTAATCCCAACATGACCGCCAGACAACTTCGGCACGCATCAGTTTTTCCAGGCTCTCGAGATACTGTTGTACGGCGTCTTAGGGAAGCTAATCTTCACGCCCGTCGTGCTGCGGTGAAAGAATTCCTCTCGGAAGAGCATATAAGACGACGGCTTCAGTTTGCGGAAGAAAATGTGAACCGTGATTGGAGACATGTTGTCTTCACAGACGAATGCACATTTTCTTCCTCAAATAATGGCCCAGTAGTCGTGTATCGTCCGAGAGGCTCCAGGCATGATCCCAGATACGTTTTCCACAAACGTCACTGTGGACGCGTATCTGTATCTGCTTGGGGTTTCATGACATCACAGTGTCTTGGAGTACTCCATAGGGTAGAGGGGCGTCTTACAGGTGAGCAATATTTACATATCCTTCGGGATGTTATGTTGCCATCTGTGCGTTTTATCTACCCCGATGGAGTAATCCAGTTTCAGCACGACAGGTCTCCGGTTCATATGTGTCAATTAGTTCAGAATTGGCTCTCGCAGCAGGCTGATTTAGAGGTCCTAGATTGGCCACTGCGTGGAGCCGATATGAATATAATTGAGACAGTATGGGCAGAGGTCAAAAGGGTGATGAAGGAGAACTGGCCTAACCCGCCTCCATCCACAAAAAATCAACTATGGGAAATCGTTGAAAACAGCTGGGAGGAAGTCTCCCGTAGTGAGCGCTTTCTCCGCAGACTTACCGAAAGCATGCCCAGAAGGCTCCAGGCAGTCATCGATGTAGAAGGTCATTGGACCTCCTATTAGACACTTATATATAAACAACCCTTTTCAGGGCTACGTATTCCCTTCCATTCTTTTTTTTTGAATGCCAATGAAAATGTATCTACGTCACTTTCACCGTTAAACAATGAAAATGAAAAAAAAACATAATAGCAGTGGACAAGACTCGATCGTGCGAACTTGTGTATTGTAATCTCTCACTTATCCCATGAGCTACGAAGTAACACGTAGATTTTTTGAAAAAGATATTAGTAGTTCATAACAACACACTCCTTTTTTATGTAATTCATGTGCCCCTTGCTGCTATCGATGGCGTGAAAACAAAATGCTACACATTACCCCATATCATTTCACCAGTAGATTGCTGTTTTCTGATTAGTTAAAACAGGATTCCTGGATATCTAAGCGAAAAATGTATTTCTTTTTCATGTATTCTACGAAAAACCTAAAGAGTAAACAAAATCGAGACAAGCAACTTTCTCGAACAAACCACTCAATGTATCAGTGTCATTGCAAACAACGTCTCGCTGATGTAATGAATAACAACATGTAGTAAAGATCATGTGGTCTTCAGATCAAATATAGCTTGTCATATGGTTTTGTTTTCTTCAGCACAATATAATTTTTTAAAAAATTATCCAGTCATGTGAGAAAAACAAATTTTGCAGAAATATAACATTTCGTTTTGAGAGGCGTATTAGCACGAAGAAATAGTTTTATTTCTTGCAATCCAAACCCAGAAGAATGAGCTAATGAATAGCGTTTATGGGTCTTTCAATAAGCACCATCCAGTGTGTTGTCGTCGGCAACGTTACGTTTTTCCTTTTCTTTTTTTCTCGTTTTCGCGCATCACATTCTGTTTTTCAATGACTTATAATGCTAAATTTTAATCCGCTGTTAATTCGTTCGTCGTTTTCACTTCCACCTACAATATTAGATTTAGGCATAGCTGACTATCCTCTAATTTGTATCGAAGTTTTGTCAAGTTTCTAGTGAACGTCAGCTAACCATTTTCTTCCAAGTACTAAATGTATTGAAATATTTATTTCAAACGGCTGATTTGATTTCCCGTGATGATCGGACAGACAAACACGACGTCACTTTTACATATTGACCGCCTTATTTGGAACTTGCCCCATTTCCCCCTCAAAAGTGGATTTTTAAGGACAACGGAAGATGGGCTCACATATTTTAAAATAAGGTGTTTATATCCATCTGTTCCTCTTACGACATATGTGTTAATGAATCCGACTGGACCAAATGCTAAATACCGTATATTTAAAAGATAATTTCAAGTGCTTCATCCGTTTTGCTGTGAAGACAAGACACAATCTCGATGTCATCATTCTTAAATATTGAGCAAAAACGATACAAATTGCCCCTCTTCTCCATTTAGTACCGAAATTTCTAAACACGGTCGGACACGTGCACACTCGTTTTAAATAAGGAATTTATGTATCATATTTCATCTCACAAACGTGAGAGATTCTATTTTTGGCATACATTTTAACCCCCTTTTTTCTGTTTGGATACGCATTTCAATAAAAATGGCGTGACAACAACCCAGTCCGAGGTAGGTGTTAACTATGTTAATAAAATTCATTTCAAAAGGTTCAGCCATTTTTCGTTATGATAAACAACGTGTTTTTAATTTATATACTATGCAAATATAGGTTAATAGTATTGTTCTGTCTTGTTATTTATTTATTTAAGTTATTTATTGATATAAAATTGAGGTGTTACGTTTAATGTTTAACAATACCTAGCATTAACATGTTATCAACCGTGAAGTAGCGAATTTTGTGTCTAATATTTATATTATATTCAATTTAATGTGTCACGCTAGTAGCAAATTAAGCATAAATGCGAAAACATTGTTCACTTTCAGTTCTCAAGAGAATTTCTTTCCTGTCTTTCTATTATTTTGTCAATAGCTTACAAAACACTGGCATCAGACTTTTGCAATTATATTTTTTAACGTTTTTCCCATAAACTCCCCTGAAAATTTAACCTGAATCGACCCTTACCGGGAATCGAACCCGAGACTACAAGAACTAAAAACACTCGCGCTAGCTACTAGACTTTTATTTTTTTCCACGTTAATTAGTAAGCCCACGTTTCATATAGCCTCGCTGTTGAAAGTGTTACGTGAATATAGACTAGACCAAAATTAATTGTTGGTGTCCATTTCAGGATCACTCAGTATTATGTTTTTAAGTGTTAGTGTGTTACAAAATCCAACACTTTTCAGTGCCTTATTAAACAACTTATTTTTTTAAAAAAAAAAGTCTTGAATGTGTATTCACGGATACAATAAGAATAAAAATCACTATTAGAAACAAACATTTGCAGTAAAAGGAAAAGCAGAAACTATTTGTGTAATAAAAATGTATATCTTTGTCAAAATATTTGTGACTTGGTGTAATCTATATTCACGTAACATTCCTCCACTAAAAACATGCTACCGAGTGATCCTGAAATGAACACCAGTAAAAAATTTTGGTCTAGTCTATATTCACATAACAAAAGGAACAAGAAACTAAAAATCAACTCAACACTACTTTTATACCACCAATAGCAGCAAGGGGCAGACGATACTATCCCGACAAAATGCATTTATTCCTTTGACCCGCATTGCAAAGCATCGGACAATTTGCAACATCAATTACAAAAGCTTGAAGAGAAAGAATCTTTATGGACAATAAGTTTCTTACATACAATATTCAATTATAAAATGCCTACTACTTATCTTTCTTATTTAATTTATGGGGCGCGATGGTTCACTGGTAGAGCGCTTACCTTTGGTGCATGCGGTCTCTGGTTTTATTCCGTTCAAGTAAGCTTGTGGTGGACAACATTATGTCCGTGACTTTTCTCAAAGCATTTCCTTTTCCTTCCACTTTCTCATTCCACCAATTCTTATATCATTTTTCTTACTTTAATTATCTTCTCCCTTAGCCTAAAATAGCAGGATTCTAGAACACTGGTCCGTATACCAATTGAGTGGTGATGAAGAAAGCAATCAACCTGGTTAACCTGCCTTCACTCGCTATCGCTTGCTCGACATTACTATATGAATTGTGTATTGAGATTTGATAAAGAAAAGAACCAAACTGGTTACTAATCGAAATTCTCCTCTATGTGAGGACCAGCAATCTAGAACATTCCCGCCTAAAGGGCGTAATAGTGGGATGTTAAATATTTCATTTCATTTTCTAATTTAATTTAGCTCTTCCACATAATATTTTATCTGAAATAATAATAAGATATTATCAAGTGCTCGCAAAGCTGGGAGCGATCTCGGAATCTACCGTAATGTGCGGTAATCTTATTAAATATGTTTCACTACTAGATCAGTTGTTGAATGTTTCATAATGCTATACTAAATTCCTAAACATTCAAGCGAAATAAGTAAAATTGATGAGATTGACAATTTAAACCGCACAGTATTGCACAGCTGGCGGTGTAAATATTTACTCCATTACGCAAACTCTGTTTCAAATACAACCATTATTATACAGTTCATTTTCATAAACTTGTTCTTATAGCAACTATATCATTTCCTATTTAAATTAAATTTATAGATAATTTTGTGTTACATATCAGCTGATACTCATGCAATAAACTATACAATAAGTTAACATTCGATGTAAATAAATAAGAAATGTATAATGTTACAGATTCTGGAATTGCAATTTAATTCAATTTTAAACTGTATACATTTTCTATATGATTGTTTCATTTACTTTATAAAAATCCAGATTATGATTTACATTAACTGTTTTAATTAAAAATACAAGCCTATACAGGGTGCGGGGAAAGTCCCGGAACGGTCCAATATCTCGCGAAATATACAGATCAGCAAAACAAAAATAACACATGTTAAACAGTTTTAAAAAATCTATCCAATGATACCAAACGCAACCCTCCATTCCCACACGGGGGTTAACTTTAAAATTTTAAATGGAAATCCCCATATTTTGTTGCACATTTGGATTCTTCAGAATAAGTAACAGTGATTTGACCCAAAATTGAAAACAGTGCCTTCACGGATAGCACTTGAATCGACACATAAAAAATGGAGGCGGCAAATCTTTATGAAAATGTGGCCTCTCAGTGTCGAGCTCTGGGCCATGCGGTTAGCGTACGGGACTGCGGCATGAAAGGTCATGAGTTCGATTTCCACGCAGAGTAAAATTTTCATGTGATCTTTTTACCCACATAACGAATTCATACATTTTAATTTCCATAAAATAATGCATTTGTCCATATTTATTAATTTGCAAGAAAATACAAATGGTGACAAAAATGGCTTATTTTTGTTGTAAATAACCCTACTACTAAGAACTACTTCATAAAGCTACTTTGCAAAACAATTATCGATATTGTATTCCATGTAACTTCATCTTCGCACACACTGTTTTCAATTTTTGATCAAATCACTATCACTTTTTCTGGAGAATCCACATATGAAATAAGAAATAGGGGTTCCCATTTAAAATTTTAAAGTTATCCCCCGTAGTCCCCAAGGAGGTAGGGATAGGTGATTGTGTTTTCTATCATTGGATAGCTTCTTTAAAACTATTTAACATGTGTTATTTTTGTTTTGGTGATATTTATACTTCGCGAGATATTGGACCGTTCCGGGAATTTTTCCGCACCCTGTATACAGTATTTTATCTCTCTTTCGCACTCTCACTCTCTATATTACCCACTCTATATTGCAATACTGAGTGTTGCAATAGGTATCAAGAACATGAATAATTTTCATTTTGGACGTAATTATGGTTTAAGGTTGGTATTCAGATCACAAATCTGTTCTCATTATAACGGATGTGGTATTAACGCTAATAAGGATCGTTAACGTTCCACATTTTAGTGTCTTCGTATATAGCCTAATTGATGAACATAGTGAATAAATGTGACTGAGCTTTGAAAAGTGATTGTTCATCTGGTCTTGTGTTTTTAAGCACTTCAAACTAGACATTTTAAAAAATATTTCACTATATTGAAAAAAAAAGCGTTCCGCACTCAGGCTCGAACTGCCACCCTTCGGTTCTAGAATTTCAACAGCATTGCTAAACCCGCTTGGCCACGAAGGCATATTACGAAATAACGCGTTCTGATATTAGAAATAGACTCGCTCCAAGCGCAGGTTTACACTTGGAGTTTTAAATAGCCATTTTCTGTTTTTTTCAGTAATTTCAACTGAAGATAATGATTGATTTCCCATATTGGAATTTCACGTGAAGTGTGAATTGTATGTTCATCTCAAAAATACATTATTTTCTGTTCCTTCAATTTTACGTATTTGTGAGTGCTCCTAATACCTGTGCACTGTATGGAGTGAATTTCCCTCGGGATATTCTTCGCGTAATTATCTGACAGACTAAAGTTTCATAACAATCACAGTTTTTTGCTTATAATTTTCTTATTTTGCTTTATTTTTTCACAAAAATCATAAATAATTATTCATTACTACACTGCTTTGTTAAGGAAAGCACAAAGAAGCGATAATATATTAAGAAAACTGAGTTATTAATGAAAATGTGGAAGTTACAGTATATGCGAACTTTTTTTTGCGGATGACGATACCTCTTTTCTAGTTCTCGCAGGCAACAACAATAGCAGAAGCCTTTATTACAGTGAAAAAATGTTAATGCAATTCTCCTTGGAGAATGCAGGGGCCCCGGTGGCTCAGTGGTAGCCCTCCCCGCTGGTCTAGTGGGTAGCACGTGTGCCTTTGGTGCACGGGGTCCCGGGTTCGATTCCCGGTGGGAGAGCCTTTGTGATTTTAACTGTCCTCGATGTTTCTGTGTTCGTGTCCCTGTCGTTCTAGGTAATTGGAAAGAAGTCAATTTAACAAGTAAAGCAAGAAAAATTAAGTAATAAGTAAAAAAAAAAAAAAAAAAGAGAGAAAAGTGGTAGAGCGTTCATCTCTGGTGCTAGGGGTCTCGGGTTCAAACCCTGCTCCCGCCAAGTAAACTTTGTGGTGGACAAACACCGTGTGCGTGGGTTTTCTCGGGGTTCTCCCATTTCCTCCCACTTTCTTCATTCCACCATTTCATTCATTACTCATCATCACCGTCTCCTTTAGCCTCACCGGCATAACTGTGGGACGTGAAACTCAAAAATTTCATTTCATTTTTTTCTCCTTGGAGAATTAGTTGCAGAAGTCTTTGGAGTGTGTAGCAGGTGGGATAACTTTCCACGTACTTGCTCAGCAAAAAGTTAAAAAAAAAAAAAAAAAAAAAAATCACCAGGCACATTCTTGTATTATTATGCAGAATGTCCTTTCCTGGATAAGTTAGGTCAGTTTTTGTTCACTTTTCTATGTAATTTCTGTATCCAGTCACAATGATACTCTATTATCACATTATTCCAAGAGGTAATAATTCCTTTGTGATCATTAAGAATTTATAATTTGCTTTATCTTTTGATTATGCTTGTTCAAAATGTCTTAGCCGGTACGAACGCTGAACTTCTCTCGTTTGACATGGTTTCAACTCTGGTTCAAACCGTCGCACATAGCAACAAATAACGAACGATTGACGTACTAAAGGAATCATAAGGAAAATTGCAACCATTCCAGTTGACACATTCTAACTCACCATTCTGCTGCTTAAAGACAGAACCTAAGAATGTTCTCGTTGTAATTGTAGCCAGCTGAAAGCAAGGGCGCCAATTTCTCTGTAAATTTGGGAGGGTATATATATATAGGGTATATATATATATATATATATATATATATATATATATATATATATATATATATATATATATATATATATATATATATATATATGAGAATTTTAAGACAAATTGCATTCAAATTATGCCAAATTTTGTATATTCATAAATACAATAGGCGGGCCCACATGAGCTTTGGGGAGCCCGGGCCCCCCAGGATCGGCGCCCTTGCCTGAAAGATGTGATTTCAAAACTTAATGTAGCATGCATTCCTGTATGTCACGTATGTATTCACCACAATTTGCACTAAAATTTATTTATTGCAACTCCAGATATTTGTATTTAAAATGTGTGTCCTATCATTATGGGACACCCTGTGTATGAAATTTTACATCTCAATTTGCTCGGACTACAATCTCGCATCTCATACTTGATCCTTTTGCTCCTTACTACTCTGTTTGTTCACTCGCATTTTATTTTTAGATCACTCTTTCTTTTGGTATTCACAAAGTGTTGACTTGTACGATGTTGATTTTGGGTTCTGATTTTGCGAGCTTTTTGTTAAAATATTTTAAAAAAAAATCTTTAGATCAATAGTAAAAATGTTATGGATCATCATTCCCTATTAATTACATTAGAACTTTAATATAATTTCAACATTTTGTTAATCACTTTTTCTTTTTTTCTCTGCTAGTTTTCAATTTTTAATAATGTTTTAAATTTTCAAACAGCGCCATTTTCAAATAAGATGGCATTTCAAAACAAAAGTTGTAGAAATCCTTACGAGGATTAAGAGAGACATTTTATTTTCTCTCTAGGATCAATATTGAGGAGTTGAATATCTGTGGGTTAGTTTCGGGAGATTACAAAATGACAAATTTCATCATTGAAGTCCTACCAGAAATGCCTGATAATCATGGGGTGTAGAAAGTGTTTCATTTGAATAACATAGGGATACAAAATTTCAGGTTTTTATTCCAATTCTAATTACCTAAAGCAGTGCTTCTCAAACTTGTCGTTACTGGGACCCACATTAAATAATAAAATGTATTTGTGGCCCACTTACTTTTATGCAAATTCATATTGACATTTTAGGAAATGGTGGTGTATTTTGAAAAGCGCTGGTTACGCTAGTTCGATTCCATGGCTGGGTAGCCAAACTTGAGGCGTGAAAAGATTTCCCTTAAAATCCTGGCTATGGGAACCGAACCTGAAAAGCGCTACCTTGCGTCTTATATTACCTTGAATTTTTGTATCCGTAGCTGACATTAAGGAAACGAAGGAAAAGAAAAGAAAGAAAAAAAAACATTGGGTCGCCGTTATTCCTTCTTACACTATAATTTATAGACCAGTAAACACAACGCTACTTACTCCAGATTCTTGTACACTACTTGCGTTGTCGATGCTAAGGAAAAGACGAGGAAAAGAAAAAAAAATCATTTAAGATAACACCATATATCTTGCATCTCTGTTTATTTAACTTTCCTTGTAATAAACGTATAACAAAAGACTCTCATTGACATTTATGATCGTGGATAGCTAGATTCAGGAAAAAAAATCTTTGTATTCCGTTTAAGTTTCTCAAACCTTTTAACGCCAACACAACTCAAAGGTAAATAACAATATAAATTAAGCCACACTGTACTAACAGTAAGAGAGTTGTTTACATTTCTAGACAATAGCACAAAGTCCTTGGTAGGCTACTTCACCAAAGGAAATTTACCAATTACATTACCACTCGTAACCATCTCCTTGCAGAGAGAGAGACCTACGGCTGCGTCGATTAACCTTCCCCCTTTTAGTACATAACTTCTCCACTTCACCCGCATCCAACTGCTAAGAGGGCATTTCCCTCGACATTTACTATTAGCAGCGGCGGTAATAACATTAAACTCTGTAGTACATTATGGGGAACACAAAACCAGCCAATGAAATTAGACTCGACTTCTGACACTCCCGCATTGAAGTACGAGTGGTATCGTACACCCACCGTCTTAATGTGCCTCACTGATCTAGTGAGCAACATCACAATCAAATGTAACAGGACAACTCGAGAATGCAAACTTGGGGTGCGGCGACTTAATGCTTAGATTGTAAATTATATAGATATACTTACGTATATAGTTATTGATGAACAATACGGAATGCCCGCTGCTGGACAGACGTAAACTAGCCATCGCTAATCAATCCTTAATTTATCAAATAGAATACCTGAGAGAATAAACAATACGGAATACCTGTTGCTAACATACATGTGCTAGATGGCAGCGAGTAATATATTATACATCTAGACAACTCTAAGAGATGATTTTATTCAGAGCAAGAGAGAAACGGCTTTGATATCAGACTACCCCGCTGGCGTATGATTCAACTTACTGGATAGAGACTCACTCTCGTTTACTCGGACATATTCCGGACAAAACTCATTTCGGACAATATTATGGACATTATAAACTGACTCGGATAATATATATATATATGTATACACCAAGAAAACTGAGAATTATTAAACGTATATTATTGTTTGTTCATAAGTAATCTGTAGTAAGATAATGAACACACGAAGACATTAATATGACGTTAGACGTTATATTTAAGACAATTTGGACAACTATAAACGGTGGACAATTTCTTCCGCAACTTCCCGGATGATACCAGTTTCTTCACAAGACGGAATAAAAAAGAAATAGACATATTTACCTAGTAGACAGTTACCAAAGCTCACCCGACCGTGGTTTCACTTTACGAATAGGGACACTGAGGAAACACTGTGAAACAGCACTCCAGGGTGGCGACCGGTCCTGACGACTCCTCCAACATCTCACCATGTGTACAGCCATAACCTCGGCGTGGATTGATCACACGACGACCCCTCCTTGGTTAACAGCAAAGCATACGTTCCACTGCTATCTCCACCAGGTAGACAAACAATCACTGCAAAGATGCTGCAATGTTCATCCTCACAACAGCGACCACAGTTAGACACATTAAATTCCGGAGAGGCAGGCTGAGCTGACAACAAGTAATATAGGACGAAGTCCCTTGCCAAGAAAACGTAGTGAGGGTGGACGGAAATTTACAACGTCAAGAGAAGGAAGCCATACATCAATCGAGTTCGGTCTCAGAGACAGCACAAAAGGGATTTCTGAACTTCAGCTTTCATCACATTAACAGTTAGGAAATATCTAACCAATCCCAGCCATATTCCAAAACGCACAGGTCGAATATTTGAGTAAGTTCTCTTGTGATTCTTGTTTCTACCCGCTGGCCTAGCATAACGTTCGACTAAACAGCTTCTTTAAATATTTATATTAAAGAACGGCCACTCACTGCATAATTCACTGTAAATTAATATCCGAAAATATGGACAATCGTGCTTTTCACCTCACCACGGCCATGTTCGCAGTTCGTAGTACAAAGAAAAGGTGAACCAGAGGGGGCTCTCCGCAGCCCTCTCACTTCCGGATTGGTCATTCCATACTACGCATCAGAGCGTAGAATGGAAATAACAGATTTTGTAATAAAACAAATATAACTAAAGGAGAATAAAAATTATATAAACGGGCATTTATATATGCAGATTCATAATAATCCTTCCGTTTTACATGAAACACAAAAATTTAAATTATTTCAAAACGATCCGAGCTACTCTCAAAAGCCGCTCAACGCAAACCATAGACGTACAAAGGAAAGTAGCATACTACATCTACATGCACTAGTCCAATTGTCGACCATCTTGAATCCTTCATGAGAGTCGAGAATTGAGAAAATAAAAAGAAATAATATTAGCTGAAAGCTGATTGAACATTTCCACAAATATTCTCTTTGAGAAAATGTAACGCTCAAAGAGGAACGTTACATCCACCCAGAGGACAAGAAAAAAAAACTCTCTCTTTTTTTTTACCCTATATATTATTAGTTAGAAGTTATTTATATGGATAATTTCGAAGAAGTTCATCTCTTCGTTCTTTGGAACAGTTGAATTTCTTCAAATTATGAAAATTCTGCGTTCCCACACTTTCCCCAGTGAGGGTATGCAAAATCACTGAGTTTTTCAGAACCCTTCTAGCCAAGAAAGGGCCCGAGATACATTTCATATATTTAGCAAATTTTCCTTTAATTGAAGAGGAAAGATGGTGAAGTTTAACCATTACTAGGTCTCCTTCTTCTAACTTAACCTCCCTTCCTGTTCGTTTTAAAGATTTCTTAGTTTTATTAGTAACTTTAGGATACAATGTAATATGACGATCTTGGGTAGGTGTCTTCTCTAGAACACCAGGCCAAGGAAAATTACTTTTAAATGCTTCAATAGCAGAATAAGATAAAAATAGCTCTGCAGGCGTACAATCAATACTACTACATAATGAATAATTTAGGAGTTCCTGACATCGCTTCAGTACAGTACTCCACTTAGAATGATTACTATGACACTCTAAACGAATAATTCGGTTGAGTTCTTTATGGCTCCTTTCTGCCAAACCATTCGAAGACGGGGAATAACTAGACGTTAATACGGATTTCATATTATGCTTTTTACAATAGTCCTGCCAGAGGCGCGAAATAAACTGTGAACCTTTATCCGAGACAATGGCATTAGGATAAGGGAACAAATAAAAATAATTCTTTTCCAACACTGAAATTATACCTTTAACATGAGCAGTCTTTAAAGGAAAGAAACAAACAAACCTAGAATAAACATCAATAATAGATAAAATATAATAATAACCATTACTAACTGGGAGCCTCCCAACGAGATCTACCGCTAGGCGGTCGTGAGGTCGACTAGCTTCTATATGAATTTCTTCTTTAAGTATTACCTGATTGGCGAACTTTGTCTCAGCACAATCAAGACAATCTCTAATATACTGTCGAATTGACAGTCTTTGTTTCTTCCAATAAAATAAAGAACGACATAAAGACATACATTTCCTAGCTCCAAAATGACCACGTGAATGGACTATTCCAATTATTTCTTTTACTAACTCTTGAGGAATAACCAAAAGCCATTGGTTCGAATTCCTATGCTTGAAATATAACAAACCTTGATAACAAGTGACATGTTCCGAGGAACTATCCAATAAAGACCTTAACTTAATACAGAAGTCGTCATACTTCGGCTTTTCCCTGACTTTCTCCAGGTTGAAAAGAGACGAATCTTGAACAGACAAGAAATTAACATGATACTCTTCTAACTTCGAAGGCACTTCCGGCGGATTTCTACTCAATGTATCCGCGACAAAATTTAGACTCCCTGGACAATGCTCGAAGACAAGGTCAAACCTTTGTAATTTAAGAAGCATACGAGTCGTCCTAGTATCTAAGTTCTTCATAGAAAAAGAATGAGTGACGGCAGCATTATCCGTATGGATATACGCAGTTCTTCCAAGAATATATTGTGAAAAACGTTCACACAAAAATAAAACAGAGAGCAATTCCAACTGAAAAGAAGACAATGAAAGTTCGTGAGGTTTAACTCTACGACTCGCGTAGGCGATGACATTTGGATGATCAGACCCATCAGGGTACTGTGCCAGGAAACCAGCCAAATTCTCAGAACAAGCATCCGAATGGATGTGAAATGGCAAATTGAAATCTGGTTGTCCCAACGCAGGTGGATTACTGACGATTTCCCGCAATTTATAAAAGAGATCCAAAACTTCAGGAGTGAGTTTGTACTTAACATCCTTCTTAATAAGATCATACAACGGAGAAGTAAGAGTCGAATAATTGGGAATGAACCGCTGTCGCCATCCCAATAATCCTAGAAACTGACGCATCTTTTTCTTGGTTTTCGGGATGGGATAGCAACGGATTGGCTCATTATGACGTGGGTCAACTTTAACAGTCTGACCGCTAATGATATGTCCCAAGAAGTTCACTTCCGTTAGAAGGAAACGACACTTCCGGAAATTCAGGGAAAAATTCCCACGTTCAAAAATTTCGAACACACGCTCCAGATGGGCGAAGTGTTCGTCTAGAGAAATGCTAGATATTAAAATATCGTCCAGAAACAAAGTGACAAAATCTTTAGTACTTTGATCGAAGTAACTATGCATAACGCTCTGGAAAATAGCGGGCGCACTCTTGATTCCTTGAGGTAAGACCATCATTACGTATTGTCGCCCTTTATAAACAAAACTCGTACAGGGGTATGACGAAGGATGAAGACCTACGCCATAGTATCCTGACGAACAGTCAAACTTCGAAAAGTATTGCGCTTTCGCTACACGGTTCAATATATCACCTATTGGTTCCACCTGAGCCTTAGGAGCTCGGACACGGTGGTTCAGTAGGCGAAAATCAATTACAGGTCTAACAGCACCAGACGCCTTGCGAACACAATGCATGGGGTTCCGGTACGGTGTGGTCTGTTCACGGGCTATGCCTAATTCAATCCATTTTTGTAATTCTGCCTCAAATTCCATTTCCATGGATTTTGGCACAGAATAACACGGTCCTACGACAGGTTCTTCGTCAGTTAATTCTATCTTGTACAAGGGCGTTCGTATCCTACGAGGATACTCGCAGAAAATATTACGATACCGGAGTAACAAATTATATAAACGTTGCTTAACGTTAGTATCTAAATCTTCTCGAGATGAGATATAATTCTGAATTTCAGTATCTGAAAGGTTAGATTCAGGAACTATATGCACATCTGACACAGAAAAGGTAACTGGATTTTCTACTGAAGGAGGAACCTCTAAAATGTTGACATCAGAACACAAAAGTTCGGAAGGAAGCGATTCCTGCTCATCGGACGGCCATTCAGTCCTCCCGATCTCAACCTTGTTCGAAGACAAAGCCACCATAAGAATACTAGGTTGATTAGTCAGAATTACGACATGACTACCAGCATTATCACGCAATCGGATTTCTTTCCTCTCCCTGTCGATAACAGCTTTGAATTTGTCTAAAAATGGACAACCCAAAATAAGATCTGTTCGAAGATATTTTATGACAAACAACGGAATATCAAATAAATGACCCTGAATATTTAAACTAAATATCTGGACACCTTGAACCGAAAACTTCTCTGTACCAGCAAAGGCACCTAACGACAAACCAGTATATGGTCGCAATTTAGCAGATGAAAATTTTAATTTTAACTGCTTCCAAATATTCCAGTCCAAAAGGCATAAATCTGATCCACAGTCAATAGTACAGGTTAATTGGACTCCGCCAATGGTTCCTTTGACAACGGGGGAAGAAGAAAAATAATAGTCGGGCTTTTCTTTTTCTTCATCCTCCTCAACTACAAAGTTTACGTTAAATGATATGACATTATTACTCTCGTTATTATTTACATCTCCAGATAATGACTCCACCAAGACATTATGAGTTTTGACATTAGTTTCTGAATCATTATCTACGGGGACCGGAGAAATACAGCAGTCGTTTCCCCCCGTGTTCGGAAAAGACTGCAACCTTAGTTTTCCGAAGTAGATGAAGGTTGATCTTCCCTTGGATTGGAAGATGCTTCATCTCGTCTCCTATCATTATTCTGATATCTTCCGTTACGTCCTCGATTTCTTCCACGATAACGGTTTCTACCATTTCCTCGATATCGATTATTATACTGATAATTATTACCATTATTGTTACTGTTATTGTTATTCCTATTTTCAGTCTGAGCATAGCTTAAAAATTCAGTTTGACAGCTACTGTCAACATGTTCTGAATTACGATTAATGATTTTAGCTTGCTTAACGAATACTTTCTTTGTCGGAGGCCTGACTTCATGCATGGAAGTATCCTCAATCCCAGATAATAACGCTACTTTACTCATTAATTCATCAACACTATTATACTGCTGAACGGACAACAAACGCATGTCCCTAGGCGGTAAACAATTCAAAATTAATTCCACAAGTTCCGAAGTACTCGGGGTTTCGCATATATTGTAGTAACTTTCAACTACAAACCAAACGTAATCTAACAATGAAGCAAATTTCGTCTTATCATAGCGCAAAGATTGCAACGACTTCTTCTGTGCACGCTCTATCTGAGGCGAACAATACTGATTCTTAAAAAGACGCACAAAATCTTGATAAGTTTTAATTTCAGGAGCTACTGAACTATACCAAGCAAACGCGGCTCGCACCATACAATGTTCTACGACCCGTAGTTTATCTCCATCAGTAAGTGAATACATACTTAAACATTTCTCAAGATCCCTCAAAAACTTCCTTGGGGCTCCAGGTTTGATATCCCCAGAATACGAAGGAAAAGATTGTAAATCTTTCTGCTTAATCGCAAAAGGCAATGAATGCGGTGCTATACCACTAAAGGTGGCAACACTGTTTCGCGGTACCGGATTATTCGGCACAATAGTAGTGTGAAAAGTACTAGAATCATAACTAGGCTTTAAATAGCTAGTATTAAACACTGGTGGGCTATTCCCAACATAAGAAGTGATCCCTCTCGACATTGACCATGTGACAGTGTCAGTAGTACGAGTACTATTACTTACATTATTGCTGTAATAAACAGAAGAATTAACATTTGGAAAAACATTTAAAGCACTAGCAATTACTTTGGTTTCGCTAGGACTAGCTAGAAACTCGTATTTAATATCTGGTTCTGATTGCATAAACACAGGTTTACTTAAATAACTAACAGAACTAGTAATAGACACATTACATTCAGCAGACGTACTAACAATAGTATTAACAGGCAAATTATCCCTTGACTCAGAAAACGACACTACAGAATTTTCACTAGTACAAGGACGTTTACAGGGAACACCTTCTTTACTCAGGCTCCCACACTCAACTGACATAAATTTAGGTTTCTGCAATTTATCCACTTTATTAGTTAGGGTTAACACTTCAGAGAAAAGCTTAGATTGACTATTATTGCACCCTTCTAGTTCAATTTTCACTTCCTCATTTTCATTTTCAAGTTTTTTTTATTTTATCAAAAACAACCTTTAATGTTTTATAATGAGATTCTGTTTCCTTTTCTATAGAATCAACACGAGATTCCACGGATTCAATACACAACTTATTATTATCAACTTCCGTTTTCACAGACTCAATACATGACTTATTATCTTCAATACACGACTTATTACTGTCAACTTCTACCTTAATGTTATCTAACTGCACTTGCAAATCCTTTTGGTTAACAGTTAGCGAACTACAAAGGTTTTCTACACTACCTATTCTTTCATCAATCTTATGCATAGTAGTGGAGAGGCTATGTACATTTTCAACAATGCATTCCTGAATTCTAGCATTGTTAGTTTCGTTACTTTCCTTTATACTTTCTATTTTACTATTAGTATTAGCATTACTTTCTTCTATCTTACTCAATACAAGAGCGAACATTTCAGCAAGTTCACTAACGTGCTCTGTCCCTTTTTCGCTACCTTGCGGGGACTTAGGCGAAGAAAAATGCTTGGGAGGTGATTCGTTCTCACGCTCCAACACTTCAGGAGAAACATGCACGTCGCATTTAGGACAAACCCAAACAAAAGAATCTGAGCTAACAGCTTCAAAAACACTAGAAGTATCTTTTAACTTAACACAAACAAAATGTGACCATTCGTGACACCTGTCACAAGATATAGCACGTTTCTTATCAGAATCAATTTGTTCCGCGGCAGCAAGAGGTTCACTACAACAAACACAAATAATATCATCTCCATTAGGAGGAAGATTCCTCGACTCAGCCGACATTCTTACTTACTGACTTATAAGTCTAATTAAACATAAACATATGTGAGCTCTATCCAGTATATCTCATCAACACCAACGCGACAGTCCGTATCACTCGTTTCTTCCCGCATGACACGACAAAAATAGTGTAGCATTTTAGACAATAAAATAATCCTACAGCTGGGTTCGCCAAACTTGAAAAGCGCTGGTTACGCTAGTTCGATTCCATGGCTGGGTAGCCAAACTTGAGGCGTGACAAGATTTCCCTTAAAATCCTGGCTATGGGAACCGAACCTGAAAAGCGCTACCTTGCGTCTTATATTACCTTGAATTTTTGTATCCGTAGCTGACATTAAGGAAACGAAGGAAAAGAAAAGAAAGAAAAAAAAACATTGGGTCGCCGTTATTCCTTCTTACACTATAATTTATAGACCAGTAAACACAACGCTACTTACTCCAGATTCTTGTACACTACTTGCGTTGTCGATGCTAAGGAAAAGACGAGGAAAAGAAAAAAAAATCATTTAAGATAACACCATATATCTTGCATCTCTGTTTATTTAACTTTCCTTGTAATAAACGTATAACAAAAGACTCTCATTGACATTTATGATCGTGGATAGCTAGATTCAGGAAAAAAAAATCTTTGTATTCCGTTTAAGTTTCTCAAACCTTTTAACGCCAACACAACTCAAAGGTAAATAACAATATAAATTAAGCCACACTGTACTAACAGTAAGAGAGTTGTTTACATTTCTAGACAATAGCACAAAGTCCTTGGTAGGCTACTTCACCAAAGGAAATTTACCAATTACATTACCACTCGTAACCATCTCCTTGCAGAGAGAGAGACCTACGGCTGCGTCGATTAACCTTCCCCCTTTTAGTACATAACTTCTCCACTTCACCCGCATCCAACTGCTAAGAGGGCATTTCCCTCGACATTTACTATTAGCAGCGGCGGTAATAACATTAAACTCTGTAGTACATTATGGGGAACACAAAACCAGCCAATGAAATTAGACTCGACTTCTGACACTCCCGCATTGAAGTACGAGTGGTATCGTACACCCACCGTCTTAATGTGCCTCACTGATCTAGTGAGCAACATCACAATCAAATGTAACAGGACAACTCGAGAATGCAAACTTGGGGTGCGGCGACTTAATGCTTAGATTGTAAATTATATAGATATACTTACGTATATAGTTATTGATGAACAATACGGAATGCCCGCTGCTGGACAGACGTAAACTAGCCATCGCTAATCAATCCTTAATTTATCAAATAGAATACCTGAGAGAATAAACAATACGGAATACCTGTTGCTAACATACATGTGCTAGATGGCAGCGAGTAATATATTATACATCTAGACAACTCTAAGAGATGATTTTATTCAGAGCAAGAGAGAAACGGCTTTGATATCAGACTACCCCGCTGGCGTATGATTCAACTTACTGGATAGAGACTCACTCTCGTTTACTCGGACATATTCCGGACAAAACTCATTTCGGACAATATTATGGACATTATAAACTGACTCGGATAATATATATATATGTATACACCAAGAAAACTGAGAATTATTAAACGTATATTATTGTTTGTTCATAAGTAATCTGTAGTAAGATAATGAACACACGAAGACATTAATATGACGTTAGACGTTATATTTAAGACAATTTGGACAACTATAAACGGTGGACAATTTCTTCCGCAACTTCCCGGATGATACCAGTTTCTTCACAAGACGGAATAAAAAAGAAATAGACATATTTACCTAGTAGACAGTTACCAAAGCTCACCCGACCGTGGTTTCACTTTACGAATAGGGACACTGAGGAAACACTGTGAAACAGCACTCCAGGGTGGCGACCGGTCCTGACGACTCCTCCAACATCTCACCATGTGTACAGCCATAACCTCGGCGTGGATTGATCACACGACGACCCCTCCTTGGTTAACAGCAAAGCATACGTTCCACTGCTATCTCCACCAGGTAGACAAACAATCACTGCAAAGATGCTGCAATGTTCATCCTCACAACAGCGACCACAGTTAGACACATTAAATTCCGGAGAGGCAGGCTGAGCTGACAACAAGTAATATAGGACGAAGTCCCTTGCCAAGAAAACGTAGTGAGGGTGGACGGAAATTTACAACGTCAAGAGAAGGAAGCCATACATCAATCGAGTTCGGTCTCAGAGACAGCACAAAAGGGATTTCTGAACTTCAGCTTTCATCACATTAACAGTTAGGAAATATCTAACCAATCCCAGCCATATTCCAAAACGCACAGGTCGAATATTTGAGTAAGTTCTCTTGTGATTCTTGTTTCTACCCGCTGGCCTAGCATAACGTTCGACTAAACAGCTTCTTTAAATATTTATATTAAAGAACGGCCACTCACTGCATAATTCATTGTAAATTAATATCCGAAAATATGGACAATCGTGCTTTTCACCTCACCACGGCCATGTTCGCAGTTCGTAGTACAAAGAAAAGGTGAACCAGAGGGGGCTCTCCGCAGCCCTCTCACTTCCGGATTGGTCATTCCATACTACGCATCAGAGCGTAGAATGGATATAACAGATTTTATAATAAAACAAATATAACTAAAGGAGAATAAAAATTATATAAACGGGCATTTATATATGCAGATTCATAATAATCCTTCCGTTTTACATGAAACACAAAAATTTAAATTATTTCAAAACGATCCGAGCTACTCTCAAAAGCCGCTCAACGCAAACCATAGACGTACAAAGGAAAGTAGCATACTACATCTACATGCACTAGTCCAATTGTCGACCATCTTGAATCCTTCATGAGAGTCGAGAATTGAGAAAATAAAAAGAAATAATATTAGCTGAAAGCTGATTGAACATTTCCACAAATATTCTCTTTGAGAAAATGTAACGCTCAAAGAGGAACGTTACAATTTCAAAGCAGTTAAATTTTGTAAATGATATCTCTAATTCCACTTCGTTCAATAACAGTCCGTAAGAGTGATTAACATGAAATTTATTTAGGGATGTTGTGAACACCCCGAGCGACCACGAATGTTACAAAGTAGAGATCGATGTTTAAATTTTAATCAATCAAAATTTAGTTGGTTTCTTTTTTATGTCTATTGTAAATATCTCACTTTCAAACTAAATTGTAATGTAAATTTATGAATGTAGTGGTCCAGTCGTTTAGAGCAGTGCTATTTAACCTTTTTTCTTCTCGCGTAGCCGTAGACACAATTAGCCATTTAAGGGTCTTCACTACAGCGAAATTAAACTACCGCTAATTTTAGAGTTTTTCTGTAATATCTTCAAAACAAATACAAATATTCGAAAAGCAGAAACGTAGTGAACTAGACAATACGATTTTACAAGTGATACCGTTATCACAACTCATCTATCTTCTTATGATTTGCAACTGTAGCTAGTTTTAGTAATTTTTGCGGGTTCTGTAAATAGCGGCATACCAAAAGCAGACAGGTGAATTGTGGTGAAGGTATCACATGCAAAATCGTATTGTCTAGTTCACTACGTTTTTGCTTTCCGAATATTTGCATTTGTTTTGAAGATATTACAGTAAAACTCTAAAATTAGCGGTAGTTTAATTTCGCTGTAGTGAAGACCCTTAATTGTGTACCCCTGAAGCTGTTTAAAAAAATTAAATCGAAATGAAGTTATTAAAATTAATACTCATGTTTTGTTGATTAAAAAGAGGGACAAATAGAGACCCAATAAAGGGACAATCAGCATGCCAATGAAAAGACTATTTAAGGGGGATAAACTGCACATCCAAAAATAATTAACATGGGAAATTTCAAAATTGTCTTTAACTACGATTATTCAATAAAAATTGGAAATATGCTTATTTTAGGATTACGTACTTCCTTTGAATAGCACTAGTTTAGAGAATATCAGTCAGTGCCTATCGAGCAAATGTAATGTAAATTTCTTTCACAATAAGTATGCCATATGAAAGTGTACGCATGCACAAAGAGGGTTAAAATATTTCCATACAAAGGTAACACAGAGATAATACTACTTCCGACGCAATGCCCTACCCCCTGACAGATTTTGAGTCACCCACTATCTTTTCATCCTATCCCAGCATCTCTACTGATTGTTTAACAGGGTAGTACTCTGTGTAACCCCTTACTTTTCGCCTCATTAACAAACACTTCCAATTTTCATTTTCTGAATAGTACTTCACAACATATGTTTCTGCATTAAAAAACCACAACTGGAAGCAAAACTTTCGCGACCCACCAATGAGTCGCTATTCACACTTTGAGAAACATTGACCTAAAGCATGAAATTTAATATTAAAAAAGACACATATTTAAATAAATAGGGATTTTTCAACCCCCTTTCTACCTTCTGATAACGTAAAAACTATACTTTTAACAGCGTTCTTTTTGGTTTGTTTCCTAAAACTACAGCGTGATTCAAAATGATGTGAACGATTACAACTCTTTACAACTTTTTTATTAATCATCCAAATAGCTTCAAATCTTACAGTTAAATGCTAAAACTCTCCAAGTTTTTGTGATAAGAATATGAAATAGTACATCACAAATGTTCTATGTGGGCCCCCTTTGTTACCCTGCATACATCTATTCGGTATTCCAATTCCGCCCAGACCCGTTTCAACATGTGTGCATCAACAGTTTTCACTTTAGCAGTAATGCGCTCTTTCAGTTCATTCACATCTTGGGGTAGAGGGGGTTTGTAGACATTGTCTTTTAGATGTACCCACAGAAAAAAATCTCAGGGAGTTAAGTCCTGTGATCTTGGTAGCCAACATAGAAGCTGATGATCATTTTTACCTGACCGCCTAATTCAGCGGTGTGGCAGTCTGTTGTTGAGGAAATTTCTGATATTGTGATGAAAGTGACATGGAGCTCCATCCAATTGATAGATGAAGTTTGCACTGTCATGTTCGAGCTGTGGCATAAGCCACGTAGCAAGCATTTGTAGAAAAGTTTGTCCAGTCACAATTCCTTCGTCAAAGAAATACGGACCATAAACTTTTGAAGATGAAATTGCACAAAACACATCGTCTTCGGTGATTTGGTGAGGCTTCTCAGTTTGTCAAATGCGAACATTTTGTTTATTCACTCTTCCTGTCACATGGAACGTAGCCTCATCACTGAAACAAAGTTTGCCCAAAAAATCATTATCAAAACTGCACAACTCTTGCAATGAGTCACAAAAAGTCTTGCGACACGTGTGATCATTAGGTGTTAAGTGTTGTAACAACTGCACTCGATACGGATACATCTTTATGTGTTTACGCACTACACGTCAAACAGTTGTTTGAGGCATTTGAAGCTCTTTGCTAACACTCCTTGTTGAATTTTGTGGGCTGCGTTGAAAGCTGGTTAAAACCCTTTCGACATCTGCCTCAGAAGTGGACGGCCTACCGGGCGATTTTTCCTTACAAATGCATCCCGTTCTGTTGAATTTGTCATACCACTTACGTATGGAGAACTTTGATGATGGATCTTTATGAAATTTTGTACGGAACTCGCGTTGAACACTAACAACAGACCGAAAAACGTGAAACTGTAAAACGCAAAATGCTCTTTCTGCACCACAGGCAGCCATCTTGGAACTAATCACTCTGCCACCTAGCGGATAAATTTTAAACTGCTACGCTCGTTCCAAACAAAATTTAAGGATAATATTGAAAGTATTTCCATAGAGATTTCATTGTTGATAGAGTATTATCAGTTATAGAACGTTTTCTTATCGTTCACATAATTTTGAATCACGCTGTATAAGTTTACAAAATTTCAACTTTCCACACCAAGTGGGAGTACCTTACATCACTTGATTTTATATTAGTGAATCAGTTCATGTAGCTTTATACATTAGAGACTAGCTTTCGGCTAGCTGGGAGCTTCCCCTTCAGAGTCCAACATCTGCTTGTTCTACGGCCTCGTTAAAACATTAAAATACCATTTACAATACCATTTCTACATTATAATAAAACAGTTTTTCATTTCTTCTCTACGAACAATAGTATGGCAGTTATGTGTGTTCTAAACTTTAAAACGGATATTTTATTTCAAAATGGCATATCGAAACATATATATATCATCGAAAAATATCTTCTCTCCCCCTCCCATACTAGCTATATGAAGTGTTCCTACATTTTGCTTTGGAAAGGTGGTACCCTACTCCATGGATTCAAGTTTCGAAATTTATTTTATTTCCTAAGAGATTGAGAGATGTTCAAAATTTGTACAAAAATAGAATATGTCAATATTTCCTCAAGTTAAAGAGATGAAACTCTGTACATAGGATCATTAAAAATAATTGGACATGATGTTTTAGCGTGTTCGAGAATTCGGCTTCTCAGAGGGCCAACTTATCTTTCATTTTGTATTCATAACAGAAACAAGGAAATGGTTTAAGATGAATTTGTCTCGTACTGGGTCTTTATCGTAAGAGTTTGATTACAATGCATCTTCTAACGGACGGAAGAAGTTTAAACTTCTTCATAGAGAATAATGGTTGCACCTTTGAAACAAATTTTTGCACATAATTTAGCACTTGTGTGAAACTGGGTTTTACTTATTTCATTTCGACTTAAACACGCATCCTAAAGGGATTCATATATATATATATATATATATATATATATATATATATATATATATATATATATATATATATATATATATATATATATATATATATATATATATATATTAATATTATTCATAAACCCATTCTTCTTGTACGAAGGACAGGAATTTCAGATAATACTGAGTATGCAAGGAGCAGAGAGTTTTGTTTGAAAATACTCTGAAAAAAAAGTTTTCTGAGAGGCCAAAAAGAATGTGGAATAATATAAAATGAGAGAAGGGGGACTGGATTAATTGACACACAATATAGGTTAGTTGTTTCTGTCTTTTGTTTCAGCTACGTTGAACCTAAGACCTTCAAACCACGAAGTTGAGTTATTTTGGCTTGCTTTATCATTTGAAGAAGCCCCATCACTTTCGTCTGTTTTGTTTTTCTTTCGCACGAAAAGAAAGTGATCCTTCTCCTTTAATTTAATCGATCGAGGGTTGTTATTATTCCTAACCTAGTCTCTTGTCTGTCCTGCTAGCTTTTTCTTTTCTTTCTTTCTTTTTGTACTCTTTTTTTGAAAACCCTTGCTTTCATTCCCTGCAATGGTGGGTGATTTAACAACATTTATGAAACGTGACACGACAAAGCCACTTATAATCTATTAAAAATTGCCTTTGTAGGGAATAATTGCGCTGAAGATATGTATCAATAAAGCTTTTTATCTTTGGTTAATATCAAATGTACACGTGTAGTACAACGGAGATTAATGTAACGATTTTATACTAAATATATGTTATATAGTTAATGTATTTAGTATCTTATGTGACATGAATAGAGACTAGGATGAAATTTTTTTATTGTTTATTAAAACAATTAATTTAAAATATACTTACAAGTAACACTTCACATCGTTGCTGCCGGTCTGACGCTAAACTATACATTTTCGGAAAGCACTAGTCCTAAATAGGATAACTACACAGTGCGACGGTCAGACGTTGCCGCGTTCAGGACTTATGGAGCGTCAAACATTAACATGGGGTTTATGAGAGTAACCATAGCAGTCGTATTATTTCATGCTAATTCGTCTTGCATTTGAACTCTGTGCTAACATTTGTGTTGTAGCAGTCGTATTATTTCATGCTAATTCGTCTTGCATTTGTACTCTGTGCTAACATTTGTGTTGTTTTTGTGTTTTTTAGGTATGCGTTGTAAGATGGATCCGAAAGTGGTCGTTTGGGCTCTGGTGGCCGAGATCGGGACAAATGAGCGCAATCCAAATTTGGAAGAGCAAAGGATGGTGGCACACATCAAGTCTTTTTTGACCAGCGGGATGGAAGTCGTTGAAGAGATTCGTACGCTCGGCTTCGGTGACAGTGATGGTGACCAGGGGGACGGAGACATGGATTTTGGAGACGAGGAAGACCAAGAGCAGGAGGATGCAGAGATGCCTTCGTCATCGCAGCAGTCTCATACGTCTTCCGCATCTGGCTCATCAGCGTCAGAATACCTGCCCTCTCCTGTGAAGAAGCCGAAGTTCCAGGATCAGCCTCCAGAAGACTCCAAAATGACACCAGAGCAGTGGCGCGAGTACAAGGCAAAAGCCTATGCCTACTGGACGGTAAATCCAAAAACAGGTAGGCCTTGGAACACAAAGACCGGTCGTGCTACCCACTCGACTCTGCAGAATCAGTTCAGGTATATTCGGAACATTGGCGTGCTACGTCACTTTGGGGCAACACAAGGCAAAGATGACAAGAAGACGCTGATGGCAGAGATCAATGAGGCAGTTCGGGGCATGTTCGCGGAGAAACAGCACACTGCTATCATTCACGATCGAACGTTGCGAATTTGGGCTAGGCAAACAGCTAATGAACTGGACCCTAACAAGAGTCTCAAGTTCAAGGCATCACCGTCGTGGGTGTACAGATTCAAGAAGCGCAACAACATCGTGGACCGTGCAATCACCCACAGGGTCGGCAGGACCTGGCAACTGAAAGAGTTGGACTTGCAGCAGCAGGCTGATGCTTTCGTATTAGCGACTCGCGAGCTCATTGCAAGCGAAAGCATCCCACCAACGCAGGTTGCCAATGCAGATCAGAGTAGCTTCAAGAAGTTGTTGCAGAGTACTCGCACTCTCCGTACCAAAGGAACAACAGTCGTGCGAGCGGTTGTGGGATCCATGAGCGCAACAACCCACAGCTACATGATCATGCCCGTGATCACCATGGCCGGAGAGATTCTGCGGCCGATGTATGTACTGGTGTCGGAACCAAGTGGAAAGTTTCCGGGAAACAAGCCTGCAGATCCACCGAACATCAAATCATTTGCTGGCAAAACGTCCAACATGAACAGGGACGACCTTAAGGACTTCTACGAGCAAGTGTTCTGGCCAAGCATGCCTGATGATCGGAAGAAGATCGTTTTGCTATTGGACTCGTGGACTCTGAACAAGGACGACAATCTATCGAACGCACTGAAGCCTGCCGACGTTGCGTTGCACAAGAGACTGATTCCTGGTGGTTGCACTGGAAAGATTCAGCCTTTAGATGTGCATTTCTTCCGTCAGTACAAGTCCTTTGTACGCTTTGTGACCGACACACTGGCCATGGACAGTGTCATGGATATCTGGCATCGCGATCGATTCCTGGCACTACAGTCGTTTTCACTCTACCAGTTCAGCGCACCCCGATTCAAGAACCTGATCCGGTACGCTTTCCACAAGGCTGGCTATCTGGACGAGGAGCCGGGAATGTGGATCTCTCCGCACGAGTACTGCTTTGACTCCCTCGACGAAGGTGACGTGTGCTTCACGTGCGGCGAACTACCGTTCGTCAAGTGTGCACACTGTGAGCGCACTCTTTGCATCTCTCATGCTCTGTTCGACGATTTGCACATTGATTGTACCCTTTAACTTACGCAAACAAGTGCTCAATCAGACAACGTCGATTCAAACGTCACAAACCTTGTGTTCTTCTTCGTTTCCTGTAACTCTCATAAACCCCATGTTAATGTTTGACGCTCCATAAGTCCTGAACGCGGCAACGTCTGACCGTCGCACTGTGTAGTTATCCTATTTAGGACTAGTGCTTTCCGAAAATGTATAGTTTAGCGTCAGACCGGCAGCAACGATGTGAAGTGTTACTTGTTAGAAAGTTGATTTACGGAAATAATCCTCTTATTTGAACAAACAAAGTAAAGTGAAAGGGAAAGCAACAACTATTTCTAACCATAGAAAAGTGAACCTGTGACGAGATAAACAAGGACTTCCTGATTGACGTCACAGAGAAATAACAATTTTGTGGTTAAAAAAAACCAAAAATAGAGAACAGGATGATAAAAGAGAAAAACAAATTGTGTATAAAAACACTAGTAAAAATTTACTAGTGGTCAGTCAGTTAATTAATAATTCTCGGACGAAGTATACTAGTCGCGTTATCCGTAATCGGTACTCGCGTAGACCTTGTCCGTCTCTCCATTCAATTATTGAATGTTATACTTAAAAACATGTAAATTAAAATTATTTTTTATTTGTTTTTTAATATGCATAAAATTATTACCAGAGGTAGCATATATCATAATCATATTCCTCAAGCACCTTAGGCCTATGTGCCAGGACTTGTAATTTAACATGTTACTATATCTAAATTTGCATATAAATTTGACTCCGGTCTTTGTCCAAAACTAGTCAATTTAATAGTTTAAATTTATATAATTATCAAAATAATAAACAAAAATAATATAAGCATTTCATTACAAATAATTATACATGTTTAATAAGCTTGTAGTGACGTGAATAGAGACTAGGATGAAATTTTTTATTGTTTATTAAAACAATTGATTTAAAATATACCTAAAAAGTTGATTTACAAAAATAATCCTCTTATTTAAACAAACAAAGTGAAGTAAAAGGGAAAGCAACAACTATTTCTAACCATAAAAAAGTGAACCTGTGACGAGATAAACAAGGACTTCCTGATTGACGTCACAAAAAATAACAATTTTGTGGTTAAGAAAAACCAAAAATAAAAAACAAAATTAAAAAAAATCCTAGTCTGTCATGTCTTTCTTTTTCGTTAATTCATTGGTCTCTTAATTTCACCTTGCATTGTTATAACAATTAACCTCTCATAATCCATAATAGCTAATCACCTTTTAACTATTTCTATGATAATACATGTGCATTTAAAAAAATAGTAGACGCCTAGGGCATCTCACTTAATAAAACAATAATTGGTGAAAAAAAAACAATACAAAATTAATTTCCAACAATATATATATATATATTATATTATATATACATATACCCTATGTATTTAATTTCATAGTTTTAAGTATTATTTCATTTAGGTATTAATGTATATATGTTATGTCATTCTAAAATACACATGAAATAATGATGTTTACCTCTTGGTTTATAACAATTGTTATAATATCTATTTCAATTCCAACAAATTTAACGTTTACAAGTGTTTCCAAGTTTCCAATAATAATGTTATGTAATTACTTAAGGTTTATATGCTTCATTTTAAACTAGTTGGTTAAGTATGCATGCTATTACATACCATTGGTCTAATTCTAATTTGTGTAAATTGGTGTGTTATGTAACTTGGTACCATTAATAACACACAATCTTTCTCTTCTATTCTTTTGTGTTCTCTGTCCGGCATCTTACCCATATGCTGTGACGATCACTCTTCACTCCCCTCTTGCCTTTTGTGCTTCCCTTAATCTGTGTTTATTTCAAGTGGTTACAAGTGTTTGCAATATACAGGGTGTTCCAAAAAAACTAACCTGAAATTAATTATTGGTGTCCATTTCAGGATCACTCAGTAGTATGTTTTTAAGTGGAGGAGTGTGACGTGAATAGAGACTAGGATGAAATTTTTTTATTGTTTATTAAAACAATTAATTTAAAATATACCTAGAAAAATTTTTTGATTCACGGAAATAATCCTCTTATTTGAACAAACAAAGTAAAGTGAAAGGGAAAGCAACAACTATTTCTAACCATAGAAAAGTGGACCTGTGACGAGATAAACAAGGACTTCCTGATTGACGTCACAGAGAAATAACAATTTTGTGGTTAAAAAAAAACCAAAAATAGAGAACAGGATGATAAAAGAGAAAAACAAATTGTGTATAAAAACACTAGTAAAAATTTACTAGTGGTCAGTCAGTTAATTAATAATTCTCGGACGAAGTATACTAGTCGCGTTATCCGTAATCGGTACTCGCGTAGACCTTGTCCGTCTCTCCATTCAATTATTGAATGTTATACTTAAAAACATGTAAATTAAAATTATTCTTTATTTGTTTCTTAATATGCATAAAATTACTACCAGAGGTAGCATATATCATAATCATATTTCTCAAGCACCTTAGGCCTATGTGCCAGGACTTGTAATTTAACATGTTACTGTATCTAAATTTGCATATAAATTTAACTCCGGTCTTTGTCCAAAACTAGTCAATTTAGATAATGGTTTAAATTTATGTAATTATCAAAATAATGGACAAAAATAATATAAGCATTTCATTGCAAATAATTATACATATTTAATAAACTTGTAAGTCCAAAATATTATGCCGACATTCGAGTCGTGCTTTTATGTAATAATTAATTTAGTTGTGAGGGCCAACTAAGCTCATCTTTGTAATTCAATTCACGTTTACTGTAAATAAAATAATAGACTAAATTCCTAGCGTCATCATTTATCTATTTACTAGTAGTAATAATAAAAATCCCCGCTCTCTCTCGCGTAACATGGTAATTAGCTAATTAAATGTAAGTTCTATCAACTTATTTAAATAATTACATCAACCTAACCATTATACTATTGTTAAGTTATTTATATTTATGTGATACTTAGTATCTCAAAATGTTAATTTAATAAGATTTCTACATACTACACGCAGATTAATTACTTAACAAGAACACGGTACTTGTGTTGAGTTGAGTTGAAGAGTAGTTATTTACCATAAGAATTATATGAATACCTAGTTAAGGCTTGGAAATTAGAGTAGGTTTTAAAGGGAATAAAGAAGCTAGGCATTTTACAAATAGTTCTAATGTATGCATTTCTCTTCTCAAAGTAACTGTCCGTAGGTTACCATGGAAGATTTCAGTGAATTGTGTTTTATGCATATTGTACAAGTAATATACGCCTCCCTTTTAGAAGTATGTACTATGGGTGTATTTACGGATGGGCCGCCATGGGCAAGGGCGCCCATGTTGTGGTTTCCAAGGGGGGAGGCAAGTATAAGCGACGTTTCAAATATAGTTTCAAATTTTGCTGTAACTAATGTAAAAATTCTATTGGGTTTTCAATATTCCCAAGTACAATTTCCTCTTAGGGGGGTGAGTGCCCCACCTTGCCCCCCTAATGGGCACCCTTGGCCATGGGCCAGGCCGGCAAATTATTTGCACGAGATGTGCGAGAAAATAGGCCTATATTATTCTCTTTATTATTTATATACAGCCTTTGGCCGGGAATTGCATTCAGACCTCCGCATTTGCTCAGTCTGTTGCCTCACACCTCTTACATTCCTAAAATATGTCTAATCTTAAGGAATTTCGAGATATGGCCATCTTAACATAACAATTGGATCCCCCACCCTTTTCTTCCTTCCTAAGGGAAACATAAATAAACGGTTAAACACGTTTTTATTTTATATTAAAAACCTAAACACCAATTTCCATGTCTGTAACTTAAAGGGATTTCGAGATATTGCCATCTTATTTTATCAATTGCAACTCCCATTCCGTTTCTTTACCCTTTTTTCTTCCTTTCTAGGAGAAATATCAAGAAACAGTGGAAACCTCTTAATTATTTTAAATAGGAAGCCCTTATACCAAATTTCATGTCTCTACTCTTTAGAGATTCTAAGATTTGAATAATAATACTATATGTTAAATGCGACCAGTGATAATTGCGACTATTTACAAAAAAAAAAAAAACAAAAAAAACAAAAAAAACGAGACAATTGCGAGCGCTTTTTTCCGAAAAACATTTCAGAAGCATGAGTTGAGACAATTGCGATCACAGTGATAATTGGGATTATTTCAAAAAAAAAAAAAAAAAAAAAAAAAGAGACAATTGCGAGCACCTTTTTCCGAAAAACATTTCAGAAGCATGAGTTGAGACAATTGCGATCACAGTGATAATTGCGAGTATTTCAAAAAAAAAAGAGACAATTGCGAGCACTTTTTTCCGAAAAACATTTCAGAAGCATGAGTTGAGACAATTGCGATCACGTTATAAATCATCTTACCTAGGTATAAGTTTGTATCAAATTTAGGATTAATATTTTATAACGATGCTAAAAAGTAGCCAAAGACTGCCGAGTGAGAAAATTACACATAAAGTATAAGCCGTGAGTCGATGGCCAAAGGGTTACAGTATTTGTTAACCCTTCACTAGAAAACACGATGACTCTCGATCTAATGCTGTTTCTCTCCCTGGATTGGCCAGGTGTATATACACTTGTAAAGTGAAACGCTATTGTAGTTTGAGATAGCTTGTTACAAAATAGACTCCCTGGTGCTGTGGAACTCCGACATTGTTTTTATATAGACCCTGTTTTTAATGTGGAAAAATCGATGTAAGTTTCATTTTGTTTCTGATACTATTAGTACTTTTTATAGTGTTATGTAATTCTCTCATTAGTCTATTACTTTAAAGAGCTCCCTCGTGATTAAGCAGTTAGCGTACGCGTCTTTGGCGTGGGAGACCTGGATTCGATTCCCGGCGGGAGTTCATGTGGTTCAGATCCCTTGTTAAGCTGTAGATCCTGTCTCACATAGCCTCACTGCTGAATGGGATATTAAACTGAAAATAAAATCAAATAAGGTACTTGCGGCAAATAAGGCCCGGATGGAAATAAGACCCAGTACAAAATTACCTATGTTAGAAGCATTGTAGGAGAAATCTGGCAATGCTGCAAGTAGCGATTACTCACACAATGGTTGCTTGCGAGAGGTCTTCTTCCTGTCCCTGGTTAGACGGAACGCTGGCAGTATTGAATCATCTAGAAGTCAGTTTTCATGTGTTGATATAATTTACAGAGGCAAGATAAATTCATCTTATGTGTGTAGAATAAAGCTAACGCGAAATACCTTGTATATTTGTGATGATCATAGTGTTTAGTACTTGGGATAGTAGTTACTTCGTTTTGGTCCGAAACATGTTTGTAAATAATGATTTATAAAATGACGAGTACATGGTTGGTAAATAAGGCCCACCAAAAATCTACTGGCCCTCATTACCCTACAAAATATGTATACGTTGTTAAATACTTAGAAACGGGCAAATTGAATGTGTGTTAGTTTGTTATTCTTTCTTGGCCAATACCAGCCTCTGTAGTAGTATGGTCTATCATGTTCAGGCCTAATTGTTGATTATGGGGGTTCGCAGGTTTGAGTTCTACATTAGTGTCTTTCATAATGTAAAACTCTAATTATAAGGCATGCGAATGGTTCATACCATTGTTTTTGGATATATTCTAAGTACATTTTCGTGCTGTTTCGTGCGATACGTGTGGTTTGAGATATCGTGATATCGTTCATTATGTGAAAAAGAGTGGATTGGTGACATGCAAAGCTGTAAACCCATACCCATACCCGAAGGTGTACGGGTATATGATGAATGCCGGACCATCGGCGGACTTTACTTTGGGATTCATTTAAACATATCTTAATTATTCTAATTAGCTTTCTCGGTATTCCAAGTTCTGTAAGAACGTTGTATAATGTTTCTCTCCTAACGGAGTCGTACGCCTTTCTAAAATCAATAAATAGTTGATCTACCGGGGTATTGTATTTCCACTTCTTTTCGAGTATTTGTCGAATGGTAAATATTTGGTCGATAGTTGATCGATTTCGTCTAAATCCGCACTGATAATCTCCAATAATTTCATCTGCATATGGGGTCAATCTTGCTAATAGAATATTTGAAAGGATTTTATAAGATGTTGACAATAATATTGTTAAATGTAATATTATTTTTTCCCTTAAATTATGGGATCTCAATATTATATTTTGGTACTTTCAGTTATCACAATAGTCCAAGGTCGCAATTGTCGCTATATAATGATTGATACCCCAATTTTCTCACCCTTTCATTCGAAATTCCCAAAAATCCTTGCTTAGTGGTATCTTACAAATCCTATGCACTGTCAAATTTTCAAGTTTGTAGCTTAAGTGGTTTGGCTCAGTCTGTCTTGTTAAATACGACCCTGAGTATGTGAGCACTGTTAGGATTATTGTTTCACTGTTGGATCAAGAGAAACAATAAATACAATCTGCTCCTTAACAATGTAATATTAAATAAATTTTACAAATGCCGTAAATAGATAAATAAATAAACAATTTGTTCCAACAGAATATTAATTAATTATTATTTTATTAGCAACGAACAACACATATTTTAACGCCATGAAAATTCGCTTTTTTAGTTGTCTCGAAAACTGTTAGTCACTATTTACTATCAAAGAAACCATGGCCCAGTGGCGGCAAGGGGCTAGTCGAAAAGTGTGTTCAGTTCTTCGTAATAACGTGTCAAAATATACTAATTTGCTCTCACATATTATGGTACGCAATATATTTATGTTAAATACTAATAACACTACAGTTTATTTACTGTAGTTACAGGGACGGCGCCAGGAACGCTTGATGAGGTGGGCGGAAAGAGGCGGACCTAGTTCCTGGGTGGGCGGACAATGAAAATGAGAACTAGGCAATGTAAACATTTTTTCACAATAATTAAGTTTCAATTTTTATAGTCTTTAGTTAGCTAAGGCTCAGACCGAAATTGGGGAGAAACAAGGATATGGAAAACAGCTGTCTTGGCCTTATAGAAGGTACAATTCCGGCATTCGCCTGGTGGGACTGGAGAAATGCAGGACTTAGGATGGGCTATAGGCTCGACCTACATAATTCCGCGTGGCAGACACACTACCTCTACTTCCATTTTTTTATTTATTTTTTTAAGCAATAATAACGGTGTGTACTGTGTAGTCGATGAAGTTCAAGATAGCTTTAACTCCTCTCCCTCCAAGAATGTACATGAATGCATAGAAATGAAAGAAGGTTCCAACAACACAGACTAACAGATAATACTCTTACTTTTCGTTAATAACATAAAATACACAACAAGTAGGTAAAGTAAACCAAGGATAAAATAGGCTACTGCAAACATTTTTATCTTTGAGGGATTTATTACAAGAAAGCAAGAGACAAAAAGTATAAATCAGTGTATTCAGAAGCAATACTGTCATCTTCGCTCTCTCCAGCATCTAGTTCATTTTCACTTTCTTCGTAATCGAACACTTCAAATTAAGAATCCTGGTTGTCACATGTATTTGTATTTTTGTCTTTTTCTCTATTGAAGAAGAATTATCACTAACGTCAACGGATTGAAAATCGCGTTTTTTTGAACACAAGGAAGACACTGAGCCTGAGAAGAGATCGCTGATAAGTTTTTTCGACATATTAGCTGAACAAGCACCGACCACCGAGACTTCTGAACGCAACAGAGATCAACTCAACAATGCTGTAATAAGGGTTTTTTCAAATCTGTTTAATGCCACACGGATAAGACATGTGGTAATTGTACATTGCTGTAAACAATTGCAAGTTGCAACCCTTTTATAAGAAGCTATCGCGCCGACACAAAGCACTATTCCCCTCCCTCTCTTTCTGAAATGAGACAATAGACAATACTGGCCACCTGTCCATTATTTAGTCGGCTTTTTAAAATATACTTTTTTTTTTCCAGTGCAGCACATACAAACACTGGCGTTTCAATAGCACGATTGTGTATGTGTGTGTTAAACTTTAATTCAATTATCACGACTTTTGTCATCATTATATTACTATAAGTATCTGTCTTAAAATCATTGTTCATTGCAGAGTTAAACAGAGTCCTAGAACCTATTACATTTTAATCAAAAGTAATACCTATTGCTTTTGAAGTATAGGATGTCACCTTCAGTGCCAGATTTACGTATAAGCTTGGGGGCCCCAAAAAAATTTAAAGAAAAATGGCTGTAGTCATTTCCAAATAATATGAAAAAGCAAGCAAGATAAAACGCACATACAACAACGGTGTTCTGTACTATTATGTATTAAGCTCTCATGAAGCAAGTAATAGGGCCTTGTTTTCCAAAACGCCTGCAATGGGATCTCTGTTGCCAACCCCGCTTATAATGGAGCCCTCGTTTCCCAACTCCGCTTGTAATGGGGATCTTGTTTCAGAGCCCCATTTCTAATCGGGACCCTGTTTTACAGCCATTACACTTAACTATTTTAATAAGACTTCACAGCATACAGTATCTTGTATGCGGATAGAACTCTAGTACTACCCTTTCACGTACTGTTTGGAATTCGACAAGAAATTGAGTCTAGTAACAGTGGATGCATAAGAAAAAGACATGAAACGACAAGCTGGCGAAATAATAGTAAAATATATTGGAATTACAGCCCTAAGCGGCAATAATCTTTATATCGCGAAATTATAGATATTTCGCTGTACGTAAGTATGAAAAGTAGTGTGCAGAAGTATTTTCATAACTTTCAGAACTTGGCACTGATTTTCCAAGTGATCTATAGAGTTGAGTTGATTTTGAATTTAATGTCCCTTTCAGCAGCGAGGCTATATGAGACGGAACCTACTGATTAACGTGGAATCCGAACCACATGAGCTCTCGACAGGAATCGAACCCGGGTCTCCCACACCAAAGGTGCGTACGCTAACCCCTTAGCCACGGAGGAGCTCATATAGTGATCTATAGAGTGCAATAATGGATCACTAAAGGCAGGGGCGGATCCAGGGGGCGATCGCCCCCAGAATTGAATATTTTTTATTTTAAAAATAAAACCAATCCTAAGAATTTTCACCTTTGTATTATAAACGTAAAATAAAACCTATTGACTTCGAGCGACTGCCTCCCCAAACATTCAGAATGGATCCGCCCCTGACTAAAGGAAAGGATAGGAGCACGAATCATAGTGATTTCATCCATTCGTTATAGGCATATGAGTCGTTCGTTTGTATATATTAACAGTGTTTTATGTATTGTTACGTTCAGAACTGCCCGAATTTACGTTGTGTAAGTTAGTATACAGCAGACTGAATGCATTAGGTTATCGGCACTAGTTACTACATAGCAAGGCAGGGTACCAACATCTTTTCACGTCGCAGTAAAAAGATGCTACCTACATTTATAGGACTTATAATAATTTTATTGCAACAGGTTTTTCAGCCAGAGACGTATCTAACCAGGGGCCAGAGAGGTCTAAGCCCCCAGTTTTTTGAGTGACAGAAATTATTGAAGCCATTACTTACACAATTTTGAAAGTTTATAGTAAACTCACAATATATCTATTATAATCTGGGTTTTAGTTGCCCCTCCTCCAGTTTTAACCTTCTAGATTCGCCTCTGCTTCCAGCGAATTTGTGTCGTATTACACCTTGTGTAATCTTCAAGAGTTACATTCCAATTTGAGTTTCTCTAGTAACCTGGCCTGGAAAAAGCTTACACGATTAGTTGAGCTTCAGGCAGTAATTACCAACCCTGGATGATATTCAGATTGTATTTACTTACATCGGATCCCTGGAAACGTTTCAAACTTTACCCAACTGACTAGAAACAACTTGAAATGAGAAATGATGCGGCCTCCACATATTGTAGAAGCATGGCGTGGAGCGTTGATCATAGTTGGTGCAAAAAGAAAACAGAGAAGATCGGCAAGGGGCTTTATTGGAACCAAATTAAACTACCGCTAATTTTATACATTTTACAGTTTTTCTGTAATGTATTCAAAACAGTAAGTTAAGATAACGAAATATATGCGAAAACGTACTTAGATATGTATTAGGTCAATAAATTACCATATAGCATATATTCAAATAAAAAAAGGCCAAATTTTGTCGCTGAAAAAGAAAGCTAGAAATACAAAGAGCCCCATTATCTACAATAGCTTAGGGCCCCATCAAACCTAAATCCGGCACTGGTCACCTTCATTATTCTACTTCTGTTGGGGTGGGCGAGACCATCCATCGGGTGGGCGGTCGCCCACCCTCGCCCACCCTTAACGCCGTCCCTGTGTAGTTACTTAATAAGGACATATGCGTAAATAACTGTTGTTTTATATGATGTATTATCTGCGTGAGTGCATCAAAGGCTATGTTAATTCGGATTGTAACACTGTACTTGTGTATGGTTTTTTTGTTTCTTTTGGAATCGCCCTTTCATTCCTCCCTTTTTGGAAAATGTCCTGCAACCATCCATGCATCAATTAACTCATTTTGTTCCGCTCAATTTGATATATGTATTGATATATGTCTAGGCTGCTCTGGAAAGAGGTGAAAAAAAGTTTTAAAAAACGATCATAATTATTTAAGCTATAGGTATCTCATGAATCCTACTGATGTCTGATGTGCACTGTCGTCTTGTTATTGTCAAAAAGGGTTAATGAGAATACATCTCACAAATAAAGGGTCCAAATGGATCGATTGAGTTGCGGGATGAGACATACTGTGCCTGATAGAGGATGTGAAAATATGCATATATGCAAAGTTATAGCGGCTGAACGCCATAAGAAACGGAGGTAGAAGGGGTTAAAGTTGGTGGGAGAAGGGCTAGGCTATGTTATTGAAATACATTAAATAAACTGTTGAATCGTGAAAATAGTGAAAGATAGACATTGTTCGCTAGTGGTCTACTATGCCACGCTTAGTTGCATGCATGGAGAGCATCCCCGCGACCGTTCGGTCTATTTAATGGACGGGTTCCGCAAGAATGTAATGCACCCCGCCCGTAGTTCCTCAATATACGCTATTGATTTCTCGCGCACGAAGTCCACCGTCAGAATTTCTCCCCTAATTCTGACTCGCCGAAGCGATGTAACCCCCATTTTCTGAGGGAGTGGGATACGCCTACTGCGTGGCCAGAACGAAGTCCTGAGTGCCTACCAGTTAACCTACTAGTTGAGGCAGACTGCTAGCGAGTCAGTCCTACCATGCTCTGCAGGCATGGCACCCGAGCGTTTCAAGGCAAGCTCACCTCCCCCAAACGCTCACCGTTACCCAGATTCCTGGGATTAGCTCCCGCATGGTACCGAATCCCACGGTATGACCACAGCCCGGCAGAGTCCAACCCAACTCCGGGTAGGGATGCGCTCGAGTCGAGACATATCTCGAATCTCGACTCGACTCGACTCGAATTCGAGTCGAGATTCGAGTCGAGACACACTTTGTAAAATTCGAGACGAGTCGAGACAAACGTGTTTCTCGACTCGAATTTTCGAGTCGAGACACGAGTCGAGTCGAGACAGCTCATAAAAATCTCGACTCGACTCGAATGTCTCGAAAATTTTTCTAAAACTTTTAATATTATTATGAAGAAATTATTCACTCAGGAACAGCCTTGAAACCAATTCCAGCATTTATTACTTTAGAAAGGTACAGAACGCATAAATTTAATAGTTAATCTTCCGAGATCAAGATTTAATTTTCAGCTCAATTCAGTTAATTAAAACTAGTAATTAATGTCGTTATATTTGATTGTACTTCAAATATAATAATAATAATAATAATAATAATAATAATAATAATAATAATAATAATAATAATAATAATAATAATAATAATAATAATAATAATAATAATAATAATATTAATAATAATAATAATAATAATAATAATAATAATAATTGATTATCTAGTTTGTATAAAACTATTATCCGTAGCCTATATCTAGTCTGTATAAGAACATTGCAATAAAGTGAACATCATAAATTCTCTGAATGAGCAATTGGCAGTCTATAGTAATTTAGCATAGTTATAACTATTGTGTTTTTATTTCCATGAACGCCATAGGGCTACATAACTTCTGGACAGGGCCGGATTTATGGGGGTGCAAAGGTGCACGCTACCCCCCTTTGTTGTAAATACAGTGAAACCTCTACTAACGGACACCTCTGTAAAGCGGACACCTCTCATAACGGACATATTTTGTAATCCCCAAACACTGTAATAGGAAAAACCATGTTGACAAACCTCTCTAAAGCGGACACTCTCTAATACGGACACGGACAGTCTTTTCTGTCTCTTATAGGTATTATTTACCTCCATATTACGGACACTTTCTCTAGAAACAAGTTGAAAAGTACAGAAAAAATACATTTTCAGAAATGCATACATGTATCACCAAGGAAGCATTGTAATAACATTTTTTCCTCGTCAACTGACTGTTCAGAAACTCAGATGAAGCGTCTTTGAACACCGTCATACCCTTTGCTTGCATTCCACTCCCACCCAACCTGTTTTAGAATCAAAAGTGAAAAATGAAAATGAAATCTTTAAGTTTTACGTCCCACGGTTATGCCGGTTAGGCTAAAGGAGACGGTGATGATGAGTAATGAATGAAATGGTGGAATGAAGAAAGTGGGAGGAAACGGGAGAACCCCGAGAAAACCCACGCACACGGTGTTTGTCCACCACAAAGTTCACTTGGCGGGGGCTGGGATCGAACCCGGGACCCCAAATACCAGAGGTGAACGCTCTACCACAGAATCAAAAGTGATTGACAGTTGCCTGCCATTTGGGATGACACGTCATTCTACTGTTCCGCTGGAATCAAGCAGAAGACATGTTTGGTATTTTTTGTCCGCGTATTCGCATATTGTCTTAGTGCCTCTATTTGTAGACGGAAATCTTTTTAAGTCATTCTGCATCGAATAAGCAATAAGGTGTAAGTGGTTGTGAGCTTTCGAAATGCCACGAGAAGCGCTAATGTTAAAATCGAATTGATTGAATTTTCGAAGAATACTGAGGTGTGCGAAGGATAGCTGAAAATTTTTGTATCGGTAAAACACAAGCACCTGAGATAATATAAAACCAAGACAAGTTAATAAAGGGTTGGTGTGAAAACGACAATAGGGTCGATGCTAAAAGCTAAGAATTTGGAGGTAGCAACAGAAATGAATGTTTCGGATTTCAAGGTATCGAACGAGTGGTTAGAGAAGTTTCGGATTAGACACAAATTTCTTTTAAAGCGATTTGTGGAGAATCCGCAGATGTCGACATGCCCACAGTCATAGAACTGTTTGATAAATTACCTTCAATAGTTTGTAATTACATATCACCTTATTTACTAATTTACGTAAGAAAATATCGAAACCTCTCTAAGACGGACACCTCTCTATAGCGGACAATTTTTGATTCCCCACGGCTGTCCGCTTTAGAGAGGTTTCACTGTATACCTATCTAAAATGAGAAGCTAGCAGTAAAAATACCGCGACACTGGTGTGTCGTGAATGGGCCACTGGTGTACCGCGAGGATATCAAAACAAAATTATTAATTCTATAGCAATCAAATTGCAAAACGTAGGGGAAAATGTATATTTGTATTGCACATTACTATCAACCTCTACTATGAATATACAATTTTAAGTTTCATGCCGTGTTACTTTTCTGTACATTTCTAATGTTGAAAAAAGTATTTGTTATTGTTATGACCATTATTACTTCTTTATCGTTACAGACTATTTCGTAACTTGAAAATTTAAAATATTATTCAATCCTTTCGATAAATTATTTACATTTGTGTTTTAAAAGTAAAATAGATTTATTTGTTCGTTCGTTATTTAATGATCTTCATTCTTAGTAAAAGGTTGGATACAGTTTTCGAAAGAGTAAGCGTATTTTTAATAACCTGAGTCCAACATTTCATTGCAGTTGTTTTCTCCTTTTAAATTAGAATGAAAAATAAGCATAGTGATTTACCAGAGGAAAACCCAGTGATCGAGCTTTCTTCTCTGTGCGAAGGAGATAAGTAATCAAAGAAAAAAATACCAGTGTGTTTTATATTTACAAATAATAATATCTATAAGTGTGCCGCGAGAATTCATGTAACACCCGTAGTGTGCTGCAAGTTGAAAAAGGTTGGGAAACGCTGGTTTAGAGGAAAGAATAATTGGTACACTCCCTCCTCCCTGCTCTCTCTCTGCCTAGTATATTTTCTTTATTTTATTGTCTCCGAAACACCATTCCAGACAAATGCTTTTCGGTAGAAAAGTTAGAAACAAACCATCCCGCTCTTGGACAAAGTGGGCAACATGCGGTAGTCAGGTCAATGAACCTGCTTTGGAAATTTTCGTGCAATTTAGGTTACTGAGAGGGTGTAGTTTCTTCAACTATGCCGCCTTCTACTATACTATGGCACGTGCCATAAATAAGTCATCGTCTGATCGTATGGGAAACACCGCTAGTTGTCCTTGCCTGACATCTGTTTCATATTCATATTAGCCAGTGACAGCGATAAAGGGCGCGCATACCCTGGGGTGGGGGGGAGCATACTTGAGGGGGCCTCTACAACGTACGCTCAGCAAGGCACCTTTTACTTGTCATTTATAATTTTAATGCATTTTGAAAGCGTTTCTACACAGCTTATAATTAATTCTAACAGTTTCACAGAATTAAACCAGTTGAGAATGCTCCATGAGCATTGCCAGAACGAACTTAAAAAGAATGGAGATATGGAGCAGGAAGGAAAACTGTCATTGTTCCTACCTCGCAAAAATTAGTAAAATATTATTTCTCTATGACTTACAGTTCTTGAGATATGGCTGCTTAAATATCTAGAAATTTGAACTTTTTGGCCAGTATTTGGGGAACGGTGGCCAGTTGGCCAGTAGACAGTTAATCAGTGGACACTGGTTATTATTTGGTATTAAAATGTTCACCACCCTCTTAGGTATTGATCAACACCAATATGATCTCTCTACAACTTACGGCTCCCAAGCTATGGCTCGTTAAATATCTAGAAATTGGCCATTTTTGGCCAACATCACGGGAACGGTAAGTCATAGAGAGATGATATTAGTGTTAATCAATACCTAAGAGAAAGGTAAACAATTTGGTACCGATATTAATTCGTGGCCACTGGCCATTGGCCAAACCAGTGGCCAGTTGGCCAGTGGCCACCGGTTACTATTTGGTACCAAAAAGTTCACCATCTTCTTAGGTATTGATCAACATCAATGTCATCTCTCTACAACTTATGTCCCTGAGCTATGGCTCCTTAATAGGTGGAAATTGGCCATTTTTGGCCAATATCACGGGAACGCTAAGTCATAGAGAGATGATATTGGTGTTAGTCAATACCTAAGAGGATGGTATGCATTTTAGTACCTATATTAATTGGTGACCACTATACAACTGGCCATTGGTCAAACTAGTGGCCAATTGGCCAGTGTTAATCGGTTACTATTTGGTACCAAAATGTTCACCATCCTCTTAGGTAATGAACAACATCAATGTGATCTCTCTGTGACTTATGGTTCCCGAGATATGGCTCCTTAAATCTCTGGAAGTCGGCTATTTTTTGGCCAATATCTTGGGAACGGTAAGAGTGACGCGAAAAATTTAATCACTTTTTCTGATAGTTTTTGAAGCTCTATCAAATACACGGTTCAAAATTGAAAAATAACAGACAGACGGACAGATAGACAGACAGACACACAGACATAGAGAATTCAGTATCGAACTTTTTAAGTTCGTTGATAATGAAGTAATAATTAAAATCAAATAATGAGGAATGACTGTGAACATGAATGTCAGGTTCCTCTTTGCGATTTTACAAAGATTTTATTTTCCAGTGTAATATTTGCATATTATTATGTTAGTCTATAATGCCATATTTTCGATATCGTGTATCTTAGACTAGAATTACAGTGTATTACAATAAATTATCGTATTTACCAGAAATATCTTCCAAGAAAATAATTCGAGATATAACAACTTGTTATTTGAAGAAGACAGTTGCTTACTGACAAGGGAGTGGCTCCACTGAGATCCGAACGAGACAATTGTGTTCGCATTGGATATGTTATAACTAGACGAATCCCGAAGGTATACGTGTCACCGGGCGGGATATCGTGAGTTACAACATATTCAACGAACTTAAAAAGTTCGTTACTGAATTCTCTATTTTGTACACTGCATTAGATAGAGCATCAAAAACTATCAGACAAAATGATTAAATTTTTCGCGTCAATCTAACCGTTCGCAAGATAGTGGCCAAAAAATGACCGATTTACAGAAATTTAAGCAGCCATATCTCGGGAACCGTAAGTCATAGAGAGATCATATTGGTGTTGATCAATATCTAAAAGGATGGTGAACATTTTGGTACCAAATAGTAACCGGTAGTCACTGTCGAACTGGCCACCAATTAATATCAGAACAAAAATGTTTAACATTCTATTAGGGATTGATTACCACCAATATCATATTTCTATGGCTTACCATTCCCGTGATATTGGCCAATTTCTAAATATTTAAAAAGCCATAGCTAGGAAATTACCTGCTAGAATAGTTTGAACCGAGTCATTTGTTCGGAAACGATTGGGTAAATGGAAAACTCAGTGAACATGTATCCCATCATTTTCAAGGCCACACTTTTTTGGGATAAAAAGTTTGCCCCAGGGTTCCCCGTAGGGCCCCAGACGGGATCCAACTAAAAAGTTTCAAATGGCAAGGGGGGTTAAGTAGCACATCGTTTGAAATCTGTTGTAAAATGAAGGAAAATGGAGCAAGTCTCGACTCTCTACGACAACCCTGTGCAAAATGGCGGCGGGTCAAAATGAAAACAAAAACTTAATTGAAAAGTCCACGGCCACTCGTATAAATCGAAAATGGTGAGACAAATGTAAAAACAAGAAAGGACGTGTGGCATTACGAAATCAAGCTAAAGAGAATTTCACAGTAAATATCAAGCTCAAGCTCGAATTAGTGAGAAACTTGACTAGTGTGATCCTCATTGAGATTAGCAAACGCGAGCTCCATTGAGGATAGAGAGCATGAGCCCGAGTGAGTCACGGTTGCAAAATTACCAATTTTACTTCTTTCTTTCTTTTCTTTTCTTTTTTTTCCTACTCCAATGCGTAAGGTTTATGAACAGCAGAAGTGCTTGCTAGAAAGACTTAAAATTAGCATTGCTTGAATTATCCATAGACTAGGAACTGCTTAGATATCTAATGCAACTTACGTTCGCATTTTAACAATTCAGGTTGTAATTAAAACCTTGAATACTGAGCAGATGAGCACGCAGAATGTTTTGTTGGGGTGTATTTCTAATACGCAATTAATTCTTCGTAAACAAATACAACTCTATAGTATCTGAAGCGGCTTGAGTTGGATTGAATGAAAACGTGAACATGTATTCGAACTGCGCAATGTATTGTTAATTATCATGAACTGGAACAATTAGAAAAAAAATGGAAGCGCGACTGATGAGCACCAAACATCAAAATTTCACAAGGCATGGTCAAAGCTCACACCTCAAAGACCAGAAAAAAGATTGCCCCATGAAATAAACCGTTGTCTTGTCCAAGTCAGTTGCTTCTTTTCATTGTGAAATTTCCTGCAAGTTAATCAGAATGTTGAAAATTTCCTACATTTTAAATTTATTTAGTATGTACTGATCAGTCAGAACATTATGACTACCAACCTACTATCGATATAATTTCCGTCCAGGCGATATCTGTGTCACTTGCCGACGAATGCCTGCTAGTCAGTCACGCGTACGGTGCATGCAGTATCAGTGAGAGTGCTGGTCGTGTGTAGAATGGAAAAGGCGCGCGATCTGAGTTTGACCTAGGGCAGGTTGTAATGGCCCGCAGACTCGGCAGGAGAATTTCGGAAACTGCAGGACTTGTCGGATGTTTGAGGAGTGCTGTGGTGAGTGTCTTCAACAAGTCGCGAAACCAAGGGAAAACGACGTCCAAACGTCGAGAGGTTGGACGCCCCCACCTCATTACAGATGTCGGACGTCATAGGCTGGGCAGACTGGTAAAACAAGACAGGCAGCGAACTGTGGCAGAACTAACATCATACTTTATTACTGGGCAAAGTACAAGTGCGTTTGAACACACAGTGCACCGAACACCCCTAACGATGGGCCTCCGAAGCCCGTGTCCCATCTATGTGCGAATGTTAACACCACGACATCGGCAACGACTACTGAAATGAACACATGACCACCGTCATTAAACCTTGGCACAGTGGCAGAGCGTTGCATTGTCTGATGAATCCCGATACATTCTTCATCATGACGATGGGAGGGTGCGAATCCGTCGTGTTTCAAGAGAACAGTTCTTTGATACCTGTACTGCGGGACGGAGACAAGCTGGCAGTGGCTTAATTATGCTCCGGAAAACATTTACGTGAGCATCCATGTGTCTAGTGAAGGTCGAGCAAAGCACCATGACGGCCAAGGCGTATCACACACTGCTTGCAGACGACGACCATGTTTCCCAACGGTAGTGGCATTTTTCGAAAAGATAATGCACCATATCACAAGGCCAGGATTGTGATGGAGTGGTTCGAGGAACACAGGGGCAAGTTCCAAGTGATGTGCTGGCCGCCCAACTCGCCTGATCTGAACCTAATCGAACACAAATGGGATGTGATTTAACATGACTTCAGAGCGCATCGCCCCTCTCCCTGGAATTTACGGGAATTAGATGACCTGTGTGCAAGGGCGCCGATCCTGGGGGGCCGAGGGGGCCCGGACACTCCCAAAGCTCATGTGAGCCCCCGCATTGTATTTATGAATATACAATATTTGGCATAATTTGAATACAATTTGTCTTAAAATCCTCATATATATGCCTTCTGCATCTGAATGCCCCCTCACATTTACAGAAAAATCGGCGCCCTTGCCTGTGTGTACCAATCAACTCTCTCCAGTGACCTTTCAAGGGTCATTGCGTCCATGCCAAGACGCGTCGCCATCGTTATCCGTGCCAAAGTTGGACACACTGACAATAAGGTAGGTAGTCATAATATTCTGGCTGATGTGTGCGTATATTTTAACTCGTATATTTTGTCTCGACTCGAATTTCGAGACGTCTCGACTCGAATTCGAGTCGAGTCGAGACAGAGTCTGTCGAGTCGAGACACGAGTCGAGACAGAAACATATTTTCGAGTCGAGACACGAGTCGAGACAACATTTTCTCGAGACGAGTCGAGACAGGCTTAAATCTCGACTCGACTCGACTCGAACGCATCCCTAACTCCGGGGCCCCAGGCAATGCCCGAGGGGGCTTGTTCAATCCCGGCCCTGCCTACCTCTATCGTTCAATTGGCAACCGCCTTGTCGTGTAGAGGTACCACGCACACGTCGAGATACTCCCGTATCTCATTCCGGACCCAATGGTACGTGTTAAGTCACCAATTGAGTGTGGTACCGGCCCATATCCACAAAGTTTCCTCCCTTTAGTAGGTTCAGAACCGTTGCCCAGATCCCTGGGATTGGCCCCTCCCCCACCTCCGTTTGGTCTCCCCACAGGCAGGAATCCGACACTCCCCTCCCGGTAGGGTCGTCCAAGCAATACGGGACTTCCTGTAGTTACGGTAGAGGTACACCGTACAGTACAACAGCCAATGACTGATGTAGACCGTCTGCTCAAGGCAGACATTGTCATTTGGGAGCCGTGTCTCCCCAAGCCCCGAGGAGCCGTGTCTCCCGTGGTAGGCGCGCCCAAACAATACGGGACTACCTATCTTTTACGTGTTTAGCTACCACGTACACATTGTAGCAAAGCTACTTGTCCGAAACCCAATGGTACGTGTAGGCCACCATTAGAAGGGACACCCACACTCTTCCTCGGTAGGGCCGTTCAAGCAATACGGAACTACCTCTTATTACGGTAGAGGTACACCGTACATTACCAGACCCAATGGCTGATGTAGACTGTCTACCTTTAAAGACAATGGTCATTTAGGAGCGGCGGCTCCCCTGGTAGGGTCGTGTGCCCCTGCACCAAGTGAATGTGTAAGCCTGGGACGAAGGAGCGACCCACTTCCTCAGCACTCCTGAGGTACGAGTATGCGTTAGGATACTGAGTATCCCATCCTGGACCCAAGAGAACGCATAGCACTCTCTTTGAGGACAACCTAGATCATCCTCCAGGTAGGGCACTGGATCCGCCCACCCAGGGCACACCAGCTACCCACTCTTTCATACGTGTTGGGGCACCACGTAGCCTTATCTCCCGGACCCAAGGGCACGGCTTAGTTGCCCATTTCGGGGGATACCCGAAGGCTCACCCCCGCCGGTAGGTACGGCAGCCTAAACTACCTACCCCACTGAGGACGTGATGGGTCACACGTACTCTCCCAGATCCAATGGCACGAGTTAGTCGCCCATTTCGGAGGATGGCCAAGCCTCACCTCCGCCGGTAGATTGTTATCCTGATTTGCACCGACAACTAAACAATCTTTTAGCACAGGATAGACAAGAGTGAAGCGTGTTTCCACGCTGCTCCCGAAGCCCTATCTTCCCCTGAGGATTACCGAGCCACCACAAGGCATGTGACCCGGCCATACACAGGGGGTCCCTGCCCCTTTCTCAGCACGGGCTTGGGACCGGCCACGGCGGGGTTAACGTGAAAGATAGACAATGCAAACGGTGGTAGTTTCACATATTGGCAAAAAAAAAAAAAAAAAAAAAAAAAAAGGAAGAAAGAAAAGAATGGGCAGAATAGATCACGAACCTCCGCCGCCGTCTTGAAATCCGCCATTTTAAATCTGTGATATTATTTGAAATGAAAAGGTAGTCATGTGATAAATATCAATTAGGGCCAGCATACTCTCGTCAATTATGAACTTTAGTGATCGTTATCTGTACTTATTTGGAAGATTAAGGATCATTTTTATTATTATTTACGAAAATCTAGGAGACGGGCACTCGTATGTTGAACGTTCAGATTATCAGGAAAGCACACACATTATATATATATATATATATATATATATATATATATAGGGTGGGCCATTTTAATTAATCCACGGAAATATCTGAAAAATGACAGAACATAGAAGAAATTTTTTAAGTACACGCTATATATTGCTAAAGGGGAAAACCAATTCCGCCAAAAGTTCCCCTCCCCGTCCCCCGTAAATGGGGGTAACTTTGAAATGTCAAATGGGAACATGGGTCGAGTAATACCTCGTTCGAAAGGTCTTGGAAAACTAAGTAACGCTGTACTAAAAGATGTTTCATATTGTGCACCAGTTTCAAAATGGTCGCCATAATATGCTTCGGAAACTCCAGTACTCGTAGTATGAAAACTATGGAAGGTAAATGAATGGAGCAAAATATAAATACGTAAATATCATAGGTAGAGATGCAAGGGCTCGAAAAAAAAAAACGGCTTTTTTGAAAAAAAACTCGGTTTTTTCTGCTTCGCTTTTTTGCTTGGGAAATTTTGGGCTTTTTTCAAAATTCTGCTTTAAATTGATAAATCAGATTTTCTTTCGCTTCTCTATAACACAAAAAGTTATTTAATTAGTAGTTGATGCCGATAATAATATAAAACCTCGAAAATAAACCATAAATTTCGAAAAGATATTTCATACAATTTTACTTCAACATATATACATTATGAATTCCAAAGGATTAACCAATGTATATAATAAGATTTTTTTAACCTCCTATATACAAAAGTAAGAAGTTTTGTATATAGTTTTGTAAAAGTTGAGAAGAACCATGGTTGTTTTTGAAAATGCCAAAAACTCGTTTTTTGGGGGGAGTTTAAACTAGGCTTTTTTGGCTTAAACCAGGTTTTTTTTTGGGTTTAGATATTTTGCTTTATGTATTTATATTACATATTGACAGAAATAAGTTTCTTACGCCTTGGTGTTATTATGCAACAACGGGGTTATGCTGGAAGAGGTCCCATAAGCTTAAAGAAGTCCGGTCAGTAAATTTCTTAAATTAGGAAACTCCCGCCCTAGCCATCGGGAAAATCCCGTCATTACTCTAAATGTAAAACAATAACGGAAAAATCCTGTTATTGCTTTGCATGTAAAATTTAAAGGTCAACGTATCATAATCAGTACGCTAAAATTGAGGTATTAAATTCAAATTTAGTACGTACATATCATTGAAAGTCCAATCCAAGCTAATGTTGGAAGCTACGTAGGCAATCAATAAATTATGCCAATTTCTATCAATATATTTAAGCAACCTTGGCTTCTTTATAAAACAACAGGCATTCAGGCATGCAGAAATATACAATTTGGTTTTGTTTCGTATGTTCAGGCTTAACATCCTTACGTAATACCGAGGTTATCAAGGAGAAGACTTTCGCCTAAAGTTACATCCAAACCGCTACTTTGTTTACGCATGAAAGAAAGGTTGTGGTTTAACCGAGAATTGAATATGGGACACCTTGATCAAAAGGTGAAAAGGAAATAAAACTACTGCAGATTGTTTGATGTATGGAAACGTTACCATGAAGTTCACACGATTCGCATTTTTCGTTCTTTTTATTTTTTTATTTTTTATTTTATTTTATTTGATTTTATTTGGGTTTAAACCAGTTGTTTATTAAAAAAAAAAGCTGGTGTAAACCAGCCAACCCTAAAAGTAAATACTTCTTTAAATAAAATACACAAATAACTAGCAAAATTCTATGTAGTATTTTTACTTCAAAATATTCCATGCCCTCTTTTTTGGAACAAAATAAAATTAAAATAAAACATAAGAGAAATACTTAGATTTATATAATACACTTACAGGCTGCACATCTAGAGCTTTTGGTTCTGTATGTTCTTGAAATTCTATAGTTTTGTATAACCACCATCACGGTTTACTCAGTCCTCAAGTTTTCTGAATTTTAACAAGAGGGATTCAACATATGAAGGGTGTGAGGCAAGAACATGGTAAGCCACAATTTTACTATTTTAAGAAATTAGAGATTTTCTGCTGCACAATCCATTTTGAAAGTCGGAAAGCTGATTTTTCACAAAAGACTATTGTACAATATGAATGTATATATTTATAACTTCACTAAAGTACAATAACAATGTTAAAAACAATATTCATACTAGTGGACTGTAAGGCTTGATTCGTACACCACATGAATGCAACCAAATATAAATTCACTGTATTTAATGATTACACCTTCAGTTTGCACACAAAAATAATACACGAGAATAAACATATTCACAAGGTCTTTAGTTGTAAATGTTTGTAATGCGATGGCTTACTGTTTGTGCTATATTGTACGATGTTCTACATGATATATGGTCCACCAAACTGTATGCTCTTGCTGCCTCCACATTCACACTATTCCACCAAACAATAGAAAAGCGTTAAGCAACTTGAACACTGTTGCCAGCTAAAGGCACACACACTGTTAAACACACAAATAATCCCAAACATACTCCCCCCTGTTGGTCAGCTAAGGTCTGACCAAATAAAACAAAATGATACATATAAAAAACGAAACAAACACAAAACTTGAAGAACTGTACTTATTTTTAGATTACTCAAATCTCAATTCTAATCCTTGTTACATGGTAATGCAACTAGTTTCTTGATGGAACGTTTATATGTTCCAGTTGTAGTATGAACTGTCACTACACGAACTAAGAAATCCTTTCCTGGGAACACTTTTTCAATGATGCCCAATTTCCACTGCAATGCAGGAACGTTGTCTTCAATCGGCAAAACTACATCTCCGACCTTGAGATTGTATTGCGGTGAAGTTGTCTTAGAGCGTTGTTGAAGACCATGTAAATAATCTCGGGACCATCTCTTCCAAATGTGTTGTTTTAGTTGTTGTATCTTCTGCCAACGAGATAAGCGGTTGTGTGGTAGATCGGTAAGGTTAGGCTCTGGTAAAGCTGTAAGTGTTTCTCCAATTAAGAAATGTCCAGGGGTGAGAACACTAATGTCGTTAGGCTCACTTGATAGCACTGTAAGTGGTCGAGAGTTGAGACAGGCCTCAATCTGTGTCAGTAATGTTGCAAACTCTTCATATGTTAACACTGCACCCTTTGTAATACGAACTAGATGGTATTTCATTGATTTTATACCGGCTTCCCCATTGATTTTATACCGGCTTCCCATAGTCCTCCAAAATGCGGCGAATTTGGTGGTATGAAGTGCCACTGAATTCCTTCGGTCGATGCAAAATCATGAACTTGAGAACTAAAAGGATCTGATGAAAACAGCTGATACAATTCTTTCAATTCGTTGTTGGCTCCAACGAAATTTGTGCCATTGTCGCTGTATATATTGAGACATCTTCCTCGTCTGGCTATGAATCTGCGTAAAGCTGCTATGAATGACTGCGCACTAAGATCTGTTACCAATTCCAGATGTATTGCCTTGGTGGATAAACAAACAAATAACGCAACATATGCCTTACGTACAGATCTATTTCTAACTGCTCCTGATTTTATGTAAAACGCTCCAGCGTAGTCCACGCCTACGTTTAGGAATGGTCTGGCTTGCTGCACACGAGCTGCTGGCAACTGTCCCATAAGTTGTTTTGAACCACTGGCTTTTAACTTGAAACATGTGAAGCAATGATGGATCACTTGTTTTACTACCTGTTTGCACCTGATGATCCAATATTTCTGGCGTAGTGATGATATTAATAATTGGGGTCCAGCATGAAGTAATCTTAAGTGTTCTGCTTCAACTATAAGTTTTGTCAAGTGTTGGTGAAGGCAGAACTATTTGATGTTTGGCGTCAAATGGAAGCTGACTATTCTCCAATCTTCCTCCAACTCGGATCATGCCTTCACTATCTAAAAATGGATGTAAATTGTTCAATTTACTTCTTGACGGAACAATGTTTCCATTACGAAGATGCTGCAATTCGCTGTGAAACCCAATTTCTTGTGTCCATTTGATGCAAACATGGAGCGCTGTGTGGAGTTCTTGTACTGAAAGACCTTCTGTTAGTTTGTTTTGCTTGTGTCTGATGTTATGAACAAAACGTCTACAATATGCTATTGTCCTAACTAACCTTGACAATTTTGAGAATCTTGTTATGGTTTCATTGCACCAATTGTCTAAAGTGACTGTCAATGTTATGGTTCCCTTACTCTCTGGAACTTGATCTGGTTGCAGTGAATCCTTACTTGTGACTGACCAATTAGATTGTAAACTAGAAAGCCATTGTGGACCGTGCCACCATAATGAATTGTCCTTTATGGAAACTGCATCTATTCCTCTTGAAATCAAATCTCCAGGGTTGTCTGAAGAAGTTACATGTTTCCAACAGCTAACGTCAGTTAAGTCTTGAATTTGAGCTACTCTGTTGGCCACGAAAGGTTTCCATTTGTTGCACGGAGAAGCTAGCCATGCCAACACGATTTGGGAGTCAGTCCATAGATGGACGCTACTTATGTTCAATTTTAAATTCGGTAAAATCTTGTGAACTAATTTTGCCAAAACAACTGCTGCGCATAACTCCAGACGTGGGAGAGTGATTTTCTTGACTGGGGCCACACGTGATTTAGCACATAATAACTTAACTGATATTTCTCCTTGTTGATTGATCGATCGCATATAAATGCAAGCTCCATATGCTCTTTGAGAAGCATCTGAAAAACCATGGATCTGAATCTCCGCTATGTTTCCTTCAACGAGTACATATCTGTCGAATTTAATCTGATTGATTAATGGAAGTTGCTTGTACAATTTAGTCCATTTCTTTGCTAATTCCATTGGTATACTGTCGTCCCATTGAACCTTTTGCCGCCACAATTCTTGCAAAAATATTTTGTATGAAATGACAACTGGTGAAATTATTCCTAATGGGTCGAATATAGAGGCAATGATTGAAGCAACCTGGTGTTTAGTAATGCACTCTTGAACCTTCATTGTTGACGTCTTGCTTTCAACGAGAAATATATCCTTATCTGGATGCCATGACAATCCTAATGCCTTGACGCCTTGGCCTTCGTGGAACTGGATTGGACGTTGCACTTCTCGAAGCTCTGGCGAGATGGATTCCAATAATCTTGGATCATTCGAACTCCATTTTCTAAGTGTAAAACCTCCCTTTCCCAGTAACTCTATCAATTGCTTCTGGACCTCTACAGCTTGCTGTATGTTGCTCATGCCACTACAAACATCGTCAATATAGAAATCTCGACGTAATATTTCTGCTGCTACAGGGTAATTATGCTCTTCTTCGTCTGCTAATTGCTGTAGGCATCTTGTGGCCACAAATGAAGCACATACCGTACCATACGTTAGTGTTTTCAACTCAAAAACTTGAATTGGTTCATTTCTAGATCTTCTCCACAATATACGTTGTAATGGCGTGTCTTCTGGATGAACAGTGACCATGCGATACATCTTAGCGATATCTGCAGTGAATACCACCGAATGAGTTCTAAAGCGCAAAATGATAGAAAACAAATCTTGCTGTATTGTAGGACCAACTAAGAGAATGTCGTTAAGGCTTTTTCCGCTGTCAGATTTTGCTGAAGCATCAAATACCACACGGAGCTTCGTTGTAGAGCTTGTGGGCTTAAAAACTGCATGATGTGGCAAATAGTATGCAACGCTGACGTCTTCCTTTTTACTCTCATCTATCCTTACCATGTGACCAAGATCTTGATATTCTTGCATGAATTCCGTATATTTAGCTTCAAAATCCGGGTGTTGATCGAATCTTCTTTCCAATTGCTTTAATCTAACCAATGCCTGCTGATAAGAATCGCCTAAAACTGTACGGTCTTCAAGCAAAGGCAATCGTACAATGAAACGCCCTGTATGATCTCTTGTTGTATTCTGAACGAAATGTCGCTCACATGCAAGCTCTTCGCTTGATCTAGGTGTAACAGTAATTTCTTCTAGTTCCCAGAATTTTTGAAGTTGTTGCTGTAGATCTATATTTGTCTTCACAAAACATGTTGTTAATGGAATATGGGGGTCACGTTCTTGAGGAATGCGTCCTGCCACGATCCATCCCAATTCTGTCTCCTGAAGCACTGGAAAATCACCTGGCCGTGTTTTGTGTCCTGACTTCATAATTATGTAGAATACTTCCGCACCTAAAAGAATATCTATGTCTCCAGGCGTATTAAAAGTAGGATCTGCTAGAACAGTGTCCTTGGGAATGTTCCAAACGTCATAATTAATTCTTTCTTCCGGTAGTTTACTTGTAATGTGAGGGAGAACTGAACAACTTATATTGAATGAAAATGTGTTAACACATGAATGGACACAAATATCTACAGAGTACTTTGTATTAGAAATTGCTTGATTTATACCTTGAATTGGAGTATACTGTCTATACCGTTTGATGTTCAATTGTTGCACCAAATTCTCTGTTATGAAATTGGTCTGACTAGCACTGTCTAGAAGCGCGCGACAAGGAACCAAATTTCCCTTGTTATCCCTTACTTTTACTATTGCAGTAGATAACAACACTCTTGCGTTAGGCCTAGCCTTTAATGCACAATATGACACTTGCCCTAAATTTTCACTGGAATCTGAGTTGTTACTACGCTCTTGCACCACGGCACTGCTTATACTTGGAAACCGCACTGATTTGTCTTTTGTTACGTCTACATGCAATAATGTATTGTGCTTTTTGGAACACTTTTTACAACCTCTCGATTTACAATTCTTCAAAAAATGATTACTTTTCAAACAATTCATGCATAATTTATTTTTACGAATGCACTCTAATTTTTGGCTGTGTCCCGCATTCACAAAAGACGAACAAGAATATAAGGGATGCTGGCTATTACAAAATTCACATGCATTTGGAAATGTTGATAAATAAGTCTTTGATGACTGAATACCTTTTACTTGCTTGTTTTGTACGCTACTACCCTGCTTCACACCATCAATACTAGTTCTCATGTTCTCAAGCACCTGACAACGTTTCTCGAGAAACGAAAAGAATTCTGATAAAGCAGGAAAATTAGAATTCGTATTTTGAAGCTCCCATGACTTTCTAGTAGTTGCGTCTAATTTTGATACAAAGTGTTGGGTCAAAATTACGTCTGTGAGGTTTACGTTTGGCTCAAGTGCTTGTAGCGCATTTATATTGCTAGTAGCTGTATTTATAAAAGCGCGAAGTTCACTTACATTTTCTTTATACACTGGCTTGATTTGTAGTATTTCGTGAATGTAAGAAGAAGCAATTAGCTTTTTATTTGAATACCTGTCAACGAGTAATTGCCATAATACTGAATAATTTGTTTCGGTAATTGGTAAATTTTCAATTAGGTTTAACGCTTCGCCCTTAAGAGAAGTTCGGAGGTACTGAAACTTCTGTACTGTGGAAATGTCTTTATTCTCGTGAATAAGAGATATAAAAGTGTCCTTATATGATAACCAATGTTTACAGTTCCCGTCAAATGCAGGCAACTGTATGACCGGTAATTTAACTTGTGCGCTACTGCTAGTGCTATTATTAACAGCTGATTCTTTATTTCCATGTTTTAAAACAAGTGCTTGCATTTGAGCCTCTAAAGAAAAATACACATTTTCAATTTCTGCACGAGCGTTTACTGCTTCCGCTTCGGGTTCGATTTGATCAATTTCAATAGTATCTTGCACCTCCTGCAACTTTGACCAGACGTTATTTAGATGTTTTAAGCGTGCACGTATTTCTTCTATATTGCCTTCATTTGGATCAAAGGCCTGAACAAAAGTGTTTATTCTTGTTAACTGGCCTCTGTATGCAGATCTTTGCCTTAAAAGACGCTGGTGTGATTCACTCATGATTAAATGCTACGCAGAAATATGAAGAATAAAAAAACTACTGACCTGAAGATGATGTTTTTTCTTTCTTTTTTTTACCTATGAAATATACTCCAGAAGCCTGGTCCTGGTACAACAGCTGTCCGCCTACACAAAACGTGATTATTGTCCAACGTACGTGATAACACCACATATAGGTCGACACAAACACATTTCTCCTCACAACAGCACAGAACAATTCTCAGAAATCTTTGCACTCATGTGGCCCGGATAGGACCAATGTACAATGTGAATGTATATATTTGTAACTTCACTAAAGTACAATAACAATGTTAAAAACAATATTCATACTAGTGGACTGTAAGGCTTGATTCGTACACCACATGAATGCAACCAAATATAAATTCACTGTATTTAATGATTACACCTTCAGTTTGCACACAAAAATAATACACGAGAATAAACATATTCACAAGGTCTTTAGTTGTAAATGTTTGTAATGCGATGGCTTACTGTTTGTGCTATATTGTACGATGGTCCACCAAACTGTATGCTCTTGCTGCCTCCACATTCACACTATTCCACCAAACAATAGAAAAGCGTTAAGCAACTTGAACACTGTTGCCAGCTAAAGGCACACACACTGTTAAACACACAAATAATCCCAAACAACTATACATGAAGGACTAAACGAAGCGGTATGCGTTGCTGTCTATCTGCTGCATAACTCAGCAATTGAAAATTTGTTGGTTACCATGTTCTTGGCTCACACCCTTCATATCAGGGTTAGCAAAAACCATGGTTCTTATTGGGAAAAAAAGTTTTTTTTTGTTTAAATAATTTACTGTATGTATTTATATTAGATAAGGACAGAAATTTGCTTGTTTCTCCTTGGTGTTATTATGCAACAACAAGGTTATGCTGGAAGGGGTCACACAAGGTAAAGCGGAATCCAAACCGTTTCTCGGCTTACATCCAAAAGAAACTGTGCATTTGGACACGAACCCGAGACTAATTGGTCACAAATGCTATTGCCGACTCACTCACGAGGGATTCCTGATAAAAATACGTTGTACTGATCTTTACATAGGCCTACTTGTTAATATAATTGTCAAGAGTCATTTCAGAAGGACAAAAAGATAAACAGTTACACAAGTAAAAACATTATACAGAATTATATACAAATCGGGAAACTCCCGCCTTAGCCATTGGAAAAATCCTGCTATTACTTTAAATGTATTTGTATGTAAAATTTTAAGGTCAACGTATCATAATCACTACACTAAAACTGAGGTATTAAATTACAAACTTGGTATGTAGATATCATTCAATAAAATAAAAACCAAGTCAAATCCAAGCTGATGTTGGAACTACGTAAGCAGTTGATAAATTTTGTCAATTTCTATCAATATATCTAAGCAATCTTGGCTTCTTTATAAAACAACAGGCATTCATTCAAGTAGAAATATATATAATTTGGTTTCATTTCGTATGTTTATCGGGAAGTTCGGGATTCAACCCAGCATTCGACCATTCTGACAAAGCTTTTCTTCATTCCACCTGTGAAGTAGAAATAGTGCGTGTACTGTGAGTTGGCCGACTTCCCTTCTTATTGTTTTTAAATCGTTATTATTACTAATTACCTGCAGTGACAGTTTTGCGAAGGTTAGAGGGGCGGTCTTTCGGACTGAAGCCTGTTCCCCAAAATTACGGAATGTCTAAAACAAAGGAAATATCTATTAGTTATGCCTTTACTCATAAACTTTAAGCTCCCGTCAAATAAAAATTACGGATGTTTAGAAAAACTAAACATTAGTAAGAAAAACCCTCCCAAAATACTCTTCTAAATCCGCCACTGATTCTCAGTATAAAATGATCTTCAAGGTTGTATTCGGAAAATTATCGCTAAATATATAAACGAAACGAACTATTATGCCTGTACTCATAAACTTGAAGCACCTCCCAAATAAAATTAGGACATTTTAGAAAACGAAACAATCAGAGAAACCCCTCCCAAAGTACTTTTCTCAATCCGCTACTGATTATTTGTATAAATTATTGCTAAATTATCCGGAAAATTATTGCTAAATCGTTGCACAGGTACAGTATAACAGAAATGTGGAAGTACGTTTTGACGGATATATTGAAAAACGTACGCTTTGACGGATATATAGAGAAACATAAGTTTAACTTTTGCGCTAGAAGCTCGAGTACTAAGCTCTTAGAAGTGAAACACGGATGACAAACTATAATGACCTAGAGAAAAAAATGTCGATAACTCAAAAGTTAAAATAAAGTTAAATAACCTCTAAAATCCCCCCCCCCCTAAATACTACAGTCTTCATGTTAGCTTTAATTCGTAAAACATGTGTTCCATCCATCTTAATGGTGAATTTCAGAGCGAAATATGGCATTTAGGTCATGGAATTCTTATCTAACTATAGAATATACTATAAGAAAGCTATTTAGATAGAAAAATCATGAAAATGAAAAAAGCCAAAATTTCCAAAATTCTCGTTTTTTTTTCAAAAAAGCCGGCTTTTTATGTAAAAAAAACCATCGATTCAAAAAAGCCGGCTTTTTTGCATCTCTAATCATAGGGCATATCGAATGATGTAATCCCTGTGATCCCAGTGGTCTCCCTAAAGGGGTCTTGTGGGCTAACTTCAAAATTTCAATGTCCGACCGGACAACGGTTCGGGCGTACGATTGACCTACCCAATGCTGTTTGGAAGGCAGACTTCATGCATAGAGAATTGGTGCACTAAGTTAACGCGGATGGCCACAGTTTCATTTTGATTAACTATTAGCATTCATGTCATATTGTGAGCTTGAGGGACGAAACGGTGTGTACGTATATCCCGAAATGCTTTCTGAATAACCAGCACGCATTGCATAAAAGTTTCTCTTTTTTTAGTCACTACAGCGTCATCCTTACAAACAAATGTTTCAACCACACCATACCTATTTGTAAGGTTAGCGTTAATTTACGAATTAAAGTAGAGTTCTCGTTTGAACTTTCACTTTACTTTCCACCCCACTCACATAGAGAGCGCAGGGAGAGATTATTTTGCAGGACTTGGATTTCTCTCTATATATTATGGCAATTTTACTCTAATATTTTTATCTCTGTTGTATTATTCTCGAACCTTGGAACGCCCCCGTGGTTTTCCTATTTAATTTTCGTTATTTTCATTTATGTCTAACCATATTCATACTATAGGCACTAGACGTTTTCTTAGACACAATCACCATGTCTTTGCGATCATTTTGAAAACGGTGTCTCATGTCGAAAATTTTCTTACAGAAGCTGTTTGATATTAATTTGTCTATGTAACGTGATGTTACTCGCTTCAAGCTGCTATTTGAAATTTTCAAGTTGGCCCCGGATACCTTTAGGTTAGCCCTTGGAGTCACCCCGACAACACCTCTCGATGTGCCTTACGTCAATTAGCTACTCCAGTTTTTCTTTTGTTGGTTTATCTCCAATCGCTTTCATATTACGGGTACTAAACCTTTTCTCTGACACGGATACTAGGTTTCGGCGGCCTTTTGAGAACACTGCCATTTCACATCAATCGTTTTCTCCTGCAATATGTTAGATTTTGCAAGATTTATCGAACGAGGTACCACTCGACTCATGTTACTATTTGAAATTTTGAAGTTAGCCCCCAAGACCCCTTTAGGGAGACCACTGGGATCACAGGGACCACACCGTTCGATATGCCCTATGATATTTACGTATTTCAATTTTGTTCCATTCATTTACCTTCCATGGTTTTCACACTACGGGTACTGGAGTTTCCGAACTATATTATGGCGGCTATTTTGAAACCGGTGCACAATATGGAACATCTTTTGGTACAGCGTTACTTAGTTTTCCAAGACCTTTCGAACGAGGTATTACTCGACCCATGTTCCCATTTGACATTTCAAAGTTACCCCCATTTAGGGGGGGGCGGGGTACTTTTGGCGGAATTTGGTTTCCCCCTTAGCAATATATAACGTGTACTTGAAACATTTCTTCTATGTTCTGTCATTTTTCAGATATTTCCGTGGATTAATTAAAATGGCCCACCCTATATATATATATATATATATATATATATATATATATATATATATATATATATATATATATATATATATATATATATATATATATATATATATAACATATGGGGCCTACTGTATTCTGTTAAGTAATACATACAAGCAAAAAAAAGTAATTTCCAGCAGGCGTTGAGAAATTTTGAAGGAAATAGTTGTTGAAAATTTGTATGATGAACAATAAAACAAGAATAGCGTAAGTTCAGTCTTTCTTAAACGTACCTCGTGTATATAAATGAACATTTTTTATTCCCTATTGCAGTTTTCGCTCTAAGGGGATCAGCATTGGAATCGGAAGTAACAGATTTCTTCGGCTTTCGGTTTTCTAGAAAAGTAAGGGGATGTAGATTTAAGTAATGATATTATTGCGATACTCAACCTATATCAGAAAACCACTTCTCGTTATCTATTATCGTTTATTATCCGTTATAGTAAACAGTGTTGAAGCTGGAAAAATTGATTTCTACTATTTCCGATTTGAATAGAGGGATGGAGATAAAGAAAATCTATCCTTGGGTTCTTAAATACACAACAAAAAGTTGGCATATTTTTGAAACTCGGGGGGGGGGGGGGAGAATATTTTGCTTATATTTCGTGTTCTCTTGCTTCATTTTCTGTATTTTTTATGGTTTAGGTAGGTAGGTTAGGTTAGTTTAGGATAGTTTGGGTTGGGTTAGGTTAGGTTAGGATATTTGGATTTGGGGGCCAGAATTCTTTCCTTAAAATTCTTACTTTCTTCCTATATTTTCTGCGTTTTTGATGGTTTATGGTAGGTTAGGTTAGGTTAAGTTAGGTTAGTACTTAGTAGTTACACTTACGTAACATCAGCTCATTTCTACTATAAACATGGTGATTTTCTCTGATTTTGGCCCTCACTTCCAAAATTATCCCCTAAAAGTTATATTTGATGTATATCTCTCTATAGAGATCTGTATTGAAACCGAAAATTGAAGAGGGCATGTCGGGAATGGAGAAGAGTTGTGACCCTTCTAGTTGTCGCTAACTTACTTGAACTAATTTGATAAGTTAGTCACTAAATTAAAATGAATGAATTTCTGAATTTATTTTCTGTTATCTGTATATTTAGCTATTGGTTAATTAGCTGAATCGAGACTCTCACGAGCTTCCTCTCTATTTATTCATTATTTGAAACTAATTTTTACCTGATTTCTACTGCTTTCTCGTTGAAAAATCGAAAATGTTTTCGGAGCAAAACTAGCGTGGTGTTGCTCGAAGCTTTTCCCAAGTAGAACAACAGGAAGACGCGCCATAATACTAAGGCGTCAGACATAGTTCCAATCAGAGCAAAGAATTTGGCAGCGGAAAATATAAAACGAATAGAAAATAGGAGAAACTGGATAAAACCGGATTTTGGGAGAATATGGGCATCTCAGAGGGACGAAGGGGCCTAAATTATTCTGACAAATATCAGATTGGTGGACAATTTCGGAAATTTCTGTCCAATTGCTGACCTATGTTTTTGTATCGCATTAAGTTGTATAATTTCAATAATCATCCATTTGAAATGCCCATATACAGAGTTTACAATGAAATAATATATAAATGAAGAAATTATTCCCCAGAATATAATTCTCCCTAGATTATTCCGAAGCCCCCGTATTAAGGGTCTTCACTACAGCAAAGTTAAACTACCGCTAATTTTAGAGTTTTTCTGTAATATCTTCAAAACAAATAAAAATATTCGAAAAGCAGAAACGCACAGTGCATCGACCAATAGACAAAAATGAGAAAAGGAACAATTTTCTTCGGACTTGCAAATAGCACGGAATGAAGCACAAATGATTCACAAGACAGAAGTCCCTAGGCACAAACTTATGACAACCCGTCAGCCCACAGAGGGCGCGCGTAAAGTTACCACATTAGACCGACCCGAGTCGAGATGATACTCTTACAGATGACAATTCGCATGCATAACTACTATACTAGACCGACCTGAGTCATTATCTCCACAGCGATCGCACTGGTGTTTCAGACCGAAGCGAAAGTTGAGACCTTTTGCCACTAGTGGGCAGTTATAGCACAGGTACATTCTTTCCTTTACGACGAACGATTGGTAATCATTTTTTACTGGTATATTTGTAATATCTCAAAAAAGCCTAAACATGTCTTGAGATCTCTGCAGGAATATCTTCCTTTAATGATTTCCTTTGGATTCAGCAATAGTGTGTGTGCAAGTGTCCGCAATATTGACTGTAGTTAGTGAAATTGCGAAAGAAAACACCATGAAAAACAAGGACATTTTTAAAAGATGGATAAGAACCACCAGTGCTAGTCGGAAGAAAGCGGAAACTATTCAGGCTATTTGCAGTCGTTATAAAGTTGAAGACGTCACGGAAGATGTGTACAACAGCTTAGAGAAATTTAGTAAGTTATTAATATGGCCTTGAGCAAAAAAAAAAAAAAAAAAAAAAAAAAAAAAAAAAAGGAGGATGTCGCACAGAGTTTCGTCGGTTTTCCTAGCTAAAAATAAAGAGTGGTTTGATCGTGCATATACACTTCCGAACTATGTCTCAACAGTGATAACTATTCGGTATCACAGCAACGTGCAGACCGATGTAGCTTACTCTACTCGCGGTAGAACCAGTAAACAGTTCGCAGAGTGTTCAGTAAAAACAAAGAAAAGGCGCTTAGATCCTCTTGTAGCGACTAAATCGGCAGAGGAGCTTGCCTTTGCTGCCAAAGAATCTTCAGTGAAAGTAAATACACTAAGAAATGACGAATAGTTAAAGGATTGTCGGTTTTGCGGAAGAAGCTTTAGAAGCCGTCCACAAAGTCTTCCGTTACTATAGGCTACATCTTATAACTTCTCTCTTCAATACTTATTTAGACCTAATGAAGCATATGCTTTTTCTATCTGACCCTATTGTCTCCTCCAAGATACAGATTCACGCAAAGAAAAGGAGGACAGATACGGATCTGGAAAGTTATTTCAAGACTGATGCTTCTAATGCTGTCCAGCTTCATAATTCTGTCGCTATGGAACTTGATTACTTAGACAGTGAAGGTACTGGCTGATCTTTAAAAAAAAAAACTCTAGAACTAATTTAGTCATTTCATGAACTGCTTTTCATTATATTTTAGTGTTATGTAGTTTTGAGTCGTATGGGTTCGTGTTTACGAGTGCCGTAAACAGGAAGGGCTTTATGCAGAGTCGTTTTGACGTATGTTTAGCGTCATACTAAACGCCTGACTACTGCAGGAAACATATGTTAGTTGAACTCTTTAGTATGACACTAATCACACGTCAGAACTATTCTTCATAAGGCCTTAAGTGTCTAACTTAATTTTTTACGTCCCTGGACGGGATATTATTTTCTATATCAGTACAGTTGTCAAGTTCGATAACTTCAAAAACAACTTTGCTTCAGTCTAAGTGAGCAAAGAACGTCTTGCGACACAATAAACATGTAATAAAAGCTTCAGTATGATTTGTTTTATTTTTGTCCACTACTCCCATATGCTCGACGCACTGTGAAACGTAGTGAACTAGACAATACGATTTTGCATGTAATACCGTTATCACAACTCATCTATTTGCTTTTGATTTCCAACTGTAGATAGATTTAGCATTTTTTGCGGGTTCTGTAAATAGTGAAATACCAAAAGCAGATAGGTGAATTGTGGTAAAGGTATCATACCCAAAATCGTATTGTCTAGTTCACTACGTTTCTGCTTTTCGAATATTTTTATTTGTTTTGAAGATATTACAGAAAAACTCTAAAATTAGCGGTAGTTTAATTTCGCTGTAGTGAAGACCCTTAATTTTAGTTTGAGTAAAGAACAAATGAATTTACTACATAGACCGAAAATTATGTGTTGAAAAATCTACAGTACACGGTACGTTAGGAAAGTATTGGGTCCCTCCAAACAAAAATTTCATTTCCTTGTCTGTAATGGCGCATTACAAAATGGTAAGACATCTACAACTCCAGTCTTAGTGGATGTGGAACCTTTCTTGGACGCTGAATCTATTTCAAAAATCTTCGATGTTATCTATTACTCTTTTCACCTGGAACGTTCCGTGTTGAAACCGGAAATAGATTTCTCACACTTCCAGTTTGAATAAAGAGATAAAGGCGGAGATAAAGCTAATTGTTGGGAAGCTGAATTCATTTCAAAAAGTTCTTCATAGTTATCTTTTTATACTGTTTTCCTTTCAAGGAAATCAACATTGAAACCAGAAATGTCAATAGATTTCTACCACTTTCGGACCATTTCCACTTAGTAGAAGAACAGAGTGGAGCTGAAACCAATTCATTTCAAAAACGCCGTTCGGAGGCTGGAAGACTTAGAGGTAGAGCGTTCACTTCTGGTGCTTGTGGTCCGTGGTTCGATCCCAGCTCACACCAATCTGGCCTTGTGATAGACAAATGTCGTGCGTGGGTTTTCCTTGGGGTTCTCCCGCTTCTTTCCACTTTCATTCATTCTCAATATCACAGTTTCCTTTAGTCTACACAGCATAAACGTGGGAGTAAAACAAAGATTTCACTTCAAAAGATCACTTCTAGTTATCTATTTCCTTTCTTGTTCGATGGCGATCAACGTTAAAACTAGAAATGGTTGACATCTATTATTTTCGGTTTGAATAGAGGAATATTTAAGAAGTTAGAACCCGTTCTTGAGACATTGAATTTATATGTTTTCTCTTATTATCTCTTAACAGTTTTACTCTGATACTTATAGCCGTTTTACAAGGCTTCACATACCTATGGATAGCGTAGTTTTTAAGTTTCTATTGTTTTGGCAATAGAGCATGTTAATTACATAAATAGCTGAACTTGTGCTGTCCATAAAGCACATTATTCCGGTACGAGCATGACTCTCCTTGCCACTTCCTCACTTTATCTTTTGCATGTCCCTTTGCAGAATCAAGTGAAGGAGAGCAAGTCACACAAACGAAGTGAATTGTTATAGGCAAACATATAAAAGTATCATTTTAATACATAAATGTCAGGGTGAGTTTGTTTCAAACTTGGAGAAGTAATATGTTATGTCAAATGGAAATATTGTCTCATATAAATCAATATCTGAGTGCTACTTATTGTGACTCTACAGGCCTTTGAAGTCGCCAACAGGAAATAGATTTTACCATTCCGATTAAAGCAAAATACCTGCAATGCCTGACAATCTGCTATACGTAGTTTTTCTACTGTATCAATCTTTGCAACGTCTTAGCGATAGTATTAATCTTATGGGTTCAAAACAATCCATAGAACGTTGAATAGAAAAAAAAAAAGCATGTGTTTTTGAGAATTCGAATAAGAACTGGCAAATCTTGGGATCAACTAGCGAAAAGGCAAGTTTTTAGTGTTTGAAGCTTCTGAAAGGCATTGTCCACATACAAACGTAGCATTTTAGCATAAAATTGAAAAACGAATTATTTTATTAGTGGCTATACTATATTTTATTTACCTTGCTATTGACTAATACAATACTTCTCTGTTTTAATCCTTACCTAGATATTAAAAAAAGGATTTTACTTTTTTTTCGGGAGAAGGGTGTGTTATTTTCCTGGAAAAAGAAAATTGCTATGGAAATTATTTCTATTTTTTTTTAGTTTTATTATTTTAATTTTTTGCTTTGGAAGTTTGCTTTTCCATTTTTCCTCTATCTCTCTGTGTTCCTTTTATCTGCTTTAATTTCCTCATAAATATTTCCTATGGCATTTACATGGTAACGAGATTTTTTCTCTTTTTTTTTTTATTCCAGCCAAGAATTTTCATTAGTGTTACTTGTGCTACTCCAATTTCGTCTTCTTCGGTCTCAGTCAGTAAAAAAGGCGGTCTTTTTTCTTTTTTTAAAACCAATTTCTTCAATGTTTTTATTTCTTTTTTTTTTCCTTTTCAAATGTTTAATGCATGCCAAAATCCACATAATGTATTATGTGTTTTTCTTTTCACTTTCTTCTTGTGTGGAATTTCTGTGTTTCTCCTTTTTTTTATAGCTCCTTCTGCTTCCATTTTTTCTTATTCCTAAGGATATAACAAAAAGTTCGTCGTAAATGTATGTATATTTTCTTCCTTACTGCCCGCTCTGCTAGCCGAAAAGATGTAAATATGTGCGCATAAGACTACGTTTTTACTCGGAAGCAATTTGCTGTATGGCATTGTCTACTCTGCAAGTCACGTTAAAACTAATATCTGTATTCATATGAAAAAGAAACAAAAAAAAGCTACTTGATGCAAGAATATGACTCAACTGCTTTTATTTAAAAAACAACAACAACAACAATCATCATCATCATCAGAGTATTCTACTGTCACTAGTGCCATATTTTTAAATTCGAGACGAGACAATAAAATTCGTGACAACACTAGTTCACCGGAGTATTTAGGTCTCAAACACTGTTTTAGCGTTACACGATTCATAGTATAAAAAGTGTAAATTGATAAAGCATTTATAAAACATAATGAAGATCGTTTATCAACATCTAACGATATAAACAATGCAAAAATGCGCTGCTTACATCACAGCAGCAGAAATAAGCTGTTTTGACGTGATGTCATATCATCGCTGCGCCTCCAAGAACAGCTATGTGACATTTTTTGTCGAAAAAGAGTTATGTCGTGCAAATAAACCTGAAAGCCGTCAGGCAGTATCCCTTATAATGTGGTAAGTGAATATTCAATTGTTTCGCCACAACAGTGAAAAAAATAACAGAAAATTAAAGGCTTCAGGTTCTCATCAAGTGCGTATTGATTAATTTATACAAATCCTCTATGTGCTTATAAAGTCGCAAAAAATAAACGAACATGTGCTACGTAAACACAGAAATAGTAATATAATATTGCTGAAGCAAGCTAAAGCAGAAACAATTTTATTATATTTTTCAAGTGTTTCCGTGTTATGTTTGGCAAAATTTTAAGAGTTCGAAATGTTTCTCTTGAAAAGTTCTTGTTTTAACACAAAGCGGTTCTTCGAGACGCAGCGATGATATATCGGTTTCCCTCTCTGTTCCGTATTGAAATGTATTGCAATCTTTTACTGTAAACTACAAATAAATTTAGTAGAATAGTGAAAGAAAGATGACAAAATAAGTAAAATACGTACTACATATAAAACTAAGGTGTTGATAAGACCTATTCTCCTAGTTTAGAATACACTAAACGTAATCTGTACTTTTCTATCATTACAAATATTTTAGATATGTATCTCAAAGATGATTTTATTACTGTACTAGACCAAAACATTCGGGTCTAACTACTACATCAATTCAAATAAAGAAATAAATATGTGCATATTAAGAATATCAAGGTCACCATAATATATTGCTACGTCTGCAATGACACTGCGCACACTTTTCCGGTTTTATCTGATAAACCGTTGACAAGCTGTCATAATGTACAGGATTGCGCACAAAAAAATTAAGCAATGTTGTTAGAGTGAAAATATTTCTTCTTCTGTTATGTTTGTATATATCTATGACTTTATTGACAAGTTGAATGTATTTGGGTCAATCTTGGTGCAGAAAGATCCTGGGAAACTAGCATTTATATCGAGCCTACTTGAATCCACAGTCTGAGTTAGGTAGGTACTGCAGGTGATTTTCCTTCATAAAGTTTTGCTTGTTAGCCAACTAATCAAAACAGTGAAATTAATAAACTTTCAGTAAACAAAATTGATTCCTCTGAGATGTCATTGCTTTTAGTACCAGATAATAGATGGCATGTAATAATATTTTTTTAAATAATAAAAGCTTTTAATTGTTAACAAGTAAAACAATTGATTTTACCTTGTTCAAAGTAATTCCAATCTGAATTGTTATTATACACATTTCGTTAATACTCTTCTAATATTGTGACATAAAACTTGGACAATAGTGGGAAGCATGCCTACTGTACTACATTATTATTATTATTATTATTATTATTATTATTATTATTATTATTATTATTATTATTATTATTATTATTATTATTATTATTATTATTATTATTATTGAGTATGTTTTTAATAATTGTTTTCTTCGTTTTATTTAGATTTCCACCTAGAATATGGGCTTCAGAGCCCTCAGGAGCTCCTCGAACGACGAATTGGGCGGAAGCATTCCATAAACATTACAATTAACAGTTCTATTCACCGAGTCCGGATATTTATCAGGTGATTTCAGCTTTGTTGAAGACGCAATCCGAAACAAAATTGAAATTAAGATCAATTGCGAATGGAGATACCAATACACAAAGAAAGGAAGATGTGAAGAGACATAATTTCATATTGAAACAGTATGAGATGCTTAAAAGTGGTGCATATTCAGAGTATCAGATAAGGAGAATTGAATTTCTAAAAACTGTAGGCTTAAAATTACAACCAAGAAAATTTTAACATGTAGATTGTAAATATAGAAAAACTTGGTTTTGGAGGTATCTTGTATTGCATTTACTGATCCAATTATATTTAGTTATTCCTCAATGTGCCTAAAGATGTTTAAAGGTGATACATATTCAGAGTATGAGATAAGGAGGATTACATTTCTAAAAATTGTAGGTTTAAAATTGGAACTAAGAAAATTTTAACATGTGGCTTATAAATGTAAATACTTGGTTTTGAAGATATCTTGTATTGTATTCATTGATCAAATTATATTTATTCAATCGAATTTGTATTTTATTTCTAATTTCTGTTTCTATCCTAGTCTGAAAGAAAACCTTGTTTGCGCACAATATTAAAGCTGACATTGTGGCAACGTTGGACAAAAATCTGTGTTAAAAGAGGCCAACAGAGATTTGTGCGCAATTCTGGATCTAGAGTGTGCGCAATCCAGGTGCTCCCATTGCTACAACATCGGAAATTTGTCTGCATGCATATTATAAATGTAGTGAATATCCATGCTATTATACGAGTACTACGGCTATAAATATAACCATTTTTGCACAAAAAGCTCTTAATGACTTTTAAAATTCATTTTTATTACATCGTTTACATTGTTTCTATCATTTACTGTGCATACTAGCAAATGATCACCATATACCATTTGAGTTTACTTTATTATTATCCTTTTGTACATAAATGGTTACAGGGGGCCAAGTAGTGTACATAGGACATGCAGCAGCTGAATAATAGCAGCAATAAATTATACCAAAAATACATACATGGGTCATGACTTACTTTTTAAATATTCAGAAACAGTATAATCTTATCTTTCTTCTCCTATCGTTTTCCCCAGTTAGCTGGAGTCAGCTTTTCGGATCCTGTCCTCCACCTGTTTGTATCTTATGTCGTATCCACTATAACAGACTGAGTTTTATATGTATATGTATATGTATGTATATGTATATGTATATCTATATCTATATCTGATCTATCTATCTATCTATCTATCTATCTATCTATCTATCTATCTATCTATCTATCTATCTATCTATCTATCTATCTATCTATCTATCTATCTATCTATCTATCTATCTATCTATCTATCTATCTATAGCTGCTTCAAAGTGGCTTATTTGCGGACTCGCAATTTATAGGTTTAAAAATAGTACTACGGCATAATAAATTATAGTAGGTACAGTGAATTGCGTAGAATTAACCAAAAAAGTAAAAGCCGACAACTGTTTGTTTGCAAAATTGTGCTATCAACTGAGAAAAACAAGTCCCAGAGTGGTCTATTTGCCGACTATAAAAACCACAAAGAAAATTGTTTTATTTTTGGAATATTGATATTTGATAGGCATTAGAGAGCTGAAAGGAACAATTTAATCTTTATCAACTATATTATCAACCTTCAAATAAAAAAGTTTGCATTTTTGGGACAAAAAAGTCAATGTGTTAGTCAAGAATGATGTTCGGTCATGAGAGGAAAAAGTGAAAAAAATTGAATTTTTAAAATTTCTGATATTAACTATTGTGAGTATCTGTAATTGTTTAATATGGTATTATTAGCCATTAAAATAGGTTTTCCATCTTGATTGAGCGTTTAATATGCAAATAATTATTATAAACCGAAAAAAGTGGTCTATATGCGGAAAAAAGAACCAGATTTCGCGAAAAACGGAATAATCTAATTTTCTGTAAAAGTTTAAGGAAAATAAGGTTTGAAACATATTTCCCTTTAGAGTGAGATTGTACATGACAATTTTTACTTCAATATTTTCATTAAAATGCTTAATAATGCACATATAATAATTAAAGCTGCTTGTGGTCTATTTGCAGAATTCAGTGTCACCATCTCCTATCTGAAAACTTCAATGTCATTTGGCCGGTGTTTTAAATCAAATACTTAAAACCGAGTGTAAGTTAATGGTGACATTCAATTTATGAACATGAATTTCTAATTGACATTAGAAAATGCACCATGCAGTTCCTTTCAATCGTCACATGATTAATTTTCTTGCCCAATTAATGTTTTATTACGTGCTACTTAGTTTGCAACATTGTGTTTTTGTGGTCTAAATGCGGAGTAAGGCTGCCAACCTTGCACAGTAGATAAACTACAATATAACGATACACAATAGATAAAATTTTCTGATGTCGAAAATGAATTTTACTTGCCATACAATGTTTTTTTTTCACGAAATTAAAACTAGATTTCAATCGTTTAAATATGGAAAAATACAATTATATTGGCAAAAAAGCAAAAATTATTTACGAACATTAGGGAGGAGATGTAGAAAATTACACAGACAGAGACAGAGTTTTCTTATCTTACAAGTTAGTCATACTTGATATTTGTGAGACTACTTTTACATACATCTATAAAGTTGCCTTGCCCCCTCCTCTCCCTGGACTTTCAAATTTCGACTTGAAACTAAAATCAACCGTTTGTTTTTTTGTGTGTTGTTGATTCTTTGGAAAAAACAATCGTTTGTTTCGATAAACATTAAGAGATATATACAAAACAAAGTTGGGGCAAATTCACACTAACTCCCTCACTTTCAAATTTCGATTCAAAACCAAAATCAAGCTTTTGTTTTTGATTGTTTTTTGGAAAAAATAGTTTGTTTCGAAAAACTTCAGGAGATATTTGCAAAATAAAGTTTGGGGCTTCTTTACATTGTCCTTCAGTTTCAAAATCCGACTCGAAACCAAAATCAGTCGTTTTCTTTTCATTTTTTATTGATTGTTTTGAATAAAGAAAAAATAATTTATTTCGAAAAGCTTTAAGAGATATTTTTAAAAAATAAAGCTGGGACTAACTTCACACTGATCCCACTTTCAAATTTTGATTCGAAACCGAAGCCAATCCTTTGTTTTTCAGTTGTTACTGATTCTATTGAAAGAAATAGTTTCTTTCAAAAATTTTTAAGTATTGCTCTATGTATAACAAAAACAATATGAGTCCGCTTCCAACGTTGATAGTCATGCAGTGAAAACGGTATTATCAGGTGACCGGCATTAGCAAGACGCGGTCATCTCTAATCAATTAAGCATCCCAAGAATATATTTGGTCTCCACTCTAATATCTCTACTAAACCTTTGAAGTGATATAAATTTTAACCACTCATGATTTTAATAATAATTGAAAAAATATCATGCCATTAAAACTAAACACCATCACGTGGTGTATATGTGACACTTGTTTAATGTATAAAGGGAGAATGAAGCACTATTTTTATTCAGTCTTTGTTCCATCAAATAGTATTACTTTCTTTCTTTTTAATTTGTAGTAAATAAAGCATGTTGTGTTTCACTTCTTACTATCAAAGTATAAAAGAAAGTAATGAAATACCGTACTGGTTTTTTATGGAATCTGTATCGTATCGGGTATTATTATTTGGCCTTTTCCTTTTTAAACTTTATCATAAAATATGTTCTACTTTCAATTGATATTAATTATTCTGTCATACATATAAACACTTGAAATTATATGGACTTCGAAGTCTGGACTCCCCTTGATGAATTTCTGCGTAAGCTACTGATAGTGTTCCTCTTCACATTTTTTTTTTTTTTACTATTATACTTTCTGCTTTGAATACAATTTGGAAGTGCAGGGCAACCGTGAAGATGAGCATCAACTTTATTATCAAAATATTTTAATGCTTTTCGATTTTTCTTCAAAACAATCAATAACACGCAAAAAAAAAAAAAAAAAAAAAAAACGATCGTGTCTTTTAAAACTGAAATTTGAAATTTAAACGACTAGTATGAAGTTGACCCACCCAACTTTATTTCGTAAATGGCTCTTAATATTTTTCGAAACAAACTATTTTCTCTTAAACTAATCAATAAGAAACGAAAAACAAACTTGACTTGAGCTTTGAATCGAAATTTAAAAGTAGAATAAGCGGTGTGAAGTAGCCCATCAAATGTATTCTGTAAATACCTCTAGTTGTTTTTTGACTTTTTTTTCTTCAAAACAATCAACAACGATCGAAAAACAAACCACTTTCATCCAAACCATATCGTAAATATATTCTTATGTTTATCGAAACAAACTACCTTCCTTCAAAATAATCAACAACAAACCCATATCAAACGACTGATTTTAGTTTTCAATCGAAATTTGTAAGTAGAGGGACCAGGGCAATCCTGTTCACATTCCAAATTTGTTTTGTAAATATATCTTTATGATTTTCGAAATTAATATTTTTTTCTTCAAAACAATCAAATACAAACGATTGGCTCTGGGTTTGGATCAAAATTTAAAAGTAGTTGAATTACAGTGAAAGAGTAAATATCTCCTTATAATTTTTGAAGGTAACTATTTTTTCTTCAAAAGAATCAATAACAAACGAAAAACAAACGATTGGCTTGGATTGAATCAAAATTGAAATGTGAGAATCGAAAGTAAAGTTAGCTACACCCCAATCCGAAAGTTAACTACAGTCCAGTTTGTAAATATGTCAGTACGTTTATCGAAACAAACTATTTTTTCTTCAAAACAATCAATAACAAACGAGAAACAAACGATTGAGATCGGTTTTAAAACAAAATTTGAAAGTGGGGGGACAGTGTAAAGTTGCCCTCAACTTTATTTTATAAATATCTCTTGAAGGTTTTTGAAACAAAATATTTTTCTTCAAAAGAATCGATAACCAACAAAAAAACATGCTATTGATTTTGGTATTGAATCGAAATTTGATAGAGGGCTACTTCACACTAACTTAATTTTGTATATATCTCTATGTTTTCGAAACAAACGATTTATTATTCAAAATAATCGATAACAAACGAAAAGCAAAGGTTTACAGCCCCGTATTTATTAATTGTGCGCCCCTGTGTTCTACATAATTTGCCACCCCGTCTCACACAACCTTATGATTGATAATTATGATATTGAGTTTAACGTCCCGTTCAGCAGTGAGACTATATGAGATGTGGGCCTACTGAGTAACGTGAAATCCGAACCATACGAGCTCCCTCCGGGAATCAAACTGGGTATCCTAGGCCGTAGGTGCGTACGCTAACCGCTTAGCCACGAAGGAGCTCCAAACAAACTTATGTCTCAAACAAGGAAACAAGCTGTGATTTCGCAAACATATCAGCTCTTGTTAAGTAGCAGTTTAGGTATTACAAGTTACAAACGTTACAACGTAATTTTAAATAGCCTAATTCTCTCAATGATGACTACGATGTGGTATTCAGTCCAAAGGTAGGTGCTTGACCCGAAGGTTCCTGGGCAAGCTGAACCCATCTATAGTGCCATTGCCTTCCATGAGATGATGATGACGTACCAAGGACGGGACCTACAGCTTAACTTGGGTTCCGAACCTCTTGTGTCCCCACCGGAAATCTAACCCAGAACCCTTTGATTAAAAGGCAATGAGCTTAACCGCTCATTCATTGGGGACACATTCTCTCAATACTGGCATGTAATTTATTCATTTATTATTAATTTTTCATAATTTACTGTTCGGAGAAAATACATTTTATTAATTTCTAGAGAGAGAGAGAGAGAGTAGTCTACTAGAGATCTAATGGGGCATGACTTTGAAGCTGGGATTGGCTGACATCCATCACTGAGGCACCAATAATTATTGGTGATAACATAAGAAAAATAACTGTTTGCATTATTAATCATCAGCAATGGTTTAATAGCATCCATATTAATGATACAATGAGCTGTTTGTCTGCCTGTCTGTCTGTAGCGCTTGTCAACTCGAGAACCATAATAGATAGAAAAATGAAATTTTAATATGTTTTAAAGCTCTAAGAGAAATGATCCAAATGACTGTTCCAGGTTCTTAGGTCACACTTGAGCTGAGATATGGGGGTGCAAAGTACCCACAAGAATAACAGGGAGCATTTTTAAAATAATCGAAAACGACCAATATTAGAGTTGATTCATAGTTTTTGAGATCAATGAGATGAATAGTGACAGTTTTAGTCCAATTCAACTTTACGGTCTTACTTCACTGTCCAGGGAGGGAGCGAGATTTTAAAGGTAATAGAAAGCGACAAATATTAGTGTTGAATTCATAGTTTTCGAGGTCGCTGAGTTTAATGGTATCAGTTTTCATTATGTTCAAGTTCATCCTCACCCCTTGGGTGAGTGTGGGAGAAAATGACTTTTTAAAAATAATCAGATAACCTAGCTTATTATTAACTACTGTAATTAGAGCGAATTAAACACATTAACATTTTTTCTCGCGCTTGCGCGGGACTCTGCGAGTTGCTAGTTTTAAATGTTACTTTATTGTGAATCGTAAAAAAGTCCAAAATTTTGCAGTTCACTAAATTCCACCGCCTTGTGCTCGAGCACAGAATAGCACTTACGTAAATACGGGCCTGAATGTATGGCTTCGGTTCCGAATCAAAATTAGAAAGTGGCGGGTGGGCTATTCACAAACGTTTTTCATATATTTGCTATAGTTGTTATCAGCGCCTTGTCCGAGGCGGAAAGACTCATATGGCCCTAGTTAAAGGGGATAAATTATTACAATTACAATCCTGGATTTTTTAAATATATTCTATTAAAATTAAAGTTAATGATAATTTTAAGTTATTATATTTTTAACCAAAGAGTGTACTGACTTCTTGCTGGTGTCATAATGGAATGATTTATGAAGTTTTTTTTATATGAATTTCGCTTTAATAGGTGTAATGTTACTGAGTCTGCTATTTTTGGCCACTAATAACATTTTTTTAGCACCATAAATATTTATTTTTGCAGAGTTTCTCGAAAATTACACATAAGGTTTTGTCCCCCCGCATGTCAGTTTCTTAGGTTCAACTAGCTTTATCGGTTGATATGCATATCTCATCTTTGGACAATTTTGTACAATAATCTATTGTAGAATTTAAAAAGATAATATATGTGGTTGTTTTAGAAGTATATTAATACGAACATCTTATAAACCTTAAGTGTAGAAGTAGATTATTACATGAATAAATTACTGTAAAATTTCCTGTAGTTATATCCTTTCATCAGTTTCAGTGTATACAGGAACGAAAGCTAGTTCATAGAACAAAATATTCATGTTAGAAATAATATTAATAGCAATGTAAAACACAATGTAACGTACTTCATTTTATAAAACATTTAGTAGCTTATTTTACGACATTCTCCTTTTTGTTCAGATATTATATATATTATAATATTCTTAATAATTAGTCGATTTTGAGAAAACACAATGTAAATTTTTTTTATGGGATTCCAATGATATCCCAGTTCGCCACGAAAATTTGCCAAGAATGGAAAGATGAATTTATAGATACCTCATTTAAAGAAATATGTTCTAGGGTAACTTTCGTTAAAAAAAAAAAAAAATGTTGACGCAATATGGCATATATTTTCTTTGAACCTCTCTGGGAGGATCTGAAATCAGTGAAGTATAAAGAGATTGATTACACCCCATCCGAATATTTTTAAAAATTCCAAGATATCAGATAAATGTTAATCGATTTTGACAAAAGTTCTTTAGTTACTATTTTCTTTTAGGAATCTTCACAGTCTTTAGTGCTTGGGACCAGTCAGGAATAAATCGATGGCTTTACCCCTAGTATAGGATAAGTTCCCCCTAAAGGGGTGAAAGGTGGATCAAAGCAACCCCATGTTGTAAACCTTCAAAACAATTTTGCAGGATAAGCTACACTATACCTTTCGTAATAATAATAATAAATTTGACTCAATATGGTGCATATTTTTTTGAGGCTTCACAACAACTGACCTTGGCATTATGTCCATCCGCGTTCAACTCACGGTGTGGGAGCCAATTGAACACAGATCTCAACAAAAGGCGACAGAATTTTCTTGGTTACCTTTATAATAAGTTGTCGTGGAAGCCCGTCAATACAGTTTTGTTAATATAGCCATATTTTAATACTCTCAAAGTTATAAGACACTGATATTCTTGGATTAGGATTGCTAAATGACGACAGTTTATGTTAGTGAAACTTGTTTGCTTATTGATACTACTACGTGAATTCCTACTACGTGAATTTAAAATCAAACGAGAACTAGACATTGAAATTATCTCATTTCCCTAGTGTTCAAATAGATAAGTGTTCTACAATTACATACGTACCAGTGTTCTATTTTGACATATCAATAATGAGGGAGTGAATCCCTCCTGATTGTAAATTAAATATTTCCATGGCAATTTCATAGGTCTCCTATTTTTATAAAACAAAATGTGTATTTTGTTCGAGATTACAGACTTACTCGTAGGGGTGCAGAGGGAGAATATGGGAGGAAAGGGAGAACCCACGAACACATGTTTTTTTTAGTTAACTCTCACGTTATGCATCTAAAATAAGGGAGACAATGATGATAATAATGAACGAAATTATGGAATGAAGACGAGAGAGAACAGGAGAATCCCTTGAAATTTTGATGCACACACGATTTGCCACCACAAAAACAACTTAATGAAAACCGGGATCGAACCGGGGACCTTACGCACCATGGATAAGCGCTTTACCATTGAGCATCTATAATTGAGTTCTTTACCTATTTAACGAAAAATGAATTAAAGTACCGCATTAGAAATCTGAATTTATGTTTTCTATAAAAGTAATAAATTCTACATAACTTAAATATGTATATTGATAAATATGTTACATTAAAAAATACAGCAAAATTTCTGAATACAGTATTTCTTATAGTCACACGTTTAAAATGAACATCATGGTGTGAAATGCACTTGAATTATGTATATTTTTTGAGAGTGATTGTAGACGGGTTGCAGTGCACTTGAATTTTCTAATTATATAAGCATCACTGTTAATTTCTTATCTCAATTTAAGAAAAAATCAGTGCATCTTTAATTCATAGTATTAATAAGCAAACAAGTTTCACTAACATAAACTGTCGTCATTTAGAAATCCTAATCCAAGAATATCAGTGTCTTATAACTTTGAGAGTATTAAAAGATGACTATATTAACAAAAGTGTATTGACGGGCTTCCACGACAACTTACTATAAAGGTAACCAAGAAAATTCTGTCGCTTTTTGTTGAGATTTGTGTTCAACTGGCTCCGACACAATGAGTTGAACGCGGATGGCAGGGCCGGCGCTAGCAGTTTTGCCGCCCTGGGCGGTACTTTCAAATGCCGCCTCTTTAATCCGCAAACTTTATTTTGACAGAGGACTTTCAGGTATTAAGAAAAGTAAGATACCATATAAAAAAACATGTATGAAAAGGAAAAGTAAACAAAAAATTGAACTACCTCTCTCGAATGCTTACGTAATATTTAAACGACTCCATACATAACACAATATTCAGTATGATCGATTTCGCTGTATATCTGTGATATACAGCAGCGCATACAGAAAATTAAAAAATATATATGCTTTAGTCCGACTAAGAATTTTAATTTTAAGTTTAGTTTATATCAAAAGGTGTTTCCAATAATGTGGAGCATGAAGATAATATAGCGAATGCGATATAACGGCAAAAGTAAGTGATTAGCCTAAGCCTTATAGCGTACTAAAACACAATAGAAACACACAAATTTTACATACTTTAATTGAAAAAACTTTTCTTGCTTTGATATGAGCAAATTCCTTTATCACATTCGCGTAGTCCAATGTTTCAGCTAATTCGTGTTCCATTGATATCATCACTATACCACCTAAGCGTGTTTCAGATATGGAAGAACGTAGACAGTTTTTAATAAGCTTAGAGTAAGTTTCGAAACACTTCTTTCTCTGCTTGCCACTGTTACTGGTAAGGTATACAAAATCATAAGTGCAACACTGACATTGGAAGCAAAGTCATATTCCTTAATTAATTTTAGTCTCTTTTGTTGAACTTTTAGGTTTAATTATAGCCGATAATAGTTTCAGTTCGTCTTTCAAATCACTGGGGTCACTTTTCAGACAAAAGTTCAAGTGGCATATCTTTAAGATGACTTATATCGTAAATAAAATCGAAATACTCGCTGTGATGTTTAAGTTGCCCAAACCTTTCTCTTAAAGCTAACACAATCCCGTCTAGAAGTTTGTAATAAAAATCAATCTTATTTGTGGATCTTCAATAGCTTCATCCTCTGCCTTGTACTGAAGCTGTGTCTTCTTTCGATTCGAGCTTGCACTCCGTGGAACATCCATATCTAATGCTGATGACAACTCCATCGCATCAACTAAGTAAGGTTGAAATTTTGCATAATTTCTGCTCCTCTCAAAGTATTTAGATATATTTTGAAGAAACCCGACTGCATCCGAAACATGAGAATCAATGGTTTGGAGACTTTGGCTTACTATGTTTATGTGGAGTGAAAAGTCATACCAGATAACGAGTGAGCAAAGAAAGTAAAGCCACGCAGCTGGTTTGCTATACATAGATAATCGCAGGCGACCATTCTATCTGTTCTATTGTCGTTACTTATTTGAAGTAAGGCATCATAAACCTCTCCTATTTGATATCTAAGTAGAGTTAGAGCATCAATTCGGGTCTCCCACCGTGTGGTGCTAAATAGTTTTAAAGTGAGGCTGCTAATATGTTCCTTTAGTATGGCCGAACGTTGAACTGACGCAGAAAAGAAGTCATAAAATTTTTTGCTATCCAAAAAATGAAACGGTGGACTGAGATGTTCTGGTTGCATCGTTAATGACAAAGTTTAGTAAAGGAACATAAAAGGCTTGGGAATTTATTTCTAATATTCTCTTCTGAATACCTGAATATTTGCTTTTCATATTGGAACCATTGTCATATCTTTGGCTTTTCTTGTCTTCGATAGGAAGTTCATTTCCTTTAGCTGTTTAATTATTACTTCTGTCAGTCCTAGACGAGTGGTGTCTGTTACTGGTACGAAACCAAGAAAGTGTTCGTAAATTTTTACAAGGCATTCATCATTACTGTATGTATATAATTTGTACAAAACGATTGTTGGCATTTGCTCTGTACCAAAAATATCTGGTGTACAGTTTAGTATTATACTATAATATGTTGCAGCTCTCAACAAAGACAGTATTTTACTTTCAATTTACTCACTAAGAATTGGAAAAATTTCATTTTGAGCATCTTTTCCTTAGTAATGGTGGTATTTATTTTGTTCTCCCATGATTCTTTTAATGTGTTCGGTCATGACGCTGTGAAATTTATATTGCTTAAATATAAAAATAATTATATATAACGTGTTCTCTAAAATATAATTGTTGATAAGATATGAAGAATTTGTAAATTGATTAAAAACTCGCTGCTAGAACCTAGATGTTATAGGCTAGAACCGCTTGTCTCAAGTGGGATTGTACCTTTTGTATACTTGGAGTGGAGCGTTAGAACATTGCTGAATAGAAAAAAATATATCAAAGACACTTGATAATCTTATCCGCCCTAGTTGAAAATCTTATCTACGCCGCTGCAGAGGGGGAATGTTCTGAATTTCCTGAGTGAGTATTTTCCTGAATGTAAGTGAATTAAGTTTAATTACATTCACAGGTGAACACAATTGTATTTTTCCATGTGAACCTATTACGAACCATTATATTTTGATACTATTCTTTTCTTTCCCAATTTTGCCGCCCACTAGACGTGCCGCCCTGGGCGGTGGCACGGCTCGACCCCCCTCGCGCCGGCCCTGGCGGATGGACATAATGCCAAGGTCAGTTATTGTTGTGGGTATATCCAACATACTACCTGGTTGTGGCAGTTCACTTACAGCGGGAACTTGCTTAAGGACAGAGTGAGCATGGGACCTCCACAGAACGTCATAAGTGCGTGTATAGTGTACGAGTTCAAACTCGGGTCAAACGCCGCTGCAGCGGGGCGGAAGATATACCAGGCCTTTGGTGAGATTGTCGTGATTACGCGGACAGTGCAGCTTTGGTTTAACAAGTTTAAGGACGGTGGCGAAACACTCGATGAATCACCACGTGCCAGAAGACATGTACAAAATGAAGATCGTCAGCCAGCAATTCAGGCGAGTGGTTTCCAGACATACGAGGTACTGGAACTACAATTCGGTGTAAGTGGATAAACCGTTCGGCAGCACCTCCATCAACTTGGGAAGCACTACGAGTTGGGGAGATGGGTTCCACATGAACTGACTCCGGGAAAGAAGGCAACACGAGCAGACACATGTGTTTGTTTGTCTTCTCGTCTGAGGAAGGGGCCATTTCTGGACAGGGTGTTGACATGTGATGAGAAGTGGGTCCTGTACGAAGCTTTACGGTACCTTCATCATTGGTTAGCATCCCATGAAGCGGTTCCAAAACAGCCGAAACCAGCACTGCACCGAAGAACGTCCTTCTGTGTGTTTGATGGACTGCTTGCGGCATCATGCATCGAGATCTGTTACAAGCAGTTGAATCGCGTCCAAGAAAAGTCAAAACTCCGGAGCCAGCACTTCTGAATCGCAAAGGAACAAGAGGACAACGCTCAGCCCCACGAGGCTAAGATGATCCGGGACACCATTCTACGCCTTGGATTGGAAACCCTATTGCATCCGCCACACTCCCCAGACATTGCACCTCAGATTATTACCTGTTACATTCCTTGGACAATCACCTTAGAGAACGCCAGTTCAAATTCCTAGTAGAGCTGGAAAATGTCTTCTTTGCTTCACGGCCCACCGCGATGGAATCCATGGTCATCCGAAACGTTGGCAAGCTCGTCGATGTTTTTGGGGATCATTTTTAATCTTCGAGGTACGTCTTAGGTGACATATTGGTGTTAGAAGGTGGTGTTTGAAAAAGCGATATAACTTGTTTGGTTTCATTTATAAAATGTGTACCCCTGAAAAGAATTTAACTGTTACCGCCTAGCGGCTTAAGCTGATAAGAACTATGTCAAATGAGTAGAAGAAGGCGTAGTCACTAGCGTGAGAAAAATAATATGTGATGAACTAGTAAGGTGGAAATTTTTAGAGAAGAAGTATATATTCTGATGGAAATGATATGTTACGTCTACCCCTGAAATGGGATTTACCCAGATAAACCCAAGCAAGTATTGCCGACTAGCGGTAAACCTTAAATCGCATGATTGCCAAGGAATGATGCTATGTACTGAGTATAGTTATATTGTAGAAAATGCAGAGGTTGGCAAGCCTTATTATGCATTTAGACCACAAATTTCTCAAGTCAGCAAATAGATCACCAAGATTCCGCCAATAGACCACCTCAATCAGCAAATAGGCCACTTTCATAAAAGTAGATAATGGAAAGTGGTCTTTTTGCTGACAAATTTCCGCAACTAGACCACTTGCAGATATCTATCTATCTATCTATCTATCTATCTATCTATCTATAGCTGCTCGAGGTCTATTTCGGTCCCAATAATAGATATTGCTTTTCTTTTCAGATATTCGACATTTAGCTGTAATTTTGAGTCTATCATAAGATTATACTTATGATTAAAAGTAAAAATTAATAAAACAATATAATACTTTTCATATACGCTCTTTGTTAAAACATTTTGCTTCATGAAATATTTACAGAGTTTACGTATTTTCTGTAAAATGGCTCTTATTTCAAAGGGAGTGAGATTTGATTCCACCATTTTACATTAAAATAGTTATAAAAAGATTTATCTACTATATTATCGATTCACAAATAAAGAATTTTGCGTTTTTTGAGCAATAAAGTCTCTTTGAATCAGTAAAACCCAACAAAGCTTCTTTCTGTGAAGTCAAAAAATCGAAGAACAAAAAAAGTTTTTGTTTTGGGTCAATTCCGGTTCAGAATAATAATATATTACAAGATGTATTATCATAGAGAATTTCGTTAATTTATTATTTAAAAATGTTATATCTATACCATATCTATCGTTTTGGAAGGTTTATTACGGTCCTCATTTCCAGATAATTTTCGAAAAATATTTAATAATTGATAGGTTTTTGATCGAATTTAAGTAAAATTTTATCAATTTACGCTAACCGTTCATAGAAATGTTATTACAAAGTAACATAGTAAATAAACGAAAAATAAAGAATTAATACGCAATTAATTTTTTTGGTCATGAGGTCTAGTGTGAACTTTTTCTAGTTATTTCATAGTATTACAACTCATTAAATTTCATACTTAAGAACTTAACCAAAGCAAATCGTACCACTACCATATGAAGGTTGTCTCCGCTTAAACATTTCTTAAATATTGTAGTTGGAACATTGAAGTTTGTCATGGCTACCAACATTATGGATAACATTTTGACATAAAGAGACAATAGACAAACCACGCGCTTCTTGTTGTAATCTTTTCGCCGGATGAGCAGAGGAGAGGGGAGTATTTGTTGCCGTACGGAGAAGAGGGGGAGTATTAGTTTCTTTACGAACTGGCCAAACTGCCGCGTACCATTCATATCTCGGTTGAATGGTTGATTGACAGTTCAATACACAATGACAGAGAAAGTGGTTTAGTGCTGTGATGATGTGCGTGTATTAGTAAACAAAAGAACTGAGACTAGAATTTAAAACATTACCTCGTGGGCGGTACAACGAGGAGTTAACCTTATAAACGTATATTTTCTGCTACATTCTTTTTGTCGTAACTTCCTTAGTACCCAACCGAATTTCTTCAAATTTTCACCAAAGAAAGCTTACACTTTTTTTCTTTTTATTTGTTAGTACAAGTAAAGTCAGGAACATACATTAACATTATTTTTTAACCGAAAATATAATTTCACTTTTGGCACTTCGAGCAATTAAAATAAAAAAGAAAGGTAGAAAGAAATCTCTCGGGGAAAGTGTATCTGGTAAGAATTTTAGGAGTCGTTACAGCAGTTAGGTCTATATTAGCGTTTGTATATCCATGACACTCAAATTATATAAATATATTAAGCAAAATCCTTTTAAGATATTTAATAATCTCGTGAAAATCATATTGCTGTTATACCTACAGAGTAATCATTTCCTACTTGTCTATATACAATAGGAACAAGCTTTTACGATCAGAGCCAGGAGAGAGAGAATGAGAGCAAGTTTTTTTTAAAAAAAGTGAAATGAAATCTTTCAGTTTAATGTCCCACGATTATGCCCTTTAGGCTAAGGTAGACAATGACTAAGGCAAGTGAATGATGATGGAAGAATTGGTGAAATGAGATTTCGAAGGAAACGGGGGTATCCCGAGAAAACCCACAGACATGTTGTTCATCAAAATCTTACTTGGCCGGGGATCGAACCAAGGGCCCCTCGCACCAGAAGGAAGCGCTCTATTACTGGGCCACCATGTCCCCCTTAGAATAGGTTGAGAAGAGAAACGGAGGGAATGATGTGAATGAAATTGAATAGAAAAAAAACTGGCAGTATTCGATTAATCACCAATACACGAACAGTGCATCTGCAAAACTATCGACTTCGTCTTGTTTGACTGTATTTTATCAACAGTATGTTTGCTGCTTTCTTGCTTTCTACGTGTGATTTGCTGGGAACACGAGCAACAAACTGTGACGTCGCAGAGCATCCAGTTGAAAGTGATTGCTATAGAAGGATAAATTCTATCACAATCCGAAACTGTCTGTATGAAAAATTCTTAATTTATATTTGCATTGACACGAAATGCTCCACTCGGGACCATAGGCGTCAATACGTGGATGTTCCAGGACTCACCGCCCATTTGAGATTCTTAATGGGTACTTAGCACAAATTGGATTTCTGCGTTGAAATTAACATCGAATGTTTTTTTTATACCAATAAAATAATTAGGTAATATAAAATGAGCTTCAGCAGTGAGTATAATTCATCTAATTACACGTTACAATTTTAAAAGTTAAGACAATGACCAATGCTGCTTACACATTTAATATGGGAAAATAAAATTTTAATGTTCAGTCCAAATTCAATAAAAAAAAAAAAAAAATAGGCAATGGTGGTATGAAAAAAATTGACGACTTTGCAGTTTGAAACTAATTTCACAGTTCATTTGATTTCAGAGGCCAGTGTCCCTCCGTTGATAGTCTTTCATGCATCTCAAAGGGGAACCTTAGATTGATAACCACTAATCTATTGAATCTGTTGAAAAAATTAGAATGAAAAACGTTGTAACTTTTCTTCAAAAACCGCAGATGAGCACCCACTGAAAACAATATTGAGTGAGTTTCGTTTCATAATGCGAAAGTACGGTAGACTTCTAAACTCTAGGAATTCAGTACTCAAACTTGAAGTAGTACGTCTCTAACCACCGGTCCTAATAGATTAATTAATACGATCACAGATAGAATATATTCCTTGGACACTGAATCCATATCAAAAAGTCATTACTCGTTGTACTTGGGGAATAGTTGAAACTGGAAATCGTTAATTTGAACCACTTTCGGATTGAGCAGCCGGTTATTGGAGAAGATAGAACATACTATTAGGGAGCTGAATCTGTTGCAGAACTCTGCATCTAGATATATATCTCTTATCGTTTTTCCTCTACGGAAATCAGTATTGGAACGGGAAGTAGTAGTAAATTGCGGCTTTGGTAGAGTGTTGTGGGCTATGAAGATATGTTCTCTTAACGCCCTGAATCGTTTGCAGAAAACAGTTTGTCGCTACATAGACCTAGTACCACTTTTATTCTATGGCGATCAATGTTGAAACTAGAAGTGGTTAATTTGAATCACTTCCGGTTTGAATACATGGTTAATGATGGAGATAGGACCTATTCTTGGGATGATGAATCAATTGCAACAAAGAGCATCTTCATATCTCTTACAGTTTTTGTCCTATGAAAATCTGTACTCAAACCAGAAATAATAGTAAATTTGAGCCACTTCCGGTTTTGGTAGTGTTGCGGGTTGCGAATATATGCTTTAGTGAGACACTGAATCTATTGCAGAGCACCATATACCGTTATCTATTACCACTTTTGTTGTATGACTAAATTTTAAAACCGGAAATGATGATTTGAACCACTTCCGATTTGAGTAGAGTTTTAATGAAGAAGGTGAGACCTATTCTTTGTACAATAAATCGATTCAGAAAACCACATCTCGATATCTTCTAACATTTTTTTCTCTATGGAAATCAGTATTGAAATCGAAGCAATAGTAACTTGGAACAACTTCTGGTTTGGGATAGTTATTGTATGTTGCCCGTTTTCGTTCTAAATAAACGTTGAAACATGGAATGATTAATTTCAACCAGTTCAATAGATAGTTAATGGAGGAGATAGTAGCTATTCTTGAGACACTGATTCGATTTCGAGAAAGCGCATCTCGATATTTCTTACTGTTCTTGACCTGATTCCTGTTGACAGAGGGTCAAACGGAGAAAGTCGTTCTATAAGTCTTCCGACACTTACGTTTAGCATAGTTTGGAAGTATAATAAAAATTGACGCTTATACTCAAGAAACAAACGTGATTATGAAAATCTTCACGTTAAATAAAAAAGTGTCAGTATCTCGAAATGTGTGGAAAAGAATTTTGAAATTAGAAGCACTTTTAACTTCCGAGGTTGGATTAAAGTTTAGCGTCTCATTTTAGCAACAAACGTGGATCCATAGCTTATTGTGGTATCCATACCACATGAGCTCTCACCATAAATCGAACCAGAACGTTCCGTGCCAAAAGCGTGTACGCTACCCATATGGCTAAAAAGGAAGAGCTCATGTGGAAGTAGTGTATTATTATTATTATTATTATTATTATTATTATTATTATTATTATTATTATTATTATTATTATTACCAGAATGTTATATTTGAACTAGAGAAAGTATAGAACGATATAGAGATTAACACTTGAGCCTTCTACATTTTTTTATCCTAGATCAATCCAGGCGTGGCTGTTGCTACATTGTACTGACCACGAGAAGCGATTTGGGAGAGTCTTGAGTCAAAGTGGTGTCCTTAAAATGTTTTTCGTCTCGAAAAATATACCTTTGTCTATTGGAAGACCTTTTTCTCGCCTAATATGTCATCAAGAACATCGTGTATCTCTCGTCTCATGGACAACACTACTCCTATATGTTAAATGATTGTGCAACCACTTATTTTTAACCATAAACATGCTTTTAACGTGTTTGTGTAAATGATAAATATATGCTCTCGAGCGCAAATTTGTTTCAAATATTAATATAAATAAAACTGAACAAGAAAGTACAGTTTACGTTTTTGGAAGATGAGTGCAGCAATTGCATGCTGTAATATTGAGTATACGGCAGAGAGTTTCAATTTCTTAACATGAATAAGCCCATTTATTTTTGTGGCTCTTCTACCTTCTCCCATTGTTTTCAAGTTGTTGCAGTCCACTTCACAATCCCAAGCAGTATACTTCCATAATACTGTAGTTACAAACAGTGAGGCGCATGCTTGCTCTTTATTTACATATTTCTATTTTTTCTAGGGGGGAGGGGTCAGTAAAACAAAGAAGTTTGGGGTATTAGTTACTTGTCTAAATACAAAAAAGGATATTGTATACTTCTAGACCTACATTACAATACATATCTGGGAAATGAGCCGTGGGACAGGTGTAACAACGAGGGGCGTGGTCCACTCGCTCTTCTTAACCCCTTTGGTATTGTTAATGCTTACGAATATATCCATTTAAAAGTGTTTGACTCAAATATTTTTATCTCCGGCGAGTGACGGAAGAGTGAGAAGAAAGGGGAGAGTTACAAGCTGACAGAAACGTTTTACAAAAATACACAAGTATGAGCATGATGGTGGTGTATACAATAGTATTCGAGTTTTTTGCACGAGGAAATCAAGTCTATTTCTAGTCATTTTGGACATACTTCGTATATGAGATATCTACTTGAAGCTCCTTTCAGAGCTTAAAGGAATCTTTTCCAAATGTATATAGCTGTAGTAATAATAATAATAATAATAATAATAATAATAATAATAATAATAATAATAATAATAATAATAATAATAATAATAATAATAATAATAATATTGACTTTTCCACGTACTTACATATAGGGCTGTAGGCGGTATACGCTATACACCTTCTGTTTAATCTTAGTCGTTAAAATATACCTTCTGCATCAAGGCGTATATAGCAGAACTTTTGTTTAGTTTAAACTTATTTATTTATTTACTTATTTAATTGAGTTGATTCCAGTAAAAAAATGTCTCTTCACCTTCTTTTCTATCCTATTCTTAGTTGCTGTTGAAATATACGGATCAGGCAAGAATATCAGCACGAAATCTTCGCTTAACTTTGATATTCATATTTCCACTCTACAATTTCCTTAATTCTTTTTAGCACATTCGATTTTCTCTGTAAGATAAGTCTACCATGTGTTCAAAGCGCGAAATCGTTTCATGTTTCTGAAACTTAAACTTACCAACTGCATGATAGGAAATAAAGAAAGCATGTCAATTATTGGCAATTTAATTCAACATGAAACTTCAGTCACAATAACAAGACTTAAAATACAGTAGGCTGGACGCACCGGTACGTCGTTCAAGCAAATTAGTGTCTTGTCGGATCTTCGGCCCTATGCAACACCTATCTCTTAGGAACATCTGGACGCTTCTTTAGTATTATTATTATTATTATTATTATTATTATTATTATTATTATTATTATTATTATTATTATTATTATTATTATTATTATTATTATTATATGTTTATATTTCAAACCGCTATTAATCTTCGACATTTACTCGAGAAAACATACCGCTTAATCTACTGGGAAGAGCTTGTTTACACTTTTCATTCAACTCTGAGTAGGTTGGTTCATTTGCAGTTTAGCGTCCCGTCCAGCACCGAGGATATGTGGGACGTGGATATACAACGTGGGATCCCAAAAGGGTGTCTTCAACTTCCTATCTCCGACCGACTGTCTTATCAGACCTTTCTTCGATCGAATTTCTTTACACTCAAATGGCACATCAACATAACTTATCTCTCTTTTCAAACCTGCCAGCTCGAAGTACAATTTCCAACCGAACAATATACTATGAAAAATTTACATGCCTCACTCTTTAACACTACACTCTTTAACAACGAAAGAAACATACAAACACATAGGATGTTAGTTCATTTTGCATCCCATATTGGGTTATTAGTATACAACTTCGACGTTTTTGTGAATTTTAGCTTAGTACTGAACTTTTAACAAAAGAAAAAAAGCAATATTTGGTTTGGTGGTACATTTTAAAAGGAAAATACTATTTTGAAGGTAAAACCACATAATTTGAATGTCACTGCAAAACTGAATAGTAAGTTGGGGAGATAAATATGCACATAAGTGTTGTTCGAAATTCATATGCAGTTATTTAAAAAAAAAAAAGGCTAAAAAATATGTAAACATGTTGAAAATTCGCTGCAGTAACTTCATAATCACCACCTTAAAGTCAATCAAGAATAAGGGATTGAATTAATCCCCCTTCCGTTAGGGTCTATTGTTTAGAAAGAACTCCCGAGAAAGCTTCCGTAAATAATATTTGATTTTTACACAATACAGTATTTGTGTACTTATTTTTTGATTGATCTCTAAATCAGTGAAAAAGAGATGAACTTATCGGTGTCTTCTTGTTATGCCTAAATCCTGTTCTGCCTATGACCCTCCAGCACTTTGTAAGGCATTTTTGATCTAATCTTTAGGTATAACAGGAGTTTCTGTTCTGCCTAACTAACGCAATAAGGGATATTTAGGTTTACGGGAAATTTAATACTAATTATTTTCCCTACAATTCCAGTTGCTTTCAGGACCTCTTGATTTTCTTATATCATTTCAGCTTCTCTGAAAGTAAATTAGCAATCATAGGCTACCATTATTTTACTACGAATATATCTACGTGATATCTTTTGTCCGCTAGGAGATCTTATCCTTCTGGTTGCGAGGATCGAAATGTGTTACATCGAAACGCCCTACACTGAAACAGCCGTGTCCCACTCCATATTATTGAGTATGATTGACATGATTACGTGATGGATGACATACTTTCTTCAGAGTATATTCCAGTATTAGAAATCTATTCAATGTTTATCTTGATAATCAGCCTTAGTGTATGGTTGAGTGTGATTTGCGCCCATGGAAAAAAAAGAAAAAAACTGTTCAAGGGCTTCAGATGCGGCTATTGATAGTTGCGTCCAAAAGTTCTTTAGATAGACACGTTATTTGCGGCCGTGTGGAACTGTTAGGCTCGATTCGATTCCATTCGATTAATCCTGAGTTACACAAGTTGAATGTACTTTATTGTAATAAGGATGGTATTTTTGTGGAAGGTTATTTTTGAAGGAGTATTAAAATATCGAACTTGAAGAAATGCGTTTGTTTCGAAGAAAACCACTCGCTAAACTATTAGTTGTAACATTAGCTTCCAAGTAAAAGCAATCCTAAGGAGTCGTACACTATGATGCAATACTTATAATGGACTATACATATTTCCCTTACGTTACTAACACCAAGGACAGTAAATTATGTTTGAAATTCAGAGTAAATGGTGTACATATCATAGTGGAAAGCCATTAGAGTTCTACGTAATTTATTGATCAGTTCTAATATAAAATGTGGAGGAATATCTGGCCTATTACATGCAAGAATTCGTTGACATTCAGTTTACTCGCCGGAGTAGCTCTAAACAGCAACAAATACTTGTTTCTGATTGGCCGAAACTAGATATCAACTCATCCTTGAAAGTAATTGGCCAATCATTTTTCCATATTGAAACCTACATTGTTTATTTGAAATAAGAGGCATTGTAGGCCTTAGTTTCAGTTGTACTAGCTGCCAAACGCTACAAAAATTGAATTATTTATATTATATGATTTAATCGGAGCTATTTTATAAATAATAGGCCATTACTTTTTAAATGGCTTTCCATAATAAAGTACATGCAAATTTAGTTGCATAGCAAATAGAATTTGCCTTTTTGTTGATAGTCATATATAAGAAAAAGGTTTGTTATGCTATAGTTTTCTACTTAATGGTCATAAAATGAATAAAATGGGAGACATAAGCCATGAGAAAAATCTTACTGAATATGAGTTGGTATACGACAATACAGTAGAATTTGAAATAAAGCAAAGTCTAGATTTATTATCTCACACTCATAGCACACTATAGGTACTGCACCATACTATACGACTCATTAAGATTGTTTTTACTGCAAAATTTATGTTCAATAAACAGTATTGAGGGTGTTCTTCCACGGGAGGTTTATGTTAAAGATAGAGCTTATGGGAAGTAAAGTTTCTGAACATGACTCCATCACTTGTTTTTTCGTAATGAATTACAGTATGTATATTCCCATTTCAGAAAATTTAATTTAAATTGTTCTGAAATGGCATTTGAAACTCCTTTAGGAGATCGAGCTGAATGTTAACTATGTTTACCATAATTGATCTAAAATTAGTATGGGTTCTTTCCGATCTTATTTCTCCTTGAAAAGAAAAGGTGTTTGTTAATTTATATTTCTCTTGACTACTTCTGAATATTGACATAAAGAAGCAACTTACTTAGTGCAGGCTGAATTCTACATAAATTAGTTTTTAAAAATAAGTAAATTAAAATTTATAACAATATTATAAAAGACAACTAAGTGACTTCAGATCTATGCACACAGATCCTCCAAACCAGAGATACATACCTAAAAGAGGGTTATGACGCAATTCGAGTCAGAAATGAAGTGAAATCTTTCCGTTTAACGTAACACAATTATGACCTTTAGGCTAAGGGAGACTACGATTAAGGCAAGCGAATGACGATGAAAGAACTGGTAGAATGAAATTGTGTAAGGAAACGGGAGTACCTGCAGAAATACTACGGACACGATATTGTTCCCAGTGAATCTCGCTCACGAGATGTAAGCGTTTTACCACTGAGCCACCGTGCTTCCCCCCCCCCTGTGAGTCATTGGAATTTTATGCTAGAGGGAGGAGGAGAAAAATCATTGATACAAACTTTAAAAAAACAATATTAACCAACTTCAACAAAGCACTAAAAGAGATAATAATAATAATAATAATAATAAATAATAATAATAATAATAATAATAATAATAATAATAATAATAATAATAATAATAATAATAATAATAATAATAATAATAATAATAATAATAAAGCACTTAACAGCAGAAAACAGTTATTTATCTTTATGTATTAAAAAATTAAGTCTGTTCTGTCCCAAAAAAAAGTAATACCTAATGAAAAATTTCCTATAATATAAATGCAAGAAGGATTAGAAAAAGAGATTAAACAAAGAAGACAAAAAGAAAAGAGAAACTTACGAAAGAAATTTTCAAGGAAAAAAGAAAACTCTCACATATATTAATTCATTACATCAACTACTTCTGAGTTGGTTAGACCGAAAATACTATATCTAAGGAAAAATGCCCCTGTTACATAAATTATTCATAGTAGCTTGTTTCGGTCCGAAATCGGACTTCGAACTGACACGTTTGAGAAGAGAGAGAGTTATCTTGAAGTGCCATCTGAAGTTCGAAAATTCGGTTGGTACTTACACTAATTTTCGGAAAGCATAAGTTCGCACCGGGAATCGAAACTGGGTCTCCTATGCCAAACTCGCATACTCAACTCTCAAAAGTAACCTATTGTTGTGGTAGGTATTCTTTGGATACAATATAATAAACTATGGTTTCCTTTTAATTTCCTTTAATTTTCTTTACCAGCAGCACAGAGTAGCCATCGTATTAAGGTATAACTGTTGGAATTAATATGCATATACTCGTCCCGGTTTCGGATTAAAAAGGCAGAAGTAGGATAAAAATAGAAGACTGTCACGACAAAATCGGGACATTTGGTAGCCTGAGGTCGGATTTTAGTATAAACTGCGTTATGTCAACGTCTTATGTGGCTTCAGTAGCGAAAGCAGACGTTAGACCTGAGTATTGAAAAGTTCGGCAACTATGAGCAATCTCAAACCAAGAGATGTGACCGTATTATCAACCGGGCAGTAGGATTAACCAAGGATTATATCACATTACAAGTGCAAAACTCTAACGAAGTAAGCGAAAGATTATCTATTATTATTATTATTATTATTATTATTATTATTATTATTATTATTATTATTATTATTATTATTATTATTATTATTATTATTATTATTATTATTATTCACTTATAATCAGTTTGTGAACTGACGGAGGGATCTTAGGGACTTCCGCCTTCACAAAAAATTTCATCCCCCTGGAGAATTAAATTTTAATCCTTGACAGGAATAACCTCTCCCTTTTCTAGATTTTTTTTGAATGATCATAAATATAGAAACAGGGAACAACTTTTATTTTGTCTAGCCAAACAAAAAAAAAAAAAAAACACTTTTATTTTAGCAGTTTGTGAAACATCTCACTTCTCAACATTCTTGTAATCATTAGAATCATGCATTTTTATTTCTTGAAATATTTATCTCCTTATGAAGAAAATTCATTATTTTTACCATGAGCAAGCTAGAATGCCTCGAAGAAGATGGAAAGAAAAAAAATTGGAATATTTAAGTTTTACGTCCCACGATTATGATGAGTAACGAATGAAATGGTGGAATACCACAAAACTCACTTGACGCTAGCTGGAATCGAACCAAGGACCGCTTGCACCACAGGTGAACGCTCTATCACTGAGCCACCACATTCAGCAATTGTTTAAATATGCAAAATAATAACAATAATATGTAGACCCTATAGCTATTGTTTGTGTGTGTGATGGCTAGGTTTCCTTTCTGGAGAGAATTATTACCTCATACACTGCTTATAATGGCTGACAACATGAAAATAAATTATCAAAAAAGGAAAAATGTTTAAATTAAGGAATGTAGGAAACGTTCTTACAGTCAACTATAAGAAAAGATTCGTAATTTTTAACCATAATAGATTTACGGATAATTAAAAAGGAATAGTAACATTCGCAACGAAGTGGCTTATATAATGCCCTCTAGCCAAGTGGTTAGCGTGCGTGCGCATGGTTCTGGATTCGATTCTTGATTATATCCTCAGATTTTTCGGCTCAACCCTAGCATCGTGAAACAATTGGATATGTCTATACAGGGTGTTTCAAAACAACACTAACAACGTTTGGGAGATGATTTCTGACCCCAAGATAAGCCAAAAAATAGACCAACCTGGGTGCACAAATGCTTCCTTTCGGAGTTATAGGCAGTCGAAAACATGAAAAATTGAACTTTAAAGGTTCAAAGCTCCAATACTATGGGACCTACCGTAGTCGAGTAAAGACTTCACTTAGGAACTAACATGTACCCTATCCAAATATCCATACTTCATAATCCTGCGGAAGTTCCGCAACAAGTTTTATAGATGTAGTTGGTGAGTACTTCAACTCATACGCCCGTAACTAAACTCCCTCTGCAAAAATTGCTACGTGAGTACCTATGATTCTGAAACACGTATTTTTGGTTAGTGTACATATTAGTTCCTAAGTGAAGTCTGGACCCGACTACGGTAGGTCAAAAGTTTTGGAGCTATGAACCTTTAAAGTTCAATTTTTCATGTTTTCGGCAGCTTATAACTCCGACAAGAAGCATTTGTGCACCCAGTTTTGTCTATACTTTATGTCTTATCTTGGTGTCAGGAGTCATCTCTGGGGATGCGCACGAGACGAGTCGAGACAGAAATTTCCTGACAAAATTCGAGTCGAGACACAGCTCTTCCAATAGAGAAGAATACGTTTTTCGAGTCGAGACACTACTTTTACAGCACATTTTCGACACGAGACAACCTCAAATCTTGTCTCGTGCGCATCCCTAGTCATCTCCCAAACGTTGTTGGTGTTGTTTTGAAACACCCTGTATATTGCTTCCACATATCTATGCCAATATGGATGTATATTTCATTTTCAACTGTTCATTGCTTTAGTAAATCATAGGTCGCGAAATTTCAATGCATTAATTGCTCCAATATTGTCATTCAAAAATACATTATTATTCACATTTCATTTTTGTTCAATTTTTCTTGTTTTACTTATTATTTACAGTCTTTCTTCAGAACTTGTTGCGTATACTAAAAATATTAATTGGGTGTATAGCAGAATACCTGCACAACGAAGCCTTAGGTACTGATTAACAGCATACGTGGTATCGCTTTTCTTAATCTAACCCTTTGGCTACGTGCTTATTCCCTCTTTGTGATTTTTTTTTTTTAAGAAGATTGTCGTCCTGGCATTCGCCCGAAGAGAAAAGGTTTTTCTCATTGATACAAAATCAACTATGAGTGAATGAAAATAGATATACTATCTAGCATGACATATCAGTCATTACTACACTACTGTTCCATATATAATGTACTGTAAATACAAGTCCCTACTTAGGCACTCCACAATTGTTTCAATAAAGAAGGATGAACAATAATATACAAAAATATCAATATTACCTCCTCGCTTGCCTAGTGGTTATCGCACTCGACTTTGATGAGCTTGGTTGTGGGTTCGATTTCCTGTGCCTGAACGTTGAAAGCATTACGGTGATTTGAATTTGACGGTAGAGCCACATTAAACTTTAGGTTCACATCATACGGTATCTGCACTGAAGAGGGACGCTTCTTTTTTCAATACTAAACTAAACTCTCTCTTAGTCTTTACTAAGACTTTATGCAGTAAAGTTGCGCTCTCATTTCGTAACCTGGCAGAAGATAGTTTCATTTCATCCCCTGAATCTGTTTGAACACCTAGAGTATTTCATGCATTATCTTACCACTATCCGTCGCAGGGTATTAAATTCATTTTTAACCATGGTCACGCGTCACAGTGCACGTATTTATAATTAAATTGTAAATAGTTTTCTGGGGCTATATTTGATTTACTGTGAGCTTATAAGTCTACATGCATTGTGTTGTGTGCTTATCACGATACGCTTTGATAAGTATTTTTTTTTAAAAAAAAAAAGAAAATTGATTTATACTATGTGCATAAATGATTCATATAAATCTACATCTATGAATTACCAGCTAATAGAAGGATGCAATTTACAATTAAATAATTTAGGCGATAGCTATTGGGACTGAATTCTAGGTTTCTTCCTCGATGGTAACTCGTAACTATGACTACAACAAACTTTTGAACATTGCAACAAACCCAATTATTTAAATAAAAATAGGCTTTATCGTATAAAAATAAATAAATACGTATATACTTCTCCATACTATATGTTATACACTTAATATTAAACTATGCAATGTTATTTCATATCCTTTGTTTCTTTTTTGTCATTTTCATATAATAATTGACACTTCAACTTTGAAAGAAAGAAAAAAAACTTTATACTATTTTATTATGTGAATAAAGATAGAGTTTAACTCAAAATATTGCTAGAAGCTAGATGAAAGTGCAAAGCTGAGTTAACTAATCCAGTTTAACATCCCCCTTAATTCTGAAGCTGTATGCAACACGAAAGCATAATTTAACATAGGATGCTAGCTATATATTATGTGTTTCGGATGAGAATGGAGGTAAGAAGAATCACTATCTTTTTCTTTTTAGTTTAACGTACCACGTTTATGCGCCGAAGGCAAAGGAGACGGTGATCATAAAATCAATAATGATGGAAATAGGAGGAAACAGGATACCTCGAGAAAACCCACTCGCATGGTATTTGTTCACTACAAGGCCCACTTAGCTGAGTGTGAGCTCGGATCAAAGCAGAGATCGCTCTACCAGTGAACCACCAGGGTCCTGAAAACCATTTCTGTTGGGGATTTACCTGAGTATAAGAATAACCATAGTCTGATCACATTCTCATATATGAGCTCCCTCGTGGCTACATGGTAATTTAACGCAATGAAAAATTCCCCATGCATTTCTTATGGGAGTTTCGTAACTTATAATTGGCTATATCTACATTAATAGTGAAGCACTAACGAACTATTAGTATTTTCTAGAAGCACTAACGATGAGCTAACGAATGGCACTAATCTTTTCGTTAGTGCTCAAAGTGGGGGTCAAGTTCACGCTAGGCCCAAAGGGTTTTTTACTTGTAGTTCGTACACTAATGAAGCACTAACGTTAGTGTTGATGCACTAAGAAGCACTAGCGATGCTTTAACGATTGCACTAATAGAAATCATTAGTGCTTTTGAATTTGGCAGTAATTTGACGGAGTGAAAAATTTCCCATGCATTTCTTATGGAAGTTTCGTTACTTACAATTGGCTATATCTACTCTAATAGTGAAGCACTAACGAAACTATTAGTATTTTCTAGAAGCACTAACGATACACTAACGAACGACACTATTTCTTTCCTTATTGCTTGAAGTGGGAGAGGCAGCGTGTACCATTGTTTTGGCTCTAGAGCCTACACTAATGAAGCACTAACGTCAGGGGTTAGTGCACTAGGAAGCACTAACGATGCACTAATGAATGGCACTAGGTATTTCGTTAGTGCTTGAAGTGGGGGGCATCGTGAACTTGGCCTCCCAAAAGTTTTTACTTATAGCTCCTAGACTAATGAAGCACTAACATTAGGGATTGGTGCACTAAGAAGCACTAACGATGCACTAACGATTGACATTAATTTTATCGTTAGTGCGTCAAGTGTGGGGGGCAAGTTCACGCACCTAAATAACACACTAATTAGAATTTTATTGTGGTTAACTAAGAAGAAATTTTGTCTTCTGCGATAACTCATAAGATTCATATTTCACGTCAATATGTAGAACTCCGTATTATATAGTTTCCTACGGGATGTTAGGCTAGACCCTGGATGCAACTTCCCATTGCATAACGATTGATAGCAAGATGGATACCAAAAGTTTATATTATAGCACTGTGTTGTGTAAATATTGTTTTAATCTGAATAATTGAATTTGACAATTGTGATTTTACACAATCTGAAAAATGGAAACTATGAGAAAACCGTTTGTTAGATTTCTCTGATAAATTTATTTCTCCTTTCGTACGTTTATTGAGCATAGTATTCAACAGTCTCGCAAATACAGATGGTGATCAGAAAAATGGAAACACCTGTAGTTGGCAACACGTCAGATGTATGGATTGGCAGTGGTGTCGTGGCGCCCGCAGCGCCGGATCGCTGGTGGTGGTGTGTTAGGTCAGTCTCCATACTACGTCAGGCGCAGTGGAACAGCAGTGTTCAGTGGCTACAGCAGACGGAGATAGTGTAAAATGGGAGACCTCTCAGATTTTCAAAGAGGGCAAGTTGTTGATGCGCGGTTATGTGGAGTGAGTGTGACGGCAGTGGCTACTGTGTTAGGTGTGTCGCGTGGGACAGTGTCGAAGGTGATGACGGCCTACACAACACACAGGAAAACCACATCGAGGAAGCGGAACAGTGGGCGAAAGAAAATTATGAGTGACAGGTCACGCCGGGTATTAAAGCGCATTGTCACGCAGAACCTTCGTGCCACTGCGGAGCAAGTGACGGAGGAACTCAATCAGCACCTCCCCCACCCTGTTTCGACAATCACAGTCCGCCGCGAATTACATGACATGAACTTACGGGATAATGTTGCACGGGCCAAACCGCTCATCAGGGACCATAACGCTTTCGCACGCCGCAAATGGTGCCACGACCATGCAACTTGGACAGTTGAGGACTGGAAACGTGTGATATGGTCAGATGAGTCATCCTCACTCTATTCCCAACCACGGGCCGTGTTTATGTGTGGAGAACGCCCAAAGAAGCTTATGATCTGCAGTGTCTACGCCCAACTGTGAAACATGGCGGCGGCTCGGTGATGCTGTGGGCCGCCATATCATGGTTTTCATTGGGTCCTATGGTCACACTTAGCGGACGAATCACTGCCAACGGTTATGTCGCAATTTTAGGAGACCACTTGCAACCTATGATCCGGATGTTGTTCCCGGACAATGACGCTATCTTCCAGGATGATAATGCACCCATTCACACAGCTGGCGTTGTAGCAGCGTGGTTTGAGGAACATCAGGATGAAGTTCAACACCTCCCCTGGCCCGCCCAATCCCCAGATCTCAACATAATTGAACATCTGTGGTCCGTCTTGGAAACACGACTCCGGCGACGATTTCCACCTCCATCCTCTCTCACAGAACTGGCCGATGCCCTGCACGAGGAATGGTGTAAAATTCGATTTGCTACCATTCACGACCTCTATGCCTCCATTCCACGTCGCATCAAGGCTGTTCTGAAGGCGGACACCATATTAATCTGGTAAGTTGCAATTTCGTTCAGGTGTTTCCATTTTTCTGATCACCATCTGTATGTGTATAATTCTGAAGTTTCGGATGGGGATTCGGATGCACTGGCTCCCGTTTTTAGTGCTCGCCTCTGTTACGGAAGCACAAAATAGTGTCTTTCTTCAAAATTTTAAAATATTAATACCCCCCCTTTTTTTTAAAAAAAAAAAAAAAAGTTTCCAAAGGTAAAGTATCAATCGAAAAATCTAATGGAACTGGGCAAAATAGTATACCTGAAGTAAAAAGCTCATATCTATTTTTTTTTGTAAAAGAAAGTTTGTAAATTAAAAAATTGATATAGGAGAAACATGATACTTATTGAGATGAATGTGATACTGAAATATACATTTATTAAACTCTTCATTACGACCTTAGCAAGATGACAGTATATAGTATGATTAATGAGATTTATATCCCAAAATTATTATTAACATGAACTTTAACATATGTTTCTTTGTAATATTGTGTATTTCATATAAAATATATGAATCAATAGACTATATCGACCTAAATAAAATCACATGTCAAAGATAAGTTCTCATTCGTAGTTTTCAAGGTAAACGAAAAGAGGATTGAGGAAAAGAGGAAAAGAGGACTCTAGAAATTGTGTCGTTTATTTCCAATAACAACTGATTTTTATTTTCTGACAGAAATTGTTATTGAATTACTTATTACATGAGTAGTAAAATGAACTCTTAACCCCTTCAGTGCGTAATTAGCTACTATAACTTGTCATTGTCGTATTTATGGTTATAATAATAATAATAATAATAATAATAATAATAATAATAATAATAATATGGTTAGGTTACACAAAATTTGGGAATGCCTCAACAGATCAAGCCCAATTTTTCTGTCTGGTCTCTTGGGGTTCCTAGGTGAGCGCAAACTCGCTAAATATTGTCGGGAATAACATTACTCATACTGTGCCCAAGTATATTCGCCATGCACAATACAAAATAGCCAAAGCAAAATGAAAGCGTATATATACGCCATCCGCACAGCAGGTGCGTTTTGAAAACACGAGTTAACTCGCCACCCACACTGAAGGGGTTAATTAAGAAATTATAGATCTATTTATTAATGTTTGTCTTTTACAAACAGTAACACAGACACTCCTTTACGCATATGTTACTTGCAACTCAACCTTACAATTCAACTGTGTCACATGTTCTTATTTTTTATTATAATTGTTCATTCTTCAGTATCCAGTTCCTGACAAGAATATTGTCTTTCCATAGTTTCTGATATTCTTCCGCGTTTGTTGATTTAAGCCAATCTGAGCCAATGGCAGCCATTTTTAAAATTTATTTCTGAGAAGGCCAAAGAACTGTCTTCTAATGCCAAGAGATAGCTGAATAACATCCTCAGTCAATAGGCGCGGTTGATCCGAGTTTGATTCCTGATGGTATTCATGTAGTTCGGATCTCACGTTAAGCGGTAGGTCCACGTCTCATATAGCCTTGCTGCTGAAAGGGTAGCTTAACTCAAATGAAATCAATAATTTACAAGGTTGTTCGAATAATCAGTATATTGAAAAGATTTACTACCCAAATAGGGACATTCGCAGCGAGTGGTTCCTGGAGTTCTGATTCCTCCGAAATCCCCACTTTTCGAAAATTTAGTCTAAATTTAGGAGTGACTTGATAACTTTTAATGTAATTTATAGTCATATTGAATTTGGACCCTTTCTGAAATAAGTTTATGCGTACATCCCTGTATTCAATGGTTTAAAATAAGTTCTCATTTATTTACTATATATAAAATTATAATATTCAAATATGTACTGTGCATTTCGTAATCCTACATGTTATTACAAACTGTGTATATATAACTGTGGATTTGGAAACCCTAGAAAGCGTACTGTAAAGATAATTTCGGGATTTAGTAGACCATGATCAAGCGTAACCACTTTACGATGAATCATACAGTAAATATGTTAAACGTAAGGTAGGAGATGCAACGATTAGAAGTCGAAATTTGACGGGAAACGAAATGTAAAGATTCATTGTAAATGAGTTTGAAGACGACACTGATAATACATTCGGTTGGAAATCACACAGCTGATATATAATTCGTTCAAAATTGATGATCGTGCTAAAATCCAGATGTCTAGCAATCCTATAAAGAAGGGGATACACGTTTGTAAGCTAATTTTCAATTTTCTTCGACGTTAATTCTCTGTCATTATCAACATAAAGTAGAAATTGCTTATACGTAATAAATGAAAAGTCTATGTCCACTTGCGCCACACATACGTAGAACGTCTCTCTCTCTCTTGTATCTCTGAATTATCTCGTAAGACAGGTAACTAAAAGATATGATCATCATAAGTTTTATTTGGAGATCTATCTCTTATTTAATTTCTTTAGAAGACTGTTTACTTTGTAACGATACTACATACAAAGGGAGATTTTTCTTTTAAGAAAGAAAATAGAAACTATAGAAGAGTATTTCTCGAGTTAAATAAAAAGCAATGAATCTAGCATTTCATACATATGAAGCTTGAAACAAACTGCATAAGTTCTAACTATTTTCACAGCTACCTACACCAAAATAAAATTTTAAAAAAGAACTTAATTTAGTCTCACGTAATATGTAGTCTTAATTCTCTGATTGAAAAGGATCTATCAGTCACTGAAAACTGAATATGTAGAACTTGCCTATAAGTTCTTCTATAAATAAAGCCATTTACTAATGAAAGCATATTTTGAAGCCACTTTTATAATATGCATGTAATCTATATTGAAGTTTACGTCAATAAAACACTTACTTACTTGATCCATAGCAAATAATAATAATAATAATAATAATAACATTTGCTACTAATAATAGAATTGCGTCTTAAATTTTTTACAATCCGAATCCATGGAAAACTTTTTTATTTAATGTTTAGTGTAAGATATTTTGCAGATTGCATAAGTATTAAAATCAAATTATATTGTATTTTCAAATACTAAGTAAACAGTATTTCGGAAATCCATAATTCTACGAGGTCACTTCAATTATAACGCTCTTGCTCCTAATTTTATTTATTTATTTATTTATTTCGTATAAGGCTCTTGAACCTCTTAATCCATTTTTCTTCGTTTACTCAAAGGCAAGTTTTCACCAGATCTAATGAAAAACGATAGGACTATTTTCTAGATCAAATTTAAAAGGTAACACCAATCAATAATTGCTTGCTTTAGAGTATAGTACTGGGGATCCCAAGCTACGTATGTGTCACATCTTTCTCCGAGTAATCGTGTGTTTAAAAAAAAAAAAGAAAAGAAAAGAACTTCTCATATATGGTAAACTCCATTATGTAAAATTTGAATATTTCTTACATTTTTAGGAATACTTGAAAGGACTCCATGTGAGAATCGAACTGCATTTATCACGGATATATCTAACCAACTTTTTTTTTTTTTTAGTATTATCCAGTTCTGTGTTATTTGTTCCTTTCTTATAATTTTATATTTATAGAAATCAGAAACGAGTAGTATTTTCTTTTTAAAATGAACCATTAAATCAAATACGTCTTTTGTTTTCCTTTGCATACGTCTGCGTCGCATGGAGAAAGCAAGATGCGAAGGGCGACACTGTATTCCACATAACGGAATTTTCTCACATACAGTTATTAAAAATTGTACTATCTTTCACATTCAATATCTTACCTTGCAGGCCTGTGTACAGTACATAAAAACAAGTAGCACTGTCACGTGTACACAACGTGAAGGAATTTGGATATTATAGCGTGATTTTTTCAATTAATATTTAAACTCGAAGTGGTAGTAGATATGTACCACTTAGGGCTGAAACAGAGAAATTAAGAGTGGAAGTGAAATATATTATTAGGACGCTTAATTAAGGAAACTACTGGGAACTGCTTCTCGCCCTCTTTTACGTTTTTACTCCATAGCGATCAGCGTTAAAACCGGACGTGGTTGACTTCTGCCACTTCTTGTTAGAAAAGAGGGTTAAGACAGAAAACAGTACCTATTCTTAGAACACTAAATCTATTTCAGAAACCACTTCTCGCTATATCTTATCCGTTGCTCAATGTTTATCAGTATTGAAACGGACATTGTCATATATGTATTTATATCATTTTTGGTTTTAGTAGAGACTTAAGGAGAGAGATAAAATGAATTCTTGAGACGCTTTATCAGTTGCAGGGAACTGTTTCTAGACATCTACTCCCTGTTTTTAGTCCTATAATGATCAATGTTAAAATCGAAACTGATTAATTTCTATCATTTTCGGTTTAAACATCACCTCAACGAACTCGATTGCTAATTTTAGAACCACTACATCCCGACCAAAGTTCCTGGTGATCCATCAAGTAGCAAATGAGTTTTTATTTTTTTTTTCTTATTTTTATTCATTCTTTTCGTCTTCCGTACGGATGAACGCACAAACGAACAGGGTAATATACGTATGAAGGAATGTTGGAAAACCAAATTTCTTAATAGAACAGTCTGTTCTAATTTTATAGACTCTTTTCATTAGAAAATATTGTGTTCACCAACTGCTCGGTAGTATGTATTCAACTTTGGATAATTCATTTGTTTCTTTCCTTGTTTGGTCTTCATTTGAATGAGAATACAGCCTATTAAAAAATAACATAGAGTATCTACGATATTGGAAAGTAAATACTATGAAGAACGTCTTTACTGAAGAGACAGTGTAACCGTCTCCAAAAGTTGAAGGGAAAATAAATGAAGAATCATCCAAAAAGTAGTTTTCATATGACGATTCATCAATTACGCAGAAGCAACAATGAAAAATAATAAATGTATGCGCTTTAAATAACATGGTAACTGGCGAGTAGTGCCAGGTCTATAATACTAATACCGTAATTATGATAATGATATCTAGCATTCTCAATCTCAATATTGCAAAATAAAGCCATAATAGCTATGTACTACCGAAATAAAGGGTTAGTTTGTGGAATCAAATATACTGCTATTTGAGTTGAGTTGAGTTGACTTTGAGTTAAACGTTCCTTTCAGCAGCGAAGCTATATGAGATGGGCCTTATGATTAACGTGGAATCCGAACCACATGGGCTACCGCAGGGAATCGAACCCGGGTCTTCCACGCCGAGGGCGCGTACGCTAACCGCTTAACCACGAAGGAGCTCTACTGCTGTTTGAGTCAATAATAATAATTCATTCTTGTATGTAGGGCCGCGGTGGCTCAGTGAAAGAGCGTTCACCTCTGGTGCTTGGGGTCCCGGGTTCGATCCCAGGCCCCGCCAAGTGGATTTTGTGGTGGACAAACACCGTTTGCGTGGGTTTCCTCGGGGTTGTCCCGTTTCCTCCCACTTTCTTCATTCCACCATTTCATTCATTACTCATTATCACCGTCTCCTTTAGCCTAACCGGCATAATCGTGGAACGTAAAACTCAAAGATTTCATTTCATTCTTGTATGTATGTGCACAATGTACATGGACGTAATATACGTAGTAATTTATATCTGATAAATAGAAAAGATCTCCATAATTATAATACGAGAAAAAAGAAACTGAAATAAACAATCTTACTCCAACAACCTATTGTATAAATGAAGTTAAGTCTAATATCACTCAAACTTATAATATACTGCCTTCAAAGTTGAAGGTTACAAAGTTGATTTTTAGGATATTTTTTTTTGAAAATTGGGAAAAGTTATTTTTGCCTCCTTAGCACTCGAACATCTATCAAAACTGTTCCGTAATGTTTTTTTTATTTCCTTTTTGAAATGGAACACAAATTTTATTTATTTCGTTTCCCACATGTTCGTAGATCCTGTCAATATCCGGACCTACCCAGAAAGATCCAAACGTCCATGTCCCTTCCTCAAAATATTATATAATTTAAAATTGTTTTATTCAATGTCCAAGAACACTCACTAACATAAATTAAGAACAAGTTTTAATTAACATAAATTAAGAGCAAGAAGTATGCCCTCGGCGTTGATGAGTAAGTGATAATCTTTTCAGAGACAAACTCTCAGATGCGAGGGCACCATGATCATTTTTGATGTACATGAAGGGTTGCAGATGTTAGGCTTTACATTTTTCGCATTGCGGCCGCAGTGGCTTATTGGTAGAGCGCTCACCTTTGGTGCTTCTAGTCCGTGGTTTGATCCTAGCTCTTCCAAGTGGACTTTGTGGTATATAGGGATGAATTTGAGTCGAGTCGAGACAGAATTTTCCTGACAAAATTCGAGTCGAGACACAGCTCTTCCAATAGAAAAATATATATTTTTCGAGTCGAGACATCACTTTTACAGCATATTTTCGAGTCGAGACAGTCTCAAATCTTGTCTCGTGCGCATCCCTAGTGGTATACAGGCACCTCATGCGTGGTTCTTTAGGGTTTTCGTGTTTTTATTCACTTTCGTCATTCTATTATTTATTTATTTATTTATACATATTCCCCACATCACCGGTATCTAACGCCTTAAACCCATCACATGTGGGGATAACGTCCCTCGGCGATCACATTATCCGAAGAAATAAGGAAGGTAGGAAGGAAGCGGCCTGGGACTCGGAAGTTAGGTACTATCCCGGTTTGATGTGAATGAGGAAATACTTCACTCAGGACTCGTCTGAAAAAGCTCTTACACCTTTTCGATCGAGTGCACCCGCAAGGCATCGAACTCGGGACCTCTGGCGACAAAGCTGAGAGCGTTAGCAACTACGCTACGCGGGACAACTGCACCATTATTATCTATCTCATCATCACCGTCTCCCTTAGATTTGGTGCATAAAATTGTGACATTGAAAAAGAAAAATTGTATCCACATTTGCTCTAAAAACTTTATATCTTCTAAATGAGGAAAATATATTCTAAAATTTGCTAACAACAGTATATTAATACGCTAGAGTAATTTCTATTTTCCATAAAACATTGAAAAGTCAGGAACAAAATGTCTATCCCGCTTTTGCCATATTCGCTCCTACTTACATTAGGTAAATAAATTGAAGCCTGCATTTGGGTTTTTGGGTAGAATTTTCACGAAAGGCGAAATGTAGAATCTTAATAACTGTTGATAATCAAGCTCACTGTTAACAATTTGTACATTAATAGTAATAATATATGATAGATTCAGAAAAAATCTTATTTGTTATTATTTCGCTATATTTATCGGAATAGTTTATTTCATAAAATAACAATAGTAATAAACTTCAGTTAACATTTCTGCGATCATCTCTAAAAAAAAAATTCGGACGATAATATTAATTATATTGGGATAGATATAAATTGTTTAGGTGAGTTTCGTTTCCCCCTTTCCTAACCTTGTTAGAAAAATATTGTCTACAAAAAAATTAAATTTAATTGCAAATCATCATTAGCGCAGAATATCATTTGACCAATCTTTATCATTTGACAAATTCACAAGTTGAAAAAAAAAAAAGGAAAAAAAGAAAATAAATCCACGAAATGAAGAAAGAATCGAAGTCTTCCTTCCAGATAAAAAGTAGAGGCACAAAAAGAGGTACCGCTGGTGAGTAAAGCTCTGAAAACTATTAGAATTGGATGCGTGTAAGCGGGTACACGTATTTCATCAGAAGCAACCTATCGGTCATAAGAAAATCGATGGTCTTGTAGGTACAGCCAAAGTGCATCAGAAGCTCAAACCCAAGAAGGAGGAGGAGAGAACGCGGTAGCTCAGTGGTAAAATGCTCACATCTGGTCCGAGAGGCCCTTCGATCCCAAATCGTATGAATTTCTGGTGGGCAACATCGTTTTCCCATGAGTTTTCTCAGAGCTTTCCCCGTTTCCTTCCAGCTTTCATAAAAATTCACTTTCAAATTATCGAATTTTAAACTGGAAATTTCATTTTATTCTATTTTTAAATATCTGTATTGTATCTGTCTGTATAAAATTGATTGCTTTTAAAGTGTTGATTATTTTTATTACTATTGTGTACATAAAAATCTGAAAACTATGTAAAGCTAAACAAATTGAATTAGTGTAGAGACTGTAATTTTTGTAGTTACAGTACACTTATGTAAAATTAAGCCCAACTTACTTATTAGTGAGAAGCTAAAATAGAATAATTATAATTAAGTTGAAGGGTAAGGGGAAAAAACAAGGAATGTCCATGTATGTGCTTTTTCGGGTGCTTTGCCCTATCTGTTGGTGACTCTTGGTTCTATTTGACTGTATATGCCATGCATGCGTAGATGTAGAAATGTCCATATAAAATGGGCAAAAGATTTAACTAACCCTATTCTTCTTACGCGGTTTGCAATATTAAAACGCCGTTTTCTCGAAAATGCAATTTTGTGACATTCCTTCTTTTTCCCCCTTACCCTTCATTGTAATATTTTGTTGCCATGTTGAACCTGTATCCGCAAGATCTAGGATTCAAAACGATTATAGCAGGGTCACCTGTCTCTCTGTTAGGCCCATCATGCACCCCTGAATTCTCGCGTCATCCTACAAGAAAGAAAAAAAAAAAACTAGCAATGACTTTCAATACCGATGAGATAGGAGGGAAACGAAGAGAATTTAGGGCTGTATCAAGAACCTAAGTGGGTGGTGAACGTGTCTACTCCAAATTATATTGAATACTGTAATAAGACTCATGAGTACATGTTCTACAAGCAAGAAAATATTACATCTCCTCTTCTTTCTAGGTAAGGCATAGATTGAAATATTTGAAGGGTCAGGGGGAAGAACGCTTTCAGTCCATTTAATGAAATTTTTCAGGAGAGGAAAAAAAGCAAGTTATTCATTAAATAACCGTTGTAATTACATTGTTAGAAAAATAGTTTTAAGTTTATATCAAGGTAAATATTGTATATATGTAAAGAAAAAATTATTTTTACAGCAAATTAGAAAATTGGTGTTGGAGATATCGATTTTTTTTGGACTGAAAGCGTTCTTCCCCCTGGCCCTTCATTTGACTTTTGTTTAATTTATGCATTTTTTAAATGTAAACTTCATCTATTCGTTTTTCTTAATCATCTATGTTTCAGTACTACCTCCTAACCTTTCATTGCGTCTAATCAAATTTCGACTGCTTATCGGTATTCAACCTCCGGGTTCTATAGGCAATAGAGTTAGTTAGTAGTTTTTTTTTTTTTTTTTTTTTTTTTTAATCGTTGCGTCTCGTACCCTACGCACAATATATAGATGATTCATTTTGAAGTGGTTAAGCTTGCTCATGCTCCAGTGACTACAGAATTTCTCATCATAGTACCCTTTCTTATAGTTGCCAATTATTCAAATTAACAGAATCATATTAAAAAAAAAAAAAATACTTCGTAATAACATGTAAGTTTACGAAATGTATAGTGGTGCATATTTGAATATTATAATTTTATACATAGTACATAAAGGTAAAATCTAGGTTATTGAGTAATAAATCTTTAAAGATATGTTGATTATGCCTAACTTATTTACATAGTCTTATAAACTGTTGAAACCAAACTTCCGAAAACAAAGTGCTCCTACATGGTAACGTCTTTTCGGCTTTATTAAGAAAGTCACATAAGGATCCTTTTTCTTCCTGTTACTGTGTTTCTATAAAAATAAGAACCAACTAGAAAATAAGCCCTGGCATAACTTGTCAGATTGCTAGTAATATATGCCCTTCTCCAAGAATACGGCACACAGCAACGATAATATCGGTGGAAGCGCCGATAATGTCGGCGTGAAATCGACTTCAATGTACTCAAATCGTAGGTTGCACACGCCACCGACATTATCGACCGATCCTCCGACACGTAGATGCTGTCGGCCAAGCCCCCGATTTTGTCGGGGGCAATGTTTTCTTATGATTGGATGCACATGCGGCCGATAATGTCGGCCGGCCATTGTGTTAGATGAAGAGAGTGAGTGACAAGGCGCTGTGTATTCTTGTTTCGTTCTTATCTTTGGAATTTTGTTGTTTCCATTTTTTTCTATTACAATTGTATAATAATATTATTATTATCTTGTCCTATAAACAACTTCGGAACAGCTTTTTATATTTTACAGTCTCTATTTTGGAGTAGCTAATTCCTTTTATTAAATAAGTATAAAATGTGAGAAGTCTGAAAAGTACTGGTTTCCCTCTAAATAGGTATTACCAAATAGAATATAGGAAATTTAGATAACCAATTTCTTGATTATTTTCCACTCTTTTTTCTCTCTCTCTCTCTCTCTCTTTCTCACACACACAACACTCTCTGATGGTATATTTTAAAATCTATTAATGCATTTAAATTTTAATACATTTTGGAAATTAATTTAAGCGTAATTTTCAAAGTTTGATACACTGTGAAGCAGGCACGTAGCCAAGGGGGATCCGAAGGGTCCAGACCCCCCCCTTCGAGACCGGAAATGAAAAAAATAAGGAAGGATGAAACAAAATGAAATGAGAAAAAGAAGGATCAGCGTTAAAAAAAACTACAGGAAGCTTTTGGTTACTCTTTCTTATTAGGAGATATGTATTACTTGCAATACATGGTGGCGAGGTAAGCGAGATATCCTGGAAGAGTCAGGGAATTTGAAATTTCAAGAAAAGTTACGGAATTCTCAGATTCTGCTACTAGTCAGGGAGATTTTAAGCTTCCGAAAGCATAGTGCCGTTGTGTAACAGTGTGGCCATTTTTTTAATCATAATTTTTCGTCATCGCATCCTTGCAGTATCAAACATGTTATTTCAAGAACAATTTTCTACTGCTCCTTTAATAACCTGTCATTTGGAACCGACAGTAGTTGACGGAATAATACAAACAAAAAATTATGTGGAAAGAAATCTCTGTTAGAATTTAATTCAACAGAGAAAGGAATGCAGCTATTGTAAAGTAGTTTATAAGACATTGTTGAGTATGTACTTTTTTATAATAGTTGAGGTCATAATGAAAGGAAAATTGTTATATTTGAATAAACAGAGGAAGGACGTATATATTGTAAAATCTTTTTCAGTACGTTTTTTATTATTATTTTACTCGAGATTTCTTCAGAGTTTTTTATTAAAATACTTACCAACATATCATCATTTTATTGTCCTAACAAACCAATACATGTTGATAATAAAGTAGTTTAGATTGATCAATCTCCTGGGCCTTCAGAATTTCATATCCTCCCCTCCCCTGTTACGAAATCCTGGCTAAAAGAACCAATATATGTTCCAGAAAATAGTTTAGAATGATCAAGCCCCTGGTGTGATGACCACAGTATTTCATGTCGCGGACCCCTTCCCCCCTGTTCACGAAATCCTGGCTACGTGCCTGTGTGAACATAAGCATATGGAAAAAATCCTGATTATTATTACTTCCTTTTATTTTCATCAGAATTGTGTGCAAGATCACTTTTCCCGGTCCCACTCAATAAGCAATGATTGAATAGAATATTTGTTGACAAGTCAAAATAGGATTATTATTATTTTGTAACGAAACCAGCACAATCAAACACTCTTTGCAAAGCTTCAAGGACAAGTGACTCATTTGGCATTTTCTTGATTGCGATCTCAACAACAGGGATGTGACTTCATGCTTCACTTGTTGCAAATGTTTTTTCTCACTCCCAAAACTATCTCAAATTCCCCATTTTTGAAAAGAATTTGTGGAAGGGGAATTGAAAACAAAGACCAAAACTATGTATCCACTTCCCTTTGTACCGGGATCAACCCCCTCATAGAGTTCTGCAATTTAGCTACAGTGACTGGTAGAGATGGCAAGAATTTTTCCATTCCATATTTTAACCCACATTGAACTTGTGTAATGTAGACCTTGCATATGGGATAAGATAACAGACTCTTTCAAGGACAGAATTGGAAAACAAAAACCATGGCGAGAAGTTTATGCAAGCCTTGCCCAGGATTTTGAGTTCATGGACAAAAAGAAACGAGGAACGACAGGTATGTATGCAACAGCGCAAATCTGTCTTCAACATTGGGGAGGGGGACGGGTAAGATCAGTCGAGAAACAATGCTGTGGAGGATCAGGGGAGCAGAGTTGTCTTCAACATTGGGAGGCGGGCACTTTCGAGGCTTATTCTGAGTGGACATTAATTTCATCTCACTTTCCTTTCTGGCGACCGGACACAAATAATCAAATTTCTCCCCCAAAAAACACATTTCAAATCGGATTATTGGGGGGGGGAACCTCCCCAGTTCCAAGATTGGAGGGGACACGTTCCCTTCATCCCCCGGGATTTGCGCCAGTGTATGTATGGAGCAATGTAAAACAAAATCACTAATTCGAATCTTATAATTTAATCTACTATGACATTAGTGTTAATTGCATGGAAAACAAAATAATATACTTACATACAATATGTAACAGTGTTTCAACAAAAATTAAAAACGAATATAGTTTGCAATGTACCGCAGCATCAATTCTCATCGAAACAAAAATAGTATGTTTACGACTTATATTTAAAACGGCACTGTTAAATCTAAATATGTTTAGGCATAGGCCTATTTTTTCTAAGTTTTGTACCGTTCTCCACACCTCTTCAGAACAGTTTTTGTAATCCTTGTTTTAAAGAATAATTTTCCCGATTATTATTACTTTTATTTGTTTTCATATATGGAGAAGATTTATGGAAACAGTGCAGAATATATTGTGTGTGTCGCTTACTTCACTCATCACCGGCAACGATATTATCGGGGATTCCACCGATATTTTCGGCGACGTGTGCAAAGTACGCCGACACCGACACCGATATTATCGGGGCTTCCTCCTATTTTGTCGGTATCGTGTGCAAACACGCTAAGCCATACTCTGGCCCAGTAGTTGCAGACCTCAAAATTGGTGATATACTCATAATACATGTAGAAAGATGCTATATTTATATTTGTATAAATAGATAAAAACCCGAATTTATCTTTTGGATATATAAAAGCCTTGATATTTGTATAAATAGATAAAAACCGGAATGCGTCCTTTGGTTACCTAAAAATAGGTTCGATCTTATTTTAGAGGAAACGCGATACTGCTATTATCGATTTGGTTTGATTTGATTTGTGTTTAGCGTCTCTTTGAGTATCGAGGCTACATAAAACGTGAACTTATTGTGGGATCCAAACCACATGAACTTCCACCGGGGATCAAAAAGAATGAAATCTTTGAGTTTTACGTCCCACGGTTATGCCGGTTAGGCAAAAGGGGACGGTGATTGTGAGAAATGAATGAAATGGTGGAATGGAGAAAGTGGGAGGAAACGGGAGAACCCCGAGAAAACCCATGCACACGGTGTTTGTCCACCACAAAGTTCACTTAGCGGGAGCAGAATTTGAACCCGTGACCCCATGCACCAGAGGTGAACGCTCTACCACTGAGCCATCGCAGCCCCCCACCGAAGATCGAACTCGAATCTCCCACGCCTATTGATTGATTGGAGATGCCATTAATTTATTTTCTCTGTATGGGAGACAACTGTTTCGGCTTGTCTGGAATTTAAGAGATGCACGTCCTTGATTCAGATTGGCTAAAATCAACACATTAGAAAGAATATCAGAAACTAGTATCCCAGTATCGTTTTCGGGAACTGGATTATAATCTAAAGAATGAGTAAGTATAATAGAAAATAAAAGCATATGGCACACGGTAGTTGAATTGTAAGGTTAAGTTATAAGTAGTAATCCTATGTGTGTAAAGGAGCGTGTGTGTCACTTCGAAAAAGACAAAGATCTACAATTTGCTAGTTAACAGTGCATTAAACTACTCATACATTACGTAAGCCAATAACTATCTCTTTCAGTAAAATTAAACACTGTCTGTTATTATTGGTTAAAGAACCGCATAGTTTTCATTCCTACAAAAGCATTTTTCTCGATTTTCTCGATACTACGCATAAGAATTTACCTTCAAATATGTGGTTTTGTTCAGCTCAATGCATTATATTTATTCATACATATAAGTAGTTAGGTATATGTCATTTTTGTACAATGGTATACTAAAACATGTTTTTAAATATTAATAATCATTTTGGTATATATTTTGGAAAGAGAGAAAGAGAGAGAGAGTAGAAGGGGGTATTGGGCGAAAAACTTTTTAAAAATTTATATAAATATTTTGCATTTCAGTATATTTCTATGGAATTTAATAACACACAAATTTTGGGTAGGTAGATGTTGATTAGAAAAAAAAAAAAAGCTTAGGTGAATTTTGAGAGGGTGTAATAATGACAAAAAACCAACTGATTTGATTGAGAAATGACGTATTTGAAACCCAGTTTCAGGTGTGTATGTGTTTTGGTTTGAGTTACAATAAATTGCTCATCTATTAATGTTTTGAGCCAGAATTTTTCATGCTGCTGAAAAACATCATAAGGATGGTGCCGTGAAGAGCAGCAATCTTGAATCCACACTGTGAGGCAGTTAAAATTTTGTTAAAATTTGTTCCTTCCAAATACCTCCACGGAGTAATTGGGCGCATGGTGCGGGGGTAAATGGGTGGAATGCCTTAAGTGAACATTTTTTTTTTGCTTAGAATTCATTTAAATGCTGTGCTATCATTGTCTTTTATGGTGTACACTTTTGTTTCATAGTGCATTGTGTTTATTTGTTTATTAAGCTATTTTGTTCAACTTAAGTCCTCAGTGGCCGTTGCGTATGCCAATAGTGTTGATGCTGTAAATAGGATCTGTTTATTTATCCAGAGTTCCAACACTTGTTCTATTGCAATAGTTTATAGTTATATAGTGTTAGTCTTATCACCTTCTCCTATGTTTGTTTGAATATCAGGGCCTGATCTCTTGGCTTTTCTATATATATTACATTTTCGGCTATTCGTATGTGATACACTTTGGATTAAATTCACAGGACAATCTGCTATGCTATAAACAATAACTGGAAGGCTTGAAAAGGCATTCAAATATCTTTGAGATTTAGAAATAAGTTACTTCTTATTTTGCGTAAACAAAGGTATATTTTTTTCTAAGCCACATAAAACTATTAGTTTTTAAGTGGAATACAAGTTATTTACACCAAAGGAAAGCTTTAGTTTTCTTTATTTACACCCAATCACTCCCATGGTATATATTTAGTGCTTACGGACCACCGTACTGAACTTTTTCGCTCTGATTTCTTAAACAAAAATATATTATACTACAGGTATTATTGAAACATTTGTGAAATATACATTTCTTTCTTTCCTTTTCTTTCTTTCTTTTTTTTTATCAAAACTTTGTTCGAAGAAAACAGACTGAAAACAGACTACCGTATGTAGACTTCGTAATTACAAATGATTAGCAAGTAGTAGAGTTATTTATGGAATTTTGTTAATGTAATGTCAGTAAAATCGCATGTGTCATATTTGACGATATAGTAAATATTAACAATAAATAGGAACCCTATTAAACATTTTCCTAACGAATGATTAGTACAACATTGTAGAGTTATAAATGACATATAAACAAAATCTTAGTCGTTTTACGATCACCATACTTTCTTTTCTCCTATCGACACTTGTAAGTAAAAATGGAGAAAAATCGAAGAAAAGGATAAGATCGCTCTCATATAGTTATGCGATAGTAAACTGTCTGCATCTAGTTAGGTAAAGGAGGGCAACAAAATTCATGAATAATCAGTATCAAAGACGTAGGCAGAGAGTTGGTTTGGCCCAAATCCACTCCCATTTAGTACAGTGATACTGAAATAGATTCTGCTTTCATGTAGTGTGTTTCATTTTTGACTCTTTTATTTAGAATTGTTAAGACTCTTTTATGCAGATAATTTGTCATGAGAAACAAGCTCTACATGAGATGTTTAAAGAAAAACTTACTTGTCATAAGCTATATTTTAAACCCTACATAAGATTTCAGTGTTATATATAACAGTCTTAATGTTTTAAAACAATGTTTCGTTACAATAGCCATCAAAATTTACCATCTGCAGATACGAGTAGATACCACTTAAAAAGAAGGTGGATGTTTGTTTTTCTTTAAAAATAATATTATTATTTAGATCTAGTTTAACCTCATTGTTAGTGAATTAAGAGGTGGCGAACTGTGATCTAGAAAGACACATATAATGGCGCCTGGGAACCGATGCACTGTCGCTCCTCACCCAGTTGAATGTGAGCCATGTAGCTAGTCATAGTCTTTCATGGCTGTAGCGTCAGGAAGATTAATTTATTATTTACCAAAGTTCATCAGTATTTCAATACTGTGTAAGTACAGAAAACTGGAAACAATTTAACTTCTTTCTTATCTGTCTCACCTGAAGTTCGCCTCACCTCTATATGATGAAATACAATACAGTGAAACCTCTACTAACGGACACCTCTATAAAGCGGACACCTCCCTTAACGGACATATTTTGTATTCCCCAAACACTGGAATAGGAAAAAGCATATTGGCAAACCTCTCTAAAGCGGACACTCTCTAGTACGGACACGGACAGTCTTTTTTGTCTTTTATAGGTATCATTTACCTCCGTATTACGGACACTTTCTCTAGAAATAAGTTGAAAAGTGTAGTAAAAATATATTTTTAGTAATTCATACATTTATCACCAAGGAAGCATTGTGACAACATTTTGTCCCCTCAACTGTCTGCTCAGCAACCCAGACGAAGCGTCTTTGTTTAACAACACTCTTATGTCCTTTGCTTGCATCCCACTCCCACCCAAGCTGTATTAGACACAAAAGTGATTGACAGTTGCCCGCCGTTAGGGATGACATATTATGCTACTGTCCCGTTGGAGTCTCTAACCAACCAGAAGACAAGTTTAGTATTTTTTGCCCTCAGGTATGTACATTGTCTCAAAAAGAACACTTCAGGACTCCAATTACCCCACAAATTAAAACGCCATACTGAAAACGAAGGAAGTGCTGATAAGTGTAAAGTGCAATGTTATTTCCATGTTGTGCCTCGAACATAGAGTATTGGATGACAGAGAATAATGCATGTAATATTCGTAAATACGTGATTCATGCAAAAATATTTTTTCTAGTTGTATATTATGTTGCTCACTAATTTACATAAAAATACTGAAACCTCTTGAAGGCGGACACCTCTCTATAGCGGACAATTTTTGATTCCCCGCGGCTGTCCGCTTTAGAGAGGTTTCACTGTACTAAAATTTGTGTCACAAAAGCCCATGAAGCACTCTGGCTGACCATATGTCCCACATTTCAACCGAAAACGTCACATAATGTTTGTTGTATGTGTACGTGTACGTCTGTGTGTGTGTAAGCGTTTTTTTTTTCGTTACGCAATAATTAGTACTTTCTTTGGTATAGTATATTTATGGCTATGCCACTGATCAGTGTTGTACTAATTATTGAATTTAGGAAATTCATAATTGTTATGAGTTGACGTTGTTTAGATTTTTTTCTTCAGATCAATATTATTAAATACAGTAGTATAAGTAATTCACTCATAAACACAAAGGAATACTTATAGGTAGAAACAAAATTTGGACAGGTGACTCCGCCACGAAAACAAGTCATAAGAAGGCATTTTTAAAATTATGTATATAAGGGGTTCAAATCTTTTTCAAAGAATGAAGTATCTGACATTAGGAAAACAAAACCTGGCATTTGAGCTCTCCATTAAAATTAACTGAAGTTGAATTTCCGTGCTTTCAGAAAATTCCGCTCTGAAATAGCGAAAGTAGGGTACGAACTTCGACTCTTTATTGTGAAACTGCTAAATGTGAGATAGAGGAGAGGGATTCGATATTTAAACTTTTAATCAAAAATAGGAGAATAGATGTTTTGAGTGTTCAGGTTACATTGGGGAAAGGGAATAATTTCGATAATATTCAAATTTCAAATTTTTTACTAATAAAACTTTATGTGAGTGTTTGTTAAAGTTAGAGGTAAGAAGTCTGGTACATAAGCTTTTAATTGAAATTAATCAAAAACGTATTTCAGCCTTTCCAAAACTTCGGCAGTTTCTATAAGTGGGGCAGTGTCTATAACATTCAAATTTCCACTTTTATGTTCGTTTAAACCTTATTCTTCCCATGTGAAGAATGGGCACTTCTATTTGTTCTATTATAAGCATTCATTTGCTTTAATAAACATGTTGAAGTAAAGACCTAATAGTCGAACTTCATTTGGGGAACAGGAAGTAATGTGGGAAGTCGAGCCCCAATTTGTCTCCGTAGGTGTATCCCTGCCCTCAACTAAAGGTTTATGGGTAACCGAAAAATGTCAAATTTTAAGTCTCGTTCGTAAATAGATGTAGATAAATACCCACATGAGGTCTAGACGGGACGTTATAGGCCCGTTTAGACCTCTTTTCCAAGGCATTCAAATACCATAAGGTCTATAGGTGACTGGAGGTATTTTTTTACATTTATTATTTTTAAATAGCATAATTGGACTCAGCATCATGAAATTAAAAAAAATGAAATGAGTTTTACGTTCCACGGTTATGCCGGTTAGGTTAAAGGAGACGGTGATGATGAGCAATGAATTAAATGATGGAATGAAGAAAGTGGGAGGAAACGGGAGAACCCCGAGAAAACCCACGCACACGGTGTTTGTCCACCACAAAGTTCACTGGGATCTAACCCGGGACCCCCTAGCACCAGAGGTGAACGCTCTACCACTGAGCCACCGCGGCCCCCATCATGAAATTAGTTAAAAAAAAAAACATAATTAGAAAGTTTTCCAAACCTGGGTATTTTACACTATTGACATGATCGTTATTTCTTTAATGCCCACTTTCTGGGGTGAACCATATTTGTCAATTTTTAATTGAACGCTTTCGGTCCACATAATAAATGGATTGTTTTCCTACGTGTTTGAGAATGTACCTGCAGATATTACATTACCCTACTCGTAATACCATGAGTTCTACATATTTTTTGACTTCCTGGACCTGAAAGCGCTAGTTTGATACCAGATTGCGCAATTACGTATATGGTTACAGTATATGTTCGTAAACTTCCTTAAAAAAACTAACGTTTATTTACACTTTATAACTCACTTTTCTTTTCACTATCTTGTATAGCTTATAATTACTCGCATAACATCAGGAGGTAAAAGTTTCTCTCTCGCTTCATGTACACACACACACACACACACACACACACACACACACACACATATATACACACACACACACATATATATATATATATGGGAAAAAAAGTTCATATGGATCTATTGCGAAAAGTGCATTGTTTTAGATCTAGGGCTGTTCAAAATCTGGAAAAGCTAAATTCCAACAGGCCCTATTTCGAATTCCAAAAACTGTGGATAGTGATCCTTATCAGCGTAAAGGAAGTCACGCACACAGAATTCAAAAATACATATTACGTCAATTTTCAATGGGTTTGCAGGGTACTCTGTACAGGGTATAATTCTTAAATATGTTCTCAATAGAGTTTTCAGATATACTCTGATTTCAAGGAGGGTACAAAGTAGGCAGGAGATAAGCCTTGACAAGAATCGACATCCAGTACTTCGAAGGGAAGTCAAAAGTGTTAGGAACCGGCAGCTCCATGTTTTTTAGTGTCCGTAATAACGTGCAATGCGGTGCATTTCGTCACGGTACATTTCACGTTTTCTTCACTTATAAATATGAAAGAAAACATCACAGCGTGCTTTTTCTCGAGTACGAGAGTCCGTGTTGTTGAAGATTCTTAACACTTCCGTATCGCGCCAAAGGATTTCGTGTTCACTGCTGTAAAGGCTGATCATTTGCCTACTTTGGACCAATCATAAATCAGATCATATTTGGTTGATATCATGTCTGGGAATTTCATCCTTTAGAGAATACTCTACACACCCATTGAACATTAATGAATTATGCATTTTGGATTGTGTATGCATGACTTCCTTTATGCTGATGAAGACCACCACTCCACGATTTCTCGAATTCGAAATAGGGCCTCTTCAAATTTGGCTTTTTCGCTATTCTGGACAGCTCTATCTCTGAAACTATGCGCTTTTCCCAGAGGTCCATAGGAACTTTTTGTCTTTTTTTTTTATCTGAGGAATCACCTCTTACAGTTTGTCGGTGTAGTTCATTAATACCCTATATTCACATTGGGTGGTCCTTACTTTTCAACTTCCGAGGTTCTTTGAATCTCACCTCCTAAAATGGTTTCATATTATGTTATACCAAAGTAACCCATGAGGAAAATAAGCTCAATTGAATAATATTAAATGGTGCCCAAAATGACCGCAAGTTTTCAATGATTTACAATATACAATGCGAGGCAAAAGTACCTTGTAAGTTTCTAACGGTTAGAAGAAGTGATATCATATCTTGAATAAGGATAATTAAGGTAGAATCGCATTTATTACTGTATAGTACCATAATGGTTGCCATCCCGAAGTCCTCCATCTTAGGTTCAAGTGCAAAATTTTTAATTGAAAAGTGCCATATGATATGTTTTGGGGTGCGTTTAACTCTGATGTTATTTCCTTCTTATCTATAAACATTTAATACGTATTACTTTCATAATATGTGGTTGTTAACTTACATTAGTCTTTCCAAATTTATAAGGTAGGCTACTTTTGCCTCATATTGTGTGTTGTTAATACATTCGAAACTTGAGGTCGGTTTTAGAACCATGTAATATTATTTAACTGAACTAATTTTTCTCATGAGTTGTTTTGGTCTGATATGGAACCATCCGCGGTGAGATTTAAAAAAAAAAAGAAAAAAAACAGAAGTCGAAAAATAAAGAGTACCCTAATACTTACAATCAGGTGCAAATTACTGGAGAACGAGAGAGATATTCACCCTCAATCCCATTTGAATGATCTCCAAAGAAACTAACTGAAACATCCCTTGAGGGAATGTTTGCTTTCTTCCGGCCTCAAACCGTGTTTAGTGGTTTCAAGTTCGAAAATATTCCACTGGATTTGTTTTTTTTTTTCATATAATTTTAATCTGATAGTTGTATTTCAGAACGGAATATGTAAACTTTTGACTTCTAATTTTAACTCAAAACTAACTACAATTTATTATATTTTCTATTTTTTTTAAATCGTTGCCCACTTAAAGTATTGTATAGTCCCCTATAGTTGTCACTTGTAACTGTGTTCTTAAATCCCTCAGTTTGTCATCCTAAGTGAATTTGTATGACGATGTTATATTAACTCTTTTAACGAAGTCGTTGATGGATTTGCAGATGTCTGACATTGTACATATCTTGTTCGACACATTCAATACTTTACTCAAACGTTCGGAAAGATTACTTGTAGGTATCTCACAAAATACGTCGTTAATTTAGTTGTTGTCAAAATTATTAATTTAAAAGTTTTATTTCCACGACTGTTACCACAGTGGGAGAGGTTAAGAAAACGATGTATCCTTTTGAATTATTGCATCTTTAGAAGTATGTGTCATGTTGATCGTTATTTTACTTACCCGCAATGTCGATAAACGAATTCAAGCATTGTATATAACCACGAACGAGCTCCCTTGTGGTATATAGTTAGCATACGAGTCTTTAGGACGGAAAAGCCCCGGCGGGAGCTCTTGAGGTTCAGAGTCTACGTTGAACGGTAGATCTCCGTCTTAAACAGGCTCGCTGTTGAATAGGGTGTTCAACTTCAATCGCTGAGCAAAAATACTGATGTTTCCTAAGTATAATTATGATATACGTCTTAAATGCCGCAGGATCTTTGAAGTTCTTTTCCTTCTTTCTGGCTTGAACGTCCCAGACGAGTCTAAAGGAGACAGTGGTGACGAGACCGAACAAACTTGTGAAATGAAGAAATTAGCAGAAAACGGAAGAACACCGAGAAAGCTCATACACAAAACTTTCCCTCCACAATTCCCACTTGGGTAGGAGCTAGGATCGAACTTGGAATCTCATACACCGAAAGTGAGCGATCTATCACCTACCATTGAGGGCCTCGTTACTAACTTTGGTTGAATATACAAAATTTTAGGTTTGTGCTGAAACACTCAATTATGTATGTGTTAACACCTTTTAACTTGTATCTTCATGCAACTAGGGTTACTCACGAGACGGGACGATACAGAGTATTCGTGACGTGATACGAGACGAGACAGCACTCCTCCAAATGGAAATATTACATTTTCCGAAACAAGACATCCTTTCCACAACACCTTCTAGAGACGAGACAGCTTTAACTCTTATCATGCAGTCAACTCTAAAATAAAAACAAGTTGCAGGGAAGGGTAAAAGGAAGATACATTATTTTTTAAAAAAAGAGACAAATGCACGACTGTACAAGAATAGATAATATATTCTCCAAGTGTTGATTTCATCTGTCTTTTCCTACATTTCATTTTGTTCTTGAAGCCTATGCTACATGAAAATACAAAAAAGTTTTTGCAGTTTGTATTAAATGTGTTTCTGACTTGTAACTTTTTTCTAACATCGATGTTTTGGAAAAACTGGATCGAATGCTGGTTTCAACCAATAATTGAAATGTTTATTTTTTTTACTTCGTAGAAAATGAAGTCGATGGAAAATTACGAATTGCCGTATCGTTTCATTAATGCGTTAAAACTATTAAATGAGGGGAATTCATGTTCAAAGTACAGTATCGTACGATATTATATCAAACATGTTTTATTTCTTAAAGCCGCTTTGGAAAATACTACGTTCAACCATATATTCTTTTTAATGGATATAAAGATCATAATGTAGTATAGAGCAATTTGATATCTGACATTGTTCCGGAGATGTGATAAACAATGGAGATAAGCTTGCAAAAATGCTAAAAATTATGTAATTCCGAAAATTTTCTGTAGTTCCTTTTCATCAATTCGTGTTAATAATAATAATAATAATAATAATAATAATAATAATAATAATAATAATAATAATAATAATAATAATAATAATAATAATAATAATAATAATAGTCGAAGCCTCATAGCCAAGTACACTTTATCACTAAGATTGTTATGATGTAATTGCTTATAATATAATTGTTTATAATATAAGAGCAACATAAACTGTTAACAAAATTGCCTGGACATGGATCCGAATAGCTTGGTCTTAAGTTTAAAATAAGAAACCGTGGTAAATAAACGTTATCGATGACGCCAGATAAATTGATTTTTTAAAATAACATAAAGATCATACCAAAGTAAAAAAAAAATCTAAAATTGAAATAGTTAGAAACTATAAAAATCTTTAAAAACTGTGAGTTTTTAAGCTCGTGTACTAATCTGGCGACCATCATCTTCTTCCTCAATTTGTTATAAATATAATTTTCAAAAACAATCGATATAATGTCATGGAAGCAAAGGAAACCAACAGTGTTTTAAAAGGTTCCTACAGATATTTCATTTTATGCACTACAACAATCTTTAACAACGTTTTTTCATATGTAAGTATGGATTGATTTATCAAATTGTTGTAAATGGCTTTATAATCTTTGTGTCTATTAAAAACTATTATGCGGTTTGTTGTTATAGTTAGTACCTTTTTCAAAATAAAGAATTTGATGTATCATTGTTTCCATTTCTTCGAAATAAGTCGTATTGTCATCGTAGTATTCGACACTAAGGTACTTCCAATATGCATTTTTCCTTGCAATTCACTTGCCATATTATTGTAGTAGAGACCTTTGAAATTTGAATGTTTTCGATACTGCAACGCCTTCGGTTTACATCATTAAACAATAAAGGCAGTAAGTTTTCGTTTAACATGCAAATTTGAAATATAGAAAAACATTGCTTAGTGTTATTTGAAAAATCTTGTTATTGGGATGGCAACACTGTTAATTTTGTTGCACTAAATAATACATCAAAAAATATCTCCCTGTTAATATTTCCATGGTACGAAATTTCAGCGATTTTTGTTTGTTTAAAATGCAAAATAATTTAATATGTTGCATTTTACACAATATCCTTATTTTGATTCTTGAAGTTGTTTTAAAGTATGTTGGCAGCCCTGAAGTCACATTTAGACCTCAAAGGACCTACTTAGACCTCGCGAGGACCGGGTTAGACCTCACGAGGACCGAAATAGACCAGTGAAGTTCGGCATAGACCTCATAGGTATTTGAGTGCTTGGAAAAACCGGTCTTAGCAGGACTTTTTTGGCATGAATAAACCTCATGCATCTATCTATCTATCTATCTATCTATCTATCTATCTATCTATCTATCTATCTAAGAATCCATGTCTAATTCTTGAACACTTGTGTTCTCGATGTTATAACTATTGTTACATTATTACAAGTATTCAAATCTTAATTCTATAAGAACTCGTATTAGTGTACGGTGAAAAGCAGAGAGATTGAAAGTAATATTTATTGGTCCTCACTTTATGTAAGGCAGTAATTACCCTTAATAAGATGATCAATAAAAAAAATATTTAAATCTCTAACCACTCAAATGATTGAGTCAACCATTTTACCTTACACTTTAAATATTTTTCCTCAAGATAAATCATCCGCTCACCGTTGTCTAGGTAACAAGTTCAAAATATGATTGAGTTAAATGAAATACCAAGGAATTTAGAGTGGATTACTAGTTTATTATAACTAATATCTCTCTAATTTAGATATGGTGTGTGACTCGTAATTTACATTGAAAAGGACGCTACTGAGCTCTTAACGTTAACTTAATATTGTGCTCTTCTTCCCCAAGTACTCATTGGAGAAGACAAGGAGCTCTGCATCTAATATAAGATATTCTAATACTTAATTAGTTCAAGTTCTCTAATTCTCTTTGGGGTCTGCGGCAATATAGGAAATAGTACTCACTCTTACTCTAGTCCCATATTCCTTACTTTCAAAGACTGTTAAACTTGACTCTAATAACAGTCTGGCCTACACCCGGTTGGACTCTCTACACTCAGAGAAATTCCATTAAGGAAAATAAATATTCAAGGATAGGTAAACTTAGGTAATAGGAGTAGCAGCCGTCACGTACGTTTAGATTGTAGAGCTGACTTACAGCTTAACGTAAAATCTGAACGATATTAGCACCACTAGGTTCGAAACTAGTCTCTGACAACAATCAAGTTTTTTTTGAACTAACTAATAGCATTCATGAAGGTCTGGTACAGTTCTGTGCCGTGGGGGCGAACGGGGCAACAGCCCGAGCCGCCGAAGTAAGGGGCGCAAAATTCGGGAGAGAAAAAAGAAAAAAGAGAGAAAAAAATACTTAAATATATGTACGGGAGCGCCGTCGTATACTCTCTCCAAGGGCGTTATTTTCCACGGCACGGCACTGTATATTACTATTAGTTAGCTAGATTAGAAATTTCACTCGTGCTCTTTTTGCTTATAGGCCTGGGTAAAGGCTAGTATTTTGAAGGTTTTTCTTTGTTACTTGCTTTTTTCCAGTAATTTTCCATTGCTGCTGAAGTTTACTAAGTTGAATTTTTCTATTTTTTTTTTTATTTTGAATTTTTCTATTTAGATATGAAAATAAAGAAGTCAGAAGGAAGAGAGTTTATTACATCCAGGTACCAAAAAGAGGGTGTAACGGGAGTGTATTGCCACAAATGAAGTGATGTGGATGTGGGTACAAAGAAGAATTTCATAAAAAAAACATGGAGGAAAGAATAGGAGACCTAAACACAAATGAAGAACAGAGGAAAAGGGATTTAAAGAAGTTCTGGACACAACTAAGGAGAAATGGATCAACGAAGAGGATAGGGTGACAAGAAACATAGCAAAAGAGAAGAAGAAAGAGAAAGAAGACAAGGACAAAAAATGGTTTGGAATAGAAAGCCTAGGCAAAGAAACAGATAACATAAAGATAATGCTTCGGAAAGCAGGAATAAGGACGTACAGTAAAGGAGGAAGCAGAATAATTGAACTGGTCAGGAAAACCAAGAGAAAATCAATAGCGGACAAAGATGAAAAGGGAGTAAGGGGAGCATCATAGAGTAGGATGCGCGGAGTATAAAAAATAATACATAGAAGAAACAAAGAAGAAGATGGAAGAAAGATAAAACAGCACGAGGATGATGTAAGATTGAAAAGGGGACAACAATGCGATATATAAACATCAGAAAGAGATAAATCACAGAATAGGATGGGAAGGAGCAGAGGCCATAGAAGTAGATAAGAGAACTTTGGTGAGAAAAGGGAAAGAAGCCAGGGAGATTATGAAGACAGGAGACAAGGTGATGAATTGGAATGCAGGATTCTGGATAAATAAAGAGTGGGAGAAGATTCTGCTTAAAGAAGAAAAAATGAAAAAGAAAGAAAGAGAACAAACATAAGAAAAATAAGGATAATTAAAGGCAGAATGTATCCAGCAAAAAAAAGTAAACTTTTAATTGGACACGTGTGCAGCTAAAAAGTGAAAGTGAAAACCAAGTGTTACTTTTTAATGAAGAGGCGGAGCTTAATTAAAAATTCGGAGAATATATAACAGGTGACCAACTCCCAAACAGCCAGAAGGAGTAGAAGTCTGATGAAAACACAGTTATTGTGTCGAAACTGTTACGTGATTGTGTTTTGTTACATATATCACATAGCCTTGCTCAGTGTATTATTGTGTTTTAGTACAAAATGGAAACAAGGCCTGATAAAATAGTTACATTTTTTGTCTTCGAAAAAAATATTACAAAGGTGGATTTTTATGGCTTTTGCTGTTTCAGCTCAGGAGGCCTGTAGGGTGGAGGTCTGTGACTGGTGGCTGTCAGTCCAAAGAAAATTAGCAACAAAGCTTTTTTCCGGGAGACCTGTCTTTCAGAATTGTTGCTGGATGTGGTCCAAGGCTTCCGGTCCCGCTTTAGAAAGTAGTCTCTGGCCGTAACTCAAGAGATTCCCGAGATAGGAGTAGGAATTAAAGTGTCAGTTAGGAAGTTGAGTCCTACGTCAGAATAAGGGCAAAAATGGGCTCTAGTTTTAAAGTTTAGAAAGAATGAAGAAAAATTCATTTTGGGGGTGATCCTAGGAAAAGTGTGAATCCAGGACGCTTATGTTATTGAAATCTCTAGGTGCTGTAAGTTTTCCCCTTGTATTTGAATCCAGGTTGCGATTTGGGTTCGATCACCGTACAGCCAGGCAAATAGTGAGGCTTGGCTGGTGTTTTTTTATTCGTGTTATATTGCTACTTTCGTGTTCGAAAGTATATGTGTGTGTTGTTTACCTTTTATCTAGTCTTGAATGTAAGACGTATTGTGAATCGATTTAATTGGCTGGAGCAGTTAGATATTTTCTGTGATGAGAAAGTTACTTTTGAAATTTTAGAAAAGTCTGAAACCAGAGTTTTGTTTCTTACACATTTTTTGAAAATTTTCGATTGAAAATTTCAAAGATTCTGAAACAGAATTTTTTGAAGATAATTTTAGTTTTCAGAAAATTCTGTTCCTGAAATTTTAGGGCTGATTTTTTCGTAACAAAAAAAAAAAAAAAAAAAATAGTTTTGAAATTTTCTGAACAAAAAAATTCTAAACTATTATTTTTTCAATTTCGACAAACAACATTTCAAAAAAAATCTGTTTCTGAAATGTTACTGCACATACAATCTTTTTACCGATAAAATCTATTTAAAAAATTGAATTTGAATTTCAGGATGTAAATAAAATACAGGATTTTTTTCAAACAACATTATTTTAACATTTTTTCCCCTCAGTGTAAGCGTACATTCATTTTGAGATGATTCCTCTTCTTCTTACATGTAAAGCGGTAAAGGTGTGTCTGTGATTGCTCTTCTAGCAGTACAAGAAACATATTAATATACGTGGTATATTTATTTATTATTGAGTTAAAATAAGAACAAGATATTGACATCCATCAAGTACAAGAACAAACTTTACACAACAATATTACTTCCGGTTTCAATACTGATTTCTACAGCACAAAAATGTAAAAGATATTAAAATGTTTTCTGCAATCAATTCAGCGACCGAATACGTTCCATTTTCTCCATTAACTCTCTATTCAAATCGGAAGTGCCATCTCCGGTTTTAACATTTATCCCATAGAACGTAAGCGGTTACAGATAGTGAGATTTTTCTTTTGCAAACGTTTCAGCATCTGAAGACAACGTAACCATGACTATCCCGAACATTTTACCAAAACCGGAAGCAGTTGACAATATTGCTACTACTTTTGGTTTCAATATTCATTTTCATAGAGCAAAAACAGTAAGAAATATCGAGACGCTTTTTTTTTTTTTTTTTTTTTTTTTTTTTTTTTTTTTTTTGCAATTGATTCAGCGTTCCAAGAATCTGTTCCATCTCCTCTGGTTACTCTCTAGTCAAAGCGGCAGTGGTTAAAATAAAACATTTCTGGTTTCAACATGTATCACCATAGAACAAAATCTTATCAGATAGAGAGAGATAAGTGATTTTCTGCAAACGAGTCAGAGTGTGAAGAGAACATCCCATCACAACCCACAACACTTTACCAAAACCGTAAGTGGTCGAAATTTACTACTACTTCTAGTTTCAACATTGATTTTCATAGAGCAAAAATGGTAAGAGATATCGAGATGCGGTTCTTTCCAGTTGATTCAGCTTTCCAAAAATAGGTTCTTCCTTTTCCGTTAACCTTCTATTCAAACCGGAAGTGGTTCAAATGAACCATTTCCAATCTCAAGACTAATTATCATAGAACATAAATGATAATAGATATTGACAAACAGTTTTCTACAATAGATTCAGGGTATCAATATGACGTACCATCACAACCCGCAACACTTTCCCAAAACCCGAAGTACTTGTACTTTACTACTACTCTCTATTTCAATACTGATTTGTGTGGAGCAAACACTGTATCTGATATGATAATTTCTTCATTCTACTCATAAAGAACACTTAGGACCATCCGAGGTGGGAGAGTCGGTTCTATCTTAAATTGTAGGTCCATATAGCCTCGATACTCGACTAAACTTCAATGCCAATACATTAAACAACTGTACGTATGCAATCCAACTGTAATCTCCAAAATACAGCTATGCTACAGTTTTTTTTTTTTTTTTGTTCTTTAGCTTAGCCAGTTTAACATGGCATCCGAACGACCATACATGTCCTCCGAATGAAAACTTAATCCAGGTTTAGCTAGTGCATGATATTAAGAGTCGTATATTCCTGCTTCTTGGATACGAGACTGAACTGGATACAGATTGTAATCTAAAGCAAGATTTCCCGAACAAGACAAGGAGTGACAAAGCGAAGTTCACCATATTATTACACAGGATATAAAAGTTGACACAGATCATTTCGGAATAATTTACCATTATACTAATTTCTTTGTACGAAAAATGTGTTTGTTGTTTATTGAAGTTTAGCGTCTGTTTTCAGCTTCGATAATATATGATGCGTGGATCTACACAGTTTAAGATGGAATCCGATTTTTACATTGAGAAACGACTGTAAATATTATTTTTTAAAAAAATCAATTCGTCGATATTGTAATGTCTTTTATCTCTTACATTATTTTTTAAACAAAACAAAAATAGTAATTTAAATGATGAAACTACATACAGCTTCCTCCTAATGAGAGCTGAGAACATCTTACCCTCACAAATGAAACACTATTATTTATGAAAAATAAATCGTTAGAAACGTCTAGAAACTTTGCGCTGCAACCCTCAATTGTAATCAGTGAAAGCCATAACGGATGCACTTACAAGATAATTCATCAACTAACCTAACTTCTGCAAAACTATTCAGAGAACAACTCGTACTTTCTATCAAGCTGAATGTGCTCTTTCGACCTTATTCCTCAGTTTCTTTTCCTTCTCCGCTGGTGAGAAAGGTTTTTCTTTTAAACTAAAGAAGAAAAAGAAAAAAAACCAACAGTTCCAAGAACTCTTCCCATCTTGCAACCTCCTCCAAAATTCATGTAAATTTTAACAGTCTCTTCGGGGCAACTCGTCCTGTCTGCGCTAATTAAACGGACGCTCTGCAAGAAGTGGCCTCTCTCGTAGTCGGGTTCTCTTTCTACAAGCAATTGACTGATATCCATCTTGAACTCTTTACGTTGTTCCTCTTGAGGACACGAGGAGGAAAAGGGAAGAGGTTTTTCGAAACCTGACCAGATTACCAAAGCAGTGAAAATTCACAGAAACAGTGGAACTAAAAACCACAACCCAAGAACGCAAATGTTACTTTTGTCTAAGTGGAAAATTTTAGTACGTGTTCATTGTTAGAATTTTGTTCTTTGTACGTGAATGCTAAAAAGGAGAGATTCCAGTTCATTAGCTCTCTAGTTCCATCTCTATCGTTTCCATTTCTCAGACATCGTATTCCATTTTTCCTTCTTTTTTGTCTTTTTAAAGTCATGGTATTAACTGTCTGTACTTAATGTGGCACAATTCACCTCCGAAAGTCCTTTAAACTTTTTTAAAAGAAAATTAATGTATGTAATTGTAATATTCCATTCAGTATGTTCTATTTCTTCCTTGTTGTAGAGAAAAAAGGAAGAGCAAGCTTGAATAAATCGTTTTAGCGGGTCTAGGTCAAAACCCCCACAGCCAAAACCCCCACACTCAAGAAATGTCAAAACGCCCACACGATCGGTCATAACCCCCACACAAATGGACAAATCCCCCAAACTCACGAACGGTCAAAACCCCCACAGCCAAAACCCCCACACTCAAGAAATGTCAAAACTCCCACACGATCGGTCATAACCCCCACACAAATGGACAAATCCCCCAAACGCACGAACGGTCAAAACCCCCACAGCCAAAACCCCCACACTCAAGAAATGTCAAAACGCCCACACGATCGGTCAAAACCCCCACACAAATGGACAAAACTCCCACACATAGCAACGGTCACAATCTCCACATAAATGGACAAAACCCCCACACAAATGGACAAAACCCCCACACAATCGGACAAATCCCCCACACTCTGAAAATACCGTGATTGCACGTCTTTGTTGCGGCTCTTTACTAAGCCCACCTTAGTGTTTCTGTCATTACAAAACAGTGCAAGAAGAATAGTTGCAACATCGGTTTAAGTGGAATAAAAAATGTTATTAAAAAGTACAAGGGCAAGACATACAACCAGGATCATTTCAGAGTGTGGGAGATTTGACCGATTGTGTGGGAGTTTTGTCCATTTGTGTGGGGGTTTTGTCCATTTATGTGGGGATTGTGACCGTTGCTATGTGTGGCTGTTTTGTCCATTTGTGTGGGGGTTTTGACCGATCGTGTGGGCGTTTTGACATTTCTTGAATGTGGGGGTTTTGGCTGTGGGGGTTATGACCGTTCGTGCGTTTGGGGGATTTGTCCATTTGTGTGGGGGTTATGACCGATCGTGTGGGCGTTTTGACATTTCTTGAGTGTGGGGGTTTTGGCTGTGGGGGTTTTGACCGTTCGTGCGTTTGGGGGATTTGTCCATTTGTGTGGGGGTTATGACCGATCGTGTGGGCGTTTTGACATTTCTTGAGTGTGGGGGTTTTGGCTGTGGGGGTTTTGACCGGTTCCCGTTTTAGCTTGTTCCTAGAATGTTAAAATTAATCACTTACTAAAGTATCTTCGGTACAGAGTAATATTTGTTGTATCAAAGGTTGCGATCTAATGTTTAGATAAAGAAGAGTGATTGTGTTTGTAATTTTCTGAATACAAGATGATTTATCTACTCGACTGTGTTGAATATTCAAATAGCTCATGCTAGCTATTTAACATGATTAATACATAATAACCCGTCAGGCAGAGATTTCTTCCACCTTAGTTAAGTCACCAGACGAGAAGCACTTGAGATGATAAAACAAGGATAATCTAAAACTGTTAGTTGGGCATCACTCATCCACTATACTGATAGACAGACTCTGCCATTTAATCATTGTGGAACAGTAGGCGAGGAAACATACCGAATGCAGCCGAAGCGGCCGCCAAGTGTGAACTACTTCTTGTAGTTTGATTTCTCCAAGCTGAAGGGTATAATATAGCCACAATTCATCATAAAATGAGAAAGGATTAAAGCCAGAACTTTATAAGAGATTGTTGTGTTGCAGAGTGGTTAAAGAAGGAATTATCAACTTACGCGACGAGTCTGGTCAAATGTGGAAATCTGCGGCGCCAGACGAGTCATGATGAAAGCGTGAATCATGTATTTCGTGAAAGGAGTAGGTTGTGCTTTTTACACTGTCTGATCTTGGAATTTCAGGGAACTTACCAACCGCCTGGAAAAATCTAATTGTATCACCGTAGTTCACACTTGGTGCTTCGATTGCACTTGACACGTTTCCTCGCTCGCAGCTACACTATGATTGAATTGCAGAATATATCTAATGGTGGGAGGATGGGCAACGTCCAATGAACAGCTTTGCCTTATTCCTGTTTTGCCGATTCACGTGGTTTTCTTCTGGTGGATTAGCGAACGTAAATAATAATAATAATAATAATAATAATAATAATAATAATAATAATAATAATAATAATAATAATAATAATAATAATAATAATAAACCTGGAAGATAAGTACTCATGCCCTACTATTTACAGAAATATTTACATTTCCCTTACAGAGCAGTTTTTGACAACATGCCAGAAAATTCTTTATATCTAGGAACCTATTGAAAACAATAAAATCAAACTTTTCTCATGCACTACACAGGCCGTACAGGGGTGCGTTACATCGCCATTGAAACGTTCTTTTTTCCCGAACACACATGGGTATGACGGGATGCCTGAGAGGTTAAAAATCATCACACAAGATGGTAAACCAAACGGAGCAATAGTTGTAATGGCTGACATGACCATAGTATCGATATCAGTTAAAAGCCAAGAAAAAAGTTGGTTATTGTGCAAAGTTTGAAATCTAATTGTGGGTCGAATCTTCGCAACAACTGCTTGGCTGATTAGATCTCTGTAAAAATTACATTGTTTTTAACAAATTCAAAAAAAGAAATCTCAGTTTGACCTGTATGTGTGTTTGTAAGTATGTATGGTTGTATCCGATTGCCTCGAGAACTGTTGGTCATATTTCGATGCGGTTTCCAAGGAAAGTTTATACACGTAAACAATTTGATAAAAGTAATAATTAATTCATGATTTTTTTTATTTTAAAAAATCAGACAATTAATTTCTTCAAGTCCTGACAAGGGAGGGTCCCACAAGTTGTCGCTAATATCTGATTGCCATATAGTACATCTGATAGAGCATCATGAGAAATAAAAAGGAGCAAAATTTAAGGTGCTATGGACCAGAAGAATAGGAGCTATGGGGCTTCAAAATTTGAATATCCAAAAAAAATTATATCATGGAATTATGTACGTTTAAAGTAAATATCTTAAAAACCGTTAAAGCAATCAAAACAAAAGTTGCACAATATAATGAGAACAAAATCCCCTATCGAAAACTATGAAAAGGGTTTCCATAGATCAAGCAGTGTTGCCAACTCAGCATAAAAATATTTTATTATCAATAGCACCATACACAAATGTGCACAGATTTAAAATGCACTATTATCACTAAACGTAACAGTGAAATGTAGTAGTACAGTGTTGCACACTATTGGAACTACATGTGCTGAAAATGTACAATAGAGAAGTCTAATATGTGGCAACAAAGGGTAATAAAGGAATGCACTAGAAATAAGTAAGGATTTTGCATTATACTTCTGTAGCCCCGATGGATAAGCAGACAACTCGCGAAAACAAAATGATACACCGAGGAAAGAAACACGTGTTATCTATTTCTGTAAACTGGTTCTCGATTATCTCATCAGTATTTGGAAGAGTAGTTTCTTGGTTTCTGTCTTTCGTGTTAGGTGATATATTCTTTTACTTCCTCTTTTATATACTATATGATTATGTTTGTATACTGTAATATTACCATATTCACATTGGAAATATAATTATTTTATTCCTACCTCATTTCGTTTTTAGTCGGCCATTATAGCCGTGTATTCTAGAAGGCTAGACAACTGACATATTAGGCATCGCGGGTTGCAATCCCACCTCGGACATGTTTTTGTTGTACTTTCCACCTTACATTTCATTGTAATCTTTCTCTTTCATAGTGATTCGGATCCCACTTCACACTCCTATCTTTCTGGTCCATAGCACCTTAAATTTTGCTCATGTTCATTTCTCATGATGCTCTATCATATGTGCTATGTGGCAATCAGATTTTAGTGACAACTTGTGGGACCCTCCCATGTGAGAAATATCTATCCTAAAATATACTGCAACCACAAATTCAAGATAGTAAGGCGGTTGCATACCAGCAAGGGTAAGATCACTTTCGGGAAACTTCGGCCGAATGATTTAACACTGGTGATGACGTTTATGTCATTGGCGAAAAATGAAATCTTTGAGTTTTACGTCCCACGCTTATGCCGGTTAGGCTAAAGGAGACGGTGATTATGAGAAATGAATGAAATGGTGGAATGAAGAAAGTGGGAGGAAACGGGAGAACCCCGAGAAAACCCACGCACACGGTGTTTGTCCACCACAAAGTTCACTTGGCGTGTCATTGGCGATGTCATAAATGTTTACATGCCGGTTTTGCTCGATTTTTTCCAGAATATCATCCACTTTTTCTGTGATCGGTTGCTCACTGAAAGAAGCATCTTGGAGATCGAAATTTCCAGAACAAAAGCGCCTGTTTTAATGACTTTTGTGTCTTATCTTTTCTGTACGGCGCCGCGGTGGCTCAATGGTAGAGCGTTCACCTCTGGTGCTTGGGGTCCCGGGTTCGATCTCAGCCCCCGCCAAGTGAACTTTGTGGTAGACAAACACCGTGTGCGCGGGTTTCCTCGTGGTTCTCCCGTTTCCTCCCACTTTCTTCGTTTCACCATTTCATTCATTACTCATCATCGCCGTCTCCTTTAGCCTAACCGAGATAATCGTGGGACATAAACCTCAAAAATTTCATTTCATTTTTTTGTTTCCTTTGAGTTTTACGTCCCACGATTATGCCGGTTAGTCTAAAGGAGTTTTTTTTTTGTTTCCTGTATGAAGTGTCTAAATATCCGCGGCCTACTAAAGGTATATATATATATATATATATATATATATATATATATATATATATATATATAAAGTCATAACGATCCATTGGTAGAGCGCTTACATCTAATTTGAAGCGTCGGAGGTTTGATCCTAGGCCATGTGTGTTCGTGACGGACGACATTGAAGAGAGATGAGGGGGAACAGAGAGGGATACATTCACATATGCAAGATTAGAATTGGAGAAACAAGTGATCGGATATCATCAATATTCTGAAGAAAATCGAAGCATACGAATCAGTTTCTCTGTTGAACCTGCGAGTGTCACACCTGCAGTTGTCGAGTTACGGTGAAGAACTCTGAATAATGAGATGACTGCACAGAGAAAGAAAGATCTGAATATTTGGAGAATGAGGAATTTTTAAAAATAACAACTTGGGAGAAAGATTTCAAAGTTCTCGCTTATGATGTTAAACACTCACCCACGGAGATTGCTACTTGACGAACCATATTCTTCTCGCATACCTCAAGTGTGTCAACACTTTCGTAACATGAAAATTGGAAATATACTATTAAGAATTGTTATTTATTATAAATACTCAAACAGAAGTCGCAATGGGTCGAAAAACAATGTTTATAAATACTAAAATAGGCGGCGATTGGGCGTTTTGTTTCTAACACTGTTTGACGAAAGGTTGTATAACTAATAGGATACTATATTTTTCAGTTAAAATACTGTATATCATTTAATATTTTATTAAGTAAATTGACAAGAGCAATGCAAGTAGGTACTAGCCCTTTGTACTCTTAAACAAGGAAGGTGTAAGAAGAGATGTGATTCCTTGCGGGTTACATGCACAGGACCGACACGGCGTAGGATCGACACGGCATAGGATCGACACGGCGTAGGATCGACACGGCATAGGGTCGACACGGCATAGGATCGACACGGCACAGAACCGAAACGGCACAGGATCGACACGGCATAGGATCGACAGCAGAACTTTCATACGATCGAAATAATAAAAAATACATTATTTTATAATTACGCAATATTAAGTAACAATTATTTTCTCAAGGATATATAGGAGAGAACCGTCATACGATCGAAACGGCATAGGAACGAAACGGCGTAGGATCGACACGGCATAGGACCGAAACGGCACAGGGCCGACACGGCATAGGACCGAAACGGCACAGGATCGACACGGCACAGGACCGAAACGGCATAGGATCGACACGGCACAGGATCGACACGGCACAGGATCGACATTCTGTAGGGTGGTCAACACTTTCTGAAAATATCAATATCGCATATCCCTCACCTTGAATTTGTGGATATAAAAAAATGTAAAGATAAATAATTCTAAATGGTCTATTTTTAAATATATATATATATATATATATATATATATATATATATATATATATATATATATATATATATATATATATATATATATATATCGGGTGTTGCAAAATAAGTGTTACAACTCTTGGGAGGTGAATCCTGCCACTGAGACAAGAAAAAAAGTTCTCTTGAACTTTCGGCTATCGGACATAGTTTCAGATTTACAAGGTGCCGAAAACGTGGGAAAATGACTTTCGGACGCCAATAGTTCGGAAACTATCCAACGTAAAGAGGGCGGGTAAAAAATTCACTGAAGAAGTCATACCTGCTATATTGAATTTTGCATGTTTCACAATCCTACCATGCACGCGCAAGGGATTCCCCAAAGGAACGTAGAGAGTCCCGGATAATCTGCTAAATGAAACTTGGTCTAAATGGATATGAATTGATGGGTTTTTTACCAGGTAACAATAATTCGTTTGTATTAAGTCGATATCTGGAACAGATACAAAATGGTGGACACTTTCATGCCCGTTGTGTGTGGTTGCATAATCGCCAGGTACGGATGCTGGCCAACAGTGAAGTTCTGAGTATTAAGTGTAGCGTATTTGTACTCAGATGCTCAACAAAGACATCTGGAGTGTCGGTAGAGCACAATAGATGGAGCAGGGTGATTCACATGTGTGGAAACACGTAACGAAAAATGCCCAGAAATGCACTCATACTCAGTAAACGTGAGTTCAAAGCGTCGGAAATGTAAGGATTAGCGTCAAGAGCATGAAAGTCAATTCACCAATAATATTGAGTTGAGTTGAGTTGATTTTGAGTTTAACGTCCCGTTCAGCAGCGAGGCTATATGAGACGTGGACCTACTGATTAACGTGGACTCCGAACCACTTGAGCTCCAGTCGGGAATCGAACCCGGGTCTCCCGCGCCAAAGGCGCGTATGCTAACCGCTTAGCCACGAAGGAGCTCCAACCAATAATATTCCCTCAAACCGACTCAATATGATGTGCACTGTTGCATACCAATAAGGATGCAACAACTGATGCCAAGTTGAAATTGTGCAAGGGGACTCACTAAGAAACTGGGTAAACTAAATGAATGTCTCTAGTGGGATCGCTTGATCGATATTGAAATGTGGCCAATGTGTATGTTGATATCGACATGTAGCAGATGTAGCATGTTTCATTTAGCATGTTTCATTTAGCAGATTATCCGGGACTCTCTACGTTCCTTTGGGGAATCCCTTGCGCGTGCATGGTAGGATTGTGAAACATGCAAAATTCAATATAGCAGGTATGACTTCTTCAGTGAATTTTTTACCCGCCCTCTTTACGTTGGATAGTTTCCGAACTATTGGCGTCCGAAAGTCATTTTCCCACCGTTTCGGCACCTTGTAAATCTGAAACTATGTCCGATAGCCGAAAGTTCAAGAGAACTTTTTTTCTTGTCTCAGTGGCAGGATTCACCTCCCAAGAGTTGTAACACTTATTTTGCAACACCCGATATATATATATATATATATATATATATATATATATATATATATATATATATATATATATATATATATATATATAGATAGATAGATAGATAGATAGATATAGATATAGATATAGATATAGATATATATATACAAATTGTATAAAAATATTGTGCGTAATATATCCATGCCGTAATAAATACACCTTTAATTTTGTGATATTAAAAAAAAATACGCTAAATAACTCCAATAGTTGATTCGAGGTTTTCAATACCGAATAAATAATATTATTTGTCTGATATTTTTATAATGCTGTAATTTTTTATGTATACTAAGTTGAAGTATGTACATGTAACTGCAATTTTAAAACTGTAGGCTTAGAATTTGCGTTTGGATTTTTTTTTTAAGCGAAGCAATGCACCTATGTTAAGTTGCCTCCTTTCAAATTTCGAATTGAAATCGGAAGCCAATCGTTTGTTTTTCGTTTGTTATTGACTTTTTTGAAGAAAAATAGTAAAAATCGTATCTTTCTTAAAACATAAAGAGATGTTTACAAAATAAAGTTGGTATATGGCCAAATTTACCCTTGTTCCTCCACTTAAAATTTTGATTGAAAATCAAAATCAATTGTTTGATATGCGCATGCTACTAATTATTTTGAAAAAGAATAGTCTGTTTCGAAAAACATAAAGAGTCTTTTCAAGAGAAATGGGTGATGGAATTTCATATTGGCTCCACTTTAAAGTCTCGAATCAAAACCGAAGCCAAGCGTTTCTTATTGGTTGTTTTTAAGAGCAAATCGCTTGTTTCGAAAAAATAGAGAAAGAGATTTACAAAATAAATTTAGAATGTGATCAAATTCAATCTGATTCCTTTACTTACAAATTTCGATTCAAGACCAAAATCAATCGTTTGATATGGATTTGTTGTTGCTTGTTTGGAAGAAAAGTAATTTGATTCGAAAAACATAAGAATATAATTAAGAAATAATGTTGATGAAGGTGATTTGTTTCGGGGTGGTTTGCTTATTTTGAAGAAAAAATCACTTGTTTCAAAACAACCAGTAAAATATATCTATTTCCAGGATACATTTGGTTGTCAACTTCATACTGTTTTTTCTGCTTTTAAATATCGATTCAATACTCAAGCTAATAACATGTTTTCCTTTCTTATTGATTGGTTTGAAGAGGAAATAGTTTGTTTTGAAAATTATTAAGAGTCATTTACAAAATAAGGTTGGGTGGGCCAACTTTTTGGTGGTATTTCAAATTTCGATTTAAAATCAAACTCAATCATTTATTTTTCGTTCGTTATTGATTGTTTTGAAGAAAAACTAAGAACCATTAAAGAAATTTTTATAGTAAAGGTGGTCACCTTCACAGGGTTCCTGCACTTCAAATTTCGTTCAAAGCATAAAACGGTTAAAATAATAAGAGAAACACAATCAATACTCTACGCAAATGTTTAGGGGGTTCAGGGGCTTTAGGAACACAAGTTTATATAATATCAAGTGTTTATATATATAAACGTGCTAATATGATAAACGTGCTTAATTTTGCATAATACCTTGCTCAAGGGGGGTTTCAAAGTCCTTAATCCCTTTACTTCAGTACGCCACTAAACATCAATTATAAGTCATTCGTTATCCAAATTGTACTTCTTGTACTGATTCATTCCTTAATTTTAAAGTTCAAAATTATATGAGCACTTATTATGCTATTGGAAAAGAGCACATATTTTATGACAGTGCAAGGTAGTTTCTTGTTTTAACAATTGAAAGAAAGGAAAACACCAATAAAAGTAATAATAATACCTGACACGAATTCCGATAGTAAATCATATTTTATTATCTTATTTGAAACTTTGAGAAAATTGAAGCTCTACACCGAATACAAATTGGATAATAAGCAATGCTTTATAATTGCTTGATAAATTTCAAATTGAGAACAAAGAGAGTGATACTGTTTAAAAGAAAGATTGGATAAAAACAAGAATTTTAGGAATGATCTAAAAAATGGATCAAAGTATTATGATCTTGGCTAATATTTATTTTTGGATCAGTTACCATAAAATATTCGAACGGTCTCTAAATCGAGTTTTCTCCAGATATGTAGTTCTCCAGGTATAAGGAGTACAAGAAAAATTTCGATTAATTAAATATTTTGGATTTTTTTTTATAACGGGCCACAAAATTTTTGGACGGTCCCTAAATCGACTTTTCATATTTTTTACGCAATAAGCATATCACACTGAGTTAAGTGATATCTTGGGTTGGGTTACACTATATGTAGTTCTCCATATATAAGACATACAATAAAATTATTGATTGAATGAAATATATTGGACTTTTTGGATCAGGGGCTACAAACGTTTGGACGGTCCCTAAATCAAGGTTTCGTATTACTTTCGGAATAAGCACATCATGCTGAGTTAAGTGATAGTTTTGGTTTGGCTGCACTATATGTAGTTCTTCAGATATAAGACGTACAAGATTTTTTTTTTATTGAATGAAATATATTAGATTTTTTGGATCAAGAGCAACAGAATTTTTGAATGGCCCCTAAATCGAGCTTTCGTTTTATTCAGGCACTAAGCACATCATACTGAGTTCAGTCATAGTTTAGGTTTGGGTACACTGTATGTTGTTCTCCAGATATAAAGCCTACAAGAAATTTATTGTCTGAAATATATTGGATCTTTTGATCCAATAATAGTCCTTCATCCTCCATTTATACATTAAGCAAGTAACAGTATAACGTGTACATTACGTGATACACTTTGTATTTTATGGTGTGATGTTTAATAATAAATTATTAACAGAATACCCGTTCTTCGCACGGGGAGAATAGTTTCATTTTGAGCATAAAGGGCAATGGAATCTGAGTATGGATTTAAACTGCATCGGGAGTGTTACTGTTCGTCTGAGTGACTCCAAATACTATTTCATCGACACTAATATCGGTATTATTTTTTATCATTATATATATAGTGTGTAACTTCATTAATGTAATGAACGTCTGGAGGTGATTCCTGGACTCGGAAGAAGAATTTAAATGAAACGAAGTCTTTAGCTTATCATAATTATAACTTCTATGCCAATGGTAACGGATGATCAATCAACGGCTTCCTGTTCAACTTAAGAGTGTGTAAAAATGAGAAAAAAATAACTTTGATCCAGAGTAGGTTTATAACGACTGTGCATAAGACAGTCAGGGGCAAAAGATCATGTACGATGAACTAGAGTATAAGGGATTCTTCACATAACAACAGTGATTCCCACAAATTATGTGAATATAATTTGAGCCAAAGTAAGCTAGATTAAAAGATTTCCTCCCCGTAATGCGTAAATCCGTGGAAGATAATAACTACGAGTACAGAAGGAATGAAATTCGACGATACTCAAGGTGTTGCGCGTGTTGCACAAGGAAAGAAAGAAATACAATTTCAAATTAACGATTTATTCTGTTTCGTACAAGGTAGGATAACTGTGAAATACTCAGAGGTACCTTGTACAGTATTTCCGCAATGCAGTATGTGTACACGAGACAGCTATGAAGAATAACAGTTCACAGTCTGATATTGTCGACCGTTGACCGCATTGCAAAGATGACATCGGCGAAGCAAATTTTTCCGCCTGTGATCAAGCACATCTGAAATTTCGTAGATGATTGCCGCAGCTATATTACATCGAGCTACAAGTTCTTCGACTGTCGTGGCCGGAGTTTCATACGTATCCCCGAAATAAAAAATCAAGCAGCGTGAGGTAGAATGAACGAGGTTGTCATAACACAGGTTTTTCTCTCCCAATCTGGGAATGTTTCATTTAGGTAAGTCTGCATATTCCTGTCAAAATGTGCAGGTGTACTATCATACTGAAATCACATCTGCTGTCTTATGTTCAAGGGCACATGTTCTATCAATTTTGGGAGACAATTACGTAAAAATAAAAGATACGTACTCCCACACAGGCAGACCGATAATAAATAAGATCCTACCACAAAATTATCCACCACACCACACCAAATTTCTGCTGCTGATCGTTTACTAGAGTTGCATGTGGGTTTTTACGCCATACACATGATAGTTTCAAGACGGTTTTGATCATTCGACGTACGCTGTCTTCAAGTTCAGCTGTCCATATGGGGCTATTTCCTCCGATTTCACGTACGAGAAACCGAAGGGACCCCTCTCTCGAAGTCGAATATGGAGGCGTGGAAAAATACAAGGAAAGTTACTCTCTTTTGAGGGCGACGGTCACGATATAAACGCCTCACTTCTGGGCTATTGCCCTTTGCTACTCCATAAATGAGTTGCATATCTGCCAGCTCGTGGACAGGGTAATCTTCCATCGCGCAGGCGTGTACAGGTTAACACAATCAATTTTACTTAAACACCAACGTCTACACTTTTACACGACCTTAAATACCTGGACACAACCCTCTACCGTTGAACACAACATTTCCCATCCTGTTATACAGCAATTACACGTGTAACAGTAGAGCATCTGACTATGTATATCACTCACAAGTTGCGTAGATGCTTATTACAACTCAGCCATGCTAACTGAAGCCATTCCACAATAAAACTTCAAGACAGCCTTCTGTAAGCCACTCGCAATTGGCACACAAGGGACGATAGTTCCGTAGGTATTCCTCCGTGTAGGTATTCCATACAGCTCTAAGATATGTACATTAGAATGTCGAAAAAAGACTATCCTTTTTTTTAAATGTACTTTCAACGAGCTTCCTTTGAGAAAATTTCTCCGGCAATGATAAAATCAAAATGTAAGTGGTCTACACTAGGGTAGTATTTTGGTATATTCACAATAGCAATGAAGTTTTTCATAGCTCAGGAAAAAGTTGAGGTTTGCCAACTCGAAGGAAGTATGTATAAATTTATTGTCTTATTGAAGCTTTTGTAATCTGAAAATAAACTTTTGATTTGCTTTTAATATATAAAAATCAAGCTCCCCTAGAAAAAATTGCAGGCTACACCCCTAAATGACTATGTAGTAATTTCTGCAAAAATGGCACAGGACCTAAAATTGTGGGCCTTGCCGGACAAAGGGAACATAGGTCTATGTGCCCTTTTTCCGGCAATCGTTTTAAACGATCCGCCATGTTGTTGTGATTGTGCCCAGAAAGTTTCAAACAAAAATCTCTATTCGTTAGTCTGTGGCAAAACTTTTTTTGAATCTGTGCAGCTGGAAAGAACAAAGAAATAGTCGGCAGCAGACAACAGTGGTGTTTACGTATTTTGCCTGTTGTTTTGAGGTTACATTTATAAAGGAAGTTTATTATTAAATAACAGATATTTAAAGCAATGGAGCAGTCAAAAGCTAAACGTAAACGTAAATCATACAGTAACAATATAAATCTTAAACGTGAAAATGCTAAAGTGAATCGACTTAAAGGTGAAATGTATGTAAACAGATGTGGGAAGACTGTAAGTGGCAAACAGTTTGGTTATGTTCCTGATTGTTGTAGTGAGAAGTGTTGTATTCGTTTTACTAAAGAACATCAGGAAGAATTATTTTCGTTCTTTTATAATCAAGGTAAAGAGCTCCAAGACTCATTTATTTCTAATTGTATAACAAAAACAGAACTTAAAACTCACGCCATTCATCCCAAAAAGGCCCGAATCAATACATGGACCTATAGCCTAAACGTTGGTGGTTTGAATGTATCAGTTTGTCAGGGTTTCTTAAGGAAACTACTACAAGTTAGTCCTAAAAGAATAAGGGTAATCCAACAAAAAATGTTGAATTCACAAGACTTTACAGAACGGAGAGGTCATCACACCAACCGGCCCCACAAATTGAAACCGAACGTTTTGCATTTGATGAAGACGCACCTTGAATCAATTCCACACAGCCTAAGCCATTATAGTGGTAATAAAACCTCTCTCAAATACTTTGACAACCCAGAGCTCAACATTAAAACGTTGTACACTATGTTTCAAGAGTTTTATAGGGCTGAAACTAATGAAAACTTGAAAATGGGCTACCCCCACTATTTTAAGTGTTTTAAGTCTAAGTTTAGTAATGAATTTGGTATAAGAGCACCTAAAAGTGATGTATGTGATTATTGCACAGAGTGCAAAGAAAAACTGGCAAGAAATCCTAATGACCCAATCAAAGTACCGTATCAGGTTCATCAGAGGAAGTATAAGAGAAGACAAGCTTTAAGAAATGAGTACATTGAAAAAGCAAAAAATGATCCATCTTTTTTGGTATGTGAATTTGATTATGCACAAAACTACGCGGTGCCAAGGCTGAATGTTAACAGCCAATTCTATAAAAGGCTTTTATGGCTATATGCATTCAATGTACATGTTTTTAATGATGACGAGTCTTACTTTTACTGTTTCATGGAATCACAAGCATGTAAGAACTCGAACAGTGTGGCTTCATTTTTGTATGATTGCCTTAAAAAATATGTAGAAACATCACAAGTAAAAACTATTGTTTTGTTATCAGACTCTGCGGGAGGACAGAACCACAATGCTACAATGATTAAGTTTTGCTCTTGGTTCAGCAAAGTGTTTAATGTTGAACTAATTCAGTTGTTTCCAGTTAGGGGACATTCTTTCACACAGTGTGATCGGAACTTTGGGCTCGTTCGGTCTCATATAAAAAAGAAAGAGGTCATTGGAACTGCAAAACCATGGCTTCAAGCTATGGTTCAAGCTCGGCAGAAACCCAGCCCCTTTACTGTAATAATGGATCGAAATCTGATCAAAAGTTGGGACGAGAGCCTTGAACCTTTTTTTTTAAACATTCAAAAGACTTCAAAACATCTGAAGTTCACTATCATGAAATATGTAATGATCAAATACAAATGTGATGGAACTGTATTGTGTTCTCCCAATTTCATCCCTACCTACTCGCCTTTCAAGTTCATGAAAAATGTTAATAAAGCAACATTAGCACAAGTTCAACCAACAACAGTGCTATTTCCTCAAGTGTCACAAGCTAAAATGGTTGATGTTAGAAGTCTGATGAAGTACTTGACCGCTGAGGACCAAAACTGGCTGGAAAGTTTGCTTGAAGAGAACGCTGAGGCCTAACTAGACCTAACAAAACATCCTTTCTATGATTTAGGTATGTAATTTTGTAATAAAGTTTGTTCTTTTAAAACTTGTGTTTTGTTTCCAAACATGATAACTGGTTGCTGGAAAAAGGGCACATAACATGTCTTACAACTTTTATTTTTTACTAAAAGTACTTTTCAGTAATCACCATAGTAATATCACTAACATATAAAGAATGAAATGTCCCACCAAAAAATATTCATCACAGGTGTTTCTTTAATTATAACTAAATATAAATTACAACTCTTAACTTTGAGAGCTCATTCCCGAAAGTACACTTTTACTCTATGTGCCCTTTGTCCGGCAAGGTCCTCAATTTAGGTCTAGTGCCTATATTTTTAGGACTTGTGCCGTTTAGAACTTATGAATGTCACCCAATGTATTGCATAGTAAATGTTCTTTGTTCAATTTTAAATCTACTGCATTCTTTATGTATACCGTTGGTATTTAATGTTCACTCGTGAAATGTCTAGTGAGCTTTTGTCTTAATTAAGTAAACTTTGGTGGATTTTTGTCTTACTCTTAATAAAATTCGCTCCACACAGTATATATTGAAATTCTGAATGTTTTCTTGCTTTCAGAAGTCTGGTAAAATATGCTTTTTAAACATTTTTTCAATTTTTTATTTATTTATTTTTGTTTTAGGAATTTGTCTTGGGATTCTCGTATCTCCATTCGAAAGAAACGAATTTCTTCACTAATTATGTAATTAATTCTTAGAATGAAATAAGTTGTATTATGTAATTCACGTATAAGTGCAGAACAGATAGTGATAATAATAATCTTAGTAGTACAAATATAGTTGTTATTGTTGGAATTAGCTACGTTCGTGACATTATTGCCAACTAGTTGCTGCATCGTCGCAATTTCGTGGGGTGGTGGCGAATTTCAGAACTAAAGCAAGTGAATGAAAAAGGCACAAGACCTAAACGGCACAAGTCCTAAAAGGCAGAAGTCCTAAACGCCAGAAGTCCTAAAAATCATATCGCGGCACAAGTCCTAAACGGCAGAAATCCTAAAAATCATACCGTGCCACAAGTCCTAAACTGCAGAAGTACTAAAATTCAGGTCTAGTGCCTATATTTTTAGGAGTTCTGCCGTTTAGGACTTCTGGATGACACCCAACACATCATGCTGCCTCAGTGATGGTTTGGTGGGGAGTGAGCTACTCAAGCACAACCCAGCTGTATTTTTGCGAACAAGGTGTTAAAACATCTGCCAAGGTATACCAGAACACAGTGCTAACACCTATAGTGTAACCACTATCTGCTACCATGTTCCCTGGAGAAAGGTGGACCTTCCAACAGGATTCCGCTCCAGGCCACACAGCGAAACCAACTTAGGACTGGCTGGCGCGGAACGTCCCTCACTTCATTTCTACCATTGATTGGCCTTCTAGCAGCCCGGATCTTAACCCGTTGGATTACAAACTTTGGGCAGTACTTCAGGCAAAGGTCTGCCATAAACGGCATCCATCTGTCGACAGTCAGAAACAATCTTGGCCCGAGCAGTGAACAATTTTCCTATGGACAGTTTTGGGTAAGTTACATGTAAAAATGTAACGCGTTACAAGTTACTTTACTTTTTCCTTAAATGTAACGCGTTACTTGCCCCCAAAAAGTAACTGTTACTTTACTTCGAAAGTAATGCGTTACTTTTAGGTCTGAAACTTAGAATATGTGAACAAATGTTATCACTTCAATTTTCCGTACTACTATTACTATCGCTTTTATTATTATTATTATTATTATTATTATTATTATTATTATTATTATTATTATTATTATTATTATTATTATTATTATTATTATTATTATTGCCCTTTCTGAATTGCTTTATGTAAATGCAAGGACACATTTTTACTTGACAGCTATAAGTTATGAATATTTTCATATAAGGTAACATTGGCTAAAATGCCATACTGCGTTACTCGTACGGATGGGCTAGGGTAACCAGACGTACTGATTTTCGCAGTACAGTACTGTTTTTCAAAGAGCTGTCCTGCGTGTTGCGAAGATGTCTAGGAAATCGAGAAATATCCTTCTTCTTTAAAATGTCCTGCGAAATGTCCAGAGTTAATTTATTTGCAATATCTTAATGTTTCATTCTTTATTCACAATATTTTGAATCAAACACACTCTTTTCCTGAATGATGAACCGCTGTGTTTTTTAGCACTCTTCAGAAGACTAGGGATGGAGAACAATCAACAAACCATTTTTTACAATACATCGCTTTTACTGAGAAGGCCTTGTTGAGATATCGGTAAAGTAGGAAAGGTTTCTTATTGAACTTATGACAGTGATGCTAACCAAGTTAAATAGAAGTTCCTTTGTGCCGGTCTAAATTTTCTTTCATTTCTTAAAATAATACCACGCTTCGAAATTTATTATTATTATTATTATTATTATTATTATTATTTAGCCCAACACGAACTTTGACTGTACGTTCATAAAATAAACCAATTTGTTATTCATCAAAGCATTTGGAGTTGTGTTTAATTCCTTTAATAATTTTGTTCAGTGCTTCTTCTTAACAAAAATGTTCATTAACTTAAGGTTAACATTAATTGAAATAATGATATGCGTATTGCCGACGCAGTAAGATATCATATACAGTACTATTATACTTGTGTCCTACTTTTCGATTGTTAGAATGTGGTCATCCTACGATGGGCACGAGTGAGTACGAGCGAGTATTCTTTGAAACTCGATTCGACTAAAAACAGACATCTTTGAACGCGATTCGAAAAATTTCCTCCAACTCGACTCGAATTCGGGTCGAGTCGAACCAAATCTGGTTTGTAGTTTCGAGTATTCTCTTCAAGTATCTTGCATAGACAATATAGGTTATCAATGATACTAGTACTACTACTAGTACAACTTTTATTATTATTATTAATAATAATAAATAATAATTATAATTATAATTATAACAACACTGTGTTTAAACATGAAAGAAACGCGGTCTGTGTTTGAATACTAAAAAAACTAGTTGATTGCTAACCTCGGTAGTCGTGAATTCTAGGAGTCAAGGATATTGTTCACGAGCTTGTGAATTTGGGTTGAGGGTTTAGGTTGAGTATTCGGGCTCGAGCCAAACATTGTTAAAAGTTATAGGGCACTGGCCAAATATCTTCAAAACTGTTCGGCCCGGGTTTACAATTGTAAACAACTTGAGCAGCTGGGCTCACAGCTCACTCACTATGGACCCGAACCGAGAAGTGAGCCGAGCCAACAGCTCACCGAACCGTGTCAGCAAGAGCCTTCGGCCCAGATGAGCCGAACCGAGCAGATGGTTCATCCAACCAAGCCAGCTCGAGCCGATGGTTCACCCCAAGCGAACCGGCACGAGCCATCGGCTCAGTTATTACTTCCCAACTGAGCTTCTTATTAAAAAAGTCTCTTGTGGTCTCGATATCGAGACGAGAAGACATGCGAGCATGTTTCCTCTAGTGAGCAACGTTAAAAGTATTCCATATTACTACTTAGCTTACATTTCTCATGGCTTTCGCTTTCTAGTGGAATCAGGCCATGATTTCAAAACGAGTTAAAACGTAATAATAATAATAATAATAATAATAATAATAATAATAATAATAATAATAATAATAATAATAATAATAATAAATATAAGTATTCCATACATATAGAAATGCTTTTGACCAAGCACACAAGAAATTATATTTTGTCCATTTAGCACTATCATTCTTTTGTCACTCACAATTATTAATATTCATATAGTAAATATCTTATAATTCTTATATTTTAAAATCAATTGACAGGTCTCTGATTGCTTTTATGAGAAATAAATATTTGGTTTTATAGATACTACGCAGTGGGGATGATCGTGCGTCGTTTCGGTCCTATGCCGTTTCGGTCCTGCGCCGTGTCGATCCTGTGCCGTTTCGTTCCTATGCCGTGTCGATCCTGTGCCGTGTCGATCCTGTGCCGTGTCGATCCTGTGCCGTTTCGTTCCTATGCCGTGTCGGCTCTATGCCGTTTCGATCGTACGTATTCTATGCATATAACTTGCACAGGCATAGAATCGACAGGAGTTTATAATTTGTAAGAGCAAAGATTAAACAGATAATAAAAATATTATTTTTTTAGGCACATGATTAAAAGTTAAATTATTTCAGAGCAGCGGCGTGAGAGCAAAACGGCACAGGATCGACACGGCATAGGATCGACACGGCATAGGACCGAAACGGCACAGGATCGACACGGCACAGGACCGAAACAGGTTTCTGAGCTGAATTGTCGGTCGTATGCCGTGTCGATCCTGTGCCGTGTCGATCCTTTGCCGCATCCCCATTCCTTGCTCTTGAATAGCTTAAAATTCTGTCTGGAAAATTGTGTGATCAGATTATTTAATAACAAATTTGCAGGACAAATAAAAGAAAGGATAATATTAATCATAGTAATGAATAACGAGGCTTGTTTTGCAAAAGTTATATTCAAACTGGGGATTAATGAACAACTTATTTTTAATTCCACAAATGCTATTAAATGTATGTTATTACTCTTAGAAAATGAAAGACATTCAATACTACAAGCGTGTGCTACGACAGTCTCAGTCTTGCCGTTTGTGCAAGAGTCTTGCATGCAAGATCAAAACCAAGACCAGGAATCCTGATGCAAGACCAAGACCAAGACCAAGACCATACCTGCAAGACCAAGACCAAGACTCTTGCATAAGTACCGGTACTACTTGATTTTTTTTATATAGAATATAAAAAAGGAAGGGGGAAATCATTACATCTTTCACTTAATTTTTTAGCTTAAGTAAGAATGCCGCTGGAGTGAATGTGTTCCCAGTAGTTTATACAATCCGTATGAGTCGATCTGCCCCTATAGCATATAGCTACAGTATGTCGTTTTCTGAATCGGTTGTTCGCGTTTTCTGTAGATATTACTCGGTTTAAAGCTACATAGGTGTCACTGTAATCAAAGTTTGTTGTATACAAAGAAATAAGTCATTGGTGCTTTATTACGATGCATTCCTGTGTTTTTAAACAATGAACAACGAACACTATTCTACAGGTGTGTGTTATCTGGGGCAAACTTAAACCTTTGACCCTCGAGCTGGTAAAGATTGTCGTCTCGTCCTGAGATAAATATAGCAAAAGAAAGATTTGTTTTTCACCCTTCAGTTGCTTCAGGGAGATACTGAGATACGAAGCGGTAGTGCGCGTCACGCGAGTGCCTGTGCTCCTGACATCTTTTCGTGTTTTCGTGAAAATATAAACTGTTATTCCCCACATCTTAAATAAACATTGAAATAAACATTTATTACAGTGTTTGCGAACATTTAAGTGCTGTGACGAACTCTAGTGACTGTGAAAGTGCGGTGCAGTGTGCATGTTGCATGCGTAGCTAGCAGTAGAGTTGGTAGTTAGCAACAAAGCACGGCAGCACTATAACCGCCATTTCGACGAACAAGAACAGTTTTGTTCAGCAAGTTGCGTGGCCCCGAGACGACAGAAACCAAGAACCTGCTTCTGATTGGTCGGAGAGACGCAGGTGCGAGAGCCAATCAGAAGCCAGCATTCGCCAGCAGCACACACAAAAGAGCAGGACCATCGTCAACCATTAATATCTTACCAGCCATACAGCGAACTGATAGAACTGTAAAAACAGCCATAGTGTTAGTAATATATACATCGCAATATTAAAATCCGGCCCTTACAAGAGCCACACAGTGAACTCTCATACCAACTATCAATTAGTGCTCTGGCCCTTTCAAGAGCCACAGAGTGAACTCATTACACCAACATATGCTATCAACTCCGGCCCTTACTAGAGCCACCCTGTGAACATTGTACATAATATTAGTGCTTTGGCCCTTACAAGGACCACAAGTGTTTTCCGATAATCCTAGTGTGAGACATTGAGAAACTAGTGTGTACGATTGGCCCCTTCGAGAGCCACAGAAAGAAATCGAAATGCCTTTACAGGCTAAACGTACGCATAAACCAATCCAAGACAGCAAGAACATTCTGAAAAAGTACAAAGCGTTGAAGTACACGCCCATTGGGCCTGTGCCAAAGAAAAGAGTGGTGCCACCCTCCCCCCGACTTATCCCAGAGCCAATGGAGCCTCTACCCACCCACAAACCCACGAAGGACAACCAGCCAGCACCGAAGACAACGAGTCAGGAGGTCTTCCCCCCCCTCCCAACCCCACCCCAAGTGGAACAAGCAAACAAGACTAGAGAAGCTGAAACTGACAGCGCGAAAGCAGGTCCGTCAAGAACGTCAAATGACGACACATCAGGATATATCACCCCCAAGAAAACGTTCAGACCAAAAACATCATTGTGTGCAACCATCGCTTCTGTAGTGCAATTCAGAAACCAGTACTCGGTGCTTCGACAGCAAAAACTTGACAGAGAAGCAGCAGCGGAAGAGGAAGAGGACGACGAAACAGCAATCTCAGAGAAAATCGAGAAGATGGACATCATCCAAGAAACGGGAGAAAGCCCCAAAGAAATCCCCCTCCCGAATCTCGCAACGAAGAAGATACCGCCAATATACATATACGGCATCAAGAACAGAAGTACATACGTCCAGACCTTGGCTGCCACATGTACAGAACCCCCAGAGGCTTTTCACAACAAAGATTTTATAAAAATACACTGCGCCAATATGCAGGACTTCCAGAAAATCGACGCCTACTGCCTCCAAACAAATGCATCGTACTCCACGGAGCTACCAAAATCAAACAGACCTCTCAAAGTGGTAATCAGGAAGCTGCCACTTGACACATCACCTGACGACATACATAAAGCCTTAGAAACATTGGGATACACCCCCGCTGCGGTCTCCCAACTCAGAGGCCGACCAGACGAGAAGGGAGTCAGACCACTCTTTCCGCTGTTCTTGGTCTCTCTCCCAAAAACAGCCACCAACTCCGACATATATAAAGTTCGCTTTCTACTCCACTTCAGAGTAGAGATAGAACCGTACAAAGGCACAGACATGCTGCAGTGTTTCAGGTGCCAAAGGACAGGTCATTCCCAGCTGACCTGCAATGCCACTCCACGCTGTGTCAAATGTGCAGGACCCCACCACAACAGAGAGTGCCCCAAAACATCAAGGGACACACCAGCCAAGTGTGCTAACTGCCAGGGAGCCCACCCTGCAAATTACCAGGGCTGTGACTACCTCAAGAAGGCAAAACAGAAGAGAGGCAACCAACGATTCCCCCCACCCCAGCCGCCAGCAGACGATCAGGAAAACACATCCAAGACAGCAGATACCCAACAGAAGCCAACAAAACCAAGCACGTCCAACAAGACAGAGAACAGCCGATCACGCCAGGAAGAGTCCACCAAACCTCATCCAAGGAAAACCTCCCAGAACCCAAAACCAACACCGACCACCAGTGAAACCACCCCGGAGAAAGAGCCAACCAGACAGGAAGACCAACCACAAGGAACACCAAGCAACCAAGACAAGCCAACCCCAGCGCAGCAAGATTCCAGTCAAGAACCATCCCTGGCAGCGACCATCAAGGAAGTGATGGAATTGCTACAGGGACTTAACATCAGGAAATTCGTGAACACCCTGAAGTCAGGACTACAGAAAATGAAAACAGCTACAGACCCCGTCACGAAGTTCACAACCCTCCTTGAAATTGCAGCCAGCATCCTCGATGATGGAACGGAATAAGTCAACCATAACCCGTGACCTGAGACTCGCGTTTTGGAACGCGAACGGCATTAAAGACCAAAGACTAGAGCTGACAGATTTTCTCACTCGAGAAAAGATTGACATAGCCCTACTTAGCGAAACACATCTCCATCCTCCAGACACCTTCAAGATTCGCAACTACGTAATGTATAGAACAGACCGGCAAGGACGCAAGGGAGGCACAGCTGTTTTAGTGAAGAGAGACATCGCTCACGACACACTACAGTTGCCACCGTTACAAACCATAGAGGCCACAGCAGTAACCATCCACTCACCAGATGGCCCTCTTCAGCTCATCTCGGCGTACAAGAAGCCATTGGCACCTATCCAAGCCCAGGACCTGCAAGCGCTAAGAAGACTAGGACATCGAGTTCTCGTAGGCGGGGACCTGAATTGTAAGCACCCCGCTTGGAATTCTAGGGTATCCAACCAGGGCGGACGAGACTTGTTTCAAGCACTGAGAAACATCGACTTCCTGGCCACAGCTCCCCCTGATCCTACACACTTCCCGACTAATGGAGGTGAACCAGATGTGTTAGACATGGCTCTCACGGCTAACATTACAATCAAGGACGGACCAAATTCAGTCATCGCACTTCATTCAGACCACGTCCCAGTCACCATGACGGTAGCGCTGCGTACACACGTTCCAGCCAATCAAGTACCACGCCTCCGTCAAACTAACTGGGACGATTACACCAGGAATCTTGCAGAAATGATCGACCCCAGGCTGCCAGTCAACACACCGGACGAGATAGATGCCACACTTGCAACACTCACGGCATCAATGCAAACCGCATATAGACTAGCAACAACTACCCAGCTCATCCCTCCAGAAGAGCAGAAACCAGAAGATCTGAGGACTACAGCACTTATCCACCTAAAGCGCTGGGCCAGGAAGAAATGGCAGACCACACGCCACCCAGCATTCAAAACCCTATGGAATTCATTGACTACCAGGGTGAAGAAACGTCTCCAACGCCTCCGACTCAACCAGTGGAACGCCAGGCTTCAGGAGCTTGAAACCCCATCCAGAGACTTCTGGAGACTTCTAAAGTCATTGTCAAGAACACCTGGACCCCCCAAAACCCAACCGCTGCGTGGGCCGCAAGGACTAATTTATTCACCGAAACAGCAAGCTAACCTTCTCGCAGATCATCTGGAACAAACATTCACGGAGAACAACACCCCAGTACCAGCGGAAATCCTGGAAGCAACACAGCAAAGCATGCAGCAACTAACCGGACAGCATCACCTACCAGCGCAAGAGCTAACCACACCTCGGAAGATTCAGCAAATCATCAGAACAATCAATCCAAACAAAGCAGCTGGCCCAGACAGGCTTCCACCACTGACACTCAAACATGCTCCGAGGAAGGCTATAGTTCTACTATGTAGACTAACAAACGCAATTCTAGCAACAGGATACTACCCCGCCGCATGGAAAGAAGCAAGGGTAATTTTAATACTCAAACCAGGAGCGGCCAGGACTGAACCCAAAAGCTACAGACCCATCAGTCTGCTGTCACATCCAAGCAAAGTGGTCGAGCGAGTGATACAACAGAAACTGATGAAGCACATCGAGGAAAACAACATCCTTCCTCCGCACCAATTCGGGTTCAGGCCTGGTCACAGCACCACCCACCAACTGGTCAGAGTAGCTGAACAAATAACTTATCAGTTCAACGAAGGAGGCCACACTCTCGGTCTTTTCCTAGATATAGGCAAAGCGTTTGACAAAGTGTGGCATACAGGTCTACTACACAAACTACTGCAAGTAGGAGTACCACGACACCTAGTGAAAACTCTGAAAAGCTACCTGACCAACCGCACCTTCAGAGTCTCCCATGCGAGCAACCTCACAGAACCAAGAACGATCAGAGCAGGAGTGCCACAAGGATCCTGTCTGTCCCCGATCCTGTACAATGTGTACACGGCAGATCTTCCCACCACCAGAACAACCATGACGGCGACCTTTGCGGATGATACTGCCATCTTCGCAAGTCACCATAACTTCAGATTTGCTCATCTGTACCTCCGCAGACACATCGAACAGCTGGAACAGTGGACCAATGACTGGAAAATTCAAGTCAACACGGAGAAGACAGCACTGGTCGACTTCACTAGGAACCGGACACCACGGGAATACAACTTCACCCTCCATGGAAGAAACATACCCATCCAACAACAGGCGAAATACCTTGGAGTAGTGCTGGACCATCACTTGAAATTCGGAACCCACCTGGAGGCAACAGCCAAGAAAGCAACGCAAAGATTCCGATCCCTTCTACCCATCCTGTTGAGCCCTCAACTCACCCAAGAAACAAAACGACATGTTTACCGAATGTACATCCTACCCATCCTAATGTACGCCCATCCAGCATGGGAACGCACATACCAGTGTCACCTGCGCCACCTCCAGGTGGTACAAAACAGAGCCGCCAGGGCTATCACGGGCCATTCTATGGACACCCGAATACTTCAAATTCATGAGGACCTCGATATCCCACTACTTCAAGAACTGCGCCATCAGCAATCAACCAAATTCTGGATGAAGGCTTCAAGATCAACAGATCCAGTCATCGCATCCCTCGGAACCAAAGACCCACCCCGTCGACTGTACAAGATGCCAAAACCGCCTTAACAACATGAAGGACAACTAAAGGAACCTGCGACAGTTGCGGTTCCTTCAATCACTATGACCACTTCAAAACCAACGCCAAGTTACAACACAGAAAGAAGACAAGGGCTTTGGCCCGTTACTTCCTACAAATAATCAACGGTCAAGAAAACACTCAACTAGCTCAGTTGCCCGCTGGAGCGGGAGCCCGGCTCATAGGCTGGGGAAAAATAAAAATTAGGTCCTGTTCCCATAAATAATAAAAGATCCCAGCAATACGGCTAAAAGAAAAACTGGCCGCTAGGAGCTCGTCCAATACGTTCCTAGACAGCGTTTAGACGTCAGCCAAGAAATGAAACAAAACACTCAGGTCGCCCCCCCCCCCCAAGAAGCAGTGATCCACATACGAACCAAGTGCCTCCCGTCAGGAAACCACCCGCAGGACCGGAAACAAGCCTTGCGAAACAACTAAAAGCTATGAGTTTTAGTAACTTAGGCTCTGTTCAACGCCGCAGAACAACCCGTCAGGCTAAATTGGTTCCTATGAGTCTCGAGGAACTCCACGCCCTCACGGCTCAAACCACTTCTACCCCTCACATGAACGAAACAGCTGACAGTGCAACCGTCCACGCGGATGCCCCCCAGATCCAAGATCAGTCCATCGAGATGGCAGGGTCCAGTGATGAAGAATACGACCCTACCGATAGCGCAGGAGAGTTCCAACACCCGAAGAAGAAAGCGAAAAGACCAGAAAGTAGCATTACGCCACCTGTTGAATTCAGGAACTCTTTCTCGGCGCTGGACACCACCAACGACCCATCCAACGCTGGGGGTGGTCAAACACCCACCGAATATGAAGAAGAAAATCCGGAGGACACCGTCCGCAGCAGGAAGATACCCCCCCTCTTCATATATGACGTCGAGAAAAGACATACTTTCATAAAAACGCTAACCGCAAACTGCAAGGATCCCTACAAAATTCTGCAACCGAGTGCATACATAAAAATCCACTGCACCACCTGGCGCGACTTTGAAATGATGGAAGCCTTCTGCATCCAGACCGGACAATCATTTGCCACAGAACTTCCGAAACAAACACGCCCAATCAAAGTAGTCATCCGGAAGATGCCACTCGACACTCCAACGGCTGACATACTACAGGACTTGAAGGACCAGGGGTTCACCCCAACCAATGTGGTCCAGATGAGGGGACGCAGTGACCCGTCTGGCAACAGGCCCCTGTTTCCGCTATTCCTTGTTACTTTACCCAAGGACCCAACGAACAACAAGATTTACGATCTCAAGTACCTTCTTAGTTACAGAGTGGCAGTGGAACCCTACAAGGGTCAGTCAATTCTCCAATGCTACCGATGCCAACGAGTAGGGCACACCACGCAAACATGCAGGGCGACCCCTCGCTGCATCAAATGCGAAGAATCCCATCTCTCCACGGAATGTCCGAAGAAAACGAGGGACACTTCGGCAAAATGTTGTAACTGCGGAGGCGAACACCCCGCCAACTACATGGGCTGTCCCACGCTCAAGGCGGCCAAAGCCAAGAGGAAACAGCCAACCCAACCACCAGCTAAGTCGGACCCTCCGTCAAAATCTGATACCAGCCGCAGAAGAAACTACGCTACATCTTACGCAGGAGCAGTCACGCCGGAAGACAAGAACAACACCAACCGGAAAACCAGGAGGCCCCCCAACCAAGAAACAAAGCAAAATCAAACAACCCAGGACAACTCCCAATCCAGAGAAGGAGACACCGAGGACAAACGCACTGAACCATCATTGGCAGACACATTCAAAGAGATCCGAGAACTCTTCTCGGGCCTCAATCTCCGTTCAATGCTAGAAAAGCTGCGAGTAGGACTCCGGAAGGTGAAAGAAACGACAGACCCACTAAGCAAAATCACCATCATGTTTGAGGTAGTCGCGTCCATCCTTGACGATGGCACCGACTAAAAGAAGAATCAACAGACAAGTCAAAGTGCTGCACTGGAACGCAGAAGAAATCCAAAAGAAGAAGAACAACCTGGAGGACTTTCTCCGCAGAGAAGAAGTGGACATAGCCCTATTGTCAGAGACCCACCTAAAACCACACCTTACCCTAAAAATCCGCAACTACTCCACCATCCGTACCGACCGTCCCGACCGAACCCTTGGAGGAACAGCAATTCTAATCAAAGACAGTATCCCGTACGACCCACTCCCTCTACCACCTCTACAATCCCTGGAAGCTACAGGGATCACCCTCCACTCAGCTAATGGACCGATAATAATAATAGCAGCCTACAAGCCTCACAACAACAACTTCAACGCAACAGATCTGCAAGCCCTGCGACAGCTAGGACACCGGATTCTACTAGGGGGAGACCTCAACAGTAAACATCCGGCGTGGAACTCCAATGTGTCAAACGCAAACGGAAGGATCCTCCACCACGCTCTCACCACCATAGACTTCACTCCCACGGCTCCAACGGAACCCACGCATTATCCAAGAAATGGCGAGATGCCTGATGTACTGGACATGGTACTGACAGCGAACCTGGCAATCCTAGGTGTACCTCAGGTTATCCACGGCCTCGACTCGGATCATCTACCCGTTCTACAAACGATCGCAATCAGCTACCACTTCACAACTCGAACCCTTCCAACTCTGCGCACAACAGACTGGGACCACTACAGATCCTTGCTCAGCGACATGTTAGATCCACGCCGGATAATTGAAACAACGGAAGACATAGAGGCCACCACTGCGTCCCTGACCGCAGCCATCAACTCAGCCATAGCCATCGCCTCAACCACCTCAACAACGACTCATCCATCACACCAGACCACTCCAGAAGAACGACGCACCTCAGCCTTGATCCACTTGAAGCGTTGGGCCCGGAAGCAGTGGCAACGTACCAGAATTCCCCAGTTCAAAACACTTTGGAACCACCTAGTATCCAGAGTCAGGAAAAGGCTCCTTCGAATCAAAATCAGAAACTGGAACCTCCACCTAGGAGCTAGATGCACCCAGCAGGCAATTCTGGAAGTTAGTGAAAAACATCACAAGACCAGAAGCAAACTCCAGAACACTCACACTTCAAACTCCACAAGGAACAATACACGAACCGGAAGAACAGGCAGAACTTTTCGCCCAGACACTGGAAACCACCTTCCAGATCAACGCTACCAACACGCCAGCAACCACCACTGCAGCAGTACATAGATCCTACCACCTCTCCCGAATAGAATACCCACCTCCTCCAGAAGCCCTCACAACACCGCGGGAGATACAAGCAATCATCAAGAGGATCAATGCACACCGGGCTCCAGGTCAAGACCGAGTGACGCCGCAAGCACTGAAGCACCTCCCGAGAAAGGCCCTGGTCCTACTCTGTAAGTTGTGCAACGCCATTATGAGAACCGGACACTACCCAGAAGCCTGGAAAGAAGCAAAAGTCATAATGCTGGCCAAACCAGGAAAGAAAAGATCAAACCCGGCCAACTATCGCCCTATCAGCCTGCTCTCGCATACCAGCAAGGTGTTTGAAAGAGTACTGCAGAGCAGACTTCAGCAATTCATAGAAGATCATGACATCATCCCGGACCACCAGTTCGGCTTCAGGAAAGGACACTGCGCGGATCAGCAGCTGGTACGGGTGGTAGAGAAGATATGTGACAGATTCAACGAGGGAGGCCACACCTTGGGGCTTTTTCTCGACATAGAAAAAGCATTCGACAAGGTGTGGCACGAAGGCCTCTTTCACAAGATGATGCTCCAGGGCACTCCGCACTACCTTCTGAGAATCATCAAATCCTTTCTTCAAGGAAGAACCTTTCGTGTTGCCCATGCAGGACACCTAACGCCCTCCAGACCTATCCTAGCAGGAGTCCCCCAAGGATCCTGCCTATCCCCAACCCTCTACGCCATGTACACGGCGGACATTCCCACAACCCCCAACACAGCGGTAGCAACATTCGTAGACGACACGGCAATCTTTGCCAGCCATGGAAACATCAGATACGCTGAACTATACCTCAGACGACACGCCGAACTTCTCCACCGATGGTCTGAAGAGTGGAAGATCAAAGTCAGCGAACAGAAGACCTCAGTAGTAAACTTCACAAGAAACAGAAGAAGGGTTCACGTCAGGATCACCATGGCTGGAACACCCCTCCAGAACCGAGATGATGCCAAATACCTCGGAATAATACTGGACAGGAAACTTACATTTGCTCACCACATACATTCCATCGCCAAGAAAGCCAGTCAACGCCATCAAGCCTTGCTACCGCTACTCCTCTCCCCATCCCTCACCCTGAAAACCAAACGCCATATATATCAGATGAGCATTCGTCCCATCCTGATGTATGCCCACCCTGCATGGCAACACGCAGCAAAAACGCACCTCAGCCAACTACAAGTCATCCAGAACAGAGTAGCCAGGGCTATCACTGGACACTCGAGAGACACTCGCCTCGAGCAAATACATGAAGATTTGGAACTCCCATTTCTACATGACTACAGAATTCACAGATCAGCCAACTTCTGGAGGACAATCAGAGCCTCACCACACCAACACATAGCCACCATAGGAACGGCCAACCCAAGAAGACGAACTTACAAGATGCCGCACCCCTAAAACGCACTACCACTAAACTGACATAGGAACAGCAAAAGAGGAGCGCGACAGTTGCGTCCTCTCTCACAACAAATACGCACGCAAAACAAACGACAGTCAACAACACAAATGGAAGGCAAGGGCCCAAGCCCGGTACTTAAATCAACCACAAAAACCGCCAAGAAATCTCTGCTCTGCTCTCTGCTTCAGGCAGTCTGCTGACGAAATGTCACAAATGTCCATATACAGGGTGTTTCAAAACAACACTGACAACGTTGGGGAGGTGTTTCCTGACAACAAGATAAAACAAGTATAGACCAACTTCGGTGCACAAATACTTCCTTTCGGAGTTAGAGCCTGCCGAAAATTAAAAAAATGAACTTTAAGGGTCCATAGCTCCAAAACTATGGGACCTATCGTAGTCGTTTTTTTCTATCTTTTTGGCCAATATTGCTAAACATATCATTATCATCGTAGCTATTCTGCCATTATCGGCAGGTCACTTGCTGCAACTGAAATGCTACGATGTACGGTGGTCCTCAGCTAGTCTCTTCGTCTTGATGTAGCATTTTTTTTGTTGATATACCTTCCTTCAACTAGAGGCTCCGCCCCCTCCCTCTCTTTCCTTCCACCATATCCTCTAGTACGTCCCTCATAATACAGTTCCTCCTCAGCCAACGTCTCAATCAGTTCCTTTTCCTTCTCTTAATTACATCTAACATTCTTTTCTCTTCTACTGCTACTATGTCTAACACCTACTCATTCGCTTTCCGTTCAACCTTGCTAATTTTCTCTTTTTTTCTCCATGCCCACGTTTCGAAAGCCTTCATTTTTTTTACCACTTTTACGTAATGTCCATGTTTCTGCTACATACAGTACATATTGAAATTAGTAAAACAGAATCTCAGTATTTAATTGGAAGTTTCTTCAATACATAGATTAACTAATCTTGGTTGAAAAGAAAAAAAAAATCTGACGCCTTTTGGCTGTATTTTTTTCAATCATAGTATTTCAGTAATCTATACCGTCTTGATTTTCTTTCATGCTTCAGGAGAGCATCCTCTCCAGTTTGGTAACCAGTGGAGTATTGGATCTGTTAAAAAATATAAAAAGAGTAGGACACGTTGTAATTTATCTTATAAGTAGTGAAGCGTGGGCACTCATTAAAAAAATATAGGTCATCGTCTAAGTTGTACACTATAATCACACTTACACGTAGGGAAATTATATTACATTTAGAAACATATTGTATTTCCGTTACTATTGACATATTGTAGAATTTAGTGTCCCTTACATCCAGAGTAAAATTTACCAATGAAAGGCATAAGATTTCTTAAAAGCAAAACTTGGAAGACTCTTGCAAGGAAGACCAAAACCAAGACCAAGACTGGATATGCAAGACCAAAACCAAGATCAAGACTGGATATGCAAGACCAAAACCACCCGGGTCTTGGTCTTGGTTTTGCATTTGCTCATCACTACATTTAAAGAAATATTTGATTTTGCAGCTTCTCGAAACGTGTTCATTGTCATTAGGTGCAGTTTACAGTTTCTTTGAACACATCAAAACACAATATTTAGAATCATTCCTCACTCCAGTTATATACAAAATAATCCTAAAACCTAGAATTATGTTGAATTCACTAAATTTAATTGTGTATACACCCCTCAAACAGAGTTGGCGTGGGTCAATGAAAACTTGACCCATGACCCACTGACCCACCACCCACTGACCCACCACCCACCATGAACCACTCTCATCCACTTTGACCTACTCTGACTCACCAAAATCCATCGTCACCAACACTGAACACGATCCACGGCCTCTTCAGAACTGATTAAAAAGTTTACAGTTGTAATAAAACAAGACTGTGAAATTGTCACTAATCGGAGTTTGAATTTCTAGTCAATCGCTCAAGCACCACTCTGTTACGATAACAGTGGATCTGACCTTTACGATATAAACTGGTAAAGTGTTTTTCAGTGAGGAAATTCAAACAGTTCGAGGTGGGGGGAAATTAGTGTATGCCTAAAATAAACTTGGACTAAGAGAGTATTCTTTCAAGTGTTAATTTCTGAACGCATTCCACAAGAAACTTCTATTCGCAGGAAAATACCCCTGTACAATATGGAAAAGGTTATGGTTTCTCAGTTCACAGTATTTTTCTCACAAAAGACTTGAAAAATCAGTTGTTCATACGGTATAAAGGTGCTCGGGTACCCTCTGTGAGAGCGTCTCCATAGAGTATGCTCATAATTGTAATTTGTGTAATCACTAAAACACCACGTTAAATTTAAGTTACAAATATGCACAATTGCAATTATTATGAATATTTATTCAAAGTAGTTTATCTAAAGCAAAGAAGAGACTTACTAAAAATTAGGTACAAAGTTGAATAACACAAATAAGCCATTAGTAATACAAGTATACATTTTCCGTAACTCGTAATTTTCCACTTTAAAACAAATCTGAAATCGGATTTATTTCCTGTTGGTAACTTTTTGGCGGTAAATCATCCGCAGTGGAATGATGTCCATCCTTCAGCCAAGAAATAACTAGCTCGTCTACTTTGAGCTTGTCTAGCGGTGGGCCATTAACATTGATGAACAACAAGTTAGACAATGTTTGAGCACTTAGTCTATTTCTAATATCAGTCTTCTGTAAATTCATAAGGGGAAATCCCCGTTCGCACTCTGTCGTGGAAATTGATAATATTTCTACCCGATTTCTGCAACTTCTCATCGACAATCTACTTGTTAGACTTAAGTCTGATAACGATTTTTCTTGGTCAGGTTTGAAATACTCAGCAAGAAATATCATCTCTATCACCATACATCTTTTCCATATCGACCATGTCAGTTGGCAATGTTGACCCATGTAGAACAGAAACTTCATCTACCACGCCTTTGATAGGGAATCTTGTGAATAAATTATCAATTAAAGCCTGATAAACTGATGATTTCTTATTTGTTTATAAATTTAATTTTTGTAATTACACATGAAGGTTTGATACCATTACCAAGTCCCCTCCCCCATCTAGAAAGCGAAAGGGAACGAGGTTCCTGGAAAGTGTTCAGAGGTGAATGGGAATTTCCCTCCTTCTTCAACTTCAATTACCACACTGCTGTTTGCCGTGCGCCAAATTACGATGAATTTAAATTAAATTATCATAGTATAATTATTTCCTTGTTCAATTATGAATACTTTTCAGTGGAAAAAAGGATGAAATTTCAAAGTTCCAAATCAAAGTAAGTAGACCAACGTAAAGGGAAAAAAGTGTAAAATTTTCCATACAATTATGCGTACAATCCAAACTTCAAATTTCCGTGTAATTAAGCTTACAGTACAAATTTTATGCCTATTTTTCTCCCAACTTTACGGGTTGATTGCCCTGTGCTATAAGCGCTCCATATGATAAACATAAGCTTCAGCAATTATTATAGCAGAAAGCAATGGATATATGAAGCCAAGCACTGTATTTTTTGTTTCTAATTTTTTTTTCTTAAATAACATCGATCGTTTTCGATCATTTTTACAAACCAAATCACTACCAATTTTCCATATATAGAAAGTGCCTTCCCCCCACATAAAGGAGAATTTAAAAAAATGCTAGGACACACTTTGTTTATTTTCAATATAAATTGTTAATACAGTGAATTTCATCTCCGTAAGTTGAACGGTTTGCGAGATACTCATTTTTTTTCGCAAAAATTCAGATTCTCACTACCTCCTTAGGATATTATGCATTATAATAAAAGCAATATAACATCCCAATTTGGATTAAGGCCTAACTATATACCAAAAGTAATTTCATTTGACTTTGCAATTTAACCGTGATGATCAGGCACACATAGTTACATTCAATTTTTTATATAATAATTTATATATTACAGTGATTCAAAAATGTATTTTTTCCAGTAGTTAGCTCTAAAAACTCACAGGTCTCGAAAGCCAAGTTGTAGTGTAAGTCCTATTGCTATTATTACTATTAAAAATATCAATATCCAAAAGTGCCTGAAGTTCTTTTTTCACTTGGTTAGATTTACTCACCTCAGGTAAGTAGACAGAAACAAGTGGAAAAGGAAGGGAAATGAAGGTTTTGAAAGTAAAAGAGACAAATTTACCAGTCCTCAGAAGATACTGTCTACAATGCAGTGAGCAGAGAGGGTCGGTAGATCATACTGAGTCGGTGGGTCGCAGTGGATCACGGTGGGTGGTGGGTCACAGTGGGTCACGGTGGGTGGTGGGTCACAGTGGGTCAGATGCTGTTGACCCACGACCCACTGACGCACCCAGAAAACTTGACCCACTTGACCCACTGACCCACTCCATCTCTGCCCTAAACACACCACTTCACTCGTGTATTACACTGCAAAACAATGGAAGTTAGAAGTTATTTATCACTCTCTTTTTAATCAATATTCCTTACTATTAGAAAGAAAAGACATTTTAGGGACTGTCGATTGAAAGACTTCCTTCTTTTGCGATATGTTCTCTTAATTAGTTTTAAAGCGGCTGACCAAAATATCGAGCCCTTGTAAGAAGAAGTGAAAGTATGGTGGAATTGTGCTCCAATAAGTAAATTTTTGAGTTATTTTCCGTGGGAATTGAATCGCAGTTCCTGTAGCTTTCTTAACTTCACGGGAAAACAACTAACACGTACTCATGCAACGGCAAATATTATATGGCACCATTTTTTAATGGACCAGTAATACATAAAAAAAAACTTTACATTTCCAAATGAAACTATATACATTAATGGGTTACTTCAAAAAACTGGGGGGCAACTATATATACAGTAGGCTCTACAGCATTGTGTGCTCACAAGACTCTAGGTGTCACCGTTGCCAATATACAAGCAATGACATAGATAATTTAAAATTACTTTTAAAAAATCAGTCATGGGATAATATTTATTCATTTCTGTATTTAAAGTAAAGTGTAATATCTTTTCATTTTAAGTTTTACAATAAATCATAGTCGTTTACTAGTGATGCAGCTTAATTACACAAACCTTTGCGAACAAAGAAATACAATCAATTTTTATGCACAAAACACTTTTAATTTTTTAAAAAAACAATGGTATATATAAAACTACAGAATCGGAGAAATATAGTTGGCTAACTTCCCGTACAACTTAAATATTAAAAAAAAAAAAAAAAAATACAATTAGAGAGAAGCACAGTGTTGCCACACTTGGTACAATTGTACCAAATTCAGCCCTTTTTGTCATTCATCGGCCCGTTGGTACCACACAGGCATTTTCAGCCCCTTTTGTGAGAAAGTTAGTACAATTCTACCCAATTAAGCACCGTTTAACAAATACTTGTCACTTTTTCAAAAGTGTCAGTAAGACTTTTTCTACATCTCACGTTACTCATACTGTGTGTTAGACTCTTAAAAAATGCTGTTGAACATTCATTTCTGTGACGTTACACCGCATAACACTAGGAACTTTGTGTAGAAAATTCATAATTCGAACTATACGAGAAAACAAATGACGCTAGATGACCGAATCCGCGCCATGCATGAAGGAGACAAGAAAGAAGCAGTGTGGTAGAAATTTTAGTCGTCCTATTTGGATGTTTTTAAAAATTATTTAAAAAAATACTTTCTTGATTTAAACTCTTGGAAAAGGGGGGGGAGAAGTATTATAGAACTTTACCTCTGTTACTTTCGTGTTATAGAGCCATGTATTACACTCAGGGGTAAAAGTGGATCTGAAAAAGTGGAGGGATGCATGACGTCACGCCGTCCCCCGTGCCTATCTTTGCGCATTGTATTTCTTTAGAAGTGGGGGACGCCAAGATATTTTCTGAAAGTGGATAGACGGCGTCCCCCTGCGTTCCCCGACATTTTTACCCCCGATGGTATAAGATAATGAATTCAGCCCTTTTTGTTTCAATTTGGTACTATTTTTCAGCCCACTCCAGAGCTAGGACTGTGGCAACACTGGAGAAGCAGGTCAACAATACGGGAGAAGAATTGTAGACGGACTTGAGGAACTCGATTTCCCATAAAAGATGTTTCCCATTATCTTATCAATGAAATATTAAATTACACACCTTAGAATTTAAAATTTTCGGGAGGACGTATGAAAAGTGGCCCTGATGGACAATCAGAAGTGATTGTAAAATTTAAAACAATAAACATTTAATGAAACAAAGATTCAACCAGCAGAATTGATTGATAATAATGTTGATCACAATACTTTAACAGAGAGACAAAGAAGAGAGAGAGAATATATGTCAACTCTTGTAATATTCCTGAATTACATATGAGCTTCTTAGCGTATTGTTGTACTTACATCGTTAGTGTCAACCGTCGGGAAATATTACAGCTAGAGGACACATACGAAGGGGCCACCGGACCCGGATCCTCAAAAAATCTTATTTTTTTATTTTTATTTATTTATTTATTTATTTATTTATTATTATTATTATTTTTTTTTTACAAAAATGATTGTATTTTGTCTGTACCAGGGAGCACTCATGGAAAGTCCATCCGACCGCATGAAATCTTAGTAACTTGACAGACATATGTGCACTTCCTCAATAAAACTATACTTGATTTAACAGTGAAATTATTATTGGTTTATTTCTGAAGAACAAAGAGAAATTTAAGTATTTATATTGGCCAATCAGTAAGAGCGAGAATTTCCCTGGATTTTCACGTTATGTCGAAAAATTCCCTTTTTCTCTTTCTGCTAAATTTACGTACGAAATTTCTCTAGATTAGGAAAATTTCCCTCAAACTACGAATACTGCTTGTTATTGCTGCGATACCCATATAACTTTTACAGCATGAAACTAAAATATCAGGTTATCAGGAACATTTTTTTTTTTTTTTTTTTGGCATAGCACAAATATAGGGCTACTCCCTTTTCGAAAGCAAAATATAAAAATTATTCCTGCGATACACAACTTCCGCTACTTGGAAATTATTTATTGTTTACTTGGATGCAGAATAACGTCGTGTCTGTGTCTTGCAAATAGACCCTATTGTACTCCTCCCAAATTTCGACACCCTGCACAAAAATTTCTGAGTGCGCGCCTGATTACAGTTTATACCTTAAGAATGTAACTACAAACTTCAGTTCATTAATAATAATAATAATAATAATAATAATAATAATAATAATAATAATAATAATAATAATAATAATAAGAAGAAGAAGAAGAAGAAGAAGAAGAAGTAGAAGAAGGAAAAGTAACAAACGATATTGAATAGTCACTTTTGAATGTTTATTATATGTATGAATGTAGAAGGTAATTGCTTGAGTTTACAGTTTAAGAGTTCGACTTTTTTTCTTTCCTTTCTGTTTTTCTAGTGTACCATAATAATTTGCTCTGAAATTCTTAACAATTCAAACATTACTATGCTATCAATAAAATAATAATAATACTGCAGACTGGTTTATCACACATATGTAAACAAGACGCCAACACAAAAATAATTTACATAATAAAGCTATCAAATTAAAAAAAAAAAAAAAAAAACATATAGTACAAATTGAGAGGTCGCTATACTGCCCACTATCACATTGGTCCAGGGATTTTATTACATCTAGGCACAAAACCATATTAAAAAAAATGGATGGGTGGGCGAGTATAGACATTATTAAACATGTCGAATGCAACCATCACTAAAATTGTTGTGTAAATTGAGGTAAATTAATAACATTATTTTCGTCCGGTAGAAAAATTCTGGGGAGGGCCAGCTTTTTCCGCATATGGGTGCACCCGGACCGGAAATTCATGGAAAAGTTTCAGCACAATACAGGAACAACGTGTTGCTACAGCGAAGTATTTACCAGTGAAGTGAACAGTTCAAAAGTTGCCGAACAAGCGTGAAGAATGAGGAAACACAAGGGCATACAGCTACAGCAAGACCAGGGCATACAGCTACAGCAAGACCAGGGCATACAGCTACAGCAGCAACTGATGACATTACTGAACAATTGCGCGTCTTGATTCTGACCAACAAATAGGAATGCGCACGAGACAAGATTTGTGGCTGTCTCGTCTCGAAAATGAGCTTTAAAAGTGATGTCTCGACTCGAAAAATGTATATTTCTCTATTGGAAGAGCCGTGTCTCGACTAGAATTTTGTCAGGAAAATCCTATCTCGACTTGTCTCGTGCGTATCCCTAATAACAAACGAGTATAATACCTGTTGATGGAGTGGCAATCCATATGTAGATTAGTCATGGTTCTGCATATGACATAATGCATAACAGGCAATATTAGGGCGCAAAAATTTAAATTTATAATTTTGTCAATTAGGGCTAGCTTTATGGGAATTCTCCAGTATTATTACCGTACTACTTTACACAGTCGTTTTTTGTAGCCAATGGAACATACTTATAAATTATTCATATTAGGATATCAAATGCACACTCATGTCCAAAATTATTGTCGCATGTCTATAAATATGTTGTTGTACGAATATAATTTGATAACTAATTCACCCGGTATTTCTTATAATGTTAGTATGTGTATAATCGGCAAGATATGTACGTGGCAAATTTCATGTCAAAAGTGCAGTAAATAAGAACAATAAAACGAAAATAAAACTTTCTTGTCCATTTAGCAGCATTTTGTTTTACTCATTCTAATTTTCGTATTTATAATTCTTTTCCTATGACATTTACCACAAATATACATTTCCTGATTATACACATAGTATCAGTATTAAAAGTACCCTGCAAAATCATTATCAAATTATATTCTTACAAGAAGACATTTATAGATATACGACAATCATTTTGGACATGAGTGTACATAAGTGACATAATTGATAGAGTTTGATAAGTAGTGCTCCATGCAGTGCCAGAGAGGAGGCGCAAAATTCGGGAGGAAAAAGAAAAGATATAGGCCTATATAAAATGGAAGGAAGAAGTAATAAAAAGTGCTCAAAATCAAGGAAAGCTGGGTTTATTTATGAAAATTTTCTTGTGCTTCACGCCAACCATGGTGGCGCTTGGCGGTTGATCTGTCAATCTCACTCATATGTACGGGGACACCGTCGTATACTCTTCCCGGGCGCTGATTTTCCACGGTACGGCAGCACGGCACTGGTCTGATAAGCACTTCACTTTTAAATACAGAGAGCTAAACAATGCGGTCATGTTTCTGCCATTTTTTATGCGTTTTAAATCCCATTGGCTATCAAAACACTTAACATTGCAATGTAGGAATCATGTGGTATCAGTAAAATATATGAATGGTTTCCTTTAAGGTCAAACGTTAATAATCAGAAGGAAGTGAAAATAACACTGGTATACAAAATTTTGCTTATTATTATTTCTTGATGAATTTTTATGTATTTTGACCCCCTGAACACGAATCTGGCACTTATTTTTATGTAGTGTCAATATTTTCAGTGATATAAGCATGTTTTATTTTTCTACCTATACTGGTTTATGCAGAGCAATTTGCGTGCATTTATCTCAATACTCGCTAGGTGGTACAGCATTTGTTATTAAAGATAATTGTTCAGAGTAGCAAACAGAGAATATAGATCCTAAAGATTCATAGCAGAATTGTAAATTGATTAAATAGAATCTAAGCAATATTAAGCTGTAGCCAATTCTAGTAGTAATGAGATGGTCATAAAGTGCTGATTCCACATTTTCCACAGTTATTTTACATTATCGTATAAGTCCATCTGAGTGTACGTGCGTGTAGTTAAATATCAGTGTGTAAGTAATATATTTGAGCAACATGTCGTCCGGTCGGAAGTGCAAGTTACGTGCGGATTCCTTTTGTTATGTGTGTAGATACTATATTGGTCCGAAACAGGTGAAGCATAGGATTGTGCCTGGAACAAAATTTTAAGCAGCCTATAAAGCTTACTTCGGAATAGCGGTTAGGGATCTTGACAAGCCATGGGCCCCACATGTGTCTTGTGGTAATTGCAGGTCGACGTTGGAACATTGGTTGCGTGGGAATAGGAAAAGCATGCCGTTTGCCATTCCGCGAGTGTGGAGAGAACCTACCAACCATCATGGTGATTGTTATTTTTGTATTCGACTTGACACACTACAAGAAAGGCAAGAACAGACGTCAGCTAATATACCTAAACATACCATCCTCCCGAGCACCTGTTCCGCATAGTGAAGAACTCCCTATTTCCTCACTTCCACCCCAAAGGGTTTTCAGTGAAGAAGCAGCTCATTCCGACAGTTCTGATAATTCTTTCGTTATGGAAGATAGTGAGAAACCTCATTTACTGAACCAAAAAGAACTAGATGATTTGAGTAGAGATCTACAATTACCGAAAAATAAGTCCGAATTGGTAGCATCACGACTCAAAGAGTGGAACTTTCTACTTCCTTCCTGCAAAATATCTAAATACAGAACCAGACACCAACGTTTTTCCGTTTAGTTTGCTGTTCAGGATTGATTGTGCTACTGTACAGATATCGGTGATCTTTTTAGGGCAATTGGCTTTCAATATGAACCAAAGGAATGGCGACTGTTCGTGGACAGTTCGAGTACTAGTCTGAAGGCTGTTATTTTGCACAACGGAAACCAGTATCCTTCAATCCCTGTTGCATATTATATCCACATGAAGGAAAGTTATTCAAGTGTGAAGCTGTTGTTGAAGAAAATTAAATATGAAGAACATCAATGGGACATGTGTGGGGATTTCAAAATTATTGGTTTTCTTCTTGGGTTGCAGAGGGTTATACTAAATATTCCTGATTTCTATGTCTGTGGGACAGTCGGGCAACTAACCAGCATTATGATCAAACCGTGTGGCCTGAAAGAACGGAGCTTATTCCAGGAGCACATAATGTGATAAATGAAGCATGCCCAGGGAGAGGATTCTCATGCCAACATTACATATTAAGCTGGGATTGGCAAAACAATCTGTGAAAGCTCTGGATCGCAATTTACCTGTCCTACAATGTATCAAACAAATGTTTCCAGCTGTATCAGAGGAAAAAGTTCTGGCTGGCATCTTGGCAGATTCGTGTCATGTTTTATAGTGCTACACTTAAACAAAAAATGAATAGAAACGCTTGGGAGACCTTTCATAAATTGGTGACGGGATTTCTTGTGCATAACCGAAGTGAAGCATTTGATCACCAAGTTAAGACACTCATTGATCAATATCGAGCATTGGGATGTAGAATGTCTTTAAAATTACATATGTTTCGTTCACATTTGGATTTCTTTAGGTAATGGAAGGCAGATGCCAAGGAAGGTGGGACTGTGCAATGATGGGTGATTATATTTGGGGGTTAGTCCGTGACGAAGTGAACGTTTCTCACAAAAGAAAAAGAACCACTAACCTTCACTTTTGATTACGGAATTCTAGTACTTGATGAACACTTTCCTCCAATCTCAAGTACATTTGTATATTTTTATAAGAAATGTAATATTTATATATTTCGGTATTTATGTATTGTTATGTAGATTTTTGTTGCCCAGAAAGTTGATGTCCAAAATGTGTGTGTTATGTTTGTAATTCAATGTTCCTATAAGATACAATTTTATAATATGCTACTGTTTCAATAAAATCTGATATACTTATATCATCAGAAATTTTGACATTACGCAAAAAGAACTGCCATATTCATGTTCAGCGGGTGCAAATCATTAAGAAACCAATGAAAAATCAACAGAAGCACGACTACAATGTTTGTATTATGTTTGTAGTTCAGTGTTCTCATAAGATACAATTGTATAATATGTTGCTGTTTCAATAAAATCCGATATACTTATATAATCCCAAATTTTGACATTACAGGAAAATAACTGCCATATTCGTGTTCAGCGGGTGCAAATCATTAAGAAACCGACGAAAAACCAACATAAGCACGACCTTGATCAAAATTTGTAAACCAGTGATAATTCATACGAAAATCGTACCAAAAAAAAAAAAAAACATTAAATAGTACGAGAAAATGGTTATATAAGTTAATATAGATAACAAAAGAACAGCACAAACCTAAAAAGAAATTATAAAATATTATTTTAATTAAATGATTACATTTCTTTTCACCACCATGGCTATACGAAACATGAACCTATTGTGAGAACTGTTCTTCTCAGGATATCTAACTAGGACTTCTCAAAAGCTACGATCAGGAATCCAACTCAGAGATCTTCCATTGTGTTCAAAACCAAGAACCTTACTATTTAGTACCAATCAAAGGTTCCATACATGTCTATTACATCTATTCATGGGCGTCTCTGGCGGGAGGGACGGGGGGGACGCGTCCCCCTCAATATTTTGAAGTGACATGATCTAAAATTCCGCTGAGATACTAGCAGTTAGATCATTTCCTTTGATGTCCCCCCCAAATTTTACATGCCAGAGACGCCAATGCATCTATTACATTACCAAACGACTTTATCATTTCACAGAATTAATTTTCACGGATTGTATGCATAAAGAAGGAACAAGATGAACTGATCACACATTATCATGGTCCTATGCCATGGCAATTTCCAAAATTTAATGTGGATAAGTCTATACACCTCTCACGAAGATTTAGAGAAGGTGCAATAATGTACTCATGTCCTATAGGTAACCTTATACTCATTTCTATTAATACGTTCCATATTTTTAATCTTGGCAACTTTTTTTTACCTATAAAAGGAAACGAGGTGAATCACGAGATACATACTATAGTTCTATACTACCATACCAAATTTAAAATTTTGTGAATTTTCAAAATCTGAAGGTAGGACCGATTCACACCTCTTGAAATTTTAGAGGCGTGTGTGTTAATGTACCCCATTTCTTGGACTCCTATACTCAGCCTATACGGTACTCAATAATAAAATATTCAAGCGGTTCTTGAGGCCAAAAACCTTCCATTTTGGCAATTTTATACTCACAGAAAGGAACAAGATGAATCACGAGGTACATACTATAGTCCTACGTTACTGTACCAAATTTGACAATTTTCAAAATGTAACAGTGTGTCTATACATCACCTTCCAGGAGTGGCGGTGTGCACTTCTGTCCGCAATCATATAACTATATAAGATAATAAGGCATCATTTAAGATGATCCATTAGGTCAAATTATCATTTTTTGGTAATTTGATATCCATGAAAGGGAACGAGATAGAGCTCCAAACATCTGAAGGTTTTTCTGGGGTGGGTGAAGGTTTCCATTACCTTGGAAGGTGGTCAAGGATCACCCCCCTGGATCATGAAGAAAACTGTATATCCCAATGCTAAGCACAACGGGTAGTTTTAGTCTGAATTGCACAAAACCCCACCGAAAGAATCTGGGTACAAATCTTCACCAAGGGGTACGGTGGCTCAGTGGTAGGTCCTTACATCTGGTGCGTTGGATCCCAGTTTCGATCCTAGGCCCAGGAGCGTCATTTGAAATTTTGCTTGGGGAGGGTCAAGACTCCTTGATATAAGCAAAACTTCGCGCCTTTCATTGATTTACTACTATTCTATTGATAAAATGTATATAAAACTCAAACTCAGGGGGGCAATTGCCCCTTCCTACCCCTCTTAAATGACGCCCCCTCGGCATAGTAAGTTTGTGGTGGACAACATCGTGTCCATGGGGTTTCTCGAAGTACGCCCATTTTTTTCCCCATGTTTTTATTTCACCGATTCTTCTATCATCATTTACTTGCTTTAATCATCGTTTCCCTTAGCTCAAAGGGCATAAATATGGGACATTAAACTGACAGATTTCATTTTCATTTCATTTCAAATCTTCAGCCCGCAAAATTTTGGAAAGATCGCTAGAAAGAGTAGGAAGAGTTCTGGAATTGTTAATAATAATAATAATAATAATAATAATAATAATAATAATAATAATAATAATAATAATAATAATAATAATAATAATAATAATAATAATAATAATAATAATAATCAGGGACGTACACAGAAATTTATTTCGGGAGGGGTCTAAAGTGTTTCGGGGTTCCAAATACAATTTGAGGCTAAATTATATGAAAATTTCTAAAATTGTTTCTAAAAGTAGACTACGTTTACAATAAAGTCGGGATTTCCGGGGGGAGGTCCGACCTCCAGGACCCACCCCCTGCGTACGCCCCTGATAATAATAATAATAATACATAGTAAGTTTTATTTGTTTGCTCAATAATAGGCCTATGTTCGGATCGGAAAGAGAATTATTGATCTGAGATTGATCCGATAGTTTTATAATATAAATTAAATAATTTCCATGTTGCAATTACAATACGTGGACTCTCTAGTATCTAGTAGAAACTCAATCGTGGTTAAATAAGCGTTCACTCCTTCGGCGTGGGGTGCCCAAGTTCGATTTCCGGGGGAGTTAATGTGCTTCGGATTTCATATTAATCTGTAGATCCGTCTCATGTGATCTAGGTTGTTAAACTCACAATAATTTTGGCAGAACAAAACAGAGTATCAAACACGCATTTTCTGAGCGCATGACAGGCTTTATTTCCCAGTGAGAGAATAGCAAGTATTTCCACAACATCCAAACTTTTAACGAGGGGAAGATATATATCTAAGATTTTTTGGTTTTGCTTTTAAACAGTGATGGATATGAAATGGGGGGGAAATATTTAACTGGCGACGATGAAATTCTTTGACGAGTCAGGGAAATTACTTGACGAGAAGGGGAAGTCCCTCTGATCCCTTCGTTGATTCAAACTCTGCATTACCATGTCAAACATTTTTTTTTCTCAGATAATATCGATCCTAAAAGAGCTAGATTGAATTATAAAATCATGACAATAAATAATTTCATGTACTTGGGACAACATTCTATATGAACGATAATCCAGTTATTTATATAAGAAAATAGACATGCAAATGCATTTATATGACACAATTGTTTATATCTATATTTACTATTATGTGCTTATGCTAAGCATTATTTGCTTGTAAGTTCTTAATTAGAACTTACACCATTGAAGAATATTTAAATGATTCATTAAGTGAAGAGTTGGTAACAGATACTCGTGAGTATATGCCCGGTGTGGTACAAACAGTTACCTAATTACGATGTAAATTGTCATGTTTTTATACTTAATAAGATGCATGATGTATACCTTTGATACTTGACAATATTGTATGTTTTCTTTTCTGACAACTGTAATGCTTACATGAGAATTTCTCATGCTTTGTAAGCTAATGAAGCAGGCAAATAAATGAACTGAAATGATTTTTTTATTTTTTTGTCCTATGATTTGTGTATGTTTAAAGGGAAAAGCGCAGCTTGAAGTTCATTTGTTTTCGCGTATTGCCTTATGGGTTTAATCGGAGCTCGTGGATTTTCTTCTGTAGGGAGGACGACAGCAGCGGTGAAATGGCATTTAATGATTTTGGTAAGTAAGCAGATTATTTACAAATAATCGAATGTGTTATTTATTTTCATTAAGTATCAATGGACAAGATGAAGTAGCTTGATATCGACTGATCTCTACTGTCGCGAGTACGTAAATTGTGCTACCGCACATCGCAGACGACAACATTACAGAAAACAAGCTTTACGTCAATGTTGCAAAATAAACTGGCTGGGAGCTGTGGGTAAAGATTAGTTTGTTTTGATAAACCGCAGGTGTATCTCCGTGTGAGAAAATGGCTCATTGTGTTTTTATTTCAGCTACGTCTGTCTGTCGTCTTCTGTTTCCCTCCATTCAATAGTTACGGGGCTGTCGAGGGGGAGAAAAAAGTCAACACCATCATCGATCTGATATCAGTTTGACCACCGATTGTAGATATTTTTATTGCTTTTAAGTGAACGGGGCATGGAGAACAATATATTATTGACCATATTCTTCATTGTTGATGTGTTTACATGCCTAGTGTGTTGTTTTGACGGATGTTGCCCTCGTTGGAACTAATCTGTCCGTGCATTTGACTTTGTTAGTAACGCCCACTTTTTGGTGGACGGAAGCAGCTGGGGGATCGGATCCAGGCCAGTTACCGCAAAGCTGAGTCAGTGTCTGTGTATGCATGCATGTATGTGTGAATGTAGAAAATACTATGAAGCAGAAACAGTGTTTTGCTATCCAATAAGGACAATGCAAAAAACTATGTTATTTTGTAATTACGTGTATTATGTGAAATAAACAAATTGATTGACCAAACACTAAAATAGTGCACGGTGCAAATTTGAGATTCGCATAATTTTCCTTACAAAGTTGAGCGGAAGATACACACAACCACGATATACAATATATTTTTTCTATTGTTGTTTTAAATTACACACAATATTTATTGTAAAAATATTGCGAATGTTCTTTCCACGTAAACAGTTTGCAGTCATTTAGGCATATTTTTTAGACTTGGGGGCCGGAATATTTCGTTTAAATTTCATATTTTCTTGCAGTTTTTTTTTTTAAACGGTTTAGCTTAATTTGGGTTGGGTTTGGGTTAGGTTAGGTTAGGACTATTGGATTTCGGGAGCCAGAATTATTTGCTTAAAATTCGTACCTTTTTCGTATATTTTCTGCTTTTGGTGGTTTACGCTAGGTTATGTTAGTAATTACCCTTAGATAGCATCAACTCATTTCTCCTGTAAACATGTTTTTTTTTTTAAATTATTTTTTTAACTGCTTTTGGCCCCAGTTTCAAAATTATGCTGTCGTTTATAGTCATGTTCTAAGTAATATTCTCATGGCAACTACATATTAATTAACAGTAGGACGTAATTTTTGAGCTAATCCTATGGAAGAAAGTAGGCTATAATGTGTTATATCCTACTAGCCTATCTCACTGTGGTTAAATAGTTACATTGTTGCTTTAGTTTGTCGGGAAATCTGAGTTCTGGCTGCAGTTCACACGATTCAGATCTTACATTAGACTATATGTCCACATCTCATTTACATATCTCTTGTGCTGGAAAGGGACTTGATAGCCGGAATCAGTGATACAATCCTGTAATCCAGCTTCTTTTTAATGAAGTAGTGTGTGGTGGTGAATGAGCTATGCTAAGAGTGTTTTATCTTACATGATGGTGTACACACTCGTCAACTGCACGGGATTGAAGCCTCATGTCGTCCATAACCATAGTGTTGCATAAAAGCGAAAACACAAATCTCAACTCCCAACTAACTACTAATATTGGAAACAATATCCGTGTTTCAATGTTTCTCACCTGGTAGCAACTTGTATAATAAATTTGTACAGTCACTTGAATGTCCATAATTGCTCAATGCATTGTATGAGTACGTCTTTTCAGCATGATTGGTACAAGCGTCTGAATCCACGGTCGCTATGATAAACTAGCCTCAGTAGCCTGTAATATGAAAGGGGTGTGTAATGTCAGATGTGAAAGACTAACCAATATACGGCGATACGAATATATTGTGTAACTTTTGACGGTCTTGAGGGCTAAGTACGAATGTTGCGATTTACTTGTTTTTATATTTGTTAATTAAAATGGTGGTTCTTTGTAATTTTTAATAAGGGACGATTTTTTAAAGACTCGTATTTAATATATACATTTATAATTTCAAAGTATGTATATTATATTATTTCACTCCCAAGTGACTTGGCAGTGTCCTTGGCTATCTAACTGATTTAGGGCAGCAGGGGGCCCGAATGGCAGCTAAGAAGTACGTTCGCAGGGAGCAGGCGCGTCAGCGACGGTGAGTGTACGCATAAACGAGACCGTTCACAATGGCTTAATATAATTCACACTACCGGCTCCGAAGCCGTCAATGGATGTGGGGGAGATTCATGATGAGTTTTTATGTAGGTGTATTAGCCTAAACAAACCATAAAACTGTATTCTCCTCTGAAACAAATGTACACAAGTCAGTATTATTCCTACATTTAACATACTATTCTGTCTCTAAACAGCGTGTCTGGTAACTCCCTCCCTGCCCCCCCCTCTCTCTCACATATACACATACACACACACACAAATAATAATAATAATACAAATCTAGTTTACATTAAAATTAAAACGTATTTCTAAAGTAGTAATTTTATTCATCTAAGTTACAGGCCTAAATAAGTTTCAACATTAAGCCGGTAATTACCAATTTCATTAGTAGTAAAGCCTCTCTGGTAATAATAATAGTGCTTCATGCATAAACGAAAATCATACCGGGTTTATATAAGATTGAGTACACTTGAAATATTGAAAAAAATGAACACAAAGTTAGTAGTCTACACTTCTCCAAAATAATCATAGCAAATCCTGTAAGAAAAAGCTTTAATATTATCAAAATAATTCCAGGTATATTTCAGTCGCTTTCATAAACGCGATGTGGGACGTTACACTCAAATGTTTTGTACACGAAGTTACACGTATTTTATGGGTAACAAGAAATACGAATTGTGTTATAATAGATGTTTACTGCTAATCTTCATTAATATTAACACTGTTTTTAAATCTATTACTGGATCGGTCGATAGGTTACTGTTTCTATTGAAAGATTTCCGTTTATTTATTTATTAATTTTCCATCTTTGAAACACAGATTATGGAAAATTTATTTCCACATTGTTTCTTTTGAATTCTTGTCTACGCGGGAAACATATGGGAAGAACATAGGACTCTACAACAGTTGTAATTACAATTTTTTCTTGTGGTGGACAAATACCGTGTGCGTGGGTTTTCTCGGGGCTCTCCCGTTTCCTTCCACTTTCTTCATTCCACCATTTCATTCATTACTAATCATCACCGTCTCCTTTAGCCTAACCGGCATAATCGTGGGACGTAAAACTCAAAGATTTCATTTCATTTATTTACAATTTTTTCAAGCTGGCGGGATGTAGGTGAACAAGTAGTGGGATTCATAGTCTGACCATCCCAACTTTTTTTCTTATGAGCTTTCGCACAGTTTTATTAGGTGATTGCTGACATGGTACCTTTAGTGTATGAATCGTGACCAAATTGTTTTTAAAAATTCCTACTCATTTATATTTTATTATTTTTTAAAATTTTTTTTAGTGTTTTCATATAATATAACTTTGACGACTGAATTTGGAAATTTGTTAATAAATATTAATTAATGAAAAGAATTATAAATGCACCAATAGATTTTCTTTATCGGTTCCATATTTGTTTGTGTTAAAATGCTCTCCATGTAGTTGTTTATAATTATTAAATATTAATAGGTGAATGAGTTCCCCGATTGCGTCGAAAATCGTACTTCTTTTATATTAGCAGATCTTTTCCACTCTCCATTTGCTAATGGATGCTATATGATATATATTACTAAATTAAATTAAGTACGAATCTTTTATCTGAAATAATTGTGTATTATACTAAGTGATTTCAACCTTTTCTCAGTTCTTATATAACTCTTCTTCTACTGCATTATTAATTCTCTTTGAGTACATTCTTGAACTACCAAAATTATGAAGAATAAATCGTGTAATATAATACAATTATTTTGAGATAGAAAGTTAATACGGTAAACTTTACACTACACTCTGCAGTTGCGCACCGGTAAGTAGGGCCTCTTTGAAATGGTCTAGTAGAGTAGGGTAGGGTAGAGTAAGATAGGGATAAGAATAGGTTAGCGTAAGGTTAGGGAAGTTTCGATCTATTTTCATTAAATTAATAGAGTATAATTTCTAGTTTCTTAGTGAGTATGTCAGCTGGACTGGGCATTGTAAAGTTTTACCCTTAGGACTTAATTTTGTTTTAACACGCATTTAACTTCAAATTAATGTTTATTAGGTTTTGTTCCATGTATTTGCTCCCTAATTCTTGCTCTAATTAAATAGCAATAAGTGTTCGAAAACTTGACCAAGTCCTGATCCCAGCTTTGATGGCTCGTCCTTAAAGATCAATGCAGGAAAATATCTCACATGCATACTAAGCAACTCAGGGAAAACGTTCATGTCAAGGTTGACCAAGATTGAATGAGTTATGGATTGTGTACGATATATACAAGACTCAAAACAATAGGGCAAAATAATTTTTCATTGTCCATAACTAGAGTTCCAAAGATCAGTACAGGAAAATATTTTTCAGATGTCTACTAAACAAATAATGTTTAGATCCATGGCAGGTTTGGTCAAGATTGGAGGGAAATGAAATCTTTAATGTAACTTTACGTGCAGTAACTAGATTAAAGCAGACAGATGATTAATGACAGTATGACTGTAAAATAATTGGTGCAGTGGGAATGTGGTAGGACACTGAAGAACTCAGGGAAGATCGGGTGACGTATTATTGTCTACCTCAACCTCACATACCCTATAATCGAACCAGGAATTCTTTTGCGCTAGAGATGAGGCTCAACCCCTGCGCTGTTGTGCCTTAATATATCTGTTATTTGGTAATCTAATTAGCCCATTGTTTGACATAGTATTTTTGTCATGTATTGAAAGTAATGTGAAATATAAAAAAGAAGCACTCAAAAGATTCTAACACTCGAAGCAAACGAACATCGGTAAATTAGTTCTATCTTCATATGACAGACATGTTTGTATATCCTTATTGTAACATGTATTTATTATTATTATTATTATTATTATTATTATTATGAATGAAACATTGCAACATGTTAAAACTTGATCCTTTTTGAAGGTACATGGTGACTCACAGGTAGAGCACTCCCTGTAGTCTAATAATTCCCTGTTTGTTGTGGAATGGATTGGAATTGAGTTTAGCGTCCCGTTCCGCGGCGAGGCTAAATGAGACGTGGACATAGCTCAACGTGGTATCCGAAGCACTCCGGGAGTCAAACCTGGGTCTCCATGTCCCTTATTTGTTTTTTAAACCACTTAAGAAAAAGGTGGTTCTCAATTCAACCCATTTATATACATTTTCTGTGTGTGTTACGCATAACTAGAGATAGGTTCACTGATCTTGATGATTCATTTCTCCGCGGTAATCTCATATAAGTTTCGATATGAAATGGGGGCATGGTAGGTCAGTGATAGAACATTCACCTCTAATGCATGGGGTCCCTTGTTCGATTCCAGCTTGCGCCAAGTGGACTTTGTAAGGGGCAAACACCATGTTCATGGGTTTTCTTGGGGTTCTCTCGTTTCCTTCCACCGTCTCTTTAGCCTAGCCGGCATAATCGTGGGACTTAAAACTGAAAGATTTCATTTTTTCCGTAGAATCTGATGGTAATCCTTGAAGCTACTTCAACTGATGCTGTGTTGAAGTCAGTTGTTAAGATTTTTGTTGAAAGAGAAATTATTTTATTTTATTTATTTATTTATTTTATTATTTTTTTTTGTTGAAGTTTAGCATCTCTTTTCAGCACCGAGGTTTTTATGAGACATGAATCTACAATTGTAAATGGAATCCCAACCACTGTAATGCGTATTTATTTTTTTTTATTGCTCTCCTTCTGTAAATGAAACCCAGGACGACGAGCCCCAAAGATCCGCGCTAGCTATTTGAATAGTGGTGAAGGCGAGGGGTTCTTGTTCAATTCCAGATCGTGTAAATTTGTTGTTTACAGCGTTGTGTCCGTGGGTTCTTCCTTTTCTTCACATTTTTATTCCTCAATAATAATTAACTCATTTATCATCCGCCTCCGTCTCCTGTAACCTAGTGGCATATGCGTGGAATATTGAATTCAAGATTCCACATTTAAACTCTTTTTTTCTGCTGTTGGAATATTGACTTTTTAAGAACTAAGTGCTTGGTCATATATATATATATATTTGTGTGTGTGTTTGTTTGTGTTTGTAAGTACGTTTCCCTAGTGCTCGGACTCCCTATGCACCTACCAAGCAATAAGCTCTCTCCTCTTCCTCCATCTTTCACAAGCGCCGTCATCATTCTTTTTAAAAATAAATACAGGCTTGTGTATTTTAATTTTATTAAGTTACAGTTTTTAAAATTCAAATTCTCGTATTATTATTTGGTTTGTTTGAGTTTAACGTCCATCGATTATGCCTGGGCGGCTAAGGGAGACGTGGGCCTACTGATTATGGTGGAATCCGAACCACTTTTTTTTCGTTCAACTGTACCTCCAGCGGGAATCCAACCCGAGACCACGCACACCCAAGGCATGCGTGCTAGCCATCGTACTTGTTAATACAGTATTTTAACTTTAAACCCCAGCGTATTTACTGTTAAAATCAGTTTGAATATTCGAGTTCGTGGAAACCAATCAATCAGATTAATTCAATTTATGGTATTTTATTGGGGAAAATGGATTAATGTCGATTCGTAGCCATCGCTGTGAAAGAGATGAGTGACAATTACGTAAGAATTATGAAAAAAAAAAAAATTAAAAGAGAAGAAATAGGGAGACCTCAGGTAGATTGATGTTCACCATATACCCAAATAATTGTGTGTTCAAACTTGGAACCTCCTTGCAACAGAAGTGATAACTACGACAGAACCACTATGATAGAAGTACACAAAATGTTTAAGATATTTCACCCACATTGCTGATGATCATTAGATATGCGCGGTACAGAAATATTGAGTTGAGTTGATTTTAGTTTAGCGTCCCGTTCAGCAGCGAGGCTATATGAGACGTGGACCTACTGATTAACGTGGAATCCGAACCACATGAGCTCCCGCCGGGAATTGAACCCGGGACTCCCGCGCCAAAGGCGCGTACGCTAACCGCTTAGCCACGGAGGAGCTCGGTACAGAAATATGTAATTATAGAGGTTATAGGATACATATTAGGTAAGTGAGTAAAAATATGCTGATCTCTGTATCCGGCTTGAATTTGAAATTTAAATACCGTAATTTCGATAGTCACTGGTGTCTTCCTCAATAACACATCGCCTAATTTTATTAGGTTCTTTGAAGAATTCCCCTACAGTGAGATAATTCTAGAAGACTTAAAGGAACATTAATAATCAGAAAAACAACTGTAGTTGAAGTATATTCGAAGTAGTTGTTTCTCGATTCATATTGCTTTAAATCTAGGATTACCTCACATAGGAGAATTTATCAAGAAAACCCCAAAAATTTAATCTACGTTGAAGATGTATCTTACTCTTGCGTAGAGCCAGAAGTATTTTTTTCTTGAAAGATTTGTCCAGTCAACATTAAAGTTAAGAAATTTAGAACATGTGGTGTTGGCTTGTTGGAAATAGAAACAAAAATAAAAAACAGTCAAAAGAAAAGGTGTAGGGCTAGCTTAATCTAGCTTCAATAATTCGTTGACTAAATTAACGTAGCTCCAAGAACCTGTTTCTTGCTTCTTCTTAAAATGCGTAATACGTATTATCTAATACTATATTCGATTATTGAAGAAATATTTACATAACTTTAATAACATAAATTATTCATGGACATTAAAAGAGGAGTGAAGGCCATCGGTTGGACTACACTCCCCAAATCTGTAATGTTCGTGATATCCCGAATTCGATTTTCTGTGGGCATATTAGTCTCGAATGGTTCGGACCCCACTTCAAACAGCAAATCTCGTCCCGTATGATCATAGTGCTAAAAAAAGGATATTAAACTTCATTCAACCAACTTCTCCGTAATAGATGCCTATGATTGCTTAGAATTCTTATAAAATTCAAAGCAGTTAATTTAACTTCTTGTATCTAGACACTTTAAAAAAGAAAGAAAAAAAAAAATAAATCATAATACTTATAAAATGTTGCAGATTGCAACTTGCGCAACTATGTATGAATGATTAGATAAAACTGTTTTTCTTTTTGGCAGAGTGGGTAGCAATCTTATATACACAGTGTTGCAATTTAAAATGAAAACTGGTGTAAAAAATAAACAAATGTTCCTAGAAAGTTAGTTACGTTTGAACATGCAAACTAGGACCCTCCTGCACTCATACTCTGCCTGGCAGAGCATAGACCGATTACTAGAATTTATTGTTTGTAATGGAGTTTAAAATTCTTGTCATATGGCCTTCTTGATTGTTAGTACATCAACCAAGTAAGAACTGCTGCATACGGTTTTCACTTTAGGAAATATAAAACAATCATACGGAGCCAGATCCAGTGAATAGGCAGGGTGTGACAACACTTAAATTCCCTATCAAGCCAAAACTCATTAACAAAACTTTGTGATCATGTCATTGTCATGAAGCAGACGCCAACTGCCATCATCGTGATTCTCGGAAGTTACTGGTGCTTTTTTTTTTTTTTTTTTTTTTTTTTTTTTCATCAAACGTTTCCTTGTTTACTTTTAACTCGTCAGCAAAAATTTAAAGCCTAACATTTCGGTCTTCAGCTCTAATTGTGCTCAGTTTCTCAAATAATTTCGGTGTTCTCGCGGTCCTTACTGCATCTGAACGCTCGTCATCTGTAATTGCCTGCCGCTCTTTACTGAAACATGTGTACCATTTGCGTACAGGCGAAATGCCGGTATATTTAAAAGAACTGTACATGTATGGGTTAATCAATTGTTCCCATATACTTGTTGCAACATGTTAAATGTTTCCGTAGTGATTTCACTGAGGCGAGCACAAAATTATATCTTCCATGTTGAATTCAGGACGGGCCTTCACGACACGTGCCCATACTTAATACCGCCACACGCGACAGTATTGCTGAAAACAAGCGAGCTCTGCATCAATGGTTGTGAGATCGCAGAACGCTTGCATAATGTCTGTACCTACCGAGAAAAATAAAAAATCAGTCTCGACTTCAACTTGCCTCACTGAGTATTTCCCTTACCTATCTTTCTGCGAGCCTCATCGGGGGATCGAATGTTTCGTGTCAAATTTCATCCTGTCTATTAGTTTAATTTTGATCTTCTATGTATACAGGTAAACACAATAACACTCATTCTAGTTTTGGAACTTCTTGTATAAATTAAAAGACAAATTCTAATCAAAGCATGTATTAACTAATAAATAATAGCGTTACAGTTTCGGCAAATTAACTCTGCCAGATAGACTGGATAATGTGTCTGATGAAGGCAGAGTTAATTTGCCGAAACTGTAACGCTATTATTTATTAGTTAATACATGCTGTGGTTAGAATTTGTCTTTTAATTTATACAAGGTAAACCAGTGGTGCCCCCCCCTTATGTCCATGACGCACCCCCCAATTGTCTATCCGTAGATGTTCTTCCATAAAAAAAATCTTCTTTTCGATTAATTTTTACACTCCCTCAAACATATTTATATAGATTTTTAACCCACCAAATATTTCAATGACGCAGTTTGCGTCATAGCCCCCCTCTGTGGGCACCCCTGAGGTAAACACAAATGTAGGAACAAAACAAGAAATATTCATACTTACTTGTATGTGTAGAAGATCGAAAAATTGGCACCGGAGGTAGGAGAAAAGGAAGCTCAAGATTTAAACCCAAAATTTCGTTCCTCTGATGATGCTCGCAGAAAGATAGTGAACGAAATATAGAAACAAGAAAATAAATTGCCACCGAACAAAATTGGTATATACTTTATTTAATCAGAATATTATCATATTTGCAAGCTTTTCCAGTGTTTTTTTTAAAAAAAGGAATTATTAAAAACGTATTTTGTGAATTAGCAGCCACATGTTATGCAAATCAAAATTTGCAGTTGCATATATTCTTACTTCTTTTGTGGGGGCGCGGTGGCTCAGTGGTAGAGCGTTCACCTCTGGTGCTTGGGGTCCCGGGTTCGATCCCAGCCTCCGCCAAGTGAACTTTGTGGTGGACAAACACCGTGCTCGTGGGTTTTCTCGGGGTTCTCCCGTTTCCTCCCACTTTCTTCATTCCACCATTTCACTCATCTCTCATCATCACCGTCTCCTTTAGCCTAACCGGCATAACCGTGGGACGTAAAACTCAAAGATTTCATTTCATTTTTTTACTTCTTTTGTAGCTTGATAGTAAACACTACAGACAAAATATCAAATTAAGGAAACGATTCCTACATTTGTTCATTGTTTTGTTCAATTTTTAGCACTGAGACTACGTAAGTCATGGACCTGCCGTTTAACGGATAATCCGAAGCAACGAATTCCTTCCGGGAAGTGCATTTAAAAAATGAAATAGTGAGATTTCATTGTACGTTCCAGGATTATGCTTTGTAGGCAAAAGGAGACGGATGATACAAAGGGAATGACTAAAATATAATTGGTGGAATGAGAATGTAGGGGGAGAATCCTGAGATGACCCACCGATGAAGACTGTATTGTTCACCAGAAACGCACATGAACTGAGATCGAACTAACGACCCTCACACCAGAAGTGTGCACTCTACTACTGGGCCACCTTGCTCCCCACGGAATTGCACTCGAAAATGAAATATTTCAGTTTTACGTCCAACAATTATGATGGCTAGGCTAAAGGAGACAGTGATGATGAGAAATGAATGCAATAGCGGAATGAATAAAGTGGGAGGAAACGGGAGAACCGTGAAAAAACCCACTCACACTGTTATTGTCCACCACAAAATTCACTTGGCGCAAGCTGGGATCGAACCAAGGACCCACGCACAAGAAGTGAACGCTCTACCACTGAGCCACCGTGGCAACAGGAATTGCACTCGAGTCTCTAGTGCTGGAGGGAAGAATTCTCATCATTCAGCTAATACAAACTTCTATTATTTCTGGGTGGTAGAGTTCACAATATGACAATAACTGATAATAGCAGGACAAGGGCTCTTTAAAAAAACCGATAAGGGCTGGTGTCTTTTTTAAAAAAGAAAAGAAAAAAAAACGAAAATTATATAGACAAATTTGATGTATCTGGCGCAAATTTGATAATTTCGGAGTAGAGGAATAACTTTTGGCCTCAAATATTATTCCCTGAAGAAGATCAGGAAACAGACATCTTTCGAATTTTTCAATGACTAAACCATTTAACTGGATTTTGTAATTTTTTTGCAATTCATTGCATCTTTGAATTCAGTTCCTGGTTGAGGGATAAGTATGAAGAAAAGATGGCTGTAAGAATACTTGTGTTACAAAAAGAAAATGTCTGATACATTATTATTAACTTAATAATAGTTGACTTTATTATGTTCGTATTTATCGTTGAATTAATTTCAAAAACTTCCCTTCACCGGACACGATATTCGAAAAAGGAAACTAATGCGAAAACCTCAGTCAATACGTAGTAGCCACAATTGAATACACAAAAATTATAACTTCATATGAAAACAGACTTTATATGGAAAAGTAGTGATGAAACTTCATATACGTAACAGTCGAAGCTAAAAGCACAAAAATTATAACTTCTTTTATAATCACTGCCTAGAAAGCACTCATGTAACCATTTTGCACAATATTGGAATACGTAAATTATAGTAGAATAAATTATAGTCTACTTTATCAATTATATAGAGTTACACAACGGATAGGGATAGAACACAATTCAATTCCTATAATATCGTTTCTTTCATATGTCTTTTGTTTGAACGTGCTGCTTAAGTCTCTATATTTTGATTTGTCTTTTCCTTGTTTAATAATTACCCAAGTTTCATGTTCGATTCTAGCATATTGCGTAGTATCATCACCCTTAACTACACTTTAACTACTAAAAATTCAGCCGAATGTTTAGAGAATACTTGAACGGTATACTTTCTCATCAAGATTACTTTTCCTTGTTTATATTTATATTTCTGTAGCTGTTAAGAAAATGAAATAATTGCGTGTAAGTTAAAAAAGACTGTGATAAATTCAAGTGAATGATCTTGAAGAGATGGGTGGGAGAGATTCACAAAATATAAGCGCAGCAAGGAAACACCCACACAAAGTCTAGTTCCAGCATGATCTGAAATTGAATCTTTAGGGAAGTAATTATCTTTTTAGACAAAAGTAAATAAATAAACCCGTTTAAATCTAAAATTTATATTGTTTCAATTTTCGCTGGTATCTTCTTTAATAACACATTACCTAAATAGATTAGACGCCTTGAAAAATTCTCGTAAAGTGAGGAGATCCTAGCAGGGTTGGCAAAAACCATGATTTTTATTAAAAAAACAAAAAAAAAAAAACGTTTTTTTGGTTTAAACCAGGTTTTTATGGTTTAAATGATTTGCTCTATATATTCATATCATATATGGACAGAAATAAGTTTGTTTCGCCTTGATGTTATTATGCAACAACCGGGTTATGCTGGAAGAGGTCACATAAGCTTAAAGCGGAATAAAAACCGCTTCTCGAGTTACATCCAAGAGAAATTGTCCTCCATTTGAACTCGGAACCAGGATTAATTGGCCACAAATGCGATACGTCTGCCGACTCACTCACGAAGGAATCCTGATAAAAAAAAATACGTTGTACTGATCTTTACATGCTTCTTAATATAACTGTCAAGAGTCATTTCAGAAGGACAAAAAGATAAACAGTTGCACAAGTGAAACCATTACACAGAATTAATTACATATGAACAATTTCAAAGTACGACGGAGTACAGAAGAACTAATCTAGTTCAACTTAGTTAACAACGACTTTTATTGGTCCAAATTAAAGAAATACACCGACTTAATCTGCATATCAATAAGAAAAGGGAATAAAGATACGAATTATTTTAGTCCACTTTGGCTCAGTCTCATTTATACATAAATAGATACCAAAGATACTTATTTCACTAAATGCCTCTCGTGGGGTCTGTATGACCCCCCCCCCCACACCAAAGTACGGCATTTTCGATGTATTTTATCAATAGTAAACATTGAAACGAAACAATATTTAGAATTTTTCTTCGATTGCAATTACATAACAATAATAACAACTACAAAAAAATCACAAAATAAACATTTACAAACTTGTAAAAAAAAGTTGCTTTTGTAGTATAATCTTTTTGAGTAATGAATGGGGAATTTAGGTCTGAATATAATACGAATAATATACGGGAGTGAAACGTGATAACCCACAAATGTGTGTTCATCAAGATTTTACAAACACTTACACTTTTAAGAACATTTTTTTGTTTTTTGGTTTAAACCATGGTTTAAACCACCTTGGTTTAAACCAGCCAACCCTGGATCCTAGTGATCCTAGAAGATTTAACAAAACATTAATCATCAGAAAAAACAATTGTGGTTGAAGTGTATACATTTCCCAAAGATTTAGTGATTTACCTACCGCACTAAGCGTTATTCTTTCCTTGCAGAGTAGTGGTCATAAAAAAATAGAATTTTTTGCAAGAATGTAGCTGCCTTCCTTTAAAAAAAAGTTATTTATGCATGTTGATTTTCCTCTCGCAGCAAATATAAACGAATAGTGTTGAAACATCTTTAAATTTACGCTCTGTAACACAGGTTAAGACTTGCTAGAGTGTAAATTTGTAAATAGCAGTCAGAATTGAAATTATATAAATTTCAGATTCAAACGGATGCAGAGGTCAGTGCAGTTCTATTTATGTGTAATATGTATCGTATAGTTTCCATAAGTAAATAGCTTTTCAAACTTTTGATTATATTTGCATATAGATTTGCATGTGTTAATCATGTGTAGATTCTGTAGAGTAGTGTATATAAGCCAGTTTTAGAATTTTATACTATTTATTTATTTATTTATTTATTTTAATTTTCGCATAGGGAATATGTTAACTACAATGAACAAATTTTGAAGTCAGTATCAAACGAAGTGAAGAGAGAGAAACATCAAGTGAGCAATAAGGCAGGAAATAGATATCAAATGGAGGTTAGGGCAGAAAATTGAGGTATAAATCAAAAGCTGATGCTAGAAATATGTGTGAAAAGTAAGGCAGCAAACTGAAAAATATATTGACTGAAGGCAAGGAAAGTATCAAAACGTTGGGGGAACTTTCAAGTTTAAATATAACACAGTAAATTGAGATTTATATGAAGTAAGGAGTAGAACAGATAATTAATAAAGATAAATGTAAAATGAAAATAAATGAGGCAAATATCAAACGAAGAAGTAGATATAGAATTGAGAGTAGCGTTATAGTAGACTAGGACAAATGTAGAATAAAGAGTAAGGTAAACAAACTGACAAAGATACTGAATGAAAGCCAGAACAAAAGGTGACTCAGATAACGAATGAAAATTAAAATAACAGAAATTGAAGCAGATCAAAAATGAAGATCAGGAGAGAATATTGAAACGAAAATACTGATCTGAAACCATGACAAACTTAGAAAGCTCTAAGACATGCCAAATAAAGGCTAGGGCAGAAAATTTAGACAAATAACAAGTAAAGATTAGAGTAGGATATTAAAGTAGTTAGAGACTTCAAAGATACAAAAGAAACGAGGAGAAAAAGTGAGATATATAAAGTGAAGGATGGTGTAGTACATGATTTCCCAGTGTACAATTCATGAGATATCAAAAGATAGGAAAATGGTTCATTAGTTCAGTAAAATTTGTCGAGATGGCGTGATGTTTGGGAAATCAGAATTGAAGAAATTTCATTAGGAATCACTCTCTCGTACAAATCAAGCATATTAAATGAAAATTACAATAGAAGATTGAGACAGATTTCGAAAGAAGATTGGGGTGGAAAATAAAGCTAGCGCAAATCGAATATAAAACAGAAAGGACGGTAGATATGACATGAAATTAGTGGTAAAAATTAAAGCAAGTAGTTTTAAATTGATTATGCAACTTACACAGTTATATATACACATTGTTTCATTTGGAGTACGTGCTTTTTAGTGTACATATAATGTAATATTGAATACAATTGTAAGCACAAAACAATGAATGTGATACGCCGAATCCAAAATTTAGTTTTGAGGAGAATAAAAAATGCGTTATTTCTATTTACTTATTGAAATTGTTTTCTTGTTTTTTTCTTTGAATTTTTAAATTATTTTATAGAATTTACCATTTCAGTTTATAAGTTTGTTTATGTCAAATTTAGAATAAGTTTTTCTCTTAATTTTCCTTAATTCACTTAATTGCTTTTGCATGGCTCGTTGGTGAATACATATTTAACAAATCCGATCCAGACTCTATATTGATCTCGTCAAAGTGTGCATGAATGATTGTTATACAAGCAGTTGCAACTTCCCTTTCCTCCACTCATAACCCGCAGGTTCGTTTTCAGACCAATAAAACTAATATAAGCTTGTGCGAAATATTAGGTTTTCATTGGTAAGCAGATTATTGGTAATTTTTCATTGTATTCGTAGCTGAAACAGCTCATTTAAGAAGTGTGAAGTGTAAAGCTAACTGTAGTTTAAATGGAGACAACTTAATGAATTCTTGAAAGAAAAATTTATGGTAGATTCTCTCTTTATATATATATATATATATATATATATATATATATATATATATATATATATATATATGGATATAAAAGTGTACTTCGTATATCTTGCAAGATTAATAATTTTTATAGTTTATGTGATTCCTTGTGGCGCAATTTTAATGCTAACGTCTTTTGCAGTCAACAGATAATATTTTTCCCCTACAAGTTCTTTAAGTATCAGATATAGATGTAGAAGGAAGTTTTATTTATTTATTTATTATTTAATGTAACCACTCTAATATTCTTGTTATAATATTTCATGAAAATTAAAAAAAAAAAGAATTGTTTATTTTAAATGTATCAAAATATAAGTAAAATAAAAAAAAATAACTTTAAATTTTCTCTACAGAATTTGTGTTAGCCATCCTATTGAATATAACTACAGTATTATATTTTTAACTGTGTGTTATTATTCAGTTGATTTTATTTATTTTTTGTATACTGCAGATAGAGGCTAGATACATGAAAATTTTTCGTTAGCCTATTATATGAATTTCTGCAAGTACTTTAAATTAATATTATGTTATACAAAAATAAAATATTTTATTATTTAATGCTTATTTTGTGCATTATATTTCGTCTGAACACGAGGACATCGTTAAAAATTTGAACTCTTGTGTAAAGATCTTTCATGTACGGTATAATCAGGGGTCAACTGAAGCTTTGAAATTGTTAGTAATTTACCGAGATTTTCCAGCTTTTGCACATATTTTTTTTTATTCTCTTATTATTTTCTTTTATATGTAGCTAAAAAAAAGCGTAAGTTAATCATATGCTAATCAGATGCCAATACAATTTTGCTGATGTGCAACAAATTGTGTGAAGGACTGTTGAAACTAATTATTTGTTTCTTCTTTATATTAACTTTGGCGTACGCAAATAGTAGCATGTATGCTTTTAGTGTTGACCTACATTCGTTAGGCAATTTGTGTTATACATGTTTTAGAAGAAGGAAACTTGAGTTTAAAAAGCTCAAAATAATGTCAATGTGCTGACCACACATCACCTTATCCCGACACAGCTTTTTGTGTGCTAAAATGCAATGTTTATTCATGCACTGTAAATTTTATGACTTTTAAAATACAGTAAAACCTATATTTGTTGGCCACCAATAGTTCCATAGAATAGTAGCCCACTTAAAAAATGATAAATGTACTTTGAAGCAAAAATAGTTATAGATTGTACTGTTGTTTTCCACGCTGTACCTTGTATTTTATAAATAATATATACAGGGTGTTTCACCCAAAAAGCCGTGATTTCTAGCGGCTACAAAATTTATTTGAATAATAGGATAGAAATATATATGTGTAAATACACAACAATCAAAATGTATAAATTTTGTTTTACAATGTTTTGTTTTTGATTCAGCTTGTATAGTCCGGTATAATAATGGCGAACAGTAGACTTACGTTGTAGCAGAAGATCTAATTTGTGACTTGATTCATTGAATTACGCTCCCTGGTTGGTGTCCAACGACAATTCCGACTGGTGAATTATGTGCATGGGCACCATCTACCAAGTTCATATGACGTTATGTTGATCAGTTCAATAAGACTGGTAATGTTACAGGACTTCGAAGAGGCGGATCCAGACCAACTGTGCCGACAAAACAGCGTATTGCAGTAGTGTGAGCATCAGTTATGAATAGCCCGACTAAAAAATCTCTGCGACGTTTGTCAGCAGAAAACGCAATATCCGTAACATCATGTTGGCGAAAAGACCTGCAAATGTTCCCCTACGAAATGCAGATGCTTCAAAAATTAATAGACATTGCAAAAAGAAGGCGTCTGCATTTTGCAAACCAGTTAATTGCTGATGACCCCGACATTATTGAAAAGTTTTGGTGTATAGACCAAGCTTACTTTTATTTGTCAGGTGAAGTAAACAAACAAAATGTAAAATTTTGGACAACAGAAAATCCGCAAGAAATGGTAGACTCGCTTCTGGATTCGGAAAAGGTTTTGATTTGGTGTGCTGTATCAGAACGTGGCATAATTAGACCTTTCTTCTTTGATGGCTATGTCACATCAGAAAATGATTTGGAAATGCTTGAGCATTACTTCTATCCTGATTGTCGTAAAAGGTATCTACTTAGTCGACAATGGTTCCAGTAGGATGGAGCTAAACCACATACAATAGAACCTGTCCTTAATTTCCTTCACACAAAATTCCGCAATCGTGTGATCACTAATCGGTATCCATTGCTTTCTGGAACAGGCTTAGAGGGCTTCCATCCGGCCCAGACGTTAACCCTTGTGATCTTTTTATGGTTTTACCTCAAGCAGGAGGTATTCAAATTTAAACCCCGATCTTTAAATGAATTAAGAGCAAACATTGAGCAGTGTACGTCAGCAGTTAGTCACATCATCCTTGGGAAGGTTTTGGATAACACAAGCATCAGGGTCAGGGTTGTCCAATCGTCAGGGTGGACACTTTGAACATGTGGTACATTAAATTGTAATGTTATATTAAACTTTAGTCTTTAACTTATCATAAAATGTTAATTTCTCTTACAATCGTCATCAATAAAATACGTTATTGCACTTCAAAATCATGGCTTTTTCACTGAAACACCCTATAGTAAAAATTATTTGTTCAATAGAGCACAGTATATAACTAATGGGTCAATTCATATAAAGTGATCGAGAAAAAAGAAAAATTGTCGCTCGACCTGTTCAAAAAACCTAATTTTTTCATGAATGTTTATCTTATATCAGGATACTTCAAAACCACAATTAATTAGTTTTTACAGCATCCCATGGCGACGCAACGGCTGCCGCCATTTTGCGTTTTTTTCGATTTTAGACGTTTATGTCAGTATGCATTTGCCCTAACACGTTGAAAATTGCTGGACGTCTCCAAGTCGTGAAGAGCTAAAACTTTGTTCTCTTAACATTTTTGCCTAAAACCATTTGAAGGGGGTGAAGTCAGAGCCTACAGTAGCAACATTTTTGGACATTGAAAACATGTTTGGGAAGAGGAAACAACTGATGTAGAGGTCTGAATTTGTGTGTGCATGTAGTCCGGGGTAATAAATTAATATACAAAAATTTACAGACCTGTAACTGCTCCCAAAGGTCTGAAAAAAATCGTAAAATTGGGGAATTATGCCAATTTAACATATTTCACTGTCCAATATCATCAATAGGCCTGGATTAAAAAAAAAAAATGTGAAATTTTGTGAATAGTTAGTCCTTTAGTATACCATAACACACAACAAAGCGTGTTTTGTGTTTCTAAGCAGAAGGGGGTAAAAGTACTAAGTAATGACGTCATACTCTAGGAGGTATTTTGTTCATAAAATCTACTGGAAATTTGTTGTTGTGAAGTAACATAATGTAGGATGAATGTTTAGTCCAGTCAAGGCTCTCGAGCTCGTTTCCTTCCTCTAGTTGTAACACTGTCTTATCAGACCCACAGCAGCACTGGTGAAGAATGCCGCTATCAGCAGAAGGCGAGGAAAGTCAAAATGCACCCTTGGCAAAAACAAAAAAAAAAAAAAAAAAAAAGTCCGTAAGTATTCCTTGCTCTTGCTGCTTTCTACATCAACGATACTCAATCGTGTTTATTTTTGTTTTAACTGTCAACTCATGCAAGAGACTGTTGTCCTTTCTTTTGATCTACATTGTCAAGTCAGTGAACACTTACTCGCTGTAAACATTGACAAATTTCCAGTAGATTTTATGAACAAAACACCTCCTAGAGTATGACGTCATTACTTAGTACTTTGCCCCCTTCTTCTCCGAGACACAAAACGCGCTTTGTTGTGTGTTATGGTATACTAAAGGACTAAATATTCAAAAAAATTAATATTTTTCTATCCAGGCCCATTGGAGATATTGGACGGTGAAACATGCTAAATTGGCATAATTTCCCAGCTCTACAGAGTTGGAGACGTCCAGCAATTTTCAATTTGTTAGGACAAATGCATGCTGAGATATTCAAAACAACGTAAATGCCTAAAATCGAAAAAAAGCAAAATGGCGGCAGTCCCTTTGTCGCCATGGAATGTTGTAAAACATAATTAATTGTGGTTTTGAAGTTCCCTGATATAGAATAAACATTCATGAAAAAATAGTTTTTTTGGAGATGGTCGAGCGGCACATGCTTGATCACTTAGAATGGCTGTTGTTGTTGTTGATTTTAGTTTAGCGTCCCTTTCAGCAGCGAGGCTATATGAGACGTGGACCTACTGATTAACGTGGAATCCGAACCACATGAGCTCCCGTCGGGAATCGAACCCGGGTCTCCCACGCCAAAGGCGCGTACGCTAACCACGTAGCCACGAAGGAGCTCTTGATCACTTAGAATGGCTTGACTCTAATACGAATATTAGTTTGTCATTCGCACACTATGTTTTAAACGTTGTAATGTCAGAATGCTACAAGCTACAAAAATCTATGACACATTCTTTATTCTTTTGTTGCTTCTACAAATGACTGTAGATCTAGTTAAGATCGTTAGTTCCTGGAAATTCTTAGAACATCCGTAGTATCTCATCCCTTTTAGTAGCGGAACACAAAAGATGTCCCTGTTGTGCATTTGGAAACAACTAGTAATGTGTGTTGATCAACAAGCAACGGAGTGAAATACAGACTTGCCCTTTACCATAATTTTCTGTCTTTTAACACTTAACAGTATGAATCAGATTGTCGTTTTTCGTCAGTTTCTTGGAAGCCACCCAGAAGGAAAAGATACGAACACGTGATGAAAATAAAGGACACGTAAGGTTCAATATGTATACAAAGTATTCTGCAATCCAAAATATACCTGGAAAGCCTTAGTTGCACCAGTCTTTTCATGTACCTTCCAACAACAGAGATAAAAACAATAATCAGTGCCACACTATCCTTTTTTTTTTTTTTTTAAGTCTTACTTTGAATGGACAAATTTCTCTTTTTTCTAGTTTGAGTTGATTAACCTCCCAAAGTTTACAACAGTAGAAGATGTTCTAAATGGACTTCTAAGAAAGGAAAATCACGTAGGTGTTTAACATATATAGGTCAATTGAACATTAAGGGGGCGCGGTGGCTCAATGGTAGAGCGTTCACCTCCGGTGCTTGGGGTCCCTGGTTCGATCCCAACTCGCGCCGTGTGGACTTTGTGGTGGACAAACACTGTGCTCGTGGGTTTTTTCGGGGTTCTCCCTTTTCCTCCCACTTTCTTCATTCCACCATTTCACTCATCTCTCATCATCACCGCCTCCTTTAGCTTAACCGGCATAACCGTGGGACGTAAGACTAAAAGATTTCATTTCATTTTTTCAATTGAACATTAATGGCATAGGAGTAACTTTGCTTCAAAATACAGACAAGTTTGAAACCAGACGTGTGTGGCCAACTTACATTGTAATGAGTAATACAAGTCCTATGTGAAAATGCAAGTTTTATAAGAATCCGGCTATGTTAACAGGTTTTACTTTATCGGATATTCCGAACCAGGAATTTTTATATGAAAAAAAATTGACATACTGTGTCAGTGGTTAAAATAGTGGTAGATGCGCGAAATCTAGACTTGATCCGTAGGAACGGCTCATGTGAGTTGAAATTTGTGTATACATTTAACCATTTTTATGCTTAATATAAAAATCCATTTAAAATGTAATTAAAATCACAACATATGCGAGAAATTCGGATTCAGTCGCTAGGGACTAATAGAGCACGAAAAACAAGAACAGTTTCACTTTAATTTCAGTAGTATCAGCTTTTAAAAACTTTTTTGAATTCGTATTATAACAATTATTACAATAATGCAGCGGACTGGCATAGTCGAATGGTTTAAGGCAGGGTACGGACCCTATATTGTTACATTTTGATATCTGAGTAGTAATAGTAGTGAACAGGTAGGTAGCAAGAAACCTTTATCTATGTTATATGCATACAAAATACAGTACATACATGTTGGAGTTCATGGCATTATTTATACATTTTATAAATTATGTGATGTAAGTAATGCTACGGACTTTCTATGTTTATTTCAGTCACCGATTGAGAAATATTGGTTTAAGGTATTATGCTTGCGACTGCATGCACTATCGCATAAACTGTCTATCGCTGTTGTTTTTGTTCTGGAGTTGAAATTTAGCATCTCTTTCACTTTCAGAAACGAGACATGGACCCTATACGTAAAATCCGAACCAGATTAGGTCCTATCGGTAATCAAACTCGGGTATTCCGCGCCAAAGGCGCGTACGCTAACCATATAGTCACAATGAGCTGTCTGTCTGTCGTGAGTTCGAATCCCGCTCAAGGTGTGTTGTGTATTGTTTCACCATCATTATTACTATTAATGATAATAATTTCACATTTTCTTAAAAGGCAAATCAGTCGAAAGTAAAACTCAAATAGGGCCTATGTAAAAGTATTAGAGCAGCTATATAGTACATTGTACTTTGTAAAAATTGCAGCACCAAGAAAGACATGTTACATGATTACGGATATGATTGCAATTTCAGAACCGTACATCATCTCTAACCTTAATAAATTAGTGTGGCTTGAAGCTTCTACGTGCTGCAATCAGAGCCTTCATACATTGTGATATTGAATCAGACATACGTTGAATGTATTACTGAGGAATCATCTGTCACGCTACTTATATGCGAGTCCGCGAAACGTCGACACTGTCTACTGGAGGATCGTGATGAACAAGATACCGACCAACCATATACTACACGTGTTCGATGTGGGACAAGGCAGGCCAGGATAGCAGCGGTACCAGTTGTTCTTGGAAGAAGGCTTGCAGATTCCGGTACACATTGTCTTGATACGTATATAGCATCCGGAATTCTTTGAAGAAAGTGTATGACCGCGGCCTCTAGAACTTCTAATGTAGCAGTCAATAATAAACTTGCCGTCAATAAGTAGCAGCCGAGATAGCATGTTGTACCCATGGGCGGATCGAGGACCGACTTCTGGGAGGGGGGACGGTGGGTTGTTATAGTGCTAATTTTAAGGGCTCCAAACTTTGGGATGGATTTTATTTATACAGTGAAACCTGTCAACTTGGCCACCTCTCTAAGTTGGCCACCTGCTTATCTTGGCCTAGTTCGTCTTGAACCTGCATTTTCCCATAAGACATTTGTTACTTACTACTCTATAAGTTGGCCACCTGTCTATCTTGGAAGTTGGCCACACTGAAGCAATGTTTACCTTATGATGATAATGATAAATTTACCTGCGTATCTTGGCCACGAAAAATACACTTTTGTTATTTTTCTTAACTCTTTCGAATTCCCATATGAGAGGCAGATGTTCTGTATTTGTGACTGGACATAAAGAAGCATAGATTCGCACGATTTGTTCTTGGAGGTCAATGGCCAGAACACTACCCTCATAAAAGGGTGGTGAAGGAAGATGTGAATAAGAAAAAGCATGTACAGGAATTCAGAAAATGGTTGTACGTATTTGTTTACCCTGTCTGTTTTAGTAAAACCATTAGCTATATCGGCTCCTTTCATCAGTGGGAAGCTTGATAGTAATTCCCGAAAATTCTCAAGGTTAAAGCTCAATTGTCATTTATTGGCACCTGACTGCATGCCAAAAGGTAGCGGAGGTTTTGAGATATGAATTCCCTCAAGATTTTCTCAAAACATCTTTTGCTCCGAGGGAAACACTTCTAGCTCATTAACAAGAGGTAGTTAACTACAATATTAGAACGTGCATACCTGCCAAAAAGAATAAAGCAAATATGTTTAGAATGAACCACCATTCAGTAACAACTGAAAAGAAGTCATATAAATTGCATATGAATTTCTCAATTTATAACTTAGCTTTTCTTGTTGTCAATCTGAATAACTCAGTGTGCTATAATATCAATTTTAATAAACTGCGTACATACACTTCTATTTCATGGTTGTTTGTGTTATTGTGTTTTCAATCCGAATAATCCAATGTACCAGACTAGTTTTCAGGAAGAGAAAGGTATGCATACTATCAAGAGCGCCGATCCTGGGGGGACCGAGAGGACCCGGGCCCCCCAAAGCTCATGTGGCCCCTATTTTATTTATGAGTATACAATATTTGGTATAATTTGAGTGCAATTTGTCTTAAAATCTTCATATATATACTTTCTACATCTGAATGCCCCCCCCCCCAAATTTACAGAGAAATCGGCGCTCTTGCATACTATAGTAATATTTTCTAGTACTGTATATTTTTATGATTACTCTATATACATTATTTATAAGTACCTGTCCTGCCACTGCTTATTAAAATTTTGCAATCAAGTAATACTAGAAATTCTATTCTAAAAACACACAAATCACACTTATTTTCTGTAAGTTGGCCACTTTTCGATGGAACCGACGGTGGCCAACATAGACAGGTTTCACTGTATATATAAAATAAGAAAGCTTCCTCTTTTTTTGTTGTACCCAACAGAGCTCCACACTGTCACATCTGTCGTTCGTCCGCTTTGGTGCTTAATAATGTTTACAGGTATATTGTGCTCTTCTCGATATCATCTAAAGTGCATTCGAGCATCACTGTATGACAGGTTTGGGCGGTATTGTTTGACCCTCAACAGGTCAGCGACGGTGTTCACATGTTCATTGTTGGCCTAGACGTTCGTAGTTGAGTGGAAGCCAACATAAAGACATGCCTACTACAAGTTCAGCATGTAACGAATACAGTCGGATCCACACCCGTGTCCAATATTGATCTAGCACTACGATCCATCACAGTCAAGATGTCTGCCAACCTATGGTGTAACCATATTGCGCGGACAACGGCCCAATGGTTCTTTCCTGTCCATTGCTTCCACACACGCATCATTGTCGTAGGATGTCATGTACGCGACTAATTTCGCGAAACAAGAAGCCATTTTCCCATTGTCCGACCCAGGGGCGGCAATTAGGGGGGCAAGAGGGGGCAGTTGCCTCTTCACTTTTTTTGAAGTGACCCTTTAATGTATGTAGTTTCATTTGGAAATGTGAAGTTTTTGTATGTATTACAGGTTCATAGAAAAAGATGGTGCCATATAATATTTGCCGTTGCGTGAGTACATTTGGTTATTTGTCTTCCCGTGGAGTTTGCAACTGTATATTTCTTTAAATGTCGCAGAATATGTTTGTAGTATTTAATGTCTTTCATTTTCTAAGATTAATAACTTTACATTTGATGGCATGCGAGGAATTAAAAATATAAATTGTTTTAATCCCCAGTTTCAATATAAATTCTACAATACAAGTCTCATTATTCATTATTATGAATAACATTATCCTTTCAATTTATTTGTTTTGCAAATTTGTTATTAAATGATCTGATCACAATTTTTCAGACAGAATTTTGAGATATTCATGAGCAAGGAATCAAATGTCTTCTTACACTTTCATTGTTTAAGAGTACAAAGAGCTAGTACTTACTTGCGTTGCTCTTGTCAGTTTACTTAATAAAATATGAAATACGATATACGGCATTTTTAACTGAAAATAATAGTATCCTATTAGTTATACAACCTTTCGTCAAACAAAAAGTTAGAAAGAACGTGGAAAACTAACATTGATATACAAATATTCAGATCATGTCTTGTCCCCACTTTTAACGTCCAATCGCCGCCACTGGTTCGACCATACGGCACCATTCTAATGAATTCGTCTGTTAATGCGTCCTTTTGACGTCATTGAAGTATAATGGCGCTTGTTTACACCCTATCTTTCGCTATATTGAGTAAATGACAGTCTCGCGTCACTATTCCGAGAGTTCTGCTGAAGCCACACGTGCACTTTTACGCTGAAATTGCAATCTTACATTGTGCTGTACAAATCCTGTGAGTTTGGACGCATTCTCATTAGTCTTGCTGCGACAATTTTTAGAAACAGCAGTGTGTATAGGTGTTCGAAAATTAGGATTATACAACATTTTTTCTAAATTTTCCTTTTAAAGTATAAACACTGTATCATTCGCGAATGCTGTCTTAGGATCAGTGGATCCGAATGGGTAGTAGATACGACTTGCAAAGACCGATGTAAAGTTGCGAATGCGAATGTCCATTTAATCAAATTATTTGAATGTGACTACAACACTGTTCATACTAATGAAGATAGACCTTTGCTGAGGATTGAATCCATTTTTATGTATATATGCTTAATCTATAGCTATAAACAGCAAGTATATGCGAAAACGCTTCTGAAGAGTTTCTTCCATTTAAAAAGCCCGCTTTTAAAGGGTTAACCGTTATCTTTGTTAAAAGACCCACATTGTATACATGTTTTCATTTTATATTTTCAATGTTATTCGGGCATATTATAGTGTAAGGTAAATGAAGGAAGTGGTGTCTTCATGACGCTCTAGAGGAAACTAAAGCCCCTTCAAACTGATATAAAATCCTTAATTGGCAGCAAATTTGTATTTATTAAACAGTAGCGCAGTATGACAGAACATAGAAATTTCTTCTTTGCACGAGTAGTTAAGTGTGATTTCATTGTTATTGTTTTCTCAAAAGCATAAGATACGAATTTTCAAGCGTAAAATTTAAATTGTTTCTTTAAAAGAGATATATTGGTGTAATTCGCATTTGCAGGTTTTCGGATCCAGTGGAAGCATTTGAGTTCGGGTTCGTATTCGGTTCTACTGAAGTCGAAGCCTTAGCTTGCATGGTTTAGCAACCACCGCACCTATTTTTATACTCCCAAAAATGCTTTTAAAATGTATTCAAGTAATGCGTTAGGAAAATAGTTCTCTTGCTTTTTAGCACAAGACAATATTGGTAAACCTTTCAAGAGTTCCTATTAAAAAAAAAAGAAAAAGAAAAAAGAAAGAAAAGAAAAGAAAAATAGATAAGAAAAGAGCGGTTACAGCATAGTTACATGAGCGCTGCAACAAGATCTACTAACATTAGTATGTGGTTGGAAGTTTCTCATTTTAGTTACATAGAGCCCAAATTTATACATATATCGCCCTTCTTTTTGTTTTTATATATGGTTGCAGTTAATCGACTATCGTAAGTCTGCTTCAGTAGTTCTTCTAGTGTGTGAGGTTCATGGTTAGATCCCAGCTCGTGCCTAACACTAGCGCTCTCAACGGGTCGGGTCGGTCTTCAACCCGACCCGATCCGAATTGACTGACCCGACCCGACCCGTTTGAGAGTACTACGTCACGACACTGGGTGAACGCCAAAATGCACTCCCATTGGGAATTAAACCCGGACCACGTGTACCGAAGTCTTACACGTTAACCACTAGCTAGATCAAGCGGGGGATTTGTATATGCATCTTAATGAATATTTGGCACTTTTGAGGTTTGGTTATTTCTTTTTATAACTGATACCAATGTCCGACGTGGGAGAAATTTATTTTCTTTCTTGCTTTAGTTCTATGTGACGAAATTTTTCTTGAAGGTCAGTGTTCTCACCCGCTCGGAAGGCAGGGGGTCTGCTCGGAAGGCAGTAGCAAGAGTCTCTTAGCGGAGACAAAAGGAAATCGTTTAACTACAATGTTAAGAGTTGAGGAAACGGGAGAACACCTGTGATTTTTCCAAACCTTCAACTTTCATTCTAAAATAGGTTCTTATGATTCCGGGACCCGCGCCATTTTTATTTTTCTTTCTCGGTAATTGAAACGTATTTTACAGTATATATATTTGCAAGTAAGAAGATACATAATATGAATTTTGTAATTTAAAATTTAAAAATACAGTATGATAATTAATTATAAAGTATTAATTTTATTTCATCACTTTCAGCCCAATAAATGAAATTCAAACAATTCGCACCCTGGGTCTTTGTCATCAGTACTGCGTCTTATTCTTTGTCTTGCACAGTCAAGTCTTGGTCCTGCATTTCGTAGTCTTGGTGGGCTGTCATGCTATACAAGAGCCTCATCGGTACAAATGAAGACCAAGTGTGATTTTAATTATGGTCTTTCATACTATACGGAAAGCAAGAAAATATGCTCATCGCTACTTGATCACCAAAACAAGGCCAAGAGCAAGATTACTATGCGCTTCGTCTTGCATATCCAATCTTTATCTAGTTCTTGTATCGATGTTATTGGGCTTGGTGAAATGAAATTAAATATTCAGTTTAAGGTCCCTCAATTCTGCACCGAGGCTAAGGGAGATGGTGATCATGAGAAATGAATGAAATGGTGGAATGAAGAAAGTGGGAGGAAACAGGAGAACCTCGAGAAAACCCACTACACGGCATTTCTCCACCACAAAGCTCAGCACAAGCTGGGATCGAACCATGGACACCACGCACCAGAGGTGAATTCTCTACCACTGAGCCACCGCGGCCCCGCTTAGGCTTGGTCTTCCATAACCAAACTTTCTTTTGGCCTTGCTTAAACAACTTCTAGTTTTGTTCTAAATCCAGACTCCATATTGGCGTAGATATTAATATTACAGTCAATTGGTAAAATCAATCTTCCATATTTAAAAATTAAAGTACACACAAGTACAAAAATAAGCATTTACTGTAAAAAAAACACTAGCTGCAAGTGTTCAAAATAGATTTATGGTTTCTATAAAAATCAATTGAAAATTGCTATTTTTAATTAGGCGGCTAGTGAAAAACAGCAGCTTTCGACTCCAGCCAAGTTTAAGCTCAACCTAAACTCAGTTGACCAAAGTGAACTAACCCGACCCGAGTGACCCGATCCGACAAGCTGACCGAGTGACCCGACCCGAACGGACCCGTAACCCGACCACAAGAAATTTAATATATATTTATTTTTCAACATAGTTTCGTTTTAGCACTGTTCACCTTTCCCAGTGATGTTTAACAGCTTCGATATCCTGTTTATAGTGAGAACTGTCGAGTTTCTCAAAATATTCATTAACCTAAGATTTCATCTCTCCATTGTTAGCAAATCTTTTACCACAAAGCATTTATTCAAGTTTAGAAAGAGAAAATATTCGGAAGGGGCTGTATCTGAGGAATAGAATGCCTGATGAAACAATTCGAAATTTAACTCATTGATCTGGCTATCATGATAAAGAATGTGTGAACTAGTGCATTGTTTTCATGAAACCGGTTTCTTTTTCATAAAATGCGGCCATCTTTTGCTTGATTTGATCACTCAAACCTGCAATAAGTTTGCATTATATTCACCGTTAATTGTTTTTCTTTTTTGAAGGTAACGAAAATTATCCAACTGGCATCCCAATAAACTGACGCCATGACCCTGCCTTCTTTGGATCCTATTCTCCCCTTTCAGTCCATTGTTTTGACTGTTCCTTCGTCCTAGGTGTGAAGTGATGGACTCATGTTTCATTAATGGTTATGAATCGACGCACATACTCGGTTTTACTGTGAAACATCGCCAAACATTCAATTGAAACATTCTCACGATGTTGTTTTTGTTCCATTGTGAGCAGACGTGGCACTCATCTCACGCACAGGTTTCTCATGTCGAAATTTTCAATGTGCAATGTACAGCACTTCCTGAAATGCCCACCATTTCTGCAAGTTCGTACACTTTCAGTCGACAGTCATCCAATACTATTTTGTGGATTTTCTTTACCATATTTTGCATGGCCACCTTGTTTATTCAACCACTATAATGTAAGTTTTTGCAGCTCGTAGGCCTCGAGTTTTTGCAGCTCGTAGGCCTCGTTTAAACTCTGCTACCCAATATTTTATTGTTGTAAACAAAGGAGGAGACTCCCCCAGAGTAGAATCTAGCTCGACTTCAATATTGGTTGGACTGAGACCTTTCAAATGAAAATATTGTATCACATAACGATGATCCATCTTTTCCATGGTCACAAATTCACTGAGAGCGTTCACTATTGACGGCTGCCAAACAAATAATAAACAACATAGCATCGTCAAACTTGAAACTTAAGCTTTAATTCGTTGGTACTTTCGACCATAGTAATGTTTTTCAAACAACAACCGCCATCAGGTCGGATACTTCTGGGACTACCTTCGTAGCTTTGGTACAAGTCACGGAGTGAGTTAGTACCAACAACCTACAAAGAAAGAAGAAAATACTTGACAGAATACCAACATAGTTCGGAGAAGGAAATAATGTAGAGTGTAATTGAATAGGGAAAAGGAACCTATTAAAAAAACCTTTTTAGGAATTGAAAACTATTTCTTGCCGAATTGTAAATATCAAATCGGGACTTTAATGTTGAAGTATAAAATGAAGTACGTGAGCATAATAAAAGGTTCAATATTCCTCGGGATGAGTTTGAAAAAGATATATCCATGATCAGAAATGTAAAGGTAACCAGGGCAGATAATATGCTAAGCGAATTCACTAAGGATATCGGACACAAGGGCAAGAAAGACTTGTTCGGACTTTGCAGTGAAATACACGAAAGAGGAGAGTGGCCAAAAGAATTCTTGAAGACGATAATGATACCGTTGACCATTGACGTAACTACGTTATTTTGCTCGTGCTGGGGGTGAAATGATCTGTTACTTGTAGAAATTGCAAGACTCTTTTAGGAAACTTTGAAACAATAAGCAGGCGAAGTATCATTTCTGCAGCATTACTGAAGAATTTTATAGTTGTTTAATAATCATTATCACTATTGATAATAATAACAATCAAATAGTGAAGAATATAGTTGTTTACTGTTTGAGCTCAAACATTCATATCTTTGATTCTCGGCGTGACATTTCTTAATCAAAATATCATGTCCTGAATATTTCATGTTTTCACAAATAAAATTTCATGTTTATTCGTTTTCCCATATGTGGGTTTTGAAAATAGCCTATACGAAAAGAACTAACAAAACATCGTTTCGGGTCAGCAGTATCTTTTATATTCTAAACAAGTTTTACAGGTCGATTAAACTTGGACGATCTCTCATAGGGCAAGCATATATCTTTTCTGTGATTCTGGTGGGTTTGTATTGTGATAAACGTTGAAGTTACCTTTCAGTGCAGTTTTTGGCACACAGACGCAAACAAGAGAGAAGGAAAATTGTATTTAGTGAAAAGGCAATAATAGAGGACGGAATCATGTTTGTTAGAATTCATTAGTAGCCTCACACATAATTCCCATGTCCATGACTACGTTTCGTCACTGGGTTATGAGTCTATTCGAGTCTCTTAAATCATGGGTTTGATTGCGTTTGGCTCTTCCGGGCCATGTGTCATGAAGTTCGTGACCCATTCCAACACTTGTAGAGGCAGAGTGGATGGTCACCACGCTAGATCTAATTTCAGTTATTTTCCTCTTCTATTTCAAATTATATACTTATTTCAGAATATTTACTAGTTACCCTTCAAGCGTACTGTATACAAAATACTGCAGGCTGGTCTTGCTTACAGCTGGCATATTAAGCGTTCTATGAGTTGCGCATGCCGAATGAACAATATAAAGTTTACTTTTGAAATGATCCTCGTTCTTTCCGTTGCTGTTTTTAGTCAACTTCTCCAAAAGCCAATGCTACGTAATATAGATTGGCTAAAAATAATGTTAAATATTATGAACGTATGACTATGCATGGAGGAGTAGCTGATAAAGAGGAAGGACTTCATATATGAATTTAGAAAACTTTTTTCTTCTTTTCAACGAAGCAAGTTCCAACAATGAATATTAATGTCTAAAGACCAGCAATTCCCATGAATTATCTGTAGTTAATTGGTGTGCAAGTAGTCAGGCGGAAAACTGGAGATAATAAAGTTACGGTACGTGATCTAAAGGTATAGACAATTGGCGGCAATTTCATCCATTGATTCAATCGGAAATTCTTATCGTTTCCACGTGATGTGGAATTGGATTCGTTTACGTTTCTTTTTTTACCCCGTCTTTTTTCTTTTTTCCTTTTTTTTTTTTATCTAACTCCTTAATGTTCCGTCCATTCTTAGAAAATCAATATTAGTTTTAAACAAAATGGGACTCTTTCACTTTCTTCATGCTGTCCTTGAACACAGAAAAACGTGTTCTTTTTCAAGTTTTATATCCTACCATGTCCTTCACCCAGACTTAAAGAAAAAGGAGTGATACAAGGAAATCTTTTCTGAAATTAGGTTAATTGTTTTTCAACTCTCAGTACATTTTAATATACTATGAAATATTTTTATCGTAGTGGGTTTCGCTCAATGCTGCATCGATTGGATTCTGGATGACTATTTCATCTTTCTTTTTTTAAATACGAAAATTAGAATGAGTAAAACAAAATGTTGCTAAATGGACAAGAAAGTGTTATTTTCGTTTTATTCTTATTTTCTGCTCTTTTGACATGAAATTTGCTACATACATATCTTTGCCGATTATACACATACTAACATTATAAGAAATACCGGGCGAATTTGTTATCAAGTTATATTCCTACAACAACATATTTATAGACATGCGACAATGATTTTCAACATGAGTGTACATCCAGTTTTTTCGTTTAATTTTTGGGACCCCCCAAGAGAGAGGGGCCCTAAGCTATAGTTTGTTTAGCTTATACGTAAATACGGCACTCGTAATGTGAGATATGGAGGGACAATTTATTAAGAAATTTGGTTTTACCAAAACTCATTTATATATTTACCCTGTCTGTCTGTCCGTTCGTCCGGGAGACAATCTGAAGAATACTTGATGGGTCAGGGACGGATCCAGGACGGACTTCTGGGGGGCGGTTGGTTGTAATACTGCTAATTACTTAGAACTACTTTTAAGAGCTCCAAACTCTGGGATGGGTTTTATTTATATACAAAATAAGAAAGTTTCTTATTCTGGGGGGCAATTGCCCCGATTGCCCCTCCCCCTGTATCCGCCCCTGTAATGGATCACTATTAACTTTGGGCAGGATATAGAGGGTCAAAAGTTAGGAATTGAATTTATTGATGAGCAGGCCCGTATGCATGGGGGGAGCAAGAGGGGGCCGGGCCCCCCTAAATTTTGGCTGGCCCCCATAAAATTTCACGGTAGGCTTGCAAATGAACTATAATATGGTGATGAAGTATAATATGATTGGGTCGGGCCCCCCTAAATTTTGGGGCTGGCTACAGGCCTGTTGATGAGTGTGATTCAGCCGTCAGTAGTGATGATGATCCGTCGAGTTAATTGATTGATCACCGGTCCGATTCATCGAGAAAACCGGAAGAGCTAGTAATTTCTCCAGTGGTAGAGATTACTACCACTTCCTATTTTAATGACAAAATATCACATCACGTAAACCGAACTTCTTCACGTAGTGTACACTTGACACTAACTCTATGGCCTATGGAACCTGGATTACAATGCCGCGTTCACTTAAGCTCCCCTTTGACTTCTGTCCTTAGCTAACTGGATCCAGTTTCTACTTTGCATTCCTATTTCTGCGAGATTCATGTTAATATTATTATCTTATCTGCATCTAGGTCTTCTCAATGGACATTTTCAATTACTTTTCCAGTAAAAACTTTGAATGCATCCCTACTTTCTTTCATTCTGACTACATGACCTGCCCATCTGAGCCTCCTAGACTTGATGACCCAAACAATGCTACTTAAAAAAAAAGTTGTAAGTTGCATTTCACATTCTGAAACTGTGGTATACTTACGAACTACAAGAATTCAATATTGGAATCGTAAGTTGTAGATCTATTACTTTTGGAGACGAAACTTATTCTTGAATCGCTGATTCCATATGATATCGCAGTTTCTTGCTACTTGTTACAATTTTTGCTCTAAGACAGTGATGGACACACTTTTCATTTAGGAGGTAACTAAGGAAAAAAGTTGCACCTTAAGATGGGCCTAAAAAATAATTTAAAATTTTAATATTATGCCCCTTCTCCTCCATAATCAATGATTGAAAGATATATAGGAGAATGTGATAAATGAATTTGTGACTGCGTTTCTAGAAGTTTCTTGTAATGTGGTTCGAAGTGGAATATACTGATTCTCAGAAGTGAAGTTAAATTCTCATCTGGCAGTCTGTTTCTGATTAATAATTCTTTCGAAGTTTATGTATTATGAATATACTTCATTTGGATGAATAAGTAAGCTATGGCTTTCTCCATACGGAACTTTGTTACGCTGTAACACCATTTGGATACGCAGCACTCATTTGGCCACTCCAGAGTAATTGTTAGAATGCGATGCTCCGAGTGAAAACCTCATGAACAGGTGCGTATCCAGAAATTTTTGTTGGGAGGGGTCCAAACTTCGGCGGGGGTCCAGTACTACAAACTACTACATCTATGTGTTATTGAACGGGTATTATTTTGCACCCGAAAAGACAATAAATAATTGCAAGATACTTCTACCTATATTTTCGGAAAGAAATGATAGAACTAGTTTTTTTTATTGTTTTCTTATGAGAATAAAAATACAGATAAAGTTTAAGTTTTCGTGCTTCAGTAATCATTTCTGTGTTAAACAAGATGGTTTTATTGAGAAATTACTAGTACACAAATGTATGTTAAGTTAGGATTTTTGGGGGGGGGGGGTAGACCGGACCCGGTGGGGCTTCCCGTGAGTGCGCCCCTTCTCCTAAATAATCTCTGTTTACGGGCAATGGAAGAATTAATGTAATAATCGAGGTTCGAAAGGACAACTATTAAGTAAATGAATAACCTATGTTTACTAAGCTAAACATAAAGGGACGGGGGAAGAGGAAGAAAATAATACAGGATTATGTATTTTTCTTATTATTCTTTTCATTCGTCAGATTAGGAATCATGACGCATTCCAGATAAAGCCATTCAGGGGGCTTATCTGGCCCACCGGCCGTACTTCGACCATTATTGCTCTGAAGATTCAGATTGAAACCGTAAAATGTAGATTTTTTTGTAGCTTTTGGTTTTTCTAGAAATATAAAGACGAAGATGAAATCTATTGCTGTGGTACTAAATCCATCATTTAGAAAACACTTCTGGCAATCTATTTCCATTATTTTCTTTTTAATGATCACGTTCAAACTGGAAATGGTTTGAATAGAGAGACGAAATGAAACTTTCTTTTAGTTTGATGTGCCACGGTTATGCCGTTTAAGCTAGAGACGGATGGTAAATGAAGTTGAGTGATTGTGAAATTATAGTTACGTGCTCTTCCAACAAGAATCGAACCCGAGACCACGTGTACTAAAGGCACATCCGCTAGCCCTATACCAGCGTAGAGGGTTTTGAATAGAGCTGAAGCTGAAACCTACTATTCGGACGATGGATCCATATATATAAAACAGGGTGTCTACTGGTCATGAAAGTCATGAAAGTCATGAAAAAGTCATATATTTTGCTTAGTGGTCATGAAAGTCATGAAAAAGTCCTTTATTTGCCCAACTGGTCATGAAAATCTGAAATCTCAGAGTATATTTTTATACTTCATACTTTTATACCTCATACTGCATGTACTGAAACAGTTGTATCAGGTCAGTAATTGTGAGAATTTCCCCCACCAGTTAGTGTTGGCTAACTGGTACTTTACTGTCTTCCTAGCTGCTCCCCATTTCATCTTCTAGTCTCTGTAATATAGTAACAACTTTTTACTGTCCAACTTTCTGATCTGCTATTTCTTTACTTCTAAGAAATGTAAATTGTATAGTTTTGGACCTTTAGACTTATGCAAATAATATTATTCGTTTGAGTTTGCAGATTTTAAATTTGATGATCTATTTGTTTAAAACGAATTTCTTTTATAATTTGTTTTGTCTTTGAGCAGTTCTCTGAGTGCTTAATTTTAGACAAATTTCTGCTAGATGGATAATTATACTCAGAATTAAAACTTCAAATACAGTATAGAGTGATTAACTGGTAAGAGCAAGCCCGTATTTAGGTAAGTGCTATTCTGTGCTCGAGCACAAGGCGGCAGAATTTTAGATTCTTTCTTTAAGATTCACAATAAGTGATATTTAAGACTAGCAACCCGCATAGTTCCGATGCACCACTGATGGTAGGGGTTTATTATTACTAATGGTAAATTTTTATCGCCGTGGTCATGAAAATTTGAACAAAAAGGTCATGAAAAGTCATGGAAAAGTCATGAATTTACTTTCTGGTATTCCAGTAGACACCCTGTAAAAAGTCATTTCTTGACTTTTCTTACTGGTTTCGCCCTAATGAAGATTAATATTGAAACCAGAAGTGGTAATAATTTCTAGAATTGATGGTTTTAGTAGTGGGAGAAGAATGGACATGAACCCTTTTCTTGGAATACTGAATCCTTGGTATCTGTTACCGATTTTGTTCTATGTCGATCAACGTTGAAAACATAAATGGTTGATTTCTGCCTCTCGCAGTTTAAATACAGGGTTAAGAGAGGAGATGGCACCTAGTCTCGGGCCATTGAATCAATGTCAAGAATCATTTCCTCGCTGTGTCCTACCGTTTTTGCTCTGATATGTGTCTACAGGCAGACAAACAGACAGACACATAGAGGTCTACGTGGATAAAAATATCGTATTCGCATCCACATCTCTATCCGCATCCACGTGTGTTCAGATAACAAATATATACAACTTGTTTAATCTATAATTATGACTTTAAAAAAAAGTTTTCAGCATAACACGTAAATTCCTCTTTATTACTATAATCTCTTTTGTAAGTCCTACTATATGATATCAATAACACTCAAGCTGAACTTCAAATACGTTCTCTTCGTATTGCAAATCAACTACGCTAAGTAAAATGGCAAAATCCATGCATAAATAAATTATGGAATTAATGAAAAAGTCGTACGTGCTTAAGATTCACTTAAGTACTGATTTATGTCAAGAAAATTGTCAAGTTGGTGATATCGTAACTCTCAGTTAATTTAAGTGCAAATAACTTTCGGAAAAAAAAATCTCGTTACTTGTAAAAGAGCAGGCGTCTGTTTAGAATGCAAAGTGAAATGGAGATAAGATGTCCTTTAAAAATAAGAATAAACCACTCCAAACATACTCTCAGAAGATGACTACCACTTCATATTTATTATTGCGTTTTAATAGGAAATCGAAATGAAAGAAAAATCCGTTCTACGAAATACAACAATTTTGCTGTGGTGGCTATTTCCTTCAAAAAAGTAACCATACTTTAATATATGACGTAAATAATGGGGTTTAGAAGAATGATAATAAAAATATGGACTTTTCACGAATAGCCACAATTTTATTCGGCACCCACAAAGATCCGTGCAGATCTCTACATGTACATATTCGTTCTATAAGACTTCTAAATTAGTAGAAATATACAGACGTACTTCTTTCTATGTTGTGCGATGTCTATGCTGTGTCGGATAAAGTCGAGGAGTGGCGCTGTCAATGCTTTTATATATGGAGATAAGTTCCGTAAAATAATAAAAGAATTACGATTAAACCATGTTATAGCTGTGTTTAGAATGTATTCAAAAGCTTTTCAGGATTCAAAGAAGCCAATAGGTAAAATAATATAATAAGCTTGTAATAAAAAAAGTTAAGGAAAGAAAGGGAGAAATACAAAGAAGAAGAAGACAACTTAATTGCGTAATTCTAAAAGACTTCAGGTCTGACTCCTGTGAAAGAAGTCAATATTGCAAAATTTCTCAATGTAGCTATACTTTAATAAGAAGTTACAAAATTAAATGGAAGTTAGAATCAACTAAAGAAAATGAACCTACTTTAAAAATATTTCCAAATCACGTCAATAATTTAAAGAGAAATATCAGTCATGTAGTCATATTTTCAAAGCTATTTCTCATTTTTATTGGAATCGCGGACCTGAAGCACACCTAAGCCCCGTCCCCAAATTCGAGTCTGGCTACAAGCAGAATAGGGGGAAGAAATTCTTGCTTATCAGGCGCAGTAGCTTTAGGGGAAGAAAAGTGGAGTATAAACTAGAAGATTGTGTAGTAACTATATTGTATAAAGTTAAAAAACTTCCATTATATATATCGAAAATGTATAACTAGTTTCTCTAATTTAATTCTAGAGCATACTGTTCCTTTTTTTTCATTTTATATTGCATATATGATCCTAATGCGCTTTTTCATTCTTATGTATTTATTTTACGTATATGAGAATTAGTTTTCTGTTGCCAACTCTGCATAACATTCTTCTGCGTCAAGGATATTTTACTAGTCTAGCTTAGGATTCGCTTTTCTTCAGTTTGAAGAAGTTTGATTTAACAAAAGTCCTTTATACAGGGTGTTTCAAAACAACACCGACAATGTTTGGGAGGTGAGTCCTGACACCAAGATAAGACAAAAAGTATAGACCAACCTGGATGCACAAATGCTTCCTTTCGGAGTTACAGGCTGCCGAAAACATGAAAAAAAATGAACTTTAATGGTGCATAACTCCAATTCTATGGGACCTACCCTAGTCGGGTCAAGACTTCACTTAAGAACTAGTATGTACCTATCCAAATATTCATGTTTCAGAATCCTGCGGTACTTCTGCAACAGTTTTTACAGAGATACTTGGTGAGTACTTCAAATTATATGCCCTTAGCCAAACTCCCTCTATAAGAAGTGTTGCGTGAGTACCGTAGGATTCTGAAACATGTATTTTTGGATAGGGCACACATTGGTTCCTAAGTGAAGTCTTGACCCGACTACGGTAAGTCCCATAATATTGGAGCTATAGACCTTTAAAGTCCATTTCTTTCGTGTTTTATTTATTTATTTATTTATTTTTACAGCCTAAAACTCCGAAAGGAAGCATTTGAGCTCCCAGGTTGGTCTCTACTTTTTGTCTTATCTTGGTGTGAGGAATCCCCTCCCAAACGTTGTCGGTAATGTTTTGAAACACCCTGTATATTTACTTTGTCCATGAATCCGTCCATCCAGGAGACAAAAATTATGAAGAACTATTTAAGGACCTTTTAGTGTTGTCCAGGACGTAGAGGATCATAAGTTAGTAATGAAGTTCGTTGATGGAGGTGATATTTAAACCGGAACTGGTAGAAATCAATCATTTCCGGTCTTAACTTTTATCAGTATACATAAAAAATGTTAATGGATAGAGAGAAGCAGTTTTCTGCAATCGATTACGCATCCCAATAATGTATTTAATCTCCACTGTAATCTCTACTAGTTTTCAACGAACTTAAAAAAGTTCATTATTGCATGCTCTATGCACGTGTGTGTGTCTGTTTGCGAATTTTTCAATATTGAGCCCTCCATTCCAAAGAACATCAAAAATTATCTGAGAGGAGTGATGGCATTTTTCGCGTCACTCTTACCGTTCCTGAGATATTGACTCCAAAGGTTCCGATTTCGGGAGATTTAAAGAGCCGTATCTCGGGAACCATAAGTTATAGAGAGATCATATTGGTGTTGATCAGTAGCTAAGAGGATGATGAACATTTCTGTACCAAATAGTAACCGATAGTCACTGGCCAACTGACTACCGTTCCCCAGATATTGACCAAAAAAGTTCGAATTTCGGGAAATTCAAAGAGCCATATCTCGGGAACAGTAAGTCATAGGATGATATTTTGCGAATTTTTCAATTTTGAGCCCCCCCCCCATTTTGAGCATGTGTCTTTGTAAAACAACATATCGTAGAACGTTTTAACATAACTCTTAAACAAGACATGAAAAATAAGAAAATAGTACTCAAGGAAATTATACACGGATAGATATATTACAAGAATTGTTTAATGAATGTAATAATAAAGTACATAAAACAATTGGTATAAAGCCCGTAGAATTTAATAAGAAAAATTAATTCTTTTTAAATTCGTTCTGGCAATGCTCTTGGAGTATTCCCAACTGGTTAAAACTGATTTCAATATTGAGGAAATATCTCCTTTCAACGCGAGTAAAACATCTAGCAGTAATTCAGTTCAGTAGTCATTGAGGACAACAGAACAAATGAATTCTAGTGAAATTCTTGTCCTTTCGTCCAATTCAGGGTTGGAAAAAATAGTTAAAAAAAAAAAAACATGTTTAAAACATGAAAAAGATGTTCAAAATGTATTAAACATGTTTTAAAACACACACGAAAAAAAAAACATGTTTTAGACATTTTGAACAGTTTAAAACATGATTTTAATCACATTTCAAAATCGTGTAATAACTTATTTGTTCTTGCAACGGATCTTTGTTAAGACTGCATTGTGTTGGGTATAGAATATTTCAGTATAGATTAGTAATTCTCAACTTATTTCATATCACGACCCCCTTTTATTACACTCTCTTGCCAGTGACTCTCGTAAGTACTTTCTTAGTTGTAGAAAGATTTTTAGGTAGATTTTAAAATCTACGTACAATAGAGATTTCACACAATCTGTCAATATACATGGTGGAACAAAACTCCTCACCACCCTTGGGCGTTGAGAACGGGTTAAGGGAGAATGATGAAACTTGAAAGAGATCTGATCTGACACATCAGATGGTGCTATCAAGCATCATGGCGGACACATTTGCTTGGTATTCGAAATTTAAAATGCAAATGCAGTCATGTTACATGTTTTAAGGCTAGAATTTTACCAGAAATACGGTTGTGCGGTTATTTTAGCATTAAAGTTAGTCATTTCGGAGTTACCGCTTCTGAAAGTTTTCTAGTTATCCCTTGAGGGGCTAAGCTCGCGTTTCGTGGAGGCGGGTGATAATTTTATTGCAAAATTTGATTACTATTTCAGAACACTGATGCTAATAAAACTATTTTAAAATAATAAATTTTCGAAAAGTAATGTTTGAAGCACACTTCATGTTGTGCTAACTTTAGAATATTTTCTGCAAGCCTATGTAATTGGTTGTTTTTTGAGTCAATAATTTATTGAATAAAGGTAATATTTGGGGCGTTCAGAGCACAATCGACCCAAATCCATTTGCAATAAAGTTCAATTTTGCTCAGCAAATGAATTCTATTTCAAAACGTAATATCTTCGCAGTCGAGTCCAAATCAAATGTAACTAAAACCACGTGAAAGGCCGTATGATAGTTTCATATGGCAACCGCTAAACAGGGGAGTCAGTGGGATAGGAGGGCAACCGCCCCATTCCCACCCTAAATTTCAGATTTTGGGAACAGTAAGGCAGCTTTAGAAATCTTTTGATAAGTAAAGTCCAACAGAACAAGCTTTGAGGTCCTTACAACGAATAAATACGGAGAATATACAGATGATTAAAACTGAAAAGTTGTTTAGGCTCAATTTCCAGAATATTAAGTAGACCCGAAACTCGAAAGTAGAGCCACCTTTGGAATCCTTGCGCCAAAAGATATACAAGAGACCCATATAGGCCTATAGCTCCTTACAGCCAATGGAAATGGATTATAACTGATCGAAGTCCGTATTTATTCGGTGTAAGGATTTCATTTTTTTTTTATGTTGGACTTTGCTCAGCAAAAGGTTGCTAAATCCGTATTACTGTTCCCAAAATCTGAAATTCAGGGTAGGGGCGGATGACCTCTAAACAAACACCCCTCTCTAACGGCAATCATATAAGATTGTATCTTGTCATGTAGTTTTTCTTTTTTTCATCTCGGATTTCGTGGTTGTGAAAATATGACTTATTCCGTCGGTATATTCTTTTGTACACATTCTGTATTTATTTAACGTAATTATACATAATTGATTATGACATTCTGAGATCGACTTGCTAATCATTCCCACTCTGCAGCGTACACAATATAATGTTAATATCTTAAATTTATGAGCAAGGAGGGGGGAATTAGCCCTCCTCCCCCATTCCATCAACGCCCTTGTCTAGCTGCTACCCTATGAAACTAGTCCTCACCCTTTCACGTGGTTTTTGTTTTATTTGTTTCGTACCCTTGGCTACGAAGATACTACGTTTGCTGAGCAAAAGTGAACCTTTCTGAAAATGAACTTGGATCTCTCGTACTCTGAATGCCCCACATCTAAAAATATTTTATAAAAGCTGAGTTGGAGCCAAATTTATCCTGCAACCTAAGTTTGTTCGAAACGCATAAAATTAGTTTGATTGATTACAGTCTTGCAGCAATAGCAAGGCTATATGAGACAGGCATTTTGTTTAAAGTGAGATCCGAACCACTGATTTTTAAATTTTACGTCGGATCGCAATCAAAATATATATAGCAAATTCCGACGTCTCATGCCTCTACTCTCAAAATTTGATGTTTAAAGACCCGAAAATTTCGCTCTGTAGCGTGGTGCATACATACATACAGACAGACAGACGAATAAATTGAGATCAAATTGCCCCGGACACTGATGTTCGACACAGATGTTACAATAAGTATCACGCTTTAATGGTTAGTTACGCGGGCGACTGCCATACCTTGCGCTTCCTTGCCTGGTCCCTTCATACAAGCTATACCAAGACGTAAAGTTTTTAAGAAAATTTAGAACTGAGGTAGGAAACAGGGACGAAATAACATTTTTATAATATAATGAAAAAGATATTGCTGATACAAAAGTAATTGGCCGGTTCCAGTGAATAACCGGCTAAGTCGGGAAAAGTAAATTTTACAGAAGAGCAATTTAAAGGTAAATTTTACAATAGTTACCTGGCTAATTTTGACATAACCAAATGCTGTAACTTCCTCAATTTTATGAATTCGTCTTAGCGGCTTCTACACAATGTAGAACTCACCAAAAGAAGCTTATTCAAAAAAAAAAAAAAAAAGTCGACTTAGGCGGTTATTTACTGGAACCAGCCAATTCTTACCTAAAGTTCCCAGTTGCATCTCAACCACATCATTGACATTAGAATCATCAGAAGCAATTTTCTGATCAACACTTTCACCATTTGTTTGTGTTTCCAGTTTTGTCATAGCTTGCATTTTTCATTATGATTCTTCATTCTTTGAACTAAATCAATAATTTCTTTCTTACACTTTTTGTAACGAGCTCGTATTGTCGTTTTCTTATCTGATGGAGTTTGAGTTACTTTAATAAATTTGCTCTAAATGATGTCCTTTTTTCTTCCCGTAAACCTCATGTTAAACGATTCCAAGTTGTGCAGAGACTGAGAACCAACATACGCTGTATCAACGAATGCCTCCGATATTTTAATTTCAGAACGACAATTTAACAAATAACATTGTTTGTTTTCTGAATACAACACAAAAATTTGCTTCCATGATAATTATTTTATTTATTTTTTAATCCAATCTTCGACTACGACACTTTCTCGCAAGTTAACTGAGAAGCATTTAAACAATACAATATACGTTGAAAATAAGGGGAAAAAAGAGAAAAATTGTAGATCACCACATTGACTTACTGTAGCCATGACGAATCAAAACATTCACATGGGAAGAAAATAGTCGTCTGAATGAGGAGCACTTTTTGACAGTTTTCTTCCTCTGGCAGAGTTTTTACAAAAATAAAATAAAATAAATATAAATATGTTTAAAACAAGCCTTAAAAATCGACGTGTTTAAAACAAAATGTTTAAAACGTATACAAAATTTGTTTTAAACAGAATCAATTGTTTAAAACAAGTTTTAATAATTTGTTTTAAACATTTTGTTTTAAACAAAACAACCCTGGTTCAATTGCTGTCGATTGTTCTGACATGTTATGGACTTGTCGAACACTGCAAAAGTTCCATCGGAAATTGTTGCTATGCTCTTCTCTAATACACGAAACTCTGCTGTTCAGTTACTCACTATATATGCTTCGATGTAGCCTTCCCGCCTACTGTTAATAATTTCGAAACGGCAAATTTCAGTATGAAGCCATGAGATTTCCGATTAGATGAAAACTTTCCTGGCAACTAATATATATATATATATATATATATATATATATATATATATATATATATATATATATATATATATATATATATATATATATATATATATATATGTATGTATATATGTATATATATATATATATATATATATATATATATATATATATATATATATATATATATATATATATAATTAAAACCAGCGACACCTATGTACACGCGAAACATTAGTCAACTATTTTCATTTATTTCTGAAATTGCATTTACCCGAAGAAAATAGTAGTGGAACGAATAAATATGCTATTTATCTTCTGTCATTTTCCAGCAGGTGCTCATTCGGTATTTTGTTTCCTTTTGTCTTTTCCGACTGTGGCCCACTTCCTTTCTTCCTTCATAGGATTGCTGGTGGTTATGCATATTTTTAGTAATGTAAATTTGTCGATTTTGGGATGATGGTTGGATTTTCACATCTTTCTTTTGACCACCGAAGCAATATTAGATGCGGAGATAACCGTTTAAGATGGAGTCTACATAGTTATCATGTGTCCAAATTTTAAAGTTCCTTAGAGAATCGAATCCGGGATAAAGTGTAAGAACGGTGTGTACGTTAATCAGTAGACTAATAAGGGTCCCATAGACGCACACACACTTGCATGACGAACTTGAATGGAAGATTTGTTTTGTCATGCGTGTTGGAAAAAGGTTTTGCCCACACACGTGCCAACTTGCTGTCCAACTTACTAGAAGATGTATTAGAGGAAAGAGTCACGTGATTGTCGAACCTAAATATAAAACAACCAACTTGCATGAACGAGCACATACACGGTAAACATGCAAGAACGGCAAATCCATCATGCATGTTTACAGAAGATTTTGAAAACTTTCAACATACATGAACGAGGCCATATACGATCAACTTGCCTGTGGTTTTAACATTTTTCATGCATGTTGGAAGGTTTCTTCATGCATGTATCTGCGTGTATGGGCCCCTGTAAGGAGGGCTCAACCTTAAGAGGTATTCGTGAGTGAAAAGAGGAAAGATAAACAATACGTGCTAGAAAAGTTGAGATTGGTAGAATTTCTCGTTTACAGTCTATTTTAAAGAAAAATTCCAGCACTCGCCAGTGTTCAGAGTTTCCCATTTTACGGGAAATTTCCCATCAACCCACAGCACTGCTACGTAGAAATTGTAAAACGACGAGGAATTCACTTTTCCGGCTGTAAAACATGTGTACTACCACTGCACATTGTTTTAGCCGCGTTACCCTAGCAAGTTCACGTGATTTCATTTCATATGGTTGGGCCTACTCCCGTGCAAGGTTCATTGAATGTGTTTTCGAAAGAAAAAAAAAATGCCCAGATACACTTGGATGTGCAGGTCCATATACAGATAAATGCTTTGAGTTTTTCTTTCGTCCATTTGCAATACCGAGGCCGTGAAGGAGGGAACCTGTTATTAACATGGGTCCCGAACCACGGTTTGGATCCGGTGCAGTTGGCGGATGTACAATTAAAACTCACAATAAAGCCGCACAGTGTACATGTATTACTTCCAAGAGAGCTGACTTCTTTATCACACTACCAGTCTCGGCTTCATCAATATAAGAAGGCAAGTTAAGTGATTCGTGCCAGCCCTAGCTTTTAATAATCACAACCGCCATCAGTGGCGGCTCTTGAGGGGAGTCACAGATAAAAAAAATATCGTTACAAGCTCAGGGAAGAGAGTTTCATACATTTTCAGAATGCTATATACAAAAAATAGGCATTAGATAAACTTTCTTCCCTTAGGTTGTGACAAAAAGTAACTAACTTTTTATCAATATATTTCCCTCAAGAGCCGCCACTACACAGCATTAGTAGTTTTGATATGCTGGTGCTGTACAGAAATAAAAGTGGTGACAAGTTACAATAAAAATTCCTTTAAGCAAAACATGCGAGATTGTAAACAACTTTAAATAAGTAGCAGGCAGGAATGTTTATAAAAGATTCTTGATGTTTGTTTATATTAGATGTACACATCCACGACGTTGTTTTCAATACCTTTCATACCTCGTGGTGTACTAGGTCAGGGAACATGTGTGTATATGCTCTCTATGTGCGAAAGAAAGAGACAGCATGTCAGGTCCTCTGTCTGCGTAGCTGTATGGATTCAGTGTGTCTAAAAGCGTTACAGTACAATCGAAACAGCAATCTATTTCTGTCGCAGAGAAATTTGCAAAAAAATTTTTCCTAAAGTTCCTTTTTGGATGCTCTTTCTTTCTTTTTCTCCCCTTTTTTTTCAGAATTGTGGAAGATCATCTCCTCCCTCACGTATTTTCAGTATAAATAGAGAGTGTGTGGTTCTTGGGAACTGCCTCAAATTAGGTCAGGTTTATTTTTAAATTTCTAGTATAAATGGTAGCCAAAGACAAAAGGATAAACTCGGCCTCTTCAAGGTTTCAAAGCTCAGCATAGTTTCCTAAAGATTTGCTACACTACAGAAAGCAATCAAGTACTTGGATAATAAAGTATCATGGTATTGTCAAGTTAAAAGACATATTTTTTTTTTTTTATTTAACATTATGGATATGCATTTCAAATAGTGATCTGCAACTTTATAGTTGAAGATGGTTTTAATAGAATAGTTTAATGATACAATCTTGTACGGGAATACTTAAATGAATCGCGCACTGTATAAGAATTAAAAGTGTTAGTACAGTAAAGATTCTGAGTATGACTCTAAGTAATGGTATGTATATGGGATATGATTATCTCTCCAAAAAATGAGAAATGTCTGTTGCAGAGAGGTTACACAAATTTAGGTTCCTTATAGCTCGTGGGGTGATTGTGTACAGTAGTTTATAGTAAATGCATTAGTTATAAAAATAAATATAGGGTAATACCGAAATATCGTACTCGGTTTCCTGTTATTGGAAGGATGGAAGGGGGATATCTACCTTTATAAATAATCAAAAGTATCACTGGGGGACGTGTTTATATGGATTGCAAATATACTGCTTGTGTGGTAATTTTCTTCTCGGGTACATGGTATCTACCATGTAGATATCTCTTAAATCGTGTACTGACTACTAAAAGTAAAAACAACTCAGTGAGAGCATGGAGTATTATTATTAAATAATAATAATAATAATAATAATAATAATAATAATAATAATAATAATAATAATAATAATAATAATAATAATAATAATAATAAAGTATTGTGGACGGAAGTTCAGCTTATAGCTGTTCTGTGTGTACCTTACCAGGTCATTGACTTCTGACAAAGGCATTGTATGGGGGATTTTCTGTGTTCTCTATGCTACTGTATTACATTACGGGTTTATTTTCAAATTGCGAAAGGAATCTGCTATGCTGAAAACGTATGAACTGAGAATAATTCCTGTCCGTGTCGATCCGGGAGAGAAAACCAGTCCATAATTTGTTAATTATTAGGAGGTACTCGTTAAGGCAGATTTCAGTGTAGTTTATTAACTTTGTAATAAACATTGTTACTACAAAATACTATATTATGTCCTATTACATATTACATGTAGCTGTGTTGCTTAATTGTAACTTCTTTGTTTATATGGAAGGCAATTATAAACGCAACTGAAAATTCAATAATTCTTTTTACTGGATTTTAATGGCGGGGCACAATGAATTAATGGTAGAGTGAAACACTTTTCTCTGGCAGGAAGATTTAAGATTCGGTTCTGAATCATGTGAACTTGTAATAGTCAACAGCTTATTCGTAGATCTTCTCGATATTAATTATATTCTATTAGGATGACAGTCAGATTAATCTATTTCTATGAAGTAAGATTAGCGTTTCATTTTCATTATGTTGCCACTTCATCATTCACGCTCTCTTATTATCTGGCTCTTGTAGCATACAGGGCATAATAAACTTAGGATGTTAAACTAGGAGGCACGTTCGGAAAGTAACCTCCGATTGGCCACCGTGCATGAAGTAGTGGGGGCAGCGTAGAGACCTGCACGGGCCGAATTTTTCGGCCCGAGCCCAATCCAGCCCGAACGTACCTAGGCCCGGCCCAGCCCGGGCCCGAAAAGTTTTGGAGATTTTCGGCCCGAGCCCGGCCCGGCCCGATAAGTATTTTAAAATTCTTGGCCCAAGCCCGGCCCGGGCCCGATAAATTTTTAAAGTTTTTGGCCCGACTCCGGCCCAATAGTTTTTTTTTTTAAATTATCTCGAGCCCCAATCTTTCTCAAAATTTAGTACTAAATTTGACCTAACCTCAGAAACATTTACTAAACTCTGATTTACAACCTGACGCTTGCCTCCCGAATGGTACCATTGCCTCCTAGAAATTTTGCCAGTCATCGAGAGAACAAAAACTCCATTCCCTGTAACAAAAATCTAATTTAATTGATTTTTAGCATAAAGTGAAGATGGCAATATTGTTTAGCGACAGGCAAAACATTCCCACCCCTTCTTGTTATAATTTGAGTTCAGTGAAGGTCAAGGTCAGAGCTCAATTTACCGCATAATGCCTGCAATCCTCTATAGTGAAAGTGGAGCCGCTAAGCAACACAAACTGTAAATAGCTATTGCATTCTTTGTAACATTTTTCACGGACACACTTCTTTAACGTTTGGCTTTATTCTAATTATCGTTTAACGAAAGTCAATAATTATTAAAGAATTGCAATTGATCAGCCCCAGTCCAGCCCGACCTGAAGAGAAATCAGTGTCGGCCAGCCCAAGCCCGGCCCGGCCCAAAGAAATAACAGTGTCGGCCCGCCCAAGCCCGGCCCGGCCCAAAGAAATAACAGAGTCGGCCCGCCCAAGCCCGGCCCGCGGGCCGGGCCAGGCCCGGCCCGTGCAGGTCTTTAGGGCAGCGCTACCGTCTTTACACAGACATGGGCGTAGATCAACCTACATCCAGCCGTGGTAGAGTGAAGGTTGTCTGATCACTAGTTCCACTTTTGTAGCGTCTCAAAATGTGTGCTGCAATAGAAAACCCGCCGAGTGCGAGGGGCCAGTTGTTATACGTTCTCTTACGGCAAAACAATATTCATCGGGAACTTTGTGCCGTGTATGGACCAAGTGTGATGAGTGAAGGAGTTGTTCGTGATTGGGTTTGTTCATCTGAAACTGGACGAACAAACATTCATGACGAAGAAAGGAATGACAGGCCATCAGTGTCACTGATGAACTCGTTCAGAAAATTGATGGAAATGTTCGTGAAAATCGACGTTTCACAATTTCGGAGATTTCCGATGAATTTTCACAAATTTCCAGGACTGTGTTATATGGCGTAGTGAAGTGGCGTGAATTTAATCTCTTTGGTGATGATGAGGAGTTGAAAGATACGGTCACAACAAGGCACAGGCGGGAGATTTTTATGCTGATGGAATGTCTAAGCTAGTGCAGAGATATGATAAGTTCTTGGAAATTATGTTCAAAAATAGAACAAGAAAGTAGTTTTCAGATGTATATAATAAATTGTTCTTATTTACTTTGGAGTTTCTGTTTTAACCAATAAGAAGTTACTTTCCGAACTGCCCTCCGTGGTGTAGTAAATGCTTCCATGCGGAAGTGGTGTCCCTAAATATATTATGTATAAAATAATCAAGTTGCTCTATGTATTGAAAGTGATAGTTGCATTTCTTCCTGACTACTAGTACGCCTCATAAGTTTCCAAGGAAACTAATACATAACCGTACCAGAGATTTTTTTTTTTTCAGTTCATGTGTCAAAGTGCTTAGAAGATTACTGTTGATGTTCTGTACTAATGACATTTACAAGTCACTTAAAGATGAGTTGTTTGACTCAACAATGCCTAGTGACAGTGTGTCCTTAGTAGTCAGGTAGGTGACGCGATTAGTTTTCTGGAGACCGAAATTTTCAAAGAACAGTTCTCCGCTCCAACATTAAATACTAACTGTTAAGTTTCGGAACAGTGAATATTTACCTCATTACTGATGATTGCACACGCGCACTTTCTTTGTAATACCAACGTCTCTATTTATATACTCTAACATCAGCCTGGTATTTAATTTACAATTTTTTTATTATTTTCATTTCGTTATTTAATCATAATTAGTTGGTTTGCATAGGTTGGAGAAAAAGTAATGGCAACACTGTTTTCGTATCGGAAGGGTGTGTCACAGCATTACAGGGAATACGAGACGAAGAGGTGTGGCGAGTGGTAGTGGATGTGTTATTCAGTTAAAAGCAGCAATGCCGTGAAGTAGAGGAGGAAAGTTGGAGCGTCACAACAGTATATTTCGTGAAGATCAACGTGCGTGCATCAAGATTAAAGTGCACAATAATGTTTTCAGGGACTTGTGAATCATGTGGTAATGCAACGTTGCCTTATCGCACGGTGGCTCGATAGATGAAAGTGTTTAGTGAAGGTAGAGATACCGTTCAAGATTGCCCCCCACAGCACAGACAATAGCACAATTCCACTCCTTGCCTGCCTACTTGCATGCGGATCGTTGATGGATTGCGCGTGAGTCAACCATGGAGGTAGACGTGCACCACAAATCAGTGCTACACAATTTACACAAAAATTCAGCATTTTGGATATCGCATCGAATCACCGAGGTGAAACAATAGCATTGCTGTTCACTTACACCAGAATTGCTGCACAATCCTTAAAGAAGGGCGAAGATTTCCTTGAAAGGATTGTCACTATGGCCGAAATATGGGTTCGGTCGTGTGAACGATGATTGAAGCTGCAATCTAATGAATGAAAGCGTTCTGCTTCTCCTCGCCCAAAGAACATGCACTCTGTACACGGTGTTGGTGTGAAAGTGATGTTCATTGTGACTTGCGATATGGGGTCACCCTACACTATGCTGTACCTGAAGAGCAGACAGATCACTGTTTACAACGAACTGTTGCAGCTTCTTGCGAAAACACCTTCGTTCTGCACTCTGGAGAAAATAATAGCACATTTCGGACACGGACTCGCGCACTTCCTTCTTTCGGACACGGACATCATCCTTTATGAGAACGCACGGTGTCACACGACTAACCCTGTGATAGAGCTTCTGCTTCGGTGGCAGTAGAAACACTTCCTGTATTCAGGGGGTAAAAGTGAGGGGGAACGTGGGGTGACGCCGTCCCCCACCTCCGAAAAATATGTACGGCGTCCCCCCAGTTCCTAAAACATTACAATGGGCAGAGATAGGCAGAGGGACGATGTGACGTCATGTCACTACATAGCGTCCCCCTACCTTTTCAGATCCACTTTTACCCCTGCCTGTATTCACATCGTATGAGCCCGTGGGTTTACGACTTTTCATCAAAATGAAGGAAGCATTTCACGGGAAGCACTACAACCTAAGAGAAGCCATCATCCATGCCATATGGCGGTCCCTGCGGGGCATGGATCCAGTACATCCTCCCGGATTCAGGCTTTTAAGAAATACTGTATTAGGGGATATACACTTCTTAGAAAGCTCATTGTCGTTGTTAAGTGACCACGAATCGAGTAGAAGAAGCAATTTATTCGTACCAGATTGAACACCAAATCAAGCTGTTTTCCCGGTATATGACGTGGTCAGATTTATTTATTTATTTATTTATTTGTTTTTATTTTATTTTATTTTTTTTTAATGTTTGGATTACGGAAATATGCCTGTGGATTGTGCTACAACAACATACATGAGACGGAGTATTTCACCAACCATTGAAATCACAGGCATGGTCGTATTAACTGAATATCCTGCAGCCACGTTATAGCTGTGAAACCTTTCGGACGCAGTGCTTGAAATGAATGCAGTTTCTCCTCGAAATGACTCTGATCTTCATTAAAATGTTATCAGGGCCGAATTGTTCAGCCGCTGTCAATTTTGATAGGTGAGATAAAGTTATCAGCGTCCTTCGAATGCCAGTTCTTGCTTACGCGATGTGTGATTGTTTTGCTTACGGTTCTGTTACGCGTTTTAAATTTCATAATTAATACTTTTGTAGTTAATTGTGTTTTCTGGATCAAGAACATGTTTCACTTGGATGCCCCATAGCTTTATCGTCCAATCGCGGAAAACGGTACATGGCTTAACCATTTTAACGAATATCGTACAAACAGTGTCATTAGTAGTTTCATAGGTGGGCATTCGGCTGCTTTCACTTTTCGTCTTTAAGAGCCTGCCTTACTAAAAATAATACGAAATTTACCGTTTTCTTTTGCTTCATTATTCATCAGTGAAAGGAGATAATGAAATGCAAGTTACCACAATCATAGATAATGCTATTCTACAACAGAAAATATGAACCTGAACAATGATCAGTGTTGCAGTCCCTAGAAATTACAGTGTTGGCAGAAAAACAATTTCCCTAAAATCTAAGTTAAGACAGCGAGTAGAGGAATGAACTTAGCTGCATTTGATTACGTATCATGTTGTCTAGGTTTCTTGTGAACTACTTTTTAATTAATATTATTATTTAGTTTTAGTAACTGTATGTTAAAACTATTTTGTTTATTACAAACTAAATACAACTATTATTTAAAAAGTAGTTCATAGGAAACCAAAACAATATGATACGTAACCAAATGCAGTTGAGTTTGTTCCTCTACTCGCTGCCTTAACTTAGATTTTAGGGAAATTGTTTTTCTGCCAACACTGTAATTTCTAGGGATTGCAACACTGATCATTGTTCAGGTTCATATTTTCTCTTGTAGAATAGCATTATCTATGATTCTGGTAACTTGCATTTCATTATCTTCTTTCACTGATGAATAAACAAGCAAAAGAAAAATGGTAAATTTTGTATTATTTTTAGTAAGGCAGGCTCTTAATTGTACAATGCTCTCATGCCACTCATGTGCTTGAGCTGGTTCATCACAGAGTTATCCCTTCGCCTTGTTGCAAGTCGTTCTCTTGTTTTCTGATTGGTGGTCCAATACTCGTAGGTCTTTTGCTTTTGCAAATATTCATCATCCAACGTATTTCCTTTATTCTTCTTCTGGGGCGATGACATATATTTCGAACCTGATGCACTAGTGTCTGCACCCTGGGAGAATGAAATGTACATTATGGGTCCTGCATTAGTACTTATTTCACCGTCTCCGAAATCCATGTCATAATCACTATTGTCATAGTCACCCACGAATCCTATTGTGTTTGTTTCCTCGATAACCTGTATATCTTGCCGCAATGATCCGTTTATATAATCGAAAATGTTCTTTACTGTCGGTGTCATAGCTCTGTTATTGATTCCATGAGTCTTCATAAACACTCTGACGATTGCCCGATGATCCTTTCTTTCTTGTTTTTGAAAAATAACCAGAAGGGAAAAACAGACTTTATTTATTATAACTGCACAAACCACACAGGCACGTAACACAAATACACACACCGAGTAAGTAACAGAAGTTCACCTTCCTCCACATGTCAGTGTTGTATTTTCCGGTAGTCAGTGTACGAGGACAATGGATCATAGCATCTGCCTCTCTTCTTCTACTTTCTTTTTTCTCTTCCTGGGCTGTTTACACCGTACTGGTTGCATGTGGATACCCGATTTTCAAACACACACTATATTTGTTAGTGTATACACTGTAAACCCGAGTGACTGGAACAAATCATGGCCCAGATAACTTGCTGACCTGTGCCGTAACGAAATGGTAGAAAGAAGGACAAGCACAGCGAAGAAAATGCCATATTGAAAAAAATCACAGTCACTGTTTTAACTGGAAATACTGATATCGCTGTTTCATTTTAGTGAGTTTGTTAAGCATGAGATAAAGTGGAAGAGAGTTGACTCACTGCGTCATATTGAGATCAAGTGAGCATGAGCTTGAAGACAGATGGACTTTAATAAGCACGAGATAGACTGAGTTTAAGTGTCCTCATCAGAGTGCGAATTGACTAGAGAATTCTAAGCTAAAGGGACATTAAGTAGTTTCTTGAATGTCTGTCGTAATAACTGCATACTGTTCTAAATTCAATACAGCCACTATATGGCCATTAGGAGAAAAAAAAAAAAAAAACGAAGAATAAAATACATAATGTAAGTGGGTGGATAAGTCTTACTTTAAATAAATTCTGTGGAGGCTTAACGAAAGAATTGTAAGTTACCTTTATGTGTAGAAAGATGGTAAAGGACCGAATTTACATTTCGTTTTATGGGTCCATTGCTATATGTGTATTAGGGAGACGACTAAAGCAATTTTCTCGGAAACGTTTTAAATTTACCGTTTGTATGGATTGTCACTGTAAAGAGGAGAGGCAAATAACATTTGAACTGAAGTTTTACGATCGGAGTCTGATGGTTTTCATGAATTGCTTCCATTGGGAAGTTTACTGAAAACTTTCTCGTCGACTTGGAATGATCATATGTTCAGTGCTATAGGAGTTACTTTTCTTTTTTTTCTTTCTTTTTTTATTATTAGATGCGTATATTTTCCCTCAATAGTAGTTTAACGGTCTAGAAGAGGAAGCATATGATGTATTTTTCATGAATGTTTTCTCTCGTTATTATTACGGAATTTTGAATGGAAGAGTTTTTATAATTTTCTCTTAAATAGTAAGGGTAAAACTAACTATAAATAGCAGTCAACTGTTTGATTCACTTCGTGAAAGGAAGTGTTTGCTGTGATTAACTCGTGTATATTACCAAAGGTTCCAATTTGGAACCCAGAGGTATTTAGTATTGCATCTCTCTCAAATTAACGAGATTACCAGACAGTATTTCGTGTATTTTCTTCTCATATTGGATATAGGACCAGTGTGTACTGAATAAAAAAAATGTATGTTGATGTATTGCTGATCTGTAGATAGGCCTATTACAATTGTTTTGTGTTGAGACCTTATGGTAATGCTAATGTTATCATTTTTTTTTTTTTTTTTGTATTGTATCAGGTGTGAAAAATGAGTGTTCACATAATGCGTAAAGATAACGGAATCCAAATTGTCATGTGTATCCTGGTAGTTGTGCAATTATAGGCAGAATATGAACGTATAATAATGAAATAAAAGAAGCTGACCCTATAAACAAGTATTTTGTGTATGTTGTTAATTTGTTTTTAGCATGAAAACGTTATAAATTGTTTGAGAGAACCAATACGAAGCAGTAAAGAATTACATTTAGAATTTAAATGTAGATTTTTCTCCGAAACAACTACAGTTACAGAAATAAATCGAAGTCTTAAAGTAACCCCACGGTATCTCATGTTCGTCCTTTTTCACGGAAATACATAAGGGCTAATTATCATAAAGTGCGTGTAGGGTAGAAGCACCAATTGCAAAACTGTTTGTTTCAATGTTGGTAAATGGTTGACCAATTGAAAGAGAGCACTTTAAAAAATGTTGGGCTAACAAACAACTTCTCATCGTTTGCTTTCCCATGCAAATTACATAGGCTCTACAGGTTGGTAATTCTTACTTTTTTCCCTGTAGGAGAAAAAGCGTAAAATAAAGATTTATGAAAAATGATTATAATACCATTAATCATCCAAGAAAAATTATGAGAATTAGTGGTCTCCAATTATGCGTAATACAAGCAACTACACATAGTTGATGGGTATTAAAAATTTTACTTATATCTTTTAGTTACTATTTTCTGAATATCTGAATGATTTTTTATGACAGAGATTCAGTATTTCTTCATTATCTTCTGGATAATGTTTTAGATACAATACTATTGTACCATAGTAATCTGTACCGTGTTGTGTGTTTCAAGTTATACAAACATAGATTTAAGTTACATTTTTCGTTTGTTCTGTGAACATTTGAATATGTAATTCAACCATGTAGTCTCTTTGAACGTGTATTTTTAAATTATATCAGACACAACTATAATTTTGATAACACAAACACACAGGATATTTTGTTGTACATAAGCGACAAAATGTCATTCTAATCCTGCTAAAATTTACAAACTCACATAAATGTAGGCTAATGTAGCATATGTAACGACTGCGTAGGCGTACTGTAGGACTGAAGAAATGACTAATATCAAGCACAATATTGCAAATTAAGTCAACAATACACTGGCCCTAAATTATACTTGTCAGAAAGGTAAGATGACAAATAGAAACGCAAAGGGATTAAAATGGATTGTACACAATAAGAAGCAAATAACATCACAGTTATGTATTTTTTCTTAGCATTAAAAAAGGTGATCTTTAGCGTTTTAACAATACTTAAACGGGAAATTAATAAAAGGTCTCTGAAACTCACGGTGCCCGTTTAAAAATGGGTAATCTCGTGATCCTCTATACATATACACGTATATCTTACTATTTTCCCACATGTTATAACGCTGAAACTTGTTGCAGTGTGAAGAGATGCATCTTGTGTTTTGAAGTTGAGGCTTAGTTAGCCCGTTGTCTTTCGTCGCAGCATCAACCGTCCACGTGTGTTTGGGTTTGGCTAACGACGGCCATTCACAAAATCTTTGGCTTTCTTGGCGCAGATTCATCTTCCTGTCAGTGCCTAAACATCGCAGTGGTTCAGAAGCATGTTTCAAATAACGATCTCATCGACCGCTAACTCTGCTTCTGTCACGTGCAGCTTTTCCTCATTCTCACGTCTGTTTCATTTCCACCTCGTGACAGATTTGACGTGGTTGTCCGTTAAGCGCTTCCACAGAAACTAACACCAGTTTTTATTTTATTTTTTATTAAAGATTTTTTGTTCAATACATTCTCTGCGGTTTATGTTCAATAATATACACATGTTTAAAACTTATTATTGATCAAGCTTTAAAGTTTATTTTGTGTAACCAGACATTGTTAGTAGATCTAAGATTATGATAAGTTTCGTTTATGAATTTTTTTCTGGAGGAAGTTTATTTATCTATTTATCTATTATTGTGAAATAAGTGTATCACCAAATGATTAGCCAAATCTTTCATGACTTGAAATTGTCAGTTTGCTTAGTACACAGCGCAAATAAAAATGACTAACAACGCGCACAGGGACTCCTGTGATATGTTGAGAAGAATGATTTCAACACAACGAAATTTCAGACAAGTGTATGGAGGATCGTACCAACGAATAATATCACATATTTGCGAACCTGAATCCGTGATACGATGACAATAGTAACAAGGAACATGTTCGAGAGAATATGGTAATAAGTTCAATAGAGACTGAATATTGTTCGTGCTATCAATAGTGCACATATAGAGTGTATTAATATGTAGAAAGTAATATGTATGAGATTTTCTTGAAATCTTTGAATTACATTGCCCTATCATTCATATTTTCTCTTTTGTGATTTATTGAAATTAGAAAGATGTGAACGAAACACACTATATTTATGTAACAATATTTACAACTTAATTTTGCATAATGCAAAATCGGAATAGTCTTTCAGGGGTAAAAGTATCTATGTTAGCTGGAAATCCGTTGAACTCATTAGGAAGTACCATAACCTTTGCATTAGGAAGTGCATGAGTGACCTTTGGGTTATTCCACTATATGATACGGATGTTACGTAAGACTAGAATTAGAACTCAATTGTGGCTATATGGTTAACGTATGCGCCTTCGTCACCGGTTGAAGCTTATGTGGTTCGCTGAACGGGGCTATAAAGTCTCAATTGACAACCAATCACGTTAACCTGTAGGTCTACGTTTCATGTAATTGCAGTGCTTAAAAAATACTAAATTATAAAATAACAATATACAAAATACTAATGAAATACAATGAAAGAAAAGGAAAAGTTATAACCTACAGCAATTGAGTGCCTGAGAGTGAGAAGGGGCTATGCCACACAACCTGAAATTTTGATGTAGATACAGTTCCTGTTGGTGCTGCTAACAATTTTTCCAATTACCCTGTTGATATTTGAAGGCAAATAAGCCGTTGCCCAATAACAATACCCATACGTTATGCATGTTGTACTTTGTCTAATAAATCTTAATTTTTCTCAAAACTATCTGTTTATGGCATAACCCCTTCTCACTCTCAAGCACTCAATTGACAAATTTATTTTATGTGCTATTAGTTCTTTAAAGGAAATCAGAATTCCCAGATTCCCTTTATTAATAGAGCTTAACGTATCCAGTATTCAGGGATGACGGGACTTCGGATTTCCAGAAGTCATGTTATCTTCCACTGTCAGGCAGATTAATTCAATGCACTTATTTCTATATTGCAGTTTCTTTTTTTGTATTTCTTATGCGAAGAATAAAGAAAAGATAGAAATCAATTTTGACAATTTTGATATTAAACAATAGGATTATCTGCGATGTAATGTCTAGAAGAAATATTCTTTCTTTCAGAGAGAAATGATTGATTTGTTAAAAATCCTAATTTGTTGGAAAAGTTTACAGTTGTTAGAAAATAATAATAATAATAATAATAATAATAATAATAATAATAATAATAATAATAATAATAATAATAGGATAATACTTTTATTTTTTGAGCTCATCCGTGGCTAAGCGGTTAGCGCACGCGCCTTTGGCGTGGGAGACCCGGGTTCGATTCCCGGCGGGAGCTCATGTGGTTCGGATACCACGTTAATCAGTAGGTCCACGTCTCATATAGCCTCGCTGCTGAACGGGACGTTAAACTCAAAATCAACTCAACTTTTATTTTAGTGCCGCGAACAGCTTTTGGCAAACATACAGCACATAGTACCAGAGCATTACATTGCGATGGAATAATAATAATAATAATAATAAATAAGAAAACAATAAAAAGAAGAGTACCAATATAAACATAATGTAGAAAAAAGTCAGTTAAGCAGAAATAATTCCTTGTCAACTCTGTAAAAATGATCCAAGTTCTCCATCTATCTAAAACAACGACAAGCAAAGAACAGCAGTCTTAAAATTACATTTGGCTTAATGTTTCTAAACGTCATTGGTTAAAAACTACTGACGTCATTGGTCAGTCACATCGCATAAAATTTTCACTTGCTTAATACAGTAAGTCTAAAATGTGCTTAAAGAATCTATCAATCTTTTTAAAATTTCACATTTCCAATTCAGAGGAACTAAAATCGTGTTATTTCTTATGCTATGATTGGGCACTTTAAAACCTATGTTCTGTAAACAATATTCACTGATATAAACATTATCTAGTACTTTTTGCATGCATACTCTGTCGAAATTTTTTCTGCTATTCATAAGACTTTCCAAACTCCAATAATCATTTCAATATTTATAGCTATGTGAGTAGTAGCTCATTTTAATCTTAAAACATAGCAGTCGAATAAAACATTTTTGCACAAATTCTACCTTGTTTGTCAAAGTTTTAGAAATGCTGTTGCAAATTACCGAACCGAATTCTAGTTTTGGTCTTACAAGTAATTTATATAGATAGACATATGTTTTATCTCTTTGAGATATAGGCCACTGTTTAAAAATAAAACCTATTATCCTTCTGGCACCTTGTACAATACAATTTATGTGGTAAGAAAGCTTTAACTGGCTGTCAAATGTGATACCTAGGTCTTTAATAATGCTTACTTTCTCTATTTCTACATCATTAATCTCATATTTACTGACATAATATTGAGTTTTATTGGTGTATGTCATAAATTTTGTTTTCTTATCATTAATTTTTAGAAGATTCTTTCTGCCCCACGTGTTTACTGCATTTAAGTCTTGTTGTAGTAAATAATTATCAAACTCATTGTTGACTAATCTGAACAACTTCATATCGTCAACATATAGCAGAATTTTAGAGTATTTGATTTTTTCTGCAAGATCATTTAAAAATAATGAAAATAAGAGGGGCCCCAAGGGCGACGCTTGCGATATTCCATTTTTTACATAGCCTACACTAGAATGTAGATACAGGCCCAATTTTAAATTTGTATGTTCTGTTTGACAGATAGCTTTCAAATCAGCGAATGTACAAAGGTGACAAACCAATATTTGACAACTTGCTAATGAGACACTTATGACTGACAAAATCAAAAGCTTTTGAAATATATATGTATATTACATCGACATGCAATTTAGTTTTCAGTGCGTGATAGGTAAAGTCTATAAAATGAATTAGATTTGTTACAATTGACTTGCCCTTATAAAAAACATGTTGAAACTCATTTAAGATATTTCTCACATTAAAGTATAATTGTTTATATTTTAATGTAAGAAATAATAATAATAATGTACAGTTGCAGATGTTGAGAGAGAGGGAGAGAATTTGTTATGAATGCATAGCAGAGAGACGTCACTACCTTAGGGAACACTGTAAGGAACAAGTTAGACATTGAACCAGAGAGATCACTTATTCATTGTTATATAGGTATTCATGTAGGAGAGAGAGAGAGAGAGAGAGAGAGAGAGAATTGTCATGAATACAATATCTGTTCACGAATTTACTGTTGCGTTAATTCTTGCCAAATGCTTGCAAGAGACCGAGGTAACAGTCTCTGGCTGAGAGTTTGGTGACCAAGAATGAACACAAATTTATTAGACTAGACCTATTTAGAAGGATCCTATGTTCAACAGAGCTCACGAATGAAGGGACATATCTAAATATTAATCCTTCGATATTTTTTCTGAAATATACGAAGTTGATAACAAAAATGGGTTATAAGATTATCCTTTCATTTGTATCAGGTTATATCTTTTTTTATATTTTGTAATAGTTTGTCCAAACATACCGAAATAATATATTGAGTAAATTTTCTCGTGATTACAGATTGAAGGATTTTTAAGTATATTTCAAAGCATGTAACATGGCTTTAAGGGTTGCATAGAACACAGCGTATCCATTGTCCTTCTATAATAATTTCACTGGAAGGAATTCACGGGACAAATCTTTGAAATGGTGCAAGAGAATTACATCTATTATTCTTGAAACGAATTTCATCAGTTGAAGATCCATTGGGTGTTCATTTTGGTTTCTTCCTTACTGATATTAGACCCTACTTGGTTTCGTACTTCTATTACTAATCATATGAGCGATTTGTTTCTCAGAGTTCCCTTGGCTGTATGTTTAGCTGTACGTGCCTTCAGCATGGAAGACCCAAGTTCAATTTCCGGTGGGATTTCATATGCTTTGGACCCCACGTTCAGCTGTAGATCAGCGTCTCATACAGCTTAGATGTTTAAAAGAATACTAAATGAATATAACAATCACCCAGCTGGTACTATTTACTTCTTTTCATTTCAGAAATGTTTAACGAACCTTCTCACTTACACGCAGAAACTCACGACAATGAAAATGGAGAGAACATTCTTAATATTTTCTCCTCAACAGTTTTAAGCACAATTATCATTTTTTAATACGAGAATATTATGTTCTCTGTTTCATGAGAATATAACGTTTTGCACTGTTCTTATATTCTGTGGGTTGTTTAATAATAATAATAATAAAGCATTCATATGGGGTATCGTAGTAGACGGAGGAGAAATATCGACATTAGGGTGTATCGAGAAAAAAGTTTTTTTTTTTTTTTTTGAAATCGTGTTACCCTTAGTGGCCATTTTTGGCCAAATATGTTTAATATAACAGAAAAATTTCAAATCGATATCTTAATTTTTTGAGGTGCCGCCATTTGCTTGAAATTTGAAAAAAAAAATTATGAAATCGTAGATTTTTAAAACAATAAGTGATATATTTATTATTTTATACAGTATATCCCTTAATAATAATTGTTTTCCAAATAGTAAAATTTAATAAAAAACTAAATTTAAAATCCTCAGCTCTTGTTTATGAGGTGGCACCATCGCTTTCACTTTGGGGGAAAATCGATAAAGGGCCTGTGACTAGTGATGGGCAGTGGGAATATTCCCGGTGGGAAGGAATTTAAAAAATGGGAATATTCCCGGGTTTTTTCTCTGGCCTATAAATTCCCGGGAAGGAATTTATTTCTATTTTTTTTACTTTATCTCCCAAATTATAAGAACAATATGACTAATTACTTTATAATATATTATGATTTAATTCTAGGTTTTAAAGAATTTGGAGGTTAAAAAGTTTAAAATTCTTTGACTGTACTTTATATAACTAATAATATATTTTTTTTGTTCCATTTTCATTTGCACTAAAAAGTAAGGTAATTGAAGGTAATTAAAGTAAGGTAAAGTAAGGTAATTAAAAATGAGTAACTGAACATAAATATTAGACAACATTTAAGGACCAATAATCTGCAACTACAAAACTAAAGATAAGTCCAAGAATGAGAGGGAGGGCGGAATCGAACTGCAGCCACCTCATCGTGGTGAGTTCTGGGTTATTTCCAATGTAATTAATTTACTTGGAAATGAGCTAAGAGTTTCAGGAACTAGAATGTTGTATCTCAACGAGTTTTCTGCAACTTTTAAAATATTATACGTTTTCCAAATGTATGAAAACTTGAATACATTTCATTTTATTGATTTTTTATCCATTGTGTCTAATTCGATTCCCTGTGGGGCCACTAGGTCGAAAAAGTGTAAAACGCTTTTTCAGGCCAGCCACCCTGAATGAGGTTTTCCTGGGTTTTCCTCATTCACACCAGGCAAATGCCGGGGTGGTACCTAACTTATAGGTCCCAGGCCGCTTCCTTCCTTCCCCAATCCTTTCTTCCTTCCTTTTCCCCGGATTGTGTGCTCGCAGAGGGACGTCATCCTTCAATGACGGGCTAAATGGCCGTAGATGCCGAAAGCCCAGAAATCTAAACTCTAATCCTAATCCATTGTGTCTGATATCTGGCAGAAAAATCACCAACATGTTTAAATATTTTTTTGCGAAATTTTTACAAATATACATTAATACACTTGATTCCCCCCCCCGCTCACAGTTCAGAGGGATGGTGACAACTCAAAAAATTGAAGTAGACTCTTGTAATTTTTTTTTACATAATATTGGGACTATCTGGAGAACATTTATTACTACGAAAGTGGAACATAGTATAAAGTTATATTTCTTTTACTGTCTTTACTATCTACGATTTCATCATTAAAAAAAAAAAAAAAAAAAAAAATTAAAGCCGATGGTGGCACCTAAAAAAATTGAGGTATCGATTTGATTTTTTTTTTGTTTTATTAATCGCATTTGGCCAAAAATGTCAACTAAGGGTAACAAGATTTCGAAAAAAAAAACAAACGTTTTTTCGATGTACCCCAATGGACATTGCGAAAAAAGCGATGAAATACGATTGGGAATATTCTAAATGTGGATGCGGAGAAGAATGAAGAAAATTAGCTGGATACAGTTTAGTGGGAAAAATGAGATTATGATATTTTGAAGAAATTATCTTATTAGTAATGTGTTATATTTGGTAAAAAGAGAAAAAAGAAAAAAAAGATTATTGTAATTGTTTCATTGATTCTGACTGTAGTAGATATATAATGGATGAGATTCAACCTGGGATTTACTACATAAAATATTCTAACTATATGAACTCATCACGTATTAGCAAACTTGCTGATCTTAGTAAAGAAAAAATATCCCTCCTTCATTCTTTAATGATTATATAAAATTAATTAACTAACTACCTAACTCTATGGCCTATGAAACCCTTAGGTTCAATGCCACGTTCACAAAAGCTCTTCATTCACTTCTATCCTTAGCCAACTGGATCCAGTTTCTACTTTGTATTCTTATTTCTGCGAGATCCATCTTAATATTGTTCTCACATCTGCGCCTAGGTCTCCCTAATGGTCGTTTTCTGCTTGGACTGTCAGTTAAAACTTTGAAAGTGTTCCTACTTTTATCCATTTTGACTACATGATCTGCCCATCTGAACTTCCTAGATTTGATGACCCTAACAATGTTTGATAACCGATAGAAATTATGTAGTTCCTCGTTATGAAGTTTCCGCCATTCCCTATTCCCGTTCCTCTTGGGTCCGAATATTCGTCTTAGGATCTATTTCTCAAATACTTTCATTCTACGTTCTTCTCTCAGAGTAAGCGACCATGTTTCGCAACCATACAGAACAACAGACATGATTATCGTTATATATATATTTTACGCTTCAAATTCCTCGACAGAATTTGCAACGATAAAAGCTTTTGAACTGAATAATAACACGAATTTCCTGCTTTTAGTCGACAAAATTAACTCTAGATATAAATAAGAAAGATACTCTTACTGTATAATATTTATTAATTTTGCATAAATAGGTTTGGATGGTACAAAATACACGTACCATTTTAAACGATAAATATCAACGTGTAGAAGTTTACTGTGATGAGTAAGGCTCAGATTTCAATGACGTCATTTTTTATCCTTGGATTTTTTTCCGTCTCTAGTTAAATATAAACACACATTAAACTAGAACGAACATAAAAATACGCTTTTTATTGTTCATATATGAACCATATTTGAACTTTAGGCCATATTTGAGCTTGGAAGTGATATTAAAACCTATTTTTGGTAATATTTTAGACGAGTTTCACTTTATTACTCAGAAAAATATTTGTCATTATTGGTAACGAGGAGAGGGAGATTCAGCTTTTCTCTTATGGAGTCAGTAATATGATGTGGTCTAGACTTCAGAGCTCAAAGATATTTATTGAGGACAATATATAATGTATTGTGAAGTTCTTAACAATTGCTATTCCTAGGAATTTATGTATTAAAAATTTAAATTTAAATAAATTTTTGTAAAGAATTTGTTTATCTTTTTTGTGGGTTATTCTGCCATATTTCAGGTCATATTTAATGTTGTTAGGATCGAATTCCATGTATATTTTCAAAGTTCTTAGGTAATAGAAACCCGAGCTCTTGTGATGAGAATATAAAAGATTTTGGGAAAATGGATTGTAAATCAGTCAGTAAATAAATATAATTGAAGAAGAAAGTTCAAAGGTTATTAAGAAAATCTTTATCGTAGAAGAGAAATATTTGTTTTCCTTATTCTAATTTTTGTTTGTTAACGGTGTTGAATACCTGCATCTGCAACCATCTTCCTCCTTCTCCTCCCATTGAGTTTTATGGAGAAACATTTTTCTGTTTTCTTGGAAATGAACTGGAATTTTAATGATTTCATCATCATGATTGCTTCCAAATCTATTTAAATGTCCCTTAAGGAGCGGTTATAGCGAAGTTTTCTTATTTTCTTCTTCCTTTTTTCTCCTTCAACGGAGTGGAGAACTTAAAACAAGTATATTGTTTTAAATGAATCCTGGTGATGCATGCTGAATCTCCTTTCCTTTTTCTCTATCTTCTCTATCCTACTTACCTAACCTACCCTACTAACAACTTAACCTACTCTACTAACCTAAACCTATCTATCTTACTAACCTAACACCCTTCTCTACTAATCTAACCTAAAGCAATAAAAGTGATTTTTTTTTAAATTTGACGACCTATTCTCGACCTGCGCGCAAAGATATTACAGGAGAGTGGACACAGGGGATCTGAAACACTCAGCGTAAAGAAAGTGATGTATTTAATATATTTTGTAGGGTATGTGCTAAGCTTTTAGGATTTAAGTTTGAAATCAGTTTGTATCTCATTATTATTGTATCTAAATATTAAATACTTCATATTTATTGCCAAGCCTGATTTGCATCCGATGAGAAAAATTGATCGATGAACTCGGTATAAAGACGCTGTTCTATGAAGGACGAAGGTTTATTCGAGATATGAAAATTGAAAAGGGAAAAATAAAATAGGAAAATTTCGCTATAACCATACTCTTACTTTGTGAAAATTAAATTTTGTTTTATATAATTTTATTCTTAATGTTCAGATTTAAATAATAATAAATTTGTACATAATGCTTATTAATATGTTTTTAGAGTAATGACATTTAATTATTCTAATAAAAGATATCGGCAATATTCTAACCTAATTTTTTTTATTGCTTGCGTCAGTAAGTTTTTATGTAACTTTTTTTAAAAAATAAAATTCTTCAAGATATGTACAGAGTTGACATTATAATAGGTAAGAACAAAGAAGTTCACATATTTCTCCTTAATTTCTTGCAATATTTCAAAAATAAGGCTATAGAGTTCAAGATTCAGTGAACAGCTTTAAGATCGTATTTAAGAGTAGCAATAGGGGGAAAGCAAAGTGGCAGTAGAAGCAGTGAAAGAGTATTTTTCTGTTGCTAATTAATATTGGGGGTGTTCCAAAAAGAGAGAGGATTGCGGAACAGCAGCGCGTCGTAGTTGTTGGACAGAAGCACGTGCTACGCAAGTTGAAATGTGCGTAGCTGGCAACGATCCTTTGTATTTGTGTTATTTTAGACTCGACGCAACAGTCCAACGACCAATATAGTTATTAGTAGTAGAAAGGAAGCGATTACATTTTGACCAGATTATAATGTTATATAAGATGCGTGTGTGGACGTCAAGCTCAAACATGTTTTCATTGCTTTAGAATTATTGAAAATAGAACAGAAGTGATTTTGGTTCTTAATGTATTCCGACGTGTAAAGTGTGTATACTTACTTTGACGTCAAGACAACCAACATCTGACTTCCCCCCGCACCCTTCTCATTCTAAATGTTTACACGTGAGTTGGAAACTACCACTTAAACCCTTTATCTTTGTCTTGTGTGGGTTTTTGGTCTCTGGAAATTGCCCTGTAACATTCAAGTAGAAATAGTCAAACATCTAAGAGGAAGACTTAGAATGTGACTGTAGAAATCATAGGGAAGGTTTATTAGTTGAACCAGTTCCAAGAATTTTCGGTTCTAATTTAATTATGATCCGTAATGGAAGCAATGATTGTCTTATACAATTAGTAACACAAAATGAAGCAATGAGTAAGCAAGAAGGAAAGAAAGAATATTTATTAAGTGCGAACGGCGGTGTATTTACTTTGTAGTCAGGAAGTTCTGGCATCGAAGGCTTCTGTCTTATAGCTATTGCAAGCATACACAAAGAATACATAGATACAACCAGTAAACTCGGCGAAAAGCTGAAATCTCACGTGACCAGTACACAATAGTGCCTCTTTAACTTACAACAAAGGAATCAACGTTCAATCTGTCGTCAACCGTTGGGAAATTTTGAGTCCAACCGTCGACTGGCGTGTGTTCAAAGAGCATGTGGGTACGTGGTTTGCTCAAACAAGAAAATAAGCAGGAAAATTAATGCCCAAACCTAGATACAATTGTCCAAGAATTTCTCTCTGTCTGCCTCTAAGCTTGAAACCTTTACGTTAGGTTCTATCCCGGCTGCTTTATGGTGTAAGTGAGGAAAAGGCTCCTAAGGAGGCTTTTACACATTTCCTACCGAGTATCCTCGCTGGGAATTGAACCGGGATCACCGATGCCAAAGACGGGAGCGTTAGTGACTACGCTACGTGGGGCCACAGGCAAGCAAAGCAATGAATGCATGCTGATAACTGTGACAACTCATTGCGTGGCATGAAAAGATCGATAGTAGCGCCAACTCTTTGAACGATGATTGGTTCTTTCGTTGTGCAGACGAGAAAATGAATTTCAACAGCACATATAGGGAGATTCTTGTATGTATTTATTCTTGTTTTTTTTGCACCCTAACAGCACACATATTAGGCACTATGTAGTCTAATGGTCGAAATGTTTGGTAATTGGTAATTACAAAAATAAGTTGAAAATGGCGTTTGTTGAATGTAGTTTTAAGTGTATGTTGGCATTGGCCAAACGATAATTTGCCGTAATTTATCCAATAGTTTCAGTCATGGTAGAAATAATTTCATGGCTTCAACCTTGCTGTTCGATTCCCGACAAGAACTCATGTGGTTCGGATTTCACGTTAAGCTGTAGATTGACGTCTCATATAGCCTCGCTGCTAAACGAGACGCTAAACCAAAAATCAAATCAAATCATATCAACCACGCTGTTCTAACCACAGTTAAACTTCTTTCATAAAGGTTTCGTTGGTAAATCCGCGGTAAAGCAGCCAATTACAACGTAGGGCCAACGTTGGCGGTATCGTATCGTTTCCGCACTGTTCGGTCTGTTGCCTGTGATGTTAAGCTACACAGTAGACAAAAAGCAAAATTGGTTATATTGACAGCAGAACATTATAGGACAGAGCAGAGTAAATGGAAATTATATGTACAGACATTTTGGGGCATCTTGGGAGTTACTTTGGATTACCTATTCCATTCTCGATTGGAGAAACGGTTGACAACCCGAACAGCTTCCACTTACTCTGGACTAGCGTTTCTATTTTGTTTTTCAATTGATTTCCATTTTAACTAATACCAAATGGGATCATAATACTCTTGTTCCATTCAACAGCAAATGTATCTTAAAAAAAAATCTTTTGACCACATATTAATACCAGTGCACATATATTTTAAAAGTAGTATTAATTAGAATTTCCTTAATTTTATTTTGGTAATAACAACAGGAACAGAAAATACACTCTGATTTCTTTTAAAAACTGAACGTTACCAAGATTATTTTGTAGAATAGATTGATTTATTTATTTGCCATCAACACAACAGGCATAAGCCCATTTATAGTGTTGGTGTATTACATAATACATTTTCAATAGTTTTCTTAAACATAGAGTTCATATTGCAGATGTCAATTTCTTTGTGTTTGATACATATTTTGTTATAAGTAGAACACATTCTCCAAATTGGCGATTTCAATAATATGTTGGTCCTTGCTTTTTTGCAATAAAACAGACCAGAGTTATTAGCACGAGTTTTAAGTGTCGGGACATGAAAATTTAATGTTGATATGAGATCCGTACAATGAAATTCGTTTTGTACTGTTTTATGGAGAAAAATCATATCTGTCACATTTCACCTTTGTTCAAATGTAGGGATACAGAAGTTGTCTATTAATGTTAGATAATTTTCATAATATGGATAGATTCCAGTTGTCTTGTACACCAAGTATTTGATAAATTTAGATTGGACCTTTTCCAGTTGGTGTCTGTAATGCTGTTGAGATGGGTTCCAAATCACAGCAGAATATTCCAGTTTTGATCGGACATAGGCATAATACATTTTTGTTAATGTGGTACTATTGTTAAATTCCTTTCCAGTTCTAATTATGAACCCTAACATCTTGAGAGATTCATTAACTATGTTCTCTATATGGTTATTAAATGTCAGTTTCGTATCAAATATAACTCCAAGATCTTTGACTGAATTTAATCTATTTAGTAAGATCTGATTCATTGAGTAATCAAACTCTATTTGACTTTTGTTTCTGGTAAACGATAAAATGTTACATTTGTTTATGTTTACATTAAGTTTGTTAAGAGAACACCAATTAGCAATATTTTCCATGTCACGTTGTAAATCGAGACAGTCATGGATGGTCTTTATCCTACCGTATATTTTGAGGTCATCAGCAAAAAGCAATTTGTTACTTAATAATATATGATCAGGAAGATCGGTAATGAATAAAAGGAACAATAACAGACCTAGATTAGAGCCCTGGGGAATTCCAAAATATGCAATATAATCAGATGATTTAGATTCTTTGTAGATAACAGTTTGTTTTCGATTATTTAAATATGATGAAAAGAACTTGATCAAGGGAGAAGAGAAATTACATTCACTTAGCTTATGTAATAGTACTTTGTGTTTGATTCTGGCAAATGCCGTTTCAAAATCTATATATATTACATCAACCTGACATCCTACATCTAACGAATTTGCTATAAAGTCTGTGATAAGTGCAAGGTTTGTTGTTGTTGATTTGTGTGGGTTAAAGCCATGCTGATATGGTGAGATTACGAGTTGGATGTGGTCAATTATCCGTCGGTATAGGATTTGTTCAAATTTAGATGTGCATTTTATGAAATTTCAGTCCTGGAAGAAAAAGTGTAAGTCATTTGATTATGAAATTTTCATTGTTTAAGGTTCTCAGTTGTAATGTGGGATGTGAAAGTCACTTGATTTTTTTTTTTTTATCTTTTATGGAGTAATGTTTACTCTAAGAAGACCAAAAGGACAGACCTCGAGGATTACTTGTGGTCAATGGACCGCAGTTTGAAAAACGATCTTATAAACAACGAAAAATTGAACAAATAAAGAACCATTCTTTGGATTATGTAATCTTAGTTTTAAATTGGAAACTATTGCGTTAGCTTCTTTAAAAAATATTACTTTACTTGAGCATGAAAATGGAATTAGTGTGCAAATATTGGTCAGTTTAAGTTACTCTGTACTGAAAAGCCGTCATGTGTGATTGAATATATTCCTATATGTTACTATAAAGTGAAGAATAATGATAACATTAAAAACATTATTAATGTTAAGTAAACGTTAATATTTTTTTAAAAAAAGTATTTGTTTGATCTTGTATGAATGTTCTCTCAGAAGAAAAGCTGTAGACCATTTATCTATGACTTCGTTATGCATATCATTATTTTTACATGCCATTTAGACCTAGTATTCTTCCAATATAATCCAGATTGTTCACAAATCTATTTGCATCATAGAATTTCATTAGACCTAAATCTTAATTTTCAAATACCTACCTGGGGGCACGATGGCTTAGTACTTTAAATGCTCTACGTCTGCGCCGTGAGGTCCCTGGTTCGATCCCCGACCATGTAAGTTTGTGATGGACAACATTGTATATCCGTGGGCTTTTTCGGCGTACTCCTGTTTCCTCCCACATTCTCATTCCACCCATTCTTCTTTGCCTTAATCATCCGTCTCTCTTAGCCTAAAGGGCATAAACGTGGGACGTTAAACTGAAAGATTCAAATTCCTAACGAAACCGATTTTTTACCTATGGAATTCACTGTGCAGTGTCGCGCAATTTTGAAATTAATATTGGATGTAATTTATAATGATTTTGTGTAATTTCTCAAACCACTTTTTACCAATCCATGTTTTGGAGTTGGATTTTTTAAAAACAGTATTTTACTGTGCTTATGTCTCTGTTTCGAAATACCCGTAGTTTTTTTTTTCCAAGGGAGTGGGGGGCAAATGACTGACGCACAAACGAAGTCTTTAATATGCACACCTTGGTGCATGTAATACTTGGTGTAAAACAATTATTATTAACGCATATTTTAGACTATAACGTTATTAATTACAGTAAATATACTGTAGTGGATGAGTAAGCAAGTCTAATATGTTTTGTCATGTATTTCAAAAAACCGAACTCAGTTCGAAAATTCAGAGGGGGCAATTGCTTGTCTTGCCCCCCGCTGCTGGCGCCCATGCTCTGTAACATTTTTTTTCAAGTAGTAATTCGAATTGTTTATAAGTAATATATTCGTAACAGTTAGGAGTATAAGTGTCATACTATTTAGGAGAAGAGGTGATCTGGCATAAATATATAAACAGCGTATTCCAGTTGAACTATGAATTATTATTGGCAACGGCCGTATAATTCGTTTTTGTCGATTTTCTCCGAAACTGTTAACTAGAATTCACCCTTAAGCATGACATTTTGTTGTAATGTGATCTATCAACTGATATATGCAGTGGCGTATTTACGATTTTGTTTCGGGAGGGGCTTTGCTAACTTTCGGGGGTGGGGCTTTGCCTGGAAATGTGAAAATCCTGCAAGATATTTCATTTACTTTACTATACTAAGTAAGATTTCGGGGGGGCTTAAGCCCGGAAGCCACCCCCTAAATACGCCACTGGATATATGTCTTATAAAAATCACTTGGCGTAACAGCCCATTTTGTAGTCTTGAGCCGCTCCAACGCCATCTGTTAGCGACCACATGAACTACCTCCAACATAGCGAGAAACACGTGGTGAGCGTCTTCGAACAGGCGTATCAGAAGTTTTCTAGACCTATATAGGCTGTCACGTCTTTTATTCACGTGACTCCCCAGCTTGCATCACGACTCTGGATGGACGCCGAAAATTGGAAAGTACTGGCCGCAAATCAAACCCGGGACAACGCGAACGTGAGTCCAGATAATTGTCTTATCTTTGAGCAGTGTTTTAGTTCATAAGTTTGAGAACTATTCATAATTTTGGGGTATTTCACATTAACCATACTACGTACTGTTGTTTTGTTAGCGTCTTCAGTATTAGTTTCATCTTAATAGGTGCCGTGGTGTAACATTTATCTGGTGCTGACATAGGTCCTTTCAGCAATAACATCGCTTTTTCAGTAATGTAATACAACATTGATCATGAGTTTCTTGGCACTAGCAGTTATTCACTTGTTAGTGGAGTAGAATAGCAGTAGCATAAACAGTCCTTTAAAAATGAAATGGAATTTTTGAGTTTTACGTCCCACGGTTATGCCGGTTAGGCTAAAGGAGACGGTGATGATGAGTAATGAATGAAATGGTGGAATGAATAAAGTGGGAGGAAACGGGAGAACCCCGAAAAAACCCACGCACACGGTGTTTGTCCACCGGCGGGGGCTGGGATCGAACCCGGGACCCCAAGCACCAGAGGTGAACGCTCTACCACTGAGCCACCGCGGCCCCCAACAGTACTTTAAAGTTTGGTTTTGTTACTAATTGGAAATTCTTGAATAATTTGCTTTAATAAGTAATTTTGTAACGGATTTAAACCTTGTAAGATTTGTAATTAAGTTTCCAATAAACAGAATTTTTTCAAAGGATGAACGTGTGTTCGTACTTCGAAAGTGGTTGTTACATGACCACAATTACAAAGATGTGGTTGCATTATTCGTGCAGCCCTTTCTAAACTCCGTAGCTTCCTTTCGGTAATCAGTGAATTATTTGTGCGTTTTCCGAACACTGTACCTCCATCTTGACAAGCAATTCATAACTTTAACAAAAGGTTTGGACAGGCAGAGTCTGTAGCAGATCTTCGTAGACGAAGTAAGGCTACAAGTGCTGTGACTACAGGATCATTCTTCGTCTCTCTCTTCTCGCCTTTCCCTCACTTTTAACCGTATCCATCCATTTCCTTCTTGATATTCCCCTCTGCCTCTCTTCGAGTTCATCCATTGCCATCACTTTTCTGACCACATAACCACATAGTCGATTGTTCTTCTCATTAGATGGTCATATCATCGTAGTGTTTCTTCTTGGATTTTCTTAGATATTATCTCTAGAACCTTGATTGGTCCCCTTACTCTCTTCTTATTATTTTCATTTCGGTAATATTCAATCTTTTTCGTGTTCTTTCTTTTTGACATGTTTCCGCACCGTACATCAATGCTGGCCTAAAACTTTTTATTTTATTTCATTTTAAAAATAAATCATCCTTTTATTCATTACTAAAGCCCGGATTTGTATGTAAAAGCATATTTTTTTTTTCAAACGCGTACATACCGAAAACAAAGTTTATTATCCCAATTAAGAGTGTACAAGTGTAAATTACAAATTTTATTTCACATAAAAATACATATTTTCTGCAAAAAGGTATGTAAATAAATACTTCGCATATTTTTGAAATAAATACATATTTTTAACAATTTTCCGTTATTTTATTCTAAATTTCACAACGATTTGTTTTTTCTTCCTCTCCAAAGAAATTAACATCGACAAAAGAATAGGATACATAAATCGATCCGTCGTATTTACAAGCAGTTTCCCATCTGCAGAAACAGCGTCGTTATTATGAGCGCTGGGGTAACTTGTGCCAAACAAAGAGCTTTCAAAGGAGCGCTTTGTACTGTAAAGCGAAAACTGAGGGCGAGTGACCATAGGTGAAGGAGAGGTAATCGTAGGCACAGCATTGTATTTTATATTATTAAAGAAGGAGAAGGATTTCGTTGCAGTGCGTTTTCATTGCATTCACCACCACGTGATTTGTCATTAGTGGTGATCCTGGGACTTCCAGTCCGGTTTCAAAATCCCACCCAATTGTCACTCTTTTACCAGAAGCTTTTCGGTACCTAACGACTCTTTCCTTCGTAAAATTATCAGGTTTCAGTCTATACATTTGACGTTAGTGCCTTATATACAGAACCAAGTATAGAAACAAATCCCGATCTTTTACTTCCTCCAACACCCGTAAACACGCGGTGGGGTACCTGGCTTAATGTAATACTATATTATACCCTATGTGGAGAATTTTGAACCATTTGTATCTCTAGTAACCTTCAGACGTTGCTTCATTCATTGAAATTGTTCAAAATGCAGTGGCTTGAAACTTGAACTAGGCTATCATATTTGTCAGTTTCGGTTTCTTGACTCACTCTATAAAGAAAGCTGAAAGAAAGCTGAATGTTCTTTCTGCTTTGAAAGCTAAAGTCGTAAGAAATAAAATAAGGATTTGTTTGAGAAAAACATTGGCTATAAAACCCTATATAAAATATCTGAAGTGTTGGAAGGCCAAACCACAAGTGAAGTTGATGGGGCTGAATATTCGTGATATGCCTCTTTTCAAATACACGAGGTTAACATTGTGTGATGTAGAACGTTCCTTTTCTCAATATAAGGCATTATTCTGTGAATAGGCATGCTTTACGATGTACAATTTGGAAAAGACGATAGTTATTCACTGCAATGCCTATGGAATTTCGACATCTGATGAATAGGATATATTGATATTTATTTTTCTTGTGTTGGTCGTTTTCCCATACTTTTCCTTGTTATTTTTTGTTAAATATTTTTAATTTTAGCAAATATTTTTTCATTTATTACCAGCACATAAAAAATGAATTTTTACAATTTTAGCGCACAAAAATTCAGGCTCTCTTCATTACTATTATTCTGCCGTTACACAGGACGCCGCATACTTTCTTTCAATTTCGCTATTCGTCCTTATTCTGTGTTATTCCCACGTCCAAATCACCATTCTTCACAACAAATAATCATATACTCTTGACAACAGATAATCATATATATATACATACAGGGTGTCCGGTGAGGAAATGCAAAGATTTTGGGAGGTGATAGTGGAGGTCATTCTAAGCCAAAATGCCTATATGAACATAAGGTCTAATCCCCTTCCTTTCGGAGATAGGGGTGAAAGTAAGGTTTTGCCGCTTGCACTTCTCAAGTTCCGTGTGAAAGCTTATAGAACACCCTGTGGTTGGTTTTACGTTAAGTATTATACCTCGTTTTAAAGCTACTGAAACAGGCTTCCAGACGGTATACAGTTTGTCCACGTACTGCATACAAGAGGGAAATAATGGTGGGAACATTTTCGAATTGTGCTATAAAATTCCCTTTTTCAAACAATTTTTCGCCATTCTTCAGTTATCTTTGTTTTTAGAAATTCTTACAGCTACATGATTTAACATATGATCTCTCAAAACAAGGTATGAGTGTTTATTTCTTAATCTCAAATGCTGAGATATCAAGAATGAGAACTGGGTTGACATGAGTATGGTGGTGAGGGTTATTTATATTTGAAACGCATACATACCATAATCAACAATTGTCGATCCATTTGCTAGTTAAAATCTTCCCAATACTTTTTACAATCATCTATCTTAGATCGTTTCAAAGATATTCGTAGTGCTACCTAAGTTCGTCACACAACCTTGTATTAGGATACTGTGTAGGTCTTTACTCGTCACTTGCGGTATCCAGTAAAATGTGTTTTTGTCTACTTTGTATGGCTTGTTTCCTAAGAGAGTTATATCAATTTATCTGCTGTCTCTTTATATATATATATATATATATATATATATATATATATATATATATATATATATATATATATATATATATAGAGAGAGAGAGAGAGAGAGAGAAAAGCGGTTATTTAAAAGAAATTAGAATGACACCATTAGATCGAACCAAGGGCCTTTTGTACCTGGAATATACACTATATCACTGAAGTACTGTGGCCCGTAATGAGGATGAAAAGTAAGGTGTTTCCTCTGTTAAATCTATTCTACCATTTACTTAATAGGCATTTTCTTTGTTTTGCAGCTTGTACTTAGGTATTTATTTCATTTAGTTAATTGTGTATTTTAGGATTATTTGAATACACAAATCCTACAGCATAAACCCTTAAAAAAATAACTTTAAATAAATTAATATAAATGTCTTCGTGTATTAACTAAATTACGTTTGTTGCCATGCTTTGTGGGATTTCGTATTCTCTTCCATGGATAGATTTTGTGAGTTTCAAGTTTCGTGCGGTAGATGGCAGACGGAGTCTGTTTCACTACCAACTGTTGTGTGTCAAGGAGAAGGGCAGGGATATTTGTTTCTAACTCTTATGTTTAAAAGCAACGATGGAAGAATAGTGTTAATTAGTATGAAAACACGAATTGTTATTTTATGTAGATTACAGTGAGCATATATTAAAAGACGGGAAAAAAACCTTTATTGTATTTTAATGTCGAAAGAGATAATTGGCAATAATGAATAATCTAACATTCACTGAAAAAGCTTGAAGTAGAATAAAATGAAATAATAATAGTAAACTCTGTTAAAGACAGTAAAAACAATTATGCGATTCAATGTATCCTTTTATTATAGGCAACCGACCTTTCTTTTCTAGTATGCAGGTTGCGAAGAAGCTACGGAATGTTATAAATTTTAAACGGGATATGGATAGCCACCGTTAATATTACCTTTCCCTGTGAAGATGTTAACGGATTAACTCCACTAACCAATTCGGCCGAGATAATCGCTCTAAAGTGTCTATTGAAAAAAAAAAAAGTTGTAAAAATTAGCTTTCGTTCAAGAGCTCGCGTGGAGTAAACGGGCATATTAACATCATAGTCTTATAATGAGCACTAGCGTGATTCTAATAATAATAGACAATTTAAAAAATGCTCAAAATAATGAAATTTGGGATGACCACTGTTAGTCACCATTATCCGTTAATGGATTAACTCCATTAATGAAGTCGACCGAGATAAACGCTCTAGCTATCTATTGTAAAAGTAGAATTCAAAAATTAGCTCACATGTATTTGATATGGGCTATAGATATCCACCGTTAAAATTGTCATTATCCGTTCATCCGTTAACATATTGGCTCCATTAACTGACGGTCGAGATAGCCACTCTAGCTATCTGCTGCAAAAAACAATTTAAAAAGCCGCTTACAAAAATGGAATATGGACTATATATAACCACTGTTAAAATCATCATTATCCGTTAACATATTGGCTCTATTAACGAAAGGTCGATATAGTCACTCTAGCTATTTGTTGAAAAAAAAAAACAATTTAAAAAGTCGCTTACAATAATGGAATATGGGCTGTATATAACCACTGTTAAAGTCGTCATTATCCGTTAACATATTGGCTCTATTAACGAACGGTCGAGATAATCACTGTAACAATCAGTTGCAAAATAATAATAATAATAATAATAATAATAATAATAATAATAATAATAATAATAAATCGCTTACAATAATGAAATATGGGCTACATATAGGCACTGTTCAAGTCGCCGGTGTTCGTTTATCCGTTAATGTATTGACTCAACTTATGAATAGTCGAGATAGTCACTCTAGCAATCCGTTGCAAAAAACAGGATTTAAAAGGTCTCTTATCGTAATGGAATATGGACTATATATAGCCACCATTAAAATCGCCGTAATCTCTGTAGCTATATACGTGTTGCGAAAATCGGAATTAAAAAATTCGCATCCGTTCAAGAGCTTTTGGGCGGGGTAGCGGACGTACGTACCTACTAACAAAACAATATTTGTAAGTCTCACTGCGTTATCCTAATAATACTGAGAATAACTCTATACAAAAATATGGTATTCAATTATAATGGAATTATATGTACGTTGAGTAATTGAAATTACATTAAATAAGAACGTTAGAGTTGGTCTAAGCCACAGTGTTATGATTTTTTTTTGTAAATAATAATAAAGAAATAATCAAATCCTTCAGTCAGATTTAGGAACAAAATGTACTTTGATAGTATAGTCCACATCGATTCCTTTTACGTTAACTATTCAATACTTGGGTAGTTGAATTGGACTTTAGCTCCCTTTCAGCATCGAGGCTATATGCGAGGTAGACATACAGTTTAAGGTGGAATTCGAACCACTATAATATGTTTAAATTTCTAGGCTTTCCCACCGGAAATCGAACCCGGGAATCCGTGGATGAAAAGTGTGTGTGCTTGTCACTAGAGCAGCATGGAGGGCCTCTACAATACTGATGCACTAATTAATAACATTAATACTGACACTGAGGGTTACAAACATTCTAAACAAGTTATTTCTTTAAATTTAATTTGTAACATAATTATATTGTTTATCGTGTTTTATAGGTAAAATGAAATATTTTCTCTTCCTTCAATATAGTTTTCAAATGACAAATTTTCAATGTCAAGTCTTCACTTAAAAAAGCTTATTTTTACCCCGTTAAGAAAACAAGATATAATAGTGTTACTGTACTCTTTTTTTCAATTATATAATGCTACAGTGCTTGTAGTTATTTAGAAAGTTCATTGGTTTCGATCTGACCGTTATAGCAATGATCACACATTTTAACCATATGAGAAGGGCATATTTTTCTGTAGACTGTATTAAATGTACTGTATACTGTTATAACCTAATTAACAAGACTTAAAATTCACAAATGACAATTTATATATTACTTTATCAAGGTTAGGTGCTCAGATAAGAGGTAAATGTACATATATTAAAGATTCTGTGGTTAATTAAGCCTAATCAGACAAGAGAGGAAAAGTTAAGGAACTAAGAAAATATTATTATTATTATTATTATTAATATAATAATAATATTAGACTATAATGATAGAATATACATTTCACATATCTGAATTACATTTGGAAAAACAATCTTGTATTTACCCTTCATATTAGTCAGGCTTGTACAATAACAGGGAGATGTATATGTACAATTATTTTGCTGAGCTACTTTTCATTATACTTGTGCAAAAAGAGAATTATTTTCTTTCTCATTGTATACTTTTTGTAAAAAACATGAATTAATTTATTTCTCGTGTTACTTTTGCAAAAAAGTATTTTTTTCTTATTTTATACTTTTATTGTTGCAAAAACGTGATTTATTTTCTTTCTCGTTTTGTAGCTTTGCAGAATAAAAGTGTTATTTTCATTCGTGTTTTGGACATAATTTTGTTCATTCTACCACGATTCCCAAGGCACAGTAATCTCACCATGTTTATAATTAGAATAACTAGTAATTTTAGAATCAGGGATGTATCGATACCACTTTTTTTTTTACCAATACCCGATACCGATACTGAAGAAGCCGATACTGCCGATACCGATACTTTTATACATATTTCTTATATATTATCAGGAATTTTCAGAATAATGAAATGATTGACATTGTAATAGGGTATATTATATATATATAAGGCCAAAATTTGACATACAAAGACAAAAAGCAGAATTTCGTATTACGTTCCACACAAAAATATATTTCCTCTAAATTTAATTCAGCTCACATAAACAACTGAAAAGCAGCAAATACTTATATAATTAGTGTAAACTTAACTCTAAGAGTCAGTGATTGATATTTAGAGGGATAATGTACTTTTATAATTACATTGTATTAGTCTCTATTACATCCATATAATGCAAAGGGATACTACTATTATAAACTTTTATTGTTTACAAAATTATACGTGCTGAACTAGGTGTTGCTGTGTATACCATAACAAAATAAGAAGGTTATTTAAGCGAAGTGGAAAATGATAAAACTGTTTTATTAACTTTAGAACTAATTGTTTTTAACCAGTAAGTAAGAGAAAATAATAACAAAGTGAGCGTCTTGTGGGTTTCTTCCATAACATTTTCTTCTGAATCGAAACCTCTGTCTCGTTTGAGATTCAAATTACGGGTCTGCTATCCTGACCGTGGGAGTCCGAAGGGGACGGCAAGGTGGGACCTCCCCTGGCTCACGAAAGTGTACGGTATACGTTATATAGCAAACTATGAATATTAAATACCAGACGTAATATAGCAACCATGATCCTGACTGAGGACCTTTGGCTTTTCATCAACACTATTTTGGCATCGAGGGACTAAAAATATCAGTTGAGTACGAGTAGTGCAAATCAAAGGCGTACACATACATAAAGAAATCAATTGTACAATTGATAATAATTTAGATCAACTTTAAGTCTAAAAGAAACTGATGAAATATATGTGTCACTGTTAATATTAAACAAATTGAAAATAGTTCGGAAAATGTATCGGTAAATATCGGTGTCCATTTACCGATACCGATACTCCCAAAAATGGCCGATATCACCGATACCGACACCGACAAAGAGAAGGTTTGGAATACTAATAACAACACATTACAAAGGACATTGTGACGTCCATCTCGTTTTTAAATGAGTTATTTATATTTAAGAAGGCTTCCCTCTTTATTGAAGAATCATTAATTGGAGATTGAACCTTAATCTCGTGCACTCAACAATCGCCTATTCGAGAGTCAATCATCACAGGAATAACATACATATTTGGACTGTACAGTATGTCTTTGAATTAAACTTTTGATTTGTTTTATTTGCTGAAAAAAAATCTTCGTATTTTTTCTTTTCTCGTGTGTTTATTGGTAGAACACATGCTGGAAGCTCAGCTGCGGCAGTCATCTTGGTGTGCACATAGCTACTTAGTATCTGGAACTCCATTTCGCCCCCTGTCTCCAAGGCCAGTCGGAGAGCGAAAGCGACATCGTAACAGCAGAGGTGGTCGTGCTATAAAACTGTATGTTATTGCACTATGCGAGTCTGTTACAGATGCGGAATCTTCCACTAAGCTGGCCTCTTAAGATCCATATGGATTGCACTGTGTGTTGTAACGACGTCAATGACACCTGCTCGCTCCTCGGACGACCATCTATGTGGATTCTTTAGTCTCATAGCCATGTTTTCTTGGCTTCCTTCTCCAAGGATATTGTTATTATCGGTATCTGAATTTCGATGACTTCTGTGCAGTCCTTCTTCATACTTTTTATAATTTCTTGAAAAATACGTGAGACAAGCAAAACTTGTCTAACACATTTTCCACTCTTTTTTATATATGAGGGTAATTCGATATCTAAGGCGAGTTTAAGTGTAAATTCAAAGAAATTCATTCCAGAAACATCAAGAAGCATTGTTATTCAGTTTAATAGTGTAGTAATGGAGATAGAAATGTGTAAAGAACAGGTAAATGATTTTAGCAGATGATCATGTAATTTCAGTCTAGTTTAAATACTTCAGGATATCGTTTGACTCATGGTATCGTATCTGTTCAGTTGCAAAGACACTTTGCAGATATCACTAATAACGGTTGAGTGTGAATAGAAGAATGCAGTTTATTTTAAATAACTCTTATTCAATATGGTAATATAATTTAACCTTAAAATAAAATATGATAAATTTTAGGAGATTGATTTATTAAAAAATGTAAAAATCAATAATAATAATAATAATAATAATAATAATAATAATAATAATAATAATATCGTTTGTCATAAAATCGTGGAACTCAACGAATTGACACTTGGCGTTTCGAGTGCAAACATCGCATTCATCTTCAGGGATTATAATGTTATGGGCAACGTCGGATGTCAATATCTTCACCTGACTGATAACCCGAGAAGACTTATTTAAAACAATCGGGTTTTCAATTAATCTGCAATTTGTTTTCGCTGTTCCTAAGATAATCTCGTATGTTCATACCTCAAAGGGGGAAGGTGAAGTGAAGGGAAAGGGGTTACTTTCAGTGTAGATTGTTCCCAGACATGTCCGTGTGCTCTTGATTCGTCAGTGACACAGTCATCATTGTTCCTGCCTGGCAATACCATATACCATATTTCCTATTACACTACACGTGACTCACATGGCCAAGAAATTTTCCATGTTGGTCATTGCAATGAGCAGGCGTCTTTACAGAAGTGCCCATGTATATATATATATATATATATATATATATATATATATATATATACACTATCATGGCGGTTCTTCTATTGTATAGCGTATTTTCACTCTTTCAACTCCGCCTCCTTTAGCCTAAGAGGCAACACTGTGGAATGTTAATTTGTTTCAAACAAATCGGAAGGGATAAATTATTAACTCTTCTCGAGATATCTACCTTCTTAACACAACTTTTCCCTCTTTTTGTTACGTAACCAATATTGTTGCGTTTGTGTCATCAGCTACCATACGTTGTAAACAATCTATTATTTGCTACGTGGGAGGGGAAAAAAGGAGTACGTGGTAACTCAGTGTGCACCTATATGGCAAGACCTATATGACTAGATCTACGACCAAGTGAGTTTGTGGTGAAGAACATTGTATCTATTGTTCTTATTTTCGTTTTTTTTTCTTTTGCGAGGATACACCCTTCTCGCAAATCCTCATTGGATCAGTTCTTCCAAAATCATTAGTATTATTAATGTCTTCTTTAGCACACAGATCATGACGTTGGGTCATGACCCTGCAGATGTGATGATTTTATTTAATTTTCTTTTATCCACTAAATTCAGCCCCAACTGTAGTTATGCAACCACACACAACACATCAAAACTCCTTCGCCATCTTGATTTTGTTCAAAATATTGATGGTCTTTCAACGACGTTTGTTACGTGGTGGTATGGTGTTGTTTCTCTCATGAATCGGACCCATCTGTCCTAACGGAATATCCGGGACCCCCCCCATTTCCGTAGGGGACTCCATTGCGCCACTACTGACCGATTCAGAATCATGCATTTTTGGATAGAGCAGATTACAAGTCTAAGACAGTAACATGCTGCCTCAGCTCAATAGCTAAAGTTTTGAAGATATTTGCCCCCAAAGTTCATTTTCCCACGGTTTTGGACGGTCCTAGTTCTGGAACTATGCACTTTTGACCACGGGTCCATATAAACTTTTTTCCTTATTTTGATGTGAGGAATCACTTGTTTCAGTTTGTCGATCTAGTTCATTAACACCCTGTTTAAAATATTATGATATACATGTCATTAGTTCTCGAATCAAATTTGGGTCTGTAGTTGGTGAAATGAACAGATTTCACTAAATCACGATCAGTAAAAACCTTCTGATCTTGACCAAATTTGGCACGGTAGTACACGCTGACAAACTTTGTACACACTCGACTAGTATAAAATATGATGTGTAGATTGTGACTAACCGAATTATTGGGCATCAAAGTTGGGTTTGAACTCAGTGGAATCAAGAAGTTGGACTGAAACGCAATTGATGGAAGTCATCCAATCTTGATGAAAGTTGAGATAGTGATAGAACTTCAAATAATCAGTGCACTTGTGAAGTATTATGATGTGTAGGTCTTATGTTCTTGAGTTATTGATAATCAAATTTGGGGCTAGACTTAGTGAAATGATATTTTATCGCATGCTATCAATGATACTAATCAAGTCTTGACCAAACTTAACATGATGATAGATCTTGATAAACTGAGCAAGTATACGAAATATTATGGCATACAAATTGTTGGTTCTCATGTTATTGACCATTAAATTTGAGTTTGAACTTATTGAAATCAAAAAAGTTCAAGTTGAAATTAAAATTTGAGTTTGAACTTATTGAACTTCAATAAATCACGATTGATAAACCTTAGACCTATCTGATGTTGACCAGACTTATTGATGGAAAACCATGATGTTGCGGTGGGAAAACTTGACGATTTTGATACGCGTACTAGCTTAATATAAAATATTATGATGTGTAGATTTCGTTTCCGAGATATTGCCCATCAAAAGTGAGCTTGAAGGTGAAATCAGTGAGATAAAGAAATTTCATTCAAACGCGATTGATATAACTCATCAGAATTTGAACGAATTTGACATTGTGGTAGACCATTATGTGCTTAGTTCAGACACACAAAATTCTACGATGTCTAGATCATTTGATCTCGAGTTATTGCCATTTAGCCTTACTTGAGTCCAAACCTCAAGTTCAATAACCAATAACTCCAGAACCAAAGGTTATGATATTTCATGCGCATATTAAGCCTGTTAAGGTCTTCAAGTCTACCAACCTTTCAATGTGACTCCCGAGTTATTGACCACAAAATTTCGGGTTTGGACCTAACAAACCTGTTGAGAGAGGTAAGTACAGTGTTTAATTTATAATCGAGATTTACTGAAAATCAATGAACACTATGTTTTCCGTCATAGCAAAGTTTAGTAGTTATTACCAACTTCGTTCCTTATGAAATCATAACTTTAACTCAATAGTTATTTTGAGTTTGTAAAATATTTAATTTTACACCTTTTTGTTACAATATTCGTAATATTTGTAACTTAAGTAAGCATAAGAAATAACATAACTTACTATATGTTCTTGGCTCGTTGTAAATCAGTTATAAAATGTTGAAACGTCGCTTTTATATCTTTTCAGTACCGGTATATATATATATATATATATATATATATATATATATATATATATATATATATATATATATATATATATATATATATAACATAACTTCACAATTTATTACTGTCAGTACGTTGCGTGTCCCTTGCTTCCTCTTCATGCTCTTCCCAAAGGGGCACGCCGCCCAGATGGGGAACCACTGTGGTGGAGCGTCTTGAAGGTAATTTTAAGAGTGAGAAAGGACTACGTGGGTGAAATTTGAAAGAACCAACAGAATAGATTGGGTTTTCTTCGAAAGAAATTGGAAGCTTCGCGGACAAAGCTATATATGTGTCGGAAAAATGAAATGAAATCTTTAAGTTTTACATCCCACAATTATGCCGGCTATGCTGAAGGAGACTGTGATGATGAGAATTTAATGAAATCGTGGAATTAAGAAGGTGGGAGGGAACGAGAGAACCCCAAGAAAACCCGCGCACATAGTGTTTGTCCACCACAAAACTCACTTGGCGCGAGCTGGGATCGAACCAAGGACCCCATGCACCAGAGGTGAACGCTCCACCACTGATATATATGTGCTGGAGAGAAAAACTATTTGCGTAACTATAATTTATTAACAAAAATAGTAACAGCTTTTTTTAAAAGTAGTATTGATGTAATAAGTAAACTTGGATTGTCATGAGAGATAAATGTGAGTGCGTTTTTCTTTTTAATCTAGTCTGTAGCAGAAGGTGAGAAGTTGAATGCAAAAGTTAATCTCTAGAGACAGACAGAGAAGAGAAATTGAAAAATAATAATTTTGATCCAGTTAACGCGAAAAGGTTGAGTTGGAATTGATTAAAAGTCTGACTGCGTTAAACCTGTAATATTTTTTCAACGATATTACATTTTTGAAATGATCGATTTATATAAACATTTTATTTCTTGTATTATCTTATATGTAAATTTGAACGTTTCTTTGTTCGTTATATCAATGAACACTGTTGGCACGGAACGGTGTGGGATGCTTTTAGAAACTGTTGGGAAGAGCCCGTACGCTATTTGGGACTTTTCGCCAGGTACTTGGTGCAAATTAAGAATAAGTTTATAATACAAATCATTACCTAATCCTACCTTTTGGATAAAATAAACTTTTAGTAGCTTCTAAGATTGAATTTTGTAAGTAAGCCAAGTTGTATTCCTTAATTGGATTTACTTTAGGATGGTTTGCAGCGTCAGGGACTTCGTACAGTTGAAGAATAAGTGCACCAATACAAAATCATTATCATTACGTACATCCTGCCTTTTCGATAAATTCGCCTTTTGGTATATACGTATAAGCGACGTTGCAGGTTTACTTCAGGAGGTCTTAATTATTATGGCTATAAATACAGTATTATCTGAGAAATTTGAAGGGATCGCAGGCTAGTTAATTTTCCTGGACACTGACCGGTACTTCAGCTGCTAGTACATAATAAAACCACGTCATGAGGGACTTGCTAGACGGTATGTAGGCAGGAAAAGAGGGAGGGGGCGAATAGGCTACAATTGATGGACGGTATCAAAACAGAAAATCGTACGTGAAGATGAAGTTAGCAGAAAACCGTGCAGCATGGAAGCTTCTCAATTGCAGCAAGTAACTTGCCCACAATGGCAGAATACCTATGATGATATATAGAGGGTGGTTATAATTAAAGTGCCGTTATTCACGGCGCCCAGCGCGGGCTGAATCAATGTATTACTTTGAAATTTGATAAATACGCTAACGAGACTATGCGGAAGCGAGTTACGCTGGATAAAATATTAGTTCCACTTTCCGCCATCAGGGAAAATGTGGCGCTGTACAGGTAATACGGACGTGGAAATGATCCGGAATGTATGAATGAGACGATTATCTAGATCGAAGAGGTCAAACATGTGAGATAAATGTAATGCAAACAAAGTGAAGGACAGGTATTTGTAACAAATGGTGCAAAAAGAACCACGTTAGAAACAATGTGAGCATAACATTTCACATCCGCAAAATGGCGTGCACAACAGTTGCTCGCAGCAGTTCCGGCGGAATTGGTGCAACATGTTGCCTTATGCTGTCCTTGAGATCCGCCAGCGACTTGACATTTCCCATATCCCCACAACCAGAAGTCACTCGGATTTAGATCGGGGGATTTTACTGGCCACACATCTCGAAAACCTCGGGAGATAATGCTATCAGCAGTGAACGTTTCATGAAACATATCTTCCACGTGGCGACCGATTCGGTGTTACCCGCCTTGCATGAAAACAGTCGTCTCCAAAGAGTTTCGTGTCTGTAATGCAGGAATCACGTGTCGCTCTCTGCTATTTCGAGGCATGCGTCAGCTGAACTTGATGTATGTGTGTGTCAGGGAATAAATTGAACTTCGCCTCTCACATAACACACTTCTAGCTACGAGCCTACTGGATATCAACCAAGCCCAAGAATGGGTTCCCACTAGAACCAAACCAAGCTCAACTGACGCATGCCTCGAAATAGCCGAGAGCGATCAGCAGTGTCTGACTGTTTTGGGTCCTGACACTGGAAAAACTTCAAATGCGACATTAGGGTTTGCATATTTGGAAACTAGCCTGTCCGCATGTTCTCCCCATACCCACATTGTCCGAGGTGCCCATCGGTCACCAGAAATACGCGCCCCCACAAGTAAACAATCCTTGCTTCTGGGCTGGTTCTGGCTACTTCTTGTAAATAACCTGCAGTATCTCCGTGGTTTAATGGATAGTGTGCGGCATAGAATTACGCAGTTGAGTCAGGAGATGAGGATAGACTCAAAGATCTCCATCGTAAGCCTCTCCTGTGGCGCACGGTAGCCCAGAGAAGTAACCACAACATTGTCGGTACCGTCGATTGGTTTCTCGACTCCCGCCGAACACACCTCACTTTGCAACATCGAGACCAACGTATTCGTGACCTACAGAGCCCACCGGTTCTCTACATACCCATATCGACCCTGGTACTCACCGATGAAGAAAGTAGGGAGTCAACAATGCATTGGGTGGAGATGCCGAGAGTAGATATCCAAAGCAGGGGAAATATTTTTACTACACTTGTATGGTGGTGGACAACAACAAACATTGGATGGTCTACGCTACTATAGGCACAATAACATGATATCCAACAACCTTTCAACATGAAGTTTGACCTTTCATCACTACCTCCTACAAGTGACGCAGGTCCAGCTATGGAAAGACAATAAATTGAATCCAACCAACTTGAGATGGGTATAGTTCGGAAATGCCTTGTCTCCAGTATCAATGACAAGGAGTCTTAGCACCTCCAGAGTTGATGAATTTTATTTCACGTGCATGTCGATCTACATACTATAACAAATGTTACTGTAGAAACTCGGGTTTGTTATGTTCTGCTATGTGTAAAAACTGTTAAGGGCTTTTCTGTATGAGTAAGGCTAATACAAGTGATCTATTTCCTGATAACGAGGAAGACATAGAATAAAAGTGGTGATTGACATAATTTGATTGCATTTGTTTTATTCGTAAAAAACATCTTTTGCTTGTCATTTATTTTATTTCAAATGAAAATTTTGTAAGGTATATATTTCCAACTGCCAATTGCACAGAAACTGCAAAGATTGCTGAAATTTATACATTCATATATATATCGTTTTGTCTTGCAATACGTCGTATGTTAAAATTTGGGTATTTTTAGTTAACAACAGTATTGGATCTGGAGGCACTTGTTTTATCACACCCGGCAAAATATCGTATGTATCCTGCTAATAATAGCAGTTGTAAAAAAGAATGCAGAAAAATTGTATATCTCATCCTATTTCAAAACTGTAAAATTTAATTTTCACTGATGCTGATGAGAAAAAAAATGTATCAGTACCCTTGAGGATCTAAACAAATAAAATACCTGTCATCTTGCAATATGCCAGAGGTAGTACAAGAGAGTTTCTTCATTTTATTCATTATTGCTAAATGCATGTGTATAAAGGATTCATAACGTCTATTTTTTTCATAATACAACATCCAGATTTCAATATGGCCGCCATGGCACACTTGCGCTTTTGGGAGGATTTCAGTATTTTCTTCACTACCATAGAATGCATCTATTCACATAGCACCATAACGATAAGGTATTTCCTTTATTGATCAAAAAATTGGATTTATTACGGCGGCCATTTTTCAATATGGCGGCCGTAGCACACGTGTGATTTTTGGGGATCTTTAGTATGTTGTTCACTACAACCGAAATCATCTATTCTCAAAGTCCCATGCTTATAAGTTTTTTTTTTTTAAACATCACAAAATTTTGAGCTAAAATGGCTCGTCTATATTTGATACATTTTTAATTGTCATTAATTTAATTCATCTTCCGTGTCGTATGAAAAGTTTTCAGATCATTGTGCGCTAGACAATATCAGAATACCGGAATTGTGCATTCAGATAAGAACCAGTTCTTTATTCGCTTCTATTCCTCATTGCCAAATACAGAACTGAAAAAAAAAGGGAGAACTAGATGTAGAATCAGCTAAAATACCCATAAAAGTTATGTTCCCTTTGGCAGAATACAAGAATCCTTGACATAACATGTATGTTTATTCATGTACAGTCAGTAAAGTGCTTGTATAATATTTATTTATATACACAGTATACACAGACACAACATTCGAGCAATTCCCCAAATGGCGTAGTTCCAAGAAATAGACCATTAAGTAAAAATAGGAAATAATAAAACGAGATGTATTTCGTCAGAGAAATAACTCGTGCTTGTTATTATTGCATCATTTTTTTTTTTTTTTTTTGATTGGATCTACAGAATTCACTCCCTATAGTGTGCATATTTCGTTAACCTTTTGTAAAGTTGTACGGTTACAAGAATAAGAAATAATAGGAGGATAATTTATAACACCTTTGCTTTCTGAAAAAAAATAAGAAAAAATACTGAAGTTTTGTAGTGGCATGCTGTAAAGCAATTTTGATTTTTTTTTTTGTGTGTGTGTGTGTGGTGCAAGTTTCCGTAATTTTGATGGGAAATTCTCAATTCTTATTATTCTGATATGAGAGTGGTTAACTTTCTCATGTTTCTTATATTAATATCTTCCGTTGTTTCAAGTTTGGCGGGACCAAAGAAATACACACACACACACACACACACACACACACACACACACACACACACACGTACACACAAAACTAAGATTAAAGGCGTGGTTTCTGCTCTCTAGGTGCGTGCTTGTATTGAGAAATAAGGTCAAAATTGCACGAACGGGGGCAGGGTTCGAAATCACAGGGCACACAACATGAGTTTTACAGCTGTGTGGCAATATTACATGAAATTATATGCATCGTTGTTCCCTTGCAGGCAGATATATATATATATATATATATATATATATATATATATATATATATATATATATATATATATATATATATATATATATATATATATATATATATAAGATGAGATTTTTAAGATACACCCATTGAAAAAACAAGACCCAGGAGTCTTTTTACAGAAAGTATTTCAAGGAAGTAGCTTAATTTATGTTTTCTCCCCACTGTGTTAACGCTCTGACCTCAGAGGCCAGCGGAATTGTAAAATAATTTTCTACAGTGATGGATGAATTCTAATGCTATAGATAGAAGAAGAAACGTAGCGGTATAAATTTACTGGCGGGAGTAGAACGGGGCGTTAGTACTTAACGAAGTAACGCTACAACGTGGTGTTGAATTCGTAATCAGGCAGTTGTCTTAGATTGTAGTACAGCACTTTTTATTTCTAAACATTCTAGTAGGGCACAACGCTGCATTTTGCTCTTAAACCATGTATCTTTGAATGGATTTCACGATATATTATACAAAGTTCACAGAAAATCTCATCCTAAGGAAGAAGAAAATCAAGAAATATGAAGTATTTCTGAGTGAATTTATTTTATTCAAGTGTGTACTAAAATATAAATTCTTCTTTTTTTTCTTCTAATGTTCCAGTTATATCGTTGGTCGTGTGAGACAAGAAGTGATATCATAAGGCGTTTATTTATGTATTAAATTAAACCAACTCTATATGGACTTCCAATGTTTAAAATTTCTTAAAAGTTACATTTGATCGATGATAGTGCCTCTCTATGCTTAAGAGTTCTGCCTGTGCGCTCCTAAGGTATCTAAATGGGACAAATAAACCAGCAGACCAGGGATAGGATGGCCAGTTTCTTTTCCCTGGGATTCAGAAAGTGACAATCTAGAAATGAAACAAATATTTAGTTTTACGTCCCGTGGTTATGCCCTTTATTAGGCTAAAGGAGACTGATTAATGAAAGTGAATGATGATGAAGTACTAATTGATGGAATTGTAATGTGGGAGTACCTCGAGAAAACCCACAGCCACGATATTGTTCAGAAACTTACGTGGCTGAGATCGATCCTCGTACCTCTACCACTGTGGATAATCGGGCTCCTGATATTAGACGTATCTGGTGTCCACTGCACTGAAAAGTGTGCTTAAAGTAGTCAATTCGGTTCGAAGTTTTGGTTTGCTGATTTTTATTTGCGTCCTTTACCAGTAGCAAAGATACCCGTATAGGACGAGACCTACACTTTAAATTGTAATCTGAACCACTGTAGTGCGTTTGATTTTTTTCCATCGGAAAGTGACCCAAGGTGTCATACACCGAAGGCATGAGCGCTAGCCACTAGTGATGAAAGCATTTCGATACTATTGGCAAAACACATAGAAAGGGGAGGTATGCATATTTACTGGTGATTGTACTGTAGTGTCTCACTTAGATATAGCTTTTTTTTTTTAAAAAAAAATTTAGAATATACTGTACTTCTCTTAAGGCTTGCAGATGACTAATTTATAAGTTACCACGCAAAAATAGAGGTTTACTCTTATTTAAATAAACACTTATAGGATTCTTATTTAAGAGTCTATATCTTTGACCACTGTGATTATTCAGTACATATTCACTGTAGTCAGTGGCGTATTTAGGGGGGCTTCTGGGCTTAAGCCCCCCCCCCCGAAATCTTACTTACTATAGTAAAGTATATGAAATATCTTGCAGAATTTTCACATTTTCAAGCAAAGCTCCCCCGAAAGTTAGCAAAGCCCCTCCCGAAACAAAATCGTAAATACGCCACTGACTGTAGTATTTTAGATATACTCCAACATACTTCAACACGGTCCCAATCTTTTTCCTTTTAAAATTTCGCACTTATGATTTCCTATCTCCACACAAAATAGGTACAGACTCTGTGAGATTAAACATAATTTTAGGTGATAGTTTTCTTCTGTAGTCATTCGAGGTACTAGTTTACAAGTATAAAAACTTATTTTTTGCAACATCCAGAATATTACACTTATTATATTTGAAAGATATATTTGACCAACCGTGTTAGGATGCGTACCGGTATTTTAATTAGAATGAAATGATAAAGATCCAGATCGACTCATCTGTTATATTCAAAAATTTATTTCCAACATTGAAGTCGTTATTCTTTGTGAAAAATGTAAACACCCTTTTTCCCTTAGGATACGCATTTCAATCCAATGATAAAGATAAACCTTGGTTCCCCAAGTACCAACTATTAGAAAAAAAAAAAAAAACAAACTATTCAACTGTTTCATTATGTAAGCCAGTGTATGAGTAGTACAATATGACAAAAGTTTTAGAAATTGCTCTCTTGTTCTCTTTGGAAGCATAATTTTCGGGAACGCTTGAAGATGTTTCAAGATACTTTCAATAAGAAGTTTATATACCAAGTTCTTTCTGCCTAACTTGAGGGGCTTAAGATATACTCTATTTGTGACAAACTTGGAACATCCTCACGCCCTTAGAATATGCGTTTTAAAAAAATTAAGTAGCGTGCGGTCCCTTTCCTACAGTTACATAGAAGTATGCCACACTAACGGTGTGGGTTACTATAGCGGAATAACATTCAGCTTTATACCCTTATGTCCAGAAGTTAGCACGTTAACTGCCGGCCAAAATTTGCTGGTTGGGCCCCAGGCGCCATTGATGCAGTATTATGTAACTCTCAGTGAAATATTCACTGCTTGCTATAATCCTCCTCCCATAAAGTTAGTAAGCAAAAAATTTTTTCACAGGCCATTAGTTCCGGTAAACTGTCGTGCGCCGTGTTGGTCTCAAAGCACGAATAAGTAGGTTTAGTTGTGAGCCAACGGCTGGGAATAGAGTCATAAACTCAATATTACAATGTTGGTCTCATCGGACCAACGCGGCGCAGTAGGAAAATTTACTGTTGGGCCCATCGGCCCAACACGGCAGCTAAAAGGACTTTTTTCCGAAACAATTTCAAGACCCACACAAATCATGTGAATTGTAACCACGTGAACGAAGCGTGTGACCCAGCTTGATAGTGAATATTACATATGGCGTGTTTCGTTGAGTCCAAATCAAATGCGTAGGAATTATAGAGGATGACAAAGAAGGAATCTGTACCGCATTAGTACTGTATGCATTTTCCCGCAACTACAGTATAAACAGATACAATTATAGATTGTTGCAACATTGTGCGGCAGACACCAGATGTTGGGACCGGATAAAACACTACTACTGAGGGCCGGATTAGCGCGAGTTTACTGTACTTCAAATAGAGTTTTGAATACCCATAGTTTGGAAGTCTACTGTAGTTTTACACTGTGAAACGAAACTCAGTTGTTAAAAATCTAACGATGTTTAACAATTTATTAAGCATTCACTTAATTAGGTAAAGGTCATAGCAGACACATTATGATGTGTTCGGGTGGTATGTTTGCGTGACAAAAATCGTGGCACGTTACACTATACTTATCTTCGATAGCAGTAGTCTGTTTTATGGGTTCCTGCGAAGACTTTGTACGCTAATTATCGTCAAAATATAAATTTATTGACTATTGTTCAATCAGTCCTTATCTTCAACACAAGATTGTAGTTTCGGTATCTATCATGGGGTTAGCAAAGGAAGCTTTACTCTTTTATTCTGAAAGATGATGTAGAACCAAGAAAATTAATAAAAAGAACATCTTTAAAAATATACTTTTTGTAATTTTATTCAGTTATTATGTTGTTCCCCTCAGTGAACAGACTGGCTTTTTGACCTTGTAGGACGCCAGAGTGATTTATAACAGAGAAATATTATTGACCTGTGCAAGTAAGAGATACTACAGGTCTTGTATACGCGGTATCCCAAATCTTATTTTTAATCTATTCCTCTACTCTGACTTTATATTTATAGTTTGCCAGGGGGATCAGGGTGGATCGCCTCTGGTTCGAAGAGTCCCTAGTTGGATTCCAGATACAACATATTCGTATTTTGAGATCAATAGTTTGTTTGTGGTGAACAACATCGTGTCCGTGGGTTTTCTTGGGATTCTTCATTTTCCTCTCACGTACTTTCGTTAATCATCCTTCTTCTTCAACCGAAAGGATATAATAGTGGGACTTAAGAAAACACAAATTTCTGTTAATTTTCCCTTAAGACCTACGGTAGAATATGTCCAACACAAGATCGTGTTAATTGGGATCGATCCAAGAATCCTTCGTATCACGAATCACGAGCCACTATATTTCCTTCGTAGTATCAGATATATACAGGGTTTGTCCGGGAAGTAATAGGACTGATTTTATTCCGCCATGACTGTTCTTCGGAGCGTGCGCGCACCGACTGGATCCGGTAGAGGGCGTTCCTAGCTAACGAACGAGCGGCTGGTCAGTTGTCTCCGAGCACACGGAGAGTTACGACAGGCTTTTTCGCGCGACGTGTTTCTGTGAGTGGTGCAAGCCGAAAATGCAGCGTTCGTTAGAGCAGAGGTACGCGATTAAATTCTGTTTTAAACTCGGTAAATCTGCGACAGCGACGTTTGATATGATCAAGCAGGCTTACCCAGATGATGCTTTAGCAAGAAGTGGTGTGTTTCGGTGGCACAAGGCCTTTTCGGAGGGCCGGGAAGAGGTCGCCGATGAAGACCGTGCTGGAAGACCTTCGACTTCGACAAACACCGACAATGTGATTCGTGTGCGCGAAGTTTTGAACTCAGACCGTCGACTAAGTATTCGTTTAATTGCCCAGATGTTAAATTTACCAAAAACTGTGGTTCATGAAATTGTGACGGAGCATTTGAACATGCGCAAGGTGTGCGCGAAGATTGTCCCAAAAGTGCTCACTGACGACCAGAAATTGCGGTGGGTGGAATTGTGCCAAGAAAATTTGAACATGTGTGAAAGTGACCCCCAATTTTTGAATAACGTAATCATAGGTGACGAATCATGGATCTTTGAGTATGATCCCGAGACAAAGAGGTAATCTTCCGAGTGCCACACTCCGGCGTCTCCTCGCCCAAAAAAGGGAAGAATGAGCAAATCCAAAGTGAAAACGATGCTCATTGTATTTTTGACATCAAAGGCATCGTCCACCATGAATTTGTTCCTCCTGGATAAACCGTCAACGCCAAGTTTTACGTGGAAGTGCTCAAGGGACTCAAACGAAGGGTCAATCGGGTCCGACCAGACATCGGAGCTGACTGAAAGCTGCACCACGACAACGCCCCGGCTCACACCGCCTTTCTTGTGAACAGCTACCTGACCAAGGCCGGCATCCCAACGCTTCCGCAGCCGCCCTACAGCCCAGATGCCCCCCCCCCCGGACTTCTTTTTGTTTCCTCGCCTGAAACGCCCGATGAGAGGCAAGCATTTTGAGACGACAGAGGGGATCCAAGCAGCTTGCACCGCGGCTCTCAAGGCTATTCCGGAGAATGACTTCCGTGACGCCTTCAATGCTTGGAAATCGCGCTGGCAGCGCTGCATCGACGCAGAAGGAGCCTATTTTGAAAGTTTTTAAAGAATTGTAACGATTGACTCAATATTTTTTTTTTAATCGACTCAGTCCTATTACTTTCCGGACAAACCCATTACATAGATCAAAAGATGTGGATAGGGATACTACTTTTGATTGGTTGGATTGGAATTTAGCGCTTCTTTAAAGGCCGAGGCTCTATGAGACGTAGAGCTACAGCTTAATGTAGAATCTGAATGTCATAAACTCTAATCGGGAAGCGGATCTCTTACGGCTCCAAAGGCGCGTATGCTAATTATATAGCCACCAGAGAGCTCAAGAGTACTTTTGAGATCAATAGTTTGATATCTGTTTCATTATATCCCATATCTTTATGCTATTGCAGTTCAAGACGATCTTATAAAGGGTTATTAGACATATAATGATCAAGGAAAAGATTGCAGGCATGATTAACTGCTGAAATCCTTAAGTAATTTCTGCAAAAGAGCAAGTAACTTCTTATATATATAGTTCTTTCACTCATAACTAGAGTTGTAGCTGGTATGTGGATTCTTAGTCTATAAACATGTAGAAGTAAAGTGTAATGCAGGTCTTAAAATTACAGATTAGTAAGGACCCATAGTACGTATTTGTGGTACGGTCTTTTGCTACTGGTCATTTTATTGTCTGTGTACAGTGTCCAGAGCATTCTGAGACCTCATTGTCCGCTGAGTGTGTTGATGTTTTTCTTTTTGGTTCTCTTTATTTTCTAAGTATATATCCTAGTTATTGTGTATTTGCAGTTATGAACTTGGTCATCTGGAATATTTTTTTTTTTTTCGCTATGTAGGGTGAGGTTTTACCGTCACCGCGCTTACGGTTGTAGAAACAAGTTAACCAACTACTAACTGCTTTTGTTCTTTTAAATACCATTTCCGTAAGTGACAGTGTTCATTAGCTGCGTCTGCGTGAACAAGAAAAAGTGGGAAAAAATGAATAAAGAAAAAGCTTCTAAATGTCCTTCTGTAACAAAAGAGATCTTGAAGAGGATTTGTTGTTTTTGCTATTTGTTTAGATGCTTATGGTATGAATAGAGGACAATAACTTCTAGAGAATAATTATATTGTTCCCTGAGGATATTAGACTTCGCGTGACGGCTTCTGAATAAAGAAAGATAATGTGAGAGTTTTAGAAAATGTCCTACGCATGTTTAGGTAAAATGCTTAACAGAAAATGCAGTACAATATACCATAATTTCAGGCAGCTTCTTACTATAGGTATGGATTCGAAAGCCAAAGTTTAAGCAGAGCTGCTGAATATTCTTTAAAATGTCTCCATGTTCGCTATGAAAAGATCATACAAAGAAGTACTGCTAATGCTAAAGGTAAAATTGTCCATGTTGGGGTGAATTTCTGATTGCACTTTCTTTATACTAATTTGAGTAATCCATTGGAATTGTTTTAAAACATATCCGTCTATGTGGCTACGAGAAAAATGGCCTGAAAGTTGTTAGTGGCCCCACGTAATCAGGGGCGGATCCAGGGGGGGGCGATCGCCCCCCAGAAGAGGAAACTTTCTTATTTTATATGTAAATAAACCCATCCATAAAAAGTTTGGAGCTCTAAGTGGCAGTATTACTACCGACCGCCCCCCCAGAAGTCCGTTCTGGATCCGCCCCTGCACGTAGCATAGTCTCTAACGCTGCCACCTTTGGTGTGAGTGGTCCCGGGTTCGATTTCTGGTGGAGACACTTGCTCGAAAAAAGTGTAGCAGCTTTTTCAGTCCAGTCATTCTGAGTGACGTTTTTCTGGGTTTTTCTCATTCACACCAGGCATTGTACCTAACATAATGGCTCCAGGCCGCTTCCATCCTTTCTCTTTTCTTCCATCTCAATTCCCCGGGCAATGTGATCGTCGGATGAAGTCAACCCTTATACGTGACGAGCTAACATGACCTCAGATGCCGAAAACCGAGAAATCTAATTTCTAATCCTGAAAGTTGGGATATGAATAGTATAAGTATCCTCACTTTGATGTTATTTATCTCGTGACCCTTTAGACAGATATGTTTATTATAGTACCTTTAGATTCAGCATCCTCGTAGTAGTAGTAGTACTGAAAGCGCAATAAGAATTTGATCTAAATGTGTGAGCGGTAGTTCTTTTGCTGATAGTATTTTCCACAAGGCGAGAAGTGCATTTTCAAATTCGAGATGAGACGCGAAATTTTTCTAGTAGCGTGATTAAAACGAATTCACCAGTCTTACATCTCAAACTTTGTTTTAGTGTTACCTGATTCGTAACAAAAACTATCAATTGTTAAAATGATAGTGCGAATATAATGAAGAACATTTATCAACGTTTAAAGACACGCAAGTCATTGTAGAAAATCCAATATACTCCAATAATAAATATGGTTTAAGAACTACTGTGCTGTAAGCCTTCATGGATCTCTTGTGACGCAGAAAGATACTGGTAACTTCTAGATGAAATTAAATAAATTCGGGACATAATTGTGTACATAAATTTATGAAACGAAACGAGGAAATCTTTCCGAAAATCTAGACGAGATCTAATCAAGATGAGGTGATAATTCGACAAAAATTTACGCGACGAGGAAAACCTTATTTCTCGTCACGTCTTCTATGCAGCACTATTGGTTGAGATCATTTCAACTGTTTAGAAGAAGAGAAAACTAACTTCACTTTTGGGTGAAAAATAGAGTTGTGGTCTCTGGAGCTCATTTCACTTCTGTGATGTAGAAATCAATAACATGCAATCCTCCATATAAACTATGCTGAAATCTATAAAGAGGATCGCAGAAACACACAGTTATTTCATTTTCTAGAAGTTTCGATTTTGTCTGGTAGATGTCAACTGCTGAATGATATTTGTTGCCATCTAATGGAAGGATCTGTAAGTTATACCATCTAGAATTCTCAATAAGGAAATGGGATATGAATAACCATTGTTAAAGTCATCGTTACCCGTCAAGATGCTAATGGATTGACTCAATTAACATCTGTGCGGATAATCATTCTAGCTACCTATTAAAAAAACAAATCCAAAATTAGCTTTCGTACAAAAGATATCATAAGGAGTAACGGACGGACGCATTGACGTTATAGTCTTACAAGTCCTACTTGCATGATCCTTATAACAAGGAGAGAACTACACACTCCGACATCTCATGTGTATTTCCCTACAATATTGAAATTACAATTTGAGCAATAATAGCGATGCATTTTCCAAAGCATTATAATTGTCAGCGACTACAAATAGCGCTCGTTCATGTTCTAATACTTAAAACTTTAACTATTAATAAATTCTGGTAAAGACAATAAATACGATCACGCGAACAGTAAATATTGATCATTGTTAAAGTTGCTGTTATCAGTTCATACGTTAACGGATTGACTGAACTCGGTCGAGATTATCACTAGCTATTTGTTGCAAGAAATCAGAATTTAAGAAGTCTCTTACATGTATGGGATATATAATATGGATAGCAACAATTAAAGTCTCCGTTATCCATTAATACGTTAACGGATTGACTCAATTAACGAATTTGATCGAGATAATCGCTCTACTTATCTGTTGGAGAAAAAATTGCACACATATTTGGGATATAGGTTATAGAAAACCACCGTTAAAGACTCCGTTATCCGTTTATATGTTAACGAATTGACTTAAGTAACAAACTCGGTCGACATGATCTCTTTAGCTATATATTGCAAAAAACAGGATTTAAAAATTCCATTAACAACGAAATCTGTAGAGAGAATCGGTCTAGCTATCTGTTGCAAAAACAAAATTAAAGAAAAATCGTTTACATGTCTGGGATACAGATAGCAACCGTTCACATCGCTGTTATCCGTTAATGCGATAACGGATTAACTTTCATTATCAAGCTCAATTAAAGTACACTGCTCCACAAAACTTAAGCAACCCGAGAGAACGTGGTATAAGCGACGTGTGGGGCCCATTCAACACTGGTTAGTGGCATGCACATACACAGAGACGCGTCAGAGACACACAGGCAAGGCGAGCACACGTTCTATCGCATAAGCAGCACCGTTTCAAGCGCCGTGAACAAATTATTAAATGAGGCGTACACCATCGCCTAGTAGTGTCCGAGGCTCCAAGCATTGGGTTAGTGGTTCTTGTGTGGGGTAGACACCTTGCAATGACTGATAGACGACATTTGAGTGACTTTGACCGCGGGCGAATAATTGGGCGGTTGGAATTGGGTCGATCGCAAGTGGAAGTGGCGCAGGAATTCAACGTGAACAAAAGCGTTGTGTCAAGGCTGTGGAGTCGCTTCCAAAACGGAGGTGAAGTCAGTAGACGTCATGGAGGAGGCCGTCCGAAGAAGACGTCGGCCGTCGATGACGGATTACTCACAATTTCTGCCAAACGTAACCGTCAAGAGTCACGCTCTCAACTCGCCAATGAGTTGTTTCAGGCTACAGAACAACGCGTGAGTCGTGAAACTGTTTGTCGTCGGCTCAACAGAGCAGGACTGTATGCAGGAAGGCCTGTGCTGTGTGCGCCATTCAAAGTGGAGCACAAACGTGCGCGTTACACATGGTGTCAGGAACATGTTGTATGGGGGAACACCAGTGGGCGCGTGTCATGTTCTCCGATGAGTCTAGATTCAGTTTGTCGTCTGATTCTGGTCGGACTTTAGTGTGAAGAGAGCCAGGAACACGCTATCATCCAAACTTCATTGCTGAACGGCCGTCCTATGGCGGTGGTTCCATTATGGTGTGGGGTGGAATTATCCTGAATGGAAAAATGGACCTCCATATTGTGCAACATGGCACTTTAACAGCACAACGGTACCGGGATGAAATTCTGAATACACATGTGCACAATGTCCGCGGAGCATTTGGCCCAGACTTCTTGTTCATGGATGACAATGCCCGCCCACACCGTGCACATCTTGTTTCCGACTATCTGGAGAGCGAAGACATTACGCGTATTGCATAGCCTGCATATTCGCTGGACTTGAATCCCATCGAGCATGTATGGAATGCTCTTGGACGGTGAATAGCGCAGCACAGTCCACCACCACGGACTCTAAGACCTGGGAACCGCTCTCCTCGAGGAGTGGCAACATCTGCCGCAAGACTTGATCAACACTCTGATTTGCAGCATGGAGGCCAGATGTCGTGCTTGTATAGCTGTTCGTGGTGGTCACACGAAATATTGACTGCCTATGCCCTCGCACAATCCAGCTTCACCTGTTGAGGTATTGTTGTGCTGAACTTTTTGGTCACTCTGTACATCATAACTGTATTGTTCGTCTTCACTTGTGTTGCATTGTGCATCTGTACCGTCGGGTTGTTCATTATACTTGGTGCAGTGATGGTGTCGTTTTATTTTCTGCCACTTTCTTCGAGTTGCTTAAGGTTTGTGGAGCAGTGTACTTGCTTTAGCTTGAAAGCGAAAGTCAGATTTTAAAAATTAACATGTATACGAGATATGGACTGTAAATTACTAACGTTATAGTCGCCATAATTCATTAACACGTTAATGGATTTACTCCATTAACGAACTCAATCGAGATAATCGTTCTAGCCATCTGTTGAATAAACAAAATTAGAAAATTCGCTTACATGTATAGGATGTGGGTTGTAGATAGCCTCCGTTAAAATTGCCATTATCCACTAATCCGTTAACAGATTGACACCATTAACGAACGGGTGAGATAATTCACTTACAGTAATGTGAGCACCGTTAAAGTCGCCGTTATCCGTTAATCCGTCAATGGATTGACTGCATTAACAAACTCGAGATAATCGCTCTATATACTGCAAAAACATAATTTAAAAAATTCACATCCCTTCAAGAGTTATCGTGCGGAGTAACGGACGGACGGATAGATGTACTAACATCACAATATTGTAAGTTTCACTGCGTGATCCTAACAACAGTAGTCTATAATTAAACCGTGAAAACATCATACATTGAAATAGCATAAAATTTTGATTTAAAAAAAATATAATATCATTACCAATCTTCAGAGAGGTTATGTAAATGATCTTCCTAATAGTATCAATTATATTTGAAATATTATATTTATATTTCCATCCAGATGTTTTTGGATGAAAACGTTTAAAAAGAAAGATGAATGCTATTTTCTTCTCTGAAGTTTTCCCCCCTCTACATCATTCATTTCTAAGGTGTAGTGACCCTAATACAATAATATTATTCTTTCTTGTATTATTGGGCAAATCGCCCACTCTTATGTCGGTTTCACACAATATATAAATAACCATTTTGTCTGAAGAGCTGTTCGTGCAGACTGTGTTCGTGCAACAAGGTGTCAATTCATATTTTATTTTTAACGTAGCAGGAGTTCAGCTAAACTATACAGTTAGTAAAGAGAGCTATATTTGTTGGACATTAAACAAGGGCTTTTAGCAAATATGAGCAGTGTGGTAATTTTCTCTTCTTTTGTAAACAATAATTGTTATACAGGGTGGCCTAAAAGTAAGTATACAGTCCCGTACTAATCAACTCATTGCTTTTTATATCATTTCTTATTGTTATCCATCAGGTAGACTTAGTTTCTTTATTATTTGTTCTTAATATCTTTTTACTTATATCTTAAACTCGGAACAGCCAAAACAAATGAACCTATAAGCTAGAATGTTATACTTGATCAATGCAGGGGTGTATACCTACTTTTGGGTCACTCTATAGTTTAATTTTGATTTGACTCTGGGCTGTTTATCGTTTCGTTCATAAATATAAATTAACTATGTCAAAAGTATTTATTGTCGCCTTTACTTGACCCAAAATTAAAGGATAATTGGACTTATGTTGTCATCCTTTTTATTTGTTGATCGCTTAGGCTAGTTCCACATTGAGGGAGCAAACAGGTGGAAGCCAATGTTGCACGTCATTTTCGATTCATTGAGGTTTGTAGGACATCAGCTCTTTATGCATTCAATAGGTCAGCCACATACTGAGTGAGCGCGTGCTCCATGGTCACTCGGAATGCTGAGCAGCACTTGGAGTAGTGTTGGATACTCTACCGTATTTTTTGTTGCATAGTAAAATTGCGAGACCATTTTGACCGGCGCACGTGCAGACTAAGATTTGAACTGCCAGTTGTCTGTTGTTTATGTTTTACTGTGGGTTGTGTTGTTGTGCATGTGAAGCTACCACTCACACTGACGGAGCAAAGAGCTAAACCACTCCGGACAAAACTGAGTTGCTACACTCGCTTCTTTCCGTTTGCTGCCTCAGTATGCGGCCAGACTTAGAATTTAACCTTGCTACATGAGACAGGACGTCCGCAAGTGATGTAGGGAGTTGCAGCTGGTCGTACTGAAACTCACAACGGAGAAAAAAATCAGAAGACTGTCTATTTAGGACGAGACAGTCGCGAAGATTAGCAAAATTATTGACTAACGCCTTTTTCCTGAGTTCAAAGAACATTTAACCTGGAGCGTGCTTTAGCAACGACGACGAGGTGAAAGATGAGGTTCAACGATTTCTCGAACATACGATGCAAGTATTATGACATGGGCATACGAAAACTGTCACAATGCCTGAAAAATGCATCTACCGAAATTGTGATTATGTAGAAAAATAATAAATGCACAAGCTTCAGAATGATGTAAACATTGTTCAAAATAAACGTTTGCTTGTATTCCTAAAAAGAAAAAGAAAAATGTAGACCTTACTTTTGGGATTACATTCACACTTGCGTTTCTGTCCGAGTCAAATACCATCCAGTATTGCCCATCTTCGTAAGTGTTTGGGCGCAATTCTCTCAAATTTACTGCTTTCACCCCTCCCCCCAAAAGAATTTATGGTACCTTAAGGCATTTGCTCCCTTGTAGGACTGTGTGTCGTATTAAGAGACAATACATACAATATGCTATTTACAACTTTTTTTTTTTTTTTTACATATACTGTAAAAAAATCAATTATTGGCAAATAATGACAGTTTTTAAGGGCATAAACGTTCGTTTTTCCGATTTTGCCGAAATCTTCACTTCAGAATTTATCTTCAAGCTTCTCATTTTCTTCAGTGTGATGTGATTTATTGACGGATATATAAAGGTGGCCCAAAAGTAGGTATACAGTCTCCTACTGATCGGTCATGACATTTCATATCATTTACTTATTATTATACATACAGGTATTAATTTAATTTCTTCCTTATTTGTATTTAATTTATTTTCACTTATAGCGTAAGCTCGGAACAAACCAAAGCAAATACATTCATTATATTAATAAATTAAAATGTCATACTTAATCGATGTTAGTCTCTATACCTACTTTTGGACCACCCTATATATATATATATATATATATATATATATATATATATATATATACTGCCGGTCAAAAGTTTCCGGACACTCGCTTCAACTTACATTTTTATGAGCTAATCAATATATACTCGATAGGGAAAGCCACCAATTTGAAATTTTTTGTTTGTGTAGATCTCAATAATGTCTCGGGAGGATAATAGACGTTTTTTTCTAACATGTTTACATGTAGCAAAAAAGAAAGATTATTGAATTATTGTAAAGTCGGCAATTATTTTAATTAAAAATGACGTGATCACTATCATGATATAACTTTGCCTGATCGAAGTACGGTTAAACATTAGCTGTTAATTCCTTATTATAGTTACCCCTGAAATATAATTACTTGATATACAGGCCTTGTCAGACATAAATAATGTCAGGAGTTTACATTATTAGTGAATAATATTATAAGATACAGTATAGTGACGTTTTGAACCGTGTTTGTGTGGATATTTTTGCCTCTTCTGAGGGTTTGTTGCCGTTATTGTTAGAAATCACTCACAGAGGTAAGATATTAAGTGAAGAGGCACACGTTAGAATCATTGCGCGTCATAATGTGGGTTTTTCTATTCGTCAATTATCTTTCAAACTGAAATAGACTCCATCTACTTTTGGTGATTCCATCAAGCGTTTTCAGCGAAGACGAAAGAAAGTGAACGAAAATCAAACTGGAAGGTTTCGTATTACGTCACGTACGAAAAATCATACTATTGTATTGTTTAGCAAAAGAAATTTGAAACTTACTGCAGCGGAACTCCAATCAGAATTTAATCGTAGTCACCTTACAAACATTTCAATTATTACTGTTATTCGACAATTGAGAGTAGCTGCACTCTGGGTAAGAGTTGCTGTGCAGAAACCACCGCAAGTTCAGTGGAAACAAGTAACAGAGGCTCCAATGGACACTCAAGAACAAAAATTGGACAACAAAGCAGTAGAAACGCGTATTATGAACTGGTAGTCAAAATTTGAAGTTTTTGAGCAACAACATGAGTTTATGTTCAAAGATCTGTTACAGAAAAGATGCGTCCTAACTGTGCAACCCCGATTATTAAACATGGAGGAGGTTCTGTAATACTTTCGAGGTGTTTCGCAAATTCTGGGGTGGGTTGGATTCACAGAATGCAAGGAAATATGGACAAAAATTGTTATTATTCCATTTTAAGCAGCCATACTATTCCCTTCTGAACTTGATTTGATTGGTCGCAAAATCACTTTCTGCAAGATAATGATCCGAAGGACACGTCCAAAATTTGTTCTAATTATTTTAAGAAGAAACAAGCCAAAGGAGATATTTGTATTATGGAATGGCCTCCTTAGTCTCCAGATCCTAGTCCCGTCTAACTTCTCTGGTAAGAGCGTGGCAGAAGTGTACGAAAAGACTGTCCAACATCTGTTGATGATGTATTTGATATTCTGCAGAACGCCTGGAATAATAATTCAAATGAAAATCTTCAAAGACTTGTAAGTCACATGCCGCGATTGGTGAAACGAGTGATAGCGGCGAAGGGCGGTTTCTTTGACGAGAAGAACATTTAAAGAATTTGCCAATTTCCTTTGTTGGATAACGTTATTATGTTATTCTGATGTTAAAACTATCACTGTGTTCCTAAACGACCAAGTATCTTGTCCAAAATTGCACCGTATTACAAGCCAAACTTAATAGCTCTCTGTCCTTTGGTCTGTCCGGAAACTTTTGACCATATGTGTGTGTGTGTTTTGAATAAAAAATGTCAGTGTTAATCAAAATTTTGCACTATTGGCTTTCTCATTTACTATACTCTGTAATGTCATCTTGATGAAAAGCTTGGTGATGAGGATACCAGTTTCATATTAATAGATAACATTGTTCTGGTTCTCGTAGAGCATGAATTTTAAGTTCACAAGTATTTTTCTTGAGTTTCTCAATGAACTGCGCATTCCACCTGTGTCATCACCCACCTGTGTCATTATGTTCATCTCGATGAGATCTGTCGATTGGTATATGCTTCATCTTTTGATTCTTTCTCCTCCGTTAAACACTAGTAATGTTGTAGGATTCATTGTAGTTTGATGCTACTCACTGGCATCTTACAAGTATGATGTACAATATGCACGTTGAAAATAACTGTGTTCGCTTCTGAAGAATATATGAATCCAAAATTTTATTTAAAAATATCTAAAGTGTAGTTTTCTCTGTTGATACCTCTCAAATCAGATATATTTCGTTGATTAATGTCTAAATAATATTTGCTAAAGTGGTGACTGCAACTGCCGCAGTCATAAGTTATTCTGCTTGTCTCTGGAATTCGTGATGATGTGTGCCGTTGTCACTTATACGTTGTTCCATATTCATGCCTTTTTAATACTTCAAACCGGATCTCCATTTGTATCACACGCACCATTTTCCCCAGAGTTTTGTGTTGAATTCATATTGCAACCATGAGAGTACCCATCGATTTCTGTCGTCGTGTCTTGCACATGTTTAAGTGACATCTGTTGCTTTCCATATAGATATTCTTTGTCTGTCCTCTCTGTTCATCTCTTCCATTTCGTGTCTAATATCTTTTCGTGTATATTTGACGTCATGCATGAAGTTGTGTTATATTTTCTCACCTTTGAAATGAACACATCAATTTGTTTTGATTTTTTTGATAATTAAAATAAGCATCTTATCGTTTTGCATAGCTGTGTGTGGTAGATTTTAGCAAATAGCTAATGATTCGGAGCAACAAGACTACGTCCATGTATAACACTCATTTTGAACATCAAATATTCATTTTATTGTTTTGATAAGTCAGAAATTATACCCAAGACTGAGTAAAATAAAACATTTAATTTCCCTCTGCAAGCGATTGAAGTTACACTTATACGAGAGTGTATTTAGTTTTAAATATTGAAAACGATCTGTACATATTATGATTCGTTCCAGATAAGCTGATACGAGATCAAAACAAATTTTCTCAACATCACGTGTAGGTACACCCATGTCCAAAATGGTTGTCGCATATCTATAACTATCTTCTTGTAAAATTATAACTTGATAATGATTTTGCAGGGTACTTTTAATACTGATACTGTGTGTATAATCGGGAAAGGTATGTTTGTGGTAAATTTCATAGGAAGAGAATTATAAATATGAAAATTAGAATGAATAAAACAAAATATTGCTAAATGGACAAGAAAGTTTTATTTCCATTTTATTGTTCTTATTTACTGCTCTTTTGACATGAAATTTTCCACATACGTCTCTTTTCCGATTGTACACGTACTAACATTATAAGAAATTGCGGGCGAATTCGTTATCAAATTATATTCCTACAGTAACATATTTATAGACATGCGACAATAATTTTGGACATGAGTGTACATGGTTTGGTAAAGGTTAATTTTTGGCGTTCTTCTTTCCACCATCAGCCCCTGCACATGAAGGCATAGAATGTATGTAAATATATCTAAAAAAAAAAAGTAACTTTCATAATAGCTCTGTGTATTTTAAAAGGCTTTATTACATTTATCTGTATTAGTAAGATAAGTAACACATCTTATAGCATAATAGTAAATATAAGTGAACAGTAGTCGTTTTCTTGGTGGCCGGGATTGTGAAATGATGTGACAATTGCAAGCGATTACTGAGTTTGGAATTAGACGAGTACTTATTGCATTCATACAATAAAGTCATATTAATATGAAATCCAGGGGCAAATACAATTTGTATGTGAAAAGTAACAGAGCTCTGACGTGATAACGGCGTAACCTGAAATGATGAGAAAAACAAACACGTGTCTTGTTCGGCCGTCTTATGAACAATGTTCTTACATTAAAAAGATAAAAAGAAAGAAATTAAAAAAAAAATGTTGATTTTCGACAGAATTGGTTTGATTCACAACCTTTTTCAACTTTAAGTGAAATAATCTTGAAGATTAACTTAATAGCAAATGAGTTCTTTATAAACATTCAATTAAAAAAAAAAAACAATACGACCAAAGTCAAACTTTTAACACACAAATAATAATCAGTACTTATTAGATTATTAGATTGTTAGAATAAGAACCTAAGACGAATATTCGGACCCAAGAGGAACGGGAATGGTGGATGGCGGAAACTTCATAACGAGGAATTACATAATTTTTTTATCGATTTCCAAACAGTGTCAGGGTCATTAAATCGAGGAAGCTGAGATGGGCAGGTCATGTAGCCAGAATGGAAGACAGTAGGAATGCTTTAAAAGTTTTAACTGGATATCCAATCGGAAAACAACCTAGGCGCACCGGAAGACCTAGGCGCAGATGGGAGGACAATATTAAAATGGGTCTCGCAGAAATAGCAGTACAAAGTAGAAACTGGATCCAGTTGGCGAAGGATGGAAGTTAATAGATAGCTTTTGTGAAATGGCATTGAACCTCCGTGTTCCATAGACCATAGTTAGTTGCAAAGATTTTTTTTAAAAGGTAATTTTTAGTAGCGGAGTTTGACAGTGGCTAAAAGGAACAATGCCTTCTCAACATCAGATGTAAAGGAACGGAGGTAAAAATTTAGATTTGTACGATACTGTACCTTTAAAAAAAATATCCGCCCCTGTCAAGATTTCCAAATTGTTTTCTTCTTCTTCAATGACAAAGAGGTAGGGAGAAAGGAAGTTTGTTTGTAGAAACCTACGATGAATAATCATAGACAATATCAGGTAAGTAGATGCTTGAATTTTGCCACAACGATATTTGTTTCTTGAGAGACAACGACTCTGAAACGTTGTTTTATATTTGTCATGATTTGTGATTAAGGTATGCACCTCTTACGTATCTAAAAATTTGAAGTCTGTAGGTTGAAATTTGTAGAGAAGGAACTTCATAATCTATCGAAGGCAATAATCCGTGCCGATTTTTTACTTAGAATTTTGTTCATTGTTGAAATTGCTTGATTGTTGAAATGGTTATCTGAATCTTTAACAATGGAACTGTTTCAACAATAAAGAAAATTATAAATAAAAAAAATCGGCACGGATTGTTCGCTTTGATAGGTTATGAAGTTCCTTCTCTAAAAAGTTGAACACTCGAGGTTGAAATTTGTAAAAGAAATTGCAAATTTTCGTGAAAGGTAAAAAATACATGGGAGAGAGACGAAGATTGTAGTGACATCTATCGGCAAAACTTGTCCCTTTACACTAACCTTAATAGTTATTGCTAGCTGCGCTGTCTCGTACTTGATGCCAAGAGAAGTCGTTAGCAAGCAGGCAAGTTGCAGATTAGCCAGGGGCTTGGAGGGAACAACTTATAAATAAATAAATAAAAATCTGTTAAAAATAAACAGTTATTAGTTTCTAATCAAGCGCGATTTTAGCCTATTCTGTGTAGTGGGCTTGAGGGTTTGGGTGGAATAAATAATGAGAATAAAGAAATGCAACTAAGTTAGCAATATAGTAAAATGATAAATTATAGAGGCTAAAGGGAAGTAAACAAAATAATATAATTGAAAACAAAAGTGAGGTAAAAAGGTAGAGTACGGAAATAGTGAACATTCAAAAAAAGGTTAGAAATGTTTATACTGGATTAATTTATCACTTCGTCCAGCTTGGAACCAATAGATACATTTCTTGTGGTATAGAAAGATGGTATTCTGTAGGAGACACATCTGCGGAATACGCCAGATAGAACCTTCCATTGAAGCTGCTGAGTGGCAAGGGTAGTCATGTATGCCACATGTGGTTTAGCGTTGGCTGTTGATGATGGTGTCATGTCGTTTATTGAGCTCTTTCTCTTAAAGTGCTGCTTGAACACGTTGGAATTGATCACAGCATACAGTAGCATTGATAGTACGATTATGGGTTAGGAGTTCACTATGGATAATTTCTACCATGTCCTACCAGACACACAACATTGTTTTCTTGGGATGCAAATCCTGTTTGGGACGTGTTGTTGTTTTTCTGTTTGGGTTGATCCGTTCCTTCCTCTGTTTAATGCTCACGAGCAGGCACAATACCTCATTTTCGTTAACAGTATGTGGGAGAAAAGGCTGATGTTGGGGTAGGATTCACGATGGCGGATAAGCAAAGAACCGCATATGGCAAATTACTGATTCTTGCTTGCACTGACTTTGAGTGAATGAGGCACCAACGAACCCAGTTTTTGAACCTTTTCTATAAGTTGAAGGTGCCATACTATATTCACCTGTCCACTCCCCATGTCCATGACTAATTCAGATACTTTGACGTGGATCACAGTAGATGTAGTTATTCAAATGGTCCTCATCAAAGTGTGACCACTGTGATTAAAATTTCCATTTTGGAACCCATCAAACTATTTTCGAGTGGTCCTTTCAGCAATGTTATCCTCTCAATACACTGCACAGCAGATTTGTCTGGCTGTCTCTGCTGCACTAGAACATTTCTTGAAGTCGAACAAGAGAACATGTAAGAGATCATCCTTCTTTTCAACTTCATGCTTCAGAACCTGAGAAACTTAAATTGGTTATCCTATCAAAACTACAAATAATGCTACACATTACTGATAGCATAGCTGCAATTTGATATTTTCCACAACAATCTGACGTCCAGAAAAAAAAAAAAACTGAAAATTTACAGCATGAATTAATGAACTAATCCAATAACACAGTCAAAAGTTTGCTGCCGTATTCTCGCTAGATAAGAAGTTGAAATACATTGATTTGTGCTTAGAATATACCTTACTTATTTCCATTGTTAAACTAAATTAAACTCCTGGCACAGCAGCCCTACCAGAACTTATCAGTCAGCTTTTGACATTCATGCCTTTTAACATCCATCGCCGTTAATACTGGCTTTCTAATCTGTCAAGATCTTCCCAATTGTTTTCACGACGCTGGGTAGACGTAGCAATGCCAACATGACAGGAGTAAGAACGATCACGTATCTTTCCTCTATACAGATTCCCACTCTTTGACTTCCCTGATCTCACGAAAAAACGATGTTCCCATGTAGCCAATGCGTTTATTGTTTCCTTTAGTAATAAGTAATAAATTCAGTTGACATATTTTTTTTATAACTTATTGGTATATTTCAGTTAATATTTCGATCGATTTATATTTTTAAAAATCAAGTTGAAAGGCAATTTTCCCCTCCTGATGAACTTCAAATCAGATACAATTATCATATTAGAAAAATGTGTATTGCTCTTGTTTCTGATGTGGAGTATTTTTTCTAGTTTTCACCCCCGCAAAACAATAAAATTTTATTCCGCGCAACATATCTGTAACTATAAATCTCTCCGAGTACAATTGTGGATCAATTATTGTGTAAATTAACATCTTGTAAATAAAATTTTGTTCATCGAGTAAGCTGTTATATTTTAAGGAACACATATCATAGTTAGTTATTACAAATATGGATTATCGTTAGATTGGCCTTCTTTTTAATTTATTTTTCTTTTGCACTCGTTTCTCAGTTATAAAATGTCAAAACTTTTACTACCTTTTTTACGATATAAGCTAAAATGTCTAGCTTTTCAGCTTCCAGTTTATATTCTATAGTTGAGAACATTTCTGTTCTGCCAGCTATCGAAGAAGTTATTTCAAAATTCCACCAATAAAAGATTCTGACGTAAAGAGAGAGAGAGAGAGAGAGAGAGAGAGAGAGGTGGGAGTACTAGCAACGGTAAAGCTTTGTGAGTGTATTCACTTTGAGAAGGGAATATGGAAGTTGTGGCTAAAACGAGCGTGAGTAAATATTTGAGTGCTCGTATATAGTATATACTTTTCTTTCGGTCCTCCCTCAAAAACATTTCAGTTTCCCCGAACATGGAGCGAAATTTCCTACGGCGAGTTTATCCAACTGTGTAGAACTATGAAGCTCTTCAAAGACCAGTTTCTTTTTTTTGTTACTGATAGAAAAGAAAAATCTAACAAGCTATCATGAAAGCATTTATGAACTCCTAAAGAAACGTTTCATTGTCGTAAGTCGTAAGTATTTTGTTACCTTTTTTTTTTTTTTTTTTTTTTTTTTTTGTAGAACGAAATAACTTGCTTTCTTCACTCAAAATCTTGACATCGTTTCGGGTGGAAGAAGTGATGTCCATTGAAGTCATATTTTGTAATGCAGAATAAGTGTTATTGTATTTCTTTTATTCTTATTTCATCCGTATTCCAAAGAATAAATGAATATAATGAAAGATGAGAGGAAATGATATATAAATGGTATGCTAAAGAGAAGCGTAATAGAATATGTTGTTTCTATGTAGATTCTATATTGCCTCTATAAATATGTAAAATTGAGATGCATAAAGGTTCATCAAAACGAATAAAGGAGTCTTTAGCTTCTTGTGTGGGTATATACTATTATGGCTTCGAGTGAATGGGAAGCTTAGTGTTTTGTTTCGCTTGAATTCATTAGCGTAACTGCATTAAAGAGAAAATGATGTTGCTCAGTATGTTAGTTGTAGATCCCCCCAAGTTTCAGTTTCTGTATAGAATTAACGGTTGTTTTCTTTTCTTTCCTTCCTTTTTGCTTTCTTTTTTTAGTTGAAAGATTTAATTATTTATTCTAGAGGGAAAAAGAAAAAAAATCTTCAAGAATCAAAGGAAATTGTTCATTCTATAGAAAGAAACGAATAAATCGTGGACGTGATGGGTTCTCCAGTTCCATCAAACGGTTTGTATGTAATAACTATTTAACGAAAATATTTTGGTACTAGCTTGTAATGCTCCATTTTATAACATTTATTATCTTAAACCGTCTGTCCATATATATACACCATAAAATTTACTTATTTTCCTCCAATTGTTTTAATGAACTAGAAACAACAAATATGTCCAGATGTTATCGCATCAACCTCCTATAACAATGTTAAAGTTGTTCGGTGCAGTTCTCCATTTTCCTGAAAACCGTGGCCCAGTTAAACGTCGCCATCTCGACTTGCGGAATCGAGAAGAAGGAAAATAGTTTAGGTCGGTTCGTGGCAAGATATGCAGGATCACACGAAACAATATTTAAAATGCCATGTAAAAAATGCTGAAAAGAAGACATGACATAATGAATTTATTAACAAAGTTAATAAAATCAACTGAATTGTACACACAAATAGTGATGTTTTCCAAAATAATATATTATTGACTTTATCAACATATGCAATTGATCTATTGTTTTACAAATTTTATATATTCTACATTTCCGTGAATGAGTGTTATTACATAGAATTATTCAGGTAAGGTTCCGGTAAATATTATCAATTTCAAGTAGCAGTAGGTTAGGTTTGATTTTAAAAGGATAGGATTCCCATGAGAGAAGTATTTAGCATAAATCCAGGTAAGGAATTTCCGAAAGGTTTGCAGATGTGTTAGACGTGGCAGCTGTATCCAAAGTAACGAAGTGATCCCGGTACTTGTTAGAATCTTATCCCTATTTCCAAAGCTCATTCAATTTGTTTTCTTTTATTTATATATACTTATATTCCCTTAATTCTTATTAACACATTTTCTTTATTATTTTATTTTACTTTTACTACTTTTTTATCACGTAGCTTCATTTTTAGACGCCTTAATTATCAAATTATTTTTTATTTTTAGGGAATCGAAATCAACATTTTAGTACCAAGGATTATATTTTAATACACACGTCATAATGACATCTTCCTCTTTATGAATATCTAAAGGATATATTTACAAACCATTACTACATTTGCAAACACATTGCTCCATTGCAAGAATATTCAGCCAGTTTATGAATAGTCTATGTAAATTTAAGTAGCATATGCATATTGAATAATTATAAGAAATTTTGAGTTGTGAGGCCAATCATTGATTACTAGAATTTTGTCATTGTCTCTGTATATTAATCAAGAGTGCATATTATCAGGTGGAACATGAAACTTCGGGAAAATTAGCTTCCCGAGCAACGATTACTTAGCTCATAGCCATTCTTCTATTTTCCTTTCCACCTTCGAAATAAATAATGAATTTTTAATAATTATAAAATTACCTGTTAGCTTCTTCAGAACTATTTTATTATATTTTCTGCACTTTTATAATATTAGCTTCAATAATTTTAAATTATCTTCAGCAAGTTTTCCTCTCTTCTTTCAGACGTTTTAAAACTTTTTCAGATCTATAATACAGATAAGAATTAATTTAATACATTTTCTTCTTCTTTTAATCTTTGTTTCTAGGAATGATACGGACCACAAAACTAATTGCCCACATCTAAATATTTAACACTAAACAATTAAAATTTTAAATTTAATTTTTCTTAAAATACAAATAAACAAAATTTAACTACAAAACACAAATTACAATATATGTAATGCACAGTATAGATTCAGAATACCGGGGCATTACAAGCTGAAATGCTATTTTTCACATGGGAAAGATAAGGCTTGTGCAAAATATCTGAAAATAAAGAAATAAGCGAAATAAATAAAAGCAACGAGGACCAACACCTCTATCTCACCTGTACTGGGAAGGCATTCATATAAACAGAAACTTGCACAAATTTCGATCCCCCGCTAATATTCCTTCGAGCCGAAAATCAGAAAAAAAAACGGCTTCGTATGGATCAGATTTGGTGAAGATCTATGTACAGAATTTGGTGGTTGCAAGTGACTCCTTTCTATGCGTAAATATCACGACAGACATTCACACAGAGGAACACAAAGGAGGAGGAGGAGGTTAATAGTGCTACTAAAAATGTAATGGTTATAGATTTTGTTCCATAAAATTAACACTTATAATTTGTGTATATTCCTGCACACGGAAACTTTAATGAAGTTGAAATTTTTAAATTTATACCTCACGGTTATACCTTTTAGGCTAAAGAAGACAAATAATTACGGGAACATGAATGATAGTGAAAAACTTGATCAAGTGAGAATGTGGATGGAATTGGGGTAACCCGGGAAAGCCGATCGACACGATGTTGTCTATTATAAATTTACTCGGTCTGTGATTGAACCAAAGACCTCTAACACCAGAGGTGACTACTGTACCACGAGAACCGTAGTTAGTTGTAGTTTTGGTGTATAAAGTCGCATTTTATGTTTGTATCAAACAAGTATTTATCTGGATTTATATAGTTCTTTTAAATTCGCGGAGCAAGAAGTTTCTTTTACACTCTTCCTGATATTCTATTTTAAATACTAAATATATGCTAAAAACACTTTTGTATTATAGTTTCGGCATTGTAGCACCGCCTTCCACGGATACTTCATACATTTTAACAATCTGTTGATAAAATTCCATTAAAAAAAGAAAACTTCGAATTCTCAGAGATAATCCTAAGGAAATAGATAGTCATCTCTCTATTAGAGGACAGTCTAAACTGTAAAATATATTAGTCTAATTCTAACATATAACATACAAACACAATGTAAATGTTGATAATGAGAAAGAATGTTTTCTATATTAGGAGGATCTTCAATTGTATTGGATATTGTACTCTATAAAACTGAAGAGATCATTTGCATACAGCGATGCAACTAGGCTAATTGTCGCCCTGAGCAACAACTTGCCTTAGCCCCACCCCCCCGACCAACCAAACCAAAACACTCCTTGACTACATCTGATATTGGTGTTACACAATAAGTCTCGTATTCCATTTTTTTTTTTATTCAAGAGGTAAAGCTTGATTTTAAAATTGCAACTTTTTAGGTACAAGATAAAACACCAAACTAATTAGTATTTGATTGTCAAATAATCTAAAAGTAGCATGCTTGACATATTCTTATAGTTTTATCATAGTGACTGCAAATCACATTTTTTTTTTTTTTGTATTATATCGGGATGTAATATGTGTAGAATGAATCAACAGTCTGTTACTTTAGAATAGAATATTTAATTATGACTCGAGTATTATACTCGGGCATTTCACAAGTCTCTTAAATCGATGTAAGTTAGAAGAAAATGTAAAAAGTGGAACAAGGTCAAAAAATATATTCTATTCTTTTTTAGGTTTGCTTGTGAAATTGAAAATTTTATTTCTGTTCTACTTTGTAAATCAGCGTCAATTTTTATAAATTATGGAAACTTAAAATAACTAGATATTTTACGTTTGTATTCACGTATTATTGAACTGCATCTTCGATACCAGTGGCGTATTTACGATTTTGTTTCGGGAGGAGCTTTGCTAACTTTCGGGGGGGGGGTTGCCTGGAAATGTGAAAATTCTGCAAGATATTTCATTTACTTTACTATACTAAGAAAGATTTCGGGAGGGCTTAAGCCCGGAAGCCACCCCCCCAAAATACGCCACTGTTCGAAACCAACGTATAACATAGGAAAACACTGATCAAATAAAAATAATTGTACTTTACTATCCACTTTTTTTTTTTTTTTTTTTTTAACGTTTCCAAATGCTGATACAAGACGGCTCAACATAGATTGTAAATAAATGGGAATCAAAAATTGTCCTGGGCTAGGCCTAGCCATTTTGGAGCAGATATAATTTACAAGATACTACGTGTGTAGTATTGAACTGGTGTTATATCACTAAATTATTAACTGTTTTTACGAGGAGAGAAAGAGTACAGACGTAGTGAAAGATCAAGTTTTTAGGCCACAACAATCATTTCTCTGCTGAAGTAAGTGTAATTTCATTAAGCAAGTGTACAAAATATCTGCCAAGTTACACTAAGATTAGAGGGAGGTCCTGACCAGTTGAATTTTCCATTAGTGCGCTCCTAATGCAAACAAAACAAAATATAAAATATATTTTAAAAATGTTACGAAGTTTTTTCCCTGTGGATGCGTCCCTGGTAGAAGATTATATTTTTCATTTCATTGTGTGGTCTTGAGAAAAAAGAAATTTAAAAGAATGAAAAAAGTGTACTTTTTATCTGGAAAAAGTACTAAAATGTATACAGTATACGATCCTGCTAATGGTCGTTTATGTGTAATGGAGTATGTAGCAACATTACATATGATAAGTCGTGGCTCAGTTTGCAGGTCTTCCGTAACTTGCATACAAGAGTAGAATATGAAGGGAAGATCAGATCATCTTGGCTCACTACAAAGGAATTCAAGCTATTTCATAGGCTGGGCACGAGATGTTCGTGCTGGATGTGTGTGCAGCTCCGATAGAGCACATCCAGTGCCCTGGATATTCCTTTGGGAGAATCTTCATGTAGAATTCTGGGGAGAATCGCAAGACAAGAGGATCATGAAAATGTACCTAGATATGACAGTAAGAATGAATAAGAAAAGAGATCTTTCCGAAGAACTTGAATAAATTTTAAGCTAACGAATTGTTCTTTGATATTTATGAATTGGTAATTCTTAGGTAGGTGTTAACTAACTCTGTAGCAGACATGAATGTTCTTCGCCGCAAAAACGAAAACTTTTCAATAGATCCTAACGGGTGGAACCAAATCTAGTCAATGTTCTTATTATCTACCTAAGATACTGTTGTATATTATCCTTTCACCTCCGTTTGTTCTACATTATCAATTCAAAGGTCTCTTCGTCGCCCTTATTCGTGTTCTAGTGGTTTGGCTACCTGCCTTTTGTGCACGAGGTTCCGGGTCTCCAGGCAGGAGAACATCGTACTTACTATAGTGGTCCAGATTCCGCTTTAAACTGTAGGTCTTGTCATATAATGAAGAAAACGACTTAAATACAAATCAATAAGTTAGCCATAAACCTCAATCCCAAAGGAATCCTAAGTAAAACTGTGTACATTCCGCACCTGTACCTTTCGTGTAAATGGACATTTCTTATTCGCCTTCAATGATACTATCTTATTAGGATCAAGTAAAATTGGAACTTTTAAAATTGTAATGTTAATACATCCGAACGTTACACCACACGGCAATTCTTGAACAAAGATATATTTTTGAATTCTTGTTTCCGCAATAGATAGCTTGAGCCATTAACTTGCCGAGTTCGTTAAGGTAGTCAGTCTGATAAAATTCAAAGGATAACAGTGTCTTTAATGGTGGCCGTTATTCCACACTAATTCTTGAACTAAAGCGAAGTTTTCTTTCTTTTTTTTTCAGTAGGTAGCTAGAGCGATTATCTCGAGAGAGTTCGTTAATGTAGTCAATCCGTTAACATCTTCATTGGTAACGATGACTTTAACGGCAACTATCCATATCCCATTTTCTACTATTAAAACAAAGGTAGTAGAAGTTACATATCGCGCCGTTAGATGGCATCAAACATCCTCGAACGGCTGACATCCACAGGACGAAATTGAACTTCTAGTGCGTGATCATTTTTAGTGCCTACCAGAGTTTATATTTTGTAAAATATTTGGTGATTTGTAGTTTTTGTAAAAGACGAATTGTGTAATTTTCTCCGAATCATCCGTTAGTTCATGTATTTATGCATTCAGTAGTTATTGTGAAAGACGAATTGTTTAATTCTCCCAAATCATCCGTTTGTTTATGTATTTATGCATTCAGTAGTTATTGTGAAAGACGAGTTGTTAATATTATATTTATGCATCTACAGTTTTCAGCACACGTGTACTTTCGAAAACCCTTATAAATACCCCTTTCTGGTAGTAAGCGTTACATATCCCTTTCTGCTAGTAAGCGTTAAACTTTCACATCTATCCAATACAATGGCTAGAATTATGCTTGTAGATCCTAATTTCTTCTATGCTACTCGCGATTATTGAAATGTTTCGTGTAGAGTATTAAATACATATTGGTCTATTAGTCTACTTTTTAATTTCTTATGAATTTTGTTTTTGTTTGTTCACAACTCACTTAAGTATTTAAATTTACTCACACCCTTTTTACAAACTTTCATACATTGAACCTCTCTGTTTTTCGATCCAAATCGTTTCCCTCGTATACTACATCAACAATACAATTATTTCACACGCTTCTTGTAGCGGGGAAGCTCAGCCTTAAATCTCGTGTAGTAAGTCTTTCACCAGGCAGGAGGCCGCGGTGGCTCAGTGGTAGAGCGTTCACCTCTGGTGCTTGGGGTCCCGGGTTCGACCCCAGCTCCCGCCAAGTGAACTTTGTGGTGGACAAACACCGTGTGCATGGGTTTTCTCGGGGTTCTCCCGTTTCTTCCCACTTTCTTCATTTCACCATTTCATTCAGTACTCATCATCACCGTCTCCTTTAGCCTAACTGGCATAACCGTGGGACGTAAAACTCAAAGATTTCATTTCATTTCATTTTCTTTCACCAGGCAATTTGATAATGATATCAAATAAAAATGTGAGAAATATTACATCTTTCCTTTAAATATTAGCTTTCATGTTGCCAACTCTTTCATTTCATTGCTCCAGGCTCATGTGGCTATCTACACATCTCTCATACAAAAGATCCTTAAGAAGCCACTTGGTCAGTGCTGCTATTCTACTTTAAAAGTAATACAGTTCGGGATCGTGAAAGCCTAGTGATGAAGATGAAAGTGTATAAAACCCAAGACATTCTTGGTTGAATTGCGAGTGAAATTTTGTATTTCAAATCTTAGCTTACTTTTCAAACTACTTGGCAATGTGTGATATACTGGGATCTTCTATTAGAACTTGATATAATAGATTTCGTCTCAATTTTCCAAGTATGATCTCATTTAAGCCCATTATTGTTTTTTGGTTGGAAAAATTCAATCAGCTAGAAATATCTGAAGAACTTTGTTATTCGGTTTTTGTTTGTTTTTTGGATCCGGGTTGATATGCTTCTCGTATTTCCTTTTCGCGTGGATTTGTTTTGCTTCAGCGTTCATATTGATTGCAACTGGGGAGGGGAGGGGATTAGGAGTTGAGAGGAGGCGGAAGACTTTCATGGCTCTTCAGTGTCTTGATTGAATTCTCGTAGCGATCATGATGCTCTGGAATTCTATCGTGGGAAGCAGAATCAGAAGACCGGAATCGTTCATTGAATCTTATATAGAAACCATTGCTTATTTTCTCTCTTTTGCTTTCGAAATCAGGGTTTCCAGGAACAAATGATTTTTTTGTAGCATGTAGTATTCTATAAAATTGGTTTTTAATTGTTTCCGGTTTTCCCAGCTATTTGCCATTACTCAATTCCTTGCAAAAATGCTTCTAGGCTCGTAAAAAAGTTCCAGGCCTCTAAAAATAATGTATTATTAAAAGGACACATTTATAGGGTTGGGCAGAAAAAACTTTCGATTTTCAAATTGTGATTACTTCAGATATGATCAAGGGCGTCCATGTTGTAGCTTCCAAGGGGGGGGGGCAAGTATAAGCGACATTTCAAATATAGTTTCAAATTTTGCTGTAACTAATGTAAAAATTCTTTTGGGTTTTCGATATTCTGAAGTACAATTTCTTCTAGGGGGCGAGCGCCCCACCTTGCCCCCTTGATGGGCGCCCTTGGATATGATCTTTTATTTCCCAGTTAAACTACAATCTCAGAATATTTTTCTTACAACACTTACTTATGAAATATGCCACACTTACGTTTTTGAAAATTACATTTTTACAATATTTAAGATTTTTTTTTTAATGTCTGAGAGCCGTATTCACGACTGTCATAATTGAAAGGTTTTCTTTTCTTCTTTTATTTTTTGTTAGATCAATTGTGCACAGACGTGAGTGTTGACTGTAACATTGTAGCCAGATCAAATAATTCCAGTCACCATGAAGCGTTAGTCAGTAGAACATAGAGCATTGATTGTGAAAACGTTAAATAATAATAATAATAATAATAATAATAATAATAATAATAATAATAATAATAATAATAATAATAATAATAATAATAATAATATTATTATTATTATTATTATTATTATTATTATTATTATTATTATTATTATTATTATTATTATTATTATTATTATTATTATTATTATTATTATTATTATTATTATTATTATTAATAATAATAATAATAATAATAATAATAATAATAATAATAATAAGTAATAGTTAGGCCTACTAAGCGTGTTTTTCACCGGCAATTTAACATTTATCGCAAACACAGTTCCAAGCCGCAACACAGTAGGGTATACTGTTTTGAGATACGAACTTTGTAGAAAATAGCTTGCGCCATGAAGAGACCTTCAGTAAAACCGTGTATCATCGAACTACAGAGAATATTGAGAAAATTAACTAAGAAAATATGATTTTCAAAGAGTGAGGAAGATATGTTGTAAACAAAATCACTTTGAGTTACAGTCCAATTGGAAAATAAAAGATCTATGTGAAATAATCAATCCCATCTCAATTTAATTCGAAAACTGTCAGTTTTTTCTACCGGACCCTGTATAAATGATTAAAATTGTAATGTTCCATAGTTAGTGAAAATAAAATTACCTTAAAAAAATGAACACGTGTTATGGATACCCAGTATTAGATGTCTATTTGATTATAGCGCCGGTATTACGTTGAGAAATTATTTAATCTAACATCGTTTTTTAAAACAATTCTTTTGTTAGCTTCAAATCTTGCAACTAAAATAATTTTCGCTCCGCCTTATAATTTTTACTATAAAAGTAATAAAATGATTGAATTAGAAAAAAATATCGAGCGCCTGCTTGTTATACAACCCAAATGACTTGTAAATTTTATTGGTTGCAGACGACTAGGTGTTCTGTTGACTTCATATCAACAAGTTCGAACATCTGTTTAATAGGAGGAAAGAGATTATGGTTTCCACAGTGCAATTGAAAATGTTGAGTGAAGGTAGGAAAGTTAAAATTAATAACGTTTAATTAACCTAAAAACAATGTTTTATAGAGTGAATTAAAATGAAGTATATATATATATATATATATATATATATATATATATATATATCGAAGGGTGGTCCTCGTTATTTTTTTGTAGTTTCACTCTTTAAAGTAGTTCCATATGGAATCAAAATAACCCACGAAAAAATTTACTCAATTGAATTATATTAAAAGCGACCTCAAGTTTTGAATGTATTTGGAATATACTTCATGAGGCAAAATTATCTTGTATAAGCAAGAGCGTGTGACACATATCTTGGCTAGAGGTAATGGGAGTGAACCGCATATGTTACTATAAACGGTGGTACCATCATGGCGGCTATCTTAAAGTCCGCCATCTTGGATTCAGGTCCAAATTTTATTAACAGAAATGGGACTTGTGGCATAGTTTTGGGATAGCTTTTCACCACAAACAAACATCTGACGCTGTTTCCAACTTAACTCCAATCATTTAATAGTTATTATCTTCATAATATACGTCTATTAACTTAGAATTGTCTTTCCAAACTTACAAGGTACATTTGCTCAATTGTATGCTGTAAACATATTCAAAACTTAAGGTCGGTTAGGGCATCACTTCATATAATTCGTAATTTTTCTCGTAGAATGTTTAACTCTGATTTGAAACCATTTTATGGAATAATACTAAACAAACCCTCTGAAGTCAAAAAATAAGGACCACCCTATAATTATATATATATATATATATATATATAATTATCCATAAAAACTTCATCCCTCAACCTTAGGGCCAGCGCCCAATGCATTTCTTCATTTTACCCAACCAAAAGAATTATTTTCTCATTAGTTCATTTTGTAAACCCACAATATGTAATTCTTTATTTACATTTACCTTTTATTACTTTTAATTCATAGAAAGTGGAATGAAGAAGGCAGATGATGTATAATATTAACTAGTTCTATAATTGTAAGAAATGTTGAAGTTTTCATCGAGATAACGAGTACCACTGTCACTTGTACACCACGTGAAGAAGTTTGGTTTGCATGGCATTGATATATCAATGTTGAAACCGGAAATTCAAGTAGCTTTCTGCTACATCCGGATTTACTAGAGAGAGATTAGAGTGGAGATAAAATGTATTCTTGAAACGCTTAAATTGATTGCAGAAAACTGCGTCTTAGTATCTATTCCTATTTTACTCTATAACCATCAACGTTAAAGCCGGACGTGGCTGACTTGTGCTATTTCTAGTTTGAATAAACAGTTAAGAGAAAAGGCGATACCTACACTGAGAAAAAGATTGTAGGTGACGTACTTAAAAATGTAGGTTACATGCGTAATTCCTGTAATTTTTGGACTTAACGTACAGCAAACGTATAACTGTAAACGCATGTTTTTTTAATACTTTCCGTATAAATGTTACATCTATACGTACTTTCCGTATGAAACAATAGGCGGTCAGGATCTCTCAAACAAATGGACGTATGTAACATATAGCTGAGGAATGTAAATATATTCATATGATATACGAAAAACTGTTAGATATCAGACATCCTGCAACGGCATGATGTAACACCTAAGGGCAATGCGTATGTAGCATATGAATAACGTATACTCCGTACTGATTTCTACAGTAAGTAAAAGAATTCCGTCTCAGTGTATCGTAGAACGCTAAATCAAGTAAAAAATCGCTTATAGCTATCTATTATCGCCTATGTTCTATGTAGTTTAATATTGAAACTGAAAGTTGCAGTGGATTTCTATCCGATTTGGTTTTACTAGAGAATTTAGAATGGAGATGAGATGTTTCCTTGAGACGATTAATCGAATGCAAGAAATCGCTTCTTGCTATCTAGTACCGTTCTGTATTGATCAACGTTAGAACTGGAAATAGTTAATTTCAACCACTTCCGGTGGATGAATCGCCTCCATTAATGAACTCAATTTTTAGTTTGACCCTCTATATCCAGGCCAAAATTGATAGTGATCCATCAAGTAGTTCTTGAGACTTTTTCCTCTTCCGGACGGACGGACAGACATAATGTCTTCTAGACGGGTGGACACGCGGACAGTAGAGGTCTACACGGGCCGATTTTTTTTTTTTGCCCGGGCCCGGTCCGGCCTGTGAATTTATAGTGTGAGACCCGAACCGAATCTGAAATATGTTTTAGCACTTAGGCCCTAGGTCGTGTGATAATCAAATGAGCTCGAAATAAGCCCGAATTACCGAAACTTAATAATTAACGCAAAATTGTATTTTTATTTACAGCAATAAAGGGTTTAATTTTGCAGTTGTGCTTTGGAAGTTCTTCAGAAAGAATGGTCCAGTAAATATCATTGTACAGCATATTTACAAAATTAGACTCGAGAAGACCCAAGAAATAGGTTGTTTATTTAAAAATTTACGGCCCTAGCCCGGCCCGGGCTCGTGCAGACTTCTAGCGGACGGACAGGGTAAATATATAAAGGAGTTTTGTTGGTAAACCGTATTCCTTAAAAATTACAGTTTACCATTAGATCCAATTCTATACTAAACCTGTCCAGAGAGGACTGCTGCTATATCAGGTGTTCTAAAAATTACGCCCATGGACAACAGAGCGCTATTCTACAGGCCAAGATGAAGCGAATAACCTGTATGGTGGTATAACTTTCGGAGCCTCCTTCAGCCATTGGGGAATGAAAAACTTCGAACTATAACCATTGATCTACAAATCTATCAAGCAGTTATATTAATTGTTACGCTAATAAGTAATGCTAGCGTCAAATCTGTTGACTTTAACTGCCAACTGGAAAGAATCGATGAGACTATCTGATGAATTAGTAGATCTACTCCGTAGTTCTTTATCTGCGACGTTTCCACATGGTGAGTTCGCATCTCCATAGGAGGGCTAAAAACGATGAAATTAGCGATATACCACAGTGCGATCGGCATAACGTCTAGGTAGCTAAGGCCACCAGTTGCGGAACACTGCTTTAAAACACTACACCTGACAAAAAAATATATTTGAACCAAATGAGAACGAAGATTAGAACTTAAAGATTCTATTCACGAAAACATTATTCACTATCTTTTTAGAAGAAATAGTTAAGAAAATTATACAGCAGATTATTTAAGATTGGTATACAGTGAAATATTGATGGAAGTTTTCTCTAAACATAATACATGATCATCGTTTCGGATACGGATATAATGATACCCAGAAATGCTATTAATTTCTTGTGTCAAGACAAATTAGCAAGCAAATTTTAAATCATTTTTACATGACTAAAGTTTTATTATTTTGCACATAGTAATGATTTTTGTGCTAACCAAGTAACTTTTTAGTACACGGAAACTTTTTGGTTGCGTACATTTATATTCCATCAATCTACGAAAAAAAAAAAAAAAAAACGGATTCACGTTGTTCCTGTAATATTGCACACCATGGTTGGTTGTTTTCATGTTATTGATTGAATTAAAAACTATGGTGCAAAGTTAGAAATTCGATACGGAATTGCTTTCTGGTTGATATACCCGAAACTTTGACTGTGGATGTTTTTTCTCTTTTTTTAACCCTAATTATATCGTCTACTTGTGCATTGAAGCCGTAAGGATAGTTATACATTCCCATAGTAATTCTTAATATTCCTTCACTCAAGTTGCTTAATTTCCAGTTTTTCACGTATTCTTTTGAATCGGAGATTAAAACCACTGGTGTCATACCCCTACTTCGTTGACTTAGTGATCCCAAGTAGCTCTGTTTTGATAAATGGACTAGAATCTGCCTTTGATCAAAGGCCCCACCTAACTGTGTTTCGATAATTGGACTAGAATCAGCCTTCAACCAAAGGTCCCACCTAGCTGTGTTTTGATAAATGGACTGCAATCTGCCTTTGACCAAAGGCCCGACCTAACTGTGTTTTGATAAATGGACTAGAATCTGCCTTTGACCAAAGGTCCGACCTAGCTGTGTTTTGATAAATGGACTAGAATCTGCCTTTGACCAAAGGTCCGACCTAGCTGTGTTTTGATAAATGGACTAGAATCTGCCTTTGACTAAAGGTCCGACCTAGATGTGTTTTGATAAATGGACTAGAATCTGCCTTTGACCAAAGGTCCGACCTAGCTGTGTTTTGATAAATGGAGTAGAATCTGCCTTTGACTAAAGGTCCGACCTAGATGTGTTTTGATAAATGAACTAGAATCTGCCTTTGACTAAAGGTTCCACCAAGCTGTGTTTTGATAAATGGACTAGAATCTGCCTTTGACTAAAGGTCCGACCTAGCTGTGTTTTGATAAATGGACTAGAATCTGCCTTTGACTAAAGGTCCGACCTAGATGTGTTTTGATAAATGGACTAGAATCTGCCTTTGACCAAAGGTCCGACCTAGCTGCGTTTTGATAAATGGAGTAGAATCTGCCTTTGACTAAAGGTCCGACCTAGATGTGTTTTGATAAATGAACTAGAATCTGCCTTTGACCAAAGGTTCCACCAAGCTGTGTTATGATGAATGGACTAGAATATGTCTTTGACCAGTGGTTCCCCCTACCTATGTTATGATTGAGAATCAGTGTTGTAATAAGTGGACGAGAATCTATGTTATGATAAGTGGACTAGAATCTGCCCTTGGCCAGTGGCTGTACTTACCTGTTCTGCGATAAGTCAACTAGAATCTGTCTTAGCAAAACACACAGACAAGGCCGTAATTCTTTTCATCTACGGTATTATTTCACTACCATTTGTTTAAATTTATCCATAATCTCTTGTAAGTCTGCAGGATTAATCACAATATTAAACTAATTATTTTGTTTGTTTTTAACTAGCAAGTGCCTTTTCGTCTACTTAATTTATATGAATCAGAGTAATATTTATTAATTAGGTAAATGCATTTGATTAATTGAACTGAAATTAATGATGAAGCATTGAGCCTTTTAAATGCGAAACAGAAATATCTTCTTTTTTTTTTTTTTTAAAAAAAAAAAAACAGATTACTTCGAATTAATTGAATATTATAGAGTAATGCTATTATAAGCAGTACGAAATCGAGTAATAACGTAATTTGTTGATTATTAATTAATTATGTTAGACGTTAACTGAAAAGTTTCATCAGAATAGCAGATACTCGATAGATCCTTTTTTTTTTTTTAATGTTAATGTCTTCTGATATTTTCAGTTACTCATACCCTTCTGTTTCACTATTATTGTTACTAGTTCTCCCAAGGAATTTCTCTCATTGTACACTATAGACTAAAGTCAGCTTAATTTAAACCTGAACGATTGCGTTGTTCATTGGTCAACAGTGGCGTATTTACGATTTTGTTTCGGGAGGGGCTTTGCCTGAAAATGTGAAAATTCTGCAAGATATTTCATATACTTTACTGTAGTAAGTAAGATTTCGGGGGGGGGGGCTTAAGCCCGGAAGCCCCCCCCTAAATACGCCACTGTTGGTCAAGCAGGAAGGCAGTACAGCTAGTGAAACGTATCAGTGCAACTATACATAGCATTACTCGTAGACTGAGATATCTGTTTTTAAAATAAGGATTATTATTTTACAAATTTTCGTTAATTTTGATATTACTATTTTACTGGTACCTTAGTATAACGACTGAATTAATTTATTAACTATTATTGATATTACGGCATATTAAACATAACTCTTGCAAAACACTAGTTAGTGCATAAATCAATGAATAGAGTGTTTGCCCATCTGAATATTTTCCCAGGAAAACAATCTAGCATTCTTTTCTGAAAAAAAAAAAAACGGTTTTACTTTGAAATAAGTAATATTATATTTTTATCTATCATTCCAAAAATATTAAGAAGCTTAATGATTAGCACTTGCACTTTGTACTAGAAAGGCTTGTGTTCGAATCTCGTAGATACCTGTCCTAAGTAGGTTTTCCAGTTTTTCCTCCTAAGATTCATGCTAGGGTAGTGCCTTAAAATAATGGCATGGATTGACTTTCTTTCAAGTTTCCTTTTCCAGTGTTGTTAATATTTATAATGTATTCATACAAAATGGTCGTTTGGCTGTATCTGAAATACTGTTGATAAGTAAATAAATAAATTACAGTATACAAATGGGACTTAATTATGCACTTGATTGTATTTTAACACAGATCCTTAATTTAAAATATCGCAAGTGTGTGTGATGATATTCCTTTTACGTGTTGATTATACGGAGCACAAATATGAACATCACGAAACAATCAACAAGACACCATCGGAATATACTGTAAATGCAGTGAAGAGTGGAGAGAATTAGCTGGGTGGAATTTTAAAACGATTACGAAGCAGTTGTTGGAAAATGAGGATAAAAGAAGACAGTGTTGAGATAATTAAAAAGAGAAAAGAAACTACTTAGAAGTTTGTTTAAAAAGAAACCGTTATATTACAGGATGTAGTGAAAAATAGAAAGGTATTGCATTTGTAGAAATGAGTAATGTTGAAAAGGATAATTCTTACGTGGAGATTGGTTGGTTTATTGATGTGGAGTTTAGCGTCCTGTTGAGCAGCGAGGCTATATGAGTAGTAGACCTACAGTTATACGTGGGTTCGGAATCACATGAGCTCCCAGTGGAAACCGAACCCGGGTCTTGGTATTCAACGGAACGCTAAACCAAGGGACTTTTCAAATTTAGTCTTTAACATTCCATCTATTTTATGAAATCTTGCCTTTTTCTGTCTCTGTAGAAAATTTAATGCCTTTTTATTTTTACAATGCTTTTAGAAGGTTACCTTCGTTTGTTCCCTTGGATCAAATCTCGTCACTTAATCTTTAAGTATTTGCATAGTAATTGGAGCTGTGAAGCTTTGTACAGTAACGTAAATCGGATGATAATACAATATTTTCACATAATTTATGCTCTAGCTTCTTGTTTTACTAAAACAGGGGGCTCAGAAAGTAACTGTGCAGTTCATAACTTGCCGTATTTTATTTTCCATAAACCACTTTAAACAACTGAAATGAAATAAAATCTTCAAGTTTTACGTCCCACGGTTATGCCGGTTAGGCTAAAGGAGACGGTGATGATGAGAGATGAATGAAATGGTGGAATGAACAAAGTGGGAGGAAACGAGAGAACCCCGGGAAAACCCACGAGCACGGTGTTTGTCCACCACAAAGTCCGCACGGCGCGAGCTGGGAACGAACCAGAAACCCCAAGCACCGGAGGTGAACGCTCTACCACTGAGCCACCGCGCCCTCAACTAAAATTAACTCGAAGCTAAACTTTAATGTCATGGAAGTTATAAGAGATGCTGGAAGTGATCCCCTTGTATTTGAAGACAGAGTTGCACACGTTTCTGCATGTTCTTGAAGACGTTGTGCAGAACATCGGGAGTGATGTTCCGAATGTGACGTGTCAGTGCAGCTTGGAGTTCTTGTATGGTGTGCCTTTCCCTTCAACGTACCCCATAGAAAGTAATCCACTAAGATCAAGTCGGGTGAACGCGGAGACCAGAGTCCTCGAGAGATGATGCGGTCACCGAAGATGTCCTGTAAAGAGCTCATCGCTTTGTGGTTGGTATGTGCAGTCGCCCCTCCTTTGGAACCAGGTATTGTCAATTTCGTCCTCATTCAGTTCACCTAGGAAGGGCTTCAGAATGCAAGTGCAGTACCGTTCTGTATTTATGATGTCCTGAAAGAAGATGGGCCCAATGATGCGTTTACGAGTCACGGCGTACCAAACACCAACCTTTTGATCATGCAGTGGGGACTCATGAAATTCATGCGGATTCTCCGTACTCCACACACGACTATTCTGGCTATTCACGTAGCCGGAGAGATGAAATCATGCCTCATCCGTGAAAAACGTTTTGTCAAGAATCCCCTCACCATTGTCCTGCAGGAAGGACAGGAACCAGTTGCGAAAGTTCACACGCGCCGGGCGATCGGTGTCTCTCAGTTCATGCACGACCGAAATTTTGTACGGATACATGGATAGTGACTTCCGGAGAATCTTGTGAGCGGAACCCACGGACACGTGGGCCTGCTGAGCTAGTCTAAACGATTTCTTTGGACTCTGCAGCACCACGTCTTGTACCTTCACCACCTTCTCTACGGATGTAGCTGTGGATAACCTACCTGATTTTAGAGCATTATGAACGCTTCCTGTCTTTCGAAACTTGGTGATGAGGTTCCGTACAGCATTGCTGTTACGTATCTTCACTTCTGGGATCTTCACTGCAAATGCAGCTTCTAGTGCTGAGGTAAACTTGTCTCCATTGCGGAACACATGCTGCACAAGAAACACTCTTTGTTCAATCGTCAGCATGATGACCTGGATCACAATGATGTCACACAAGACGTTGGTCTTCAATCAAACCGGACCTGTGAACAAATAAAAATACCTGGTCAAATATGGTTCAAATATGTTAAACAATAGAAAATGTTGTATTACTAATTGACAAGCATATCAGTCATCACTTAGCACACCACAACATGGCACTGCATAGTTACTTTCTGAATGCCCAGTAAATCTTGTAACTTTTGTTAATCTTGTAAAATGTTCTAAGAAAGTAAAATATGTAAGCTTACGCATTGAAATCATATAATGTTTTGGAATTAACAAAGTTAGAAGTAAAAATTGATTCTGGGATATTGAGTGAAGGTTAAAAAGTAAATAATAACCGTAAAAAACTAAAAAGAAAACCAATGCTTTTTTTTAAAAAAATCAATAAAAAGTATATTTTTTGTAAAGTAAGATAAAGAAATGGGGTTAAGACTACAAGGACTGGGCACTTTTCTTTAGGGCTAAAGTTTTTATGAATATACTATGTTAAGGATGATGATTCTTAATTTTACTCTACATAAATATTCTTTTTATTGTATTTTATAAAAGCATTGCTTTAAAAATGTTCCTTATTTCCCCTTTCGCTGGAAAGGGAAGAACATTTTACATAAAAGTCAGTCATTATAACAATTTGTTTTCCGCTTAATCAATAATAACACTGTGAGTGGCAACTCTGCTGAGTTGAAGAAAAAATTGTGAGACGACTGGTCCATTTTTTTCTTTTGTTCTAATCTTTTTCTGTCTTTCATTCTTTAATTCTTTCCAAGGAAAGAAAAAGTCTTTCATTTTCTTTCAACAGTCCATGAGATTGAATTGTTTTCAATCCTGATGCGATAATGAAGAAAGCGTAATCGTGTTTTTGGTAAGAATCGAAACTTGAGAAGACAAACCAAGAAGATATTCTTGAGTATTTTCTGCTTGAACCCTAATATATTTACGAAAATGCAATTTCTGCAAAGATTTATGTCTTGTCGGGTTTTCTAGTGTGACATGACAGACTTGCCATTATGCTTAGAGCCATAAACGTTACCACCTTTATTAATTCTCAACCTAAAAGATTTCAATCTTTGGGAATGGTTTTTCACCACCAGGATCAAGAGCTGGAAAACTAAATGAGTAAATCATGCAGAAGACAATAACTAATCAAGTTTAAGATGTTGCTCGAAGGCATTTGTTAAATAATACAAGAACACAAATCTAATTTTCTATAAAAGTGCAGCAGATGAGGATAGATGAATAGGTAATGTAAATACAAAAGTTTGTTCATGGAATCGAACCAAGAACTTCAGACGTAGAACATCGTTATTCTAACATTTTATTTAATTGGTATAGCGTCGCATGTTGCTACACAAAATCATAGAAATGCGATAGTAAGGTAAAATTGCATACATTGCGTACTTTTATAATTGTACTACACAGTATTTTTGCAACAAAATTGACATAACATAGTTCTTCCTTCATGATAGAATGGTTTTCTTTTAATCAATGTGTAGTTATGATAAATCTTGCGTAAGAAACCCGATGTTTGCCTTTAGTTGCTTCTTACAGTCCCAACAACGCATACAACTCCACAATGGACGACAATTTGTATTACTAGAGATTGGCCGTAAAATTGACAGTAAAGAGATCATGTGAACTTTGACATTTTATAGCATATAGAAATAAAGAACCTCAGTGGCCTTTTGAAATGCACGATCATACTTCTTGGAAATTAGATAACTAGCAGAAGTACGAGATTTCGCCAATACATATTATCTGTCCTTTGTTCGTTCAAGTTCTCATCATCATAGATATTCTGCCTTTATTGGCAGGTCACTTGCCGCAGCTAAGAAGCTTCCATGCTCCACGGTCCTCCGCTAACCTCTTCGTCTTCGCGTATGATCTTTCTGTTTTAATATCATCCATTAATTGTAGTTTCCTTCGCCCCCTCCCTCTCTTTCCCGCCACCATATCCTCTAGGACGTCCCTCATGATACAATCTCTTCTTAGGCAATATCCCAACCAGTTTCTCTTCCTCTTCCTAATAATATCTAAAAGTGTTCTTTTCTCACCCACCATTTCTAACACTCTCTCATTCGTTTTCCGCTCGGCCCAACTAATTTTTTCCATTCTTTTCCACACCCACATTTCGAAGGCTTCCAGTCGATTTTCATCACCTTTACGTAATGTCCACGTTTCCGCCCCATACAGTACAACACTCCATACGAAGCATTTTATGAGCCTTTTTCTCAACTCTTTATTCAAGGTCCCACAAAACAGACTTTTCTTCCTCCTAAAGGCTTCTTTTGTCATTCCTATCCTTGCTTTTATTTCACGTTCGCACTTCATATTATTACAAGAATACTACCCAGATATCGAAAACTATTCACTTTTTCTATTTTCTCCCCTCCTACTTTTATATTTGACACAGACCCCTTCGTTTTGTTTTTCATTAAAATGGCGAAGCGAAAATAGTGCTGATTGTACAACCTTTAAACAATGGAAAAACGAACCAGATCCTTGCAGCTTATAACTACAATATACGTGAGAAAATTAACACTAGAGGGAAATTAAGCTATTGTTTTTTATTATAAAAGTGAGGTTTATTTTGTGTAAATCAATTTTTCATTTCTTGACTGCATTACGGATTATTCACTTAATGTAAAGATCCATATGGGCACATTCTAAAGTAGCTACCATCTTAGACAATCTTTAAAATGACAAAGTTTGTACTTAAAAAAAAGGAACAAGATTGCCATTACTTTTTGTCTATTTTACTTTGCCTTATCATACGTGTATGTTGCATACAAAATATGTTCATTTTTATTATTTCATGTCAACTTGAAACAGTAAATTAAATAAATAATTATTTCCTTTTTCATTCGTATCGAAATTACTTTACAAAAATTATAATTTGATGCAAATTTAAATTTGTTAAGTAAATTCCTAAGCGAGAAGAAAAATCTAAATAAGATATAAATAAAATATGACCGTTTCAAATCCGCTATGGAAGAGTTCCATCCAATGTTGTTAACAGAGGTGGCAAAGTGAGCTTCTTGCTCTTTGAATTCTTGCTCAGCTAATCCGAGTGGAAGATACGTTTCATCTTGTCGACTGAGAGCCAGTTCTTGCTTCATCCTCAACTTTGAAACCTGGGTGTCCTTGCTTTCTGTGTGCCCAAATTTTTAGTATATTATACTGTAAATTTTATGCTAATAGTGTTTGACCAGTGGCGTAGCCAGAAAATCTGAATTGGGGATAATAATTGCCATGTCGAAGAAATGAAACTATGTTTTTAATTTAAGTCTTGCCATGTCGAAGAATTTTTTTTTTTTTTTTTAGTTAGTGCCTTGCCATGTCCAAGAAATGATAATGAATTTTTTAGTTTAACTTTTCACGGATATTCCCTTTAGAGCAAAGGAGTCGGATAGTTTATGAAAGTGAATGGTTGTGAAGTTAAATTTTTTGTGCTTTCCCACCGGGAGTCGAACCCAAGATTTTTTGCACCAAAGACACGCGCTAGCCAAAGAAACACACCCCTCCCCCCACACACATACACACAGATGGTGATCAGAAAAATGGAAACACCTGTAGTTGGCAACACGTCAGATGTATGGATTGGCAGTGGTGTCGTGGCGCCCGCAGCGCCGGACCGCTGGTGGTGGTGTGTTAGATCGGTCTCCATACTACGTCAGGCGCAGTGGAACAGCAGTGTCCAGTGGCTGCAGCAGACGGAGGTAGTATAAAATGGGAGACCCCTCAGTTTCAAAGAGGGCAAATTGTTGGTGCGCGGTTATGTGGAGTGAGTGTGACGGCAGTGGCTACTGTGTTAGGTGTGTCGCGTGGGACAGTGTCGAAGGTGATGACGGCCTACGCAGCACACGGGAAAACCACATCGGGGAAGCGGAACAGTGGACGGAAAAAATCATGAGTGACAGGTCACGCCGGGTATCAAAGCGCATTGTCACGCAGAACCGTCGTGCCACTGCGGAGCAAGTGACGGAGGAACTCAATCAGCACCTCCCCCACCCTGTTTCGACCATCACAGTCCGCCGCGAATTACATGACATGAACTTACGGGATCGTGTTGCACGGGCCAAACCGCTCATCAGGGACCATAACGCTTTCGCACGCTGCAAATGGTGCCGTTTTCCATGCAACTTGGACCGTTGACGACTGGAAACATGTGATATGGTCGGATGAGTCATCCTTCACCCTATTCCCAACCACGGGCCTGTTTATGTGTGGAGAACACCCAAAGAAGCTTATGATCTGCAGTGTCTCTGCCAACAGTGAAACATGGCGGCGGCTCGGTGATGCTGTGAGCCGCCATATCATGGTTTTCATTGGGTATTGTGGTCACACTTAGCGGATGAATCACTGCCAACGATTGTGTCGCAATTTTAGGAGACCACTTGCATCCTATGGTCCGGATGTTGTTCCCGGACAATGACGCTATCTTCCAGGATGATAATGCACTCATTCACACAGCTGGCGTTGCAGCGTGGTTTGAGGAACATCGGGATGAAGTTCAACACCTCCCCTGGCCCGCCCAATCCCCAGATCTAAACATAATTGAACATCTGTGGTCCTTCTTGGAAACACGACTCCGGCGACGATTTCCACCTCCATCCTCTCTCACAGAACTGGCCGATGCCCTGCATGAGGAATGGTGTAAAATTCCACTTGCTACCATTCACGACCTCTATGCCTCCATCCCACGTCGCATCAAGGCTGTTCTGAAGGCGAAAGGTGGCCCGACACCATATTAATCTGGTAAGTTGCAATTTCGTTCAGGTGTTTCCATTTTTCTGATCACCATCTGTATATATAATTGTGTGTGTGTTTGTGTTTGTGTTGGGTGAGTATGTAACTTTGTCCTATAAATCACAAACAACTGATGATAAGTAAGGATATAACAAAACCGGAGATAGGAGAGTACCAGGATTTGCTTCATCCTCAGGTCCCTCCTGAGGTGTCATTGGAAAATTTCAAATGCTAAGATACATACGACATACGCATATATCTTGTGGTATCTTGTGATATATCGTTAGAAAGGTCATAAAAAACAGAAGAAAAACTTCTGTAGGAAATATGTTTTCGTTTTAGCCACCGTTTACAAAATTGCCAAAATTTAATAGATAGTTTGTAAGGTAAAGCGTCCAGTGCTTATAAATCAGAAACACATGTAGATAAAAAGGATGAAATAAAAACTAAGATAGGAAAATGTCAGAGGACGCATCGAATGGAGCATTTTCCTTCACACTCAGGACCCTTTAAAGCCCTGGAATGTTACTCGGAAATCTCGTGACCCTTTTTTTTTTTTTTCGTGTAGGCCTGTATTTACCAAATGACCACCATTTAACAGATTACATTTTAAGTAAAACGTCCAGTGCTTATAAATTAGAAATGTCTTGATATAAAAGGATGAAAGAAAGCTGAGATAGGAGATATCCGGGGTTCATCAATTGGAGCATTTTGCTTGCCCCTCAAGTCCGTTTAACATGGAGTCCTGGAGGTTCACTCCAGAATGTAAATTGGCAAGGTATGCCTTGCGATATGTAACTTCTTCCAGTAGCCATATCTCCGAATTCGTTGAAGAAATTGTCGAATGAAAATCTGAATAACAAAAGCGAATGGGCACAACCCATTGGGATTGGAACAGCCTCCTCGTTGGGTTTCCTGGAGGGTCATAAACTGAATTCGATATTTTAAATAGGAAGATGGCGTAAAAGATATATTTCGGTCGGAACCCCTCAACCTGCTGAAAAAAACATTATGCAAGGATAGTAGGTTCACGAACGTTCTAGGGTAGAATAATCAAGACGATTGGAGTAATAGCGTGTGTGCTACTGGTCCAGTTGACTTTAGTGAAGATATATTGATCACACATAAACATGAATATCTCAACGGAATGACCGCAATCCATGAATGATGGAAGAAACTACCTGCGAGGTTCTTGAGGTAAAACGAAACTGATTTTAATACTACAAATCAGAACATAAGGCAAGTGGCATATAGTTCAGAGTGTTTCACCGAGGTGGAATTGTTCTTAAACGAATCCCTTAAGGTAACGGCTGTAGGCGTATGTGTTGATATGGTTGAAATTAACAAAGCAGGTTGTAAATATCATGAGCCATTCATATCAAGTCATGCGAAAAGAATATTTATAATAAACTGCATTGAACAAATACATGGTATACCCACTCACTTGGTATGGTATGAAATGAAACAGTAGTCTTCCTCTTGATAGGTGTAATCACAGCGTAGCGGTCTTGAAAAATGCACTGAAGCTTAGGACTACAGTTGGTGTGTCCCTGTCCTATGCTACAGGGTGGTGCCGAAGTGGGCGTACCCCCCCTTTAGTTTCAATATTATAGTGTTAATTATGGTAGAATGTCTGTACAGAGTTACCTTGAAGTCTTAAGAGTTTTAACTCATAAACATTGGTATGATCACTATCCATGTTGTAACACAGCTGAATTCTGCGCCAAGTTCTCGCAGATGTTTTGCGGAGATACTTCTGAGTCATGAGGGTGAAGGCTTGTTCCACAGCTGCTCATAATTCCTGCGTTGTATGATATCGAGTGTTTCTTACTTGTTGCTTTGTGAAACGCTAGAGAGCATTGTCTGGTGTCGCCAGATCAGGACTTCTTGGAGGTCAGGCAAAGGAAGCTGGTGAAGATGTACAACCTCTTCCAATTAGGGGTACGCCCACTTCCGGACCACCCTGTACATCTACATCTCTCTGGGCGCTGTTTGTTTTCTTAAACTTCTTTCAGATACTTACTTTCAAAGTGTTAGATGCAGGAAGAGGCTGCTGTGGTGTTTCCGTCGCTAATGGTGCTGAAGCAAGGCTGTACGTATCCAAATGCCAACCGCAATCAAGAACACAACATTGTACACAAATGAGAAAGCATTTAATATTTTAATGATATTGGCTGAATGTTATCAAAATTACAGTGTGGCAGTGGTGTAACGCCGAACGCTATCCTGACAGACGCCTTTTCTTGCATCATGTACATTTAGCTGATCGGTTGAGACGTACTGGACACATTCATCATTCATATAGTGTACGTAGAATTCCTGTTGGGTAGTGTACGAAGAATTGTTGTACATGATAATAATAATATTATCAATATTACTGCGATTCCCGTCACCCCTCACAGTTCAATTCGGAATGTTTTCGAGTTCCTTCTGCGTTCGTCCATGGGTGCCGGAGTGAATGTACTGCGTACAAGAAATATACATTCTTTCAATATATATTCCATTGCTGCCCAGATCCGGTAGTTAATTTTCTTTGACAGCTTAACAGACAAGGAAACTGTGTAAGCTATGTGATTTTTGAACAACCTGGGGTATAGAACTCCTAACACGTTGAGTAATGATCTAAAAACTGAAAAGATAAACAGGAATTCAATTACATTTATATTCTTCTTTGAGCATAATATTTTCATTTTATGCAGATAATTACCAGAAACAAAATGACAGTATTATATTCTGGCACATACAGATGTGTAATAATGTTTATGCAGTTATTTTGTTTCAACTTTCATACTCTGTTATAGCTTAAGAAAAAGTATTATCGCGTTTCACAAAGAAACTCTTAAAAAATCGTCTTTGAGTCAGTTCATTGCGACTGTTATTGTTGGCGTTATTAAGTAGAACCGTATGTGTAGTCAATGTGAATTTGTCACTATTAATGCAAGTTACGGGTTCTTCTTTCTCTATAGAAGCATAGAAAAAAAAACTCCCCTGTTTCGTACGTAAGTAAATGACTGAACAGTATAGAATGAAAAGAAACTCTAAGGAACGAAACATTTTATGAAAAACATGGTTTTTGTGAGGGTATCTTTCTCGCTTTCATTTCTGCAATGTAATTTTCAGTGTTGATCCGAATGGACCGTTGCCAAATGCTTGCAGGAGAAGTGCCAAGCTCATAGTGTTGACCAAGCTCATGATCTTTAGTAAGCGGGCTGTTTCATTCGCTGCTTGCTACTATATAGAGGGTTAATTCTTTGTGTGAACCTACATACTGTATATACACCGTCTGCAATATATATATATATGAAATAAAAAAAAAAATAGAACAGAAACAGGGGGAGTTCAGTAAATTGCATTTTTTTTATCCATCCTAAAGCATAAGCCAGAAAACATCTTGGTGCTGTTATGCACGATGTTAAAGCATTTAGGCGTAAAGAAGACTTGTGTTATTGCCAAAGCCAGTGTGCATTAGTGGAAATTGATAACTTAAAATGGTCTTTGAAGTGTTTGAAGTTCATGACCTAGTTTATTTATTCTTTTCTTTTTTTAAGGGACAGTATAGGAAATGTTATGTCCTTTTGGTGTTAAGTTTCATGTTAAGTGCTTTTTTTTTTTTTAACAAAAAACGCGAATTTTATTATTATTATTTACTTGCAGGCGTCGTTATGAAGAAATTTACGGGTTTAGAAGTTAAAGAAGAAATTAAGAAAATAATAATAAATCTCTAGCTGTTACTCCAGTCTGCTTGGTATTTGAAGATTTTAGTTATTACTGACATTTTTTTTTGATTTTTAAAAATCGATTTCCAAGTTTTCTTTTATTTACAATTATTTAGAGTTGCATTTTTGTGTCTTTTACATTCTTATGCAACATGGAAGAACGAGACCTGCTATTAACATGGACCCTAAACCATGGCCTGGGGTTTGAAGTTGCTGCTCTTATGCAAGATCAACCCCCATAGTATATGCTGTTCCTTAGTACACTGTCCCGATTCCAAGAAAAAGCTAAATTACAGGCTCACGTCACCAATACTGGCTATGTTTACAATTTAGAAAAATGGCTAGCGTGAACTGCCTTCCAGTTATTTATGATTCCATAAAAAAAAAAAAAAATGAAGTTTAAAGGTCAATAGCTCCAATACTGTGGGACCTATCATAGTCGGGTTAAGACTTCACTTAGGAATCCTATGTGTCCTATCCAAATATCAATTTTTCAGAATCCTGTAGTACTTCCACAACAATTTTTATGCAGGTAGTTGGTGTGTACTACAAATTATATGGCTGTAGCAAAACTGTTTCCATAAAATTTGTTGTGTGAGTACTTTAGAATTCTGAAACATGTATTTATGGATAGCGCACATGTTATTTCAGGCACGTAGCCAAGGGGGGGTCCGGGGGTCCGTACCCCCCCCTTCGAGACCAGAAATGAAAAAATTGAGGAAGGATAAAACAAAATGAAATGACAAAAAGAAGGATCAGCGTTAAAAATTAAAAAGAAAACTACAGGAACCTTTTGCTTACTCTTTCTTATGAGGAGATTTGTATTACTTGCAATATGGTGGCGAGGTAAGCGAGGTATTCTGGAAGAGTCAGGGAATTTGAAATTTCAAGAAAAGTTATGGAATTCTCAGAATTCCTGCTACTAGTCAGGGAGATTTCAAGCTTTCGAAAGCATAAGTGCCGTTATGTAACAGCGTGGACATTTTTAATCATAACTTTTTGTCATCGCATCCTTGCAGTATTAAACATGTTATTTCAAGGACAATTTTCTGTTGCTCCTTTAACCTGTCATTTGGAACCGACAGTAGTTGACGGAATAATAAAAACAAAAAGATTATGTTGAAAGAAATTCTGTTAGCATTTGATTCAACAGAGAAAGGAACGCATATATTGTAAAACTAGTTGAATATACACTAGGGTGGGCCGAAAACGGCCGAATTTTTTTTTTTTTTTTTTTTTAGAAAATTAAGATTGAGTACCGTGCAAAAGTTGTATAATATTATATTATGTTTCCTCACCAAAACAGAGCCGGATTAAAATATATTTAACCGGGCCCCGGGGGCCCCAAAGAACGTTAATTTATAAAAAAAAAGTAGCCAGCAATGAAAACGTTATTGAAAAATATTTTTTAGAAAGTTAAGTTTGAGTTCCATGCAAAAGTTGTATAATATTACGTTATGTTTCTTCACCAAAATAGAGCCGGATAAAAAATATTTAACCGGGCCCCGGGGGCCCGAAAGAACGCCAATTTTGAAAAAAAAAGTAGCCAGCAATGAAAATATTATTAAAAAATATTTTTAGAAAGTTAAGTTTCAGTACCGTGCAAAAGTTGTATAATGTTATATTATGTTTCCTCACCGAAACTGAGCCGGTTTAAAAGATATTTAACCGGGCCCCGGGGGCCCCAAAGAACGTTAATTTAAAAAAAAAATAGTTGCAAGTAGTGAAAATATTGAAATATTTTTGTAGAAAGTTAAGTTTGAGTACCATGCAAAATTTGTATAATATAATGTTTCTTCACTAAAATAGAGCCGAATAAAAAGATATTTAACCGGGCCCCGGGGACCCGAAAGAACGGTAATTTTGAAAAAAAAAAGTAGCCAGCAATGAAAATATTATTAAAATATATTTTTAGAAAGTTAAGTTTCAGTATCGTGCAAAAGTTGTATAATGTTATATTATGTTTTCCTCACCAAAACAGAGCCGGATTAAAAGATATTTAACCGGGGCCCCCAAAGAACGTTAATTTTTTTTTAAAAAATAGTTGTTAATAGTGAAAATATTATTGAAATATATTTTTTTTTAGAAAGTTAAGTTTGAGTACCGTGCAAAATTTATAATGTCATGTTTCCTCACCAAAACAGAGCCGGATAAAAAGATATTTAACCGCGCCAAGGGAGCCCAAAAGAACGTTAATGCTGAAAAAATATGGCTGTGAGTAGTGAAACTTTTATTGAAATATTTGTTTTCAGAAAATTAAGTTTGAGTACCGTGCAAAAGTTGTATAATACTATGTTTCTTCCCCAAAACAAAGGCAGATAAAAATATTTCACCAGGCCCTGCGGGTCCGAAAAGTATTATTTTTTTAAAATATATATACCATTATTTTAAGTATGTATAGAAAATTGGTTAAGATTTCTAATACTTTAACTTGACCCCAGGATTTTAAATGTTCTGATCTGATGCGCAGCACTTCGCCTGATTGGTGCTTAGTAGATATAATAGTACGGACACAAATACATAAGGTAAGGTTAAAAAATTGACCAACAAACACCAAACCAGAGCAGAACTCACCACGTGAAGATGGCTACACAGCGAGTTCCTCCCACCCACCCTCCTCTTACTTAAAGCTCCTTAGCGGAATCTTGGAACAAAATATTTAGATTTATGTCTGAAGCTTGGTAGATACTTTCGTGCTTCCAGTTTTGTGCGAATATAACCGTCTCGTGCAACACTACCGCATAATTCTGTTACTACCTTTAGACACTTCTCCAAAGCCTGCGTGTGGAAGGGGAACGTGACAAACTGAAACCTCCTCTTTTCCACAATCATTTCGGTTGGTTCTTCTATTGATACGTTAGCCAAAATTGGATATTTCGTTACTATTACTTCTGACCAATCGGTCAAATCGATATAATCCGCATATTCTTCAGTGCTTTGCCTATTGCAATTGTCAATTAGAACTATAGTTTGGTATTTTCGGCCATCAGAATAGAGACCCTTAAAATTAGTAGCTTTACACTGTAGACGGTTTTTTCTTCTTCTTTTTCTTTTTTGCTAGTTTCGTACGGATTTTGTTTTTATCTACTACCTTGTCTTAGTTTTGTTCAGTAAATTCATATCTTCTAAAACAGCGGATACAATTTTAGCAGCCGACCTATTCGATATACCTATTAAATCTTTTGCGGTACTCATTTGTTTAGGGCTCACTATTGCTTATTTAGGTTTACTTTAGATTTTATTCTCTAAACGATAGCTCCATGCGAACTCTTCATCGTCTGAATTCGGGGTGGAAGCGCTTAATGTATGTTCCAAGTACGGGATTGAGGCTAACGATTGTACCCCTCTTGTAATTGGTACCGCAGCATCATAATCGATCTGTGTGTCATGCTTTCTTTTGAACCTATGGGTTTCTGCTTCATCTACATTGCAACTCGTCATTTGCCTCTGATTTCTCTGATCTAATATGAGCTCCCACTCCAAAAGCGGTATATAATTTGATTTACCACACTTACAGGTTAATCTATCGCAGCATTTGCAAGAGAAAATATCACATAACGTCTGAGCACCGTTCTTAAATTTCTTTAATTTGGCTCTTAATGGGGTATATCTCATTTCTTAATGGGGTTAATGATCGTTTTGCATTTTGAGTTGTAATTCAAAATCATATGCTTAATTCGAAGTCAAGACAATACAGGAAGAGAGGCTCGCAGCCATATTGTTTCTAGTTTATTTGAATTCAGCAATGTAAGCGCCGCCTTCGGAAAGCCAGTGTTATGTATTTTGCATCCAGATGCGAAAAAGTGATATTCTCTTAAAGTTTAAGAGTTCTGAGGTGGGCTCAACACAAAGGTTTTTCGTGTGTTAATATGGTAGTTATTGAAACCATGTATTTCATGTTTTATGTATTAATAGTATTGTCTGGTAAAATGTTATTATTACCTAAAACCATTTTATTTGAACAAAAAATTAGAAACTTTAGGGCCACGGGGGCCCGGTTAAATATTGTTTTAAAATCAACATATTTGACATGGCTTCATTTCGTACCTGAATATCTGAAAAAATTTTTTTCGGCCCACCCTAATATACACATGCTTCGCACAGGGGCTGTATTTGGAAGTCATCGCCTGTGGGAGTATCACTATTGATCTCAGCGACCGCGAAAACTATGGATTTGATACTAATATCGGTCATTTTGGGCTATTTTTTACATGTCTCGGTATCCACCCCCCGCTGACTCTCGGCCCGCATGCTTGCAAGTCATCGCTAATGGAAGTGTCACCATTGATTTCAGCCACCGCGAAAACTATGGATTTGACACTAATATCGGTCATTTTGGATTACTTTTATGTGTCTTGGTATCTCACCCCCTTTCCGGTGACCCCCGGCCCGAAGCCTAATAGCGTGAATTTGGAAGTTAATGCGACTGGAGTTTCACCATTGATTTCAGCGACCGCGAAAATATGAATTCGACACTAATAGCTCAAGTGGTAGAGCATTGGCTTCGCATTCGGGAGGTCGTGGGTTCGAATCCCGCTGCCTACCATCCTGACTAAGGTTTTCCAGGGTTTCCCTCAGTCCTACCAGGCAAATGCCGGGATGGTACCTACTAAACAGGCCCTGGCCGATACCTTCCCAAATCCTTTCCATTGTTAATGTTGTTGGATATTCAATGTAAAATGGCCTCTGAGCTGTATCTGGTGATTGTTAAATAAATAAATAAATAAATAAATAAATATTGGTCATTTTCTACTACTTTCACATGTCCCGGTAAACGCCCCCCTGAGACCCTCCTGGTTAGAATTTCGAGAAAAATGTTTAACTATAGTCTGGAGCCTGGACAAAGGTATTCGTGACTAAAATTTGGTAACTCTCGGTCAATTTGTCTGGTTCCCAAGCCGGTTCCGGTAAACGCCCCCTGAGACCCTACTTTTTCGAAATTTGAAAAAAAACCGCTTCGTCTTGATCTGAGGCCTGGTCCAAGGTACCCCTGACCAAAATTTGGTAACTCTCGGTCCACTCGTCTGGTCCTAATGGCGCACACAGTCAGACAGACAGACAAACACACAAACTCTTTATTTTATTTATATTAGAAGATAGTTTACAAGACAGTATTCAGTATGTATTTTTTTTATAATAATTGAGGTCATAACGAAAGGAAGATTGTTATATTTGAATAAACAGGAGAAGGACGCAGATATTGCAAAATCTTTTTCAATACTTTTTTTTTATTATTCTGCTCGAAATTTCTTCATAGTTTGTTATTAAAATACTTGCCAATATATCCTCATTTTATTGTCCTAACAAACCAATATATGTTGATAGTAAAGTAGTTTAGATTGATCGAGCTCCTGGGCTTTCAGAATTTCATGTCACTCCGCCCCCCGTTACGAAATCTTGGCTAAACGAACCAATATATGTTCCAGTAAATAGTTCAGAGTAATCGAGCCCCTTTTGTGATGACCACAGTATTTCATGTCACGGACCCTCCCCCCTTCACGAAATCCTGGCTATGTGCCTGGTTATTTCCTAAGTGAAGTCTTGACCCGACTACGGTAGATCCCATAGTTTTGGAGCTATGGATATTTAAATTTCATTTTTTCATTTTTTTCGGCAGTCTGTAACTCCGAAAGGAAGCATTTGTGCAGCCAGGTTGGTCTATACTTTTCATCTTGTCTTGGTGTCTGAAATCACCTCCCAAACGTTGTCGGTGTTGTTTTGAATCACCCTGTATAATATTGAAATTTTAATCCATAATGATATGCTAATGGAAAACGAAAATTTCCTTGTATGGTAGAGTGTTTTCCATCTCCTCCCAAAACAAAAGCTGAAATGATGCTCTTCTAATGTTCGTTGGTTTGATTCAGTACCGAGACTATATAAGAAGTAGATCTACAGGTTAACGTAGGATTCGAACCATGATCTTCCACAGGGAGTCCAGCTTAGATCTCCCACTCCTAAGGCGCGTACGCCAGTATGTTTATCGTGATTGATGCGGGCAATAGCCAAGTCGTGAAGGACAGTCTAAACTGAATCAACTACCAGATTGGAAACTCTGAGCTTTATATTCGAGGCATTGCACTCACAATAAGGTTTGAAATAATTGTTAAAATTGTTCGAGAGTATTGTAAAATTATTGCGAATGGTTATTCGATTATATCTGCTCTTATTCGATTATCCGGTAAATTCGTTTTCAGTATCGAATAATTATTTTCCTTCCGAATAATTATTCAAATAACGAATTTTACTCGAAAAATGAATTATTCGAACTTTAACAGCGCTAAGTTCAATTTGCAAACGCATCTGTAAATAGGGTTACCATAAGTTCCATTTTGATCGGAACAGTCTCTTTTATGCTTGTCCCGCTTTATGTTTAAATCGTAACCCGGAAATCGGCTTGTAACACTCAATTTGACTCATGTGGTATAGGGTGAACCATTTATCTTGATACGCTCCTGTACTAGGTAGATAAAAAAAGAAAAAAAAAAAACACACACACACAAATCTAGGCAGGGAAACATCGTTTGGCTTAACCTGCAGGCTGCAACACAGCCAGGTTAACAATGTTGCCAGTTCAACATAATATTGTATTTTCTTAAATGGCACCACGGTAGATTATTACATATTTCAAACCTAAATGTTAAGCAAAAACTAACAATACCACACTTGTTATTTTCTGTTACAAACTAAGGATCGTGTTGCAAAGTATCACAAACATCGAAAAACAACCAAATATTGAAAGGTTCTACAGCAGTAATGACGCAAGTGAGATGGATGGAGCAATGCACATCCGAACTACTGTAGTATCGAATACTCCAGTCATCATATGGCGTATTTGGAACAAGTAGAAACAGAGTTACAAGAAACTGAAAATCTGACTTTTTATAAAGCACTTTATTTCGAGAAAACCTTTTAATAAGTATTACATTCAATTCCGTAGCTGGATTTCAATGGACTAAAGATCAGCTTTCATTTACAGAAATTTGATATTTTAAACCGTTCTGCAGTGACATATTTGTGAGAACTTTTTAAAATATTTTTAAAATTTATTTTGCTTCTATAACATTACAATACGTTTTGGTTGGTGTAGTTACAAATTTTCGCCATTACATAATTTTAAGCAGTGTTGCGAACTACGGTTTGAAAATGAAAATGAAATGAAATCTTCCAGTTTAACGACTCACAATCACCCCTTTAGGTTAAAGGAGACGATGATTAAGACAAGTGAATAGAGATTTAAGAACTGGTGGAATGAGAATGTGGGAGAAAACGAGAATACACCGAGAAAACCTACAGACATGATGTTGTCAACCACAAACTTACTTCGTAGGGGATCGAACTAGGGACCTACGCATCATAGGTAAACGCTCTACCACTGATTCACCGTGTCCCCTCTCTAGGACGGTTTGATATATTAAATTACTGTAAGCTGCATTATGATAATTACATCTATTGAAAACATTCAATGTAGTTGGGTGAGGTACCTGTCTAAGCAGTTTATCGAAATAAAGGATTTTGACCCCCCCCCCAAAAAAATAACCTCTTCTAACTTTAATACTATGAGCATGATACGACCGTTCGAATCAAGATAAATAGGAACATATACTAAAATACTTTAGATGTGCATTGTTCGGTCCGTTTTATTTGTGTTATTATTGCTGTAGGAACCATCAAAAATTAGATGTTTGTGATGCTTTAGTGTCCTTAGTTTGCAACACTGCATAATAAATATGACATTGTAAGTTTTCGTTTTAAAATATAAATTTGAAATATTTATTTGAAACAATATAGCTTTATGTTGGATTGGCAACATCGTTAATCTGGTAATGTCGCATGATACCCCAAAATAATATTCTCCTGCAAATATTTGCACGGAACAAAGTTTCATCCTTTTTTTTATCTGTAGTTTAAAAGTTACAAAAGCATATTAAGATAAATGGTGCACTCTCTTTATATACTATTGTGTGACCATGGTGGCTTAGTGGCAGAGCGCTCCCCTTTAGCACTTAGGTCTTGGTTCGATCTCCCCACCAAGTGAGAGTATGTGGGTCCTCTCAGGGTTCTCCCGTTTCCTCACACTTGTCGCTCCACCATTGTCATCCATCCCATTATCTCCATCTTCCTTAGTCTGGTGCATAATAGTGGGGTGTTAAAATAACGTATTATTATTATTATTATTATTATTATTATTATTATTATTATTATTATTATTATTATTATTATTCCCCTATTACAAGTATATAGATGCTTCTAGGTGAAATTAAAGTGTCATTCATTTGAGTGAATGTTGTGACACTAATGCGGCATGCAAGGATGCTTTTCCAGGAATAGTAGAGCTGAGTATGTGGTGACCTTTTCACCCCCTTCCTGATAAAATAATGTCTTTTTCGGATGAATAGGTAAATATTTCGAGAAACAAAAATGTGTGATTCTAACGATTACAAAAAGTTGCAGAAGAAGAGAGATGTTTCATAGAGTGTTTTAACTCAAATAAAAGTTCTTTTTTTTTTTTTTTAAAGTTTGATTACACAAAATAAAGGCTAGAACTCCTTCGTGGTTAAGCGGTTAGCGTACCTGCCTTTGGCGTGGGAGACCCGAGTTCAATTCCCTGCGGGAGCTCATGTGGTTCGGATTCCACGTTAATCAGTAGGTCCACATCTTATATAGTCTCGCTGCTTGAAAGGGACGTTGAACTCAAAATCAATTCAATTCAACAAAAAAAAAAAAAAAGAGTTATTTCCTGTTTCTATCTTCATGACAATTCGAATACAATTCTAGAGGTGGAATAAGTTATCCTTGCCAATGATCAACATTTTCTTTTCCATATTTTTGTCACAGAGGGTGAGATGGGAGAATTTCCTCTATCTTCCCCGCCAATCTGTACACTGAATATAGCTCTTCTGATAGTTATATGCTCTCTGCCGATGAAAGGAATGGCAATAAACTTCCACCAAAGTGTCCTGGCTTAGAAGATTTACCTTCCACTAAAGTGTCCCGAGTTGGGGGCGCGGTGGCTCAGTGGTAGAGCGTTCACCGGTGCTTGGGTTTCCTGGTTCGATCCCTGCTCGCTCCGTGTTGACTTTGTAGTGAACAAACACCGTGTGCGTGGGTTTTCTTGGGTTTCTCTAGTTTCTTCCTACTTTCTTCATTCCATCATTCATTTCTCATCATCACCGTCTCCTTTCGCCTAACCGGCATAAGCGTGGGACGTAAAACTTAAAGATTTCGTTTCATTTAAAGTGTCCCGATTTGGAATAAGAGCCGCGGTGGCTCAGTTGTAGAGCGTTCACCTCTGGTGCATGGGGTCCTTGGTTTGATACCAGCTCGCGCCACGTGAACTTTGTAGTAGACGAAAACCGTCTGCATAGATTTTCTCAGGGTTCTTCCGCTTCCTTCCTCCCACTTCGTTCAACCATTTAATTCATTTCTCATCATCACCGTTTCCTTTAGCCTAGCCGACATATTCGTGGGACGTAAACTTTAAAGATTTCGTTTCATTTCATTTTCCGATTTGGAATTGCATAAACACGGTAAGCATATGTATAAAAAGTGAATGTTCTAGGCGCAAGACCACGGAGGTGTATTCATTTGTGCAAAATCTAAAATGAGATTATTTTGTACTTGTATAGACCAATTTTTGAATATAATATTAAGATGAGTTGTCATTGATTAGTGATCAAAAGTGGTGACCCCCGAGCTACTGCATTCCTTTTCCAACGTATCAGCATTGCCATCCAGGGCGGGAATGTGTCATCGATCTTAGGCACATTACCTCTTGGTAAAGAACTGGACGAGATTTTCCTTCTGTAACCCACAGTAAGATAGAAGTACAGATATCATAAAAGACTGACAGCCACTTTGACGATGTTCCGAAGAATGTATTGAATCCAGGAAAAGACTTTTTTATTTACTGCCGAAATATAAATTTATTTGTTATTGTTTAAAAAAAAAAGAAAAAATGAAATGAAATCTTTAGTTTTACGTCCCACGATTATGCCGGTTAGGTTAAAGGAGACGGTGATGCTGAGAAATGAATGAAATGGTGGAATGAAGAAAGTGGGAGGAAACGGGAGAATCCCGAGGAAACCCACGAGCACGGTGTTGGTCCACTACAAAATCCACACGGCCCGAGCTGGGATCAAACCAGGGACCCCAAGCACCGGAGGTGAACGCTTACTACTGAGCCACCACGTCCCCTTTAAGAAAAGAAAAGAAAACATAAGTACTCAATGATCTTAACTGTAAACTCGTAAATATAAAACAGTTTTCATTTTAAAAATGGTAAGAACTTAAGAAATATTGCAACACTCATGAAAATGTTTTAGTTCTTTATACATTCCAAGTTGGAATATGCTGGCGTAATTTGGAAAACCTTGCAATAAAAATTATAAACAATATTGAGAGTATTTTAATATACCATTTTAAACAATTCTTCACAATGTATGTATTCTTCTTCTTATATCGTAACGGAATTTTTTTTGTATAACAAAATCTTGTTCCTACAAATACCAGTTGACCTATTTTCTAAATAAGATAGAAAGCAAAAACGAAAACGAAAGGACGAACGAAAAATAAAACAACAAAGAATGATTTAATTGACAGAGATTTCCATGAGGACATTTTATTTGGAAGAGGATTATGTTCAAATAAGAATGGTGAACTTTGGAGAGCAAAACGTGATTGTACTAATGGAAATTGTGGATAAGTTCCAACTGTGTAATTCGTTCACTTGATTTGTTGGCAATTGCTGACCTGAAATAATTTGCTTTACAATATTTTCTATTCGTAAGATGCATAGAAAAATAATGTCTAGGAGTAAATTATTGTACATAGATAGTTTAAAATTTTAATTATTGAAATTATTTTTTTAAAAAATGTATAGTATATTTCATTACTACAGATTACAGTATTGAATGATGGTATTTTATTAGTTGGACGATAATTCATATGCAAACCTATGTCTAACATACTGGATTTACATGTATATTATTTAGTTGAATGCTAGCTCTGGTGCCAAAGATCCCTGGTTCGGTCACTAACTTTGTAAGTTCGTGGTGAACAACGAAGAAGTTTGCAGGATAGTACGTATCATTACACATATTACATTATATACTGATAATAGTAAAATAGGAATATACAGGGTGGACCATTTATTCTAAAATATCCTTGTAACTTTTAAATTAACAGACAAGAAAAAGCTCAATTTGACATACTAGACTAAATATTAACGGGACAGTTTGAATTCTTGTTGTAATGCGTACGGCATATTATACTTCTTTATTGGTTATTAATTAGTACAGATTCAATTGTTGTAACGAACAACACACACCCACACACATACATAGACATATATATAACAAATACGGCAGTCAAACGGGCGATTTGGCAACCCTAAAATAGTAAGTTACGTTAGGGATAAGAAAACGGGAGTAGTGCCATCTGAACAACAAATCTTTGCCATTGACCCTAATATTATCATCATTTGGAATCATCGGGCCTTATTTTTATTAAGACGATCACGGCAATGTTGTTACTGTGAACACAGAAAGTTATGTTCACATGTTGAACCATTTTCGAGTGCCACAGCTTGCTGATCTTCCTGTAACTGCAAACATATTCTACTAACAAGACGGGTCCCATGCCACACCTCGCGGATTTCCATTAACGCGCTACAGAACATCTTTCCTGGTCATCTCATCCCGAAGAACGGTATATTTTTTCTGGCCACCAAAATCCCCTGACCTTTCAGCGTGTGATTTCTCCCTTTAGAGACAATTTAAATCCGAGATCTTCTGGTGTGACCTATAATACACCATCCGGGAACTGAAGGATCGAATTTGGGAGGAAGTCAATCGACTTCCAGTGACAGTATTACATGATTTGATATCTTAACTTCCGTGAAAGACAGATTGTGTATGAAGGAAAATGGGGGCCACGTACGTGATGTCATTTTCAATTGATGGACATTTTGTACCGTTACATGTCTGTGCAAGATATACAAGTTGTTCAGAAACATTCCTTACAAATTGCAAGCATTGTAAATTCATGTTGTATTTCTATTATATCGCTGGTAGAGCTTTCAAAATCGCCCGTTTCACTGCCGCACCAGTTTTATATATATATATGAAAAGGCCAATGTAAGTTCATACACTTCCACTCACACTCTAGAACGTAGCGGGCTCTAGCGGGTAGCAACAAATGTGTAACAAAATAAATGACAATTCATTTCTTCCAATTAAAATATTTCTAGGCCATTACACACATCTGATGTATTACAGTATTATATTTGACATAGTATTATGTTGAAATATATTTTCTGTATATCAAGTTGTTTTTAAAATTGAATTTCATCTGGTATATTTCGAGATGCAAAACGTAGGGATGAAAAGCATGGGACACAATTTAGATACTCGTTTGTTATTGAGGCTTCTTCATTATACTTAGATTCGCTAGAAATTCCTACATTTTAATGTTCTTGTAACGAAATTCTTTCATTACGTCGTTTCTGTCTTTGCTCGAGTATTTTTAATGCTTACGATCATAGATGATGATCGATGCGCAACTACAGTAACATTTCCTTAGTTGATAAATATCTGTTGTAGGGAAGATTTCATAGTACAAAATAAAGTTACATTTTTGTATTACATACAGCTTTTCAGTATCGTGTTATTTCCGCCGTGTTATCACCGTCGCGCTGTTTTATTTGTGTTTACCCCGCCATGACGTCATGCCTTGCTGTTCATTCACGTTGGAATTCCCAAAGTGTTAATTCCTGTATGGTAGAAGGCAGTAAGATAAATTTTGACAAGTTTTTATTTTCTTATAAGTTTAGAACGAAAACAGCAATAATATGGATTTCATTATTTTCTTGGTAAGTACAATATTGAAACTATAAAGGGTAGTAGCATACTAATCAAATCACAGAAGTTCAATCAATAGCATGTGTACGAAGAAAATTTGTTCTATAACCATATCCATTTCACATAGACTAATTGATATAAACACAAATAGACATGATACGATGTTCTATCATGTTACGATTATTTGATTTCTACTATTACTGTTATTTCGAAAAACAGCACTTTCAATTCTTAATGTTGATTCGATTGGTGTTTATCGTCCCTTCCATCACTGAGACATGGACTTAAATCTTAACATGGGATCCAAACCACATAAGCTCCCACTGGAAATCGAACTCGTGTCTCCCACACCGAAGACAAGTACGCTAACTCCGAGAGATCCATATGGGAGTTCATTTTCTGCTCTTGTTTAGCAAAATTTACGAAGTTAAATGGCGTAGTGCTGGGCAAACTACGAGCCACAAGCCAGATGCGGCCTCTGAAAGATTCTATTCGGCCCGCGACGTGATTCCTAAATCCGACAAGTGAAAAGAGACTAAGATTACTTCGAAAGAGTTATATTAATAGAAGACTATTAAGTGAGCATTCGTTTCACTTTATATTAATAGAAGACTGTTGTTAGGTGAGCATTAGTTTCACTTCTGAGAGTCAGTGTCTGGCAAAGTCTTTGCATTTTTAGAAATCTTTCGAAACATTTCCTGTACCAATATATAATATTAGTTGTATTACTTACAATTTTTTGGACATATCGACGTGTATTTCTGTTATATTCATGAAAAATTGTATTTCCAAAATTAGTGAGTTCCTTTTAAAGAAACTCACTAGGAGCTTGCCTCTTTCATTTCCGTGTCCTAATCCATGTCTTCCCACAGTGCTTCAATTCTGTCCATTTTCTACAGCATTCCAATCCATGATAATACATGATATCTTCTTTTTCGCAATTATTTCTTCTACGTTGTCGTAGTTTTCCTCCACTTCCTTCTTTGCCAGCCCCTATGTGGTACATACACCTGTACTAAGACTAGATCTTTTTTCTTTCCTTACAGTTTTATCATTATCCTGTCATGAGCATGCTGTTCTGATATTATCTTGTCCTTCGAACTGATCCGAGTGTTATGACAATACCATTACTTCCTGTAGATTCCCTTCCAGAGTAAAACGTCCTATATTCGTCGCTCGCTAGTTCACCATTTTTGCACCACTTGACTTTGGATATATACTCATAATATCCTCATTAAGGTTTTCTAACTTTCCTGTTTATAGAAATGTCCTGACATTCCATGTTCCGATCCTGAGTTTTCTTCTTTTCTTGATTCTTTTCACCATACTTGACATGTATCATAAGTTGACGTTCCCTTGCATCTCACTCCCGGATATCCGAATGGGGGTATAATTTACTTCCGGAATCTTTTGCTTCGGAAAGATCCATCATGACAATAACTGCAGTTTTTCTAGGGAAACAATAGTCCAGGAGTTTGTCGTTGCTTTCTAAGCACTCCTGTTTCTTTCGTATCTTAAAAAAAGATCTCACAAGGGAACATCTTATATCGATAGTAGCGTTGCCCAATCAAACAATGCGCAAACGATAGAGGAGTAAAGAAAAGTGAGAAATCCAAAGGTTTACGGGCCGACACCCAGAAACACAGGAGATATAGAGGAAAGTAGGATCTAGAATCATGCGAAGATAGCAATGCAAAAGATACACTGACACAAAAAGAACTTCAAAATAGGCCTATATGAATTCCTATATGAAGTTTTGTGTGTTATTTTTGATACTATTCTGGTTTTCCACCTGGGGAAAACTGCTTCGATACTTTGCGTTGACCCCTTTCGTACTTCAGTGATTATATTCTTCTTTGTGGTCTCATATTTTGGTTTTAACTAGTTTGAATCGTGTACTGTATGTACTCTTCTACATCCAAGATTCATATAGGCCTATCTTCAAACGTTGGCAACACTGTACATCACGACTTCACAGGATGTTTCTACTCATAATTAGATTTTCTAGATGTTATAATTTGTGTTCCGTGCCATTTAACAAAACTTCATTTTGTATTCAATTGACAACATTGTATTACATATTATGTTATTGAGCATGTCTGTGGGTACAATGTTTGCTTAGTATACTGTTGTGTAAATGTCATTTTGATTATTTTAATCATTTTGAAGTTCTTTTTGTGTCAGTGTATCTTTTGCATTGCTATCTTCGCATGATTCTAGATCCTTCTTTCCTCTATATCTCCTGTTTCTGGGTGTCGGCCCGTAAACCTTTGGATTTTTCATTTTTCTTCACTCCTCTATCGTTTGCGCATTGTTTGATTGGGCAATGCTACTATCAATATAAGATGTCCCCTCGTCAGGGACATCAATATAGAGGAGAGAAGAGTGGATTTGCTAAATGAACCATCCGAACTTCACCGAAATTCACCACACCAAGCTCTTAGTGTTTGAATATAGTTTGAATATCAACTTCATCAGGGTTTTGGACTTGATCAAGCTCGGGAAATACAGATTAGTCTTCATTCCCAGTGTACCATTGTGTTTTTTTAGTAACTTATATCGGCCAACCTATTGTTTTTATTTCTCTTTGGCCCTCTCCTACAGAAGCTTATCCATTATTGGATTATGGGTCATTTGATGATCAGTGGCTCGAGGGTAGAGCACGTGTTTTTGATAAGAGATGGCCGCAGGACGATCTCAGATCACGAATTCTGTATGTAGAGTTAGTACTGGAGAAACATCGTATAATTTTTTTTCACTTTTGAACAGTTCCCGCACGCGCTTACTTTTAATTCAACTGGATTTTTTCTACATTAATCATTTGCATGTTTAATCGTTCTCTCGAAACTGGATATTATTTTCGTTAGTGTCTCGTTTCTAAATAGAGACTAGACATTGGTTTTGAACATGTGTTTCACTAGAATTTGAACTTGGAACCACATACCCAAAGAGCACGCTCCCTTAGCACTTAGCCACTTGAAAGATAAATTTTAAGGGATTTTTTGGTTACTATGTAAAGCCACTCTAGACATAGGGAAAACTTTGTAATTGTATGGAAAATTGAAAAGGCTCACTATGAATGTCTAAATGATTAGCGTTCTCGCTTCTGCTCAGGTTATCTGAATCTATTCCTGGACAGAGTAAATGTGGTTGGCTTGGTTCCTACGTTAAGCTGCAGGTCCTCAATGCTTAACAGCAATGTTTTTTTTTTCAGGCATACTTTCCAGGGTTTTGTATGCCCATAGCTAGCATGTTGCGATTACATGTCACTTTTGTTTAGGGCACGCCTTTTAGTAACCAATATTTCAATGCAGCCCTTCGTATTTTGACTCACTCAGAATTTCCTGGAAGAAAATATGCTGAAAAAGAACTCTAAACTCCTAAGTAAAAAGACTGTACATTTAGAATATGCATCACGCTCATTTTTAGTAATTTCTCGCGTGTTTGTAGCTGAAGAAAATGGCGAAAGTTTTATGTATTTTAGAGTGTACAAAATAGGTTTTCCTAATAATCTTCTGTGGCATTATGAGAATCGACGTCATGTTGAAACGATTGCAGATCAATTGTGAAAGAATATTCTGTAACATATTTAAAAATTAACAATCTATACAAAGATACAAAGAAATAAAATTTGTACATGTTACAATCTTAAATACAAAGTAATAAGATTTTTTAAATACATTATTTTTTTAAATTTATTGTTTGATAAGCTTTCCAATTTAGTGAGAGTTTTCTATATCAAGTTGGTGGTAATCCGTAGTTTTGTTTGGGTTAGTATGACCGTTAATCCAATTTCAATAATACATTTAGTAGTGTTAGACCCAAATAATTTCTTAATACTAGAAGTTCCTTGACTAAAATCTGGTTATTCTTACAATTTAGATTTTTTTCACTATTAATTTCTTAGTGTTTATTTCGTGTTTTGTGTATGGAAACTTCTCAAAACAACCTATTCCATGTCTGTCACATTTAATTTAAAGTCCCCCCCCCCACAAGAGTCTCGTTCACAGTGGGGGAGGGGGTTATGATTCTCATAATTGCTTCTGAACCTAAATAAGTTTCAAACCATTGTCAGTATTGAATTCCATGTGAAGGTAAATTCCATGTACTTTGATTCCGAGCTGAAAATTGGTTTGTGTAGTTTCATAAAAGTTAAATTCTTTTTTAATCAATGAACATTGGCCGAACATATATCTGCGTGCGTTGTTAACCATGTCGTGATTTGGGTGTGAATGAGAACTTGTTGTAGCAAATTAACTCTAAATCTTTTATTAGATTAAAAAAAGAAAGGAACTCAATTTCTTGAATAACAGGAGGCAATACATCTTGTTTTCGTGCGGATGATGCATGTTTTGTTTTCTGTATTCACTAGTTCTGGAACTACTACCAGTATCATAACCACTACCACCACCACCATCACCACCACCACCACTAATAATAATAATAATAATAATAATAATAATAATAATAATAATAATAATAATAATAATAATAATAATAATAATAATAATAATAATAAATGCTACTTACAATATACGTACAACAGTTGTACGCAAATTAACAATTATTAAGACCTGGAGACAAAATCAAAAAATATATGGAAATGTCGGAAAGTTATAGCAAGAACAATAATTATCTCAGCTACAGCTATTGTTTCAGAATACAATGTGAACAGATAGACACAGCACTTGGAACAGGTAATAGGGTTGCCTACTCTGGAAAATTAAAAAAAAAAAAAAAAAACGGCACCCCCTCCCTCAAAATTCCCTATGATATAGGTCAAAGTGTGAAACATCTCTGTTCGAACTCATCCATGGGAAGGAAATGTACTATCGTGAACAAAACTATATTAGCACTTGTATTCTCCATATCCATAGTATATTCACTAATAAGCTTAATAGATACATTGTGCTATAAATGAGAAACTGAAATCGGGATTGATCATTTTAATGTATTTACCGGTAACTGCCACTTCTTTACAATTGTCGAAATAGATAAACAAAAGTATATTAATCTTTACGTTATAATTTTGGATTTGGAAAATGAAATTTATTCTTTAAACTTATACTTCAACTACAGGAAATTGCTTTAAGAAGTCCTTTTTTCACTCTCAATAAATGTATAAAATTCTTTACAAGTAAATTTCAAATTTTCCCTGACACAGTCCCCTGTCATCTTTTTAAAATTATCTAAACAGATGAACAATATATATTAATCGTTGATAGATGGTGAAAGGTGACAGTTTTGGATTTACAGAATGAAAGTTACTTTTTAAATCTATACTTCAAACTAGATGAAATGGATTAAATTGTTTTGAATTAGATACAAAGTTGAAAAAACTGATCATAAAGGGGCTGGTAAGAAGTTTGTACCGGTCATCGGCTTTAATCAAAATAACATCAATATTTCCGGCCAGGCTAGTGAAAATCCGATCAGTTGGTGACCGTAACAGGTAACCGCAGAATATCTTTTAACAAACCTTCTGGACACCTGTATGTGGTCATAAATTTCTTTGGAAAGGAAGAACTCTTAAATACTCTGCATTTGGTAGAGACAGCCGTCAGGTTATTAAGTTAGGAGATAGAGTATTGATGATACTAATAGTAACAATACCTTTTTCCAAAGAAATCAAAGATAGGTAGATATCACTTTATTTCATTTTGCTACATTCAGTTTATTTATAAAAATATTTGTCGTACTATGGTGTCATTTGGGAATGAACGGAAACAGGAAATGACGTACTGCTGTTGACGAGAACTTTGGAAAATTAATGTTGTTGCAGTTTCTAGAGATTAGTCGAATGAAATCTTATGTAACTTTTTAAATTCTCGTATGACTTCTCTAATTTTACTCTAAAGGATTGAGAAAAATGTAATGTCTAAAAATATCATTTGGTTTATTAAAATCCAAGAAATAGTGTAGTAATTTGTTTTGGTAGAAGATATATTGCGTAACTGCTGTCGTATATATGCTTTTCAACTGTTTCCTACTTTTACAACATTTATCGTTGAGTATTGATTAAATGTATGAGCTGTAAGTAAAGTGAGTTCGCAGAAGTTTCATCAAAGACTGTAAATTCATTTCGAAAATTGATCTAATCAAGCAAATTGCTATGAAATATATAGTTGCTGTGGAGGGATGAGTCTAAAAATGAGCCATTTGTCATTCATTGGATGAACGAAGATAATATAAATCACTAGAATAATGAAGGAAATATGTAAAAGATATTCAAATGGGATTACATTATGCGAACTGGGAATAAATCTGACCATCAACATATACGCAGAATATTAATTATAATAATACATATCGTTATCTATTTTGGAAAATAGAAGAAAGAGAGAGCGGGAGAGAGAGAGAGAAAAAAAGAGAGAGAGAGAGAAAAAAAGAGAGAGAGAGAGAGTGTGTGTGTTAAATTTGATTAAATTACCAGATATTGTGAATAAGTAAAGTATTTGTTTATTTATGAGTCCATATATACATTTATATGTTATTATTTTATTTATTTAATTACAAAGTGAAAATTAAAAATCAATATCCCTTTTGTTTTGTTTATCATGATGTCGTAGTTTGTGAAGTGAAAGAAAAACCTCTTTCTGCTATTATGTGCGGCATCCGAATTTACGTTTGACCTTGAGTGCTGCTCTCACATCCATCAATACCTTCACAACGACATTGCCAACGATGTGTTGTGAGAATCAAATTTGCCTGACATACTGTATGTTTTTGGTGATACAATTACTTTATATCAACATCTCACAATAATTCACTCACTGAAAGTAAATTTTGTATCGGGATGTTTGGCAACAGTGTCGCGAGTTCATTTGCTCACACCAAACGTTAATTTGGCTACCGCATAGTATAGAAGAAATAATTATGGAAATTCTATGATAATTGAAAGATAAGCTATTAATAAATCTCTCTAGATAGGGTTGGATCCAGGATTTTCTCAGGAGAGTGCACCAATAACTATCAAAACAATCACACTGAAACTCTACAAAGTGACTGCGACGATATTGTTTATCTCTGACAACGCTGATACATAGAACGGGGGTGGTGGTAATATTTTAAAGAGAGTCGCAAATGATATGCATGGAACAATGTTCGCTCCTCCTGGCTTCTGTTTTCTTCCCTTATTTCACATATTGTTTTGCTTGGTGCATCCTTCTCCTTCTACCTTTAAAAAATCGGCTTAAACTATTGCTTTTGCAAAGCTCTGCTTTCTCTTAAGCCCCAAATGGAAAACTAATGGCAGAAAGTTTCGGAAAGTGTTGCTATATTCACTCCTAGCTTCTCATTTTAGATAGTGTATATTTACAACGAAGGGGGGTGCATCAGTTTAACCGGCCAGTTGGTAACCGTAACAGGTAACCGAAGAACATCTTTTAACAAACCTACAAAAATCAGCAACTCTGGACATCTGTCATGTGGTCACAAAGTTCTTTGGAAAGAAAAAATTCTTCTAATACTCTGCAGTTGTTGGAGACAGACGTCAGGTTATTAAGTTAAGAGATATAGTATTGATGATGACAATAGTAACAATACCTTTTTGCACCGATGTACCCCCCTAAATCCTGCCCTGACTGTAGACATTCTGAGATGTCATTCGTGAACGACGAAGTACAATAGTTTTTAAAGGAATGTGATTTTCCAAAACTCCTTTTTGTATTTACTGTGTTTGTCCATCTGAGAGAAACAGAATCTCAAGAACAATTTTTGATGGATCAACGTCAATTTTAGCCAGGATGCAGATGGTCAAAAGGTAAAAATAGACTTCGTTGATGGAGGTAATCAATACACCGAAAATGATAGAAATAAACAATTTCTGGTTTTAACTTTGATCACTTATGGGACAAAAACGACTCGCTCACTCTGAGGAAAGGACGTAGACTGGAAGTATTTGAGAAATAGATCCTAAGACGAATATTCGGACCCAAAAGGGATGGGATGGCGAATGGCAGAAAGTTCATAACGAAGACCTATATAAATTAAGGTCATCAAATCTAGGAGCCTTAGATTGGCAGGCCATGTTCGCAGAATGGAAGAAAGTAGGAAAGCTTTGAAAGTTTTAACGGGAAGTCCAATTGGAAAACCTAGGCGCAGATGGGAGAACAATATTAAGAAGAACCTCGCAGCAGAAATTAGAATACAAAGTAGAAAGTAGATCCAGTTGGCTAAGGATAGAAGTCAATAGAGAGCTTTTGTGAACGCACATTGACCTTCCGGGTTCCATAGGCTATAGAGTTTATATATATATATATATATATATATATATATATATATATATATATATATATATATATATATATATATATATATATATACCGAGAATCGATTTTCTTCAATCGATTAATCGTCCCAAGAATACATTTCATCTCCATCTTAACTCTCTACTAATGCTGGAATTGATAGAAATGCACTAAACTTCCTTGTTCAATATTGATCTACATAGAACAGAAACAATGAGATAGCCAGAGGCGGTTTCCTTTTGGAATCAATTTGGCGTTTTAAAAATAGATATCATCTTCTGTCCTAATTCCTATTCAAACTGGAAGTGACAGAAAACTATTTTCTGTTATTACAGTGATATTCTCTCTCTCTGTATATATATAAAGTTTAATAAATAGCGAGAAATTGTTTTCTGCAATCAATTTAGCCTCCCAAGAATATATTTCGTCTCTACTCTAATCTCTCTGTCTACTAAAACCGGATGTGAAAGAAATCTGACTCCACTTCCGATTTCAGGATTAATTGAAATATCATGACATACAGACCAAACTCCTTCACACGATGTACACGTAACACTGCTACTTGTTAAAATATGAATTTTGTTTTCTTAGTCTAAACCAGCAGTTATAAATACATTTTACGAGTGTAAATGTCTACATTTTCTAAGCTCTGTAATATTTTATTATTGACATGTTTATTCTGTTATGTTGGACTCCGCTGTTGCCTTGTCTACTATTTTGTGATCATACGAAATATGGAAAGATATTGAAGTAAAGATTCAGCAGCTATTCTACAGTATATAGGATTTACTATTTTGTGATCGTAGAAAATTGTTTCAGGATGTCTCTGGCGAAGTGACCTACTTTTTCTCTTATAAACGGCTATTGTATAGGAAGCAGTATTTTTCCACAGTTTCCGTTTGCTTTAATTCTTTAACATTAAAGAACTCGTTTGTTCTGATCTACTTTTTTATTAATATATTATTTCCTTTCTGAAAAAATATGCGATTCCGATAACCAGTGTTCACAAGCGAATTATGTGCTACTGAATTATCGTACTGTCAAGTTTTCATGTCCTTGTAGATAAAAAAAAAAAAAGACCTTTATATAAGAGCAGCAGATTGTTATTACTATAAACTCGGATTTTATTATTACTATATTGAATGCAAAAAATAGCATTTTCTTAATATATAAAGGTACATATAACAATAAAATATATATTCACGTTACAAATTGAAAATTTGGATGCATTACATTGCAACTTAATAATAATAATAATAATAATAATAATAATAATAATAATAATAATAACAACAACAACAACAACAACAACAACAACAACAACAACAACAACAACAACAACAACAACAACAACAACAACAACAACAACAACAACAATAATAATAATAATAATAATAATAATAATAATAATAATAATAATAATATAGCAACATTATTTCTGGATGTATTCCAACCAGTAGTTAGACCAAGCCCTCCTTCAGCAACATATTCCACTAAATCAGAATATTGCTGGGTCAAATTGCTTTCTGTGTGTGTAAATTTCAGTAACACTAATACTAATAATACTCTAACCAGGCGCATGTTTAACAGGCGATCAGTTGTGTTGATTTGGTTCCTTGTGAATTAATTTAGCTTTCTAGATAGAATTCGTACTTCATAATTCAGATTGCTTCCGAACTCACTTATAATGCTAAGTCAATGTTGAAAATTCCCTGCCCCTCCCTCACCCGGATCGGACGCAGTACCAGGAATACCAAAGAAATATGCGCTAACTACTTGCCTATACTGACACTTTTTCTGTTATTATTATTGTTTTTGTTTTGCAGATGATTTTGTTTCCAAGAATTAAATGAAAATGACTCTAATTTAATTTTTTATTGCCGTTGAATGTGATTAGATGGGGTTAATTATTTAATACTAGCATGTTAATGTAAATACGATTTTTGTATGTTACCAAATTTTACATGAAAAATTGAGAAGCAGAAATTGATATGTCAAGACAAGTGCGTCGAAGCCCAAATTTCATTAATTCTGTTTAAATTTGATTATAACTTTTTTTCTGGAGTTGCTGCTTAGAGAAGAAGTTCAAAACTTATGCATAATAATAATAATAAAAAAATAGGCTACTAATCTATCAGCATAATTGCTTCAGTAGTAGTTTTGTAAGCTTGCTGACATAATTTTAAATCTTATCCTTGGGGAAATGATTTACCATTATTATCGTAGAATTGCATTAAATGAAATTTGTTTGGTTTCTGTGTTCTTCTCGAAGTAGTGTTCTAGTCCATTTACCACCCATTTAACAGCTAAGCAACATCACCAAACCTGCAGGGACAAGTGACAGGTCTTCTGACGTAAAGACATTCTTACTTTTCAGTATCAAAGTTAGATCTGAGAGAGAAATTAATGCAAATGTAATTGTAAAAATCCTCTTAAAAATCACGAGAGCGTGTGTGGATCTTTTTTTTAAAAATGAAATTGTTATTTTTATTTTACTTTAACGTTTTATGGTTATGTTCTTTAGGCTAAAAGAGAAAGATGATTAATGAAAGTAAAATATGTTTTAAGGTCCCTCATCAGGAATCGAACCCAGGACCACGTGAACCAAATCGTACACGCTAGCTGCTAGACCCAGGCGCGGGGAGGAGAGGGCTGTGTGGACCTTGTTTCTGATTCTGCGTGAGGGCAGATTGTATCCTGTTTTGTGAGGCCACTAGACCAGTAAAGCACTGGTTAAGATGATGAGTTCTTTCCTTATAGTTTAGTGTGCATGAATAATTGGAAATAGGCAGCTTGAGTGAAGTGATATATTGAACGTTAGGATTAAGGGTAACACATATACAGGTAGTGGTTCGGATTTCATTTTATTCCATCTTGTAGCTTTGGATGTTTATAAGAAACATTAAACTCTTCCTAGATTGTATGTTTTACTACGAGTATTATTAATAGTAAAATGAATTATAAATCATTGTTGTTATAATTGTTTATCACTTTAACACTAGTTAGTATTATGGTAATATTAGAGGCATACTTCGTGTTAAACATCGCGTTACTATCACTTAAGAAAGTTGAGGTTGCAGTGCGTTTGCTAGCCATTCGCTGCTGTTTGTACGGCAAAACGGTAAAAATACTGTTAGTTGAAAAGCTATTGAAATCTGTTTTTCAAATTGTAATATGTTTTTAAATGTAATAGATTTTTTTTTAAAAAAAGAAAAAGATATTGCTTTGCTTTCGTAAAGATGTGAATAATGATTTACAGAAAATAAAAAGATTTTTCCTTAGAGGATTTATAAAAGCAAGATTTTTCCTTAGAACATTTGTAGAACTAATAGAAGCAAAATCAGAGTTGTTGTTCATTGTGGAAAGAAATACATACAGTAGAGTTCCTAAAACTCGGCACTCACTAACCCAGCAGGCCAGATAACTCGGTCACAAACTGGCAGGGCGAAAAAACCCCTTGTGCTGCGTTAATTTTCATTCAAGACAGTCTTATGCCTTCATAAAGTATTTTTCTGAGGTCTGTCTTATCAGGTCAATTACTGTGCAGTATGTTATTCATTAATTTTCATTTTCATGTATAGTAAAGGCTCTATGCCTTCATAAAGTACGTACCATTTTGTTTAAGAGTAATTGGGCAGTTTATTCTCTGTTGCATTCTCAAGTAACCAATACATACAAATACAGTATTGTATTTTCTGAAGTAACACTCGTACTTATTCTTTTTTAACCCCATTCCCGATAACCCGGCATTTTCACAAATTCGGCCACCCTTCGGTCTGCATTAGGCCGAGTTTTTGGGACTCAACTGTACTACAGTTTTTAGTGAAATTATAACCAATGATTTCTAAATGTGCTGCCAAAATATCGCTGTTAATTTACAGTTAAGTGTAGCACAAGGAGTACTTTCCAAATCAAAATTGACGATAAATTTTCGTTATTATTGTGCTAAACATTTAGCACCAATATTGTTATTTTAATGTTCAACATATTACCTGGATTATGTTGGATTGTAGTTGTGCAAAAATGGAATTTTGTAGTGGTTCGGTGTAATTTTTGGGAGAAAAATCTTACAGTGTGTAGAACTTACTGTGTAACCCTCGTACTTTTTGTTTGAGGCGAATTCCTTATATCTCGTGTTTACACACTTGATCGAACATATAGATTCTAGATAGCGTCGTTGTATTACACTTTATTTTCTTGTAAAAGAACACTGTGGAGAAAATGCGTAAAGGAAGAGGAAGAAGAATAGGTATATTTTGTGAAATTTAGAACGCAATTCCTGGGTTGTGAACAAAAGCTTCTCCTTGTTAGTTGAAGATGGAAACCGCTTTGAAAGGAACTGCAATTTCGATCACCTTCAGCCTTAATTTATTATCGGATTTGTGGGCGATAAAGTACGCGAACCAGATTCGCCTGGTAAAGCTGGGCCACGTCCCTCGAGCTTGAAAAGTTGTAGTTCTCAAGATGAGATTTTTCTTCTTCTTCTAGTGCTTTTTTTTTCCTTTCTTGTATGGGAGTTTTCTTAAAGTGTGTAAAGGATTAAGACGGTGGAAATCCTAGGTAATGGGAAACAATAAACAGAAGACTGCATGTTTTTAGCGCAAAGAGGATTTATAAAAGCAATTTTCTGTCTTCATTTCTTATATCCTTTTTCTTTGCTTTTTAGTAGCAGTTCATATAAATTAAAGCTGTAATTAATGGATGGACTTTCACTCACTAATCAGATCAGTTTATTATTGTTAACGATTGTAAGTAATCTCGTACATATAAGGAGAATTTAAACAGAAGACTTAAGTTTAACGTAAAACAATTTAAAATTCTTCATTCTTGAAGGTGAGGTGTAGATAATCACAATCTTCACAAGCATTTTGTCACCTTTGCTAAGTTAAGAATCTTCCATCTGCTATAATCTCTGTCATATATATGTTAAGAATCTTAGGTACTCTGTTATTTTTGAGAGTTGTCCGTTTTACCTTTATTGTTCCTCAGAATACATTTTTTTCTTAGGGTCTGACCAGACCCTTTTTTATCTTCTAATTCAGTCATTTGCAACTGAATGCTCAGTGACATCACTGTGTGTTGCACCCCTTTTCTTAAACCACACGGAGAGGGAAAGGAGCTGATAATTAACAACGTTGATACTAGACAATGATGACAAACATGTCGTTGTCGATAGTTTTGCGAGAACATTACTTGTATATCAGTGATAACGCATACACTGCCAATAGTTCCTTCCCTCCCTTGTCCTCTTGTATTTCCCTCTGTTTTCCTCAGTTTGTAAAAAACATGCTCTTACGTCCTATATCTGGCTGTTGGAAGTGTCTGAAAAGTTGTTTCCGATATTGTTACTTTATTTCTCTACTTTTTCTTATAAAATTTCGTGATAGGGAACTTTTCCATTCCGCTGATCAAATTTCCTTTTTCTGCATGTCTACATCTCAAAGGCGTTTAATTATTTTATGTAACTTTTATAATAGTGTTTCGATTTGATTTCAGTTTAGCGTCCCGTTCAGCAGCGAGGCTATATTAGACGTGGACCTAAAGCTTAACGTGGGATCCGAACTACATGAGCTCCCGCCGTAAATCGAAACCGGGTCGCCCATCTCAAAGGTGCGTACACCAACTACTTAGCCACGAGGGAGCTCTATTATGTTGTTTCGGAAGCAGAGGATTTGGTTAGTACTAAGAAGGTTGAATGTAGGGCTTTTCTATATTTTGTTCTGATATGACAAAATTGATTTCGACAAATATTGGATAGATCATAATAATCGAAAATTGTTCAATTTTAGTTTCCAGTTTAGTTTCCAGACGACTGGTACAGAGTCCAAGTATGTTTTACTTTCTTCCATCAATATTAAAACAATATTTTAAAAAGAAATGCATTTTAACATAACACATAGGTATCAAACTAATGGGAACGTCCATATATTGGAAGAAAGTAATCTTTGTGCGTTATTATCATTGAATATTCGTGTGTATACTGATTTCTGTATACAAAAGCCTTACCTTGGTGATGCAAATGGGCACTCAAAGTTCGTGTCAAAGTATCGAAGAACATTGTGAAGAACTGTTTCAAAGTACCGTGGAGCTAATGTGACACAGATGAGTGCAGAACTCAGACGGCATCGCAATAGCTCGAGATAAAAGTTGCAGAGTACATAAAACGTGAACTACCGATGATTGACGGAGAATAATATAGTCTGATGCATTAGCTTTCTCCTTGTTTCCAACAACAGGCTGGGCTTATATATCTGTAATGTCCAAACAGACTTTTGCTCCTGACTTCATACTTCCTACCATAAACATGACAGTGATTGTACAATTTTAATGATGCATCGTCATTGCTATCAAATGACAAACTAGCGCCATTGATTAAGCGGACTTCTTAGGTCAATATTGGCAAACTTTTTTAGAAGAGGGTCAAAGAAAAAGAAAATATTTCATGCGGACCAATATAATGTATTTTATTAAAAGCAACAATGATTCATTTGATAAAGTTCTTGTAATATTATGCGCTATTAGTGGTTATAGTTTCTCATTGATTGAAACTCCGATGCACTGATTGAAAGAAGAGAAGTTAAATGCTCATCTACTAGTCTGTTTCTAATACAGCTCTTTCAATGTAACCTTATTCTTCTTTTCATTCTCATATTAGAAATCATGTCGCGAGTCGAATAGAATCTTTCAATGGACTGTATTCAGCATGCGGGCCATAGTTTATCCATCACTGTTTTAGATGATCAGATTAATTCTACGAAACAGATGTTTCCTACAACCCGTCCTCCAAGATAATAGTGCGCCAATACGTACAGCCAGTTCAGGCATAGTCTGAAAATAAGCCTCTGACTTGGTCAATCCTTCGAGTTATGAGGGGGAAAATATTATGCCGTAGAAACCAAATTCCTTTACGTGATGTACACATGATATTGCTATTTGTTAGTAATTACATGAAGCCATAAAATGTTTAGAAAGTCAGCTATATATTGCCTGCAAAATGCTATTAAATAAACTAATAATCGGTTTGAAGATATTTTATATACGAGGATGGATTGGAACGTTCGTGGCTTGCCTACCAAATTAAAAAAATATATATATTTGGATAATTTATGTTTTATTTTTCCAAGTAATCCCCCTCGACCGAGATACATTTACGCCACCTCTCCGGTAAGGCGTCTACCTATTTAAAAAAAATATGATTCCTGGAGCCCTGCAAAACATCCCAGTACAGCACTTTTTACCTCTGCATCTGATGAAAATCGCTGACCCCACAATTTTTTAAAGGTTTCTAAACAAATAAAAGTCCAAGGGAACCAGATCAGTTGAATAGAGCGAGTGCGGCAATAATTCGGACCCACAGAAATGAATTTCCGCCATGGATGCAAAGTACATAATGACAGGTCGATGCTCAATTTTCTCCACGTCCAAATTCCCGTCACTTCCGCAGACTTAGCGCCTTATAAATTCCTCACCTGAAATAATATAGAAATGAAAATTTACACAGTGACTACCAACATATATAGGTACGGAGCTAATGTATACAAACGTAAAACAATTGCTTCCTTCCTAGTCAGGCCACGAAATTTCCAATCCATGCTCGTAGTAGAGAAATGTGAGTGCCCGAAAATTATGACTTCAGAAGATACGCACCCGGAAGTGTGGGTCACCCGGAAAGGTATAGAAGCGGTTATAAGTTTATGGCATTTTAAAGATTTTATCTTGCTTACTTTCCATTTTTTAAATGTCCTTCATTAACTTTCAAATGTTTACTAATTGCAAAAAATCGGGGGTTTGGTAAAGTTCTTATTAGGATCATGCAGGTGCGACTCTAACATAGTATTCTTAGTACGTGTTTTCGCATCTCCGTTGCTCTACACAATAAATTTTGAACAAAAGCAAATTTTTATTTTTTTTTCTTTTAGCAGTAGATAGCTAGGTCAATTTACTTGACCAAGTTTGCTAATGAGGACAATCCGTTTACATCTTAACGGGTAACGGCGACTTTAATCTATCCACTTCTCCACATGATAACTCTTGAACGGATGAGAGTTTTAAAATTTTGTCTTCTGTAATAGATAACTAGACCGATTATGTCGGTGGAGTTTGTTAATGGGGTTAATCCGTTAGTATCTTAACGTTTACTTTAACCTATTCATTTCTCCACATGATAGCTCTTGAACGGATGAGAGTTTTAAAATTTTGTCTTCTGTAATAGATAACTAGAGCGGTTACGTCGGTGGAGTTTGTTAATGAAGTTAATCCATTAACATCTTAACGGTGGCTTTAACCTATCGATTTCTCCACATAATAACTCTTGAACGGATGAGAATTTTAAAATTTTGTCTTCTGTAATAGATAACTAGAGCGATTATGTCGGTGGAGTTTGTTAACGAGGTTAATCCGTTAGCATCTTAACGGTTACATTAACCTATTCATTTCCCCACATGATAGCTCTTGAACGGATGAGAGTTTTAAAATTTTGTGTTCTGTAATAGATAACTAGAGCGGTTACGTCGGTGGAGTTTGTTAATGAAGTTAATCCATTAACATCTTAACGGTGGCTTTAACCTATCGATTTCTTCACATAATAACTCTTGAACGGATGAGAATTTTAAAATTTTGTCTTCTGTAGTAGATAACTAGAGCGATTATGTCGGTGGAGTTTGTTAACGAGGTTAATCCGTTAGCATCTTAACGGTTACATTAACCTATTCATTTCCCCACATGATAGCTCTTGAACGGATGAGAGTTTTAAAATTTTGTGTTCTGTAATAGATAACTAGAGCGGTTACGTCGGTGGAGTTTGTTAATGAAGTTAATCCATTAACATCTTAACGGTGGCTTTAACCTATCGATTTCTTCACATAATAACTCTTGAACGGATGAGAATTTTAAAATTTTGTCTTCTGTAGTAGATAACTAGAGCGATTATGTCGGTGGAGTTTGTTAACGAGGTTAATCCGTTAGCATCTTAACGGTTACATTAACCTATTCATTTCCCCACATGATAGCTCTTGAACGGATGAGAGTTTTAAAATTTTGTGTTCTGTAATAGATAACTAGAGCGGTTACGTCGGTGGAGTTTGTTAATGAAGTTAATCCATTAACATCTTAACGGTGGCTTTAACCTATCGATTTCTTCACATAATAACTCTTGAACGGATGAGAATTTTAAAATTTTGTCTTCTGTAATAGATAACTGGAGCGATTATGTCGGTGGAGTTTGCTAATGAGGTTAATCCATTAACACATTAACGGTGACTAACCTATCGATTTCTCCACATGATAACTCTTGAACGGATGAGAATTTTAAAATTGTGTCTTCTGTAATAGGTAACTAGAGCGGTTACGTCGGTGCAGTTTGTTAATGAGATTAATCCATTAACATCTTAACGGTGACTTTAACCCGTCCTTTACTATACAGGATAACTCTTAACGAAAGTGCGTTTTTGAATTTTATTTTCTGCAGTGGACAGCTAGAGCGATCATCTCGACCGAGTTCGTTAATGAAGTCAGTCCGTTAACATCTTAATTGGTAACGTTGACTTTATCGGTTATCCATATCTAATTTTTTTTACTATTGAAACAAAGGTAGTAGAACATCATTTGCACCGTTAGATGTCAGTAGACAAAATTCCGCGATTGACATCTACCGGACAAAATTGAAACTTCAAGTGCGTGATCCTTTTCATTGTCTACTAGAGTTTATTGATTTTTGTTGAGGCAAGCGTACCATTCGACTCAACCAACATTTGTGTGTGTGTGTGTGTTTTACAATGCTTTTCGTGAATTTATTCGATTTTAATAAAATTTGGCAATTGTCTTTCTTCAAACTATAGCCAGTTATCGTTTTGTTCGGGATTGAAATTCGTTAAGAATAAAGGGATATAATCAACTTTGTGTTGCAAGTTCGCACATATATACAATGCAGCAACAAAATAATTTTCCGCTATAACTTCAGAAAAAAAATAGCTGGTTTTAGCGCAGTATGGTGTATATTTTGTTTTGGACATTCCGATGATCCCCACAGTTCGAATATTTTAAACATATTCCTTATTGTACGATCAAGAATGTATTGTACAGCATTTTAACAACTTAGAAAATACATAAATAAGTTACTGATGCCTGCTTCCTTGTCTGCACTTACTTTAGTTGTGGAGTGTTTAATGCGGGATATTTGAACATATATTCGTTGTTCGGTCAAGAAGAGTTAATCCTTTAGGGACGGATATCATTGTTTCTTCAGAGACGTAGAATAATGGACAACCTAAGAGCCATTCAAGCCTTTGAGATTAGGTATTGAGTGACTTATTTAACAAACGCTAATGAGGCTTGCAAACCACAGCTTTCCGTCCAGGTGGGGTATGTACATACCACATGCTCCCTCAACGGAACGACCGACTGTGTGTTTATATGCCACGTTCATCTATAAAAGGTAAATAATGAAAAGTGTGAAGAAATTTGAAACGAAAACTGTTTGATATTTGTCACGGAATAACATCCCAACATCCGCATGGCAGGATTGAAGAAAACCATGCAACATTTTCCAATCAGGCTAGCATATCGTACATCAAACTCAGAATCTTTCAACTGCTAAGCGAGAATATTAACTGCTTACTAAATGAGAACTGAACTGCTTACCTTCGTTCGCACTGTGACATAGAGGAGAAACAGAAATCGTGAACGTGGCCCAAATTTGTGTCTCAGTATTTCTAATTTACATCTTCCCTTTTTTAAAAAAAAAAAAAAATCCAGCCGTTAGATAGTTTTCTTTTTTTTGCTTGAAAGTAAATAAAAAAGGAAAAAGAAAAAATGTAAAAGAAAAAAGAAAGCGTACATATATTAATGATCAATGTTTTAAGGAGAGAATCACATATATTACTGAAATTTGCTAGTTACACATATTATTTTACCAATAAAGGGAATATATATATATGTACACCTAAATGTAGCTGTACATGTATTTTTTTAAAAAATCCTGTATATACATATAGCAAAATGGTTGGTGATTTTTTTTTCTAAAAGCAAGACTACGTATGTATAACTCTGATTTATTCAACTTTCAGCCCGCACAATATGCGTTATTTAAGATCATTTTATAATACCGATGTTATATGGAATACGAAAAAAAAAAAAAAATAATGTGATGCTCCAAGTATGAGATGTAGAGGGGATTTACCTTCGGTATTCACTTGATAGGGTAAAAGGTGGTGGGTAGGGGAGAAAGGAAGAATTTGAATCGCTTCAAGGATAAAATATTTATATATCATAAAATGTGTGGCGCTCTTTTCCCTCCTTCTCCTCAGACGGGCTATATGGCTTCCTTGCCAAACGAAAACTCAGCTGTATCGATCGTTGGCTTCTTTTCAGCACCAACAGAGGTCCCTTGTATCGTATTCTCCTTTCCTCTCGTTTTGTGAATTGGAGTTGTCCTAGTCTTCTCATGAACGCACAGGATTATGAAAGTAAAGATAAAAAAAAGTCATACAGAGATCTGATAATACATATTCATATAAAGTTATTGTGCAAACGCTAACATCCTTTTTCTGGTACGTGCACCTAGTCATATTGACAATACCTACACATGATAAGTAAAGCTGACAGGATTATTCTGTGGGGATAAACTAGGATAAGTGTCCAAAAAATGGGCTTTTCACATGCTTCGGTTTTTAATCATACCCAAATACACACCGGAACGAGTTGATTTCATTATTCGTCTCTTTTGTTTGATTTTTCTCTTTCAGAAATATCAGAATAATAGATTGGTGAAACGTGAAAGCATGATGTGATTAATTTTGGTTGATGCGTAATTAAAATTTGATGTATAGGCTGCAGGATAAATATACTGTTGGTTTCGTACAATCTGATGTTTCTGATTTAATTAAATTTAGTATATTTGTATCATTAACTGTGTTGGATTGTGTTGTCTAACGGGCAAAGTTGGGGAATTGCCCGATTCTTTAAGGAGGATGTAGGCTTCTAATACGTGCATATAGTGAATTTCTTAACTTTAAAAGCAAATTGCTTCTTACGTATTTTCTTTAAAGGGTACTGAAGAGAGAGAGACGGAACTCTTCTCACTACGTGAAAAATATTTCTTTTAAGCAACAGGGGTTCTGAAATGTCGGAACGTGCTTTATTTTCTCATATTAACAGCTATTTCTGTTGTACCCAGCGAAATTTGAGTATAATTTTCATTCAGGGTATTAAAGCATTTTGTATTATACCTCAACTTTGCTGAAACTTAAAGCATGGAATCACTTGCAGCCTCGAAACGACTCTGGTCTATCTTTCGTCATGTCTTAATTTTTACATTTGTCTACCACCGTTAGGACTCGTAACATATATAATAATAATAATAATAATAATAATAATAATAATAATAATAATAATAATAATAATAATAATAAGTGTTTTAAAGTTTGAAGCATAGCAGAAGAAACTAAGCAAGAAGTATTATTAGTACAGAGAAAACAAAGTACTTTTAAAACTATATTTACTGTCTCCGAATCAAGCAGTTGTCTCGATTTGTTAAGAGGGGTGTTTAACATAAAGTAGAAGCCAGGTATTTAACATAATTAGAAAAATAAGACAATCTATGAAGTTGGTCAGCGTGCATATGGAACACTATTTACTGAATGTTAATTTGCATAAAAGTAGATAACTACAAGAACAACACAAGCATTTATCCATTGACATAGTTTCTCATGCGACGAAAAGCCATTTATTTTTACTATTTCAAACTGAACTAATTTAGTATGATTTATTTTCCAGTTTAGTACTAAAACAAGAATTAAATCAGATATACAGATTCAGGATCCAAATTGAGCTGATCGAGAACATCCTTATGCTTTCACTATACTATGCTAATTTAGTTCAACGTTGCTCAAATTGTTCTTGTCGACTTCGAACTGGAATGAACCGAAATGTTCTCATTCTAGTAATGCATTTTTTAATGAATAGTTTTTCAGTCACCTTTCCGCAAGAATTTGATTGATCATAACCATCCCTTTTCAAAATCATGTAAGCGAATTGGAACCAAGCTAACGAAAATAAAGTCCATTCTGTGAAACCCATTTTGAGCAATAGGCAGGCGTCGTCTTATACTAGTCGTTCAGGTGAAGTGATCCTAGTGTGTTTGTGTATTGGACACTCTCATCTTGCACATTTCTATTTGGTATTTAATCTTCACTATTCATATTACGTCCCATTGAGTATTCGGCACATTCCTATAGGATGTCCGGAATACTCAGATCTCAGAGAACGCTAAAAACTGTCGAACAACACTAGTCAGAGTTTGGGTGATAACCCTGTTCTTGGTGACCTTATTCCCGGTTTCATTCATGCGATTGAAATAGTTGACGCTCTCTGAGGCTTGATCGTTTTAGCTCTTAAATGTTTCGTTTTGAAATAAGAACTGAAGCTTTCCTGGTGTCATGATGAATACAGTTGTTTTCAGGCAATCATCCTGGTGTGGCCAATCAATCAGCCAATCACAATTTGGACCACAGACTGACGCTGATTGGACCTCGCCATTGACCAATCAAATTCCACCTCCTCCCTGCCAGCAGCTACATAGTAAAGGCTTTTGGTTTTGGTCTCTCATACTTTACCCTGAAGACGAGAACAGTGTTGTCAGTTCTCGAAACGTTGAATAACATGGAATTCACCTTGCTGATTGCCCGATAACAACTTTATTCATGTTTTGTTTTGTTTTATTGTTATTATTAATTGCAGCAGTAATCTTTAGTTATTTTCTTGTTAGAAATCTTTATATGTAGTTCAGATGTATTTAATATTTTATAGTTCCAATCGTCTTGCAGAAGACTGCTTACAAAGAGAAGTGAAGTGGACAAATAAAATCTTCACTCACTGGGATCATTTTAATAATAACAAATTTTATTTTTAAAAAAATAGAATCAGTTTTACATAAAACGTAACTTAGCACTCCCGATCGTAGTCAGGATGTGGTTTTATTTAATTATAAAGCAACATATTACAATGAATTATCATTATTGAGAGTTTGTCTAATACCGTTATCATTGTGCGTAACAAATCACCAGCTTAATCTGCTTTATTGGAAAAGAAACTGTTTTCCTTTCTTTCGCTGACATCATTTCGTCATATGAGCGTCGAAATTGTCCCGTAGAACGTGAATAGCGACTTAGTCTTCAGTAGGGATCAGCTAAATTAAATTAAATTAAAACAACAACTAACATAAATTAGGGTCAAAGAGCTTACATACTTAAGTTGGTATTGCATCTTCATTTTACTGTACTTTTTCTTCTTCTTAATGATGTAGGTAGTAGGGAGACATACTCATCATTGAAATTCATGACCAGTGTGAATAATCGTCTTTAACAATTTATCAATTGAGCTAATGCAGATTGGTTTTAACAAGTACTTTGGCTAGTCACGTAAGAGGAAGTAATTTCTTTCTTATCCTCTGTGTTTTTTCTGTTCTTATCATGGCAGATGATAACAAGACTCCCTTGTGGCTATATATGGTATCGGGGCGGGAAACCCGTGTTCGATTCCAACCGTAAGCTCATGTGGATTTGGATCCGACGTTAAGATACAGATCCACGTCTCGTGTAGCTTCGGTTCTTCAAAGAACGTTAAACTTTATATAGACCAACCAATTAACCAAATTTTGAAATTCAGATTGAAGTTTCGAATTTTTCGTTTATTATTATTATTATTATTATTATTATTATTATTATTATTATTATTATTATTATTATTATTCGTCAATGACTATGTAACTTATTCATTGCTGAATTATTCTAATATTCTTGATACAATTATACAAAGGTGACTTATTTTCAGATTTCTGATCCATATCCTCTTATTGATCTTTTTTAATGTACGTGATGATTTTCGGTTTAATTCGAAAATTATTGTCAGTGTGATATAAACGTGAAGTATCAAAATGTAATAGGAATGATATATTTACACTGGAAATCCGGGTTTCAGCTTTTTTTTTTCATTAAATTCCTACATATTGAGAAAAATGGTACAATAAAAAATGTATGTACATTTGTCGTAAAACAAAAAATATTTTCTTCGTTGAATGTGTCCTGATATCTTCTTTCTTATACCTGAATCGTATGTGAAAACTTTGTTGAAAAAGGTCAAGTTAGAAGTATTTCCTCTAAGTACACAAAGAATTTTCTTGAGGTTTCCTTCGTCTTCTTTCGTTTTCACGTTCCACGAATTCTTCCGTCAGTGTTTACTTGCAAGTAATATGTATCTTCTTCAGTCCACAGAGCCATAAGTTTGGGACGTTAAACTTAAGGAAACAAATGCTTCGTTCTTTGTACATTTTGTTCTCAATTTCTAAACGAGTTTTGACCTGCTTTTGGTAATGACAGAATTAAGTTTTCTCCGAGCGAAAAAAAATATTCAAGTTCCATTCTCTTGACAGTTGATGGGTACATATTTACTGATGACTTTACGCGGAAACTGGAAACTAGTGTATATCTATCAAGTGCTAGAATGAAAGAGAAGTATACCTAATTGATTATTTTATCATATTATAGAAGAAAATATAAATTAATTAAATGAGGACCACTGCAGAAAGAATGAGGTGTTGATAGTGATATGGTTCCCAAGGTATCATTTAGCTTCTATGAGCTAAAAATATATAAATTTAGTTCCTGAAGGATAAATTCCGCAATATTGCCAATCCTTGCATGCAAAATGAAAACAGTTGATATGTTTTAATGTTTTCGTTGTACAATCCGCGGCAAAAAACCTGCAACATGAGCATATAACTTTATTCTGAAGTGACGAAGTCTTTGCTCCAAAATAAGTGTGCACGGGAGGAGGCCGAGGTTTATCCTGGCGTGATTCGTTCCACTTAGACGTTATGTTCATTTCCTGTGCGGTTAGGCGTAGTTTCACAATAAACTTACATCGTCATGTTGAGGTTTTTTTGCCGCGGATTGTACGTGATATTTTCTATTGTACATTGAAAATTAAACTTTTTTTTTTTTAAATTTTCACTTGAGAACTTATGTATTTTTTCCTGTCTTTTTTTTAAAAGAAACCTCAAGTAGTTGATGCTGCAGCTCCTCTTCGTGGACTGTTGGTATTCCTATGCAAGCACCGATGGCGTCTTCAGCAGTATTCTGCCTTAGTTTAGAAATTCGTGAGTAACTTTTCTTTTTACACGTTTTTTTTTTTTTTTTTACAAAAATGTTTGTAATGGTTAGTTTCAGTTTCTTGAGTTTTTTTTTTTGAATACTCAAATATTTCACGATACGTTTTAGCAGATTAACCTTATACGAAGAATTGTGTTATTGATTAATAGTTAACTTGTATGTGTCATATGATAATAGGATCTTCGTCAAAAACTGAATTATGCCGAATTCAGTGTATTTCATTTTATGCGTACTAATTATTGCACCTTTTCCTGTACACTTTAGGTTAAAATCGTGCTCAGTTAAAAGCTATGATTGATTACTTTTAATAATTTTATTTGAGTTTCCACACAGACTAACGCTCGAATACACAAATATTAATCCTGAAATTAAAATATGAGTCCTTGTCCTAATAGTAAACAGGAAAGCACGTTCGTGCTCAGTATTATCACTACCCATTTTGAAATAATCAGATTAAAATAATACAATTTAAATTAAACCATTACAATATGTTACTGCAAAACAGAAAAATATTAATGCTCAAATCTACATATGTATGGTTATGGGCCTTGTCCTATTTTCAATTGAAACCATATCGTTTTTAAGTTGCAATTGATTTTTTAGTTGTTGCAACTGATTTTAAAGTTAACGTCACACAATTTGAAATACCCACTTTCATAGTGGCAAATGTGTTTCCTGTTTTATAAATTCAATGAATTTTCCATACGTGAGGTTCGGTGTACTGATGGAGAAACTCCCACAGCAGAGAACGTAAAACTAATTCTTTCAGTCAGACATAGTGATCATTAATAATTAGACTGTGCATGAAAGTCTATGTCACCTAGATTATGCAGTATTTAAGAACAACATATGAATACCTATATAACGTTTTAATTGAGATCAATTCTAAAACTTTTAACAGCCTTTTATCCAATTACATCTTATAATTAGTACGTATTCATTAGTTTTATCATCTTTCGTTGAGGGCTGTTTAATAAAACTAGAATTAAATTCTCAGTAATATATGCATATAGAGATAATCAAAATTACTAATTAATTATTGGTCACTATGTTTCTGTAAAACTGCACATCGTAAATAGACGAAATACTAACATAATTGCAACAGCTTGATTTTACTTCTTTAGTTTTCATCTGATTATTGAATATTAAATATAAACACAAATACAATTACAGTTGGTTTTATATATATAACCAATCAAAATCACAAATGTCTTCATCATATTAGATTAATAGTTCATCTTTTAGTTTTAATAGTTGTTATGCTCGACAACGCTTCATGATTCTGACAAATCTGACTTTTATTTTGGAGTTATGTATAGCCCTAAAACTGAGTCGCCACCACGTTTCTGCAAAACGTGGAAAATCGTATTTAGTTCCAGATCCTTGATTTCGGAAGTAAGTAACACCATGAAGACCTATATGATCACATTGCACGGTGCGATATGAAAAGAAACCGTGACTAACTGATTGAATGTATGGAAATATTCAAGTAAAATTCGGATTTCCACAACTAAATTTAAGACAAATCAATAATACTGTTTGGTTACCGAACTTAATTAAGAATTTCCGCATCTAGCATTTCCATGATCAGAGTTTATCTTGTTATGACACTGAAGTTACTATTTATATAATCAGCATTACCCAAAGCTCATTAATTCCACAAAGGCAACGTATATTAAATATAAATTCTATCATATATTAAGTACATTCTTTAAATCTTCCATAAATACATTTATCTTCCATAAATACATTTATCTTTAAATATTCATATTTATAATTATCTCTTTTATCCCTTTTATATAGCCTCTGTATATATAATAATCGTTTTGGCATTGCTGTATATGATACCCAACTTCATGATTCAATATTCAGACTTCGTTGACTAACTCTGTTTTATACAATGGAATAGATTATGTTTAATGCTACGCGGATTCATATGACATTCAGTCATGCAGATAAAGGTTCAGTAACATAATAGACATTATGATTATTGTAAAGTCGTGCCGAGACAAATAACTAATTTCAAATGAGATTTATATAAATTACATTGTAGAAGATTACTAAAATTTGGATTGTATACTTGCAGATTACACAATAGTTTACATCAAAACAATTTTAAGGTGATGTGGCGGTATGGAAGAGTAAGGGCCTAAGCCCCAGAAGAAAGTATTTAACTCTGCATATTCATTACTTTCCTGGCACTTTTAAAATATCCACAACACGTTCGAAACTTGAATAATTACAAATTAAATTATACAACTTTTAGCCGATGACGATTCAAACACATTAATAACTTCTGAAGATTATTATTTTTATTAAATTTGCAGTTAGAAGTTAACGGATTAACAATTACCAATCACAATTACATTTCTTTTACTTATTAATATTATATCTTTCTTCTTCCTCTGATATTTAAATAAATTAAATTTAGTTTTCCAAGGATTAATTTCTGATACCGACCAAGAAATAAGTTGACATATGACAAAACATATAACAAATAAAATCTTCATAATGGACAAACACGAATATAAACAAGTAAAGCGAAGATATAAATAAACAAACAACATGAAAAGCAAAAGGTATAAACAAGAATAATTGTGGGGCATAACAACTTTCCCCTCCTTCAAGAAAAAAAAATTAGTGATAATTTTTTTTTAAGTCGTCTCTATAGCATATTTTTCCATTAGTTTAATTTTCTGTTCAGGTGAACATTTGAAAAGTTTCAAGTTTCCAAAATTATTTGGCTTCGTCAAGTTTTAGGTTTCAAAAGCAGCATAATTTCTTCAGAATTCAGTTATTATATAGGGACCAGTCAACTAAGATATAAGTGTGTAATTAGAAATTCAATAAACAAAATAGCAGACAGAACAATAGCAATAACATATAACAACAAGAACGAAAAACAACCATCATCCATTTATCGTGGTGTTTTCTCTTTCTTTTCCATCTTCTCACATCACTTATTCTTTCCTTATATTTCTTTTTCCTTTTTTCTTTCTTTCTATGCTTGTTTCTCCCTCTTATTTCTTTTTTCCCTTTGTTGTCTTTCCTCCTATGATGTTTCCATCTCTTGTCCAGTTCAAATTTCTTTCTTCTCTTCCTCTTTTTCTGGAGGTTACATAGTTTTTCTTGGGATTTTGTGCTCCTCTTCTTCCAGTACTTCTCTCTAGGCTTCTTTCTAGATTTCTTTCTGTTCGAACATCCTGTTCTTCGTGGCTTCTTCTTCGGCCTGTTCATCAAATATCTTTTCTTATCGGAATTCTTTCTCTTCCATTTCTGATTTCTGATGTCAATTTCTGCCATTGTGATTTTTCTTCTATTTCTTTTCCTTCTTTTGCTTTGCCTTTTCTTCTTTCCTTTTCTCCAGTTTCTATCTTTGCATATTCTCATATTTGTTTTTTCCAGCTGTCGTATTTTGATCTCTTCTTTCGATTCTCTTAACTTCTTAGGAGGTTTCTCAATTAGCAAATTCGAAGTTTTCGAACTTCTACATGAGAAAGTTTCATATTCTATTCTTTCATCACATATACTAGTATCTTCCATAAATTTTGTTACTCCCTCAGTGGTATTCTTCTGACTATTTTCTATCAAACTGTCACATGGTTGATGCTCTTCTTGCTCTTCTACAATTTCTTTCTTTAAATCTCCTACTGCTGATTTTAAGTCATTTCGGATTTCCTCTTTCAATTCCTTCCCGAAAGTTTGCATATTATTAGCCAATGTTGTTAGATTATTGGTAACTTCTAATCGAAATAGGGATAATTGTCGCATAAGCAGTTTGAACATTTCTTGGTTATTTAGCTCTGATGATGACACATTCGGTTGTTCCTTGGCTTCGTGTTCAATTTCTCCTTCCTCCTTCGAATTCTGCAATTCTTCCTGTCTAGTTTCTTCGTTTGGCACTCCTTCTTCTTTTGAATTTTGTATTTCTTTCAGTTGAGCTTCTTCTTTTCCCAGCTCTCTCTCCTTTTCTTTTTCTTTGTCTTCTTCTGTATCTTCAAAATCATCCTCGCTATCTGTCTTGTTATAACTCTCACTTCCTTTCGATTGGCAGTCTTGACAGATCCAGTTCGAAAAATATCCAATACCTTGATCTTCGGGATTTTCCATGATTCCCACACATCGCTGGTGAAACAATTTTGTGCATTTGACACAGGTAATTACTTGGTCTCGTACATTGAGTTTCCTCTTGCCTCCTTTCTTTATCGTCGGAACTACTTCCCGGCAACACTTAAAAAAGTCTTTTTCAACTTCCATACTGGACACATTAATATTTATAGTTTCTAGGACCGTAGCACCTTTTCTTCTTTCTCGCCACACTCACCATATTTACTTCCTCGTATTCACGGTTAATATTTGGGGGGGATTTCAACAAAATTCCTTCATATATCATACATTCGCTAGAGTAATTTATTAAAATCTTCACGACGACTTGACTCCTTTATCCAATCCTGGCTGGGTCGCCAATTTCTCTGTTATGCTCGACAACGCTTCATGATTCTGACAAATCTGACTTTTATTTTGGAGTTATGTATAGCCCTAAAACTGAGTCGCCACCACGTTTCTGCAAAACGTGGAAAATCGTATTTAGTTCCAGATCCTTGATTTCGGAAGTAAGTAACACCATGAAGACCTATATGATCACATTGCACGGTGCGATATGAAAAGAAACCGTGACTAACTGATTGAATGTATGGAAATATTCAAGTAAAATTCGGATTTCCACAACTAAATTTAAGACAAATCAATAATACTGTTTGGTTACCGAACTTAATTAAGAATTTCCGCATCTAGCATTTCCATGATCAGAGTTTATCTTGTTATGACACTGAAGTTACTATTTATATAATCAGCATTACCCAAAGCTCATTAATTCCACAAAGGCAACGTATATTAAATATAAATTCTATCATATATTAAGTACATTCTTTAAATCTTCCATAAATACATTTATCTTCCATAAATACATTTATCTTTAAATATTCATATTTATAATTATCTCTTTTATCCCTTTTATATAGCCTCTGTATATATAATAATCGTTTTGGCATTGCTGTATATGATACCCAACTTCATGATTCAATATTCAGACTTCGTTGACTAACTCTGTTTTATACAATGGAATAGATTATGTTTAATGCTACGCGGATTCATATGACATTCAGTCATGCAGATAAAGGTTCAGTAACATAATAGACATTATGATTATTGTAAAGTCGTGCCGAGACAAATAACTAATTTCAAATGAGATTTATATAAATTACATTGTAGAAGATTACTAAAATTTGGATTGTATACTTGCAGATTACACAATAGTTTACATCAAAACAATTTTAAGGTGATGTGGCGGTATGGAAGAGTAAGGGCCTAAGCCCCAGAAGAAAGTATTTAACTCTGCATATTCATTACTTTCCTGGCACTTTTAAAATATCCACAACACGTTCGAAACTTGAATAATTACAAATTAAATTATACAACTTTTAGCCGATGACGATTCAAACACATTAATAACTTCTGAAGATTATTATTTTTATTAAATTTGCAGTTAGAAGTTAACGGATTAACAATTACCAATCACAATTACATTTCTTTTACTTATTAATATTATATCTTTCTTCTTCCTCTGATATTTAAATAAATTAAATTTAGTTTTCCAAGGATTAATTTCTGATACCGACCAAGAAATAAGTTGACATATGACAAAACATATAACAAATAAAATCTTCATAATGGACAAACACGAATATAAACAAGTAAAGCGAAGATATAAATAAACAAACAACATGAAAAGCAAAAGGTATAAACAAGAATAATTGTGGGGCATAACAACTTTCCCCTCCTTCAAGAAAAAAAAATTAGTGATAATTTTTTTTAAGTCGTCTCTATAGCATATTTTTCCATTAGTTTAATTTTCTGTTCAGGTGAACATTTGAAAAGTTTCAAGTTTCCAAAATTATTTGGCTTCGTCAAGTTTTAGGTTTCAAAAGCAGCATAATTTCTTCAGAATTCAGTTATTATATAGGGACCAGTCAACTAAGATATAAGTGTGTAATTAGAAATTCAATAAACAAAATAGCAGACAGAACAATAGCAATAACATATAACAACAAGAACGAAAAACAACCATCATCCATTTATCGTGGTGTTTTCTCTTTCTTTTCCATCTTCTCACATCACTTATTCTTTCCTTATATTTCTTTTTCCTTTTTTCTTTCTTTCTATGCTTGTTTCTCCCTCTTATTTCTTTTTTCCCTTTGTTGTCTTTCCTCCTATGATGTTTCCATCTCTTGTCCAGTTCAAATTTCTTTCTTCTCTTCCTCTTTTTCTGGAGGTTACATAGTTTTTCTTGGGATTTTGTGCTCCTCTTCTTCCAGTACTTCTCTCTAGGCTTCTTTCTAGATTTCTTTCTGTTCGAACATCCTGTTCTTCGTGGCTTCTTCTTCGGCCTGTTCATCAAATATCTTTTCTTATCGGAATTCTTTCTCTTCCATTTCTGATTTCTGATGTCAATTTCTGCCATTGTGATTTTTCTTCTATTTCTTTTCCTTCTTTTGCTTTGCCTTTTCTTCTTTCCTTTTCTCCAGTTTCTATCTTTGCATATTCTCATATTTGTTTTTTCCAGCTGTCGTATTTTGATCTCTTCTTTCGATTCTCTTAACTTCTTAGGAGGTTTCTCAATTAGCAAATTCGAAGTTTTCGAACTTCTACATGAGAAAGTTTCATATTCTATTCTTTCATCACATATACTAGTATCTTCCATAAATTTTGTTACTCCCTCAGTGGTATTCTTCTGACTATTTTCTATCAAACTGTCACATGGTTGATGCTCTTCTTGCTCTTCTACAATTTCTTTCTTTAAATCTCCTACTGCTGATTTTAAGTCATTTCGGATTTCCTCTTTCAATTCCTTCCCGAAAGTTTGCATATTATTAGCCAATGTTGTTAGATTATTGGTAACTTCTAATCGAAATAGGGATAATTGTCGCATAAGCAGTTTGAACATTTCTTGGTTATTTAGCTCTGATGATGACACATTCGGTTGTTCCTTGGCTTCGTGTTCAATTTCTCCTTCCTCCTTCGAATTCTGCAATTCTTCCTGTCTAGTTTCTTCGTTTGGCACTCCTTCTTCTTTTGAATTTTGTATTTCTTTCAGTTGAGCTTCTTCTTTTCCCAGCTCTCTCTCCTTTTCTTTTTCTTTGTCTTCTTCTGTATCTTCAAAATCATCCTCGCTATCTGTCTTGTTATAACTCTCACTTCCTTTCGATTGGCAGTCTTGACAGATCCAGTTCGAAAAATATCCAATACCTTGATCTTCGGGATTTTCCATGATTCCCACACATCGCTGGTGAAACAATTTTGTGCATTTGACACAGGTAATTACTTGGTCTCGTACATTGAGTTTCCTCTTGCCTCCTTTCTTTATCGTCGGAACTACTTCCCGGCAACACTTAAAAAAGTCTTTTTCAACTTCCATACTGGACACATTAATATTTATAGTTTCTAGGACCGTAGCACCTTTTCTTCTTTCTCGCCACACTCACCATATTTACTTCCTCGTATTCACGGTTAATATTTGGGGGGGATTTCAACAAAATTCCTTCATATATCATACATTCGCTAGAGTAATTTATTAAAATCTTCACGACGACTTGACTCCTTTATCCAATCCTGGCTGGGTCGCCAATTTCTCTGTTATGCTCGACAACGCTTCATGATTCTGACAAATCTGACTTTTATTTTGGAGTTATGTATAGCCCTAAAACTGAGTCGCCACCACGTTTCTGCAAAACGTGGAAAATCGTATTTAGTTCCAGATCCTTGATTTCGGAAGTAAGTAACACCATGAAGACCTATATGATCACATTGCACGGTGCGATATGAAAAGAAACCGTGACTAACTGATTGAATGTATGGAAATATTCAAGTAAAATTCGGATTTCCACAACTAAATTTAAGACAAATCAATAATACTGTTTGGTTACCGAACTTAATTAAGAATTTCCGCATCTAGCATTTCCATGATCAGAGTTTATCTTGTTATGACACTGAAGTTACTATTTATATAATCAGCATTACCCAAAGCTCATTAATTCCACAAAGGCAACGTATATTAAATATAAATTCTATCATATATTAAGTACATTCTTTAAATCTTCCATAAATACATTTATCTTCCATAAATACATTTATCTTTAAATATTCATATTTATAATTATCTCTTTTATCCCTTTTATATAGCCTCTGTATATATAATAATCGTTTTGGCATTGCTGTATATGATACCCAACTTCATGATTCAATATTCAGACTTCGTTGACTAACTCTGTTTTATACAATGGAATAGATTATGTTTAATGCTACGCGGATTCATATGACATTCAGTCATGCAGATAAAGGTTCAGTAACATAATAGACATTATGATTATTGTAAAGTCGTGCCGAGACAAATAACTAATTTCAAATGAGATTTATATAAATTACATTGTAGAAGATTACTAAAATTTGGATTGTATACTTGCAGATTACACAATAGTTTACATCAAAACAATTTTAAGGTGATGTGGCGGTATGGAAGAGTAAGGGCCTAAGCCCCAGAAGAAAGTATTTAACTCTGCATATTCATTACTTTCCTGGCACTTTTAAAATATCCACAACACGTTCGAAACTTGAATAATTACAAATTAAATTATACAACTTTTAGCCGATGACGATTCAAACACATTAATAACTTCTGAAGATTATTATTTTTATTAAATTTGCAGTTAGAAGTTAACGGATTAACAATTACCAATCACAATTACATTTCTTTTACTTATTAATATTATATCTTTCTTCTTCCTCTGATATTTAAATAAATTAAATTTAGTTTTCCAAGGATTAATTTCTGATACCGACCAAGAAATAAGTTGACATATGACAAAACATATAACAAATAAAATCTTCATAATGGACAAACACGAATATAAACAAGTAAAGCGAAGATATAAATAAACAAACAACATGAAAAGCAAAAGGTATAAACAAGAATAATTGTGGGGCATAACAACTTTCCCCTCCTTCAAGAAAAAAAAATTAGTGATAATTTTTTTTAAGTCGTCTCTATAGCATATTTTTCCATTAGTTTAATTTTCTGTTCAGGTGAACATTTGAAAAGTTTCAAGTTTCCAAAATTATTTGGCTTCGTCAAGTTTTAGGTTTCAAAAGCAGCATAATTTCTTCAGAATTCAGTTATTATATAGGGACCAGTCAACTAAGATATAAGTGTGTAATTAGAAATTCAATAAACAAAATAGCAGACAGAACAATAGCAATAACATATAACAACAAGAACGAAAAACAACCATCATCCATTTATCGTGGTGTTTTCTCTTTCTTTTCCATCTTCTCACATCACTTATTCTTTCCTTATATTTCTTTTTCCTTTTTTCTTTCTTTCTATGCTTGTTTCTCCCTCTTATTTCTTTTTTCCCTTTGTTGTCTTTCCTCCTATGATGTTTCCATCTCTTGTCCAGTTCAAATTTCTTTCTTCTCTTCCTCTTTTTCTGGAGGTTACATAGTTTTTCTTGGGATTTTGTGCTCCTCTTCTTCCAGTACTTCTCTCTAGGCTTCTTTCTAGATTTCTTTCTGTTCGAACATCCTGTTCTTCGTGGCTTCTTCTTCGGCCTGTTCATCAAATATCTTTTCTTATCGGAATTCTTTCTCTTCCATTTCTGATTTCTGATGTCAATTTCTGCCATTGTGATTTTTCTTCTATTTCTTTTCCTTCTTTTGCTTTGCCTTTTCTTCTTTCCTTTTCTCCAGTTTCTATCTTTGCATATTCTCATATTTGTTTTTTCCAGCTGTCGTATTTTGATCTCTTCTTTCGATTCTCTTAACTTCTTAGGAGGTTTCTCAATTAGCAAATTCGAAGTTTTCGAACTTCTACATGAGAAAGTTTCATATTCTATTCTTTCATCACATATACTAGTATCTTCCATAAATTTTGTTACTCCCTCAGTGGTATTCTTCTGACTATTTTCTATCAAACTGTCACATGGTTGATGCTCTTCTTGCTCTTCTACAATTTCTTTCTTTAAATCTCCTACTGCTGATTTTAAGTCATTTCGGATTTCCTCTTTCAATTCCTTCCCGAAAGTTTGCATATTATTAGCCAATGTTGTTAGATTATTGGTAACTTCTAATCGAAATAGGGATAATTGTCGCATAAGCAGTTTGAACATTTCTTGGTTATTTAGCTCTGATGATGACACATTCGGTTGTTCCTTGGCTTCGTGTTCAATTTCTCCTTCCTCCTTCGAATTCTGCAATTCTTCCTGTCTAGTTTCTTCGTTTGGCACTCCTTCTTCTTTTGAATTTTGTATTTCTTTCAGTTGAGCTTCTTCTTTTCCCAGCTCTCTCTCCTTTTCTTTTTCTTTGTCTTCTTCTGTATCTTCAAAATCATCCTCGCTATCTGTCTTGTTATAACTCTCACTTCCTTTCGATTGGCAGTCTTGACAGATCCAGTTCGAAAAATATCCAATACCTTGATCTTCGGGATTTTCCATGATTCCCACACATCGCTGGTGAAACAATTTTGTGCATTTGACACAGGTAATTACTTGGTCTCGTACATTGAGTTTCCTCTTGCCTCCTTTCTTTATCGTCGGAACTACTTCCCGGCAACACTTAAAAAAGTCTTTTTCAACTTCCATACTGGACACATTAATATTTATAGTTTCTAGGACCGTAGCACCTTTTCTTCTTTCTCGCCACACTCACCATATTTACTTCCTCGTATTCACGGTTAATATTTGGGGGGGATTTCAACAAAATTCCTTCATATATCATACATTCGCTAGAGTAATTTATTAAAATCTTCACGACGACTTGACTCCTTTATCCAATCCTGGCTGGGTCGCCAATTTCTCTGTTATGCTCGACAACGCTTCATGATTCTGACAAATCTGACTTTTATTTTGGAGTTATGTATAGCCCTAAAACTGAGTCGCCACCACGTTTCTGCAAAACGTGGAAAATCGTATTTAGTTCCAGATCCTTGATTTCGGAAGTAAGTAACACCATGAAGACCTATATGATCACATTGCACGGTGCGATATGAAAAGAAACCGTGACTAACTGATTGAATGTATGGAAATATTCAAGTAAAATTCGGATTTCCACAACTAAATTTAAGACAAATCAATAATACTGTTTGGTTACCGAACTTAATTAAGAATTTCCGCATCTAGCATTTCCATGATCAGAGTTTATCTTGTTATGACACTGAAGTTACTATTTATATAATCAGCATTACCCAAAGCTCATTAATTCCACAAAGGCAACGTATATTAAATATAAATTCTATCATATATTAAGTACATTCTTTAAATCTTCCATAAATACATTTATCTTCCATAAATACATTTATCTTTAAATATTCATATTTATAATTATCTCTTTTATCCCTTTTATATAGCCTCTGTATATATAATAATCGTTTTGGCATTGCTGTATATGATACCCAACTTCATGATTCAATATTCAGACTTCGTTGACTAACTCTGTTTTATACAATGGAATAGATTATGTTTAATGCTACGCGGATTCATATGACATTCAGTCATGCAGATAAAGGTTCAGTAACATAATAGACATTATGATTATTGTAAAGTCGTGCCGAGACAAATAACTAATTTCAAATGAGATTTATATAAATTACATTGTAGAAGATTACTAAAATTTGGATTGTATACTTGCAGATTACACAATAGTTTACATCAAAACAATTTTAAGGTGATGTGGCGGTATGGAAGAGTAAGGGCCTAAGCCCCAGAAGAAAGTATTTAACTCTGCATATTCATTACTTTCCTGGCACTTTTAAAATATCCACAACACGTTCGAAACTTGAATAATTACAAATTAAATTATACAACTTTTAGCCGATGACGATTCAAACACATTAATAACTTCTGAAGATTATTATTTTTATTAAATTTGCAGTTAGAAGTTAACGGATTAACAATTACCAATCACAATTACATTTCTTTTTAACGGATTCACAATTACCAATCACAATTACATTTCTTTTACTTATTAATATTATATCTTTCTTCTTCCTCTGATATTTAAATAAATTAAATTTAGTTTTCCAAGGATTAATTTCTGATACCGACCAAGAAATAAGTTGACATATGACAAAACATATAACAAATAAAATCTTCATAATGGACAAACACGAATATAAACAAGTAAAGCGAAGAATAAATAAACAAACAACATGAAAAGCAAAAGGTATAAACAAGAATAATTGTGGGGCATAACATAGTTTGTTTCGTTAATTTCGATTCGAAAAAGTTGATGATTTCATTTAGATTTTAAATTTTAGATCATCCGATGCAGACCAGTATTCATCTCAAGATCTTTCAAAATGTTATGTAATGCGACAGTTCAACTAGATCAGGGTTTCTCAACCTGGGGGTCGCAAAGATAAACAGAAGATAGATGAACTGACCAAATTTGGTTTTAATCCATTCGCCTTTACGGAAGTTACTGTATCCACTATATACTTTGTACAAGAAATGGATTCTACTATTATAGAAATAGATGGATATCATGAGATCTCCTCAATAGATGTAATAAAAATCCCACACGAGCTAATTACAAACCAGAAATTATAACGGGGTTGCTGGCAAGAGGATGTGATAAAATGGGGGTCGTGATAGGAATTGGATTGAGAATCACAGCTAGATCATAGCGGCGTGGTATAAATTATGCATCAAAAGTGAGGTAGACGGTGATAATGAGATAGATGATTATGTTGAAGTAAATAAAGTGAGAGGAAAATCGGAAGAACCTCGAGAAAACCTACGCAATGGTGTTTCTTCACTTAGCCAGCTTGGCGGCAACTGGGATTGCAATTAAATCGTCACAGTAGTTTTAAATCGGCAAATCGCCTGCATGCTAGCGACATATTTAGCTTCAGAGCTGTAAGCGATAGCACATCTATCAGCATGAGTGTGTATTATTAGGAATTAGCGCGAAGCATTCAGATGTTTGCCGTTTTTACGTACCATTGCTCTATAGTATTGGGTTTTGTTTGATTTTAGTGTAACGACCATTTCCGATTCCAAAAGTATTTAATACGATGGCTCTTTGTGCTTAACGTGGGATCCAAACCACATGAATTCCCACCGGAAATCGACCTGGGGTCATCCGCACCAAAGGCGGAAACACTACACATTTATTGACGAAGGAACGTGCTGCAATAGTGAAACTTTACTTCGTAAACTAACATCTAACCACTGCAAACACTCTACCTGTTATTAAATGCAGGAAACGATTTTATTTCGGCTTCTGTATAAAGTTGTCTTCTTAGGGCCATAGCGTAAAAAGTTATGAGGAAGTGCAAAACAAACTTAGTAGTGCAGAAATGTACACACCACGCTGTAAACGATACTGAAGGAAATACTCAAGGAATATTGAGTAACAAGTGAACAACTTAGATATACACACTAATACACAGCAAACATAGACATGCTTGGGGCATTACAAAGAACAGCAAATTCAATTAATAGACATACTAGATGTACTAGTATAGGCAGTGGCGTATTTAGGATTTTGTTTCGGGAGGGGGATATGCACAACACGTGAATAAGCACATATATTGTGTCTTTTGGGTGCTGACAAATTTTAATGAAGTTTTGCATATAACAAAGTCATTTTGGGGAGAGTGAACCCGATAGCCACCCCTTAAATACGCCATTGAGTTTAGGTATGTGAAGGATTGATGTGGGTAAGGGATTTTGTAGCATTTTATTTCCATTTAAGTCCATATTTTGTACAGAGCATGCCAAAATGTTATTTTCTGTTTGTCCCATTGGAGCATTAAAAGAAAAAAAAACTTATAAAATTTCAAATTTGCACATGAACCCTTATCGAAATCAACCATTCATATAATAGAAAACAACACATTAAAAAACAAATGTACCAGATGCAACAAACCAAACAAACGAATGCTGTATGTAAAGAGGTTTTTGGTGTTTTATCCTCTCCTCATTTGAACAATATATTATGCAAAAATGAACATGTACTGTACTAAGATATGTATATGAAAATCCTGAAACTGTATGAATTGGGAACTTGTACCCCTTCACCGATGAAATTGTGCGTACGCTACTGCAACAGAGACACTTTATAGAGAGGTATACCACAGGCAGACAGGCGGTAATAAGTATATGATAGACACATCCAAAAAAGTCAATAACAAACGTAACATATGTAAGAACAAGCACGTAAAGATATAGAGCCATAATAATCACTAGGAAAAAAAAATACGACAGAACAGACAAATAAATGTACAATAATGTTTAATAAAATTATATGTTCGTTGTAAAGTTTTACGCTACTCTAGAAACAAACAAGATGGAATGAATTTAAAGGACGATATCGATATAAAATACAGATGTAAGTACCAACAGTTATATCCGTTATTGAAAGTGATGTATCCTTTCGTAATATTAATTGTTGCCGGCAGCATCTTGATCTATATAGTGTAATGTAAATGCTGACTACAAAGCAAATCTGGCATGGATGAGCAATATAATAAAAATGTTTACTGTTATCTAGCAATATTTGTACGCAAAGAATATGTTTTTGATTAAAGAGATACATTAATTTATGTAAAATATACAAATGCACTAGTATATTTGCTAGAACAGGAAGTGTGTCAAATGTCGCTCTTCGTAGCATTTTAGTTTTGCTCAATGTTTATGCAAAAGAGCTACTTCATTGATTGGTTAATATATAGCTATTCTATCAAGATTGTTTTTTTTTTTTTTTTTTAATGTTATTGAGATCAATGTGTCTCAAGAGTCAAAAATGGAGAAACATTGTTTTAGACGTAAAACCATGTCATCTGACAGATACATGTTCTTTAGATCCCCATTTAGTAACCTTTCCAAAGCGTGTACCGTGTATTGATAGTTTACAAAAAATGAACGTAGTTAACGTGCTTCGTGGTGAAAAAAGAGGAAAGACAGAAATATTAGAAGAGAGATAGATCGAATAAAGAAGGTGTGTGGCTTCTAGCGTCACTTTGACACCGATTTTCGAAATATTAAATTTCGAAGTTTGTTCTCCTAACACGAGCAGTTTTATCTGAATAAATCAATATTCTTTATACTCTTTAAACACATTCATACACTCACACCTGCGTATAAAATTTACTATTGTAATACGAGCGTGGAATGCTATAGTTCGTATATTACAGAAAATAAATGGTAGAATTGCTACAGAAAATATGTACAGTATTTCCTCAGCCCGGATTTTGCGTTCCTTACTACTAGGTAATCACTTTAAGCTTTAGCGAGAGCGAAATAAGTGCTACATCTCTATTTGTACGTATACAGTGCACATGACAACACACAGAGTTAAAAATGACGGAGTTCTCAGTACGACAGAAAGTTGAATGACGTTTGTGGTATGCAGAATCTATTATAGTTTTGTAAGAGAAGTATCAGGTAGGATAGTCTTCTGAGCGCCATACAGCAGCGAAGTTGCATGAACAATTATTGGAAAGCAAGAAACTAGCGACGGGAAATTAGATTGAGACCATTCGTGGAGTACAAGTCCGTTAGACGGGCCAGGGTAAAAGTGCACATTCTATGGTCTGCTGTTTGCGACGTAGAGTCTATAAGATCCAGTTACTGCAAAAGATTCAAGCAAATGGTAAATCCAAACGGACTGAGTTAATACCCAGAATTCTGTCGCACATCAATGATGACAATCAATTGCTGAATAATGTATTCTGTGACAAAACCACCTTCTAGGCCTATAGATATGGTAAAGTGCACCGGCACAACACACCTAAATGTGGGGCAACCCACTTACACTCACATGCAGTGATAGAACACGAGCGAAACAGTCCAAAAATGAACGTGTGATGTACTTTAACCTCGAATTCTGTGATAGAGTCTTTCTTTAATTGATTGATTGGCTAAAGTTTAATGGCGATATCAGCAGCAAGGCTATTTGTCCTCATTACGATAAGGCTAGCCAACACAAGACTGACACAAGCTGCACATTAAAATTGCTAATAAAACTTCTAAAAAGTGTAGATCATGTGTAAGACATCTAAATTAAGAGAATAAAAAATGAATATGCGTAAATAAATAAATAATAATTAAAAAGGAGATCACGGAAAGTCTAAATGAATAAATAAAATATATAACAGGAAAATAACATTAACTTTAAAAAATAGCAAATTACAAAAAAGTTGACACAGCGACAGCAGACAGTGTGATACCAAGGTCACTGTCTTGAGGAATACAGCTTTCTTGTAGAAATTTCTCAGATATTAAAACTCACACGAACCTTAAATAAAGTTCGCCGAGGAAACTACTTAAGAATCTAGCCAATGACCACGAAGACCCCAATCATGAAGCTGTTTTAAAATTCCTTAATGCCACGCTGTCATAAGCCTTCGAAATTGAAAATATATTGCAACATGGTGCCCACGATGGAAGAAAGCTTCTTAAAGCTTTCTTTCGAGATTAGCAAGATTGTCAGTAGTGGATCGGAAAGAGAGAAATCTACTCTGAAATTTCAGGGCTCATAGCGAGTCACTTTTTTAAAACTAAAAGTTACTTTTCTTTTTCAAGTTGGTCACTAAAAGTTACTTTTTTTTTCAAATTTGTCACTAAAAGTTACTTTTTGGGGAGGTAAAGTGACTTTTTCGTGTGATTTATGTTTTGCATTGGCAGTTTTCTAAGAAAAATATAAAAATAAATGAAAAAAGTCATAAAGTTGTTACTCAGTACTCGTTGCCACTTGTGAACCAGTCAGCATTATTCTCACTTCAGCTTTTATTCTTTCTAAAATACGATGGATGGTTGGTGGATGCTTAAGCTCTCAAGGTGGGGTTGAGAACCCTTCTGTGTCTATTCTTTCTTCTATCATAATAGTCTTTTAGTTTTCTCTCGTAATAGTTAACGCTCCGCTCAAAGTTGTGTGCATGTGTTTGTGTCGTTCATCATGTTCGTCTTGTGTTATACTTCTTGTATGTTCTTCTTAAGAGTAGGTGATGAATTTGAATATTTCGTGGCTTTGAGAACTCTCAATGCTAAGTTAAACATAATGTCTGGGATGAAGAAATTCGGAAATAGGCCAGAACTGGTTCCACTTAGAATCTTAAGTCTGCTTACCGTAACTACAAAGCATACTTAGAAAACCTAAGAAAGGAGGAAGCTCAAAAAGAAGAAGTAAAGAAGAAAAGATGAAACAAAACAACAAAGAGACAGGTGATGGAGAAATGGACAAAGGAACAAAGGGGTATGATGAGATTTTGGTTACTTTTTGGTCATTTTTTCGTGTGCTTTTGGTCACTTTTCAACTATTTACAAGAGACCAGACCTCTATGAGCTCTGAAATTTGCTGAAGAGAGAGTTTGACTCTAAATACCACACCAGTCGCTCGTTCACCATGCGCTCAAACTTCTTATAGACACAACTTGTGAGAGCAGGGGGTCTGTAGCTGTCGCATTCGTAACGGCTTTCACTGGTTTAAGATCGGAAAGATCAGAGCCTTACGCCATTGACGCGAGGGACTCCTAAAAATTTAGATATGTTTGTGGCAGTTTCTAAGAACGCTTTGATGGCAAGCACATTATATATTTGTTATGAGGGCTTATATAACACGAGGAGGATAAGGGTGTTTCTTATATTTATTTATGTATTTATTTGTCTCTTTTCTTTACTTTCAGTTACTTTGCATAAACTTTATCCTTTCAGTGCGAAGAACGGGCATTAGTTTTATAAATTAGTATAGATGAGTACTACATATTTACTGCACAGAAAGAAACAACTTACATTCAATATATATGAAAATATATATATTGAATGGTGAATTGCGTTTTGATATTTAGTTTGGATCAAATAGTCAACAATTTCATAAACTGGTCATTTTACTAATAGGCATGTTAAATTGTTTGAGCATTTGTCTCATAAACGGGATATATGCACTTTAAATTTCCCCTAGTGGAGCGATTAGTTTTTTTTCTGTATTATATACATTCATTTCAAAAACGATGAATCGACTAGTTTCTTCTCTTAGCTACTCTAAAGTTGTAATGAAAGAAACTGTGGAGTTAATTTTTTTCATTTTTGGGTTTCTAATATTTAAATTAGAATTTTGATAACTGAAATGTAGAATTAGTCATCTGTGCAGTATGAAAACTATTAAATTAAGAGGGTTTTTTTTTTTTTGTAATCATAGAATAAGTTTGTTGCAGAGTTGATGGTTCTGATCATATTTCTGTAATGCGGGAATATTTTTTCCCTCCGTGCCCATATATATTGTCACTTGAGAGAAAGCTCTGGAAGGGAAAATCTATTTTTCCAATTAAGAGAAGAAATACGACTCAGAGATTCCACGTTATTGATGATGCTGCGATTGAAGCGGAAGTTTCTGCTGAGTTATCACGCCTTATATCTGAGGATTTTTGGATGTAGCTGGAGCGGAGGCAGAGGAGGCTTCTTCGTACCTTATTGCGAAATGTCGCTCATCTGTGTAGCCACTTTATTGACTTTCCTTTCCTCTTTTCGTTTCCAACATGTGACATTTGATTTGTCCCGCGACAGCTACTTCTTCGGCATTTTCTCTCTTGCTCTCGTTTTTCGTTTCCTTTCATTTCTTCAGACGATCGACAGTCAATGTTCTTAAACTATAAGCCGTCGTGGCGGTTGATTTTTTTCTTGTAAATTTCTGTAGATGTGACGGCTGTTTATTGGGCGATTGGAATTGTAACAGCTGTAAGCTTCCAAGATATTTGAGCTATCTTTTTTATTTTATTTTTTTAAAGAAAAGAAACGTTCTCTTATTATTTAAATATACAGGGTGTGCCACTGTATTCGGTAGACTCAACTGAATTATAATTAGAAAAGATAAGTGATACACCTACCTTGTAGACTGCGTCTGTACGAGTGTTTCTGTACAGTTTGGACTACTTATTTTGTGGCCTTGTTCATCAAATTAAGTCACTCGCATGAAAACAAAATAACTTTATAAACATATTTTGCACTTTTGGTGCAAGTGTTCTAAAATTGAAATAAGACCTCTTGATAAATTGGTTGTTTATGTAAATTTTTAAGGTTGGTGTAAAGGGACAATCTTTGCCGGTAGATGTCACTACAGTCTTCGTATCTCTCGTTGGTATTTTTTACCTTTCACGAAAATTCACGATTTCTTTTACAAATTTGAACCTAGAGACTTCAAATTTTTAGAGAAGGAACTTCCTAACCTATCGAACGTAACAATCCGCTGTTCTATTTCTTTTCTAGAGTAAGTTATATATCCAATTTTAAACTTAACTTTAAAGAAATTAATTCTTGTTTATAACAGTTTTTCAGTAAATAAGTAGATAAATACGAGCGTGAATTTCTTATATTACCTTTGTAAATAGTGATATAAGAAATTATTGGGCATGCAATCATTGTAATACATTAAAAGTCAAATTCTTTGACATTTAGTGTTAAACATGGGTCGCTGAACTACTGACCTTGCCACTTCTAAGAGAAAATTATCCCAGTATTTATGTAATAGTCGCGAACGAACTGCGTCATATATCAATGATTTTTATAACTACATATAATGTAATATCGTATTTAGAATAATTTATTGCATCTATTTCTCTATTCATTCTCTAATTACCTTACGCAACAGTTCTTTCAGCGAAAGAAGAAATAGACTAATGATTACGAGTGCTGAAATGTAAATATGACTCGGTGCTTATATAATTTGTACTGTATTATGTTTAGCTTTTATTCATTGCAACTTTGATGGAATATGGAAATAAATCGGCGCATCGCATATGACAGAGTTAGCTTCTTTTAATAATGGGTTAACTATGACATTTGTGTCAACTTTTCTGCCATTCGTTCAGAGAAATGTGCATCATAGGGATTTAGAGTGATTTAGGTTTGCATTTACCTATAACTACAATAGACAATAGAATTGCGGGTTTTTTGTTTAAATTTCCGAAAGAAAGAAAATTTTTAAGGATAGATGGATGTAAGGAAAGTAACGAAGCTTCAAAGAACAAATAAATTGGAGATAAGATAGGTAATGAAAATTAAATAATTTAAGGATAAGAAAGGTAACGAAATGGTAGGTAAGGCATGGAAATAAAAGTGAAACACACCAGCCTATGGTTTCTTTACTAGCAGATGCATTGTTTTGGACTGAAAATGTGACTTTTATACCCTTCCACTTTCGTTAAGAGCGTAAGTGGCGAGATAACTTGATTAATCCATTTACTTGCGATTGTTTGAGAAAGAACAATGAAATGTGCTGATTAACAATTCTTTCTTCTTATTTTATTTGTTCTTTGTTTACTTGGTACGTGAAAGCTATTCGCATTCGTAGTGAACTGTTAATGTTTTGTTGACACAAATCTTGTGGTTACTTGGTTTGGAGAGACTGATTATTCAAGTAGGAGCTAATGGGAATAGTAACGAATGAAATCGACCAATCTTCTTTCTCTTTTGCTATTCGATGATGGAGCCAAGTGACTTCGTGGTGAAATATTTAAAGAAGGAAAGCCTCGGTTGGGTCGTCTTGAGAAAAACCCCGTTCACTCCACTTGCAGAAATCTTTCAGTTGAGTGATAACCTAAGTTATTAGATTGAAGAGGAGGAAAGATTGCGGGCATGTTGCCAGTAAAAGAAAAAGAGAAGAAGAACAGGAACCGTGGACCATTCAAAGATCTACATGGGTTGAGGAAGTAAATACGTTCCATTTCTTCTTTTGAGAGGCCACACAGCCAAGCAGACGATTGACATTCTGATGCCTTATAAATCAGAGAACCCTATATGGGCTTTTGATTGCTTTTCATTCAATCTCCAAGGATTTTTTCTCGTTTGGGAAAGAAATGGAAAACGCGCACAAAGAAAATGAAGATGGAAATAATACGCCTTGGAAGATTTTTTTTTGGTCTATCTATTGTTTGCCGTACTATCATTAATTTACTAATTCCATAGAAAGTCAACCGTATTTTTTTCCAAGTCTTATTTCTTTTTTAATAACGGTTTTCAATTACCAATATGTTTTAATACCGATGATTTGAAAGTTAAATTTAAAGGACTCAAACATGTAAGAAATTGCTTTTAATATATATATCATCTGTTAATATGTGTTTACGTCTTCTAATAGATTATATATATATATATATATATATATATATATATATATATATATATATATATATATAATCTGTTAGAAGACGTAAACACATATTAACAGATGATATCTCTGGACTTTTATAAAACTAAAATCAAAGGATGTTAGCAATGTGTGGTATGGTTACTTCTCAACAGGTATTGTTACTTACACGACTGTAAAATGAACATGGGACGTACGCAGGGGTCCTAGGGGCTCGGATTCCCTGAAATCCTGGCTTTTCTATAAATTTAGTCTAATTTTAGGGGTAAGTTTACAAATTTTAATATAATTTACGCTCATATTGAGTTTGGACTCCCCCAAAATAAATTCCTGCGTTGCCATTTGCAAATCATAAGAGTATTTTCAAATGGCATTTTAAATTTGAGAACGTTGCCAAGTTCTCTGTCGTGACATCACGTGTTCATTTCACGATCATGTAGGTAGCAACATCTGCTGAGATGTAACCATGTTACACATTGCTATCATAATTCGATCAAACTTGGAGAAAAGTCCACTGATATACCTATTAAAGAGTGTAATTTTTGTTGACGGACTCTGTACATAAAAGTAGGCATTATTGGAAAGTTACCAAAATTACAAAGTATCAAAATCAAAATTTATTGTATCGTTATCATGTTGACATTTTCTAACAGTCGTATATAACAGCATATAAGATGCATATGAGAAAATCCAGCATATAACATGCAGCAAATTAATCAGTGAACAGAATTCAAACGCAATACATCATTTCAGCTGTCAGATATAATAAACATTTCCTTATCAAACGGTAGATAAATAAAAGCATATGTTTTTTGAGATTCTTTGTTTATCCCTGTGAAGGTAAAGAATGTAGGCCAGGAGTGGGGAACCTGCGGCCTTGAAAGTCATAAAGTGCGGCTTTCTGGGCCTGTTGTGAAAAACGCTAAATTATATAAGAGATATGAAATATACGAGAAATATTATTCTCAACAAGTAAGCGAATGATAATTTCTCTTTATCATTTTAATGTGATAATGTTATACATTTTTATGAATAGTTATTAATGTAACTATGTAACTACTATAAAATAACTACAAAAAATATGTTAAAAACTACTCTATGCGACCTTCTTGGCAAATTTATTTATTTATTTCCAATGCCCTTGAAAGAGCTATATGCTCCATTTAACAAGTGGCAAGTAAAAGAATACAGAAGTTAAATGACAGTAAAGAAAGTATAGAAAATTCTAAGAGAAAAATCTACAAATACAAGACATTAAAGAAGTTTAACAAATTATAACAAGGTTGTGTGAATACATGAATATAATACAAGGAAATAATGTTAGGAATACAAAAATAAAACGTACTAATACGAATAATACAAATAATGAGTAAATACCTGAAAAATGAAAAAGAAAATGATGAGGTAATGATGGAAATACAATAGTGACTATTGATATATAAATTTCAAAATGCATTGCTATACATTGAACATCGTTACTTATAATAATTTCGAATTATAGACACATATTGATCATAAGGCATGGAAAAATCTATCTTTATGCTCTTCATAATTAACTGATTGGGAAGATCACACAGTCTAATTGTTGGCGAATGTTGATGTTGAATGATACTTGATCTGCTTACAGAAAATGGTGTATGGAATCAGACATACAGATTTTACATTTAATTTAATATATTCCAAAAAATCTTGCATATCCACAAAATAATTAAAAATCTTATACAATAAAACATTTTGTGCATACAATCTACGAATAATTAGCATAGGAATAGAAAATTCTTACAACAAAGCAGAATAAGATACTCTATTTAGTTTAGGTGATCCATTGTGCTTTTTAAAATACAAAATGTGAGTTTGAAAATAAGGGTTCCAAATTTCACAAGCATATTCAAGTTTACTCCGTAAAAATGTGTAGTAACAAAGTTGTGATTGCAGAAACGTCACTCAGATTTTGTTGTTCTTATGATAAACCCTAGACGTTTATATATTTCAGAAACTAAACATTTCAAATGTAAATTAAATGACAGTTTAGTATCAAATGTAATTCCCAAATCAACAATGTCATTCTTACACAACAGGGTTCCATTGATACTATAATCATGTTTTCTGAACATCTTTTTCCTAGTAAATGTAATGACAGAGCACGTATTAATATTAAATGGTACATTGTTAATAACATTACACTAATAACAAGAATCAAGATCTTGTTGTAGATTGTAGAATCTGTAATTGAGTTAATCTGCTTGTAAAATTTTAGGTCATCAGCTTAAAGTAACGACTGTGAATGTTTGATAACAGATAGTAAGTCATTAATGAAAAGTAAAAACAATGAAGGACCTAAATTAGATCATTGAGGAACACCGAAAAACTATATAATGGATATATTGTGTATGATTCAAAATAACTGTATATTTCCGATTGAGTAAATATGAAGATAGCAATTTTAATAAGTTGTCAGATAACCCAAAGGAATCTAACTTAGCCAATAAAAGAGAGTGATCTAATTTATCAAACGCCTTACTAAAATCAGTATATACTACATCAACCAGGTGATTGGCATTTAATGATTCTGACAGGAATTGAGTAAATGAAAAAAGATTGGTTATTGTGGATCTTTTAGGATAAAAGCCACACTAGGATGAAGTGATATAGCATTTCAGCTGTGTTAAAATTCTATTGTAAAGAATTTGTTCAAAGATTTTAGGTGTTGAAATCAGAACAATAGGTCTGTAATTTTCAATTTGATTTTGATTACCTTTCTTAAGAATTGGAGTAACTACTATGTTTCCAAAGATCAGGATAAGTGTCAGTGGTTAGTAAGAGATTATAAATAGAAGTAATGGATATTGAGGAATATCTGCACAATCCTTAAAAACGTAAGCGGGAATGCCATCAGGTCCACTAGATTTGGATGCTTTTAACTCCTTTATTAATGCTATGCATTCTGTAAGTGAAACATCTTTTATATTAATACATTGCAAAATTTCTGTTGTTGACACATTACTTTTGTAATTTGAAGGAGTAGAAGACGTAAACACACTCCCAAAACAATGAGCAAAACCATTAGCTATTGACTTGTTATCGTTAAGAATAGTGGATTCATATTTCATTTGGTTACATGCTGTATGTGATTATTTCTTTGTTTTTATAAAAGACCAAAATACTTTGGGATCAGCTTTAATATAGTTCTCAAAAGTATATATATATATATTTTCTGTAAGCAGGTGATATCATTGACAGATTTTCTAAGCAACTGAATAAACCTCCCGTTGTGAAATAATGACTGGTGCCTTCGTGCTCTATGGAATTCTTTAGACTTCAAAATTTGAACTATCTCAGAGGTAAACCAGGGGGAGGGGTAAATGTGTTTAATAACTTTTTTAATGGTGCATATTTCACAATTAAATTATTTATTATATTGCAAATTCAAATACAACAATATTATTGTCAGTAGAAACGTTTAATATATATATATATATATATATATATATATATATATATATATATATATATATATATATATATATATATATATATATATATATATATCCCAATTTAGAGTATTGAGATCCCTGTAAAATTATAAAAATCAGCTTTAGAAAAAGGGTATTCATAGCAAGGAATGTTTACATTATGTGTAGTTTTATAAGCAAGAGGTAACTCATATGGTAATGGTGAGTAATGCTCACCCAAAGGAAGAAGCGGAAAAATGCATTCTTTGATGTCAAAATAGGGGCAACATTTCTAAGAACAAAGTCAAGAGTTTTGTTATTTGAGTTAGGTATATTATTAAGACTACGTAATCCTAAGACAGACATAAAATTATGTAAAGTTGGACATAGAGAGTTGTTTTTTAAGAGATATGTGAAAAAAGTGCGAATCGAAGGTATATTATAATCACCAACCATTAAAATATCACAATTATATATGTTCTCGACAAATGTACAAATGCAACTCGTCGACAAATGTATACAGAGATTCATACGTATATAAATCAGTGGCAGGGAGAATATATGTTGCTACAAGAGTAAAGAGCAGGAATTTGTAACAATATGCAAACAAACCTTTTCAATATGATTAATACTAATATCAACATCGAATGCTCTAATGGAACTCTTAACTGCAACCAAAACACCGCCACACCTAACATTAGGTCTATTCTGCCTATAAATAATATACCTATCATCAAGTAATTCAGAGTTACATATGTTACTTTTTAACCAGGATTTAGTAATAATATCAGAACTTGAAAAAAGTACACTCAGATAACAATCTTCAAGCTTTGAGTTCAGACCTCCAGTATTCTGATAATAGAATGATAATGCCTTACGTTTACTCATTGCTAACTGGTAGTGACGCACGAACATCATCCACCGTTCTCAGATTATACACTTGCGTGTCATTTGAGGTCTTTTTTTAACTTTATAGACCCTGACCAGCCAATCCACAAAAACGCAAATTTCTTTTCCCTTTGAACATTCCTAGCTTCATTGAACACTTTTGTGCGATAAGAAGTTATGGTTGACATATATAATAGAACCTGAGTTATGGTCTATGTCAGCACAAGAGAGATTTCGTTTAACTTTTCGTCTCATCATCACCTACCATCATTAACCTATCATCAAGTAATTCAGAGTTATATATGCTACTTTTTAACCAGGATTCATTAATAATAATAATATTAAAACTTGAAGAAAGTACACTCAGATAAAAATCTTCAAGCTTTGAGTTCTGACCTCTAGCATTCTGATAATAGAATGATAATGACTTACATTTACTCATTGCTAACTGGTAGTGACGCACGAACATCAGCCATCGTTCTCAGATTATACACTTGGGTGTCATTTGAGGCCTTTCTTAACTTTACAGTAGGGTGCATCGAATTTCCACTTTTTTTGAAATCAGCTTACCCTTAGCGAAATGGTCTCTATATGTCATATAGAAAATTGCAGGCCGATTAGTTGATTTCTTTAGGTGCCTAAAGTTTCAAAAATCTGTAAAGAAATACATTTAAAAAATATACATATTTACTTTTACGAAAACATTTTACCCTTAGTAGTTATTTTCGGCAGAAATGTACATATTTTACGTGAAAAAAATTCAGCTTGATCGGTCAAGTCCTTCAGGTGCTACCGGCTTCTTAAAATTTAAACAAAACCTCCCAAAAAATATTTTATTCAGTGTTTTGTAAAAAAAATCGAGTTTTCGTCTCTTATAAACAGCTAATTAGGTAAAAAAAATGGAGCAATCAAGGTTAAAAAAACAGACTTTACAGTAGATTGAATGTTATCAAATAAGGCACATACCGGTAGTTGTCCAGCTTATGTTCGTAGCGCAAAAAATGGTGTTTGATGTGGAAACTGTTTACGTTGTTGATTGTGTTTAAGTGAAAATACGTGTGCATTTGTGTGCGTTTTTGAAGGATTGCGTCCTACTTGTGCTTGTTGGCAGTCATTGAAAGTGTCAGTTCGTCATTCCAGTGGTGCGGCAAGTTTGTTGAGGTGTTGCGTTGACAAAAGTGTCTAACTGTTCAAAATTGTTTTCAGTGAATAAACTATCAAGTGTCCGTAAAGATATCACCTAAAAACAAGTCACGTTTGAATGTAAGGAACTTTGTCCATAATGTCATTGGATCCCCTGTGGAATTCACTTTTAATCAGCTTCCAACAATCGCTGGTGTTCTTAAGCAATTCTTGTCGGAAAGAGAAAACACGAAATGGGGAGCAGCATCGCAGAAGGACCACTCTGCTAAGGTGCTAGCTCATTCAATGGCAAGAAAAGTAATTCAAATTTGGGAAAATGCATCAATCAGCGGTGCAGCTATTTTGAGCGACCAACGGGTTATAGTGTTGATTTTGCATTATCAGAAAAAGGTCCGTCAGCTGCAAAAGTTCAAGGACAACCCGGTTTTTTCTTCCAAATTTGCAGAATTCCAGAGTTCGCCAACAAACCTTTGTTTGATATCGCTTCTTGCAAATGCATCGATCAGGTTGCTTGCACTTCTACGAGAGAGAAGAAAGTGCCTGAATTGAAGGTTTAAATTTAATTGACCAGAGAACCACCCGACAGATGGGTAAGGAGACACAGAAACATGCCAAACATTTATTGCGAAAAAATCGAGGTCAGAAAAATCAACCAAAGCCCAATGAAATTAGTAGTTCCAGAAGACAAAACGATAGTGTACCTTTACAAAATGAATCGCGAGAAGAGTCAGTTTCCACTGTCGAGTTTCTTCCTGCGCTTAAAAGAAAGAAGACTAGCCCTTCTACACAAATGATAGTTAGATTTCCGACATTCTCCAATGCAGTATATAGATGTAATATATCAGACCGCAATTATCACTTCGTCGCTTTTGGCAAATATCGGACTGGTTACCCCAGTTCATAAGCAGGTGATCGACAAAAGCAAGATTCGGAGAGAGAAGAAATCCTTAGGAAACGCCATCGTTGTTGAGGCGAGTACATCGCTTGAATCGACCAAAGTAAAAGCGTTATACTTCGACGGAAGAAAGAATCAGACTCTCACCCTTGAGACTAAAGACTGCATCAACCATCGAATAATGAAAAAAGAAGATCACTACGTACTACTACAGGAGCCAGGATCGAACTATCTTGGCAACGTCTCTCCTTCATCTGGAAGAGGAGAGAGCATACGGGCTGCCATCACAAAGTTCTTTGTTCATCAAAATATCCCGCTGTCCGATCTGGTTTTTTTGGGTTGCGACGACACTGCTACCAACACTGGTCGGAAGAATGGCGTGATGGCATATATTGAAGTCTTCCTGAACGAACCCCTTCAGAGAATCGTCTGTATAAAACACACGAATGAGCTCCCATTTCGACATTTGATTGAATTTATAGACGGCAAGTCTACTGGACCAAATACATTTAGAGAACCAATAGGATCAACACTTCCAACCTGCGAAGAGTTGCCACTCCAGAATTTTCAGCCCGTTCCAATAGACTGGGACCTCAACTTCACTGAGGATGCATTAAGCACGGACCAAAAATATTTGCTGAATATCTGCCAAGCGGTTTCTTCAGGAGAATGCCTCATTGGGTTAGCTCACATGAAGCCTGGTAAAATTCACCAAGCCAGATGGCTAAATAGAGTCTTACGTTTGTACGTAGGAACAAAAGAACCCAATAATGAACTTAAAACCATCGCCCAGTACATCATGATGGTCTACGCGCCACTCTGGTTTCCTGTGATCCGTAATCCATCGTGTGCAGAAGGAGCTCGTCATTTGTGGCACCTTATCACGACTTCTCGCCACATGGAAGCGAAATACAGGAAAATTCATTCAGTGATCCGTAGAAATGCGTGGTACGGCCATCCTGAGAACCTACTTCTATCAATGTTGACTGACCAAGATGCTGAAGTACGAGAACTTGGCTGGAGGAGAGTCCTAAAAGCAAGACAAACGACCCAATCTGGTGATCGCGTACCGGTACGAGAATTCGTCGTCCCTGAAATCAACTTAGTAGCGACCAGTGGCGGCGGTTGGACGTTAAAAGTGGGGGGGCAAGACATGATCTGAACAATTGTATATCAATGTTAGATTTTCTGGTTGTTTCTAACACTGTTTGATGAAAGGTTGTATACTAATAGGATACTATATTTTTTTCACTTAAAATACCGCATATCACATTTCTATTTTATTAAGTAAATTCATAAGAGCAATACAGGTAGGTATTAGTCCTTTATACTCTCAAACAACGAAAGTGTAAGGAGAGATTTGAGTTCTTGCTCATGAACATCTTAAAATTCTGTCTGGAAAATTGTGTGATCAGATTATTTAATAAATTTGCGAAACAAATAAATAGAAGGAATAATATTAATCATAGTAATGAATAATGACGCTTGTTTTGCAGAAGTTATATTGAAACTGAGAATTAATGAACAACTTATACTTTTAATTCCACACATGCCATTAAATGAATGTTTTTTCTCTTAGAAAATGAAATACAGTAAGTACTGCAAGCATATGCTATGACATTTAAAGAAATATGCAATCCCAATATTAATTGCTTTGAACTGCAATTAAAACGCAATTCCTGTAGCTTTCTTAACTCCAGGGAAAATAAATAACCAATACCTACTCACGCAACGGTAAATATCATATGGCACCATTTTTTCTATGAAACAGTAATACATATAAAATCTTTGTCAGGCTGTCCACATTCTGGAAAATAAGTTAAAGTCAGGGAAAGGTCAGGGAAGTAAAAATTTATCAGGTGAAGTCAGGGAAATTGCAGATTGGTCAGGGAAAATTAGGAAAAATCGATTTAGGTCCATTGTTCAATTACTGAATTTATGAAATAGGGTTGATTTCTTTACTGTTACTGGATGCAAAATGTGGTGTTCTCAATGATGATATTGAGGGAGTTAGTGTTCTCTGATATAGTTGTTGAAACTAATTTTCTGCGAGAAACACATCTAACTGCATCCTGGCATATTTTCTCAAAAGGGTAGACGCTGTTCTAAAAGAATTGCATGATGCCAAGAGGATATCTGGACAAGTGGCTGAGAACGCAAAGAAATAGTATCTACAGCTCATAGTGAAAGCTCAGACTGAAGAATTTAAGGAACACTAGAATGAATTCATAGACAATGACAGAGATGGTATTGGACTTGATGAGTTTTTTACCTAGTCTTAGGAAATGGGAAGAACTTCGTTGACTTATTCAGTTATGAAATTGTGTTTTATCTTCTTTCACAGAAACGCATTTTTTGAAAGTGGTCTCACAAATAAAATTCTCATTGTTGAGAACTTACAAGAATAATCTCTGGTGGCTCAACGAATCATATATGATTCTGTGATGAGAATAGGTGGATCATCAGGATTAATAGTTACAAGAAGTATGATAAATTCAGTGAGAAGTTCAATGAAACAATATCAGGTGTATTTGGAGAAGAAAAGAGAAATAAATGCTGGAGACGAGAAGAGGAGAGAGAAACGGAAGATTCAGTAATAACTAAAGGAGCTGGAGGAAGAAGAGAAGAAAATTAAACTGCAGAGACAACAAGAAGGATATTCAGATCAATGAGCAAAAAACTATGCGAGAAAGGGTGAAAAACATTTCTAAATGGGTTGCATTTAACAACTGTAAAAGCAAAAGTAATGTGTGTGTGCGTTTTTTTTTAATAATCAGTAAAATCATGTATGAACTGTTTATTATTATAGGCGATATTATAATGCTGTGTAATTGGTATTACAATGTGTAAACATATAATGTATATTTTTTCATATCTTAAGTACTCTGTATACTGGACATTTTCGTTTGTAACTTTACATTTTGTGTAATATGTAGGCCTAATCACTATCGGAGTAATGCACATGTTTGTAAGTTTACATTCCTTTGGAAAGAAAATTGAAAAAAGAAAAAAACAGAAGCGGAAGAGAACAAGGCCAACTATGGGGAGTGTAAAGGCTGGGGTTTCTTTTTTTCTTCTATATTTTTAAGTTATTCAGGGGTCAGGGAAATCTGGAACTTTCGTCATGGAAAGTCAGGGAAAAGTCAGAGATCTATTCTCCAAATTGTGTGAACACCCTGTTTACATTTCCAAATGAAACTATATAAATTGGTCGTCACTTCAAAAAAGTGGGGGGGGGGCAACTGCCCCCTCTTGCCCCCCCTAATCGCCGCCCATGGTAGCGACAAACTATCTTGATATGATTAATTGGTCAACATGCACGCTGATGGAGCCACCACTGACAAAACACTTGAACCTGAAGAAGCTAAGAGAAAATGTAAAGACGGCTCCAATGGCTGATGAATCTATTACATCTCTAGTCACACTCGCACTGTAGAAAGAATAGTGAAGTTGGTGACAGAAGCGGTATCAGCGGTATGTGGGCAAGAAGTACGATATAGATTTGTCCTAGCAACACTACAATCAAGAAAAAACATACCAGAATTTAATACAAAAACAATTTGAGGTAAAAGAGTAACGATATGAACTTGCACTACCATATGCAATGTTAGTATATACAGGTGGGCGGACCTCAAACTGCAGCCACCTCCTCGTGGTGAGTTCTGGGTTATTTCCAACATTAATGTTTGGAAATAAACAAAGAGCTGCAGATGTAAAACAAAATATTTCTTATCTAATTAGCGATCCAGATGAATCACAAACAATGCAACTTGATTTTCAGAAATGACCATATTATACTACATTTGACCATATTTTGAGTCACTGGTGGCACCTGAATGACTTGACTCATCAAGCTGAAATTTTTTGCACGTAAAATATTGACTTTTTACAGAAACAAAACCACATAGGATAATCATATTTTATAAAAGTACATATTTTACATTTTTAAAAATAACCTTTATTTTTTAACAAAATTTAAAAATTTTCGGCCGTTGGTGGCACCTAAAGATATTGACCAATCGACTTGCGATTTTTTACACGTTATATGGAGCCCATTTCGCAAAAAAATATCACTAAGGGTAAGCTGATTTCAAAAAAGTGGAAATTCGATGCACCCTACTTTACAGACCCTTACCAGTCAATCCACAAAAACGCAAATTTCTTTTTCCGTTGAACTTTCCTAGCTTCATTGAACACTTTTGTGCGATAAGAAGTTATGGTTGACATATATAATAGAACCTGAGTTTTAGTCTATGTCAGCACAAGAGAGATTTCGTTTAACTTTTCGTCTCATCATCACCTGGCATCATTAACCTATCACCAAGTAATTCAGAGTTACATATGTTACTTTTCAACAAGGATTCATTAATAATAATATTAAAACTTGAATAAAGTACACTCAGATACAAATCTTCAAGCTTTGAGCATTCTGATAATAGAATGACAATGCCTTACATTTACTCATTGCTAACTGGTAGTGACACACGAACATCATCCATCGTTCTCAGATTATACACTTGGGTGTCAGTTGAGGTCTTTCTTAACTTTATAGACCTTGACCAGTCAATCCACAAAAACGCAAATTTCTTTTTCCTTTGAACCTTCCTAGCTTCATTGAACACTTTTCTGCGATAAGGAGTTAAGTTATGGTTGACATATATAATACAACCTGAGTTCTAGCCTATGTCAGCACAACAGAGATTTAGCCTATGTCAGCACAACAGAGATTTCGTTTAACTTTTCGTCTCTGTAGGAAAGTGTCCTTATGTGTACACCTAACAAATCTTACGATGATTCCGGGAGTACTCCCTGACTCAGGCTGTTTTAATCGATGACAACAATCAGTCATATCTCTGTTGATCCTAAGATCGAGGGCAGAACCAATATCACTAACAACCTGGAAAACATCTTTATTGGATTTTTGAGGGACGGCCATATTGATCCAGATCATCGAGCTGAGATTCCAATGATTTTCTGTAGAGAGCATTTTCAGATTCGAAATTGTCGACCATATTCATACACTTATTAATGGACTCACTTTGTGTTTCTATTGAAATGGGTCCTTTAAACCAAAAAAGGTTTCACTCCTGATCTAGGCTAATACGGATACTTGTGACAGACAAGGATTCAGTCTGCAGAAATGTTAATCTAACTGTATACCTGGGATAATTAAAGTAACCAAAGGGCATAAAATAGAATGAAATTTGCTAGAATAGCAATAAGAGAAATTACTTTTCTCTCAAATTGTAGTTATTGTGTATATAATATTCCAGTTAGTGTTTCAAGTACGCAGTATTCATTAATTGTAAACAATATTTTCCATGCAACCTTTTCATATACGTACTCTTTGATTTTTCGTTTTAATTTAGTTCCATATAATAACATTGCTATTAGTGCTTTTTCAGCACTGCCCAAGTTTTTGACTCACCTCATGTCAGTTACTGTGTGCAATCTTTGAATTTTGGTTTTTCTCTCTCTTTCTTTGTGTGTGTGTGTGTGTTTCTTCTTTTACCAGAAAAGTGAAGAAAAGAGAAAATGAGATTAATTTAGACGCAAACTGTTCTCTTCTAAATGAAGAAGATTAGAAAGGAATAAGGAAATCGTGTGAATATGGATTCGGTTATGGTAATGCAATATCTTCGTTTTCCTTCTGTTCGTGTTATTTTTTAAAGAAAAAAATCTGGAACATGGCAGCATACACACACACACAGACACACATAACTTCACTGAGGAATGTATAAAGACCTCTGAAAATTCTGAAGTCTCTAGAATCTAGCCATTTACATGCTAATTTGAAACTCAAAAGACCGGACGAAAAGTTCGTTGGGACAGGTGGGAAGATATGATAATTTTAAATGCAATTTCTCTCTCTCTCTCTCTCTCTCTCTCTCTCTCTCTCTCTCTCTGTCTGGGAGATCCATTTTACCAATTTCTATTCCTTTCAACTGACTGTTTGTGTCGAGGAAAATGTGAATGTCATTCGCTTCCTAGTAATGAAAGGTTTGTCTCTCGTACTGAACGCTTCGGGATGTGAAATAACTTCATCACAGATGAGAATGGCATTTCTTTTTATCCAGCGCCTATGTTGTGCATGCCCGATATCTAATTTATGTACAAGTTTATATATATATATATATATATATATATATATATATATATATATATATATATATATATATATATATATATATATATATATAATATTAAGTATACTCTGTGGAATTTTAATTAGAGTTGAAGATTAGCAGTTTGCGAAGGCTCTTTTGTGCACTCAATAAACATGTTTTAAGGCTTTGTAAATAATAATAAAAAAAATGGATATAACAAATCTGAATTTAAGAAATTCAGGAAGAGAATCCTGTAAAACAAAATGTTAATCGTTTTAATCTCCTTGCATACGAGAGTCATTCTGTAAGCCATAGCAACTGTGCTACACCAGCGGGAAAAGCTGCAGCAACATTATTGTACTATATGCGTTTGAAGGCAGTAGGGAGATGCTATTTAATGCTAGCAACAAATGGCATCTATGTACAGGACCTTGCGGTAGGTAATAATCGAATGATACGTTTGTAGTGTTTCGTAAGTTGATCAAGCTTTAATACAGACGAACACTAAAAGTGAAAAGACACAAAGAAAGGTGCAGTATGTACGCATCAAATACGTCTATAATCTCCCCGTTACGGCATCCACACATCTTTCTCCAAAACTGTTCCCATATGGTATACATTGACAGATCAGAGATACTTGAGGTCATTAAACACCTTCCGTCTCGTTGAGAAAACATTTGAACGCCGTAAGGAACTATTTAAAGGACGTTTTCTACGTATGAGGGTATTCCCTAAAGTTTCAGAGTGAAACTGGAATATCGTGCTGTTGGTAATAAGCCGTTCATGGCATACAGTGCCATCTATGAAAGAAATAAGGTATTAGTTTCAACTGACTAGGAGCGTTAGTTCGTTTGAGACAATGTTTTGAATCAGTTGCCGTGCGTTAAGCATTCCTATTCTGCATGATAATGCTCCAGTCCACATGGCAGTTATTGATAAGGCTGCACTGCTAAATCTAGGCTGTAAGATGAGTGCTGAATCTCCTTGAAGCAGTATTTCCTGCAGCCTTGATAACCTTTTCCTATAGACCAGAAATTTTAGATACACAGTTTATGACGTCATAATTATTAGTCAGTCGAGTTTTTACACTATACAGAAGGTCTTGAAACTTCATAAAATTAGGAAAAACAATACGCATTTTCTTTGACCCTCCGTTAAAACTATACTCTCATCTTACGTTTTACATATTGTACGTACATAGTTGCTATGGTATTCTCTGGTCTGCTTTTTCCGTAAGAAAGAGGATTGAAATTTATTGTGTTAGGCACTTTTATCAGTATTCATCAAATGTACTTCTAATTGTAAAAAAAAGCAGTACCAAGAAAGACGCGTGTGAGTAAAATGAAAATTATGATGCAAATGTGTTATGTGACTATACAAAAATGAACATAATTTTAGAGCTGCTTATCACCTCTAACCAGGGAAGTAATGGGGAGTACACGGAAGGATACGGTGTTTACTCACCTAATATTTTTATTATTCAGTGTATACTCACCTTAAATATTATGAAAGAACAGGTGTATACTGGGGTAGGTGTACACTATGTTTTCGAAAACAATCCGTATACGTACGAAAAATTCTAGCATTACATCACTGCCTGTAACCATGATAAATCAATATGGTGCGAAGCTTCCACATGCTGACTCAAAGTTCTATACGTAGCTCCACACTCCTTGTGTGCAAAGAACTGTCTCGTGGCTATGTGGGAGACCCGAGTTCGGTTTCCTCCGGGAGCTCGTGCGGTTTGAATCCCACGTTAAGCTGTAGGTTCATGTTAAGTGACCGTTCAGGGCAAGGAAGCAGCGATAGTCGATATTGCCTTTAGTAATATTCCAGAATACGTGTTGCCGGGCATTGTGCTACTGAAATATGTCATCCGGAACTATTTGAAGGAAGAGTATTACCTCAGTCTCTTGAACTTACTGTTGTACCAGCCACTGAGGAATACTACTCTTCTACTACGTGTTGCGTCCAGTAGCACCCCATATATCTGTATTCATAAAGGTAAAACAGTAAATAGGAGTGGGTTACGAGAGCGCTATAGCTTTCCTTACTCGTTGGTATTTAGCGCAAAAGATTATTATTATCATATACCAATTTTAGAACGTACTAAACCCTGTTCGGCGTAAGCTCTAAACTGCGATAAACAAAGCCACGTGAAACTAAATCTCCCTGATTTGTTGTTGGCCTATCGACGCTAGTACTCCTCCGCAAAGTAGTTCATATGATTTGATTATTGCTTTTACTATGAAGCTCCATATAAAACTGGTACATTATTATAAACGACAAAAATATAATACGGATTATCTAATAATACTGCAATCGAGTATGGTTAATGAAACAATAGAAATAAACACTAAGCATGCGCAGTAATTATGGCGCCAATTCAACTGGGAAGGTGTGTTCTCCCTTTAAGTCTGAAAGATGGCTGACATGAATCCCGGTTCAGCGAGTGTTGTGATGAAACATCAACAAGGTAAACCTTTACTCACTAAGCAACAATTATTTACCAGCAAAATTCAAATATATATTTTTTAATCTTTCGAGACCTTTTCTTTTTTTCTGCTGCTGCCGTAAGCATCTGGACAATACGAGACAGTATTGTCAAAATGCACGTGTATAATTTGCTCCTCCCCGTGAGGAGTGGGAATGATACATCACTAGCCAATCGTATTTGTGACAAGCGGAAGGATACAAATATTTTGTTTATCGGAATTTAGAGCTTACGTTGAACAGGAAATAGTAACGTGTTTTGATTTAGAATACCATCTGTCGGTGTCTAATTTTATCCAGAATTGAATTCACTTGCGTCGTAAACTTTTTAGTTCGTAGTCGGAAACGTACATAAACCACAAGTTTTGGAATATAGATTCATTTTCGTACGGTTGGTAGGAGTTCGACATCCTATGTGAATTCTTTAGGTTAACGTGTTTATTCACTTCGTAACTGAGAACATATCTTAAATAAAAATAACATTTGACCAAAGCAAGCCCCTATATTTTAATAACCCACGTTACAGTTTATTAAATGTAAATATATAATTACGGAAACTGTAAGACTGGTTATTAAAATACAGATATTTGCTCTGATCAGATTTCACTTTATTTGTTATATATCGTACCTTACCTAGTTCCAACACTAGAATGAGTCAGTATTAACTGAGACCATAAAAATATTGATAACTTTTATGGTACAAATTTTACTTCTTACCAGCTTTTTCTCATAATTTACGTGGCTGAACACTTTATGCCACATGATATAACGCTTTGAACTACTCATTGAGAACTTCCGATCCTATTAGATTTCATCCTTGCTGAATTTTAACTTGAAAATTGTTTTCTCTTCTGACGAACTTTAGGCACTTGCATATTGTAATTCACGTTGCATGTTGTGTGCGCATCGTTTTGTTGTTACCAATACAGTTTGTTGCATGTGAGTTCATTCTTGCTGGCGTGTTAGCGGAAAATGGGTCGGGATTTTAACTTCCCCTTGTAGAGTAACTCTTCACGTGCTATGTACATGTGTATAATCTTTGCTGTCATGAACGAAGAGCTGTCTAGTGTTTGAAGTTTTCTTCAATGCTACACGCTAAATTGAATGAATGTAGTTCGTAACGAAGAATACAAGTATCTTTAGTAATTGGCCCTAAGGCTAAACGTATTGTTTTGATTATGAAGGGCTTTGTAGAAACTTTCTTTCATGTGGAGACGGTATTCATGGGGAGAAATATATACGAGGATCGTTTACAAAATATTTTGTTTTAAAACATGAAAAACAAATGATAACAGATTTGTTAGGTACATAGGTATTACGAGATATGTGACAAAAGTACGTGCCGCTTATACGTATATAACTCCGGTCATGATTAATATTTGGGTGAAACCTTTCCGTCACTTTTCAACATAATCTCCGTCGCGCACACCATCGCAGTAGGTCATTTTGGGGTGTATATTTCGCACACTGGAAAATGTCACTTCTCATGGCACTTCTGGATGGAAAAGGTCTGCCTTCAGTTTTAAAAACGTACAGAGAATATTGGAGGATAGTTCTTGGGCGCTTATAAATACATATAGAGTCCGGAATTAACGGCAAAATAAAAAGCCCAAAAGGGCTAGCAAAATTGCGAAATAATGAACAAAAATGGCAGGTAAAATGTCAAAATAAAATAAACAAGAGCTTCTGAAACAAATAATATTAAAATAATTAAAACACTGTAATAGCCTCTAATTGATTTACTAATAGATTAAACAAAATATGAATCCTAAGAAATAAAATGTTTCGTTTTGCTGTTAGTACTTCCAATTTAAAATTTCTGGAAGCTTGCAAATTGCGTAACCTGTAAAAGACGACATCTAACAATCCATTCATTAATCTTCAGTAATAACAATAAAAAAAATATAAACGCAAGAACACTACATACTTTATTCATACACAGTTCCGTTTGCAGTTTAGAATAAATCAAAGCATAAGAAATACTAAAATGAGGTTGTCTTACACTACACTAGCAGCTTACTTTCACTTAAGAAAGTTATTTAATATTTTTATTCTCTGAAAATTATCAACAACTTAAGATTTTAAACGAAAGATTTTGTTTCCTGTCAGGAAGAATTTGCTTTAGATATGAAAATGACCTTTCCACATCCACAGATGTCACTCGAGCATACTGGAAACAAGTAATTTAGGGAGTCATATCATTGTGAGCAATTACATCAGCATCACCTGTCACAACACAAGCAATGTTCGTCAACTTTTCCAAATCTGGATTAAAACTTACAACACTATCACACTTTCGCCGAAAGGGCATATCTTTGTAATCAGGTACGTCACTCAGATCATTGACGGTATAATTGAAGGCTTTCAGAGAACTAGATAAACTCTGTTCTATTTTTTTCATGCCTGGTAATAGCGTCAATCAACTTTGCAAAATGTATTGCAATGAAAGTTAGGTCTTTTTTCTTTTTTTTAAGAAAAAAGAAATTCTTCTTAAGTAAACTTTGGTCAATCTTAATTGAAGATGCATAATTCTCATAAACTAAATGATTCTGTTGATGAATTTGAAGTTTGTGGCATAATGAAGAGCACCGGCAACCCATGTACCTCATCTCGGTAAGACGGGCGAAAGTTCAGGGGCTAATTCACGAGATGCATTGGTTCGTGAGACAACTTTTGACATTATAAGATCAGCGTCGGTAAAATGAGAACGTACTTCCTCTGCACTTCTATATAGTGCGCAAATAGGTGACATGCAGTATACTTGGGAACAAAACCGTAGGCTGTTGCTGTTTTGTATGCAGCTCCGTCTGTGACAAAAAGAAGAACCGTATCGTATTTTACGCATTTTGGCCATAAAATAGCGATTTTGTTAAAAGTTGCGCAATTACAGTACAATTTATTTATTTATTTTTTGCAGAATTTCTGGTGCAATCAAATACGTTTGTGTGCCTTCTCCCCCTTCCAAAGTTCCAATTACAACATTAGCAATAGAATGGCCTACAATGTCGCATGTTTGTCAGTTGAGATCCATATATTTTTGCCAACAATACTTTTACGGATATCGTCAATAGTTTTGTTGGACGCGCTATCAACGTCTTTCTGAAAGATGATTCACTTGGAACTTTTTATTTTGTATGTTTCTCGAGAAAGTTTCTAAAGGAAACCTTTTTTAACTTCCATAAAGGAATGTCTACGTTAATTAGAATTTCAAATTGATCATTCATAAAACTGTTGGTAAGCGAAGCGGTATTCGTGAACGTTCCAAGAAGATTATGAACCTATACGCTAACTGATTTGCATGTCCTTTCAGATTAGTGTTTTGCAGTGATTATGGTGTATGGCAAAATAACGCTTCTCAGCGGAAATCACAATTTCACATAATTTGCAAAATGGTGCAGAATCATTTATTGTTGAAAACACATTACACCCAAACTTATAATATTTTTCCATTTAACTCTTCCCTAGAAAGATCTGCTTTCAGCATTTTGAAACACTGAAATGCACATGTGTCGCACAAACCAGCGACATGCAATATTTATCCATACCTGGCTATTTGTTTAAATTAAGCATCTTTGTTTGTCCTTGTTATTAAAAACTGCAAGAATTGAAGACGCATTACTACCTTTGTCCACTTGCCACATTCCAACGGCAGTAGACTGCGGTTATTATCAGACACTGCGATCCCTTGGCCAGAGCGAGCCAAATCTTTGGTATGCTGTCATTTATGCGTAGACGAAGAGCAGTGAAGTAGAAAATGGCAACAAATTGACTGCAAATTGTCAAACTACACTCTCCCTGAAAATATGAAAGTTTCAATATACGTATAGCATTTATGGTATTTGCCATTAATTCCGATCTTCACTTATAACATTCTGTTAGTATAGATCTGAAGGAAATCAAATCAAGGATAAGAATGAAGAAAAAAATGAAATCTTTGTTTTACGTCCCACGGTTATGCTGGTTAGGCTAAAGGAGACGGTGATGATGAGAGATGAGTGAAATGGTGGAATGAAGAAAGCGGAAGGAAAAGGGGGAACCCCGAGAAAACCCACGAGCACGGTGTTTGTCCACCACAAAGCCCACACGGTGCGAGCTGGGATCGAACCAGAGACCCCAAGCACCGGAGGTGAACGCTCTACCACTGAGCCACCGCGCCCCCCCAAGAATGCCAAAAGAGGCCATTAAAAAGAAGTAAAGGACATTTTGGGTTCGCTAAGTAAAAGGTTGAGTTAATGAGACACACTAAATGTTTCGTGTGGATTGTATGGGATATAAAGTGTACATATTAAGAAAGAACAAGGAATGACTGGCAGGGCTTGAGATGTGAGGATGGAGAAGAATTAAGAAAATCAATTAAGTGAAATAAAAAAAAAACTATGATTAGATGTTTTAGAAGGTGGAAAAGGAAGAACAGCACTCATCATCATCATCACAGGTTTTCTGCCATTATAAGCAGGTCTGTCATTACTTGCCGCAACTGAGAAGCTTCTATGCTCCACGGTCTTCAGCTAGCCTCTTCGTCTTTACACACGATTTTTCTGTTTTGATACCGTCCATCAGTTGTAGTCTCCTTCGTTCCCTCTTTCTCTTTCCTGCCACCATACCCTCTAACACGTCCCTCATGATACAGTTCCTTCTTAGCCAATGGCCCAACTAGTTTTTTTTCCTCTTCTGAATAATACCTAAAATTGTTCTCGTCTTCCCGCCATTTCTAACACCCTTTCATCCATTTTCCGCTCGACTCAGCTAATTCTCTCCATTCGTCTCCACACTCACATTTCGAAAGCTTCCAGTCGTTTTTTATGATTCTTTCGTAATGTCCATGTGTCTGACCCAATAACAACATTGAAATACAAAAAGAAACTGAGTAAGTTATTTGAGAGAATTTGTCTTCTTAGGAATGTGGAAGATGAAAGAGAAAAGGAAGGAGTAGGATTGAAATTGGTGAATGGTATTACTAGTTGGAACTAACGCATAGTAATAAAAATCATTATTCATTTTGTTTTACATATAACTTAGGGACCAAAGGTCAATATTTCATAAGCTTGTAAAACAGGTCAATGTTTACCACTATACTAAGTTCGGTTCTATTCGAATGAGTTCGGTTCGATATAGTGTGTGTCTTTCCTGTAATTTTTTAGGAGAAAATTAAATGACGGACGAAAATGGGCAATTCTTACGTTAAAGTGAAGAGATATCGCAGGATACAAATGCACGGAATGTATTTGCGTCAAGGACCCTGCCAGAATAATTACGGTAACGATACAAATTTCCAGACAGTTGCTACGCTAATTTAACTGGAAACATTGTAAGATTCGTGAGAAATCAGTGTAGTTAAAGATACTGTGAAGATTTTCCTCGTGGTGAGACTGAGAAGAATCCGAGAGATTCGAATCCAGATCTTTCATAACCGAAGCAACTACCCTATCCATTCTTGGACCTCTGTCTTGGGCTTTAGAGTTAAAAATTGAAATTGAACATGCATCTGATTAAATAGTCTGTGTATTGCATGTAAGCTTTCTTTTATAATTGACAAATGAAACTTAGGTTTAATTAATTTTTTACTTTTCAAAAGTTGATGTTGAATTAGATGTGAATTGCTTTTACGAGTTTGGGATTGTGTAGAGAAATAACATACATTCTTGAGATATGTAGCTCATGTTTGCTAGCAAACGCACATGATTTAGATACACACCATTAAAAAAGTTGATGATAAGGAAGCATTCATATAGAGTATTGTATGATGGCTTATGAGAGAATTATTTGAAATTTTTCAGAAACTGTAGCGTGCACATTACTGTTTCCAGCGGTGCATTCATACAAGTACTGTACCAGTAATAGAGTGCTTGAAATTAACATAATGCTGTCCATACTATGTTTTGTTTAAGTGTAAAATTTGTCCGATTTATCCTCTTGTACTATACTCTTACAAATTTTAAAATGCTGATCTTGTGAAAATTATGTTTCAAATGTTTGACGTATGTTGTTTTATTGTATGTTGTTGTTTGGGAAATATTCGATGTTTCGCTTCATTGCTGTTTTTATATCACACTTTTTCTAATTGTTTTTTTCCTCTTTATAAAGCTCAATCGAAATTAACAGTGAATATATTACTTATGACGGATTGTGTTCTTCTCTTCATTCGTTATTTCATTATTCTAGTTCCGGAAGGGCGTCAAAAGTGTGTAACACTTCAAGGTTCCAACCTGGGCTGGTGGTAAGTAAGGTCTTACGACATCAGCTTTAGGTTAACAAGGGAATCATTCTATATCCCTTGTAGCGAGAAAAGCATGACCAGATAAATATTTCTTACAACATATTTTGCCACATATAACTTTCTCTTTATTTATTATTATTATTTCATTTTTTTTAAATTCAAGGATATTATGTTTTACAATTTCAGTTTTTATTTAGAGGTTAGAAAAGCTGAAATTTAAATCGGAGAGGAAGATATGATTTCATTACAGACAGGTAAGTAGGTGCAGTACGTAAGAAGTTGGATTTTGTTATTAGTCTTGAATACCCCATAACTTTTTCACGTATACAAACTTTTCGAAATGTTTGTTTGGGAGAATTTTTTATTATATTTTTGTTCAAGATCCTTTGGGTGCTTTCACTGTTCTGTGAAACATATTCGTTGATGTTGATCAAAATCTTTAATCAGTTAGGATCTACCTGAATTAAGAGGTATTCCAGTCCGGTCTCGAAAACCAGAAATAATTACGCTGGGAGTATATGTCTCGATCATACAATTATCAAATTGAACGTGCACTATCCAGTCTTATAAATCAGAAAACAATGTCTGTGGAAGTTGATGTCTCGACTGCGCAATATAAATTGAACATTCAGTATCTGGTGTCGTAAACCAGAAATAATGACAATGTAAGTCGATGCGTTGACCACGCAATACAGGATGAACACATGCTTTATCTCGTCTCGAAAACCACAATTAATGACTCTGTGAGTCGATATTTCGTCCACACAATCTAAAATGCACGTGCACTGTCGGGTGCCGCAAACGAGAAATAATGACACTGAAAGTTGATGCGTTTGTCCACGCAATGCAAGTTGAATATGCACTTCCTATCTTCGAAAATCATAAATAATCACACTATGAGTTGCTGCTTCGTCCATGCAATTCCCACTTAAACTTGTACTGTCTGGCTAGTCATAGCCTTCATAATCTGCAGCCGTGCATTTATTTTAGTTTTATTCGTTTGTTTCAGATATTAGGCAGAAAATATAAAATTATAGAGTATATAAATTTGGACTTGGTCATGGCTAAATGGTTAGTATTCTGCCTTTGCCGTGGGAGACTTGGGTTCAATTCGCGGTGGGAAGTTATGTTGAACGCACGTGAGCTGTAGGTTTGGGTTTCATGTAGCCGTGATGCTGAAAATAGACATTGAATTTTAAATAAGAAAGTAGAACACAATGTAGTTCCTTATCTTTGTTGAGCAAAATTAAAAATGGTTCCGGATTTCGTTGATTTCAGAAGAACGATAAAACAATTTTGACCATGTTTAAGGTCAATGGAACGTAAGGTTCGTAAGAACAAACATTTCGAACTCTTTTATTACAATTTTCTATTCTCGTGCTTTTACGTACTGCAGCCGTTACTCAAAACAAGGAAAACATTTTCTGTGAGATTGGAGTCACCAAACACTGCTTAAGTCCTACGGCTACGAGAAAATTGGTGGACGATTCTGTTCAAACAAATTTATCTCTGGGTATATTTAAACGATGTCTATAGAAGTTATGCGAACAAAGGATAAACGTTTGTAAGTTTCCAAGTTTAAATGCTCTTACGTGATATCTCAGATCTATCTCCTATTTCCTTTAGGAAATCTCTGTGCTCTGCAAGCACGGATCAGCGGTTGTTTTGCTCAAATGCTTACCACTGAAATTGGTATTCCTTTTATCTTGCGCACTTACCGTCGATCTTAACATCTCCGTTTATTTCCAAGGTGTACTAGCGTATGAAGATTTTAATTATTTCGCCAAAGCAGCGTGTTTGTAAGTCTCTTCATTGATCATAGTTATCCTACGGTAAAGAAATCAGTTTTCTGTAATAAATTAAATGAAGAATTTTTTAAAAATCATTTGGATTTAATATAACTTTTATGAGGGATGTCCCCGGTTCAAGATCTGGAGTTCTTTACCTCGACATTCCCGCTTCCCACAGAATCTCGTCTTTCTATAACTTACCTTACTTATCGAGTTCTAAAATGACAGAATGGCTGGCATATGTGACACTTCGCCCAATTTATCATTTTAGTGTATATGAGATTATGGTATTTATAAAGACAGAAAAATTACTCAACTACAGAGATATCTATTTTTAAATAATAATATTTATTCCAGTAAAATTACCATTTTTTTAAAGAAAAGAAACAGCTTAAAATGTTTTGCAAATAATCTACCAATATCTGTGTACTGCTTTCTTTTTTATTAAATATTTATTTTAATGAATTCTCATTAATGTTATATCTAAAATTACATAAATGATATCAGTGGGTCTATTAAGTTATTTCTCATTTCAACCTTTTTCAGTGTTAGGCTAATGGAAATTTAGGTTAGAGCCGCTTGAGATACTCATTTTGTCAAATTTATTCAAGATGTACTTGCTCCTTGAACGTTATGCATTTGTTGTAAATTCATTTAGTCATGACTCGCTTTCAGTATGAGTCTGTTTGAAGTAATCGTTTCAAACAACTAGCCAGTAGGTACCTTAAAAGCATTATATCAGACAATTATTGGAAATAGAATGATGCAGTTCGAATTTTGTTTTGTTTTAAACGGGAGCTTTGTGTTGAAGGGGATCACCTTCGATACCAAGTCGCATCAACTGCAATTGGTCACGCGGAGGATTATAATATATGTGGTTTCCTCACGTTTTGTCAGACTACCAATTTTGCATCATTCATTCATTTGCATTGGCTAGTGGTACAATTGTCACATAGCTATTAAATCTACATTAATTCGTATTATCGCTGTACTAATTCTTAATTGAGAGGGAATTATTGGATATGCGAATCCTGTGTAATATTTGATCATTGTAAATGTAAATGTGTAGTTCTCAGAGCATGGAGAATCAGATGTTTCTTTTTACTGCCCAAGGTGAACTTGAGCAGAGAAATTGGAGACAGACAGCAGCGCTAACAAGAGAGTTCTGTAAATGGGACTAAATGAATAATGCTATCATCTTTTATCGCTGATGGATCTATGATTCTGGTTATGAGATGAGGCGAGATGGTAGCATTTTTAATGAATATAATGTTTAGTGCAGAGACAGAAAGAAACTGTCTTACCATTCTTTGACTGTTGGAAGTTACCGCGAACGCACTCAAGCTCTCTGTTGTAAAACAATATTTCAGTTTTTGTAGTTGAAGTTTCTCATACATTCACTCACAACTTGGAAGCTACGAAATCAGATATATTTCAAATATTCAGTAATATGAATTTTTAAGTTAGTGTTCAAATTTATCCACTTACTTTCGTACCCTCAATCAGTGATGCCAACCCGTGGGAGAAATTCCATATTATGGGATTTTTGACAATGATTTCTCGAAATGGGATAAAGGGAATTTTCGTAAAAAATGGCAGGATTTATGGGATTCTTCATAAACCTATTCCACTGACAGTAACAAAACTGGCGAGGAGTAGACAAATGAGCCTTCAGTAAACTTTAAATTAATGCTAATAGTCAAATTTTGATACTATGAAACGTATGTTGTGTTAAAATGATTTATTCAGTGACTTGTGAAAACAAATGTCAAGGAATCTTAATTATGCGCTGGCATTTAAAAAAAACGAAATGAAAGAAATAATACAATCAATGGAAGAAAATAAAACGAGAAAGTCCAACTTTCAAATCGTTCCATACGAAATGAGTGAAGAATAAAGTTTATCTTGTTTTACTACGTTCCGTAGAAGTTACGACACAAAAGCGTGATAGAAATACTAAACTCACAACAAATGTATTATTTTTATCAGCATTTTCAATTGTCTCTTTCAATTAAAAAGATACTTGTTCATAAACTGTTTGACAAACGTAGACGATCAGAATTTTTGAATAATTCACCCATATATTGAAGTAAATGATTGATATACCTAATTTCACTCTTCATACTTTCTGAATTTAGAAAATCTTGTTGTTAGTATAGCGTGGGAAATTCAAGATCAAAATGGGAATTTCTGCCTCTTGGGACGGGACTTTATAACCTTTCAGGTTGGCATCACTACAAGTTGCAGGCAACCGATATATAATATAATTGTCAGGTGAAACGAGGAACGGAATTTTGCACTCGCGGTAAATAAAATAATATGCAAGTAATTGAGATAAGGAGTTGTAGGGTCGTGATATACAAAAATTTCGACAAGTGAAATGAGATACGGATTGTGCGCTTGCCGTAAATAAAATAATGGACCGGTGAAATGAGATGTGGAGTTTTGCACTATCGATAGATAAAAATCATGAGTAGATAAAGAGATAAAGTTATGGGCTCACGATAATGATTGACAAATGAAATGAGATGTGGACTTGTGCGCCTGCGGTAGTTAAAATTATTGTCAGTTGAAGTAAGATAAAAGAGTTGTGCGTTCGCGGTCTATTCGTGGAATTAGTTTATTCTATGCTTACTATTTTCTCTTTTTCCTTATTCTTTTTCTCTGTACTCTGAACTTCCTTCTCCGATTTAACTCTTCAGTGTATTTCTTATTCTACTCTTTTTCTCTCTGTTTTCTTCTCTTTAAAATGCTTAAGATATGCTTATCCATATGCACAGGATATATAATATATAGACTACAATTATGTTTGGTATTTTCTTTCTTATATATTCGCACGCAATATTATGTGCATGGTGTCACGTGACACATTTTACATTGTTACTGCTAGGAAGTTACAAGAAAGAAGCTGTAGTTAGTTCAGTATTTTGGCCTTTAGTAGGATTAGTACATTTTCCTATTTTACATCGTTTCTTGTCAAACAAGATTTTAAATGATAACTGCTGTGTTGTAGAAACACATCTGATAATAGACTTTAGAACTTTTCTTACTTAATAAAGCATGCTTATTTATATTAAAAACTACGTGTAGCATGATTTTTATTATATAAAATGTTTGTTTTAATATGTAACAAATTTGTGAAAAATCTCAAATAATACGTATTTAATTGAAATAATGATTATAATCAACATATTAAAATTAACACCCTCGTTAAGTGACTTGTATCTAAGGGAGAGAAGATAAAAAATGTTTCTTAGTTATATATATCTTAAACAAAAATTTATAGCTGCCACTTGTAGATCGTGTGCTAGTTAAATAGTCCGGATCAATCCCAAAGATTTTCGCTAGCTGCAGTAATCAATTATAATTTTAAGAATAGTATAGAACAGAACCGTTACTATACAGAAACAGACAAGCAATGGCAATAAATCACACCTTTGTTATTATTTTAAAGAATTTCCAGATACAACCGAAGGATCGTTTTATACATCAGAACTAACAATGAGAATAGAAAGAACTTTGGGAGAAATTTAACCAAACTTAAAGTTTTGGTATTTTGTCCTTCACTTGGTAGGAAAACCCTGAAAAAAAATTACAGTCATTATATTTGAACTGGAATGTGAACCCTGAAATTTACCTGGTCGTTCCCGACGGGCGTACTTTTGTGCGCATGTGGTCCCAGATTTCCAAGGAGTGTCATTTCCGTAGATACAAATCTGAGTGTAACAGTTAGGATCCCTTTATTAAACGGGATGTCCCATTTCCGATAACCTTGATCCAAAAAGAGGCATGAAGCTCCAATCTCTAAAAAGAAGTTATTCTCCGGGGATCAAACTCGAGATCCCAGATGGAAAAGCAAAAACGCTAACTATGCATATACGTGAGCTTGGTAAATGATATCTAAAGAGACGAACAATTTACTGTTGGAATCAAAATAAGTAATCATATATAGGATTTTCCCCAAATATCCAAAGCTGCATTAAATATATCCTTATGTTCGTCAGATGGAATGGATAAATTCCGTGTCATAAAGAAATGAAACAAATGAAAGAAATGACATAGGAATACTATTTTAGCGCAAACTCATATACGTATATATACGTATATGTTTGCTTAAAAAAGTGAAACAAAAGTGGAAACCTTAATCATCTAGTGTTGTCCAGGAATTTGTGCTTGTATGCCTCACTATATTGAAGCATACACCTACGCAACACAAAAGTAATAAAAATAAATCTTCGTGAATGTGATATTAAAGTCGTTAATGAAAGATTCGGTAAGACATGTGTAGTCAGTAACAAGTTTATGAAATAGTTGATGAACACACACCAACTGGGATTCCTCACGTGATTCAGTCATCATCTTTCTGCTCCTATCTCTTTTATTCTCTTTCAGTTTGAACACTTGCTAGCCTAGCTTCCTTCCTATGTTGATTCGATCTCAATGCTATCCACGAACTGGTCTCGAGGAAATGCTGACCACCCATTTGTGAGAACGTCGAAGCGACCAATTTTTAAACCAACGTGACGTCAATTCATGATGGACCTGAAGAGGTCTCTCGGGCGAGTCCCGCTGTCTGTCTAGTCCATTCAACCTGCTAGGAGAAACATCTATACGATTCTTCCATTTTCCTCCAAAAAACGTAGGAGGAAAGCTCTTTTCAAAAACTTCAGTTTGATTATAACTCCCACACTGTTCTGTAGCTTTATATATATAGAAGAAATATAAAAATGTATTTTTAGATGCTATTCAGACAGGCAGAGTGTATCAGCACTAAAGCTTTTAAAATCGCTTTTGAACTTTTTGAATTGTGTTTTCACATATATTATATATATACTATATAGAAAAGACAGAATATTGTTAACATTAAATACACATTATTATAGTTAATTGAAGAACGTGCAAAACTAGCATTGTGAGGAAGCAGGAGTGGGTGCAGCTAGTATGCATTAAGAGCTGCGGTTTCACGTTTATTGAAAAAAAAGGCACGCACGAAACGTGCCACCGTCGAAGGAGTGAATTGTATATGGAAATATATATCATTCACAGACAGACATCAATAACGTATCGTTGATAACTGACAATTCCCGTTGCTATAATAACGTTAGGAACAATACATTTAAGGGCCACAACAAAGTCCAAGTTAATGGAAATTGTCCGATATTCCTATGCACAACACATCACACAATACTAAGATAGTGTACAGATAGTAATCGTATATTCAGCGATAAGTCTGCAACTTTGCACTAGTCAGAAGTTCATATTACAGACAGACATCTTTCTATAATTCGCTCTTTAAAAAAGGGCATATTAATATTGCAATTTATTATATTAATGTTGCACATCCATAATAATGGTATTTTTATTGATGCTACCTTTCTTCTATCATTAAAAAACGTACAACAGTTGTTTGTATTTTTAAAATTTAACCTAATATATGTTTTATCTTTTATTTTATGCAATATGTATGTAGAAATTTTTAATAGCTACAGTTACACACTTATGTAACAAAATTGCTTCTTTACGCAAATGTTGGTGTAGGCGTGTTTCAGTCTCCATAAGCTAAACTCATAACTGTAAAATTTGAAAACTCAATCTAACGCGTACAAATATCAAAAAGTTATTAAATCAAGCTAAATACCTCAACAATAATTTTAATATATAATTCTTAGTTAAAATCTAAATGGCATAATAAGAAAATAGTGTTAGCTAAAAACTGTCAAAAATCAATAAAAATAAATAAATAAAAGAAACATACTTCATCTGACGCTAACTATGAAATCAAAAGACAAGTCAGTACCTAACCTGGTCCTCATTAACAATAAATGAGTTATCCAGTTGCTTATGATTTGCCTATGCTACTGTTATTAGTAAGCCTTTACTTAACCACAGGACAACTATACGTATAACAACCAATCTAATATATATATAACAACCAAGGTTGAAATTAGGATAGGCTTTCAGTTTAATTTTTGTTATAACAAAAATTAAACTGAAAGCCTATCCTAATTTCAACCTTAAACTTCAATCACTTTTAACTTAAAAGTCAATGTTACCGTTGTTCATATGGTTAATATATTAACAAATGATACATATACAGTATAACAATATTATTTACATTAAATCACATTTGAAATTAAAGATATGTACATTACCAACATTCGTCCAGTATTTAAACTTATCTTTGAGTAGTTCATCCTCTCGTTTATAAGTCAACTATATTCCTAATCCTAAATCCTCATACACACATAAATAAGAAGACATGAGAGAAATGTTCGTAGCTTACACCCTTATTTTCGATTGCAATTTATATCAGTTAAATAACAAACCTAAATTTTTAAAAAGTCCGAAAGCTCCACAAGGGAATTGATTAATAATATTATAATAAAACTATTGTGCCGTTACTAATAACTAGGGCTCAAAAGTTGAAGACCTAAAAATTGCCTAAAAAGGACCTATAAAAATATCTAAAAATATCTTTAAAAAATGACCTAAAACTGGAAAAAAAGGACGCAAAATAAGACCCAATTTAATTAGAATTACCTATTTAATGAATATAATGCTCAAACTAAAATGAGAAAATTTCCCACCCTCACTCCGCTGCTAGAGGACATTGTTATCCAACCTTGTCTGACTTGTGATTGTTCCAGATCTGGTCTTATCAGTCCAGTCATTGAAATATGTCTTATCTCTTGAATTTTCTTTACTAAAGAAAAGATGTTTAAGAGGTAGTGGTGAATCGAGTTAATGTCCAGTAAATTCATTGTCGAAAGATGAACTGCCAAAAACGACGGTAAGACCTATAAAAAGCTTTTAAAAAGACCAATAAACAAAAAAACACCGAAAAAGGCAAAAAAAGGGCAAGTAAAATTTGGGCCTACAGTGACCCAAAATGAACATATATTATGTTAAGCCTCACCCTCGGGCACTCGTAAAAAAGAGGATTTTTCCTTAACTTCCGGGCGCTACTAATAACAATAAAAAGAACTTCATAGACCCGATATGTATATTCTCTGTTAAATTGAGGGTATAAATCCATACCAGCTGCATCCACACTCTTGTTTCCTCTTAGTCTATTGATATTTTACAACACAACTATTCACCAACATTTACTGTAAATGGGAATATTCTTCCATTTGATTCGGGAAGCCCAGGTGCGATTCCCAGTAGATATATGGGAATCATATGGATCGAAACCCATTTTATACGACATATAACGAAGTTAGTGCTATCATTCCTATGATGTTTGCGGGAAAATATACGGTGTGCTGATATTTTATAAGATTTTCATTTTTTGATAGCTTTTGGTTCACGTCTAATATGACTCAAAGGAACATTAAACTTTAATGTTCAGAATAAAAATTTTACGAAATATAAAAGCACGCTAATATTACTCCTCAAGCATCCTAATTTTAAGATAACAGTCATTTTTCAATATGTAGCGTACTATCAGCAGTTTGGTGGGAGGTGCTGTAAAAATCTGAAAAAAAAAATTATCAGTACGTATAAAAATTAATTATACCTAGGTATTTACAAAATTCAAGTACATGAGTATATTTTGCTTGAAAATTCTCAACATTTGAATTAATCTTCTTTTGAAAAGTTCATCCTATGAATTTGATTAATTGATTTCTTTAGATTTTCGTTCTTATGGAATACAAAATTTATCAAGAAGAGAAGTTAAAGTCACTTTAATTTCAGTATGGCACATTGGAGCGTGCATAAACTTAATTTAAAACAGTGGTTTTCGACTTTATTTTTGTTACGACAGAATCTATTTTCTTGAGTGTACACAGTAAAAAAAATACTATGTTAGTTCAACACAGTGACGCAGTCTTACCAGATTTGTGTTAAAATTTGACACAAGCTTTCTTCTGGTGTTACTTCAACTCCATTCACACTTTGAAGTAAAGTGTTGAAATTGTAGTCGATAAGTCAACTACCTGACATGATAAGAAGTCAAATTAATAACACACCATTATGCTATTTTATATACTGTTACTAAACAAAAAGATTCTTATTAAATGGTTATGACTCTTATGAGTGATAATAAAGTGTGATACAAATTATTTATAACTGATTAGGAAGCAACAAAATACAGTCGACGACAAAGGGGAGCGTAGGAACAGCAGATGGCAGCACATCTACTCATGTAAATGCCAGAAAATGTATACACTAACAAAACTGTTATCTTGAAACATTACAACAAACATAATATGTTGTTCATTATACGGTATAAATGTCAAATACAACGCATAAAGCTTTGCTCATACCAGAATAGTAAAAACTAATAAAAATTTTCAATGTCAATTACTAGTTATTTATGATATTCTTGGAAGACAATGTGCAAGCTTAAAATTACACTATACAGGTGTATCTATCACATACACAGTATTTTAAGACGGCTGCAATGCCTTTGCTGAGTCAATGTTGTGAGCAAATAAAAGGTTTCGCTGATCACTGACAAATTATACAGTAGTTATTATCTTAATACCGTGCGTTCACCAAACTAGCTGAGAAGTTACTAACAACATAGAAATATCACCGTGGCACTGTTATTATTTCTTCGTTTCCACACGTAATTGTGTATCACCGCTGCGGTGTTATTTTTACACCGTTCAGTGCCATCTTCGTGTTTAATCGGTACCTGAAACACCGAACCCTTGGTATTGAAATAACGCTAAAGTAATAGTCATGCTGGATCCACTGGCCTGTAGTAAAATTGTTTCAACAATTTTTTTTTTTTTTTTGCTGTATATCGGCCCACTAACGTACGTGTTGGCAACACTGTATAAGATTCTCATTAATAAATATATTCCATTCTTGAACAATTCTGGAAGATAATATATTTTTAGGCCTTTGTTTGTTCCTTTTTCTCAAACTTACATTAATTTATATTCTATTCATTTCTTGTTTTCATTTCTCAAAATTTCCGTGGCGCACACACACACACACACACACACACACACACACACACACACACACACACACACACACAACACACACACACACACACACACACCAAATCATGCAGCTCTCCGATAAAGAATCATTAATGTTAAGATCGTCTTATTACTGAGAACAGGCTACTTTTCACCACTTCATATAGCTGGTTTGTAGGACAATGCTGAAGTTCTCCCTATTCGATGGCATTATCATTGAGTTGTCATAAATGATTTCTTAAGTTTCGGGAACTGAATATAATTTAAATGTTAACCAAGTGTTTGAATTACTTTCATGCTTTCAAAAACTGGAGGAAAGTTGTTCAATATACAGAGGTAGATCAGTTTTTATCTTAACAATTTGCAGACAGCGAGACCAGTCATAGCAAGATTCACAAAGCAACAAATCTGTACGCACACGTTTGTCAGAGTCTGAAATGTTGTGTAGCAGAATAAAAGTGCTATAGTGGGCAACATTTTGCCGAAAACACTCCGTTTTTGTGAAAGGTACGTCATGGCTCTTTCCTATGCAAACTTTAGTATTTCCTGCGTAATGAAATTGTGTCGAAAAATAGCTTTGTGGTGACCTTATGCTTTTGAACTTCTGAAACGGCGCCTATCATCCACAGGCACTGTAAATGGTTTCTGGAAACCTGCAAGTAGGAGTGAGACGATATAGCTGGTACAGCTGCAACGAATAATATCGTAGTGAATACTGATATTTCATAGAATAGTCAATGCCGGTGGCCATTATATCGAAGATGATCAATGGTAGCTGAGTGGAATATCTTAGATAAGCAATAATATTAATTTGTTCGGATGGAAACGGATCTGCCTCCGTATAGCATACTAGAGCAACTACTACTATAACAAGAAAATTCGCAGATAATTTGAAAAAAAAAAACTTACAGGAAAATTAAATAAATAAAAGGAAAATTGAAGTTTATTATAAAAGTACTTTCCAGCAGTTTTTGCGTCATCATTGATCTTTTGTGTTGGTAGAATTACGCTTTGTATCACACTCATTAATATATATCTAAGAATCTTTCACTGATTTTATTTCTCCTTAATCCTTTCAGGCATTAAATTCAGACTCGATTTCTAAATACAAGGTGAAAGTGAAAATCCATTATGGCTTTATCTTTAGCCAGGGGCGAATCCAGGGTGAGGGGCGATCGCCACCCCGGAAGGAGACACTTTCTTATTTTATATATAAATAAAACCCATCCCAAAGTTTGGAGCTCTTAAAGTAGCTCTAAGTAGCAGTATTAAAACCCACAGCCACTCCCCAGAAGTCCGGCCTGGATTCGCCCCTGTCTTTAGCATGATTAATGTTAGCATCATTGATAAAAATACACGCTTATAATCAGCAGCAGTTCTAAGTATTTTGAGGGTCAAGTTTGAAGAAATTCAGATCACGCCTCATTTAGCGAATCTCAATATTGTAGGATTTCCATTTTACTTTTGGAAGCAATAAATTCGTTTTAGTAGATAGTTAAGTATTCCACTAATTGAGAATATTTCACTGTTTTTGATGCTTTGCCTTCTAATTCGGTTGCTATGATCGTACACTTTTCAAACCAATTGTCATTTGTCTTAGACAGAAGGAACGAGCGGTTTTCGAATTAAGTTCAAACGAGTTGTTACTTTCATTTGTGAATTTAAGTAGTGTTGTTGCCAGTTTTGACTTAAAATTTTTTGTGTGTATTCAACCCAGAACACACGTACTACTAAGTAAGCTAAGAGTGAGATGTGGAGCTTCAAGTTCACGTGTGTCTGGTTATGTAATTAGATGACGTATTGAATTATAATAAGTTCTTTGTCATGGGTTGTTTATCGTAATAACAATAACCGTAAACATTTGAAAAAAATGATATGCTCTAAAAAAAGAGAATTGATGTGGGTTTTTCAGTGTTATTGCCTTATGTAAAAAGATATTAAAATGAACTAAGAAAAGAAGGATTTTTTGTGGGGTAGAATGAAGAAATGAAAGTAACTAAGACTAACAGCATTGGGCGCTCTTCCAAAATTGAAGGCTATTTTATATACATACATACATATACACACACAAACACACACACACACACACACACACACACACACACACACACATATATATATATATATATATATATATATATATATATATCAGCCAAAACATTATGACCACCTACCTACTATCGATATAAACCCGTCCAGGCTATAGCAGCCTCACCTGACGAGGAATGCCTGCTAGGAAGACATGCGTACGGTGCATGTGGTGTCAGTGAGCGTGCTGACCGTGTGTAGAATGGGGAAGGCGCGCGATCTGACAAGGACAATGCTGAAGGGTCACGAAGTTGCTCCGCTGAGGTCCGAACGAGACAATTGTTTGCATTTAGTATGTTATAACTAGACCGGATCGATATGCACTAAAAAACGACAAAATATGCATGCAAATATGCACTAAAAATCACGAAAATATGCACTGAAAATATGCAAATATGTACTAAAAATTCTAAATATGCACCAATCAAAACCTAAAGTTAAATAAGAAATTTTATTATCTTAGGGAAGAAAGTTGTATTACTTGAACTACATCCTACTTGGTGTATAACTATGATGCATTCATGCTATAATACACAACTATGTAGTTTTCGGTGTTTTCGGGCAAAAACCTGCATTTATCAGTCAAAGCATTACTGTACATGAAAAATGTTCCTTCCATGTCACGGGTCGTTTAAGGGACAGTATTTCAAAGAAGCAATGTTACTTGCCGACAAATCTGAAATTCGTGCGTCGTTGTTCCCAGGAACACTTTATTTACATTAGACAATTTTATGCTAGGATTTTTCGCGTCTATTGACTGTGTGTTTCAAAGAAATGCTTGTCCGATTGGTCTTGGTGGCATCTGTTTCGTTATTGAATCAAACAGCTCAAATGCACCACAAGATTCTAATCATCGCTCTTCTAATCTCGTTATGATCTTTGAAATTGAACTGAAATGAGTATTGAACGCAATGTCACTTTTAATGTTTTCAGCTCTGCAAGCGTACAAGGCTTCTTCGATACATTTGGTTTCTTCGGGTTCTAACAGCTCACAGTCAGTATGTGAAATCAAAATACATCAACTTATATAACTTATATATATAAATTTACAAATAAAAGGAATGCACCAAGTATCTGTAAATAAGGAATAAATATACACAGAGAAGTAAATATACATTTCTGGCATAAGCATATAATAAAACCTGCCTAGCGAAATGGAACAGGACTCGCAAACATTTCCGTTAAAGGTTTTAAAGTTAACGAAGATAGATGTATGCTTAAAAAATAAATAATTTATATACATATAATGGACACAGTGAGATAATATAAAATGTTGTACATAGGCCTACCGTATTCAATTACAGTATTTATTTATGCTACGAATTGATACACATAATAACTTAGAGTGAACAAAAATGCTTAGCCTATATACGGTTCTAAGGCCAAGACAACAAGTAGATGCTATGCCCTTTTCAGCGCTCCTCCCTCTACTTTTGGCTCCCTTTTGATCTATTGTGTATATTATGCTCCTTGTTCCATGTCTTTATACCAGCTAGAGAACAAGCTATTGGTATTTGGAAACTAACTATGTAAATTGCACTTCGTTCAAAAACTCGCACAGTATCTAAGAGCCTGATATGGCAGTGGACTAAAGGTTAAATGTGTAAGGTAACAAGTAAACGAAGATCTTTACAGACAACGTAGTTCATAAACCTAACCTCCAACAGAATGTCTAAACTTTTTATAAACGCTGGATTCCGGAATTTGAAAATTTCCGATAAAAAGTATATTTTAACATCCGTTGTTCGCAACACAGGTTCCACCTAATCAAGAGAATTTAATACATTTTTTTTACCTTTAAAATAATAGGACCGTGAAATATTTCCATTCAAAATAAATTGCCGTTTAATGAGGAGCTTGTTGAATTCGTGTAAATTTTAGAATATTTTCTGCTACTGTAACATTGTCCGTTTCAAACAGCAATAATTTACAATGTATAATATTGATACTTTAATTGAAATAAAATGATTTGAGGGAGACATGGAACCTCAATGGGAAGAAGGTAAAGTTATCGAAAACATAACAGAAGACTTAGTAGGAAAGTTATGTTTCGAGAGATCGATGTTCATATCAAAGCAACACAAGCTCATATTTAAATACACTCATGAACTCAAAGGAAAACTTGGGAACTTATCTTCTTATCTCAGAAAGTAACTGCTGTGGCAAGTTTTAGATTTTGTAAAACAAACGTTTTAATTAATATAGAGCTCATTTTCAAAAGGGTTGTTCATTTCTTCCCGAAATACATTTTTCAACGGTTTCTTTGGGATGAACTCTGTCGAATATGCAAAAAATGCCACATCTGGGTTCTTTCAGAGTTGCATAAGTTCCTTACCAGACTTGAAACTGCTATGTATAAGAAGGGAAGAAAAAAAAAAAAAAAAGAGCGCTGCTGAAATTTGAGCTTTTGCTGTCCTCTTCTAAAAACAAACTTACATACTTTGAAAATAATACTAATTTACCATACACTGTAAAATATATTTTCTTCTTGAATTGTTAATGTCTCTCAACTTCAATCCATTGTTTCAAAAGATAACTTCTAGAAGATTTTTCGGGCCCATTTAGTTGTAGTTCGACATCTTTGTCCAATTATTGTCCATTTTTGTCCACCCAAGAAGAAAAAAACTTATACCATTCAAATTAATAAAGGATTGCCATTTCAAAATTTCGGCCACTACGATCACCTGTAGTGCGATATCTTCAAATTCGAATTTTAACTAGCTCAGAATTGTGTCCATTTTTGTCCACCCAAGAAAAAATATATAACATTCAAATAAACGAGGGATGATCATTTCAAAATTTGGCCACTTCGATCACCTGTAGTGTGACATCTTCAAATTTGAATTTTAACTAACTCACAATTTTGTCCAATTCGTGTTCATTTTTGTCCCCCAAGAAAAAATTTGTACCTTTCAAATAAACAAGGGAAAGCCATTTAAAATTTCGGCAACTTCGATCACCTGTAGTGAGACATCTCCAAATTCGAATTTTAACAAGCTTAAAATTTTGTTCAATTTTTGTACATTTATGTAGTTAAAATTCAAATTTGAAGATATCGCACTACAGGTGATCAATGTGAACAAATTTTGAAATGGCCCTCCCTCGTTTATTTGAATGGTACTTTTTCTTTGGGTGGACAAAAATGGACAAAATTCTGAGCTAGTTAAAATTCGAATTTGAAGGTGTCGCACTACAGGTGATCGAAGTAGCCAAATTTTGAAATGGTGCTCCTTCGTTTATTTGAATGGTACAATTTTTTTCTTGGGTGGACAAAAATTCTGAGCAAGTTAAAATTCAAATTTGAAGATGTGGCACTACAGGTGATCGAAGTTTCCGAAATTTTGAAGTAGCACTCCTTCGTTTATTTGAATTGTACACAATTTTTTCTTGGGTGGACAAAAGTGGAGAAAATTCTGAGCACGTTAAATTCGAGTTTGAAGATATCGCCCTTCAGATGATCGAAGTTGTCGAAATTTTGGAATGTCCCCCTTCATTAATTTGAATAGTACAACATTTTTGCTTGGGTGAACAAAAACGGCAAAAATGGACAAAATTCTGAGCTAGTTACAATTGAAATTTGAAGATGTCGCACTACAAGTAAATGGATCCAGATTTTTCTTTTGGTATTCTTATACTGCCACAGGACCACACAATTTCAAATCCACACACACAATAGTAGCAACTTTAACTTCCGAGATGGGCGACGTGGAAATTTTTTTGTAGGTGATTTGACACCGTTATTTATATCTTCTTCCAAAAAGATTACAGTCATGCATCATTGCCGCGAAGATGAATCACTCCCCCTTTTCTTATTATCCTTTCACATCACCTTGGAAGATATTTTAAACCGACAACAATGAACCATTCCATTATTGGCTTCAATATGATCAAAATTTAATTTTTTCTTAATTTTTTACACAAGGTTGTTCCGTACTTCGAGAGTTGAAAATCAGAAGATACTCATTTTCCGTTTTTGTTTAGTTTGTAGTTTTGTATCAATAGCTTTGTAAGCTTTTTGCACTTTACAAAAGTTTGGTAAACTCTGTGACTCCTTTATTTTTGAAGATGTTGATTTGAAACACTAAAACATTTTAAAGTAAATTTTAAAAAATGAACCATTTAGAGATCTTGATTGAGTTTATTTATATTAAAAACTTGAAATTCCATTTATGAGGGAAGTTGGTGGACGTTAAAAATTATGTATTTTGTCGTTACTTTAAATATGCATTTATATGCAGTAACGACATAAACATGCACTAACCTCCGAAATATGCAAATATATGCACTATAAAACTCTGCTCTTCTACTCCAAAACATCTGAAACGAATTTCTGTTTAAAGAGCATATCAATATCACATCAGGAAAAGAACATGCAAATATGCAAAAATCCGAAGTCTAGATAACTAGACGAACCTCAAAGTTATGCGTGCCACAGGGTGGGATATAGTGAGTTACAACATATTTTGTAATGCAAAAGCTATAAAAGAAAAAGTTACCTGTCAGAATAGTTTGAATCCAGTCATTTGTAAAATGAAAGAAAATAAAGCAAGTCTCGACTCTCTACTACAACCCTGTGCAAAATGGCGGCTGGTCAAAATGTAAACAAAATCTTAATTGAAAAGTCCATGACCACCCCTATAAATCGGAAACGATGAGACAGATGTGAAAACAGGAAAGGAAGTATGACATTATTTTCAAAGTACAACGATTTAAGTTACAACGTCTTGTCCCAGGGTATCAGGTGGGATCCAACTAAAAAGTTTTAAATTGTAAACGGGGTTTAGTAGCACATCGTTTGAAAGCTCTTGTTAAATGAAAGAAGATGAAGCAAGTCTCGACTTTCTACGACAACCCTGTGCAAAATGGCGGTGGATCAAAACGTAAACAAAAGTTTCTATGGATCAAAACGTAAAATCTATGGCCACCTTGAATCCAAGATGGCCACTTAAAATCTATATCGAAAGGATAGGCATACCAGACTGCTGAAGCTAGTAAAACCAAATTTGGCATGACGTTTGGTCAGTAGGTGACGAAAAGATGCAAACTGTTCAAAAACGCGAAATCTTGAGTTCAAATGCCACACTGAGTATCGAACTCATGTCCAGCTGAAACCACTGGTGTTCCAGAAGGGAAATGTGGTATTTACGTTTATGGTTAATAGCAGATATCCACAAAATATCAAAGAGTATAATTTGTAATCCAATATGGCTGCCAGCGTGAAAAATAACTTTGTATATAAACATGGTATTTCTTGGAATATTGTGACAAACCAACAAAGTTTGTGCAGCTCGATGCACTGAAATGATTTACACGTGGTTTGGTACTGCTCGCCAATCTTGTAAATGATTTTTTTTGTATATTTGGTATTGCTTGAAATATTGCGATCAAACCAACGAATGGCATACAAATGTAACCATCACGAATACGTTACAATAGAGCCCCCAACTTGGCTGGTGCAACAAGTCCTTTATGTATGAACTACGTATGACAAAATTGAAAAAATACCTGATTGGCCAGTCAATGAAGGGTCGAATAAGTAAAAAAAGCGGTGCAAAGCTTGAAGAAATGTTATTTTCTTTATATAAGTGTCCCTAACAACATACTAATTTTGCACCACTCTACCACCCCGGATTTGGCCGCCATCTTGGAAAAGTGGCGCCAAAAATTAATTTTTTGTAAATATCTCGCATGGAAAGCATTTTAGAGAAAAACATGTTATTACAAAAAATAGTCTACATTAAATTTTCTTAGATGTTATAGGCGTGGCAAATTACGCAATTTTCTTTCAGCATCGCTTTATAGCAGAACCTTAACGAAAATTTTCTGATACTATTTTGTTTTAATGATTTTTCTTATATAAAATATAAATTAACATTTTGTTTTAATGATTTTTCTTATATAAAATATAAATTAACATATTTCTCATTCATTGTAGGTGTGACTAAGGATAAGTAATCAGGTCTATTAGATTATCTATGCTCAAGATGTCAGCTAAAAAATGTTTTATCTGTGAGAAGCTTCTCGGTGATGGTGTTACATGCATAGTAAAAGAACATTAGTAGACTGCAGTATTAAAGTGAAAGATGGAAACGACTGTCAACTTAAGGGACTGAGAAGTGTTACACTTCATGAAAAGAGTGGAAAAGTTTACACAAAAACAAGAAGTAGCAAAGCGTTGCTATTACAACGTACTTCATCACCCAATCCGATAACCCTTAGGTCAGAAGTACTAAGATTTAATTTTCAAGAAGCCTATCTGTTTTTGTAGACAATGTTAATCAGATGAATTTTTAAAGGGAAAGGATAAAAAAATTGTGAGTGAGCGTAAGAGTGTACATCTTGTGGAAACCATTCAAGTTAAAGATTCTATTATGGAAGCAGCCGACAGAGGAAATGACGACTGGGGCAAAGAAGTTAGTATTAGGATTGGCAATGTTCATAATTTAGTTGCTGCTGAAGCCAGATATCATTCATCATGCATGAAAATGTTCTACAAGATTTTTTTCTGGAATGAAACGTGGTCGTCGGAAAGATAATGTTGTTTCAGATGTCATGGCTTATGCTTTCAACTACTTTGAAGCTCACAAAGAAGAGTGCCAATTTTCATTCAGTGAAATTTTTCAAGATTATAATGATACACTGCCAACTGAAAAAGCAATAAGAACTAAACTGAAAGAAAATTACTCAGAAGATATTTTCATATCAACAAAGAATGCAGGATGCAAAAGAGCCGAAACTTGAAAGAGAGCTTCCTCAGAATATGGTGCACACAGTGCTAACAAAGAGAGAACATTAAGAAAATGCTTACTACCATACTTTTGATTAAGATGCACCGCAAGTCCTACTTGCGATGAGGCTGAAAGATATTTTGGTGTAGCTGCTGCAATTATGACATGAGAAATTTTTATACTTTTCCCTCTCATTTTGTGCTATTCCCTGTCTTGTTTGTCAAGATAATAGCATCGAGAAGGCATTTTAAAGTTGCAGGAATGAATGAATTAACGTCATTCAAAGATTATCTGCTGATGGCTATTCATCAGTTTCACAAACCTGGGATCTGGTATCTTCAGCAATTATTTGCCCGGCTGCCATTATGATTCTTAACTTCCTTTCGTCCATATACTTACGCTTTTGACGATCATACCATGCATCTGTGAGAATTTTATGCCCTGTACCACGGAAGCAAACTATGGACTTCATATTTTTGTTTGTTGGTATAATAATGTCTTCTGAGTAATTTTCTTTCAGTTTAGCTCTTATTGCTTTTTTCAGTTGGTAATGCACCATTATAATCTTGAAAAATTCCATTGAATGAACATTGGCACTCTTCCTTGTTAGTTTCCATAATAGAATCTTTAACTTGAAAGGTTTCGACGCGATGTACACTCTCACGCTCACTCACAAATTTTTTATCCTGTCCCTTTAAAATTCCATCTGATTAACATTGTCTACAAAACAGATAGGCTTCTTGAAAATTAAATCTTAGTACTTCTGACCTAAGGGTTATCGGATTAGGTGATGAAGTACGTTGTAATAGCAACGCTTTGCTACTTCTTGTTTTTGTGTAAACTTTTCTACTCTTTTCATGAAGTGTAACACTTCTCAGTCCCTTAAGTTGACAGTCGTTTCCATCTTTCACTTTAATACTGCAGTCTACTAATGTTCTTTTACTGCAGTATTAAAGTTTTGTTTACATGTAACACCATCACTGAGAAGTTTCTCACAGATAAAACATTTTTTAGCTGACATCTTGAACATAGATGATCTAATAGACCTGATTACTTATCCTTAGTCACACCTGCAATGAACGAAAATGTTAATTTATATTTTATATAAGAAAAATCATTAAAACAAAATAGTATCAGAAAATTTTCGTTAAGGTTCTGCTATAAAGCGATGCTGAAAGAAAAATGCGTAATTTGCCACGCCTATAACATCAAACGGTGTATCCTAGAGAAAAAATGAAGAAAATATTTCTTGTAGAGAATTTGATGTAGATTTTTTTTGTAATAACATGTTTTTCTTTAAAATGCTTTCCATGCGAGATATTTACAAAAAACTAATTTTTGGCGCCACTTTTTTAAGATGGCGCCCAAATCCGGGATGGTAGAGTGGTGCAAAATTAGTATGTTGTTACAGACACTTATATAAAGAAAATAAAATTTGTTCCAGCTTTCCATTTTTTTTCCTTATTCGACCCTAAGTCATCCTTTATTGAGTGGCCTATGAAGGTATTCAATTTTTGTTTAGCAGTATCAATAGAAAGTCAGAGTTGTGTGTTCATCGTATATTCGTTATATTCACGTAAATGATATCCAGAGAACCGTGACGAACGTGCATTAGGAACAAAACGTATATGTATTGTTACGGAATGAAATACCGGTAATAATAGTTGAAGTGAATCGAAATTCAATTGTTCTTTAGTCTTCCCTATTGTTTCTAAACACATAGTAGAGAAAAATAGATTTAGATTTGTACTGATATGAATGACATAGGTTTTAAGCGGCCATCTTGGATTCAAGGAAGCCATAGATGTTCAATTAAGCTTTTGTTTACATTTTAACCTGCCTCAATTTTGCACAGGGTTGTCGTAGAAAGTCGAGACTTGCTTCATCTTCTTTCATTTAACAACGGTTTTCAAACGATGTGTTACTTAACCCCTCTTGCCATTTGAAATTTTATAGTTGGACCCCATCTTGGACCCTGTGGTGGTCCTGGTACAAGACGTTTCAACTTAAATCGTTGTACTTTGAAAATAATGTCATACTTCCTTTCCTGTTTTCACATTTGTCTCACGGTTTCCGTAGGGGTGGCTATGGACTTTTCAAACAAGTATTTGTTTACATTTTGATCCGCTGCCATTTTGCACAAGGTTGTCGTAGAGAGTCGAGACTTGCTCCATTTTCTTTCATTTTACAACAGCTTTCACACGATGTGCTACTTAACCCTCTTTGCCATTTGACAATTTTGAGTTGGACCCGTCTGGGACCTTGCGAGGACCCTGGGGCAAACTTTTTTTATTCCAAAAGTGTGTCCTTGAAAATGATGGGATATGTGATCGCCGAGTTTTCCATTTCCTCAACCGTTTCCGAACAAATGACCCGGTTGAAACTATTCTGCCAGCTTTGTGGTTTTCACACTACAAAATATGTTGTAACTCACGACATTCTGCCTGGTGGCACGTACAACTTTGGGATTCGTTTAGTTGTAATATATCAATTGCAAACACAATTGTCTCGTTCGGATGGCAGCGGAGCCACTTCGTGACCCTTCCTTGTGAGTTTGACCGAGAGCAGTTTGTAATATCCTTGAGGCTCGGCACGAGCATTTTGGAAACTGCACGACTTGTATGGTGTTAGATGAGTGCTGTGATGAGTGTCTTCAACAAGTGGCGAAACCATGGTGAAACGACGTCCAAACGTCGAGGGGTTGGGCGGCCCCCCTCATTACAGATGTCGGACGTCATAGACTGGGCAGACTGGTAAAACAGGAGAGGCGGCGAACTGTGGCGGAACTAACTTCATCTGTTCAGAGTACAGGTGTGTCTGGACACAGTGCATTGAACACTCCTAAGGATGGGCCTCGCAGCCGACGATCCATCCATGTGCCAATATTAACACGACTGAAATGGGCACGTGACCATCGCCACTTACTAGGGAAGTGGTTCGTTCGCGCCCAATGCGTTTAATCAGTCTCATTTGTTTATTTTACGTCACCACAAAATTTCTCATTTACTAAACTTTTGTTAATAAAGTTATCAACACTGAATTGACCAACGAAAATATTCATTGTAATACAATTTATAAAAGCATCCTCATTGTAATTTTTATTTTAAATCTACAGTTACTATTCTTATTACTTTTTACTCTTTATTCAATATTTCTAATTTTATTGTCTTTCTTCTTAGAAAGAAATGAAAAATACTCAAACTTGTTGACATGAAGTCGGCAGAACATTGTTGTCTGCAACAAACCAATGTAAGAGTTTCTGTTGTATAAAGAGCAGGCAGCTGATAAGTATTCCTAAATCATTCATTTTATTAAGTGTACTGAAAACTATAAGCTAGAGTGAAAAATATGTGAAAATACTGCTGTGTCTCTTCGAAGTTTACATGCCTGTTCAAGATTTCAGAACTTTGGTTGGTATGGAAGTGCATGAAATTGTAAGTTTCAAGATTTGACTCTAACAAATAAGCAGATAAGTAAAATAAGCCTATAACGTATATATTTGATGAATGCTTCGAATGGCTGTAACTAAACTCCCCCTATAAAAATTGTTCCGTGAGTACCGCAGGATTCTGAAACATGCATTTTTGGATAGGGCACATACTAGTCCCTAAGAGAAATCTTGACCCGACTACGGTAGGTCCCATACTATTGGATCTATGGACCTTTCAGTTCATTTTTTCAGATTTTCGGTAGCTATAACTCCGAAATGACGGATTTCTGCACCTAGGTTGGTCTATTATTTTTGTCTTATCTTGGTGTTAGGAATCACCTCCCAAACACCCGATATATATATATATATATATATATATATATATATATATATATATATATATATATATATATATATATATATATATATCGCTGCATCTGCTTTGCCATGGAGATGTCGCCAAATATAACTAACTTTAGAAAGAAGTTAACTTTTATTTTATAGTTTCTTTCATATACATTTCCTGATGCAGTAAAAAAAGAAGAAGAAAAAAAGATATGTTCTTACAGAAACAGTTAAATTGTTAAATGGTTTAGCTGAAGTGGAGGATTACTACTCTGATAAGTGTTACGTAACAACGTTTTTGTTACTCTCTCAACTGCTCGTTTGTGTATTATAATACTACATAATACTATATAATACACAAACGAGCAGTTGAGAGAGTAACAAAAACGTTGTTACGTAACACTTATCAGAGTAATCCTCCACTTCAGCTAAATCATTTAACAATTTAACTGTTTCTGTAAGAACATATCTTTTCTTCTTCATCATCATCTTCTTTTTTTTACTGCATCAGGAAATGTATATGCGTATATGAAAGAAACTATAAAATAAAAGTAAAAGTTAACTTCTTTTTAAAGTTAGTTGTATTTGGCGACATCTCCATGGCAAAGCAGATGTAGAGATGACTGCCAAAAGGGGTTTAGGCAAAGGAAATAGTTGAGGACACTGGCGCTGATGAAGAAGACTTGACTAACTTTTAATCTAGCACTAGAAGATGCCTCCGAGTGGAAGAAGTCAAGTTTTGCAAGAAAATTTGCAAGTTTCTGCGACAAATAAGTAATCAAGCAAGCGGCGTTAATCTGTTTCTCACTTAAGAAAACTTTGCCAAAAACTTTTCTTTTCCTTGTTTCTCATCATTACTTCGCTTCTGTTTCTTTTTTTCTCTTTCGCTATTACTACACATCGTGTTTATCTTTTGCTCAGTGAAGTTTCTTTCAAGAGTGAGTTTGACAGTTGAAGATAGCTTCCTATCTACTTGTGTCTTTGGTAATCAGACGTGGCAAGTGCACCAGACCACTTGATCTTAGCACGGTCGATTTTGCTCTTTTTCACATTCTGTCTTTGACATGATTTTCTTCTGTAAGATTGTGCTTTTACGAGGGTTGTTTTTAAAGTAAGATCTGCGTAGCAATAGAAATGAAACAAGTAAACATACTTAGAAAATAAAGTATTTTCTGAATTTACATACAATTATATTTCTCATTTTTAAATGTAATTTCGTAGTCGGTTTAAGTATTTATCACAACGAACATTGAGGTTTTGGGTACACTTCTCATAGAACTCTGCTGTCTATGATGATAATCAATCATTCATAATTGTTTTCACTTCTTCATCGGTGTCTTAACGCTTGCCGTCCAGGAAAGTCTCCAGATGGAGGAAAAGGTGGTAGTCACTGGGCACAAAGTCTGGACATACGGCAGATGTTCAAATTCTCTCAGTCAAGAGATTTGATTAGGTCTAGAATTTCACTTCGATGGAAGTTTCTCCGACCTTCCTTGAACAATCTGGCCCAATTTCACATTTAACTATGCATTATTACATTATCACCATATATTTCATGTATCTGGCAGTAAATATTCGCAGCTGTGATGTTTCTTGCAGCCAGGAAACCGGATTATTTACCAGTTTCACAGTTGGCAGTCCGCTCAACTTCCTTAACATGTTAACCTCATGCTACGAAGCGCACAGTCTGACAACGTGAATTAAATGGCGTCTGATTGTACGCAAGGGATGGCAGAAACCTATATAGACATTCATTTTTAAGCGCCCGTGTAATTTCAACGGGTATTCACAAACGCACCTAATCAAAGAATAACCCTCGTTTACTTTCCAGCGTTAAAAAAAAACGAGGTGACAATATTTCCAATCGAGTATTACATTCCTACCGTACGTTGTTATGAATGTATTTACATAAGAGTATGATTCCTTTGGTAATTTTTAGACAGATCTAATGTCGAAAGTAAATGATTGTATTAGAATACCTGCACACAAAATATCTTTCCATGTTTACTTGCAGAAAAGCAAGAATGTATGTACTGAGATGTTTCAGACGTATAACAGTGCATTAAAATACTCTTGAATTTATATGTATTGTTAAAAGAAGCATTTCACTGCATTCTGATGCTTGGTGTCCCATGTTCAAATCCTGCTCCGCCAAGTGAACTTTGTGGTAGACAAACACCGTGTGCGTGGGTTTTCTCGGGGTTCTCCCGTTTCCTTCCACTTTCTTTACTCCACCATTTCATTTATTAGTCATCATCACTGTCTCCTTTAGCCTAGCCGGCATAAGCGTGGGATGTAAAACTCAAAAATTTCATTTCATTTCATTATATAGGTTATTGTTTCTTAAAACCCCTATAGAAAATTACTTTTAGCAGTAGTTGCAGTTACGCATTCTAAACCAACAGATTAGTTTGAAGAAAACTATTCATTTATCTTACTGTCGTTACGCGTAAAAGGAAGAAAAGAAAAAAAAAACATAGTACGAAGACAAAGAGAAAAGTCACAGAGTTACGTAATTGAAGTAGTACATAGATCCAAAAAATAACAGGCTTCAGTGTATGCGCCTTCGTCAAAAGAATCTATGATCATAATTTGCAAACCAAGAAGTCTTGAATTAACTTATATCGTGTGGGCCTTATGTTATAACCTCTATCTCTACTAACGAATCACTCATTCGTACCAGGAAGCGAAATGCTCTGTTGCCCTTTAATACACGTGCTAAGATCGATGGAACAAAAACTTGGTGAAGGTCGTTTTTATATTCTACACACACACACACACACACACACACACACACACACTCAGAGAAAGAGAAAGAGAAAGAGAGAGAGAGAGAGGAGAGAGAGAGAGAGAGATAAAAATATTGCCATTTTGACGGAAGATAACATTATATCAATGGAGTTTTATATTCGAGTTCCGCATGTATCTACCAATCTAAGTGATACATTTCCCAGGATTTGTTGTTCGTTGTACATAATAAGAATATCAGAATTGTACATGTCTAGATCTCAGGATTGCTACAGGCTGCATGTAATTACTTATAAATACCATTAATTGACCAAGAACGTATAAAGTGGAGCAAATTTATAAACATTTTTTGTTTCTCCAAATTTTGCATGAAATATTGTAAATCTACTGGTTTCGGATGAGAGAAAGCAATTTAACTTTTAAAGACATGATTTTGGAAAATGTATTTTAAAGGCGATTTGGAGGCTGGAAAAGTGGAAAGATTTTCAACGAATCCAAAATTATGTCAAGAAATTTCATAATTCAGAAAACAGGCGAGGAACATGAACCTAGTGAGAAGGATAGAAAGAAAATATATAGGCTGTTTCAAAACAACACCGACATCGTTTGGGAAGTGATTCCGGACAAAATAATACGAAAAGTATAGACCAAACTGGGTGCACAAATGCTCTTTTCAGAGTTATAGACTGCCGAAAACTTGAGAAAAGGAACTTTGAAGGTCCATATCTCCAATATTGAGACACACAGTAGTCGGGTCAAGACTTTATTTAGGAACTATTATGAGCGCTATCCAAATATCTATGTTTCAGAATCCTGAGGTACTTCCGCAACAATTTTTATAGAGGTAGTTGGTGAGTACTTCAAATTATATGCCCGTAGCCAAACTGCCTCCATAAAAATTGTTGCGTAAGTATCTTAGGATTCTGAAACATATATTCTTGGACAGCACACATATTAGTTCCTAAATGAATTCTTGACCCGACAACGGTAGTCCCCATAGTTTTGGAGATATGAACCTTTAAACTTCATTTTTTCATGTTTTCGGCAACCTGTAATTCCGAAAGGAAGCATTTGTGCACTTAGGTTGGTCCATCATTTTCGTCTTACCTTGGTGTCGGGATTGATCTTCTAAACGTTGTCAGTGTTGTTTTGAAACACACTGTATATGCCAAAAATGCCAGAAAATTTATTGATCTTTGTCCTTATGAATCAACAAAATAATAAAGAATGGATCTTGATCACATCAGGATTTGAATGCGGGTGCAGTTGGCGGGTGTGCAGGCATGCAAGAGCCAGGTTCTTCACCACTATACACTTTCGCCATCAAGAATGTTGGATTGGAGGACCACGTCAGAAATCCATCATGTGAACCTGCAATAAAGACTGAACCTAGTTGGGTTCTCTTGAAAACTTTTGCACTCTATTTAAAATAATGTTATCAGGTTATTTTTCTGTTTGTCAAATCTTCCAACTTAAATTTCACTCACTTACATACTAACTAAGGCGCTAAAACTTGTACTGATGACAGTACAACATTTTTTCATATATTTCTCTACAGCTTATCGATCTACTGTAAAATTTAATTGCACTGGTCAACAAAATTCAACTTTGATTCTTTTCTTTTTACATAAAACTAGGTGTTCCTTATAGTTTATGAGCGTCTGAAAACGAATCTGAACTAAGTTTTTGTCCTGCACCCTTCAATTTAAAAATAATGTCAGTAATATCAGGGGTAAAAGTGAAAGGATCACGGGGGGACGCCGTCCCCACCTGTCCCCCCAGTCCCTAAAAATTACAATAGGCAAACATAGGCAGGGGAAACGACGTGATCAGAGTTGGCGTGGGTCAATGAAAACTTGACCCACGATCCACCACCCACCGTGACCCACGACCCACTGACCCATCACTCACCGTGACCCACTCTCATCCACTGTGATCTCTGACTCACCAAAATCCATCGTCATCAACTCTGAACACGATCCACTGCCTCTTCTGAACTGACTAAAGAGTTTACACTTATAATAAAAACAAAACTGTGAAATTGTCACTAATCGGAGTTTGAATTTCTTGTCAATCGCTCAAGCACAACTCTGTTACAATAACGGTGGAGCTGACCTTTACGATATAATGTGGTAAAGTGTTTGTCAATGAGGAAATTGAAACAGTCCGAGGTGGGGGGAAATTAGTGTGTGCCTAAAATATACTTGTATTAAGAGAGTATTCTTTCAAGTGTTAATTTCTGAACGCTTTCCAAAAGAAACTTCTATTCGCAGGAAAATACCCCTGTACGATATGGAAAAGGTTATAGTTTCTCAGTTCACAGTATTTTTCTCACAAAAGACTTAAAAAATCAGTTTTTCATAGTGTATAAAGGTGCTCGGGTACCCTATGTAAGAGCATCTCCATAAAGTATGCTCATAATTGTAATTTGTGTAATCACGAAAACACCACGTTAAATTTAAGTTACAAATATGCATAATTGCAATTATTATGAATATTTATTCAAAGTAGTATACCTAAAGCAAAGAAGAAACTTACTAAAATTAGGTACAAAGTTGAATAACACAAATAAGCAATTAGTAATACAAGTATACATTTTCCATAACTCGTAATTTTCCACCTTAAAACAAATCTGAAATCGGGTTTATTTCCTGTTGGTAACTTTTTCGTGGTAAATCATCCGCAGCGGAATGATGTCCATCCTTCAGCCAAGAAATAACTAGCTCGTCTACTTTGAGCTTGTCTAGCGGTAGGCCATTAACATTGATGAACAATAAGAGAGACAGTGTTTGAGCACTTAGTCTATTTCTAATATCAGGCATCTGTAAATTCATAAGGAGAAATCCCCGTTCACTATCTGTTGTGGAAATTGATAATACTTCCACCCGATTTCTGCAACTCCTCATCGACAATCTGCTTGTTAGACCTAAGTCTGATAACGATTTTTCTTGGTCTGTTTTGAAATACTCAGCAAGAAGTATCATCTCTCTATCACTATACAACATCTTTTCCATGTCAGTTGGCAATGTCGACTCATGGAGAACAGAAGCTTCATCTACCACGCCTTTGAGGGAACTTTGTGAATAAATTATCAATTAAAGCCTGATAAACTGATGATTTCTTATTTGTTTATAAATTTAATTTTTGTAATTATACATGAAGGTTTGATGCCATTACCAAATTCCACTCTCCTCCCCGTCTAGAAAGCGAAAGGGAACGAGCGAGGTTCCTGGAAAGTGCGGTGGGGTGCTGACTGCCACGGGTGCTGACTGCCACAGCCAATTATTGGTGCTGATTGCCGCGACTGGCGCTGATTGCCAATATCAAGGTGCTGACTGCCACGATGGCGTGCTGACTGCCACGAGCCTGAGAGAAAGTTGCTAGACGTAACATTACCGGACGCTAAGAAGCATGAAAGAAACTAGATGAACCTTAGGATCGTGTTGTTCAGACCAACACCTAACAAAGGTAAACAGGTCTCTGTATGTACACTCATGTTCAAATTTATTGTCGCATGACTATAAATATGTTGTTCTAGTAATATAATTTGATAACGACTTCGCCCGGTATTTCTCATAATGTTAGTATGTGTATAATCGACAAAGACAGGTATGTGGTAAATTTCATGTCAAAAGAGCAGTAAATAAGAACAATAAAATGAAAATAAAATTTTCTTGTCCATTTAGTTACATTTTATTTTACTCATGATTTTCGTATTTATAATTCTTTTCCTATGAAATTTACCATAAATATACATTTCCTGATTATACACATATCAGTATTAAAAGTACTCTGCAAAATTATCAAATTATATTCTTACACGAAGACAGTTATAGATATGCGACAATACTTTTGGACATGAGTGTACTTTCAGTTTTGTCAGGAAGCAGTGCGTACAAAATTGGTACGATTTATGAATTCTCACTTGAACTCCCTATGTCAGCATGAACTGTGTACAGCTGCGCAAATTGTTTCGAGCAGCTCTTGAAAGTTCCATCAAAAAAGCACTGCTGGCTGTCCCTCACAAGGGAAGTTCAGGAGATAGCACTCGCCTGCAGAGATACTAAGCATGTAATTTGAAGTCCCAATTCATACTGATTACAACAAGCTAATAACATTCCTGTACGGTTGAGAACGGTTCGAGATATTCAATTTGGAAGTTTATGTGAGAAAATGAGGATATACGCATTTATACGCGTTAAGTACAACATAATTAGTAACGAATATTGACATACGAATTGAAAGCTATCGGAAGTAACAGAAAAAAAGTGTTTCGCAATAACTAACGGGTTTGTTAGATACAGTAAGTCATTACATTGTTCACAATAATCATAGGTTAGAGATGAAAATTGATCACTGTTGTTCTGTTTTATGAATAAATGACGCAGGCAAAAGACTCCCTTGCACCACGAACATTATATATGTGCAATTGCGTTGCATCCGTCAAGGGAACAGTTCGCAGAACCAAAACAAAAAGTAAATTCGACAAGTGATTCAAGTTATAGGCCTATAATTTGTTCATAACCTGCCTTGTAGAACGCAAACTGAAACAATCCAATGTATAGCAGTAATCGGAAGTGATTCGTATGGACACGAACTTTATTGATTGTTTCGTTGGTACATTATAACGTCCAGATGAACAAGTTTCATATTATGTACAAATCTCTTGCCATAATCTTTGTTTGATCGGAATCAAAACACATCAATGGTTGCACAAATCGTGTGCAATTCTTTGGTATCTTCTCAACCATTAGGTCTTTGCCATCCGTCATGCAACTTGTAATGGACAATTTGTCTGTGAATGGACCCCAGTGATCAAGCAATAGCAAGTTCAAACCATCAGGCTTCGCCATGGGAGAGAATACTTAACGCATTGAAATGCATCCACTCATTTTCTCATATAAACTTCTAAGCTGAATATCCCGAACAGTTCTCAACGTACAGGGGTGTTATTACCTGTTGTAATCAGCATGAATTGGTCCTTCAAATGACATGCTTATTTCTCTGCAGGTGAGTGCTTCTCCCAAACTTCCCTTGTCAGCTGGCTTCAGACAATCACGTCCATTAAATAATACAATAAAACAATTAATATAAACAATGAAATGTGCAAATTGTACATATAACAGAAAACAAAATCCCTTTATAAACATCCAAGTGTATGTCGTTCCACTTAGTGAGCAACTTTGTGACTTATAGTATGTCACATAGATTTGCTGTGATGATTACAAAATTAATCCCTAATTAATCTCTACTAAATTAATTAATAATCATAAATTTAGTATGAGGGATTAATTCCTCTCTTTCCAAATACAGGTTCTCCCAGGCTCGTGGCAGTCAGCACGCCGTCGTGGCAGTCAGCACCTTCATATTTGCAATCAGCCATAGTCGTGGCAGTCAGCACCAGTAATTGGCTGTGGCAGTCAGCACCCGTGGCAATCAGCACCTATCCGAAAGTGCTCAGAGGTGAATGGGAATTTCCCTCCTTCTTCCCCTTCAATTACCACACTGATGTTTGCCATTTGACAAATTACGAGGAATTTCAATTAAATTAGAATAGTATAATTATTTCCTTGTTGAATTATCGATACTTTTCAGTGGAAAAAAGGATGAAATTTGAAAGTTCTAAATCAAGGTAAGTAGACCAACGTAAAGAGGAAAAAAGTGTAAAATTTTCCATATAATTATGCGTACAATCCAAATTTAAAATTTCCGTGTAATTAAGCTTACAGTAGAAATTTTATGCCTATTTTTCTCACAACTTTATGGGTTGATTGTCCTGTGTTGTAAGAGCTCCATATAATAAACATAAGCTTCAGCAATTATTATAGTAGAAAGTAATGGATATATAAAGCCAAGCACTGTATTTTTTGTTTCTGATTTTTTTCTTAAATAACATCGATCGTTTTCGATCATTTTTACAAACCAATTCACTACCAATTTTCCATTTATAGAAAGCCTCCTCCCCCCCATAAAGGGGAATTTAAAAAATCCTAAGACACATTCAGTTTATTTTCAATAAAGAGTTAATACACTGAATTTCAGCTCCGTAAGTTTAGCTGCTTGCGAGATACTCATTGTTTTCCGCAAAAATTCGGATCCTCACTACCTCCGTAGGATATTATGCATTATAATGAAAGCAACATAACATCCCAATTTGGATTAAGGCCTAACTATATACCAAAAGTAATTTCATTTGACTTTGCAATTTGACCGTGATGATCAGGCACATATAGTTACATTCAATTTTTTATAAAATAATTTATGTATTACAGTGATACAAAAATGTATATTTTCCAGTAGTTAGCTGCTCTAAAAACTTACAGGTCTCGAAAGCCAAGTATCATTATAAGTCCTAATGCTATTATTACAATTAAAAATATCAATATCCAAAAGTGCCTGAAGTTCTTTTTTCACTTGGTTAGATATACTCACCACAGGTAATTAGACAGAAACAAATGGAAAAGGAAGGGAATTGAAGGTCTTGAAAGTAAAACGAAGACAAAAATTTACCAGTCTTCAGAAGATACTGTCTACAATGCAGTGAGCAGAGTGGGTTGGTAGATCATACTGAGTCGGTGGGTCGCAGTGGGTCATGCTGGTTGGTGGGTCGCAGTGGGTCACGGTGGGTGGTGGGTCACAGTAGGGTCATGATGGGTGGTGGGTCGCAGTGGGTAATGGTGGGTGGTGGGTCACAGTGAGTCACATGTTGACCCACGACCCACTGACCCACTCAGAAAGCTTGACCCACTTGACCCACAGACCCACTCCATTTTTGGACATGACATTATGGCGCTACCTACCGCACCCCTACCTTTTCAGGTCCACTTTTATCCCTGAGTAAGAGTATCAACTCTTAGAAAATAAGTTTTTAAAATGAAAATTATACTTTCATACGAATTAGCTGATTCATTGTTTAGTACATTATCATGTTACTAATGATGTGTGCTTTCTAATGGTATCACATAATGCCACAATCTAAATTTGGTGAAATCAAGAAATGTCCCAGAAAAATATATTTTAGGAGTCTGAGTGACCCTGGCGGGGCCCCATGGAGTAACCTAAACATTATTATATATTTTGAACTATGTGTTTGTTAAGTTTTATTAAAGTACAGTTGATAGTTGTGAAAGTAAAAGTTTTTTCGAAGTATGTTGTGACATTTTGAAGTGTAAGAAATGTACTTAATAAGCTCCTGGTAGAATCCTAATCATCATCGGTTCATAATTCTTACATCATTGTCAAGGTTCGTACATCCTTGTCCTTAGAATAATGCAGACTTTTAAGTGATACCCCTGGTATGTAACTTTCTTGCAAATATTCTTCTTGATGTTCCAGGATTCGATTCTATCTCTTTCTACCCCTCGAGCATACAACGTGCTCATGGATCGTACTACAGAGTCTCTAATTCCCCATTCACGTCACCTTTACGACAGTATTGATACATTGCCATAGCATGGAACGCCTCTTGTTACATAAGTCTCAAACTGTATTGGCCACTATCGATTTCGATAGAGGGTGTGCATCAAGAGCCATATCTCACATGACCCCTTTCCCGCATATTCTTCTTGCACAAAGTCCAACATGGCGGCTTTCCAGATGTCCCCCATGATTCACATTACTCCTATTCAGTGGAGCTCTACATGAGTTCCGCACATCCAACGTTTTACCTCAATCCTGCTACTCGTTTCAAAATCGACATGGCATTTCTAGACACTTTGTACATTCTATCTTCGCACTTTGCGCTCATTTATCTCTCATCCTGTATACGGTCAGCCATTAAATACACTCTTTTTCTCTGTTTCATTTGGCGCTGAATCAGGCCCGTAGCCAGCCCAAAAATTTAGGGGGGCCCGGTAGAAGTTAGGGGGGCCAGACCCAATCATATTATACTTAATCACCATATTATAGTTCATTTGCAAACCTACCGTGAAACTTTTAGTGGGCCAGCCAAAGTTTACGGGGAGCCCGGCCCCCTAGCCCCCCGTGGATACGAGCCTGCGCTGAATCCAGTGCAGCAATCACTTTCAGCAATTGAATTTACCAAATCGAAATGATCCCTTGTAAGGTTATGTAAATACCATCATCATCATCATAGGCATTCTGCTCTTATTGACAGGTCACTCGCCTCAGCAGCTGAGAAGCTTCCATGCTCCAAGGTCCTCCACTAACCTCTTCGTCTTCACGTATGATCTTTCTGATTTTATATAATCCATTCATTATAATCTCCTTCGCTCCCTCCCTCTCTTTCCTGCCACCATACCCTCTAGGACGTCCCTCATGATACAATTTCTTCTTAGGCAATGTCCTAACCAGTGTCTCTTCTTAATAATATCTAAAAGCGTACTTTTCTCCCCCACCATTTTTTAACACTCTCCACCATGTAACACTCTGTCTACAGAAATTCATAAGTCCCTCTCCCCTTTCATTTCTTTCGCCTAAACCATATTTGCCTACGGTGCTACCTTCCTGTTTTTCTCCCACAACTGCATTGAAATATCCTATGTGAATTACGCATGCTCCAATCTTCTCCCTATCTATAATTTATTCTATTTTCTCATAATTTTCGTCTTCTTCTTCAATTGCATGCGAAGTCGTCGGTGCATATGTCTGTATCACTTCAAGATCTTTCGTTTTCTCTTTAAGTCTTAACATCATCACTCTATCATCGATAAATTCTACTTCACTACCTTCTTCTTTAAGCGCTTTCCAATAATTATTCCTACGCCATTATGACCGCCCTTTTCATTACCTGAGTAAAACAATCTATATCCTTCGCTGTTCAATACCCCATTACCTTCCCATCTAACTTCACAAACTTCTGCCAAATCTAGATTATTTTGTTTCATCTAATTTTCCTCTCTGTAACATAGTACGTACGTTCCATGTCCCTATCCTAAACCGTTTGCTCTTCTCTGTCTTCCCCCATTATTACTTTCTCGTCCAATAGTCCTTCCCAAGCCATCCCCCTCCCAGAGATCCGAATGAGGTGATATTACCTCCGGAACTATATTTTGATCTGCGAAAGACCTTGTACATATGTTCTCTTTTTGCTGCCAGCTAACTAGGGAAAAATAGAGTGGTGGTTTCCCGTTGCCTTCCACCCCGCAGTATTCCAGCCGTTAAAGTCACTCTGACCTCGCCTGGTACTAATGTCCAAGTTGTCGTACCAATCGTTATGATTTCCGGCAACTTGGCTACTTGAGAACTGCTGCCTTCTCCGAGAACACTCTTCGTCTGGCTACTCCATTTAGACCAATTCGATAGGTGTGGACCTTCTGGTAGTGAACTACCACTGACATATTCATGTAAATTTCACTGTAGCATGCACCAGTTGAGTGAAAATATCTTCATCAGATCTTGTGTTTGTCAACTGATTTTAAAAGGGACTAGTTTTCTTTTACGTAAGATGTACTTAATATCTCGGAGTGCCCCATGTAGTTGCCTGACATTGGGCCCCCGCCAGGTTTGTCCAGATTGCTAGAGAATATTTTTTTCTGGGAAATTTCTCATATTTTCCCGGATTTCCTCAAAATTGTGGATTGAGAGGTTTTATTATTTAGTATCATTAAAAAAACACAAATTATTTAAAAAATGATAAAGTACTATCTATGAATCCAAAATAATGTTAATTAAGGTAGGCGGTAGTAAAAATCCAAAATGACCTTTAAGCTAGTATTATTTCGAATTTGGAGGATGCAGCACAAAATGTAGGTTCGGATTCGTTTTTAGGAGCTTGAAAGCTATAAGGAAACACCCAAATGTATTATCACTGCAGACCATTGTTATTTAGAAATAATTATCGGGCACCTGGTGCTTGTACGACCAAATCCCTCACAGAAGTTGTGGTTGGTTGCAGACGAGTAGGCGCTCTGTTGACTTTATATTAAGTTGTAGCATTTTTCTTTTTGTTACAAGAGGAGAGAGATTATTGCGTTGCAGAATATAATAAAAATATTGAATACATATTAAGACGTAATAATAATAATAATAATAATAATAATAATAATAATAATAATAATAATAATAATAATAATAATAATAATAATAATCGTAAATGGACTTTTAAAGGCAATATTCTAATAAAATGCCCAAAAAAGGAAAAATCGTGGGATGATTTAGTGTTATTACCTTATTAACAACAACTTTTTTTAATGCACTAAAAAGAAAGAAACATATTGGTAGGATAATCTGACCAGAGTATGTACTTATTTATTAAAATTAAAATATTTTAATTTGATAAATAAGTATATAATCTGGTCAGAAAAAGTATTAATTATTTAAATAATAGTTTCAGAGTCAATATGGATGAAGTTGCATGGTGGGTTAAACTGAAGAAATGAGACAGACTAAAAGCTTTGGGTTGATGCAAACCATTTCCCTAATACCCCCAAAAATAGTTCTTAACTTTAAGAAGAGTGTTGAATGATTTTTGTCTTACGAGGAGAAAACAGACTTTGGTAAATGATTTTCGGGGCCATCTTTCTCGAGGTATTAGTGCACATTAGTGTTAATATTACAAACTGAGAGCGCAATAGTCAGATATAGCGTAGGAAAAGCGCTTTAAAATTTGCGACTCGACGCATATACGATACGACGCGTAAAGTTATCAAGTGACGGCGTGGCAAAGTGAGAAGCATCTATGACTCACGTGTAAAGGGTCTCGGATTCGATTCCTGCTTGAGTCATATTTTCTTTTTGCTTTTATCAATAAAGTAACTATATGTTTATAATGCATAAAGCAATAAAAATGTTCAAATTAGTTGTAAAATCTTTCAATGTTTCATCTTAAATGGCAACAAAATGTAACCTATTCCGTAAATATATTGATACCACTAGTTATATTATGATTACCACAGTCGTTATCTAAAAAATGTTCTTGACGCTTCGTATCTATATCTGTGAATAGTGTGCGAATGAGGGGGAATCCTCTTTAGGAATACTAAATGTTTGCTATAACGAAACGGAATTTCCCTCCACCGTCTTGTAATTCGTACACGGTTCATAGATATAGACACGAAGTGTCAAGAACATCTTTTACATAACGAATCATAATATAACTCGTGATATTAATATATTTACGGAATATGTTACATTTTCTTGCTAGTTAACATGGGACATTGAAAGGTTTTACAGCTGAACATTTCTATTATTATTTTACTGCATTACAAACATGTCTACTTTATTGGTAAGAGCGGGAATCAAACCCGAGATCTTTTACGCGTGAGTCATAAATGCTTCTCACTCTGCCACGCCGCCACTTTATAAGTTCATACGTCGTATCATATATGCAGCGAGTTGGAAACTTTAAGGCTATTTCTGGCTATTGCACTCTTTTAGTTTGTAATATTAACACTTTAAATGTGCACTACTACCTCGCGAAAGAAGGCCTCGGAGTTCATTTATCAAAGTCTGCTTTCTCCTTGTTAGTCCCATTTCTTGATTTTACCCCATCAAAAATTATTTCCTTGTTTTTGGTATATTTTATAAACACATTGTTTCTGCAGGTTTTTCTATTTATTAGTCTCTTGTTTTGCCACTTTTAAGCGCAAAAATTTACGTATGAAATCTAACACGACAGTTGGTGTAATTTTATATTGGAACGATGATTTGCTTTTTCGATATACGTTCTTCCAAATTACTATGTTTGCAGCTAAACTTATTTCCCTCTTTCCTTTGACATCTCAGTCTTGAGGATATCATCAAAAGAACTTGACGAATATTTGCCCAAGTTGACTTCCTCTTAAGTTTTCTAGAATGAAGATGTCTTTCTTTTCTGAGAGAGACCGGATATTGCGTCATTAAATCAGAATTAAGATCTCTTGTTAAACTACATGCGAAAGTTTTCTGAGACTCCTGTAAGAGTACGATGTTGGCAAGTTAGCGAGGCAGAATGTATCAATATTCCTACCTAATTAGAACAAGTTGGTATCAACTTTCCTTATTTCGGTTCAGAAGTCAAGTTCTGACTAATTATTTTGAAGAAATGTAAACTTGCGGGGAAATAAGTTAGTAAAAACTTCTTTTCGTAAGAGCCTGAAGGATTTTTCACCGACTTTGAAAAAGAAAACACCTAAATGAGGTGCAAATGTATGGTGATTTTTTAATTGCTTGTACTTTTAATAAACAACTATAATGAATTGGACCTTTTTCACTTATGAATAGACATTTTGAGTGGAATGGAAGGAGTAAACTTTTCATTTCTTGTAATAGTTCCATTTTCAAAAATTTACATTGTGTGCGATATCGTACTTTGTTCCCAGTCATATACAGGGTGTCTCAAAAGCTCCCTGACATACGGTAACTCAGTTATTATCAGAGATAGAACAAAATGTAAGAGGGAAAACCGTCTCCAAATATGATATTTTCAATCTAAAGTGAAATAATTTTTAAAATCGGATGAGCTGTTTAGGCTGTAAACTCTTTATGCTCCCAATGTTAAATGCAAATGCAACATTGCCATTTACCTGGACCCATAACATAATGAATGAAATTACTGTCTTTTACACTAACTTGTAGATGGCTAGCCCCCATTCACCATACTATTACAAAATTTATCCACCTCCCGTCCCCACTTTCCCTGTCCTGTTAATGGCAACGCTGCATTTTCATTTAGCATTGAGCACACAAATAGTGTATAGCGCAAATGATTCACATATTTAAAAAGAAATATTGAACTTTAGTTTGAAAACATCATATTTGGAGACGCTTTGTTGTAACTCTGGTATTAACAGAGTTACCTTATGTCAGGAGACTTTTGAGACACTCTGTATAGTTTTTTTCGCGCAGATATTTATAGTAATTAAAAGAGACTTCTAGTTTTCCATTCATGTTTGCTTTTAATAAAGTGGTAATGTTCGAAAAGCAGCTTAGTGCCTGCATCCTCAGAGTACATCTAATGTAGAACATTGATAGAAAATTTGAAATTTTGGGTATAACATGTAGAACATTGTTTCAGTGTTAGCATATTTAAGAAAGTAAAATTATTAGAACAAATTGAAATTAATGAAACAATGTGAATATAAAATATGAAATCCACATTCGTACTTTTGCACACACGTCCGCAGCATTTCTATCCGCATTCGTAGATCGTGAAATAACAAATATATACAACTTGTTTATTCTAGAATAATTATGATTTCAAGAATTGTTTCTAACATAACAAAATACTTCCGTCATTGTTTTATAAATACATGATATTGTATCAATAAAATTGAAGATAAATACAGTGCTTTTCTCCTGTAAATGAAGTAACTAAATCAAATGTTTCAAATTCGTGCAGACACAAATTATGAAAATGAAGTAGAGAGTAAAAAACTTAGTATAATTAAATAAGGTCCGTTTAGATGCAGATTTCTAACAAGGAAATCGTCAAATATGTGATACCTTATCTGTCAGTTAACTGAGCATAAAACCACTGCGTATCTTTAAATATCTTTAATCATAAGACATGAGCATCTTTATTCAGAATGCAAAGATGAAATAGAAATAGAAGATCTTTGAGGTCAAATAGTAAGCAACCTGAAAAAAAAATCGCATAAAACCACATTAACACATAAAGTTTTGAATACAAAGAAGAAAATAATGAAACTCTAAAGAAACACATTTTTTCTGCCGTTTTTGCCCCAAAGTATTCGTACATATCAAAAACGTATTAATAATTAATAGTGTTTAGAACCATGACGAAAATTCTTGTTTTTTCAAGAATATGTATAATTTTATCTACAATCTGCACAGAAACTAAGAATGTATGTGCAAGAAGCTATATTGATCTGGATATACGTATTCATGAACATCTACCTAAAACAATCCTGGAATTCCCATGAAGACATTAGGAAAAGCTTGAATGGAATTCGCTCAGTCCTCAGTTTTTAAGCGAAATAAACAGACATTCGTACATGCATTACCCTTTAGAGCTTTATATATTTGAGATAATATATTTTATGGTTTTAACAACACATATTGTGTAACTAGATTTCTCTATTACCAGTTACTCCATATTGGTTCCAGTATTAGCAGATTTTATAGGCTTAGTGGTGGCTTTTAATGAAGCCTTCATATTGGATCCTGTCACAACAACGGCCGCTATAATGAAGTCATATTTAATGCAGCAGTTGTGAGGATGACGCAGACATTGAGTCTAAACAATGAGCCTTGTTTTGTTTTTGTGTTGTCAAATGTACATCTAATATACACAGTCGATAAATATGCAGCTTGAATATCTATGATGTAAATTTATATTCATCCACAATCATTTCCTTTAGAGGTTTTGACTTGGTAACGCAGCGATTGTCATTCACATCTTGTATCTAGTTAAAGAGAAGATATTTGTGTTCCATGTCGTGACTGTCACGTACTCAATCAGACTTATGTAAATGAACTTGTTACGCATGAACAGTGGCGGTATAATTTTTTTTTCAGTGAAGATCGGTAGGTAAGAGTCTTGCCCAGCAATGCATTTTTTAAAAAAAATATTCATATTTTTTATATTTTTTACACTGAAACTATGGAGATTACAAACGTTTTACGTAATTTTTATACAACACATTCTGTACAATTAAAATTTTTGTATTGAGAAGCCAATGTGATACCGTGGGTCAGTGACAGAATGCTCATTGAGGTGCGAAGAATTCTTATTTCGATTCTAGGACATGTGAATTTTTTTTTGGTGGGCATGATCATATTGTGTGTTTTCTACAGGGTCTTCTCTTTACCCTCACCATTTTCATTTCACGAATACTTTTATAATTCTTTCTTCATTTATCATTCGTTTTCTTTATAGCCTACGAAACGTCAAATTCAATCTTAGATTTTAGTTTTCAGTACACTAATTGTGAAATTAGGACTGAAATTAATGTTTTAGTTGCAAAATTTTAGAGAAAAAGTGCGCGCGAGAGACGAAGCTTCTTTAAAACTATCAAATAGTATAAAATAAAGTACAAATTTTGAACAAGCGTATACTATCTAATACTACCTAATAAATAATAGCGTTACAGCTTCTGCATTGTATCTATGCCTTCATCAGACACATTATGAAATACAATTTCTAAGACTACACCTTATATATCTCAGAAAATGTACCCTTTTTTCATTTTTAACAATTTTTAATTGATTACATATGTGTAGCTTTTAATGATACAACTTTTACTTGAAACTTTAACCTTTTAATTAGCACACCTGTGTTATTTTAATGTACAACTTTCACTTTAACCCTTATCCGGGCAACCGGGACCTCCCAGGCCCAGTAGCTTCATTTTTCTAAAATTTCTCAATAACCATACATATTTCGAAGACATAAAATACTGAATTCTTCTATCTTTCGTCGAAGTTAAAATCATGAACATATCGAGTTGGTAAAGCTAATGTTGTTTTTTAAATTTGAAAATCTTTTCCTGACGTAACCGGGGCCTAGGAGGCCCCGTATAACTTTAGTGAAATTCCTGTCAAATATTAGATCAAATTGTCACATAATTATATATTGAACACGTGACTATTGTAACCTTTAGTCGGAACAGTATGCGGCAACATACATTGAATTTTGAGTGTTCTGCACTTAAAATATATACTGGGCCTGACAGGCCCCGGTTGCCCGTTTACGTTACAAAAATGTCTGGACCGGATTTGCTATTCTGCTTGGCTTACAAAAGCGTGACACGAAGTTTCGCTACTTGACAAAAATATATACCGGTACATTCTAGATTACATTCTAGACTAGTCTAAACAGTAAGTGACAATAGGCATTGATTTTGTGTATACTGCACTTAAAATATATACTGGGCCTCACAGGCCCCGGTTGCCCGTTTACGTTACAAAAATGTCTTGCCCGGATAAGGGTTAAAGAGTCTTAAACTCTTAATTGTCTATGTGCTATTCAATACACCTGTGTTACCCCTTCTTTCTTCGATGCTTTATCCAAATCTTTTTTGATACATCATGTATATTTCGTTCACTATTCCAGTTCATAAGTTACTCGCTTTCTTCCTTTCGTATCCATTTCGCTTCCTTCCATTTTCTTACAATGCTTCTTTTCTCTCTTTCCAGCCCCTCTACACCTTCCCAGTCTATTTCATGTGCTGTCTCCTTCACATGTTTATATATATTTCGTTACTATCCCTCCACTCCGAGGTCACATCAGCCCTTTAGGTGAGTCTAGGATTGGAAAAGAAAGCAGCCTGACCTAAGAGAAAGGACCATCTAGCCATTCACCCTGGGGTGCCCGTTCCAAGTTGTCCTAGTAGCAAGCAGAATACATTTGTAAGGAATTTATAACTTAAAAGTTGTTGCTTCTGTTTTAAAACACTCACATTGTCGCAATACCCGTTTAACTTGTATTGCGATAACCCATATTTATCGACTTTTCTCTAGTTTTTGAGTTTTGGCACTTGGACCCATTCTAATTTTATTCAATTGTTCTCTTGTTTCATCTCGTTGACATTACTAAAGAATTAATAGCAGTATGCCGTAAATAAATTAAATTCAGTTTCTTTTTCTTACCTGTCCCTCACATTCTGATAGTGACGCCAGTGCCTTAGATTGACATTGCGTGTGATCCTTCTTCATATTCTTCATTGTGGCCGTCCCTTCTATTCTCCTTGGTCCAGGATACTTCAAACCACACGCACTTAACTTCATTGTTATCCAACAAAGACGTGGCAACATTGCGTTTTTCTTTAACATTGCACGTTATACATTGAAAACTCACACTTTCCAACAACATTGCTCTCTTATCATTTTTTCGTATCTTCAATAGTTACGAGATGGCCTATGTAAACGGACTTATGAGACATCCTCTATAGACCTAGGTGTATATATATATATATATATATATATATATATATATATATATATATATATATATATATATATATATATATATATGGTGTTTCAAAACAACACCGACAACATTTGGGAGGTGATTCCTAACGTGTTGTAAAATTTCCGGAAATTTTGAACCGACTGGTAGAAAAAAGTTTTTTTCCGGTTTCTTTCCGGAAAAATTGGAAAAATTGGGAAAATAACAAAAATCTTTGTATTAGATTAGTTTTACTGGTAACAGGGCTCATAGTGGTCTGGTCTCTTGTAAATAGTTGAAAAATGACCAAAAACACACGAAAAAGTGACCAAAATCTCATCATATCCCTTTTTTCCTTTGTCAATTTCTCCATTACCTCTCTCTTTGTTGTTTTGTTTCATCTTTTCTTTACTTCTTCTTTTTGAGCTTCCTCCTTTTTAGGTTTTCTAAGTATGCTTTGTAGTTACGGTAAGCAGACTTAGCAGATGTAAGAAGCTTCTAGGTGGAACCAGTTCTGGCCTATTTCCGAATTTCTTCATCCCAGACATTATACTTAACTTAGCATTGAGAGTTCTCAAAGCCATGAAATATTCAAATTCATTACCTACTCTTAAGAAGAACATACTAGAAGCATAACACAAGACGAACATGATGAACAACACAAACACAAACACAAACACACACACACACAAAAAAAAAAAAAACGTTGAGTGGAGCGTTAACTATTACGAGAGAAAACTAAAAGACTATTATGATAGAAAAAAGAATACACACAGAAGGGTTCTCAACCCCACCTTGAGAGCTTAAGCATCCACCAACTATCCACTGTGCTTTAGAAAAAATAAAAGCTGAAGTGAGAATAAAGCTGACTGGTTCACATATGGCAGCAAGTACTAAGGCTTTCAGAAGAGTAGTGAGTAACAAGTTTATGCCTTTTTCCATTTATTTTTATAATATTTTTCTTAGAAAACTGCCAATGCAAAACATAAATCACACTAAAAAGTCACTTTACCTCCCCAAAAAGTAACTTTTAGTGACAAATTTGAAAAAAAGTAACTTTTAGTTACCAACTTTAGACCAAGTTGAAAAGTGACTCACTATGAGCTCTGTAATTATGGAACCTTTTTTTTTTTTTCGAACGCGTGAAAAATGTAAATTGAAAAATTTCAATATTGTGAATATTTAAAAAAGGAAGCATTTGAAAATAAAACTGTTGTAATTATTCTTGAAAATTAATCATCTACACTCATTTCCTTTATGTCTTTTAGTCGTTTACTCCTTGTTGAGCATTAATTACAAAACTTTTACAATTGCATACACATCTACCATCATAAAGCGTAGGGATGCGTTCGAGTCGAGTCGAGTCGAGATTTAAGCCTGTCTCGACTCGTCTCGAGAAAATGTTATCTCGACTCGTGTCTCGACTCGAAAATATGTTTCTGTCTCGACTCGTGTCTCGACTCGACAGTCTCTGTCTCGACTCGACTCGAATTCGAGTTGAGACGTCTCGAAATTCGAGTCGAGACAAAATATACGAGTTAAAATATACGCACACATCAGCCAGAATATTATGACTACCTACCTTATTGTCAGTGTGTCCAACTTTGGCACGGATAACAATGGCGACGCGTCTTGGCATGGACGCAATGATCCTTGAAAGGTCACTGGAGAGAGTTGATTGGTACACATAGGCAAGGGCGCCGATTTTTCTGTAAATGTGGGGGGCATTCAGATGCAGAAGACATATATATGAGGATTTTAAGACAAATTGTATTCAAATTATGCCAAATATTGTATATTCATAAATACAATGCGGGGGCTCACATGAGCTTTGGGGGTGCCCGGGCCCCCTCGGCCCCCAGGATCGGCGCCCTTGCACACAGGCATCTAATTCCCGTAAATTCCGGGAAGAGGGGCGATGCGCTCTGAAGTCATGTTCAATCACATCCCATTTGTGTTCGATTAGGTTCAGATCAGGCGAGTTGGGCGGCCAGCACATCACTTGGAACTTGTCCCTGTGTTCCTCGAACCACTCCATCACAATCCTGGCCTTGTGATATGGTGCATTATCTTTTCGAAAAATGCCACTACCGTTGGGAAACATGGTCGTCGTCTGCAAGCAGTGTGTGATACGCCTTGGCCGTCATGGTGTCTCGCTCGAGCTTCACTAGACACATAGATGCTCACGTGAATGTTTTCCGGAGCATAATTAAGCCACCGCCAGCTTGTCTCCGTCCCGCAGTACAGGTGTCAAAGAACTGTTCTCTTGAAACACGACGAATTCGCACCGTCCCATCGTCATGATGAAGAAGGTATCGGGATTCATCAGACAATGCAACGCTCTGCCACTGTGCCAAGGTTTAATAACGATGGTCATGTGTTCATTTCAGTCGTAGTTGCTGATGTCGTGGTGTTAACATTCGCACATAGATGGGACATGGGCTTCGGAGGCCCATCGTTAGGGGTGTTCGGTGCACTGTGTGTTCAAACGCACTTGTACTTTGCCCAGTAATAAAGTATGATGTTAGTTCTGCCACAGTTCGCTGCCTGTCTTGTTTTACCAGTCTGCCCAGCCTATGACGTCCGACATCTGTAATGAGGTGGAGGCGCCCAACCCCTCGACGTTTGGACGTCGTTTTCCCTTGGTTTCGCGACTTGTTGAAGACACTCACCACAGCACTCCTCGAACATCCGACAAGTCCTGCAGTTTCCGAAGTTCTCCTGCCGAGTATGCGGGTCATTACAACCTGCCCTCGGTCAAACTCAGATCGCGCCCCTTCCCTATTCTACACACGGCCAGCACTCTCACTGATACTACATGCACCGTACGCGTGACTGACTAGCAGGCATTCGTCGGCAGGTGACACAGATATCGCCTGGACGGAAATTATATCGATAGTAGGTTGGTAGTCATAATGTTCTGACTGATCAGTACATCTATATATATAAAAGAGAACGCACAAATCCTTTGTTCCCTCATCACGCTAATACGGCTGAACCAATTTCTTTCATTTTTGGGGGGTTATTAGGATTTGGACCCTAGATGGTTTTTATCATATCACTTTAATTTTTAATTACCAGTGTCTTGAGATAATTGACCATTCAAGTGTCCATAACGTACAAATCCTTTGTTAGTTCATCATAGGTAAAAATAAACGTATTTATATGCAACCCGCATGACCGTGTCACTCGGCGGGTTAACATAAATGACAGGCGATATAATGTTAACATTTACTGCAATCTACTATGGTTTTTATCATATCACTTGAAAGCGAAAAAGTAAAAATTATCTAAGTAATAAAGTTTATTGCGTTCCGGGGTGACCGCAGCGAAGCGAGGCGGGTTAACATAAATGACAGGCGATATAATGTTAACATTTACTGCAATCTTCTATGGTTTTTATCATATCACTTGAAAGCGAAAAAGTAAAAATTATCTAAGTAACAAAGTTTATTGCGTTCCGGGGTGACCGCAGCGAAGCGGGGTGAACGCTGCTAGTATTAAATAAATTTAAAATGTAGGAAATTTTCAACATTCTGATTAACTTGCAGGAAATTTCACAATGAAAAGAAGCAACTGACTTGGACAAGACAACGGTTAGTTGATGGGGCAATCTTTTTTTCTGGTCTTTGAGGTGTGAGCTTTGACCATGCCTTGTGAAATTTTGATGTTTGGTGCTCATCAGTCGCGCTTCCATTTTTTTCTAATTGTTCCAGTTCATGATAATTAACAATACATTGCGCAGTTCGAATACATGTTTACGTTTTCATTCAATCCAACTCAAGCCGCTTCAGATACTATAGAGTTGTATTTGTTTACGAAGAATTAATTGCGTATTAGAAATACACCCCAACAAAACATTCTGCGTGCTCATCTGCTGAGTATTCAAGGTTTTAATTACAACCTAAATTGTTAAAATGCGAACGTAAGTTGCATTAGATATCTAAGCAATTCCTAGTCTATGGATAATTCAAGCAATGCTAATTAAGGTCTTTCTAGCAAGCACTTCTGCTGTTCATAAACCTTACGCATTGGAGTAGGAAAAAAAGAAAAGAAAAGAAAGAAAGAAAGAAGTAAAATTGGTAATTTTGCAACCGTGACTCACTCGGGCTCATGCTCTCTATCCTCAATGGAGCTCGCGTTCGCTAATCTCAATGAGGATCACACTAGTCAAGTTTCTCACTAATTCGAGCTTGAGCTTGATATTTACTGTGAAATTCTCTTCAGCCCGATGCTCGATGCGTAATGCCACACGTCCTTTCTTGTTTTTACATTTGTCTCACCATTTCGATTTATACGGGTGGCCGTGGACTTTTCAATTAAGTTTTTGTTTTCATTTTGACCCGCCGCCATTTTGCACAGGGTTGTCGTAGAGAGTCGAGACTTGCTCCATTTTCCTTCATTTTACAACAGATTTCAAACGATGTGCTACTTAACCCCCCTTGCCATTTGGAACTTTTTAGTTGGATCCCGTCTAGGGCCCTGCGGGGAATCCTGAGGCAAACTTTTTACCCCCAAAAAGTGTGGCCTTGAAAATGATGGGATACATGTTCACCGAGTTTTCCATTTACCCAATCGTTTCCGAACAAATGACTCGGTTCAAACTATTCTAGCAGGTAATTTCCTAGCTATGGCTTTTTAAATATCTAGAAATTGGCCATGTTTTTGGCCAATATCACGGGAACGGTGAGCCATAGAGATATGATATTGGTGGTAATCAATCCCTAATAGAATGCTAAACATTTTTGTCCTGATATTAATTGGTGGCCACTGGCCAACTGGCCATTGGCCAAACCACTGGCCAGTTGGACAGTGACTACCGGTTACTATTTGGTACCAAAATGTTTACCATCCTTTTAGATATTGATCAACACCAATATGATCTCTCTATGACTTACGGTTCCCGAGATATGGCTGCTTAAATTTCTGTAAATCGGTCATTTTTTGGCCACTATCTTGCGAACGGTTAGATTAACGCGAAAAATTTAATCATTTTGTCTGATAGTTTTTGATGCTCTATCTAATGCAGTGTACAAAATTGAAAAAATTGCAAATAACAGACAGACGGACAGATAGACACACAGAATAGAGAATTCAGTAACGAACTTTTTTAAGTTCGTTGAATATGTTGTAACTCACGATATCCCACCCGGTGACACGTATAACTTTGGGATTCGTCTAGTTATAACATATCCAATGCGAACACAATTGTCTCGTTCGGATCTCACAAGGGAACCTTCCGAAAATGATAGCTGCAGTGAAAGGTGTGGCCTATGCCAATTGAAAGAGCTGTAACAGAGATGAGCATTCCCAAAAAATTAGCTGCCCATAGCAATAGGCTCAGGAAATATAAGGGGTGGAAGTTCGGGAAACAGCAAGGCTGGACAAGGGGGAAAAGTGCAAATTCCACACACACACAAAAAAAGGGGGGACACGGTAAAATACAATGCTGACAAGTGATGTATAGAAAGAGACTTGCCACAATAGGGAACAAATGAAGGCCACCAGTGGGGTTAACAGTGTTGCCAACTGCAATGAAAAGTACATGTTTTGCAAAGAGCACTATATGAGGTGAGTGCAATATTCAGTGTCAACCTGTCATGTAGAACATAAGATATGGCGTGCCTAATCAGTGGTACAATCTAACAAAAGAAAATAGAAAAAAACAGAAGTACGAAAAATACGGAAAAAACGGAGTTGGCCATAATGCGCCACATTTGATCAGGGGCTGTACATATTAGAATGAACAAAACAAGAAGCACCGAATATGCAGGAAACCGACGTACCTAGAGTCGAAAAGAAAAACGAGTTCCAAAGTTGGCAAGACTGGCCATGGGCATCCAGACAAGTCTAATATAGTTAGGCCACTCGCTTCAGAAAAAGAAAATTCCGGCAACAGGCATCACTCGGAATGCATCAATGTTAGAGTGATTGAGGCAATGTCAAGTCGGGGAACATGAAATGGTTGGGTTGAGCCAACAACCGATAATAGAAATAATGAACATTATGTCATGGTTGGGTCGTATGTGGGAATATGCAGGGTGTCCCATCAAACTTTGTGACCTGAAAGATTTGCGAAACGAACAAAAATGTGACGGATCCAGTTGTCCAGGAATGTACCAATGTCAGGGGGTGATAAAAGTCTGTGAGAAGCAAGTGCCCCCAGGATCCCCAAACATAGGACCCCAGGAGCCAACTTCAAATTTTCAAATGGAAACAGGGACCGAGTGTTACCTCTCTCGATTGATCATGGAATGTGCAACAACATATATAGGAAACATTTGCTATATGAAGCATGTTTTTCAAAATGGCCGCCACAAATATGTGCTGTCTTAACATGGCATCGAACAATGTGATCTCAAATTGCTGCGAAGCGAAAAGAGATGTTGCAAATCCAATTGCACAGGAATGTACTCATGTCGAGGGCCAAGAGAACTTTGTAAGAAGCAAGTCCCCCAGGGCCCCCATCATAAGGCTCAAGGGGGTCAACCGCAACATTTCAAATGGGAACAGGGGCGGATGATATTTCTCTGGATAGATACAACACCGTCTATAAAAAAACATTTGCTATATGAATATGAAACAGATGTCAGGCAAGGACAACTAGCAGTGTTTCCCATATGATCAGACGATGACTTATTTATGGCACGAGCCATAGTAGAAGGCGGCTTAGTTGAAGAAACTACACCCTCTCAGTAATCTAAATTGCACGAAAATTTCCAAAGCAGGTTCATTGACCTGATTACCGCATGTTGCCCACTTTGTCCAAGAGCGGGATGGTTTGTTTCTAACTTTTCTACCGAAAAGCATTTGTCTGGAATGGTGTTTCGGAGACAATAAAATAAAGAAAATATACTAGGCAGAGAGAGAGCAGGGAGGAGGGAGTGTACCAATTATTCTTTCCTCTAAACCAGCGTTTCCCAACCTTTTTCAACTTGCAGCACACTATGGGTGTAACATGGATTCTCGCGGCACACTTATAGATATTATTATTTGTAAATATAAAACACACTGATATTTTTTTTTCTTTGATTACTGATCTCCTTCGCACAGAGAAGAAAGCTCGATCACTGGGTTTTCCTCGTGGTAAATCACTATGCTTATTTTTCATTCTAATTTAAAAGGAGAAAACAACTACAATGAAATGTTGGACTCAGGTTATTAAAAATACGCTTACTCTTTCGAAAACTGTATCCAACCTTTTACTAAGAATCAGGGGTGCCCATCCCCTCCAAAGGTGATGTCGCACTCCCCCCCAAAACTAATAATCTCTTCCCTCCTCAAAACTCAAGTCCTCTAAAAACAATTGCCCAGTGTAGCAGTAGTTTTTATAGTACTAGTAATTGTTATTTTTGTTGTTGTTTTTATTTCCTGTAGTAGTATTATAGAATGCTTGTAGTAGTAGTAGTAGTAGGGGCAGTAGTAATTATAAAAATGACATTACTTTTATTAGTAGTCTTGGTAGTGTACAATACTAAGTATGTTCTATAAGGATATTGAAGGGTATAAAAATAATCTACACACTGTGTATGGCACAGGTATTCTTTTTTTACAATTAGTAGTATTACTTTTTTCTTTACAAAATATTGATATAATTCCCTTGTACATGAAAAGTAAGACGCAAGTTACAAGTTATTGAGTTTGATACCAAAAGAAAATGTTATCCTCGAAATTAGCCTACAAAGAGAAGTGATATCCAACAAAAAACATTCCTGTAAAAGAGCCAAGTACGAGTGGCCTTAAAATGAATTGAAATCACAAAAATAGGCGCCAAGTTCTGGTGGACAAAAGTTACACTCACTGGCTCACTTCAAATTTAGATTTGAAACTTGGCTGTTGTCTGTATGGTCACCACTAGCTCACAATTATGTCAAACTACTTTATAATTTTCAACAGACAACATAGGCGAGTTTCAAATCTAAATTTGAAAGTGATTCCTTGAGTGTTTGTAACTGTTGTTCACCAGAACTTGGCGCCATCCTTTCATATAGCAACTTGCGTGGTACTTCATTCATAGAGTTTCTAAGCAGGGGGTAGGGGGATTCATTCTCGAGATTTAAAAAAAAAAAATCGCATCGTGTTCCAATGTTATTCTGACGACAGCAAAATTACTTATTCGACATTAGAGTAAAATTCTTCCCCAATATTTTTATTACCCCCAATTTTTTTCTCGATGGCACAACTTGCGCCATTCATCCCTTTTGTGGGCGGCCCTTCTCTCTTAAAACGAACCAACCTTTCCTTTCATACGGCTACTTGCACGGCACTTCATTCATCGAGTATCGAAGCAGGGGGTAAGGGGGGTTTACCCCGGAAAATTTTTGAAAATTAGCTTCTCAAAATCGTGTTTTAATGCTATTCCGACAGTAAAATTGCTAGTTCGAAAGTAGAGTAAAATCCCCCCCAAAATTTTTCTCAATGGCGCAACTTGCGCCATACATCCCCCCTGTGGGCGGCCCTGCTAAGAATGAAGATCATTAAATAACGAACGAACAAATAAATCTATTTTACTATTAAAACACAAATGTAAATAATTTATCGAAAGGATTGAATGATATTTTAAATTTTCAAGTTACGAAATAGTCTGTAACGATAAAGAAGCAATAATGGTCATAACAATAACAAATACTTTTTTCAACATTAGAAATGTACAGAAAAGTAACACGGCATGAAACTTAAAATTGTAGATTCATAGTAGAGGTTCATAGTAATGTGCAATACAAATATACATTTTCCCCTACGTTTTGCAATTTGATTGCTATAGAATTAATAATTTTGTTTTGATATCCTCGCGGTACATCAGTTGTGGCCCATTCACGACACACCAATGTCGCGGTATTTTCACTGCTAGCTTCTCATTTTAGACAGGTATATTTACAACAAAGGGGGGTAGCGTGCACCTTTGCACCCCCTTAAATCTGGCCCTGTCCAGATGTTATGTAGCCCTATATCGTTCATGGAAATAAAAGCACAATAGTTATAACTATGCTAAATTACTATAGACTGCCAATTGCTCATTCAGAGAATTTATGATGTTCACTTTATTGCAATGTTCTTATACAGACTAGATATAGGCTACGGATAATAGTTTTATACAAACTAGATAATCAATTATTATTATTATTATTATTATTATTATTATTATTATTATTATTATTATTATTATTATTATTATTATTATATTTGAAGTACAATCAAATATCACGACATTAATTACTAGTTTTAATTAACTGAATTGAGCTGAAAATTAGATCTTGATCTCGGAAGATTAACTATTAAATTTATACGTTCTGTACCTTTCTAAAGTAATAAATGCTGGAATTGGTTTCAAGGCTGTTCCTGAGTGAATAATTTCTTCATAATAATATTAAAAGTTTTAGAAAAATTTTCGAGACATTCGAGTCGAGTCGAGATTTTTATTAGCTGTCTCGACTCGACTCGTGTCTCGACTCGAAAATTCGAGTCGAGAAACACGTTTGTCTCGACTCGTCTCGAATTTTGCAAAGTGTGTCTCGACTCGAATTCGAGTCGAGTCGAGTCGAGATTCGAGACATGTCTCGACTCGTGCGCATCCCTAATGAAGCGTTTCTGTTGCAACAAATAGGGCTCTTGAATGAAACTGAGTTCTTAATGTACTCTTTGATCTGGTGAAATTTTGTTAATTTTAACCAAATTACTTCTTAAAAAGAAAGAGCAGTAGACAAATTTCACTAATACTCATGCACTAAGACATATAATTACTATTATTTAATATTCAAATGCAGACTTTAATATAAACTTTATGTACAAACTTTTGTATGTAAACAAATACTTGTTTTCTAGTGCGACAAATTATCTACATATATGAAAATGAAAGTTACTATATTTGTAACTTAACAACTCTTGAATCACCAGACTGATCTCGATAAAAATTTTCAACATAGATGAGGTTCGAGCCTGGGATGGATTTTATCATTTCACTTTGAAAGTGCAACTAGGAGGAAGGAAGTGCGGATATATGTTGAAAATTACCGATCTTAGTGTCGAACTTATAGCTTTCGGAGTTGCTGAGACGAACAGTGACAGTTCCGATAAAGCTTAAATTCAAATTCAGCACCGAAACTTGGGGGAAGGGGGGAGATATATAAAATGATCAAAAATGACCTATATTAGTGTCAAATCCATAGTTTTCGTGGTTGCTGAGATGAACAGTAACACTTCCGATGCTGTTTAAATAAAAATTCAGGCCCGCAACTTAGGAGAGGGAGAAGGGGAGATATATAAAAATGATTGAAAATAGCCGATATCAGTATCGAATCCATAGTTTTCGGGTCTCACAGATGAACAGTACCACTTTCGGTCCCGTTTAAGTCCAAATATATCCCCGCAAACTGGGGGAGGAGGGATATCTATATCTATCTATCTATCTATCTATCTATCTATCTATCTATCTATCTATCTATCTATCTATATCTATCTATCTATCTATCTATCTATCTATCTATCTATATATATATATATATATATATATATATATATATATATATATATGAATGATGCAAAATGATCGGTATTAGTGTGGTGAATCTATAGTTTTTAGGGCCGTTGAGATAAGCAGTGACTATTCCGATGCAGTTTAAATCCAAACTCAACTCCGTGACATGGGGGCGGGAAAGAGGAGGAGTATACAAATGATCGGAAATGACCAATATTAGTGTCGAATCCATAATTTTTGGTATCCTGAGATGAACATTAACATTTCCGATGCTGTTTAAATCCAAATTCATCGCCACAACTTGGAGGAGTGTGAAGGAGTGGATATATAAAAATGATCGACAGTTACCGATATTAGTGTCGAATTTGTAGTTTTCTGGGTGGCTGAGATGAACCGTGACACTTGCGATGCCGTTTAAATCCAAATTCAGAGCCTAGTAGTTACTCCTTTAGGGGGAAAGTGACATGTAAAAGTAATTGAAAATGACTGATACTAGTGTCGAATTCATAGCTTTTGAGGTCCCTAAGTTCATTGGTGACTGTTTTTGTGCTCTGTATACCTAAAATGAAACGTATCTTCCCCGTGCGAAGAACGGGTATTCAGTTAGTCTTTAATAATAACAAACGGAAATTTCACATGTTAAATTCTTCAATATATTTGTTGCTGCTCAAATTTACGCACATGTACGTTGCATGTGTGTGTATATGTAAATAAGTAATCTGTCTTTTTGAGTTGTTCGAAAAGTACAATTACAAATAATAAAGAGGAATTTTTTATCAGGAATCAGAAAACTAAAAAATAAAATTAAAAGATGTTGCTTTAAGTATTTTTCCTGCTAGCGAAATATATTGTATATGTGCTGCAGACACGTTACAGCAAGTAAGATTAGTATCAGGCGATAAAATAGTTTTTAAATTATGTTTTCTAGGTTTTGCCAATATTTCCGAACAAAAGATTTTTCCTAATGGATTCAAAAGTTCCGGAAATTTTACACAGCACAAGGACAATACATATCTCCATAATATATATATATTTGATTTGAACATACTGGTATTAACTAAAATGATTCTGGTCCTGTTATTTAACACTTCCCTGCCATAAAACGGCAACTTTATAAGATTACTTAAGATAATTTAAATGCGTCTATATTAATTAATCTAACTAGGATTATATTTTAGTATCTTTTGTAACTCCATTCTATCACGGTCCTAAGTTTAAAGAAGTGGTGCAAATATATTTGTTGCCATAAAATTTCCCTATTGTAAGATAAGAAACATAAGTATTTAATGATCTTAACTGTAAACTAGTAAATACAAAATAGTTTTCATTTTAAGAGCATAATGTAGTAAAATATTCGAAAATTTAAATTTTTACGTTTTTTTTCCAAGCTCGGGAAAAAACGGTAAAAAGAGTTTTTTAACCCAAAATTTCCGTTTTTTTCCCAGGCCCTTACAACTTTATTCCTGATACCAACATAAGACGAAAAGTATAAACCGGGTGCACAAATATTTCCTTTCGAAGTTATAGGCTGCCGAAAACATGAAAAAATGAACTGTAAAGGACCATAGCTGCAAAACTATGGGACCTATTGTTGTTGGGTTAAGACTTTATTTACAAACTAGTATGTGCTCCATACAAATATCCATGTTTCAGAATCCTGCTGTACCTACGCAACAATTTTTGTAGAGGTAGTTGTTGAATACTTCAAATTATATGTTAGTAGTCAAACTGCCTCTATGAAAATTGTTCCGTGCGTACCTTAGAATTCTGAAACATGTATTTTTAGATAGCCCACATATTAGTTCCTAAGTGAAGTCTTGACCTGATTACGGTATGTCCCATAGTTTTGGAGCTATGGATCTTTAAAGTTCATTTTTCATGTTTACGTCAGCCTATAACTCCGAAAGGAAGCATTTGTGCACCCAGGTTGATCTATCATTTTCGTCAAATCTTGGTGTCAGGAATCACCTCTCAAACGTTGTAGGTGTTGTTTTGAAACACCCTATATATATATATATATATATATATATATATATATATATATATATATATATATATATATATATATATATATAATATAAAATTTTCTAAGATTGCACAGTTAGAAATAAGATAAACAGGATAAAATTGGTAATTGTGACATTAAGTTACTGACCATTTTAAAGCTTTGGTTTCTTTCTGCGTTATAAATAATCAACTATTACTGTGTTGATTAGTCATACGTCGTCCCTTATATTCGTGTGTGTCAAAGAGGAAGAAGGGGAGGATGAGTTGTGGTTCATTCATATGGAACTTTGTGATGCACGCAACTGACGTGATACGCACTTTTTTCTTTCATTCATTGCGTTCTTTCCATTGAGAAACAAAAGCAAAGGTCTTTCACATGGAGAAAACCCCTCGTACTACTACTACCCTCTTCTTCACTCTTCCCTCTCTGTTTACTCATTCAGCTTGCTAGATCCGTGATTCAATCAATAGACGTTTTCCTTCCTGTCTCCTTCCTTCAAAGAGGAATAATAAAAAAGTCTTCAAGCGTTTGAGTTACAAATATGACAGGAATATCACTGTTTATTTTGTGCACGAAATCGATTTATGAATAGAAGGTATTATGATCCCATTGCAAGTAGATATAATTTTCGCTAGTCTTATCTGCCAATATTTGATCTATATCGATCATTTTTTGTTAGTATTTCTTTTTACTTAATGCATTACATGTTTTTATTTCACGCATCATTAGTGTTTTCTTACAATTTTAGAAATAACAGTAAAACAAAGAATTTTGGAGATTATAACAGTCTAGTAACAGGATGTTTCTAAAGTCTCCTCGAATTTGAAAGGTTTATAAATTTCAAACGAAGAGTCACCTCAGCATGAAATAAATTTTGACTATCGCTTATGTTCATGGTAGAAGTGCCGACTCTTACATAAATTTCTAATTTCACTGTATGTGCTAATTTGAGAAAGTTGAATCCATTGGAACTGTTTTGAAACATATTGTTCATGGGATCTTCAGAAAAATTATCTCGAAGTTGGGAATATAAATAAATATAAATATCTCAACTTTGAAGTCATTTTGCTCGTGACCCATACCCTAACAGAACAAGAAGTGCTAGTTATGTGCCATTTAGGTGACCCAGCTACTTTTTAGGTACCTGACACTTGGCACATATGATATTCATGTGCTTAGTATGTACTTCAGCTACCTACAGTTTTAGGTACTTGTTACACCTAATTGATATTTGCAGCTACGTACCACAAATATAGCTGGCACAGTTTCAGTAACAGTAATTTGTTTTTATGTTGTCACTTGAGACATATATCTGTCATGTTCTAGGTACAGGTACGTCCTTTAGGTACATACTGTTTCAGATACCCTAACAGCACAAGATATGCTAAGCATGTGCCATTTAGGTGTTATAAATTCATCTCCCACATTTGTTGCATTTGTTGCTTCTTTTTCTAAGCGATTGTGTGCTGGAAGCAACAAACGCGTCAACTTTATTAGATGGCAACTGTCACCGATCATTTGAAAGTGAATATGGAAGAACCGTGAAATAAAGTAAATAGACACTCGTCACTTTATTATAAAATTACATGGCGAGCAGATTTTATCTGATCTCAAACGGTTATCGTCGAATATATGCGGTTAAAAAAGCACTTTGATTAGCCAAATTCAAAAGGCCTCAAAAATTCTGCCTCTACAAGCAACGTTCTCTTTAGCGCCTCCGTAGCCAAGTCGGAAGAGCACGTGGCTAGTAATCCAAAGGTTGGTTGTTCGCGCCCACCCTGGGGTACATTTTTTAGTTGTTTAAAGTGTTGTTTAAACTCACCTTAATGTAAACACATTACTGATATAGGCGATTTAACATATTTTGGGGGAGTAATTTTGTGGTTCATTAACGATTACGGCATGGGAAACATACCTAGAACATACTAGACACGTTCCCCAGGTACATGTCAGGCATATGCCTAGGGAGACATAGACTGTGACTGTCACTTGCCATCCATGTGATTTCTCTCTCAGAGGTACATAAGCACATACTGGACACATTCCCATATACCTGAGGGAACATGATAGGCATATGATTGCTATGTAATTGTGCTGTTAGGGTGAATGGATTTCGTCTCTTCAAAATTCGTATAGGAAGCGCAATTAGAAATTTATTCAAGCATGGGCACAATTGGCATGAGCGGAAGTTCTTTGACGACGACAAGTTGCCCCGTCCAAAGGCAAAAGATCTATGTGCAGAAAAGTTGGTTTTGAGAAAATCACGATCTTCTGCTTAACTTAAAGCCGCGTACTTATGGATATCGTAAGGATACTTATAATAAAGTTGCCAATATTATACTTGTAGATAATACTTTTGTGAGGTTGTTCCATTGCCACATAAATTGCCTGTTGTTAATATCTCTGTTTGAGTCAAATCTTCAGATATGATATTTTGGCTTTGTACAATGTGCAACAGTACATCTCCAAATGTGCTTAATTGACATTTTTGGCAACTTTGACTAATTGCTATTTGGAACAAGAATTAATGGAAAACACATGGAACAGCATAGTAAACGTTAATTTGAAGTTACACGCTAGGCACTCATAAATGCAGTAGAAACCATTTTTTCTCGCTGTAGGAAAATTTAGTACTAGTTTCTTTGAAGCCAATGGGCGTTTTAACCCTTTAGGAACGATTGTCAGTCGTTCTTCAGAGAAGATTGAAAGAAATGGACGGCGTGAAAAACATTCAAGCCTATGATGGGACATATTTGAACTATTAAACCCAAATGATGATTATGAACCATACCTTCCCTCGCCGTCCAGGTGTTGTGTAAATACCACACTCGTCTCTAAAGGATTAAAAGACTTTTGTTCATATCTTTGTTTTAACGTCCTCTACAACCACGCATAAAATTTAAAGATATTACCAAAAGAAAAAAAAAGTGTTTCCTACGTACTATCGATCCTTTCACACGGTTTTGCTCATTCAGGTAGTGTCCCTCCTAAAGGATGAAATGGAGGTGGAAGTGGTTCGTTTGTGTATAAATGGAGTATTAGAAATGCAACATTTGCAAGTAGACAATGTACTGCTCGAAGCAGAGTAGGCGTATTTAAAGTTCAGTGGAAAAATGGCGTGCTACATTAACGAAGTACTGTCCCATTCATGTGTTTCAAACTTATGTGAAATGGTCGAACAGAAGAAACATTGGATTAGGAAGGGAGTGATCAGCATCTTTCACAATAGAATTCAAGAATATTACCCTATCAAAACTGGTGTCATATTGTTTATTCTTTCTTCTTTTGTAAGCATATTGCTAAAGTATCTGGACAGGTTGTTCTTCTAACCCTTTAACAAAACATTGTGTTACTGGAAACAATCACTTGTCAAAATTTGGACTACTTATCAATAATTTTCATTAAATAGATTAGCTTTTCTTCTTGCCTCTGCAGTTTGTCCTTATGATACACGAAGCAATGTGAAATCATATATCCTGAAATTCTTAATTATCAATAGGTGCTAAATGCGTACTTATATTTTCTTACCTTACGATGTTAGATTTTCTTCCACCGAAACTACATTTTTGCACAGTTGTAGTAATATTCTGCAATAGGCAGATTTCTAATAGTTTCTAGTATTTTTCAAGGTGTCCTGAGTAGCTCTAAAATTCCCGCAACTCTGATCGGAAAGGCATAAGTGATATGTTTCGAAATAGGCATTTCTTTATTATGGTATATTTCCCAAAACCAAACACAAAGGCTGAGTTCCTAGTAGTAAATACACTAATTTTTTTTTCTTCTGCGGACCTTTAATTTGTTTCGTTTTTATTTTGATTCAGTTCTTGGTGAAAAAAAATTAGCTTAGCGTCCATTTTGTATGCAGACCATGATTGGTCCTCCATTGAAAAACGAATTTGCACCATGCGGACCAAAGTCAACTCGTTCATGCTAGTCAGTTGGTTAACTCACTTATCAGAAGGTTTGATTCGATTTCCTTGCTCTCTGGGTGATAGTTTAACCTTCCTTTTCCGCACAGACTATATAACACATAGACATATAGTTAACATGTTTTAGTGGTGGACATGGTGGTTCAATACCAACCCTTGGCATTATCTCAGACCGTGAGATTTTTGTTGTTGTTGATTTTATCGTATCTCTTGAGTTCTGCTTTCTCTTACAGTCTCATTATATTTATTGAGTGGTGTAGAAAGCAATTTTTGTTATTGGGGCTTACGATCTTTTCAGGGAGGTCGAGCTTTTACATACTAAAAGTAATTTTTTTTCAGAATTTGAAAGCATTAATAACTCATCATATACGTACATTATTATTATTATTATTATTATTATTATTATTATTATTATTATTATTATTATTATTATTATTATTATTATTATTATTATTATTATTATTAAGTATGCATTCTTCCTGAAGCAGGGGCCTTGACAATGTGTAAAGTTAGAATCACAAGTTGTAGAAACTGTACTAATAAACCATTCATAAGGAAGCAAAATTGTATTTCATATTCTCATAAACATTCTTCATTTGCTGTTAGTATTAAACACGTATAATAAACATATAATAGACGAGTTCTATCTTGGAGGGAAGGAAGTAAACTGTTCGCTTTTTCCGTGGCTACATTTTTGCAAATAATACTATCAGGATTGGGTAATTACGCGTAAAAAAAGGTTTTCTACGTGACATGTAAAATACGCGTAAAAAACGCGTAATTTACGTAAAATACGTAAAGTACTAAAAAATTAGAAACAGGTCTACAAATTAAAAGAAAACGTTCTACGCGCTGAGCTTTAAAAAAATTATTTCTAAAATTGTATAGAATCTAGCTGGATTTTGCAAAACTTAATCCGTAAGCGTAAACTGGGAATTTTGTATTGGCTTTGTAAAGTAGCATTGTATAATACGGTTTGCATGCGTGACTGTTCAAAACCCATTTCATCATGTTTCATGTTTTAAACCCTCTGTAATCGAGAAAAGTTTTATGCCAGAGACGCCATGGAAGAAACTATTGTGCAATGGTAAGCCTTCGTGGTCTCCATTTGTGACGACTTTCTGCAATGTCTGAGAAAAGCACCACGAACAAGTAGAGGAGTTTCTGTTGGAAAACCTCGACCCTTCAGGAATAACTAGCTACCAGCAATATCGGGGAAAATGTGGAAATTTTGAAGAACTTATGAAGAAGGGAATTACAACACCACGCACATTCTGGTATTTCGCTACTCGGTAACATAAGGAGTTGTCGGAATTTGCTATGAAGTTACTGAACATCTTAGCATCTTCAGCGCAAATTGAAAGACTTTTTCTCAAATTGGTCCTTTGTCCATAACGTCACAAGAAACCGGCTCAGCTTCGAACGTTCGAAGAAACTACTTCAAATATACTACACCCTCAAATTACAAGACCACTCAAGTTATGAATATTAGTGTGATTAAGAGTATTGTGTTCGAATTGTACTAAACTATAATGGAAATGGCATGTAACTTTTTTTTCGAATTAAAATAATAGCTAAGTTTTAAATGAAATGATATACGCAGTTTTATTGGAACCAAGTGAAATATATTCAGTATTCGAACTAGGAAGATAGACAAATTGTTTCTTTCCATATACACACACATACACACAAAAACGAAGAAACAAGTAGTTCAATATTCTGTTGAGTATTTTCTTCAGTTTTGTCTATTTATTATGAGCATGAAAAATGTCTACATTAAATGTTCAAATGATAGTCAAGTGCTAAGGGAAGTAATATATTTAGTGTTGTTGGACTTGGAAGAAAAGAGCAAAATAAATGAGTTCATTCCGAAAAATTTAGTATAATGTTCTGTTGGGTGCTTTTATATTTTTTCAGTTGTGTGTGTTTAAAATGAGAATCTAGTAACTTTTACATCGAAAATTCTATATGTTCCAGTGCTAAGTGAAGTGGTATATATAGTATCGTTGAGACGTGGAAGAAAAACAAATCAGTTTGTTCTAAAATTTCATTATTTCAATATTCTGATCACTATTTTTCGTATCAGTTATGTGTGTGTGTTAGTGTGTAATATGAAGGTGAAATGAGCCTAACAGTCAATCTCTTTTTCTTTTCTAATAGAAGTTTCAAAGTATACTGAAATGTTTCGAGTTTTATATTAAAAACTGCAAAGGTATAACAATAAATTGTTATAATCAAAAGGTTACTTGATACTTTCAAACATATCCGAACGAACACATATTTTTAATGTGTGTGCTTATATGTTGTGTGGTTGTGCTTGGGTGTGCGCTAATAGGTGGAAAGTAGTAGTGGGCCGGCGACGGGCTATCCAAAATTATCTTTTATTACTATGATTTGGCATGAAATCATTACTTTTAAATATAATGTTTAGAAGATAATAATGTTTTAATGCTTAAATAAGAAAACTAAGCCTACAATATAACCGACTATTCAAAATGATCTTAGTTTTAATGAAAGAAATATAGTTTTCTACGTCTGCGTAAAAAACTGGTTTTCTACATGACGTATATTACTAGTAAATTACGCGTAATTTACGTAAAATACGTAACAAGTAAATTACCTTGCCAACCCTGAATACTATATAACCTTCACGATTTATCTAGTAGCTAGAGTGCACTCCTTTGGTGGACATGACCCCGGTTCGTTTCCCGATGGGAGAACCGTAAAACTTGAACGTATTACAATGGTTCGGTTCAATCTTAAACTGTAGGTTCACGTCTCAATACAGCCTCGGTGCTGAAACGGGACGCTAAACTTCAACAAGCAAACAAATAAACAAGCTCTTCACTGGTGTTTATTATCCTCTTTCTTTCAACAACAGGGATTAACTAAGACATAAAAATAAATTTCGTTTTTTTTTCTGATCACACTGCTCCCACCATTGTTCTAACACAGATCTCTCGCTCTAAAATCGATTATGCTTACTACTAAATCATGAGCATTTCTTCTTGCTTTTTATAAAGATCAGTTGTTCCGCAAGCCTTTGGTTTGTCTGAAAATTACCTGCACTCTAGAAACATCTCTACACGTGCGTGAGATAGGAGACAGAACAGCTACGGCAACTATTAGTTTGTCTGTGAACTATTAGAAATTAGCGTGATTGACAGAACGAGGTGTGTCTTACTTTTCCTGTATAGTGAAGATTAAGAAACTAAATATTTTCGCCTAGATGCTTATGCAACCCATAACTCCTAATGTTTCGAAGTTTGCATATTACCGTGGCTAAGAAAAATGAAATGAAATTTGCAGTTCAACATTCGACCATTAGGCCCTTTAGGCTAAGGGAGACGGATGATTAAGGCAAGTTAATGATCATGGAAAAATTGGCGGAATGAGAATGTGTGAGGAAATGGAAATACCCTGAGAAAACCCACGCATACAATGTTGTCCACCTCAAACGTATTTGGCAGGAGATCGAACAAGGAATCCAACACATTAAAGGTAAATGCTCTACCACCGTGCCACCTAAAGTGATTAAGAGACTGAGGCTTCTATATTGAGCATATGGTCTGTATACAGGATGGTAAGAAAGTATTTGAACAAACTTCGGGAGCTGATTCCCGACACCGAAACTAACAAAAAAATCCTCTGGAACTTTATTCAGTGAGGGATAGTTTCGGCGATATAAGGTGCCGAAAGCGTGGGAAAATGAACTTCAGAGGGATGTAATTCAAAACCAACGCAACGTAGAGGGTGCGGTTTAGAACATGACACTTGAAGTCATACCTGCTCGATTGAAAAATGTATGTTTCAAGCCTCCGCAAGATGTGTGCGAGGGATTCCCCAAAGGAACATAGGGATTACTTGCCTGGTTATAGGGAATCCATAAGTTCCTTTGGAGAATCCCTCGCACACATCTTGCGGAGGTTTGAAACATACATTTTTCAATCGAGCAGGTATGACTTCGAGTGTCATGTTCTAACCAGCACTCTCTACGTTGCGTTGTTTTTGAATTACAGCCCTTTGAAGTTCATTTTTCCACGCTTTCGGCACCTTATATCGCCGAAACTACCCGTCACTGCCCAAAGTTCCAGAAGTCTTTTTCGCTAGTTTCATTGTAGGGAATCAGTTCCCGAAGTTTGATCAAATAGTTTCTTACCATCTTGTATGTATATTAATTTGGCACAATCCATTTCCAGACAAGCAGAGGGGTGGAAACCATTGTCTTTGACTTTCCTGAAGTTTGAATATGTGAAACTATGAGAAGATCTTAGAGAAGCACATATAGTGTTTTATAGCAGGGCCAGCAAGAGATGGTCTCTGACGTTTCTTACGACACGCGGAGGGACAATGCTGCCCCTACTTTGGTACTAGTGTTAACAACCACAGTCTTACACCATTAATTAAATTGCCTTTATAGATGCACCGGAAATGACATTGACACATGAGTAGTGGCAACGTCACTGCGGACTGTCAGATACCTTCTCTTGCTGGCCCTGCTATATTTTACATAAAAAATATGTACCAGAGATGTAGTACGTCAAAGCTGATCATGCAGAAGCAACTGACGAACGTTATATTAAAAAATGATAAATCACAAAACTTTTGAACGAATAGATGAAGAATCTGGTTTTTTTTTTTTTTTTTTTTGTTTGTTTGTTTAAAAGTATAGTTGTTGCTACACAGTATAAACAAGATGTCTAACACTGTGTTCAAAACCAACCTTTATACTGTACAACAATTACGAGGCAATTTTTAAAAGTTCTTTCTCTGAAACACCAATCTCAAAATTCAGAAAATATTTGTAGATCTGAAGAGTTGTAAATCTGAGAGTACTACATATCCTGAAAACAATAATATGCCACTTTGCCTCTGGACTTTGTAATCAAGTTTTGAAAGAGTGCAAAGAATGTTTAAACAGTGTGCAAATACATCTGTGGTACTAAAGGTGAAGCAAGATTATTTGCCCAACATTCAGTCAATCATTGTGATTTTGCAGAGGATTGGTCTTTTATTCTACTAGGAGAAGTGCATTGACAGAATGACATAATATTAATCTTTTACAGTTGTAACCTATTGCAACAACGAGACAATTTTTTGCAATTGTAAGTGATGACACAGGACAGGGTTCTTCTTATTGTTTGCTAGCACTTCTGAAAACAAAAGAAAACCTTGGTGTTAAACCAACAAGAACTAGCATAACTCAGATGAAGCCGCTAGTCATTTTAAATGCCACTTTCAACTCTATGGATTTTAAAACTAACAGCTCTCTCAGAATATACTTTCACTACAAATGGACATGGAAAAGGACCATGAAAAGGAGGTCAGGGGTCTAATGAAACATTATGCCACATAACACAACTCATTGAAGCCTGTAATACATGCCTTTCAGAGTGCTACTGACTTTGTCCAAACAGGTACACAATACACTACTAGAATTAGATACACTTGTTTATATTTCTATACACAAAAGAAGTAGATTTCTTAAAGCTAGTTGAAATTTCGCTCTCTGATTTTCCAATTCTGTGTAGCACTATCACTGCTATCTGGTTTTCGTAATCATCTCGTTCCATCCTGCCTATAGGATTACGTGTGGAAATATATCCCTTTCTACAGCAGCACTCACAATGCATCATCATACATTCCAGTGCCAGGTTCGTTCATTCGGTTCGTTCAGCGGACAGGATTGTGTCCTTTGAAACTTTATAACAATATTATAGCGAGACTAGGCACAATAATAAAACAATTTTATAATTACAATTTGGTTTTCATAATTATCTTTCCAGAGCATTGAACGTGTTGGTCCGAAAATTATTATTTTCAAAATTTCGACACACAATTCAGATGCAAAGTGGCTTGTTCTTCTTTTCAGGATATGTAGTACTCTTTGATATACGACTCCATTAATATTTCCAGAATTTTCGAGATTGGTGTTTTTAAAGAAAAAGGAAAAAAAATTGCTTTGTACTTGTTGTTCAAGGTTGGTTTTCAATACAGGTCTAGATTTACTTGTTAATACTTTATCAATAAATATATTTCGAAACAAAATAAAACAAGAAAGATTCAAGATCTGGGCTGAAAGATTTTGTGGCATTTACCATTTTTTTCTAAATATGACATTCGACAGTGACTTCAGCATGGTCAACTTTGACCTGCTATATCTCCGATTCATTTTTTTAAAAAAAAAGAACTCAAACGAAACATATGTTTTTCTCAGATTCTCTCATAGTTTCACATATTTAAATTTCAGAAAAATCAGAAATGATGATTTCCTCATTTTTGATTTTTATTCTGTATCTAGAGATGGATTCAGCTATTTTGAATCGAACATGCATTATCCTCTCGACCATTTTTTTTTTTTTTTTTTTTTTTGTGAAGAAAAGGTTTTGGTAGTCTAGTGAATATGTTATTACAACAACTACATTTTTAATATATCCTCTGGACATATTTTCATTATCTCTAGGTCGTTCCATGTTTTTGGTATCACCCACAAAATGTCAATATCGGAACAGCCATGATTTCACATATTTTCGGTGGTTAAATTGTGTGAGAGGCGGTCCTACTATCCTCATATGAACATCAGTGCAAAATTTGTTCGTATAAGCAGAGATGACGTAGACCAAGTTACTATAAACTTCATGTGAGAAATCCTGTTTCATATTGTTAAAAGATATTACAGTTGTGGCCAATGAAAGATATTGCAAGTATGTTTAAGGGAAAAGTAGTGCGTCGAGGATTTTATTTTCTTGAAGATGCAGAAACCACAAACTGCTTCTCTTTCATTTAGGCGTTATGTTAACGGCTGTGAAGGCAAGCCTCAAAATCTGAACAGTTAGAGGAGATTTTTGTGGAATATTGATCTATTATTGTCCATTATTATTATTGCGTATAATATAATGTTGTTCGAATTTTCAAGTCGACTTAAATTGAAAACTTCATTTCATAAATACAAAAACAAGAATTTTAAGAGTGATCCAAAAAATGAATCAAAAGATTGCGATCTTGGCCAAGAATTTTAGGAATGATCCAAAAAAATGCATCAAAAGATTGAAATCTTGGCCAATAATTACTTTTTGAATCAGGTACCACAACATTTTTGAACGGCTCCTAAATCGAGTTTTCATATCTTTTTTTACGGGATAAGTACATCATAGTGAGTTAAGTGATAGTTAAGTTTGGCTACACTGTATGCAGTTCTCCAGATATAAGGCCTACAAGAATCTTTTTCCCTGAAATATATTGGATCTTTTGATCCAATAAGAAATGACTAGAAAAACCACAGTTTAAACTCCAGAAAAAAATACTGGTATTGTGTAACTTTGCGTACCACCACGAAAAAAGAAGAAAAAAAAAAAAACACTTTCTATTGACTATAATTTCATATCCGGGTATTTCATTCAACTGCTAATCGCAAATCAGAAGTCACACGGACTATAAATAGAATAAATAGAATGAAATCGGGGGCGAATTCGAGATGTGAATATTAAATATATATATGAACCGAATACGATCACGTTGAGAGGGATTGGCATTAATGCTAAGTTTCCGTGTCTGGCAAATAGCATGAGGTCTTACATCAAAGTTGAACGTTGTGTGTTATGATATGGATCAAGTTACCGGAGTAGAGACTTTTCCGAACTCCTTTTTCTTTGCTTCTTAAATGAACCGATACTCGAGTTTCCGATTATGTTAGAAACTACATTAGATTGTGGTTTCTAACACACCCAATTGGAAGTGTGGGTGTTTCTATAAGAGCACTGTTCTCATGTTACTGATCTTTGTGTCTCGTGTTAAGACTCACCTCTTCTGTTGATTGCTTCCTTGCATGAGTGCATTCTTAAATAAAAAAAAAGCAATATTAGTGTAAGGAACAAAAAGTATATATACGATTGTGTTTATATATACATGTACTAAGGTATTATTGTGGTACGAGTTATTTTAGTATTACATGAAATGGTATTGTTATAAATAAAATGGTGTGTTTGGTTATAAAATTTTATGTGATATGATTAAATCTACATTTGTCTGAAACACCAGTTATAAGAAAGTGAACTTAAAATTATATTTCTTTCCCCGTTATATTTGAATAGTAGAGTCAATAATTCATAGTTAAGAGTTTATTGTTTTGTAGTTTCTATTATTTGCATTATTTAATAAAATAATGTTATCACGCTTTAGTAAGGATATGTGAGATTTTTATAGTGGCCCTAATATACATTTATATGCCTAGAATGTATTTTTTTTTAGAAATCGTATGAATATATAACTAACTAACTAACTAACTAACTAACTAACTAACTAACTAACTAACTAACTCTATGGCCTATGGAACCCGGAGGTTCAGTGCCGCGTTCACAAAAGCTCTCCACTGACTTCTATCCTTAGCTAACTGCATCCAGTTTCTACTTTGTATTCCTATCTCTGCGAGATCCATCTTAATATTGTCCTCCCATCTGCGCCTAGGTCTTCCTAATGGTCGTTTTCCTATGGGTCTACCAGTCAAGACTTTGAAAGCGTTTCTACTTTCTTCCATTCTAGCTACATGACCCGCCCACCTAAGCCTCCTAGACTTGACGACCCTAACAATGTTGGGTAAACCGTATAAACTATGTAGTTTCTCGTTATGAAGCTTCCGCCATTCCCCATTCTCGTTCCTCTTGGGTCCGAATATTCTTCTCAGGATCCTGTTCTCAAATACTTTCAGTCTATGTTCTTCCCTCAGAGTAAGCGACCATGTTTCACAACCATACAGAACAACAGGCATGATTATCGTTTTATATATTTTAAGCTTCAAATTCCTCGACAGAATTCGCGACGATAAGAGATTTTGAACCGAATAATAATATTAGTTTAACGTTTCTATGGTTATTTACCAAGGCTAAGGGAGACGGTGATACTGTATGAATTTGCACTTAGACTTTGTAGGCATATTTTCATGTCTGCTTTTTAATTTTTTATTCACCAGCTTGAATAATTGGAAGTTTCTTCGTGGTTATACAACTAGAGCGCTTGCTTTCGTTGGAGGTTCAGACCCTGGTAGAAGTACTTCTTGGACGGAAACCCAATTATGGTTTAGATTACAGTTTAATTGTAGGTCCCTTCCTTCATGTGATGTAAATACTGACACATTCTGTTCGTAATCTTGCATTTGAGGGTTGGAATTACCACTGGTGTTTGTGAGTACAGTTGTTGTATTTGATTTCTAAGATAAAATATTCGGAAAGTATAAATACCGTAAGATGGGGTTACTTTGCACATCAGGGGTTACTTTGCACAGAATATGAAAAAAGTTTCATAGTCCTGTGTTGACAAAACCATGAACAGAAAAGAGGAAGTTTCAACTGCCACTGTAAGATAGAACATGTAACTGTATTTTGGCTATAATGTTAATATTAGTTCTAATTACCAGGAGGGTTCGTTGTTGTAGAGGTATGGAAAGTAGCCACTATAAAGGCCGCTAAAATTTGAAAGATATCACGTACAAGAATTTCCGTCAAAGTTAAGTCAGTTTCGTAGAATACTACTGTATATAATGGGACTTGGATACAATAGTTGAAATTGAAGTACGAAAAGCTTTAAAGTCATAAAAAAAGGGGAAAAAAACTGGAAGAAGGCGGTTTCAATGTCTACTCGTGGTTACTTTGCACCGGTCCAAAATACCGCTTAGATACGATATTACTACTACTGGAACCGCCTGCATTCTAAATTTAGGTAAATTTCCTGTTTAGGTAGATGCCTTAATGAATTTCTTGTTGGAAAATAAATTATGAACAGTGGCGAATCCAGAAAAGTAGTTTGAAAGGGGCTTCACTCACAATGTTTCGTTCCTTTTAGAAATCACTAGACGTTTAGGGGGCTTGCAGCTTATACGCATAAGAATGACTAATTAGATTTTTTTTAAATCATGCAATTTGGATCGGCTTCAGCCTGAAAGTCCCAAACCCCGTAAATGTTCCACTGACAAATCGCAACTCTTAAAAAATGTAATGAATTTAGAAAACATAGGCCATGGGAACAATTGCAAAGTGCCAGTTGGAATTTTAAAACAGGCGGTGAAAATTAGGAGTGTTGCCAATTTGAAAGATCAAATAATGGACGTTTGGTGCACAGTAGAAAGAGTTCTAAATTCATACTGGTTAACTATAGAACAAAAATAAGCATACCATTGGGTTTTTGGAAAAATTTGCTATTAAAATGATGTGTCACATGCTATGGTTTTCAGTTTCCAAAACTTCACTTTAATTCAAAATGGCGGATTTCAAGTTGCCTCTAGGTATTATATGTATTACCGAAGCTTTTATGCACTTATTATCATTAATACGCGGGTTAGAAGCGGAGGTAATGGATCTACGCACATGTAAGTATAAGAAATTAATATGCCTGTAACTTTTCCCCAAATAGGCATATCTTAAAAATAACTTCACCATTGTCTTTCTGATTAAAATATAGCCCGAAATTATGTATCATATTATCCTATTCTTGTTTAAAAAACTTGACCTTAATTCAAAATGACGGATTTCAAGATGGCTACCGTCAAGGTAATACCTACCATACGACTTCTCCCTAGCCTTATATGTATCTACTTGGTTGTTCTTTCATTAACACTCCGTTTATAAAGGGTACTAAGGGACTTCTGCAGTAATCTCTAATAACCACATCACACCTCTTAAAAATTATATATATATATATAAATAGAAAATAAGCACCAAGGGAAAAATTTCTGTCATCACAAGTAATGCATACATGTCCTCTATAAAAAAAATCATTGAAATCGGAGCCGGACAATTGAGTGATGTCCTTTGTAAGTACTGGTACCGGCACCATCATTCTAATATCAATATTTGTAGACTGCATGCAATTTTGTGTAGAAAGTAAAATGTATAAATACTGAAGGGAAAACGTTGCGCAGAAATGTTATGTTCGTATGTTAAACATCCTTTTTTGTATGTTGTGCAAAGTAACCCCACCTATAGGGTTACTTTGCACAAAAGTTTACATTTCAATAACTATGGTCATATTGAAAGTTTACTAATCAACTTGCACTAATGTTTTCCTTATATACCTAGCTATTATGTGTTTAAAATACAGTGTTCTAAATCACTACGTTTGTAAGTTAAATGCAATTTTCTTTAAAATTGCTTAAATCGGGTGCAAAGTAACCCCGTGTTACGGTATATGATATTACCTGCATAATCATCATCAGGGATATTCTGCCATTATTGGCAGGTCACTTGCCTCAACTAAGAAGCTTCTAGGCTCCATGGTCTTTCGCTAACCTCTTTGTCTTCACGTACGAATTCTCTGTTTTGATATCATCCATTAGTTGTAGTCTTCTTCGCCCCTCCTCTCTTTCCTGCCATCATACCCTCTAGGACATCCTTCATGATATATTTCCTTCTTATCCAATGTCACAACCAGTTTCACTTTTTCCTCTTAATAATATATAAAATTGTTCTTTTCCCCCCACTATTTCTAACACCCTCTCATTCGTTTTCCACTTGATTCAGCTAATTCTTTCAATTCTTCTCCACACCCACTTTTAAAAAGCTTCCGGTCGTTTTTCATAAGTTTTGTGTAATGCCCATGTTTCTGACCCATAGAGCACAATATTTCACGCGAAGCACTTTATGAGTTTTTTCTTAACTCTATTCAAAGGACCACAAAATAGTATTTTCTTCCTTCTAAAGGCTTCTTTCGCCATTCCTATCCTTGCTTTTATTTTACATTCATACTTTATATAATCAGTAATAATTCTACCCAGTATTATTACTAGTCACCTGTTCTATTTTCCCCTCCTACTTTAAATTTGACTTCGACCCCCTCGTTCCGATCACCATGGCTTTTGTATTTCTAACATTTATTTTCATGCCGTATTCCTCACAGCCCATCTTCAAATTTTCTAACATCTTGCATAAAGTTGATAATATTATCTACAGAAACATATTTTTTCACAGTTTATTTATATCAGTGTATGACATTATTTAGCGCGTGTTTAATTTATGTGCACTCATTTAAGGTAACATGTGGCTAATTTTGACAAAACCATTGAGGAAATTGTTATAATACGTCGTGAAATTTGTAGCAGAGATATTTGTGACGAAGACTTCATCTTCTTCGTTAGAAAGTAGTGTATGTTTACTTTATAAGCATCCATTAACGGATGGTAATATTTAGTACGGGGAAGTACAAAAGTTCTCCTACATTATCCAAAGCAGAGGCTTGTGTTTGTAGCGTGGACTTTGTTGATAAGAACACCAAGCAGTTGTCTGTGTACATTAACATGTGAGCACAAAAGCTTATTATCCTAAGTACTTTGTGTCCAGAGAGAGATTTAACTTTACACTTATGGACAATATACATGAGAACACATTTTTGTTTCATTCCAAGTAGGTAGAATGAGTTATATGATGAGGTTTATTATACCTAAGACGATATAGCAGATTGTTTGATGGGGAAAACACGAAGAAAGTTGAAACCAAGGTAACATATATAAGGGATAAGTGGCATTTTCATTAATTTTATTTTGTGGGAAAGTATTTTTGCATGATGTGGTAAAAAGCAAAGAGAACATTATCGTCTTATTAGAAGTCTAAAGATGCAGTGTCCGGCCTGGGTCTTTGTAAGAACAAATTTAGAAACATTGCTGTTAATAGCCTTCTCTGCAATTGGTACGCATGATCTCGTGTTCGATTTTCTATGGAAAGCATTGAGCGGATCCTCCTATCACCCAGTTATACAAAGTGTGTTAATTTCAAAAATATAATTCTGATTTCACTCCCTTTTTGATTTGACACATTTCTTTTATGCTAGTTATTTTGGACTGCCTGACCATTCTAAAGGGATTGAAAGCCCTCCTTGTTGGTTCAGTGGCTAGCACGGGTACCTTTGGTGTATGGGTCTTTGGGTTGATTTTCTGTGGGAGAGCATTAAATGGATTCCTCTCTCACCTGTATGAAGTGTGTTCAACTCTGGTTTCACTGTCTTCTTGATTTGACACATTTGTTTTACGGTAGCTACTCTGAACTGGCTGACCAGTCTATACCCTAAAGGGTCTTCGCTACAGCGAAATTAAACTACCGCAAATTTTAGAGTTTTTCTGTAATATCTTCAAAACAAATAAAAATATTCGAAAAGCAGAAACGTAGTGAACTAGACAATACGACAACACATCTATCATCTATCTACTTTCGATTTGCAGCTGTAGATAGATTTAGCATTTTTTTGCGGGTTCTGTAAATAGCGGCATACCAAAATCAGATAGGTGAATTGTGGTAAAGGTATCACATGTAAAATTATGTTGTCTAGTTCACTACATTTCCGACTTTCGAATATTTTTATTTGTTTTGAAGACATTACAGAAAAACTTTAAAATTAGCGGTAGTTTAATTTCGCTGTAGTGAAGACCGTAATTAATGGCCCACCTTGCTATCTATTGGCTAGCCCGAGTGGTTTTGATGCATGGGTCCCGGGTTTGATTTCTAGTAGAAGAGCATTGAAATTTTAACGCAGTACAGTTGTCCGGATTCCACCTTAAACTAGAGGTCCACGTCTTATATAGCCTTTGTTCAGAAAAGATACTTTAAACTTCAACAAACAACAATTTAGCCCTTAAACAGATACATTTAGATACAAAGCGCATTGCATCAATCATCTCATTGTATATTAGGGTTGCCAAATCTTACATTTTCCCTGTAAGTTTTATGTTTTTCTGTCACGTTTTACGGTGTGAAACCATATGGGGTGATACAATATATCGCCATCTTCCTTTTTTCTCTAAAAGAAATTCTGCCTTACCTACCCCTATCTGTTCATACATATGGTTTTTCGATCTGTGACACGCGAGATGCTGCTAGGTGAAACGTACGACTTACGGTGGTATGTTAATGGAGAAGATTGAGAACCCTAATGTCACAGGATCCTAAGAGAAGCAAAAATACGAAATGTTCATTTTTTTTTATTTTCGAAAGTAAAGGCTTTAGATTCGAATAGTAGACGTACGCCGTATCTACAAAATAGTATTCATAATTGAAAGCCTATGGGCTTTGTATACCTTAAGCATATAGGATTTGCTGTCTCTGTAACGAGAAAAACCATCAAAGGTGTATTTCTTAAAGAATGGCGTTTTACAACTTCATACACGTTAATACTGACCAAAATACAACAAACACTTGATCTGTCTTAAAAGAACAAAAGATGTAGAAATATTTTTTATTGGTAGAAGAAATATTGGTTAGTCTAATTGCTTGCAAGTGGAAAGTCGTCTTAACCAATCAGAGCAATTGATTCAAAAACATTGCGTGTGATAAGGTAAGTGCAGTAAATACGCCATATTATGGCCTTAATTTTCATGAAACATAAAGAACAACACATGTGCATTGCAGAGTAGCCCTTTCCGCTTGTAGAAAAAAATTGCAATGATGCGACTCACTTCTATTTTGTACCCAAAGTAAAAGAAAAAAGTCTTACAAAGTGGCGTATTTACCAACATGTGCTGGTAATTACGCCAAGTCTAGGATACTACTTGAAACCTCTAATAAATATTGCAACTACTTACATCGTCTCTATTGTACGAACTCAAATGTTGCTACACAACATGGCTGAAGCAAAAAAAAAAAAAAAAGTGGAAGACAAAAGGATAAAATGTAAAATCGATAATCTTCAAAGTTGAAATGAAGTTCCAAACTGAAAAGTTTTAGTCCATAAGAAGATAAACAGTGTCACTGTACTATGACTTAAAGAAACTACATCGATATTATATGGAACATGTGGGACAAATGAAAACATATTTATCTTCTGCAGAAGCCCTGGTGTATTTCGCAGCACCATACTTGGTATTGATTTAGCAAGCATGAAATGGAAAATACTGAAATTACACTTATAAAACGAAGTGTTAGTAGACGGACACGAAATAAGGCGTACATTGCTGTAAACAATCGTCAATGTTCTGAGTTAGCCTGGTGATAATAACGGATTCTTATCTCTATTGAAATAATAACGTCGTTTTACGGAGCCTCCTCGAAGCAAACAACATTGTGCGGCTTACCGGTATCAGCGTTGTCTCCCGGACTATTCGTCGAATCGGACTTGTCCAAGACCGTGACACATATTGGAGGTGGATTCTAGCGGAAACGTCCCAGTACTCAACGTTTGGCGTACTTAGCTACACTGGCATATATACCTGCAGGTACCTTATACCTAAACATTTCCACAGGACCTCCACTTATATTGTTCGATCCAATTTGGTTGTGGTCCAGCTTTTCTCTGTTGAACATATGCTGTGAAATTCTGGATAAACTTTAATTTAATTCTGAGATAGACTTTAGTTTCTCTGTACGAATTAGGAGCTCTTTCGTGAAATAGATATCGTTAACGAGAGCCCAGGAAAGCATACAACCTGGAAGAATTTATACTAAAATATGTTGCTATTAATATTATACAGTGTATAGGGAAGGCAGGAGTGCAAAACACGCTACACTATTTTGTAAATTATGTTAAAATTTGACGGTAAAGTTCTAGTAATAATTTTTTTATTTTAAAACGGTAATGGCAAAAAAATATCTATTATGTGAAGATCTGTGCTTTTCTAAACATCGGCCATTGGTGGAATTTATATGATTATAGATGGAACATAGGCGAGTATACTGTAAGCGAAATCAGCAACAGATACTCAAGGGAGGACAAAACTATTTACTGTGAGAATTATCTATCTTGTTGGTCGTGTGTTTTAATAGTGCAATCGAGCCCGCGAGGGACGTGAAAATGTCTCTGATGACCCTAGTAGTGATTGGAGCAGGTCGCGATCACACTCCGTATTATGTTTCTAGTCTGGTCTTTTTAACAACAACAAAGGCTCGGATCGTGACAGACCGAACAAAAGTATGAAATTTGGCAGACTGAAAGTACTTCAGTATTCAATTCGTTTTAGAGTCGGGTGCTAACATTTTCTGGCCGCCACACAGTGGGAGATTTCATTGATGTAGGGGAACTTTATTCAATGTATGATGCACATTTGAATGATGCCGGTTTTGACGTTTTATTCGATTGAAATATGCTATTTCTTTGATAAAGAATGTTGTTTGTGTATTATTTACCAAAGAAGTAACACATGTATGAGAAAGGTAAACACGATTGCACACACAATTGGTAAAAGGATAAGGATAGGATTCATGTAATCAGCTTATATCTAAATAAACGTTTATTGATAATGAGTGCATTATACTAGGTAGTCAGAACAATAAACAAGAGTGAGCGAGTACGAAAAACTGACGGCAATAATAAGTTCATTAGTCTTAGTCACTGCTCTGTCCGAAATGACCAGAGGAATCATTCACATAAGGCCCTTTTAACAATCGTAGTATACCTCGGACATTATGTCTGAACGTTTGGTTTTGGCAGGAGCACGTTTACTAGCAATATATGGATTAGAGGTGATAAGCAATCTATGAATTAAATCCGTGTTGGTATTCACTCTAGATAATTTTCTTGTAAAGAGTTCCCTATATTTCTTATTGTCCTTGTTTCGAGCCTCCTGTGCTTCTTCGGAAAGCTGGCCTATCAGTAGAATATTCGCGGCTATAATATTTCTCCCGTGAAATAGGACTTTGAGTACGCTTACGGACATATGATACTAAGAATACTCTTGTAAATACAGTTCCAAAATGCAACGAGCGCACTCACTAAATTTGTTTGTATCAGTCGGAAAACCACAATTTAAGCCTTATAAAAGAATGTGAAATCGCCTAATTAAGTCGACATTTCTTCCAGTTATTTCGGACGATTTTTCAGCATTCCGAAAAAAACTTGCGGGCTGTATTGCCATCATTAGTATTTCCTGCTTGTTGTTTCGGCATATCTACCAATAGTCCGAGCTCACTACGAAATTTTGCTTGGACACGTTTCTTTTTTTATTCAATTTTTATCCGATTTTCTTTGCGTCGTACATGTCATCCTTTAATGTCTATGCGGTAGGCAATGTGGAGAATGCATTCCATAAGATGTATCCAAGAATAAACCGGAGAGAGTCCAAAAGTATAAAAGTTCGGATCTACAGTTTTATGAGAAGGAATATTAAGATATTCATCTCTTTCGGTTTCGCTTTACATAAATAACACATTTGTGTAGACGCACATGAGGATACAGAATTACACAGTTTTCCATCAATCATACAAAAAATCATCTTAGGCCGAACGATAAATTCCTTATCTTCTACAGTGAGTTTCTCGATTTAGTCTTCTACTTTCTGGACTTCGTTTTGTAAAACATCAACCGTTTCTTTTGCAAACACAAAACTTATGGGATGACAGTATCTAGTAGAGGATGGAGCGGGATTTTGCCAAATGACACAGTTACGATTGTTAGTAACACTATACAGTTGAATAGGGACCATAGATACACCAAACTTTCGTCAGTTGAATGCTCATCTAAAAAGGTGGCGATACATACTTTATTGCGCACCATCACAGTCCCCTTTAACAACAATGTTAATGTTGTGAACATCGGACAAATTTCAAAACGCATCTTCTTGTGTTTTACTGAGTCTTCTTATGGTATCATCAAGAAGGGATTGCACCGGTATGTCAACGGATGTTTCTGTGATTTTTATTTCGTCTGGATAACAATGTTTCTTAGCATCTATAACCTTATCATAGAATGGATACATTTTACAGCCTGCTTATTTTACCTTGTCACGCACGACATTTTACTGGTTTTTCGAAAGATTCGCATCAACTAGTAATGCCAAAGCTTCATCTTCTGATAATTTCGCCGAAACTGGAAGTGCAGCGCTTCGAGATTTCTTGATTTTCGTACCCCGTGTGGGCAAGAACAACAAAACTCATCGACGATCGCAGCCAAATCGCGTTTTCCTCCCCTCCGTAGTTTTAATTCAGTCGCCTTCGACAGTTTCTCGTTGTTGGTTCATTCTATGTTCTTTAACTTTTCTACTCTGCACTTTTGAGGTACATTTTCGGTCTACCGCGTTTATTTTCAACAGAAGTATCCGTTGGCAGAACAGGCGTTTTGAAGTGTTGAAGTCCACTTCATTTTCCAACCACGTTGCATTGTCTTTTATCAACCTCTCCTTGTTCCGATTAGCTTTGTCCATTTAACCAGTACGTACATATAACATTAATACATTTTCTTATTCTTCCTGGCGAACTAGTGGTAAGTTCTATTACCCCGGTTTCTTCTATTATGCAATTTGCTAAACCTTCTAACCGCTTTGTTGACGCATGTTGTTCCCATATATCTAATATAGCACGCCATGTAAACACGGAGCCAGGGGCGGATCCAGGGGAAGGGGCGATCGGGGCAATCGCCCCCCCCCAGAAGAGGAAACTTTCTTATTTTCTATATATAAATAAAACCCATCACAAAGTTTGGAGCCCTTAAAAGTAGCAGTATGACAACCCACCGCCCCCCCCCCAGAAGTCGGTCCTGGATCCGCCCCTGCACGGAGCCCTTTTTACACCACGTCTTCACGTTTTTGCGCAAACTTGCGCAAGTTTTCTCGATTGTTTTCACTTCTAACCTCAATAAGCTTTCAGGTGAACTTAATCCGCAGGCTCAACACTACAGAACACCTACTTAAAACCTTGTTTGTAATTCCCACATAACATTTTTTCCACACGTTCACACAAACTCTTTTTCCACACTATCCCCCAGGAACAATAAAATGCAATGTAAAGTTCAAGTGCTCGATCTTCCCTTCGGACACCCTCAATACTATTACAGCACTGCACTGATCACTCTGTGTAAGCACAGCAGTACACGTCAAATGAACTGCTAGTATAAAGCGTACCTCTCGTAGGCTGTATGCGCGTGCACTTCGTTGCCTCTTTTCATGCCATATTTGCGACCGTTGCACGCGACCATCGCCCAAATTCATGTCAATTTCATACCAACGGCATATTTAGCTACCTACATCGCAGGTATTCTTTGCTATATTGCATGCTTGCAAAATTAAATAAACTTCCCTTAGATCGATGAAATCTCCCAGTGTGTACCATTTTGAAATATGCCGCCATATTGTTTTTTTGGAATGCTGTCCTAAAATATCATTATCTCGGTAACCAATGATCCGATTTTGATGATTCGTTCTCTAAATTATAAGTAAATCCCAAATATAGTCGATTATGACAGTAATGAATACAAGGAAATATTATAAAAATGGGAAAATTATAAATATGTAATTTGTAGTCTTAGTATTGAAAATATCCAGCGGCTACCATCACATTAATATTGTAATTCTGTGCTTGAAGTGTTGAGCCTGCGAAAGCTAAACTACGTTAAAACGCATATATAAGTATTGGCTTAGGGAGTATTCGAGAATCCTTATTACTAAACCTACCGTAGGGGTTACATCGATGGGAAGAAATATAGTTTACTAGGTGAGAACTTAGCCCCACATACTAGCATGTTACTCTATCCAACAGGAGAGATGCGAACTCACCTTGTCAGAGTGCAAGGTCTTCGCCAGGGAATTTCGTCAGTATACAACACTCGAGGGTAGGCGGACACCTAGACTAAGAGAGGTTAAACCAGCAGGCGAGTCCAGATCCTTATGACAGAGAAAGAGGTATTCTGAGCTATACGTGCAAATCACGCCTTCACGCAGTCGTCGTACCGTATACCTTTAGAGATGATGTAACCTCACCAGAAGTGAGCTAGAAGAATGATACCATATTTACACTAGGTTTCAGCCAGGTCTTACGAAATGATTCCAAGTCTATATTCAACTTAAGGTGCAATTTTAGTAAAGAGGCACGCTAACTACAAAAAACGTAGAACAGCTACTCTACACGTGAGTCTCATCTCACAATCCAAATTACTTCATATGGCCTGGCTGTTCAATCAGGCACAACAACTGACTCCTAGACCACGGCTGTGTTCAAGCATAACATCTACTACTGTATGATCCTATCATGTTGTTAGATTCTAAGTTGGGTTGTATATAACCACTCACTATCAAGTCATCGTGATCCTTGTACAAGTTATCAAGGACTAAGTTGCATCAAGTATGACAGCGTCCTCTGAGTTTTAATAAAGTCCAATAGATGAATGCAAATTGTTCAACTAAGTCAACAAAACTGAATAACGGTTCCTAAAGTTATTCAAGTTCGGGAAAATGATTGGATTTATAAAATAATTTGAAGTCTGAAAGGACGTTTCAATTCGTAAACTAACTTAAGTCCGAGAAGGGTTAGCTCTCAACAATCACTCAGCTTCACCGTCGAAAAGGGCGATATTAGCAGGTAATGCCACCGAGGCTTACCGCTAGCATAGCTGGGTGATACCTCGGCAACCTGGATCGTCCCTAAGAATTTCTGAGTTTTACTTCGACAAAATAAAAATCTCTTGCCATATTTCCTATGTTAGATTCGCACGTACCGTGCCCATTCTAACTAATCAGCTACTACATGGTAACATTGCTACGGCTCATGCCTATAGGCTCCGGAAGACTCCTTGCTATACAGCAAAGATGTAACCAAGGGCTCCTGTCAACGACTGAACGAAGAACGGGCAGATCGCTGGTCTTTCATACTTTTCTGCCCGCTCACATGCGGAAGCTACTTCCTGAAGTAGGGGCTTGGTGCAATGGGAAACAGTTTCTGATACAACAACTCACGGAAGTTATTTCCTCGAATTGGAAAGAAATTGGGGAAGCTTCTCACTAGTCCAACCATAAGAGGTAGTAAATAACATGAACCAGAGGATTTTTCACTGTCTAATTATAACTAGATTGCTACAAATGAAGCTCTTTATATATTCTGCGAAAGATTGTTGTACCATTAACCTCATACAATAAACAATTGTTCATTAGCAGTTACAGAGTACTAGCATTAGTTCTGGATCTTTATTGCCAAACTTTGTAAACATGCGTTTTGTATAACTATTAGCTTTTCAAAATGTTGTTACTGTGAGTTATTTCGTGAGCGAAATTTGAAGCAAACAGTACATTTGGGATATAATTTATGAAGAATTTTAATAGAACTTTTATCATGCCGGTCTATACGTATTTACCAAGCTGAGATACTAGATAGAAGATTCTTTATACTTTGAAATAACTTGAGTCAAAGCCATATCTTTTTTCTTGTTCTTCCGGTACCATGTGATTCTTTTAGGTAACCGGATAGCATGTGCTCAGCCAGGGGAAAAAATGCGATAAGTAATGTGCTCAAAAACCACGAATGTCCGTGACAATAACAGAAACATGCAATCCTTGTTTACATATAAGTTGTGATGAAAAACCTATATAACTGTACACTAGTCACACAAGTTGCTCATTTTTCATTCTATTATTATTTTAGGCATAGATAGAGAGTTTGCTAAGCATTTTTTTTCGTGAAGAATAATTTTCAAAAAAAGGTTTTTATAATATCTTTATTTTCTTCTCTTTATCTGAGTATTTGTCGTTTTCTCGGAACTTGATTAACGAGAGTGTATTATCCGGGTCATTTCTTCTGATTGATTATGAACGTATCTGATGTGGTAACTTGTCGTATATGACTTGACATATGACGTTATAATGTTATGTTTAATGACAGGTGAACAGTTAGAAATCGATAGCATTAATTGACAGCTTTAGTCAATGAACAGTATTATCTCAGGTCACTTAAAAGACAAAATAAACGATCCATTTAGATTAATAGTTGATACCTAGTTCCGTTTCCTATTGAGAAAGAGAAAAAACACAATTCAAATTATATGCTTATTTTTTTTTTATTTAACTTGAGGTATGTCCACTGGTGAGTCAGTAATAAAGCGCTTATCTCTGGTGCGTGGGAATGCTGGTTTGATTCGTGGCCAAGTAAGTTTGAGGTGGACAACATCATGTCCGTGGGTTTTCTCGGGATTCTCCTGTTTCCTGCCAAATTTTACTCCATCAATTATTCCACCATCACTAACTTGTCGTAATCATTTTTCCCCTTAGTCAAAAAGGCATAAACGTGGAACGTTAGATTTAAAAAATTTCTTATCTTCTGGTTGCCGTGGAGTTAATAACTTGAGAGGCTTCGCGGACAAGTATTAGATTGGTGCTCTTGTTATTTAGGGCAAGTTTGTTAGATATGAACTATATTTTGTTTCCGACATATCCGCCATATAGCCTATATGTATATATCATGTCATCCAAAAAGAAGGAGTAGATTTAAAATATGTATTTCTAATGAACGACAATAGATAGTTACACATACACTGATCTGCGAGAACATTATGACCACTTACCTAACAGTCGGTATGTCCACTTTTGGCACGGATAACAGTGGCGACGCGTCTTGATATGGAAGCAGTGAGATCTTGGTAGGTCCCTGGAGGGAGTTGGCACTACATCTGCACACACACAGGTAACCTAATTCCGGGGTGGGAGACGATACGTTCTGACGGCACATGCAATCACATCCCAGAGGTGTTCGATTGGGTTCAGATCCGGCGAGTTGGGGGACCATTGCATCAATTGGAACTCGCCACTTCGTTTCTCGAACCACTCCATCATACTTCTGGCCTTGTGACATGACGCATTATCTTGTTGAAAAATGCCACTGCCGTTGGAAAATATGGTCGTCAGGAAGAAATGTACATGGTCTGCAACCAGTGTACGATACGCCTCGGCCGTGATGGTACCTTGCACGAGCGCTACTGGACCCATGTATGCCCACGTGAACCTGCACCAGAGCATAATTGAGCCACCGCCAGCTTGTCTCCGCCCTGCAGTACAGGTGTCAAGAAGCTCTTTCCCTGGAAGACAACGGATTCGCACCTTCCCATCAACATAATGAAGAAGGTATCGGGATCCATCAGACCATGCAACGCTCTGCCACTGTGCCAAGGTCCAGTGTCTATTTCAGTCGTAGTTGCCGATGTGTTAACATTGGCTCATGGATGGGTCGTCGGCTGCGGAGACCCATCGTTAGGAGTGTTCGATGCACTGTGTGTTCAGACACACTTGTACTCTGCGCAGCATTAAAGTCTGATGTTAGTTATGCCACAGGTCACCGCCTGTCCTGTTTTACCAGTCTGCCCAGCCTACGACATCCGACATCTGTAATGAGGGGGCCGCCCAACTCCTCGGCGTTTGGACGTCGTTTCACCTTGGTTTCACCGCTTGTTGAAGATACTCTCGCCACAGCACTCCTCGAACACCCTGCAAGTCATGCAGGTTCCGAAATGCTCGTGCCAAGCGTCTGGGCCATTACAATCTGCCCTCGGTCAAACACAGACTGATCGCACACCTTCCCCATTCTACACGACCAGCACGCTCACTAATACTACATGCACCGTACGTATGTCTGACCAGCAGGTATTCTTCGTCAGGTAACGTTGCTGTCGCTTGGACGGGCTTATATCGATAGTAGGTAGGTGGTATTAATGTTCTGGCTGATCAGTGTACAATACACCACTGGATCGAAGGAAGTTTAAAGTTTTAAAGCCCTACCTATTAGTTCCATTCAATGCCTACAGTGGTGCTGTGGTTTGTTTACATGAAATTGACGACGTACTAAGAGAAGTCGTTTTGTGTACTGGAGTATTCAAAGAGTGAATCATTTTTGCAGTGTAGCGTGCATTTCGTTGTAAGATCAACAAAGAGCTGTCTCGTCATAAACATATTTACAACTGGTAGAAGAAATTCGTAGAGGATTGTTGCATATGCAAAGGGAAAGGTACTTATCGTCCTCGCACGTCAAATGAAAATGTTGAGCGTCCGAACTGCTTTCGAACGTAGCCCAAGGAAATCAACAAGCATAGAAACAGAGAGCTTGGTATTCCGCAACCACGTACTTCAAATAAATAAATTCGATATGATGATATTAGCTACAATTAAAGAATAGGGGCACAGTTACCCAGTGCTAGAGCGGTTACTTCTGGTGCAAGAAATCCCTGACTCAATTCCAGATCGTGTGAGTTTGTGGTGAACAACACAATGTTTGTGAGTCCTTTCGCTTTCTTTATTTTACCAATTCTTTTGTAATAATTCACTCTCATAGAGGGTCCGTCTCCTTTAACTTAAAGGGCAAAACCGAAGGATGTAATAGTAGAAATTTCATTTAATTTTATTTCACCAGTTGTTTCTTGTTTTCCATGGAGTTTTTCTGCTTTTCGCCAGAAAGCAGTAGCGTATATGGTATTAGGAGATTTTGAAATAATTCCTTTCAGCTTTTATTACAACATATTAAATTACAATACAGTATTAAAAATTTGTAAGAGGCAAATTACCTATCTATAGCACATCGAACAAGGTACATAAACTACTCACTTCACAATGATAATGGTGTAACAATTCAAAAGTAGTAGAAACAAAATAATGACTATGCTTCAACTTAATGAACAGAATAATGGCCAACACTTAAAAAACCTTATCCTCTGATCCTTGAGTTTTCTTGTTGTTCTCCTCTTTTTCCTCGCACATTCTCATTCCACCAATATTTTCGTAATTATTCCCGTTCATTAATAATCCGTAATTTCCTTTAGTCTAAAGGGTATAATCGTGGACATAAAAGTCAAAGATTTCATTTCATTAAAAGATCTCCTTCATGACTAAGCGGTTAGCGTACGCGCCTTTGGCGTGGGAGACCCGCTTCGATTCCTGGCAGGAGATCATGTGGTTCGGATTGCACGTTAATCAAAACGTAGATCCCGTCTCATATAGTCTCGCTGCTGAAAAGAGCGTTAAAATCTAAATCAACCGAACTCATTTCATTAAAATAAAAATATTCTTCCTACATAAGCAACCGAGTTTATAGCACATGTGATGTTTGCCCTTTCTTCTTTTCGAAATTATTGGAACAAGTAAGATTAAAAGTAGAATTACATTGCCAGTTCTATTATTAGATTATCATTTAATTATAAAAAATAATAATTTTCACCATAAACAATACATACTAATTAAAGTTTTGATATATGGTATAGAGCCGAAATTGTGTTAACGTTTGAGTAGACAACATAGTTTATTCTTTTCTACTGTTTATGTTCTCGGGCTTGCTTTTCAACTAGTCGATCCTACGGTTGTCCTACTTTGTTTTCCTTCTTTGTCCTATTTTTGGCGTATGATATAGTATGAAAAAATCTAAGTAGCTTGTTAGCATAAGAGCTTTCTAATTATTAATAATGGTAAAAGTACTTTCCCAAGTTTGAGAAAGCGTCTGTGGTGAGGAAAAAATAAATTTTTCTTTGAGCTTAAAAGAAGTAGTAAGGAATAAAAAATATCGCTGTTCCTTCTTTTTTTTCCGCTTTGTGCTGTCACAAACAGTTTCCATATTTCTTTATATTCTCGACGACGGCTGTTTGTGTATATGTGTGTGTGTACATGAAAAAAGAAAAGAATGTTAGACTTTCCACATGAAAAAAAAAAACAGTACGAAAACTAAAGAGAGAGAAGAAGGGTTTTGTAAACTTCTGATTCGATTATTATCAAAAGTTTTTAGTTTTTCTAATGTTGGTTTATTTATATGAACAAGCTTTCTTTGATTTTCTTGAACAGTATTCTTGGACATATAAATGAAAATAAATCAATGAAAAACAAAATTCTATATATAAAACTAGCGTTAATTACCCGCTCCGCTGGGTAAAAATAAGAAAAATTAATAATATGTTCCATTAGTCAGTTATTTTTACTATTACTGAATCGCTCTTAAATCGAAAAAACAAAGAAAATATAATGAAAATTCGGAAAATAATAGAAGTAATCTATATAAATAAAAAAAAATAAATATTACTATTGTGGGCTGAATGTGCATTTAAACGGCATCCGAAGTGTCACTATTCACTTCAGCGACCCTAAAAACTATGGATTCGACACTAATATCGGTCATTTTCGATCATTTTATATATATATATATATATATATCCCTCTCCCCTAAATTGTACGATCAATATGAAATGATAAAAAAAATCCCAGACCCAAACCTTATCTATATTGAAAATTTGATTGAGATCAGTCGGGTAGTTCAAGAATTATTAGATCACAAACATAGTGATATATATATCGCTACTCGTATATATAGGTATATACGCTGTATATACTCGTATATATAGGTAGATGGATAAAAATTCACTTTTACTTAACTACTCAATTATTCTTGAATTGTTTCTGTATTGCATGTATTGCACCCACCAGTGTGATCTATGGCGTATTTATCCAACTGTTACACACCCTTTATACTCGTACATCGATTTTTGTTCAACGTTCCTAACGTTTTCTGTAATTTTATTCTATCTGCAGTTTTGTCTGTACTATGCTATTATTCACAACAGGGTTCTAAGAAATCTGGAAATGAAGAAAATCCTGAAAAACGAAACAAGTATAAAGTAATCTAAGTAATTGTGTTACTTAGTGTCATTTAACGCTTTTTTTTACATTTTAATGTTTTGTGCGGTGTGAGTTTTCCGTTTACATTTAGCAAATTTGTAAGAAAATTACTAGTATAATAATTTTAGAACGATAAGTAGAAAAGCATTTATTAATGTTGTTAGATTTATGTACTGCTTCTTAGCTATTACTGCTGTTTAATGTAATTTATCTTTGTTTTCACTTTTTAACATTTTTGCAGTAGGCCTATATACTTCTGTACATTTAACATGAAAAAATATAACAAAAAGAAAGGAGGTTATAGAATTAATGTGAGTAGCTGTAATATCCTCTCCCCAATGTCATACTCTGAAATACTTACATCCTATTTTTATGCAATTTTGGGGGGAAATTGAAATACCTCATTAAACTAATTAGTTCTGTTTTAACCGACTTTAATAAAAAGATAAATCTCAGTTTGACCTGTATGTATGTATGGATGGATGGATATTCGTGATTAACCAGAGAACCATTAGTCGTAATTATTTGGATGCGGTTTCCACTAATCGAAATAAGCTATTTCCAAGACGGTTCTTGCATATAAAATATTTTTAGAAAATGGATAATTAATTAATTAATTATGTAAACAAAACATTCAAATAGTCCTTACAACACTTGATGAGAAAACGTTTTCTGAAATGTGCGGTAACTAAATCAACAGTGTAAGCCGGGTTTCATATTACAAAGAGGTCACTAAATTTTATCGTTATAAAATTGTTTTGCATTATAGTATATATATATATATATATATATATATATATATATATATATATATATATATATATATATATATAATATGTAGAAACAGAACAAATATTAGCAATACAACCTTATCTCATAAAACTTTTGGTCATATTTCGGTGCGGTTTTAATCGACTATATATATAAATGAAAGTTACTATGTTTGTGATTTAATAACTTTGGAACCACCCGACTGATATCGATCAAATTTTCAACATAGATGAGGTTCGAGCCTTGGATAGTTTTTATCTTTCACTTTGGCAGTGCAACGTAGAAGAGGGAGAAGATATATAAGAATGATCGAACATGACTGATATTAGTGCTGAATCCATAGCTTTCAGGGTTGCTGAAATGAATAGTGAAAATTCCGATGCCGTTTAAATCCAAATTCAGCCCACAATAGTAATATTTAATTTTTATTTATAGTTATAGATTACTTATTATTTTCTGATTTTTCATTATATTTTCTTTGTTCCTATCGATTTGAGAGCGTTTCAGCTATAGTAAAACGTGACTGATTGACGGAACATATCACTAATTTTTCTTATTTTAAACAAGCGAAGCGGCTAACTGACACTAGTTTATTCTATTTGTAAAAGTGGTTCTCCGTTTAACCTGTGTACGTAAAGATGTTAGCGATTATATTGAGAATTGTTGATCATATTTTGATGCAGTTTTTCACTAATCGAATGTTTAACCATGAAAAATATTATTAAATATTACAGAAAAAAATATTTCCTTCAGCTCCCATTGAACTTGAAGAACACAACTCGTTTTGAGTATTTTATTTTCCGACATGCATCAGAATACTCTGTATTAACTTCTTGTTTTTATTTTAGTTTTTTTCTTCTTTTTTATACCCTCTGAGCTCACCGCGTATTAATTATGATCCAACAGGGGCAACTTAATTACTGTCAGTGAAGACTTGTTTCATCACCAACGCGCTTCAAAAATATATATGTGTAGTGGTCTATAAACGGGTTCCCTTGGGTGCACAATTATTATTGCATCCAAGTTTCTTTTGCAGGATTTTTTTTAGTTGAACACAGAAACAAAATTGTTGATATGCTGTCATTTTATTATCGAAATTGAATTTTTACATGTTTTGACTACAGTTTCTAACTTTTTAGTAAATGTAATAACGTCTTGTTTTTTCTATTCTCATTTTACCGAAAAAAAGTATAAGTACGTTATTTTTAGCGACACCATTATCTTGGGACAAATTTGTTTCCGCTCTTTTCGTTCATTTGTAACGAGGCTGTTTTGACGGCACGAAGAGATGTAGAGAAAAATTAACTCTTTAGATTTGTGTCATAATTTCAGACTCTGCTTTAATTACACTATATGCATAATGAAGGGAAATAATCATAAATTTTCTACTATTAATATAGAGTTGTATCGATATTCATACTATTAAAATGAGTAAAGTATTTATTTAATTAGTGGGATTTAATCTATGTCGTAGGCAATGCCGGATTTACACTGAGAAAAATCCGTTCTCCTGACAGCGGTATATTGTACAAATATACGGTATCCTCTTGCTTACTACAGAAATCAGTAAGGGGCATACGTTATCTGTATGCTACATAGGCACTGCCCTTAGATGTTACATCATACCGTTGCAGGATGTCTGACATCTAACAGTTTTCCGTATATCACATGCATATACTTATGTTACATTCCTCAGCTGTATGTTATATATGTTCATTTGTATGTGAGATCCTGACCGCCTATATTGTTTCATATGGAAAGTACGTATAGATGGAACACTTATACAGAAAGTATTATAAAACATGCTTTTTCAGTTATACGTCTGCTGTACGTTAAGTCCAAAAACTACAGGAATTACGCATGTAACCTATCTTTTTAAGTACGCCACCTACAATTTTTTTTCTCAGTGTAGATTTGATGGGGCTCTAAGCGATTGAAGATGGGCCCCTATTACGAGCGGGGCTGGTTTAACGGGGCCCCATTACAAGTGGGGCTAGGAAACAGCTCGGATTACATGTTGGGCTGGGCTACCGGAGCCCCATCCCATCACAAGTGGGACTGAGATACAGGCTCCAATTACAAGCCAAGCTGGGAAAAACAGGGGTGAGTTCATAACAAACTAGTACATAATATAAAACACCGTTGTTGTATATGCGTTTATCGTATTTGCTTTTACATTATTGTTTTGAAATTACCTTACAGCCAGTTTTTTTTTTTTTTTTTTTTTTTTTGTTGGGCTGCCAAGGGAGTGAGGCCCTAAGTTACTTAGCTTATACGTAAATCCGGCACTGGTCATAGGTGTAAATATTAAAACAAATATGAAAAGAAAAAATATCAAATTATATATAGCAGGGGTTGTCAACCTATCGTATGCGTACACTGGTGGTTTACGAGTCGCTGTTGATGGTACGTACGACATATGGCAGTATTGATTAATAATATGCTTTGGGTTGAGAAACCCTGATATATATAAAGGGTGTTAATGAACTATACCGACAAACAGTAAGAGGTGATTCCTCACCTCAGAATAAGAGAAAAAAGTGTTCATATGGACCTATGGCGAAAAGTGCATAGTTTCAGAGCTAGGGCTGTCCAAAATCGCGAAAAAGCTAAATTTCAATAGGCCCTATTTCGAATTCCAGAAACTGTGGATGTTGGTTCTTATCAGCGTAAAGGAAGCCACGCATATACAATCAAGATGTGCATATTTCATCAATTGTCAATAGATGTAATAGGCATTTCCTACAGAGTGTAATTCTCAGATATGCTCTCAATAGAATTTTCAGATATACACTGATATCAAGAAGGGGCCAAAGTAGGCAGGAGGCAAATCTTGACAACAATGGACATCCAGTGCTTCGGAGGGAAGTAGGAAGTGTTAGGAACCGGTAGCTCCATGCTTTTTTGTGTTCGGAATAACGTGTGATGCGATGTAACGTATGGTGAAAAAAAAATTGCACAAAATTATAATCCGTTTGCCAAACTGAACATCCGTAATTTTGTTGTGTTCTCTGCTTGTTAAACAAGAATGACATCTGGACTTTAATGTACAAACGCATTTACGCCATATCTGCTGGCCTTACGACAATTGCGGGGAACGTTTTGCATGGGTGACGCGAAACACGATGTATCAATTTCATTTAAGTATCTACGGATTCGTCGGATAAAACCTGCAACGGATGTTGGGTGATAATTATTGGCATACACTTGTTTCTTTAAATTTGCCCAAAAGTCCCCAATAGGCCGAATTTGAGGAACATTAGGAGGATTTTGATCTTTGGGTATGTAGCGTATGCTATGGCTGCAAGACTTGCTGTAGCGTAGTGGCAGCTTAAATCTCCCCAAAACACCACATTGTCTCCACGATGATACGTGTTGATAAACTGTTTAACTTTCGGCAGACAGAACTTCACATAACGTTCAGTTTTTAGCGCAAGACCGGTGGTGAAAAACTGCGGTTTAGAGAGTCTCTTTTCACTCATCGCAAGCCATAGCAACACCTTTTGTGGATATTTTGATTTCGGAGGAAAACGAACTGAATCAGGCATATCACCAGTTCCTAGATCGTAGTACGATTTTGGTTCCCACTCGTGACCGTCTAATGTAAAATAGATCTCATCGTCCATCATTCAGAGTACATCACTTTTAGCAGTGAACGTTTTGGTGACCAGAGTTCTTAAACGTTGTTTCTGAATCACAATTTGTTGTTCCGTAACTTTCGGCATAGTTTTCCGTTTACGTCTGGTAATTCCCATTTTCTGTAAAGCACCCTTCACTGTATTTTTATCACAGTGAAATTTCCTACCAAGTTCTCGGTACGATTTTGCCACCTTAGTGCAGTAGCTCGTCGAAATTGTCTCAACACGTTGGGATCACTTAAACACGTTGGGAATACTCTGTACATACATTGAACATTAATGAGATATGCATTATTGGATAGCGTATGCGTGATTTCCTTTACGCTGATACGGATCATCATCCACAGTCTCTCGAATTCGAATTAGGGTCTCTTGAAATTTGGCTTTTCTGCGATTTTGGACAGCCCTAGCTCTGAAACTATGTACTTTTTGCCATAGGTCCATATGAACTTTTTCTCTTATTATGATGTAAGGAATCACCTCTTACAGTTTGTCGGTATAGTTCATTAACACCCTGTATATAGCAAATACTGATCAACCAACCAAGGCAATCAATCAACCAAATGCTCAGTATTCGTTGATTGGTTCGTTAGTTTTGCTGTAACTGATTTTGTTTTACATCCTTATGAAATACTTAGGTTATTTAGGGACGGAATTTACTAACTGCGTAAATTCTGATCCACAAACGGACTTCAATTTGTACAATTGAAGGATCCGAAGACTATCGTGCAATATCATTTTGTGCAAGACAGGTACTTCCTCATCAGTCTAGTTCGCCTTAAAGAGAGAAAGATTATGGAGGTCCTGACTTTAAAAAAATATATCATTTAGGTATTTAACTAAAATTCAAGTGTATTGGCCAAATGCAATCGGACAACCGATCTGCGGTCTGTGAAAGTTAATATCACGAACATTGTAGAAAAGGACATTAAACTGTAACGGACATACTAGTTAGTTTTAAAAAATCTATTTGTCGCAAAACGCCTCATTTAAATGCAAGAGCAAATGGCGTCAGAAATGCTATATTTTGTTCACTTGACATTCCATGTTAATGGTTTGAAAATTGACAGAAATCAACAAAAATAAAACCTCAGATCACACCCTTTTGTAGAGCAAACATTTTCATTTTAAATAGCATAAAATATTTTGAAAATGCGTTTTGTTAATGTATGTATTTTTTAAATTTCAAAAACGCTCATGAATTATTTGTCAACTCAAGTGACTGATACTCAAGCACTTTTGATACATACAGGATTATTTTTTCTTGTTTTCTTAAAATTTTGTTTTAACAAAATACGAAAAACTTATAACAAGCTAGAATAATTACTACTTTAATTGCAAAATGCTAGAAGTAAATGTCTTGTGTTGTAGGACATTTTTTTTAAATGAAAGAACTTGCAAACATAATTAATTTTGCATATCAATAGTCAAACCTAAAACATCGTTAGTGCGTTTCACAGAGGTAGTGTAATAATAATAATAATAATAATAATAATAATAATAATAATAATAATAATAATAATAATAATAATAATAATAATAATAATAATAACTTCCACCCTGTTATTAAACAGTCATGGGAGTCAAATAGTTGTCTTGTACGATTTATTTAAGAAATAACTTTGATTTATTCTGCTTATTTCACTGGTTTCCTCTTTAAATCCTACGTTTTCGAAACATTTTACATTGTAGTCATGTGAAGATGTCAGCGTGATAATTAAAACGAAAACAGTTGAACTGCAATATATAGGTATTGGCAAGGGAAGGCTTTAGCAGGAGACTTCAGAAGTTTGTTGTATTGTTATTGAAGAAGGGAAATAGAATGGAGGACATGAATAGTAAAAGAAATATTTAGGATGAAGAACCGTGGATTACAGAACATGAAGTTTTGAGAGGAAAATAAATAACCGAATGCTAGCTGTAGAGTATTGTATTGTACAGATCCGATAAATGGATCTTCCAAAAACAAAAGTACGCACTAAACCCTGTTCGGGCTAAGCTCTAAACTGCGATAAACAAAGCCACGTGAAACAAAATCTCGCTGATTTTCTGTTGGCCTACCGACGCTTGTACTCCTCCGCAAAATAGTTCATATGATTTGATTATTACTTTTACTATGAAGCTGCATATAAAACTGCTACGTTATTATAAATGACAAAAATATATTATGGATTTTCTAATAATATTGCAATCGAGTGTGGTTAATGAAACAATGCAAACACCAAGCATGCGCAGTAATTATGGCGCCAATTCAATTGTGGATGCATGTTCTGCTTTTAAAGTCTGAAAGATGGCTGACATGAATTCCGGTTCCACGAGTGTTGTGGTGAAACACCAACAAGATAAACCTTTACTCACTATGCAACAATTGTTTGCCAGCGAAATTCATTTTTTTTTTAAATCTTTCGACTTTCTTTCTTTTCTGCTGCTGCTATAAATATCTGGACAACACGAGACAGTATTGTGAAAATGCACATATATAATTTGCTCCTCCCCGTGGGGAGTGGGAGTGATACTTCACTAGCCAATCGTATTTGTGTCAAGCAGAAGGATACAAATATTTTGTTTATCAGAGTTTAGAGCTTACGCTGAACAGGGAATAGAAACTATGAACGTATTAGTAACCTATTCCAATTGTACATATTAAAGTATTAATGAAGAAATTTAATTATGTTAAGTAGAAAAGCAATGAGAAATTTAAAGGATTTGACAGAAGGTGTAGTCGAAGAAAAAGGGTTAAAAGATGATCAGCATTAATAGATAGTATTAAAAATTGCTAATAAAACTCCAACTGACCAAAGCAGTGTATATATTTTAAGATTATATATTTGTGTTACAGTTTCGACTATGTAACATAGCCGAAACTCTAACACAAATATATAATTTTAAAATATATGTACTTCTTAATCATTTGGAGTTTTATTAGCAATCTTGAATTTTCCAAAGCTGCAATGAATAATTTGTAGTATTGAAAATATTACGTGCAAATTAAGATGATTTTGTTCACAATAGTCCTTTGTTTTCCATTTGTTATAATTTGTGATAATGTTTCCAGTAATTCCTTGCATTCGTTCAGATTTGAAGTGATGCTAGCATCTGTTTATACTATTTCCATATTGTGCGAATAACTTGTGATTGTCTGTTAAAAGTAAAACAATAGACTTAATACTGTAACCACACTCTTTTCGATAAAATATAAAACTCTTAACTTAAAATTCAACTTTAATACTTAAATTTACTTGTTTATTGATCGAATCTTACAGTGTATATGTCATTTGTATTTTTAAAAATTGAAAATGAAATTTAATTTCTATCTAAGTTTTACATTTCACGGTTATGCCCTTCACATTGAAGGAGGCAGCTTAATGAAAGTAAATGATTATTTTTTTAAAATGTGGGATGATAATGTGGGAGGAAACAGGAGAACTCTGAGAAAACGCACGGACACGGTGTTATCTATCTCAAGTTCGGATTGAAGCAAGGGTCCCTTCAGATGAACCCTCTACCACTGAAGCATTGTATCTCGTGTCATTTTTATAATTTCTGCATTGAATGTATATACGGTAGTATAACACAGATTTTTAATTGCTATTTATTGACTCATTTTGCTTCTTCATAATTTAAATGATAAATTATCTTGTTTAGATTTCTGTGAATTTAAAGGCTATCCAATAAAATAAATGAAGTGTATTTACTCTTAATAATAAAATACAAGAAATGGGTATTCGGGGAAATGTACTTTTCTCTGTGGGTGTATACACTGTCTGCAGTTGGCCTGTTTATTTTTCCTCTAAATGAAATTTCTGCAGCAATTTAACCTTTATGCTTGGTCCGTGCTAGAAAGAAGTTTTGCGAGGGTGCGAGAGTTGGTTTTTTACGACGACGCCTCGTGTAATAAAGAGGTTCGGAAGTTGCCTTTCGGACTCTAATTTATTGACCCAGGAAGGAAGATGAGATAACCTTACAACCTGGAAAAAATGAGAAAGAAATGGTAAAGAATATTTTTGGAAGAAAACATTAAAAAAAAAGTGTCTGGTAGCTTCAGCGTTTTGTAAAAACTAAACATCATATCTGATATGACGGATACGTCTTTTTTTGTTTGATATTGATACAACGTTTTGTCAACTTTTTGGTGGAGTTTGCTCATCTTTATTTTTAATCCTTTTTATAATATTGAGGAAAGCTAATTAAGAGAAAGAGAGAGAACTGTTTGCAGCAAAAATACTTATAGTAGGAGAATTTTAAGATGATTAATCATGTACTGTAACATTTTATTACGCGAAAAATTGAAAAAATGTTTTAGATTTGAATTGTGTAAATACAAAAGTATCTTGCGTAACTCGATTTTGAACAACGCTGGGCTTGGAGTAACATTTTCTAAAAGAGCTTGGTGTACCGACCAAAACTCCTTTATAGATTTGCTCAGTCTATCCATGTGTGTGTCTGTGTCCGTGTCTGTCCGGGAGACACAAAGTCTCAAGAAAAACTCCTTTATATATTTACTCTGCCTATCCGTGTGAGTGTTTGTATCCGTCCGTGAGATACAAAGTTTAAGAAAAACTCCTTTATATATTTACCCTGTCTATCCATGTATGTTTCTGTGCGCGTCCGGGAGACAAAGTCTCAAGAAAAACTCTTTTATATATTTACTCTATTTATCTATGTATGTCTGTGTCTGTATCCATTCGTGAGATACAAAGTTTAAGAAAAACTCCGTTATGTATTTACCCTGTCTATCCATGTATGTGTCTGTGTCCGTCTAGGAGACACAAAGTTTCAAGCAAAACTCCTTTGTATATTTACCTTTTCTATTCGCGCGTGTGTATGTGTGTGTGTGTGTATCCGTCCGCCCGGGAGGCAAAATAATCTCAAGAATCAAATCACCATCACCTTTGATTTTGGCCAGGATGTAAGTGTTAATAGTTAAGAATCGGGTTTTGTTGGTGGAGGTGATATTCAAATCTGAAAGTGTAGAAAACAACGATTTCTGGTTTTATTGTTGATCACTATAGAATGAAAATGCTAATAGATTCTCATTACTAATACTACTGTTGTTTACCGATGGTTATTACTACTACTTCGGATTTGAATAGAAGGTCAAGGAAGAAGACGGAGCCAATTTTTCCGACACTACATCGATTTCAAGAAACAGCTGTCTATCACCTTTTTTGATCTGATACTTGTAGACAGAAACACAGGTGGACAGATGTCTTTCGATATTTCTTCTTCGGAAAGATAAAGGGAAATAATATTACTTTGGTATAGTTGTAATATTATTTTCCTTTATCTTTTCCAAGAGATGTGCTCCCTTGTTACCAAAGTTGCGTTTTTACAACATTCTAATCCATACAACATTAACAATAACTTTTCTAAAAGTGTTTCTGTATATTTTATAAAGGTAACGAAGAAAGTTCTGTTATGTTTTCACCCACCACATCGATATGCCATCTAAGATGTACGTGGAAGATCAAAAACAATCCCCGTCGGTATCAACGACCTTCTGCCAACGTTCTGGAAGGCTATGGATTCCATCGCGATAGAACTTAGTGGGCGATGAAGCGAAGTAAGTACCAAGTGCATTTTGCATTTCTACTAGAGATTTGAACTGGCGTCCTCTAAAGTGATTGTCCAAACAATGGAACAGGTGATAATCGGACGGTGAAATGTTCAGGGAGTATGGTGGATGCAATAGTGTTTCCCATCCAAGGCGTATAATGGTGTCCTGGGTCATCCTAACCACGTGGGACTTAGCGTTATCCTGTAACAGAAGAACCCCTTTGCGATTTGGAAGTGCTGGCTCCAGAGTTTTGAGTTTTTCTTGAACTCGGGTAAACTGCTGACAGTACACACTTGCATTGATTCTCTGACCAGCTGGTAGCAGTTCCCGATAAACGATTTTTCCGCGAGCAGTCCACCAAACATACAAGATGACCTTCTTCTGGTGCAGTGCTGGTTTCGGCTGTCTTGAAACCTTTCCATGGGATGTACTAACCAATGATGACGGCACCGCAGAGCTTTGTACAGAACCCACATCTCATCACATGTCAACATCCTGTCCAGAAATGGCTCCTTTTTCAGAAGAGACAGCCTTCTGGCCCGAAGTCAAATCATGTGGGGCCCATCGACCCAACTTGTAGTGCTTCCGAAGTTGATGGAGGTGCTGCGGAATGGTTTCTCCACTCACACTGAATTGTAGTCTCAGTTCCTCGCATGTCTGGCCACTGTTCGCGTCAATTGGTGCCTGAAGATCTTCATTTTGTACATGTGTTGGTCTAAGAAGACAGTGCACCGGCACGTGGTGCATCTTCGAGTGTTTCATCACCACCTTTAAACTTGTTAATCCACCGTTGCACTGTCCTCTTAGTAACGACACCTTCATCAAAGGCCTGGCATATCTTCCGCCCGCTGCACTGGCGTTTTTTGCCAGTTTAAACTCGTACAGCATACACGCCCCTATGACGCTCTGTGGAGGTCCCATGTTCACTCTGTCCTCACGCAAGTTCATGGTGTAACTGAACTGCTCCAATCAGGCAATATGTTGGATATACCCACACCAACAACTGATCTTCGCTTTTTCTCCGTTCGCGTTCAACTCACGGTGTGAAGGCCAATTGAACACAGAGGTTTACAAAAGCGACAGAGTTGAGATCCGACCTTAGAACATGACTAATTTTAACTCAGTTCTTATAACTGAAGCAAGTGGCTGTTCGTGCCGTCGCAGGTATTCAGTATTTCTTCTGAAAACAGAGCTTTCACATATTTTCTCTGAAATATACTGTAACCAAATTCGCAGAAGGGTATATGTGGTTGCTTATACAACATTTGTACATTTTGTACACTTGAAAATTTCTCATTTGTATTTCTTACATATGACACTGACGTATAGGCCCGAACTATTGCTTAGGCTGAATAGGCTGTAGCCAAAGTCTGCAGATTTGGCTTCCTTTCCCCTGTCTGATATATTACAGAATAATTATTTTATTGTATTAGATTTTTATATCTGGGAGATTAGAGTATGTTGTTTTTTTTTTCTTTTCGAGTGAGTCTGCTGTATAAACGTGTACTTAACAACAAGATTTTCCAATATGCCGACTAAATGCAGTAACTATTGTCAACGACTGTGAATTCGTTATAATTTACAACACAAGAACTTCATTTTTTGGAGGGAGTGGTTTTTAACTAAGTCTAGGGTGCCAGAGCATGCAAATTCACCCCTGCTGACATTGACAATCAGTGGGCATGAATGTACTGGTAATGAAGTCCCGATCGAAAAAAGAAAAACCTTTTCATTCACTGATTATAGCAAATTTTTATTATAAGTACACGCCGCGTTCACTTAATATTAGCATTTTGACTTAAAGTTTGACAAGTTTGCTCGATATATTTACCCGTAATTCTCGTTCTAAATAGCACCTTTTTTATTTGCTACAATTTAACGAAATCTAAAATCCAGCTTTGGTGGTTCAAAGTTCAAAACGCCACTACGGGAAAACATTTCATATGCGTACTAAGTAGTGTTATCTACGAGACGAGACGAGAAGAGAAAATTTTCTTGTCTCAATTTTCGAAGAATTCTCTCTAGCCTCTATTCTTATCCGAATTCTTTTCTTAAGTCTCATCTAGAAATTATCAGAATCCTTCTGTGTCACTGAGAGTCCGCAAAGGATGTGATATAGTAATATTCAAACCATATTTATTATTGAAATCTATCGTGTAACGACTTGCGTATCTTTAAACGTTGATAAATTCTCTTCATTATTTTCGTACGATAACTTTATCAATTTATAGTTTTTTTAGTGTTGCCCATGAAACTAGATTTGGGGCTGTCTCGTCTCGTAAATGTATAGTGAGTGTGGTTTCTTGTCTCGAAAAGTATGTGTTTCAATGTTGGAAGAGCTCTGTCTCGTCTCGAATTTTGTTACGAAAATTCAGTCTTACCTCGTAAACAGCATTAATTATGTAACACTAAAAGATAAATTGTGAACTTGGTGGACTAATGTTGCCCAGAAAATTCGAAAAATTTCTACTCTTGTCGCGTTTTCGGAACGAAAATTGAGACGAGACGAGAAATTTCTCATCTCGTCTTAACAATATTAGTACTAAGCAAACCATGATTTGCGTCAGTGCTAAGTTTGGTCTGTATGTCGGCTACGATATATTGCGATTTTCTTTCTTTTTCTTTTTTTCAAGTTAAGTAAAGTGGAAGGTTAAAACAACACACTCATAGGCGTTAAAAATCTTTTTTTCAGAGGCAAACGATTCTTACACATGTTTAAAACGGAAAAGGAAAACTAATAGCAGAAATTTGATTTCTGATGTTATTTTCATTATTTAATGAATATTATTACTTTCTTATTAAATTACTAATTTTTTGTTTCTATCTAAAAGCAACTTACATGGCGAAATTCTTCAATAAAAATGCTCTACATTGTATCAATGATCTTTTCATTCACCAATTTCCAATTTCGAAGAATTTAGACATGTGTAAGTGACACGAAAGAAAATAACAATCAATTGATTTATGGATTGTGTATTGATGAACGATAAAGTATTAATTAGCCAAATCACATTGGCGAATGCGATATACATAATTTATACCGATTATTGATTTTACAGAAGAAATTGATAAATGTTATCTTATATATAAAAGAGAACGTACAAAATCCTTTGTTCCCTCATCACGCTAATACGGCTGAACCAATTTCTTTTATTTTTGGGGGGTTATTAGGATTTGGACCCTAGATGGTTTTTATCATATCACTTTAATTTTTAATTACCAGTGTCTTGAGATAATTGACCATTCAAGTGTCCATAACGTACAAATCCTTTGTTAGTTATTCATCATAGGTAAAAATAAACGTATTTATATGCAACCCGCATGACCGTGTCACTCGGCGGGTTAACATAAATGACAGGCGCTATAATGTTAACATTTACTGCAATCACTTGAAAGCGAAAAAGTAAAAATTATCTAAGTAACAAAGTTTATTGCGTTCCGGGGTGACCGCAGCGAAGCGGGGCGGGTTAACATAAATGACAGGCGATATAATGTTAACATTTACTGCAATCTTCTATGGTTTTTATCATATCACTTGAAAGCGAAAAAGTAAAAATTATCTAAGTAACAACGTTTATTGCGTTCCGGGGTGACCGCAGCGAAGCGGGGTGAACGCTGCTAGTTTAATATAATGTAAAAATAAGAAACTTAACACCATGATATAGCGACTGCTTAGTAACCTGGATAGCAAAGCTCAGTCTATAACTAATTCTCTCTTAAGTTTTTCTTTATTTTTTTCATCCTTTGAATGTTTCTTTATGTGCAAAGTTTAAAAAAAATGACATGGAACAAATACTATATTAGTGATTTTTGAGGTGGTGTTAAACTTTTATTAATGATAATATTAGATGCTTCAAATTACCATGGAACGCGAAAATTAGAGAGGGTCTGTAGTGCCAAAGCGCTTTATTTTCAAAACTTGTAATGACTAGATGTCAAGATTGCACTAACCGTGAGATCTTATCTATTTGTTGACGTTTACCTTTATGAAAAAGTTTGTCACACAGAGAGTACAACAACTTAAAGCTTAAAATATAAATTGTGGCTTTAGCTACAGATAACTTGACACACAAATTGAAGGAAGGATTTAAGTTGTTCGAAAAAACACTTCGCGGTACTGGTGAAATTAGTTTGAAATATACCATTATTGATCAGTTGAAATTTATCCGTAGTCCAAGTTAGTTTTTATTAATCTAGAGAAATTCAACAATGTTGATAACATATAATATTTAATACGTCTAAGGAGTTTTCTTTCAAAATATGGTGTATCATAATAAGGCGAGAGATGTAAATATCTGAAACGAGAAATGCAATTAATAGTCTCATAGAATTTTTTAATGAAGTAAAAATATTTCTAAAATCAATCACAGAACTAAACTTTAGAAATTGAAGTGACTGTGTTCTACGAAATATTGTGCTGTTTAATGTTGTGTCCGGAAGAATTAATAAAGAAGAAAGGATTGCAACATGAAATACTTTAACAAGGGACTGCCTAGTTTTATCTCAATATCATTTCAAATAATTTGAAATACGGACTTTGATTCAAAATATAACGATATGTAAAATTAAAAAAAAAAAAAAACATGTGAAATACATTTCCGAATTTATTTTCTATAAAATATGTTTTACTGTAAATTTAAAAGTTTCATAATCCCATTTTAGGTTAGGTAAAATATAAATATACTTCGTTGTGTAATTCAATATCCAAATTCTATTAACGGACATTCTTACGAATTGTACAGGTAATCAGCGTAGGCTATTAAATTGGAAGGCTATGAAGTGCTTGCAACTTCACTCTGCATGTATAAATTTCGTATTCCTTTCCAAACTATGCAATAGCTATTAATTGAATAAATTTAGTTTCACTATTGGCTTTGTTCTATATATTTAGAACATGATACAACTTGCACGCAATATGAAACTACAACCACTGAATTATAATGGTTAAATAAATCACTGCTTTGTACTAAATAAACAGCCAAAAATACTGGAAATTTTATCAAATCATTTAAACAGTTAGTTTATCCTAAAGTGATTCAATATAATTAGAAAATGCCAACGTCTGTCGTACGCTATAAAACTTACATCTGCTCGGTTTTAGCTTCTTTCACACAGTAGGTAATCGTACAAAACCTTTGCTTCCTCTTTTACACATTAGATACATGAAATCATCGTGACGTAATCACAACTAGAAAATCCTATTATTTGAACTAACACGAAGCTAAATAAAAATGAAAACTTGTTTATATTCAAAAAAATCATGCTGTCAGTAACAGTATTTAGCGGCTTGTAGGTGGCAGTGGTCTATTTCAACGGTTCTTATTTTAAAAACTTGAACTTTTCATTTTAAGAAATAATATTTTGTGTGAATAGACATTTTATGTTCTGAAAGTAAAAACTCCTCACATATACACATGAAACTCAATAGATAACTCAGTATGTGTATATTATACGTATTTAATTACACTGGAGAAAGTGACTGACACGTTTATATGCTTAACCCTGCACTCATATCAATGAGCCATTTAGTCCATTGTGAAATACCATAGTATCCAGTGTAGAATAGTATCATTTTATCCTTACCGCTAATCTAGTGGCTAGCGTGAACGCGTTTGGTGCATGCGAGAGCATTAAAAAATTTTAAAATCATTACAATGGTTCGAATTCCAGCTTAAACTGTAAGTCCAAATCTATGAGGATGGGCTGATAAGTTCTCGGCCCGACCCAGAAGGACTTGAGCTGCAGGCATGAAAGTGTGAGGCTATTCAACGTAGTTCCCTCGAAGGTCAACACACTTGGCACTTCGATGCTGCAACTTCTCCAACCCCTAAAAAAAAAAAAAAAAAAAAAAAAAAAACCTCAAGGTATGCAAAAGAAACTGTTCCGCAGCTGTTATCACCTCTTCATCACTGTGAAATTTCTGTCCTTTCAGTGCTGTTTTGAGTTTTGGAAAAGATAATAATCAGAAGGGGCAAGATCTGGCGAGTAAGGTGGGTGGTCAATGCACAAACCCTAGGTCCCTCAGAAAATCCATTGTTCTGCCAGCCTTGTGGACGGGAGCATTGTCCTGCAAGAACAAGACACCTCGTGTCAACTTTCCCCGGAGCTTTTCTTTAATAGCGTCCTTTACCTTAGCCAGTAGACTGCAGTTATGGTTTGGCCCTTTGGCAGGTTATCTGAGAGCAAAACACCATCCTTATCCGAGAATATTGAGGCAGGCATCTTTCCTGCTGACTTTTGTGCTTTGAATTTTTTGGACCTTGGAGATCCTGAGTGGCGCCACTCGCATGACTGTTGTTTGGTTTCCGGATCAAAGTAATGCAACCACGTTTCATCCTGGGTAACAAACCGATTCAAAAAATCGCCCTTGGAGTTCGCAAAATGCCGTAAAATCACCTGCGATGATCTCTCACGTTCGCGTTTCTGATCCGCGTTCGAACATTTCGGAATCCATTTCGCAGAAAGCTTGCACATGTCCAACTGATCATGGATTATTGACCCAACACGTTCTTTGGATATGTGCACTTTGTCAGCTATCTCCTGAAGCGAAATCCGTCTGTTGTTCAAAATCAGGTCATGAATCTGGTCCACTTTTTCCGGAGTTGACATTGACACTGGCGTGCCACACCTGTCACCATCTTCTGTTGAAAATTCACCACGCTTGAAGTTCGCTCACCATTTCTTCACAGTGGAGTATGAAGGGCACTGTCCAGCCAATGTGTCTAGCATGCAACCATGGATTCCCTTGGGCTACTTCTGTTGCAGGAAGAAGAACTTCATTACACCTCGCAACTCCTCTTTGGTGAATTTGACATCTGGCTCCGCCATGGTTCATTCCATTACCCGTAAAATAAAAACCGTTCATGGTAGAATCGTGAAATTTGGTACTTAAACATGTAAAAGATCAACATTTCACATGACATCAATTACATCAGGGTAGTACATTCGAAAGGGGGTCGGGCCGAGAACTTATCAGCTGACCCTCGTCATATAGCATTGATGCTCAAAAGCAGCGCAAAACTTCAACAACAAAATAGAAACCTTAAGATTCGTTTTTGTTCCGTGTGAATTTGCAGCTCCAATATGGTAAGGTGGGGGGAGGGGGAGGACTGCTCCTATATCCAACATGATCATATCCATTTTGATAAGGGATATTGGAGCTTTAAGGTAAGAAAGATGGAATCCGAGTTTTTTCTATCGCCTTATAAAGTCTGTTCATCATTTATTTATTTATTTATTTATTTCAATTTGTTTTTTCGTAGTTCTGTATTCAACAAGTCTGGGTTTGTTTGTTCAATTTTAGCGTCCGTTCTTAATCGCGGATGTACAATTCGACGTGAACCACATGAACTCAGACCGCGAATCGAACTTTGCTCATGCACATCAAAAACGAGAACTTCCTATTCAGCTATAAGGGTATGCCGTAACATGACTTTGCATATTCCAAGTTGAATGCTGCTGCTGTAGGCGACCAATTTTTGAGCTCACCTTTTGGATATCCGTCCCAAATAGGCTTTACTACTGTATATGTATGTTTGGGAAGTATGACAAGGTCTCTTTAGTGAACAAAAGCGTGCACGAGAGAGAAGAAAGATTCCTCAGAGCATAAAAAGAGAGAGAGAGAGAGACTTCATCATTATTGGAAGTTTTCCTAGTTGACTTTGTTCGCGAAGTATAAATCTTGCGTTAGTTGGACAAGAAAGAAAGAGTAGGAGACCGGGAAGTCATCCGCTAATGGGCCGTATACTTGATTTAGTTCCTTACAAAGAGAAGACTAAAGATGTTTGTCATGAATTCACAAGAGAAAGTGGCTTCTTAGCCAACCACATCCCTCATCAGTAGCTGTAGGTTTTTTCGTCTTTCTCTTTACTCTCTCTTTGCTAAAGGCTGCAAAAATTATGTGAGACGGGTGAGTTGGACAAATCTTATAAAGTGTGGAGACACAGCCAAGAAAGATGAAGGAAGAGCCATGAAAAGAGATGATATCGCATTGTGTGGTGTGTGAAGCATGGAAACTAATTAGTTAACGTTACACTATCACACAAACTTTAAAACTGCCTTTTAGTCTGTTATTTACAAATACTTCTGTAGCCGTAACTATGCTACTTAGATAGTGATTTTTTCCTTGTCGTCTAAGAAGAAGAAAACGGTAGCTTTTATTGCTATAAACTGAATTGCACGAATATGTATTCTTTCCTTTCTTTATTACAGTTTTTAGAGCTTACTATCATTTTCATAGATGATGTATAAAGATTTCATAATGATTTATTGTAATGGTGGTGATGCATCTCATACCCTTACGGGGGAAGAAAATCTAATGGTAACTCGGGGTCAGACCGTCCGGACATGCGTAACAATATGCTCTTAATGCACATGTTTCATATACTGCCATTGTAGATGTGGACACTATGTTCTTCTTCCTATCTTTATCTACACATCTTAGAAATCGTGGCCATTAAGTCCATTAATAATAATAACTTAGATAGAGGACCTAGAGTGCTAGTGTATGCAATATGTTGAAGAACATGTTTCATCCCTTTGGGCAGCCAGTTCTTTTTAAAACATTACTTTTTCTTTCTCTTTTTTAAAATGGCAACCAAGAACCAGTTTGACAAAAGGCATATACAGTATCCCTGTGTTGATAGACATTGCTTTAAAATGGAAGTTTAAAAAAAAAAAAAAAACCTGCGAGTCTATATGTCAAGTAGAACTATAGCTTAACTATGACATCCAATCAATATATACTTGTAGCGAGAATTGAATCTTAGTCTCTGGCACCCAAGGCACCTACGCTAACCACGAGGGCAGTTTCTTATAAATATAAAGGAAAATCATTCAATATTTCTTTGGAAAATGAATTTAGATCAAATTCTCTAAGATTAATATGTATTGTAGTTTTAAAATCTGATCTAAAGTTTTAATCGTTACAAAGCTCAAGAACATTTTTTTTCTTGCTATGGTTGGCTACAGGTTGATGAAGTGCATGATTTGTCAAATTTCGAGTACCGGTACATCCACGTAGAGGCTACATCATTATTGTATACACCTCTGAAGATGTTCCATACAAATTAACAGTTGGAAGTTTTCCTAAGCTACTGAGTTACAGTAGACTTTGGACAATTTAAGTCATAATTATTTGATATTCTGAGTCACCCAAGAAAGTACCGACCAAACGAGAATACTGTTCGCGGTGTCTTCGAAGTTAGGTACACTGTTCTAGATATGTTTTAGCAGTGAATAGTTATATACATACTACAGCAATTTAAACACTCCGTTGTCCCTGAGCACTGCACCCGACTTGTGATTGTATACAAGACGTGTGTTCCGTTTCTGTTTTATACTCCAGCAAGTTTAGACTGAGTATTTGATTGAGATAATGAGTACTGAAAATAAACAGAAATTTGATCTCCATACAAATAAGGTAATCACCAGTCAATGTTGCTCTGTCGGGTTTTTAAGATATCTTAACTTTCATGTTTATTGATCAAATTGATGACGATTATTATTATTATACTTCAAAACTATGCTATGCATAACTGTCGGACCTCTTATAGAACAGCTATGTCCGTCCGTCTGTCTGACTTCTCGACAGATTATCAAAGTAATGAAGAAATATCGAGAAGTGTTTTTCCTGCAATTCGATTTGAGCGTCCCAAGAATAGGTTCTGTGTCGTCCATTAACCCTCTTTTCAAACCAGAAATGGTAGTAAAACAACTTCCGTTTCTAAAATTGATCGTCATACAACAAACCGGTAATAGATAGGGACAAGTTGATTTCGGGAATGGATTCATTACCGCAAGAATTGACTTCATCTTCAATAATCCTCTTTTGATACCGAAAGTGGTTGAAATTAACTTTTTCTGTTTCAACATTGATAGTCATAGAACGAAAAGTATAATAGATAATAATCAGTTTTTTTTTTTTTTTTTTGTTGAAATCTATTCAACGTCTTAAGAAAGGATACCATTCCCATCCGTATTACTCTACTAAAACCGGAAGAGGTAGAAATCAACCGTTTTCAGTTTTCAACGTTAATCACTGTAGAACAAAATCATAATAGCTTCTAGATAGCGAGAAGAGGTATTTTGGAATCAATTCGGAGTCTCATGCAAAAGATGCCATCTTCACTACTTAAAGGTTATCTCTCACTATTCTTCTGCATCTGCGACTTAGAGAGCTATTTTAATATTGAAATTGCATAGTTAGGAAGTCCGCCTAAGTTTCACAACTGTAAAGCGTAACTCACTTACTTTTATTGGAATTTAGTTTCCAAATTGTTGTACAGAGGCTTTAAAATAAGAGAAGCCTCAATAACATTGGCAGATAGATGGGTAGTTACCACTGGTGGCACTTGAAGGAAGTCATATCACTAAAAATATTAAATTATGTTGCTACAAGCTAAGGGAAGAAAGCTTCATAGAGCCTCGAAAGTTTGCATACAAGAATTTGTACACTAAGTAAGCTTTCTACTCTTAGATAGTGATAAAGTTTAAAGTCTTACCGATGCAACTTCCCTCAAAGGCCGCCATTAGTAGATACAAAGATATAGGTCTATATATATATATGTATATTCTCCATACTATTTAAATCGGCCATATTTTTTATTATGATATAGGCCTTATAATATTTAAATGGTCTCACTTTAGTGGTGAAGAACGCTAGGAGTCAGGAGTCGAAATATAAATTAAATATGGTACTTGTACCGATTATGGCCCAGGTTCCTAATATGGCATACCCACCATATCTGCAGATTTACGTTGGTGCTACTAGATGACAATATAAACTGTGTCCTCATGACAAGCGTAAACATATTTGCGCGGCTCAGAGGATATAGTTTATATTGTCATCTAGTAGCACCAACGTAAATCTGCAGAGATATGGTGGGTGGGCCATATTAGGGACCCGGGCCATAATCGGTACAAGTACAATAGTTGTGTTCTGAAGAATTTTCCAAATATTGAATACAAAATCAGTAAAAAGTTTTATGAATTATTTTTAGTAATAACTTTGTTTAAAATAAATATACTATAGTTTACTTGTACTATACTGTATTCATTGAAAATCTGTAAAATAAAAAAAAGTATTCTTTTCCGTAAAATCCCCATCTTTGATAATACGCCATTTGATAATCTCCATTTGATAGTACGCTCGATCCCATCCAGATCGAATTATTGAAAGTGTATTGCATTTCGTAAAGAAATGGATGTAATGTAGCGATTTTCGTTAAATGTATGTATATGCTTAGATAAAATTATAGAATCTATAACTTCTATAATGTTGCTTGGTAATGCTAATGCTGCTTGATAATGCAATTGTGGAATGTGTTGCAGTAGAATATTTCGGTAATGTTTGTAAGCATGAAAACTGCGAAATTTGGACTACTAGTTTGTGTGAAACATCATAAGAGTCCTTAGACAAGTAAGAATTAATGAAACTAATAATTTCTACACTATATAGTGATTCGGAATTTCGACCCAGACGAAAAAGAAACTACAAAATAGCTGTGTTTATTTTTTTAGAAACTTCGTCGTAATCCCATTTTCCAGTAGGATACGGAGAGTTTTTTTTAATAAGAGTTTCTGTAATAGAATACACGAAACAAGTAATATATGATTATTGTATAAGAGGAATCTATGGGAGCTCCCTAGTGGCTGTAGGGATAGCGCACACACCTTTGGAACGGGAGTCCTGGATTTGATTCCCAGCGGGAGCCCTGCATTTAGCAATATTTATACTGACGGACACTAAACTCTAATCAAACCAAAAGAAGAGGAATATAAGAAGAAATATTGATTGTGACAAGTTGAAGATTACATCTTCATCTAATTAACCCTTTGGGGACTGTGGATACAGATCTGTACCATGGTGTCGACCTTCGAAATTTGTTTTATAAATCTCTAGTAAAGCTTTTCACACCGGTTTTTTTCGCATTCCTTCAAGCGGAGAAACATCAAAGATTACGTTTGATGGGCATTTTGCACAGTCACGCATGCCATGCCTGGGAGCAGTGACGTCACAAACATGGACGAAGGAAAAAAGAAAAGGGTGAATTTTAGAGCTTTTTTTTTAAATCCTGACACATCGCTATTAATCCTAGGATCATGGTCCGTATCTGGTTGTATTCGTAATGAAGGAATGTTTTCAACTATACCATCCAAATTTCCCTATTATGTACAAGAAGAGGGAATATCTCGCCCAAAGTGGAAAAAGGGGATTTTTAGGAGAGTTTTTCCCTTTTCGGGAATTCCTCCCCTCAAGTACACGATAGGGACATTGCAAGTGCTACTGTTTAAAACCTTGCATCATTCCAAACAAAACGAGGTACGAACTATTATCGTAGGGTAAATAGAGATTTTTAAAAAAATTCTGAATTTTTCCCCTATTACAGATTTTTAGTCACTGTGTTTAGTAAAGTAGCTACAGTGTCATCTCTATTCGTCGTAGGATCATGGTTCGTACCTTATTTTGTTCGTAATGGTGCGTCGTTTCCAATGGTACCACCGCGTTTCCAATGGTACGTTGTATTGTCATGTACCTGAGGAGATAAATTTCCGAAAAAGGAATTTTTTTGACAATTTAAATTTCCTGCTACTTCTTTATACTTTTTGGACGGGAATTCCTCCCCTTAGGTACGTGATAGGGACATGCAAGTGGTACGATTCGAATCTATGCTTCATTACGAACAAAACTATGTACAAACCATAATCCTAGAATAAATAGTCGTAATGCTAGAGCTGATTTACTAAATTTCCCTCCCATTTTTGGGTAACAATTACTAATGCATTGTTATTCAATAATCTCTAGCGTGAAGAGTATTCATTGTAGGATCATGATTTGTACCTCATTTTATTTGTAATGAAGCAACGTTTCAAACTGTACCACTCCCGTTTCGCTGGCATGTACCTGGGGAAACAAATTCCCGAAAAAGTGTTTTTTTCTGACAAAAACATGTTCTTCCCAATTTGAGCGTGATTTTCCACTTCTGGTACATAATAAGAAAATTTGAGCGGTACAGTTGGAAACATTGCATCATTACGAACACAATAAGGTACGAACTATATGATCCTACGATAAAGAGTCTTGACACTAGAGCTTATTGAATAACAGTAGATTAGTAGTTACTAGGAAAAAATGGGTCGGGAAAAAATAGTAAATTAATTTTAGCATCAAGACTGTTTAACCTAGGATCATGATTCATACCTTGTTTTGTTCGTAATGAAGCAAAGCTTTTTGGTAACATTCGCATTTCCGTGTCGTGTACCGGAGGGGAGAAATTCGCGGGAAACGGGTACTTTTTTTTTCAAATACTTTTCCCACTTTGGGTGAGAATTTTATTGTCTTATGTACATATTAGGGAAATTTCATTGGTACAGTTGGAAACACTACGTCACTCTGAACAAAACGAGGAATGAACCATGGTTCTACGATAAATAGTCTCGACGCAATATCTCAGCCTTTCCCAACCGGTGTGCCGCGGCACACTGGTGTGCCGTGAATGGACCGCTAGTGTGCCGCGAGGAATCGAAACAAAATTATTAATTTTATACCAATCAAATTACAAAACGTAGAGAAAAATGTATATTTGTATTTCACATTACTATGAACCTATACTATGAATCTACAATTTTAAGTTTCATACCGGGTTACTGTTCTGTACATTTCTAATGTTGAAAAAAGTATTTGTTATCATTGTTATGACCATTATTTCTTCTTTATTGTTACAGACTATTTCGTAACTTGAAGATTTAAAATATCATCCAATCCTTTCGAAAAATTACCTACATTTGTATTTTAAAAATAAAAGACATTTGTTTGTTCGATCGTTATTTAGTGATTTTCCTTCTTATAAGGTTGGATACAGTTTTTAAAAAGAAAGCATATTTTTAAAAACCTGAGTCCAATATTTCATTGCAATTGTTTTCTGTTTTTAAATTAGAATGAAAAATAAACAATGATCTACCACGCGGAAAAAAACAGTGATAGAGTTTTCTTCTCTGTGAGAAGGAGATCAATAATCACAGAAAAAATACCACTGTATTTTATATTTACAAATAATAATATCTATAAGTGTGCCGCGAGAATCCAAGCAACACCCGTAGTGTGCCGCAAGTTGAAAAAGGTTGGGAAAGGCTGCAATATCTGCTTGACTTAAAGTCTAAAATTTACCTAAAAAGGCGGAAATCTCAAAAGAGTTAATCGTATGTATGTGTAAATAGTCGCCTTAATGTTTTGTTGGGTATGCCGTTATCTACATTCAATTAGTCGCCAGCAAAAGTGCATGCATGTTCCGTTTTTTAAAGCATTAGCTTGGAAATGATTAACTTCAATTAAATTTTTCTAATTGTAGAAAGAATGCAATTGTCTGTGCACTACCGAAAACATCCAAAATTGATTAATGTCCAAATTATTTTAAAAAGCCAAGAAATGGAAAAGAACTCTTTGGATTGCCGTTGTGCAATGTGACATTATTAACTTATCTAAACAAGAATTGAATTCAGAAAAAAACAGTTATTTGATCATACAATAGAGAAAGTATACGAATTGAAAATTGTCCTCATGGTATATTTTATATTTCAATGTTTTTTTTTTTAAAATTTTTAAGCCGATTAATTTGTTACGATAATACGGTTGAGCAAAAAAGTTGAAGCGGTGAAACCACACACTTTGTACTATTATTATTAATTAAGAAGTTTCTTCGTGGCTAGCAGACACGTGTTGTACTCCCATTGCAGGTATAAGTAATTGAATAGCTGTAGTAAATGTACGTCTCATTGCCGTGGACCTGGAAACGAACGTTCAACTCCAAACGGAAAAACTTGATTGAGCCAAACTCTACCGTTATTCGTACATACATATATAGCATGTGGATAAAATGTGAGAAAACTACGTACAATAAATGAACAAGTGAATTTCGTTTTACAGTGTGAAACTACGACAAACTTCTGTACTATGCAAATTCAGTATTGAAACTGGAAGTAGTACTTCTTTAAGTTTTGGTTAACCGTTACCGAATTCTTAGAGAAACTGAAGTCTTTTGCAATATGTCTATAACTTCCGGTTTTAGTCAAATGATGCGGGTGAAGATAACGCTTTTTCTTGAGACGTTGCAACGATTCCAAGAGACTGCTTATTGCCGTATCTCTTCTATGACGATCAACGTTAAAACCGGAAATGGTTAATATCTGGAAGTTCTGGTTTGATTTGATTTTGGGTTTATCATTCCTTTCGGCAGCGAAGCTGTATGAGACGTGGAGCTACAGTTTAACGTGGGATCTGAACCACTCGAGCTCTACCTGGGAATCGAACCCGGGTCTCCCACGTCAAAGTCGCGTACGTTAACCGCTTAACCACGAAGAAGCTCTCAGTTCTGGTTTGAATAGATAGTTAACGAATAATACGGGACTTTTTCGTAAGACAATGAATCGATTTAAGAAAAACGCTTTTCGATATATCTTTACCGTTTTTGATCCGTTACCTGTCGACAAACTGACATAACCGTTCTCTAAGACTTCTGATGCTTGCGCAAACCATAGTTTGGAAGTCTGACAGGCGTTTGATAAGGCAATCTATGATACATTTTACTCAACAAAGTTTAAGAGACACAAGAAGGCTGATGAATCTAACGATAAATATATTCAAGAGACCCCATAGAGGAAGGTCATGCCGCGAAGTGCGTTATTGACATTTTAGGGGCGCAAAAGGGATAATTATTTCAATAAGTCATTAGCTAAAAGTGTGTAATATATATATTATACACAAGGAGCACATTCATTCATAATTGTACGGTGAAAGGGGAGTAATATGTTGCTAGTAAGAACCTTGAGAAAGGTCAAGAGTAAATATTTCTTTATGCAGGGGTTGGACAAAAAAAAAAAAAAAAAAAAAATCTAAAACGTTTGCAAAAGTGTGAAAATCATACCTAGTATGGTGTGGGGCCTCCTTTTGCGTCCAAAACAGCTTGGATCCGACGTGGAATGAACGTATACAGCTCCTGAATCGTGGTGTGTGGAATTTTGTACCATTGCTCCTCCAAAACATGCTCCAGTTCCTTAAGGGATGCCGGTGGTGGGTAATGAGACCGAACACGCCTTTCTAACTCACACCACAATAGTTCAATGATGTTCAGATCTGGTGATTGTGGGACCCAAGGGAGTTGTGATAGCTCCTGGTCATGCTCCCCAAACCATTATTTCACTGTTTTTGCAACGTGACAGGGTGCCAAATCATCTCGATAGATGCCATCACCATCAGGGAACAATATTTGGGCCATGGCACCAACGATCATGCCTCTTTGGAAGTCTGCCAGGTCGCCCATTTTACCGCACCACGACACTCACAGGTGAACTGGTTACTGCTGACGGAAGAGGAAGGTTCACATGACACATTGAAAAAAAAGAAAGAAAGATCGGCAACCACAACACGTCACGGGTTATACAGTGGAGGGCCAAAATTACGTGTCCTATATGAAGTGTTTTTAGATTTTTTGTCTACCCCTGTATATATATACAGTACAGTGTAAGAAGCAGTGTTTATATACAACAGAGTTTATATACAGTATAAGAAGCATTTAGGGGTGTATCATGGACTTTGATGGAAAGAGATTCCTGGAGAGCCTCACTTGTGGTCCGAATGCTTCAGCTGTGCATGTGAGTTTGTGGTACACTCCATTATTATTCCAGGTTTTTTTCCTGTTTCTTTCCATTTCCTGATTTCACCAATTCTTCCATCGTTATTTACTTTCATTTATCATCTTCCTTTAACAAAAAGCAGAGGTAGCTACTAGTGCAGTTAAAATTGTGTAAATAATTATTTAGAACAGTTATTCAAATAATTTTTTCTGCTGTTATTAGGGTATCTGAATGCTCATTTTCAATGTTCGAACAGTTGTTAGAATAACTGAATTAGTTCATGCAAAAAGGCCTCCAGTCACCAAAATGGCGAAATTGAGTTAACAATGAATTTCTGTTCCTATAAGGCACACCTATGTTACTATGCGTTCTTTTTTGCCTTGTGATCGGGATTTTGCAACAACAAAGCGCCATATTAACAAGTTTGATAGCATTTACACTGTTGGGGAAATCGCAAACAGCAGTTGCAAGCCTGGTAGCACCAAGTTTTCTGTGAAAGAAGATGAAATCAAAGACATTTTGGATTTCAAATCATTATGGAATGTATTATAAGAGAAGTTGCGTATCACGGAAAACGCGTACCAAGAGCGTTCCTAAAACAAACTAAATTCGATTTGAAATCGGCAATTAAGAGACTACATGCACTTATCTTGTTAAAAGAGAACTTTCGTAAAATCTTTGCAAGTCAAACTATTGATAGTATATTGACACACACACTCATAATTTGCAAAGATGAACAACAAAAACCAACATTGCCACCACCTGCTTATACCGGCGGGAAAGTTCCCATCAAGAGTGTCGAATTTCAATGACATCAGGAAACTTCTGCGCTATGCTGCCGATGAGCACAAACACTTCTATGAGTTGAACAGGAATTGACTTACAGTTGAGCAGATCGAGCCAGAAGTCCAAAACGATTGATATCTTTTTATTGTTATTTCAGAAGAACTAACCTTAACACAATATTCAAGACATTGTGTTTAGTAAGTTAATGTTGTCAATAAGCATATCTTTGTTTCCATTTGGAGTTAATTTTTTTTAATAACTACTATATATTTTTAACTGTTCAGAAAACGCCTTAACACAGTTTTGTGTTACAAAAGAGCAACAAAATAGTAAAATAATAATAATAATAATAAAATTACATGCATACTGCGTTTCGTCTATAATTTACTGTACGTGCAAGGGCTTCAGTCTAATGCGGTAAACAACTTTGTTACCATGGTAATGAGGAAAAAAACCTATACAACATTCGACTAATGTAATTTTTATCTACATGTAAAAATGGTTTATCTTAATTTTATAGTTTCAAGACTGCAGTTTTTTTTCTCAAAACTAAGTTTGTTTCACTGAAGCCTTTCTTTTTTGCTTTATCTGGTTCAAGTATACGCTATCCGAATAATTGTTCGAATTCGTTATCCGAATAGTTACTCGAAAAATCCATTATTCGAATTTTAACAGCACTACTGGCTATGTTTATTTTATTTTTTATTTATTTATTTTTTTTTTAGCTGGGGCCTAAATATTGGAAGAAATTACATGAAGAGTCACAGTATAAATCTTCTACATTGCTGATATTGATGAGCTTAAAAATAAGAAATTTTCTAAGTGATTGCATTTCTTTTCTCCCAAAAAGTTTAGGCCGTCATTGTTAACTCGAGAAAATTACAATTTTATACTTTTATTCAGAGAAAAAGTTTGTAAGAACGTGTTAACAAACAATAAATCACACTAAAACATTTAGGATTTTTTTTTTTAAAAAAAGTAACAATAAAATGCTCTTTCCAATCTTATAGTTTATGAGTGACTTAACCCAAATAGATTGACCAAGTTAAATGGAAAGCATTAGTGATTTTGCTTCTGTCAAGACATTCAAAATTCTCCTAATGGACCTATAATTGGCCTGCCAGTCTAGGGTTAGCTACTTTTGGCCTAAAGGGGTGCAAGTATGTTGTGGTAAACTAAATGTTTCATGTCATTTAAGAATTACTGTATAGAAAGAGAAGTATTCTCGTCTTAAATTTCAAGTGCAGCAGTGACAGATCCAAAGAGGAACATCTAACTTTTGGAGGATTGAATTATTTTGGTGAGGTGAAATTTCATTAATTTTAATCTCATGGATTCGGATCTGTTTTTATAAATAGTAACGAGAAAGGAATTAAAATATATTTAGATATATTGGGATTAGTCCATAAAGATAAATTGTAAAATGAAAATCTCAACTTCATAAATTTGCACTATTCAAGATTATTTAATTTTTCAGTGGTTTTATTTCAATGATTTTTGGGAGGGATTTTCCCCTGTTTCCTCCCAAACCATGAAACCACACCTGATATACTGTCTTCTCATGCCGAAGAGGAAATTTTAGTTTGTTCCGTTTGTTTTAAGAAGATACTCTCCTCTCATTCTGTAAGTTTCTATCTCTCTGTTATGTAATTATTAATATTAATCTCCCACTCTCTCCCTTAGTAATAAATGTACGACTCGTAACAATATGAAGGGAAACTGGAGCAAATAAAAGATAAAGTTTTTATAACATTATATAGAGTGTAAATTTTTGTAATTAGAATATTTGCCCTGTGGCATTCCTCTCAGCACATCGCGTTGCTAATTTAGTTAATAGCAGAAAATTCCCATATTGATTTGTGCGTAATGTAAACATCATTATTATTAATTAGTATATGTTTTTTTTTTTTGTAGAAAATTGTAACTGATTTTCATTTAGCGTTGGACAGTAATTACATTTTATTTAATTAACATAAACTGAAAATAAGGAGATCGCTTGGTTAGGTAAACTTTCTGCAATCAGGTGGGACTTGATTTTATATCCTGGATTTCATATTTTGATTGAAAAGGTTTTCTTGTAACTGGTGTTCTCGTGTATTAATCTAATTCCAATGTCTTAAATAATTTCAGGTGCTCTCGTGTGTTCAAGCGCTTAATGCCCATGCTTTTGCGTGAGATTTCGGTTCGAGTCCTCAGGTGGAGTTTTCGGTATTTGAGTAGCATCATAAGTTAACTGAAGAGCTAAGAATTTAATTCAGAAGTACAGTGAACTAGGGTTAATGAAGCCAGAAATAAATGGCCTCAGGCGCTAAGTACGCACTATCCTTTTAACCAGTGGCGACGGGTGATAGTTTCAAGAGGGTAGGCCCAATGTTACAATAATAATAATAATAATAATAATAATAATAATAATAATAATAATAATAATACCTGCATTACCTATATAATCTTGTATATAATACAGATCTTCCCATTTTTCTTTTCATCAAATATGTCTATTACTTTCTTCTTGCCTAATATCCCTCAGAGTTCATTTCTGTAGCGATTGAAGGTCACGCACTAAGTCTGTACTTACTTATTATACTCCTCCGGAATTTTAAAGTTTTCTTCACGGCACCCATATTCTTGTTTCACATGGTGTTGTAGTAACTGAAATACTTAATCTCACATGTGGTAAGGAAAGACATTCTAGGTACACCATTCTTGCAGACTATTTCATGAGATATATTGAAGTAAATTAATATGTCTAAGATACTGACTTTCGTCGTAAAAGATGATTGTCAGTTCATTCCGCAGCTGATTACCGTCGGAAGTGGGATACAGTTTAAGAAGATTCTCTAATTTCTTCGTAAGAAAATCACTATTGTAATCCTGAAACTGTTCACAGTCAAGTAGTTCTACAGATTCTAAAGGAAATAAATCAGGAAAATTTGTTTCCATCTGAACTTCAAGTATATCCAAAATTTCGTAGGAGAGGGGCTTTTAAGCTTTGCTTTTCCTTACCACCCAACTGCAACGAACTAATATTTACAAATCATGCACAGTTTCTTCTGAACGTAGCTAATGTTAGCATGACTCCTTTGTAGCAAAGCGTGACATATCGGAAGTATATCTTCTTTTACAAAATATGAAACAGTTTATCGATAGATATAAAGAGCCTTATGCAGAGTCGTTCTGACGTGTGATTATAGCCATACTAAAGAGTTCGACTAACATGTGTTTCCCGCAGTAATCAGGCCTTTAGTATGACGCTCATCATATGTCAAAACGACTCTACATAAGGCCTAAATATTTTACTACAGAAACACAAGAAGATAAATTCACATTAATTTAACGTAATTATAGACCATACCATAAGCACTTATTCGATCCAGATCTCAGTTTTATAATGAAATTCATGTATGTGACTCATAGCTGATCTTAATTCGCTGTAATGCAATTAAGAATTTAATGAATTTAATTCTTTCAATTGAGTGTGATCGGGTGGGGAAAATGGACTATCACATTATCTGCGCTTCATAAGAAACATATGCTGTTTCATATAGTTACTGAAACAAACTCTGCTTGTAAAATTTCGTTTTTAATTATATTATTCGAAACACATGACAGGCTTTCAGTTGGCATTTTGTATGTCACTTGATTCCCCTTTAAAAACAGAATCATACTTTTTTTTTCATACGCTGCTTTTTATATATTAACAACTCCAAATATTTTTTTGCATCAATACATGCAGAGCTCTCTTGCCCTCTGTTTGTTCTATTTTCAACAGAGGTGTTGGTCTTCTTTCCTTAATAACACATTAATTTACAAAAGATCATTAACATGGAGGATTCTATAATATAAATACGTTCATTTTGTTCATTTATGTTCATTTTGTTATATTGCGTTGCGTTATAGAGTCCGCAAAATTAAGCAAAGTTGGAACGGAATGGAGCCCAAGTTATCTTGCTCTTTATTTGTTTGATATATCGAATCGAAATCGAAGATCTCGAGAGAAACTAGTAGGTAGAAACGAAAGTCGAAAAGCGCTGAGGCCGGTCTCTTCTGCAGGTTGTACGCTGGTGAAGAAAACGTCATTTCCAACACGTTCTCTCGCGGGATTTTCTGAGTAGCTTGGCGGTAGTTCTTCTGCCGCCTGAGACACTGCTCGGTGAGCCTCCCAGCAGTGGTGCCAACCACGATTTCTTTATCGAACATTTTTTCAATTTAGAAAATTATCATATAGTCTGTGCAAGGAAAATGAATTAATTATAAATTATAATTTCTGACAGTAAATGGATAGGCCGGGCCTTAGGGCCTCTTACCACCCTTCGCCACTGCTTTTAACTGTCTAGAATCTTACTATGGTCAAAAGCTCAAACTTGATTTATCAGTGAAATTTAAAGAAATGGAAGTGGAGGAAGTTCGTTAGGCTTTAGAAACCAGTTAGAAGTTAGTTGAGGTGAAAACAGCCACCAGTTAAAAGACTTAATTCTCCTACCTGGATTTTTCCCAGCAAAACTTCCCTCCAAAATTATGTTCCATTGAAGTGATATCGAAAGTTTCTAGACAGTATATTTCGAAGTGTATAGGTATGTTATTTAGGTTTTGAAATCGTCTTTGACAGAAAGAAAAAAAAAAGACTTGGAAAGCATGCAATAATCTCAGTACCTTTTAATTTTAAACCTTTGAAAAGCACCACTTAAGTCCTTTTGCTGAAGATGAAAGGTTGTAATTCTGTTTAGAGGATCAAACTATTTTCACCATTGGCAAGGGCTCCGATTTCTTTTAAATTTGGGGGGGGGGGGGCACTCAGATGAAGACGGCATATATATGAGGATTTTAAGACAAATTACATTCAAATTATGCCAATATTGTATATTCACAAATACAATGAGGGGGCCCACATGAACTTTGGGTTGATCCGGGCTCCCTGGTCCCCCAGGATCGGCGTCCTTGACCATTGGTGCTGCAGACTATGAATTCCATTCACGGTGATCTCGTATGGTTTCGTCCTACAAAACCCTACTTATTCTAATCACATTTACCAGTGATGCTAAAGAAAAGTGTTTTTTAAACTCCAAAGGAAACTGTATCCGACCCGCCGCGTGCTGTTTCATAATACACAAAATCAAGCTTTCTTATGAAACAGAAACGAAAGGTGGCGTTAGTAATCAGTTCAAGAAATTTTATGATATTTTGGAACATTACCAGCAAAACAGATGTTTATTAAGCTTTATTATTACTTCATTATTCTTTAGTACGCAAATTCGTTGCGCAAATATATGAAACCTGGATATTTAACTGTTAGATATATCACACACTAATTTCTAGATTATTTCTCGAACTGCGTTTGCGAATTACCATGGTTTTCGACCTAGGATAGTTTAAGAAATAATTTCTACCTACGCATTTCTGGACTTATGGTCATTGGAACTTACTTCTTTTGAAATTGTTTTTACTTTAATCTATGATCAGTATGCGCCATCGTTTCTCTACTCGGTTTGTTTATATAGTGTGAAAACCACAACTTAATTTAAGAGCAAAGTTTTGATAACTGATACTAAAATTAATTGATATACAGGGACTTTTAGAAAGAATTTCAGAGTATCGTGGAGTTGCTATGCAGTAGTGTTGACACTAGTGTGATTTAATGATACGCCATTTTATTTAGTAACTCAAATAGTACTAGTAACTCAAATAGTATTTAATGCAAAAATGAATCCAGTGTTACCAGCATCCACTACACTGCAACAAAAAATGTTAAAACGCGTTTGTTTATTTAAACACATTGTGTACGTGTTAAAATCGAAAAAATGAAGCATCTTGAAGCAAGAATCAGCGAGGCAATTTGTACTGTTACTCCAGACGATATGAAATTGATTATCACCTGGATGTGCGTCACGCTGTGTATGGGGACATACACAGAAACATACATGCAAACGCGGTTTAACATGCTTCTTTTGCCATAGTATAATGGATCTGATAGTACAACGTTTCTTTTTGCATTTAACTACTGGAGTTGTCAAACAAAACGATGTATCATTCAACTACCTAAGTACCACCTCTCCTGTACAGCAGCTTCACGAAATCTTGTCATTGTTTGTCCAAGACTTTATAAATGTTTTTCAAAAGTCAAAGAAAAAACAAAAGGAGCCAAACTAAGATTTTGTATGGTACTCTTCTGTTAGCAAGGATTGTTAAGTCAGTGTTTTTATAAGTTGACGTGTGGAAGTGAATCTCTTGTGTAATGAAACCATAGTTACTTAGTTCTTACATCGTAGCATCCTTAATTCTAACTGTTCGTTTGTCCCTTGACTTCATCTCAATAGCTTTTAGTTTTCTGAACATTCTTTTCATTAACAGGCGAAAGGTTCTGCTCACACTAGTTTTGTTTTGCTGGCGTACTAACTACGCTAGGTAAATAGATATGTCTTGTTTTTGAATATTTCTCCATACGTTTTTATACAGAATACGAAAAGTTTCTTTTCTTATTGAATATGACTAAGTTTCTTTTCGTGTTGAATTTTTTTAAAAAAAATTTAGATCAGTGGTCTAATGATTTTGTCTCATATAAATCAGTGGCACATAGTATGTGAAAGTGTAAATCTATCGTGTGAAAATTCAACTAACTAACTAACTAACTAACTCTATGGCCTATGGAACCCGGAGGTTCAATGCCGCGTTCACAAAAGCTCTCCACTGACTGCTATCCTTAGCTAACTGCATCCAGTTTGTACTCTGTATTCCAATCTCTGCGAGATCCATCTTAATATTGTCCTCCCATCTGCGCCTAGGTCTTTCTAATGGTCGTTTTCCGATTGGTCTTCCAGTCAAGACTTTGAAAGCGTCTCTACTTTCTTCCATTCTAGCTACATGACCCGCCCATCTAAGCCTCCTAGACTTGCCGACCCTAACAATGTTGGGTAAACCATATAAATTATGTAGTTCCTCGTTATGAAGCTTCCGCCATTCCCCATTCCCGTTCCTCTTGGGTCCGAATATTCGTCTCAGGAACTTCTTCTCAAATACTTTCAGTCTATGTTCTTCCCTCAGAGTAAGTGACCATGTTTCGCAGCCATACAGAACAACAGGCATGATTATCGTTTTGTATATTTTAAGTTTCAAATTCCTCGACAGAATTCGCGACGACAAGAGATTTTGAACCGAATAGTAACACGAATTTCCTGCTTTCAGTCGACATTTAATTTCTCCGTGAATATGATTTTCCTCTGTTAATATTGATCCTAGATATTTGAAAGTATCCACTTTATCAAAAGTATTATTTAGTATTTTAACGCATCCCTAATTTGCTGTATTCTGGTCCCGACGCACTTCCATGTATTTAGTTTTCTCTGCATTTACTTCTAAACGCATGTCCCTGCAAGCGTTTAATAAGATCTCTGCATTTCTTTCTATTGTTCTCCTATCATCTCCTATTAAATTTACATCATCAGCATATGCCATAACCTGGTGAATACCGTTCAACTGTAAGCCCTGGTTGCTATCTTTGATTTTCCTTATAGCGTATTCCAAAACGAAGTTAAATAATAATGGCGACAACGCATCTCCTTGTTTCAGGCCATTTTCGACGTGAAAGCTCATGGACAAAAATTTTCCTACCCGGACTTTACTTTGGGATTCATTTAAACATATCTTAATTAATCTAATTAGCTTTCTCGGTATTCCAAGTTCTGTAAGAACGTTGTATAATGTTTCTCTCCTAACCGAGTCGTACGCCTTTCTAAAATCAATAAATAGTTGATGTACCGGGGTATTGTATTCCCACTTCTTTTCGAGTATTTGGCGAATGGTAAATATTTGGTCGATAGTTGATCGATTTCGTCTAAATCCGCACTGATAATCTCCAATAATTTTATCTGCGTATGGGGTCAGTCTTGCTAACAGAATATTTGAAAGGATTTTATAGGATTTTGACAGAAGAGAAGTGCCTCGATAATTATTACAGTCAGTTTTGTCGCCTTTCTTGTGGATTGGAACAATGACTGATTCTTTCCACTCTTCCTTGTTCCAGATAAGGAGAATGAGTTTGTGTATCTTGTTCCACAATTTTTCGCCTCCAGCTAAAATTAACTCAGCCGGAATTTCATCTACACCCGGAGATTTGTGTTTCTTTAATTTCTTTATAGCGGTTTCTACTTCTGTTCGGTTGGGTTCTGGAATATACGGTACTGCGGTGTGTATCTCCTTTTCTCCACGAACACTAGTTTTTGGTTGCGTGTTAAGCAAATTGTCAAAGAAATCTTTCCATCTATTTAAGATGCTATCCGTGTCAGTGAGAACTGTACCGTCAGATTTCTTTAATATATAAGCAATGAATATTAGCCAGCGTAATTTTGCCTGTTTTCTCTTCTCTGCCAGTTTTATGCATTCCTGGTGGAACCATGGTTTGTTCCTACGTATTTCCACGTGTCTCAATTTTTCTTTTGCTGAAATTTTAATGCTATCTCTAATTTCAATCCAGGTATCCTCAACACTAGTGCACTCCGAATCTTCTAAAGCCGAAAATCTATTCGAAACTTCAATCTGGTATTCCTCTCTTACCTGGCTCTCTTCTAATTTCTTTAAATTGAATCTCTCCGTTTTCGGACAATGAATATTACCTTTATTCAACGATAACCTCTCTCGTATTATCGCTGCTACCAGGTAGTGGTCAGTGTCACAATCTGCCCCTCTAAACGACCGGACATCAATTATGCTAGATTGCGTTCTTCTATCTACTAAAACGTGATCAATTTGATTATGTGTTTTCCCGTCTGGTGATGTCCAAGTGTATTTATGAACGTCGCGATGTGGGAATTTTGTACTCTTCACGATTAGGTTTTTGGATGTTGCAAAGTTCACGAGTCTAACACCGTTGTCATTACTTTCCTTATGCAGACTTTCGTTCCCTATAATCGGTTTGAAAGTATCCTCTCATCCTACCTTCGCATTGAAATCCCCTAATAGAATTTTCATATGGTATCGCGGGAGTTGGTCAAATATCCGTTCCACTTCTTTGTAAAAACTGTCTTTTATATCGTCATCCTTATCTTCCGTTGGGGCATGTACATTTAAAACAATAATATCACACCACTGTCCCTTAAGAGTAATAAAAGAAAGTCTGTCAGTAACAAATTCAACCCGCTTAATTGCTGGTAATATACGTTTATGAACGAAAAACCCTGTTCCTAACTGGTGATTTTTATTTCCTTCCCCGTAAAAGAACGTAAAATTTCCGGAATTCTCAGATCCATTTCCTTCCCACCTAACTTCCTGAACTCCTACTACGTCCATCCTGTATTTCTCTAACTCTCTCGTTACGGATTTTAACGCGCCTGCCCTATAAAGACTCCTAATATTCCATGTTCCAAATCTCATGTCCATTTTCTTTTGCTGAGGTCGTGCCAAGTTATCAGTCCTTGCCCGAGGCTTTTGTGAATAATTCTGAACAAGTGCTTTTTTTTACAGGATGAGGTTGTTAGCCCTACCCAAACCCCCAAGCTGGAGGACCACTCCTAGTCGGCTGTCCGCGACTGCTTATTCAGTATATTCGCAGCTAACCTCTATATCTAGAGGCCTTCTCCTCGATCCGCAACCTGAGGACGCGCCATGCCGTGGTGATAGGAACCCACGTTACACGGGTGAAAATTCAACACATTTGAATAATATTTTACAGTGACCAATGAAATATTAAATATTAAATATTAAGTGTATTAATTCGTTACATTTGAGGTGGTGCGTTTCAAAGAGATATATGTCTACCTGAAACACTTTCTGACAATATATATATATATATATATATATATATATATATATATATATATATATATATATATATATATATATATATATATATATATATATATATAAAACCCTACATAACCGTATGGAAATGATAAGGCTACATGCAAACTACAATATTTCAGGTGGTAAAGTATAGGGACAAGTATTTTCTGGTTGAAACTGTATCCTTTATTCACGACACAAATATCCAATTGAAATCTCAGATTTAATTTGTTGGTTACACGTTCCATTCTGGTCGACATCTCCTCATTTGAGCAACTAACTTCATGTTTTCCTTGTTTATTCGTACCACCGATTGTCTTCATAGTTAGATTTTAGCCTTTCTTGTGGTATGGGGAAGGGCATGAGATATAAATTTGTGAGGAATAATAAGTATTGCGATAATTCTACAAGTTCTTCCAGTGAATGCTACATCATTATCTTTAATTATCCCGAATTAATTAGCTTACGCACAGTAGAAAAGGAAGACATTTGGTCAGGAAGGTATGTTGTGTATATTAGTTATTTTTCTGAAGCAGTTTTTTTTTTTTTTTGATCGTTTAAGTTTAAAGGAAAATGAATCGTTACCGTGGAAATATCAATTAATTTCAGATTCATCTTAACTTGTAGATCTGCCTGTAACGCATATTTGGATAACTAACATACACTACTTCAAAATTAAGTAAAGGTTCACTAAACTGCTAAATATCTCTTCGTGCACTGTGGCTCTTATGTCTATAGGATAGTAGTTCAACTTTGCATGTTTCAACTAGTGCATTAAATGCTGTATACAGATATGGAGTATTGAATTGTCCTGTCCCTTATCACTCTATATTGAATTGTTGACAGATTGACGTTTATCGTTGTTACAAGAGCTTAATTGACAGCTAGTACTTGATTTATCTTCAAATAACTGTCAACTCATATGTTCTGGAACTCCGAACAGGTGATATACAGGATAATTCTTTCCTATTACAGCAGAGCCTTTCTTATCCTAATCCGGATACTTTTGTGTAGCTGTGGATGTTTCACCCAGACATAGATACTAAATAAAATCTCTAACCTTCCACCTTTTAATTGCTCGTAACGTTTTTCCAATATCTTTGATAACTTAACCAAGTCTCGTATATAGTTGATATATATATAGAAATTGAAGGTAGAGATTCACAAACTTCCTCAGGGATACTAATATTTTCTTCTATTCATACTGGTTGAGTGATTTCCAGGAATGGACTGTGTTGTCGATAACATTTGTGGTAGACAATCAAAATAGACTTGTTGATACAAACTTTTCAAAGAGGTCTTTAATTTTAAGTAATGTTTTCGTGGAATTTCAATTTACCTAATTGTCGTAACACAAATTCATAATCACAGCGCTAGGTTTTACTGTTTACAGAGCAGAGTTTGAAAATCACATTCCAGAGAAGTAAGGGGCCCATTATAAAAACATACAAAATTGAAGAGTCTAAAACATTCACCAGTAGTTGTGTTTATGTTGTAACAGCAGAGATGTTTGTTATTAATAATAGTGCTCTAACGGAACCATATACTTTCATTCAATAATTTTCAGTCTAAATAGTTCATGAATATAAGCATCAAATGAAATGATAGAAAAGTTTCTTCTATCAATATTGTATAGATCTAAGATGATAAAATACAGGTCAGTTAACTTGTACATCAAACTCAGACACCATAAACGACATGCATACAAACGGCACGAATTATTACTTATCAATGACGAAGGGCATGAGTTGGTTGATTTTCTATCATATGATTCTATACACTTCATTTGGTTTATTTGGTTACAAACTACATAATGCTAATTTTTTAAACGTGTTTAATATTTTTATTAAATCCCCCCTTACACTGTTCAAGATACCATACTATGCGGCGTCAGGTGTCAATCTTTCGTTTTTCTTTTGAGTTTATTACATTCGCCAGCCGCTCTCATATACACCAGTTGATAATGAATGAGTCCTTGAGTGTATGTTGGTGTCTGATGTAGAACTATTGAATTTCGTAAAGGAAGAGTTTTTATAATCTAATTATTTCTCTTTATATCCTTCACATCGGTGACATGTTGAGTACTTTCTTTCTTCAAACCGTATTGTTATTTACTATTTTGACATGAATGATGCTTGAGGGGGGTCTTCTAACGAGAAGTGCGCTTGTCAGCATGTTCCTTTATAATACACAGTAAAACGATTTGCCACAGGTGTTGCTTTTCTTATTTCGTTGAATAGTATCCTTCATAGAATAAAGTAGTAAAAAAAAACGTTTATTTGAGAAGCAGATTTTAACAGTTGTTTCTCAAACTCAGCCATAAAACACTGTATTAAAGACTATATTTCCAGGACAGCTTTGACTTATTTCTTATTTTAATGTTGTTTTCTAATTATGACATTGTAGACGTTTTTCTTTAGATCCTAATATATAAATGAAATGAAATCCTTCAGCTTAACGTCTCACGATTATGCCCTTAGGCTAACATAAAGAGACAATGATTAAAGCAAGTGAATAGTGATTGCAGAATTGGTGGAATGAAAAATGGGAGGAAACGGGAGTTCGGTCCCCGAGAAAGCCCACGGACGTGATGTTGTTCACCATAAACTTACTTGGCCGGGATCGAACCCCATGCACCAGAGGTAAGCGATCTACCACTGAGCCACCGTGCCTTCTGCTAATATAAAAATAACTGAAATATGTATATTCTTTAATAAGAATATTTTTGTTGTGATGAAATAGATTACGACTGGAGTGTTTCTGTGCACCGATTTTACTTCGGAGAAGTTGACCAAAACGATTCTGAAATTATTGTGTAGCTCAGTCAAAAATTGATGTTGCCATTCTTGTTAAGTCTAAAAAAGAGAAATGACTTAACAATACAGATTTCTGTCAACATTAACCAAATTTACTGGAATTCTAAATTTTCTGTTTGTTTAAATCTTGTATCCAAAGATTAAGCTCAGAACCTCTGCGTTAGAAAGGAGTAGAACTTTAACACATTAGACAGAAAAAGTATCGTTAAAGAGACAAGAATTCAATAATATATACATTTACTGTGATAAGTGTACAGAAATAATCCTGAATTGGATATCAATAGACAAGAAGAGACTTTGGAAACATCCTCATCGAAGGTGCCGTGACGAGATCAAGAAGCACTTCTGAGTCATTAAAACAAAGCGACGCGGAGAAGAATGAGAGAGAATACTTTCGTGTAACAAAGGATTTAAAACGCTGTTAATGATAGTGATACAGATGTTCTTATTACAACATTTGAGATTCTACAAGATGTGGCATAAAAATGTACTTTCTTTATTTTGTCGGGAAAGTTTCTGTAATGGTATTATCAACGTTTATTGATTACCATTTGCAGAGAAGGATCGCTGAAGTGGAGCTCAGCGTACTGTAGCTGTGAGATTATTTTCCAAAAGATGGTAATTGTATTGGAGATGGGAGCAAAAATATTGTCGTTATTTCAGTCTTCGGAGGCATGATCCTGTTTCATCTGAGCCTTCGGCAGTCAGGGTGTAGATGTAAATTTTGAGTCAGCGTGGAGTATATTTACGCAAAAACCGTCAAGTAGGTATAGGAGTATGCTCACCCAGGAAAGAATAGAGGAAGGCAGAACGTTATACCACGAAGTCTAAAGCGGACTATGGGACTAATTTCTTGAGGACTGGGGATCTCCAGTCCTAATGTGCACAGAACCCATAAGATGATTTATAGTATTGGATCCAAGTTATTCAAAATATAGAGTGTGCTGCAGTTGTATCTAACTGATTGTGAGCAGCAAATAAATTTTATGCTGAACTTTCGTTTAAACTTCGAGACAATGAAGCCCCTTTATGCTTAGTGTTGATAACTAACAAGATCTACTTTCATCCTACTGATTATGTAAAGATTCAAAACTGTCGTTATTCAATCAATGGTAGGTCTACTTATAGTAATAATCGACCCTTCCCTTTCCGTAGATGAGCATGACTAACAATCAGAACCACATTTTAAGGGGATGTTGAAATACTAGACACATTCCTTGCTCCTAAACTCACACACTTCTGTTCAAATAACCTGTTTTAGTTCTAGCAAGACTCACTACGGCTTACAGTGGGAGAATTTCAATGGACGATTAGTGCCAACTTCTTTTGGAAATCGCATCATATCCAGAAACAGTGACATTTCGAGTCCTTACAGTTTATTGGATGTCCAATGTTGTGGAGCTGAAAGACAACATTTTCATTTATTTCAGAGACACATGCTATTCACATATTGAAACGTGCCATGGAATAATTTCTTTCAGATTTGGCGAGTATCAACATTAAAATGGTGGTCATCTGCTGGAGGTCATTTTGAGTTTAATTGATTTAAGTTTAGTGTTCCTTGCAGCAGCGAGACTATGTGAGACGTAAACCTACAGCTTAACTTGGGATCGGAGCCACTTGAACTTCTGCCGGGAATCGAACCCAGATCTCCCGCGTCAAAAGCGAGAACATCAGTTTTAAACATGCATATAACTGCTCATATTAAACTGTAATTTTATATGAATACTACGCATTCTAGCTTTGAAACTTTTTGTAAGAAAATCTGACCAAAACATCTAATAAATAATAGCGTTACAGTTTCGGCAAAGCATCTTTGCCTTCATCAAACACATTATGAAATACAATTTCTAAAACTACAGTTTATATATATCTAAGGAAATGAGTGGAGGCCGTATCTAGGAACCAATAAGAGCCGTCATTCTATTTTTAACAATTTTTAATTGATTATATATTAGCAGCTTTTAATGATACAACTTTCAGTTGAAAGCTGGACTTTTAATTTGCCAATTTGATAATCAGAAAAATGAAATATCTGTAAATCAAGTATTTTTCAAATCAACGAAGGACATTTTTTTTAACGCTAGTTATTGCTATTCTATATTTTTGTGTTGTGGTGTAGTAAGTTTTAAACTAGTATAAAAACGCATTAGCTTGGAGTTCTGTTCCTAATCAAAAACAATGTTGTTGTTATTATTATTATTACTGGCAATGAAACAGAGGGAGCGGTAATTGGATAGTCCGTTTGAATGTGGTTCCTAGGTTTCTAGACACCACAATTATAAACCAAACAATTAATTTCAGTGCTACATTGTCAAACCCATAATAGCACTTGCAAGATAATTACAGTGATTGTACTGGTTTCCTCTACTGGCTAATAATGATTGATATATGTATTGTGTATATTGCATTTGGTTTCGCTTGTTTGTTTGTATTTCCTATAATAGAAAATTATACTTTTGGCATTTCTATATACGTAGAGTTGAAATATGATATACAGTAAGTCTCGAATTCCCATAGTTCAAGGAACAATCTGTCCGTAGTAGTTGAACCGTATTTATAACAATGTCGTGATGTATAGGAAGGGCATAGTAGTGATCAGTTCTAATTGAAATAAAAAAAAAATATTGTAGAAAATTAGTTATATTATATAGCCATAATATGAGTCCAATAGTATAAGAAATTGTGTAAGCAACAGTAATCAGAAAGGACAGAAACTTGGAATTGAAATTTTAGAAATTTCATTGTCATGTTCACAAGTGTGCACGAACATTTCATGAACTATATAATTCTTAATGTAATTCATAGTAAATAACATTCAGCGTGAACTATTTAATTTCTTAATAATGGCGTAACCTTGCATAACGTAATTAATTGACTGAGCACTATTAAAATCCGTGTTATTCGAGGTCTATTTAGAATGGGTTTTAATTGAATTTGTTTAGTGTAGAATGAATTATGAACAAGTTCAAAACTATTTTTTTAATAAACTAAGCACAGAATAGTAATAATAAACATATAAAAGTTGTAAAAGAAATAAATCAAAAACATTTCTTAATTCGTAAATGAAAAATGATTTTTCTTTTCGTTTTACGTCCCGTGTAGGTTAAAGAAGGTGGATGATTAATGAAAGTGATAATTATGAAAGGATTTGATAGAATGAAAATGTGGGAGGAAACGGGAGAATCCCGAGAATACCTACGGACGCGATGTTGTTTACAACAAACTTACGTAGGATTGGACCAGGAAAACTAGGATCTTGCTCACTTTATCAGGTAGTTTCATTAGACTCTACGATAACAAATTGTAAGGTTTTCTTCTATTATTTGAACGAAACATAATAGTGGGTTTTCTAGTGGTATTCCGTGTGCAATTTTATAGTAGAGTATTGTGGATGGTATCATTTTGTTCCTTAGAGGATAAGGAATGAGAAAATTGATGATAGACATGTCAGACCTGCGACTGAGAAGGGGGAGGGGGTGGGGGAAACGATGACGCATCGCTCGCGTAACCCCTTATAATTTTGCTCCTAATCATTCAATTTTAATTTTCATTTTTTCAAAAGAAAGGCCTAAGTACTTTCTACATATTATGTTATCAGCACCTTTTACATAAATGTAGCCGTTTTGGTTAAAAATTTCAAAAGAGATTTTTCTAAGAAAATATTTCATTTGACAAAATTATCATTTTTTAAATTATTTTTTAACGTCAAATTGCTAAATTTATAAAAGGAGCATGAAATACGACTATATTTTTATTTTCAAAATCATTGTTACATAAAACATAACGAAAAGAACAGTATAAAAATTCTAATGTGTTACTCCAGAGAAGCAATTAATACCTTTTAATTATCATTACATCTATTCCCACAATTTATTATATTATGTGATCCATATTAATATTAATTCTATAGATGTTCATAACCATTTTAAAAATATGTTTTAATTATCATGGAATAAGTACTCCAGTCATGTGTTTTCTTATTATATTTATTTACTGAAAAATAAAGGATACTCTTCTTTTGGTGTGAATCCACGTTAGTCATCGGGACACTTCCAGAATCTTACTTCTTCAATCTTCATAACAGTAATTCTTCTTAATACTTTAATATACACACTACACTACACCGTGACACCACATTCAGAACGCACCAAGAAAAAATAATACTTAAAAGGGGGTCAAAGGAAACACAAACGCTTCCTGATTTTCGTTCCTTCACATCATAGGAATTTACGGTGTTCAACCGATCGGCAGCAGATCGAAAGACGGGTGGACTGGTTCACGAAAGAATAGAATAAAAGTCATATATCAAAGACTTTCCCTTAATCGAGTTATGACAGTGCTCAGTTCCTTCTTACTTCACGAGAGTTTATTATCCTTCGCATTATCCTAGTAACAGATTCCATATCTGCATAGTCCGCTTCGAGGCAACCATCTCATAACCATGATTGAAGTTCATCGCTGAGAGAAGCTCTTTAGGTAAACAAGGAATATCACCCATTATTATCCTTTCCCATTAACAGTCCAGCCCCAGTCAGTCACTGTAAGTAGTTCAAGATTCGCAATATTTGCTTTACAACATACTAAGCCTTGAAAGTGTGCTCTTTTTATGGCTGAACGCAGTGCATCTTGTGTTGGAGCCATTTATGATCCATCGACTTATTTATTGTGAAAATTCACTTACGCAATTCTTTCAGGGATGTTATCTTCGGAATTCTTAAGTATACAGAGCGTATAAATCCTTCCAGAACACGGGACTTTTCTTCAATAAAAGTATCTGTTCCCTGTGATGACAAAGGGCCAAGTACTCTTTCATCAGTGTCCATAAATGTATTAAAGAAACTTCTTTTCGTTTTACCATAAAATGATCCGATGGTGTCAATCCCTTCCAATCAAAGCATCAGCTCGTTTGTGGTCTTGATATACCATACGAACAGAAATCTCACGTGTTTTAGCTCTTGAAACAACAAACCAGGTATCCTGTGGAAATTGAGTGTAGAAATTCGTCGCCAGCGCTAGGACATCAATATCAGAAGAAAATATCTGCTCCGTTTAAAGTTGCGAAGAGTGAACGAAATGTGATTTTTGTATCATCTTCTTCTTTTGTTGTTACTAGAGCTTCAGTGTAAATCTGGCTAGCTCAACTCAAGATGAAGGAAAAAGATATTCAGTTGCAATTGTTGATGGAATGAAAGAGGTCCTCAAAATGAAAGTAGTAAAGGAGACGAGAAGAATTTCTGATTTGACAAATCAGTTCTCCAAAAATATCTTTTTCAGGATACGGCGAGTTTTCTGAGTGGCACATACAAAGATGGTTCTCTTCAATATGTAATAAGAGATCAAAGACAACAAGGTAGTGTTCCTGTAATGTACAAGATAGAATTCAGCATAAACATAAAAAATATTCCTTTGAAAAAAAAAAAAAAACTTCTTCCCCATGATAAAAACAAGGACAGACTAACGGAGGTTTTCAGTATTCCCCAAGTGTAAATCAGCTTGGATAATGGGAAAAATATTATAGTATTATATCGGAATGAGGCTCCTTCTCCAGTAACAACACAAGAGAGTGATACAAAAATCACATTACATGCACTCTTCGCAACTTTAAGCGGAGCAGATATTTTTTTCTGATACTGTTGTCCTAGCGCTGGCGACGAATTTCTACACTCAATTTCTACAGGATACCTGGTTTGTTGTTTCAGGAGCTAAAACACGTGAGATTTCTGTTCGTATGGTATATCAAGAACACAAACGAGCTGATGCTTTGATTGCATTGGATTCTCTCTCAGATACTGATACCACCGGATCATTTTATGGTAAAACGAAAAGAAGTTTCTTTAATACATTTATGGACATTGATGAAAGAGTACTTGGCCCTTTGTCATCACTGGGAACAGCTACTTTTAATGAAGAAACGTCCCGAGTTCTGGAAGGATTTATACGCTCTGTATACTTAAGAATCGCGAAGATAACATCCCTGAAAGAATTGCGTAAGTGAATTTTCACAATAAATAAGTCGATGGATCATAAATGGCTCCAACACAAGATGCTCTCCGTTCAGCCACAAAAAGAGCACATTTTCAAGTCTTAATGTGGCGTAAAGCAAATATTGCAAATCTTGAACTACTTACAGTGACTGACTGAGTTTGGACTATTAATGGGAAAGGGTAATAATGGGTGATATTCCTTGTTTACCTAAAGAGCTTCTCTCAGCAATGAACTTCAATCATGGTTATGAGATGGTTGCCTCGAAGTGGACTATGCAGATATGGAATATGTTACTAGAATAATGCGAAGGATAATAAACTCTCGTGAAGTAAGAAGGAACTGAGCACTGTCATAACTCGATTAAGGGAAAGTCTTTGTTATATGACTTCTTATTCAATTCTTTCGTGAACTAGTCCGCCCGTCTTTCGATCTGCTGCCGATCGGTTGAACACCGTAAATTCCTTTGATGTGAAGGAACGAAAATCAGGAAGCGTTTGTGAGTTTCCTTTGACTCCTTTTAACTATTATTTTTTCTTGGTGCGTTCTGAATGTGGTGTCATGGTGTAGTGTAGTGTGTATATTAAAGTACTAAGAAGAATTACTGTTATGAAGATTGAAGAAGTAAGATTCTGGAAGTGTTCCGATGACTAACGTGGATTCACACCAAAAGAAGAGTATCCTTTACTTTTCAGTAAATAAATATAATAAGAAAACACATGACTGGAGTACTTATTCCATGATAATTAAAACATATTTTTAAAATACTTATGAATATCTACAGAATTAATATTAATATGGATCACATAATATAATAAATTGTGGGAATATATGTAATGATAATTAAAAAGTATTAATTGCTTCTCTGGAGTGACACATTAGATTTTTATAGTGTGCTTTTCCTTATGTTTTATGTAACAATGATTTTGAAAATAAAAATGTATTCGTGTTCCATGCTCCTTTTATAAATTTAGCCATTTGACATTAAAAAAAAATTAAAAAATGATAATTTTGTCAAATGAAATATTTTTCATAGAAAAATCCTTTTCCTTTTCAAATTTTAATCAAAATCGCTACATTTACATAAAAGGTGCTAATAACATAATGTGTAGAACGTACTTAGACCTTTCTTTTGAAAAAAGAAAAATTGAAATCGAATGATTAGGAGTGAAGTTATAAGGGGTTAAGTAAGCGATGACTCATCATTTCCCCCATCCCCTTCCCCCTTCCAGTCGCAAGTCTGACAGGCCCACCATCACTTTTGTAATTCCCTACTTTATAAGGAACAAAATACCACCCAGAATACTCTACCATTAGATTGCACATGGGATGAAAAACGTGACCATTAGAAAACTGAGTATAATGTACATTAGAGTATTCACACACACACACACACACACACACATATATATATATATATATATATATATATATATATATATATATATATATATATATATATATATATATATATATATAATTGTAGAATTCTAGAAGACAAGTCACTCACATGGTAAATGCAAGAATACTATGTAAGTTGTTATCGTGATATTAGTGACAAAGGTCTCATTACTTCATTATATATAATTACATATAAAGCATCTTGAAACTTTTATATTAATTAGTGAAATGAAGCAATTCAAGTTCGGGAGTTTCGCGTACATATTTACGTAATTACACAAAATTAGTGTATTAGACAAAACTATTCGACAAAATTAGTGTATTCATACGAATACTAAATTAGTAGTAAACAACCATATTATATTCCACCTAATTAATTTTTGTTTTATAAACATGATTAAATATATGAAGGGTGTTTTCTGCGTTCCAGGAATTGTTGTGTCGCTGAATAACACGGAGCGGTAGTCTGAAAACTAATACTTCGTGTACAAACAAGTCACTACTTGACTCGGGTACAAACTCGACTAGTGGTGCGGATTTCACTTTAAGCAGTGAATCCTATCTTGTATAATTAACTAACTCTACAGCCTACGAAACCCAGAGATTCACAAAAGCTTACATTCACAAAAGCTTACCGTTGACTTCTGTCCTTAGTCAACTGGATCAGTGTCTACTTTGTATTCCTATTTCTGCGAGATACCAACGGTAATGGTATTCTACACATAAAATAATTTGTAAAATTTTCTATTGGTATTAAGCAGAGTTGGCGCCCATTTGATTTTTTTTTTTTTTTTTTTGCGACATCCAAACATAGACTAAAGATTTAAATTTTACTAACATTTTAACATCAAACAACATTTTCTGAGCTCTTGTATAAACGTGGCTCATTTATCCTATACTATTTTTTTTTTAAGAACAGGTTTTAATTAAATTCTCTCTTCGCAGAATGTTTTTCAGTTCTTTAGTTTCAGTAGCTACTTCCTATTATAATTTCAAAAGCTTTTCGTTTCTTTTTGTTCAAGTAGCATTTTTATTGTTGCATTTTTATCCAAGTTTATTATTCTTCAAATTCGTGTTTCATTTTCTCACAGAGGTCATACAGCGTGAGAGTTCTATTAATGTGTTCTTTATTTAGATTTACACAATTTTTTATTCGTACAAGGCTTTCGTTTTATTTCTAGGTCCTAATATCTCTTACATGTTTATACATCTCTCTAATACGTTTTACATGTTATTCTGTACAGATGTTCCTAAGGTATTAAAATCTACTTTGTTCCTCAATTATTTGTTATACACAAACAAGCAATTTAAAATTACTTCGATTTGAACGGTTAGATTTACAGACATTTATAGTTTCGTATTTTTCCATAAGCCAATTGTTTCAGTGTCACAACAGTATTTGCGTTGACGCGTGATGGATTCGTGCTGTGTGGCGTGGATTGTTGTTCGTGCTTGCGCGTGTGTTCTGTCCTAAAAAAAATGTCCGAGTTGAAATTGGAGCAACAGATAAACTGGAATGCTTAGAAGTAGTTTAGTTACAATCCTAAAGTAAAGATGGGACACTATCTTCCGATAAAATGGGTCAACCTGTATAACATGCGTGCCGGAATTAGACGTGATTTTCCATACGGTATTAACACTATCAGCTGTTTATGAGTTTCATAATACAGAGTTAGCGTAAACGATTCATTCGTTTTGAAAAGGCTATATTTTCAAAAGTATTATACGTACACACATGTAAAGGTTTACACACATGTAAAGGATTACAAGTTTGTACTGTGTGCCAGCACGAGTCCATTATCTTTCCGATCGGGTGTGGCAGAACGAAGCTAGTACCTGTCGAAAATGGAGGGAAAGCAAGGGAAAAGTTTTTGTGTGCTTGAATATGACACATGTTCGTCTGTTATAGCTGTGCAACGCGCTTTCAGAAGAGAGTACAAAAAGAACCGCCATGTAAACAGAGCAGTTTGCGGTGGTATCGGAAATTCAAGGACACTGGTTGATTGTGTAAAAAGAAAAGCATCTGGCCTCCCAGATCTCCTGGTTTAACGCCCTAAGACTTCTTCATGTGGGAATACATTAAGAACCTTGTTTAACGTACTCCCATCACCGCAATACTTAGTCGAGTTCAAAGAACACATCAATGCTGCAGTGCAGAGAATTGACAGGACTAAGCTACAAACTGTATGGAATGAACTTGAGTTATCGTCTGGACGTGTGTCCTGTCACCAAAGGGGCATATATTGAACATTTGTAGATGGGGAGTTTATGGTTTTTTTTCATATACCTGTCTTGTGTTTATGTGTAATACTTTTGAAAATATAGCCTGTTCAAAATGAATGAATCATTTATGTTAGTCCTATATAGCTCCAAGAGCTATCATCAGATCTTAATAAAATTGATATGAAAAATGTGAGATAGTATAATCTTTGAAGTTAAAAAAAAAATTATCTGCGTAAACATGTTCAAAATGAAGTCGATATTAACATTGAAATTTATATGAAATCTCCGAGAGAGTGTAATCTTTTTCAAAGAATCATCAAAATTGATGTACACTCATGTCCAAAATTATTGTCGCATGTCTATAAATATGTTGTTGTAGAGATATAATTTGACAACGAATTCCCCGGTATTTCTTATAATGTTCGTATGTGTATAATCGGCAAAGACATGTATGTAGCAAATTTTATATCAACAGAGCAGTAAATAAGAACAATAAAACGAAAATAAAGCTTTCTTGTTCATTTTGGAACATTTTGTTTTACTCTTTCTAATTACTCTTTCTAATTTTCATATTTATAATTCTTTTTCTATGAAATTTACCACAAATATACATTTTCCGATTATACAAATAGTATCAGTATTAAAAGTACCCTGCAAAATCATTATCAAATTATATTCGTACAAGAAGACAGTTATAGATATGCGACAATCATTTTGGACATGAGTGTACCTATGTCGAAATCATGCATGAACACATGCATACGAAACCTGTCGATTTGAGAACGTGATCCTTTTTCTGAAGCCTGTTAAATAAAATTAAATGCGATCAGCGATTTAGCCGTAGATCAACGCCTTACATTCTTTTCAACGGGGCTGAGATACTACAGCAACTTATTTCTTAGCCTATTATTTTATATCTGGAATTATTTTCTTTTTTCTACGAAATAAACTGGAATTTTAACGGTTTAATTTTATTGATTTCTTTTTCAAATGCATTTAAATGTGCCTTTCTTCGTGAAAATTACAAATTTAATGTTACTTACATTTAATTTTTAAATATTAAAATCATATATAACAAAATGTTCTTTTCACAAAGGAAGGCAGATTTGAAGAAATTAATAAATTGAAACTATTAAAATTTATATTCTTTTCAAAGGCGATCATTTCCGATATAAATTAATGGTTTACGAAACGAAGGTGGTGTAAATATGGACCGTCTTCTTGTGTAACCATGATTAATTTACACTGAATACATACAACACATTAAAGGAAGTGCGATACTAAATTTATTGTATTATATATAGTGAAAGGACTTTATTTCTGCGAAGAAAACGTGATTACAATAATCTTATCCATGGTATAAGTTAAATGAAATTCTAAACACAAACAAAAAGATATTTGCTTGAATGAGGTGCTGTTCAGATGTATCTGTACGTTCGTAAATTTATTTTTATTTTATTTTTCAATATCCTATCATTAGACTACATCTGATATTAAAAGCGACTAGTATAGTTGTGTTCTAACACAATGATTGACGTTCGCTTCATGTTTCCACCCTATAGGTTTGAATCTCATATACAGCATGGACGGTTTTAACTAGCTATCTGGTGTTAGATTGTGAATCATGAAAAAACAAATTATTTTAGTCTGGATAGTGGGTTCTTGAAAAATATTTAAAAGGTATATATGAACCCAGGGTTGTGAAATTATAACAGTGGAAGTTGGGAAGGGGACGGAGGAGATATAAGATGAGTGTAAAAAAGATTCTTCGTACTGAAATGTTATGACATAGAGAAAATGAAATGAAATCGTTCAGTTTAACGTACCACGTTATACCCGTTAGGCTAAGTGAGACGATGATTAAAGCAAATCAGTGATGGTGAAAGACTTCGTGGAATGAAAAGTGGGAGGAAAGGGGAGTACAGCGAGAAAACCCACGGACAGGACGTTTTTTACCACAGACTTACTTGGCCGGGGATCAAACGAGGGACCCCATAGACCAGACGTAGCGCTCTACCACTAAGCCACCGTGCCCCTCCCAATTATGACATAGGGAGTTCAAATATTTGAACATCTGATAATTATTAATGTGTGTGAAATCAGGGATATCACCAACCACTAGTTCACTCATTACTGTAATATCAATTGTTACTGTAATTAATGTTCGAACTTTCGACAATAGTGTCATGTTACTGATCTCTTGTAAGTTATAATTATTAGTTGGAGCAGTTCTCCCGGAGTTCCGAAGGTTATCGCACCGTTGATATACTCCCTTTTCCCACTAGGATGCATATTTGAATTGATATAAAATGATAACAACCCCACTTGAGCTAGCTGCTGTGTTCAAAAATTCATGTCAAGCGACGCAACCGTTATATTTCGTGAACAATTTTAAACTCCTTGCCTTTCTTAGAATTTACATTTCAGTCAAAATATAATGATAAAGAAATCCAGGTCAACTCAAGTACTGAGCTTCTCCGTGGCTAAGCGGTTAGCCTACGCGCCTTTGGGGTGGGAGACCCGGATTCGATTCCCGGCGGGAGCTCATGTGGTTCGGATTCCACGTTAATCAGTAGGTCCACGTCTCATATAGCCTCGCTGCTGAAAGGGACGTTAAACTCAACATCAACTCAACTCAACTCAAGTACTGACTGTTTTAAAATCCATTTTATACAGTTCCATCCTCACTTTCGCCATTTTATGAGTACGAAATAAGATATTAAAATACAGAGATTCCTCCTTCCATTAGAAATGGAATTTTCGGAAATCCTGGAACACTGTCAACTTAGTTTAATAAGGACTTACTATTCCGAGTTTTATCTGCGAAACTTGAGGCTCACTACGCTTAAGGTGGCTCAGATACACTACTTTTGGCACATTTTTTTGAACATTCCTGTTCCCCTTAGAATATGCGTTTTAATCAAAATACCACTATAAAAATCATATTGATCCAAGTGCTATTTTGAAAAATTCATTGTACCTGTGTGAATTAGTATATGGGATAAACAATCAGCGTTATGCCGGTATATATTAAATAACCGATGTTCCCGTTCTTGGCATGGGAAGAATAGTTTTATAGAAATTATTTGAACCCTTCCCGCTAAGCATGGGGATACGCATGGGGATAAATTTGGATTTATAAAGGTAACCAAGAAAATGCTGTTGCTTTTTCACCCACCACCTTCGAACATCGATATGTCACCTAAGACGTACCTGGAAGATCAAAATAGTCCCTATCAGCATGACGACCTTCTGCCAACGTTTCGGAAGGCTGTGGATTCCATCGCAGTAGAACTTGGTGGACCGTGAAGCGAAGAAGGTATCAAGTGCTTTTTGCACCTGTACTAGGGATTTAAACTGGCACCCTCGAAGGTGATTGTCCAAGGAATAGAACAGATGATAATCGGACGGTGGGGCTTAGCGTTGTCCTGTAACAGGAGGACCCCTTTGCTATTCAGACGTTCTGTCTCCAGAGTTTTCAGTTTTTCTTGAACACGGCTCAACTGCTGACAGTACACAGTTGAGTTGATGCTCTTACCAGCTGGTAGCAGTTCACAATGGACGATACCGCGAGCAGTCCGCCGAACACAGAGCAGGACATTCTTCTGGTGCAGTCCTAGTTTCGACTGTTTTGGAACCGGTTCACGGGATGCTATTCAATGATGATGACGCCGTGGAGCATCGTACAGGACCCACTTCTCATCACATGTGAACATCCTGTCCAGAAATGGCTCTTTCCTCAGAGGAAACATCAAAGAAACACAGGTGTCTGCTCAGCTCGTGTTGCCTTCTGGCCCCAAGTCAAATCATTTGGGACCCATCAACCCAACTTGTAGTGCTTCCCAAGTTGATGGAGGTCCTGTCGAATGATTTCTCCACTCACACTAAATTGTAGTCCCAGTTCCTCACATATCTGATCACTGTTCGCCTCAGTTGCTGCCTGGAGATTTTCATTTTGTACATGTGTTGGTCTTTCAGCACATGGCGTGTCTTCAAGTATTTCGTCACCGTCCTTAAACTTGTTAAACCACCGCTGCACTGTCCGCGTAGTCACAACACCCTCACCAAAGGCTTGGCATATCTTCCACCCCGCTGCAGCAGCGCTTGACCCCAGTTTAAACTCATACAGCCTACACGCCCTTATGACGCTCTGTGGAGGTCCCATGTTCACTTTGTCCTTACGCACGTTCACGGTGTAACTGAACTGCCACAACCACACCAACAACTGACTTTCGCCTTATCTCCGTTCGCATTCAACTTACGGTGTGAGAGCTAGTTGAACACAGACTTCCACAAAAAGCGACAGAACTTTCTTGGTTATCTTTGTAAACGAAATCAGAAGTACCACTATTCATATAAACGACCCCAAAAGGTACGGATTGGCCACTAATATCGATCGTTGTCGTTTTTTTCATTTACATATGAACCCTTTTCTACCCTGACCTCTGATTTCTCATGTGATGGAGAGTAATTTAGAGTTAAATGAAATCGGGGATGTCACTGTTCACCTCTGCAACCTCGAAAAAAAAAAAATGATGAAAACAAAAGTTAAAAATGTAATCTTAAGAACTAGGTGATGTAAAGTAATACCAGCTGCGAGTTCCAGTTCTTCATGGATGTTCGTCATTTTGTCAATATCTCCTATTTCATATGATTATAATAATTAGCGCCTTCTTTAAGTTTATAGAAGCGTGGTACATAAAATAAATAATTAATAAATAAATGATCGTTTGTATATTGATGTGGAATTAAATTATTTTGAGAAGGAGAGAAAGGAAGTCATGGAGTAACGCCATATCTTTTTTTATTATTATTTCTTTCCCGAAGTTGTAGTCGTGCAAAATCTTTTTTGAGTGTCATCACTTCCATGCAGCAAAGGTGTATCCTTCTTTTTTTTCTTGTTGTTAACTGAGATGCTGTTAGATGCAAACGGGAGGCAAAGAAAGAAAGAAAGATAAGGTTGCAATTTTCTCTCCAACCCACCAGGTGTGACGTACGGGCAGTGGATCGTAAACCGAGTCAGGACCCATCTGGCTCTTCCTTCTGCGAAGATGGAGCTCGACCGTAAAGAGGGTTACCCGGGGGAATTACAGTGAATCCACCGTCACCTGCCTCGATCCCACTGCCACTTGCAACAAACACTACTACTACTACTACAAAAAGTCTTTCTTTTCTACCTTTCAAGTTACTCACTTGAACTGATCTGGCGATGTACCTTTTTCACCTTGTCAACTGGAGAAGTCCGTCTGAATAAATTTCTGGAAAACAGCGTTGGAAATAAAAAAAAAAAGTGCTGACAGAAGATTTTGACGTTAAGTCGGAAATTATGGTTAAACTGCCTAAGATGATTAAGATGCTAATATTGTTTTTGCATGAGTACGAATTAACAACTTTAGTGAATATAGAAGAACAAAATTAGAACTCGACATATCTGGGAGGAACATTGGGGAGGGGGGAGTAATGAATATTTTTTTGCTGTTATGATTCAGAGCAGTAAGTACCTATGGGAGGTGATGTTACTGTAAAGAAGGGAAAAATAAAAGAAATCTCAGTAATAAAGAGCAAACGTCTCAAAGTATGAGTCATGCTAATAGATGTCGCTACCGCTTTCGTTCTTGATATTAATAGATTTCGCTGTTAAACTATGCAGTCAGTTTGCATATTTAAAATCTTATGGCGATTTAATTTTAACGTAAAAACCTATGTTGCTTTAATTTTATTATTCCAAAGCAGTTGTAATGCTCCTCATTTGTATACGCTCAATCACGTGTTGTCATTCTCGTATTACACAAACATGTGACGCGTGTGCGTGGGTTTCCTCGGTGTTCTCCCGTTTCCTCCCACTTTTTCATTCCACTATTTCACTCATTTCTAATCATCACCGTCTTCTTTAGCCTAACCGGCATAACCATGGGACGTAAAACTCAAAAATTTCATACAAACATGTGACGCTATACAGAGGGATGATCATCGGAGTACAGATTGCTTGTAAGATGCATGACATAGGAAAGCCATCCAAAGAATGGAAAGTGAAGAAAGCCATATGACATCAGGAATGATGGAGCACAATGTATTATAAACAGAATTAAATACAACAATTTGTATCACACTTTCATTTATTCTTCGTGGCTACAATTAGATATTCATTACAAATGTTGACATTGGTCAATTCGCATCTGCAATTGCACAGACAATTACGTAACGTACTTCATATATTAACATGATATACATTCATATTTATTCACATATATTAACATGATATACGAATACATAATTAACATGATATGATATACATATTAACATGATATACATTCTAAGGCCAATTCATTATCTACGGCTCTGCTTCCAGAAAAGGTCGATTCCCAAGCATATAATATTACTCATAGTTAATATAAAACAACTTCTAGTATTTCATAACTCAATTCATTATTTATATCAGCGTTTCCCAACCGGTGTGCCGCGGCACACTGGTGTGCCGCGAATGGACCGCTGGTGTGCCGCGAGGAAATCGGAATAAAATTATTAATTCTATAGCAATTAAATTGCAAGACAGGAAAAAAATTGTAAATTTTTGTATCTCACATTACTATGAATTTGTACCATGGAAAAAAATACTGTAATTGTAATATATTATTCTACATCTATTACTGTGTAGCAGACAGTATTTCGGCAGACAGTACACAATTCCACGGTTAGCTGTTGTGTTACGCTTCAATTGAGTCATACTAACACCGCGAAATGGAAGCATTTGTACGGTACGCGTCAAGTGAACCTTTGTAGAACACTCATCAGCACGTGAATGACAGAACAACACTTTGTTCAACAGCTGTGTTTTGACTTCGACGCATCGCAAGCTGTGTGATTGCAATAATATGCACCGGTTATAGTTAAAACAGCAAAGTTAAAAGTGCAAGACATTTGTTTGTTCGTTCTTTACTTAGTGATCTTCGTTCTTAGTGAAAGGTTGGATACAGTTTTCGAAAAATAAAGCGTATTTTTAAAAATCTGAGTCCTATATTTCATTGCAATTGTTTTCTGTCTTAAAATTAGAATAAAAAATAAGCATAATGAATTAGCATAGGGTAAAACCAGTGATCGAGCTTTCATCTTTATGAGAAGGAGATCAGTAATCACAGAAGAAAAATTACCGTGGTATTTTATATTTGCAAATAATAATAATAATAATAATAATAATAATAATAATAATAATAATAATAATAATAATAATAATAATAATAATAATAATAATATCTATGAGTGTGCCGCGAGAATTCAAGTTACACCCGTAGTGTGCCGCAAGTTGAAAAAGGTTGGGAAACGCTGATTTATATAATAGTATTTCATATATTCTCTGTTTCATCGACATTCTTTCAATAGGATGTCGTTAGTCAGCAGTACATAATTTGATGTCGAATATAGTTTAAGGCCTGTTACAGTACACCCATTCATCTGGACATATAAGCGCAGGATAGTCATAATAAATATTGCTTCTATTTGTAATATACTAAGCCATCGTATCCTGGTGTGTTTATTATGAATCTAATAGAAAATAGAATATAGATCCAGTCGCAGAATTATCATGGGTTTTGGAATATAATATTTACTACGTCATGACATCATGTCTACAATTACATTTCCCACACAGAAAACCAATCAATATTTATACTTCTAATGTTTCATCAAATTATGAGATATTAAAGTTATATATTGACTACTTAATTTACATCGAATAATAATAATTAACTTTTATATTACTTATTTTTAGACGTTACATATTGAAACTTTTTTAATCTTCATCTAAAATCGTCATATAATACTGTGTCGAAGAAAACCGGCTGTAACCTCCGAGCCGTTAGCGCCAGTACACTATAGAGCGCAGACTCAGAATGTCACGATTCTAACTAAACAGTAAGTAACTGTTAACTCATGAACGAGTTAAATAACAACATATAATAATGGAATTATTACCTGTAAACACACAAAAGATAACATTAAAAGAAACTCTAATGGAGACAAACGAGTCCATTACACAGTACAAGAACCTTAACCATATTTAATAGATTTGAGAATTAGTATTTCATTGGACTGGCACCTATTTTGATATGTTGCTGTGTTATGATGCAGAGGTCCGAAGGCTCGAGTAGAATAACTTGTAAAATATAAATGAAGGAAGCAAAGTGCATGGTCGCGCAAGATTTGTCGTCTCATGTATGCTGATATTAAAGATAGATAAAAATCATAATTCGTATTATTGCAGGATATTGAAAACAGAAGTTACCTATTTAAGGGAATCTAAGGGTTTCTAAACAAATATCCTTAAAAGAATTTTGAATCAAAAGAAGACGGGTTTTAAATAACCCAAAATTCTGCAATATGTATCAGAAAAATACATGAGTCATTGTAGAAGTTTCAGTAATCATCTTATCACACTGAGAAACTATGTTGTCCGGACAGCGGTATATTGTATACATATACGGAATCCTCTTGTTTACTGTATAAACCAGTACGGAGCATACGTTATCCATATGCTACATACGCACTGCCCTTAGATATTACATCGTGCCGTTGAAGGATATCTGAGATCTAACAATCTTCCATGTATCACATTCATATACATGTTACATTCGTAAGCTATATGTTATATACGTCCATTGGTATGTAAGATCCTGACCACCTATATTGTTTCATATGGAAAGTACGTATAGATGGGACACTTGTACGGAAAGTATTACAAAACATGCGTTTTCAGTTATACGTTTACTGTACGTTAAGTCCCAAAACTACAGGAGTTACACATATACGATGTTACGTACACCACATACATTTTTTTCTCAGTGCAGTAACCAAAAGCTAATGTTGCAGCATGTTAACTCACTAATCAGTAACAAAATAGAACTAATGTTCTGATATTTAACTCACTTAGGAGGTAACAACTAATGTTACAGTTTGTTAACACACCAATAACCGACACCTAATGTTCTGGTAAATTAACACAGTTGTCAACAACCAACAACTACTTATACAATATGTTTAACACACTTACCAATAACCAACAACTAATGTTACAGTATGTTAACACTGTTATTTGTAACCAAAAACTAATATTGCAATTTTAGCGCCTGTTTATATTTTTATTAAGTACCGATTACTGCGAAACTGAAAGGGGAGTCAAGTTTTCACGTGCATGTTTGTGTATATGTTCTCTATGTCAGTTTCTTTATTACAGTGTTTTTATTTGGTTACATTTCTGTTATTAAAGTCAAACGTTGGAACTTTAATTTCACGCACTCCCATAGCAATTAGAATTTACCGAACTAAAACTGTACAGATACGTAAACCTGATGGTGATACAGTATTTTCACTTAATTTTCGCTGTAGTTTATCATTTTATTGTAAACTTAATTAAATTAATGAGAAAGTTAGAAATAATTATTGAGCACGTGTTATTATGCAACTGATACAGTCCCAAAGGTTTGGTTTGTTGCAGACGGTTAGGCATCGTATTCACCTCATGTCAATAAATTTGAGGATTTTTCTTTTCGTGATAACAGGGAAGAGATTGTTGCCTTCCGCAGTACAATGAAAAATATTGAAAAATGCTAAATATAATATACGAGGGGGGACCCAAAAGAAACCGGATTGAAAGAACACTGCCGTTCCTAGACGTAATAGAGAGTTCTCCTGCCAGGTGGGTCTAGTAGAGACCTTCCCAGATCAGTTGGCCAAGCGGCGTCTGAGTAGGAGGTTAACGTTTGATCGTATTATTGTTTTTCTCAACTGTTCTCGTTTGCCGCCTGCGAAATCGCTATGGCTGATTCAAAGGAACAAGGAGTGTGTTTGCTTCTTACTTGGAAAATCGGAAACGAAGACTTACCAAATGCTTCAACAGGCTTTCAAGAAGGATACTATGAACCGCACACACTTTTAAAAGTGGTTTGGGTGCTTTAATTGTGGTGAGATGAGTGTTGAAGATCATACTCGTTCTGGGTGCTCTTCATCATTTCGAAACGACGAAAACATCGAACAAATCTGCCTCAAAATCAGCGAGGATCGTCGTTTCACGATCGATGATATTTCAAAACAGACAGGAATGAGTTGGAGCTCGTGCCAGCGTGGGGTTTTGCAAATGAGACATGTTGCCGTTAAGTTTGTTTCTTGCCTTCTCACACAGGATCAAATCATTCGTCTGAATCTGAGCCAGGACTTGAAAAATCAGATTGAAAGTGATCCAAACTTTTTGACCAACATGATGGCATTTTCCGAGAATTAAACAAAATCTAAAAGGAAAATGTTTTGATTGGAATAGAGGCTGTAAAAAGAACTTCGCAGAGCGCATTGGACTATATAAAAGTTCAAGAGTTCCAGAGGTGCTTCGAACAGTGGGAAAGAAGATTGTTGAAATGAATCGCACTTAATTGAGAGTAATTTGAAGGAGACTGAAAGAATTTTGTAAAAAATATAATAAATTATTTTTTTAGAACGAAAATCCGGTTTCTTTTGGGTCCTCCCTCGTAAATAAAATAAAGAGTTCTTGTATGTGTGACTGTGTGCGGCCTGGGGACCAGACGAGTGGAGCGAGTTAACAAATTTTTGTCACGGGTACCTTCGTCCAGGCCTCAGACCAAGACAAAGGTTTTTTTTTTTTCAAATTTCGAATAATCGGGTCCCGGGGGGGGGGCATTTGCCGGAAGATGTAAAAGTAGTCGAATTCTTAGTTTTCGCGGTCGCTGAGATCAATGGTGAAACTCCGATTGCATTAAGTTTCAAATTCACCCCATTCAGCTTCGGGTCGGGATCACCGGGAGGGGGGATACTGAGACATGTAAAAGTAATCCAAAATGACCGATATTATTGTGAAATCCATAGTTTTCGTGGTCGCTGAGATGAATGGTGTTAACCCCACAGGCATTGATTTACAAATACAGCTCTCGTCGGCTGGGGACCAGAGGCGTTTTTGTTTTCAAATTTCGAAACAGGGGTCTCAGGGGGACATTTACCAGGATATGTAAAAGCAGTAGAAAATGATCGATATTTTTTCCCTTTCTCTGTTCAGTTTCTTTACATAGATATTTTATTTGACCCATGCGAAGAATGGGTATTTCAGCTAGTACCGAAATAAAATTAAATACGCATATGAAATAACTTTAAAAACAATTCTTTGTAAAATGTATTAAACAGGAACAAAAGTATTTTTTGCATGGTAATTCATTATTATTATATTATTAACAAAGATTGAATAAAATGCACTAAAGAGATTTTTGGAGGGGTAAAATTAAGAAATGAAACGAAGGCTAAAAACGTTGAACGCGATAAATGACGTTTCTAATATCTGTCTTCCTTCAACCCTCAACTTTAGGAAGAGCGCCTAATGCGTTTAGTTTTAGTCCCATTCCTTCTTCAATTTATCCCCTTCTCAGTAAGATTTTCTCCTTTTCAGTGCATCTTACAAAAGTATGGATTTTCTTTCAGCTATTATTCTTCCATAAAACATAAACAACTTAATAGATTCAGTGATTAAAGTGTCAGTAAATTCGGTAGGTCAGCGAGGAGGGCTTTATTTATTTATTTAAGCTACCAGTTATTAATACCATTTACTTCAGAGTTACACTATCCTTACATAACTTTTTGAGTGGATTTAGTCAGGCTGAATTATCAAATGTTGTTTGTAACAGTCTGAAAGTAAGTAAAATATATCTCTATAGTATTTTACTACTTGATTTCTGTTATAAAGGAACGAAGTTACAATATATTGCTCTATTGTTCTATTTTTTGTTCCGTCTCTTTGTTTCAAAATCAATGTAATATAAATAAGGAAATGCTAGTATAAGCTACGTATACAAACCTCATATTTCGCTTGTAAAGGGAAGAAAAAGGAAAAGCTAGATTTAGGTTGTTTTTTTCTTGTCCATTGATGTCCTTCTTTTAGTCCAAAGATCTGGATTTTGCTGGGTCAAACGGTCGGCTAAGAGCCAAGACTCTGAGGGGGACAGTAAGCTGTCCAGAACTTCACTGTTCCCTTCCATAACAGATAAATGGCCTCAGCATTGCCAAACTACTTCTGTTTCGGAGGGGTTTCTTGTACATTAAAACGAAAATTGAGAGCGGTACTGGATGTAAAAAGCTGGTTTGAGTTGAGCCAGCAAATTTGCATTTCTTCTCTCATTCGCATTTCTTTTGGTCTTCTTTATTTTCAGTTGAGTTATTTTGTTAGTGAGTATGTATATACTCACTAACAATATATATATATATATATATATATATATATATATATATATATATATATATATATATATATATATATATATATATATATATACGTATAAATGTAATGCAAACTTTAATTTGTAGGAAAATAGTAATTCCCAATCAAGTGGTGAAAAAGTTGTTGATCCTATGGCCTTATATATTAGTCTACTTGGATATTTTCTAATGTATTCTACTATATTTATCACTTTCTTTGTGAATGTTATTCATTTTACATATGTATAAAATTTTGCATTCGTTCAGCGCACTTCGCTGGGATCAGCGAAAGAAATAAAATTCTATAACAGAAAAATGGCAAAAATCTGAAATGAAAATTATTGCGAAAGATGTAAAATGACAAGAAAGTGAAGAAAAAGTAAGAAATAAGGAGAAATAAAACAGAATCGTAAATAAGGGGTAAATAGAGTAAACAATGATAAATTTGAACAGAGTAGGTGGTCTAATGTTTGTCCCTTACAACATTGGTGCAAGTGCTATGGAAATTCAAATCAATATAAATGTTGAACTCAAGTGACTAATCGCAGCAATGGAAAATTGGATTTAATGCAATACAATTGACACTTTAACAATCAGTTAATTTAGAACCTGTGGATGGTTGATTGTTAAAGTGAAATGATACAAACTCGTCTGAACCTAAGTGAACCTAAGTTTAAACTATGTTCAAAAATTCATTTTGTGAAAGATGATACATATCAACGTCGAGATCATTATTCGATGTTATGAAGATTATTTATTGATTTAATTTCTCGTAAAATTGTATTTTTCCTTTTCCTTCTTTGTCATTTTCCTCAAAGTATTGCTTATTTTCTTGTTTCTATCTAGATAAATGATACTTAGTATGTGACTTTTTTCTGAATACCACTAAAATAATTGACGTTAGCGATTTGAACGACTTTCGTGTCTGTCGCTTCTGCTTATACTGAAAACGTGAGTTTTTGGGTGTTCGTCCGTCTATGTATGCTAAGGCCAAGAGAAACAACATTCAATGTTTCGATACCAAATTTTGTACTTTGATTTTCATGAGATTTCGAAAATTTTCTCCTCCTTCTCCTGCATTTATTTCTTCGAAACGAATTACAGAAGAACAAAATATGTTCTGTACAAAAAGTAGTCTGTCGCCTTAATCTGAATTTCTCGCATTTCTTCAATCTGTGTCTAGCTATGGAGCAGTTTACTATAGCACAACGTGTGCTAATTGTGAAAACATTTTATCAGAAAGGAGAAAGTTATACAGCAACTGTCAGGCGACTTCGCGCGGTTCTAGGGCGAAATAAGGCACCGAATGAATCAACAGTTCGCAGACTTATGAAAAAGTTCATTGAAACGGGTTCAACAGTGAACATTAAAAGTCCTGGGTGTCGATGTAGTGGTCGCTCTGAGCAAAACATTGCGGTGGTTTGTGACAGTGTGACTGTTAGTTAGGCAGTCATAGCATATTTAACGAACAGAGTTATTGCATGCCAGTGCAGTAGAGACCTGAAAACGAAAAGTGTGATGGACATGTTTCTGAATTTTTTTTAGCGTGTTAAAAAAAAAAAAAGTTTATAATTTGATGTAACAAAACCGGCGCGTTTTTTGAATACATTTTTGTACTAGGTTAACAATCCCCATTTATCCAGATTCTGAATCGAAGACAAGTGTATTACCATAATCACAGATTGTGCACAAACCACAATGTTTTTATTGAACATTTGCCGCAATCGTCATGAAGCCAAAAATTGGGAAATTGAGCATTAGTATCAATCCACTTTTTTCCTCTGGGATGCACTGCAAGTCAACAGAAAATGTTGATTTGATTTTTAGCTTTTCCTTCATTTTCCTTTACTCTATTACACTCTGGTTGCTTCCAAAAGTAATTTGTTCGTAGCTGTCACCAAATAGATCTACAACAAGATATAGACATTAATTAAATCCCTGTTCTTGAAATTCTTCTTATTATTGAAACCTACTTATTAAGAAAGACTTACAGCCTTAATTAAACTGTGTCACCGAGAAGTACACGCCTTTTAGGACTATACCACACCATTTATCGCTAGTTCTTTCATATGCATTATGAACAAGTTGTGTTAGAGATCGCCTGTAAGAACATTGTAAGTTCTACTGGCGAATTCACCAGCAAAATGATATTGGAAAGAAAACAGCAAACGTTTACTTCTATATGGATGTTTTTCAAAGCAAATCTTTTTAGAACATTATAAGGTTTTGAGTTTATAATATCAATAAGTAAAAGGAAGAAAACTATGTCTTGTTTGCAAAAAAAAAAAAAAAAAAGACAATTTGTAACGTAGTCTTGAAATTCGTCACTTTTCTTTTTTCTCTGTGTAAACGGAACTGCGCATCCAAAACTTTACTGCTTCTTGGTAGTTCACTTATCACACTGCAGATATCAGTGGAAACATTGCACACTTACTTGACTTTTTAGGGTAATAAATGAATGTTCCATCACAACCTATAGGTTTTCTGTACGATTAGAAGAAACACAAGTACGACGAAATTCTCTTGATGGGGAACATCCCTTCTTTTACCCCATATATACATTCCGCAAAACTATCCTTGCTTTTAAGTGGAGGACGAATATATATAGTTTTCTGGGATAGCATTTTACCACGACACATAATTTGACATTATTTCTAATTTACCTCAAGTCATTTAACAGTTATTACCTTCATAATATAAGTTTACTATCTTACAGTTTTCTTTTCGAACTTACAAAGTACTTTTACCTCATATTACATACAGTAAATGCACTCAAAACTCGGAAGTTGAAGCCAGTAGAAATAATTCTGTTTTGGAATATGAGAAGTGTTCTTCCGTTGTTACTGTACAGCGTGCAGTCCGTAGATAGTTCATGACTTTACTGCCAGGCTACCAAAGCATTCTGAGGTGTAATCGAGTGACGTTTAAGAACATTGGTTTCCTGAGTAAAGGTAAAAGCACAGGACGGCCCAAACGCTTCTGATAAAACAGTGAAGCGAGTTTCATACGTAGCTCACGAATGCCAACACGGCAGGCCAGTTGAAAACTTGATATTCCGCAGTCAACTGTGTGGAGGATTTGGTGAATCTGACTGCGTCTGAAACCGTACTGCATACAGTTATGAAATGTTGCAACGAGATGACGTCAAACGATATGAATTTCATAACTCTATGCAGAACAACACGATGGAGGAGCATGGTACATTCCATTTGAGAGATACATTTAATCGCCATAATGTTCATATCTGGTATACTGGACAACCACATGCTACAATGCAGTATGAACGAGATTCCCCGAAAGTAGATGTGTGTTTTCTGCGTTGTCTAAATCAAAGATGTATGGTCCATTTTTCTTCGCGGATAACAAGCAAGGGGTATGTCATTGCACCATATGCACAAGGGAAAGATGATTCCAGTAACTTTGTGTTCCAGTTTGATGAAGTACAAGCTCATTGGCACATTGATGTACGTCGTTACCTTAACAAAAGATTCCCACGCCGTTGGATTGAGCGATGTACTGAAGATGGCTGAGCGTTTTTCTCATGGGCTCTTAGATCTCTCGATTTGAAAGTTTGTGATCTTTTTCCTTTGGGAGCGTGTGAAAGACAGTGTATGCTCCTCTAATACCAACAACTTTGAGTGAGCTTCAGAATCGCATTACAGCTGCATTTACGAAAATTAGTAGGAATATGCTATAGCGCGTAGGAGGTGAACTAGACTACCTCATGGATGTGTCATATAACGAAAGGAAGCTATATCGAATATTTCGAACAGTATATCTGAAACTTGATCATTCGTTATTGTATATGTTATACATTTTTATTACAGTTCTTTCAAAGCTGATGAATCATTTATAATTACTCTCTCTCTCTCTCTCTCTCTCCATATATATCGTTGTTGTTATTAGATATCATTATAATACGCTGTTTGTGCTATTATTTGTTGCTGTGTTTTTTGTAGGCAGCCACTTTAATTTGCTGACTCTGTATCGCTGTTTTTACATAGGTCTTTTGATGTATGGTGATGAATTTCGTTTGGTCGATTTTCTCGGAAACGATTGTTAATAATGTTGTCCATACTGTTGAACTATTTATTTCTTGTGGGAGAAAATTCATAAATAGTTAACTAGTGTGGTAGAGTTTTGTTCGGACGATTCTAGGAAATTAGTATTTCTAGGAAATTAGTATTTCTCCCATTTGGTCAGTTTATATTGATTGGTGTGGTGTTTAGCCAATCATTGTCGTAATATTAATCTTTTTTTTTATTTTCCTTACTTTCTATAGCAGCCCCAATCCTTGTGTCCTATTAAATTCGGAAGAAAAGGAACGATTTTTATTGGTTTGGAAAAGCAACATTCTTTTCAGCACAAAGGTGATATAAATCATGGACCTACAGTTGAACCTGGGATACAAACCACATTAACTCCCTTCGGAAATCGAATCCATATCTCAGGTCGAAGGTAACAAATAGACACTAGGAGGAAAAAACAGAAGAAATGTTACGGTTCGTTCCCCTCATCAAGCACAGAATGACTCAAGAACGGTTCTCTAGATGTAATTAAACATGAAATCGATTGATTAGCTCCGGCAAGTCCGAAAAAATACTACCATTCTGTTCCTTTGAATGAATGTACTGCATGTCGATCGCAGCTCATAACTTTACATAATTGCTAGCATGAGTACATGTAGATCAAAGTTCTCGATCACAACATTGCTTTTATATAATTTCAAACAACTATATTTGTAGTTTTCGTGACGTGTAGAATTATTTAACCCCTGAATGAGAGCAATGTAATTATAAGAGTTGCAAAATAAATTACGTTACTCTGAAATGGACTAATCAAAATCAATATATCGAGGAAAGTACCACTTCCAGAAACGAAAATCTCATTAATACATATTTCTGATCGCCTCAAATCTTTCTTTGAGAACGTATTGTTAAGAGCATTTTCCAGTTTTTGTCTCTTCTATTTCGGACACTTATTCTACATTTTGAAGCTGCAATTTTGTTTTCAGTTTTAACTTGTATATAATTTATTTGTCAAAGAAACTTGCTTTCTTTGAAAAATCTTCAAACGTCAGGTATTATTTTTAATTTGCAGATTGTATAAATTCTTTCAATTATTGGTAATTAAAAGTAAAGGAAAAGGAATATGTACATTATTATTTAAAACTTTTACATCAATATTCGAACGAAATATATATATCCTTTGCAAGAAATATATATTTGCTTGTATTTCTTACTACATAACCAGACTATTAAAAAAACAATGTAAATCAAAAGAAAGAAAAAAATATGAAAGTTTTGAAACGTCACGAAAAATATATATACCCATAAATTTTTCGGGGAAAGGAACCTACTTGAATTTGCTTCTTTTTCTGCACAAATTATTGTCCGAACTTTTTGTATTCCTGTTAATTCCTCTCTGGCTATTTACTTCTCTCTCGCTTCTTCTTATGATGTGGATTTGGTTAATCCTATTAATACTTTGCCCTGCTGTAGGAAATTCTAATAATACATGAATACCTTGCCTTACTCTATTTCGGGCAACGCAGGTTTTATTAATTCGCATATTTATGAATTCGAAATAGCTTTCCCGATTCAACTTCAAACAAACATAATAAATATCAAATAAACATAATAAATAGTAAGTTTGTGTAGGTAGAGCTGGAAATACAGTATAAGGCGAGTCGAATTTTGGCTTGGGATATGGCTATATTAACTACAAATTGAGAAATGGAGTTACGATGAGAGCGCTTACCTCTGGCTCACGAAGAATCAGTGCTCCGATCCACGCTATTTCAGTTTGTGGTGGACAATATCGTGTCCGTAGTGTTTTTCGGGTTTCTCCCGTTACCTCCGACGTTCCCATTCCATGAATTCCTTTTATAATCATTCATTCCATTAGTAATCTCTCATTTAGCCTACAGGGCATGATCGTGGTTATGCTTACTGGTCATAACCATAGGCGTTTCATTTTTCATTTACAATTGAGAAAATATTTCTTACAACTTTTATATGTTTAAAATATTTTCTGTATTATTTAGTTTATAAAACTAAATATATTTTTAATTTTTTATTCCTAAATTTCTGTGATGAACAAATTCAATGTCCGTTGTAATATAGTTAACATTCAGAATGCGTACATATGCAAGGTATTCCTTTATATTGCAGTGTTACCGGTATATTATCCCGCTATCTTTTTCTCTGTTTCCACGTGTTATACAACGTTGTCACATCGACATTATCAATGTTTGTCCTACAAGAGCGTATATCTACGTCCACTTGAAATAATGACGACATTTCAAATCGAATTGTACATTGCCTTGTTCATGAAATATGTCCATAGGGATCAATTTTTGGAAGTACTGAAGCCCAAGTAGGTTCCTTTCCCCGAAAAATTTATGGGTATATATATTTTTCGTGACGTTTCAAAACTTTCATATTTTTTTCTTTCTTTTGATTTACATTGTTTTTTTAATAGTCTGGTTATGTAGTAAGAAATACAAGTTGTTTAGTTTTTCTTTCATTGATGTACGTAATTTCGTTGTTCTACTTTCCTTTTGATCTTGTTTTCGATTTTTCAAATGTGATTAACTATCTGTAATTGGTTGGAAAACTCGAAAGTCCTTTCTTGTTGTGTGTATGTGTGTTTGTTCTTTAAAACTGGGAAGGTTTTTCTATATTGAACTACTGCTGTGCCCTAATGGTTACTTCGTTTGCTATCTTTAGGTACGTTGGTAAAGAACCTTTGGCTTAAACTTGAAAAAAAAAAATCTGATTCTGTTTTTCAGTTGAAGTAATTCTTGAGTATATATTGGTTTAACGGTTGGTTTGCACGCAAGAATTCCGAACTGAGCGTACCATCTTCCATCTTCCTTTCTACCATTATTTTTGTTAGCTTCTTTTTCATGTCTGTAAGACCAGGAGGAAAAGTAAATATCTTTGGTCTACATCAAGAAAATTGTACTTGTTCTTGCTATAAAAACTCTTTTGTTGATAGTAACTTCGAAATTTTCTTATAAATTAAAATTAGATATTTCATACTCTTTTACCTATAATTTGTTTCATTCCGTACTTTATTGTGAATATCTGGCACAAGATTTTTTAATATAAATTTTTAGAATAAATAATTTCTGCAAAATAAGTAGAGGATACTGTAACATATTCATTTTCTCATTACTCTACTATTCATACAGTATTGTAATTAAAAATGCACCTGTGGAGGGTATAAAATAATTATTATAGAAGAATCAAAAGTTGCACACAGTGCCTATATGGTATTTTTTTCTTCTAGTATTATCAAATATTTCATTCAAGAAATGTGAGAGAGTTTATGTTGTTCTATTATTATATTAGTCAAATCCAAAGATGAATGTCAATTTGACCAAAGACAAATTGAATCAGTATTCACAGAATTATCATACCTTTGTTTGATATTTCATTCATTCAAATTCAAGAAGTAGATGTTGGAATTTTGCCCAAATACAAATTGAATCAATAGTCAAAAGATAACCCATTACTTTGTTTGATATTTCATTTAAATTCAAGAGATGGACGTTGGAACTTTGCCAATGAGAAATTCAATAAATAATAAGAGGATTATATGTACACGTGTGTCATATTTCATATAGTCAAATTCAAGAGATAGATGTTGAAACTTCGTCCAAATACAAATTGAATCAATAGTCGAAAAATAATCCCTTACCTTGTTTGGTATTTCATTCAAATTCAAGATATAAATGTTGAAACTTTTCCCAAAGACAAATTAAATAAATAATAAGAGGACTATCCGTTCCTTTGTGTTATATTTAGTTCAATCAAGAGATTTATGTTGAAACTTTACCCAAAATGAAATTGAACCAATAGTCAAAGTTATCCCTACATTTGTTTGATATTTCATTCATTTCACGAGATAGATATTGGAACTTTGCCCGAAGATAAATAAACTCAATAATGAGAGGAATATTTGTTCCTTTAGGTGGTATTTGATTCAGCCTGTTCAAGGGATGGATGTTGAAACTTTCCCAAAAACAAAACTAAACCAATAATCAGGATTATTCTTACATTTCTTTGATATTTTATTCATTCAAATTCAAATGGTGGATGTTAAAACTTTGCCTAAAGACAAAGCAAATCAATAATGTAAGCATTATCTTTACCCTTGTTTCATATTTCATTCAATCAAGAGATACATACTGAAACTTTGTCCAAAACGAAATTGAATCAATAATTAGAATTACCCTTTCTTTCTTTTATACTTTATTCATTCAAATTCAATAGATGGATGTCGAAACTTTGACCAAAGTCAAATTAAATCAATAATGAGAGAATTATCCTTATCTGTGCTTTATATTTCATTTAATCAAGAGGTACTTGGTGCAACCTTGTCCAGGAAGAAATTGAACTAATAATCAAGATTATCTCTACTTTTTTGATATTTCATTCATCTAAAGTTAAGAGATGGATGTTGAAAGTTTGCCTAAAGACAAATCAATAATGAGAGGACTATCTGTGTGGTATTTTACTTCATCGTCAAATTCAAGAGCTAGATGTTGAAACTTTGTTAGAACACAGATTGAATCAATATAATCAAATAAACATATGTATACTCCTTTGATATTTCATTCACTCAAATTAAAGAGATGGATGTCGAAATTTTGCCTAAAGAAAAATTGAACCAGTGGTTATAACGACGAAATCACCAGTTCATATATTTATATATAACTAAGGCTACTGATTTAACAAAATCCATTTTCACACGACATCATGATATTATCTTTTATTATAGTATGTGACACATTAAACTTCTACACTCTTTAAAAATTGTACATGCAGTGTACACAAGATGGATCTGCAATTATAACTATTAATTCTTTGTTGCTATGACAACTAGAAAAGAAATTACATCTATATATCCTCTTTTTTTGTTTCATAATCATCTTCTTCCTTTTTTTGAGCAGCTTGTGCATAATTTAAAAGTAAATTCTGCCCACAAATACAAGTAAGAGATGAAATACAAGTATCGTTAATGGTCAGAGTATTATCCGTATTATCCTTTGATAGTGCCTTCTTATTTTGCCCAATGTAATTCATAGATGAAAGTTACATATGCCATTTAAAGCCAAATTCTTATTTTACGTAACGATCTATTGAGAAGAAAATGACCCTGTACAGAAGTTCTGATAGTGTTTCAAACTGCATTTCCATTTGCTAGTTGACTTCAGAAGTGTGACGTGATATCTCTCAGACGTTATAATATGATCATGACATGTCTGAGCTAAAATTTATGTTTTTGAAATTCGTATAATCTTTTATTTCATAATACTTTCTATGTTCTGTGATACTATTCTGCAAATTTTAACATTGAATATTTTGTCACATTTATTTAGCTTTTACTGAACGTGTAGTAAGTTGGTCGTATATCCTCAAATCAAAGTTGCAGGGATCATAAAACTCATTTTGTACTCGATCCTTTTCCATAATTTTTAACAGTTCTAAATGAGTGCTTTAAATTAAGGTATGCTGCCTGCTTGCGATATGCCAGAGTTTTTGTCATGTAGTTTTCTATCTTCTGGCTTATCTGTCTGGCTTACAGACGATATCAAAGAAAATGAATGTACTTGTTACATATATTCATATTGCTAATATATACATATTCATTTTGTGGAATTACATAGTTGTTCATATTGGCAAATAAGTAATATGTTTATAGTGATTTCTTTGAAGTATATAGTTTCTTGCGTTTTTGAAATTCTACAATACTATTTGCGTTTTACGAAAAAAAATGTCTAAACACTATGCACCGAAGATAGATTCATTGAGGTGAACAATACGATAGTTGTCAGTATAAATGTTCACACGTAGGTTTGGAGGAAATCCAGAAAAAACTATTTTTTGTAAGCTAAACATTGATTCTGTACAAAAATCACCCCTATTAAGTTGGAGCTTATACTTTAGTATACCATCATCAACCTCGGTTCATTATGACGCTAACAAGACAACAGTACTTAGCACGATTAATGAGATAAAGCGCAAGCCAAGGATAACATGGTAGCTTAACTATTTTATTTTTATAATAATATCTTGCTCAAGAAGGGACGTTAGATCCCGAATCCCTCTGTGTACACCATTGATTACACCATTTATTAAGATGAAAACGCTCTGAAATATAAAGATAACCAAGAAAGTTCTTCGGTTTTTAATCCACTACCGTCGAACATCGATATGTCACCTAAGGCGTACCTGGAAGATCAAAAGTAGTCCCCATTAGCATCGATGACATTCTGCGAACGTTCTGGAACGCCATGGATTTCATCGCGGTAGAACTTGGTGGGCTGTGAAGCGAAGAAGGTATGAAGTGCGTTTTGAACTGGTGTCTTCTAAAGTGATTGTTCAAACAATGGAGCAGGTGATAATCAGACAGTGCAATGTCCGGGGAATATGGCGGATGCAATAGTCTCTCCCATCCTAGGTGTAGAATGGTGTCCCGGGTCATCCTATCCACGTGGGGTTAGCGTTGTCCTATAACAGGAGGATCCCTTTGTGATTCAGAAGTGCTGGCTCCGGAGTTTTGAGTTTTTTTTTTTTTTTAACACGGATCAACTGCTGATAGTACACAGTTGCATTGATGCTCTGACCAGCTGGTAACAGTTCTCCATGCACGATGTCGCGAGCAGTCCACCAAACACACAGAAGGACCTTCTTCTGGTGCTGGTTTCGACTTTTTGGAACCGGTTCATGGGATGCTAACCAATGATGACGGCGCGTTCATCTTCGTACAGGACCCACTTCTCATCACATGTAAACATTCTGTCCAGAAATGGCTTCTTCCTGAGACGAGACAGCAAAGGAACACAGGTATCTGCTCGCGTTCCCTTCTGGTCCGAAGTCAAATCACGTGGGACCCATCGACCCAACTTGTAGTGCTTCCCAAGTTGATGGAGGTGCTGTTGAAAGATTTCTCCATTCACACTGAATTGTAGTCCCATTCCTTACAGGTCTGGCCATTGTTTGCCTCAATTCCTGCCTGAAATCGAATTGAATTTTGGACATGTGTTGGTGTTTCGGCACGTGATGAGCGTTTCGTCACCGTCCTTGTGACTTATTAAACCACCGCTGCACTATCCGCGTAGTCACGACACCCTCACCAAAGGCCTGGCATCGGCGCCGCTGCAGCGGTGTTTGACCCCAGTTTGAACTCGTACAGTATACACGCCCTTATGATGCTCTGTGGAGGTCCCATGTTCACTTTGTCCTTACGCGAGATCACGGTGTAACTGAACTGCCACAACCAGGTAGTATGTTGAACATACCCACACCAACAACTGACCTTCGTCTTATCTCCATTCGTATTCAACTCACTGTGTGACGGCCAATTGAACACAGACCTCTACAAAAAGCGACAGAACTTTCTTGGTTACCTTTACATACACTAAACAAGAATTTCATTATAAGAGTACACAGTATGGTTAATCAGATATAACTCACAACTCTTGAAGTTTAATTTCTTAAAAATTATGATCGATATAGGCTACATCAATCGATATATGACATCGAGTTGACACAAATTAAATGTTTGAAAATTGAAACAAATTTTCATAACATTAAAATACGTCATTCAGTGCCAGTCTGATGCAGTTGATAGTTCTAATCTGTTGAAATACATATTTATCTATGTGTTGTATGTGAAAAATATACGCTGTTAAGTAGCATACTGTTTCTATTATTGTTTGATTCCTCCTAACAGTTATACACACACACTCACTACTTGTAATTAAATTAAAACTATACAATATAATTTGCAATTAAATCACTACATATATTACTGTAGAAATACAAACAAATGTTAATGCTCAAATTTAAATATGGCTACACGACCCTTGTCCTGTTTTGGAACAATTAAATTGAAAGAATGCCTTTTTTTTTAAAGTTGGAATTAAATCGTCACGATAGTCCTAAATTTACTAAATTGCCAGCTCATTGACGCCACCTATTGCCATTAGGGAAGCAGGTAGAGCGACTAACGTCATTTATTAGTTTGGCTGTGAAATAGTAAAAACGTTACTCACAGTGTGATATTTTTTTTTGTATGATAAAAGGGTATGATTTTATAATAATCGATTGCGTTTCGTTTCGATCAAAGCTTTAATGTTTATTTTGTCTCAGTTATTTCGAGTATTGTTAAAGGTTTCGCAAAAAGGAAACTTGCTTCCATCTGTAGGACGTTGGATATTTGTACCTCCATTTTAAGACTAGATTGTAAGCTATAAACTCAAGATTTGCCTTGCATAGTGCGAAGCGATCTCAGCACCTCTATTTTACAACATTTTGCCATGTTGAAAATGTATCCAACCTCATATATGTGTTTCCTATTGCATTATGTCTGTGCAAATGTGCTTTCCGGAACATATGGAACGAGAGAGTAAATTTTTTTTGTAAGTTTCCTGATATTTTTGGACACTGTACAAAAGCTGGTGGGGATTTTCGGGAGTAAATGGGTAGGGTACAAAATGCACAAGTCCAATTAACCCAGAACTAGAAACATACATCATATTTATTGTCCAAAACATGCTTTCTGTGCCAGCTCTCAGCACGCTTTTACAAAAAGCGACCATAAATTGGAAGATGGGTTGAAAAATTGAGAAGACGAAAGAAGGTTGCTGCTGTGCAAAGTGTATAGAGTGGGAGAAGATCAATATTAAAGTGGGAACTTTGGTGACTGCCAGCAAACTTTCATCTCCCGCTTTCCCTTTCCAATCCGTTCCCGTAATTTCCAGTCTAATAAGAACGAAATGAACAGTTCTCTCCGAGCTAAAGAGAACGAAGAAATTAATAGTTTTTCTTTCCTTTTTTTTTAAAAAAAGAAAATCTACAAAAGAAAAAAGAAAATAGCGTGTGTCTCGGGTAATGGTTGACGTTTACCGGAGTTAGTCGACGATACTGTTAGTATTGATACAATTTTAATTTGATTAATTAGGAATAATAATAATAATAATAATAATAATAATAATAATAATAATATAATTGAGTCGTTTCATAGTGTGAAACTAGAGTAACTTACGAACGATGGGAATTCAGTATTCGAACCTGAAGTAGTACACTCATGTCCAAAATGATTGTCGCATATCTGTAACTATCTTCTTGTAAGAATATAATTTGATAATGATTTTGCAGAGCACTTTTAATACTGATACTATGTGTATAATCGGGAAATGTATATTTGTGTTAAATTTCATAGGAGAAATACAAAAATTAGAGTCAGTAAAACAAAATGTTGCTAAATGAACAAGAAAGTTTTATTTTCGCATTATTGTTCTTATTTACTGCTCTGTTGACATGAAATTTGCCACATACATGTTTTTGTCGATTATACATATACTAACATTATAAGAAATACCGGGCAAATTCGTTATCAAATTATATTCCTACAACAATATATTTAGAGACATGCCACAATAATTTTGGAGATGAGTGTACATCTATAGTTACTTGTTGCAATAGATTAGTCATATGTAAGATTGAACCCTTTTCCTTGACGCTGAATCTATATCAAGAAGCCAGTACTTGCTGTACAATACTGTTTTTGCTCTATGACGATAGAGGTTGAAACCAGAAGTAATTAATTTGAACCAGTTCCGGATTGAATAAATGGTTAACAGAGGAGATTGAACCTACTTTTGAGAAGTTAAATTGATTTCAAGAAATAGTATTTCGGTATCTCTTACTGTTTTTGGTCTATGAAAATCAATATTCAAACCGGAAGTAGTAGTAGTAAATAAGAGCCACTTTCACTTTTGGTAGAGTGTTGCGGGTTGTGATGGTATGAGACCCTGCAGCGATTTAAAAAAACAACGTGTCGCTCATATCATTCTTGCTCTATAACGATAAGTGTTTAAAACTGGAAATTATTAATATAACGACTTCCAGATTTAATAAAAGGTTAAGGGAGAATATAAAACCTACTTTTGAACAGCTGAATCGACCACACTCACAAAAAAAAAAAAAAGAAACTCATCTCTTATCAAATATCTAATACCATATTTGCTTTACGGAAGTCAGTATGAAAAACGGAAACAATAGTAAATTTCTACCACTTTCGGTTTTGTTAATGTTACCGATTGTGATAGTACGTTCTCTTGAGACACAAAATTGTATGCAGAAAACCGTTTGCCGCTATCTAATACCATTTTTGTTCTATGGTGATAAGTGTTGAAATCGGAAATCGATAATTTCAACCTCTTCTGGTTTGAGTTGAGGGTTAAAGAAGAGGATGGAACTTATTCTTGGGACAGTAAATCGATTGCAGATAACCACATCTCGATATCTCTTGTCATTCTTGCTCTGTGGATATCAGTATTGAAACCGGAAGTAATAGTAAATTTCAACCACATCTCGTTTGAATAGAGGGTTAACGGAGGAGATGTAACATGTTATTGGGATGTTGAATTAATTTCAGAAAACTTCTTTTGATAACACTTATTCTTCTTGCTATAAATGAAAATCAGTATTGAAACTGAAAGTAGTAGTAAATTTCAACCACTTCCGGTTTCGGTAGAGTGTTTTGTGTTGTGAATGTGTGTTCTTTCGAGACACTGAATCGATTACAGAAAATCGTTTGCCGCTACCTACTACCATTTTTGTTATATGGAGATAAGTGATGAAACCTGAAAAGGATAATTTGAACCACTTCCGGTTTGAATAATGAGTTAACGGAGGAGATGGAACCAATTCTTGGAACGCTGAATCGATTGCGAAGAACCATATCTCGATACCTCTTCATTTTTACTCTGATACCTGTTGGCAGACTGACAGACAGAGCTGTTTAATATAATAATAATAATAATAATAATAATAATAATAATAATAATAATAATAATAATAATAATAATAATAATAATAATAATAATAATAATAATAATAATATGAAGAATTGGAAATTTGAACTTGCATTCATTAGATTTTTTTTCACGAGAAGTCATCGATGAACTTCAGGTTTCATGCTTCATAATAGGGAGGTTCTGGATTAAAGCACCAACTATTCTCCGTGAATAACATTTTCGGACGGTTTTCTTCCGTTGTGTGTGCTGAAATAGACTGAAAGGGAAATTAAAACATTTCTTTCATTCTAGATTCCTGATTGTTTTTTTTTTAATTCAAGTAGGTTAACGGCGCTTGAATGAGACAAACTATTCGATTATGTGATCACTGATATTTCAAAGTAAATAAATAGTAATGCGCATGTTATAATGTATTGTATGTAATTTGTAATATAGATAACAATTCTGAAAATCGCACGTGGAGTATCGGTTACTAATACAGTATCCTTTGGACTACTGTCACAGATCAAAGTTAGAGAAAATGCAGCAAAAGCATCTTCAAAGATACATATGGTGTAAGGTGGGTGGTTATCACGATGTGATTTGAGTTAAGAGAATCATTAAAATCGTGACTTTTATCATAAAGATGACTGATTGTAATGGTAGTTTCCCGTTTTGTAAACAACGATATAGATCTTTTTCCTTATTCAGGTTTGTAGTACAGTAAATTTACTATCAAAGCAAACCAAATCTGTTGTTTTTGTTGTGTCTTACCGGAAAATCGAAATATTTCAGTACTGAAATATAGAAAAACAAGCATAAACATGAGATCCCCAATCTTGATATTGAATCTATCCCGTCATTCGAACTCTGTAATTATCATCTTTCAATCTATTCTGCAAGTCTAACAGGAAAAGGAACTCTCCACTTTGCGCGTTCTCTGTTTAGTGGCATCTTGTCTCCGTTAGCAGTTTTAGTCAGAGTTATGGAATATTTCGATACATTGATTAATATTTTCAAATATCGAAACACCAATATAGAAAATTTTTCACTGACATATCAATATTTCGATATGATAATATTTGATATTTCGATATATCGATCAGGTTTCGATATTTCCAAATCTAGATGTAGCACAGTCCTACTTTCTGCCCGGCGGTGGTACTATTACCATGAGTAATAATATACTTGAACAGTGGTAATAGAAAAAGCACATCTACTCTTATTGTGTAAAAATTACGTGCCCCAAATAATGTCATTTGTTTTAAAGCTTTTAATATACTCCGCCCAATTGCGGGACAATTAAGTGCTTGGTTCAAAGTGCTAGTTATATAGTATAAAATTTGATTTCTGGATGAACACTCAAACAATACGAAAGACGCCTTCATGGAGATCGTGTGATTTCTTTAATCTTATAATAAATAGTTTATCGAGTGTATTTCTTTAATCTTATAATTGGTCTAACTTCAAGCACTGGCATATTCGGTAATTTTCATACCTGAATCAGTGAATACTATGCATCAATTACTTAATTTGTAAACAATTTAAATGGTGTCATGAGTATGAAACAAAATAATAATTGAAGAAAGTACATGTTTATAAATTTCTAGAAGTAATTTATACTATTGTATAAAAAAATAAAAGTGACCCATTCATCAACGGCCAGGCCATCTACTGTAGTGAGAAACGTGAAATTTGAGCCTAAAACCATTTTGTAACGAAAGCAAGGTATAAGAAGAAATTGTTAATGTATTCATTCTAAGGGTGATTTTTTGCCCTTTTGCCATGAATACACTTACGAATCCATGAAGTTAGGGAAATGAAACTCAGCACGTATACTTTTAATTAAAAATAAAGGTTTCAGTGTTTCAGCACCTAAAGGAAGAAGGGAGGATAATTTCTATAATATTCATGTTTCTTAGAGTATAATTATACAAAAATTTACGCATTTCATTCTTCCCTTTTCCTCCTTCAACGGGATGGGAAACACAAAACAAACCTGGTGATACCACATACTAAATCAGCTTCATATCTCCTTTCCTTTTTCAAGAAACAAACATGTTTCTTTTTTCAAACCATGACAACTGCTATACTATGATTAAAATGAATGAATGTGTATGAAAGCGGACTGTATTACATATTATTTACGGACGGTATGTAATAGCTTCCACTGGCCAATTGGTTTACGTTCGAATCTTTTGAATGGAAGACCTGCGTTTGATTCCCAGCGGAAGCTCATGTATTTCGGATCCCACGTTATGCTGTAGGTCCACACTTTATATAGCATCATTACTCAGAGAGATGCTAAACTTCAAATCAAATTAATATAACTCGATGAGTTATTTCTGCACAGTGTAACAAAGAAGTTTTTTTATGTTTACAAGTGTAGTGTTACTAGTATTAAACCATTACAAGTACTATAGGAACTCGTATCACTGCAAAAACCGTAAATACAACGCACACGCACAACTTAACCTAACATGCTCTACTAACCTAACCTACTCTTCTCTACTGACCTAACTTAACTTACCCTGCTAATCTAACATAACCTACTCTACTAAGCTAATCTAATCTACCCTGTTAACATATAATACTGTACTAATGTAACGTACTCTACTAACCTACCCTAACGTACTTTACTAACCCAATCTAACTTAACCTACCTTATTCCGCTACTCAGTCCATCACGACTCTGAACTAACTAAAGAAATAATAAACACTTCTGACCAGAGTATATACACACTTGTTTATTAAAAACTAAATTACAGTGTAACGGTTTCAACAACTTAACGTTATCTTCATCAGACACTAACTGACAAGTGTCTGATGAAGACAACGTTAAGTTGTTGAAACCGTTACACTGTAATTTAGTTTTTAATAAACAAGTGTGTATATACTCTTGTCAGAATTGTTTATTATTTCTTTACTCCTCTAACATACCTACCGTATTAATCTAACATCTTACTCAACTAATCTAGTCTAAAACTGTAAAAGTGAAATAAAAATTATTTTACAATTTGACGACCTATTCTGAATTTGCAGGCAAAGATATTACAGGAGAGTGGACACACAGGGAATCCGAAACTCTCAGCTGGGGTATATGCAAAGCTTTTAGGATTTCGTTCTGGAAGCAGTTTGTATGTCATTATTTTCTGTATCTAAATATTAAATTTAAATAGTCGTTTTTTGCTGTCAACCCTGATTCGCTTCTGAAGATTTGACTGAGGAAAATTGATCGCTAAACTCGGCATAAATACGCTGTTCTATGAAGGATGAAGGATCATTCGAGATAGGAAGACTGAAAAGGGAAGGTGAAATAGGAACATTTCGCTATAACCGTACTCTTAGTTTGATATTCATTAAACTTTACTCTTCTCGTGCGAAAAATGGGCTCTTTTGCTAGTTAAATATATTTTGTCAGATTTTTAAAGGTCTGTGATAGGGCGAATTATTCAATGATTCTTTAATATTATTAATGTTGGAAATCGATTACATTATAGTTTGCACCTCAATTTATGATTCGATGGTGCTTTTCCGTTAGTCTTCTGTTTAATGTTTGTTAGTTGTTGGAAAGATAAGGTCGTAAAATTCTTTCTAAGTGGAGGCAAACAAGTCTGACAAACACTCTTCGAAAGACAGGCAATAAAAGTTTAGTGAGCCACGGGCGCTAATGCTCGATTCGTTTACACTTTCATTTATTGACAGATTCCTGCTCTTCCTTCCACCCTCGCCGCTTGTGCTCTTTTTCCCTTGATGTAAGCACGCCATCCCGCGTCCGTCCGAAGAACTCTTACGAGCATCGTCTTGGGATACTTGGCCAAATCGCCGAGGATCTAGACTTAAGTAAACCTTGTCCATTAATGCATACTCTTTATACCAACTGCTATCATCACTTGATAATCGATGAAGTCCTTCTTTTTTTCTTTTCTTTTGTTGATTCTTATTCTCGTAGTGTTTGCAGCTTTTAATTGTGATCTACTATATTTCAAGATGGGACTCAGTAGTTAGAAAAAGAGTGTAAACAATAAAAAAAAGTTGAAACTGTGGTTATAGTTGGTTAGGGCTTCCAGATGTCCCAGATTCACATACTCTTTCCTTCTCAAAAATTGTCTAAAACTTTAGATGATCCAGTTTTTCTTTAAGATACAAGCATATATTTGTTCTGTACGTAAAAAGTTCCACTCTTATTAGTCACTTATAGTCAACTGATAGGAGTAATCTACTGTTTTATTAGTCATCGATACTCAACTAATAGAAATATCCTACTCTTTTATTAGTCATCGATATTCAACTAATAGAAATAATCTGCTCTTTTATTAGTCATCGATACTCAACTGATAGGAATAATCTACTCTTTTATTAGTCATCGATATTTAACTAATAGTAATAATATACTTTTTTATTAGTCATCGATGCTCAACTGATAGAAATAATCTGCTCTTTTATTAGTCATCGATATTTAACTAATAGGAATAATATACTCTTTTATTAGTCATCGATTCTCAACTGATGGGAATAGTCTACCCTTTTATTAGTCATCGATACTGAACTAATGGGAATAGTCTACTGTCTGTCATTCATTTTGATGAGTGTTGATTTATTATTTAATTAATTGGGATATTTCGGCAAAAGTGAGTGCACAACAATGTAAATTTTCATAGGGTGTCCCGGATTTTTAGTCTAAAAATCTGGGAGCTCAAGATATGCGGTAACTGAAGTATGCACATTCTATAGGTTCAACACTACGACATCGTACTTCATACCGGAATTAGAAGGAAAAATTCAAGAGTAATCGAAAAAGGTATACACGTTAGTTCGTTGATTCATTGGAATCTAACTTGAATGGTTGATTAATTTTGTGTTTAACCTTCCTTTTCATCAGTAAGGTTCGGTATACGCAGAGCCGGACTGGCTAGTAGTTGGCCCCGGCGGCTGAGATATTGTGTTGGCCCCGAATTCTCAATCCCCCCAACCACCATTACCCCAACTGCCCACTGTTTTCCCATGATAAAAGCACACTGTTATTTTTAGATAAAACACACTATTTTTTAGTAGCCACACCGTACATTATACCGTAAAGGTCATAGTATAAAATCAGGGTATATGCTATGTAAAAATATTTATGGGAATAACATAAACAGTAGTCATTAGCATATTTTTTTCTTCTTGAGATGGCTGAAATTTGTAATTTGTTAACAAAGAACTACGAACAAATTAACTTAAAATTAGCACTGGCGGTTTCAGTATTCGTGAGCAAGGGGTGCGATAATCTGCAAAGCAATGCCCACAGATGTAACCTGAAATATTTTTCCGCTGGAATATACCTTCTGGAACAAGTACAACAAAATCTTGTCGTAAGGACATTTTATTTCCATTTCATTTTCATCCATAAGACATACATGAAGACGTTTGTATGAATCGGACACGTCAATAAACGAGATACAAAGAAATAGTGATTACATATTAAAAAACAATAATGCTATGGTGTTATGTGAAACAAAATTACACTATACAATCTATCGGCAGACAGGTATTCATCTACTGAATAAAAACAATTGTCCAATAGATACTTCTTTGTAACTGATGTAAATACATTCATTGACTCAATGTTACGAATATCTTTAGGGAAGTTATTATATAATGTTTGACCTAAGTATATGGGACCGCATTGAAACAATGCAGTATGGTGATTTTGAAGTGGAGATTTTCCCTATATCTAGTATTATGACAGTGAAATTTTCCTTTATTTGCAAAGAACATATTAAGATTTTGGCGCGTGAAAATCAATAACTGTAACACACAAAAATATGGTAGTAGTAATATTTGTAGTTCTATAAAAAGTTTTTTTTTTTACATGGTTCGTTTACTTTCGCATTGGCTAATACCCTGACAACTTTTTTTTTTTTTTTTTAAATCGGAAGATTTCTTCTTGAATCATTTCCCCAGAAGATGATGTCGTATATTAACAAATATTGAAAGATACCAAAATAAATGTTTCTACAGCTATTTATGTCCAAAATATGTTTAATAACTGTCAAGCCATAGAAAATATTATTGAGTTTTTGTGCTAACGACATTATGCGGGTATCCGAACTAAGGATGTTACTTATATGAAGACCTAAAAAAGTGTTTAAGTTACATACTTTAAGTCAGAATTCATTAATATCGGCAAGCATTTGTGGTCCACAAACTATGTCAAGTACCCAGATTGTGTACATTTATGCAAGTCAGGTACACACACAGGCCTACAGGGTGGTCATAATGGAATTATCCCCTATGGTTGCGACGTGATAAAAGATCAGGAAAGAAATTATCAATAGTAAATCCTAATATTGCTAGCAGAAAAAAGATGTAATGAATTTTCATTTCGCTTTATGTAATTTTATTCCAAATTTATGTGTATATCCAGTTCTTAATGTAATTGCAATTGTAGTATATGAATATGCAACAACAACCGTGAAGCCAGATTCAACAGCATCCTCAGTTTTATTTAAAAGAAACACCTACGAACAAAGAAATTAATAATTTTTCACCTATCAGTGCTGTGGATTCAAGAAGTCCGAATTTATAATCCACTCGTTACAATAGTACTAAACTTCGTTTCCACGGTAATTTTCAGAACGACACGATAAGCACTGCCTCACAGTAACAGATCTTGAATAACAGACGCGGCTCGACTTCTTGGCTGATAAACTTGGCAACTATTGAAAGATGAAAGCAAATACTCATGAGTGACTCTACAATGGCAAAACCACGGGATCTCATTACAGAGGCGACGGCTGGACTCCATGGTATTATAAATCTTGAAAGTGATCTCAGATCTCTTTCTGTTGGGTTTCAAATTGTTATTTTTCCTGGGCCCGGAAACTAAACTCTCAAGAATTGTATTGTCAGGCCACTACACTTTGGGCTCCCTTTTATATTCCGCAGTAGGAAGCGTGTTGGATTTGAATATTGTTTTTACTTGCACCGACATGACTCTGAAGCTGGTGTGGCCCATTCTTACTTTATAGGGGACATGAGTCTTAACAAAATTTTAATCAAACGCTTAAAAATCTTGATGTATGCAGATTGCTGTCGTGACTGTTCACAAGAATTTAGTTGTCGCACACGTTTCCACATTTCTCTCTCTTTCTTCTGACCTCTTCTCTTTATTAAAATTTTCATTTGGCCCCCTTTAGATTTGGCCCTTGCCTGGCGGCAGTCGCCGCCTAGCCACCTGGGCTAGTCCGGGCCTGGGTATATGAAACCCAGGAGGCAATTCGATTTGAGTTGAGGCATTCTATGTTAGACGGAATCTTGTTTTTAAAGTGAGGCTGCAAGCACTACTAAGAGTATTATTTCAGGGTTTTATACTATGCACGAGGAAGCAACCCGCGACCTCGTTACTTAGTAGAACATGATGGGGCGCTTACATTAGTTCAATGGTAATATAAAAATGGTTCTTTAGTTACAATATATTGCATTACATACTAAAATCCCTGTATTACGCCCGTTGCATTTCTTACAGTGAACTGCGTGATTCTTGAATTTAGCATTTAGCGTAATGATAACATGATACTGGAGAATGCATATTGTATACTACCATAACTTCTGGGTATAAACCAGAGCAAGATCTCCAAGATGTTATATTAATTCATGTTCAGCAGTCACAACCGGTGATAACCAGTGATACGGCGAAGAAGTTTCCCGGTGGGAGTTCATATTATTCGGATTTCATGTTAAACTGTAGGTCCATACCTCAGTGCTAAAACAGGACGTTCAACTCCAAACCAACCATATAAACAGTCAGCGTCAGAAAAGGCTGATGTTTGAAGTGTGTTCGGTATTTGTCAGAGCGTTGCTACAGGAATACGCGTAGTATGTCGTGTTTTCCAATCCTCCTCTTTCTTCTCTTTCTTGTTTTCCTAGTGTTATTAGTAGTCCAAAGTATGATATGTGTTAATTACAAGATCAGGTAAATACTGAATGGTAACTGACAGGATGATGGAGTGCAAAGTCAGCTCAAACGTGTTCATCCGATACTATCGCCCATTTTTCAATGGCTAAGCTTGTCAAGAAGAAACATCTACTGTGGCAAACTCCATACTCAAAATCTAGTTCATTCCATCTAGATCCAGTGTTTGGTCAAGGCCTAATTAAGCGTAATCTTACCTTTTACATCCTTAACTAATATGCCTTTTCGAATGCTATCTATCTTTTTTACTAATTCGTCTGAATATTGATGTCACAAGCTGTGTTTTATACATTTCGTCCCATCCTTATGCTTTTATACCCATTTATTGTCAACTAATATATTGTTTTTAATTCCATTTACTTTTCTGTTTTGTTTCTTCCGTTTTTATCTTAGTTACATTAAATGAATTATATTCGATTACCAAACCTCGATATGCGTAAGTATGAGAAACTTTACAGAGCAGCTAAGTCCTTTCATTCTTCTATCTGCCAGTAGATATCAGAGCCAAACTGATAAAAGGCAGCTAGAAATGAATTTTTCATATGAATTCAGCATCGCAAAGATAATTACCTTCTCCGTCCGTTTCTCTCCAGTACAACTGCAAGTGGTTGAAATTATTATTTTCGGTTTGAATGGTGACCATCAAGAGCAAAAACGGTATAAAGAGATACCGAGAAATGACGTAGATTCATCGTTTTAAGAGTGTGCTTTATCTCCGTCCTCACCACTTTATTGAACCCAAAATTGGTTGAAACTCACTGCGATTTCCAGTTTCAAGGTTGAGCCTCCGTGGAGCAAAAATTATGCAGTACACTTCAGACCATCCGGCCTAATGCGGCGCAGGGGCATTTTGGATTAAAAAAAAATGTATAGGCTAAAGGAGACGCCTAAAAGTATAGGTTAAAAGTATAGGCCCATAAATATCTCAAGTGATAGGTGCAAAAAGGAAAATGAAATAAAATGAGATCTTTAAGATTAACGTCCCACGGTTATGCCGGTTAGGCTAAAGGAGACGGTGATAATGAGAAATGAGTGAAATGAAGAAAGTGGGAGGAAACCGGAGAACCCCGAGAAAACCCACAAGCACGTTGTTTGTCCACCACAAAGTCCACACGTAGCAAGCTGGGGTTGAACCAGGGACCCCAAGCACCGGAGGTGAACGCTCTATCACTGAGCCACCGCACCTCCCATGTGCAAAAAGGAGTTAGATCTTCCTACTGGTTCTCGAACTATTCACCAGTTGGAGTTAAACGCTGTTCAATTTAAAAGCAAAACATGAATTTTTAAAACCTTTTTTATTTCCCAACAAACATTATGAAGCTGACTCCTTATTGCAGCAAGGTCTTTAATTGCTGTTTATAACAAGGATAATGTAAAAAAAGTGAAACAAATCTGTTAAATGTTAATTTGAGAATTAAACTTGAAGTAAATTGAATGCATACTTGAAATAAACGTTTGCTAAAATGAATGAAGACTAATGGTCTAGCCGCACTGGAATAACACTTCTCATAAGATCATCGACATCAAGCAGTGCCAAGTATTGTCAGAGGAAAGACGAGTGGACTTCGTACTCACCAGATGCTGTTAGTATTGTGAGGACAGTTGGGGAGCAGCTTGAAAGAAATAAGTAGGGAACTCTTGTCTAGAAAGCCAATATCATCGGCAAAGAGAGCTGCTGAGCTGACCACACATCATTCTGAAGGCTCGAGTGCCACAAGCCGACTGGCTTTAGTTCTTGTTTATATTTATATCGAAGATTTTCTAAAATCACTGAAGGACTGATTTTTTTCCTCGATTGGGAAACTCATTCGTAAATATAACAAAATGCACTCTCAATGTTGTTTCAGTGATATATTGCCGTGTCTTTTGTCTACGATTTCTCTTCCGGATATACGTATATAAACAAAATGGAAGGTAGAGCAGCGTGGGTGAATAGAACTGTTTGGCATTCTTTAAAGTCCGTTGAGCACAGTTGGGTTGTATTCTGCGCAAAGAGACTGTTTGTGTGCGAGCCACGTTCTTCTATTCACCATCCATTTAAGTCACTTCAATCGGTGTTTGCGATTCTCTGTAGTTATACTTGACTGAAGCAACTGTCCATTTCAACATCTCAACCGAGCATGAAAGGAGAGAACTAGTAATGCTTAAAGAAGTCGAACGAATGGGTGAAGTTCGTGTTTTTGTCTGCATGTGCGTGTGTCTAGTAGTGTTTTTATCATTCCAGAACATTTAACATTTCCGGAGGCAAGTTACTTGTTTGCAGTTTAGTGTTGACATTCCATTTGTAAGTTGAGATTTTCTCGTATATCATTTTCTTTCTAAATTTGGAATGTATACCTACAAGAGCCTGAACTAATTATTTGGGTGTCTTGTATTGTGTGAAAAAGTTTGTGAGATAAAGCTGGATTTCACAATTCGAATATCCTTGATACGAATATTCAAGTACTCTGTTATGTTCAAGTTGCATTCTATTCAACTTACAGCTAATCTACACTCAACAGCCAAATCATTGTGACCACCTGCTACTTTTTGAACGAAGTCTTTGTGTTGACGTAAGAGTCATGGGACACAGTAGAACCACTCACCAGACGGTGACAGGGATCTCACTCAATCAGTTAGTTTGGTGCTTGTGCATAGAATGGGAAAGGCCGGGGATATACCAGAGTTCGATAAAATCAGATTGTGATGGCCGGTCGGATAAGAACAAGGATCTCGGAAACAGCGCAACTTGTCAGGTGTTCATGAGCTCCGTGGTTAGTGTCTTTCAAAAGTGGGAAGATGGCATTGAAACCAGCACCAAACCACAAAACATGGTGCAGTCACACCTCATTCAAGATATCCGACGTCGTATATTGTCGAGACAGGTGCAATAGATGATCGTGCAAATTGTGGCACAACTAACATCAGATGTTAATAGACTTAACGGTGGACAAAGTACGAGTGTATCTCAGCTTACTGTTCACCATACAGTGTTAGATGGTTCACCTCTGCAGCCTATGTTCCAAACATGCACCAATGTTAGCACGACACCATTATTGGAGCGGCAAGCAATGGCACAACATTGTGTATTAGATGAATCATTATGCTGCCCCAGTCACATTGATGGCCGGGTCAAAGTCCTTCCTCTCCTAGTAGAGTAACGGCTCGATGTGTCAGTAGAACGACGAATATATTAGGTCATTGCTGAACATGTAGACCCGTTCATGTCTGCCATGTTTCGAACTGGCTTTCTTATTTTTCAGCAGGATAATGTTTCTTGTCACAAGGCCAACGTTGTCCTCAGTGATTCAAGAAACACAGTGATGAATTTTAATTGCTGCAATAGCCCTCAAACTCATCCAATTTAACATCTTTGAGATGTCATTGAACGTCAGATTCGAGATCATCGCTCCCATCCGCGGAGTTTACAGGAATTAAATGATTTACTTGTGCAGATGTGGTGTGCTATTCTCCAACCACCTACAAAACATCATTGCTTCCATTGCTGCTGCCCTACGAGTCAAAGTTGAATATATCAGATATTAGGAATTGCGTCATAATATTTTGGTTGGTGGGTGTAATATATATATGGCCAAAATTTTCCGGATCGAAAATTTAACTTTCCGTATTTCCGAAAAATTCCGATGTCGGATATATTCCGAAAATTTTCCCATTCCGGAAAATAAAAGTTCCGGAATTGGCCATCCCATATATAGTGGTGCTAATCAGCCGGTTCGCACCGGTTTTGGCGAACCGGTTGTTAAAATATTTCGAGTTCGCAGAACCGTTTGTTATATCGAAATAAACCTACATATACACATACATCAGAACCCATTTTCAGAATTTGAATATTAAACCATGCAGATCGTTTGTTCACGACTGTTCTCATAAAATTTTCATTTTTCAGGACTTTTAAACAATATACCATAAACAAAATGGGCAGTGGCCAGGGGCGCCCGAAACAAAAAAAATGTAGGCGGGGCTTATTATTGTTTCTATATTACGTCTGGTATTTAATATACATGGTTTGCTATATTACGTATACATTTTCGTGAGCCAAGGGGAGGAGACCCGGCCCACCCCACCCCTTTGAACGCCCATGGCGGTTCAACTTCACATAGCAGAACACATTTTCGGCAATCAAAAATGAAACATACAGATAAGATTTCTGTATCTTTTGTATTTCTATTAGCATAGCAAGAGTGTGCATTGCAAATTTCAGCTGGAAGGGAGAGCTTGTAGAATACAATTTTTTCACTGCCAGAAACAATTGACTATTTGAAGAACATTATTTTTCTCTGTACATACGAGAAGAATAATGGAGGGCGGGGCAAACGGTAAATTTTAAGTGTCTTTGTTCTTAGAAATTCGCACAGTTACAGGGTTAAACGTACGATCTCTCAGTCCTTAATCTCAGATGCCCAGATATCAAGAATGAGAATTGGAATCATATGAGTGAAGTAGTAAGGGTTATTTATATTTAAAACTCATACATACCATTATTAACAACTGTCGATCCATTGCTGGATGAAGGACTTTTAAATACTTTTTTGACAACCATCTGTCTTGGATAATTCGTTTCCAAGATATTCGAAATGCAACATAATTCCGTCACACCATTTGTATGCTGTGTAGGTCGCTACATGTCAGAAGAGAATTATATCTACCTATCCGTCTATTATATCTCTCAGATACATCTCTCTCTCTCTCTCTCTCTCTCTCTCTCTCTCTCTCTCTCTATATATATATATATATATATATATATATATATATATATATATATATATATATATATATATATATATATATATATATAATTCTCTCTCTCTATAATTATCAATTAGAATTTATTTCTTTAGCTGATCCCAGCGAAACGTGTTTAATGATGTTAGTTAGAGATAGATAGGAAGGAGCGATGTTTGCAGATATTTAGACAGTTCACATTAGAGATAGTCGGTTTGGTTAATTTATCTTAATGCAATCAACTGCCCCATAGTCAGTACGTAGTGATGCATGTGTTCCCAGGTTTGAATCCTGATAATTTGAGGTTTTATAATACCTCGAATGAAAGCCCAAATAACGATTGGGATTCCACCGAAAAAATCCATTTTTCATATCCTCTGTATTATATGATAGAAGGACGAAATGTATTATCAATTCACTTCAGAAGTTCTAATAGGTATGAGTGTGGATTTATATCGATAATCTGAACGTTTTTGTATTCTCTTTTATGTATATTTGCTTTGTTAGTATAATAATGCAAATTACATTAGAATGGAAGTCAGGACCAATAGAAAGAAGACTACTGTTTGAAAATGATCCAGGCATTCGCCAAAACGCTTCTGAACCAAATCATATGATTTTGCCTTCAGTTCTACTACTAAAATACATAAAAAAAATCAAGTCTGAGAAATAATTGTCGATATTATTCAATGAACATAATAATCAGTCTAGACTTCGAATTCTGTAGTTTCTAGTGCCAGATTTAATGTTCGTTTTTTTGTGTGTGTGTATCTGAACGTGAAGTGAAAATTGATATGCAGAGCAGATTTCATATGGACAAATTACAAGGAAACAGACAATCCATAAAAACAGTTGAGGCGTTGTGGATTTAGCTGACAACTATCTGCTCATGAGCTAACATCTATTGTTTTATGATGCCACTTAGAATATTCTGCAGTGTTTGCGTTAGCCCTTCCCATTTAGTATTTCCGCATTAAATCTGGAAAATTAATTCCTCCAAAACATATTATTAGGCTTATCCTATTCTTTTTGGGTCTGTAGATGTACCGGCGCCTCGTTTTAAGTTCAAGCACTAACTGACACGTTGTCATTGCCTTTATCACTAAGCAACTAAGTGTCACTTAACAAATTTTAAAAAATCAAATTCCAATGATGTAGTGTTGCTATGTTAACCTCGCTTTCTTCTTTCTTTTTTTTTCTTTTTGGTAAAAAGCCACACAATTTAAGAGAATGGGCAAGAAAGTAAAATATTTGGGAACATTTGGTAACAGTAGGCCTGTTCGTTTGCCTTTTTACTGAGTAATTAGACTGAAGAGTTGGTATGTTTAAAATTTATTCAGTACACGATAGAACACGCTGTTTGTCAGTGGCGGTTTTTGAGGGAAGTCACATTAGTTAAAATTAAACTTTTATCGCTTCTATCCAAGCGACGAAAACGTATCTAATGTACTCATGCTTATATAAAAGTATTAAAACATTAAGGAAGATTTTCCCCCTTATTTTGAAGGGACAAAAAATTTAATTTTTTACCGATGTAATTTCCCTTAAGAGCCGCCACTGATAAAATAATTAACTACAAGACAAAATTTCAGTGTCTGTTGTTGTCACCTTTGGAGATCTATAACACTCAATAAGTGTTTATATTGTTGCTTGTGAGAGAAAGACCTTGAAAAGGTAGCAGGATTTCACGTTGAAGGCTTTTCATTTTGTCGTTGTTGTTTACATGCAAAACTTCGCTCCATTGAGCACGAGGATTACTATACACCACAATTTGTACTACTCAAGGATTGTAGTAGTAATAATATAGTTAAACGGTTGTTTGAAAAAGGGAGTTATTTATTTATTTGTATACTTCCATATACAGCACGTTGATCATTTTGTACAGAAACATGTAACATCAATAATAGGTATATACAGTAGTAGGTATATAAACAGAAACTTGTAGAATAGACTCATATTCCGTCTAGTGCAAATGAGCAGTCAGAAATTAAGTATGAAAAGTAAAGTGTGTTAATTTAATTTGCCATTTACTATTTTGTGAAGAAACAAAATATCTATTCTTTTGCGATTAGTTTTGTAAAATGATTTTTTGATGATAATTTAGTTACCGGTACTTGACATAAGTAGCTTAGAAACACGACTAACAGTAGCTGAAAACGAAATTGAGAACAGTATCTTGGTTGGAAAGATGTGCGGGACAGGTCGTGGTTCATAGACAGCCGAAGAGTGTTGCACTACAGGAGAAATTAAGCCCTTGTAACAAGTAGTTAATACTGTCAAATTTTGAATTTCTATAAATCCATACAATGTTCCTAACATTCGTATAGATTTTTTGTAAGAGCAGCAATGTTCGCTGGAATTAAGCTTAAAATCAGATATCGAATTTCTTTCAAATTTATTTCTCATATTTGGTTCAAATTCAGTTTCTGTGGACAATAGTAAGACCTTGCAGTAAGGTCTTTCATAATATTAAAATGCCTAAAAGTGATAATAAAAGGATATCGTAGTTACTTCTTCATTGTTCGTTGTTTTTTCACAATTTTGAAAATAATAGCATAACAAAACAAGCAATAATCGATAAAATTGGAACCATAAGTCTAGTACTTACAAAATACGTATAATGCGTAGTTCACTCATAGTTAACGGATTAGAGTTCGCATCTTTGGTGCAAGAAGCTGAGATTAATTCCCGTTTGGGGCTCTTGTATTTCGAGTCACATGTTGAACTGTATCGAAGAACTGGCCTAAGATTTTATAGGATGTAGTAGGTCTACATCTTATAAAATCTTGGTTCATGAAAACTTTGATCCAGTGGCTGGGAAGCTCCAGAACAACCTATCTAAACACTATGAATAAGAGAGTGTTTTGGGGTTTATCATCCCTTTGAGGTATCGAGACTATACGAGGCGTGAACTTACAGATCAACACATTTTCAATCCACAAGAGATGCTATAGGAAATCAACTCCTGAGTTCTACAAGAGAGATGGCAGCACAAAGCATTTAACCACGAGGAACTCTGTAAACATAGTTTTAAAAGTTAATTATCGCTGACTTCGAAACACTATCGTTAAGGTTCTTTACCACATGTTCTTTCACTTTTTTTGATTTTGTAAATAACTGAGAAACCACAAACAATGTGGTAACGTACTGTGTATTTAAAAGTGACCCATTTCATACCTAGAAAGTACTATTAAATGAACTAATATTTAAAATTGGGCTATTTCATACTTACAAAGTATGTACTATTTAATGAACTAATGTTTGAAAAGTACATCATTTCATGCCTACAAAGTACTACTAAATGCACTTATATTTTATAACTAGTCTATTTAATACCTGTAAAGTACTATGAAATGAGCTAATTTTTAAAAGTGGATCATTTCGTATTTACAAAGTGCTATTAAATGAACTAGTATTTAAAAGTGGGTTATTTGGTATTTACAAAATGCTATTAAATGAATTAATGTTTAAAAGTAGACCATTTTATTCCTACAAAGTGCTATTAAATAAATTAATATTCTAAAGTTGGAGACTTAGTACCGACGAGGTGCTAATAAATGAACTATTTCATATATACAAAGTACTATTAAATGAACTAATATTTAAAAAAGGGCAATTTCATATTTACAAATTACTACTAAATGAACTAATTGATGTTTTTTCAAGACCGTTCATATAGTAATAAAATTTGTGTGCGTGGCACTTATGATGTCATATACTTTGCACGCAGATTTCTGCCCTATGTATAAGAAAAAACGTGGAGCCAGTTACTAATTTAATATAATTTTTGAGATAATATGTGATTTTTTAATTTTTTAATGATCTTATTGTTTTACGTTAATTCTCTAAGATTCGAAAGAATTGTGTTGAGTGTAGTAAAGCCCTTTAATTAGCATGCTAGTTAGTCAGTCTTTAAGAAATAGTAAATCGAAATTAAGAACATTCTTTGTTAACTTTCTAAATCTTCTTTTCTCCCGAAACACATTTTTAAAATTAAATATAAACATATCATATTTAAATTTAAGTTCAATTTCAAGTAGACTTTCGGAAACTACCTTTTCAGTATATATATATATATATATATTATATATTATATATTATTTTAGAACGATGAATCGTCAACCAAGTTGGTCCTAAATTTTGAGTATATGATATTTATCATTATGTATAACCATTGTGACGGGGGCAAATAGTCTCGCTACTGGAGCCCCATTAAATCATAAGCATCTATTCATTTATTATATATAACTAGGGATTAAAAAAATGTAATTTTGTTACTGAAACAATTGATTGAATTCTTATACAAATACGTATACAGTTTGATTATGTAAAGTCACTCCAAAATGACAAAGGAAGGATCACAAACCATTCTTCACGAAGGGAAGTGTTAACTTAGCGCCTTATTCTGGAGTTTAATAAAGTTATTAATAAGCGCATGTCACAGTTTTATGATCACAATGACGTGGATATTGTTATCGCTTTGTGTTCATAATGAGAGAGAGTTTTGTACCTTGCGGAAGTCTTCAAAGTCGCATTAAAAGTTGTGGAACAGTGTACCTGGAGCCTGTAGAGATCGAGATTTGAGAAGGAGATACTGAAAGGGGAAATTAAGATAAGAATGCTAGGCAGAACTTAAACCGAAGTAATTTCTAACTATGTAACTTTGAAGTTAGCGGAGGATTTACTTTTCATCCATCCCCTTACAACTACATAAAACGCAAATGAGATTGGTTCGATTGTGGTAATTCATAATTTAACACCAGTATGCAAAAACAACTTTCCTTTCATTCCTTCCTGTATCTGGGACAACTCGTAATTTTAAAATATAATTCCATCGCTTAATTATTATCGTGTTACAATCACTGAGGGTTTATAGTTTATTACAAGCTTAAAGATTAGAGCATGTGTATCCATTCTGTGAACTGTTGTATTTCGACCAATCCAGGAGTTCCGGGTGTGACAGTCTGAGAATAGAACGCTAAATATTTTTAATAAACTAGGACTGTTAGGCTAGTTTTTGTTGTTATTGCAGTGGCAAAATATTTGTATTTTACTACCTTCTAAATATTGGTTTTCAACTCAGATTAAATTTCGTATAAATAAATACAAACCTGCGTTCCGGGTGTGACGCACACGGATACCATTCTTCAATCGCAAAAAACTGTGAATATTTACACTTTACAAATCAATCAAACACTTTAGAGCAATGAGGAGATTTCAATCTTTCGTATGATGTATATATTTTCGAGAAAGCATGCTTACATGTTTCTAAAAAAATTAGAAAAATGTTCCGGATGTGACCACTGGAAGTTCCGGGTGTGACCTCTGAGAAGACCTTACAAGTTAACTCTGTTTAACACATACGTACATATTTATGGGTTTGAGCAAACGGTTTAAAAGGAGATTTAAACACAAGTCTTCTTTTAACATCGAATTTGAAATACACATTAGATTATGAAAAATTACCTGGTATAGAAAACAACTCTTCAATAAACTGAAGTTACATTTCAGTGAATTTGACATATATATTATTTTAAAAATACATTTTAAATAGTAACTAATTAAACAACTTAAATTTAACTAGTTTATCAGTTTATTCATAGAAAAATGGGTAAATATTAAACTTGTCGTACACTGTAATGTCAAATCGTTATTGTGTCATACAGGTACACTAGAATCACAAAAATGACAGTTTCTGTGTTAGTTTTGTAACACAACATTTTACACAGGAACTTCCGTAAAAGTATACACCACTCTGCGTAAACCTTGCAGTGACACAGTGATAGAGCGTTTACCTCTAACGCATGGCGGTCCCTGGTTCGATCCCAGTTCGCGCCAAGTGAGCATTGTGGTGGACAAACACCGTGTGCGTGGGTTTTCTCGAGGTTCTCCCGTTTCCTCCTACTTTCTTTATTCCATCATTTCATTCATTTCTCATCATCAGCGTCTTCTTTAGCCTAGCCAGCATAACCGTGAGACGTAAAACTTAAAGGTTTCGTTTCATTTTCATTTCTGTTTCTGTGTGAGCCTTGCATTTCAACTTGCGGAGGAGATTTTTTTCTAATTTCATTAAAAAAACCCACCCAATCTACCAGCTAGGTATGTCGAATGCAATCCTCCAAAAGGTTCAATAAATATCACTTTCATTATTTTTGTTTCAGACACGCCCGACTGGCAAATGCAAACATATTTTTCTTTGTGTTAGTTTTGTCACTAAGCAATTCCATCATCACGAATTTCCCTGCCTGCAAATCCTCTTCACTTGTTTCAGTATCTCAAGGAGTGGAAGAGGATTCAACTTCATCGCTTGACTCGTCGTTAGAATCTGAGTAGACATCTGCGAGGTCCAAAGGCGAAACATTTCTGATGGAAGAACGGAAATAAACTGAAATCTGTAAGTTTTACGTCCTGTGGTTATGTCGGCTAGGCTAAAAGAGACTGTGATGATGAGAAATGAATGAAATGGTGGAATGAAGAAAGTGGGAGGAAACGGAAGAACCGCGAGAAAACTGACGCGCACGGTGTTTGTTCACCTCAAAGCTCAATTGGCGCGGGCTGAGATTGAATCCAGGACCCCATACAGAGGTGATGGAAACAACAACGGTTTTGGGTGGGGAACTAATAGTTCTTTCTATAGTAAGGGAGGTTCTCTCATTGCTGTAGAACACGTGGAGCGACTTCAAACCTTCGGATGGGTGCAGATTCTTCCAGCGTTCGTTGAATATCGGCTTGGAGGCTTGAATTTCTTCCTTCGCAACCAGAATGTAGCAAACATCTCTCATTACTTCATTGGCATATGCCGTTAAAGAATTTGCGTAATCAGCATTGTACTTTTTTTTTTTTTGAATGAACAGCATTTCAAACTGATCTTTTAACAGTCCTACCAACTCCGTCAAATGATCCTTTATTGTGGGATGCTGCGAAGAAAGACTAAGTGGCTGTGAGGTACAAGTTTTAAGAAAAACTACTCTCAGTAAGCCCACCATACAGAACTGAGCCCGGCTCCTAACCTATTTTACGTTAATATTGCGCTGAAACTTATCAATAATTTAATTTCGAAAGAGACCTGAAATCTTCACCCATCCTTACCTAATCCATAAGGAAGAAAAGTGCCAGTGCTAGAGGCGCCTTTTCTTCTAGATCAAAGAACCACAAGATTGAGACGTAATCTCAATTTTCTACAATCTTCCTGGCGACGCTAGAAGTAAATCCTTTGTTGAATGCTCTTTTCGAGATCCCGGAATTCTCATTTTTCATTCTCGCTCCCATAGGTATTGTCTCAATACATTTCAACGGTTGGTAGCTGTGTTCTACCCAATTCCTTGGGTGTCCCAATAATGCTATTCCTAACGTCAGACCGTAACAAACTTGTCGATGCCATAACGTCAGCGTATCTGTCACTCTCTTCCTAATAAAAAGTACTTAACACAACTGAAACACTGTTCTCACTTCTACATACTTCACTTCACACAAAAACAAATTATTTAGTTAAAATTTCCTACAGCACTAATAAATAACTCAAGCAGCGACAATCACGTTCGACACAGCTGGTTGACTACTGGCGACTGATAAGACCGATCCTTTCAGCTGGGCAAGTACAAGAGAAGAGGCGTTCGGGGAGAGGTGGGCGGCAGGTGATCTAGTGTGATAAGCAGATGCATACGGCACTGGGAGCAAATTATTTATACTATTACTTCTCTTAGAATTTAGCGCTAAAGTGTTTTCTTCGCTATTCAAGAGACTTCAATAATTTTATATTAAAATTTAATTGTACGATACGCCAGAAAATCAGTGCATTTTTACAAATAATTAACTAGGTTTTATGCTTGTGGTGTACAGAAATAACCGTAATAAATTTGTTTTATGTATTTAGTTCTCCTTTTCAATGCTATTTCAATAATTTAAAAGACCGAAAAATATAGGAAATATTTAAAAAATATTTTTTTGGAAAATCAGTTGAAAAGTGAATCTTTTGTTGATTTTTCTAATATTTGGGCTCTACTCGGCAGCAGAAGGAGTTGTCTGATCGAGTTGAGATTTTTTATACGTTTTATTGATGCCATTTGGCCAAAAATCCGCACTAGCCGTAACCGGATTTCGAAAAAAAGTTTTTTTCGATACACCCTACTGTATTTTTGTTCGTGGTGGTCACACGCCATATTGACCGCCTATGTCCTCGCACAATCCAACTTCACCTGTTGTGGTATCGTTGTGCTGAACTTTTTGGTCACTCTGTACATCCTAACTTTATTGTTCATCTTCACTTGTGTTGCATTGTGCATCTGGACCGTCTGTTTGTTCATTATACTTGGTGCAGTGATCGTGTCGTTTTATTTTCTGCCACTTTCTTCGAGTTGCTTAAGTTTTGTGGAGCAGTGTATATTGCTTAGTCCACTAAGTGATACCAGATTTTTTTTTAAAAAAAAGAAAGAAAAAAACAGCAAAATAAAATTTAATTCTTTGATATTATAATTGAAGTATAGTTTATTTTTAAACTATTTGTTTGAAAATTTAGTAATTCTACTTTTTAATTTACATATTTTGTTTGTTTGTTTTGTTTCAGGCGTAGGATCCAACCGATCCACGGAGACAGACAGTGTTGAAAATACCGACAGTAACAACAATAGTACTAACAACACAAGCAACAGCAGTACTAGCGTACACAATAGTAATAGAAGTATAAGTGGTGCAAGTGGTGAAAACACCAATAACAACAATAGAATTATTGCAAATAGCAGTGAACTGACAACCGGCGCCGGTAGTGGTGGGGGTGTGTTAGGTGTTTCAAGTGTAGTGCCAATAAAAGACGCAGGGACTATCTCCGAAATAAGTGATGATTGGTCAAATGTCAATCCGGCCGAGTCAGGAAATATGGAACGTGCGAAAGTGAAGATAGAAAGGGAGGAAGCTCGTGCAGGAGGTAAGTACAATAAATGTGATATAAATTTTTAACACCTTTAACTCAAAATGCTAAATTAATCAAGCACTTAACAATATTTGAGCGTAAATCTACAAATTTTACCTCAGTTGGTGGCTCTACTTCGGATACGATGACCAACAGTACAAAATAATGAAAAACGCTATTGTAACGTGCCTTAGGTATGGCTCCGTCGTGGGCCACCGGCCGTTAATGACCAGGACAAATATCTATAAAGGGAAACATGCCCTACAATAATAATTGTTAAATGAGGGAAATTAGGCGAGATACTCCTAGTGCAAATGTTAACTATATTTTCTATAATAATTCCCATCTATAGGATTTCTGCGTATTTCAGCTTAGCAAAACAAAAAACCATGATATAAATAATCAGAAAGATGCTATTAGGATATTGAAATAAAAGGTTATATATGTGAATTGAAAACTTTATAACAATAATTCAATCAAGCAATCTCTACTTTCAATGGATTTGAACAAGAATAGTAGTTTCTACATATGTAAATTTATATCCTGATATATATATTTTTATACTGGATGAAACTCTTTTTACTGTAAGTATATTTAAGGAGTCTAATAGAGTAGCAGCATCTACCCTACCACAATTCCATATCATTAATTTTCTAAAAAAAATATATATATATATTCAAAATTGTTTTAATAACACACCGTTCTATAATTCAAATAGATATAAAATATATTTAGTCCTAATTAATGTAATACCTTAAATCAGAGAATATAACAAATTAGTATAACAACTCACCCATTTACAAAAGTGATATCTTATTCCATTCACTCCCGATTTAAGTAAGTGGGTGTCACAGTACAGAACTTTTCATCCACACAATATCACCAAACCGAAATAACACTATTCAGAAATTAGATACCAATACTTTAGAAATATCCGAATATAGATTTCTTTTTTTAGGAATAAACGGTAAAATTCACTAATTCTGAAAACCCGTAATATATATATATAATAACCTTATACACAGTTGAATATAGCAGAACAGATAGTGCCCACTTGCACAGTAGCAATCGAATGGCTAAGCCATCCTCTTCAAGCACAGTCGTAGGTAAGTAATTCACCACTTTCCGTCAGAGGCGCTAAAAAATTACATCTTTATTTCGGGTTGCATACTCGTCAGGCAATACACTCCAAGATTTTTTTTTTTTTTTAAGTGTGGATAAAATCTCCGCACGTAACACACATCGCCCACTCAGCGATAAAAAGTTGGTACAACTTTTTATAACAAATTTTGCAACATGTAATTATCCTTATTTTCTTAATTATGAATAGAATTTAATTTATCGTTAGTCCTTGTCAGTCGCTGTTAGTAATTTAACACCTCTAACCTACATCTATTTATTTCTAACTAACTCATTCTCGCCAAACTCATTCACTCCAACTAAACGAAACCAAACTAAAGAAAAAAAATCCCCCTAAACTACAAACAAACTTTCACTCATTACTATAGTTACAACCACTCACGTTAGTTAAAGAAAAGTCATCAGTCATTATCCTATTCATAAAATACACAAATTTCAAAATGTGACATTATCTCAGGTTTAATATCAATATCCATTTTAATTATATATATATATTATCAGAGGTGAGTTCATCTAATTGTATTAATTTAATATAACTTTCTATAATTTATAATAATAACAATAAAGTATTACAATTTTATCTTAATACTCATCTTACATCCATTCTTGCTCGCTACATGAATTAGGCATCTTGATATATCTTCCATAAAATTTTCCGAGAATTACCGTTACATTGGACAATTAACAAAACCATGACAATTATACAACACATCCAGATCTGGAAAACTAACAAAAACAAGTATTAATAACACATTAAAAATTAAATATATCCACACATATATATTTTTAATTTTAAAGCTGGACCATAAATATCATTTCTTAATATCACAAATTCTCTATATCACATATCTAATTAATAGTATGAGAGGTATCAAATTTATGATTATTTTACAATGTTTCTCCTTTCTCTAAATATCTTTGTTTGACTCACATGACACTTTCTAATATCTCTAGGATTTTCCGTATTTCTAATTTGAACAGTGTTTCCACCCAAGAAACGTTCTATGGAATAAGGGCCACTCCATTTTGGACACAAAGATTTCGTTCTCTTATCACTCAAAGAGGAAAGAAACTGAGTTTTAATCAAAATTTTATCCCCGATATTATAATTATGATCAACACGCCTTCTATCATATAATTTCTTTTTACGTTTCCACGCATTGCTCATGTTCTGAAGAGCCTTTGACCATAACTCCGGTTCACGAGTATTTAAATCTGAAGCTTTTATTTGCCATTTAACATCCAACGGATTACATACATCATAATTAAAAATTAAGTCCATAGGACTACATTTTGTTTCTTCGTGAATAGCACAATTTACTGAATACTCAATTTCCCAGATTCCTTTATCCCAAGATGTTTGTTTTTGTCCAAAATATATTCTCAAAGAATTTTTTATCGTAGACACGTATCTTTCACTCGGATTCGACGCCGCGTGATATGGTGATATACTTATGTCCCTAATTCCATTTGCATAGAGAAAATCTTTAAACTTAGCTGATGTAAACACCGAGTGATTGTCATGACCTATTGAAAACACAAAACCATTTCTACACATTAATTTATAAAGTTTATTGATAATACTTTGACTAGAAAGGAATTTTATTGGTTCAAGAAAGACTCTTTTCGAAAATGAATCTACGACTATCAGACAATAACGTCCTGATTTACTTTCTACCATTGGGCCTATTATGTCAATTTGCCAACATCCATTTACTATCTTCTCATACTGAGAAATCAACTTTCCTGCAGGTTTTACATTATTACTTTTATTTAACTGACATTCCTTACAAGCAGAAACATATTCCCTAATTTCCTTTTGCATCTCGGGCCACGTAAAGCGCGCACAGATCTTCCCAATAGTTTTACTTATTCCGGCATGAGATCCGGGTAAAATACTCGCGTGGAAGAACTCAATTATACTTGGAGCTAATGTTTTAGGTAAACAAATTTTATACGGATTTCTAATAGCTTTAGTTTTACGACACAATATATTGTTAATCAACTTATATCCCTCAATCACCCTTTTTGCTTTTAAATCCCTTATAATCTTATTTAATTCAGGATCATTTAACTGATGATCTCGTATAGACATATTTACATAAGGCATATTCCACAGATTAATCAAAAAATAATTTGTTACTTTATCCGCATGTGAAGGTTCTATCTCTATTTCCTCAAAGTTACTAATGTCATACAATCTCGAAATAAAATCTGCAGAGACATTCATATTAGTAGAAATTGATTTTACTTCAAAATTAAAGGAAAAGAGACGGTATAATAACGATCCATATCTTTTCACTCTTTTCATATTCCTTAAGGCATACACTAAACCGGCGTGATCCATTCTTAGCTCAAAAGGTTTATGCAAATAAGTTCTATAACGTTCCATGGTTTCAATGGCCGCTAACATTTCTAACAAATATATAGGCTTATTGAAGTCGTATTTCTTTAGACGCCTACTATAAAAACCCACTGGAACTAAGTTATTATCATCATCATATTGTTGGATCACCCCTCCCAAACTTCTTAATGTTGCATCACTGTTAATTACAAACTTTTTATTCAAATCAGGCAATTTTAATACAACATAATTTGCAAATAGTTCTTTTATATTATCTAAAGCCTTTTGTTGTTCTGGTCCCCACCTAAATACTGCAGAAGCCGCCCTTAATCTTTCTATTGGTTCCATAACCTCATGAAATTGTGGAACAAACTTTGCATAATATTGTAAAAATGAAACTAAAGATATCAAACCCTTTTTATTCTTTGGAGCGGGCAATCTTTTAATAATCTCAAGTCTAGATGGGTCCATTTTCATTTTTCCATCTTCTATAATAAAACCCAGATATGAAATTTTACGTGAAAAAAATGTACACTTCTTAATTGATAAAGTAAGTCCTTTATCCTGTAACCTTTTTAAAACTTTTTCTAACAGAACCTTATGACTCTCTATATCTTTACTTTTACAAATTAGATCGTCCATATACCACTCTACACCTTCATCTTTTAACGGATATAACAATTCAGTTAGTATTTTTGATAACACATGACTTCCGGCAGCTAATCCAAATGGAAGTACCTTAAATTCAAACAAACCCCTATGCGTAAGAAATGCCGTCAAATGACGACAATCCTCCGTCAATGGTATTGTTAAATATGCTTTTCTTATATCAAGATGGGTATAGATTTTAGCATCTGATAATTCAGCTAAAATATCCTCAATCCGAGGTGTAAACTGTGTATTTAAACAAAGATGCCGATTCAAAGCAGAATAGTTTACGACCATACGTTTAGATCCATCGTTATTATTAACAAGAAAACAGGGAAAAGCATATTCACTATTACTAGGTTGAATTAAATCAGATTTTAACATCTCATCAATAATTTTATCGAGTTCTCTTTGAGATGCTCGTGACATGGGATATGCTTTCTTACGAATAGGAGTGTAATCATTTAAGAGAATTTTATAATTAAAATCCTTAATTTTTCCTACATTGGGTGAAAATACATTAGGAAATTTATCAAGTAACTCATTCACATACCCTTGTAATTCCGGATATTCCTCCAAGACTTCCGGATCCACTCTCAATTGACATGGATTCTCGACAGACTGCTTATTGAAACTGGTATTGGAAAAACCATTAGTCTCCACTGAGCTGGCAACACTGGACTGTCCCCTGGTCGGTTCCTGAGTAAATTCCCTAACGTGTGACTCCCGACCAACGTTTGGAGGTAACTCACTCGAAGATTCCTCCCTCAAAAATAATTTTGTTGAAATTTGGGATGGTTCTCTGCAAAACAAATCAACAGCACAAGTATCTTCACGTAAATCAGGTGGGGGGTCCCTTAATGAAAAGTTCAAAGAAACCACAGAGTTCTCTAAAGGAAGGATTAACTTGTTGGTCACTAAATCGATCTTTGCCTTTAACTGCTTAAGTTCATTAATTCCCATAATAAAAACTGGTTCAAGATTTTCCACCAAAAAAAACTTTAATCGATACACTCGATTCTTTAATTTAATGGGAATCCTCACACATTGTTCTAAAGTTAACTTCTGTTTATCTATCCCTACTCCTGTAAACTTTTCATTAAACACTTGCACAGGATATTTTAAGTTTTGATTCCACCTATCAAAGTTTTGTTTATCAATAAGTGAAGCTGAAGAACAAGTGTCTAGTCCCCCTCGCCTACGAGTTCCTAGCACAAAAGCATCGACAAAAGCTGCAATTAGTTTTCTTGAAGTATTATTTTCTATTGTTCCATCCATTTGTTTAATATTCACTGTATTTCTATCAACAAAGTTTGAGGGTATTGTTCCTCCCTCTCCATGAACTTGTCTCAAAATACTAAAGTTCTTAATACTTTCATTATTAGCAGGTGACGAACTAAAAATGTTTAAGTTCGCATTTTCTACACCATTCCGAGACACTGAAACTCGATTCCCTTTAAAATTACCACTATGCATTAAATTACTCACTGGTCTAGATGCATAATGCTTTGTTTTTACGTTGTTAATTTGAGAAACTTCACTATAAACACCATCACTCACATTAGGGTGTCCATGTTCAATATTATCTACCGGGATTCGAAGTTCGGACCTCTCCATAGGAAGCGTATACTGCTGCCGATCACTCTTAGCTGCAAAGCGTCTCTTATTCCTCCTATCACTATTCATAAACTGATTATTGAAAGAATTTGAAACACCCGCACCATTAGAAGATTGAACACCGGACCCAAGTTCCTGATTCAGAGCCCCTGACCGGTCACTATTCCCTGCAAAGCGTCTTTCCATATTCATCCCCATGTTCACTTTCAACAACTTTTTATTAAGCAAATATTGTTTATTAGCAGGACAATTGGCTACTCGGTGCAGTCCACCACAAAAATAACAGGAAACCTGTTTACGCTCTTCACCTCCTCTACTTGAAACCTTGGTTAATGCACTGTATACCTCCAAATTCCGTTGATGTAAGTCATATTGATTTAATTCACTCAACAACTCATCTAATGATGTTGGGTAACGATACTTATATATGTCATGTTTTAAGTGGGGATTCATTCCTTCCATAATAATTTGTATAACTTCTTTACTATTCCCATAATTTAGGGATCCATAGCAAACAATATATGAGTCTATTATTTTGTTTACATAATCTAATAAATTCTCTTCTGGTTTTTGCATAACCTTAATATATCTATTTATAATGGCTCGCTTACCTAATGGTGTCATGTATTTTTGAAACAAATGACTTGTAATTTGTGACCATTCGGTAGTCATTTCATATAAGGAAATTAATTCTTGATTTAATCTACCTTGCGCTTTTCCTAACGCAGCAATTAGAACGGTTTCTACTGGAAATAAATTCAATTTAATAATACCATAGACTACACTCATAAATTGAAAAAGTTTTACATCATCTGATCCATCTACTACAGGAATTCTACGTACGTGTTCATTAAACAAATTACAAGAAGCATTAACCGTTAATTTCTCCATATTAAAATTAAAAGGCACAAAACTATTCAGTAAACGTACGTTCTGAGGTTCATTGCGCATAATTTCAACTTTATTTTTATCGCAAAATGGATTTGTGCTTTTCTTTTCTTTCGCAATCATCTCCTCAGCTGATTGATCAAGGTCAATAAACGGATTCAGGGAGCTACGACTACTTGTTGTCGACACACACAAAGGTTCCAACTCGTCCCTCAACATTCCGCTGCTATCAGCAAGGTCAGAACACACACCTGTTGAAGACAGGTCAGTTACATTATCAGCAGTGAACGACGATAAATGTTGCCTACTTGATTCGGCTTCCCCTTCCAAATACGACAAATCCCAACCTTGACCTACATTAGGCGGAATAAATGCTCCCCTTTCTCCTCCTACAAACCCATTTAATACTAGCTGACCAGGCCTTCCCGCAGGATTTTCCATATTTATGAATAATGAAGAAATAAAAGTTAATGCTATAATATACAAAAATATTCCCACCAGAAAAATATTTCTGCCTAATAGCGACTGCACATTTACAAGCATTTGTTTCATACAAGCAATCCGGTATTACCATACAGCCTTCTAACCATACAAAATTCAAACTTTTTTTTTTTTCAAAAATAATGCGGATATATTTAACAACTAACAACAAACGTACCAAGTAACGAACAAACAAATGTATATACATGTATTATGTTGCACGTTCCCTCCTATAGTCTCAAGAAAACAGATTTTACTCCAGCACTTTAAACCTATCAAGTATGTAAGGCATGTACCGTAACTAATTTCAACAATTTTTTATTATTATTATTATTATTATTTAAGATTCGATTGCTACTGTTTGTAACGTGCCTTAGGTATGGCTCCGTCGTGGGCCACCGGCCGTTAATGACCAGGACAAATATCTATAAAGGGAAACATGCCCTACAATAATAATTGTTAAATGAGGGAAATTAGGCGAGATACTCCTAGTGCAAATGTTAACTATATTTTCTATAATAATTCCCATCTATAGGATTTCTGCGTATTTCAGCTTAGCAAAACAAAAAACCATGATATAAATAATCAGAAAGATGCTATTAGGATATTGAAATAAAAGGTTATATATGTGAATTGAAAACTTTATAACAATAATTCAATCAAGCAATCTCTACTTTCAATGTATTTGAACAAGAATAGTAGTTTCTACATATGTAAATTTATATCCTGATATATATATTTTTATACTGGATGAAACTCTTTTTACTGTAAGTATATTTAAGGAGTCTAATAGAGTAGCAGCATCTACCCTACCACAATTCCATATCATTAATTTTCTAAAAAAAAAATATATATATATTCAAAATTGTTTTAATAACACACCATTCTATAATTCAAATAGATATAAAATATATTTAGTCCTAATTAATGTAATACCTTAAATCAGAGAATATAACAAATTAGTATAACAACTCACCCATTTACAAAAGTGATATCTTATTCCATTCACTCCCGATTTAAGTAAGTGGGTGTCACAGTACAGAACTTTTCATCCACACAATATCACCAAACCGAAATAACACTATTCAGAAATTAGATACCAATACTTTAGAAATATCCGAATATAGATTTCTTTTTTTAGGAATAAACGGTAAAATTCACTAATTCTGAAAACCCGTAATATATATATATAATAACCTTATACACAGTTGAATATAGCAGAACAGATAGTGCCCACTTGCACAGTAGCAATCGAATGGCTAAGCCATCCTCTTCAAGCACAGTCGTAGGTAAGTAATTCACCACTTTCCGTCAGAGGCGCTAAAAAAATTACATCTTTATTTCGGGTTGCATACTCGTCAGGCAATACACTCCAAGATTTTTTTTTTTTTTAAGTGTGGATAAAATCTCCGCACGTAACACTATATAACACAAAATAATACTTAATAAAAAGAAAGAGATAACCAAATACTACAATAAAGAACACAAGAGCAGAACGAAGAACACCCTAGGCACAGCAAGAAGCCATTCAAGGTTTCAGAGTCATGGTTTTACAAAAAAACACACAAACATTTTATGTACTCAATGGACAATGTTCCTTCAAAGCTAAACATCTCTCACCTCACTATTCTGAAATGAAAACAAACTTCTTGCGACACGATATTTTAGATATATGTGGAAATAATCGCCATTTATTTTACAGCGAATTAAGAGTAGTAATCTTCGCTCAATGTTAACCATTTAATATAATTTTCCAACGTTTTACATTAGAATAGGTTATCTATTTATTAACATAGAAGATGTTAAAAAATAATGAAAAATGTGTAGTTACATAAGTGAACATGAAAGGTTTATTATTATTATTATTATTATTATTATTATTATTATTATTATTATTATTATTATTATTATTATTACTATTAATTAAGAGAACTTTTGAACATGAATACTATCTTCAGATAGGGAAACAGAAACCAGGAATGATGAAAAAATGTGTAATTATTCCATGCATCCAGAAAGAAGCTTAATCTGTTAGAATCTGGTATTGAGGAAGTGAGTTTCATCTTCAAAAATTATAGTTAAACTTAAATTTCGGATAAGAACCTAAAACGATAATCATAATCATAATCATAATATGTGTCGTGATTTTAGTCTTAATCAATCCAATTCTTTCACCAATAGTCAGATGTGGTCTGAGAATTTTAGTTGTGAATGAGCTCTGCTAAATACATCAAGATCACACGATTCCAGTATGGGATTTTCGGAGGAGTATTTTGCAGTAAGAAAATCTAGATATCCTTGTACTGTATGCAACCAACATTTCTATACTGGTGTGCAAGTTGCATAGAAGCTAGGGAGTTTTAAACGGAATATCATACCTACCGTTTAGTTCATCGTTATCCATAAAGATGTTAACGGTTTGACTTCATTAACGAAATCGGCCGTGCTAATAGCTCTACTTGTTTATTGTTAAAACATAATTTGTTTAAGAGTTATCGTGTGAACAGTACAAACTTATAAAGCCCATTGCGTGATTCTAACATGCAATGAATTTTGATATTTTTGAAACCTTTGTGCCATGTATTCCTTTAGATCACCACAAACTATATTACCATAATCAATTAGCGAAAGGACACCGTTCTGAATTAATGACTTTTTAATTACAAAGGAAACAGTTTTTTTAATGATAAAAAGAAGTCATGAACTACATTGCATTTGATATCGATGTTGACCTTTTCAAACATTGGATTACAAGATTTTAACATTGTTGGAGATTCATTAGAAACATTTCAATTCTATCAATACCGTAAAACTATATATATATATATATATATATATATATATATATATATATATATATAGGGTGGGCCATTTTAATTAATCCACGGAAATATCTGAAAAATGATAAAACATAGAAGAAATGTTTCAAGTACACGTTATATACTGCTAAGGGGGAAACCCAATTCCGCCAAAAGTACCCCTCCCCGCCCCCCGTAAATGGGGGTAACGGGGGGTAACTTTGAAATGTCAAATGGGAATATGGGTCGAGTAATACCTCGTTCGAAAGGTCTCGGAAAACTAAGTAACGCTGTACCAAAAGATGTTCCATATTGTGCACCGGTTTCAAAATGGCCGCCATAATATGGTTCGGAAACTCCAGTACCCGTAGTGTGAAAACCATGGAAGGTAAATGAATGGAACAAAATTGAAATACGTAAATATCATAGGGCATATCGAACGGTGTGGTCCCTGTGATCCCAGTGGCCTCCCTAAAGGGGTCTTGGGGGCTAACTTCAAAATTTCAAATAGTAACATGAGCCGAGTGGTACCTCGTTCGATAAATCTTGCAAAATCTAACATATTGCAGGAGAAAACGATTGATGTGAAATGGCAGTGTTCTCAAAAGGCCGCCGAAACATAGTATCCGTGTCAGAGAAAATGTTTAGTACCCGTAGTATGAAAGCGATTTGAGATAAATCAACAAAAGAAAAACTGGAGTAGCTAACTGACGTAAGGCACATCGAGAGGTGTTGTCGGGGTGACTCCAAGAGCCAACTGAAAGGTATCCGGAACCAACTTGAAAATTTCAAATAGCAGCTTGAAGCGAGTAACATCACGTTACATAGACAAATTAATATCAAACAGCTTCTGTAAGAAAATTTTCCACATGAGACACCGTTTTCAAAATGATCGCCAAGACATGGTGACTGTGTCTAAGAAAACGTCTAGTGCCCATAGTATGAATACGGTTAGACATAAATGAAAATAACGAAAATTAAATAGGAAAACCACGGAGGCGTTCCAAGGCTCGAGAATAATACAATAGAGATAAAAATATTAGAGTAAAATTGCCATAATGTACCGGTATAGAGATAAATCCAAGTCCTGCAAAATAATCTCTCCCTGCGCTCTGTATGTGAGTGGGGTGGAAAGTAAAGTGAAAGTTCAAACGAGAACTCTACTTTAATTCGTAAATTAAGGCTAACCTTACAAATAGGTATGGTGTGGTTGAAACATTTGTTTGTAAGGATGACGCTGTAGTGACTAGAAAAAGAGAAACTTTTAGGCAATGCGTGCTGGTTATTCAGAAAGCATTTCGGGGATATACGTACACACCGTTTCGTCCCTCAAGCTCACAATATGACATGAATGCTAATAGTTAATCAAAATGTAACTGTGGCCATCCGCGTTAACTTAGTGCACCAATTCTCTATGCATGAAGTCTGCCTTCCAAACAGCATTGGGTAGGTCAAGCGTACGCCCGAACCGTTGTCCGGTCAGACATTGAAATTTTGAAGTTAGCCCACAAGACCCCTTCAGGGAGGCCACTGGGATCACAGGGATTACATCATTCGATATGCCCTATGATATTTACGTATTTCAATTTTGTTCCATTCATTTACCTTCCATGGTTTTCATACTACGGGTACTGGAGTTTCCGAACCATATCATGGCGGCCATTTTGAAACTGGTGCACAATATGAAACATCTTTTGGTACAGCGTTACTTAGTTTTCCAAGACCTTTCGAACGAGGTATTACTCGACCCATGTTCCCATTTGACATTTCAAAGTTACCCCCCGTTACCCCCATTTACGGGGTTCGGGGAGGGGTACTTTTGGCGAAATTGGTTTTCCCCCTTAGCAATATATAACGTGTACTTCAAAAATTTCTTCTATGTTTTATCATTTTTCAGATATTTCCGTGGATTAATTAAAATGGCCCACCCTGTATATATATATGGGTGATTCCACGAAAAAGGGAAATTTTCTGTCACGGGCATTTCTTCAAACTACTACTAGAAAGAATCACCTCATTTTTATTTTGTTTGGTAGTAACCTTTACAAAGTAGGTATGCCATGTATAACAGTTTGCAAATATAACACGAAACATACGTAAAAAATTAATTATTACCCAATTTCTCAACACCGTGGGCTGTCACAGACTACAGTTGACTGATTTTAATCAATAAATTACAACTGAAGTCGCAAATCAAACATCATTTAATGGTAATTAAATGGAAGAGAACACTTCAATGTTTCGGTTTTGTGGAAAGTAAACCTTTATAACGATTATTTTCGAAAGCTTGACTATGCTTCGTTTCTGTCACCTCTATTTCGTCTCAACTCCATGGCAATAAAAAAAATTATCATTGCTCTCAACAGATAGCATGGTTGTCCACATTGGCAACACCCACAAGAAGACACGGCAGATATGTTTGACTGAAGAACAGAAAAAGTTGTGTGCACGTGTTAAAAGCTACAGGAAAAAAATTTTTGTGTGTGGAAAGCAGGTGCGTATATTAATTGATACTCAACACCATGGTATTTATTACTGAATGTATTTGTATGGTATATACCTTCTTTCCCTTGAGGAACCTACGCCTTAACGTAGGAAATTCGTACACAATTACTCACATGTACTGGTTAAAAAGTGGGCCGGTAAAGATAAATTATATTCGATTTTCTCAACTCCATGGTTCTCAACTCCGTGTCATCTGAAAACTAAGGAATCCACGGTGTTGAGACAAGTTCACGGAGTTGATAATCCTATAGTATTTGTTATGCTCATGCTCTTCCAAATATTTGTTCTTTCAATATATTGATAGAAATAAAGCTCGTTTATGGTCTAGTGACTAGTATACTCGCCTTTCGTGCGTGGTTCTGGGTTTGTTTCCCGGTGGAAGCCTAAAAATTAATGGTGTTTACTTCGTACAGTGAGGCAATTGAAAAACTCATTTGAGTAGAGATGTACTGAAACCTGATCGCGCAGACCATCGCAACGGTCGTAAGAGCAGACACGCTGACCACGTGTCACTCACACTCAAAGGCCGGCTGGTGGGTCCTAGCCCATTTAAGGAGTGTTTCGCGGAAGTTCATATTTGGGGCTGTAAGGTAGCCAGAGGTAAAACTTCAGTCAAATCAAGATGGATGGTATCTGTTTTTAACTTATTAACGTCTCAGTCTTATGATCAGCTAATTGTTTTCTTTTCAGGGATTGTCGAAGAGTCTGAGGGCAATGTATGGACAGTCAATTAATTTTATGACGCGGATCGGGAGGAATTTCTTCTGACCTACTAAACCTGACGTTTAAAAAGCGTTGGCAGTTGTCATTCTGTGTAGACTAGAACAGCCCTTCCCTGTTTCCTCAAGACATTTCCTTCATTGGAGTGGAAAATGAGGACTACTTAACAAAGAGCATCGAATTATCCAAAGAAAACAGAAATGATGAGTGCCTTACACTGTCATTTTGTGTGCATTATACAGGGCGTTTCAAAACAATACCGACAACGTTTGGGAGGTGATTCCTAACACCAACTGCACGGTGATTCCTAACACCAACGGTATTGCACTTTCGACGTGTTGACTTAATCACACAGAAAAAGACGGTTTGCATAAGCTCAGAAAACAAATGAAGTAGACAATACAGGTTTAGTGACTACTTCATATGTTTCGTAAGCTTATGGGAAAAGTTTGTCCTCTCCATATGATAGTCAACATATTGAAAGCGCAACAGTGACGGATCCAGGATATGATCAAGGGAGGGGCTAAACCATAGTTTACCGCTTTGTCCAGTGTAAAACAGAATTGAAGTCCATTTTATCCAGTGTATACCTCAGCGTCAAGGGGGGGGGGCTATAGCCCCTATAGCTCCCCCTTGGATCCGCCCTTGTATATATATATATATATACTCAATTTTGGAACCTTCGATAGATATATTTTCATATGTTTGCAGTATTTTCTGGAGTATATTTGTATAACAAATTACGTGCCATCTAGTTTGTTAGAATTTTATCCAACATAAGGAGAATAATTCTAACTTACAAAAACTATTGGAAAATTATTTCAATTTTTATGTAAATTATAAGCTTAATCACTTATAAACCAAAACTTATCACCCAGATGTATCACGTTTCTCAACTCCACAGCAATTTTCAACTCCGTGTTAACTAATCTCAACTCCGTGACCTATGGTCTCAACTCCGTGGGTGCTAAAAAGTTTATTATTTTTTATTTACTACACCAATAACGATTCAGCTCTGCTGAACACCTAATTAACATGTACTTAGTAGTAGTAAGTGCATGTGATATTTTTATCGAAATAGGCGACCATCAACGGAACAAAAATTTTCCAAGTGAAAATTTCCCTTTTTCGTGGAATCACCCATATATATATACTGTATTAATACATACACTGTAAGAAAGTTCTTTATATTTTGCTTTTCAAAGCAGAAAACGATATTTTGAAATATTTGAAGCATGTTCAGTATTAATTGCATGTAGTAGATGAAGATCCTTGATGACATGTTGGTAAAGATTTAGCCTCTAATGACAAGAAATGGTATGCTGAAGTACCGCGAAGCTGGGTAACCACTGGAGAATGTTTTGTCGGCATAGATTTGAAACAGTATATATCTAGTTCATCATAAATTTTCAATAATTTCCAGTCTTGCGAAAAAAAGTTCCGGGAGTTTCAAATGTATGATCTTATATACGTAGTTATATCATAAGTACTGTCACAAGTTTATATGTGAATAACACAGAGAGTATTAACACCTAGGCAATTTATTTTGGTCATGTTTTGCATTGATATGTTGTACACCTGACGCACGAATCATTTTTCGAAATGTCCCCCCTTGGCCTTGATGCAGGCACGAAGTCTGCCCGGCCACTGGTCAATGGCATTACGCACCACGTCCATGGGAAAATTGTTCACTGCTCGGGTCAAGGATTGTTTCAGACTGTCGACAGATGGATGCCGTTTATGGCAGACCTTTGACTAAAGGACTGTCCAAAGTTTGTAGTCCAACGAGTTAAGGTCCGGGCTTCTAGAAGACCAATCAGCGGTAGAAATGAAGTCGGGGACGTTCCGTGCCAGCCAGTCCTGGCTTGTTTTTGCTTTGTGGCCTGGAGCGGAATCCTGCTGGAAGGTCCACCTTTATCCAGGGAACATGGTAGCAGACAGTGGTTTCACTATAGGTGTTAGCACTGTGTCCTGGTACATTTGGCCCTACCGGGGGAGAGCAGTGGCCTCGGCCCTTCTCCCAAATGGCGACCTACATGTGCTGTTGGGTCCGGGAAGAGATACTGAGTATCTCAGCGTGTACGTGGTACCTCAACACGTAAAAGAGAGGTTGTCCCGTATTGCTTGGACGATCCTACCGGGAGGGAGAGTCGGAATCCTACGTGCCAGGAGGACCAAACGGAAACGGGAAAGGTCCAATCCCAGATATCTGGGCAACGGTACTAATTCCGCGGAAGGGAGGTAACCCTGCAGGAAATGGGCCGGTTCCAAACTCAAATGGTGACTTACACGTACCATTGGATCCGGGATGAGATGCACAGCATCTCGACGTGTGTGTGGTATCTCTACACACGGCGGTTGCCAGTTGAACGATAGAGGTAGGCAGGGTCTGGACATGAGCCCCCCGGGCATTGCCTGGGGTTCCCGGACTGGGTTGGACTCTGCCGGGTTGTGGTCATACCGTGGGATTTGGTAGCATATGGGAACTAATCCCAGGAACCTGGGTAACGGTGAACATGTGCGGGAGGCGAGCTCGCCTTATAACGCTCGGCACCATGCCTGCAGAGTATGGTAGGGCCTGACTCGCTAGCAGGACCGCCTCCACCAGTAGATCAACTGGTAGGTACTCAGGACTTCGGTCTGGCCGCGCAGTGGGCGTATCCCACTCCCTCAGAGAAAGGGGGTTACACACTTAGGTGTCAAGATTAAGGGACAAATCTTGGCGGTGCACTTGTGCACGAGGACGTATGTCCAAGCACGAGCAACCACAGGCGGGGTGCGTTACATTCTCGCGGAACCCGTCCATCAAATAGACCGAATGGTCGCGGGCATGTTCTCCATTCATGCAATTAAGCGTGGATTAATAGACCACTAGCATCAACGTGTCCTGGTACATCTTGGCAGATGTTTTAACACCTTGTTCGCAAAAATGCAGCTGGGTTGTGCCGAGTAGCTCACTCTCCACCAAACCATCACTGGGGCAGGATGATGTGCCATCTGAACCCTTGGAGCTGTCTCAGCAGCTGCAGTAGATGACGTGGCATACAAACGGTCATTTTGGGCGTTGTAGGCCTGCTCACTTGTGAACACCTTTTCATCAGTGAGCAGAATCTTTCTGTGCAGATTGTTGGCGTAACGCCGCAACAGTCTCTTTGATTTAAGGACTTCCGCGACATTATTGTTTGGGTCAGAAAGTGATCAGCCCGCCTCTTATACGCCCGTAGATGTAGGTCACTCCTGAGCACATGGGACATGGAATTTCTGCTGATGTTCATCTTAGCAGCCATCACACTTTGTGTTCAAATCCGGAGGATTTCTTTGAATTCTTGCTGCGACTGCTTTCTGGACCTGCGGGGTTCGTACCGTTCGTGGTCTGCCACTCCTTGCGCGGTCAGCTGCCGTTCTAGTTTCGGTGTATCTCTGTATGGCGCGATACACGAATCTCTTGCTGATTTGTGGGGGTTTCAGGAGGTTGAAAATCTCACCTTCTGTCTTCCCGACCTTGTGTAGTGCAATTACTGCTACACGATTTTCGTACTCGCCCCACTCCATCAGAACGCAGTACAATATCAACGTATGTCATGAACAGTCACACACACACTACATGCATCTTCCGCTTTATACACAGATGGCAGCACTGTGCCACTCCGGATGCCTACAGCACCACTCCAAACTTTGTGACAGTATTTATGATATAACTAGGTATTATGTAGAATACTGACGACTATGGTCATATATTTACAAGATAAATGACCGCTGGTGTTTCGTAGGTAAATAAAACACCAGTTTACCATCTTACACGAATGTAATCTACGTCATCTAGGAGAACAGTTGTCTAAATTTGAGATGCGTTGATCATTATTCTTCAGTATGTATATCCTATGACATGTGGCACATCCTTATAATAGTGAAAATTTATACGTACTTAATGAAGCATGTCCAGTATTATTGCATCAGAACACATGCGATTAGTTCACGGAGATCCTTGAGAAAGATAAGGATGGTAGGTAAATTAGTCTTGAAGGGATCTTCAAAAGTAGGAAATCGTACGGACCAAATACGAGAAACGGAGTAGTCAGTGAAGACGGTTTTGACATTTGTCAATAGAATGCTTTCTCTTAACTCGCCATTTTAGGAGCTAGAATCTCGTGACTTTGTAGTTAGCTCATTAACGGTTTTGGAACTTGTGCAGCTTCTCTTCCAGGAGGCGTAGATCACATCTATGCAATATATTAAAACAACTGATTTATCAGTTAAGAAAACTTACTATTTGTTTTATATGCGCTGTACATTGAAGTCGAAAGTAAAGAAGAAAAAAACCTTCATTGAGTTTCATGTTATACGTAATCATAAACTTGGTGACTGTACACGGTTGATCAACGGTTTATTCACCTTCTGAGGGATTGTCTCCTCATTTACGTTGTTTCTGTCCAAGATTGAGCTTTAATTGCTGTTTAAACAATGTTTGTTACGTTTTTATTATGCTCAATGAATTGATTTACTACTTTGGTTGTACGTAACTTAGGAACCAAAAGTCAGCACACCATACTATTTTACAAGGTTGTATAGCATACCAAAGCCTACCACCGTGCCATCTTTTAACTAGATCAGATAAATTCAGTTGAATTCGTGCTATATATATCGTTCTTGTAAATATATTTTAAAAGGAAAATCAAATTAAGGACGAAAAAGGAAAATATATATAAAAGAAGGAAAACAAAAATAAAATGAAATTATCATGACATTGTTTGAGAATTAATTGTATCCCAAGGGATGTAATAAAAAGTATGACATACAAAGAAAGAGGAATAAGAGAAAAACTACAATTGACGAAAGATATTAAGATGGTAATTGTTACGTCAAAACAAGTAGGTTGTCGGAAATCATAGTGCTTACAAATTTTCATTTTTCTAACAGTGGTAATGGAATATATGGCGGTAACTGTGGTGATGCTGGTCAGGATTTTTTTGACACCTAAGATGTAGCCACTATAGATACGAAATTCGTAAATGTGATATTGTATGATGTTACAACTCGATCATGATATATTCTGTGATACAGCTACTAGGAAAATTTTACAATTCTGTTTCACAGGATTTTCTAAATCCTCAAACGCTGGGCTGTGTCGTTTAAATTTTAATTTCGATCTTGCCCTGTGGTGGCAACATTTTCTGCGTTGACCCACATGGAATTACCAAAGTTCATACTGGTCACACATCACTCAACTGAAGGTCGCCTAGTTGGATTTTTATTGGCTAATAAATCATGTAATATTTATTTCTTTTTAATGCAAAAGGTGACTCGCAAATCTAACATTGTAACAGGAATGTTTGCAGATATACCCATAGGTTATACTTTGTTGCTCGCATGGAAGATTTTTGACGGGTGCACAGAGGGTTGGTTGAAAGCTTTTATATGTGGTAAAGGAGTTTAGACGGGGTGAACATAAAATAGAAGAATAATACCTAGTAGAGATAACGTTCTGATACAATTTTTCCTCATCCGTAATCTCTGCTGTGTTGCTACGCTGTTTCCACAGATATACAGTTGAAGTGCGTATAATAAAGTGTGAATAATACAATATGCTAACCCGAACAGTACAATATGCTAACCCAAATTCAAGGAGAGTCAACACAAATATGGCTTCGATAACATGACTTTAGAGTTTGTCTCATGAATGATGAGCTGGCTGTTTCAAACTCTAACCCAGATTGGAATGTGCTCTGTAGTATAATAAAGGACAAAATTTTGCTCTGACTTCCCTTTGCTTTCCTGGAGCGGGTTGCGGCAGTTCTCCCATTTGGTATTTTGCGTACTTTTATAAGCGAATGCCAGTTTGCACATCTGTGTGGCTGAACCAAAGATTTCTAAATTCGCGAGCCCAGCTCTCGCTAATATAGAACCCGTGCTCAACCGGTTATTGATATAAATAATTAAACGGGAGCCCAAATGAGTTTGATTCCAATTGAGGGAAGTAAGCCTGAGCACGAGCTCGAGCCCGAGTCATCCCGAACTTCACTGAAAGTAGTGAGCCCGAGTCCAATTAAAGTAAGTGAGCGCGACTGAGTTCAAGCCCAAGCCCAAGCCCAATTAAGGTTGGTGAAGTCGAGACTGGATGAGCCCGAGCCCCAACGAAGGATATGAACGCAAGTTGGAGTGACTACTGTGCAAAATGACCATGTGTGGACACCACAAATTGGATATTTTATATAACAATTTTTTTTGCAGTATATTGAGCCTAATAAAAGTGAACATTTACATTCTCTTTCGTTGTTTTCATTCTTGAATCTACTAATAAACATTTATAAAAAAAAAAAAAAAACTGTTATCTGTGTCAAATGTAAACAAGATCTGAAGGAAATGGATAATATACAAACCTGAGTGAAGTGAATTAGGACAGGATAAACTTTTGTTTCTGCGACATTAAACTAAAGTTTTCTTATGCTCTAGCATCATATATAAGTTCTTACTTCGCCTTTTTTTATTAGTGAATCACGTACATGTATATATGATAGTCTGCAAACTAAGAAAATACAAGAAGTATTGAAGCAGGTAGAAACATATAGAAGAAATGTAGGATAAAGATGTATTCCCGCGTGTGTTTGCTGCAAGTAAAACTTCAATAAGAACACACAAACTGCGCAATTGATTTTCAAAATCTCTGAGAGTTTCAGGATCGTTTGTCATTGTTTTATCCGCCAGTGTGCACGTAGCAGCGCAGATTGGCTCAAAAACAAATCCACCCAAGGTAGCAGATGGCATGTTATTCAAATGGGATGGATTATTTACGTTTTGTGCCACCATGGAAACGAGGTCGCAATATGATGATAAAAAAAGAATGTTTTCATCACGAAATGTGTTGATAACAAGCGAACATTGTATCGATGTTACGCAGTCTTACACATGTAAATGCATCTGTGCTAGGTGCTATGTAAGTTACGTTAATATTCTATTATGACTATCTGATAATATATTTTACTTAAAAAATACTAGTTGTTTTCCCTAGAACTTCGGTCTGCTATAGGTTAAGGTTGTGCTAAATTAAAAGTCGTATTGGTTTACGTTTAACACATTTATTTATTTATTTTCTTTTTGAGCTTGCCCACCAACCACATACATACCATATTTATGTAATTATTCGAAAACTTCATTGTACACAACAGTGTGTTGATTTAAATAATTGGATAGCAAGCAATAACGCAGCTGCAACATCTAGACAGGTGATAACAATATCTGTTATCGTGACTGCTTACTATTAGGAATTAGTGTAAAGCACAGACTGGCAGTCTGAGACGTTCACTTTTTAATATTAGGATTGAATATTTACATCTTTACCAGAAATAAATCGTTCTTGAATGTAAATAAAAACTCAAGTTGATATTCATTAACCAAAGTCACATTTCCTTTGCATTAGAAGGACTTCAAATTTATTTCTGAAATGATATTAATTAAATTGTAGTACATTATCACATTTTCCAAAACAACGGAAAACAAACAAGATTGTTATTTTTGCATTTCAATGGTCTTTCTCTTATGAATTATAATAAAAGTTAATCAAATGTTGGAAATAGTGCTTATAAGAATGTATTGTACTTGGGTTATGACGATATGAATATTCCCCGCATATTTTTAGATTTTAAAAATCAAGATGAGATTTTTATGCATTTCAGATTTGTAAGGTATACATTGAAATGCTAATCGTGCATTTGAATATGTTAAAAATTAACATATTAGCTTTAAGGTTCTTCATTTAAAACTCTGTTCAATTTGCCGAATTTCTTATTTAAACGTGTTAAAAATCGTGTTTATTTCTGTGTACCCGCTCGCCCAGTCTAGCAGATTCTTGTTTGAACTTCATACTGCTCCTTAGCACTTGTTATTTTCCTCATCCTGACACACTGAGGTGAGTATAGAGAGCTATGCTTGTAAATTTTTAAATTTAAACATCTTTACACTGGGGTTACAAAGTTATTACGTAAAATAGATGTAGTTAACTATCGATTTTCATGTTCATTTTCTTATTTGTTCAAAATATACTAACATTCATGAAAACTCCTATATTTTTATGCGCTGATATACTCACGAGGTGATGATGAAAGTGTGCAAGATGCTTACATAAAATTAATTAGCTTTTTGAGCTAAACGTAATAAAATATTAAAGTACAGAAAGTTTCATCTCGTGTAATAATCGTTGTCTTAAAAACAATGATTTATATTCTTTGTTTTATGTTAAGTGTATTATGTTCAGGGTATTATGCCCATAACTGTAATAGTTTTGTTTTATACAGGGTGTTTCAAAACAACGCCGACAATGTTTGGGAGGTGATTTCTGACACCAAGATAAGACAAAAAGTATAGACAAACCTGGGTACACAAATGCTTCCCTTTGGAGTTATAGGCTGCCCCAAACATGAAAAATGAACTTCAAAGGTCCATAGCTCCAAAACTATGTGAATGGAATAGAATAGAATACTTTATTAATCATTGAACAACTACACGTTGTAATAGATTTCGTCAGGAATAAAATTAATACATATAATAATTGAATTGAAGATAATATACAAGAAATAAATATAATAATAATAACAATAAGGACAATAACAATGAATATAACAGTATTCAGTAATACAAAATAAATATAACTATTACATTAACTTTATGCTAGTTCATCATCATGCACTCCTCAAACTCTTTCAAACTATATAGACAGTAGTTTATAAGCATATTTTTAACATATCTTCTGAAATCTGTCAAATTCATTACATGCGTAGTTTGAGGGAACAAATTAAGTAGTTTTATACCATTATATTTGTAATTTTGTTGTGTCTTACATAATCTAACATGTGGAGTATCAATGCTAAACTTAGACCTAGTATTATATTCATGTGTATTTGCTCGTACAGTAAACAAATCAGGGTTCTCTTTTACGAACATTAAACAGTTGTAAACGTATATAGATGGTACAGTCATGATTCGATATTTTTTAAACAGTTCCTACAGGACACTGTGTCTGGCAAGCTTTCAATACACCTAACCGCTCTCTTTTGCCATTTGAAAACAGAATGAGCTCCAGTAGAGTAACCTCACAATAAATTCACATATCGTAAGTGATGAAAGAGAGCGTAGTATGATGTTATTAGTTCATGCCCCACACTTCTGCTAAGCTTCCTCAACAGATACAGAACCTTAGTAAGCTTTTTACATACATCTTGTGTGCGCGCTATCCAATTTAATTTGGCGTCCAAACGTATTCCTAATAGCTTAACTGATTCAGAGCTATTTAAGTTGTACGTAAGATTGTTCAGATAGAATATTTCTGTTTTGGAATTATTTAAAACCAGATCATTGGATTGAAACCATAGAGAAGACATCTTTACAGCTTCCATATTTTTATGCTGCAGGACCTTTAAACTTTTATCATTTGTGTTTAGAGTAGTGTTGTCAGCATAAAGGACGGATTTACACGGTAAGTAGTTTGACAAGTCATTCATATAAATAATAAAGAGAAAAGGCCCCAAAACCGAACCTTGAGGTACACCAGTTAGAATTTTAAGTTCATTAGATCTCGTATTTTTAATTTTAACGATTTGACATCGATTGCTGAGGTATGATTTTAGCAGTCCGAGTTCGATTCCTATTATTCTATAAGACTGTAATTTAGTTACTAAAATATCATGTGATACCGAATCGAAGGCTTTACTTAAGTCAAGAAGAGCGGCACAAGTATAGGAGCAAAATTCAAATCCATTAATTATTTCTGAGACGACAGACTCCACAGCTTTGATAGTGGAAAGTCCAGATCTAAATCCAAATTGTGCATGGTTTATTAAGAAATTGTATTCAAAATATAAAGACAGTTGGGCTTTAATGCAATGTTCAACAATTTAAAAAAAATGGCGCTAGCTAGATTGGTCTATAATAATTATTAGGGTCTGTTTTGTCACCTTTTTTATATACAGGCACAGTAATATTAATTTTGAGACAGTCAGGAAATATTCCTTCACATAAAGTCCAGTTTACAAGGTATGTTAAAGGATGGAGAACAATGTAAATTATATGCTTCAGTATTACAGTAGATATACCATAGAAATCTTCGGATTAGGAGTTTTTCATATTCAACATCATTTTTAATATTTCGTCCATACTAACTTGCGTAACCAAGTCCATACTGACACCGATTGTCTCATATTTAGCAAGGCTGGGTCATTATTACCACTGACATTAATACTTACATGTTTTACGTTATTTACAAAGAAATAGTTAAATTCGCCAGGCGTAATACCCACAGGTTCATTTACAGTTCCATAACTTATTTCGTTTTTTATTACAGACCAAGTAGCTTTACATTTATTGTTAGCATTAACTATAAAAGCATCATTAGCCTTAATATTTGCTTGACGTAATTCTTTTCTGTAGATTCTCTTTTCCCTAAGGTATCTCTCTTTATCTCTCACATCACCATTCTTAGCCCTGCAATGAAAATTAATAATGGTTTCCCTTAGTTTAGCTAGTTTTGGAGTGTACCAATTTAGTGCATTCTTATTTGTTTCTTTTTTTTTTACCGTAATTAACTTTTCTAAATATTCTTGGACAGCAATGATTAACCCACTCATTAATTATAATTACAAAACTATTCCAGGCAGCTGGTACGTCATTATATTCATATATCTTCTCGTCTAAGTTAATTTCACTTACAACAGATCTTAACATCGAAATGTCTTTATTGCCTAAGCATCTATAACTTAGTTCATTCGTAATCGATTCACTCTTATTAATTTTAGACATTATGAGCCAAAAACCACTGTGATCTGACAAAGATGGTTCTATAGTGCCACAGGATAGTTAATTTTATTTACATTCTTTATGACGTTATCAAGACAGGATTCTTTTCTTGTAGGTTGGTCGTTTGCGTGGGAATACCTAAGGATCTAAGAGTATCACATACTGACCTTGTACCTAAATTGTCAATTTTGACATTAACATTTATGTCACCGATATACACAACTTTATAATCCTTATACCTTTCGATCGAACTTGTAAGCTTTTCCCACTGCATCAGAAAAACATTTAGAGATGATTCAAGGATGCGGTAAATTGAGATAATATTAGCTTAATGTTGTTGAATATGATACCAGTCAGTTCAATTACCCCTTCTATACAAAACGTACTTGTGTTGAGTATTTTATATTCCAGTACTGTACCTAGTCTTAGATAGATCGCAACTCTCCCACGAATCATTGTCTTTCTGCAATAGATGGCAGCTAATTATAATTAGTAGGTACATATATACTAGTTTCTTCATTTACCAGACAGTGTTCATTTGTGCAGAGTATATGACATGGAAAATCATTTAAGAATATATTTAGCTCTGATAATTTATTTCTTATGATTTGAATATTAATATGAAACAGCAAAAGCTTTGAATTATTGTTCTGTACAGATGCATTTTACATTATTTACAAAGTCATGCAAATTACATTTAAGAGGTTGTACAAGGGTAGAATGTTTAACCTGACTCCATAGTGAGACTGACTCTGGCATGACAATGGAGACAGGTTAATCTTTAAGTTTCCCTGTTCATGCCAATGCATTACTATTCAACCCTTGCACATATTTGATTGTACTTTACATGTAACATTTACTATTTCTTTACTCACATACATCTTACCTAATGCGTTAAGATGAAATCCATGCGTAGTATGAAATCTTTTGCCAACTGACATTTCTGAAATGTTTGGAAAACTTGTAGATTACTTCACTCACACGTTTCACTTCTTCGTTAACACATGACCACGTTGGTAAATTATAGCGGTAGGGTACAGTGAAAATAAGAACATTAGTAAATAACAAAACTTGTAGTCGTCTTCTTAGTGTCTCTGGGAATATACTGGCTTCATTCTTCGCAATATCATTCGTACCTGCTACAAAGACCACAACGTCCCTTACACCCATATCAGCACATTCGTGAGTAGTTTCAGTACTAACATCCTTGAAGGTTGCACCTGGTTTTATAGTTCCTTTGACTTGTTGATATCCTTGGTGGTAAAGTCTAGAAGCTACACTTCTTCCTTGACTGTCAGCGTATATGCGAAACATACTCGTTGTTCAGGGACATACGTAGGGGATGAGTCCTGGGGGTTCGGACCCCCGCGATTTCGACTTTTGTATAAATTTAGCTTAATTTTATGGGCAATTTTAGTAATTTTAATATAAAATACTCCCATATTGAGTTTGGACCCCCTCCGAAATAAATTCCTGCGTACGCTACTGTGGGCCCTTTATTTTCTTATCTTGAACACGATTATTCTTTGTACAATGGAGACTCAAATTATCCGCTGGTTTGTTTTTGTCTCTTAATACTTCAACTTCAAGGGCAAGAAATCGATTTTTTAGTGGGATGGTTGACAACTGCATACTGTCATTACATTTATTCGACTTTCTCTTGTTCATCGGTATTGTAGTCCATTTATTACTATTAACGCCGTTGGACATATTTGAATTTTGTTTAACAACAGGCGTAGACAATTCCACTACATCACACAAGGCAATAGAATTTCCACTTCTTATGACAGCTTCGTCTTTGTGAACATACTGATTTTGAACTAAAGAAGTATTCTATATTTGGTTGATTCTGGAACTTAAGCATTTTTTCTTACAAGGTCACTCCAGGTTTTATTATTTAGCCTTGCACTATCATCATCGTAATCACTAACTATACTCTGTAATTGTCTTTGGTGTTGAAGTTTATGAACCTCCTGTCCTAAGAGTTCAACAACTTTTCTTAACGACGATAGTTCTTCATATAGTTTAGTAATAACTTCAACTGAAACTAACATTTCATCTTGTTGATTGTCTTTTGTTTTCTCTCGACTACTACACGGGATGCACACTCAAGTTAAAACACTAGTATTTTTGTCAATCAAGCTACACTTGCCAAAATGAAAGTATTCCTGGCATCTTTCGCACTTATGCCGTTACTCAATATTCTTTTACGTTTACCACACTTCATGTTATCTGTATTTTTACCTGAAATATGAAGACCATCCAAACTGCCAGACACACTGCCATCTTGCCGTAGTCAAACAAAGACGGCACTTAGAAACTAGTATGTGTCCAATTCAAATATCCAAGTTTCAGAATCCTTCGGTACTTCCGCAACAATTTTTATAGAGGTAGTTTGTGAGTACTGCAAATTATATGCCCATAGCCAAACTCCGTCTATAAAAATTGTTGCGTGATTACCGCAGGATTCTGAAACATACCTTTCTGGATAGCGGACATATTAGTACCTAAGTGAAGTCTTGACCCGACTACGGTAGGTCTCATAGTTTTAGAGTTATGAGCCTTTAAAGTTCATTTTTTTTTTCACGATTACGAAAACGAGATTATGAAAAAAAAAACAATACTCGAGGAATCTCACACGGGAGGGTCCCACAAGTTGTCGCTAAAATATAATTGCCACATAGCACATCTGATAGAGCATCATGAGAAATGAACATGAGCAAAATTTAAGGTGCTATGGACCAGAAGGATAGAATCTAGGCGACTTCAAAATTTGAGTATCCAAAAAATTATATCATGGAATTATGTACGTTTAAAGTAAATATCTTGAAAACCGTTAAAGCAATCAAAATAAAAGTTTCATAATACAATGTGCACAAAATGCCCTATAAAAAACCGCAGTGTTGCAATAGGTGAAGCAGTGTTGCCAACTCAGCATAAAATATTTTGTGTGAAATAGCACCATATACAAGTGTGCACAGATTTAAAATGCACTATTATCACTAAACATAACAGTGAAGTGTAGTGGTACAGTGTTGCACACTATTGGAGCTACATGTGCTGAAAATGTACAATAGAGAAGTCTGATATATGGCAACAAAGGATTTTGCATTTAACTTCTGTAGCCCCGATGAATAAGCAGACAACGCGCGAAAACAAAATGATACACCCGAGGAAAGAAACACATGTTTTCTAATTCTGTAAACTGGTTCTCGATTATCTTAACAATATTTGGAACAGTACTTCCTCGGTTTCTGTCTTTCGTGTTAAGTGACATACTGTTTTACTTCCTCTCCTACATACCATATAATTATGTTTGTACACTGTAATATTACCATATTCGCATTGGAAATATAATTATTTTATTACTACCTCATTTCGTTTTTAGTCGACCAGGATAGCCGTGTGAAGGCTGAAGAACCAACATATTAGGTGTCGCGGGTTCCAATCCCGCCTCGGACATGTTTTTGTTGTAGTTTTCACCTTACATTTCATTGTAATCTTTCTCTTTCATAGTATTCGGATCCCACTTTACACTCATATATATATTCGGAGCTGACACAAGACGTAAAAATGGCATCACTCAATTTCGTTTTTCAAATGCATCAATATGTTGTGACACTGGTGATATTTTGCTATGTTATACTATCTGTTATGCATTTGAACTAAATTCATAGTATAAGACCCAGATTCCTCTATTACCATCTGTTGCCACATATCATACTTCTCCATTGTATATTTTCAGCGTACGTAGCTCCAATTGAGTGCAACACTGTACCACTACACTTCACTGTTTTATTTAGTGATAATAGCACCGTATACAAGTGTGCACAGATTTGAAATGCATTATTTCAAACAAAATATTTTTATGCTGAATTGGCAACACTGATTCACCTTTGGCAACACTGTTCATGGTTTTCGATAGGGCATTGTGTTCTCATTATATTGTGCAACTTTTGTTTTGATTGCTTCAACGGTTTTCAAGATATTTACTTTAAAATGTACATAATTCTATGATATATTTTTTTGGATATTCAAATTTTGAAGCCCAGTAGCTTCTTTTCTTCTGGTCCATAGCACCGTAAATTTTGCTCATTTTCGTTTCCCGTGATGCTCTATCAGGTATGCTATGTGGCAATCAGCTTTTAGCGACAACTTGTGGGACCCCTCCCGTGTCAGCATGAGCGGGCGTGAGTTTAAAGGGACGTTAAACTCAAAATCAATTCAATTCAGCTCCTCTCTCTCTCTCTGTATGTGTGTGTGTGTGTATGTATGCAAAGTGCAGAGAACATACATCGAGTTCGTAGAGTACAAATATCCCATTCTATTATTTAAAATTTCAATTTATTAAAAGTCATGAATATTTTCCGATTCATAAAAACATACTCCACTTATTCCTACATCGTTGTTTAGCCGTAAAATTTATTGGTAATAAATATTGTCTTAAAAAGTTTCATGAAGTGAGAATCTAACGATTCTTCATTTCAAAAATGGTTCAAAAACTTCAATGCGTTCTTCCCTCAGAATCCACCTTTGATCTTGCAGTATTAGATTTCGTCAGTTTAATACGCATAAGACAGTTTTCTCATAGCTTTACTACTTTTACAGATTTACATACTGCAACATTTATAAATAAGTATATAATATAAAGTGCCTACTGTAAATTTTTGACTACCCAAAATTCGAGTTTAAGTAACTCATGAAAGCAAATACTGACCATTTTCTGAAAATAAACATTTATTTATTCAGAAGAGAAAGTGAAATATAACTAATAAGGAAGCTGATTTGTGTAGTTGTTCTTCCAATAAAATAATAAAAGAAACATAAAAAGCTGCACTATTAGCGCTGCGTTCTAAAACCAACAAGTAATTTCATTTTAGTTTACACAATAAAAAACATTTCTTTATATATGTACTTTTTCTATCGAATCGTCATTATTTCCAATACATTTTTATGCATAATAATGGTAGTTTTACAATACAAATATCTGCTCTAAGATGTTGATTATACAAAATTCCAATATTGAAATTATGATTTACGAGTGTTAAACACAATAAAATCAATTTTTTTCTTATTTTTTATTACAGAAATAATCTTCATAAGGAACTTTTATGTAGTTATTTCATTACATAGGCAGACCTACATGTGAAGAAATAGTGAAATTTTCTGTTTCTGAAATTGATAAATTCACAAAGGTTTCTTTCCAATTCCTTGTTACATTTTAAATAGTGGAATGGGATATTTGTTCTCTACAAACTCGATGTATGTTGCCTGCACTTTACACACACACACACACACAGAGAGAGAGAGAGAGAGAGAGAGAGAGAGAGAGAAACACTGTATATTTAACTTCCCAACTTGAAATATTAGAAAATTTTCCGGTTCCCGAAAGCTAATTGGAAAATTATAATTTGTTGCTAACTTACTTACTTCTATAGAAATTCAATTTTGTAGCTCGATGTGTAGTTAAATATAGTGGAAAATTTTCCACCTAACATCACTATACATAATATCCAAAATTGTCCGGCTTATGAAAAGTTTTTTTCACATTTTTCTACATCGTGATGAAAATTTTCCGATTCATGAAAATTCGTTTCACTTGTTTCTACAGAGCAATAAAACTATCCGATTCACAAAAAGTTGTTTTACTTTTTGCTTCAAAATGATGAAAATTTTCCGATTCATAAAAAGTTCTTCAATTTTTCCATACAAGACAGAAAATATTTCGATTCATGAAAAATTGTTTAACTTGTTCCTATATAGTACTGAAAATTGTCTGAACCATGAAAAATTTCAGATTCTTTATACGATATTTCACTTTTTAACATGTCTATACATGATTTCAATCAATTTTATGAATACTGAGGATCTGTTACTTTATCACTGATATTTGTTAAGAACGGAAAATTTTTCGGAAAAGTATAGAAGAAAATTTTCCACCTCACATCACGGCTAAACAACGATGTAGGAGTAAGTGGAGTATGTTTTTATGAATCGGAAAAGTTTCCGGAAAATTTTCATCACTGTCTGCAGCACCCGTGTGCGTGGGTTTTCTCGGGGTTCTCCCGTTTCTTCCCACTTTCTTCATTCCACCATTTCATTCATTACTCATCATCACCGTCTCCTTTAGCCTAACCGGCATAACCGTGGGATGTAAAACTCAAAGAGTTCATTTCATTTTTTCAATTTCTGCAGCACGCATCAGCTATTCAATGAGATTTTAGAACTAACACTTTACCTCTGAAGTCGTATGATAATCAAGTGATTCAGCTGAAAATTGCAGATACCATAGGACACGTAACGTTGTTTCATTTCAATATTGGGCAGAAAAAAAGTAAAATTGTGTGTGGCATTTTGCTAGCCACCATTTAATTTTGGATACTTAATTTTATTATTTATGCATCACATCCTGGAAGTTATACGTCCTAACAAACAGTTTATGCGAACGGATTGTATAATTCTGTATTTCTCAGGCACAGACCCACATTAATTCTCATAAATGTATCCAAGCTATTTTTTCAACTTACGCTATATAATTTGGGAGAAAATAAGGGGAAGTTACCCACATCGTAAATTGAGCCATTATAAAACGAACATCGTACGTCTAGGATTGAAACACATGAACATGTGATTAAGGAGTGAGAAATTATTTTAGCAGTGAATCTTAATATCTTGTGTGAATGGTGTAGGAGATCCGAGTTCGATTCCTGGTGGAAGTCCAAGTGGTTGGGATCCCACGTTAAGCTGTAGGTTCACGTTTCATATAGCCTCGCTGCTGAAAGGAATGCTAGACTCAAAATCACATGACATTTTGTGTGAATATACGGTGTGGTCCAAATATCAGTTTCCCCTAGGAGAGAGAAAAAAATATGATATTTGTAATAAGAAAATCAGTACTTAATACTGAAGTAATGTAAGGGAACTACAATTCGCTGTATATGCTCAATTTGCTTCCTAGCATGACGATACACAGTTTCACATATCTTTGATAACAAATCTTTATTTGCCTTAAGTTAATCGGAAATATTTTCAGAGTCATGACGCAAATCATTCAAATTTTGTGATTTCGCACTGTAGACGACATCCTTAGTTATACTATTTAAGGCAAAATTGTAGATGTGAGATCGCATGAAAGAGGAGACCAGTTGCATTGTTCGTGGTGTTCAATCCATCCAGGAAAGTGTACATTCAAAAGATTGCGAAGAACTGCCTAATGCGATGGGGCACCATCCTGTGAGATAATGGTCCGGAAGTAGTGATGCCTATAGTTGTTTCCATGCCCTGGCACTATCCTGTAGCATTATCCTGTTACAGTTCCTCTGAAAAAGTACGACCTGACCCAACCATTCTCACTGACCTCATCCCAAACATGAAATACTGACATATTTAGTTCTTTCTCAATACAGAGTAATTATCTGAGAGGTTTATTGAGGAGTTCGCTACATTCTGCATGACCACGGAGCACGACCCTGCCCAGAAGACTACATCTAACAGGTTGCCAGTTATGCTGGACTATTCTCTTCCCTCATTCAAGTTAGAGCAACTCCTTATCCTCCCTTTGATGGAAAATTAAAGAAACTCGAAGAACATAAACTCCGTATGCATAATCAGATATCGATGTAGTGAAATGTAGCTACCCCCACAAGCACTGGCGGAGCTTCACCGATATGATCGAGGTACTCCAACGGTCATCACGTGGAGATTTACATAGGGCATTTGCCGTATCATGTTCTGGCCACCCTAACGACCCCCTCCTCCGAAAGTGGGGATAAGGCGTCGTGAAGACAGATACCAGAAGAAGGCAGCTTGTCAGATTAAGTTATATTTGTGTTTGTTTCTAAGGTATAATATTATTAACATTAGAAAGGTAATTGTAGACTTCATTAATTGAGAATTAGGAATTACATTTCTGTGCTTTCGGCATTCAAGCAGTCTAGACCGTCACGTATGAGGGATGACTTCCCTTGGCGATCACATTACCCGAGGAAGGGGAGGAAGAAGTGGTATGGGACTTTTATGTTAGGCACTATCCTAGCATTAACGTTGTGTGAATGAGGAAATTCCAGGAAAAAACTTACTCAGAATAGCTGGCCTGAAAAGAATTTCACAACTTTCCGACTGACAAGAAAATTGTCCCAACCTCATACGTCCGAATTCGACGAAATTTCGTATAGATACTAATTTCAGGTCGGTGAATAACGTGGGAATAGTCATTCGATTCGCTTTTGCGTACTTTACGAGATATACATGGTGATGCAACAAAACAGAATGCAACATAAGACAACTATGTAATCCGAGTCCAGCAAGAAATTGTAACCAGGGATGTTGATGCTCCGTATATCAGCCGTTATGACTTATGACTGCCGGCGGAGATTAAGGTTTCATTTGTGCGTCACGTGATCGGCGTGCGCATCTCCAACGATAATTTCGAATGTACTTGGATTAGCCTGCCGTATGAATCTACTGTTCGTGGGTAAGAGAGAGACTTGCTATATTTTTTTGAATCGTGTATGCAGAATGACAGTGACATGCACAACAAACGACATTGAGAAGCAAGGCGCGGTGTGCCGCAAGTGAACATGTGAGTTGGGCTGTTTCTTTTGCCAAACTTTGTCTATTACTGTTTACTTTACAGTCGCTGGAACCCAGTTTCCGTTTTAATGTTGACCTTCCAAGGTGCTACTGCAATTGATAAACGGTGCAATTTCAGGGACATGTGTCCTCAATGACTCGTACTTCTTTCCAGGATCTCAACATCAAACAGTGTTTCTCCTTTCATTTTCATGTGGAACCCCCTTTATTCAACGGGAGAGTTTCCTGTGACCCCACTGCGTTCCTCATTATCGCGATGAGATTCCGCATATTCATTTTGGTATCCACGTGTGGGCTTTCGTTGTTCTATACCGATGAATTACAGAATGCTTCTATGTTAGTTTACTTTCGCATCACTCTGTGTATCTAGCAAAGTATTCAAAAGCGAATCGAATGACTATTCCCATGTTATTCACCGATTTCCAATTAGTATCTATATGAAATTCCGTCCAATTCGGACTCGAATCACATAGTTGTCTTATGTTGCATTCTTTTTTGTATCACCCTGTATATCTCGTAAAGTACCCAAAAGCGAATCGAATAACTATTCCAACGTTATTCACAGACCTGAAATTAGCATCTATACGAAATTTCGTCCAATTCGGACGTGTGAGGTTGGCACCATTTTCTTGTGAATGTCTCCACCGGGAATTGAACCTGGTACTGCTCGCATGTTAGAGATTACGCTACGCAGGGCCATTAACTCCGTTAATGTAACAATCCCTTGCATTAGATGAGCTACATTACATTGCGTTGATGAGCCACATCACGGCATCTAAGTAGACATCCAGGTAATCGTACATACCATCGAAAACTCTTCTTCTAGTAACTGTAACATCTGGAGGACTCCACTTCAGATCCTAAGTGTGTTAAATATCATTTTGATCCATTTGCTTTTCTAAAAATATATCGGAGTTGTTAAAGCTTAATGAAGGAAAAAGTGTAATATGTTTGGATTTGATGTTCCGTTTTTAATACATAACCGAGAATTCTCTATCTAATTTTTCTTAACATAAAAAAAGGGGAAAAAATGTATTTCTTCATTTAGATATGAATTTATGTTTTAATAACTTGTTGATTTAATCTGCACTTTTTGAAGAAGGAAAGGTTTTTATTTCTGTCGAGAAGTAATTGGAAAACTTTTTTCTTTCTTTGAATCAGAGTCTTGCACGAAAAATTAAATCACTCGTTAAGGTAGTCTTCATTTTTAGAAGTATTTTTTTTATTTAAGTGCAAAAAAATCTCTCTTTTACTTTTCTGTTAATGATCTGTTTAAACTTAAGTGGAAGTCCTTTATGTGCCTTTAATTAAAGGAAAAGATCATATGGCGATGTCTAGAGTTCAATTGAATATTCAGAGAACATCTTTTTTTTTTTTCTTGGAAAGAAATTTGAAAGATATAATTAGTTCCTTTGTAAGTATTAGTAATGTGGAGCACGAATTCCTATGTTTTAATGTGCAATTTTTGAGTATTTATGGAAAGGAGAGATTCTTCGTACATGAAAATGTTTATTCAGTGATATTGTATTATTCTATCAATAAAAAGGTAACATCTTAGTTCGTACATCTTTGCAAATCCTAATGATGAATAGTTACGCTAATAGGCGTCGCTACATGCACTATCACTTGTCTCTCTGACGCTAATAGACGTCACTGCTTGCACTATCACTTGTCACTCTGACACTAATAGACGTTGCTACATGCGCTATCGCTTGTCTCTCTGATGCTAATAGACGTCGCTACATGCGCTATCACTTGTCTCTCTGACACTAATAGACGTTGCTACATGCGCTATCACTTGTCTCTCTGATGCTAATAGACGTCGGTACATGCGCTGTAGCTTGCCTGCATAAGGAAGTTCTTGAATAATTGGATGAATACAGTATCAAGTTTGAGATAGTAAAAAAAAAAATTAATAATAATAATAATTTTATAGCTTTTAATTCAACAAGATTTTAAATTATAGTATATACCAAGCCGAAGGCTCCGGTAGAACAACATTTAAAAAAAAAAGAAAGAAAGCAACACTATTTGAGGGATACAGAGCACAAGGGAAGCATGTCCAATTTTCAAAGTTTGTGAGAAAAACCGACAAAAGTTTTTACTCTACGGTCATCACGGCTTAAATATAATATGGAAAACTTAACGTTAACGTTATTTTTCACATTATAAGAGTTAAATACAATAACTGAACATGGTTCTTTTAAACTCCGAAAGAGCTTTAAATAGAAATCTTATTAATCATGTAGTATATTCAAAATGACCAAAAGTGGACTTGATCGCCTTTTGCAGTGAACGCGCCTTTTCTTCACGTAGACAATTATTTACAATCAGATTATATGACCCTAGTATCTACGGTAGTAGGGTCTATGATTTTAGAAGATTATTCTTTAGTGCTAGAGAAGTCACTTGTTCCTGGAAATCTTTGTAGTTTTCTCTGGAATGATCGTGGTGTAGTTAAATGTTCTTTATATTACATTTCTTCACAACTAATAGTAGAACGTGGTACGGTCTACTTTTGTAGAAATGGTGTATGGAGACAGAAGGTATCATTTAAAGTTTTTTTTTTTTATACGTTTTCCTTTTTCTCATTCTCACTATCGTTGAGGTTGGTGGAAAGACCATTGTGTACCTTGTCTGTGGCCGACCAAAGACGAGTCTTTGTACTAGTGGGCGGGTAAAAGGACGTTCTCTAGGGAGCGAACGGCACCCGCGATAAGCGGATTTCCTCCCTCACGAGTTTTCAGCACCATGAGAAAATTTATGCTAAAGTTCCGTGTGAATGGAGAAACGCTCGCAGGTTATGAGGAATTTGCGGTGTAATTTATGCAGGCGCTCTATGGAAGCCTCAACGAAGAAAATGCTTCTCCCTCTTTTTTTTTAATCTAAGAATTTCCTTCTTTTATTCTTATTTCTGTTCTTCCAGTTTTCGTTCGTATCTGATATTCTCATCTTGATGAGTATTTCTTCCCTTCTTTTCATTTGCACAGGCAGAGAAGTGTTTCACCGAATCTCTTTTGTACGTATAGTAATCATTCGCTTGTAGGCACTGTGTTCTGAAGTTTTACTAAAAGGAGTGCATTAATCGATACCACTCGTAGATAAAGAAAATGTTGTGAGCTAATTGTAAGTGGGTTGCATATGTATCAAGAATTTTAAATCTATTCGTATCTATCTAGGTTGAGTCTAGAAATACTGTTTGTAATAATAAAAAATAGAGCTCAATTTTTTACAACTTAAAGATTCAGAAGGATGTATGCATTTTTGATGTAAAATTACAAAATACGATCAAAACTATTAAGATGTGACAAATTGAAAATTTTATGTATGAACCAGAATGTTTATTTGCCCTTTTATACAAATACGTACCTTTGGCTTGATGTACTTTTACAGAACTGTAGGGGAAGAAAACTCGACCATTTAGAATATTTAAAATGTGTGTCCTAAGAAGCAAGGGTTGTTTCCAAGTGGGAGGTATGTGACGTCAAAGTTATGTATTTGTATCCTTAGTAAACCCCTCACACAGAGCAAGGAGAAGGCAATAAACCTACCGTTGATAGTGATGACAGGCAAACAAGGCGCATCCGATCGTTTTGCTGAAATGCTATTCGTGAATTCATGACTAATCAAACATGCCAATCTTGTTTTATTCCACTCCACCTCATTATTGTTCTTTTATTTATTTATTTATTTATTTATTTATTTATTTTGCTCAAGTTTGTTTTCTTTCTCCTGTCTGATTGTATATAAAAGCCAGCTTCTAGGTCCTACACTGGTAAGTTGGAAGTTACTGTTACAGAGTATAAGTCTTCAAGTTGGACAACCCAAACTCCTTTACTGTATTCCAGGTTGCATAGCGTTCAATACGTGTACCAAATACACACTTCTACTAGTGTGATAAAAAAAAGTGTATTTCTAAAATCTAAATAATATATTTTAAGACGGCTGAGACGCCTTTGTTAAATATATAGATAAAACGAGAGAAGCATATTAAACAGTTATACCACGATTATAATCAGTTGAAGAGTGAACACCATGCTTTCATAAAACTAAAGTGGTCTTATAACAATGGCCGTATACAGGGTGTTTCAAAACAATATCGACAACGCTTGAGAGGTGATTCCTGAAACGCCAAGATAAGCCAAAAGGTACAGACCAACCTGGGTGCACAAATGCTTCCTTTCAGAGTGACAGGCTGCCGAAAACATGAAAACATGAACTGTGAAGGCACACAGCTCCAAAACTATGGGACTTACCGGAGTCGGGTCAAGACTTCACTTAGGAACTAATATGTGCCCTATCCAAAAACACATGTTTCAGAATCCTAAGGTATTCATGTAAAATTTTTTGTAGAGAGAGTTTTTCTGGAGTACTCACCAGCTACCTCTATAAAAAGTATTGCGGAAGTACCGCAGGATTCTGAAACTTGGATATTTGGATAGGGGAGATATTAGTTCATAAGTGAAGTCTTGATCCGACTACGGTAGGTCCCATAGTTCTGGAGTTATGGGCTTTTAAAGTTCATTTTTTCATGTTTTTGGCAGCCTATATCTCCAAAAGGAAGCATTTGTGCACCCAGTTTGGTCTATCTTGGGGTCAGGAATCAGCTCCCAAACGTTGTCGGTGTTGTTTTCAAACACCCTGTACATGGGGAGTTATAGTAATACTCTTGCCATTAATTGAAATACTTTTATGACGTATCTACCTGTCACGTAAGAGACTATTTAATTGCTTAAATGAGAAAATTACTCGTAACTCATAAATTGCACCATACACCGTTACTACAGCTACTCTTATCTTAATGCTTTAAAAATCGATTATATAGCATCTTTACCGTTTTACTGTATTTCCACGAGGGAGATGCTTTCGTGTTTATCGTGGTAGTTTTAGACTTAAAGAAAACTAGCGAACACAGGCAGGCAGGTAGCAAATTTGGAAATCTCGTAATGAAGTTTTCGATTGAGGGTGGGAAAGAAGGAGAAAATTACAACGTTATGAAGACTTCACAACTTGACTCTCCGTGTCCGTTGTGAGGACTTCATATGCCTGTTTTTTCTCACTCAGTGACAATCATTTTCATGCGAAACAAAAACTGCGCAACCGTATGAGTTTAGGCAGAAACCATTGCTGCTGAACACTGGTCGCCAGCTCTAAATTTTTAGTCGCCAAAGGCGACCTAGTGACCGGAAATTTTGCGCCCTGCCATATGGCTACCAGGCGCTTGGGATTTTTCGAGCTTGAACAAGAGAAATATTAGCAGAATTCATTATGTATTATGTATTAGTAAAATTATTGCTTTTTATACGTTTTCCGAGGTTCACAAGAAAACAAAATCATAAACGCAAATGCTTGAAGAGTTCAGCTCTTTGTTAATTTTTGTAAGTTTACGTTGGTCTCCGTTATATTGCTTCACTCAATGGAACAGAATATTGTGTATATTACTCATCATGACACATCACAACGTTGGTAATCAGGAAACACGGTGGATCAGTGGTAGAGCGCTCACACATCTAGTGTGAGAAGTCCTAGGTTCCACAACAGAACATATGAGTTTGTGTTAGGCAACTTCGTGTCCGTGCATTTTCTCGCGGTTCTAGTGTTCCCTCCCATATGCCCACTTCATCGATTTTTTAAAATAATTATTCACTATCATTAATCATCCGTCTCAGTCTACAGGGCATAAATCGGGCACGTGAAACGAGGAATTTAATTTAATTTCATTCAATAAACAGCCAATTGGAACTGGTTTGTTATCATTATTGTATTATCGTATGTGCTATACTGTGCTATTTGTTTGTTAATTTAAATGTTAACTCATGTGTTCAAAACATCTCTATCAGTCTGTAAATATTCACATGGACTAATATAAGCATTTTAGGAGTATGTTCCATTGGCTAAAGAAAATGACAGTAGGTGCGAAAATATAATGATGAAGTAATATTGTTAAAGTAATTCAATAATAGCACTGGAAAACTTTCAAAAAACTTATGGACTGATTTATCATCTTTGTGTGTCTTAGTATTGAATTCAGTAGAGAATTTAGATTATTTTTGCATGGGGAAATGTTTTCCTTGGATGAAATTCTTTTTGTTCCCTATGAACGCATTTTTTATTGACTCTACGAAATTAGCACTCGACTGTCAATTCACCAAGCTTTTGTAGAGTATCACTTTTTTTTTTTTTTTTTTTTTTTTTAAAGAATGAATAAAATTTGCTTCGTAAGGTCGGTTGATGACCCAAAGGACATTAATTTCTGTACTAACTCAGACTGCAAAAATGCCCATTTACATAACGGTACTGAATACAATTACTATCTCAACTGCCCTTTTCACATTTCAGATTACAAAAGAACTGCAAAACTTCAGTGAATATATATATATATATATGTTGATAGACACTGATTGTGTTGTATTGCTAAGGAAAATAACACTAGTTACAAATTTAAGTGGTTTAGTAAACTTAATGCATTGATTTTATTACTGAGTAATACTTCAGTAATATACTATATATTTTAGATACTTTATTGTATAATCTTGCAAAGTAGTACATTACCTATAACCGTGTCCTCCGGGGATATTCGAGTATAAATTCAAATAATTGATTATAAACAAGTAAACAAATAGTTTATTACCTTTTATTCTTTGCTTTATTAGCAGCATAGTAGAAAGATGACAAACATGCATCATATCTTTCTCTAGGCCATTTCTTTACTGAGCGGGGCAGGTACTTTTCTCTGAACCGACAAATGACGTATAAACATGGCGGTCATTGTTTTGAGCACACGAGTTACAGACCGAAATTTCGACTAGTTAGAATCAGCGCATTAGCAAAAGAAAGTGTTTTCCATAATCAACTAGGTGTAAAGCATTTTATAGCGTAATAAAAAATTAGTGAAAATGTCCATTACAGACAGAGTATTTTCACTATTTGAGGTAAAACACGTTCGCCACACAGCTATACATGAAATGCAAGAAACTTTGTCGAGTTTCATTTTCAAGGAAACTTTTAAATTTTTACGTAAGAAATACATATCTTTGTCATTAGATAGAAGGTCATCTCAACAATCTTGACACAATATGTTTAGAAATTTTCCCAACAATATGTCGCATCGTGTTTTGGCTGTGAAAGTATTATTTGAAAGAAAGTGCAACTCTCGGCGGGCATTGCGTGTTGAATTTCGTGGTAGGAGATAAGACATAAAACAAAATATGTAGAAATAACTTACGAATATTTTTATCGTATCCAGTGGTTTAATAGTGAATTGTTTATATATGTGTATGTGTTGTGTCAGAAAATTTTTGAATGTAGATCAACTTCTTTTTTGTCTACTGTTTGAGACCTCCCGTCGGAAATTATATACACAAGCTGAGCATGGATTTACTTGACCTTGCTTTGAACGATCTGTATTGCATGCAAAAGTGATAACGAGAGGAAAAAACAACTCACTTCGAGAAGTCACGCTACGCTGTAGAGACTCCCTTGACTATTCTTAGTTATTTGTCTGTATTTTTTAAACAATAACGAAAGTGGGTATCTTCTCCTTCACTTAACTGAGAAGTTTTGTTTGGTACTAGTTTTAATGTCTTTCTTCTTCTTCTTCTTCTTAATTTTTTGCGTTGGATGTTTGTGTTATTCTCTTTTCACACACACACAAAACTTCTTTGTAAGTTTGTTTCTAAAAATTTTAAATTAGAAAAGTTTAAGGAGAGAGGCATATAATAAATATTACTAGAAGTCGCGACTTACAATTTCTGAAAACATTGCCTTGTCTTAAACAATGAAAATGCAAAGAGAAGGAGAACATATTGACCTATTTCTCAGTCGTTTTCCTTATTAGACCATAAAAAAAGTAAAAGAACATTTGATTTTCGCTCATTAGCAAACTATTCCTTCATCACTTTTTACAGTGCGAGGGAATAGTGAAACAGGTTTATTTCACAAAATATTAGTAGATCATTTCTACCGTTTCCACAGTTTTCGACTTGTGCATAATTAACGAATTGATGATGAAAAATATTTAAATAATTTTAAATTATAAAGCATATTTTTTTTCAGATTTAATTTAGCATGTCATGATTGTTGAATGTATACACAAAACTACACCTTATAATTGTTACATGTTATGAAAATGTCAATTAGGTCAAAATTAATAATGACTTGATGTGGAATTATAAAGAGTGCGAGCAAAATATATAGCTGATTTTAAATGAAGGCGGCATATATTTTATTCCAGAATTACTTTCAATAGTTCATGACTGTTGAATGCGTACAAAATCAGCTAAGATACAGAAATGACACTTGATCTTGTGGGTAATCGAATCCTGGAAAAATGGCGAAACTATTGGATATAAATTTTGGAATATAGTTATCATCTATTTCGAACCGGTCTTTAATCACGTAAATTTAATTAAAGTGAGTATCCTACTAGAAGCATAATTTATGCGAAAAATTTAGTACAACACGAGCTCGTAAAGTTAGGAAGATTAAAATTGGTACAAAAAAGCGGGCACGTTCTCAGCGCTTTTCAACATTCCGTTTTTAATGAAGAAAGGGGCAATATACATATATATCCCTTAGTTGGTAACATCCAAAAAATAAGCTATAACAGTAACATCCGCCTGAGAGACGGACACGCACAATTGAGACGCTTGAAGCCAAAGTGCTGGAAGTCAGTTTTCAATAAGGTTTAGTTACACCCAGAGAATTGATTCTACGTAACGAAATTAATAAATTGAATAAGAAGCACGTCGTAGTTCACTTGTAAATGTACCCATGAGTTCAATGCAACATGCTTCCCCGCTGAGAATTAATTTCTAAACATATACCTTATAGAGTTTTATCAACACATACATGCACCCCAATAGAATATGCCGTTTGGCAATTAAAAATGAACTTACTGAAAACATTGGACACTGTTGCTGTGGGATTCTTTCTTTTTCTTCGTTGACGAATAGATGAATCATTAAACCTAACACCGGCCAGCAAAACTTCACACCTTTTGAGAGACATGGTTGCATGAAAAGCATGAAGTCCAGTGCAGTCAATTGATAAAAGTGACACCAAGCTCTCACGTCCCAACTTGAAAATGGATCACAAAGTCATTAAACCAATAAGCGCTCCAATTTTAGTCTTAATCAGTATTCTTATAACTTGAGAAGGAGTTATGTAACTTTCTTCTCATCACTTCCATTGTACACTAATGCAGTTCACAGTTTCATTCCAAGTGTCATCAGTATGGAATAAATTCTAGATGTCCTATGGATTTGGAGAATTCTGTAACTAATTCGCGGGTCCTAACCATGATGACAATTTAATTTTTATCACCTCTTTCTTAGGTGTTTCAGTACCCAAATTTGGCTTCTCGCAACTCCATCTGATTGAACTACTGTATTTTTTGCAATAAACACTATCAGTTTCTGTTGTACTTTCGTATTATTCTGATCACTTTTCTGATGGTTGCTGTATCTCTTATCAGATGTGTTATTGGCATCATTAAACTCTATTTCTGGATTGCTTTCATGAACTTTTGGATAAATGATCTTGTTCAGGAACATACGAGTTATCGAATCCGTAATCATAATCAGTTTCTGATCTATAGCCATCTCTAACTTTTCTATAGCCATTTGTAGGATAGCCCTACTCCTTTGTGGCATACGTTTGCTATTTGACATCTTAAAATATTCAGATTTTCGAAACGAAAGAAAACCAAATATTAATAGTTGTCAGTATAAAGTAATATCCGTCCCTTAGACGGATAAAATATATTTCCTTTACAGTAATATCCGCTTGAGAGACGGGTTGGAATAACTTTAAATACTTCAAAGTTTGCAACAATGAGCTAGACACGCGACCAGTCAACCCACAACTGAAGCATAGGTGAAGTATCAGATCATACCTCGAATATCAGTACCAACTCTGAAGAAGAAAATATCCTACATCCGCCTGGGAGACGGATATTACCGACTAAGGGATATAAAAGCCGCAAGTACCCGTCAATCGCGCTCTTAATTCAGAACCTAGATTAAAAAAAAAAAAAAAAAACATGGGGAAATCTATTGCACGGGTATTTATCCTCTGCTGTTATATAAGCTCAAATAATAAATATGCAATGTGGGTTGCATACATGCAGTTGATATTAGAAACAACTAGAAATATGCATGTACTTTAATAAATATTTTGATCCCCGTAAATTTTCTCAGACCTAAAATTAAAGGAAACAGCTTCGTACCTCATTAGATCTGGTGACGTGGTGCCTAGTGTTTGTAATCATATCACGGAACAATGGCTGATCAGTTTGGAACGAATTTTGGAGCATAGTTGATAACTATCTCCAACTATTGTCATTTGATTTGAAGATGTTTCCTAAGGGGAATATGCGGGGGATCAAATTTTATACGTAAAATAAATTTCCCCACGAGACCCTCAAGCTAGTAACGTGAAACTCGGTATAAACTCTTCCGGAAACGTGTCTTAGCGTCTATGAAATTTGTCATTTTAATGAAGGGGAGGAGAACACTTACATTATTTTATCACCACATTGAAATCAACATTATCTGTTGTTTGTGATCGGATCACGGGAAAACGGCTGACTCGTTTGAAATGAGTTTTGAAATATAATTAATACTTACCTTAAGATTTACTTGTATCACAACACTTTGATTAAAGAATATGTTCAAGTAGGTAAGTGTGTTGAAAAATTTATGCCAGAAATAGATTATGTTAAAGATTTTCTACCGTTCTGCCGTGCAAAGAGTAAACATTTCAAGTAGTACCCTAAGTCTTGAAACTGGCACTCAGGTACACATAACTGTTTATCAAACAAATCTATTAACCTAACCTAATAGATTTATTTGCACAGCATTTCCAGTAAAAGTTGATATCGTAGCTGAAATACATACTTACATATGTTCCATGGTTGAAGTCCTCTGTAACTACCCTCTTTATGCCCATTTCTTCTAAGTCACACCGAAATTATCCTGCTCCACGGAATTCCATTTGTATTGCCTATTATGTGGTGTGATTCTTCAACATTTAATAGAGTCTTCATTTGACTGTCTCTTAACAATAATTGCCAATATCAGTCCGTTGGTTTCAGTATTTAAAACTAACTTGTGTACTACTTTACTTTGTAATGATGTAAATGTAAATTCAAGGTTATAATGCATCTCACGAATCTGTCCGTATGTGTAGTGACAGGTTATCGGCGAAAACTGTGCAACTTGTGAGATTATATTCAATAAGTTGTACAGAGTTACAATTGTTTTTCCATCAACATGAGAAAGTCCATTTGGATATTTACATACCACGGAAAATTTTAAAAAGTTTTGGAAAACCGGGAAATGTCAGGGAATTCTTTCCCGTAATCTTTCGCTACCTTGAGTTCGAAACGGTTAACCCTATCAAGACTTTTTGTATCTGCTTTATGCTGAAATCACACTTGAATTTACATTATGTCTAGTGGTAATCATTACTTTTAGTTCGTCTAAAAGGTTCATCGCCGTAGAAATGAAAGGCCGTTATATTACCTAATTCCATGCAGTCATGATTGTTGTTTGATTTTATACAGTGTTATCCTTCCACTGCATTCTTGTGTGCTCAGAAGGCTCTTTCCCGGAGTCTTCCCAACTAAAAACCTATTCACTCCGTATATACTTCTTATTCAAGTTTCGTCTCTGTGTGAATTTAACATAAATGTAACAAGACCATACTGACTTATAAATATTTTGAAATTCTCCATTAACTTTTCCAATGTTAATCGTAACTATTATCTAAGAATTTAAAAGAAAATATGCTTTGTACTTTATGACTTGTAAATTTTAGCATGTTCTCAGGAATTGACTTATTGTCTTTTACAAAATCCGCACTTTGTCTTGTGTATTACAGAACTAGTTATAGTGAATTTTACGAGTTCTGTATGTTGATCATCGTACTCCATGTTAAGACTTACGCATGCGAGAACATAAATAGATTCTGGTGCGATCCCTCATTATTACTGGACGTAGAGAGGAACACCGGGTGAGAGATTCAAAAAATAAATATTGAAGAATTTTTGTACAAAAATAAACGAATAAACGAGAGATTGTAGGAATTAATGTCTCGGTCAGTGTTTCTCGAATTTTCTTCAAGTGGAGATAACTTTTATTAGTCAGAATCTTCTACGTGCAATCTTACTATTTGCCTCTTCTAAAGTAAATTTATCATTTTTCGTTTGTTTTGATCAATGTTATATTTTGAAATAGTATATATTAAAGTTCCCTTTAATTTTATATTGGTATTAATGGAAGAAAATTAATATTTTAAAAAAAAATAACTGAAGGCAATCAAGAATATTTTATATGGACTACTAGAATTTGTTATTGTTTTCTTTATTAGATTTTATGAGCTATTAGTTACATAATCTATATCTGGTTGTTTTGAACTATTGTGTGTGATACACAATTTACTTGAAATTTATTTTTCTTATCTTCATTGGACTAATGTGAGTTCGTTCGACGGAATGACAAATTGGACGCTCGTTTCGTTGAGTAATCGTTCTTAATATTTTCGAATTCTTTATTAAAATTATGAAAACACTATTATCCAAAACCAAATATCTAAATACAAAAGCGGAATGTACTGTCCGCAGAAAAAAAAACCTGCAACATGAGCATGCAAGTTTATTGTGAAACGACGAAGTGTTTTGCTCCAAAATATATGTGCAGGGAAGGACGCCAAGGTTTGTTCTGGCGTGATTCGTGCCACTTTAACGTTAAGTTGATTCCCTGGGCTGTTAGGCGTAATTTCACAATAAATTTACATGCTCATGTTGCAGGTTTTTTGCTGCGGACTGTACCAGTCCGAAATTGGTTTTGACCCTTATGAATAGTATTGAGGAATCTAATGAGAACTACCTTATAGATGAAACTCATAATTCAGACGGGATTATCACTTTATTTTTTGTGCAAAATGTTGATCTGACTTTATTAGTGTGAGTGAGAATATTATAAATTCTTTTTTTTTCTTGACATAATACAACATGAAAAACTTCCAGATTTGGCGTGATAACTCAAACGACTTTCTCTTGCATCACAAGGAAAAATCCTGGCCTACTCAAGTTTGAGTATGTAAGATATATTTTCATTTAGTGATGTGATTGGATACTTAAATTAACATCGTAAAAAGAATCTCAGTGATCTCAAGTACCGTACCAAACTTCGTTCAAAAGAAATCGTGAAGAAATCGTTCAAAAAAAGCCTAGGAAAAGTAATATGAGAAACAAATAATAAAACCCACACTTGAACCATCAAGAGCTTCGCTTCTTCAGTTCAATAAATATCTAGATAATAGGAAGTGTTGAGATGTAGTCCAGCAGAGTTTTAAAACATGTGCCGGATGATACAGTTGCTACACTTGGTATTCTAAACAGGGCAAACGAGATATTACGAAATTAGTTTGCAAGAGTTGCTTAATTAAACAGCCATATGCAAAGTGTAATATTTATTTTCTTTTCATTCCAGGAATTTTGTTTTCTTTCATTATATTGCAGCATTAGTTTGTGGTATCTAAATATTTTCCCATTTAAAGGAAAAATAATTAAATCAAATGCATAAATATGTTGAAACGGGTCTCCTTTAGTGTCAGCTGGAATTTGTTCGTGTCATTTGCGAAACAGCACATTGTATTTGTGGATTATATAGTTATGAAAAATATTTACTATGCGATTTTTAACCAGGTGTCGCTAGAATTTGATGATAGAAATAGTAAATTATGAATATTCTGATTTAAAAAAAAAGTATGTTTGAAATGCAAGAAAATGTTTTATTATGTTAGAAGGAATATTTTCCTATACTTGCTCATAATTTTGTGTTCCTTTAAACTAGTTTTCTTAATTCTCAATACCCACTTTTCAAGAGCTTGTAACTATAAGGAAAACACTGTTGCATATTGTTAATTTTCTACTTAACATTAGCAAAATACAATATTCAACGAAATACTTTTTTATGTATCTTTACAAAATATTCATTTCTTTTTCGTAAGGGCTTCTGTAGCTATTCCTATCTTCACAATTTTGGTTTCCATTAGCACTTCATACTTACAGAGCCGTAACAGCTAGTCGGTGAGGCTTTTACTAGAGTGACCAGTTTTATTCTCGTCAAAATGCAGTTCACATAGCTTTTGTCAAATAGGTGCTTGCAGAAACCTTGGCGAGAGGGAAAGCAATACATCCGGATTGTAGCATTAGCCACATTACTTTCTTTGTGTGCCAAATTTTGGAAAGTGTTCAGTCTTATCTTCACAGCAGCCATAGGTTAATATAGACATTTCCAAATATTAGCCTACTTTTTCTTCACTAATAGCAGTCTGTAGGTACCTAAAACTAGAAATTTGATCTACTTACTTGCATCTTCTGTAAGTTGGCACACAGGCAAATTGGTTCCAATGAACATTGTCTTAGTATTGCTGACGGTACTATTTTTTGCTTGTTTTCTAAGTTACCATATTAATTATGCAAATAATAAGACTACAAAATAGTTTATCATAACTACAAATGGATAAAAAATACTAATATTTAATCAATAAGGGTTCGTAAGATGGTGGCAAATGCTACCTAATGAGACAGCCTCAAGCATGAGTTAAAACTAATCCATTTTATCCCCTCCTCCTAGAAAGAATCACTGTATGAAAGTAAAGGCGATATTTTGCAGAGAATCAGTACAGATAAGCGGTTGTTTCCTGTGTGCTGAATTATTCTCAATTGTTACCCTTTGTTCACAGTCCTTGAAAAGGCAGTTAGAAATTACTCAAAAATGAGGGTAAAAGAAAAGGAAATTTTCAAACATAATTATTTCATCTTTACAGAACAAAAGTAGACTGCTATTTTAAAGAATAGAGAAACTTATTATAGTAACATGAACAAGAAGTTTATTGGTTGCAGTGCATCACATCTCCAACCTAAATATTTGATGAAACAACATCCTCGAGAGATTAAAGTATCAGTAAGAAATGAAAAGTTTTGTGTGTCTTCCATGGCAAACTACCAGAGTTTGATGTTTATTTAGTTGATAGCTTGCAGATTATTATTCGTATTATGGTTATAATAGTAATAGTAATATCGTTTATTTCTTTATATAACATACACACGAATATGTAAACAAATCAATAAAAACCTATTTCAAACTGTTTTGATTTGAAAACGATGAAACAGCTCCCGTTTAAAGCGAACCATGATTTCTGGATATAGCTACCATGTGTTAAGTATTTATTTTAGTGCTTTGTAAGATTTATAAAAAATGGCCAGTCTGTAAGAACAATCTCTGTTTTTTGTTAATTTGCAGATAAGTTATGTGGATTAGCATTTGTCTGTAGTTGTTATGTTGATAAGCTATCACTGGAGTTTCCTTAATCTTTTGTTAATTCTGGTGATAACAAGAGGCGAGAGAATGAAAAAAGATAAAGGAAAAAGGTCAGAGGTTGATCAATTTGCTACGTGCTGGGAATGAAGGAGTGTTCTCTTTTGCCATGGGAGTTGAAATTCGAAGGAATCGACTTCCTTTTGAAGGAGGAAACTCTTCCTTCGGGAAGAGAACTCGTTTCATCGACTGGAATCCTCATCGGGAACTTAGTTAGCGCAACTACTCCCTGCAGGATGCAATCTCTTCAGCAGAGAAACATGGCTGAGTTAAGGGATAATTGTACTTCTTCAGATTTCCCTCCCCCTTTCTTTATTTGTTTCCTGTTCGTTTATTGGGAGTTCGCGTTCTTCTGTAGTACCATATGTAGTCAGAATCAGTAGCAGATTGTCCTACAGAGCATTGTCGACATAAATAAAATAAGCATTCTTCTCTTTGGGCTTTTGCATCCTTGTTTTGGAACTATGGATCTCTAAATAGTTTACTTTCTAAACAGGCCTGTGTTTGACATCAAAACGCTCTTAACACACTATGAGCAACCCCTCATCTCCAACCACGACTTCTCAGCCCTTACTATAGCAACAGCAAATAACAAACAAAAACTTGTCTGTTTTTAATGTTTCTGAATTCCGCGAGTTTGGCAACGTGTGCACGATAGTTATATATTTTTCTTTCTTCCTTTTGTTCCATAAAGCATAATAGTTTTCCCGATAGAAGTGGTGAGTCTTACGCCACAAAATATGCTATTATTTTTCCGAAAGTTTTCTTTCGCCTTTCGTATCCTTGCTTTCCTTTCACGTTTGTACTTGCTGATTTACTAATTATGGATGGCAACAGTAGTCATTTGTTCTACTTTGAGGTTCCTATTACAGATGACCAGATGCCTACCTAAGTAGATACAATTATCTTATCTCATTGGATTGGATTTCTCCAATTCAAATTGGATCCGAATTCCGAGATGTGTAAACTCACGTGCTCAATAAACTAACGTGAGATCATGTGAACACGAGACCTATAAGTGGATAGCGAGCTGTAGTGAGGTTAGTGAACGCAAGTGCGAGCCTCATTGACTATAGTGTGCTCGACCCTAATAAGGATAATGAGTGTGAGACTTATAAGACTTAGCTGTCGCGAGCCTCGTTTAGGATTGCGAACCCGAGCTTGATCGAGTGTGAGTGGGCTAGCTGTAGCCTCATTAAGGTTAATGAGTGCGATCCCCATTGGCGATAGTGAGCCTGATCCCGAAGGAGTCTCGATTGCAAAGTGGCCGTCTCTGGTTATCCGTAGATTACAGTTGTTGGGTTGATGGTGGTACTCCGTCATTAACTAATCCATTATACGAGGGTGGATTGGAAAGTCAGTGGCCTGACAAGGAAGGAAGCAATTTTATGCTTGTATACATTAGATGCATTCGTTGGAAGCCACTGTGTAAAATTTAATTTCTCCGCTGTTTCTGATGAGGAGTTTATAAGGAATCAAGTCGGCGGAAGTGTTGGAAATTTTGTTTTACCAGGACAATGCACGCGTTCACACATCCCTTGCGCCCATGGCCGAAATTCATACCTGTGTGTCCGAACTGTTGCCGCACCTGCTCTGTTCACCTCATCTGCCCCCCGGACTTTCACTTGTTTAGAAATCTAAAAAGGGGGTAAGCGATTTTCCTCGGATGCAGACGTGAGAAGTACTGTACTGGAATATTTTGCAGGGCTCGAGGAATCATTTTTGAAAAATGGTATAGAAACGTTACTGGAGAGATGGCATAACTGGAGAGAAGCGTTACTGTATCCTGGTCGAGTAGGATTACATGGAAAACTAAAACATAACTTATCCAAATATTTTCTAATTACGAACTTTCCAATCCACTTTCGTATACTCTTCAAATAATCGTATTCTTACGACACTGGACATTGCAGTACTATCATTATTATATATGGGGAAAATACTAATGGAAAACGGTCAAGTATTTACACCTCCCTGTGTAATCTTCTGAAAGGAATCTTTACACATGTCACAAAGAAATGTGAAAGTTGTGTATCCAGTTTACTGACATGGATGGGTGTCGTGCTTCCTTTCAGAGTTTATTGCCGTCTCCAACTTGATACCGATGCATACCCTTGGAATCATTTACACATAGCGCTCTATTCAGTTTTGGGTCTAAATTGTATTCTATATCTGAAGGAATGCATTGCAGAATTTGCCATGATTATGTTGAACGATGCGTTGAAAGTTCTGCAGAACTGGAAACGTTGGTTACACACTTGCACTGATATGAAGCACACACACAAACATATACATATATTCCTATGTAATTTGGTGTTTGACTCACTTTGGGAAGTACAACGGGTAAAATTCTGTTTCTAATGTATAATTTTGATTTTTTTTTTGGTATTAGTGGGAATAAGAACGGGCTCTGCTTGAGTAGTAGGACATATAACCCCTCATTAACGAATTTTTAATTTCTGTGCTAACTGTATTCATATTAGGAATGGGCAAACCCGTTTTTTTTTATAAAAACCGAAAACCGTTTCTAAAAAACCGAAACCCAAAAAACCGACATTTCGGTTTTCTTCAAAACCGGTTCGGCTTTTCACCGAAACTGGTTTCGGTGAAAACTTTTGGAAAACACACAAAAAAACTATTTCTGTGGAAACGGATTCGGTTTCCGGAGAACAACGAAACACTATTCTGGTCGTAAATAGAACAAATTTTGAAAAAAAAAAACGGAACCGGTTTTGAAGAAAACCGAAACCGAATCCGGTGAAAAACCGAACCGGTTTTGGAGAAAACCGAACCCGGTTTCGGTGAAAAACCGGTTTTTGTACCCACCACTAATTCATATACAGTATAGGTGTCCTTGCATTGAGAGGAACACCATTTTGAAGTGTTTCGTATAAAAAACTTCAGACTACAATCGTGTTTGCGTTAGTGTGGCGAAGATCTTTCTTACAATATATATTATGAATGCATGCTTTTATGTAAGTAATATATATGACCTATGACCTGTAAACTACATTATATATTTATATAATGTAGTTTACAGGTCATAGGTCATATATGTTACATAAAAGCATGGATTCATAATAACGTTTCGAACACTCTTTATTATTATTAACGTATTCGATTACAATCTGAAAAATATTGTTAGATTTCTCTTGATAGACCCTGTATGGTATAATCTCATACTTTTAAATTGTGAAGTAGATAAACACATCATTCAGAATTCCTCTGGTTGAAGTAAGTTTCATAACATTTCATCACGTCATTAACTTAACCATATTGTTGTCAACTGAATTATCAGTTCAATAAAATTATACAAATACATGTCAGTACTACACTAAACGTAATTAAGAGAACAATAGTTATATGACTGGAAATGTAACTCTTACCGTAGTTGTTATTTATAATACACAGATGATGGCTAAATGAGGAATGTAATTTTTGATAGTAGCGAAGAAGGTCATTTATTTTATGCACCCTTAGTATTAGTGGCTTGCTTTGTGTGTATAACGGCAGATGTAATATTTGTTGTGTTCTATAGCCTATGTTTAGGGAGATTAGCCTGATGTGTATCAGAGTATCACGTGCCGTGGTGAGAGAGGGCGAAATGTCTGTAAGCGTAGAGTTGATTGCGATCAACGGTTGCTCGTCACGGAACGCGTCGTGACAAGGAGTAAAAAGTGGGCCAGAGTGACGCCGATCTGGTGCTGTTTGATACTTTTGAAGGTAACTGTCTGTTACATGCGATATTTTCTTTTACCGTCTGAGCTCTGATGTTATTAATGAATTTTATACGAAATTTAAGGAATGGAAAAAAATACACAATGTTAATGTTTTTTAAAGGAAGAAAATTATCCGTTCTGTGCAATGAATCTTGTCGTACTTTGTTTTGATTGTGTGTATATATACACATGATATTCGATTATGGGAGACATTTCTTGAATGATTAATGTATTTCCGTGTTGTCAGTGTTGTATGTCATGAATACGGAAGTAAGCAAACTTGTAATTGTATGGTATGTTTTTTTTTATTAGGAAACACAACATTGTTTATAACTGGAGTGATCAACTTTGTATAATAGACAAGCTTCTGGGACTCCTAAAGAACCTTTTGCTTCTATGAGTATTTTGAGCAAGTCTTGCGAAATAATATGAAATAATATGATTATGTGTTTAATAAAGGAAGCACATATTTAATTGCAAGATAAAGATGACAAAATAATGTGTATATTGAAGAATTTGAGGGGCATGGAAGAATCCTGCAAAAATTTACGAACATAATGTTGTCCTCCAAATACGTACTTGGTCTGGGATTAAACCATTTACTATTTGCCCCAGATGTGAGCGCTCTATAATTGAGCCATCAATTTTCTTTGAATGAGTCTTTGTCTAGGATAAATTTTTGGAGCAAATTTTAATGACAATTTGAAATTTTTACAATAAGCAAATAAACAAGATCATATTCACACACCTCATTTTCACTATTATTTGAGAAATCAATGTTTAGCTTCCTCGTATCATATCGTTTAGCTTTGAAAGTTGTATCATATCCGTAGAACCAATACAAGGCATTTTGTGATAATACAGACACTGATTCTAAATTCTTCATGGATAACTGTAAGCATTAGTAACCAATTGCTCATTTTCGATTTTTACTCAATTGCTGTAAAACGTTCGATTGCTCTGTGTATCGATAATATGTTGTAAATAATATACTTATTAGGTTATTAGAAATGAATGGCCATTGATGATTGTAGAGGATTTTTAGTATTGCGAAAATATTAGTAACCCACGTTGAGGTCACTTGTAGATATGTCCGCAGGGGAATTTTGTAGATCCGTGGGGGAATTCCCTTCGCCAGACACTACCTGAAATCATCACTGCTCATGGCTTAATTTCTATGTCATTGAATATCTTCATTATTTTAGAGTTAGAATTAGTGACTATTTACTTCAAATTTTTCCGATTATAAGTACCTGTTTTCTATGATTTTTAGGGCCTTATGCAGTGTCGTTCTGACAAGTGATTAGTGCAATACTAAAGAGATCGACTAACATATGTTTCCTGCAGTAGTCAAGCTTTTAGTATAACGCTAATCATAAGTCAAAACGACTCTGCATAAGGCGGTTAGTGTCTAAAGGTTTGGTCCGTAATAACGGCCAATCAATATAATAAATCGGAAAATATTTGAACTTCTTTTTTTTTCTGTACAATACAGTACACCGTTTTAACACAAGAACAAACAACAAAGAAAACATTTCAGAGTCCTAATGAGTTGTAAGACGATTAAGACATGTAGTAAGCATGCCATAATTATGAATAGAAATCTGTGAGCAACTGCTTTTGAAAAGAGATTACCTGAGGAAAAGTAAAACTGGATTAATTATTCGAAAGTACCGTATAACTAAAATGAAAACATAGAGACACAATGTATAAACAATGAAAATAGTAAAATTATCCATCCATTAATATTTTAAAAAAGAGGTGAGAGATTACTTCTACAATAGGAAGCTGAGATTTACAACTCTGTACAGCAGTAAAGTGCAGTGCACCATCAAAGGCTGGTTGGAACAAAGGAGCTTGAGAAACCACGTATTATGGTGAAACAATAGGACGGATTAAACAAGAATCGTTAGCAAAACATTCACCTGGTAGATTTGACTAACGAATTGTTTATACGTATAAGAGAAGGATCAGGTTGAATGGGTAGCTACGGGAGAAATGTTTCATGACCGAAGAATTAGCACTATGTTTTTTTGCTTGAATAAAGGAAATGACGTTACTTCCGTGAGCGATACATAGTGCTCCTAGAAATGTTGTAGTTAACGCTTACTACTTCTCTTAACTTCAATAAAGAGGAAATATGTAAATGTCTTTAAGTTGTTAAAATTTTAGTGGACAAGCCACGTTGATAGTTACAAACAAAGTTACAGAATGGGAACATAAAATGTAATTTTGTGGTTCTTTTTACCGTATTCATCGCTAGACCTCGGTAACTGTTACTTCCATGTTCAGGTTGATATTTAGATCAGTTTTATGCTCCAAAACAAATGTCCATTAATAATTTCTGATATATCTTATAGTTTATGGTGTGCATCATGTTTAATACACGGGTCGCATACCATATGTTTAGTCCATATCCCACGTGTATCAATTCTGATATACACATTTTTCATACTATTCCGATCTTCTTTTGTTTGTTATTTACATCTCACGCGTTTCTCATTCGTTCGAAGTCACTTCTGCAAGCAAGCAGCTTTTATAAGGTGAATTAAAAAATACTTAAGTAGAAGAGATTCTAATGGAGTAAATTATTGAAAAATATGAATATATCAAGAGGCGAGGGATATGATCTGTTAGTTGATTCTTCTGATAGTCCAGAGTATGGAAGTGAAGTAATCGGTGCAGAGGGCACGGAGACTGCAGCTCGTCTTGTGGCTGGATGTAGGACAAGATGGCACTGTGAAAACACATTCATAATAAGCTTACGGTTAGATTTTAAAATCAGTTTTTATTCGGAGGCAGTTTACATTTATGACAAACTTATTTTTGAAGTGGTTTTATTTTGTATGTAGTTTATCACAGTATCCAGTGTCAGAATATTAGTATTTTAACAACTATTTACTGATGGAAAACTTAGTATAAAAACAGTAGATTTTAGCCTTGAGCGGACCATTTTGTTTGCAGTAGAAACTGCAAATTGTGAAATTAATTAACATACAAGAACAATTCTTGTATAAAACAATTTTCAATGATGTGGTCGATAAAGATTTATAATGGAGACTGGGTCAAGAAAACAAGACTATGGCTGAGACTGACAGCATCACAACAAGTCAATTCGTCTTCTAGACAAAATCCATATATGTCACCGTCATTATACGAATAAATTGCTAACATTGTTTGGAGTGATCCAGTTTGTAATCAACTCAGGATGTCGTTTACTGGCAATTACGGTATGGATCCGACAGTAAGTAGAATTTTAGCTATGGCAGATCCTATTGAGCATTTCTAGCTCTTTACAGCTCCTCATTGTTTCCACTGCTCATTGTGCAGATTTGTAAAACTATTCGTGGAAAACAAGTGCCGAAACCTAATGTTTGCAGATTATAACCAAGTGAAAGAGAGAGAATTATTTAGAGAGATACAAATGAACTATTAATTTCTCCTATATTCTGAAGTTGTGCATTTATTTCCTTCCATTGAACCTCCTAGATTTTGTTAGATCTATCTTGGTAAAGGAAACTGTGGTGAACAGAAATATCCAATATTTTGTGTTGAAAAGTGAGCTTGTAAGATAGACTGAATAGATATTATAAGAAAAGATATGCTTGAGTTGTGACATTGACATGTTTTTAAACATAATTATCGAATGTGTACTACTAATGTCTCTTCTTCCTGGTATCACTCGTAGAGTAAATATTTGCCAACTCTTTAAGTATATATAACCTAAAGTAACAACTACATATTGGAGACAAGCAAAAAGTGAAAACAAAACTATTAGGAAACTGATTGACAAGAAAATCTATATTGATTAAAATAATGGTGTAAGTGGACGAAAGTGAACACTCTTCATGAACTGGATTAAAGCAACGAACTAATTTAAGGCGAATAAATTAGCTATAGATTAGTGTAAGCTTTTCAATATGCGGGAGGTGCCTTACCATTGACTGCTGAATATCTATCATGGAGATGATGATGATTTCTGATTTTGATCATTTCGTTGCTTTGAGAATTGCAATAAAGAGAGCACAAACAGAAGGAGACAAAGAGTGAACTTCTAGAAGAAACTTCGGTGAACTAAGAGAAGGAGAGCATTACACTCAAGTTGTTACTCTATAAAAATGTGAATTTTTTATTCCGTTAAGAAAGAGTGCATTTAGTTTTTCGTTTCTTGCAGTGGTAAGGTACTCCAGGATCAGGATTCTATGCAATGCAAGTTGAGGTTTAAAAAAATATTTAAAAATAGTCTTCATTTGTTCATTTATGACACACACACAGACACAAGCCTAAAAACGTGACCTTAAGGAAAAGAGAAGGGATACTCACAGGAAAAACAACAACGCTTGAGTCACATTTGACTTGGTCCTTATTATCTGAAGATTGAAGTGGAACAAACTATTTCCGTAATCGATCAATGTTTCCTTACAAAAAGTTAATAATTTTCCAGAGGGAAGCTATGCATCATTTTTGTTATTTCTTTGAGATTACATAAGATGTTTTAAAAGTAAGACATTGCTTCAACACTATTTTGAACTTAGTAATATTGTAGACAGAAATTTATATTTATTCGCTGAGTAATCGCAAGCGAAATGACAAGTTTTTAGTTTAAATTTTTGAGATGTTATTTGTTTGTAGCTGAATGTTCCTTTTCACTATCGAAGCTCTTTATAACGCAGACTAAAGTTTAATGTGGGATACTAGACATACCAAATCGAATCTATGAATCTTACATCAAAGGCAAAAACCTACCTATTTAGATACATTAACATATCAAACGAAGAAGTTCGCTCCATTAGAAAATCAGAAGAATTGTTTTCATGTTTTTATTTCTTAAAATTGCATGAAACATGTACACTGGATGGTTTGGAGTATAGCATCCCTTTCAGCACCGAGACTAAAAGACTTGGGATCCGAATTACAAAATCCCACCAGGAATCGAATCTGGATCTCCCCCGCGCTAACTATATAGCCACGAAGAAATTTTTAACATGTATACAAGTTACTATTATCATCTTAGGAGACTATTTTCAGTTTTGCTAACAAATGTTATTAAAGAATAATGTGATCATGTGAAGATGACCATAGATTAATAGTGTATTATGAAGACACTTGGTTGAATTTCATTGGTTCTATTTGAAATTAGAGATTACTTCACTCCCTAAAGAAGTCTTTCATTATTTTTCATATTATTTGTCGGAAATTACATACAAATGTCTTAAGAGCCACCTTTTACATTTATTTAACATAAATGGAAATAGATACATTATGATAATATGAAAAGTGTGAAAATAAGGAAGGTGGTAATAATTTACATTTTTAGCAGTATTGTAATAAGATATCTCCATTGGTTGAAGCTTTTGGTGTTACGTAATCTGTTTGCCTTCTGGAAGCAGTTCTTTGTGTCAGCTGATTGAAGGAAGCCATTTTCTGACACAGACTCTTCATTAAGGTCTTAGGAACAGATGGGATTTCAAAGAAATGGCTAAGGAAACTATCTTCGGAATCTGCTTTCTGTTTCAGCTTCTCTACTGAAGAAACTCCATTCTCTTAGCAGCAATACTATTTCCTTTTTCTCTCCTCAGGAATCTTAAGTTTCTGTATTGTAGGGTTGCCAGATATCTCCGTTTTAGGTAAAGAATTCGTTGTTCTAGAACGATTTCCGTTCCGTTTTTCTTTTCTTTTCTTTTTAAAATGTTAAATTCTAGCTTCTGTCGTGGTAGCAAATATAAAAGATATTACTGTAAAAGTATGTTGGAGAAGCTGTAAATGCAATATTATCAACTTAATAAATTGTCCCTTAACACAATGGTATAGATCCTTGCAGAAACTATATTCTTACCATTACACGATGAAACGAAATGGACTCTTGCGTCGTAGAACAGTTAAATACAGAGCTTTATTTGATTTTTGTTACTATGTGGATTCAGATTAAGAAATTGTAATATCTTTTATTGGAAATCACCAAATCAGAAACTTTATTTCTCTTTGCTATTTACTATCATAGCCAGGACCCGTTACTAGATGTTAGAGCCAAATTTAAAATTAATGGGTCTCTAAGCTATTGAAGTTATTGGTCCCTGAATTATTTGTATTTGTGCAATCAGTCCGTTCAGAACCTAGGTATCCTATATCCAGAAATGAGCAAACTATTGACATTTTAAGTAGCACGCTAGCAGAAAGGGGTCCCATTATTTACATTATAGGAGTCTTCACAACACAAATTATTGTTGCTATATGTAGGTTTATTTTATTTGTTTTTTACCTTGTAGTTTGGAAATGTATACCCAGCAGGCACGTAGCCAGGATTTCGCAATAGGGAGGAGGGGGGTCCGTGACGAAATACTGTGGTTATCACATCAGGGGCTCGATCAATCTAAACTATTTTACTGGCAACATACCCATATTGGTTTGTTAGGACAATAAAATGAGAATATGTTAGTAATTATTTTAATAAAAGAACTATGAAGAAACCTGTAATTAAAAAATATTGAAAAGTATTGAACAAGATATAGTCTTCCGAGGTCGTTCGAACTTGGTTTTACTTGTCTTCTTTCTTCTTTTTTTTATCTTTGTTTAATGCCGTCAAGGATAGCAATGAGATCTCTTTCGGGAGTAAAGACATCCTATAAAATGGATTAGTGTTGCCGCGAAATTCAAAATAGTTCATATTATGGGTGATTCTGGCCATTTCTTAAGTTCTACATGAGAATCTATCTTATCGATCGTCGTTTGTAGTCCATAGGATTAGCATGGAGATAGATGGAATTTCGAATGTATCGTTACAATAATATCCATTTTCAACTTGATCCTCTCCCAGTTTCCTTCACACAAAGCTCCTCATAAGAAAGAGTAACCAAAGACTTGGTGTAGCTTTATAGTTTTGAAGCTGATTGATCTTTTTCTCGTTTCTTTTTGTTTCATCCTTCCTTAATATTTTTCATTTCTGGACCCGAAAGGGAGGTCCGGATCCCCCGGACCCATCCCTTGGCTACTTGTACTCAGTCCTTTTTTCCTTTAATTTTTGGGGCCCCGAAGAAAGTGGGGCCCTAAGTTATATATACACGAAAATCTGGCACTGATAGATGTAATACAGTTTTACTTGAAAGGAAAAGAATATAGTGGAGAAGGACCTGTTCTGTGGTCGGTAATCTCGTATAGGTTTAGTGCAGTCGATTCTGCACTGGGATCAAGCTCCAGTGTAGTTTGAAGTTCTAACTCGTTGGTCCCGTTCAGGAGTGTTTTTGTTGTAAAGGGGCATAGAGGGAATCAACCTCTTATTATCGTCTTTATAATGCTAATGTTGTGTCATAATTGGTCGTTGATTTTTTTTTTGCCACAAACTGAAGGTTCCTATTGTTTCTCGCTCCCTCTTCATCTCTCTATATCCGCCTTATTCCCTCCCTTGTTTTCCTTCTTCCATGTTTTCTATTGTTCATTTCAGTATCGTACTACTGAATAATCAAAATGATGTTTCTATTCCATGATTAATTGTTCCACATTAATGAGGCATAAATAAACGTAGATTACATATACAGATTGAACAATTGTTGTCATATAATGGTTCAATGTGCGATTCACATGTTACCTGAGACACATCTAGTCTATCATCAAGTTCCTGCCAAACTCTTCCTACTATTTCAAGATCAACTTCGATCATTTCAACGAATGTCGTAGAAAGTGGTGGCACAAAATATCGATACTTGATGAAAGTGCATAGGAAGAAACCACACTGGTGAGATCTGGGGATTTTGGTGGCCATATAATCAATTTTTGGTTTCCCACTGTTACACGAACAATCCACCGTGTAAGAAATAGATCACTGAGTTAGTCATGAACTTTGCGGTAGTATTGTTGTGGCACATCATCCTGCTGTAAGATGAAATTAGCAATCAGCACTGTCTTTCTTCAGCTGTGATAATAACTATCCATTGTCATATAATATCCAGATAGGTAAGCACCAGTAACAGCATCTTCTCGAAAGAAGAGAATCTGTGAACTTTCGAAGGGGAAGTGACAAAAGAGTTTCAGAGTTCCTTATTCTTGTTACAAAATAACAGAACCGTGGTTTTGGGTTTTTAAGTGCCCCAAAGCTACACATTGTATCCTCAGTTTGCGTGCGATGTAGATTGCTAATTTGTCACTGGAGAATTACTTTTATGGAAATCCATCTTCCATGCACTGATGTAACCTTTCACAGAAATGCACACTTAAACCTAAATATATCTATTTCAAAGCTTGTAGCAGCTTAGACGAGACAATTTCATGACGAGACATTTCCGCATCACCCACAATACAGTTTTCTGTGGAATACGGAGTTCACGGTTTGCTTGGTACTTGATGATCCCTCAGATAGGTTGCTCGTATACATTCCACAGCTTCTTCCCCAACTGAAGGACATCCAGTTGATTTTCTCTTTTAAGTGCAAGTATTGATTCAGATGGCGGTATCACTTTCTAATTGATTTACCAGAAGGTCGGTCAATTACAAATTCACGTACGGAAATGCTGCTGAATGAGCACGACAGACTTATTTGTATGCAGATCGAGAATACTGAGCGCCTTCTGCTGCCCAGTAATAGCTATTTCGCAATTCTACTGAATTGCAGCCTAATGAACGTCAGCACAACTACAACTCTAATAGATAGAAACAAAATATAAGAATATACTTTCAAAAACTGCAAGAAAATCTCATTACATCTGGTATATTAAACGTAGGTATATTAAACATGGGTTTAACTTACTCTGTATTTCTCTTTCCCCATTTTCTCCAACATCCTTATGTTTTGTTTTCATGCATCTAATGTCTCCCTTCTTTTCTTACCACACTTCGAAGATCTAGCAATCTTTTATTGCTACTTTATAATGACTTAATGTCTACAGATGTTACAAGTAATTAGTAAAGTGATTAGTTTGAAACTGGACGCTCTTAAACGATCTTTACTGGACCAAGTGTTTTATACATAGTGAGGTGAAATCGGACCAAGAAAATATGATAATGCATTTATATCTATTATTGACAGACAAAACCTCTGAAGAATCTTGTGAATCGGAAAAAAAAGCATATGGTCTGAGTTAAACAAAATGGAGAAAGATGAAGATCTAGGAGAAACTTTTCTGTCTTTCGTTTATGAAACTGGCAACCCTCTTCTGTAGACGAAGGAGAAATAATAACAACGGAAAGCACTATCGTTAAGTTGCTTAAACAAATTATCGTTAAGTTGCTTAGACAGATTAACATTCTGTTGTTTTCTTTGTCGGATTAAATTACTGCACACTGCAGCCAGTAACCGAAAGTGAGAAAGTTTAGAGACGGGTTATTTATGTGTTAAGTGAATGAAGTTTTGCAGTCTGGCGTCTCATGCAATGCCATTGGGGTAATGTGGTCAAGAGTAAGCGAGAACGAATATATATATATATATATATATATATATATATATATATATATATATATATATATATATATATATATATATATATATATATATATATATATATATATATATATATATATATATATATATATATATATATATATATATATATATATATATATATATATATATATATATATATATATATATATATACAGCATTGTGTCTAAAGCTGTTCTTTTAGGATGCTGAATATTAAAAACTTTCGTTCAAAGAAGGCCGTTTAGCAGCAGTTTCAACTGAGCCACTATAGAAATTTCTTGTAACATCTGTAGCCAATGAGATTCTGCTGTAATAACTGTCGGAGCAAATATTGGAAATATAAATACCTATTCAGACTATAAAAATTATTATAATCCAGACTAAACAATTTAACTCTGTTTTTAATGCAAAATGAAATCAATATTGTGCGATCACATTTTTATATTTAATCTTGGAGCATTTCTAGCGCTTTTTGCAAGATTAAAATTACCTCTAAAGTGTGGTATCATTCTAAATTTGATTCTACGTAGTGCTGTGTGGACATAGCGAGGTACACTTATCTTGAAAAGTAAATTTCTCTCACACATTTCCTCTATTAATAGGCTTTGTGGACTATTGAATATTTATAATTTTCAGTCTGAAGGCAGTTTTATTTAATTGAAATTTCGGACCTTCTTTCCCTAAAGTAACTTCTGTACATCTCCCGAAGTTGATCTAATAAATCACTTTCTCGCGCTCTTGAACGATATATGCACGCATTTCGTAGAAATTATTATGTAAAAATGTTAGGTGAATTGAGAATTTACGGAACTCGCCCATCAAACCACCTGATGATGAGTGCTCTTCGTGAGAACAGAAAATAAATATAGAAATATATAAAATAAACTCCGGTAAATAAAGTAAACATTATCACACGAAACTCACATTTATACTTGAATATAATCTGATTAGGGATGGCTAATTCCAGAATTTTTACTTTCCAAAATCCAGAAGTAAAATTGAAAAAATCCGGAATTTGGGAAAATTCCATATTTCGGAAAAGATCCGAAATTCAGATAAATTTCGGAAATCGTAAAAATCCGTATTTTGGAAAAATTCCGGAATTTAGAAAATTCCGAAATTCAAAAATCCGCATTTTGGAAAAGTTACGTTCTCGAAAAAATATGGAATTCGGAAAAATTCTGAAATTTCTCCAAATTCCGAAATTTTCTAAATTCTGGAATTTTTGGAATTTCGGTATTTTCTAAATTCCAGTTTTTACCGAATTCCGAAATCTGGAAAGTGAAATTTCCCTTTCCGGAATCTGGATTCCGAAAAATATTGGCCATCCTTAATGCTGATAGTTGAAGCAGTTAAACCACAGAAATATTGTACCATAGGCTTCAGATATGCTATCCTCTCGTATCCCCAAGTATGTGAGGTTTTAACATCGTCAGTATTTTTTAAAAAATCTGTTAATTTTTAAAAATATTTTACCTGTGAACCTATAAAAAACAAAAACCTTATCACATATTTCTATGTATAGGATATGGATAACCATCGTAAGTAGCGATAACTTCACTGAAAAGATTGATTTCAAGATTTGATGATAGTTCCTTTTTGGTCTGTTTTTAATTATATCACTTTCGGACTAATGTCGTATACTGGTAAAACACCTCTATATATATATATATATATATATATATATATATATATATATATATATATATATATATATATATATATATATAGGTGTGTGTTTGTGTGTGTGTGTTTTGTCTCTCGCAAAATGCGTTGTCAGGAAGCAGACGAATTAGCTCTTGTAGTAATTACCTGTGTGCATGTTGATTTGACGGGAGTACAAAGTGGCTGTTTCAAATTGTGGTGAGTGTAGAAAGGCAATAGCTTTTTTTTTCTTTTCAAAAAAAGTGACGTGAAGCTGTACTCTCTGCTGTGCGATATTTCAGGTTGGTCACCCTTTCAAAGGTCGACCGACAAGCGACTCTGGCCAAGCGATAGGGTTCAGCTGCTTTTATGGGTTGCTGCCTCTGTGAGGTTCGGTTCGGAACAAGCAGTGTTAAAGCGAATGCATGAATGTCATCACATCATCGCTGACTGATGCATGTGACCTTATGGAAGGCGATTGCACATATTAAATGAGTGGTTTACTACAATATATTGCCTGAGAGATGCTCGTGTATTATGTATGAGGAAATATGGAGGTGTGGATTTGGATAGGCGTTTAATTTTCTCTTTCTTTCTTTCTCTCTCTCTCTCTCGCTCTGTGCGTGTGAGTGTGTTAGGCCACTTGAAGGCTTTATACGAAGCGCAGTTTTGTGCTCTATAACTTCATATGTGTGTCAAATAATGAACTAGTGTCCACATCAAAACAAATCCAGTTACTTCTAGTTAAAAGGCTTCAAGGTTTAACGACTTGCTTTTCAATTAAAGAGACCTGTCACCCATCACCAAGACTATTTATCGGTCCTCCAATCACTTTTCCACGTTACTGAATATGTAAGTGTAGAGTTTATCCTTTCTAGTATTTAGTAGATTATGCTATAATTATACTTCACTAGTCAGACATTACCACAAATATGTAAAACAGCTTACGTTTCCGCCCTAATTTCTTCGCTGGTTGACACTAGATCAGCGGTCGCAAGTCTCTCGCTGATTTAAATCCTGCTTAGGCATGGATAGGGCTATTATATTTCTATATTATATATATATATATATATATATATATATATATATATATATATATATATATATATATATATATATATATATATATATATATATATAAAACAAGAACTCCCTATGAAAATTATTAGTATATTTATAGTTGTGCGCTTTGTTCTTCCTGAAATACCAAAATTAATTAAGTAATAAGTCATCATTAACCAAAAGTGAGTGACAAAGAGTAGATTATTCGCATTAATTGAGTATTGATGAAGAGTATAAGCGGGATTTTTTAAAAGATATAGCATGAGTGATGTTATCTTGTGTTTTGGAAAGAGACTGAGACATACAGGATTCCGAATAATTCCAGCGAGGATAGATGATGTGAACCTGGAATATCTAGGAGCCGTAAGTATGAATATTGCATAAGCATCATTCATTTCCCTGGGGGGCTGCGGTGGCTCAGTGGTAGAGCGTTCACCTCCTGTGCTTGGGGTCCTGGGTTCGATCCCAGCTCGCGCCGTGTGAACTTTGTGGTGGACAAACACTGTGCTCGTGGGTTTTTTCGGGGTTCTCCCGTTTCCTCCCACTTTCTTCATTCCACCATTTCACTCATCTCTCATCATCATCGTCTCCTTTAGCCTAACCGGCATAATCGTGGGACGTAAAACTTAAAGATTTCATTTCATTTCATTTCATTTCATTCATTTCTCATGAACTCACAATTGCAAACAGAATGAAAGAATCAGATCAAAATCTTCCGAGAAACTTAGAGAATTAATAGCAGTAAAAATCACAAATAGCTAGTGTATCTTGCGTAATCTTTGCATAATCTTTATACAAGCCAAGAACAGCATAAAGCTTCAAAATAGTAGAGTCAGCAACAAAAGTTCTTTATGTTTGGTAAAATTTATTTTGGGAATAACTATTGAATGTACATAGTTTCATTGAGTTTCAAGGTTGAAACTTACAGAAAATTACATCCTTTTTAATTTACTGAAAACTGTACTCGAATTTTCCTTCCATTCTGAAGTTATTTACGAAACTAATTTCATCAAACGGAAAGAACTTTTGTCGCTGATTGTACATAGCATACATGGTTATGTTCTTTCAAGCTATTCACTTTCCTTGTACACTCATGTCCAAAATTATTGTCGTATATCTATCTCTCTCTTCTCGTAAGAAATAATTTGATATTGATTTTGCAGGGTGCTTTTAATACTGATACTAGGTGTATAATCGGGAAATGTTAATTTGTGGTAAATTTAATAGGAAAAGAATTATAATTACCAAAATTAAAATGAGTAAAATAAAATGTTGCTAAATAGACAAGAACATTTTATTTTAGTTTTATTGTTCTTATTTACTGTTCTTTTGACATGAAATTTGCCACATACACGTCTTTGCCGATTATACACATACTAACATTATAAGAAATACCGGGCGAATTCGTTATCAAATTATATTCCTACAACATCATATCTATAGATATGCGACAATCATTTTGGACATGAGTGTACATCCACGTTTTATATGATTGGGTATTATTATCTATAGAGAATATTTTTACTCTCGTGACCTGAAGCGCGGTGCAGTATCGGCAAGTTGCTGTGATAGTTGGCCATGGAAGCAATCCAGTTGGGTCGGCAAAAGGGTAACAGTAGAATTGGAATACATAAAATTTATTTTTTTTTAAACTAAATTAAAAATTGAAGTTTTTAAATGCTGTTAGCATTAATATCACGCTGTACGATGCTCGTACTGGATACTCGAAACGAACACACACGCCAAAATTGCATTTGAAAGAATTACATTGACATTTAAGTAATTGAGAACCATGTCTCACATTTCGTAGTTTTATCAGGGGTTAGTAATGTAGCTGTGCTTATGCTCCTAACGTTACGTGTCTTGTACTCAGAAAAATCCGTTGTCCAGAAAGCGATATACTGTACAAATATACGGAATCCACATGTTTACTACGGAAATCTGTACGGAGCACAGTTAGCCATATGCTACGTACGTACTGCGTTTTTTATGCTTAGATGTTACATCATGCCGCCGCTGTCTTCTGTATACTACGTACGTACACGCATGTTAATTTACATCAATTATATGTTATATACGTCCATCTGTATGTGAGATTCTGCCCATACGGAAAATACATATAGATGGAATACCTATAGGAAAAGTATTATAAAATGTTTTCAGTTATACGTTTGCTGCTGGATGTTACCTATAATTGTGCCTTAAGAATCCTTATCACTGCGAAATTAAAATACCGCTAATTTTACAGTAATTCTGTGATATCTTCAAATAGAAAAAAACATAATCGAAATGTGGAACAAGAGCGCCCTAAACAATATTATTTTGCATGAGATACCGTTATCGCGAGTCACCTAGTAGCTTTCCGTTTGCAGCCATTTAGAAACGCAAAAATAAATGCCGGGTTTCTAAATGGCTTGAAATCGAAAGTAAATAAATGAGTGGTGATAACGGTATCTAATGTAAAATAATATTTTCTAGGAAGGTCTTGTTCCACTTTTTGATTATCTTTTATCTATTTGAAGATATCAAAAAATTACTGTAAAATTAGCGGTATTTTAATTTTGCCGTGATGGGACCTGTTAAGTCGAAAACCTACAGGATTAATGCATGTAGCCTACGTGTGTTTACGTGCGCCACATACTTTTTTTTTCTGTGTGTAATTGCCGACATTAACTGGGAGTTTCTTCCAGCCAGCAGTATGAAGAAATAACATTGTTTCCATTAATTTTTAATTTCCGTTGTTATTGTTCCGTTGTTTTTAATCATACTGATATCCCAGCCAGCTGCCGCTTGATTTCCTGATATTTATTGTGACGTGATTTCGGTCACGGACGAATTAAGCTTCTCTATTCAAAAATGTTCAAATCCAGATACTGTAATAAGCTAAATTTCCACAAATGAATAGAATGTCTCTCATCTTCCGCGTTTTTAAAATAGATTCAGCTTAATATAAGTTTAATTACATTGGAATTAAGAAGGTTGTAGGAACTACGAAATATAGCACAGGTTTTCATTGAAGAAAAGTACCATTCATCAGTAGATTTCACTGAATGTATACAGGGTGTTTCAAAACAACACCGACAACAATTGGGAGGTGATTCCTGATACCAAAATGAGACAAAAAGTATGGGCCAACTTGGGTGCACAAATGCTTCCTTTCGGAGTTGTAGGATGTCGAAATCATGAAAAATTGAATTTTAAAGGTGCATAGCTCCAAAACTATGGGACTTGCAGTAGTCTGGTCAAGACTTCACTTAGGAACTACCTAGGTAGTACGTGCTCTATCCAAATATCCATGTTTGTGAATCCTTCGGTACTTCCGCAATAATTTTTATAGAAGTAGTTGGTGAGTACTTCAAATTATATGCCTGTATCCATTCTCCCTCTATAAAAACTGTTGCGGAAGTACAGCAGGATTTTGAGAGATGGATTTTTGGATAGCGCATATATTAGTTCCTAAGTGAAGTCTTCACCCGACTACGGTAGGTCCCATAGTTTTGGAGTAATGGACCTTTAAAATTCAATTTTTCATGTTTTCGGCATCCTATAACTCCGAAAGGAAGCATTTGTGCACCCAAGTTGGTCTATACTTTTTGTCTTATCTTGGTGTCAGTAATCACCTCCCAAACGTTGTCGGTGTTGTTTTGAAACACCCTGTATATAGAAAATTACGCAGGAAAAGGTATTTTGCGAACCACTTGAAGTGTTCTGGAAACTGTATTTGATACACACTAAATTGTAAATTAACAACTTACACGAACTCTCTTCCGTGGCCTAGTGCCTAATAGGCATGTCTTTTGTACATGAGGTCCCAGGTTCGATTCTTTTCGATGGAAGCGAATCGAACCAACCACGGTGGTTCATATCCCTCTTTAAACTGTAGGTCTTACTATGTATAGCCTTGCTGTCGACATTAGATGTAAATACAAATAAATCAGTCGCATCACTTGAAATATGTTCGCATTCAAATATTCGGGATTATGATTACATGAAACTATATATTTATATAAAGCTAAACTATGCATTTATGTATCACTAGTATTACGAATCTGCTTGGGGACTTACTGAATAAACAAAATGTATGGATTTGACAGATGTTATATTTGCAATGCTTGAGAAACTTTTCCCTAAATGTATAATGAGCTAAGGTTGGAGTAAATGAATATCGAAAATCCGAAGTTGTTAAACACGGACAATAGGTGTCTCATTAGCTGGTGGACTTATTGATCTAGACTTCTTGTTTTGCTACTCTTGGCTCCTAAGTGATTTCACCGAAAAGTTTTAATGTAGTGGTAATGAATTACGTCACTGCATGTTCTCGAGTGCTATTGAATCCACACTTCTGGTGCATGAGATAGGTTTTTGATAAAATGGAAAAAAGCGATCAATGATCGTTATCACCGACGGTTTGGATGCTTGCCATGTATTCAAAAAGACGTATGTTTACTATTTTTAGTATTACGCTCTTCTTGTAACACACAAATGATATATACATTTGGGAGCACTAATGCTATTAACTTAGTGAAATCTGGCAGTTGAAAAGCTTAACTGAAAATCACATTTATTCTCAAGAACCAACAAAAATAACCAAGTAAAATAAAAAAAAAATGAGGAGACATTGAAAAATGTACAGGGTTTGTACTCAATATGTTCCATAAATTGGTGGGATGACGTTGATGTAATAAATTCACATGTTGTACATGTTACGTGGAAATGTAATACATGCCCTTCTCTAATTTATGATACCGATTCCAAGATTATTACTCTTTCATGGAACCATATCTTTTCTTGACGATCTACATATACACGCACAGATCAGAGATGGCGTGGGTCAATGAAAACTTGACCTACAACCCACTCTGACCCGTTGTGACCAACTTTGACCCACCAAAACCAGTCATCATCAACTTTGATCCATGATCCACGCTCTCCTCTTCACTGGCGAAATAGTTTATACTTGTAATAAAACAAGGCTGTGAAATTATCACTAATTGGAGTTTGAATTTCTACGGTGAATCGCTCATCGCTCTGTTACACTACCGATGGATCTGACTTTTACGATATGCAATGGTAAAATGTTTGTCATGGGCCAAGTTGCGATGATTTTAAGTTTAATTATCATATATAATTATTTCCTTGTTGACTTACAGATACTTTTCAGTGGAAAATAGGATGAAATTTAAAAGTCTCAAAGCAAGGTAAAGTAAACCAACATAAAGGAAAAAAAAAGTCAAATTTTCCATATAATTAAGCATTCCGTACAAATTTAAAATTTCCATGTAATTAAGCTTACAGTACAAATTTGATCTGTATTTTTCACACAACTTAAAGGGATGTATCCGAGAAAGAGGGAGATAAGAAAAATTTCAATTTCTCAGCTGTTATTATACCCATATCTTGGACACTTTTTCTGTAGCTATAGGTGGTTCCGTAATCTGCTTCTGTGGTGTTTATCTTCGGTGCATGCAACCCGCATTGCACATCATTGGAGAAAATAACAACTCTTAAATAACTGTTTGTACCTTTTTTCTGAAACGGATGAATGGCTTTGCATCAACTTTGCAGGTTTTGTTTTGGATGGCATTGTGTTTCTTGTGAAATAAAATTAATTCAAATGCTTCAATGTGTGCTGAAAAATAATGCGCTGTATTTTACGTAGTACTAAAATATACATAAGAAATGCAATTAACCACCATGATTACATGGTCAATATTAAACTATCAAAATAATTCTAGTTCACAAACATTGTTATGACTACAACTAACATCACAACAAATTTAAGAACGATAGACCTTATGGTATCTGAGAAAAAAGTACATATATGTAAAAAAAGTGTGCTTCTGAGAAAAACGCATGTAAAGATTAACAGAGTTTTCACAAATTACCGGTTCCTTGAAGCACTTAGAATGCATCATACCAATATTCTTCATTGTGTTTTGCGTCTTCCTCATCTTTCATCTCTGTTCTTTTCCTTTGTCTTGAGTCTTTTGTCTATCGTTCTATTGATAAGTTTGCTGTTGCAACATGTTTCAGATCAATTTGTTTCAGAATCGCTTCTGTGTATTCAGCTTTTGTTATTCCTAACTTCTTCAAAACCTCACATCTGATCGAAGAACCACTATTAAAACATAACAAAGCATCATAGGCAGCTATATGTATCACTCTTGCACCAGCAAATTGTGTTTTTGGACAGCAAATTGTGTTTTTGCCAAATCATGCTATTGACACTTTCGTTCGAATTCTGAACCTTGCCGTGAAGACATTTCTTGAGGAAATGTGGATGAGCAAGTGCTCGAAAAGTTGGCTTAATATGATTCATTACTGCTTCTGGTAAAGAATATTTGTGTTCGTAATGCTTCCCTGTAACTTCGTTACACCATGAATTTGTTCCCTTTGGACACTGGAATGATAATTTATTAAAATATATTGTCCAATCTAATTAATAGAATCTAATATTAGACTCAAAGCCTGATATTGTCTTGTTTGAAGTGTAGAAATCAGTCTTGGCTCCACAAGCTTGTCATTGCACTTGTAAGAGAGATGTGATTCCACAACGCTTATGCTCGTGGTCCACTACAGACATTTGACCAGAGGTACTATAAGAAACACAAGACCATGCATTTTGAATTGCTGCAGGAAACAATCTCCAATCAATGAGCCGGAAACTACTTTCATTATTAGGACAATCAGAAATGGCCAGAACTACTATCCGCAGTCACTGCAACTTTACTTCTGGAAGCACTTGCACGTCCAAAATCAAACTTTATTTTCAAAGCTCCTCTGGGCACTGTTTTATCTTCCAAATGCAATGTAAATCTGCTCCCACAACAACATTTACGTTCCTTATACACTCTTCCACTTCTTCTCATAGTCAAAAGAGATAAATTAGCGGCGCAGCCAAGTGAACAACAGCCATATATATATATAATGGAGTATATATAATGGAGAATATATATATATATATATATATATATATATATATATATATAATGGAGTATAATAAAGGAAAACAATGTTCATCTCAAACACGCATGAAACACTATTACTTAGTGCGCATGCACTGACTAGAGGCAGAAATGGTGTTGCCAATTCCTGCTATCAACAACCTCTATACAAATGAGAAAAATATTATTTTAGTAGAAAAAATAATATAAGGAAAGAACCATGCAAGAACTGAACACAGGGGGCAAGTTACACAAAAAAGTATATCTAACATTCGTTAAAATCTCACATCTTTACTCATACAAAGTATAGTTTTCCTATCTTAGACTCATAATAACCTCATAAAATTTTCAGACTGAATTGTGAAAGTTACATACTTCTAGGAAACACATATTTTGAAAAATCGAAATTTTGGCCCGTCATCGGGTACATCCACCCTTAATGGCTTTGATTGCCTTATCTCTGAACGCTCCATGTAATAAACACAAGATTCAGCAATTATTATAATAGAAAGCAGTAGATATAAAATGTGAAGCAGTGTAGTTTTTGTTTCTCAATTAATAATTGTTTCTTGATTTGTTTCTCAACTAATATCGGTCGTTTTCGATTATTTTTACAAATCAATCCATTACCGATTTCCAATATATAGAAAATGCCCCCCACTCAATAAAAGAGATTTTTTTTAAAAAAAAAAATGCTAGGACATGTGTTTATTTTTAATAAAGAGTTAATATACTGAATTTCAGCTCTCTAAGTTAAACGGCTTGTGAGATACTCAATTTTTCGCAAAAATTCGGACCTCCATCCCCTTAGGATATGTATTATAATGAAAGTAATACGCGTATAATAACTTCCCAGCTGGGATTGGGGCCTAACTATATACCAAAAGTCATTTCATTTTACTTTGCAATTTTTCCGTAATTATCACGCACACATAGTTACATTCAATTTTTGATAATTTTTGAATTTTCGTTCTTAACAATGTGAATATTCCAAACATAAATATATCACTAAAACAAATATTAACTAAAATTGTGAAACACTTGGTTTGACTTGTCTCTTTCCAGGTATTTTCCGTTCTTGTATTCAAAACATTCTTCAGAACATCGTCAAAGTGGTTGTCAGCCTTCTAGGATGCCTGTACTTCCGTTTTATTGCGGGGTATAGAAGAAAAATCTCGTCCAGTTCTTTACCAGGAGGTAATGTGCCTAAGATCATTGACACATTCCCGAGCTGGATGGCGATGCTGATACGTTGAAAAAGGAATGTAGTAGCTCGGGGATCACCAGTTTTGATCGCTATTCGATTACCAACTTCATTAATGAAATTAGATCCTTTGTGACCCCAAGACCCATTGTTTTCTATTGCTACTGTTACAAACCAATATTTGTCCAATAGGTTTGTGTAGCCTTTTGCCGTATTCTCTGTGAGCGGCAACGAGACCTGCCTGAATTGAAGAATGGGTTATGTTGGAAGGAGCAAACGTATCGGAACATGTGAAATCCCAGACTAGTGCTTTTCCATTATTCCTCGGTACCAAGGTCATGCCGTCAGGCTTTTAACACCCGCTGATACGAGGGCTCTACAAATGATATCGTTCACATTATGGTGTCGAGATTCTTTCCGCACTTTTTTTTATATATATACATAAAAGACCATGTAATCCTTTATTATCAACATATGCGTTGCAAGCAGGACAGTAGTGATGCTCACAAATATTAGCCCCTAAGCGCAGAGCTTTGGCAATACGAAAGCTATCATTAGAAAGGTGTAGACCGAGTGTGTGAGAAGGTTGGGCTTGAAGCCATGCTGCATTTTGGAGGAGGAGACAGCTAACAGCCTGGCTTTGTCATCTGGGTTATTAGTTGATTATATGAGCGAAGATAAACGAAGCTTGACTATACCTGGTAGGTTCATCCCAAACAGACTGGACATGTCTTTTGTCGTTAGATGGGTTATCCATTTCAACCAGACTAGTCCATTTATCGATGCATTCTTGTATATCTCAAATCGAGTCCAAGTCAATCTCCTGTTGAAGAAGAGATCCAATTAGTTCTCGTGAGCCATAGAATGATGCGAGGAAAGAAGGTATGGTGATATCCATGGCTCGACGAATCCCAAGGCCTCTATTCTCAACTGGTAAGAAAGCTTGTAATCATGAACTGTCTTTCAAAGAACAGTTTAGAATGGATTCCAGTCCTGTTCTAAGAGTGTGGTCGAATTTGTCAAGTAATTTATCATCCTGCCAAAAAGGGGAGCAACGGAGGAAATATAGTAATCTTGGATGTGAGAGTGAAGCTCGTAGTAAATAATAAGCGGAGTGTGCAGAAATTTTTGATAATTGAGAAAAGAAGAATTCTAAATTTGATAACTTGTCCAATAAAATGTTACCCCTTGATTCGGCAGAGATGGCAGAGCCTAAAAGTTTCGCATTGGTAGGTGATAAGAGTTTGATACCAGGTGCTACTTCGTTAAATCTTTCATAAAGGTCATGAACTTCATCGTCTCTGGCGCTCAGAAAACTCACTTCACATTTGGAAGAGTTTAGAAACAATCCAATAGATGAAGCTTATACACGAATTTTATTGAAAGCGCGTAGTACGACGTCGATATTTCCGGCTATGGTACCGTCATCTAAGCACAAGATATTTAAATCTGTGTTAATATCTTTAACAATGTGATGGATGGTTAGGTCAATTTTTTATATAATATTTCATATATTACACGTGATTCAAAAATATTTTTTCCAGTAGTTAGCTCTTAAAACTCGTAGGCTGTGTCTCAAAAGCCAAGTAGTAAGCCCTATTGCTATTATTACAATTGCAAATATCAATATCGAAAAGTGCCTGAACTTCTTTTTTCAATAGAAACAAATGAGAAAAGAAGAAAAAGGGAGGTCTTGAAGGTAAAACGTAGACAAATTCACCAGTGCTCAGAGGATGCTATCTACAATGCACTGAGCAGAATAGATCGGTGGGTTGTAATGGGTCGGTGAGTCAGAGTAGATCGGGGGTCAAAATGGGTCAGTGGGTCAGAGTAGGTCAATGTGTCAGAGTGGGTCACGGTGGGTGGTGGGTCGCAGTGGATCACGTCTTGTTGACCCACGACCCACTGACAAATGTTGACCTACTTGACTCACTAACCCACTTCATCTCTGGCACACACACATATATATATATAAGCGTTGCTTTAAACCGGCATCGCATCGCAGTTTGCTACACATAATTTCAATAATCCGCACCAATTCAATGTGCACAGTATTGCTGGAGAACTGGCCGTAGAACTAATGATGGCGAAAGGATTACGTGCATTCCGACATTTTATTGCATATGGAAATAAAGCGCCTCAATGTGCTTTCGAAGTGCAAGACCTCAACTTTTCGGAAATTAGGCAACCAGCGTCACACGGGATTTTAGCAATATTACCTTTCCTTTCCTCCTGTTGTTTCAAGGTCTGGGCAAAGGAGTTCATAAATCTCATATCTGCTAGTTATTTCGTAGCATTGACGTCGAAGCATTCCTTTGACATCGTGTTTTTCACTGAAATGAAGAAAGAAAAGCAGTTTCGGTTGTTTAAAATAAAGAAATAAATAAAATTGAAAAAGGAATTGACTCTATCATTATTTGACTACAATGTGAGTTAAAAAATTAGAACTCGATAAGGTATTAAGGAATTTTAAGGAATTGTGCCTTTATCATAAAAAAATATAGGTTCACTTAGTTGGCTGCGTAATACTAATTCCCGTTTCCGGGCGAGATTATGAATTCAGCACTTAATAAAACATCAATATGGATCCATCAAAACAACCAGATACTATCTTAATTCATCTATAGAAGAATATAATTAGTACTTATATTGTTAATAAAACATACGGCTTGCATAAGAGAGTGGAATAATGGAAGAGATATCATACAGTATACTCCGGACTATTCGGCCTAGTCTGGCGGAAGAACAGGCCGGATAACAAAGAAATAGGATAGGCCGGAGTTCTGTAAGTACTCATTGTTTGCTCTATTCATATCATTAAAAACCCTTTTTTAAAATATTAAAACCCGCTCAACGTTTTAAAAATTTATTGCAGTAGAAAATCCAAGAATAAAATTATTGTAAACACTTTATGATAAATTTTCTAATGTACTATGTCTTAATTGTAGGAAACATAAAATGATGTCCACTGTACTTACCATACAATTTTTAAAAAGCGGATGCCTAATTGGTAAATGATTTAAACTTGTTGTATGTTCATTAATAATCCACACATGTGAAAAGATAGGTCTAAAGAGTCAAAACTTATAGTTTTCAGTTTTTGAAAACATCTTTGATAGATGATTGCTTTTCCTGGACGAAGATGTATATTTATGAGGACGTTACCAGTGGAAAAGTAGTTCAAACAATATTAATTTTATTAAGGACTTTTATTTTTCTTATCTTTTTTGAACTAGGCCGAATAAACTACATACTAGGTATGACCAATTCCGGAATTGTAAAATGGATCTGGAAAGTAAAATCGGAAAAATTCCGATGTCGGTAAAATTCCAGAATTTGGAAATATCCGGAATTTAGAAAATTCCAATTTTGGAAAAAATCCAGAATTCGGAAAATTTCGGAATTTCAGAATTTCAAAATTCCTGATTTTTTCCGAATTCAGGATTTTTTCCGAAATCCAGAAAGTGAAATTTCCGATTCTGGAAAATAAATTTTCCTGAATCCGGATTCCGGAAAATTTTGGCCATCCCTACTGCGCACAGTGTTGTTCTTTTTTTAAAAAAATAATTTAAGACATCTCTTCACCATTTCTCTTTGAGAACTTCTGCATAGATAAACATTGATGAATCATTTTTTGTCCAGTTGAGTTTTTTCTTTCCCTCTTTTCAAGTCGAATGGTTATAATACCATCAGTACAGCTGCAATGTTATGGCCTTCAACAGGCAAGTGGAAGGTCAAGATAGTGAGAAGTGAGCTCCAGTACTCACATATGTTCACGTACTGTTTTTTTTTTTTTTCCCAAGAAGTCATACCTTTTAATCGGAGCTAGTTTAATAGTTGATGCCCACTGAATGGGAAGACAGTATTTACTGTAATAGGCAGATACATAACTTCACTTACAAGTCCGGTCTTTTGTTTATCGACATTTATTTCTAACCTGTAATATTTCTTAAATGATATGTATACCGACTAAATGATTTCTTTAATTTACAAAATATAGTATTTCAATCGTATAGATATTGAAGAAACTTAATTTCCTTTTAGGAACAGAGTTTCAGTTTTACTTAAAATCTTCATCTGTTTCTTCAGTGCAATTTGTAATATATCTGCGGTTTCTGAGGTAGCCAGAACAGTTTTAATTTCCTCCGAATGAAAGGAAATTAGGCGTTATAGATTTATCTACATCATTAGTTTGAAAGGAGTTCCGTACATTGTTTAAAATCAAATTCTTATCATAAAAAGCGAACAGATTCAATTAGCAAAGAATAACTTTATATGTCCAATAATTTCCCTCTAGTTAAAATATTTCTGGCAGTAGGCTCTGGCTATCCAAGGATAGTTTGTTTTGGTTAACTTTGTTTTCAATTAAAGCCTCTGCAACCGTACTTAATATAGTTTCGAATGTTAACTACAGATACCCGTAAGCTATTTCATTGCTATTTCAACAACTGTTAAAAGTTTCTTGCTTAGATAAACAAAATAACGATTTGTTACTTTGGAATAAAAATAACAAACGCGCTTCAATAGCTACAGGGTTCTTATTGTACTTTCATATAGTTGTTTGTCTTTCTCTTCCTACATTTTATCTTTCTTTCCTTTTTTTTTTTAAAAAAAAAAAAAACCTTCCTTAAAGTTTCAGTACTGTTTATCCTTAAAATGTTTTGCATACCGTATTTTGTATTTTAAAAAGAGGGAAATATTTATAATAAGAGTTCTTTTTGGTATATATATAGACCAACCTATATATACAGGGTGTTTCAAAACAACACCGACAACGTTTGGGAGGTGATTTCTGACACCAAAATAAGACGAAAAGTATAGACCAATCTGGGTGTACAAATGCTTCCTTTCGGAGTTACAGGCTGCCGAAAACATGAAAAAATGAACTTGAAAGGTCCATAGCTCCTAAACTACGAGACCTACCGTAGTCAGATCAAGACTTTATTTAGGAACTAGTATGTGCCCTATCCAAATATCCAAGTTTCAGAGTCCTGCGGTACGTCCGCAATATTTTTATAGAATTAGTTGGTGAGTACTTCGAATTATATGCCCCTAACCAAACTGCCTCTATAAAAATTATTGCGCAAGTACTTTAGGATTCAGAAGCGTGCATTTTTAGATAGTGCACGTATTAGTTCCTAAGTGAAGTCTTGACCCGACTACGGTGCGTCCCGTAGTTTTGGAGCTATGAACCTTTAAACTTCATTTTTTCACGTTTTTTCAGGTTTGTCTATACTTTTTTGTCTTATTTTGGTATCAGGAATCACTCCCCAAACGTTGTCGGTGTTGTTTTGAAACACCCGATATATGGCGCCCAGAAGATATGCCAATCTATCAAATAGTTACATCACTTCTTTCCAGATGGCAGTTAAAGTTAATAGATGTTTATTAGTGTAACAATCGATGTAACTGCTCTTGGATTCGTAGAGCAACGCTAATGATTCCAAGTTGGTCTGCAACCTTGCCACATAGTAAAAATTTAATTCCCCATAGCGGCTGAAGGAGGCAGTTATATACCATTATGTAGCATACACTCAAGGAATATATTGAAAGTAATGAGCAAAGCCTGGATTTTTATGTCCTAAGAAACAGAAAATGAGCATAAAAATTTGTATTAAAAAGTTAGAATAGCGTTTCCCAACCTGTGTGCCGCGGCACACTGGTATGCCGTGAATGGGCCGCTGGTGTGCCGCAAGGAATCGAAATAAAATTATTAATTTTATAGCAATCAAATTGCAAAACGTAGGGAAAAATGTATATTTGTATTTCACATTACTGTGAAACTCTACTATGAACCTACAATTTTAAGTTTCATTCCGGGTTACTATTCTGTACATTTCTAATTTTGAGAAAAATATTTGTTATCATTGTTATGACCATTATTGCTTCTTTATTCTTGCAGACTATTTTGTAACTTGAAAATTTAAAATATCATTCAATCCTTTCGACAAATTACCTACATTTGTGTTTTAAAAGTAAAAGAGATTTGTTTGTTGGTTCGTTATTTAGTGATTTCCTTCTTAGTACAAGGTTGGATACAGTTTTTAAAAAGAAAGCGTATTTTTAAAAACATGAGTTCAATATTTCATTGCAATTGTTTTATATTTTTAAATTAGAATGAAAAATAAGCATAATGATTTACCAAGGGGAAAACCAGTGTTCGAGCTTTCTTCTCTGTGAGAAGATCAATAATCACAGAAAAATACCGCTGTGTTTCATATTTACAAATAATAATATCTATAAGTTTGCCGAAAGAATCCAAGTAACACCCGTAGTGTGCCGCAAGTTGAAAAAGGTTGGGAAACGCTGAGTTAGAAAATATAACACTATAAGGAAAATATGCACTTAAGAAACAGGTTAAGCAGCTTATTTATTAAAGATTCACTTTGTTTACAATGTTTACTATATACAGAATGAGTTTCCATGGTACACTACTAAAAATTGTTCAAAGTTTTCTGGCGTCAAACTTCATCTATTGTCCCTTAAAATAGACCGATAATGACCTTTCAATATCAACCGTCATGATTGGACAATATTTGTACAATGGCATAGAAAGTTCAAAACATTCATCTAGAAAATATTTACTGATCCAGTACATCTACTAGTGTTAAGTAACTGCTGAAATTTGTCACTAAACCCTTGCATGTTTTATACCTTGCTCAATTTGTGTACTCATATGGTGGTGGCGAGGACTTCTGACTTTGAAGAGTTGTATTGTTTGAAACGCATGCTAGATGTAAAGAACACTTTTTATTTAGTTGTATAGTGCATACGAAACTATCTGTTTGCATATACGCATGTAAATTTCTTTTTTAAATTTGAGCCATGGTAATAAGGGACAATTAAAAGATCCAGAATTCGTCAATATACGGAAGCGAAGTGAATAATTGCTTTTTACAACTCGTCCATTGCAGTGTGGTGTCATTTAGCTATGACCGCGTCAGAGTAAGCAGGTGTTTCATAATGGCTGACAATAATATTTTGTTTCGACAACATGCTGTTAGTTTTACTTCCTTATGAAATGGAAATTCATGCTCTAAAAATTTACAATAGACTTAAACGTGCTTAAGGATGTGTGTGCAGGACTGCGAGTGGTGTTTGGTAATGGGTAAAATTTTTTAAATATAGAAACTTGAGTATCAAAGCCAGCCTAAGAGGTGCAACTTGTGAGATGGAAGGTCACCCGAAAAGGTATGTCATCTGATACATCATTGAAAAGATCATAGGAAAACAAATTTTGTAACGAAAAGTGTTTGTTGTGAGGCTCATTTTAAGAAATAGCCACCATTTAACTCTGAGCTGCTGTCATTATGATATGGTGCAGATGGAAATACTACGGCACCGAGGCAGAAAGCATACCAAAGTACAGACGACCACTGCCACTGGGCAGTATTCGCTTCCAACGAGAGCTACATGGGCGATCACTTCTTATTTTCTTGTTTGTTTCATTTCCTCCATTTGTGATTCGTAAGCACCAATGATGCTAACTGAAGTGATTTTTTTCGGGAAAGGATAAAGGGAAGTTTTATCGAAATTGGCAGCATATGTCGGATTTCCTTTAACGGCAATACGTTCAATCTAATAACACCGGTCTGCGAAATAAAACTTTTTTCTCCGGCAAAAGCTTAAAGAGGTGGTTTAGCCTAATTTAGGTGTGCTGATTTCAAATATTGAAACCGTTTTTGCATATGACGTACAGTTTTTCTGCTAGTTACAATCGATTTTTTTAATATTGCTGTAATTTCGATAGAAAACGCCATAACAGAGAATATTTGTAATTTGAATGGGACATGAGCAAATTGCAACAAATATACAAAACACTACTTTATGTAAGAGGTACAAATCTCACCACAAAAGACTGTTTTTGCCTATCACATACAGTTCGCTACTATATGAAATCAATTTTTTTCATACTGTTTTAATTTCAACACAAAGTTCACCATAATAGACAATATCTGCAATGTGAATAGAACATGATCAAATTGTAACGAATATAAAAAAGCACTACTTAATGTAACATGTTCATTGCTAGAATATTCGAATCTCACTACAAGAACACTATTTTTTGCTGCGCCTTAATGTGAATGAACACTATGTTGATTTGCGTTTGTGTTCCTGAGTAGAGTTATCTCGCACTAGACATCAACAGTAAACTGACGTCATGGAGACGTCCCATCGCCCCTGATATCTTTGTTCCATTTCTTTTGTGTTCTGATTGAACCGCTCGCCATGTTACTCGCTCAATGCTCTTATATTTGCAGGAAAATAGTCCAGATGATTGTGCGTGAACTGTAATTTTAAGCTCATGTGGCAACCTGTACAGCATGGTTTTTGGAAGTTGTACAGCATGATTTCGACAATCTGTTGGTAGTTGTCATATTTAACATTACCCAGGAATTTAGTGGAAATATCTTTGAATGATTCCCATGCCTATGTTTCGTTCATTGTCGTAGTGAATGTAGGATCCTTCATAAGCTTCCGAATTTGGGGGCCGTCAAAAACATCTTCCTTAATTTTGGCATCCGACAGTCCTTGAAATTTCTGATAGAGGTATCGAAAGCAGTAACTATTTCTACCCAAATTCTTAACGTACTGGTTCATAATTCTCAGTTTCATATATAAAGTGGGCAATAACACGTGTTCAGGATCAATTAATCCACGATTTCCAATGTTTTTTGCTCCTGACACGAACTGTTTCCTCTTGCGCCACTCAGAAACTAACCAGTATCTATCCTTGTCCCGAGAATCCCACTCACACAGAAAACACGGGAACTTTGTATAACCTGGTTGCTGTCCCAATATGATACTGCACACTTTTAAATCACAGCATAGTCACCATCTGTGTTCATTGTATTTCAGTTTCTGCAAAACTATAGATAAATTGTGATAGTTTTCACGAAGAGATGTTGAATGAGCGACTGTCACTGAAGCAAGTTTATTCCCGTTGTGCAGAAGAACACCTTTCAGACTTCTTTTATTCGAATCAGTAAATAGACGCCAGTCCTTTGCTTGGTAAGCTATTCCAAGACGACGAAGCAAGCCAGGGATATCACAGCAAAACTCAAGTTCTTCTTCTTGAACAAAAAAAAAAAAAAAAAAAAAAAAAAAAAAAAAAAAAAAAAAAAAAAAACTGCCGATTTCTCTCTTTTAATCTTGATTTGAAAGTTCACTCTTTTCTTTAGTGAGGCCTAGGTCACGCACCAAATCATTTAAATCACACTGATTATAAAGACGTAGAGTTTTATCTTCAACATCCGGTATAAAGGTATCATCATCACCATCCTTCGCACTTGAAAATGACGAAGACACACATTTTGGTAACTGTATTGGTGATTTTGGGACAGGAATATCGGGTCGATGTGGTACGGGGGTTATGTTACGTACTATATGTAAGAAATATAGTACGGTAATAATTTGTGGTGATACTAACATTGACTGGCTGGTTCAATCAAGAGAAAAAACAAAATGTCAAAATATATTAGATATGTTTGGGTTGCAGCCTCTTATCAGAGAACCAACTAGAGGGAAAACTGCGTTAGATCAAATAATAATAAGTAAACAATACACAGAGTCGGTTACCTCTTTGAATATCTTTAAGCCAGGCTTTTCTGACCATGATGCAATAATAGGGCAAATATACACATCTCAAATATTCGTACCTACTCAATCAGAAGTTATAACAAAAAGATGTTTCTCAAAAACTAATATTAATTACTTTCTACACTTGCTAGCACAAGAAACCTGGCACAAAATATATGAAATTGGTGATACGGATGGTAAATTTAACTTTTTTGTAGATACATTTCTCTTTCACTTCAATATTGCGTTTCCCAGAAAGAACTACAGTAAGGTTAGGTTGGGGAAACCATGGGTCACTATAGGAATTAGGACTTCTAAACTCAAACTACTTGAGTTATCAGAAAAACTAAAAACGTGTAAAGATGTAACACCTCAATTTATTGAATATGTAAAATACTATAGGAAGACATACAAAAGAGTCATACGAACAGCAAAACTTTTACACAGTACAAATTACATCTTAGCAGCGAGAAACAAAAGTAAAGCTATGTGGAAATTAATTAATGGTAAGATGAATAAGGTAAAAACAACAGGAATTGATGCAATAAAAGTAAACTCTCAAGTAGTATGTAACCCAGATAAGATTGCAAATCATTTTAATAAATATTTCTTAACTTTAGAAACATTTAACCCAATCAAAATAGCTCATCAAGAAAATAACTCTAAGCTACAGAGCGGAATAACTAAGTCGCTTTTCCTGAAACCAGCTACACCAGAGGAAATCTTACAAATAATAAAAAGCTTAAAAAGCTCCAGCTCTCCAGGTTGGGATGAAGTGCCATCCATGATTGTAAAGGAAAGTTCTCTTCTTATTGCACATAAACTTTGTCATATAATAAATCATTCATTTTTGACAGGAATTTTTCCTACGCGGCTTAAGTTAGCTAGAGTTACACCTGTGTATAAAAAGGGAAGTAAATTGGAGTTAAATAATTATCGTCCTATTTCAGTTTTGTCGTGCTTTTCTAAAATATTTGAGTTAGCAAGGAAAGCACGACTAAATAACTTTTTCCTTTTAAATAATATAATATCCACAAGTCAACACGGGTTTCAAAGCCAGAAGTCAACCAACACTGCAATCTTTAATTTCATCTCTGATGTAGCAATGGATATAAATAAAGGAAAGCATGTAATTGGTATTTTTGTTGATTTATCTAAGGCGTTCGATTCTATAGACCATGGTATTTTGCTAGAAAAATTGTATTCTTATGGCATCAGAGGTGTGGCAAACAATTGGATAAAGTCGTATTTATCTGAACGTAGTCAAACTGTTGGCATCTGTAAAGAGGTAAATGGCAGAAGAACAATGTTTAAATCATCTTTAATGAAAGTAACAAAAGGAGTACCACAAGGATCAATATTGGGACCTCTTTTGTTTGTTGTATATATTAATGATTTGGTTAATAGTCTAGGCTGTGTGAAGTCAACATTGTATGCTGATGACATAAATGTTCTTGTCAGTGGAGACTCAGTAAATGAAGCAGAAAGGCTCACTACAAAGACGCTAACAAAAATTATTAGTTGGTTAAACATAAATAAATTAACTATGAATTTAGGAAAAACTAACATTGTCAAATTTCGATTCCCGGGCCAAAGAAATGAACTTGTACCAATAACTGTAGGCACTGTAGAATTATGTCAAACACCATCTATTAAATTTCTAGGAGTATATGTTAATGAAGATTTAACATGGAATACTCATGTTGAATACATTAATACTAAACTCAGTTCACTCTGCTTTGCATTCCGTAGGTTGCAAGGTAGTTTGTGCAAGGAAGCTGTCATGTCCTTATACTATAGCAAAGTTTTTTCAATAATAAACTATGGTGTTATATTTTGGGGGAATTCGAGAATAAGTGCTAGTACATTCCGAATACAGAAAAAAATTATTAGAATAATGTTAAGTATGCCTGAACGATCCTCATGTAAAAATATTTTTAAAAAGTATAAATTATTGACATTACCTAGTTTATATATATATCGCACAATTATGTATGTAATCGAGCACAAGGATTTATTTACTTTAGCTAATACGATTCACTCATACAATACTAGGCAGAATTGTAATATGTATACTATCCAACAGAATTATGCAAATTTTAGCAAAACTGTGTATATGAATTGTATAAAATTATATAACAAATTACCAGCAAAGTATAAGAACATTAACGAAAAACGGATATTCAGAAATACTCTGTTAGAATTATTGTTGGAAAAAAGCTATTACTCTGTGGAAACTTATCTTACTGATAATATATAGAGAATGTAAATCATATCTGACAACTGTAATGCTTAATTGAGGATTGTCCTCATTTGTAAGCTATAAACAGGCAAATAAATATGAATATGAATATGAATATGAATATGAATATGGCTGATGGAAGGCTCGGATACACAATGTGCTTTTTATAGAGATGTTCTCGGGATATTAGCCAGGTGAAGTCCGACGATAGAGTGGACGTTTCAAGAACGATCTCAGTTCTTGAAACGTCGGCTCTATCGTCGGACTTCACCTGGCTGATATCCCGAGAACATTTCTATAATATTCGCCGCCAGGAAAGCTTCAATTCTAATGTGCTTTTTGTTTTCGCATTGAAACTGGACACTTTACATACACAAAAATAACAGTCGTCAACATGATTTCTTTGATCACCTAACTTCATGTTAAAATATGCCAAGTTCAAGCTTTTTATAAATGGCGTAATATTTCGCTTCTGGCTTTTAATTATATAATGCCCACATATATAACAGAAAGAGTTTGGATTGTTCACACATTTTTGCCTCCGAACATCACTGCCACTTGCCATTTTTAACACAAACTCACTCACGGACATTGTTGCCAACTCTTATTGGTAAAATGTCGCTAAATTCGGCTTCGAAAGTCGCCTGAAAGTCTCCAAAAACATATATTTACCGAATTTAAGCTTAAAAGCGATCTCTCGGAACTCGAAATCCGCTAGATTTAGCGACTAGTCGCTAAGATCGGCAACACTGCTCATGGATGGACTTCAAGTGCGCGTTGTAACTTGTAGAAAAAGATGTGATACACGTTCCCAGAATCCCTCAGGCAAAAGAACTTGGCGCATTGACCTTGTCTGGCACTACGCATCCGTGAACTACAACTTTTATATTTGTTGTTCAGGTGTTACTTGATAGTTACCTAATCGCCTCCGAAACAGAGGACATATTTTATCTCAGACATGTCCATACCTGCATTTCATACACCCAATCCAAACCTTATTTACAAAAACGAAGCTTCATTAGCATAAATATGAGAAGGACTTGTGATAAATCTGTATGTGATACGAAACAACGTATTATTTTTTACATAACGTAACTAAATCTAACACATAAAGTTACTTTTTCTGGAAAATCTTCGCAGGCCGGTGTAAACCGTGCTTCGAATAATCCACGCTAACAACTTTCTCTATAATTGGAAAGTAAACATAATGGGTTATCAGTAAGCACGAAATCAGTGTTAATTTTCATATTATGGATCGAAGTATTCACGTCGTTATCGGCAAAGTCCATGTGGCTTGTGGAGTAGTTTAATCATGTGTAACTCTCAAAAATCAAGCGCCAGAGAACATATTCTCTGGTATTTAGGAAAAGAGAAAGAAAAAATCAATTGAATAAAATATAGTAAAATACCGATAAACAATCCACTTCCAAACACGATGCACAAAATATATGAAAAATAATCCGGAGGATGATGGCTTCTCTTGTGTTGTAGTGCTTCCGGTAAAGTGGTTCCTTTATCTTGGTGAAAAAGTTGTCACGAAGTCCCTGAAAATTTTATTGTGTACTGCGCTCACGTGCTATTTCAATCTTGATGCACGCACATTCTTCGTCTTTCCGAATCGTACTGTTATGGCATTTCTACTTTCCCCGCTCCACTTTATGGCACTGTTAGTTTTGACTGAATAACACACAATCGTTACCATTCGCCACATTCCATCGCCTCACATTTCCTATCACTTATGGAACTCATATAGCGCTGAGACAGAGCACTCAGACAGGAAAACAGTATTGCCACTACTTGTGATCCAATCTATGTAGAAACCTATTAACCTTGCATTTCGTAGTTTGAGATCGTTTATTTGTGTAAGTTTACTATAATACATATTAACAAGTTAATTTGAAAGGTGTTGTGGCAGTCAGCTCTTTCTATCGTTCTGGCTCTAGCAAACGTTATAGTGTATACGTTTATTTATGATTGAAAACAGCATGTACTCACTTATTGCAATCAGAAGTGTTGCCTCCTTTTTGGTTCTTTTTCTGGCTTCTCTGACCACATTTGTGTCTTCGGCCAATCAAAGAAATTTGTAGTTCTCATTTCACCTCTCTACATATTTTTTTTCTGTATTCCTTGTGATGTTATTTTGGCAAGTGTGTCTTCGTGCATTTTCATAGATCATGCGAATAGAGGAATTTGTTGACTAGATCATAAATGACCAGTTACGTTTTAGAAGATATTTATATCTTGCCTAATGCTATGTTGAACATTTTTATTCAAATCTGGAATATCTTTTATTAAACAAAAAATAAAAAAAATACACCCGCTTCTGCCAATCTTCTGTCTTTATGCATTATGGTTCTTAAGTGAAATTTTTGGCGGTGCATTACAACTGATGAATTATTATTTCTAGCTTGATAATGCACGTTAAACTGAAGAATTCTTGGTTATCGTATCGTTTGTAAGTACTTTATTTCTCCTTTTCTAATCATAAATTCGTTGCCTCTTAATTCAAGCAGCTTGTCAAATGTAATCACGATGCTGTGAACAACAAGCTATCTGTTCTAAATCAGTAAGCAAGCTTGTCCCTAAAGCTGTCATTTCCTCTCTATTTTTCTCTTTAATATCCCTTTGACAAGTTGATGATCGATCTCAGACATTTATTCTTTGCTTTGTCTATATTTTGTACCCTTTATGAGCTTTTTTTCTTAGATGATAGTAATGAATGACTTTTATTTAACAATTACTCTTACAAGTAATGTTCTTTTTTTTGTGGAACTGCACATGGAGATTGGTACCGATACGGCTAATAACAATTCTGAGCTGTTTCCGTTTGATTGTATCGAAAATTTTTATCCTCATTCAAAAATTGTACATTTTTTATATTATGAAAAATGACTATGGGTCTTTATCGCCATTACTAATTAATTTTTTCCATATTCATGAATTGTACGTGACATACCCTAGGTTGGGATCGCTGGCAACTAGGGTTGCGCAAAGATGACACGAGCCAGCAATCTTCCAATAGAAACAAACGCAGTTTTCGAGACGAGACATCGCTCTTACGACACATTTTTCGAAACAAGACAGTCTTAATTCTTGTCTCGTGTTTATCTCTAGTGGTGACCATTAGGCTGGCAATTGTAAGAGCCTTTGGTTTCTGGTTCGAATCCTCTTGAGATAATGGATGTTATGTATTTTCCGTTTATAATTTATTCCACTGTCATTAATTATTTCTTATCTCTGCTTCAGCCTATAGGTCAGAAATGTGGGACGACATTCAGTTCATACAATATATATATATATATATATATATATATATATATATATATATATATATATATATATATATATATATATATATATATATAAATCATGACCACCTTAGATGTAGGTGTATAATGTACACAAATTACAAGAGTCAGTATATTTGATACTGAGGAGCAGACTAAAATTTTACGTACAGGAATGTGCGTGTTTACGGCTAATGAAATTACAGAGACCTTTACAGGAATTTAACCATAACTGAGCGTCATTGTCCATCGAGCGTTATTCATCATCTCCAAGATTTCGACCCCCGAATCAAATACGGATGAATTCCTGTGAATATCTCTTGTAATATTTATATGTTTATTATTCCATTTTCATCTTGATAGAATAAAGAACTTCATGATTGTATGGAGACAAGTATTGCTAAAATTAAATTTGTATTTTATGATGTCTGTTAAGCTGGAATACATATACTACAACTGCCGTTAACTACCTGAATTTTGGAAATACCTTCAAAGTTTCTTTTATGACAGATAGCGTGTTTCAGTATACTTTATATAACATTTTTTTTCTTGAGTTTTCTGTAAGAAAATATCGTCTGTTAATATTACAGACGTTTCTCCCTGTTAGCAGTGTATAGTGCCATTAGCGTTAAGAATGTTTTGTTTTTCCCTCATGATTGATCTTATGTTAGCATGTAAATTGGAGTCCATAATTAATGGTGGCATAGTTCTTGCTTCTCAGCATTTCACCTAAAGTTAGTTTGAGATAAGAAATCCGAATGTTGGCATCTTGCCAGGTATACAGTGTTGGCATGCAAATGAAGCTTACTTGCTTTCACGCAGAAACCTTGCACAGTTAAGGTCGAATCAGTGCTTTTATTTATTATTATTCTTTTTTTGTGGGACAAGAAAGAAAGAATGAAGTTTGTTATGTTTTTTACTGTTGAGCTCTGTTTTTAGAAATAGTCTACATACTTTGGTTGCCATATTCCCTTTTACAACAACTATTCTACTTTGTGTTATTTTTAATGCTTTCGTGAAGAAGTCTCCATGTTTCATGAAGAGGTTTCCATGTTTCTTTTATTATTGACAGTGTTTCTTATGTACTAAATAATTAGTGTCCAGATTGCGGAAAAAAACATCCTTCATTGACTTTTTAACATATCTTTATTGTTAGTACGAGGGATGCGCACGAGACAAGATTTGAGGCTGTCTCGTCTCGAAAATGTGCTGTAAAAGCAATGTCTCGACTCGAAAAATATATATTTCTCTATTGGAAGAGCTGTGTCTCGACTAGGGATGGGCAAAACCGGTTTTTATAGAAAACGAAAACCGTTTCTATAAAAACCGAAACCCGAAAAACCGACATTTCGGTTTTCTCCAAAACCGGTTTAGTTTTCAGCGAAACTGATTTCGGTGAAAATTTTTCGAAAACACATAACTATTTCTGTGGAAATGGATTTGGTTTCCGGAGAACAACGAAACACCATTCTGGTCAGAAACAGAACAAATTTTGGAAAAAACCGGAATCGGTTTTGAAGAAAACCGAAACCGGTTTCGGTGAAAAACCACAACCGTTTTTTTTGAAAATTTTCAAAAACCGGTTTCGGTTTTTCTAAAAACCGAAAACCAAAAAAAAAAACGGTTTTTGTGCCCACCACTAGTCTCGACTCGAATTTTGTCAGGAAAATTCTGTCTCGACTCGTCTCGTGCGCATCCCTAGTTAGTACGGTACACCATAGTCTAGTAGTTGGACTCACGTCCACGTGGTCCCGGGTTCGATTCCCGGTCGGTTCCTCCCAATTTTCGGTGTCCACCCAGAGTCTTGAGGCAAACTGGGGAATCACGTGAATGATAGTCGCGACGGGCACTAAGCCTAGAAAGCTCCTAACCAGGTGCTCGTCGCTAGGTTGGACGTAGTTCAGACAGTCGCAGACAGATGGCATTGGAGCGGCTCAGTTCCTTTAATGGGTTGTTATGCCAAGTGGTTTGGTTTTGGTTATTGTTAGTACACATTGCATTGACTTTCTTTTTAGTAGGTTTGCTCCAGCTATTTCCTCCTAATTCTAGCAATTAGTGCACTATTTTAGAAAAAAATTGACAATGTTCAAATCTCTGGTGGCCAACTCGCGAACCAAAGATCTACACAAAATACAAGGCAAGTCAAAATGATGGACCCGATTTCAGATTTTTTTCTATGAAATCTAATAAACATGTGTTATTGTGAGACAGGTGCTTCAAAAGGTTAAATTTCGAAGTTTAGTTTCCGCATAGTGTTCCCACTTTCTACCACTAAGGCCTACCGCTCACTGGCGACAAAACAGTTGCGCAACTATTTTGTCGCTGTCGCCTAGAGTCAGCAACTGCGCGACGACAAAACATTTTTGTTGCCAAACCCTTGCTCACTGACGACGGCAACAAAAAAGTTGCCGGGTATTTGATACTACAATTTGACGGGATTAGATACAGTACGATGGACTTTGAAGAATGTGCTATTGTTTGGGCACTAATGCTGAATTTAAGAAGGAACAAAAGAAGAAAAATGAAATACTTGGGTACTCCTATGTACAGTGAGAGATTGCTGAAGAAAAAATTTTACACGCTATATAGTGAAAAGAACTATTTTTCTTAAAATGTTCATCCATGGGTCTGGAGAAAAATAATCTCAAAATTGGATGGATTGAGCGTCCTCAAAGATCTATTAGAGATATATTCTGGCGTAGACACCTTTTACATAGTTATGAGAGATAGTTCTTTGTCAGTTCACACTCGGAATAAGCGTGCATAGGTTTTTTGGTGTGTTGAAGTTCAAAGCAGGACATGAGTGTCCTGCGAATCACTTCTTCGAAAGAGGGACACCCATCTGAAATGCGGAACTAAATAATTTGAAGAGATTAACAATGAGGGAGGGGGATGGGCTCAGACGACATAACATTATTATAACAAGATCTTCTAAAATGTTTTTGCTTTTTTATAAGTAAGCAAAAAATTATCCTAAATACGCCAATGCTGTCAAACTTTTGAAGGTAGCGTGAATGAGGGACAAGAAAATAACAGCATTGTATATACATCGTAAATAACTACACTGGTGTCCAAAAAGATAGCATAATCCTAGTCCACAGCCAAAAAGATAGCAGAATCCAAGTTCACATGGACCAAACATAACTGACTGGTCCTAGGCATCCAAAACGTGGACACCTGCGTGAAAAAAAGTGTGCAAGGGAAGAAGAAAACACACAACACACAGTCCCAACACCTTTATTTGACAAAACTCACCATAGTTGAAAATGACCCAATGTGTGTGGCCAGAAGACAAATGAGTTTGTGGTGGATCAAGAACATCAATAAGGTGTGTGGTAACACCGCACGGCTACACAGGCTGCACAACGTCGTTCCATGCTTCCGATCACTTCGTTAATGAGGTACATCGGTATCCTTGGCCACTCTGCCCGAAAAGTAGTACAGAGGTCCGGAAGCGTTCGTTGTGAGGGCTGTCGGGCTGCAATCCGCCTTCCCAATTCATCCCAGACATTTTCTATTGGATTCATGTCTGGGGACCGTGCAGGCCACGGCATGCGTCGAATATCTTCCTCCTCCCAAAAATCATCCACCACACCTGCCCGATGACGTGCGTTGTTATCCATGAATATGAATGATGGTCCAACTGCACCCCGAAACAGTCTCACATACAGTTCCAGCACCTCATCACGCTATCTCTGGCAAGTCAAAGTACCGCCCTGAAAGACGTGTAGGTCAATACGGCCATTCAGCATGATGCCTGCTCAAAACCATCACACCCCCACCCCAAAGTTGGTCCCCTTCAATGATATTCTGCGGGTTGTAGCGCGTCCCTTGTTCTCTCCATATCAGTGTCTGTCGAGAATCTGACTGCAAGCTGAATCACGACTTATCCGAGAATAGAATGTGACCCCACTGTTCCATAGTCCAATGCCTGTGTTCTTGGCTCCACCTCAAGCGGGCTCTGCGCTGCACACGAGAGGGACACACACGACGGGGCGTATTGTGTAAAGACCAACCTCATGCAGTCGCCGGTACACCGTTTATCTTGAAACACGTGCTCCTGTAGCAGTTGCAAGTTCTGCTGACAGTTTCTGTGCTGACATCGACCGAGTCAGACGTTCTCGTACTGACAGATACCGGTCCTGTCGAGGGGTTATGACTCTTGGGCGACCCGGAATTGGTGCACGTGCGATGTTGCAGTGGAAACCTGTGCCACAGCCGCGAGATCACACTTTGTGATACATGCAGTGTTCTGGACACCTCCGTTCGTGTTTGCCCAGCTTCCAGCCGTCCGATTATCCTGTCCAACAAGACAGGGTCTAACGTGAGTCCTTAGGCATGTTGAAGCCTTCACGACGCACTAACACTATTGCCAACACGTCTGCTTTGCACACGACTCAGCAATCGACTGTGGTGTGTTATGGTGTGTTATCAGTTCTTCTTTGGACATTTCTCTTCTCTCCTTCCAGCAGCCCTTGTATGACCTTCAATACTCTTTCTTCTGTGCGACAAGGTCAGTTCTGATCGCACTGTTCTATGACGGCTGTATGCCGCTGTTCCCATTGTGTGTTCCCACTTACCCCCACCACAGCACCCTATAACTCCAAAGGGAAGCATTTGTGTACCTAGGTTGGTCTATACTTTTTGTCTTATCGTGGTGTCAGGAATCATCTCCCAAACGTTGTCGGTGTTGTTTTGAAACACCCTGTATAACCTAATGAACAATGTACACAAATAATTGCTGACTGGAATTTTGAAAGCAAGAAGCAAGACTCAGTTGATGTTTGGATAATAAAATCTTACAGTTATTTCAATAATCAAAAACAAACAGAACACGTTATAGTTTTAAAAAGAGGGCGTGGCGATAGTGAAGATACGACAGCCAGAATATTTCTCTATATCTATTGGGAATTTTGAAGAACATTTCGCGACCCCAGAATAAGATTCTCACAGCTTAAAAATAGGTTTTAAATTGCTATCAAGTTTTAATGTGTAACAAGTATAATTTGTAATGTATTAAATTTTTTTTCTTTACAATAATTAATATTCTGTGTATTGAAATAACGTTCAGTTCCCCTCCTTCCAAACAGAAAAGATAATCAAGTCTTTTAGATGCAACGATTTTTCCTTACCTGTAAAATTGATATTTTTGAGTTATGGTAGTCTTATTGTGGGGGTACGATTTATGAAACACCAAATGCTGTGAAGTATGTAAGTGAACCCCCAACTCATGCATTAAATATTAATAATAAAAGTCGTTTTGCAAAATAAAATTTATTTACTCATGAAGTAGAATACATTTATGACTTTTATAGATTTTCAGTTATTAAATGTGTTTCTTCCTTTTCTTTTCTCTCATTCATATATATGAGATGTATATATATATATATATATATATATATATATATATATATATATATATATATATATATATAATATGCATATGTATGTGTGTGTGTTCTTGCATAACTGTGGAACGCTTGGAGCAATTTCAACCAACCTTGGTACACATTTAACTTACAACCTGAAAAGAAATACTGTGATAAGACACCCTAGTTCCGCTGACAAAGTGTCAAACAGCCTCTAACTTCGTACGTAAAAGAATGTTCGTTGCCTGTACAACAGAGGTAACAATTTTCTTTGAAGTGCGTATCCTACGGGAGAAATGGGTTCAAATACTTTCTATAAACATTATTCTTCCTATGCGAAGAATGGACATTTTAGCTAGTTCAGATAAGAACTAAGGTCTAATAAGAGACTGCTTATCATTAAGAAGGTTAAGTTGGTCGTACTTTTGTGGAAGAAGGAGAACTATGCTGTATGACTATATTTCTACGCCGTAGTTTCCAACAACGGCATTACCAGTAGCGTTTTGTGGTCTTTAAAAACAGCGATTGCAGTATCGAAAATATGTGTGCACACGCTTACGTGCTTCCTGCTTCCGAGTATATTTCAATATTTAAAAAATATGAACACAAAATTACGATCTATTTTGTCATAGTTTTTGAATTAAGTTTACATTGGTTATTATTGCCATAAAATTCAATTAGTATTCACTTTCAAATATAAGGGGCAATTAGTGCTTATTCTTAAGTTTAAAAGTTCAAAGAGAACTACTACATCAATCTTATTAAATACTATTTTAATAAAATATATTATGTATTGTAAGACATAAAATGTATTTTAATAATTTCGTTACGTATGTCATTTTTGGAATTAATAGCTCTACCAAGACAACAACGCATGGTACTTTACTTTCTATAGCAATCGCGTCTGATAGATAGTACAATAATTTGAACACACTATTTTTTTCTGACTACTTCAGTTGGATTTCTGATTATTTCTAAGACAGTGGCTCCATTTTTGTTATGTATTCGTGTTTGTATCCAATAATGAATGTGAAAAATGAAAGGAATTTTGTTCCTACACAAAGAAAATTAGAGGAACTCTGGAGACTGGTGACGAAATAGGAATAAAATGGAATAGTTCTGATGTAAAAAATTTGCGGAAGATTCAGTTCACAGTTTAAAAGTTGTGCGAAGAATTAGTGATAATAGTAAGTTCGTTTAAGGTAAACACAGTATAGTTCATTAATACTTGTGCAAACTCTGTAAAATAAGAATACTATCTTTTCCAGAGTCTTTGATGATATAAGGTAGTCCCGTTCTCATGCAACTCAAAATATCAAGAATTAATCTTTTAAAAGTGTGAAAAGGTGGGTGAAAAACTGATTAGAATGACTTTTTATGTCTGATTGCTATTTGCTAATTTTAGATATTTTATCGTAGACTTCATTGAGACACTAGTTAGTACAAAACCAACAATGTACGCACTTCTATTTTTCATAGGGACATTACTGATATTGTATTAAATTAATCATGACAATTGAAAATTTTATCTACCACAATATGTTGTGTTTTTCGTGGTGCATAGTTGTGTAGAAATGTTTCATTTTCACATTTCACTTATGCTGAAGACTAACCATTTTTCTGAGTATAATTACATTATGAAAATCCGGTCCGTTATCACTGGTTGTGTTCTATCGGACAACAGACATTATGGGTTATTGCCCGACAACTTAATTTCCGCTGCAATGAACTACATTGAAGCACGTATATAGAAATAGCATTCTATTTCTTCCTGCAGGTTTTCTATACGCCAGTTAGAATATGTTGTAGATGTCGTTTTAACGATTCAAATCAACATAAACGAATTAAGTTGGCGTTAGAGCATTTTTCAGGCATGTCATGAAAGGAAATACGTAACATGGATTTCAGTTTTCTGCTCGATATCATGATAAAACCGGAGGGCTGAACTGGTGGTATGGTCCATGTGGGTCTGCAGTTATTACACCTTAAAGGTGCCTGTCTGGTTTTGCTGTTACGTCTAAGAAGTATTTGAATATATAGATTACAATAAACAGGTATCATACATGTTCAGTTTAATTTGTGGGACCCAAGAAATAGTTTTGGAAGTGCTTATGTTCCAGTAATTAACAGCAATTTCTTTCATTTATGTAGTATTAAGTTCTGTTTGTTAGGGGTTCATATGTTAGAATAGGATTAAAGAGAAAGTGTGCTATTTTTAAGCAGCTACACTTATGTGGCATTTAAACAAAAATATAAATAAAAAGAGAGGAACATGGGTTAATGGTATTTTAGTTAGGCCTCGTCTTTCCTGCACTCGTTTTTTTTTTCCGTCTGTGAAAGTGATGAAATGCTTAAACGTTATCATTAATTACTTAGTATGACAGCAGAATCGCTAAGGAAGAAACATCGCCGAGGACTTTGTTAAATCTCACCCCGCTAAAACAAAATGTCTTTTAGTTGTGATGCAAGGATAACATCTACTGCAGCGAGATGAATAGCAAGCAAGGAAGTCTCAAGAAAGAAGTTTTTTTTTTTATTTATTTTTTTTTTATTTTGGTAGAACACAGACTCTTTTGTGACAAGCTTTTAGTTAGTTTTCATTTTTCCCTCGTTGAGAGTCGCTTGTTTTTTTTTTTAGGTTCTTTTATATTTAATGCCTTTGTTTTTCTTCCAAGCTAAGGGAGTTTCACATAATTGTCACTGGGATGTAAAAAGTCCTTCTTGTAGATAACGATGAAGAAAAAGAAAGAATTGTAGCCCTTGCTATCTTTTTTGGGTTATGGCCAGCTGGATGGCAAAAAATCCCTTTTTTTTTGTTTTCAAGACAAAAAAGTAAAATAAGAGAAAAGGGAATAAAGATATATTTTTCTCTAGTTTCACCTCTCTCCGTCTTCCAGAGAACAAAGTAAGCAACTGGCACGGCTATAGTAGCAGTAGTAGTAATGATTTTTCGTGAAAGTAATTTCTTACTTTTTCTTGGTCGATGCTTTCGTTCTTTTAGTTCTCCATTAAAAACACACACCTTTACCTTTTTATCTTTCTTCTCTTATCTTTTTTTTTAAAAAAAATAAAATTCTTTCTTTTTTCGAAGTCGCGCGAAATTAGCCATTGTGATTGGTCGATTTTCCAATTTCCAGGCACAAAAGTTTAATTACCTTCCTTCCTTTAAGCTTTGCTGCGAAAATGGTTCCGTATGGAATGGTTACAATAAATCGAAGAAGAGACCGTCTTTTCGTAAGCGACGTATAATTGATAAAGAGGATTTCTTGGTAGCCAAATATTTATTTATTTTTAATAAGGACAATGTAATTACAGAAGGTAATTAAAAATTTAATTTCTAATAATAGTGTATAAACTCAGAACTATAAGAGAAGATGGGAAAATACAGGTACTGATTACCATATAACATCATACACAATACAGTAGACTTTCGAGTATCCGGTCTAATGTGGAAGAAGGGCAGGCCGGATAACAAAAAAGCCGGACAGGCCGATATTCTATGTAGTACACTGTAGTACACTTAAAAAACATTAAGCATATTCCGAGAACAATTTACGAATACAGAACTGTACGTGCAGGAACAGCGGCAAGCGTGCTGTATTGAGGTCTGTTGCACACTGACGAAACAATGAACAAGGAGCAGAACGCTGCTCTTTTCCAGTCACAACTTGTATTTTGCACACAACACGAAAGAGGATCGTAGCAGATGCCCACTTTCAATGCCTTGGCATTGTTGCCAATGCAACGCTTTGCCTTCCCAGTGTGACCACCGCTAGTAGTTTCGTACTAGATCTAGTACCTTTTATAATATTTTAGTGTTCTAGTACGTTCACCAACAAATTACGTAGTACTTTTCTCCTGTTCTTTTCTCATAAATACATTTGGGACAGAAAAAGAAATCTCATGAAAATTTGGCAATGTACGAAAATTTCACTGTTCCTGTTAACCTTTTCTCTTTTTTTGCTTGTTGTTTTTTCAACAGTGTTATTTACAAGAGCGGAAGTGGAACATACTTGCCGCCCAATCGTCTCCTCCAACGAGAAGGATTTCTGGCAGTGGTTAGTTGTTTCTCACTTGATAATTCTTAGGGCTCGGGAAACGGGATGATGGACCTGGTGCTTCTTTATGAATCGCAGCAAATGCTTTTGGAGCAAATGTTATGGTGGGGGAAAGAAAGTGAACCATGTAGCATGTAAAGTCTATGTTTGGAGGGTGTAAGTGGTTTGCACGGTTTGTATCGAATATTGACTGTGAAAAAATTAAAGTTGGAGGTTCATTCACGAATGTGGGGATCACTTCCCACCTACAGAAAGGGGGAACTGCCGGAAACCTAATAAAATATTAACATCGTAAAATGTCACAAATAGGGTAAAACGGGAGCAGATAAAATTTTAGTACTTTTTCCCCAGATCTAGTACTTCTTTTTCTGCATAGGTTAGTACGAAATATTTTAGCTGAGTGGTCACACTGTGCCTTCCTCATTATGATAAAAGAAAACAAGGCCGGATAGTTGCAAGTCGGATACTCGAGAGTGTATTGTAGTTATATGTTGCATTCAAAGAATACCAACTTTTCCCGCGAAGTCAACAATGTTCAAGGAAGACATATGTAAATACTTCTTGTTCATTCCGTTGACAATAACTATGTTACTGTGACAGCATTCGATTAATTAACAACTAGAGAGTGGTTGCTAATACTATCTTCACGGTATTTCTGCTGATAAGAAAGTTGGTTTAGTTTGTAGTACTACTACATATAAGCAAGCTTATAAAACCCATCCGTATTTTGTACATTTAAAAACTTGACCGTCTAATCCATTTTTGTTAATAATGTGGCGTTCCTTAAGGATACCTCTTATCACCGTTGCTTTACACCTTTTCCAGACCGATTTTTTGTTGTACAGTTACTAAGTAGTAAATACTTACTGTATCTCCTTCAGCAGGTGATACTATTATAGTAGAATATGATAAAACAACTTAAGGTATTAATTCTTTTGTACAATGGTGTAGTCGTTCGAGTCTCCCTGTTAATCATGATACGACAACAAACATTTTTCCTTTTCCCAGCAGTGCATAACTTAAAATCTGTCGCGGTCTGTCTTTATTCAACTTTCATTGTGTAGAAACGTGTATACAATGTGGAAATGAATTAAATATCATGGTATTATCTTGACACACATCTAACATGAAATCTGCTCCTTAATACAATCAACGAAAAAGTGAGTCTGTTCTGCTGAAAAGACTAACAGGTGAGGTTACATTCAATTTTTTTTTCCTCATTTTCTCTTGAAATTCAATTCTAATTCTGGTTAAGAACATCCTATATATCCGGCCGAACAGTCCCCAGACTACTCTTATCAGCGACTAATTCTGCTTAAACTCCATGTCCTTCGAGTAGCCTGTTGTATACGTCTGCCCATTTCTATATGCCTAGTTTAGAATCTCTAAAATTTTCAACATATACTTATCATTCTGGAAAATGTTTGCAAGATATTCCATAAATTCACGTCATATTCTTTGATACAATGCTTCTTGTAGCAGACCATGACAGTTTTGATAATCTTTATTATACGCAACTATAATATCTGTTTACGTTATACTCCTCACACTTTGTTTCCGATCATAATTGATTGTGCCGGTACAAACTTCCGTTATCATTCTGATCAATTCGCACCATATATTCATTCGTCTTTGCGCATATGATAAGCAGTGACCCAATAAGATATACAGGGTGGCCCAAAAGTAGGTATACACCCCTGCATTCATCAAGTATAACATTCTAGCTTATAAGTTTATTTCTTCGGCTGTTCCGACCGAAGTACAAGTAAGAAAGGCATTAAGAACAAACAATAAAGATACTAAGTTTACCTGATGGATAACAATGAGAAATGATATAAAAAGCAATGAGTTGATCAGTACGGGACTGTATACCTACTTTTGGGCCACCCTGTATATATAAAGTGTTTTTAAATCATGTTCGTGTCTAATTTGGAATGCAATTTAACTGTTAATTAGGCATTAATCTTCGTCTCCTTTAACCTATAGGGCAGCGTTTCCCAACCGGTGTGCCGCGATTGGGTCGCTGGTGTGCCGCGAGGAAATCGGAACAAAATTATTAATTCTATAGCAATCAAATTGCAAGACATACAGAAAAAGGTATATTTGTATTTCAAATTACTACTATGAATCTAAAATTTAAAGTTTCATACTGTGTTACTTTTCTGTAGAACATTTTTCTGTACATTTCTAATTTTGAAAAAAAAGTATTTGTTATCATTGTTATGACCATTATTGCTTCTTTATTGTTGCAGACTATTTCGTAACTTGAAATTTTAAAATATTATTCAATCCTTCCGGCAAAGTAAACATGCATACGAACTACCTATATTTGTGTTTTAAAAGTAAAAGAGATTCGTTTGTTCGTTCGTTATTTAGTGATCCTCCTTCTTAATGAAAGGTTGGATACAGTTTTCGAAAAAAAAAGTATTTTTAACAACTTGAGCCCTATATCTGATTGTAATTGTTTTCTATTTTTAAATTAAAATGAAAAATAAGCATAATGATTTACCACGGGGAAAAAACAGTGGTCTAGCTTTCTTCTCTGTGAGAAGGATGTCAGTAATCAGAAAAAAATACTACAGTATTTTATATTTTCAAATAATAATAATAATAATAATAATAATAATAATAATAATAATAATAATAATAATAATAATAATATGTGTGCCGCGAGAATTCAAGTTACCCTGAAGTGTGCCGCAAATTGAAAAAGGTTGGGAAACGCTGCTATAGGGTATAACGTGGGACGTTAAACTGAAAAAAATAATTTTAATGACCTCTTCCGATGTTTTAAACCTAATAAAATACAACAACAACAACAACAACTACTACTACTACTACTACTACTACTACTACTACTACTACTACTACTACTACTATCACCAGTGCTGTCAATAATAATAGAAATGATAACATTTAAAAAGTTTAAATAAGGAAAATTTATTTCTTATACTTCTTTCTCTTTCTACATCTGTTTGTAACTTGATTGAGTCGAATCATTTAACTCTACGAGGTGCGATTAAAAAAAAAATGAATAAATCTAAGTAATAAGCTTAAATGGAATTTGGTTTAATCTCCTTCAAAATACTGTCCTAGGCTAGCAGTGGACCTATCCCAACGTTGAATCCATGACTGGAAGCATTTCTGAAAGGTTTCCTTTGGAAGGGCGTAAAGCTGCTCTGTCATAGCCCCCTCAATGTCAGGAATGATGTCAAAATATTTTCCTTTAAGTACTGTAATTTTCGGCAAGAGCCAGAAGTTGTATGGTGCTATATCTGGAAAGCACAGCGAATGTGGATAGACATAAATATTTTTCGGCCAAAAACCCGCGGATCAAAAGCAAGGTGTGGCACGGCGCGTTTTCGTGGTGAAGAAGGAAGCCACTTGCCCATTTAATCGGAGGTTAAAATGCATTTCACGGACCATACGAGGTGTTTAGTTCTTCGGAAAACTCTCGAATAGTCATTCGCTTGTTTAAAGAATTCATTTGTGCCATTTTTTGCACGTTTTCCTCTGTTTTTGACGTTGAAGGACGTCTTGATCGTTGCTCATTTTCAGCCGACTCTTTGCCGCTTTTGAATTGCCTGTACTACTTGTAAACAGTTTCTAATGCCACCACTTCATCACCATACACTGATTTTGACATTTTGTGAGTTTCTTTGGCACTTTTTGTGCAACTTACGACAAAACGTAATGTTGATGTGCGACAGACACTTTTAACTATGCACGTCCTCACTCTTCTTGCTCTGGCAGCCAACTAACATATCACAACTCATTCAAACTGGACACTAACTGTACCACGCTTACTAGTTGAAATGGATACATCGATAGATGACGCATTCACCTTACTTTCTGTTCACAACTTGTACTATCTTATATCCTTCCTAGTAAAAGTTTTCTTTCTTTCTTCTGCTTTTCTTTTTAGTAGTATGTTACTGTCGTTCTATGTATATTTAACCATATGCACTACTTCAGCAGTACCAAAGAAAGGGCATAATTCTTTCCTGGATTTGGGTAGTATGCAACTACCGCATTACCTAAATAAAAACAAATAAGATAGAATAACGATTCAAGTCGTCTTAATACTACTCATATTATTTGAGTAGAGCTTTTTTTAAATAATTAAAAAAAGAACTTTTTTGCCTATTTTTCTTGTTTGATTGTAAATGTCTTGTCAGTCTATTCTAATTCATTCAATTCACTAGAGAGAAGGATCATTTTATTAGTGGTTAATTTGCGTATCTCTCAGTGTTTCGATTTCGCAAAAGAGAAAAAAAAAGTACAAAGTTTGAGCGTTATGTGGTGAACTATTGGCGTGAAATACTTTTTTCTTTTCAATTCTCGTATGCATAGTACGGACAGCGAATGGACACTGTGTTGGGCATTGTATCCGTAGAGGGATGAAAGTTATATATAGGAAACTCGGTTATGGAGCGTGAAAAGCATTTACAGTAACCACGGTTGTTGTGCAGCAGTGCGTGTAGTATTGTTAGGGGAGGGTAGTCCTACTGTTACATGGTTCATCCGGACTCCATACTATCTGTTTTGCTTTATTTTTTTTCTGCGTGCGTGCAATCGATGTTGGTTATGTGAGGACCACATTGTTTTTGTCAATTGAGTAAAACCACTGTTAGCGTATAAACCAATAGAAGAGGATTAGCGAAAACATAGTGGTAACTGGTGTTTGTAGTGGCTCCGGTTGCTTTTTTTTTAATACCCCCAACCAAGATAACTTTTAGTTAAGCAAATGTGTTGAACAATATGTACAGGATGTAGCTTGTTAGTTATTAAGCAAATGCTCGATTCCCATCCGCATATAGTAAGACTATACTGTGGAATTCTTGAGAATATATTTTTATTTTATACCAACCATATTTGACTGAATGCTCTGTGATGTCACAGTTCGCTGCTCTGCTTCTCAGTAAACTACAGTACACAGAGAGGAGAGAGAGTTGGTAGGCAATCTGACATTGATAAAAGGCAATTGTGACAGGTAAACAAGAGCATCAGTAGCGTAGTCGATAGTTTAGCATGTATACTGTTCGTAGATCAATGATCGCACAAAAAATGAGGTGTTAAAGCAACACAAAATTACTACCACTTTAGGGTGCTACTTGTATGTTAATTTAACGACAAGATATCGCCTTTCGAGCATATCAGAAATAACAACTTAATGACTGTAAGAGTTACCATTGGTTTTAATTATCTGACGTAAGCAAAGCTTTAGCAGTGTATTTGACATTTATACCAAGTAACGAATAACGTACTGTGTTTTCTTTAATCGATTCTGACAACAATTACATTCACATATTCATCTGTTGTTCTTATGTGCTAGGGCAGAAAAACAGATATTGATAAAAGCAATACTTTTTATTTTATTCGCCTTTAAAATGTAGGAGGATTTTTTTGTGGTCACCCTCTATTTTCCTTTAGAAATAAGTTATACAATAAGCACAGGACGAACATATCGAGTATCTCGAACGATATTAATCTATAGCGACATATTAAGTATGTTGGACAGATTGAATGGTTAAAATGGTAAAATGTTCAACATCCTATATGACGATCATTTCCAACTGCTTGATATATGACATAGAAGAGCAGTTTTGCGATCTAAGAAATACAAATAAAAACTCAATACGGAAAGTATGAGAAGGGATGTCGCAGGTGAGCAAGTGTTGGCAGGTTACACACACACTCATGGATTCATGAGTACTATGCCTGCAAAACAATTGACTGCGCCAGTGTTTCCCAAGCTTTTTTGTTGATGACATAATTCACTAAATGATAGTGAAATCGCGATACACTTGTTTGACTTTTTATTAATAGTAATGTGTTAATTATACTAATTAATTATAATAGTGTAATTATTAATTATAATAGTGTAAAACAGCCTCTCCCAACCTTTTCTACACTGCTGCCCGCTTTAAAATCTATAATACATGTGAAATACCCCTTGCAATATATACGGTTAGTATTTATATAACATTTCTTCCCCTACATATATGAGCGTGAGTGTAAGCGTGAATGTGTTTGCTTTTCTTTGCAGTGGTATACTTGTGTTAGAGTGGTTTGATCCTAGTCCGTAATCGGGTGGTCCTTGTTTTTAAACGTGGTACACCTTGACTAAGATATTGCAAATATATAAAATCCAGTACGCAAACAAAACTAAACCCTAATAGCCTACCCATCATGTATAGAAAAGATATTTTTTCTTTAAAAAAATATTAATTTCAATAAGTTAACATGATAATCAGTGTATGATTCACTGAGGTACACAACTTCAGTCAATGTGATGGTTGGTGTTGTCTTTCAGTCACTAACTTGGAAATGTAGGATCAAGCGAAGAAACTTTTAAGTGAAGATCCACCTCAGCATCAAGTCTATTCCTGTACTTATTCTTCAGACGAGAAAGAGCAGAAAGTGTTGATTCACAAAGGTATGTCGTGGCAAACGTCATTAAGATCGTAGCGGCCTTTTGAAGATTTCAGGATACGCTGATCGCGCATGCAACCAGAAATCAATCAGTGAGGTAACGGAGTCACACGAAAGTTCCAGCAACTGATCTTCTTCGTTGTTTGGCAACTCACTTTCTCTCTAGAAAAGGATTTTTGTTTGAAGATATTTTGCAAACACGTACATCAGTCTCTACACGCTTTTTGGCTCTGTCAGAAAAACGATGCCGCTGGAGTACAGGCAGCTTCTTGTAGGTCGAATATCACTTTTCACGCAAATTGACTTGTCCTTATTAATTCGATCATTTAGCTTAAAATTGTGTATTTCTCACCACTGTGTGTACCTTTCTCAGATAAACTTGCGGACCCCCTGAGATCCCAGGTTGGGAAAGGCTGTGTAAAACAGTAAGTTTATATAAAATAGTGACTCTGTGTAGTACTGCATATTGTTGCTGCCGCTGGAGGCGTTAACTGGTACAGTATATCTCAAAATCGATTTTAACATTATAAAATGCTTCATAATTTTAAAATTCTAAAATTTTGCGACGCACCCAATGGGACTGCACGAGACATCAACGTGTCACGACACACCACTTGAGAAGCATTGGAACTATGCTATCGATGTTTTCACTTGCATGCCAACACTGTCTTTTATCAACATGAAGTTACCTATGAACACCTTCCTTTCTGACACGGGAAGGTCCCACAAGTTGTCACTGAAATCTGATTGATTGCCACATAGCATGTCTGATAAAGCATCATGAGAAATGAAAATGAGCAAAATTTAAGGTGCTATGGACCAGAAGGATAGGAGCTACGGGGCTTAAAAATTTCAATATCCCAAAAATTATATCATGACATTATGTAGGTTTAAGTAAATATCTTGAAGACCGTTACAGTAATCAAAACAAAAGTTGCACAATATAATGAGAACACAATGCCCTATCGAAAACCACAAACAGTGTTGCTATAGCTGAAGTAGTGTTGCCAACTGAGCATAAAATATTTTCTTTGAAATAGCACCATTTACAAATGTGCACAGATTTAAGATGCACCATTATCACTAAACATAGCAGTGAAGTGTAATGGTACAGTGTTGCACACTGTTCGAGCTACGTGTGCTGAAAATGTACAATAGAGAAGTCTAATATGTGGCAACAGAGAGAAATAAAGGAATGCACTAGAAAAAAGTGAACGATCAGCATTACACTTCCGTAACCCCGGTGAATAAGCAGACAATTCACGAAAACAAAATGATACACGCGAGGAAAGAAACATATGTTTTCTAATTCTGTAAACTGGTTCTCCATATTATCTTACCAATATTTGGAAGAGTACTTTCTTGGTTTATATCTTTCGTGTTAAGTGATATATATTCTTTTACTTCCTCTCCTACATACCATGTGATTATGATTGTACACTGTAATATTAACATATTCACATCGGAAAAATAATTATTTTATTACTATCTCATTTCGATTCTAGTCGAACCGGATAGTCCTGTAGTCTAGAAGGCTAGACAACAGACATTAGGGTTCACGGGTTGTAATACACCTCGGACATGTATTTGTTGTACTTTTCACCTTACATTTAATTGTTATCTTTCTCTTTCATAATGGTTCGGATCCCACTTTACATTATAGGTGCCGTCGTATATAGCTTCGTAGCTGACATAGGATGTAAAAATGGCATTACTCAATTTCGTTTTTCAAATGCATCAATATTTTGACACTGCTGACATTTTGCTATGTTACACTATCGGTGTTATGCATTTGAACTAAATTCATAGTATGATACCCAGATTCCTTTATTACCATCTGTGGCCACATATAAGATTTCTCCATTGTACATTTTCAGCACATGCAGCTCCAACAGTGTGCAACACTGTACCGTTACACTTCACTGTTATGTTTAGTAATAATAGTGCATTTTAAATCTGTGCACATTTGTATATCATGCTATATATTTCAAAGAAAATATTTTTATGCTAAGTTGGCGACGCTGCGTCACCTATGGCAACACTGTTTGTGGTTTTCGATAGGGCATTGTGTTCTCATTATATTGTGCAACTTTTGTTTTGATTACTTTAACTGTTTTCAAGGTATTTGATTTAAAAGTACATAATTCCATGATATAATTTTTGGGATATTCAAAGTTTGAAGCCCTGTAGCTCCTATCCTTCTTGTCCATAGCACCTTAAATTTTGCTCATTTTCATTTCTCGTGATGCGCTATCGGATGTGCTATGTGGCAATCATATTTCAGCGACAACTTGTGGGACCCTCCCGTGTGGGTGAGAAGACGACAAACCAGTTGTGACGTCACAAAGCATTCAGTAGGTAATGGCTACCATATATAGAAAGAGTAGGAGAAAAGTGAGCTTTATATTTGGTTGGTGGACTCGATAATATTGCAATGTTCAAGGCGAGGAGTTTGCAACCATAGCTTGTACTGCTAATGAGATACCGTATATCTTCAAAAAAAGAAGTTGACCGAAAACTACAAAAGTTAAAGTAAAGTGGTTTTACTAATGAAAGACCCTACTCTGGCATGAAGACAGTGCAGGTGAAAGATTTTAAATGCTTTGGTATTCAACTGTAAAGGAAAGCAGTAATATTCACCTTCGAGGAGAGAAAGCTTAGTCCACAAAATACCTGCCAGAACGTGGCACAGAATTCAGAATTCAGCTGTGCTTGAACAAAGACAATTTCCATACCATCATTCAAACTGTAACTATCACAAAGTCTAAAATGTAGGAGGATACATCTATTTCTTGCCCACCTCGTATATGTATATTTGGGAATTCGTGTTTCTATGAATGTAGCAGTCGAACGTATCACGCTTAAGTTTCTTCTCCTTCCATGTAAGATTTCCCTTTTCCGATAATTGTGATTTCCAATTTATTGTTGGTAATGCTTTTGTTTGTACGCTAAGAGACAACGAGAGAGGTATATTTGACCGTCCCGTTTACTTTCAACTTCATTTAATCTCGTTTGCAAAAGCCAACGTTTTGGAACCGAGTGGAAAATGGCTGTGGTCCAAGTGCAGTAAGTAGTATTTAAGTATTCAGCATGAATTACGAGTGACAGAATCGGATTCGTTAACGAGTCAGCCGTTATTGTCGGTGGATTTAAACGCGGAACACTTATATAAAAGACAGACGAATTGTGTGGATTATTTGCAGGAAGTGGTAGTGGTGAATGGCTGGGTGTCCCGTTTTAAAAAGGAGAACTAAGTAGATGAGCTTTTATTACTGAAATTACCCTTACATAAATCTTTCCATATTTCGCTTTCTGTTGCACAGTCCCAAATTGGTGACTCATTAGATTTTTTATATATATGTGTATATAAAATAGCGATGCAAAATCTAGATTACTTTTAGAGACAGATAATAGCCATAGTTCCTAATTGTTTTACAAAAGTAAAAAATGTAACTTCTAAAATGTATTTAATTGCACATAACATATTTGCTACGTTTGCACTGAGCGTGTATTTGCCTTTGGTTTTATAGATATCTCTAAGCAATTATAGAATACTAGATGAAATTACCCTTCTTCGCACGGGAAGAATAAATTTATGGGAAAATATCTGAAAAGTATACTTTAATACCCTTCCTCCTCTTGCGATGTGTGTTTAAGTAGTGTGAAATTATAAAATCGCAAATTGACCTAAGTTCTAAGTAGGTTCAAAAAAAATTTTAAACGGTTCAAACGTTTTCTAACTTTGGCCATTTCATGAATGTAAATGGGAAATTAAAATATTTGGAAAAGTATCCCTAACTTATTTTAGAAGCGGAATTTCCATAAAGGCGGGACACAAGTCAGCTTATATTTGGTAAAGAGTTTAAATACCGAATTTCATCTGCCTAACAATGAGAGACTTTGAGATACTCAATTTCTGGGCTTACATTTTTATTCGTTCTCGCCCTTTGGATACATATTTTAATAAACCCGGTTTGAATCAACTGTCATGTTCAAAAGTTCATTTCAAACGATTCAGCCATTTTTCCATGATAAGATAGGAACGTCGAAGCCATTTTTTTTTATCATTTAGGAGAAAATATGGAAATTGCCCTCCCCATCTCTTGAAAGTGGTATTTCCGAAAATGTTGCGAGATAGTAACTCCGCTTATTTTCAATGAGGAGTTTATAGACCAAGTTATACACTTGTAAGTTGTGAGTCTCCTGTGGTATTTTATTTTGGCATAAAGTTTGAATCTGTCTACCCCTTTAAGACATGTATTTCTCCAAAAATGACAGAATAAAGCCAAGTTCGAGGTAATACTAACAAGGTTCAAATATTAATTTCAAATAATTCAGTCATTTTCCCGTGATGATGAAACGATGCCGATTTGATTTTTACTTTCGAGTGAGGAAAGGTGAGAAGAAAGTTTGGTGATCGTGAAAAAATCGAATTCGTAATTTTAAGGGATTTACACGTGTCATGCATGGCCCATAGATACCGAAAAAGTTATTTTTCGACATCTGTAAGTCTGCTTGTCCGTTCATCTGTTCATCCTGATGTACGCTCATCAAGAGGCCAAATCGTTCATCGTATCGAGACCATAGTTTAAACGTAAGGTTTTTATTTGATCTTCTAGAGGTTTTTTCTTTTCGAATTTTCTTACTTAAAAATAACTGTAAATCATTTAAGGGTAAAAAAATAAAATAAACACGATATTTTCGAAAACGGCTCTAACGATTTTCTTTATATTTGATAAATCAATTTTCGAAAAACAATCCCATCATGTGATATGTCATTTCTCTGGGAAAATACGAGAAGGGGTAGTTTATTATTGAGAGTGAGTTTTCTTTCGGCAGGGGCGAATCCAGGACGGACTTTGGGGGGGGGGGGCGGCGGTGGATTGTAATACTGCTACTTAGAGCTACTTTTAGGAGCTCCAAACTCTGGGATGGGTTTTATTTATATATAAAATAAGAATGTACGGCTTTGAAGCGCTTGCACCATTTTAGTGTTATCACCGTGTTACCAAGTATTCTGTAAATTTAAGATGGTTTTGTGTCATCCCCCTCTAAAGGCTTCATTACCACATGCTGTAACATTTACATGTTCACACTTTGATCTACCACCTTGAAAAATGGTCTCCGAATTGGCGCGTGAAATAATAGTAATAGTAATAGTCTAATAGTAACAGGGCACAGTTGTGAGTTCCTGCTTCGCGAACTACCTCCATCCTGGCATTCGATCTTAAACCTGTAAACAAGATCTCAGATTGTATTGATTGCCCGTTAGAGTAGGGGCTTTAAATAAGTCTGAAGGGGATGTAGTGAGGAGCACGGCTGAGTTGCTTTTACTCACCCAGTTTCACCAGATATCATTCTCGAGATTCTGAATGAATCTGAGCCGCATTGGAATGAGGGTAGAACGAGAAACCCACATTCATCGGGGATTGAACCCGATTCGTCTTGAAATTAGGTATATGTTTTCTCGATTATACCACCGCAGCTCTAAAAAGCGACGGTAATTGGCTATGAATGTAGCAGCACTTCAAAATTTACAAGTAGGAGACATTTTTGGCATTAAGTTGAACTTTATTTTAAACTCGAATATATATATTTGTAAATTCTTGAGATACTGAGCAAGTGCTATAAATTTTATTACTCTCTTATTCTCATGTAAAAGTGTGTATCATGGAGAATGCAACTACCACCTTCTTTTACCTTAGCGGTGAGGCAAAAAAGAAAGAATGAATTGTAAAAAAAAAAGAAAAAGAAATAAATTTTCCAACCCAGGTGTGTTGTGTTTTCTGCTGGTGATGATCTATGCATAAATAATGAGACACAGTCTGTGCCCAAATGAATCAAAGGATATATATATATGTATGCAATGAAAACTAGGACACCATCTTGTGTATATAGTATTAGTGTGTGAAAAATGGTAGAACTGTCAGAGTTAAATAGATGGGTTTGTTCATTCTTTGAAGATAATATAATTTCGTGTATTCTAACAACAATTCAATGGAATCTGACATCTCATAGTACCCTATGTGAGTAGTGTAGCTTATTCGTGTCTGCGTTTTTTTTAAATATTAAGTTTGATGGTTGTGCTATAAAATCACCATTGTCACATCGTTTGTAATTAGGATTAACATAAGACAGACATTAAAAATAGGACATTTGTAGATTTCACCAAAAGATGTATATCATTCGACAGATCTCTTCATGGAAAAGCAAGAAAAGCGAGCAAAGCTATTAAATACCGGTAAACTAATAACCGTTCAAACAGGTAGTATCTATAAAACACTATTAAATAAATTAATAACTGTTGAACCTGGTAGTATCTGCAAAACGCTATTAAATAAACTAATAACTGTTGAACATGGCAGTATCTACAAAATGCTGTGAAATAAACTAATAACTGTTGAACCTGGTAGTATCCACAAAACGCTATTAAATAATACTGTTGAACCTGGTAGTACCTAGAAAACGCTATTAAATAAATTAATAACCGTTGAACCTGGTAGTATCTACAAAACGCTATTAAGTAAACTAACAGCCTTTTCTTATAGACCAAAAATTTAAATGTGCAGCTTATGACGTTTAGTTGTGGACACTGAAATTTATATATTATACGAGAGGTCCTGAAGTAATAGCGTTTTGTAGATACCATGTGGCTTTCTTTCCACATTTTTTTCGTTCACTGTCTATACAAGTTATTCACTAAGATTCAGACAAGTAGCCATGTCCTTAGCAAAAGCCTTGACCTAATTTTTTTTAAAATACTAGTTGTTCGAGCCGAGTCTTCGGCCTGCTGTACACACGAGAAAGAAAGTATTTGAAGTATTTGACAGTTGACAAATTTTCATTTGCCAATAACTCAGGAACAAATGAATTAATTTGGATCTTTTTGTTGCTATCCTTAGAATAGTTATAACTTGATAACTTGCCTAAATCAGTATTCTAATAGGTTAATTTGTTGTTGAGTTATTAGGAAAAGAAATTTTGTCAACTAAATAATACTTTCTTTCGTGACTGTACACTATAGTAGAAATAATGCATCAACAAAGAGCCACACATCAAACTAGATGGGGACATTTGTGCCGGAAGCGCGATGATCAAGGGGGCAATTCCGCTTCTTCTGGATGTTCAAAAGGGTTCAGTTCTTCGAAATACTGATATCAAAACAGTTTTATTTTCTCACCCACTACAGTATTTTATATATTTACTGTAATAAATATAGTTGTTCTTGGGCAAACAGCCAGGTGAATTCTACGTTGTCCATTGTTTCGAGAACCGACAACGTTCAGGGTAAAGTAAGAGAGACCAGAAACAGAAGCATTTATTATATAGGTGCTGACAGGCCCGTATTTATCTATTCTACGCACCTGTGCTCTAAATAATTTGCCGCCCGGTGCACAAAATTTGTCGCCCCCTGAAAACAATCAATATTAGAGTTGAATACACAGTTTTTGTGATCGCTGAGATGAATAGTGACAGTTTTAATTCAATTTAACTTCAAGATCATACTCAACTTCACAGGAAGGAAGCCAGATTTTAGAAGTAGACGCGGATTTTAAAAATTGAAAACGACAATGTGTTGAATTGAGGAGTTCGATGCAATAAGGGCGTAAGTCTGAAACATGCAATTGGAGAAAAACGATGCCGAAAATTTAAGTAGTGTTTTTTCTTTCTTGTATAAAACAATGTAATATGCAGCATTTTATTCCGATATTGAATAGAAATGTCACCAGGAGACTAAACAAGGATGACATAAAGGGCATAAACTCGCTTACGCTCTTATTACATCAAACTCCTCAATTCATAGTTTTTGAGGTCGCTCAGTTTAACGGTATCAATTTTCATTATGTTCAAATTCATCCTCACCCTTGGGGTAGAAGTGGGAGGGGATGACTTTTTAAAAATAATCAGATAAGCTAGGTAATTAGTAACTACTGTAATTGGAGCGAATTAAACACATTAACATATTTTGTCGCGCTTGCGTGGGATTGTGCGGGTTGGTAGTTTTAAATATTACTTTATTGTGCATCTTTTTTAAAAAATACAAAATTTTGCCGCCCCCTTAATTCTGCCACCCTGTGCTCGAGCACAGAATATCACTTACCTAAATATTGGCCTGGGTGCTGACGAAAGGGGGCGGAATTTTGGTTGGTCTATGGCAACGTCCAATCAGCGTCAGCCTATTTTTTCAATTGTGATTGGCTGGGTTGGTTAGCAAGCCCTGGTTGTTTTCTGTTTGGTTTTGGTCTCGCATAAGTTACCTTTGTTTCGATCCTTTAAATTATCTTTTCAATACTCAAAAGAGACAATTACAGAAACTACTTAAGTGTCAATGTTGTCTATTGAGAGTAATTATTTTAATTTAGACAGTAACTGGTTTATTGGCTATTGTATTACAGGTAGTATAATGAGTTACAGTAAGTTATCCCCTCACGGGATACCGACTTTGCTACCCAGATTCACAGCTTATAAATCAGAGAGAGGATAGAGAAAATGACTTACACTGCAGGTTTCAGTCCCATACTCCAGGAAGGTTAGCTCTTCAATCACTTTGTCAAGAAGATTCACTGCAAAGAACGGCAATGAGAGTGAGAGTGAGTGTGAGATGCCCCCGCTGCTCCCACCCACCTTTTTATTTGGAATTTTATCTTTGTTTTTTCGTTTTATCTAGTTACTAAAACACTTTAATAGTCATTTATTTGAAGGTTGGGTGTTAGCATGCGGGGTCAGGTTTTATTCGGTTGCATACTGGTTTTCGTCGTTTTCAGTCATTTTCATATCTTGAACTGTTTTTAATGCTTAGAGATAACAAAGAAAAAGATTTTTGTTTGTCCTTCCTGGCGGGTACGTGACACCTTTAAGACGAGAACAATGTTGTCAGTTCTTGAAACGTTGGATGACGTAGAATTCACCTGACTGTTTGCCCAAGAATAGCTATATTAATCACGACACCAGGAAAGCTCCAGTTCTTACTTCTTATTTACTGTAGTTAACAAAGTTGTATAAGGTACATCAATAATAATTGTTTTACATAAACTATTATGTGCATCAAGATGTATGTTCTCAGCTTCGCTTGTGTATCTGTCTTTTGCCCTCCCACCCTGGAAAAGGTGCTGCGGGAGTTTCTGGGTATAAAGAATTCATTAAACGTTATGTTTGTTCTTTATCCATGAACAAAATTATCGGAGATAATGTAATTAAGATTGGCGAACAAGACGGTATGTTTAACACAATGTGTTTGATTTGTTTGAAGAAGAAGAAAGTAGTTTATTCTGTTTACACGTTGTTCATTTTTCTGATTACGAAGATATCAAAATAGCAAGGGCGTCGTTTGAGAAGGGCAGGGGTACAAATACCCTCCTTGAGTTTTAGAAACACACCCATGCTTTTTTAATAAATAAATTGTATACTAATGTACTAAAAAAAATCGTGAAACTCTTACGTCGGTGGACACTCTTGCGCTTCCCTCGGAAATATGAAATGACGCTACTGTAAAATAGGTTATGAATTTGTGATAATAAGAGTTGGTAATCTTAATATGTGACTTCTATTAATAATTCAGTATATATTATGATATTTATGGAAGAGTATGGTATGGGTTTGCCCAGTAATAAAAATAAGAATTGATGGTCAGCCAGGTTCATGTTGATGATAGTCCTGTACTTATTGTCATAGTTTCTTTTGCGATTTATTTATTTAATTTTTCCAAAAATTAGAGTTATTGTAATAACTGAATCATATCTGCACCAAATACATATATTTGTATTATTAGTTAGTTAAATGCGTTTGCACAAATTGAGGAGTGGATTTCCAAAAAAAAAAAAAAAAAAAAAAAAAAAAAATGCTAAATCGAAAAATATCCAATTTTGAAGTAAATATGGAAGAATATACCATGGAACCTCTTACGTTAAATTTTGTAATTATTTTTAGTCAAAACATATTTTTTGTAGTAAATTCTGTTTGAAACATCATTAGCCATAGTGTTTCAATATAAAAAGATATATTTTTTCCCTTTCTAAAGAATTCTACCAAACGGATTTAGCATGTTTTGGAAATACACTCCTCGAATGCTCAAATCTCAAACTGATTACGGCCCTTGTCCTATTTGAAAATGACTATATTAAAACAATGCAGTTTTTAATTTGCAAATTAATCGTCGGAATAGTTTTAAATATGCAAATTGTCTACACAGCTTAACATCTGATAGCGCAGGTAAAATATCTATTACCGTGATACACAGGCTGAGACGTTTCCTATTTATTATTAGCAGTGGCGTATTTAGGATCTTGTTTCGTGCGGGGGCTTGAGAACCGGTAAGAAGTATTTGTATTCTACGTATAATATTTCAGGGGAGGGGGCTTGAGCCCGATAGCCACCCCCTAAATACGCCACTGATTATTAGGATATATATTACGAATCTTGGAGTTGAAACAGTTGTCTGTAGCCCCACCTCCCAAAGAAAGAGAATATTTCCTGATTCCCCATAAAAAAAGGCGACCTCACCATGTATAGGGTCTGAAAGAAACAATGTGTCCGGGCTAAGACAGCGGCTGGTAACCCAATTTGTAACGCATATAGTATGTAATTTGCACTCAACGGTAACATATGAAATGAAATGAATCGTCTATGACAGCCCTGGTCACGGCGAGCAGATAGTGGAAACTCTCCTCGTGAACGCTCACGAGCATTCTACGGGCAAATACCGTTGTTCGTGCTTCGTGAATCTTCGGGTTTTGTCCTTAGAGGAGCGGAAGTGTTGTCAACCTTGGCGGTAATCACTAGCTTACCAAATAAAAAAAAAAGTATGTATGGTAACTGATTGCCATTTAGTGTATAGTGTTTTTTACAATGTGGTAACCGTTAACTATAGACAACACAAACTGGTAACAGCAATCAAATGATAAACTATGTACGTTCCTTTTCTTCTTTTTTCTTTCCTTTTGTTAAAGAAGGATGTGGTGGAACCAAACCATCGCTTACATTTATAAAAAATTGCCAGTTTGCCCAATGGAAAACCAGTTTTCAATATATATATATATATATATATATATATATATATATATATATATATATATATATATATATATATTATCAAGTTCTTAATCCGAGTGTGGGTATGTTGTTTCGCTTTTTAGGAAAAGAGATAATCTGTTGATACGAAATAAAAATACTGTAGCACTTGTTTGTAATTATCTAAGTATTATCTCCAGAAAATTAGCTTATGCATGTATGTGTGTACGAATAGGCTTAGCAAGGGGTTGGTTGTGGAGATTAGAAGCCACTATTACACTATCAATAGGAAGAATAGTATTTCTTACTCCACTTTTAAAGTGGGGCCGCGGTGGCTCAGTGGTAGAACGTTCACATCTGGTGCTTGGGGTCCCGGGTTCGATCCCAGCCCCCGCCAAGTAAACTTTGCGGTGGACAAACACCGTGTGCGTGGGTTTTCTCGGGGTTCTCCCATTTCCTCCCACTTTCTTCATTCTATCATTTCATTCATTACTCATCATCACCGTCTCCTTTAGCCTTATCGGTATAACCGTGGGACGTTAAACCCAAAGATTTCATTTCATTTTTTCCACTTTTAATGTTACTTTGATCGCAAAGAATCAAACAAAATATTAAGAGAGCCAAAGAGATTTTCCATTTTTAAGAGTGACCATTAGTGGGTACCATTAGTTTTTTTTTTTTTTTTTTTTTTTAAACAAGGAGTGTCTTTTTAATAAGGAAAAATATATTGTCCCTAGCTGGTTGCTTGCCGGTAGCTTGTTAAAAGTGAAAAAGAATGTTAAATCATATCAACGACTGAAGCTACACGCTTGTCTTTCTTCGATAGTTACTGACTGGTTTTGAAAGTCACGATGTTGTAGGCCTACTGTAACAGCGTAAACTTGGAAGGGAACGTTCCAACTGAATGATACGAACAATTATTCCCAATGTCTTGAACATGAAACGTGGATTGCACGGATAACGCTTAAAGTGGGCTGGACTGCACTGGAATTTTCTTCCGGCAAATTAGTGTTTGGTCGGAACTCAGTTCTTCTGTGTAATTGTCTCTTAACAACATTTGAACATTTCTTTTAGATAATAATATCTAACTAACTCTATGGCCTATGGAACCCGAAGGTTCAATGCGGCGTTTACAACATATTTCCACTAACTTCTGTCCTTAGCCAACTGGATCCAGTTTCTACTCTGTACTCTTATTTCTGCAATATCCATCTTAATATTGTCTTCCCATCTACGTCTAGGTCTTCCTAGTGGTCTTCTTCCAATTGGGTTTTCAGTTAAAATTATGAAAGCGTTTCTAATTTCTTCCATTCTGGCTACACGGAATGGCCACCTGAGCCTTCTACACTTAATGACTCTAACAATGTTAAGTGAGCGGTATAAACTATGCAATTCCTTGTTATGAATTTCCTCCAATCCCCATTTTCATCCGTCTTTGGTCCGAATACTACTACTGCTACTACTACTACTACTACTACTACTACTACTACTACTACTACTACTTATTATTATTATTATTATTATTATTATTATTATTATTATTATTATTATTATTATTTTCAACCTCCCGTCGTTCTGCTATCAATCTAGCAACGAAAGGCGTTCACAACTTAGCAAACGTGAAGCGAGTGACAAGTTACAGACCGAGTGCTAATGTAATACAATGTCACGAATTGTGTAAGCAAGCTAAAAAAGGCCTGAAACAATTCGTTTCCGATTTTTGCAGTCGTTTTTACGTCTGTAAGCTGACATGTTTAATATTAGTTTCTTTCTTTCTTTTTCATTTGTTAGTTACTTCAACGCTAACTGTAACCTCTATCATGCGTCTTCCTCGATCAAAAAACGTACCAATTTTATTTCCTGCAGTGTTTTCGCGTCACTGCTTTCGAAATGGGGAGGGGGAGAGCACACCTGCACATTTCACGCTTGCGTCTGCTCAATGCTTCAACATCGTGCGAATTTGTGACCAGGCTTGGCCGTAGGTTTTTTACCATCATGTGTGGTTGGCAACACTTATCGGATGCAGTGGAAGGGGCGGAGCTACCAACACCTGTGCTCACCTGTTCTTATCTCCGCTCGTTGTCGCTCACGCTTCGGCTCCGGGAGCCAATTCATGGGCAGGCCTGGTCTATGAGCTAGTTTTTTTCTAGATTGTTTATTTTATAGAAATTTGTACTGAAATTCTTACCCATTCAAAGAATTGAGGATATAAATAGTAAATGGAATAAACCTTTAAACATGACAATACTAATAAGGTTATTCAAGTTCATAGAATAAAGTAACATAGAAAACACATTTCTATAATTGCGCTTTATATTTATACGTTGAAGACAGAACATATAGTACGATATGGAATTTCATATACTGTATGATGTGGGAATACATATGTGGTTAGTATCTCGCTCTTATTTATAGAATTATTCTTGTACTTGAACTTTTAACAATGACATTTCATTAAACCCACATTTTATTGGAATTGTCTCTTGTCGTAAACGATACTATATATGACTTCGAAATCTAGCATTGCTCGCTACAAGAGGTCACATTCGATATAGATTGCAGATTGAAGTCCAATGCTGTCAACCGGAAATTCCGAGAGAAGATATATCTCTTGAACACTGAGATTTCGTGTAAATCAATCATATGTGCGAAATGGTGGTTTACCATCCGTGTCAGTAAGACTTTTTGTATGGTTGGTTACTCTTTCGGATTTCAAATTAAAATTTAACGCATCAAGATGCATCTCAAATGACACGGCTTATTTCATATTTTACTTGCAGCTGAAAGGAAATGTGTCACATTAGTCACAAATATTCATGTATACTTTTTAGTTTAGTTTTACGTTCCCTTCCCAGTAACGCATTATGCCAAAATTGATTACATGAAGAATGTATCAATACTCTCTTTGCATTTTAATTTGAATTTTGCATATTTAACAATTCGGATTTAATTACAAGTTCCAATATTTTTCGGAAAAAAATAAAATGAACAGCCCATTCACTACTGTAACTGTGATTCAACTGTCTGTTTTTTTTGGAATTGGAAATAAAACATTTTTTGTAAACCTCACTCAACCGAAAGTAGGGAAGTTACCTATCTTTTTATTTCCCGTATTTTCTTATTTCAACCTGGAGCGCATAATTTCTTATACCATTCAGTTAGTGCAATATATTACGTACTACATCAAAAGAATTGATAACCATTTTGTAAGAAAAATTAAAATAATGAGTTTGATGTGGAAATTTCAGAGTGCAATAAACGAATTTAACTATCACATCATATTTTCAACCTGTAACTATTCTGCTAGTAACAACAGTAGTATCAACCAATCATATATGAATGGTAATTGGAAGTGTTGATTGGACGTGTCTCTTCGTCATTTAAAACTTGCCTATAGCGTGAAAAGATTGAATATTTGACTAGTGTAAACATTTCCGCAAATTAGGGAAAACAATTCTAATTACGCGAAAACAATGATAGTTTCATTTAAAGATACGTATTGCTTGCTGTTTGTGGTTTTCATCCATCACTTTGGAAATAATTATTTTATACAGGATCCAAATCGTCTACGAGATTAGGAAGATTTCCGTTATCGTACAAAAAAATATTCCTAGCTTGTATCACAGAAATAAGTACCTTACCTTTATCTAACGAAATTTTAAACTATTTAGTGGGAAAGCGATGTTCACTTTTTGTTCTACACCTTTACAATCTCTTTAAGAGAATAACCACTGCTTGCTGGAATCAAATAAGGAGGAATTACCTGTGCGAGTCAATGAAATATTAAAACTATTAAATTATTTGCCTGAGGAGTAGAGTCCATCCCACTTCCTCTCATATAAAAGAGTAATTTGAACACTGCCTAATGCAATTTTTAGTTGCGAGAGGGTGGAATATTTCCTTCTTCTTTTTTTTTATGGTTTTAAAGTAAGATGTAGACAGGGGTGATTTTAAATGCTTCATATTTGGAATTTGATTGGTTGAAGCGAAAGTTTGCTTTTAAATTTACAGGGAAATCTTTACTCTTCTGGTCAGTGTCAAAACCTTCATGAAATCGATTCCTTTACCGAACTTAATTTCATAACAGAATACAAGCTCCATACCGTTTACGGACATCTCAGAGCTCAGGATATACCTTCTAAAATAGAAATAGAAACAACTTGTTAACGAAATTATGATCTTTTCATTTGCATTCTTTATTTTATTTAATTCAACTTTTCCTTCAGCTCTTGTTGCAGTAAGATTTTTCGAATGTTGTCTATCCTTACTAAAAACCTCTGGTTTCTGCTATCTCTTCATTGAATTCCAGATTTACGAGGAATTCTTCGATAACTTGCTTTCTGTTGAAAACACATACCAAGACTGGAGTTCGGCGTTCTCAGAGGGTGGTGTCGATCGTATAATACCCTTGTTGGAGTGAAGCTCCTCTTTATTCGTCTTAAGCGTTCATGTGTCCGGATACTCCTCCGAGATGCTTGAACCGTTTTTATCCAAATTTTCTCAGAGGGTGGTGTCGATCGTATAATACCCTTGTTGGAGTGAAGCTCCTCTTTATTTGACTTAAGCGTTCATGTGTCCGGATACTCCTCCGAGATGCTTGAACCGTTTTTATCCAAATTTTCTCAGAGGGTGGTGTCGATCGTATAATACCCTTGTTGGAGTGAAGCTCCTCTTTATTCGACTTAAGCGTTCATGTGTCCGGATACTCCTCCGGAATGTATGCTTGAACCGTTTTTATCCAAATTTTCTCAGAGGGTGGCGTCGATCGTATAATACCCTTATTGGAGTGAAGCTCCTCTTTATTCGATTTAAGCGTTCATGTGTCCGGATACTCCTCCGAGATTCTTGAACCGTTTTTATCCGAGGGTGGTGTCCTCTTTATTCGACTTAAGCGTTCATGTGTCCGGATACTCCTCCGGAATGTATGCTTGAACCGTTTTTATCCAAATTTTCTCAGAGGGTGGTGTCGATCGTATAATACCCTTGTTGGAGTGAAGCTCCTCTTTATTCGATTTAAGCGTTCATGTATCCGGATACTCCTCCGAGATGCTTGAATCGTTTAACCAAATTTGACATAGTGATTCGAGAGCGCACTCTGAGTGTGGTAAGAATCGCATGTCCAGATCGGACATTCCAATGAGGAATAATCACTGGAAAACGGGGTAACCACAGACTTAGCCTTGGAAAAACATTTAGCGCACGAATTCTCATAATAAACTATGGAAAATAGAATGTTCAATATTAGAAATAGAGCGAAGCCCTTTTCTTTTTTTGTTCTGTGAACACAGTTTTTCAAAGCTATGCTTTTCGCTGATGTGCCAAATTCAAACTCAGCTATTCCATGTCGTGTTGGTTCACGAAACCAATTGATGCACAAAAAAATCTATGAATAATCAATACAGGTCTATCGCTTCACTCCAAATTTGCAATTATTGTATACTTAGTTTAATACTGTATAGTGGAGCACGTTAGCAGATGAAATCAATAATTACCTGCCTAATTGATTTAAAAAAAAAAAAAAACTAGATCTGGAAAGCAGTGATGGAACGAGGCACGAAGTTCACGACCCGTGACCCGGAGGCAATCGAACCACGACCCGGTCTGACCCGGAAAACTCATGACTTAAAATAACCAGGGTAGACCTGGTGTGATCCAGAGACGACAAAATATCGCTATACACATGAGAAGGATGCGTGAGGCTGCTAATGTAATTCTGACAAACGTGATTCTCTCCTGTTTCTTGGTCCTCTCACTAAATATATAATTTTCTTTCTCGCTTGTTGTATGCGTCTGCGAATGTCAAAGCATTACACTGAAAAATAACTACAAAATTTATTTTAGTACATATAAATGAGAATCACAGTAAAGATAAGCTATGTTTTCTTCTTATAAAAACAGTATATTATTTTTTCAGTATGAAGAAACAAATAAACATTAAATTATATTTTAAATATTCAAGACCTGGCACCTTGAGGAAATACCACTGGAAATCAAGCAAATGAATGTTCGGGCTCGAGTAGTGGACGTTATTCTGTAGTAGTTGCTACAGAACTGATATTTTGATTGCTTCCGGGTTGCCGGGCCTGTTCTTTCGCCTGACGTGTTTTTCACCTAATATGCTGATTTCCCGTTCGTGAATTTCATGGTTTTAGCCCGAAAGAAGAATGGTTTTTTTTTCTCTCTCTCGAAAAGAACTGGTCATGGTCAAGTTCAGTCACAACAACTGAATCATTTTACAAAATCAATCACAGATGAATAATTACATTTTTCTAATAATATTAATATGTATTGCATTTACATCTTGCGCTATTAATAAGGGTCTAGAGTTATAGTTTAAAGTGAAACTACTGCAGTAACATAAAAAAAACTAAATTCTGAATATAAGCTACTATTGATTACTAAGGAACGTCTATATTATTATTATTATTATTATTATTATTATTATTATTATTATTATTATTATTATTATTATTATTATTATTATTATTATTATTATTATTATTAGGTTAGCAGTTTTCCGATAACAAATTTCCAATAGTTGTTTAAAGTATAAATATTCTTTGTTCTTCGTAGTAGTATGACACATTGCAATAATTGTAATTTAAGGATTATGAAATTAACCGTCCAGCTATTTGTTAGCATCTCAATTTGACATTAAAAAAATCACTCATTTTGATCACATTGTGCATTGTTAAGATCAGTTTTAGGGAATACCTTTTTCAGATTTGGTTCAGAATGTGCATAAATTTTACATAAATTAAAATTATATAGAATAGCATAGGAACAGCTATTACACATAGAAAGAACAACAAAAATATTGAAAACCTGAAAGATTAGTAAAAAGAAAATAAAAGAACTTCTGTAGCTATGAACAAAATACGAACAGAAACATAAAAATGAAATGATATGTCGTTCATGCTTCACACAAACTATATTTCGTTTAACATGCAGAACTTTCTTTAATACAAGATATTTGGAAACAGATTCTAAATTAAAAGCTACTTTTGAAAGTTATTTGCCTTTCAAAAGAATTAATAAAACAGGTACGGATGCCATATAAGTCTAACAAACAGGAAATTATCTACAGCAGCTATGAAACTTTTGATTTAGCTCTCATCTCAAATAGAGACTTACGCAGGAGAACCGGAGTCCTAGAAGTTCGGATCCCTCGAAACCTCGACTTATCTGTAAAATTTATATGGGGAATTTACAAATTTACATTTTAGAATAATTTTAGGGCTAATTGTTCAAGTTTTAATATACCTGTAGTTTACTCTCATATTGAATGTTCCTGATCTCAAATATAATATGTAAAATGTATAGCTTTTTCTAAAATATAGTATATACTTTTTTTTAGATTATGATGTATCACCTTGTTCCAGTTGAAGATGAAAGAAAATCAATTTCAAAAACTTATTCGAATTTGCTCATCTGTTTTGGTTGACTTTAATGTTTTTATTCGCGATTCAGTGTTCAGATAGAGCCAAAGAGTTCTTCAATATTAGGCTTCGAATCGACTCCGGAACACGTGATTTTCGGATAATAAGCACAAGTAGAAAATCATTTTGTGCGTAAGTCATGACGAGCCAAATCCATCCAACGTGTGAGGGCACCTGGCCTGAGAAGCGAGAGCCAGTCCTGAGTGTCCCGGAAGAACGTTGTTACCGGTTCCATCACTGCTGGCATGTACTAGGATGAATGACCAGTGAAAAAATATGTATGATGTTTCCAATGTGGCGTTCATCTAACGGCAAGAGAACGCATATTGAGGAGCTAGACGAATCCGGTCAAGAAAACAAGCTATGAGACTCAGGATGCACTGACCACATATCTCCCAGTTTAAAGTTGCTGGCTGTTCGCCTTAAGCTCTTCTGAGCTTCGTATCACAGAGTTTACTTTCAACTCTAAAGTCAAGTTAGTACTGTATTGACTTGCGTTTTGCACCAAATGTATCATGATTGTCTCTTTTGTATGTATATGTGTATTGTGTATATATATATATACGAGTTTTCTTGTAAGCGCAGAAGGCAGTAGTGATTGTTGTAATTATCTTGTTTTATTTGTAAATCTGAAGCGTGTCGTGGTGACTTTACGAGGGTGTTGAAACCAAGTCACGGCAAAAAGCTTTGTGCTTATGAGAAGGCCGAGTCGTTTGGAGAGAATCAATGTTGGAAGGTTGTGTTAAAACAATGGGGAGGGGAGTGTGGGGTGAGGCAGGATATCGAGGAAGAGAAAAAGCAAGTGGGGTGATAATTTCTACACACTGGCACGCGATTCTTTGGCAGTCACGCTACCCACCTAGAAACACAGAAGGATACATGGATATCTGACAACGAAATGTAAGGTACGGCAAAAAATCAGACTTTTTTGTTTTTATTTTTATTTTATATATATGTGTGGGAGATATTTTGTTATTGCAAACACCTTGCGTTTGCAAAAGAACCGACCTTTAGATGTTTAGGTTGAGTACCAATAAAGGAAACACCGGCCTGAATTATGAATGAATGGTCATAGTAGATATTCGATTCACATTTTTAGGACCTTTAATTCTCAATGGTTTATTGCTTCAGACATGAAATCTAGCGTTACTATCTAGAGAATGCTTCTTTTACATATAAGTAGCCGATACTTAGGCCATATTTAGTTGCTGTATTCGCTCTACGCACGTAATATTCCACCTTTCCACCTATTTTTATTTGCATCAGAAAATAGTTTATGTATGTATTACCATAGTTTATGTACAAACTACCTTACGGAGTATTTATTGTTTCCGCCACTTTATTCGACAGGGTATCAACAGAAAGAGAGAAAACGACTTATGGTACGAAAAATGTGGAATTGCCATTAGATGACGAGTAACTGTGCTAATTTTAAATCTTCCATTTAATAGGCGAGTGTCGTTCCACACTGCAAACCTACGGTAAACCTCCAAACTATGCAAATCCAATACCGAAACTATAACTTCGGGTTGCAATAAAGGGATAAAGTCAGAGAAGGAGCTTGTTCTTGCAGTACTGAATCTATATTAAACTGCTTTTTGTTGCCTATGACTTCTTTTCTTGTTATCTATGACCGTTTTCTCATTAGGGCAATCCGTATTTTAAAACAGAAGTCATAGATTTAAATCTCTTCCAGTTTGAAATGAAATAAAATGAAATATTTCAGTTTAACGTCACACGATTATGCCCTTTAGGCTAAGAGAGACAGTGATTAAGGCGGGTGAATGATGATAGAAGAATCGGTGGGATGAGAAAGTGGAAGGAAACGGAAGTACCTCGAGAAAAATCACGGACACGATATTGTCCACCACAAAGTTACGTGGTGGGGGATCGAACCAGGGACCCCATTCATCAAGGGTAAGCACTCTACCACTGAGCCACTGTGGCCCCCACTTCCGGTTTGAATTAGGGAATAAAGATCAAAATTAAACTTATTCTTGAGACTCAAAATATATTTTATGAAGTCATTTCTCGCCATCTACTACTGTTTTGCTGAATAGAGTTCTATATTAAAACTGGAAGTACTAGTTAATTTATGCCGCTTCCGGTTTTAATAGAGAGAGATAATAAGGATAGACATTTTCTTTGTTCGTTGGTATGCCGAATCAATTCCAAAACCTCTTTGGTATCACTATTTTTCTTCTATAGTATATAATTGAAACAGGAAATGATTAAATTCTAGCTCTTTCGTTTTAAATAGGAAATAATGGAGGAGATGGAACTCGTGCTTTGAAACCCATTCTGACTCAATTTCTAGGAAAACGTTTCTTGCTGTTTCTTAGCGTTTTAGTTGTGGTACTTGCAAATAGTCAGACGTAGCTGTTCTAGAAGACTTCCATTACTTATGCATAATATAGTTTGGAATTCTAAAAAGTAGAAAAACTGCTCGAATATAGCAAAACATAATGCTACATTTCTGGTTTTGTCAGTTATATTTTCTAATTTACAAGTACTCTGCACAATTATGAAAAAAAAAAGGTGACAAAATACGGCTTAGAGAGTTTCGAAATACGAGTGTGGGTTTGGGAACGAAGAAAGTTATCTAGATTGAAAAACAGGGAGCAGTATCACGTGTACATCACCTGAATAAGTTTGGTTCGTATGGCGTGATATTTTGTCAATTAATATTGATATTGGATGCAAAAATTCTCTTCACGTCACCTATTACTGTTTTTACACTATGGCGATCACGTTCCGGTTTGAATATAAAATGAAACATATCTTAGAACGCTAAATCAATAAATAAAAAAAAAACTTGTGCTTACTATCTCTTATCGTCTAAATCGATTTAAGAAATACTGCTGCTCACTATCTCTTACCTTCTAAATCGATTTTAAAACACTGCTGCTCACTATCTTTTACCTTCTAAATCGATTTCAAAATACTACTGCTCACTATCTCTTATCGTCTAAGTCGATTTACAGAGTACTGCTGCTTATTATCTCTTATCGTCTAAATCGATTTAAAAATACTGCTGCTTACAATCTCCTCGTCTAAATCGATTTAAAAAATGCTGCTGCTTATTATCTCTTATCGTCTAAATCGATTTTAAAATACTGCTGCTCACTATCTCTTCGTCTAAATCGATTTAAAAAATGCTGCTGCTTACTATCTCTTATCGTCTAAATCGATTTTAAAATACTGCTGCTCACTATCTCTTCGTCTAAATCGATTTAAAAAATGCTGCTGCTTACTATCTCTTATCGTCTAAATCGATTTTAAAATACTGCTGCTGACAATCTCCTCGTCTAAATCGATTTAAAAAATGCTGCTGCTTATTATCTCTTATCGTCTAAATCGATTTAAAAATACTGCTGCTTACAATCTCCTCGTCTAAATCGATTTAAAAAATGCTGCTGCTTATTATCTCTTATCGTCTAAATCGATTTTAAAATACTGCTGCTCACTATCTCTTCGTCTAAATCGATTTAAAAAATGCTGCTGCTTACTATCTCTTATCGTCTAAATCGATTTTAAAATACTGCTGCTCACTATCTCTTCGTCTAAATCGATTTAAAAAATGCTGCTGCTTACTATCTCTTATCGTCTAAATCAGTTTAAAAATACTGCTGCTCACTATCTCTTATTGTTTTAGCTCCAAATATATCAATATTGAAACTAGGAGTTGTGTGGTAAATTTCTATCATATATAGTTTTAGTAGAGAGTTAAGAAAGAAGATGAAATTTATTCTTGGGATGCTTAATAGATTGCAGAAAATCATTTCTCGCCATCTGTTACTGTTTTTCCCTCTATATGGATGGACATTAAATCCGAAAATGCGTGATTCTACAACTTCCGGTGAATGGATCACATCCAGCAGTGAATTCGATTCGTAACTTTCAACTTTGTACATCCTGACCAAACTTGTTGGCAATCCATTATGTAGTTCTTGAGACTTTTTTTTATATCTCCCGGACGGAATAACGGACGCACGTACATAAACGGTTAATATATAAATGACTTTTTGTTAATCGCTGCTGAAAAAGTGACGAAGTGTTTGGAATGACAGGAAAGAAAAAGATGATATTAAAATAATTAAAAGAGCAAAACGCTGATTAAGATTTTTTCATCTAAGGGACGTTGTATAAGGTATGATGGAAGGAAAAGGTAGGAGAGGAGGTAAACATTTGATGATGGACTCTTTATAAACTGATATTTCCTAAGTAGAAACGAAGAAGTTACCTCAGGTTACGCGGCAGAATACATATTATTATTATTATTATTATTATTATTATTATTATTATTGTTATTGTTATTATTATTATTATTATTATTATTATTATTATTATTATTATTATTATTATTATTATTGCTGCTTCATGTACTTCCTTTTAAGTAATACACTAATCGATGAGCGGAACAAACCATTTTATTAAAAACTATTTTGTAACACTGTCTGATGAAGCCAAAAGTTTAGTAGGCAAAATTGTCACAAGATATTAGCTTTATAATAAAATTCGTTTGCGTTGTTAAGCGATTAGTTTATTATTTAATTGTAGGATATAGTAAGCAAAGCTAGTATGATGATTGTTTTTGTTGTCCTTTATTTATTAAAATTTACCTTCCTTTTCATCATCAAGGTTATATGAACCTACAGTTTAGGATGAAATTCGAACCGCAATAATGCATGCAAATTTAAAGCTTTTCCACCAAAGTCGAATCCGATACCCAAAAGGCACGCGTGCTAGCCGCTGGTATAAACGGTGAGGATTGTGAATGGAAGCTTTTAGTTTCGCGTCCCACGTTTATGCCCTTTTAGGTTAAACAAAACGGATGATTATTAACCAAAGTAAGAACTTACGAAAGTATCGATCGAATGAAAATGTGGGAGGGAACAGGAGACCTCATCACAAACTTACATGGCCTGAAAAAGAATCAGAGAGCCCTCATACTATGGACAGGTGTTTTACTACCGAGCCACCGCTCTTACAGCATAAAAACAAATCATGTCTAATGAAATTCGAAGAACGAAAAAGACAGTATCGAAGATCGAACCAAGGTCTTCAACTGACCGATTCAGGGACGTCATTTGGGGACCCCGAGTTTAAGAAATACATGCTTTGTAATAAATTGTAGCCCTATACTAATATACAAGACTCTTATGTCGGTGCCAATCTTGTCTGTTTCCCTGAAAAACGCTACTGTACGGATCATAAGAACAACATATGCATGTAATAATAGTTATTAAAAATATAGATTCAAAAGCTTTGATGTTTCTACCATGATGTTCAGAACTTCTGACGAAAGATTAATTAATGCTTGTATATTAATGAAGTGAACCATTCAATTGGTCGTTTTTTGTAATTTTTTGCAGAAACACATTTTCAGTTTGGTTAATGTGAAGAAAGAACATACTTACGTTTCTTAAAAATAGTTGTTGATTGTACTATATTTAACGATAGTGAGCAATAACCAGGAAAGCCATTTTGTTACATTAACGAATGCTAACAAAGGAAAATCACATTGCATATAAAGACGTCAATCCAAAAAATGCAATGCTCTGTCCATAAAGTATGCAGGTGACAAAAAGAGTGCTCCTCGAAATGAATATTGCAATTAACTTCACGGAGAAGTATCGACTATCCGCCATAGATTAGTGCGTATTCATGTTAAGGATGAATCATTAATTGGTGATTTAATGAAGACACCAGAAACGAACTTCCTTCCCCCCCCCCATCACTAACTCTCATGTTAAAAATATAATGATAATCATAATTAGTAATCTGAAATAAAACATAAAGAACATGTTATTGTACTTAAATAATATTCTCGCAAAATTTTGTAATACATTATACAGGTTTATACAGAGTCGCCCGAACAAAATTTTCTAGGGAGGAGCCCATCACCATGGTTGCTATTTCTGGTATTTAATATACGTGGTTTGCTATATTACGTATACCTTTTCAAGAGTCAGAAGGGGGCCCAAGCTCCACCCTGCCCTCCCCTTGGGGCGCCCATGGGCCTATACACTTACGTGTGCATTGTATGCTTCATACAGAAAAATCCATAGTAAACTAAAGAACTAATCTTTAATAATAATAATAATAATAATAATAATAATAATAATAATAATAATAATAATAATAATAATAATAATAATAATAATAATAGTAATAATGTGTGTCCATTTTTAGTTTTTCACATAGTAATATATCAGCTAGGCCCTTCAAATTTTGTATCTAGATACATCTTCAGGAGATCTAATAGTGTACGAAGTAATTTTTCGATTTTCTTCTTGAGGGAAGTACTTGTTAGGGGGCGTTGAACATTTAAGGACGTTTCTGGTTGCTTCTAAGAACTATTCCATGTATACAACAAACATTACATATTTGTTATGGGCGCTTACCTAACATCAGAGGTGTACGCGCCTTTGGTACGGGAGACCAGGATTCGATTCTCGGCGGGATTTCATATGATTTGGATACCACGTTAAGCTGAAAAGGAAAGGACATGAACCTGTCAACGGGAGTTCCTAACCAAACCTAGTCTATTCTATAAACATAACAAAGATATGTTTACGCACAAAATATTAGGTACCATGGACAACGGAATAAGTCCCTGGGGTCCGTTAACCCTGTTAGTATAAGCAAATCGTAGACTCGCAATGAAATAGCTATTGCATCAACACTGTTCATTGGAAAGTCATGTTTTATAGTTCATTTTAATCAGCATGAAACAAGCTTTCCAGAGGTGCTATATACTGACGCCCATAATGTACCTGAACAGGGAAAATTGGGAGAATGTCGGGAAAATTCCCTCCAAAACTCCCTCCCATTAACTTTGGACCCCTCTGGAGTGGTTCCGGGTAAAAGCACACCATCCAAATGTGTTTAAAAATTGCATAGGGGATAAGAAATGTGTCTACGAAGTTTTGTATTAATAGACGAAATAGATATGAGGAAAAGCTTGTATACCAATACATGATTTCCCATATACCTATTCCATCTATCAATACGAAACTTGGTAGACACATTTCTTATCCCCTACACTATTTTGTGAGATACATTTGGATTGTGTGCTTTTACTCGGGACCACTCCGGAGGGGTCCAAAGTTAATTGGAGGGAGTTTTGCAGGTATTTTCCCCGGCATTCTCCCAGTTTTCCTCGTTCAACTACGTTAGGGGCCCAATACATAGCACTTCTAGAAAGTTTGTTTCATGTTGATTAGAATGAATTATAAAACATGATTTTCAATGAACAGTGTTGATGCAATAGCTATTTCACTGCGAGTCCATGATTTAATTATACTAACAGGGTCAATGGGCACCAACAACTTACTCCGTTGTCCATGACACCTAATATTTTGTGCATAAACATATCTTTGTTATGTTTATCGAATGGACTAGGTTTGGTTAGGAAGTCCCGTTGACAGGTTCATGTCCTTTCCTTGTGAGATCCATGTCTCATATAGCCTCTATTAAAAGGGGCGCTAAACTCAATACAAATCAAAATAACAACAAAGGATAAATATCTGGGGCAACGGAATGGTTCATTAAAGGACATTCTTCTTCCTCTCCTCTCTTTCATCGTTGCTATTACTGTTATTGGCTGAACTTTTGGTTTGATTTGATTAGTAGGTTTCTACTCTTATTACTTGTGTTAAATTATTAAACTTTTTAGTAAATAACAAAATCTAATTATTGCTCTACTTGTTCTGGATTCACAAGGAAATAAGCACTTAATAATAATAATAATAATAATAATAATAATAATAATAATAATAATAATAATAATAATAATAATAATAATAATAATAATAAAGTAGTACTGAATTGACATTACTATTTTATTGAGAAAACTTCTTGAAGTGAGGGATAATATGGTACGACGTAATTGATACGATAAAACGGTGCTTCGGTAATGACATGGTGGGAACTACGCAACACCGACAAAACAGGTTAAGAATTGGATTTGAAGAAAATATATTGTTATGGTTATTTATTTGTAGTTAACTTATTTAACAACCAACCTATATTGGACATAATTTCTTTTATTTATGTTTTTAAGTAGTACTGGGAGATGAAGGTTGGAAGGTAAACTGAGACTTATACCACTAACCGGACTTTTGTTATAGGCAGCTTAGCTTGAGATCTGTACCACGTGAAACTTTGTTATAGATTAAACCCAGGAGCACGTGTCGATTATTATTATTTAGAAGGATGCTTTCAGTCTTCGTTAAGCCACCAGATAAGACACGCCCATCTCCCATACCAAAGATATTCTTCGCTCAATGATTGCGGAGTAGCTAGCGTGATAACGTACCGAGTGCAGTCAAAGTGCCCGCCAAAAGTGAAATTCCATGACGTAATTAGATTTTTCGAGACGGTTGCTGAGGCTGCTGAGTTTCCTGAAATTCTAAAATTCCTGCTGAGACGCCTTTCACGAAACGAGTGATTCACTTTTTATCACGTGTTATCTACCATAACAGAATTTCACATTGGCTGGTCTCGTCGTATATGTCGGTAAAGCCTTTAACCCTTTTACAGAGGAAGTCGACTTTTGTCGACAGAACCAAATTTCCTTAACTTGCGAATGTCGACGATAGTCGACGTGTTAAAATTTGTTTGTCCGTATCTTGGCTTTGTCGAGAGTAGTCGCCAAAGTTGTACCGTTCATTTTTGTTTGTGATCTATTGTTTTCGATAAACAATAGAAATCAAACAGAAAACCTTTGGCGACTACAATCGACAAACCCAAGATACAGACAAATTTTAACACGTCGACTATAATCGACATTCGCAGGTTAGGAAATTTTTTTTTCCGTCGCCTTCCACAGTGAAAGGGTTAAACACTGTAGTCCTCGTGCACACAACCATCACTTACAAAGATCCCTGCGTAAACTTTAATCATGCGTTGATCAGTTGCATATGTATTATGACTAGTGCTCTCAACGGGTCGGGTCGGGTTGAAGACCGACCCGACCCGACTGACCCGAACCGTGATCCGACCTGATTGACCTCACCCGACCCGAGCTGACCCGGTTGACCCGACCCGACAACCCGACCCGAGCTGACCCGATTGACCCGACCCGACAACCCGACCCGAATAACCCGACCCGACAACCCGACTCGAGCTGACCCGACTGACCCGACCCGAGTTGAGTCGATCCATAACCCGACCTGAGCTGACCCGATCCGTGTCGGGTCGGGTCGGGTCAACCCGATCCGTTTGAGAGCACTATGGTCACAACACTGGGTGAACGCCAAAATGCACTTCCATTGAGAATTAAACCCGGACCACGTGTACCGAAGTCTTACAGTTAACCACTAGCTACATCAAGCGGGGGATTTGTATATGCATCTTAATGAATATTTGGCACTTTTGAGGTTTGGTTATTTCTTTTTATTACTGATACCAATGTCCGACGTGGGAGAATTTTTTTTCTTGCTTTAGTCCTATGTGACGAAATTTTTATTCAAGGTTAGTGTTCTCACCTGCTTGGACGGCAGGGGGTCTTCTCGGAAGGCAGTAGCAAGAGTCTCTTGGCGGAGACAAAAGGAAATCGTTTAACTACAATGATAAGGGTTGAGGAAACGGGAGAACAACTGTCTTTTTTTCCAACCCTTCAACTTTCATTCCAAAATAGGTTCTTATGATTCCGGGACCCGTACACTTTGATTTTTCTTTCTCGGTAATTAAAACGTATTTTACAGTATATATAGTTGCACGTAAGAAGATACATAATATTAATTTTGTAATTTAAAATTTAAAAATACAGTATAATATTTAATTATAAAGTACTAATTTTATTTCATCACTTTCAGCCCAACAAATGAAATTCAAACAATTCGCTCCCTGGGTCTTGGTCATCAATACTGCGTCTTATTCTTTGTCTTGCAGTCAAGTCTTGGTCCTGCATTTCGTAATCTTAGTGGTCTTTCATGCTATACAAGAGACAAGAATGCTTGCCTCATCGGTACAAATGAAGACGAAGTGTGATTTTGATTATGGTCTTTCATACTATACGGAAAGCAAGAAAATATGTTCATCGCTATTTGGTGATCACCAAAACAAGGCCAAGAGCAAGATTACTATGCAATTCGTCTTGCATATCCAATCTTTATCTAGTTCTTGTATCGATGTCCTTGGGCTTGGTGAAATACAATGAAATATTCAGTTTAAGGTCCCTCGATTCTGCACCGAGACTAAGGGTTACGGTGACCATGATAAATGAATGAAATGGTGGAATGAAGAAAGTGGGAGGAAACAGGATAACCTTGAGAAAACTCACTACACGGCGTTTCTCCACCACAAAGCCTACTTAGCACAAGCTGGGATCGAACCATGGACACCATGCACCAGAGATGAATTTTCTGTCACTGAGCCACCGCAGCTCTGCTTGGGCTTGGTCGTCCATATCCAATCTTTCTTTTTGCCTTGCTTAAACAGCTTCTAGTTTTGTTCTAAATCCAGACTCCATATTGGCGTAGATATTAATATTACAGTCGCTTGGTAAAATCAATCTTCCACATTTACAAATTAAAGTACAAACAAGTACAAAAATAAGCATTTACCATAAAAACACTAGCTGCAAGTGTTCAAAATAGATTTATGGCTTCTATAAAATAAATTGAAAATTGCTATTTTCAATTAGGCAACTAGTGAAAAACAGCAGCTTTCGACTCCAGCCGAATTTAAGCTCAACCTAAACACAGTTGACCAAAGTGAACTGACCCGACTGACCCGACCCGATTGACCCGACCCGACAACCCGACCCAAATAACCCGACCCAAATAACCCGACCCGACAACCCGAACCGAGCTGACCCGACCCGACAACCAGACCCGAATAACCCGACCCGACAAACCGACCCAAGTAGTTTGACCCGACAACCCGACCCGACTGACCCGATCCGACCCGTAACCCGACCCGTTTGAGAGCACTAATTATGTCCTTCCGTCTGGAGGAATTGAATGACCTCGCATAATGTATTCAATGCCCTCACCTTTGGTCCTTGTAGTCCCGGGTTCGATTCCCGGTGGAGACACTCAGTCGAAGAAGTGTACAAGCTTTTTCAGGATAGCCATCCTGAGTGAGGTTTTTCCTGACTGTCCCTCATTCACACCAGACAAATACCGAGATGGTACTCAGCATAATGGTCAAAGGACGCTTCCTTCATTCCTCATTCCTTTCTTCCTCTCCAATTTGCCAGGTAATATGATCGCCGAGGCAGGACATTCCTCATATGTGACGGACTAACATGACCATATATGCTGAAAGCCTAGAAATCTAATTCCTAATCCTAATCCTGAAGAAATCGAATTACATCTTGTAGTACATACTTGGCGTGCACTTTGATTGCATTTGATAATGTAGTTTAAGAGACGAGACAAGACAAGATTTTATTGTCTCATCTCGTAAGTTTTGTAGAACTCATGTCTTGACTTTATTCTCTATGAACTCTTTCTCTTTTTGTTTCATCTCAAAATATTTCTAGTTTCTTTTTGTACATTTATCTACAAAATTTATACTTCTGATTTTTTTTCTAAATTTTATGTAGAGAGTTTCGAAATCCTTCTGCCTCATGAGAAGTTCATAAAGGGTGTGGTATAACAACATTCAAACAATATTTGTTGTTGGATGATATTATGTAATGTCTTGCGTATCTTTAAATCTTGATAAATCCTCCTCATTATGTTCGTACATGCACTTTATAAATTTATAGGTTTTAGACTATGAATCATTGAACGTATGTGGAGTAACAAGAGTTCTCAATTAAAGCTGAACTTCATTAAAGATCGAGTCTTTGCTCCTACTATTTTGCAGTTGTGATGGACAAGCTTACAAAGGATATCCAAAAGTTAGCACTGAGCTAGATACATTTTTTAGGAACGGGGGAGGAGGGGGTGAAAATAGTAGATGGCTCATTACTTTTGGTATGTTTATAATTCAGTCTCGGAATGCTAACATATTAGCTTGATCTAGTCTTGTTTTTCATTTTTTAAATTTCTTTGTTCTTTTGAGGATGTGAGCTTATAAAAAATACTATTGATCGAAATTCAACGCCCCCAGTCCATTAGAGAGAATTAAAACAAATAAAGAAATTAATTGATTTGCTGTTATGAAACTAAAATGTGACATGGAGTATATTAGCTTTCTTTTTAACTGTTGTATCTTTAAAAGAAAATACCTTTTCTTTACTTTCTCAGTTATTTATAAAAATATTTTCTTCTAAAATTTTGTAATGATTTCTTCTACTCACCAATGGAAAAATGGTAGTGCTATTTACATTTGTGTTTACGAAGAGAAACTTGTCTGTTATAATTACATTGAATAATAGGAAAAAAAATTAATGGGGAATTTTGGAATGAGTCATGTCTACAAATTCTGTCAAGAGTAGGTGGCTTGTTTCTTATCTATATATTAAAATGCTAGAAAAGATTCGAACATTTTGTTCTCGGGAACCATAGACTCTATTAAGATGACGTTTTCACTGATCGATTGCAAATTTTGTGTAGATTGTTCAGTTCTAATTGAATATTTAAGAAACATGGCCGTTATTTCTTTATTACATTTTTAGGGGTACACTGGAAGTGTTGAAAGGTTAAAAAAGTAAAGCATCATATCCTATGAATTATATATTCCAACCATACCAGAAATGTGTACACAGAAATTGTATATGTCTCAGGCGTTTGCTTCATTGCCAAATGATGAAAAACTTAAGATAACCATTTCTCCAGTCTAAGATGAATCTTTATTGTTTGGAGTGTTTTGCCCAATGAACACCATATATCACTGACATTATAATTAATTGCGTGTGTAATGTATTTGCTTATTACATACTGCATGCAAGAAGAAGGGAAATATTGATCATACATGAATTAGAAATTCGAACCAGAAGCAGGCTCAAATCTTGCAAACGATGCGAGATATCAAAAAAATATCCTCTTTATGGTACTTTTTGCCGATTTTTTTAATCAAGACGTCCTTCACTTGGTCTGTAAAGGGTCATGTACAGATGTTGTGAGAAATGACAAAGTGATTCATGCTCATATGTGAATGATGCGCTGTGTAGAGAGCGAAGGTTCAGCTAGTTTTCTAAAATAATCCTTAAAATTAATTATGACATTCTAATGTTCGGGTGACAAATCGCTCTGAATATTTTACGTGTGCTGTTTACAAAGTTATTACTTGTGTAAGTACTGAAAATTAGAATTTTAAAATCATTCTTTAATGTTTGCAATATTTTCAAAAAACTTAAAGAAAAAAGTAAGCTGGGTAGGGAAGCAGATAAGCGTTCTTAAATCTAAAAATAGTTTTAACAATGTTATGTGTAAGATCTTTTTCCTCTTATACACTGAAAAACTAATGAAAAGTTTTTTTTCACTAAACTGGGTCATTGCTTTCCTATATTTAACTTAGAGAAAGTGGCAGTACCAAGGAGTTTCGATGCCCAAATTTCTGAGTCTTTTGTTTCTTTCAGTTTTTTCGTTAGCGAGGAGTAACCAGAAAGGAAAAGGAAAATATTTTTGGTAAAAAAAAAAAAAGTGCTGTAAATCGTTTGAAGGTTGTTTTAAAGCCTAAACAGTTTGCAATATTGAAGAGAGGAAGTTTCAAGAAGAAAGGGAGAAAAACCCGTAGCAAGCAAAAAGTAAATTTATGTTAGTTATTCAATTGCGTGTCGACTGTTGTTAGTTTTCTGCAAATTAAGGCCAAGGGCTGGTTCAATATTGCATGCCTTTATCTAGTTCAATTTTTTGGTCTTTTAATGACTGCTGGATACAGGAATATAATTATCGGTAAATTTCATGTAAGAAGAATGTATATAAAAATTAACTTACTTTTCTTTAACAATAGCAAATGATAATGAAATGTCAAAACAAATGGTATTTTAAGACTAGTTCTGAGACTACCAAAACAGACATCCTCTTTCTTTTCTAACTAAACTAAATTTACTTAAGTTTTGTTTCTAGTTCTTTGGCAAGTTTCCAAATTTAAGCGCAGGATGTATGGTGCGGTAACCAGGTTATTGTTGTGATACTTGATGGCTTATGTACTTCACGTAGTAACGAAGAAAATTGTTTTATGTTAATTCCAAACTACTTATTGTACAAGCAGAGCATATTTCCACAACCCAACGTGCTTTAGATAAACAAACTTTTAATCTAGAATCAGTTCATTTCAGAGTTATTAAGATTAATGTTATATCTTAAGAAATAATAATAATAATAATGCAGACATGAAAATTTATGTTTGGACTCTGTCCCATTCGAAGGCACCCAATCATACTTCCTGTTACCAACTTTATGAAAAGCCTGCTCTAATCTAGTATCCTTTCACCTTTCTGGTCTACCTAGTGATGGACAGTGGAAAGATTTTTTTTTAAAATGGAAATATTCCGATTTTTCCACCTCCCATTTACTTCTAGGTTTTAAATAATTTTGAGGTCAAAAAATTGAAATTTGTTGACTGTATTTTATATAACTAATTAATTATATGATATTTTAATTTCCATTTCTATTTGCACTAGAAAGTAGCAAAGTGCTAATTTATAGATGATGAAAAGGAGCTAGTTTGTAAAGTAATCTAGAAATTCTGTAGAGATACAGGTGAATTACTATCAATACATCCCGAACCACCGTTAGTAACAAATGTCGGGCTGTCGGTTGTTTCTGACTCGAATTTCGCTCTCTGAAGAATAGATATTGAATAAAGAAATCTCTGTAGTTGTAAATACATATACTATTAAAAATGTAATATTTTCATATCAAAATTAGGGTTAGAATTTGTTTGCTTCTTGCTTCGTTTTACGTGTGTATTCATGTACCAAGCATTGTTGGCGAATTTTTGTAACACCGTGTATATTGTTCGATCTGCTTAAATTAGAGATTTAATAGTACACAGTAAGAACACAATAAGAACACAGTGACAAAGCATAGTGTACCTCAAATCAACATTCTGTGTATATATATATATATATATATATATATATATATATATATATATATATATATATATATATATATATATGCCATCCCTTACGAATTTTTGAAGAGACTACGTATGCTTTCTGGTAGTTATCAATCTAATTTGTTTATAACATTAGATATGTTAAATCCACTTACATATAAATTTAAACCGCTTAACGGTGTAAAACTATGTGGACTTTGTATACCAAATGCTTTCCCTACATATTTACTCGCATAAAACATATTGTAAGTAAATATACATTTATGCGTACTCTCTAAATATAACAAAATAATAATAAGATAACGTAATGCCGTTCAGAATATAGATTTTAAAGAATCCTCTGGGGACAACAGTATTAAATACACTGGGATAAAAAAAAACAACAAATTTTATTTTGAAATCATAACATAGTAATAGAATGGATTTTTCTTTGTGTTCGTACATAAATTCCCATTTTTGAAAATATTTTCCCGGGAATTTGCCCATCATTAGGTCTACCCAACCAAAGCTCAGTACGTTTTGTATCTTTCCCATCCAAGCGACGTGTCTCTCCCATCCTTACCTGATATACAATAAGATCACTGCAGTGTGAAAAGTTGTTCATTCAAAGCAGGCTCTCGTCTTTGGAAAAAACAAGATATATTTATGATTTTGTGTTCTTACACAAAGCACTAAATAAAATTTTCTGTGCGGGTTTAAGAAAGCTTAACTTTAAGGTTGTTTATTCAGAATCGTAAGTCGAAAATAATATTCTGTTTCCTTGTATGAAACAGTCAAAACAAATATCTAATGAATTTCCCCACATGGTGTATGAGTTTCTTATAGCAGAGTTCGTAAGTTTGGTTCATCAAGCGATATTTACAGCGATAATGAGAATAATTGCAAGATTTAATTGGATAAGTCACGTTAACAAATACGTATTAATGCAGTTTGCAATATACTTGTATTTACGAGACGCATAGATTGAAGTGGCAGGCTCGTAATAATAAGGAATGACCATTAGATTTTAGGTTTTATACTCATTTTTAAACTGCGTCAACAATGGCATCCGATTAATAACTTTTCAGAATTTTGGCAATGAATCAGAAAGTAGTGTTAGCGTTCGAACTGTTCAGCGTATCTGATAACTTGAAAGTGTAATAAGTGTATAGACTAAAATCTCTGCATAATACATTTCTGCTTGTAGCATTGTTGTTGCTAACTTTTACACCCCAGATGTATCGAATTTCTAGAATACCAAAACCAGAAATTAGGACGCCGATGAGAAAATCGAAAGAGGCAAGAAGAAAAGAATTAACCATGAAGGGAAGTTAAGGATCACACATAAACAAGAATGGAGACGAATTATGAAGAGGAAACAAAAATAAAGAAAAACTAGCAGAGAGAAGGGGCAAGACGAAAAAGAAGAGCCAAGAAATGTGAAAAAGATGAAGCAAAAATAAAATGGGCAGAACACACGTGGAGATGAACAACTAGCCTTAAGTAAAAGGGAAGAGCGGCAGAACAGAAAAGTGAAGAAATCTTTGAATGGTATAGTGAAAGAACTGTCAGGAAGGATCGGTTGTTTGATTAATTCTGTAATATCCCTCATTTTGATTAGTCCAAAAGTGCATAGTCCACAATGAAATATATAGCTATTAAAGTAGAAGCAAAATAAATAAATAAACATTGTAGTACTCAAAGCAATAAATTAATAGTTTAACGTTGGTTTAAAGGGACAAGTTTTGCCGATAGATGGCACTACAGTCTTCGTACCTCTCCCATGTATTATTTTACCGTTCACGAAAATTCACGATTTCTCTTACAAATTTCAACTTTCAGACTTCAAATTTTTAGAAAAGGAACTTAATGATCTATCGAAGGCAGTAATCCGTGCCAATCTTTTATTGAGCTGAGCGAAGCGAAGCTCTTATACTCGGGTTAGCCGTTTGGTTGTCCGCGAACTCCTTCTAGACCGTTTGGCCGATCTCAACCAAACTTAGCACGCTGATAGAGTATGTCGTGCTGAGTGACAACATAGGTCGAAATCAAAAATCCGATGTACCATCGAGGAATAATCACCGAAAAACGCTTCCTCCTAGACCGTTTGGCCGATCTCAACCAAACTTAGCACGCTGATAGAGTATGTCGTGCTGAGTGACAACATAGGTCGAAATCAAAAATCCGATGTACCATCGAGGAATAATCACCGAAAAACGCTTCCTGATTACGTAGTTTAAGCTCGCTCAGCTCATTTCATTGCAATCGGGTATATCCATTGCATTCCTAGTTTAGAAGTTTCTTCATTATTAAAATGGTTGATTGTTGAAATGGATATCCAAACCTTTAACAATGAAACTGTTTCAACAGTGAAGAAAATTCTAAATAAAAAAATCGGCACGGATTGTTCCCTTCAATAGGTTATGAAGTTACTTCTCTAAAAATTTGAAGTCTCTAGGTTGAAATTTGTAAGAGAAATTGTAAATTTTCGTGAAAGGTAAGAAATACATGGGAAATATACGAAGACTGTAGTGACATCTATTGGCAAAACTTGTCCCTTTACGAAGAATAACACAGCTGAAAAACATACAACATGGAATGACGTTAACAAGAAAGAACAACACATCACCTGGGAAGTAGCATCTCAGGGTGAAAACTTCTGCAACGGAACAGGCCGTTACACATGGAATATTCATATTTTCTTTCTTCTGATAACCGATCACAAAAATTACATTTTGTATAAAATAAAAGATTAGATGCCTTTTAGTGTATTTTTTTTCAATTATTGTATTATAATTTTTAAGTTTTACTGTAGAAATAGAATCTAAGATTTTGATTCACGAGATAAGCTAATGATGAAGTGTGCTTCTAAAAGCCAAATGTATTTTGTGAATAATGAGAATTGGGCTTAAGAGTCCTATTTGGTACGTTTGAAAGCAAAGGTTAATCCAATATCCATGAAACTATCCACAATAAATACGGATATTCTAATATATTATCAGTTTAAACGAAAAAAAAATGTCTAAAGATAAAACCTACACATTTTTAAATTTCATTGAGCTGAACAGTATGACTTATTATAAATTCTTATGCAAATTTTTCGAGAAACTCAACAAAAGTAAGTTTCCTTTTTGAAACATATATATATATATATATATATATATATATATATATATATATATATATATATATATATATATATATATGGTACGATACGAACGTCACCTATTAGCATGGAACTGAACCTGAAATATACACTAATCAATCTTTACATTGTGATACTAGCAAGTCGACAGTTCGCAGTATGATTAATGAGATAAATATGGCATAATTATGATCAACTTTCAAACTATAATTGTTGCTTATGATATTGTAGAAAGATATCTATCGATAGATTATGTCAAGATGAACAAAATGACATAATTGAAGTCGAATTCTTATGCGTAATTTTCGAGAAAATCGAGATAAGTGAATTTTTATGACGTTAAAAAGTTCCTTGTTTGTTGCCGGTGTCAGATAGTTGATAGTTTTTTTTAATCCTACTGGAGTAGTTTTATATTAGTTTATCTAGTGTATGATAAAATATAAACCTATTACTTTTAGATTGTATTAATTGTTGTTTGAACAGTAAAGCACATACTACTTTTAAATATTGAATGAAAGTTAGGTTTTTAAGTCGATATACGATTGTAGCATCAATTAGGTTAAAAATAATAACAGAAATTAAGTTATTTAATTAGCTGGCCGATACGAAGTACACCTACACGTTTACTTTGTTTGAATTGACCCACGTAACAATTTTAAATGCAATTGATATATTTACTTCATTTGTGATCCATATAGATAAATCAACTTCCAAGTAAAATGCTTTATCCACTGTAAATATTTTTAGTTTGAAATAATTGACAATATGGAAAAATGAGAGCTAGACGAATTAGAAATGTTATTTTTCGATTAATTGCTATGGTTACAAGAAGTTAATAGCACGCCATCTGTTGTAAGAGCTGACTATGTTATTTAAATAATTTTCGTCTACTCTACACCAATGTGAACTCATTTGTTCTCCTATAGTTTCTTTTCTTATTTTTACACTTATAAAATTTGTATTAATAGAAAGGAATATTTATTTTACTTCAAATTATAGTTTCTATAAGATAATTGTTTTTTGTAGCAGCAAAAGGGGGTGCCAAAAAAAGAATGAATCTGAATAAATCAATTATTGATTTTTTAAAATATAATATATATAATAAGCGTAAATGAGGACGATTTGAAATATTTGTAAATATTAAGTACACTAATTCATTGGTTGATCTTACCTAGTCAGATTGCATAAACATTTTGAATTTCTGAAATAAAACAGTTTAAATTATTTGCGGTAGGTTAGGTTAATACCCGTTGTCGCTAGCGACCAGTTGCTAAGCAACTCATTATTATTATTATTATTATTATTATTATTATTATTATTATTATTATTATTATTATTATTATTATTATTATTATTATTATTATTATTATTTGTAGTAGTAGTAGTAGTAGTAGTATTTATTAGTACGAGTAGTAATAGTAGTAGTTTTTGTATTTATTCAATGTTTTATTCTTTTCATATACATATTTCGAAACACTTTCAGTAGATCTTTTAAACGTAAGTGTGGAGAGTAATTGAGATTTTATTAGGTTGTTTTTCTTCGTAACGTACATGGTTTGATCTGTGTTCCACAGGATGCGCTTCTCTTTTTCCCGAAGAGTTCTTATACCATGCGTATTATTGGTGTTTATTATGGAGTTTACATTTTCAGTAACATTTGGTGTTTATATTTTAGATTTTCAGTAATATTATCTGGATGCAATTAGGGTGTAAGTGGTATATATAAGTTATACAGAGAGTATACTTGATCAGACGTCCTTATAAATTGTTTGTAAATGTATGAAGATCCTGAGGAAGTTAATGACCAATTTAACTCTGAAGTTTGTGCAGGCGTGTACCGTACATTCGAAGGTACAAACTTTTATTTAAAAACAAGGACCAGAAAAAGACAATGTTAACAAGAAAAGGAAAATTTAAACCTTTGGATGCAACACGGTGTAGCTGTTCCTTTCTGGTGCTTCTCTTGTTTCCTTTGAAACTTGTTGAAGCTTGAGCCTCGTTAGAGAAGACCCTTGAATAATCCTTTTGCCTGTGATGTGGTGTTCTGTTTCTCTTCAGCATCAATCTGAGTATACCTGCTCAATTACCAGACAGACGAGTGGAACAGAAATATGTCGAGAAAACGAGAAGGTGGTTCAACTAGTTGGAGATAATTTTTCTTTTTTTCTTTTTGAAGAAAGAAAGAAAAATGTAAATCTTGGATTGTTTTTCTGTTAATGATAGAGATAGTGGAAATAGAAAAGACGAATAGAACAAATCCTTTTTACGAATAATATATATTTAATGAAGTGTATTTTCGTTCTTCATGGACTTTTTTCTCTGAAAAATCAATGACAGTAGATATTATACGAGTTCAACCGTACATCTTTATCTGCTGTAAAAGCGTATAAAATATATTGTGTATGCTTTTGTTTCTCTAGTTACGGGCCATCATATGTGGGATGTGAACTTACTGAATTTTTTTTTCAAAACAATTTTAACAAACATTTGCTTAAAAATCAATGATGAACGACTCTTTTCTTCAATCATAATTCTTAATACATGTAATATGGCATTTCTTTGCTTTAAATTACTTTTGAGGCGAGTTTAAAAATTAATATTATGGTAATACCAAAACTACACATTACACCAGTTTTATTTTTAAGCATACCTAATATTTACTAAGATGATTATTTGAAAAAGTTTCAAAGTGTGACAGTTGTCACTTCAGAGTAGGGATGGCCAAAATATTCCGAAATCGGAAATTTCACTTTCCGGAATTTTTCCGAATTACGAAATTTTTTCTATTTTACCTTCCGGAATCCGGAAAGTAAAAATTCCAGTATTGGCCATCACTACTTCAGAGGAAAGGCATAGCTGTTAACATCAGTAAATATGTATATTTCCCTACATTTAAAACACAAATAATAATAATAATAATAATAATAATAATAATAATAATAATAATAATAATAATAATAATAATAATAATAATAATAATAATAATAATCACAAAAATACCAAAAGCACCCTTTTTACATTTTAACTATATCATGTATGTGATAAAATGATTTTATTTAAAAAGTTTCAAAAGTTTCATAGTTGTAACGTACGAGCAATGACAAAATTTGTAATAAAACAAAACTGTATATTTCCGTACATAAAAAATAATAATTACCAAATTACAAAAAACACCCTCTTTATTTTTTAACCACACAATATACGTGTTAAGATGAATGTACAAAAAAGTTTCAAAATTGTCATAGTTGTAACTTTTGAACAACAGCACAATTTGTAAAAAAAAAAAAAAAAAAAAAAAAAAAAACCTAAAATTTGCTTTGTATGCCCATTAATGTTTGACAGTATAACCTTTTGCAGGGTTACTTAGGATATACTGAAAGAGCAAAAATTAAGCTTTCATTTGACATTTGGATGAGCCCAATAACTTCAAAATAAGGAAGTTGAGGAAGTTATGGTAATTTTAGTTCCATGATGCTGAATGCCGGAAAGTAAAATTGAAGCAAAATTAACATTTTTCAAAAATTTCTCCCCGGCCCATTTCTCATCCAAAAAATTGGAAACAATTAATTTAGCATAATTTCATTGGTATTTATGTATGAAAAATTTTGAAGAGAATCTGAGACATTGAAGCACGGTCATGTTTTAAAATTAGGTAATTTGACATGAAATGACCCTTGTACAGTGCTTTAGTTTCTGCAGAGCAGTTAAATAAATCTGGAGACTTCCCTGCACCACCGTTCGTAGCATTATCCTTATCAGATCTAAAATTGCGTTCTTTCAAGTGTTATTTGAGTTCGGGAAATAAGTAATAGTTAGATGGAGTTAAATCTGGGGAATAAGGAGGACAATCTACACATTGAAATCCTAGATCATGCAATGTCATTTGTGTTGCAATGTTTGATGGTGGACAGGTGCATTATCCTGAAGAGACAGAATTCCTTTCTTTTCATTTTCCGCGGTGTTGCACTTTCAATTTTTCTTTCCGTTTTGTGAGTAATGCAGAGATTCTCCATTAAATGTATAACCGTTGGGCAGGTAGTCTATGACTATGACTCCATCCTTATCCCAGAAGAATGTTGCAAACATTATCTCAACCTACTTCTGTTTCTTGAACTTCTTGGGGCGAGGGGAAAATGAATGCTACCACTCGATTGACTATTCCATTGACTGTTGTTTCGTTTCAGAATCGTAGTTTAACACGTCACGGTATATTTCACATTTTCTTCACTTATAAGCGTGACAGAAAACATCACACCATGCGTTTTCCCGAGTGCGAGAAACCGTGCTGCTGACGATCCTTAACACTTCCGACATCGCGCTAAAAGATTCCATGTTCACTGCTATCAAGGCTTATCGTTTGCCTACTTTAGACCAATCATAAAGTCAGATCATATCTCAAAATTCGGTTGATGGCATGTCTGGGAAATTCACCCTGTATGGAATACTCTGTACACTCATTGAACATTAATGAAATATGCATTTTTGAATTGCGTATGCGTGACTTCCTTTACGCTGATAAGAACTACTATCCATAGTCTCTTGAATTCGAAATAGGGCCTCTTGAAATGTAGCTTTTTTGCGATTTTGGAAAGCCGTAGCTCTGAAACTATGCACTTTTCACCGTAGGAACATATGAACTTTTTCTCTTATTTTGATGTGAGGAATCATCTCTTAAAGTTTGTCGGTATAGTTCATTAACACCCTATATATATATATATATATATATATATATATATATATATATATATATATATATATATATATATAGTAATTCTGTATTTAGTGGAATCGAAAGGGTCTCGCAAAAATTTCCGTTAAAGGTAGGTTTCCTGTTAACAAAGGTAGACCTATACAAAAATAATTTTTAAAAAAATGCATGCTTATAATGGACATGCTGATGTAAAATATGATTATGTATGTACCTTAGTCAATTTTCAGTATTCATTTCTACTACGAAGTAATACCCGCAAAACTTACAATGAGTAGGAAAATAGTGTACACACGTTAACTTATTTCTCAATAGTCAAGGTAAGTTTTTTCTACACATCGCTGCTTGTCTGCTTAACTTTACAAAAAAACTTGAGCCTGAGAAACTGACTAACCATATCAGTGTCATTTCGACGTAAGACAAATGTTGCATTTCCTTTAAACTTTTGACAGTATCCTGATAAATCTTAGCCTACTCTTCTTCTAACTCAATGTCATATCCCTGTTCTTCCTCCAGGTCCTCTTCTCCTTTCAGACTTTTCGTATAATTCTCAATTAAAGCATGTATATCCGTTGCTTCGGTTTGCACATCACTGTCTGTTTTGCTAAAAATATATATCTAAAAATATATTTAATCTCTCGTAGAATGTGTTAAAACTTTCTAAATGCTGCACTCCGAAACCTGAAATTTTCCGTTAGGAGGCTTATTTTGATTTCCGTTGTCCGCATAATGCTGTTTCCGTTTAATGAAGGGAATTTAACACGATTTTCGTCAGTAAATTGATGGGACCGTGAAATATTTGCGTTTAACATAAGTGTCCGTTTAATAAGTGGTCCGTTGAAGACAAGTTTTACTGTATATTATATATATATATATATACGTAGGATGTGTTACTACGTATGATATAGACCAGCGCTGTCCAAATGGCGGCCCGCGGGCCGCATGCGGCCCGCCAAACCATTTTCTCCGGCCCACAAAGCTTTCACGATTCACGATTTTTATTACTGATAGTATTTTCATTTATATTTATTCATTCGTTTAATGTTTCCACACTTCTTTCGAAATAACGCATCCATTTAGCGTTTCTGTACAACAAAAAGACGCGAGAATCCACGGCAACACCTTTTCCTAAAACTGTGAATTTGGTCGGAAAAGAATAACAATGTTTGATAGTACTTATTTGTGTGGAAGTGCATTTACCACCATGAAAATTGTGAAGAATCGCTTCAGAAGCTGGCTTGGAAATTCTTTTCTATTACATCTCCTGTGGCTCACAACAACAGGAATGGATGTAGATATCTCATGCCTTGTAAACGCTGCTAGTCACCCTCATTTGTCACAGATTGAATAGGTAATATTTCAAATGCCTTTTTTATATTTTTCTCTTGTTGCATAATAATAATAATAATAATAATAATAATAATAATAATAATAATAATAATAATAATAATAATAATAATAATAATAATAATAATTTATTATTATTATTATTATTATTATTATTATTATTATTATTATTATTATTATTATTATTATTATTATTATTATTATTATTATTATTATTATTATTATTATTATTATTTAGCTGCGGCCCTCCACTTTACTAGTAATGATGGTTATGGCCCTCAGGCTCATTATAATTGGACACCACTGATATAGACGAACGTGTTTCTTGTAGCGTACGCAAGTCACTCAATTTATGTGTAGGGTATCAAAAGTTGCATTGTAAACAATTTCATGTGCAACTTTACCGTATTTGTTAGTTACAAATGTTACTTGAAATAATTTTATAATTATATAATATGAAAATAACAACGAAATATAAGTTGTAATGTTACGTACGTCAAACATAATAAAACTATCGTTTTTGGTAACAATAGCCGCCCCTCCTAAAAATGTTTCTGCCCCTCTTTTACCCTACTAAGAAATTAAAGCTGGCGTCGTCACTGATTTAAGTTAAGTTTATAATGATTTAAAACTCATTGCACTAAAATGTTTTTTAAAAAATGAGACTTCCGTAATTTCAGGCCAACAGACAGAAAAGCAAACTTTTCGTGCCGGAATTTCTTGCATGCAAATGCAGATGTAGCGCAATCTATTTGTGTCCACTCCAACCAAGTGTGGCTCTGTAAAATCACCCACATCCAGAAATTGAATTAGCATCCTTCGTATATATACACACAATATCATTTCCAGAAATTGAATTAGCATCCCTCGTATATATACACACAATATCATTGATAAATATAACTCATTCAGCAGTTATAATATCTTTGTTTTTACAGTGTTCTTCTCTAGTATTTTTCTGGTGTTTTAATTAGTTCCTTTGTTGATCCGAAATATTTACATATTTTTCATGACTATATTTCTGTCGTGTTTACATGTTGAAACGCTTATTTAAAATGTAAACAACAAACTAGATCAAAAATAAATGCTGGTAAATGTAATCTACATGGGTATGGTTATTTATATTCAATTTATTAATCTTATTGTGTGATCATACACACTTGTGTATCTTGTAGGTTGTTGAATAATTATCTCTGATAATTACAGAGTTGTGAGATTTGGTTTTGCTTTAAATGTTGGCGTCGTGGCTAAAGTTGGAGCTTGGGCTTCGTATCGATCGCAAAAGACAAACAAAAAAGATTTCATGCAATTCGAATTAAAACACTTCGTTAGAAATCATTTCGGAAAAGAAATTTGATGTAAATGGGTTTGAAAAATATTCCGACTAAAATAAACATTCAAGTAAAAGATTATTAATAATGTTATGTTTATAAAAAGTAACAGTATCACTTATCAACAATTCTCCCAAACCCGTTGGACCTAGAAATTTGGAATTTTGTACAAATGTTTCTCTCTACCGTAGACCGTGAATAACACACGGTGGGCACTGTAAAGCCCGCCAATGATAACATTAACGTCGCCAATAGTATAAATATAGCTTTCTGCTTTCATCAGTTAAGCCCCCATGGTCATATGATTTACCTGCTGTTAGTAATTCAGTTCCGGGCAAATATACAGAAACTTTGTTTTGCCTTTAGAGTGCAGATTTGGAATATGATTTATTTATTTACGTATTTAAAAAAACACGTTGTTGATACCTGGCTCAGTTTAAAGAATGTACGGAAATTCAATCAGAAATGGGAGAGGACGATGAAGAAGGAAATTTTATAATTCTTATTGTCAAGAGTAAAGACATGAAATTTGATTTATGTACATATGAGCTCTTTGTTTCTGAGAACTCAAATCTGTTACTTACTTGCATAAATTTAATACGATTGTTTCCGCAAGGATACGCAGGAAAGTGACTGCATAATGTTGATATTCGCATTAGCCATGACCAGGGCTGGATTTAGCATTTTGGCGCCCCTAGGCCCAATAATTTTTTCCGCCCTTTAGTCTGGTTAAGGTTACTTTCCTAAAAACCTTTATTAAAAAATTATATCAGGCCTATATGTTAATTGCTTAACACCACTCCACGATGCAATTTTATCATTGCAAGTTTTTTTTGAGGAATTTACTTGGTTCTGGGCTTAACAAAATACCTTTAATGTATTAACAAAAGATTGGTGAACTTTACCCACAATTATTTGTTCCAATGAACTTCAAAATCAGAATGCTTTATTAGCCTGATTTTTAAAAATCAATTCAAAAAATATGTTAAGTTATGGCTAATTATTTTTATTTCTAGATATTTTTTTTATTTTTTCTCTCGGTCGTGCGCCCCCTGGGAGCTTGCGCCCATAGGCCCGGGCCTACCGGACCTATTGGGAAATCCGGCCCTGGCCATGACTGTACCCGCTAATATAATTATAAATAGCAATAGACATACAAGTAATATTAACTATGACGGAATAACAACAAACCGTCGATAATGATACAAGGACGTAGTTAACAAAAATTAGGGAGAAGTTAGACATCATTACGCGGTAAGATAAATTCCTTTGCAGTGGTGGAGAATGAACTGAGTTAAAATTTCATGAACTAACTAAAGACACTATAGATATTACCTCTTATACGTTACGATAAAAAAGATGCTACGCTGAACCTTTAATGGCTGTTATTGCAAGACATTCGTTGACTCTCTTGCTGCTCAAAAATCAGAGTTTTGTGCTTCTCTTTTTACTATATTACTGTTGCAGAGAAACTGGCATATGCTTTACCATCCTTTACCTGCTTGTTACGTTGTCATGTTGTTATCTTTCATGTATTCGTTTTTCCGGAGAAAGATGGGACCTAGCCTTAGGCTATTTTGTCCATAGTATTCCTTAATGGATTTTGGTTTCGTAGAACTCGAGAACCACAAATGACTGGTCGCAAGCCGAAGGCTCAGTCTGAATAGTTGGATGCACTGTTTGTTATCGGTTGTTCTATATGCTGGTGAATTGATGACGGTCTTTCTTTAGCTTCCCATTAAGTTGCTGTTTAAGGTAGAGGGGTAACATTTCTTCTAATTTGGCAATTAATTTCTTCTTCTCTCCTTCAAGTTTTCGAAGATGGCCCTGACAATGGCCATTGATATTGTCTATGTATGTGTTCTGGGGCGTGTGTTGTGACTTGGTGCCGGTTGACGTATGTCACCTAAACAATGAGAACAATCAGAAGTCTATTTGATTGTCATATGCACATGTTTTCTAGCTGTAACTAATTAGTAAACTAACCATGGACCTTTACAGAGTTTTAAAAATAAATATTTTAATGTTCACTGATTATGAACTGTTTGCTTTAGGATAAGGTTAAATGTAAGTGAATGATTACAGAATTGAAGGATTAAAAAGTATGAGAGGAAATGGGATAACCCCTAGAAGATCCATGAATACAATATTGTCTGCGTGAAATTCACATTACCTAGAATCGAACAATATATATAAGCAATTTGCCACGAAATTACTGCGCTTTATTCTCAGGAAATAGTTCGAAATAAAACTCGAGAATCCTGATGAAGATTCCTAACAATTTAAAAATAAATTTCAAATTGGAATATCTTTTTAAGAGAAGTTTCTATGCATGTTACTAAATAGTTACGCCGTTCTCTTTAAAGCGCGAGTGAATAGAAGGTTCAAGACAAGTCGATTGTGTATATGTGGTAGAGAGAGAGGGGAGAGAGAGAGAGAGAGAGAGAGAGAGAGAGAGAGGGAGAAGGAGAGAGAGAGAAAGGATCTTCTAAGGCTCCTTCTTCCTTCTGCTGCATTAGCCTTTAGCTGGATCAAAGACGTGAAATCTCGGTGCATGTGTATGTACTAGGTCTCTGGAGCTCTGACAAGTTGCAAGGGGACGAAGAGGAAGGAGAGAAGAGAAACTCGTCGTGAATAAATTGGTCCGACCAGATATGCCCTTGCCTTTCCCTCGATAAGCGGGTTTAAATTCGAAACACGGAACGTTCCCGCGAACGAATATATATACACAACATGCAAGAAAGTAGCTTCCGCTATTTTTGAGGACGGAAAAGAGGAAATCAGATGGAAGGGAAAATGCCAGGCTTCCAAAAGCATATTCTGATACTTTGTTACTCGTATATCAGAAATAATTTATGACATTGAACAATCATATTCAAAATGTATGTTCGTACTCTCTGCTTTTAAGTTATTAATGCATTGAAGAAAAATATGCTTATCAAATGTTACCATGAAATATCTAATCAATTGAATGTGAAATCTAAACCGCCAACCAGTTTTACACCCCTGTTGTAATTCGGGTATTTCTACGTGCCCAAGTGCCATATACAAGTAGTCTGAGTTCGGTCCCCGGTGAGGGTTCCAAACTACTAAATACCCGAATAATGTTTCGGATCACACTTATGCAAAATTAGAAGTTCGGAAAACAAGTAGCTATCCGAGAGAAAACTGAATCAGATTACTAATTTCCTTTATTAGGTGATCCATATGTTGAGAGTGAAAATTTTTGACCGCATACATTTTCCAGAAGTCCCTGATTTGCCCGCATTTTCTACGCTGAAAGAGTGTTGTTAATTCAATTTTAGACATTTCACATGTAAATATATGTCTGGCTATTTGTATTAAGTTTTCTTGTTTAATTATTTTTCATCAAGTCTAGGAGGCTTAGGTGGGTGGGTCATATAGCTAGAATGGAAGAAAGTAGAAACGCTTTCAAAGTCTTGACTGGAAGACCAATCGGAAAACGACCATTAGGAAGACCTAGGCGCAGATGGGAGGACAATATTAAGATGAATCTCGCAGAGATTGGAATACAAAGTAGAAACTGGATGCAGTTAGCTAATGATAGAAGCCAGTGGAGAGCTTTTGTGAACGCGGCATTGAACCTCCGGGTTCCATAGGCCATAGAGTTAGTTAGTTAATTATTTTTCATAATGTTGTAAAAATCAAACGAAAGTAAAAGATAAAACTTATATATTTTGTGTTGAAAGTTAACAATTAGCCAGATGGACGTTTGTCTGTATTTAGTCATTTCAGAATATGGTAACCCTTTGGATATAGTAACCTGGAGTGTTTACTTTTGTTGCCTATTTTCTACTCTAAGTAACGTGTACCTGTATAGTGACTGATGTAGATATTTTTTCTCCTATTAATACTCCTTAATTTTTACTGCTCCTTTGCCGTATAATATCTTGCAACATTCGATGATTATGATGCTTTTAGCGTCCCTTTCAGTAGCGATGCTACATGAGACATAAACCTACAGCTTAACGTTGAATCCGGATCACATGACCTCCTGCCGGCAATCAAGCCCGGGTCTCCCACGCCAAAGGAGCGTACGCAATTCATTGATGAGCTCTGGCAAACAAATTGCTGTTAATCACTCAGCATTTACAGTCCTTCGATTTTCTAAAGCTATATTGTCACATATCCGGTATAACCGAAGAAAAAAACAAGTATTTGCTCTCAGCATTCTTCGAACGAACAACTTTTGTTGGTTTCGGATCACTTTGAGGCTCTCAAACAATGGATTGCTGTTTAGGTACGTATAAATAGATCCAAGTTTCATCCTCTGTAACGATGTAGTACACCAAACTTGATTTACTTCTGGTGAAGTGTTTGAGCATTTCTTTAAACCAGTTGACACGAGTCTGTTTTTGAGCTTCAGCAAGTTGTGTGGAATCCAGCGGCTTGAAAGTTTCCGTATGTTCAAGTAACCATGCACAGTCAGAAACAATATTAAGTATAGATTAGAGGTATAAGCAATGATAGCTCCAACTTATACTTAATATTGTTTTTGACTGTAAAATCGTATATATTGCTTTTATATCAATATAGAATGGTGCCTGAATCTCACGGAATCTCACATGTGATGTCTTTCTTAAAGCAAATGTCTCTCTCAATTATTTCACATACAACAACGTTACTGGCAACAGAGATGTGGACGGACGACATTTACGAAATTCATCATTGAGAAATATGCAACCACGCTGGAATTCGTAAAATTAGTTCTACACAGTAATTCTCTCTAAGACCCCGAAAGTTAAATGAAGTTCTCTCAATGCATTGTTTCGGTGTTAAACTACATTTAAAATCATAAAGAATCATAGTCTGTAAGCGTTGATGAGAAATTATTAATTCTCATACAATATAACATGTTTAAGCTTTTGTGAATAATTAACGAACCGGATTTAAGAAAAGAACAATCAAAGATAATTTAAACATAGAAGTACATGAGCTTTCTCAGGGAAACGAATCCGAGTTTTCCACGTCAAAGTGCATACGCTAACCCCTTGGCCACGAGAAAACTCATATTTGATATATATTGTCTATTTATCTGTTTATTTTCTAATTCTTAAAAGCATATGGTCTCTTTCCTATAGTTATCTAAAAGGATGCCAAGCCAACAGTATGGATTTATACAGGCTGTTTCAAAACAACACGGACAACGTTTGGGAGGTGATTCCTGACACCAAGAGAAAACAACAAGTATAGACTAACCTGGGTGCACAAATGCTTCCTTTCGGAGTTATATGCTGCCGGAAACATGAAAAATCTAACTTCCAAGGTCCATAGCTTCAAAACTATGGGACTTACCGTAGTCGGGTCAAGACTTCACTTAAGAGATAGTATGTGTCCTATCCAAATATTCAAGTTTCAGAATCCTATGGTGCTTTCGCAACAATTTTTATAGGGGTAGTTGGTGTACTTCAAATTATGTGACCGTAGCGAAACTCCCTCTATAAAAATTGCTTCGTGAGTACCTTAAGATTCTGAAACATGTATTTTTGGATAGTGCACATATTAGTTCCTTAGTGGTCTTGACCCAACTACGGTATGTCCCATAGTTGTGGAGCTATGGATCTTTACAGTTAATTTTTTTCATGTTTTCGGCAGCGTATAACTCCGAAAGGAAGCATTTGTGCACTCAGGTTGGTCTATACTTTTTGTCTTATCTTGGTGTCAGGAATCACCTCCCAAATGTTGTCGGTGTTGTTTTGAAACACCCTGTATAGAGAGGAATACAAACATATTGTTTCTTCAGCCTTGTACTGTACGAGAAATACTGAGTTCGTATATAAGATTTCTAATTAAATTTCCATTTCAAAAACAGACTGTTTAAATATTCGAGACCAGATGAGAAGCACTTCTTTTTTATTTTCAGTTCTGCACGGTATATTCGTTCGTTGTTATCATCTTACTTACATCTTTCATGATTCAAAGTTGGTACTTCTTAGTCGAGCTAACTTCCCTACCTGTCAAGTTTGTTGGAAGCATCTAAACTCTGGGACACTCTTGGAGAAGACGATCATGTGAAACATTTTGTCTAAGACGGAGGTAATATCAAAGTTAGCTACTGTATTTGTTCATTCCTTTTTCACACGTTCTTTTATGCGTGTGTGTGTGTGTGTGTGTGTGTTTTTTTTAAATACTTACCATTCTTTGGACACCTTTAGTTTCAACTTCTGTAACACTTTATAATTTGCATATTTCCCAGTCGTATTTTATTACCTTATGTTCATTTAAGCACGAAGGTATGCACAATAAAATGCAGTTCTTTATTCATGCTCTATGTTCTACATCTAGGAGAAAAAAAGAAACAAAAGAATAATTAAAAATAAAATAGCCTGGCTTCACAAAACGAGGTTTGTAAGATATGTTCTCACATTGCCTTCTGTTATAGGACTGCATGTGACAAGCTTTGTGTCGTGATACACCTTGCAGTTGGGTTCCAACCACATGAAATATGGCATTCCTCGTGCCCATTTATTGCAGGGAGATTTGTGAGTTGGTTCTAGCATAGACGTAAATGATTTGTATTCTTCATTTGCGTTACGCTTTCCTCTCTCGGTCTTTTTTATTCGCTCATTCAAGCTAAAATAGGTCTTCAGAATATGAAATGAAAATTGCTTTAGATGTTCTTGCATTTTTATATAGCAAGCAGCTAATATACTGGCATTTCGTATGCATTGGAGAGAATAATAGGTTTATCGAAGGCGACAGTCGCAGCTGTGAGCTGAATTCGTATTTCTCTTGCACTGGGTTGTTTTCGTTTGCACTATTGGGTATCATGCAACATACAACGGAATAATATTTATTTGCTTAAAGAAAAGTTAACTTTCACATTCCTGTAAAATTACAGGTAGAATAAAATTTTGTAATGTCATATATATATATATATATATATATATATATATATATATATATAGGGTGTTCAGAAAGAAATGCATAACTTGCCATATTTTTTCCATAAAGCACTTTAAACAACTGAAATTAACTCGAAGCTAAATTTTAATGTCATGGAAGTTATAAGAGATGCTGGAAGTGATCCCCTTGCACTTGAAGACACAATTGCACACGTTTCTGCATGTTCTTGAAGACGTTGTGCAGAACATCGGGAGTGATGTTCCGAATGTGACATGTCAGTGCAGCTTGGAGTTCGTGTATGGTGTGCTGATTGCCTTCATAGGCCTTTCCCTTCAACGTACCCCATACAAAGTAATCCGGTGGAGGCAAATCGGGTGAACGCGGAGGCCAGAGTCCTTGAGAGATGATGCGGAACACATGCTCCGCAAGAAACACTCTTTGTTCAATCGTCAGCATGATGACCTGGATCCGAATGATGTCACGCAACACGTTGGTCTTCATTCAAACCAGACCTATGAACAAATACAAATACTTGGTCAAATGTGGTTCAAATATGTTAAACAATGGAAAATGTTGTATTACTAATTGACAATCATATCAGTCATCACTTAGCACACCACAACATGGCACTGCATAGTTACTTTCTGAACACCCGGTATATATATCCTAGTATGAAGGGCACGGTGGTTCAGTGGTAGAGCGCTCTGGTCCCTGGTTCGATCCCCGGGCAAGTTAATTTGTGGTAGACAACATCGTGTTCGTAGGTTTTCTAGTATTTTCTCCCACTTTATCATTCCACCAATTCTTTCATTATCATTCACTTGCTTTAATCATCGTCTCCTTAGGTTAGCCTAACGGGAATAATCGTGGGACGTTAAACTGAAAGATTTCATTTCATTTCAGCTATTCTAGTAGTGAGCACAATGGAAAGTGGTGTTATGTGAAAAATAAATAATTGCATAATTATTTTACTACTATACATAATAGAAAGTGGTGCAATACGGGAAATATACAATTACGCAACAATAGAAAGTGGTTTAATGTAAGATATAATGCGAGAAATATAGTACTGCGTAACTGTCCTATCAATGCACATAATAGAAAGTGGTGAGAAATATGGAATTGCAACTATTTTCTCACTACACATAATAAAAAGTGGTGAAATGTGAAAATATAGAATTATGTAATCACCCTACTACTACACATAATAGAAAGTAGTGTCTTTCCTATTGCGATTTGCGGGACGTAGCATCGGAGTAACGAATCTATACTGCCATGTATTTTTCACTGGAAGTGCATTAGACATTATCGGAATTTTATTGGTTAATGTTGTCGGAATTTTATTGGTTAATGCAGTAGACATGTTCTTGGGAGTTTGGTTACGATTATGGTAATGATTAGTCCTGTTAAAATTCCGATAATTCTTTATTCGAATAATGGACTTTTCAGATATTCGTTTTTTGAATAATTATTTGGGTAAGTAATCAAACAGTTTTGGGATTACGAACAGTTATTTGATTAACGAATGATTATTCATTTATTTGGATAAATAATAATTATTCGTTCAATTGTTGGAATAACGAACAGTTATTTGAGAACGAATAATCGCTGGAAAAATAGTTTGTATAACTAATTATTACTCGAAAAATTATTGGGATAACGATAAATGATTTGGTTAACGAATAATTACTTGAATATTATTTGGATAATAATGTTCGAGTATCTAATTGGATAACAAATAATCATTTCAACCAGTTACTCAGCTAGTAAACAGTTATTCTAATACTGAACCTAATATTCGAATAACCTCTGAAACATTATTGAAATAGAGAATATTCAAATATCTTTAACAGGAACAGTACTGATAACGGACATGCCTTGCTAATATGGTGGGCAGAGTTTGGTCTGATAAGCTACCCTTTTTCCTACCCGTTTTTACTTCCTTTATGTACTATAAAATCGCAATGTAACAGCTATTAGCAATATATTCTTCCGTTATTACTGAACCACATAACTTTCATATTTCTTATCTACTTTTGTCTTAATTTTTTTTATTTCTTTTTTAAATAATTTTGAAGTGTAGTGTTCTTTTAAGCTGCAAGGCTATGTGAGACGTGTAAGACTGCGTTAACCGAACTCTTCTCTACCCTGCAAAGTCAGATTGCTAAACATTTACCTAAATGGGAACCTTGAAAGGAACTTAGAGAAAATGTGTACCTTCGTCAAGATCTTATGAGATAATGTACGTTGTAAGGTGTGTTAATTTAACACTAATATCAGTGTTTCATATTGCGACATAATTTCAAGTATCAGTAATATTCTGTATACTTTTCATTATACTGTTCTGCTATTTAAAGTTCGAAACAAGGCGCTTAAAGATCCAACACGGCGTAAGAAGCTTATTGAACTTACAAAAGTGCGTAGTGACTGTGATAAGTTCTGTTCGAAAATGTCCTGCAAAGATGTCGTGCCGGGCGTTTTTCTTTCCACCTATAGATTCGCACTGTCAGAACACCCAATGGCATTCATAATGCATACATTCGTGTAACCACATCATGTATGTACGTTCACATCGCATCTGTACAATATGTCTCTCAACCCAACCACTGTTAAGATAGAATAAAAAAAACTAACCCCAAAAAATCTGGCGTGAAGTGTCAAGTAGAATGTAATTTATAATTGCCAACAGTGTAGTACCACGAATTGCTGGTTATCACCTCCAAGGGGAAAAGTGTTAAAGCGACGGCTAATTTTAAAACTCCCAGCAGAGAAAATGAAAAATCCTAGCTGTCTATCTTTTGTACGGTTTCGTGGTTAAAACTTTTTCCTTTTCTCGGTGCGCATTTCTCAATAATGAATTGCTTTCCACGTGCTCGTCCAAGCTGACTGTCTCCATGACGACAGCCCATTAGATTTTATTAAATGAAACGAAGAAAAGGGCTTTTGTGAATACGAACGGAGTAAGTAATTAATATCTTGGGTGCAGACATTACAGTTTTCCAATTTTATTTGTGGTAATAGAAAGACAAGTTGTTTTGCAAAAGTTTGAAATTATAACCTATATATTTTTGTAATGTACGGATATAATTTTACTACAAAAGTTGAGATGTTTCCTAGTATGACTGCAGAAAACAATAACAGGAAACTTATATGTCAAGAACAATCAAAACATATATATTCTTTTTGTCGTATGTTTTGTAAAGCTTTAACCCGTTTTATACAATGTAGACAACAAAAAAGATTAACTTTCAACCAAATAGGGATGCGCACGAGACAAGATTTTTGGCTGTCTCGTCTCGAAAATAAGCTGTAAAAGTGATGGCTCGACTCGAAAAAATGTATATTTCTCTATTGGAAGAGCCGTGTCTCGACTCGAATTTTGTCTGGAAAAATCTTGTCTCGACTCGTCTCGTGCGCATCCCTACAACCAAACAAATTAGACAACTAAGTAAACAATCGAACTTGTATGTAAACATATTAGACTTGTAAATAAGCAATTGAACCTGGAAGTAAACGACCTAGACATCTAAGTAAACAATGTAACTTAAATAAACAATTTAGACGAACAAGTAAATAATCTAGAGGACGAAGTAAAAAATCAAACTTTTAACTAAATAATGTAGACGCCTAAGTAAACAATCTAACTTCTAGAATTCAGTTGTGCCGAAATTAAACTGAACTTTGAGACTTTTTAACACAACAATTGTTACTAGTCAGACATTTTTCTTATCATGTGTGTTCAAGATATTGACTTCAAATCAATCTTGTTTCTAGCTTTCTTTACAAGAGCACTATATCTCATAATTTTTTCAGCCCCTCCCTTCTTATGCTCCAGTTTTGTTCGGTACTATGATTAACGTATTCTGTATATGTGGGGAGTACAGTGAAACTATTAAATAACAATATCTTTTTTCTTTATAACATCTTGCCTAGGTAGGTTCATCCCACTTTCAAATGGGATATTTTCGGCAATGCACGTTGTACTTCTGCCAAAATAGGAGTCGACTTGGTCGGAACTTGACGCAATATCATGTATTTCAACGAGCTCCCAAATTGGGTTGGACACTGCCGAATTGTAATTAAGCCGTAGGATGCGGTACCTGATAGTGGTGGGGCGCTTTCTTTCTCTCCTGGAAGGAAGACAGTATGCATTAACTTTTCGGTGCCACCACTTTATATATCGGCAGGTTCCTACTAGCTTAATGAGCTTTCTTCACCAGTAGGTATAACTGGGAAATCGGCATCAAACAATCCTGCAATAGGTGTATCCCATTATCCCTCTTCGGTAAGGCGTCAATAATCGCCGTGAAAGTGGCGGCACATTTGTTGAAGGCAGTAGTAACAAGTCTCTAAGATATCGTTCCGAGAAGTGATTAAATGGTAGAAGGTCAAGCCCCCTGTACCCTGATTATCCAGTCCATCTTTGAATGGGTTTTAGTATGCTCATACACTAATTATAAAGTATCCACTGTAATCAAGCGTAGGGTCAACCCAGGAAAGATGCTCAGAGCTTACTCACCTCAACCGTACACGTGCTCGCGAATCTTTTAATTAATGCACCTTCTAAATTGCATCATAATCCTAGGCTAACACAACAAAATAAGTTGCCATCCCGGGAATTGAACCCGGAATCACACACTTTAGATGCGCGGTATTAAGTGAGGAACATCAACAGACCAAGTTATACTTCGGTTGCGGCATTTTGTGATTCTTTTCAAAACAGATTTTGCTTCGTTTTTGCAATTTCTAAACGTAAAGGGGACTTCTTCCAGAGCAGACAACCACTGCTTGGGTAACTTTTTGGGGTGGTAGCAATTACGCCCTTCTTCGTACTCTCTACTGTTATCCCAACGACCCATAATTGGGGTGTACTGAGGTCCATCTTTGTGCTCTAAAATGTAATTGCTTCTACATATGTTGTACTGAAGAAACAGCAACTGTTTGCGGATTTTTTTTAAAAAAAGGTTGTAAAAATATAGTCTCTCTTTGACACGTCAAGAAAAGAAGGGAGTAAAATCGAAGTTCCAACCTTTTGTCCTCAGAGGGAAACAGATAATTCAAGAATAGGTCGAGCTCTCTTGTGGTTATATTGTTAGCGGACGCATCTTCGGCGCAGGAGATCTTGGATACATTTCCGGCGGAAGCTGGATGTCGATTTCTCGTATAGCTTCGGTGTTAAAATGAACGCTAAGCTTTGATAATACGATAATAATAAAAATAATCCTTTCTTTACACTGTACTTTTGATTAAGTTCTATATTATTATTAGTGCCAACGAAAAAAAATGTCAAAAGGTGAAATATATTAATCGATAGATCTTTTTGAACAAAATGATATGCATAATTGCAAAAGCTCATTCACAGTGTTTGAAAATATGGAAATTTTGACTTTTACGTCCCACGGTTATGCCGGTTAGGCTAAAGGAGACGGTGATAATGAGAGATGAATGAAATGGTGGAATGAAGAAGTGAAAAGAAACGGGAGAACCCCGAGAAAACCCACGCACACGGTGTTTGTCCACCACAAAGTTCACTTGGCGGCAGCAGGGTTTGAACCCGGGATCCCAAGCAGCAGAGGTGAACGCTCTACCACTGAACCACTGCGGCCCACATTTTTTGAGAAATGGGGAATAAAGATTAATATGTAGACCTTAAAATGGACGATTTGCAATAACCAAGCTACGTATTGAGATGAAACATTAATATACAGGGTACAACAAAAGGGTACGGCAAAATTTTAGGGGTGGATATCTTACGGGTAAACAAGCAAAAAAGTTCATATGACCATATGTCAGGAAATGCACCGTTACAGAGTTACGGCCATTGTACCATCTGATGCTGTGAAATAGTCACATTCTGCTCGCTTCTTAATTTTACCCAATTTAAACCTTAATAGCTCACCCCCTTATTAAGCTGGGAAGTTAATTTTGGTATCAATGTGTTCCTGAAAAATGAGGCTTTTGACTGATATGTATTTCATGTATGTGGAGGGTACCACGACGCACGAGGGAGGGTAAGTACGTGATGCAAGAAATACAACAAAAAACAGTTTCGGAACACATTGATACCAATATTAACTTCCCAGGGGGGTGAGCTATTGAGGTTTAAATTGGGTAAAATTAAGGAGTGAGCAGTATGTGAATATTTCACAGCATCAGACGGTACAATGGTCGTAACTCTGTAAGGGTGCATTTCCTGACATATGGTCATATGGACTTTTGTACTTGTCTACCCATAAGGAATCCACCCCTGAAATTTTATCGTACATTTTTGTTACACTCTATTAAGTTGTTCATTGTGATAGTAGCAAGACAACGGTACGTAGTATGGTTAATTAGATAGCCAAAAATTGCCATTATTCTTATAATTTAATTTCTGTGTAGCGAAAAATATTGTCCTAATTTAATACATATGTCAATCGATAAATCACATGTTTCGGGTGATTCTCAAGCGTAGTTCTCGAGGAGATCTACAAAAAATTAACTTATGTGGTACTATAAAAAGTAGTCGTTCATTTCCAATAATAATTGACAGTTTTTATTTTGCTGGAAGAAATCGTTACCTATTTCTGTACTGTGTATTTAGCAAAACACACTGTTAAGTGTAGCTGATTGTTGTTTATCTTTTCCTGACGGTGACAAAAACACTTTTACGCACATGTTAATTACTTGTAATCTTTTTTAATTAACAGTGATTTATTTATCTTCGAACTGTATAAATTTCATTTAAATACTATTCCAGTGTGACATAAATACCATTTCACTTAAATACGGTTTCACTTAAATACTTCCAGTTAAATACTATTCACTTAAATACTATTTCTTCCTCACTACCAAACATTTAATTTTTCACCCTACAAAATTTAAGATTGCAATCCAGATGGACATTGGAATTTGAATTTCCCGTAGAAATTCTGATGTTTAGACTAGGCAAAATTGTATTTTACACTACTTTCGCGTCTAATAAAAGTTTTAAATTTTGAAACAAAAATGAAAATGAAATGAAATCTTTGAGTTTTACGTCCTACGCTTATGCCGGCTAGGCTAAAGGAGACGGTGATGATGAGAAATGAATGAAATGGTGGAATGAAGAAAGTGAGAGGAGACTGGAGAACCCCGAGAAGAACCATGCACAGGTGTTTGTCCACCACAAAGTTAACTTCGCGGGAGCTGGGATTGATCCCGGGACCCCATGTACCAGAGGTGAACGCTCTACCACTGAGCCACCGCGGCCCCCTTTTAAATTTTGTATGTACTGTATTTTGTTATGGTATTTCCTTCAAACTTCACTCTTGTTAATGGATGTAACAATGATTGAGGACCATCTACTACATGTAGGCATTATGCTGTGTCTGCAAGGTCACTTGCCTCATCTCTAATACCTTCCTTTCACCATGAGAATTATTCTTTATAACACTTCTTTTCTAATTGTATTTTTTTAAATTCCCAAGTAGAAACTGCCAAAAAATCGTATTCGGACCTCGGATCGAACGTGGATTCGATATCCAGGCTTAATCTAGATCTGTATTCAACATCCGGATCTCAGATTTGGGTTTTGATCCAAACGTAGAACCGGGATCTGAATTAATGGTGTGAATTCTACTCTCGACTCCAGAATAATATAAATGTTAGATCCAAACTCGAACCGAGATCCGGATTCTGCTATTTGAGTATAGTCAACTTTTTGATCCATGAGCTGTTGTAATTGAGCATAACACTATTTTTTTCTCTTGTAAAGTGTACGTCCGCAGAAGTGGGAGACAACGCAGCATCAAAAGCTCTATCAAACCTTTCCAGTTTCTTTGTGACTAGGGAAATCACACAGATATAAGTTAATCAAATTTTATTTAGGTATTAGTACATTTTAAAAGTAGAATCTAAGTACTTTACTCTTGTTATTAGGTTGCTTATGATGGTGTACTTTTTTTTTTTACTGTAATTACATGTGATTGCGTATTTTTGTATTGGTGCGATTTATTCAATATTACATAGTTTACACTGTTGTTGGCTAGATTCTTTTTTCTATATTTACCCAGTTGTCCTATATTGTGAACAGAGCCAAGCAAGGTCGTGGTCTGATCTACCATAATGGCTCCCCTACGCGTCATCGAGCGGCGACTTGCAGAAACATACCTCTCTTGAGAGAGACGTCGACTTGCGCCAGATTATCTGCCTGGCCACATTACGGAATCCCTGAGGATCAACACAGAGTGACCATAGTATAGTATTGCGACATCTGTGATACATTCCCGAGGGAACGAGGTCGCCGTTCACAGTTCATGGGGGATTTGAATATACACTAGACCAGATTAGTTACTTAGTTTGTTCGTGATTTCATGACAGTGTGTTTATTGTCTGTGATATTCACTGACAAAAGCAAATTGGTAAAAATAAACAGTGAGAAATACAAAGTTACTATGGCCATATGAGTACGTTAAAATCCTCTTCTGCAATGGTTTTATCTTTTCATACTATATAATTAGAGAGTGGATTTGTATCAACTCTTCAAGTAGGCTTATAGCTAATTACCTTTAAGCTTATGGTATTAGACTTTAGACTTAAAATAACCAGTTGCAGATTTTACAATAGGTATTTCTTTAGTTGTTGTATTACCTCTTATAGAGCCTCCTCGTGGCTTAGCGGTTAGCGTACACCCCTTTGGCGTGGGAAATCTGGGTTCGTTTCCCGGCTGGAGCTTATGTGTTTCGGATCCCATGTTAAGCTATAGGTCTATGTCTCATTTAGTCTCGCTGCTGAACTAGATGCTAAAGTTAAAATCAAATCAAATCAAATCAAATTATGTCTTCTACATTACAATTCAATCAGATTTGCCCCCATATATCTACTCAGTGATGTATAGATTTAGAAACTTTTAAATACGTGTCTATACAAAATAGTGCATTAAAATTGAAAGTAATATCACGTAATGTCTTGTTCAAGTCAACATTTTATTTGTAATTGTAGAGAAGACAGCCTCATGCCTAAAATATGCATCTTATCTTTCAATACAAGCTTTGTGTACTTTTTCTGATGAATGCGAGTCAAATCATGTCTTCCGATAGAATGAAGTAGGAAGGCTGAGTTCCACTGAGTCAAATATATTACATGAAATTAATGTTGGTTTGTTTGGAGTTATTTTTTTTAGTACCGAACCGAACTGCATATACTGCCACTGAGGATCGAAACCTGATCTTTCACACCAAACCCATGAAATCTAATTGAAGAAATGTTTCTTCATTTGTGGTATAAGAGTATTTTTAAATATTTAGTAGAAAATAAATAAATTACACTGTGGAAAAATGTACTTCAGGGTTCTTGAACATGTTTTGAAAATGAAATGAAAACTTTCGATTCAATATCACACGTTTATGTCCTTTAAGCGAAGTGAGGCGGTTGGTTAAGACAAGTGAATGACGATGGAAGAATGTAGAAGGTAACAGGAGTACCCTGAAAAAACACATGGATTCGATATTGTCTACCACAAAGTTAGTTGGCCGCGAATCGAACCAGGGACCGCACACATAAAAGCTCTACCACTGACTTGAAGATATATTATATGCAGGGATTGTAATTGGACGTATACTAGAGTATACGGCGTATACCCACTTAAAATCTTTGTAGTCCAGCGTATACTCACCTTAAATTTACGAAAGAATGAGCGTATATTGGGGTGCGTATACGCCAAATAGTCTTCCGTATATGTTATGATTTTGAAAGCGATCGAGCGTATATTTACCAAAAAATTCTAGCATTACACCACTGATTATATGATGGAAGGAGGACACCTGGCGGATGAATGTAGCTATTTCTTAAGCTAAATGTTTGTTTCATATATATATATATATATATATATATATATATATATATATATATATATATATATATATATATATATATATATATATCAACACCGTTCACTTCGCGTACTAGGTAAGTGAAGGAAGGACCATAGGCAGTTTATAGAGGGTGCCCAGGCAATTTAAATTTCGCATCATTTTGTCATATGACGGTGGGCAGCCGTGGTTTTACCATATTTGTTACCTCTATCCTTCCGATTAGTAGCCTGTTTGGTGAGCATTGTTGGTTGGTGTTTATTTCGGCATGGAGCGTTTGACAACAAGGCAAGTCCCACGGCAACCGTTTGAGATTTGCGTGTGACACTTGGACGCAATGTTGCTCCTACTGAATCATCAGTTCGGAAGTTGGTCCTGAAGTTTGAGACCACGGGGTCAGTGTTAAATGTTAAGCAAACTGGAAGACCACGTTCTGCTAAATGAAAACTTTCCTCAAAAAATTATTTCTTTGCGAGGAAATCAGGAATGGCCTGCCAGATCATGCGATCTTACCCCCTTGTGACTTTTTTTGTGGGGATTTATGTGTATGTGAACAAACCACAGACCATACAACAACTGAAGGATGAAATTAAGAGGGTTATTAAGGGCATCACACCAGATGTTTGTGAACGCGTCATCGCAAATTTCAATGGACACATTGCTCATTGCCGTGCAGCCTTGGGTGGTCATATGCCGGATACATTTTTCATACATAAATATGAGAAAATCACCTAATGTGTATGTATACATAAATGGGAGAAGTTACTCAATGTGTTTATAATTTTTTCAATATATTTTATATTAGTTGTATAGCACTTCAATATTCGTCCCTATTTTCCGGACACTCTCTATTTCTCTTTTACTCGTCTCCTAAGAGGGAGGATGGGTGGTGATAATAACGCATCTTATAAGCCCTCACGTTAGGCAACCCAAACAACCGTTCCGTGTTGCAGATTGCATACTGATCAGCCTGTTAAGTTGGCATTTGGGTTAGTTGCGTATAATATTCCAATCATTACATCCTTCTCTTCCACGTGATTGTTAAATTCCCTGAGGCTCGTTTGACAAAAATTACTGGTACCAATTCTATATGTTTTTTTTTTTTTTTTTACAAATCATGAAATATGAAACACAAATATTGGAATAAAAGGCGAGAATGCTGTTATCTCTAATTTCTCATGCTTTTATATACAATGTTAAGTATGTATCCAGTTGGATGTAAAATATTTTATTTTAATTATTCCTAGTATTATTGGACTAATACTTCGTGAGAAAGGCTACATTATTAATTATCATTGTGCATAAGACTCCAATATTATATCGGGCGGCACGATGGCCAAATGGTAGAGCGTTTACCTCTGGTACAGGGAGTCCCTGGTTCGATTTATTGCCAAGTAAGTTTGTAGTGGACAACATCGTGCTCGTGGGTTTTTCCAGCGTACTCCCGTTTCCTCCCACTTTCTCATTCCACCAATTCTTCTATTTTCATTCACTTGCTTTAATCATCGTCTCTCTTAGCCTAAAGGGCATAAACGTGGCACGTTAAACTCAAAAATTTCATTTTAATTTTTTCAATGTTACTAGTGTTGCTCACGCTCTTCTCGTAAAATTTGTAAAAGACTCATCTCGTCTGTTTAAGAATTCGTCTTGATTTTTGAGAAGCTCTTCTTGTTTCAAATCGGATTTTTCTTGTCTCGTTTTGTACTAAATTTACATATAAAATTTATGGCCTGATTTTTTTCTTTAATTTTATCTGGAACATGGTTTCTCAAACTGTGGTGCGCGTACTACTGGTAGCACTTGATCCGCTGCTGGGTACGTGAGTGGAAATGGTTGAGAACCCCTGATATAGAAATTACAATAATCTTTCCGTGTCACTAGCACCCAACGAAAACTCTGATATAATAACATTTAAAACCATATTTATTATTGGAGTATATTGGGCAATGGCCTTCATATCTTTAAACGTTTGGTAAATGTTCGTCAATGTATTCCTACAATCGCTTTGTCAATTTATAGTTTTATTACTATGAACTGTATAACTCTAAAACAGTGTTATAGATGTAAGATTTGAGTGAAGTAGTGTTGCCTACGAAACTCATGAATTTCTCGTCTTGTCTGAAAAAGAAGACGTGAATTTTCATGTTTATCGTCTCATATTTAAAGATACTTCTTGTCTCATTTTTGAGGTAGGAATAGAATCGAGGCGAAAAATTTCTCGTCTCGCGGACAACACTAAATATTATGAGGTTGCAACATCAACTAACAGTTATAATCTTGTTACTACAGCAACTTAATAGATTGATTAATATTTAACATTTCTGTTAGCACTAAAGCTATATGAAACGAAATTCACTGTTTTAAAGTGGGATCTGAATTACTTTTCGGATTTTATATTCACGTTAATCATTTGAGAGAGCACAGTGTTAAACACACACTTTGAAAAGTATGAATGGTCATATATTAAAATTGAAAGCACTGGTGGATTTCACATCCGTTTAATTTTTAAATTTCTATTTTAAACATTTTGTTTGTAATTTCAATGAGAGAGACAATTTCGACACAAAATGGACACGAAAGTTTACTTAGTGTACTTAGTTTAGTTTAAGGACTGCCAACCGCACTTATGCTGATACTTTTAGGTGTATGTTCAAAATAACTTCCTATAATTTATTTTTATTCTATTCTCTGTTTATAAACTGAGAGGAAAGAAACGAAAGCAAACGATAACCCAGTCCTGATTGCACATTTAAGATTTACCTAGCAGATTAACCTGGTCTAGGAATATCCCATGTTTTGCAGTTTTCTACATTATGTTAAAATTTTTGTTAAACATGAAATTCTCGTACGAAAACATGTTTGTGAAGTTAATATAAATTGTAAACTATCAGAGAAGAAGTTATAAACGATGTTGCCTTCATATCTGATGTGAATGAGTACATACAAATCGGTATCTATCTGTATATTCTTTTCTGTATTGATTTAGAGAAATCTAAGTGCAAGTAATATCTCTTGTTAGTGCAAGTTTAGTTTGAGTTAATTATACTGGATAGATATAAGTATTTATAGACTTTACTTCTTCTGAAAACAATTGAGCAACACAATCGAGAATACTAGTGTCATATCTTAAGCAATGGAGAAACGAGTCTTTCAGTCGATGCCAGTCACGTTCTGTACAGTATGATTCCACTAACAATTGAGGAAACTCCAGAATACACCATACAGCGTTATTCGAGTGACTGCAAATGAAAAAAAAAAAACCTTTAAATTTTAGTCCTACGAGTGTGTTCTGTAAGGTAAAGGAGATCAACGATCAATGAAAGTGAGTGATTATGGAAGGAAGTGATAGAGTATGGATGTGGAAAGAAACGGGAGGACCCAAGGGAACCCGCGAACACGATACTGATTACCAGAAACTCTCATGGCCCGGAATCAAACCACTCCCTCCCCCTCGCACCTTTAACAGTCACCGTTCACCATTCTTCAGTGGTAGTTAATATTATATCACAAGCCAATACAGACCTAACATACATAATATTTCCAAAGTTCGATTTACTGCTTTTATTGAGTTGATCTTAAAAATATTAATGCGAATTTGTAAACGTGTAATAATAAAAACCACGTTATTCAAGATATTTCTGTAACTTATTTTATAAATTAATGAATTACTTGTACGCTTTGATTTTGGGCACGAAATTATAAAATGTAAAGTCATTTTATATCATGCATAAAGTAGTAATATATTACTCTTAACATATATGTGTCATAAAATTAGAAAACGAGGAGTGTTTCGATATCTACGAAAAACAAGAAAACATATTATTAACAACTTAAAATGCACTCTTATTTGAACGAGAACTTTTATCTCTACATTTAGTGATTTGAAGAGGAACAAAATGACGTACAAAAATACGTTAAAAATTAAGTAAAAATTAATCAACCAATTTAGTTTTCATTTACTTACTTACGCTGCCGTTTTGATGCTTTCATTTTTATGTCTGCACCATTTCCTTTTCCGTAAGCATCATAAGGGAGATCTTTTTCTTCCTTTCTCTTGAGACAAACATCAAGTGTTCGACGTGAAAAATTTGAAACATCTTCGATAATTGCATTTGCTAATGGTTACACGAAGACTACTAGTAAAAGACCATTTTCAGCTTTCGAGTTGAAAATGCCAGAGTACTGGGCGGAGTCAGTATCACTCACTTGCATTCCTTTTGGGGTAATAACTGATAGTGATCTCGAGAGGTAATGAATGTAGTTTCTCACACTTCTAATCTTTGAATGCAAACTTATTTAGAACACTTCTGTTATTAAGGATAATGAGTGGGCTAAACCATTTTCTTGTTTTGTTCGTATGGTTTCAAATCAGACGAAGAAGAAAATAGAATAAATCGAAAGGGAAGAATATTGTCCATACACAGGAGAGTATATGTGTCATGTGCGTGATTGCATGTAGAGCTGCAATATTAAGAGACCTTGAGGAAGTTAACACCTAGCAATTTATACTTTATTGTCACAATGGTTGATTATACCTTGAATGATTTCGAAGATAGTTGTAATGCAGGTTTATAATAAATTTCTTTGTCGTACGATACAATAATGGTATGTTCGAAACATTTTTAGTAATAAGAATTTGTTACGTAATAAAATCATCTCTCGATCACGAGTATGTTACAAGATATATTTATATTTGAGGTAATAGACGGATGGTTTGACTTACTTCATTTTATCGACACATTACAAGGATAAAATTGTCACTTCGCATGTTCAAAGCTGTAGTTATATTAAACGTTACTTTTTTCTTTCTTTTCAGGTAAGACACCTATGTTAAAGAGATCGAAGCTCGAAAGACGTAAGTCGTTTTTTATAACTTCACTTTTTTTTTTGTTTATTATTGGGTCAAATTTTATAAGCAATTTTTCATCGAGTTCTACCTACACAATTTTGTTCTAAAATTTGCAGTGTGTTCTCGTCTCCGATTATAATATAATATTTTATCACTTTAGATGTCTGCACGGACCGGAATTTTAAGCTCAGGCCCGGCCTGGCCCGAGAGTTTATAATGTGATGCCCGACCCGAGTCCGAAATATGTTTTAGCATTTAACCCCGAACCCGTCCCAAGCTCGTGTTATAATCAAATGAGCCCGAAATAAGCCCGAATTATTGAAACTTAATAATTAACGAAAAATTGTATTTTCATTTACAACAATTAGAGGTTTAATTTTGCAGTTGTGCCTTAAAAGTACTCCAGAAAAATCGGTGCAATAAATATCGTTGTATAGTGTATTTACATAGTTAGGCCGGAAAAAAGCCCGAGAAATATGGTTGTATATTTAAAAATGTACGGCCTGAACTCGGCACGGGTCTGAAGTGATATATGCTTTGTAGGCCCGAGTCCAACCCGCGGGGCGGGTTGGGCTGAAGTCCACGGGCTCGGCCCGAGCCCAATTAGACCTCTACATCACTTCTAACCAAGGCTTTATCTACCGGGTGATCCATTTAAATATTAACCTTGTAAATAAATTAGCAAAACATGTAAAACAGTTTAAATTATGTAGAAAATATGTATCTTTTATTACAAAAAAGAAATGTCCTTCACATTCCCTGTAAGCACAACTTCACGTGTCGTACTTTTTGGAATGTTTTCTTAAGTATCTGAACAATAATGGTTGTAACTTCATACCTCATAGTTTTGTACAATCCACGTAGTATTATTAGACGTTCCCTGTATACTCTATTCTTCAAGTAAATCCATGGAAAATATCTGGAAATGTTAGGTCAAGTGATCTGGAATCCATGAGTTCTGTGATGTTATGGAATTATCTAAGAAGCTCGTTATGAGTTGCATGGAAGCACTTGATGTGTGACATGTAGCATCATTTTGTTAAAAGTAGCCCTCCTTCAGTTCGATGTTTTTGAGTTGTTTGACCATGTTTAGAGCACTGTCCGAAGGGAAATTATAAGCTAATGAATTTGTAACAGTTTTTTGTGGATCGGCTTATATTAATTTCGTAATAGTGAATTTGTCTCTTTAAAGTCAGACTTTGTGATTGATTTTCCAACTGTCAGTTCTGATTAAATTTTCTTGAATTTTTCCATGAATATCTACATTTGGTATCGTGCTGGTGCATTAATTCATCAATTTCCACTCTGCGCCTGAGCGTTAATTCCCTTTATTTTTATGTTTTGTTACTTATACAGGTTGTTTCAAGACAACACCGACAACGTTTGGGAAGTAATTCCTGACACCAAGATAAGACATAAAATATAGACCAACCTGGGTGCACAAATGCTTCCTTACGGAGTTATAGGCTGCATGAAACATGAAAAAATGAGGTTTAAAGGTCCATAGTTCTAAAACTATGAGACCTACAGTTGTCGAATTAAGACTTCACTTAGGAACTTTTGTGTGTCCTATCCAAATATCCAAGTTTCACAATCCTGCGGTGCTTTCACAGCAATTTTTATAGAGTAGTTAGTGAGTACTTCAAATTATATGCCCGTAGCCAAACTCCTCTATAAAAATTATTGCGTGAGTATCTTAGGATTCTGAAACATGTAATAGTTTTTAAGTGAAGTCTTGATCTGACTACGATAGGTCCCATAGTTTCGGAACTATGGACCTTTAAAGTTAATTTTTTGATGTTTTCGGCAGCCTATAACTCCGAAAGGAAGCATTTGTGCACCCAGGTTGGTCTATGCTTTTTATCTTGGTGTCAGGAATCACCTCCCAAACGTTGTGGGTGTTGTTTTGAAACATCCTGTATAGTCTTTAACAGAAGATGTATTGTTAAGTAAATAGTTCTAAACTCCAACATAATATGTTGCTATGGTTTAGCTTCAATAGGTATAACGAAGCTAACAAACAAAAGCTGTTTTAAGACAAGCTGTATATGTAATTAACAATCGACAACAAAAAATAGAAAATAGGGTAAAGATAAGCATTGTGATTTTGTATTCAAAGTGTGCTAAATACTTTAAGAAAATCTTGTTCCTGGATATTCTTTTATATCATGTAAACATGCGATGCACATGAAACAGTCAGTTGATTTCAATTAATTGCATGTAAGATGAAGCGTGAAATGGATGCACCTGTATTTTATGATAACAATTAACAAGGCCAATCAATTAATATGAAGATTTGACAGAAAAAAAATACGGGATGATAAATAAACGTAAGAAGGATAGATCAATGGTGATTGGCACGGACCTGCTTGAATAAAAAATGTTGAAAGCAGTAGGTTTCTATATCTAGACATTAAATATGAATGTGAAACAGAAGCGAAAAAAAGAGAGATTAATTTATTCTGCTCTCTTGCAATGTCTCGTTACTATTGCACATATTGTCTGTGTATTTCACGCTGTAGGTAACATCACTATGTCTAAAACATTGAAAAACACTCTTTGCGAGCCATGTTCGATTAAGTTTGATCATACAGCTTATACGGCATGTAACGAGAATCGACGAATATAAACGTCTTCTTCACGTTCTACTTAATAATTACGTCCAGAAGAATATACCGAGTATTTCAGATAAAAGATACCATGCTAATAAATTACAAACAGCTGGAGATAATAGAATAAAACAAAAGAGAGGTATATCACACAGAGCCTCTTATCGTAAAACTTTTCTTACACAGGTTGTTTGTTCTTCCCTTTCTTTACGACGATGTATCAAATCACATACAAATTATTCGGGTGATTACCTGATCCCCATGACTGTGGGGCAAATAGGGCTCCCCTTTCATGACTCCTACAACATTTTATTGAGTATTGTAAGTTTATAAAAAACAATGTAAATTTACTTCTTATATCTTGAAACTTATTGTACAGTGAGTTAATATACTGGCTTTGATCAAAATTAACTGAGCAAAAATTGACCCAGTTAGTATTAATGTAATGAACGATTTTCCTAACAGCTACAAAGAGTTTTCTAAATTACGTCGTTATTTCTTGTGTTTTGTATGCAAGTAGTTTATTTAGTAAAAGTATAGTTGACTATTATTTGTACCGTGTTCTTCATCTCTAGAGGCTATATACAACCACTTCAATTAGTAAGTAAAGAGGTGTAAGTTATATTACCTCTGTTTCGTCTAGTGATGTGAATGTATATAAAGAAATCTGAAAGAAATAGTAGAGTTGTTTTCCGGTTGGCATACGAGTCAGTCTGGCGTGACATTAAGCTGAAGTTGTATTCTAGGGGTGGAGCTAGTTGTAACAAACGATCTTGGTGGTCTCCGGGTACCTATCTTGTATAAGAAAGCAGATATTGTCATTTCTCAGTGTGTGTGTGTGTTGGAAGAGAATAGGGAGAATGGAAGTAGAAGTTTTATGTGTTATGTTATCCGTGACGGACCACTACGACCTCTTATGTAAATAGTCTGCGACGTCACATTTATCTTCATTTCAAAGTTTTCACAGCAGAAAGGACAGGAAAAGAAAAAAAAGGGGGACAGGAGAAATACTAAAATTTGAAGCTGGTTTTCAGGTTTTTAAGCAGTACGAAAGTCTCAAGGGTTCCAGTGTACCTGAATTTGTTGTGTTAGTTTCAAAGTGTATTTTGGATAGCCTTCAAGTTGTGTTTTTTATACGAGGCTTTATGAATATCATAATCCCTTTACGTCAATATTGATTTCAAACTGACTTTTCTATAGTTAAATAAAACCTTGAATATTTAAGAACTTGACTATCAAACTTGTTTTGAACGGTAATGCTGAGCACACGTTCGTAAAACTAGATTTAACGTTCAGTATGTTAATTCAGTGTAGGTAATGATGTAATAATTACTGACAATAATTAACATAAGTTGAGATAATCGCAATTCCACGATTATAACGTAATCTTTTTGGAAACGTATTTTCCCAACGTTATTACTTAATATTCAAAATTTTTTGGTGTCATGGCGTAACTTAGCTTAGTTGAAGAAGCAGTATGTTGACCAGACGTTATAGCAGTCATTTGCAACTGTGTGCTCTATGACGCCAGAGTTTGCTGTTTATATTCTCAGTGAATCAAACAGAAAGAAACAAGAAAACAGCAATTCTAGCTTTTTAAGGTAGTGGCAGCAAAGTTTGGTTGATAGTTTGTAGTTGCATTTCTTATGGATTTATGACTAATCGTATATTACCAACACTTGTTGTATTCCATTGCACCTAACTCTTTCCCTCACCATCCTTGCTCATTTTCTTTCCTGGTTCTAATAGTAAAATGTCTGCTCCTACGTCATGGTTTGACCAGTTGTAAATGACTTTCCTCTCTGGTCCGGCAGAAAACTAAACTACCAATTAAGTCTTTCCAGTAACTTGCCTCGCTGTTTGTCAATTTTAAGTCCTGCATTGTAATTCATAACACAGCACTGCTCTTTTTCAATAAATTTCCACTCCTTCCACTTTCTTATCAATATCCTTTGTCCCGTCCTAACACTTCAATCTTGCACCAGTTAATATAATGACCCGTGTCCCTCCCGTGCTTAAAAATTGAATTTGTCCCTCTTTCTAATTTTACGTCATATTTGTGTTATTTTAACCGTTCTTTTAGTTTTACCTCGTGGTTAAGCCAATATATTCAGTTAGTTGGCGAAACTGTTCCACAGTTATTTTTTTTAATAAAGATTGATTTGTTCAATGATTTTTATTTCTAATTTAAGTTATTATCTCTGCATTTTCTCAACCCCAGCTTTTCTACCTGGTCCTTATTCTCTCTCTCTCTTTCTCTCTCTCTGTAGTTTACTGAGATGGAGGGCAGCAAACTGTGACGTCAACTGTATTCAGTTAGAAATGATTGGCTATTCTGTTTACTATTTCTTCTTCAATCTGTAATAAGGAAGTACAAGTTTCCCATAAAATTTTCCTCTTCATGTCGTAAGATGATACTGAATACTAGTCCAAAGTGTCTCAAATATTCATTTCTAAACTAAAGTTACGCTTGTGCCGAAACTTTATTTAGTGTCGTATGCATAAAGTTTACTGTTGGTTATGACTGTGATCCTGCTTGAGATTCTATTAGAATGCGAATACAAGATTTTCAGAAGTTGAAACAAATTTACAACTTTTTGTGCTCCATACGTGTTTTATGTATTTTGGCGTTCCAAAGTCAACTGACTGCCTCTCTATCTTCAGTAATCCACTAATTTAGGAACCTATACAATCATTGTGGTGTAATTTTAATTCTTGCATAGTTATAATTTTGTGTTTCAATATCGTTGCCGTTCTAGCAGATGTTAATAAGTCTCTGAACTAGTTTTTTAAAAGTTTATACAGCAAACTGAACATTGCATGAACAGTAAAAGTATGTCTAAAAGTAAGAACACAAAACTAGTAAGAACATAAAATGTATATTGACATTAATTAATATTGCCAAACCGATTTTGGTAATGGCTTCAAACTTTTAAACTCTTATTTAGGACTTTGTTACTTCTACCAGAAAACGACGATATGTAACAATAAAATATTGTTATAATGTACAGATTATTTCAAATTTATATTGATCTTTGTAATAGCTTTCGTTCTTCTTTCGTTTTCTTCTCATTTATTTCTTGTCATAATAAAATGTTCCCAATTTCACGTAATTTCAAACTCTCCTCTCTATTCGAGATGCTATAGCATATTTTTATTTCCTTTGCTTCTTTTAATAACCGTTTATATCGATTAGTGGATTTGCATATAAGCAACGCATTAATAAATCTAATCATGGATTTTATTACAATGCCAAATAAGTTAAGATTAACGTCCCATGATTATGCACTGATGCTAAAGGAGATGGTGATGATTGCGATGGGTGATGATGGTGTAATAACAAAAGTGAGAGGAAACAGGAAAACTCCGAGAAAACCCACACATATGATGTTTGTTGGCCACAAGACCCGCTTGGTGGGAACGTTCATCGAACCAGGGTTCCCACGCGCCAGAAGTGAGTACCCTACCACTGGGCCACCGTGGCTTCTACAATGAAAAAGTGTGCAGAGAAATTCATAATTAAAAGAGGTTAATATTATACATTCGAATTAAACTGTAAATTTATTAGAAAATATTTCATTGTTATATATTGAAGTATAAAATGATGATAGTGTAACAATTATACCACAATGATTACACAATTCTCTAAATTAGTACAACACTAATGATAAAGACAGACAGTTGCCTTTGAAAGGTAAAAAATGAATAAAATAACACAAAAATAAATAAATAAATAAATAAATAAATAAAATTAAATAGTATATGGGTGGATCACCAAAATTTAATTTATATAGTTACAGATATCCTCGTGAAAATTATGTGAAATGTATGAAGTTTACGACTGTTTTGAAATATTTGTGTGGAATCTGACCAAAATTTATATCTTCTTGTGGTTGTTGTCGAAATAACTTTGGGAAAATAATGTTCGTTGTTCGAAAATCCAATTTTATTCATTTTGCTGTTGACTAAAGTAATATATCATCTGAAATTGGTAGCAAACAATATTAGAAATGTTAAGCGGATGGAAAACATATTAACATTATAAATTTTGCTGACTACTGCACTAAACAGGCTTAAAATTATTCCTCTCTTTTGTAGAGGTGCAGCTGTTGTTAACTAAACATGAAAAAAGAAAGAGAGAGAGAGAGAGAGAGAGAGAGAGAGAGAGAGAGAGAGAGAGAGCAATACAGAAAAGGATTCAAGAAGAAAAGCAGAAGAAAAATCCCAGCATGTTACACGTGATTATTCATGTTAAGAATCAGATTCATACAACTTTTGGGATCGATAGACCTTTTGTGTTTCGTACGTGCTTGCTC